>NC_087538.1:0-2400000 GCF_963921805.1 Phalacrocorax carbo
GTTGCTGTAGGGTGGCTGTGGGGCAGCCGTGGGTCGCTGTGGGGCAGCCGTGGGGCGGCCGTGGGGTAGTGTGGTTCGCTGTGGGGCAGCCGTGGGGCGGCCGTGGGCGGTGTGGGTTGCTGTGGGACAGCCGTGGGTCGCTGTGGGTCTCACCATGTGGCCACGAGGCTGAGGCTGAAGCGCACGGGGACGTCCCAGGAGACCGTGTTGTTCCCCATCGTGCCGTGGGGCTCGTTCTCGCTGTGGGGCAGAGCTGGGTCAGCGCCCCATAGCGACCCACAGTGTCCCCTACCGCCCCATAGCGCCCCATACTGCCCCATAGCGCCCCACAGTGCCCCTCACTGCCCCATAAGAGCCCCACAGCACCCCATAGCGCCCCACAGTGCTCCACAACGCCCCATAGCGCCCCACAGAGCCCCACAGTGCCTTATAGCATCCCATAGCTCCCCACAACGCCCCATAGAGCCCCATAGCGCCCCACAGTGCCCCACAGCACCCCATAGCGTCCCACAGCGCCCCATAGCGCCCCACACCGACCCACAGCGCCCCACACCAACCCCACAGTGCCCCACACCACCCCACAGCAACCCACAGTGCCCCACAGCGCCCCACAGCTCCCCACACTGCCCCATACTGCCCCACAGCGCCCCACAGCCCCCATAGCGCCCCACAGTGCCCCACAGCGCCCCACAGTGCCCCACAGCCCCCATACCGCCCCATAGCGCCCCACAGCGCCCCACGGCCCCCACAGCGCCCCACAGCACCCCACAGCCCCCATAGCGCCCCACAGCCCCCATAGTGCCCCACACCACCCCACAGCGCCCCACAGCCCCCATACCGCCCCATAGCGCCCCACAGTGCCCCACAGCGCCCCACAGCGCCCCACAGCCCCCATACCGCCCCATAGCGCCCCACAGCGCCCCCCACCTGCTGACGGTCGCCTCCAGCTGCAGCGTCTCATTCCAGGAGGCGTTTGGGAGGATCCCGAACATCAGCTCGACCCGAACCTGGGGGCGGGGCTAGGCTTGGGGGGCGGGGCCCACACTTGGGGGCGGGACCCACACTTCGGGGGCAGGACCCATACTTGGGGGGTGGGCCCACACTTGGGGGGCGGGACACACACTTGGGGGGCAGGACCCACACTTGGGGGATGGACCCACACCTGTGGGGCGGGACCCACACTTGGGGGGCGGGACCCACACTTGGGGGCGGGACCCACACTTGGGGGGCGGGACCCATACTTGGGGGCCAGGACCCACACCTGTGGGGTGGGGCCCACACTTGGGGGCAGGACCCACACTTGTGGGCGGGCCCACACTTGTGGGGCGGAACCCACACTTGGGGGGCAGGCCCCACACTTGGGGGCGGGCCCACACTTGGGGGGCGGGCCCCACACTTGGGGGCAAGGACCCATACTTGGCGGCAGGACCCACACTTGGGGGGCGGGACCCACACTTGGGGCAGGACCCACAATTGGGGGGCGGACCCACACTTGGGGGCAGGACCCACACTTGGGGGTCAGGCCCTGCCCCACAGCTCACCTCCCAGCCCGCGCGCAGGATGGGGCGGCTGAGGTTGCAGCTCAGGCCCCACGGCTGCCCCACGGCCTCCCAGCACGCGACCGGCACCGGCGCCGAGTCCTGTGGGGCGATGTGGGGCAGGGGGTGTGGGGTGGGAGATGTGGGGCTGGGAGATGTGGGGTGGGGAGATGTGGGGCTAGGAGATGTGTGGCAGGGAGATGAGGGGCTGGGAGATGTGGGGTGGGAGACGTGGGGCTGGGAGATGTGGGGTGGGAGACGGGCTGGGAGATGTGGGGTGGGGAGATGTGGGGCAGGGGATGTGGGGCGGGGGATGTTAGGCGAGGAGATGTGGGGCGGGGGATGTGGGGCGGGGGATGTGAGGTGGGAGATGTGGGGTGGGGGATGTGGGGCAGGAGATGTGGGGCCAGGAAATGTGGGGCCCTCCTACCCCAGCCCCATAAGTGCCTCCCCCAGCCCCATAAGTGACCCCACCCCCCCATAAGTGCCCCCCCAGCCCCGTAAGTGCCCTCTTCAGACCCATAAGTGACCCCCCCAGCCCCATAAGTGACCCCTCCAGCCCCATAAGTGACCCCCCAGCCCCAGAAGTGCCCCCTCCAGCCCCCTAAGTGACCCCCCAGCCCCATAAGTGACCCCTCCAGCCCCATAAGTGACCCCCAGCCCCATAAGTGCCCACTCCAGCCCCATAAGTAACCCCACCACCCCCATAAGTGCCCCCTCCAGCCCCATAAGTGACCCCCTCATCCACATAAGTGACCCCCCTAGCCCCCTAAGTTGGGGGGCAGGGATATATGGGGCGCGTCACTGACCTGGGTGGCCCGCGCCCGGCGGAAGGCCAGCCCTGGCGGGTGCCGCACTTGTAGGGCTGCCCCATAAGCGTCTTCGCCCGCGTTCGTCACGACCAGGAGGGCCCCGAACTCGGCCCCGGGGCCCCCCACGACCGCGGGCGGCCCCTCCTCCGCCGTGACCCCCAGGTCGGCCTCGCACACCTCGTCCGCCCCACAGTGGGTCTCGAAGGGGATCTATGGGGCGGGGGGGGGTGTTAGGGGTCCCGGACCCACATCCTGCCCCACACCCAGCCCCACACGCACCCCACACCCAGCCCCACCCCCACACCACACCCCACACCCACCCCCACACCCACCCCACACCCACCCCCACACCCGCCCCACACCCAGCCCCACATCCCGCCCACCCCCGCCCCACGGCGGGACCCCCATACCTCGGTCCATGTGGGGAGGGTGTTGGGGGGCAGGACGGGGCCGGTGCCGTTGTGGGGCAGGAGGATGGTGACGGCGACACGGATGGGGGTGACGAAATCATCGGGGCAGGACTGGGTGTGGGGGGCGCCCCATAAGTACTGACGTCACATCCCCCCCCCCCCATAGGCTGACCCTCCCCCGCACGCACACTGTGGGTCACACCACATTTCTATGGGGCACAGCCCCATAAGTGTGGGGCACTCCCATCCCCTGAATTCATTCCCCAAAGTGTGGGTCCCGCCCCCAAGTGTGGTCCTGCCCCCCTCGTGTGGGTCCTGACCCCAGTGTGGGCCCCGCCCCCAAGAGTAGGCCCTGCCCTCTAGTGTGTCCCCACTCCCAAGTGTGGGCCCCGCCCCCCAAGTGAAGGTCCCGCCCCCAAGTGTGGCCCCACCCCAGGTGTAGGCCCCGCCCCCAGGTGTAGGCCCCACCCCAAGCGTAGGCCCCACCCCCAAGTGTAGGCCCCACCCCCAAGTGTAGGCCCCACCCCCAAGCATAGGCCCCGCCCCCCGTGCAGGCCCCGCCCCCCGGGCGGGCCCCTACCGGGATGTGGAGGTCCTTCTCCTGGCAGCTCTCCCCGGGCGTGGCCGGCAGCTGCCCCACCCACTGCCGCTGCCCCGCCCCGAAGTCGCCCCTCCCCCGCGCCCGCTGGGGCTCCACCTCCAGCTGGAAGGTCACGGGGGTCGCGGGGTCACCTGGGGGCGGGGGGAGGGGCGGGGTCAGAGGGGGCGGGGCGGGTGGGCGTGGCCACGCGCCCCCTGCTGGGCGCCGCCCCCCCCGCACCTGCCGAGGTGGGCGTGGCCAGGCGGGCGCGGAGGCAGAGGCGGAGCGTGACGTGGGCGTCGCTGGCGCAGCCCATCCCCCGCGTGGGGATACGGGGCGGGGCAAAGGTCACGTTGGGGGTGACGGACAGCACGGGGCGGCTCCTGCGGGGGAGGGGCGGCGGTGACGTCATCGGCCCCTCCCCCACCGAGCCCATCTCCTCCCCCACCTCCCCTCCCCCACCTCCCCTCCCCCACCACCCATGTCCCCTCCCCCACATCCCCTCCCCCATCCCCCTCCCACCCCCTCCCCCTCCCCCATAGGCCCCTCCCCCTCCCCCAGGCCCCGCCCCCCGCGCCCCTCCCCCACCTGAGCACCACGACGCCTCCCTCCGCCCCCACCGCCAGGTCCCCCGGCCCCCCCTCCCCCACCCCCTATCCCCCTCCCACCCCCTCCCCCTCCCCCATAGGCCCCTCCCCCTCCCCCCCAGGCCCCGCCCCCCGCGCCCCTCCCCCACCTGAGCACCACGACGCCTCCCTCCGCCCCCACCGCCAGGTCCCCCGGCCCCCCTCCCCCACCCCCTATCCCCCTCCCACCCCCTCCCCCTCCCCCATAGGCCCCTCCCCCTCCCCCCAGGCCCCGCCCCCCGCGCCCCTCCCCCACCTGAGCACCACGACGCCTCCCTCCGCCCCCACCGCCAGGTCCACCAGCCCATCCCCCGTCAGGTCCCGGACGCCGTCCAACGCCTGCCCGAAGAATCGCAGCCCGGGCGCCGCCCGACGCCCCTCCAGGCGCTATGGGGGGGGGGGGGGATGACGTCACCCCCCGGCCCCCCTCCCCCCCCCCCCCGCCCCCCCGGCCCCTCCCCCACCTGGCTGTAGCGGCCGCCCACCCCCCCGGGCCGGCCGGGGAAGATGTAGACGGCGCCGCGGCCGCCGTCCTCCATCGGGGCCCCGACGGCCGCCTCAGGCTCCCCGTCGCCGTCCAGGTCCCCCAGCGCCGCCAGCCCCGCCCCGAAGCGGCCCAGGGGGTGCCCCGGGGCCCCCCGCAGCTGCCCCGCCCCCGACAGCCCCGCCTGCGGGGGGAGGGGGGGCGCGGGGTGACGCTCACCCACACCCCACACCCCCCCCTCCTCCGTGGGGCAGGGGCTGGGGCAAGGGGTCAGAGGGAGGCGTGGGGTGGGGCCAACGGGGCGGGGTCGGTGTGGGCGGGTCACATGGGGCGGGGTCACCGAGAGAGGTTGGGTGGGGCCAACAGGGGCGGGGTCACCATGGGTGGGGTCACATTGGGCGGGGTCACTTGATGACCCTTGGGCGGGGTCACCAGGGGCGGGGCCACCAGGGGCAGAGTCACCATGGGTGGGGTCACCATGGGCGGGGTCACCATGGGTGGGGTCACCATGGGCAGGGTCACATTGGGTGGGGTCACATTGGGCGGGGTCACCCCATGACCCTTGGGCAGGGTCACCAGGGGCGGGGTCAGCATGGGTGGGGTCACCATGGGCGGGGTCACTGGGGCGGGGTCACCATGGGTGGGGTCACCAGGGGTGGGGTCAACATAGGTGGGGTCACCATGGGCGGGGTCACTGGGGCAGGGTCAGCATGGGCGGGGTCACATTGGGTGGGGTCACCCCATGACCCTTGTGCAGGGCCACGCCCCCCCATTAACCCCGCCCCCCCCTTCAGCTGCCCTCCCCAGGGTGCTGTGTCCCCGGGGCAGGGGCGGGGCAGGGGCGGGGCAGGGGCGGGGCGCAGGGGGCGTGTCCCCCCTTACCTCCTGCCAGCGGTAGAGGTAGACCCGCCCTCCCCAGCGCCCGTCGTAGTGGGTGGGGGCCCCCACCAGCAGCGCCTCCGTCACCCCGCCCCGGCCCAGGGCGCAGAGGGTGGCCCCGAAATAGGAGCCCACCTACGGGCGACACCGACGTCACCCGGGGTGGGGGGGGGAGGGGGAGGGTCCCCCCCACCCCCACCCGAGGGCACCCGCCCGCACCTGCTCCCCGGGGAGGGTCTGCAGCACCCGCCAGCTCCCGGCCTCCGGCGGCACCTCGAAGACGACGACGGCGCCGACGTGACGGTGACGGGGGGCACCCGCCGCCAGCAGGGCCCGCCCCGGGAGGCGGAGCCCCGCCAGCGCGTAGCCTGTGGGGGCGGGGCTGCGGCGTCAGCGGGGCACCCGCCCCGGCCGTGGGGGGCCACCGAGGTCAGCGTGACCCATGGGTTGGGGTCAATGAGGTCAATGTGACCCATGGGTGGGGGTCAACAAGGTCAACGTGACCCATGGGTGGGGGTCAACAAGGTCAACGTGACCCATGGGTTGGGGTCAATGAGGTCAACGTGACCCATGGGTGGGGGTCAACAAGGTCAACGTGACCCATGGGTTGGGGTCAACAAGGTCAACGTGACCCATGGGTGGGGGTCAACAAGGTCAACGTGACCCATGGGTTGGGGTCAATGAGGTCAACGTGACCCATGGGTGGGGGTCAACAAGGTCAACGTGACCCATGGGTTGGGGTCAATGAGGTCAACGTGACCCATGGGTGGGGGTCAACAAGGTCAACGTGACCCATGGGTTGGGGTCAATGAGGTCAACGTGACCCATGGGCTCAACCAGTTCCCCCCTTCCCCCCTCCAACGCTCCCACCACCCCCCAGCTTGGGTCCTCCCCCTCCCCCGCCCCCCGCCCCCCGCCCCCCGTTCGCCCCGCCCCCCGTTCGCCCCGCCCTACCCAGGTACGTGTCCGTCACGTTCTCCTCCAGCGACGGGCTGGCCACGAACCTCTCCCGCTCCGCCTCCGCCTCCAGCTCCACCAAACCCCCGGCCCAGTTATCGGCACCCACCGCCCCCGTCACCCGCCGGCCCTGGGGTGGGTGGGTGGGTGTGGGGGGGGGGTCACGTGATCCTGTAGGACCCCTCCCCCACCCCCCACCTTTTGCTTACGTGGACGGCGTCGACGCTCATCCCGCTCGAGCACAGCTCGAGGTGGAAGCGGTTGAGGTCGCTGGTGCCTGAGGGGGGGGACAAAGGGGGGTTGGGGGGGGTCAGGAAAGGTTTTGGGGGGGGGTGGGGGGTGTGACGTCACCTTCGATGTCATAAATCTTGGCCTGCAGCTCGCGGAAGAGCCCCTGGAGCTTCTCGAAGCTGTCGAGGACCTTGACGAACTCGGCGCTGGGCTGGGAGGCGAATTGGCTCAGGTAGAGGCGGGTGTCGGGGCTGTTGAAGTTGTTGCCCACCTGGGGGAGGGGGCGGGTGGCGCCTCAGGGGGGCGTCGGCAACGCGTGACCCCGCCCCCGCATCGCCCCGCCCCCCAGCGCCCCGCCCCACATCGCCCCCCCCCCCCCCCCCCCATCGCCTTGAAAAAAAAAAAGGGTGTGTGGTTTTTTTTGTGGGGGAGGGGTTTTGGTCGCCCACGAAGAAGGGGGGAAGGGAGGGGGCGGGGCTTGGCGGCGGGCGGGGCCTGGGCGGGGCCGTGACCTCACCCCGATGATGTAACGGATGATGCCGCGCTCCTCGGCCTCCCGGACGCTGCCGTTGTCGTCGTCGGTGGCGTCGCCGTCGGTGATGATGATGATGACCTTCTTCGCCCCCGGCCGCGCCCCCCGCTCGGGGGTGAAGACGGTCCTCCTGGGGGGTGGGGGGAGGGGCGCGGTGGGGCGGGGCGCAGCGGGGCGGGGGTGGGGTGCCGGGAGGGGGGGTGGGGGGTGGGGGTGGAGGGGGGGGGGCGTCGGGGCGCGGGGGTGGGTGCTGGGGTGGGAACGGGGCGCCGTGGGGTGGGAGATGGGGTGGGGGCGCTGTGGGGCGGGGGTGGGGCGGGGGTGGGCGGGGCTCACGTGACGTAGGCGATGGCGGCGAAGGTGTCGGTGAGGGTGCGGAGCTGCCGCAGCCCCGCCAGCAGCTCCCGGGGCCGCGGCCGGGCCGCGTAATCCGCCAGCGAGAACTGGAGCTTCACCCCCGCCGAGAACTGCACCGCCCCGAACTGCCCCCGGCGCGGCGTCACCGCCACGCCCAGACACGCCCCGCCCCGCCCGGCCGCGCCCCGCCCCGCCCGGCCCCACCCAGCCATGCCCTGCCCTGCCCGGCCGCGCCCCACCCCGCCCAGCCATGCCCGGCCCCGCCCAGCCATGCCCTGCCCTGCCCGGCTGCGCCCCGCCCCGCCCAGCCACGCCCGGCCCCGCCCAGCCATGCCCTGCCCTGCCCGGCTGCGCCCCACCCCGCCCAGCCATGCCCGGCCCCGCCCAGCCATGCCCTGCCCTGCCCGGCCGCGCCCCACCCCGCCCAGCCATGCCCGGCCCCGCCCAGCCATGCCCTGCCCTGCCCGGCTGCGCCCCGCCCCGCCCAGCCACGCCCGGCCCCGCCCAGCCATGCCCTGCCCTGCCCGGCCACGCCCCACCCCGCCCAGCCATGCCCGGCCCCGCCCAGCCCTGCCCTGCCCCGCCCAGCCGTGCCCTGCCCCACCCAGCCCCGCCGCGCCCCGCCCAGCCACGCCCAGCCACGCCCCGCCATGCCACACCCCACCCCGCCCCGCCCAGCCGTGCCCCTTCCTGCCCCGCCCCACCCAGCCACTCCTAGCCATGCCCTGCCCCGCCCCAAGCGGCCACACCCTGCCATGCCCCACCCAGCCCCGCCCCACCCCACCCCACCTGGCCCCACAGACCCCATAGACCCCATAGACCCCGCAGGCCCCACAGAGCCCACAGGCCCCATAGCCTCCATAGGCCCCATAGCCCCCATAGACCCCATAGGCCCCACAGACCCCACAGACCCCACAGAGCCCACAGGCCCCATAGCCCCCATAGGCCCCATAGCCCCCATAGACCCCATAGGCCCCACAGACCCTACACGCCCCATGGCCCAACAGCCCCCCCTCCCGCCCCCCCAAGAACTGCACCCACTGCCAGCTCCCCTGGCCCCATAGGCCACCTATAGCCCCCCAACAGCCCGCCCGTACCCCCCACATAGCACCCCATAGCCCACCTATACCCCCCCATAGACACCCCCATACACCCCACAGCCCCCCCCATACCCCCACAGCCCCCCACAGCCCACCTATAGCCCCCCATAGGCCCCCCCATACCCCCCACAGCCCCCCACAGCCCACCTATAGCCCCCCATAGCCCCCCATAGCCCCCACAGCCCCCCACAGCCCACCTATAGCCCCCCATAGACCCCCCCCATACCCCCCCCAGCCCCCCACAGCCCACCTATAGCCCCCCATAGCCCCCCATAGCCCCCACAGCCCCCCACAGACCACCTATAGCCCCCCATAGGCCCCCCCATACCCCCCACAGCCCCCCACAGCCCACCTATAGCCCCCCATAAACCCCCCCATAACCCCCACAGCACCCCACAGCCCACCTATAGCCCCCCATAGACCCCCCCATAACCCCCACAGCCCCCCACAGCCCACCTATAGCCCCCCATAGCCCCCCCATAACCCCCACAGCCCCCCACAGCCCACCTATAGCCCCCCATAGCCCCCCATAGCCCCCACAGCCCCCCACAGCCCACCTATAGCCCCCCATAGCCCCCCATAACCCCCACAGCCCCCCACAGCCCACCTATAGCCCCCCATAGACCCCCCCATAACCCCCACAGCCCCCCACAGCCCACCTATAGCCCCCCATAGGCCCCCCCATAACCCCCCACAGCCCCCCACAGCCCACCTATAGCCCCCCATACCCCCCCATAGCCCCCACAGCCCCCCACAGCCCACCTATAGCCCCCCATAGACCCCCCCATACCCCCCACAGCCCCCCACAGCCCACCTATAGCCCCTCATAGACCCCCCATAGCCCCCACAGCACCCCATAGCCCACCTATAGCCCCCCATAGAACCCCCATACCCCCCCACAGCCCACCTATAGCCCCCCATACCCCCCCCAGCCCCCCCAGCCCCCCCCCACCCCACACCCCCCCAGCCCCCGCGACGACCCACGCGGATGGACGTGTTCGCCAGCTTCTCCATCACGTCCACCATGAAGTCGCGGATGGCCCCGAACTGCTCCGGGCTCATGCTGTTGGAGCCGTCGAAGAGGAAGACGAGGTCCACCATGCCCAGCAAGCACCCTGCCCGCCCGGGGGGAGGCGCCCTCAGCCGCGGCCCCGCCCCCTGCGGGCCCGCCCACCAACTGGGGCAGCCATTGGGCGCTGGGGCGGCCGCGGGGTCAAGGGGAGGCTTGGGTCGACCATCGTTGGTCAACCAACGTCCTCATGGGTCAACCACGAAGGGCTTTGTGGTGGGAGGGGGCGGGGTCAGGGAGCCGGAAGCTGCCAGCCCCGCCCCCTGCGGGCCCCCGCACCAACGAGGGCAGCCATTGGGCGCTGGGGCGGCCGCGGGATCAACGGGAGGCTTGGGTCGACCATCATTGGTCAACCAACGTCCTCATGGGTCAACCAACGTCCTCATGGGTCAACCACGAAGGGCTTTGTGGTGGGAGGGGGCGGGGTCAGGGAGCCGGAAGCTGCCAGCCCCGCCCCCTGCGGGCCGACTGAGCAACGAGGCTGATGATTGGGCGCTGGGGCGGCCGCGGGGTCAATGGGAGGCTTGGGTCGACCATCGTTGGTCAACCAACGTCCCCATGGGTCAACCACGAAAGGCTTTGTGGTGGGAGGGGGCGGGGTCAGGGAGCCGGAAGCTGTCAGCCCCGCCCCCTGCGGGCCCGCCCACCAACGGGGGCAGCCATTGGGCGCTGGGGCGGCCGCGGGGTCAATGGGAGGCTTGGGTCGACCATCGTTGGTCAACCAACGTCCTCATGGGTCAACCACGAAGGGCTTTGTGGTGGGAGGGGGTGGGGTCAGGGAGCCGGAAGCTGCCAGCCCCGCCCCCTGCGGGCCGACTGAGCAACGAGGGCAGCCATTGGGCGCTGGGGCGGCCGCGGGATCAACGGGAGGCTTGGGTCGACCATCATTGGTCAACCAACGTCCTCATGGGTCAACCACGAAGGGCTTTGTGGTGGGAGGGGGTGGGGTCAGGGAGCCGGAAGCTGCCAGCCCCGCCCCCTGCGGGCCGACTGAGCAACGAGGCCAATGATTGGGCGCTGGGGCGGCCGCGGGGTCAATGGGAGGCTTGGGTCGACCATCATTGGTCAACCAACGTCCCCATGGGTCAACCAAGGCCCCCTATGGGTCAACCGCCAAGGCCTTGGCGGGGGGGGCGGGGTCAGGGAGGCGGCGGCTGCCGGGATTGGCCGCGCCGTGGGGCCACGCCCCTCACCCTGGTATCCGGGCGCCAGGACCTGCCGGGGCTGCAGCTGTGGGTCCAGGAGGAGGCAGAGGCCGCTCGAGTAGACGTTGCGGTCGCACTCGCGGGTCAGGCCGGGGCCGCAGACCTGGGGCGGGGCAGGGCGGGCGTGGGCGGGGCCGGCGGAGGGGCGGGGCCAACCCCGCCCCCGCCCCGCCCGTGACTCACGATGGTGGTGTCACCGTCCCGGGCGAAGGCCATCCCCATGTGGGTCTGGGTGCTGTTGCCTGGGGGGGGTGGGGGTGGGGGGTCAGGGTGGGCGGAGCCATCCTAATCCCAATCCTAATCCCAATCCTAATCCTAATCCCAACCTAATCCCCGCCCAATCCCACCCCCACCCTAATCCCATCCCGTTCCCACTCTAATCCCAGTCCTAATCCCACCCTCAACTTGACCCCACCCTAATCCCAGTCGCAATCCTAATCTCAACCTAAACCCAGTCCTAATCCCACCCCAATCCCACCCTAATCCCAGCCGCACTCCCTCCCAATGTCACCCCACCCTAATCCCTGTCCTAATCCCACCCCAGTCCTAATCCCTGTCCTAATCCCAGCACAATCCCACCCTAATCCCAGTCCTAGTCCCACCCCACCCTGATCCCAACATAATCCCAGCCTAATCCCTCCCCAATCCCAGTCCCAAACCCATCCCCACCCTAATCCCACCCTAATCCCACCCTAATCCCAGCACAATCCCACCCTAATCCCAGTCCTAGTCCCACCCCCACCCTGATCCCAACATAATCCCTCCCCACCCCCACCCTAATCCCACCCTAATCCCAGCCCAATCCCAGCCCAATCCCAGTCCCACTCCCACCCCCACCCTAATCCCAGCCCAATCCCAGTCCCAATCCCACCCCCACCCTAATCCCACCCTAATCCCAGCCCAATCCCAGTCCCAAACCCAGCCCAATCCCAGTCCCAATCCCACCCCCACCCTAATCCCACCCTAATCCCAGCCCAATCCCAGCCCAATCCCACCCCCACCCTAATCCCACCCTAATCCCAGCCCAATCCCAGCCCAATCCCAGCCCAATCCCAGTCCCAGTCCCAATCCCACCTCACCCCCACCCCACCCCCACCCCGCCCCGCCCCGCCCCGCCCCCACCCACCTTCCAGCGCCACGGCCACGCACGTGCCGCTCTCCACCTCGCACCCGAACAAGCGCCCCCCATCCCCCACCTCCGCCGGGGCTCCCACCACGAGCCTGGGGGGGGGAGGGGGGAGGGGAAGGCTCAGGGTCGCAGGCGGGCGGGTCCCCCGCCCCTCCCCCACCCCCCCCCGCCCCACCCCCCTACCAGGAGCTGTTGAACTGGAGCAGCTGGTGCCCGAAGCTGGGGGCGCCGCGGCGGCTCAGCACCCGGTGCGGCACCTCCGCCACGTTGAAGGCTCCGATGTGGGGCAGCGCTATGGGGCAGGTGGGGGGAGGGGGTGGCCATGGGGAGATGGGGGAGGGGGTGGCCATGGGGAGGGCCCCAGAACCAACATCACCCCATAGGAGCGCCCCTACCCCTATTTAACACAAGGGGGAGGGGATTCAAGGGGTCTCGGCTGACCCCCCCACCCCACCCCCCAATCCCCCCACCCCCCAACCCCCCCAGCCCCCCCCCCCAACTCAGCCCCCCAACCCAGCCCCACGGCGCGGCTATCGGCGGGGAGAAGGGGCCCCACTTCCTTCCCCAAGCGTTCGGGTGCCCCTTCCCCTCCCCCCACCCCCTTCCACCTTAAAGCAGGGCGCCCCCTCCCCCACCCCATTCCCTGCCCCCCCCCCCCCACCCCCCACCCCCCACCCCCCAAATACCGGCTGCCAAAAGGCCGACGATGACCCCGGCGATGCCGGCGCTGCCTGCGGGCGCCATGTCGCGGCGAACCCCGAGTCCCCACCCCCTTCCCCCCACCCCCCGCCCCACACCCCCATTTCCTTCCTGCCCCTCCCCCCACCCGCGGGCGCAGGCGCCCCCGAAACGGGCGGGAAACGCGTCCTCGGGGCGGGGGGTGTTTGGCAGCCGAATCGCGCGCGATGACGGCGACGGGGAGCCGGGTGATGACGTCACTCCCCCTCCCCCCGTGGGTGCTGAAGATGCTCCTGGAGGCCCTCAAGAGGCCACGGAGGTGCTCAAGATGGTCCTGGAGACCCTCAAGAAGGTCCTGGAGGCCTCAAGAAGGTTCTGGAGACCCTCAAGAAGGTTCTGGAGGCCTCAAGAAGGTCCTGGAGTCCCTCAAGAAGGCCCTTGAGGTCTTCAAGAAGCTTTTGAAGGCCCTCAAGAGGCCAAGGAGGTGCTCAAGAAGGTCCTGGAGACCCTCAAGAAGGTCCTGGAGTCCCTCAAGAAGGCCCTTGAGGTCTTCAAGAAGCTTTTGAAGGCCCTCAAGAGGCCAAGGAGGTGCTCAAGAAGGTCCTGGAGACCCTCAAGAAGGTTCTGGAGACCCTCAAGAAGGTCCTTGAGGTCTTCAAGAAGCTTTTGAAGGTCCTCAGGAGGCCACGGAGGTGCTGAAGAAGCTCCTGGAGACCCTCAAGAAGATCCTGGAGACCCTCAAGATGGTCCTGGAGACCCTCAAGAAGGTTCTTGAGACCCTCAAGAAGGTTCTGGAGACCCTCAAGAAGGTTCTGGAGGCCTCAAGAAGGTCCTGGAGTCCCTCAGGAAGGTTCTGGAGACCCTCAAGAAGGCCCTTGAGGTCTTCAAGAAGCTTTTGAAGGCCCTCAAGAGGCCAAGGAGGTGCTCAAGAAGGTCCTGGAGACCCTCAAGAAGATCCTGGAGACCCTCAAGATGGTCCTGGAGACCCTCAAGAAGGTTCTTGAGACCCTCAAGAAGGTTCTGGAGACCCTCAAGAAGGTCCTTGAGGTCTTCAAGAAGCTTTTGAAGGTCCTCAGGAGGCCACGGAGCTGCTGAAGAAGCTCCTGGAGGCCCTCAAGAGGCCACGGAGATGCTCAAGAAGGTTCTGGAGACCCTCAAGAAGGTTCTGGAGGCATCAAGAAGCTTTTGAAGGTGCTCATGCGGCTCCTGTGGGCCCTCAAGAAGCTTCGGGAGCAACTCAAATTGTTTTGGAGGCTCTCAAGAAGGTTCTGGATGTCCTCAAGAAGCCACGGAGGTGTTCAAGAAGGTCCTGGAGGCCCTCAAGGAGCTTCTGGGGCCCCTCAAGGTGCTTGTAAAGGTCCTCAAGAGGCTACGTGGATGCTCAAGAAGGTTGTGGAGACCCTCAAGGAGCTTCTGGAGGTCCTCAAGAGGCTTCCTGAGGCCCTCAAGGAGCTATGGAGACCCTCACGAAGGTCCTTGAGGCCCTCAAGAGGCTACAGAGACCCTCAAGGAGCTTTTGAAGGTCCTCGAGCTGCTCCTGTGGGCCCTCAAAAAGCCTCTGGAGCAGCTGAAGGTGTGTCGGGAGTCCCTCAAGAAGGTGCTGGAGACCGAGAAACTCCCCCATGATGCACCCAGGCACCCCCATGCCTGCTATGGGGCACTCCACAACCCCCCCGACACACCACGAACCCCCATACAGGGGACACTGGGGGCCCACACTGGGGGCACTGGGAGCCCACACTGGGAGCCCACACTGGGATCCCGCACTGGGGGCACTGGGAGCCCAGACTGGGAGCACTGGGAGCCCAGACTGGGAGCACTGGGAGCCCACACTGGGGTACTGGGAGCCCACACTGGGAGCCCAGACTGGGAGCACTGGGAGCCCACACTGGGAGCCCGCACTGGGGGCACTGGGAGCCCACACTGGGAGCACTGGGAGCCCACACTGGGAGCCCAGACTGGGAGCACTGGGAGCCCGTACTGGGAGCCCGCACTGGGAGCACTGGGAGCCCAGACTGGGAGCACTGGGAGCCCACACTGGGGCATTGGGAGCCCACACTGGGGTACTGGGAGCCCAGACTGGGAGCACTGGGAGCCCAGACTGGGAGCACTGGGAGCCCAGACTGGGGACACTGGGAGCCCACACTGGGAGCACTGGGAGCCCACAGTGGGGGCACTGGGAGCCCACACTGGGATCCCACACTGGGAGTCCGCACTGGGAGCCCGCACTGGGAGCACTGGGAGCCCACACTGGGAGCCCACACTGGGGGCACTGGGAGCCCACACTGGAAGCACTGGGAGCCCAGACTGGGAGCACTGGGAGCCCACACTGGGAGCCCAGACTGGGAGCACTGGGAGCCCACACTGGGAGCCCACACTGGGGGCACTGGGAGCCCACACTGGGATCCCGCACTGGGAGCACTGGGAGCCCACACTGGGAGCCCACACTGGGAGCCCACACTGGGAGCCCAGACTGGGAGCACTGGGAGCCCGCACTGGGAGCACTGGGAGCCCGCACTGGGAGCACTGGGAGCCCACACTGGGGGCACTGGGAGCCCAGACTGGGAGCGCACACTGGGAGCACTGGGAGCCCACACTGGGAGCACTGGGAGCCCAGACTGGGGGCACTGGGAGCCCAGACTGGGAGCCCGCACTGGGAGCACTGGGAGCCCAGACTGGGGGCACTGGGAGCCCACACTGGGAGCACTGGGAGCCCACACTGGGAGCACTGGGAGCCCACACTGGGAGCCCAGACTGGGAGCACTGGGAGCCCACACTGGGAGCCCACACTGGGGGCAATGGGAGCCCACACTGGGAGCCCACACTGGGGGCACTGGGAGCCCAGACTGGGAGCCCACACTGGGAGCACTAGGAGCCCACACTGGGAGCCCACACTGGGGGCAATGGGAGCCCACACTGGGAGCACTGGGAGCCCACACTGGGAGCCCACACTGGGGGCACTGGGAGCCCACACTGGGAGCACTGGGAGCCCAGACTGGGAGCCCACACTGGGAGCACTGGGAGCCCAGACTGGGAGCACTGGGAGCTCACACTGGGGGCACTGGGAGCCCGCACTGGGGGCCCGCACTGGGAGCACTGGGAGCCCACACTGGGAGCCCGCACTGGGGGCACTGGGAGCCCACACTGGGAGTCCGCACTGGGAGACCACACTGGGATCCCACACTGGGAGTCCGCACTGGGAGCCCACACTGGGAGCACTGGGAGCCCACACTGGGAGCCAAGACTGGGGGCACTGGGAGCCCACACTGGAAGCACTGGGAGCCCGCACTGGGAGCCCGCACTGGGGGCACTGGGAGCCCACACTGGGAGCCCGCACTGGGAGCCCAGACTGGGGGCACTGGGAGCCCACACTGGGCGCACTGGGAGCCCACACTGCAAGCACTGGGAGCCCAGACTGGGAGCCCACACTGGGAGCACTGGGAGCCCAGACTGGGAGCACTGGGAGCCCACACTGGGAGCCCAGACTGGGGGCACTGGGAGCCCAGACTGGGAGCACTGGGAGCCCACACTGGGAGCCCGCACTGGGACCACTGGGAGCCCACACTGGGAGCACTGGGAGCCCACACTGGGGCATTGGGAGCCAACACTGGGGTACTGGGAGCCCAGACTGGGAGCACTGGGAGCCCAGACTGGGAGCACTGGGAGCCCACACTGGGAGCACTGGGAGCCCAGACTGGGGGCACTGGGAGCCCGCACTGGGGGCCCGCACTGGGAGCACTGGGAGCCCACACTGGGAGCCCGCACTGGGGGCACTGGGAGCCCACACTGGGAGCCCAGACTGGGGACACTGGGAGCCCAGACTGGGGACACTGGGAGCCCACACTGGGAGCACTGGGAGCCCGCACTGGGAGCACTGGGAGCCCACACTGGGAGCCCACACTGGGGGCACTGGGAGCCCACACTGGGAGCACTGGGAGCCCAGACTGGGAGCACTGGGAGCCCACACTGGGAGCCCACACTGGGAGCACTGGGAGCCCGCACTGGGAGCCCACACTGGAAGCACTGGGAGCCCAGACTGGGAGCACTGGGAGCCCGCACTGGGAGCACTGGGAACCAGCACTGGGAGCCCAGACTGGGAGCACTGGGAGCCCAGACTGGGGGCACTGGGAGCCCACACTGGGAGCCCACACTGGGATCCCCGACTGGGGGCACTGGGAGCCCACACTGGGGGCACTGGGAGCCCGCACTGCGAGCACTGGGAGCCCACACTGGAAGCACTGGGAGCCCACACTGGGAGCACTGGGAGCCCACACTGGGAGCCCACACTGGGAGCACTGGGAGCCCACACTGGGAGTCCAGACTGGGGGCACTGGGAGCCCACACTGGGAGCACTGGGAACCAGCACTGGGAGCCCACACTGGGAGCACTGGGAGCCCACACTGGGAGCACTGGGAGCCCACACTGGGAGCCCGCACTGGGAGCACTGGGAGCCCAGACTGGGAGCACTGGGAGCCCACACTGGGAGCCCACACTGGGAGCCCAGACTGGGAGCCCAGACTGGGAGCACTGGGAGCCCACACTGGGAGCACTGGGAGCCCGCACTGGGAGCCCACACTGGGAGCACCGGGAGCCCACACTGGGGGCACTGGGAGCCCAGACTGGGAGCACGCACTGGGAGCACTGGGAGCCCGCATTGGGGGCACTGGGAGCCCAGACTGGGAGCACTGGGAGCCCACACTGGGAGCCCGCACTGGGGGCACTGGGAGCCCACACTGGGAGCCCAGACTGGGGACACTGGGAGCCCACACTGGGAGCACTGGGAGCCCAGACTGGGGGCACTGGGAGCCCAGACTGGGGGCACTGGGAGCCCACACTGGGGGCACTGGGAGCCCAGACTGGGAGCACTGGGAGCCCACATTGGGAGCCCAGACTGGGGGCACTGGGAGCCCACACTGGGAGCCCAGACTGGGGACACTGGGAGCCCACACTGGGAGCACTGGGAGCCCAGACTGGGGGCACTGGGAGCCCAGACTGGGGGCACTGGGAGCCCGCACTGGGGGCACTGGGAGCCCACACTGGGGGCACTGGGAGCCCACACTGGGAGCCCACACTGGGAGCACTGGGAGCCCGCACTGGGAGCCCAGACTGGGGGCACTGGGAGCCCGCACTGGGGGCACTGGGGGCACTGGGAGCCCGCACTGGGAGCCCACACTGGGGGCACTGGGAGCCCACACTGGGAGCCCACACTGGGGGCACTGGGAGCCCGCACTGGGGGCACTGGGAGCCCGCACTGGGGGCACTGGGAGCGTCGGGCGGGGACGTGTCGCGGGGCCTCGTTTCCCTCTGCCTTTATTGACCGGGAACCTCGTCCCGTGTCGCCGCCCTCGGGGGCTGCTGCGGCTTCCGGAACCTTCCCGAGGGTCCCCAGAAGCATCTCGAGGGTCCCCAGAAGCATCTCGAGGGTCTCCAGAAGCATCTCGAGGGTCCCCAGAAGCATCTCGAGGGTCTCCAGAAGCATCTCGAGGGTCCCCAGAAGCATCTCGAGGGCCTCCAGAAGCATCTCGAGGGTCCCCAGAAGCATCTCGAGGGTCTCCAGAAGCATCTCGAGGGCCTCCAGAAGCATCTCGAGGGTCTCCAGAAGCATCTCGAGGGCCTCCAGAAGCATCTCGAGGGTCCCCAGAAGCATCTCGAGGGTCCCCAGAAGCATCTCGAGGGCCTCCAGAAGCATCTCGAGGGTCCCCAGAAGCATCTCGAGGGCCTCCAGAAGCATCTCGAGGGCCTCCAGAAGCATCTCGAGGGTCCCCAGAAGCATCTCGAGGGTCTCCAGAAGCATCTCGAGGGTCCCCAGAAGCATCTCGAGGGTCTCCAGAAGCATCTCGAGGGTCCCCAGAAGCATCTCGAGGGTCCCCAGAAGCATCTCGAGGGTCCCCAGAAGCATCTCGAGGGTCCCCAGAAGCATCTCGAGGGTCTCCAGAAGCATCTCGAGGGTCCCCAGAAGCATCTCGAGGGTCCCCAGAAGCATCTCGAGGGCCTCCAGAAGCATCTCGAGGGTCTCCAGAAGCATCTCGAGGGTCTCCAGAAGCATCTCGAGGGCCTCCAGAAGCATCTCGAGGGTCCCCAGAAGCATCTCGAGGGTCTCCAGAAGCATCTCGAGGGTCCCCAGAAGCATCTCGAGGGTCCCCAGAAGCATCTCGAGGGCCTCCAGAAGCATCTCGAGGGTCTCCAGAAGCATCTCGAGGGCCTCCAGAAGCATCTCGAGGGTCTCCAGAAGCATCTCGAGGGCCTCCAGAAGCATCTCGAGGGTCTCCAGAAGCATCTCGAGGGTCTCCAGAAGCATCTCGAGGGTCCCCAGAAGCATCTCGAGGGTCTCCAGAAGCATCTCGAGGGTCCCCAGAAGCATCTCGAGGGCCTCCAGAAGCATCTCGAGGGTCTCCAGAAGCATCTCGAGGTTCTCCAGAAGCATCTCGAGGGTCCCCAGAAGCATCTCGAGGGTCTCCAGAAGCATCTCGAGGGTCTCCAGAAGCATCTCGAGGGTCTCCAGAAGCATCTCGAGGGTCCCCAGAAGCATCTCGAGGGTCTCCAGAAGCATCTCGAGGTTCTCCAGAAGCATCTCGAGGGTCCCCAGAACCATCTCGAGGGTCCCCAGAAGCATCTCGAGGGTCTCCAGAAGCATCTCGAGGGCCTCCAGAAGCATCTCGAGGGTCCCCAGAACCATCTCGAGGGTCCCCAGAAGCATCTCGAGGGTCTCCAGAAGCATCTCGAGGGTCTCCAGAAGCATCTCGAGGGTCCCCAGAAGCATCTCGAGGGTCCCCAGAAGCATCTCGAGGTTCTCCAGAAGCATCTCGAGGGTCCCCAGAACCATCTCGAGGGTCCCCAGAAGCATCTCGAGGGTCCCCAGAAGCATCTCGAGGGTCCCCAGAACCATCTCGAGGGTCCCCAGAAGCATCTCGAGGGTCTCCAGAAGCATCTCGAGGGTCTCCAGAAGCATCTCGAGGTTCTCCAGAAGCATCTCGAGGGTCCCCAGAGGCATCTCGAGGGTCTCCAGAAGCATCTTGAGGGCCTCCAGAAGCTTCTTGAGGCCTCTCACAGGTCAAGGGGTCCCGAAGGGGTTGGGGGGGGGCGGGGGGCGGAAGGTACAACCTGGGGTGGTACAACCGGGGGCCGCAGGGGTTTTGGGGGTTCAAGGGGTCCTGACGAGCTCGGGGTGGGGTGGGGGGAGGTCAGGGGGCCCCCGGCCCCCCAGTTTGCACCATCTCCCCCCCGTCCCCATCCCGGCCCCCCCCCGCCCCCTCCAGCTCCTCCATCAGGAAGGGGTGCAGGCGGCGCAGGGCGCAGAGGAAGCGCCGGTGACCCCGCCGGCCCCACGCCGGGGCGGTGGCCAACAGCCGCCGCATCTGGTCCTGCGGGGTGGCCCCGGCGGCCACCGCGGCCGCCTCCTCGGGGGCCAGCACCCCCCCCGCCTCCAGGCCGTCCAGCAGCGCCGGCACCCCCCGCACCCGCTGGATCAGGTCGCCCCGGTGCCGCGCCACGAAGCGCTCCTCCGGCGACGGGGCGGTCGCCTGGTCGGTGACGTCATCGGCGCGGTCGCGGGGGCGGTGGGGGTCTGTAAGGGTGGGGGGTGGGGTGGGGGGGTGGGGCCGGTCAGCCGCCGGCGCAGCCCGTTGGACCCCCCAGCTCTTGGTGCCGCCCAACGCGACGAGCAATGAAACGGCCGACCCCCACCCGACCCCCCACCCAACCCCTGACGTAACCCCCACCCAACCCAACCCCCAACCCCCACCCGACCCCCAACCCAACCACCAACCCATCCCCCACCCAACTGAACCCCCACCCAACCCAACCCAACCCCAACCCAACCCAACCCACCCAACACAACCCCACCCAACCCCCACCCAACCGACCCCCACCCAACCCAACCAAACCCCCAACCCATCCCCAACCCCAACCCCCACCCAACCCCTGATGTAACCCCCACCCAACCCAACCCCCACCCGACCCCCAACCCAACCACCAACCCATCCCCTAACCCAACCCCCACCCAACTGAACCCCCACCCAACCCAACCCAACCCCAACCCAACCCAACCCCCAACCCAACACAACCCACCCAACACAACCCCCACCCAACCCCCACCCAACCGACCCCCACCCCAACCCCCACCCAACCAAACCCCCAACCCATCCCCCAACCCAACCCCAACCCCCACCCAACCCCACCCCCCACCCCAACCCCCACCCAACCCAACCCCAACCCCCACCTAACCCACAACCCAACCCATCCCCCAACCCCAACGCAACCCCCACCCAACCCAACCCCCAACACAACCCCCACCCAACCCAACCCCCACCCAACCCCCACCCAACCCCCAACCCACAACCCATCCCCCAACCCAACCCCCACCCAACCCAACCCCCAACCCATCCCCCAACCCTCAACCCAACCCCCACCCACCCCAACCCCCACCCAACCCAACCCAACCCCCACCCACCCCAACCCCCACCCAACCCAACCCCTACCCGACCCACAACCCAACCCCCACCCAACCCAACCCCCACCCAACCCCCACCCGACCCCCAACCCATCCCCCAACCCTCAACCCATCCTCCAACCCAACCCCACCCAACCCAACCCAACCCCTATCCGACCCACAACCCAACCCCCACCCAACCCACAACCCAACCCCCACCCGACCCACAACCCAACCCCCACCCAACCCCCACCCGACCCACAACCCAACCCCCACCCAACCCAACCCCTATCCGACCCACAACCCAACCCCCACCCAACCCACAACCCAACCCCCACCCGACCCACAACCCAACCCCCACCCAACCCACAACCCGACCCCCACCCAACCCAACCCCACCCCAACCCCCACCCCAACCCCCACCCCACCCCCACCCCACCCCCCGCCCTCTCACCCTCACCCCCAACCAATCCATCCGCCAGATCCCTCCGCTGGATGCGCCGCAGCGCCTCGGCCGCCACCGCCGCCCCATAGCCTTCCCCATAGCAGCCGACCAGCAGCTCGGTGAGGCCGAGGGCGTCGGCCCCCTCCATCCGCCCGCGGGGGATGGTGCCGTAACCGGCCGCCACCGGCAGCCGGTTCAACGTCGCCTTCAACCGGTTCAACTCGGCGGCCAAAAGCTCCTCCAGCGCCCGTTGGATGCGATCCCGGTGCCCGGCCATGTTGGGTGGGGGGGGTGTGGGGTGGGGGGGTGTGGGGTGGGGGAGCACCCGATGGCCCGGGGTCCCCGGCGCCTGCGCCGTCGGGGGGGGAGGGGGACACACACACAGGAAGGATATGGGGGGTGGGGTGAGTCGGGCCTCGCCGCGACGGGAGGTTTGGAGGCCCGGGGGGGGGGGTGGGGGGGTGGGGGGGAGGGGTGATGATGGGGGAGGGGAAGGGGCCCCCCGCAACGCTTGGGTCCTCTCCTGTGTTTTGGGGAAGGAAGCGGGGGGCCCCACCCCCACCCCTCGGCACCCACATGCTGTGCTGGGATGGGGGGGGGGGCTGGGTGGTCACCCCAGGTGCCTGGGTGCCTCGCCCACCCCCCACCCCCCACCCAACGTGGTGGGACCCCCGGCGGAGGCGGGGGAGGGGCAAATTGGGCACCTCGAAACCCGGGCTCCGGTTGGGGCCAATCAGGACGAGAGAGACATCGAGGTGCAGAGAGGGGCAACGAAGGTGGGGAGGGGTCTGGGGAACAAGGCCGATGGGGATTGGCTGAGGGGGCTGGGGGCGGGGTTTAGCCTGGGGAAGGGGAGGCCGAAGGGACCTTCTCGCTCTCTGCAGCCCCCTGAGAGGGGCTGGAGTGGGCGGGTGGTGGTGGGTGGGGGGTCGATCTCTTCTCGCAGGCGATTGGACGAGAGGAAACGGGCTTAGGCTGCGTCGGGGGGGAGGTTTAGGCCTGAGATTAGGGACAATTTCTTGACTAAAAGGCCAGGGCTGGGCAGAGGCTGCCCGGGGGGGGGTGGGGGGTGGGGGAGTCACCGCCCCCGGGGTGGGGGTGGGTTCGAACACCGTGTAGACCTTGGGGACGTGGTTTAGGAGGCCTTGGGGGGGTGGGGGTGGGGTTGGCCTTGAGGATCCTCGCGGTCTTTTCCAACCTTCGTGATCCTACGTGTGGAGGGGACCCTCCCTTTGACCCCCCGCCCCCGGCACGAGCCGCCCTCCAGCCGCCGCCAAACAAAGCCTCGGTGTCGCCTTTTGGCTCGTCGGAGGAGAAGCCGGGACTAACCGCAGGCTTAACCTTAAAACCTGAGCCGGTTTTTTTTCAGCCCAAACCCGCGGCCCGAGGGATCCGAACGGCCCCGCGCGGCGACGCGCGACGGCAGCGCCAGGCCCGCCGGGCGAGACCCGCCGACGGAGGAACGTCCTCCCGCGAGGAAGACGAGGGAGGCCGCGGCCTGTGAGGCGGCGACCCCAGCGGAGGCCGCAGGGACTGGGGGGAAGGTGATTTTGGGGGTGGGCGGGGGGAGATGGCGACCCCCCAGCTCGAGGGACGAAAGGCAAGGGACCTCGGTGGCACCCAAGGGACCCCTGAGGACACCCAGGGGACCCCATGGGGACAGCCCAAGGGACCCCTGAGGACACCCAAGGGACCCATGGGGACCTCAGGGACACCCAAGGAACAGCCCAAGGGACCCCATGGGGACCTCAGGGACACCCAAGGAACAGCCCAAGGGACCCCATGGGGACCTCAGGGACACCCAAGGTAACCATGGGGACCTCAGGGACACCCAAGGGACAGCCCAAGGGACCCCTGAGGACACCCAAGGGACACCTGTGGATGCCCAAAGAACCCATTGGGACATGGGGGGACACCCAAGGGACCCCATGGGGACCTCAGGGACACCCAAGGGACCCCTGAAGACACCCAAGGGACCCCATGGGGACCTCAGGGACACCCAAGGGACCCATGGGGACCTCAGGGACACCCAAGGGACAGCCCAAGTGACCCCTGAGGACACCCAAGGGACATCTGTGGATGCCCAAAGAACCCATTGGGACATGGGGGGACACCCAAAGGACCCCATGGGGACCTCAGGGACACCCAGGGGACCATGGGGACCTCAGGGACACCCAAGAGACAGCTCAAGGGACCCCTGAAGACACCCAAGGGACCCCATGGGGACCTCAGGGACACCCAAGGGACCCCTGGGGACACCCAAGGGACACCCGTGGATGCCCAAAGAACCCATTGGGACATGGGGGGACACCCAAGGGACCCCCAAGAGACCCCATGGGGACCTCAGGGACACCCAAGGGACAGTCCAAGGGACCCCCGAGGACACCCAAGGGACCCCATGGGACATGGGGGACACCCAGGGGACCCCTGAGGACATGCGGCAACGACCCCAGCGGAGGCCGCAGGTGACTTGGGGCGGGGCTGGAAAGGAATAACAAGGAAAAGAAAGGCACCGACCTTTACTCAGAGGTTCACCTCATCCAGGGCTGAACGGGCTCCTGGTTCGTCGTCGTGGCGTCCCCGAGGCCCACGCGGCAGGGGTTACTCCCCACCCCCCTCCTCCGCGCTGGGCGGTTCCGCTCCCGGCTCGTCCTCCTTGTTAGAGGCCGACGAGCGGCGTATTTCGACGCTGCATCGCCTTGAGCTCCCGAAAGGGCCTCACCCACCTTCCCTAACCCAATTATTCCCTTATTTTCCTTCTCCCGCCTCTCCAATTCCTTTCCCGCTCGATTCCCAAACGTTGTCGGGCTATTTTTAAACCCCAACGGGGTTGAACCTTCCCGGCCTCTTCCCGACGCCGAAGGGACGCCGAAGAGGGCGTCCTTTAAAGCCGCCGCCGCGAACCGCCCAGCGGGTTCCTCGAAGGAACCCGTAGATTTCCCCGTCCCGGAGCCACCCGTAACCCCCTCCTCCCATTATATTCCTCGGGTGGCTCCGTCGGCCACCAATAATTACAAAATTCGGTGAAAAACTTCCCCCGAAGGGAGCCGCTCCCCGCATCCCTCCAATAAACACCCCAAAAGTGATTTTTTTAAAAAAATTTACATTTTTTTTTCCCCCAACTCCCTCCCCTTCCTGCCCCCACCCCACCTGACAACAGAACAACCCCTTGGATCGCTCCGTCGACGCGAACCTCTCCGATCGCCCTCTCCCACCCCACCCCCACCCCACCGTAGGGCCGGCCTAAGCCCGCCGTCCCTTCCCCTCCCGCGCCGGCGGGAGGCCTTTGGTGGGGGCGGGAGCTGGTGGGCTGAATATTTGCCACCCCGGGCCAACAGGCCGTCGCCCTTTCGACCAAATGCTGCCTTTTGGGTGAAATTTCCTCATTAGAATAGCATTATAATACCAAAACGCTCCTCCACCCCAAAAGTTACCCGCCTCTAAGGCGCGACCGCCCCTCCCCGGGCGCGCGCTTGGAATTCCTTCTAGTCTAAGCTTTGAAAAGTAAAGGGAGGAGGTTTTGCACCGATCGGAATAAAGGTGCGTCCGACCAGAGTCACTCGAGCTCCACCTGAATGATTAAAAACAGTTTAAAATGTGTGAAGGGAAAGAGGGCGTCGGGGAAGAGCCCATCGCGTGCCACTGGCCTCTGGGAGCAGTCGATGGGCTGAGCTTCCCTCCCTCCCCCGCTGGGGATCCCCGATTTTGGGGTTTCGATGCAGACGTTTGCGCCGTGTGCTGGATAACCCGGAGATAGTCTCAGCCTAACCTCCGAAAGGGCTTTGCCCGAGTGGAGCCGAGGGAAAGAGGGAAGGAATAGAGTGGTTTAGAGAAGCGGTTTATTCAGCTTGTCATGAGCCCGAAGCCTTATCACCCATAAACCCAGCATTTACAGTTTATTCGGAGGACTAAAGGCCTCTCATCTTTAAACCGGGTTGCGTAGGTTAAGGCGGCCTTACTTAGGAACGGGCTCGGTCCTGACACCACTCTTCGACTCCCCTTTATATTTAAGACGGCGTTTTTTGGAAAGGCGAGAACGTGCCCGATGCAGAATTAAGGGCTTGGGTAAGGTTGTAATTTGCTTAAACGCCGTGAAAAAAGCCACGGTGCAAAAGCAAGTTGCACCTAGACAAAAATCCCCGCCTCGCACGGGCAGTTTCCCGCCCAAAATAAGCTTTACGGCCAGCGCGAGCTTTTCTGGTTTTATTTATGAGTGTCTACAGCGTTTGCTCTTTGAGCACAGATCTTGTGGTAAATCAGGAGCCTCCAGCTCAAGTTTTTAACCCTCTTACCCTTAGATTTATAGGAAAAAAAAAAATCGCTAAAAAGTCATTGTGAAAATGCTTCTGGTCGAAATACAGACTCAGCCTAAACCTCCTGGTCTAAGCGGGGACAACCCGTTCAGCCAAAACGATGACGCGGCAGCGACGGAGGATCGTAACAACGCGTCACCCACGTTCTTTCCTTCAAGGTTGATTCAAAAACCACCAGGGACCATCATAAACCGTCGCCCCTTTGAAACCAGCGACCCCCCCCTCCCCGAGCTTTCCCGGGGGCAAAGGGGGTGTCAGAGGCCTTTGGCCGCAGGGCCAAGGTGATGGAAGTATTGAAAAAAAAATAAAGTCAGCAGAAGCATCAGTCCTGAAACACAGGGACTATTTTAACCACGACAGCCCAGCCTGGATTTGAAAGCAGAGCCGGCGCCTCGAATAGCCTAAGGTCTTAGATCCGCTTCTTCAGACTAATCTGACCCCCTCGAGGCAGACAAGGGCGTCCCTTGGGGCGGGTGTCGTCGCATTTCAGAGTCTTAAGGTCGACCGCTGACTGTCAAGCGAGACCAAAAAACCCTCTAATTTTCCGTTAGGCAGCGAGAGGGGACCTGGTGACAAGAAACAAGGGCAAAAGGAAGCCATTAGCAGCAACCAGATGGAAAACTATTTAAAGGAAAACTATTAACGTCAAGAGAAAGACGTAAGAGTGTGTAGTAACCACAAAAAGTCTCAACACCGAGACCAACCGGCCGTCAAGGCCAACAGAAGGGAGCTTAAACTGGTTGGTTTTCAGAGCGCTTCCTGTTCCGCCAGGCTAAGCTGGGAACCTGCCGTTAAATTAGAAAAAAAGGGTAAAAACAAAAGCCCCAAACACGAGAAACACAAAGCCCCGTGTCCACAGCGGCCCAGCCGACGGCCCGGCGGGGCAGAAACCAGGCCCCGGGGAGATTTTAAAGACATTTCTTGCCCTTCCCAACACCCTCCTGATGCCTCAGTGCCTCCTTCTCGTCTGAACCGCCCGTTCTTGTCATTGGAGAGCCTCGGCTTCGCTTCGACTTTAGTCAAATTAGGTGAGATTCGCACGTCGCCGCGGGCCGCGCTAAGGCCCGGCGTAAGGTTCGCCGAGGAAGGCGGCGTTTCGAGCCCGCCGAACTGCCCGCGAAGCCGACTGCTGGCTCCGGTGCTCAGAGGCCGACGTGGTTAAACAACTACAATTCCGTTTCGTCAACCTCCGACACGGAAAAAAAAATAAATTCAAATTTCAAAATAACGAGATCAGCTCAAAATCCGTGAAACGCGTGCGCGCGTCCCCAGAGCACACGTGATAAAAATAAGGCAGCGACGCTGGCGTGCAACGGCAAGAGACGGGAAGAAAATATTAAAAAACAGGTGTTTCAGGCATTAGTTAAAAAGAAAAATAAAAATTTGAGCGGCATTTTAAACAAAAAAAAACCCAAATGAACATTTCTCTTCCTGCGCTTTCTTCCGGTTATTTGCAGGCAGGCATCAAAGAACCCATTGGGACATGGGGGGCACCCAAGGGACCCCTGAGGACACCCAGGGGACCCCATGGGGACATGGGGGGCACCCAAGGCACCCGATGGGGACATGGGGGGCAGCCAAGGGATGCCTGAGGACACCCAGGGGACCCCATGGGGACATCCAAGGGACCCCTGAGGACACCCAAGGGACACCTGTGGATGCCCAAAGAACCCTTTGGGACATGGGGGAACACCCAAGGGACACCCAAGAGACCCTATGGGGACCTCAGGGACACCCAAGGGACAGCCCAAGGGACCCTTGGGGGCACCCAAGGGACACCTGTGGATGCCCAAAGAACCCACTGGGACATGGGGGGCACCCAAGGGACTCCTGAGGACACCCAAGGGACCCCATGGGGACATGGGGGGCACCTAAGGGACAGCCCAAGGGACATGGGGGGCACCCAAGGCACCCGATGGGGACATGGGGGGCAGCCAAGGGATGCCTGAGGACACCCAAGGGAGTCCTGGATACCTTGTGGACACCCAGGGGACCCCCAAGGGACCACTCAAGGAGCCCCTGAGGACACCCAAGGGACCCATGGGAACACAGGGGGCACCCAAGGGACTGCCCAAGGGATCCCTGGGGGCACCCAAGGGACCCATGGGGACATGGGGGGCACCCAAGGGACCCCTGAAGACACCCAAGGGACCCACGGGGACATGGAGGGCAATCAAGGGACCACATAAGGGACCCCCTGAGGACACCCAAGGGACTCATGGGGACATGGGGGCACCCAAGGGACCACCCAAGGGACCCCATGGGACATTGGGGGCACCCAAGGGACCCCTGAGGACACCCAAGGGACCCCATGGGACATTGGGGGCACCCAAGGGACCCCTGAGGACACCCAAGGGACCCCATAGGACATTGGGGGCACCCAAGGGACCCCAGGGACACCCAAGGGACCCATGGGGACATGGGGGGCACCCAAGGGCCACATGGAGACCATGGGGCTCCCGGACACCAGGTTCCCCTATGGGGGGGTGGGGGGGGGAGGGGCTGCAGCGCTCTGCAGCGGGGCGGGGGAGGGGCAGAGGTCCGGACGCTTGGGTCCACTGAGGACACTTGGGGGGCACCCAAGCGTCCCATGGGGGGGGGGGCTGGGCCGGACGACTGGGTCCCCGCCCCAGAGGTGGGGTGGGGGTGTGTGCCATATTTAGGGGGCAGCCGTGGGGCAGGTTGGGGGGGCGCCGGGGATGGAGCGGACGACGGCAGTGAACCCCTGGGACTTGGGGGTCATTGGGGGGTACTTCCTCCTCGTCCTCGCCGTGGGGCTCTGGGTAGGGTCATGGCTGCCCCCTCCCCCCCGCCCAGACCCCTAACTGCCCTCTGAGACCCCTCACTGCCCCCCCAGACCCCTAACTGCCCTCTGAGACCCCTAACTGCCTCCCCAAACCCCTCACTGCTCCCCCAGACCCATAACTGCCCTCTGAGACCTCTAACTGCCTCCCCAGACCCCTCACTGCTCCCCCAGACCCCTAACTGCCCTCTGAGACCCCTCACTGCCCCCCCAAACCCCTAACTGCCCTCTGAGACCCCTAACTGCCTCCCCAGACCCCTCACTGCTCCCCCAGACCCCTAACTGCCCTCTGAGACCCCTAACTGCTCTCTGAGACCCCTCACTGCCCCCCCAGCCCCCTAACTACCCTCTGAGACCCCTAACTGCCTCCCCAGACCCCTCACTGCTCCCCCAGACCCCTAACTGCCCTCTGAGACCCCTAACTGCCCTCTGAGACCCCTCACTGCCCCCCCAGCCCCCTAACTACTCTCTTGGAGTGCCTAACTGCCCCCCCCAGACCCCTAACTGCTCCCCTGAGACCCCAAAGGGCCCCCCCCAGACCCCTAACTACCCACGTGGGACCTCTAACTGACCCTCCCCAGACTCATATTTGCCCTATGGGACCCCTAAGTGCCACCACGGACCCCTAACTGCCCCCTGAGAGGACTGCTCTGACATGCCAAGACCCCCCCAAGCTCCCCCAGACCCCCCATTCCCCCGCCACATTGACCCCCCCATTGAGTGACCTACAACCTCCCCCACAATGCACCCAGACACCCCCATGCCCTCTATGGGGCACCCCACAACCCCCCCAGACACCCCACAACCCCCCACCATGACAGCCCATGACCACCCCACATACGCCCCACAACTGCCCCGCACCAACTGCCCCCCACCAACTGCCCCCCCGGGACCCCCATGAACCCCCCCATTGAGGGACCTAGACCCTCCCCCCATTGCTGCCCCCCAGGGCCGCCCCCTCCCCCCAGGGTATCCCACAATTCCCTGCTCCCCCCAACCCCTCCCCCCCCCAGTTGTTTTTTTGACCCCGCTGACCCCAGGGGGGGGAGGGGTGAGTCATTACCCACAATGCCCTGGGCGGGGGCTGGGGCTGGGGCCCGAAGGGGCGGGGTCGGCTGGGGGTCGGGGCTCGAGGGGTTAATGAGTGACTGGGCCGCACTGGGAGCCCACACTGGGGGCACTGGGAGCCCAGACTAGGGGCACTGGGAGCCCACACTGGGAGCACTGGGAGCCCACACTGGGGGCACTGGGAGCCCACAATGGGGGCACTGGGAATCCACACTGGGGGCACTGGGAGCCCACACTGGGGGCACTGGGAGCCCACACTGGGAGCACTGGGAGCCCACACTGGGGGCACTGGGAGCCCACACTGGGGGAACGGGGAGCCCAGACTGGGGGCACTGGGAGCCCGCACTGGGAGCCCACACTGGGGGCACTGGGAGCCCACACTGGGAGCACTGGGAGCCCACACTGGGAGCCCAGACTGGGGGCACTGGGAGCTCACACTGGGGGCACTGGGAGCCCACACTGGGAGCACTGGGAATCCACACTGGGGGCACTGGGAGCCCACACTGGGGGCACTGGGAGCCCGCACTGGGAGCACTGGGAGCCCACACTGGGGGCACTGGGAGCCCAGACTGGGGGCACTGGGAGCCCACACTGGGGGAACTGGGAGCCCAGACTGGGGGCACTGGGAGCCCACACTGGGAGCACTGGGAGCCCACACTGGGAGCCCAGACTGGGGGCACTGGGAGCCCACACTGGGGGCACTGGGAGCCCACACTGGGAGCACTGGGAGCCCACACTGGGAGCCCAGACTGGGGGCACTGGGAGCCCAGACTGGGGGCACTGGGAGCTCACACTGGGGGCACTGGGAGCCCAGACTGGGGGCACTGGGAGCCCACACTGGGGGCACTGGGAGCCCACACTGGCGGCACTGGGAGCCCGCACTGGGAGCACTGGGAGCCCACACTGGGAGCCCAGACTGGGGGCACTGGGAGCCCAGACGGGGGCACTGGGAGCTCACACTGGGGGCACTGGGAGCCCAGACTGGGAGCACTGGGAGCCCAGACTGGGGGCACTGGGAGCCCACACTGGGAGCACTGGGAGCCCAGACTGGGAGCACTGGGAGCCCACACTGGGAGCACTGGGAGCCCAGACTGGGAGCACTGGGAGCCCAGACTGGGAGCACTGGGAGCCCAGACTGGGGGCACTGGGAGCCCACACTGGGGGCTCTGGGAGCCCACAGTGGGCCGCACTGGGAGCCCGCACTGGGAGCACTGGGGGCACTGGGGGCGCTGGGGGCACTGGGGGCGGCGGGCGGATGGCGGGCACTGGGGGCACTGGGGGCACTGAGCCGGCGGGCACTGGGGGCACTGGGGGCACTGGGAGCCCGCACTGGGGCACTGGGGGCACTGGGAGCCCGCACTGGGGGCACTGGGAGGCCGCACTGGGAGCACTGGGGGCACTGGGCCGGCGGGCACTGGGGGCACTGGGGGCACTGGGAGCCCGCACTGGGGCACTGGGGGCACTGGGAGCCCGCACTGGGAGCACTGGGAGCCCGCACTGGGGGCACTGGGGGCACTGGGGGCACTGGCAGCCCGCACTGGGGGCACTGGCAGCCTGCACTGGGAGCACTGGGGGCACTGGGAGCACTGGGAGCACTGGGGGCACTGGGGGCACTGGGGGCAGTGGGGGCACTGGGGGCACTGGGGGCACTGGAGCACTGGCAGCCCGCACTGGGAGCACTGGGGGCACTGGGGGCACTGGGAGCACTGGGGGCACTGGGGGCACTGGGGGCAGTGGGGGCACTGGGGGCACTGGGGGCACTGGAGCACTGGCAGCCCGCACTGGGAGCACTGGGGGCACTGGGCCGGCGGGCACTGGGGGCACTGGGGGCACTGGCAGCCCGCACTGGGGGCACTGGGAGGCCGCACTGGGAGCACTGGGGGCAGTGGGCCGGCGGGCACTGGGGGCACTGGGAGGCCGCACTGGGAGCACTGGGGGCACTGGGAGGCCGCACTGGGAGCACTGGGGGCACTGGGCCGGCGGGCACTGGGGGCACTGGGGGCACTGGCAGCCCGCACTGGGAGCACTGGGGGCACTGGGCCGGCGGGCACTGGGGGCACTGGGGGCACTGGCAGCCCGCACTGGGGGCACTGGGGGCACTGGGCCGGCGGGCACTGGGGGCACTGGGGGCACTGGCAGCCCGCACTGGGGGCACTGGGGGCACTGGGGGCACTGGGGGCACTGGGGGCACTGGCAGCCCGCACTGGGGGCACTGGGAGCCCGCACTGGGAGCACTGGGGGCACTGGGCCGGCGGGCACTGGGGGCACTGGGAGCACTGGGGGCACTGGGCCAGCGGGCACTGGGGGCACTGGGAGCACTGGGGGCACTGGGCCGGCGGGCACTGGGGGCACTGGGGGCACTGGGGGCACTGGGGGCACTGGGCCGGCGGGCAGTGGGGGCACTGGCAGCCCGCACTGGGGGCACTGGGGGCACTGGGGGCACTGGGAGGCCGCACTGGGGGCACTGGGGGCACTGGGCCGGCGGGCACTGGGGGCACTGGGAGGCCGCACTGGGGGCACTGGGGGCACTGGGGGCACTGGGAGGCCGCACTGGGGGCACTGGGGGCACTGGGCCGGCGGGCACTGGGGGCACTGGGGGCACTGGGGGCACTGGCAGCCTGCACTGGGAGCACTGGGGGCACTGGGCCGGCGGGCACTGGGGGCACTGGGGGCACTGGGGGCACTGGCAGCCCGCACTGGGGGCACTGGGGGCACTGGGGGCACTGGGGGCACTGGGGGCACTGGGGGCACTGGCAGCCCGCACTGGGGGCACTGGGGGCACTGGGCCGGCGGGCACTGGGGGCACTGGCAGCCCGCACTGGGGGCACTGGCAGCCCGCACTGGGAGCACTGGGGGCACTGGGGGCACTGGCAGCCCGCACTGGGGGCACTGGGGGCACTGGGGGGCACTGGGGGCACTGGGGGCACTGGGGGCACTGGGGGCACTGGCAGCCCGCACTGGGGGCACTGGGGGCACTGGGCCGGCGGGCACTGGGGGCACTGGGAGGCCGCACTGGGGGCACTGGGGGCACTGGCAGCCCGCACTGGGGGCACTGGGGGCACTGGGGGCCCGCACTGGGGGCACTGGGGGCACTGGGCCGGCGGGCACTGGGGGCACTGGGAGCACTGGGAGGCCGCACTGGGGGCACTGGGGGCCCGCACTGGGAGCACTGGGGGCACTGGGGGCACTGGGAGGCCGCACTGGGAGCACTGGGGGCACTGGGCCGGCGGGCACTGGGGGCACTGGGAGCACTGGGAGGCCGCACTGGGGGCACTGGGGGCACTGGGCCGGCGGGGCACTGGGGGGCACTGGGAGCACTGGGAGGCCGCACTGGGGGCACTGGGGGCCCGCACTGGGAGCACTGGGGGCACTGGGGGCACTGGGAGGCCGCACTGGGAGCACTGGGGGCACTGGGGGCACTGGGAGGCCGCACTGGGGGCACTGGGGGGCCCGCACTGGGAGCACTGGGGGCACTGGGGGCACTGGGAGCACTGGGGGCACTGGGGGCACTGGGGGCAGTGGGGGCACTGGCAGCCCGCACTGGGGGCACTGGGGGCCCGCACTGGGGGCACTGGGGGCACTGGGGGCACTGGGGGCACTGGGAGGCCGCACTGGGGGCACTGGGGGCACTGGGGGCACTGGGAGCACTGGGGGCACTGGGCCGGCGGGCACTGGGGGCACTGGGCACTGGGGCACTGGGGGCACTGGGGGCACTGGGAGGCCGCACTGGGAGCACTGGGGGCACTGGGGGCACTGGCAGCCCGCACTGGGGGCACTGGGAGCACTGGGGGCACTGGGCCGGCGGGCACTATTATGACCCCGCAGTCGCTGCGCCGCGGCAGCCGCAGCTCCATCAGCGGGTACTTCCTGGCCGGGAGGAGCATGGCCTGGGGGCCCGTGAGTGCGGGGTCAGGGCACGGGGTCACGGGGTCACGGGGGTCACGGGGCCGCGGGGTCACGGGGTCACGGGGTCCAGGGTGGTCACTGTGTCATGGGGTAAAGGGGGGGATGGGGGGGGGGGGTCTATGGGGGGGGGGTGATGGGGGGGGCCCGGGGGGGGGGGGGTGATGGGGGGGGCCCGGGGTGGGGGGGGTGATGGGGGGGTCTATGGGGGGGGGGTGATGGGGGGGGCCCGGGTGGGGGGGGGTGATGGGGGGGTCTATGGGGGGGGTGATGGGGGGGGCCCGGGTGGGGGGGGTGATGGGGGGGGGTGATGGGGGGGGGTCTATGGGGGGGTGATGGGGGGGCCCGGGGGGGGGGGGGGAGATGGGGGGGCCCATCGGGGACCCCCCCGGGGCAGGTGGGGGCGTCGCTCTTTGCCAGCAACATCGGCTCCGGGCACTTCGTGGGGCTGGCGGGGACGGGGGCGGCCGGCGGCATCGCCGTGGGGGGCTTCGAGTGGAGCGTGAGTGGCCCCTATGGACCCCATACCCCCCCCCAGAGCCCCCATCCCCCCCCATAGCCCCCTATAACCCCCACCCCCCCCAATAGCCCCCCCATAGCCCCCCCATTCCCCACCATAACCCCCCATTCCCCTATACATCCCATACCCCCCATGCCTTCCCCGGACCCCCCATAGCCCCCCCATAGGCCACGTAGCCCCCATAGGCCCCTATAGCCCCCCCCCCACTGCCCCATAGCCCCCTATAGGCCCTGTAGCCCTCATATCCCCCCATTGCTCCTATAGGTCATGAAACCCCCTATAGCCCCCATATGCCCATATAGCCCCTGTAGCCCCTGAACCCCCCCCACAGCTCCCTATAGCTCCCCAACCCCCTATAGCCCCCATACTCCCCAGAGGCCCCCTATACCCCCCCATAGCCCCCTGTAGCCCCCACACCCCACCAGAGACTCCATAGCCCCTATCGCCCCCATAGCTCCCTATAGCCCCCATAACTCCCCACAGCCCCCTATAGCCCCTATAGCCTCCATAGACCCCCATAGCACCTCATACACCCCCATAGGCCCCTATAGCTCTTATAGCCCCCCATATCCAATAGACCCCCATCCCCCCATAGCCCCCCATACCTCCCATAGACCCCTATAATCCCCTATATCCCCCCATAGCCCCCCCATACCCCCTATAACCCCCATAGCCCCTCCATAGGCCCTATAGCCCATATACCCCCCTATATCCCCCATAGCCCCACACAGCCCCCTATAGCTTCCAGAACCCCCCATAGCTCCCCATACTCCCCTGTAGCCCCCTATAGACCCCCTATATCCCCCATAGCCCCCTATAGACCCCCATAACCCCATCCTCCTATAGCCCTCATACTCCCCTGTAGCCCCCTATAGCCCCCCCATACCCCCCCATAGCCCCCCCCCCACTTGCCCCCCTAATTACCCCCCCAGTAACATCCCCCGCCAGTAATGTCCCCACCTGGCCCCGCCCCTTTACATCGGCCCCGCCCCCGTGACCCCGCCCCCCGTGACCCCGCCCCCCGTGACCCCGCCCCCTCCCCAGGGCATGTTCATCGTCCTGCTGCTGGGCTGGGCCTTCGTCCCCATTTACCTGCGGGCGGGGGTGAGTGCGGGGGCGGGGCCTCGGGGGCGGGGCCTCGGGGGCGGGGCCTCGGGGAGGGGAGGGGCCTGGGTCCCTTTGAGGGGTGCTATGGGGTGGGGGAGCCCCCAGATGTCTGGGGCCCCTTTGGGGAAGGGGGCTGGGGGGGGGGTCCCCCCCAATACCTGGGTCCCCCAAATGCCGGGGTCCCCCCCAACCCCCTGGGTCCCCCCAACCCCCGGGTCCCCCCAAACTCAGGGCCCCCCCCAGCCCCCTGGGTCCCCCCAGATTCCAGCCCCCCCAACTCCCAGGGTCCCCCCAAATTCTGGGGTCCCCCCCAGCCCCCTGGGTCCCCCTGAACTCGGGGCCCCCCCCAGCCCCCTGGGTCCCCCCAAATTCCAGCCCCCCCCCAACTCCCAGGGTCTCCCCAAACCCTCTGGGTCCCCCCAAACTCGGGGTCTCCCCCATCTCCCTGGGCCCCCCCCAACCCCTGGGCCCCCCCAACCCCCGGGTCCCCCTGAACTCAGGCCCCCCCCAACCCCTGGGTCCCCCCAACCCCTGGGTCCCCCCAAACTCGGGGCCCCCCAACCCCCCGGGCCCCCCCAACCCCTGGGCCCCCCCAACCCCATGGGCCCCCCCCAACCCCCCCGGGTCCCCCCGAACTCGGGGCCCCCCCCAGCCCCCTGGGTCCCCCCAAATTCCAGCCCCCCCCCAACTCCCAGGGTCACCCCAAATTCCAGGGTCTCCCCAAACCCTCTGGGTCCCCCCAAACTCGGGGTCCCCCCCAACCCCTGGGTCCCCCCAACCCCCGGGTCCCCCCGAACTCGGGGTCCCCCCCATCTCCCCGGGTCCCCCCAAACTCGGGGTCCCCCCATCTCCCCGGGCCCCCCCAACCCCCGGGTCCCCCCAAACTCGGGGTCCCCCCCAACCCCCCGGGCCCCCCCCAACCCCCGGGTCCCCCCAAACTCGGGGTCCCCCCCAACCCCCCGGGCCCCCCCAACCCCCGGGTCCCCCCGAACTCGGGGCCCCCCCAGGTCACGACGATGCCCGAGTACCTGGGGAAGCGTTTCGGGGGGGGCCGGATCCAGCTGTACCTGGCGCTGCTCTCCCTGGGGCTCTACGTCTCCACCAAGCTCTCGGTACCTATAGGGGCTATAGGGGCTGGGGGGGACCTCTAGGGGCTGGGGGGGACCTATGAGGCTGGGGGGGGGGGTCTATGGGGGGGGGGAACCCTTGGGGTGGGTGGGGGTGACTCCTATGGGGGCCCCTCTAAGGGTTGGGGGGAACCTTGGGAGGATCTATAGGGGCTGGGAGGGGTCTATAAGGGCCGGGGAACCTTGGGGGGGGTCTTCTAGAGGAGGCTGAGGGGAAGCCTATGGGGGCTGGGGGTCCCTATGGGGGCTGGGGGTCCCTATAGGGTCTGATGGGATTCCTATGGGGGGGTGTGTGGGTCCCTATGGGGTTTGGAGGGATCCCTATAGGATCTGATGGGTCCCTATGGGGTCTGGGGTTCCCTATAGGGTCTGGGGGATCCCTATGGCATCTGGGGGGGGTCCCTATGGGGTCTGGGGGTCCATATGGTGTCTGGGGGGGGTCCCTATGGGGTCGGGGGGTCCCTATGGGGTCTGGGGTTCCCTATAGGGTCTGGGGGATCCCTATGGCATCTGGGGGGGGGGGTCTCTATGGGGTCTGGGGGTCCCTATCATGTCTGGGGGGGTTCCTATGGGGTCTGGGGGTCCCTATGGGGTCTGGGTGTCCCTATGGGGTTTGGAGGTCGGGGGGTCCCTATGGGGTTTGGAGGATCCCTATGGGGTCTGGGGGGTCCCCACGGGCTCTGGGGGTCCCTATGGGGTCTGGGGGGGTCCCCATGGGGTTTGGAGGGTCCCTGTGGGGTCTGGGGGGTCCCTACCGGGTCGGGGGGGTCCCTGCAGGCTCGGGGGGTCCCTATAGGCCCCCCCATAAGGGCCGCCCCCGCAGGTGGACATGTACTCGGGGGCCATCTTCATCCAGGAGGCGCTGGGCTGGGACCTCTATGCCGCCGTGGGGGCCCTGCTGGCCGTCACCGCCCTCTACACCGTCACCGGTGGGGGCGGGGCCGGAGGGGGCGGGGCCGGAGGGGGCGGGGCCGGAGGGGGGCGGGGCCGGGGGCGCCAGGGCCAAGGGGGGGGTGTGGGGCCCTGGGGTGGGGCCCAAGGGGCTCATGTGCTGGTGGGAGCTGGTGGTGCCTGGGGGGGGGGGGCGTGGTCGTAGAGGAGGGGCGTGGCTTGTGTGGGTGGGGTCAGATGGGTGTGGGGAGAAAGGGGGCGGGGCCTAAGTGGGCAGGTGTCAGAGGGGCGGGGTCTGTGTGGGCGGGCCCCGTGTTGGTGGGAGCTGGTGACACCCGGGATGGGGGGTGGGGCTAAGGCGAGTGGGGGCGTGGTCTCAACGAGGGCGGGGTTATGGGGCGGGGCCTCGTGGGGTGTGGCCAATGGAGGTGGGGCCGATGGGGGATTATAAAGGATGGGCCCCGCTGTTGCCAGGGGCGTGGCTAAAGTGGGGCTTGGTCTTGGGGGTGTGGTATGAAGGGGTGTGGTCTTAGGGGGCGTGGCGTGAGGGGCGTGGCTAAAGGGGCTCATGTGATGCTGGGACCTGGTGGGGGGGGAGGCGGGCTTAAGGCCCGTGGGCAGGGCCTGTGTGGGAAGGGGGCGTGGTCTGGGACTACTTCAGGGCGTGGCCTGATGCGGGGGGTGTGGCCTGATGCGGGGGCGTGGCCTGCAGGCGGGCTGGCGGCGCTGATGTACGCGGACCTGGTGCAGACCCTCATCATCGTCGTGGGGGCCTCCGTCCTGGCTGGCTACGGTGGGACTGGGAGCACTGGGAGGGGACTAGGAGATGATTGAAGGGGGCTGGGGAGGCACTGGGAGGGGACTTTGGGGGCACTAGGAGGGGACTGGGAGCACTGGGAGGGGACTGGGGGGCACTGGGAGGGGACTTTGGGGGCACTAGGAGGGGACTGGGAGCACTGGGAGGGGACTGGGAGGCACTGGGAGGGGACTGGGGGGCACTGGGAGGCACTGGGAGGCAGCACTGTAATGTCACACTGGTTGCTACTGGTCCACACTGGTGCTGCACCTTGTGGGAGAGCACTGGGGAGGCACTGGGCCTTACTGGGAGGAGGCAGCAGGAGGCATGCTGTGCCTCCCTCATGCCCCTTACTGGGCCATACTGGTCCTTATTGGTCCTTACTGGTCCTACTGGTCCTTACTGGTCCATACTGGTCCTACTGGTCCATACTGGGCCTTACTGGGCCATACTGGTCCCTACTGGTCCATACTGGGCCTTACTGAGCCATACTGTTCCATACTGAGCCATACTGGTCCTTACTGGGCCATACTGGGTCCCCCGCAGCGCTGGGCGCTGTGGGGGGGTACGAGGGGCTGGTGGAGCGTTACCCCCTGGCGCTGCCCCCCAACGTGACGGGTCCCTGCGGGCGCCCCCGCCCCGACGCCTTCCACCTCCTGCGACACCCCAGTACCGGCGACCTGCCCTGGCCCGGCCTCCTGCTGGGACTGGGCATCATCTCCGCCTGGTACTGGTGTACTGACCAGGTGGGACTGGGAGGCACTGGGAGGAGCTCAGGGTGGGACTGGGAGGGACTGGGAGCCACTGGGATGGGACTGGGAGGCACTGGGAGGCCTTGGGATGGGACTGGGAGGCACTGGGATGGGAGTGGGAGGCACTGAAGGCACTGGGAGGGGATTGGGAGCCACTGGGAGGGACTGGGAGGGACTGGGATGGGAGTGGGAGGCACTGGGAGGACTTGGGATGGGACTGGGAGGCACTGGGAGGGGACTGAGGGCCACTGGGAGTGGGAGGCACTGGGAGGCCTTGGGAGAGGACTGGGAGGCACTGGGAGGAGATTGAGGAGCACTGGGAGGGGACTGGCATGCCATGGGAGGAACTGGGATGGGACTGGGAGGCACTGGGAGGCACTGGGAGGGGACTGGGAGGCACTGGGAGGAGATTGAGGAGCACTGGGATGGGACTGGGAGGCAGCGGGAGGTGGATTGAGGGGCACTGGGAAGGACTGGGATTGAGAGGTGTTGGGAAGCACTGGGAGGGGACTGGGGGGCACTGGGAAGCACTGGGAGGGACTGGGAGGCACTGGGAGGGGATTGGGAGGCACTGGGAGGGACTGGGAGGGGACTGGGAGGCACTGGGAGGGACTGGGAGGGGACTGGCATGCCATGGGAGGCACTGAGAAGGGACTGAGGTGCGCTGGCAGAGACTGGGATGCACTGGGAGGGCACTGGAAGGCACTGGGAAGGGCCTGGGAGGCACCAGGGTGGCACTGGGACCACTGGGGGGGGTGGGGGGGGTGGGTGTCTGGCCCCCTGGTTGCCATGGTACCACCCCACCGCCCCGCAGGTGATCGTGCAGCGGTGCTTGGCCGGCCGCTCCCTGACCCACGTCCGCGCCGGCTGCGTCGTCTGCGGCTACCTCAAAGTGCTGCCCATGTTCCTCATGGTGCTGCCTGGCATGGCCGCCCGCGTCCTCTTCCCCGGTCAGCCACCCCCTCGGTCACCCCACGCCCACCCCAACCTGCCCAAGATGGCCGCCCAAGATGGCCGCCATGCCTCCTTCCCCAGGGTCACCTATCTTGAGCCGTAACTACCCCCATGGCCACCCTGTGGCCACCTCGTGACCACCCTTGGCCAAGCCAAGATGGCCGCCCAACATGGCCACCACGTTGTCTTCCCCCTTGAGCCCCATTTTATCCCATAAATTACCCCTTGGCCAACCCACGGACACCCCATGACTACGTTGGTCTGCCCTGCCCCCGCTTTGGCCTAGCTAACATGGCCGCCCAATGTGGCCACCCAACATGGCTGCCCGTCATGGCTATCCAATATGGCTGCCCATCATGGCTATCCAACATGGCTGCCCGTCATGGCTATCCAATATGGCTGCCCGTCATGGCTATCCAATATGGCTGCCCGTCATGGCCACCCAACATGGCTGCCCATCATGGCTATCCAATATGGCTGCCTGTCATGGCTATCCAATATGGCTGCCTGTCATGGCTATCCAATATGGCTGCCTGTCATGGCTATCCAATATGGCTGCCCGTCATGGCCACCCAACATGGCTGCCCGTCATGGCCACCCAACATGGCTGCCCGTCATGGCCATCCAATATGGCTGCCCATCATGGCCACCTAACATGGCCACTCAAGATGGCCGCCCAACTTGGCTGCCAGATTCTCTACCCCACAGAGCCCCACTGTGACCTATAAGTGCCTCCTCAGACACCCCATAATCCCATAAAATCCCCATAATCCCACCCTAATCCCGCCTAACGCCCCCTTATATCCCTTAATCCCACCCTAATCCCGCCTAACGCCCCCTTATATCCCTTAATCCCACCCTAATCCCGCCTAACGCCCCCTTATATCCCTTAATCCCACCCTAATCCCGCCTAACGCCCCCTTATATCCCATAATCCCACCCTAATCCCGCCTAACGCCCCCTTATATCCCTTAATCCCACCCTAATCCCGCCTAACGCCCCCTTATATCCCTTAATCCCACCCTAATCCCGCCTAACGCCCCCTTATATCCCTTAATCCCACCCTAATCCCGCCTAACGCCCCCTTATATCCCATAATCCCACCCTAATCCCGCCTAACGCCCACTATATCCCTTAATCCCACCCTAATCCCGCCTAACGCCCACTATATCCCTTAATCCCACCCTAATCCCGCCTAACGCCCACTATATCCCTTAATCCCACCCTAATCCCGCCTAACGCCCACTATATCCCTTAATCCCACCCTAGTCCCACCTAACGCCCCCTTATATCCCATAATCCCACCCTAATCCCGCCTAACGCCCCCTTATATCCCATAATCCCACCCTAGTCCCGCCTAACGCCCCCTTATATCCCATAATCCCACCCTAATCCCGCCTAACGCCCCCTTATATCCCATAATCCCACCCTAATCCCGCCCTAATCCCACCCTAATCCCGCCTAATTGCCCCTATATCCCATAAGTCCCCAATCCCCCTCAGATCCCCTAATCCCGCCTAATCCCGCCCTAATCCCGCCTAATCCCACCCTAATCCCGCCCTAATCCCACCCCAATCCCACCCCAATCCCGCCCTAGTCCCGCCCCAATCCCGCCCCCCCGTGGCCAGCCGGGCCCCCCCCGCTGACCCCCTGCTGCCCCCTAGAGGTTGTGGGGTGCGCCGACCCCCAGGGCTGCCGCCGGGCCTGCGGGACCCCCGTGGGCTGCTCCAACGTCGCCTACCCCCGCCTCGTCCTCACCCTGCTGCCCCCCGGTACGCGCCCCGCCGCCTCAGGAGCCTTATTAGGGCCTTATTAGGGCGTCATTAGCATTATTAGGGCATTATTTTGGGCTATCGGGTAGTATTAAGGGCATTATTAGTGGTTATTAGGCCGTTATTAGGACTATTAGGGTGATATTAGGGCGTTATTACTGGCGATTAGAATGTTATTAGGGCGTTATTAGGGGATATTAGTGTGTTATTAGGATTATTAGGCCGTTATTAGGGGATATTAGGGCCTTATTAGGACTATTAGGTCGTTATTATGAACTATTGTGGTGTTATTAGGACTATTAGGCCGTTATTAGGGGCTATTAGGGTGTTATTTGTTCTATTAGGTCATTATTAGGGTGTTATTAGGACTATTAGGCCATTACTAGGGCCTAATAGGGTGTTATTTGGTCTACTAAAGCGTTATTTGGGTGTTATTAGGGGTTATTAGGCCTATCAGGCATTTATTAGGACATTATTAGGGGTATTAGGCCATTATTAGGGGCTAATAGGGGAATATTAGAGAAAGCACAATTAGTGTCTATTAGGGCATTATTAAAGCAGTATTGGGATTTATTAGTGGCTATTAAAAGCTACTAAGGTATTATTAAGGGTAATTAGTGGCTATTAGACGCTAATAGGGCGTTATTAGTGCATTATTAGGGGTTATTAGTAGATATGAGGGGCTATTGGGGGATATTATGGGCTATTAGGACATTATTAGGAGTTATTAGTGGTTATTGGGGCAAGTAGGGGGGTTATTGGGGCCGTTAGGGCAGTATTGGCGTGCTATTAGGCTATTATTATGGGCTATCAGGATATTATTAGGGGCTATTAGGAAATATTAGTCCATTAGCGACTCATATTCTATAGTCTATGATTCTCCGATTCTATGATTAGGGTGCTATTAGGAGCCATTAGTGCTATTAGGCGTCTATTAGGGGGTGATTAGGAGCTATTAGGGGCCATTGGGGTTTATTACAGGCCATTAGGGCATTATTATGGGCTATTAGGAGGTTATTAGGAATTATTAGGGCGTTATTAGGGGTTCTTAGAGCTGTTCGGGTTCTATTAGAGGGTTATTAGCGGCTAATACGGCTATTGGGAAGTTATTAAGGACTATTAGGAGGTTATTAGGAGCTACTAGGTGACTACTGGGGGGTTATTGGGAGCTCTTAGAGCTATTTGGGTTCTATTAGAGGGTCATTAGGGGTTAATACGGCTACTGGGTGGTTATTAGGGGCTATTAGGACGTTATTAGGAGCTATTAGGGGGCTATTAAGATTTATTAGGGGCTATTAGGAGGTTGTTAGGAGCTATTGGGGGCTATTAGAGTTTATTAGGGGCTATTAGGGGGTTATTAGGAGCTATTAGGGCACTAATAAGAGCTATTAGGGCACTAATAAGAGCTATTAGGACACTAATAAAGGCTGTTAGGAGGCTATTAGGGCTATTAGGGGGCTATTAGGGCATTGTTGGTGGTTACTGGGGGCTATTAGGGTGCTATTGGGGGGGTCCCCACGCTGACCACGCCCCCCCGTGCCCCCCCAGGCCTGCGCGGGCTGATGCTGGCGGTGGTCCTGGCCGCCCTCATGTCCTCCCTGGCCTCCATCTTCGCCAGCGCCGGCGCCCTCTTCACCCTCGACGTCTACCAGCGCCTGCGCCCCCACGCCGGGCCCCGGCACCTCCTGATTGCCGGCAGGTGGGGGGTCCCCGGCGTCCCGGGTGGGGGTCCCGGGGGGGGCTGGGCTGGGGGGACCCAAAGGTCTGGGGGTGGGGGGAACCCCGGCGTCCGGGAGCTCAAGTCAACCAGGTCAATGGGGGTCCAGGGGCTTGAGGGGGGGGTCCAGGGGGGTCCCAGGTGTGTGGGGTGGGAGGGTCCCGGGCGGCCAGGCTGGGGGGTCCCAGGGGTCTCGGGGTGGGAGGACCCCAACATCCAGGAGCTCAAGTCAACCAGGTCAATGGGGGTCCAGGGGCTTGGGGGGGTCCCAGGTGTGTGGGGTGGGGGGTGCCAGGGGTCTGGGCTGGGGGGTCCCAGGTGGGGGGGTGGGGGCTCCCAGGGGTGGGGGGTGCCAGGGGTCCGGGCGGGGGGGTGTCCCAGGGGTGGGGGGTGCCAGGGGTCCGGCCGGGGGGGGGGTCCCATGGGTGTGGGGTGCCAGGGGTCCGGGCGGGGGGGGTGTCCCAGGGGTGTGGGGTGCCAGGGGTCCGGGCGGGGGGGGGTCCCATGGGTGGGGGGTGCCAGGGGTCCGGGCGGGGGGGGGTCCCAGGGGTGTGGGGTGCCAGGGGTCCGGGCGGGGGGGGGGTCCCAGGGGTGGGGGGTGCCAGAGGTCCGGGCGGGGGGGGTGTCCCATGGGTGTGGGGTGCCAGGGGTCCAGGCGGGGGGCACCCCAGAGTCCGGGGGGGGAACCCAGGCCTCCTGCGCAGGCTGTGGATCGTGGCCATGGTGGGGCTGAGCCTGGCCTGGCTGCCGGTGGTGGAGGCGGCGCGGGGGGGGCAGCTCTTCGACTACATCCAGGCCATCGCCAGTTACCTGGCCCCCCCCGTGGCCGCCGTCTTCTTCCTCGCCATCTTCGTCCCCCGCGTCAACGAGCCGGTCAGTGACCCTGGCCCGGGGGGGGGGGGACCCAGGGGCTTGGGGGGGGACCCAGGGGTGTGGGGAGTCGAGGGGACCCAGGATTTGGGGTGGGGGGTTGAGGGGACCCAGAGATCTGGGGGGGGACCCAGGGGTTTGGGGGGGACGCAGGGGTGTGGGGAGCCGAGGGGACCCAGGATTTGGGGTGGGGGGTTGAGGGGACCCAGAGATCTGGGGGGGACCCAGGGGTTCAGGGGGGACGCAGGAGTCCTGGGAGTTGAGGGGACCCAGAGATCTGGGGGGGACCCAGTGGTTTGGGGGGGACGCAGGGGTGTGGGGAGCCGAGGGGACCCAGGATTTGGGGTGGGGGGGTTGAGGGGACCCAGAGATCTGGGGGGGACCCAGGGGTTCAGGGGGGACACAGGAGTCCTGGGAGTTGAGGGGACCCAGAGATCTGGGGGGGACCCAGGGGTTCAGGGGGGACGCAGGGGTGTGGGGAGCCGAGGGGACCCAGGATTTGGGGTGGGGGGTTGAGGGGACCCAGAGATCTGGGGGGGGACCCAGGGGTTTGGGGGGGACCCTGGTGTTTTGGGGGGGACCCAGGCATCCGGGCCCCCTTCTTGCCCCATTCCCAGCACCCCCCTCCCCCCCAACGAAAGGGGACCCCAGACTCCGTGTGCCTGACACCCCCCCTCCCCCCCCCCCAGGGTGCCTTTTGGGGTCTCCTGGGGGGGCTGGGGCTGGGCCTGGCCCGGCTGATCCCCGAATTCGCCCTGGGGACGGGGACGTGCGGGACCCCCGGCCGTTGCCCCCCTTTCGTCTGCGGCCTCCATTACCTCCACTTCGCCGCCCTCCTCTTCCTCGTCACCGGCCTCATCGTCATCATCGTCTCCCTTTGCTACCCCCCCATCCCCCGCCAACACGTGAGTTTTGGGGGGGGGACGACACCGGGGTGGGTTTTTTTTGGGGGGGGGAGGGGCACCCAAGGGTCCTGGCTGGAGGGGACCCAGGCGTCCGTCTGTCCGCAGCTCCACCGGTTGGTGTTCAGCCTCCGGCACAGCCGGGAACCGCGGGTTGACCTTGACCAATCAGCGCCCAAGGATGGGGCTGGTGGAGTCCAGCTCCGGGGTAAGGGGTCCCCAGTGGCCGGGGGGTGGGGCTGGGGGGGGGACGGGACCCCCGGTGTCAAGGCTGGGTCTAGAGCTCAACCCCCCTCCCCCCCCCCCAAAAAACCCCCAACTTCTCCCAGATGTGGAGGCGGAGCCATCTGGCCGCGGGGCGGAGCCTGTTGGCCAAAGGGCGTGGCCATCCGGGCCAGGGGGCGGGGCGGTGCCCCCGGACACGCCCGCCGAGGACCCGGTGTGGAGCCGCGTGGTGAACGTCAACGCCGTGATCCTGATGGCCGTCGCCGTCTTCCTCTGGGGGTACTTCGCCTGAGACACCCCCCCCCAACCAAAATCCTCTGAAATGCACTGAAATGCCCCAAAATCACCCCGGAACACCCCCAAATCAGCCCTAAACGCACCAAAATAACCCCCAAATGGCCCCAAATGAGCCTAAAATACCCCAAAATGAGCCTGAAACGCCTCAAAATCCCCCAAAATGAGCCTGAAATCCCCCAAAATGAGCTTGATCCCACCCCAGTTTTGCCAAAATGCCCCAAAATAGGACAAAACTGGCCCAAAAAGTGACTAAAATGCCCCAAAATGGGCCTCAAAAGCCCCCACATGAGCCCAACCCCCCAATTATGCCAAAATGTCCCAAAATAAGACAAAATCAGCCCAAAAAGAGACTAAAATGTCCCTGAAAAGTCCCCAAATGAGCCTCAAACCCCCCCAACGACATCAAAACGCCCCCAAATAAGCCAAAACCGGCCCAAAAAGAGGCTAAATTGCCCCAAAATGAGCCTGAAATACCCCAAAATGATTCATAATGTCCCAAAAGTGAGCCCGAAGCCCCCAAGTGATGACAAAATCGGCCCAAAACAAGACTAAAATGCCCCTAAATGAGCCCCAAATGCCTCAAAACCCCCCAAAATGAGCCTGAAATACCCCAAATTCCACCAAAATGGCTCAACCCCCCCCAATTCATCCAAATTCCACTCAAATGCCTCAAAATTCCCTGAATTTTCCCCAGAATGCCCCAATTCCAGAAAAAAACCTCAAAATGCCCCAAATCACCTCAAATCCCCCCAAATCCCCCCAAGTCTACCAAAATGCCTCAAAATCCCATCAAATTCCCCTCAAATGCCCTAAATTCTACCAAAATGCCTCAAAATCCTCCAAAATGGCCCAAATTCAACCAAAACACCTCAAAATCCCCCAAATTCCCATCAGATACCACAAAATCCACCAAAACACCTCAAAACTCTCCCAAATTCTCCCAAAATACCTCAAAAATTCCCCCAAATTTCCCCTCAGATGACCAAAATTCCACCAAAATGCATCAAAATTTCCCCAAATTCCACTAAAATACCTCAAAATTTGCCCCAAATTTCCCCTCAGATGCCCCAAATTCCACCAAAACACCTCAAAATTCCCCCAATTCTGCCAAAATACCTCAAAAACTCCCCCAAATTTCCCTGAAATACCCCGAATTCCACCAAAATGCATCAAAATTTCCCCAAATTCCACTAAAATACCTCAAAATTTGCCCCAAATTTCCCCTCAGATGCCCCAAATTCCACCAAAATACCCCCAAATTCCCCCAAATTCTGCCAAAATACCTCAAAAACTCCCCCAAATTTCCCTGAAATACCCCAAATTCCACCGAAATGCATCAAAATTTCCCCAAATTCCACTAAAATACCTCAAAATTTGCCCCAAATTTCCCCTCAGACGTCCCAAATTCCACCAAAACACCTCAAAATTCCCCCAAATTCCACCAAAATACCTCAAAAACTCCCCCAAATTTCCCTGAAATACCCTAAATTCCACCAAAATGCATCAAAATTCCCCCAAATTCTGCCAAAATACCTCAAAAACTCCCCCAAATTTCCCTGAAATACCCCAAATTCCACCAAAATGCATCAAAATTTCCCCAAATTCTGTCAAAATACCTCATAAACTCCCCCAAATTTCCCCTCAGATGCCCCAAATTCCACCAAAATACCTAAAAATTTGCCCAAATTCTGCCAAAATACCTCAAAAAATGCCCCAAATTTCCCGATGCCCCAAATTCCACCAAAATACATCAAAATTCCCCCAAACTCCACCAAAATACCTCAGAAATTGCCCCAAATTTCCCTCAAATGCCCCAAATTTCCACGAAAATATCTCAAAAATTGCCCCAAATTTCCCTCAAATGCCCAAAATTCCACCAAAATGCCTTAAAATTTCTCCAAATTCCGCCAAAATATCTCAAAAATTGCCCCAAATTTCCCTCAAATGCCCGAAATTTCCCTCAAATACCCCAAATATCCCCAAAAAGCCCTTCGGAAAACAGCATTTTTTCTACAAACGACCCCAAACCGGTGGTTTTCTTTTGGACCCGTCGTTGAAAATTAGTCTTTTCGCCCCCTCCCCCGCCCCGTTTTGGGGCCGGGTTGGGCCGATCCGGAGCGGGGCGGAGCCGGTTACTGGGGGTGGGGCGAGGGGCGGGGCTTCTCCCGCGAGGCCCCGCCCCCCGGCCCCGCCCAGTCCAGCTGCCATTCGTCGGGGGCCAGGAGGTGCCGCTGCGTCTCCCACCCGGCGGCCGCCAGCCCTGCGGGGCGGTGACATCGTGCGCCGGGTCACGTGACGACGCGCGCCGGGTCACGTGACGACGCGCGCCGGGTCACGTGACGACGCGCGCGATGACGCGCGCGATGACACGTACCGTGTAGGAAGGCGGGGCCAAGCGTGCGCCAGAGGCGGGAGGTCTCGGCCACGACCCCCCAGGGCACCGTCCCCGGCGCTGGAGGGGGGGGGCGACACCCCGTTACTGCCCCGGGGACCCCAAAACTGCCCCGGGGACCCCAAAAGGACCCCAGGGACCCCCCAAACCCACCCCAGGGACCCCAAACCCACCCCAGGGACCCCCCAAATCCACCCCCAGGAACCCCAAAATGACCCCTGGGCCCCCAAAATGACCCCAGGGACCCCCAAACCCACCCCAGGGACCCCTAAATCCACCCCAGGAACCCCAAAATGACCCCAGGGACCCCACAAATCCACCCCCAGGAACCCCAAATCCACCCCAGGGACCCCAAAATGACCCCAGGGACCCCACAAATCCACCCCCAGGAACCCCAAAATGACCCCTGGGCCCCCAAAATGACCCCAGGGACCCCAAACCCACCCCAGGGACCCCAAAATGACCCCAGGGACCCCACAAATCCACCCCCAGGAACCCCAAAATGACCCCAGGAACCCCCCAAACCCACCCCAGGGACCCCCAAATCCACCCCAGGAACCCCAAAATGACCCCAGGGACCCCCCAAACCCACCCCAGGGACCCCAAACCCACCCCAGGGACCCCAAAATGACCCCAGGGACCCCACAAATCCACCCCCAGGAACCCCAAAATGACCCCTGGGCCCCCAAAATGACCCCAGGGACCCCAAACCCACCCCAGGGACCCCAAAATGACCCCAGGGACCCCACAAATCCACCCCCAGGAACCCCAAAATGACCCCAGGACCCCCCAAACCCACCCCAGGGACCCCCAAATCCACCCCAGGAACCCCACAAATCCACCCCCAGGAACCCCAAATCCACCCCAGGGACCCCAAAATGACCCCAGGGACCCCCCAGATGACCCCAGGGACCTCCAAACCCACCCCAGGGACCCCCAAATGACCCCAGGGACCCCCAAAATAACCCCAGGGAACCCAAAATGACCCCAGGGACCCCCAAACGCCCTCCTGGATCACCCTAAATTACCCCAGAGCCCCCCCAAATGACCCCAGGCACCCCCAAACCACCCCAGGGACCCCAAAATGACCCCAGGGACCCCACAAATCCACCCCCAGGAACCCCAAACCCACCCCAGGGACCCCAAAACGATGCCAGGGACCCCCAAATACACTCCTGAGTCCCCCAAATTACCCCAGAGCCCCCCCAAATGTCCCCAGGAACCCCTAAAAGCCCCCCTGGGTCACCCAAAATGACCCCAGGGACCCCAAGCCCCCTCCCGGGACCCCCCAGTCCCGCCCCGGGCACTCACGGCAGCGGCGCAGGCGGTGCTGCAGCGGGCGCAGGGCAGCACCCATGGGTGCCCCCGGGGGCAGGTCCGGCCCCAGCAGCTCCTCCAGCAGCAGGGCCTGGGCGCAGGCTCGTAGGGGGGTGTCGGGGGGGGCCCCCCGCCGCAGCCCCACCCCCACCCAACCTTTTGGGGTGGGGGGAAGGGTTGGGTGTCGGGGGGGGGGAGGGGGGGTGTCACCCTGCCTGGGTCCCCCTCATGGGTCCCTGGGTCCTTTGTTGGACGCCTGGGACCCCCCGCCTGGATGCCTGGGACCCCCCGCTCGGCTCCTGGGTGTGACACCCCCCCCCCCCCCCCAATTTCAGGGTGTCCCCCCCCCCCAACACCGGGGTCCCCACCTTGGGAGGGGCGGAGCACGATGATGTAATCCTGGGTGCCGCACTCCAGCGCCTTCTTGAATTCGGCCTCGCTGCGGGGGGTGGGGGGGGGGATGGGAGACCCCCGACACCTGGGGGTGTCCCCCACCCCCACCCTGGGGGGGCTCCCGGCCAGGGGGGTGGGTGCCCTGGATGCTGGGGTGTCCCCCCCCCCCCCCACCCAGGGACGCCGGGGTCCCCCCTCACCTGCTGACGAGCCGGTGCAAGGGGGCACCCAGGTGGAGGCTGAGGCGGGTGCTGAAGCCTGGGGGGGCGGCGGGGTGACGTCAGGGTGACGTCAGGGTGACGTCAGGGTGACGTCAGGGTGACACGGGGTGGGGCGGGTGATGCAAGAGAGGGGCCACAGGTGGGGACACGCGTGGTGACATGGGGGGGGGTGGTTGACACCCACTGATGGCGGGTGACGCTGGGTGACACCGGGTGACACCGTGGGGTGACACTGGGTGATGTCAGGTGACACCGTGGGGTGACACCGTGGGGTGACACGAGGGTGACAGCGGGTGACAAAGAGCGATGCCAGGTGACATGGGGTGGTGACACTGGGAAGGGGGACATGGGGTGACACTGGTGGGGGTGACACCAGGGGGGTAACACTGGGTGACACGGGGGGGGTGACATGGGTGGGTGTGACTGGGGGGGTGACACAGGGTGACATGAAGGGGTGACATGAAGGGGTGACACTGGGCTAGGGGATGACACTGGGGTGGGGGGGTGACACCGTGGGGGGGTGACACCAGGGTGGGAGGGTGACACCGTGGCAGGGGTGACACTGGGGTGGGGGGTGACACCGTGGGGGGGGTGACACCAGGGTGGGGGGTGACACTGGGGTGGGGTGACACTGGGGTGGGGGGTGACACCAGGGTGGGGGGTGACACTGGGGTGGGGTGACACTGGGGTGGGGGGTGACACCGTGGGGGGGTGACACCAGGGTGGGGGGGTGACACCAGGGTGGGGGGTGACACTGGGGTGGGGTGACACTGGGGTGGGGGGTGACACCGTGGCAGGGGTGACACCAGGGTGGGGGGTGACACCGTGGGGGGGGTGACACCGGGGTGGGGGGTGACACCGGGGTGGGGGGGTGACACCGTGGGGGGGGTGACACCGGGGTGGGGGGGGTGACACCGGGGTGGGGGGTGACACCGGGGTGGGGGGGTGACACCGTGGGGGGGGTGACACCGGGGTGGGGGGGTGACACCGGGGTGGGGGGTGACACCGGGGTGGGGGGGTGACACCGGGGGGCACCCCCCGACTCACCGGGCAGCAGGGGCTCGCGGGGATTGACCTCCTCGGGCCCGGGGACGGTGACGACGACTCCGCCCTCCCCGGCCGGGCTGGGCGGGGCAGCCCCGCCCCTCAAGGCCCCGCCCAGGGCGAGGCGGAGGCGGGGCCTGTTGAGGGTGGGCAGGCGCAGGGCCCTCAGCGCCCCCAGGTTGGCCCCCAGGTGGGTCCCCAGCAGCAGCGTCACCACCCCCCACGTCAGCCTGCGCCCCCCAACACCCGTCACGCCGGGGGGGGAGGGGCGACACCCCAACCCCGCCCCCCCCCAGCCCCGGGAGGGGCCCCCAAAATCCCCTCAGCCCCCCCCTTGGGGGGAGGGGGGCAAATCTCCCATGAGCCTTTGGGGGGGGGCCCCCCGACCTTGCCCAGAAGCCCCCCCCAAGAGCACTAAGCCCCGCCCCCTCCATTCACCCCCCGGGTGAAGCCCCGCCCCTCCAATGACCCCAGGAGGCCACGCCCCCTTATCGAAACCCCACCCAGGCCCCCTTAGGGACCCCGCCCCTTTCCCAAAGCCCCACCCCCTTCCTAGATGCACATTGGCCACGCCCCTTCTGTTAAGGCCACGCCCCCTCCCAGCAGCCTCCCTCCCTCCCTCTTCTCAAGGCCCCGCCCCTCCCCAGAGGCCCCACCCCCCTTCCCAGCAGCCATTCCCCTTCCTGGAGCCCCACCCCCTTCTCGAGGGCCACGCCCCCTCCCCCGAGGCCACACCCACCCAATCCCCCAGACCCAGCCCCCCGCTCCCAGAGCCTGAAGCCCCGCCCACCCTCAGAGACCACGCCCCCCTCCACAGGCCACACCCCCCACCAGCCCCTCCATGCAGCCTCCCTCCCCTTCCCCTTCCCCTTCCTGAGACCACACCCCCTTCCCAGGACCCCGCCCCCTCCCAGAGACCCCGCCCCCTCCCAGAGACCCCGCCCCCTCCCAGAGACCCCGCCCCCTGCCCGGAGACCCCGCCCCCTGCCCGCCCCGCCCCGGGGCTCACCACGGCCGCCCCTCCAGCAGCGGCAGCAGCAGCAGCGCCAGCAGCAGCCCCGCCCCGTTCACCAGCGTCTCCTGCCCAGTCCCACCAGTAACACCAGTAACCCCCCGCCACTGCCACCCCCTACCCTCCCAGGGCCTCCCCGTCCCCTCCCAGTGCTCCCAGTCCAGCCCAGTGCCCTCCACTCCCCTCCGAATTTCCTCCAGTCCCCTCCCAGTGCCCCCCAGTCCCCTCCTAGTGCCTCCCAGTTCCTCTCAGTCCCCTCCCAGTGCCTCCCAGTCCCTCCCAGTGCCCCCCCAGTGCCCCCCAGTCCCCCCCAGTGCCTCCCAGTGCCCCCCCAGTGCTCCCCAGTCCCTCCCAGTGCCCCCCCGTCCCTCCCAGTCCCCTCCCAGTTCCTCCCAGTGCCCCCCCAGTCCCTCCCAGTCCCTCCCAGTGCCCACCTGGCTGCTGTCCTTGGCGGCCACGTCGGCCATGTTGTCGCGCCGCGCCTGGTGCACGGCCAGCGCCGCCCGCGTGGCCCCGCCCGCCACGCCCACGATGCACTGGGGCGGGGCACCCGTGTCACCACCGCCGCCCAGTGCCTCCCAGTACCCCCCCGCTGCCCTCATTATCTCCCCAGTGCCTCCCAGTATCCCCCAATACCACCCCAGTACCCCCCCCTTTATCCCCCCAGCATCACCCAGTGCCTCCCAGTATCCTCCCAGTAACACACCGGTGCCGCCCAGTACTCCCCCAGTGCCTCCCAGTATCCCCCAGCATCCCCAGTATACTCCCAGCATCCCCCACCCCACCACCCACAACTCCCCCCAGTAACCCCCAGTATGACCCTTGTGCACCCCAATATCCCCCAGTGCCCCCCAGTATCACACCACGGCCCCCCAGTATCCCCCCCAGTGCCTCCCAGTATCCCACCAGTGCTCCCCAGTATCTCCCTCGTACTCCCCCAGTGCCCCCCAGTATCCCCCCCAGAGCCCCACAGTGCACCCCAGTATCCCCCAGTGCCCCCCAGTATCACACCACTGCTCCCCAGTATCCCCCCCAGTGCCTCCCAGTGCCTCCCAGTATCCCACCAGTGCTCCCCAGTATTTCCCTCGTACTCCCCCAGTGCCCCCCAGTATCCCCCCAGTATCCCCCCAGTGCCTCCCAGTATCACACCAGTGCCTCCCAATACCTGCCAGTATCCCCCTCGTAACCCCCCCGTGCCCGCCAATATCCCCCAGTGCCCCGCAGTACCCCCCAGTGCCCCCCAGTATCCCCCTCGTACCCCCCGAACATCCCCCCAGTACCCCCCAGTATCCCCCCAGTGCCCCCCAGTACCCCCCCACTGCCCCCCGTACCCCCCCCGCGCAGCGGTGACGTCACGCGTGGGGGCGGGGCGGGGGGCGTTACCTTGGCCGCCGCCGCGAGCGCCAGGAGGGCGGGGCCGGCGCGGGGCCAATCAGGCGCCAGCAGCTCCAGCAGCAGCGCCGCGTCATTCAGCACGTCCGCGGCCAGCCTGGGCGGGGCCTGCGCGTCACGTGGGGGGCGGGGCCTCCCGCGGCCGGGGGCGGGGCCTCCCGCGGCCGGGGGCGGGGCAGCAGGGCGCTGAGGGGGCGGGGCCCGAGGGGGCGAGGCCAAAAAGGGGCGGGGACTCACCGCCACTGCTTCGCTTCACAGTCCAGGCGGCTCCTGGGGGATCCCAGTGCTCCCAGTAAGGACCAGCGGCTCCCAGTATATCCCAGGGACACCTCCCACTGCTCCCAGTAAGGACCGGCAGCTCCCAGTATATCCCAGGGACACCTCCCACTGCTCCCAGTAAGGACCGGCAGCTCCCAGTATGCCCCAGGGACACCTCCCACTGCTCCCAGTAAGGACCACCGGCTCCCAGTATATCCCAGGGACACCTCCCACTGCTCCCAGTAAGGACCACCGGCTCCCAGTATATCTCAGGGACACCTCCCACTGCTCCCAGTAAGGACCAGCAGCTCCCAGTATGCCCCAGGGACACCTCCCACTGCTCCCAGTAAGGACCGGCAGCTCCCAGTATATCCCAGGGACACCTCCCACTGCTCCCAGTAAGGACCGGCAGCTCCCAGTATATCCCAGGGACACCTCCCACTGCTCCCAGTAAGGACCAGCGGCTCCCAGTATGTCCCAGGGACACCTCCCACTGCTCCCATTAAGGACCACTGGCTCCCAGTATATCCCAGGGACACCTCCCACTGCTCCCAGTAAGGACCAGCAGCTCCCAGTATATCCCAGGGACACCTCGCAGTGCTCCCAGTAAGGACCAGCGGCTCCCAGTACATCCCAGTCCCTCCCAGTGCCCCAGCGCTCACCCCTGAATCCAGGCGAACGTGATGCGAGTCACCATCCCGATCCCGTCTGGGGGGGGCCACCGGGTTTTGGGGTGAAAACAGGAGATTTTGGGTGTGGGCGAGTTTTGGGGTGAAACCGGGGGGTTTTGGGTACGGGAGGGGTGGGATAAAAATCGCGGATTTGGGTTGTGGGGGTTTGGGGTGAAACTGGGGAGTTTTGAGGGGTTAAAGCGAAATTTTGGGGTTAAAAATGGGATTTTTGGGGGCATTTGGACTGATTTTGGAGTCAAACTTGGACATTTTGGGGTAAAACAGGTCAAAGTAGTGAATTTTGGGGGGCCGGAGGAGGTTTTGGGGGAAAAGTGTGGGATTTTGGAGTCAAAGGTGGATTTTGGGGGTGAAATTCAGAGCCTTTGGGGGCTAAAGTGAGATTTGGGGGTGAAAAAAGGGGATTTTGGGGGCGTTTGGGCTGATTTTTGGGGCCAAACTTGGACATTTTTGCGCAAAAGGGGTCAAATTAGTGACTTTAGGTGTGCTGGACCAGATTTTGGGGCAAAACTGCAGTATTTTGGGGTCAAAGAGGGATTTTGGGGTGAAATTGGGAGGTTTTGGGGCTGCAGTACCAGATTTTGAGGTGAAATGGGGGGATTTGGGCGTTTCTGAGATAAATTTTGGGGTAAAATTGACATTTTTTCGGGCCAAATGCGGGTTTGGGGTAAAATCAGTGGATTTTGGGGTTAAAACTGGAGAATTTTGGGGCCAAATATGGATTTGGGATCCAACAATGACTTTGGGGTGCAATTGGGGGGGCAGATTTTGGGGTGAAACTGGGTCATTTTTCGGTAAAATGAGTCAAATTAGTGAATTTTGAGGTGCCGGAGCTGATTTTGGGATGAAACTGAGGGATTTTGGGGTGAAATTTGGGTGTTTGGGGGTTAAAGTGATATTTTTGTGTTGAAAGAAAAAGATTTTGAGGCTGTTTGGGCTGATTCTGGGGTCAAATTGGGCCATTTTGGGGTAAAATGAGTCAAATTAGTGAATTTTAGGGTGCTGGAACTGGTTTTTGTGTAAAAGTGGGAGATTTTGGGGTCAAAGAGGGATTTGGGGGTGAAATTATGAGGTTTTGGGGGGTTCTGAAGCACATTTTGGGGTCAAAGTGGCACATTTTGGGGTTAAACATGGGATTGAGGGTCAAATCAGTGGATTTGGGGTTAAAATTGGGGGATTTGGGGTCCAAGAGGGATTTTGGGGTGCAACTGGGGGCAGATTCTGGGGTGAAATTGAGAGATTTTTGGGATCTAAAGTGGGTTTAAAAATAAAACCAAAGGTTTCTGAAGGTGCAAGAACAGTTTTTGGGGTCAAACTGAGGGATTTTGAGATCCAAGAGAAATTTGGGGATAAAACAGAGGAATTTTGGGGGTGTCAGAGCAGATTTTGGGGTGAAACTGGGAGACTTTGGGGTCAAACTGAGAGACTTTGGGTTCAAACATGGGTTTGGGAGTCGAACTGAGGAATTTTGGGGTTAAAATGAAAGATTTTGGGGTCAGGCGTGGATTTGGGGTTCCCGGAAGGATTTTTGGGGTGAAGAGGGGAGGGTTTGAGGGTCGTCGGACTCACCCCGCAGCACCCACGTGAGGGTGGCCCCGGTGACGGTGGCCGCGCTGTCCCCCACCCCCACGGCCTGGAGCACCGCCCGGGTGGCCAGGGCGCCCGTCAGGGTGCTGCACAGCGCCTGCCCAGTGCTCCCAGTTACCTCCCAGTTACCTCCCAGTGCCTCCCCAGTCCCTCCCAGTAACCCCCAGTTGCCTCTCGGTTACCTCCCAGTGCCCCCCATCCCCTCCCAGTACTCCCAGTTACCGCCCAGTAACCCTCTGCTCACCCCCTGCCCCCCTCCCAGTTACCTCCCAGTGCCTCCCCAGCCCTTCCCAGTAGCCCCCAGCCCCCTCCCAGGTTCTCCCAGTGGCCTCTCAGCACCCCCCATCTCATCCCAGTACTCCCAGTTACCTCCCAGTCCCTCCCAGTAGCCCCAAGCTGCCTCCCAGTACTCTCCAGTCCCCTTCTACTATCCCCCACTCCATGCCAGTCCACCCCAGCACATCCCAGTCACCTCCCAGTAGCACCCAGTGCCCCCCCAGCACCTCCAAATCCCCCCCAGTCCCTCCCAGTGCCCCCCAGCACCCCTTCCAGTGGCCCCCAGCCCACTTCCAGTCCCTCCCAGTGCTCCCAGTGGCACCTGGAGGGCATCCCAGCACTGGTACTGGAGGTAGTCGGGGCTGACGCTCTCGGGGTACCCCTGGGGCAGCAGCACCCGCTGGGAGGACACGGTGGGGGTCAGGTTGGGCCCCCCAGGGCCCCCCCCAAACCCCCTTAGCCCCCCCCGGCTTCCCTTTACACTGCCCAGCACCCCATTTGCCCCCCCAAACCCCAATATCTCCCCCAGGACCTCAGTAACCCCCCCAAACCCTCCCAGGACCCCCCACTGACCCCATTAATCCCTTCAAAGACCCCAAAATCCCCCCAAACCTTCCCAGGACCCCAACATCTCCCCCTGCCCCCCCCCCCAGCACCCCAATAACCTCCCCAGGACCCCAGTATCTCTCCCATGACCCTCCCAGGACCCCAGAAACCCCACCCAGACCCTCCCAGAACCCCAACATCTCCCCCAGGCCTCCCCCCAGACCCCATTAACCCCCCCAACTCTCCAGGACCCCAGTAACTCCCCCAGGACCCCATTAACCCCCCCCCAGAACCTCCCAGGACCCCCAGAATCTCCCCCAGTCCCCATTAACCCTCCTGCCAGGATCCCATTAACCCCCTAAACCCTCCCAGGACCCCCAGTATCTCCTCCAAGACCCCTCCCAGGACCCCCAATATCTCCCCCAGGACCCCCCCAGGACCCCAATAACCCCCCCCCGGACCCCATTAACCCCCCCTGGGCCCCAATATCACCCCCAGGATCCCTCCCCAGGACCCCATTAACCCCCCCAAACCCTCCCAGGAACCCCAGTATCTCCCCCAGGACCCCCCCTGGACCCCATTAACCCCCCCTGGGCCCCAATATCACCCCCAGGATCCCCCCCAGGACCCCAATAACCCCCACAGACTCCCCCAAACTCCATTAACCCCCCCAGGACACACCCCCCCCCCCGGAACCCCAATATCTCCCCAGCCCCCCAACCCCCCCGTCCCCCCTCTCACGGCGGCAGCGCGGCGCAGGCACGAGTGGGGGCAGGCGCCGGGGGGGACGCGGCGCTGGAGCCCCCCCCGGGGGTCCCCCTCGTAGTGGGCGGCTTCGCGGGAACCCCACAGCTCCCGGCAGAGGGGGGGGGGCGTGGGGGGGCCTGGGGGGACGGGGGGAGTGTGTGTGTGTCACGGAGGGGGGACACATACACAAGACATGGGGGCGTTTGGGGGGGCACTGGGGTACGTGGGGGGCCACGGGGGGACATTGGAGGGTGGGGGGGCTTGGGGGGGCATGGGGACCTGGGGGGCACTGGGGGGTCATTGGGGGTGGGAGGGCTTGGGGGGGCACCGGGGGGGACATGGTGGTGGGGGAACCTGGGGGGCTCTGGTGGGTCATTGGGGGTGGGGGGGCTTGGGGGGGCACTGGGGGGACATTGGGGGGTGGGAGGGGCTTGGGCGGCACTGGGGGGACATTGAGGGGTGGGGGGGCTTGGGGGGCACTGGGGGGCCATTGGGGATGGGGGTGCACGGGGGGGGCACGGGCTCACTTTGAGACCCTAGGGGGGGTCACTGGGGGGTGGAGGGGCTTGAGGGGACCATAGGGTGATATTAGGGGGTCACTTGGGGCCGTGGGGGGCACGGAGGGGGCACGGAGGGGTCCGAGGGGGCCCACGGGGGTCCCGCGGGTGTGGGGGAGTCCCTGGGGGGTCCCTGGGGGGGTCCCGGGCTCCCCTCCCCCCCGGCTCCGGTACCCTCCGGCCGCTCCATCCCGCGTCGGCCGCTCGCACTGCCCACTTCCGGGTGGCGGGCTGGGCCGGCGGTCCGCCACGTCTCTATGGTCCCCGAATGGGAGAGTCTGTGGGGAAAGTCCACCACATCTCTATCGTCTAACGGTGGGACGGTCTAGTAGGATAGCCCGTCAACTCTATGGCCTCCGCTGGGACAGTCTAGGAGGGAGGTCCTCCAACTCAACGGTCTCCCGCGGGTGACACTCTAGGAGAGATATCCTCCCGCAGTCTATGGTTGCCAGCGTGGCACCACGTCTCTGTGGTTCCCTGGGACGTTCTAGGCCCCATCTCTATGGTCAGGCACACACTCTGGTGCCTCTCCCCCACCTCTTTATGGTACCGTGGGCCGCCCAAAGCCACCCACCCCGGTCTCTATGGTCACCTGGCCCCTCTGGAGCCTCTTCCCCTCCTCTCTGTGGTCTCACCCCTTCTTGGGTAGCCCCCCTCCCCCGCCCGGACACCTGGGTCCCCCCAGCAGCCACACGCAGGCCACAGCTCCAAGCGCTTTATTGGGTGGGATGGGGGGGGGGCAGGGCCACCCGTAGGCCACCATGGGGCACCCACAGGTGTCATCGGGCACACACGGGGTTCATCTGACACAGACACGAAGCAAGTTGTGGTCCACCAACGTGGTGATGACCCACCTTCGAGACCCGCAGTTGACCACGGGACACCCATGGGTGCAGTGGGTTGCTATGGGGCACCTCTAGGTCTCATGGAGCACCCATAGGTGGCTGAGGATCGCCACGGGGTTCAGCTAACACAGACACAGAGGAAACCACGGTCCTCCGAGGTGGCGTTGACCCACCTCCAAGACCCGTGGTTGGACAGGGAGCACCCGCAGTTGGCTGGGGAGCACCCACGGGCGCCGTGGGGCGCCGTGGGGCTCAGCTGATGTAGACGCGGTGGAAGTCGTGGGCGCCGAAGGCGGCGTTGCACTTGGGGCACTTGCGCTGGCGCGTGTCGTAGCGGCTCTTGACGCACTCGAAGCAGAAGACGTGGAAGCACTTGGTGAGGACGGCGTCCTTCTTGCGGGCGTTGCAGCACGGGCACGTCAGGCGGGCCTGGGGGTGGGGCAAGGTGGCCGTCAGCCCCACTGTGCTGCCTCCTGGCACCCATGGGTGCTCCAGGCCCACCTGTGGTTTTCCAAGCCCACCCTGAGGTCCCCCAAACCCACCCCAAGGTCCTCCAACTCTATGTGAGATGATGAAGAGGCAATAGGGAGGGTGGGACGAGATGGCTGTTGGCCCCATGGTGTGACCTGCAGCACCCATGGGTGTTCCAGCCCCACCCAAGGTCCTCCAGCCCCACCCAATGTTCTCCAACCCCAGCCAAGGTTCTCCAGCCCCACCCACGGTTCTCCAACTCCCATCCAAAGACCTCCAACCCCACCCAATGTCCTCCAGCACCCACCCATGGGTCCTCCAACCCCACCCAAAGTCCTCCAGTGCCCACCCATGGGTCCTCCAGACCCACCCAATGTCCTCCAACCCCAGCCAAGGTCCTCCAGCCCCACCCACAGTTCTCCAACTCCCATCCAAAGACCTCCAACCTCACCCAATGTCCTCCAGCACCCACCCATGGGTCCTCCGACCCCACCCAAAGTCCCCCAGCACCCACCCAAGGTCCTCCAACGCCCACCCATGGGTCCTCCAACCCCAGCCAAGGTCCTCCAGCCCCACCCACAGTTCTCCAACTCCCATCCAAAGACCTCCAACCTCACCCAATGTCCTCCAGCGCCCACCCATGGGTCCTCCGACCCCACCCAAAGTCCTCCAGCACCCACCCAATGTCCTCCCATGCCCACCCATGGGTCCTCCAACCCCAGCCAAGGTCCTCCAGCCCCTCCCGAGCTCCCCCAGCCGCCCTGCCCAGCCGCAGGGAGCCCTGGGGGGGAAGGTGGGGGCACCCCCCCAGCCCAGCCTGCCCTCCCCAGCACCCATGGGTGCCCCCCTACCGCACCCGGTACTCCTTGATCTCCTCCTGGAGGATCTGGTCGGCGTCGGCGTACACCTCCACCTTCCGCTGCTTCTCCAGCTTCCGCCGCAGCCGTGACAGCTCCTCCTGCGGGGACAGGGGACGCTGACCCACGGTGGCACTGGGGGTCCCCATAGACCCCCTATAGAGCCCCACAGACCTCCTATAGATCCCTATAGACCTCCTATAGGTCCATGCAGACCCCCTGTAGGGAGCCACAAGAGCCCCTAAGGGCCCCTATGGGAACCACAAACCCCCTATAGGTCCCTGCAGATCCCCTATAGGGCCCCACAGGCCCCTATAGGTCCGACAGGGCTTCTATGGCTCCCATAGACCTCCTATAGAGACCCAAAGGACCTACAGATGCCCATAGAGCCCTTACAGGGTGCCACAGAACCTTCTAGAGCTTCTTTGACATCCTTGTAGATCCCCTATAGAAGCCCATAAGGCTCCTGTAGAGCCCCCACGGCACCCCATAGGGCACCATAACACCCCACAGCACCTGAACCCTCTTCTCAGAACCCTATAGAGCCCATCGAGTGCTACAGGGGCCCTATAGAGTCCCTCACACTCCCCAAACCACCCCACGGAGCTGCAGAAGGACCCTCCAGCCATCCCAGAGCCCCCATATTTCCCCCCCAGATCCCCTATAGAGCCTATAGGGTGCCTACAGACTTCTCCAGGGTCCCTGAACAGCTCCATAGGCCCCCTGGAGCCCACACAGCACCCCACAGAGCCCCCCCCGAGCCCCAGAAGGACCCCCCCAGCTACCCTATAGCCACGCTATAGAGCCCACAGGGGTCCTATAGAGTCCCCCAGCGTCCCCAGACCACCCCACAGGGCACCCAAGCACCCACATAACACCCCTCAGAGCCCCCAGAAGGACCCCCAGGCACCCTATAGAGCCCACAGGGGACCTGTAGAGTCCCTCAGAGTCCCCAGACCACCCCATAGGGCACCCAAGCACCCACATCACACCCCTCAGAGCCCCCAGAAGGACCCCCCAGGCACCCTATAGAGCCCACAGGGGACCTATAGAGTCCCTCAGAGTCCCCAAACCACCCCATAGGGCACCCAAGCACCCACATAACACCCCTCAGAGCCCCCAGAAGGAGCCCCCAGGCACCCTATAGAGCCCACAGGGGAGCTATAGAGTCCCTCAGAGTCCCCAAACCACCCCATAACATCCCACAGAGCCCCCCCTGAGCCCCAGAAGGACCCCCCGTCCATCCCACACCCCATATTCCCCCCCCAAGTCCTCTATGGAACCTATAGAGCGCCACATGACTCCTATAGAATTCCCCAGGGTCCCCGAACAACCCCATCGGGCCCCCCAGCACCCCACACTGCACCCCACGCAGCCCCCAAAGCCCCATAAGGACCCCGCCAGGGGCTCCCCCAGCCCCCTCCCCATGCTCCCTCCCCTATGGATGCCATAGGGGATCCCCCCCGCCGCCGCCGCCGGGGACCTGGGCTCTCTTGAGGCTGAGGGACTCCTTGTCCTTGGCGGCGCGGTTCTCGGCGGCGCAGGCCTGCAGCTCCCGCAGCCGCGCCTGGACGTGCTCCCCTTGCGCCCGCAGGTCCTCCGCCAGCTGCGCCGCCTCCACCGCCTGCACCCCCGGGCGCATGGGTGCCCCCGGCCCGGACGTCGGGGTCCCCCCTCCACCCCACCCCCCAAAAAACAACCCCACGGCTTGGGTAATGGGGACCCCAGGGGTCCCCAGGGCTGGGTTTCCACCCCCTGGATGCCTGGGTCAACCCTGGTCTGGATATTGGGGACCCCCAGTGGTGTCCCCCCCTCAAAACAAGCCCCATGACCAGGATATTGGGGTCCCCCCAGGGGTCACCCCCCCAAAACCAGGTTATTGGGGTCCCCCTGGGGTCCCCAGGGCTGGGTTTCCTCCCCCTGGATGCCTGGGTCAACCCTGGTCTGGATGTTGGGGACCCCCAGTGGTGTCCCCCCCTCAAAACAAGCCCCATGACCAGCATGTCGGGGTGCCCCCCCCCAAACCAAGCCCCATGACCAGGATATTGGGGTCCCCCCGGGGTCCCCAGGGCTGGGTTTCTTCCCCCTGGATACCTGGGGGTCACCCAGGCCCAGACATTGGGGTCTCTCCAGGGCCTCCCCCCCCAAGCAGGCCCCCTGACCAGGATATTGGGGTCCCCCCAGGGGTCACCCCCCCAAAACAAGCCCCAAAACCAGGTTATTGGGGTCCCCCTGGGGTCCCCAGGGCTGGGTTTCCACCCCCTGGATGCCTGGGTCAACCCTGGTCTGGATATTGGGGACCCCCAGTGGTGTCCCCCCCTCAAAACAAGCCCCATGACCAGGATATTGGGGTCCCCCCAGGGGTCACCCCCCCAAAACAAGCCCCAAAACCAGGTTATTGGGGTCCCCCTGGGGTCCCCAGGGCTGGGTTTCCTCCCCCTGGATGCCTGGGTCAACCCTGGTCTGGATGTTGGGGACCCCCAGTGGTGTCCCCCCCTCAAAACAAGCCCCATGACCAGCATGTCGGGGTGCCCCCCCCCAAACCAAGCCCCATGACCAGGATATTGGGGTCCCCCCGGGGTCCCCAGGGCTGGGTTTCTTCCCCCTGGATACCTGGGGGTCACCCAGGCCCAGACATTGGGGTCTCTCCAGGGCCTCCCCCCCCAAGCAGGCCCCCTGACCAGGATATTGGGGTCCCCCCAGGGGTCACCCCCCCAAAACAAGCCCCAAAACCAGGATATTGGGGTCCCCCTGGGGTCCCCAGGGCTGGGTTTCCACCCCCTGGATGCCTGGGTCAACCCTGGTCTGGATGTTGGGGACCCCCAGTGGTGTCCCCCCCACAAACCAAGCCCCATGACCAGGATATTGGGGTCCCCCCAGGGGTCACCCCCCCAAAACCAGGATATTGGGGTCCCCCTGGGGTCCCCAGGGCTGGGTTTCCACCCCCTGGATACCTGGGTGTCCCCCCCACCCCAAGCTGAATACCTGGGTCCCCATGGACACCTGGGTCCCCCCGATGCCTGGGGGTCCCCCCTGACACCTGGGGGGGTCCCCCCAAACTCCTGGGGGTCCCCCCAACTTTCCTACCTTCCTCTTGTTGAGCTCCAGGGCCTGGGAGCGCAGGGCCAGCTCCTTCTCCACGGCCGCCAGGCTGCTCTGCAGCCCCCGCTCCTTCTCCTCCAGCTTCTGCACCACCAGCAACTGGGCGTCCACCTGGGGATGAGACACCCCCAAACTCCTGGGTGCCCCCCCAGACCTCTGGGTGCCCCCACAAACACCTGGGATCCCCCCAAACCTGGATATTGAGGACCTGCTCCACCACCTCATCCTTCTGAACCTCTTGAGATCCTCCAACCTCCCTCAACCATCTGGGTTCCCCTGAACCCCCCAAGCTCCTGGGTGCCCCCCCAAACACCTGGGTGCCCCCCAAACTCCTGGGTGCCCCCACAAACACCTGGGATCCCCCCAAACCTGGATATTGAGGACCTGCTCCACCACCTCAACCTTCTCCTGAACCTCTTGAGATCCTCCAACCTCCTTCAACCATCTGGGTTCCCCTGAACCCCCCAAGCTCCTTGGTGCTCCCCGGACCCCTGGGTGCCCCCCGGACCCCTGGGTGCCCCCCAAACTCCTTGGTGCCCCCCTGGACCTTTCGGACCGCCCGAAACACCTGGAATCCCCCCAGACCTTGATGACAAGGACCTGTTCCACCACCTCATCCTTCTCCTGAACCTCTTGAGATCCTCCAACCTCCCTCAACCATCTGGGTTCCCCTGAACCCCCCAAGCTCCTGGGTGCCCCCCGGCCCCTGGGCGCCCCCGGACCCCTGGGTGCTCCCCTGGGCCTCTTGGACCCCCGAAACACCTGGAATCCCCCCAGACCTTGATGACAAGGACCTGCTCCACCACCTCATCCTTCTCCTGAACCTCTTGAGATCCTCCAACCTCCCTCAACCATCTGGGTTCCCCTGAACCCCCCAAGCTCCTGGGTGCCCCCCGGCCCCTGGGCGCCCCCGGACCCCTGGGCGCCCCACCCCCGGACGCGTGGGTCCCACCTGGGCCTTGAGGGCGAGGACCTGCTCGGCCAACTCGTCCTTCTCCTCCCGCAGGAGCTTGTGGATCTGGTTGGCCTTGATCCTCTCCGACATCAGCTTGAAGTTGGCGTCGTCCTTCTCCCGCAGCTGCTGCAGCAGCCGCAGGTTCTGCTCCTGCATGTCCTCGAAGGCCTGGCCCGTCACGTCCATCTCCGACAGCAGCGCCTCCTCCTCCTGCCCCGCCCAACATGGCCGCCGCCAGGTCACCTGACCCCACCCCCACCCCCACCGTGACCTCATCGCCCGCCACCCACCTACCGCCGCCCCGACGCGCTCTGTGTGTGCCCCCCAACCCCCGACACGTCACAGGGCAGGAGCGCCCTTGTGACGTCACAAGCCCCGCCCATAGCGCTGTAAGGCCGGCCTGTGATGTCAGACATGGCGTCTGTGATGTCAGACACCGCCTGGCAGCCCCGAGCGCTGCTGCCCCCCCCCCCCCCCCCACTGCCCCCCATCAGGGATGTTTCCCCTCCCAGGATTCTATGAACTACTGAAGGCATGCACATGACGTCACAGACGCTGTCTATGACATCATAAGCCTCGCCTACGACATCATCCCACCCACCTACGTTAAGCGCCGCCCACCCCTGATTACCAAGCCCCCCACCTCCCGCCACCTCCTCCCTCGGGGGCAACGCCCACCACACCCAGCCCCGCCCTGGGAGAACCACGCCCCTGACGCCTCAGGCCACACCCCCGCCCATCACGCCCCGCCCCTTCCCTATAGCACCCTGCCCCCTTCTCACCCTCCTCCTCCCCCCCCCCCCAGGCGCTGCCTCGCCCCTCCCGGGGCCCCGCCCCACCCCGGCAGGCCCCGCCCCCGCAGGCCCCGCCCCCGCGGGCCCCGCCCACCTGCTTGGTGGCAGCCAGCTTGCGCTGGAGGTGCTCGATCTGCTCCTCGGCGTGGCGCAGGCGCCGCAGGGCCTCCTCGTCCGCCAGCTTCTTGCTCTCGCGCCGCTCCCGCTCCTCCAGCTCCCGCACCCGCCCCCGCAGCTCCTCCGCCTGCCGGCACCGGGCGCCGCCCGCTGACGTCACCGCCCCGCGGCGCCGCCCGCCGGCCCCGCCCCCCCACCACCCCCGCCCCGCAGGAGGGAGCTGGGCCAGGCGGGAGGTCGTACAGCGGGAGGTCATAGGGTGAGGTCATAGGGTGAGGTCATACAGCGTGAGGTCATAGGGTGAGGTCATAGGGTGAGGTCATACAGTGTGAGGTCATAGCGTGGTGTAATAGGCTGAGATCATAGCGTGAGGTCATACAGCGTGAGGTCATAGGGTGATGTAATAGGGTGAGGTCATACAGCGTGAGGTCATACAGCGTGAGGTCATAGGGTGATGTAATAGGCTGAGGTCATGCTGTGAGGTCATAGAGTGAGGTCATACAGGGTGATGTAATAGGCTGAGGTCATGGTGTGAGGTCATACAGCGTGAGGTCATACAGCGTGAGGTCATACAGCGTGAGGTCATAGGGTGAGGTCATACAGCGTAGGGTCATAGGGTGAGGTCATACAGCGTGAGGTCATAGGGTGATGTAATAGTGTGAGGTCACACAGGGTGATGTAATAGGCTGAGGTCATGGTGTGAGGTCATACAGCGTGAGGTCATACAGCGTGATGTAACAGGCTGAGGTCATACAGCGTGAGGTCATACAGCGTGAGGTCATACATCGTGAGGTCATACAGCGTGAGGTCATACAGCGTGAGGTCATAGGGTGAGGTCACACAGGGTGATGTAATAGGCTGAGATCATGGTGTGAGGTCATACAGCGTGAGGTCATACAGCGTGATGTAATAGGCTGAGGTCATGGTGTGAGGTCATACAGCGTGAGGTCATACAGCGTGATGTAATAGGCTGAGATCATGGTGTGAGATCATACAGCGTGAGGTCATACAGCGTGAGGTCATACAGCGTGAGGTCATAGGCTGAGATCATGGTGTGAGGTCATACAGGGTGAGGTCATAGCGTGAGGTAACAGCGGGAGAGGGGGCGCGAGGTGACGGCGCGAGGAAGCGCCCGAAGGAAGGGCCATGACGTAAGAAAGAGGGCGCAGGGCCAGCGGGAGGGGAGGGGGCGAGGTAACCGCGACGTCACAGGGCGAGGGAACGGCGGCGACGGCGTGACGTAACAAGGCGAGGGGAACCCCGGGCGGGAGGCGAGGACGCGAGGCGGCCACGCCAGGGCCACGCCGTGAGGTCACGGCGCGGGGCGGCGTCATCGCGTGACGTCACGGCGGGAGGCGGCGGTCGGAGGGGTCCTTGGGCGGGGGGAACCGACGCTCGGGGACCGGCGGGAGACCCCGGGGCGGGGGGAGCGTGGGTTAACACGCAGTTAGCGGGTCGGAGCGTGGGTTAACATGCGGTTAGCGTGTGTTAGCGTGTGTTAGCGTGTGCTAGCGTGTGCTAGCGTGTGCTAGCGTGTGCTAGCGTGTGGCCTGACCTCGGCCTTGCTCTTCCTCTCGGCCGCCATCAGCTGCACCTTGTCCCGCTGCTCCTTCGGGGCCGACTTGTACATGTCCAGCAGCAGCTTCATCTCCTTCTGGCTCTCCTGCGCCTTCCTGCCCGCCACGTCAACGCCTCATCTGCATCTCATTTGCATACCGGCTCCCCCCCCCCCCCAAAAAGCACCTCCGTAATGTTCCCCTAATCGCCACCCCCTCCTAAGTATCCCCCCCAAACAACCCCCTCCCAAACTCCCCCTTAAATGCCCCCAGGGCCCCCCCCAAAGTACCCCAACCCCCCAACTGCCCCCCAAAGCCCCCCACCCCAGACCTTCAATACCCCCCCCCAGGACCCCCAGAACTGCCACCAACCCCTGCCAAACTACTTGCCCCAAACCCCCCATAACAGCCCCAACCCCCCCATAACGGCCCCCCATCCACCCAGGGACCGCTCCTACAGACCCCCCACCCCCAATTCCACCCCCCCAACTCCCCCTTAACTACCCCGAGGGCCCCCCCAAACACCCCCCAGTCCTCCCAACTACCCCCCACCCCACCCCAGCCCTTTGACACGCCCCCAGCCCCCCCATAACTGCCCCCCACCCCCCGATAATGGCCCCAACCCCCCCCAGAACAGCCCCCAGCCCCCCACTACAGCCCCCCCCAGCCCCCAATAACGCCCCCAGCCCCCCAAAATGGGTGTGTGTCCCCCCCCCTCACTTGAGCTCCCCCCGCAGCTGCTTGAGGACCTCCGAGTCCTTCTTCTTGGGCTCGTCGGGGGGTCCCTTGGGGCGCTCCCGCTCCCGCAGCCGCTCCCGCTCCCGCTCGGGGCCCCCCCGGGAAGCGCCGGGGCGGGGCGGGGCCGGGGGCGGCTCCTTGACGCGGGGCGGGGGGGGCTGGGCCGGGGGGGGCGCGGCGGGGGCGGGGGCCGGGGGGGCGGCGGGGGCGGCGGCGGGAGGGGGGGGCTCCTCTTCCTCGGCCGGTCGCCGCGGGGGGGGCGCCTCGGGTGGGGCGGGCGTGGCCGCCGCCTCCCGCTTGGGCTCTGTGGGGGTGGGGCCTGGCGGGGCCCCACCCTCTTCCTCCTTGATGGGGGCGGGGCCTGGCCCCCCTCCCCCAGCAGCGGCCGTCTCCTCCGGGGGGGCGGTGGCTGCGGTTGGGGGGGGCGGAGGGGGTGGGGCACTCCCTTGGGGGGGTGGGGCACCACTGGCTTGGAGGCGGAGCTAGAGGAGGGGAGGCGGAGTCAGCAGGCCACACCCAGGAAGCTGGGGTCCCTCTAGAGAAGCACCACACGCCCCCCAAGCCCCGCCCTCTTGGTGGGGCCCACCGGCACCCCCCTTGTGGCCCTTTTAAGACCCCTCCCCCCAGAGGTCCACCTCATTAAAAGGTAAAACCCACAGGCCCTGCCCCGTGGTAGGCTCCACCCCCAACCATGGACATGGCCCCTTTAAGGCCCCACCCTCCAAAGCCCCCCCTCTAGTGGGGCCCCCCCCACACCCATCATAGCCCTTTTAAGACCCGCCCCACCTGCATAACCCCACCTCCTTCAAGGCACAACAGCCAATTGCCAGGCTGCACAGCCTCCCTCATCCCCGGGGCTGGCCACGCCCCCTCACTATAACCCCGCCTTCTTAAAGGGGCTATGCCACCAGGGTCTCATTGAGTGCTGGGGCACAGCCGCCACTGCCCTGCCCCTCTCTGCGCTTAAAGGGGCCACACCCCCGGATGCCCCGCCCCCCCCGCGAGGCCCCGCCCACCTTGTTGATCTCGGCCTGCACCTCCCGCAGCTTCCGCTTGTAGCGCTGGACGTCGCCCTTGAGCTGGTGGTTGTGGTTCTGGAGGCTGCTGATGAGGTGCCGCATCTCCCGGTTGATGGGGCCTGCGGGGGGGACCCAGGTGTCCGGGCGGGGACCCGCACTTCCACCCCCACCCCCTCCCATTTCACGCAGGGTCATAGAGACCGGGGGAAGAGGGGGCAGAGCGGCCTATAGTGCTGGAACCATTGAGCTGGGGGACGGGTCACCATAAAGGAGTGGGAGGAGCAGCCCAGAGCGGCCCCAGACCCGCAAACCCACCATAGAGATCTAGGAGGACCATCCCAGAGCACCCAAACCACCACAGAGTCCTGGGAAAACCATCCCAGAGCATCCCTAGATCCACCATCGAGATCCAAAAGGGTCATCCTAGAGTGCCCAAGACACCATAGAGCTCCAGGATGACCATCCCAGAGGGCCCACCCCACACCATAGAGCTCCAGGAGGACCATCCCAGAGGGCCCACCCCCACCATAGAGCCCCAGGAGGACCATCCCAGAGGGCTCACCCCGCACCATAGAGCTCCAGGAGGACCATCCCAGAGGGCCCACCCCCACCATAGAGCCCCAGGAGGACCATCCCAGAGTGTCTCCGGACCAACAACAGCCCAGCCTGCCCCTCTGCAGCCCCCCCCCCCCGCACTCTATGGCCCCGCGCCCCAGCGGGTCCTCCGGGGAGGCCGTGGGTCGCGCCGTGGGTCTCACCCGCCTGCTCGTTGGCCGCCAGGTTCTGCTCGAACTCGATGCGCAGCATCTCGTACTCCTTGCGCACCTGGGCCAGCGTGTCCTCCAGCTGGATCACCTCCGTCCGCAGGCGCTTCTGCACCCCCAGCTCGTCGCTCTGCCGGGGGGGGGGACACGGGGGGGGACGTGAGGGATGTGGGGGAAATGGAGAACGTGGGGGGGACGGGATGTGGAGGACACAGAGGACGTGGGGGATGGGGAGGACGTGGGGGACACGGGGGACGTGGAGAATTGAGGGATGTGGGGAAAATAGGGAATGTGGTGGAGATGGGATGTGGAGGACGTGGAGGCCATGGGGGGGACATGGAGGCCGTAAGGGAGACGGGATGTGGAGGACGTGGAGGCCACAGGGGACATGGAGGCCACGGGGGGGACATGGAGGCCGTAAGGGAGACGGGATGTGGAGGATGTGGAGGCCACGGGGGGGACATGGAGGCCACGGGGGGGACACGGAGGCCGTAAGGGAGACGGGATGTGGAGGACGTGGAGGCCACAGGGGACATCAAGGACACAGGGCACAGGGGGACATGGAGGCCACGGTGGGGGGGACATGGGATGTGGAGGCCACAGGGGACATGGGGGACATGGAGGACATGGAGAATTGAAGGATGTGGGGAAAATGGAGAACGTGGGGAGGATGGGATGTGGAGAACAGAGGACATGGAGGACACGGGGGATGTGGGGGATGGGGAGGACGTGGAGGCCACAGGGGACAGGAAGGACACGGGGCACATGGGGACATGGAGGCCATGGGGGATGTGGGGGATGGGGAGGACATGGAGGCCACGGGGGACAGGAAGGACATCAAGGACACGGGGCACAGGGGGACATGGAGGACGTGGGGGATGGGGAGGACGTGGAGGCCACAGGGGACAGGAAGGACATCAAGGACACGGGGCACAGGGGGACATGGAGGCCATGGGGGACGTGGGGGATGGGGAGGACGTGGAGGCCACGGGGGACAGGAAGGACACGGGGCACAGGGGGACATGGAGGCCATGGGGGGGACATGGGATGTGGAGGACATGGGGGGCGTGGAGGACACGGACATGGCACCGTGGAGGCCAGAGGGGACCCAGGACACCCAGGGGCCACGGAGGACAGGAGGGACGTCGGGGGACATGGAGGGACGTGGGGGACACAAAGGACAGGGGAAGGACACAGACACGTCAGTGCCACCAAGGCGGCCATCTTGGGTGGCCACCAGCTGGACGCCACGACGCCCCATGACCCCCCAGGAGCCTTGGGGACACTTGGGGACACCAAGACCCACCTCCATGTTCTCAACATGGTGGAGGCGGCCATCTTGGATGGCCAACAGTTGGATGCCATGACGTCCCATGACCCCCAGGGCCAACGGGACACCCCGGGGAGCCCCCAGGGGCCTTGAGGACACTTGGGGACACCAAGACCCACCTCCATGTTCTCAACATGGTGGAGGCGGCCATCTTGGATGGCCAACAGTTGGATGCCATGACGTCCCATGACCCCCAGGGCCAACGGGACACCCCGGGGAGCCCCCAGGAGCCTTGGGGACAGCCAAGGCCACCTCAGGGACATGTCCCCTCACCTCCATGTGCTCGATGTGGCGCAGGTGGCTGTTCTTGGTGGCCAGGAGGAGGGCGCGGGCCTCGTCCAGCTGCGTCTTCACCTGGAGGCTCTCATGGTAGAGGAGGGAGAACTGCGACTGCAGCACCTTGTACTCCAGCGTCTCCTTCACCGCCTCCTCCGGCAGCGAGCGCAGGGCCACCTGCGGGGACCGTCCCCAGCCATGTCCCTCGGCGTCCCCAATGTCCCCACCCCCTCGCCTCCATCCTCATGCCCTCGAGCTCCCAGATGTCCTCGCTGACCTCCTGGGTCCCCAAATGTCCCCTTTTTGTGCCTCTACGGCTGCGCTGTGTCGTGGGTGTCACCCTCCTGTTCCCAGATGTCACCAGTGTCCCCCCTCGTGTTCCTCAGGGCCCCCCATGTCCCCCCCAAAATCCCTGCTGTCTCCGATGTCCCTCATGTCGCCGATGTCCCCAGTGCCCCCACACCCGTGATGTCCCCAATATCCCCGCTACCCCAACACCCCCGATGTCCCCCATGTCCCTGACGTCCCCCCACGTCCCCAGTGTCCCCAATGTCCCCCATGTCCCCCAGCGTCCCCAATGTCCCTGACGTCCCCCCACGTCCCCAGTGTCCCCAACGTCCCCAATGTCCCTGACATCCCCCACGTCCCCAATGACCCCCATGTCCCCCAGTGTCCCCAATGTCCCCGACGTCTCCCACATCCCCCAGTGTCCCCAATGTCCCCGACGTCCCCCAGTGTCCCCAATGTCCCCAATGTCCCCCAGTGTCCCCAATGATCCTGACATCCCCCACGTCTCCCAATGTCCCCAACATCCCTGACGTCCCCCAAGTCCCCCAGTGTCCCCAGTGTCCCTGACATCCCCCACATCCCCAGTGTCCCCAATGTCCCTGACGCCCCCCACGTCCCCAGTGTCCCCAATGTCCCCGACGTCCCCCATGTCCCCAATGTCCCCCAAGTCCCCCAGTGTCCCCAGTGTCCCTGACATCCCCCACATCTCCCAATGTCCCCAACGTCCCTGACGCCCCCCAAGTCCCCCAGTGTCCCCAATGTCCCCGACGTCCCCCATGTCCCCAATGTCCCCCAAGTCCCCCAGTGTCCCCAATGTCCCTGACATCCCCCACGTCCCCAGTGTCCCCAATGTCCCCGACGTCCCCCATGTCCCCAATGTCCCCCAAGTCCCCCAGTGTCCCCAATGTCCCTGACATCCCCCACATCTCCCAATGTCCCCAACATCCCTGACGTCCCCCAAGTCCCCCAGTGTCCCCAATGTCCCTGACGCCCCCCAAGTCCCCCAGTGTCCCCAATGCCCCTGACGCCCCCCACGTCCCCAGTGTCCCCAATGTCCCTGACGCCCCCCACGTCCCCAGTGTCCCCAATGTCCCTGACGCCCCCCAAGTCCCCCAGTGTCCCCAGTGTCCCTGACGCCCCCCATGTCGTCAGTGTCCCCAATGTCCCTGACGCCCCCCAAGTCCCCCAGTGTCCCCAGTGTCCCTGACGCCCCCCACGTCTCCCAGTGTCCCCCACGTCCCCGACACCCTCCAAGCCCCTCGTGGCCCCCAGACCCCGACGTCCCCGTGTCACCTTGAGGCGCTCGTGGCCGCGCACGGCCTGCTGGAGCTCCTGCTGCAGCTTCTCCAGCTCCGCCATCCGGCTGTTGGCCAGCTCCTGGTTCCCCTCCAGCTCCGCGTTCAGCATCTCAAACTAACGGGGGGGGGACACCCCCCAAAAAAATCCTGGGGTCACCCCAAAACCCACTGACACCCCCATTTCCCCCCTTGGACCCCCGTTCTCCAGACCTCACCCCCCACCCTGAACCCCTCCCCAACCCATCCCAAGCACCCCCAGCTCCGCATTCAAAAATGGGGGGGGGGGGGGGGGGGGGGGGGGCACAAAATCTGGGGGACACCCCAAAAATCAGACACCCTCAGAACCACCCTTGTGCCCCCCAAATCTGTCCAAGGAACCCCCAGGACCTCCGCAAGGTCCCCCAAAGCTCCTCAGGACCCCCCCAAAGCCCCTCAGGATCCCCCAACCTCTCTTTGCGCCCCCCAAACTCCCCCAGCCCCCCTCAGGGACCCACTTGAGTCCCCCCAAATCCCCTCAGAGTCCCCCAAAGCCCCCTAGGGATGCCCAGCCACCCCCCCAGGGCCCCCCGACCCCCCCCCCCCCCAAATACCTTCTGCATGCTGAGGGTGATCTGACCCCCCTGGAATCCCCCGGAGCTGCCGGAGCCGTAGGAGCCTGATGTCAGCTGAGGACACGGGGATGTTGGGGACACCGGGGACACCCCAGGGACGTCAGGGGCATCCCGGGGACACCCCAAGGACGTTGGGGGGTGTTGGGGACACCCCAGGGACATCAGAGACACCCCCCGGGGGCAACTGAGGGAAACTGCGGCACCCAAGGGACATCAGGGACACTTGGTGACAACCTGGGGATGTTGGGGACAGCGGGGACACCCCTGGGGATATCGGGGACACCCCTGTGGGGTGACCCCAGGTGACACGGGGGGACCCCAAGTGCCACGAGGTGACCCCAAGTGACACCAAATGACACAGGGGTGACCCCAAAGTGACACAGGGGACCCAAATGACACGAGATGAACCCAAGGGACATTGGGGTTGGGGGGGGGGGGGCACCCCAAATGACAAAGGGGGACCCCAAGAGACATGGAAGGACCTCAAGTGACATGGGGGGAATCCAAGTGACACCCAAGTGACACGGGGGGACCCCAAGTGACACGGGGGGACCCCAAGTGCCAGCAGCCAAGGGTGGTGGCCCTCAGGGAGGGCTGAGGCTCTTCAGAGCCTGGCAGCAGGCTGGGGGACGTTGGGGACATGGTGGCCACCAACGGGGACACGGGGGCCACCACGGGGGACACGGGGGCCACCTGCTCAAGGGCCTCGGCGAGGTGGCGGTTGAGGCGTCCCTCGCGCTTGCGCAGCTTGGCGCTGTCCCACTGCAGCCCCTCCACCGTCGTCTCCATCTCCAGCACCTTGGTCTCCGCCGAGGTGGCCTTGTCCTGCAGCTCCGCCAGCTGGGGCGGGGGGGACACGGGGACGCCGTGGGGACACCGTGGGGACACCCGCCGTACCCCCTCGGGGGCACCCACAGCAGCCCACGGGGACATCAATGATGGAACCCCACGGAGATGACGGCCACGTCACCCCACGGGGACATCAACCGTGTCACCCCCACGGGGACATCAATGATGGAACCCCACGGAGATGACGGCCACGTCACCCCATGGGGACATCAACTGTGTCACCCCCATAGGGACATCAATGATGGAACCCCATGGAGATGACGGCCACGTCACCCCATGGGGACATCAACTGTGTCACCCCACGGGGACATCAATGATGGAACCCCACGGAGATGACGGCCACGTCACCCCATGGGGACATCAACCGTGTCACCCCCACGGGGACATCAATGATGGAACCCCATGGAGATGACGGCCACGTCACCCCATGGGGACATCAACTGTGTCACCCCACGGGGACATCAATGATGGAACCCCACGGAGATGACGGCCACGTCACCCCATGGGGACATCAACCGTGTCACCCCCACGGGGACATCAATGATGGAACCCCATGGAGATGACGGCCACGTCACCCCACGGGGACATCAACTGTGTCACCCCCACGGGGACATCAATGATGGAACCCCATGGAGATGACGGCCACGTCACCCCATGGGGACATCAACTGTGTCACCCCACGGGGACATCAATGATGGAACCCCACGGAGATGACGGCCACGTCACCCCATGGGGACATCAACCGTGTCACCCCCACGGGGACATCAATGATGGAACCCCATGGAGATGACGGCCACGTCACCCCACGGGGACATCAACTGTGTCACCCCCACGGGGACATCAATGATGGAACCCCATGGAGATGACGGCCACGTCACCCCATGGGGACATCAACTGTGTCACCCCCACGGGGACATCAATGATGGAACCCCATGGAGATGACGGCCACGTCACCCCACGGGGACATCAACTGTGTCACCCCATGGGGACATCAATGATGGAACCCCATGGAGATGACGGCCACGTCACCCCACGGGGACATCAACTGTGTCACCCCCACGGGGACATCAATGATGGAACCCCACGGAGATGACGGCCACGTCACCCCATGGGGACATCAACCGTGTCACCCCCACGGGGACATCAATGATGGAACCCCATGGAGATGACGGCCACGTCACCCCACGGGGACATCAACTGTGTCACCCCCACGGGGACATCAATGATGGAACCCCATGGAGATGACGGCCACGTCACCCCATGGGGACATCAACTGTGTCACCCCCACGGGGACATCAACCGTGTCACCCCCACGGGGACATCAATGATGGAACCCCACGGAGATGACGGCCACGTCACCCCACGGGGACATCAACCGTGTCACCCCAAAGACGCCCTGGGCTGTGTCACCTACCACTGGGGACACAAGGGCACCATGGGGACATCGTGAGGACACCCCCGCCACCTCACCCAGTCCCCTCCCAGTGCTCCCAGTCCCTTCCCAGTTCCTCCCAGTGCCCACTAATGACCTCCTGGTAGCCCCAGTCACCACCTAATACTGCCCCGCTGCCCCCTCATCCCCTCTCAGTCCCCTCCCAGTGCTCCCAGTGCCCCCCCAATCCCTTCCCAGTGACCCCAATGCCTCCCCAGTGCCTCCAGACCCTTCTATTCCACTCATCCCAGTTCCCCTCAACCCCTCCCAGTGCTCCCATAGCCCTCCCAGTGCCTCCCAATCCCTTCTAATCACTTCCCAGTGGCTCCCATCCCCTCCCAGTGTCCCCTAACGCCCTCCCAGTGCCCCCTGCTCCCCTCCCAGCGCCCCCGCGCCCCCTCCCAGTGCCCCCAGTACCTCCAAGGAGACGCGGTGGTGCTTCTCCTGCAGCTGCAGGGTCAGGTCCTGCAGGCGCCGGTGCTCCCGCAGCAGCTCCCGCAGCAGCGCCCGTCCCGCCTCCGCCAGCTCCGCTGCGGGACCCAGGCGTCCGGGGACCGCCCGCACGGGGGGCCGGGCACCCCGACCCCCCCGGGACCCCCCCGGCACCCACTGACCCCGCTGGGGCACCCACCAGCACCCACTGACCCCCCTGGGGCTCCCCCAGCACCCACTGACCCCCCTGGGGCACCCCAGCACCCACTGACCTCACTGGGGCACCCACCAGCACCCACTGACCCCCCTGGGACCCCCCAGCACCCACTGACCCCCCTGGGGCACCCCCCAGCACCCACTGACCCTCCCAGGACCCAGACACCCCAAGGCCCCCCAAAAATGGGACCCAGGCGTCGAAGCACCCTTAAAAAGGAACCCAGGTGTCCAGAGGACCCCAAAAATGGGACCCAGGCGTCCAGGGGACCCCCAAAATTGGGACCCAGGCGTCGAAGCACCCTTAAAAAGGAACCCAGGTGTCCAGAGGACCCCAAAAATGGGACCCAGGCGTCCAGGGGACCCCCAAAATTGGGACCCAGGCGTCGAAGCACCCTTAAAAAGGGACCCAGGTGTCCAGGGGACCCCAAAAATGGGTCTCAGGTGTCCAGGGGACCCCCAAAAGAGAGACCCAGGCATTGAAGCACCCTTAAAAAGGGACCCAGGTGTCCAGGGGACCCCCAAAAGAGAGACCCAGGCATTGAAGCACCCTTAAAAAGGGACCCAGGTGTCCAGGGGACCCCAAAAATGGGTCTCAGGTATCCAGGGGACCCCCAAAAGAGGGACCCAGGCATTGAAGCACCCTTAAAAAGGAACCCAGGTGTCCAGAGGACCCCAAAAATGGGACCCAGGCGTCCAGGGGACCCCAAAAATAGGGACCCAGGCATCAAAGCACCCTTAAAAAGGAACCCAGGTGTCCAGGGGACCCCAAAAATGGGTCTCAGGTGTCCAGAGGACCCCAAAAATGGGACCCAGGCATCCAGGGGACCCCAAGAGAGGGACCCAGGTGTCCAGGGGACCCCCAAAACTGGGACCCAGGCATCGAAGCACCCTTAAAAAGGGACCCAGGTGTCCAGGGGACCCCAAAAATGGGTCTCAGGTGTCCAGGGGACCCCCAAAAGAGGGACCCAGGCATTGAATCACCCTTAAAAAGGGACCCAGGTGTCCAGGGGACCCCAAAAATGGGTCTCAGGTGTCCAGGGGACCCCCAAAAGAGGGACCCAGGCATCGAAGCACCCTTAAAAAGGGACCCAGGTGTCCAGGGGACCCCAAAAATGGGTCTCAGGTGTCCAGGGGACCCCCAAAAGAGGGACCCAGGCATCGAAGCACCCTTAAAAAGGGACCCAGGTGTCCAGGGGACCCCAAAAATGGGTCTCAGGTGTCCAGGGGACCCCCAAAAGAGGGACCCAGGCATTGAAGCACCCTTAAAAAGGGACCCAGGTGTCCAGGGGACCCCAAAAATGGGATCCAGGCATCCAGGGGACCCCAAGAGAGGGACCCAGGTGTCCAGGGGACCCCAAAAATGGGTCTCAGGTGTCCAGGGGACCCCCAAAAGAGGGACCCAGGCATCAAAGCACCCTTAAAAAGGGACCCAGGTGTCCAGGGGACCCCAAAAATAGGGACCCAGGCATCGAAGCACCCTTAAAAAGGGACCCAGGTGTCCAGGGGACCCCAAAAATGGGACCCAGGCATCCAGGGGACCCCCAAAAATGGGACCCAGGCATTGAAGCACCCTTAAGAAGGACCCCAGGCACCCGAAGAACCCCCAAAACCGAGACCTGCGCACCCGGGTACCCCCCACAATGGGGACCCGGGCGCGTGGGGGGCCCCCAGGGCAGGCCCCCGGACAGCCGGGGGCACCCCGAGGCCCCCCCCCCAGCCCCCCCGGCCCCCCGAGGCGGGACTCACGGCGGGCGGCGAGGCGGGCGCCCAGCTCCTGGGCGCGGCGATGGGCCCCCGCCAGCCCCTCCACGAGGCGGGCGACGGCGGCGGGGGCGAAGGCGAGGCGGGGGCGCAGGCGCAGCTCCCCCTCCTCGGGGCCGCTGCGGCTCAGCGCCGCCACGAAGGCGGCCGCCGGCCCCCCCAGGCGCCCCCCGATTCCCCCCGGCGGCGGGGGGGCGGTGGGGGGGGGGAGGGGGAGGCGGGGCGCCGGGGCCCCCCCAGGGCTCTGAATTGGTGGGGGGGGAAGAAGAAGGTGAGGCCCCCATCGTGACCCCCCACCCCCCAGCACCCATGGGTGCCCCCCCAGCACTCCCAATTCACCCCCCATGATTCCTAACTCCCCCCCAACACCTAACCGCCCCCCCCAGCACCCTGCTGCACCCCAACTGCCCCCCATTCCCTCCCCAGCACCCTCAGCTGCCCCCCACCCCTGATTGCCCCCCAACACCCTTAAATTGCCCCCCCTGCACCCATAACTGCCCCCAAAACTGCACCCACAGAACCCCCCACCCTTAATTGCCACCCAACACCCTCAAACTGCCCCTCCAATTGCCCCCCCCAGAACCCCCCCACCCCTAATTGCCCCCCAGCACCCCTAAATTGCCCCCCAAGAGCCCCCCCCAAGTTGTCCCAACACCCCTAAATTGCTCTAAGGACCCCAATTGGCCCCCAAAAGCCCCCCAGGACCCCCAAGAGCCCCCCCAAATTACCCCCGACACCCCTAAATTACTCTAGGGGCCCTAATTGCCCCCCAAGAGCCCCCCAGGACCCCCAAGAGCCCCCCGAAATTACCCCCAGCACCCCCAAATTGCTCTAGGGGCCCTAATTGCCCCCCAAGAGCCCCCCAGGACCCACAAGAGCCCCCCAAACTGCCCCCCGCACCCCTCAAACTCCTTTCCAGGAACCCTAATTGCCCCTTGTCACCCCCAAAAGCCCCCCCACGACCCCCAAACTCCCTTCCCCAGCACCCCTAAATTGGCCCCGAGGACCCTTAGCTGCCCCACGGTCTCCAACCAACCCCCAGGACCCCCCCCCCAGCCCCCCAAATTCTCCCCCATTAACCCCTAAAGCCCCCCCAAAACTGCCAGCGCCCTTAAATTGCCCCATAGGAACCTTAAATACCCCCCCAGACCCCAAATAGCACCCCACAACCCCCCTGGACCCCCTAAGACACCCCAAAATTGCTCTCAGCACCCCAACAGCCCCCCACATCACCGCCAGGACCCCCAGTTTCCCCCCATCCCCCCACTCACCCCTCCTGTCGGGACCCTCGGCCTCAGCGGCGGGGGCTGGGGTGGGCTCAGGCCCCTCGGGTCGGGGTTCGGGGGGGTCCCCAGGGGGGGCGGGGGGTGCCCCCCCCCTCCCCTTCATAGCGCCGCAGCAGCACCTGCACCTCTGCGTCCAGCTGGGGGAGGGGTGGCACGGATTGGGGGGTGGGGGGGTCATGAGGGGTTTGGGGGGGCCCTGAGAGATGTGGGGGGACCCCAGAGGGGTCTGGGGAGGGGCAGGGTGATTTTGGGGTCCCCAGGGCCATTTTTGGGCACTTTCAGGCTTTTTGAACACTCCACTCCTGTATCAAAATGGCCCCCCCCAAAAAAGAACCCCAGATAATTTTGGGGGCTCTGGGGCCAATTTTGGGGTCCCCTCACAGCTTCTGTCCCACCCTGACCATTTTGGGGGCCGCCAGGGCCCATTTTTGGGGTCCCCAACCCATTTTTGGGGCCCCCAGGGCCCATTTTTGGGGTCCCCAGGGCCCTTTTCGAACGCTTCATCCACATCTACCGAACCGGCACAACCCAAAAGAGCCGCAAGGGATATTTTGGGGGGCCTGGATGAATTTTGGGGGACCCTAGTGCCATTTCTGGAGTCCCCAGTGCCATTTTTGGGGCAATTTCAGTGTTTTTGAACACTCCATCCATGTCTACAAAGCTCAACGCCCCCTCTGAAAAGAGCAACTAGAGTCCCTTAGGCAACTTTTTGGGGTGCTTGGGCCAATTTTGGGGTCCCCTCACAGCTTTCTGGGATCCCCAAGGCCAGTTTTGGGGCCTTTTCACTCTTTTTGAACATCACATGTTGAAAATTCTAACAAGTTTGGACTCCCAAAACAGCCCCAACAGTTTTGGGTCACTGGGACCAATTTTGGGGTCCCCTGAGGGTTTTCTGGGGTCCCCGAGGCCATTTCTGGGGTCCCCTGAGGGTTTTCTGGCATCCCCAAACCCATTTTTGGGGTCCCAAAGGCCATTTTTGGGGCTCTTTCACTCTTTTTGTACATTCCACTCCCAACTTGGGATTCCCAAAAGAACCCCAAGACTTCTGCGTCACTGGGACGAATTTCGGGATTCCCTGAGGGTTTTTTGGGGTCCCCAAGGCCATTTTTGGGGTCCCCGAGGCCATTTTCGGGCCACTTTCCTCCCTTTTACCCACCGTGGCGCTGGCGGCTGCAGCCCCACGGGGGTCGGAGGCTCCGTGCCGGGGTGGGTAGGGTTGAGGGTGCTGGTGGGCTGGGGGGTGGGGGTGCTGGGGTGGGTTTTTGGGGGGGGTCCGCACCTGTCCCCAGAAGCGGTTGACGAGGAGGAGGGTGGCGTCGTCGGTGGCCTGTCGCTTCTCCAGCTTCTCGATGCGCTCGCGCAGCTCGTCCTCGCAGGCCTGGCGCTGCTCCAGCCGCTCGGCCAGCTTCTTGTTCTTGAACTGCAGCACCTTCAGGTCCATCTCCTCCTGTGGGAGGGGGGGGGCGGGAGTTTGGGGGGACCCCCAGGCGTTTGGGGGGGGCCTGAGGTGTTTGGGGAGGGGCCCAGGCATTGGGGGGACCCCCAGGCGTCGGGGGAGGGGAACCCAGAGGAGACCCAGGCATCCAGGGGGGCACATGGGCATCTGAAGGGGCGGGGGGGCTGGGTGTTTGGGGGGACCCCCAGGCGTTTGGGGGGGGCCTGAGGTGTTTGGGGGGGGCCCAGGCATTGGGGGGACCCCCAGGCATCGGAGGAGGGGAACCCAGAGGGGACCCAGGGATCCAGGGGGACCCGCAGGTGTCGGGGGAAGGGAACCCAGAGGGGACCCAGGCATCCAGGGGGGCACATGGGTGTCTGCGGGGGGGGGGGCTGGGTGTCTGGGGGGGGGGCCCCGAGACATCTGAGGGGGGGCCCAGGTGTTGGGGGGACACCCAGGTGTCAGGGGGGCACCCAGTGGGGATCCAGGGGGGCACATGGGCGTCTGCTGGGGGTCTGGGCACTTGGGGGGAACCCAGGCATTTGTGGGGGGGGCCAGGGTGTTTGGGGGGAACCCAGGTATTTGGGGGGGGCACCCACGTGTTCAGGGGGGCATCCAGTCGGGACCCAGGGATCCAGGGGAGCACCCAGGTGTTTGCGGGGGCACCTAGGAGTTGGGGGGGTGGGAATCCCAGGCATTGGGGTGGGGGGCTCGCAGGTGTCCAGCGTGGGGCACCTGGGCATTTGGGGAGCACCCAGGTATTCTGGGGGGGGCACCCAGACATTTGGGGGGATCCAGGTGTTGGGGGGGAGCACCCAGGGGTGTGGGGGAGGGGATGCAGATGTTCAGAGCGGGAACACCCAGGGGTTGGGGGGGTGACCCCACATTCAGGGGGGCACCCAAGTGTTTGGGGGGGTACCCAGGCATCTGGGGGTGGGGGGGAGGGAAGGGGACACCCACCGTGGAGGAGATGCCACCGAGGCGCAAGGGTTCGATGAGGGTGGTAGGGGGCTGCTCCTCCCGGGGGGGCTTCTTCTCGGGGGGGCCGCCCCCTCCATCGCTGGCCCCCCGCTTCGCGCCGGCCCCCGACATGGCCCTGCCTTGGGTGGGGATGGAGAGGGTTATGGGGGGGTCTGGGGGGGTGTATGGGAGATTATAGGCGGGGCTACAGGGGGTCCGGGGGGGCTACAGGGGGTTGGGGGGGGTCTGGAGGCTACAGGGGGTTTGGGGGGACTCTGGGGGGCTCCAGGGGGTGTCTGGGGGGGACGGGGGGTTATGGGGTCTCCAGAGGCTGTGGGGGAGGGTCTGGGGGGACTATGGGGGGTGTGGGGGGCTACAGGGGGTTATGGTGGGATCTGGGGGGTCTGGAAGGGCTATGGAAGTTTATGGGGGAGCTATAGGGGGTTATGTGGGGCTGTGGGGCGCTATGGGGGTGTGGGGGGCTGCAGGGGGTTTGGGTGGGCTACAGGGGTTATAGGGGAGTCTGGGGTCCCCACAAAGGGGTTGGGGGGGCAATGAGGGGTTATGGGGGACAGTGGGAGACTGCGGGGGGCAACAGGGGATTAGGGGGGCTGGGAGGGGCTTTGGGGGGCAGTGAGGGATTATGGGGAGGGCAGTGGGGGGATCTGGGGGCTTATGGGGTGCTCAGGGGGCTGTGGGGGCCTATGGGGGTGGACGGTGAGGTAAGGCGTGGGGAGGGGCGGTTAACTGGGCGCAGCGGGCGGGTGACGGGGTGGGGGGGGCTGGAGGGGTGGCTATAGGGGGTCTATAGGGGCCTACAGACGCCTATGGGGGCCTATAGGGCTCTACAGAGGAGTCTAGGGGGTCTATACGGGCCTATGAGGGTTTATGGAGGACTACAGGGCTCTATGGCGCTCCGTAGGAGTCTATAAGGGCCTGTGGCCGTTTATAGGGGGATCTATAGGGGTCTATAGGGGGGAAAGGCCCGCCCCGCCCCCCTCGCACCCACCGCTGCCGCCGCCGCCGCCGCCGCCCCCGGCCCGCCCCACGCCACTGCGCAGGCGCAGGCTCCGCCCCGCGCATGCGCGCTCTCCGCCCCTCCGCTCCCTTCCCGCCCTGCGCATGTGCGCTCCCCGCCCCTCCGCTCCCTTCCCTCCCCGCGCATGCGCAGCCGCGCCCCCCGCCGCCGTCGCCGGGGTAACCGGAGGGGCGGGAGCGGAGGGGGCGAAGACGACCAATCAGGAGAGGCGGGAGGGAGGGGGCGGGGACGGGCGCTCTTAAAGGGGCAACGCCGCGGGGGTGGGGTTCGTGGGAGGTCGAGGACCCCCGGGGCTCATCCCAACCCCACAGAGACCCTATAGGGACCCTCCCTGTCGGCCCCTGCCCCACAAAGACCCACCCAAGTCCCCTAGGACGCCCCTGGGTCCCCCTTAATGCCATGGTGGTGCCCTAAGATCCCCCCTGAGGTTCCCCCTTAGAACCACAGGGACCACCCCGGCCACATGGGGACCCCCCCCCCCCAAAAAAAACTTGAAGGACCCTCCCAGGGGCCTTCTCATCCCCACAAGGATTCCTCCAGCCCCATAGGACCCGCAAACCCCCTCTGACCCCCACAACCCCCTCCCCAGGGACCACCTTCACCCCATGTCGGCCCCCCCCGCCCGCCAAGGCCCTCAGGGACCTCCAAATACCTGGGGGTTCCTCCAGAGGACCCCCAGCCCCACAAGACCGCAAAGGGACCTCATTAACCTCAGACACCCCCTCAGCCCCATAGCGACACCCCCCGCCAAACCCACCCTGACCTCCGCCAGCCCCATGACGCACCCACTCCAGAGACCCTTACCACATGGGAACCCCCCCAGGGATCCCCTGTGCCTCTTGGGGACCCCCCTGAGTGCTACAGGGCACACCCCCAGCCCCATAGGGACCCTCAGCGCCCCCCAAAATCTATATGACACCCCCCCCCGAGACCCCCTTAACTACCTAAGGCTATTCTTAGCCCCTCCCCCTCAATCCCTGGGCACCCCAGACGCCTGGGTACCCCCACCTTTTGGGGGTGGGGGGGGTCCCCAAAACTCTCCACTTTCAACCCTTTATTCATCGCATTCTCCCGCAGGAAAGCTTACAGCCGCCGTCTGTACACGGTGCCCCACGCTGGGGGGGTGGGGGGCCCCCCCATGACCCCCTCCCTCCCCCCGGCACCCAGACCCCCTCCCAACCTTCCACTCTGGCCGCCCCCAGCCCAGCACAAAGCACCTTTGCATAGATCGTGTTCAAAAGGAACCTATTTTACATGGGGCTGTACAGGGGGTCGGGCCCCCGCCAATGTACACGGGTAAAAAATGCCCCCCACCCCGGCACCGCCCGGGGTGTCCCCCCCCCCCAGCCCCGGAGCCCTCTGACTCTGCTGAGCGCCCGGCTGAGAGCTCCCACCGCAAGATGGCTGCCAGATCAGACAGCCACGGGGGGGGGGACGAGGGGGCTGCCGGGTGGCGTAGCTGCCAGGGGCAAGATGGCCACCAGCTCTGACGGCCACTGGAGTCAAACGGCCGCTGGGTTTTATCTGTGCCAGGATCAAGATGGCTGCCGGCTCCGACATCCACTGGAGTCAAGATGGCTGCCGGCTCAGATGTCCACTGGAGTCAAGATGGCCACCAGGTCAGATGTCTACTGGAGTCAAGATGGCTGCCACGGCCTATGTCTCCTGGGGTCAAGATGGCTGCCAGCGCTGGGGTCTGCTGGAGTCAAGATGGCTGCTGGACACCACGTCTGCTAGAGCCAAGATGGCCACCGGCTCTGATGTCTGCTGAGGTCAAGATGGCCACCAACTCTCACACATCTGCTGGGGTCAAGATGGCCACTGGCTGTGACATTCACTGCGTTTCAAGATGGCCGCCAGTTACGACATCCATTGGAGTCAAGATGGCTGCTACTTCCCACACCTGCCATGGTCAAAATGGCCGCCTGCTCTGACATCCACTGAGATCAGGATGGCCCACGCTGACATCACTGCCTCTGACATCACTGCATTCAAGATGGCTGCTGGTTCGGACATCACCAGGCTAAAGATGGCCACCGCCTGTGACATCACTGTGTACAAGATGTCTGCCACTTCTGACATCACCAGGTTCAAGATGGCCACCGCCTCCAACATCACTGCATTTAAGATGGCTGCTGGTTCTGACATCACTGCTCAAGATGGCTGCTGGCTCTGACGTCAGCTCTGAGGTGGCCACTACCTCTGACATCACCGGTTCTGACATCACCAGGTTCCAAATGGCAACCACCTCTGACATCACTGCGCCAAAGATGGCCGCCAGTTCTGACATCGCTGCATTCAAGATGGCCGCTGCCCCTGACGTCACTGCACGCAAGATGGCTGCTGGCTCTGACGTCAGCTCTGAGGTGGCCACTACCTCTGACATCACGTGGAGCAACACGGCTGCGAGCTGCAGCGTCATGGCCGCCGCCGCCTCTGACGTCACTGTCCCAGAGGGCTGCTGGCTCTGACGTCATCGCGCTCGATGCAAGTGCCCCTTCTGACGTCAGCAGGCCCACGCTAGCCCCCGCCTCTGACATCATCGCCCGCCAGGTCGGCCATCTTGGGGTCACCGTCCGCCACTTCAGGGTCACCCGGGCAGCCATTTTGAGCTGTTCCAGTCGGCCATCTTGAGACCCCATCGGCCATTTGGCGTGCGCCGAGTCGGCCATCTTGGGGTCGCCGTCGGCCATCTCGGGGCCACCCAGGTAGCCATTTCGGAGCGGCTCCGGTCGGCCATTTTGAGCTGGCTCATCGGCCATCTCGGGGCCACTGGCTTGGCTGTCCTGAGGGGTGGCCTTGTTGGCCATCTTGAGGGCGTGGTCGGCCAATCCCTGCTGAGGCGGTTCCTGTAGGCCATTTTGAAGCAGCTCAAAAGCGCCAGATCGATGAACCTTGCGATGGGTGGGGCCCGGGCGGCCATTTTAGGATCACCTGGTTGGCCGTTAGGAAGCTGCGCTGAGTCGGCCATTTTGAGGAGGGTTCCAGTCGGCCATTTTGTGGGCGCCCAGTTGGCCACTTGGTAGGTGCTTGGTCAGCCATTTTGTGGGCACCAAAGCGGCCATTTTATATGCACTCAGTTGGCCATTTCGTGGGCCCTGGTCAGCCATTTTCTGTGTGCCTGGTCGGCCATTTTGGGCCCATCTGCCCATAACCTCTGGGCGCACCCCGACGGCCATCTTGTGGCCCCCCCCCCCCCCCCCGCCACTGCGCCGCCCCACTCAGCCCTTTGTAGGGCCCCGGTCGGCCATCTTGCCGGCCCCCTCGGACCGCAGGGGGGCGGCCGGGGGGGTCACGTCTTGGCCTTGCGGCCGCGGACAGCCGCCGCTGCCGCCGAGGGGGTGTCAGGGGGTGCCGGCGGGCCCCCGGGTGGGGTGGGGGCGGCGGCGGCAGCGGCCGAGCGCGTGTTGGCGGCGGGGGGGGCCGCGCAGCGCCGCGGGGGCTGCTGCCGCCGCCGCTGCCGACCCCGCCGCGCCGGCGGTGGAGGTCGCCGCCGGCGGTGCCGTGGAGCCCCCCCGCCCGCTCGCCGGCGCCGCTTGGCTGGTGGGGGCCGCCGCCGCCCCGCCTCGTCCCCGCTCCCCCCGTCCTCCGAGGAAGGCGGGGGAGAACGCCGCCGGCGCCGGCCCGGCTCCCGCTCCAGGGGGGCCATGAGGGGGGCCCCAGGGTGCCGGCGGGTGCTGCGGGGAGCCGGGGGAGGTGAGGCGCTGCTGTCGGGGGATGCCCGCTTAGGGGGCCGCCCCCGCCGCCGCTTGCCGGGACTTTGGGGAGCCCCCGTTGCCACCGTCCCCCCCCGAGCCGGCCGCCCCCGCCGCCGTTTGCCAGGAGGGTCGTGGTGGCGGCGACGTGGTCCCCCCCTCCGCTTCGGGGGGCGACCCCGGCGGCGTTTCGGGGGGCCGGGGCTGGCGCCGGGGCTGGGGCTGGTGCCGGGGGGATCGTGGCGGCGGCGCCGGGGTCGCCCGGGGACGGGGGTCTCCAGCACTGTCACCAACCGCCCCGGCAGCTGCCGCAGCACCTTGGCTGACGGTCCCGGCCCCCGGCTCTGCCGGATCTCCACGTCGGCGCTGCGGCGGCGGCGGGGTGCCCGCCCGGCTGCGCCCGGTCCTGCCCCGCTCGCCGGTGTCCCCCCCGGCCCCTCCGGCGTCACCGGCGATGCCTCCGAGGGCGCCGGGGCCGGCGGTGACGTCGCTGGGGGCGTGGCCGACGGCGCCGGCGCTGCGTCCGGTGGCGCCGGCGCCGCCTCGGAAGGCGGGAGAGTCTCCTGGCATGGTGCCGGTGCTGGTTGTGACGTCACCGGCGCCGGGTGTGACGTCGGCGGTGCCGGGTGTGACGTCGGCGGCGGGGTGCTGGGTGTCCCTGGCACCTGGTTCGGGGCCGGGGGCGGTTGCGGCGTCACTGCGGTTGCATTTGCGTCTGCTGGTGCCAGTTGTGACGTCAATGGGAGCGGTTGTGATGTCACCGGGACCAGCTGCAATGTCACCGGGGGCGTCTGTGACATCACCGGGGGCGCTTGTGACGTCGCCGGGGCTGGTTGCAACGACACCGGGATCGCTTGCGACGTCACGGGGGCGGCGGGCGGGAGCGGGGCCGCGTGCGATGTCACCGGGGGGGTGGGCGACGTCGCGGCGTTGGCTTGCGACGTCACCGGGGACGCTTGCGACGTCACGGCGTTGGCTTGCGACGTCACCGGCGCGGCCGTAGGGGCCGGGGAGGGTCGGGGGGACGTCGCCGCCCCCCGGGGGGACGTCGGCGGCGTCCGGGGGGACGTCGGGGTGGCCCGCGGCGACGTCGGCGTCACCCGCGGCGATGTCGGGGTCACCCGTGGGGACGTCGGGGGGGCCCGTGGGGATGGGGGTGTCGCCCGCGGGGACGCCGGGGAGGCCCGGTTGGCCGTCCCAGCCGCCCGCAGGCGCTGGCTGGCGCGGGTGCCGGGACGCTCGGGGAGGGGCCGGGAGGGACCCCGCACCCTCCGGGGCCGCCGGGGTCCCCCGGGGCCTTCATCCCCCCCCGGGGTAGCGGCCTCTTCCTCCTCTTCCTCCTCCTGGGGGGGCAGGCGGAATCGCCCCCCACCCTTGGCCTGGTCGATGTCCTTCCGCGCCGCCTCCACCTGCTCCTGCGGGGGCAGCACCCATGGGTGTCCCCAACCCATCACCAGACACCCCACCCCCACCTCGAGTACCCCCTGCCCCACACCAAGACGCTCATGAGTGCGCTTTGCCCCACAGCAGGACCCCTAGGTGACCCCTAACCCATACTGGGGCGCCTGTGGGTGCCCCCACCACTAACAGGGACCTATGGGTGCCCCCTGCCCCAAAGCAGGACCCCCTTGAGTGTCCTCTGCCCCATAGCGGGACCCCCAAAAGGCACCCCCCAACCCATACTGGGCCACCTATATGGGTGCCCCCACCACTAACCTATGGGTACCCACTGTGGGATCCCCTGGGTGCCCCCAGCCAATAGCAGGACCCTCTGGGACCCCCAAAACCCATAGCAAGACTCTGAGGGGAGCGCCCCCCACCCATGGGTGCTCCCCCACCCATGGGTGCTCCCCTCCACGCACCTCGGCCTGCTTCAGCTCCTCCCGGCTCACGTCCTCCAACGACGCCTCCAGGAAGTTCATGGCGTAGCGCTCGATAGGCGTCAGCTGCCGCAACGGACACGTGGCTCCCTTGGGTGCTGGGGTCCCCCACCCGGACACTGGGGTCCCCCAACACCTCCCCCTGCGTGCCCAGGTAGCCCCAAACCCCACCGGCCATGTCGGTCCTTCCAGCCCCACAACCACCCACGTCTTCCTGAACCCCCCGTAGACCTTGGTCCTTCCAGCCCCACAACCACCCACGTCCTCCTGAACCCCCCATAGACCTCGGTCCTTCCAGCCCCACAACCACTCACGTCCTCCTGAACCCCCCGTAGACCTTGGTCCTTCCAGCCCCACAACCACCCACGTCCTCCTGAACCCCCTGTAGACCTCGGTCCTTCCAGCCCCACAACCACTCACGTCCTCCTGAACCCCCCGTAGACCTTGGTCCTTCCAGCCCCACAACCACCCACGTCCTCCTGAACCCCCCGTAGACCTTGGTCCTTCCAGCCCCACAGCCACCCACGTCCTCCTGAACCCCCCGTAGACCTTGGTCCCCCCCAAAGCCCCCCAGAGGCGTGTCTCCCACCTGCTCGACCAGGGCGGCGATCTCCTGCTCGGCCTTGGAGAGCTCTTCCTCGGGCTCGGGGCCACCACGCTCCTCCTCGGGGCTGAGGCTCTCGCTGAACTCGGCCAGCGCCGCCACCCGCTCCGCCTGCGCCTGCGAGGCCGCCCGGATGTCCTCGGGGTCCTCCGCCCCACACAGCGCCTGGGGACAGCGGGGACGTCAGGGGGACAGGGGGGACATTGGGGACATCGGGAGATCAAGGGACATCAAGGACGTTGGGGACATCAGGGACGTTAGGGACATCAGGGATGTTGGGGGATATTAGGGACATCGAGGAGATCGGTGACATTAGGGACATGAGGGACATCAAGGACACCAGGGGACATCAAGGACACCAGGGGACATCAGAGGACACAGGCGTGAAGGGGACATCAAATACATCAAGGACATGAGGGATGTGGGGGACATCAGAGAACATCAAGGAGATCGGGGGCAACCAGGGGACACGGGGATGTGGGGGACATCAGGGTGTTCGGGGCCACCAGGGCCACGGGGACATCAGGGACGCTAGGGACGTCAGAAGATCGAGGGACATCAGGGACGTTGGGGACACCAGGAGATCGAGGGACACCACAGATGTTGGGGGATATTAGGGACCTCAAGATCGGTGACATCGGGACCATGAGGGACATCAAGGACACCAGGGGACATCAGGGGACACAGGCGTGAAGGGGACATCAAATACATCAGGGACATGAGGGATGTGGGGGACGTTAGAGGACATCAAGGAGATCAGGGGCCACCAGGGGCCACGGGGATGTGGGGGACATCGGGGACATCAGAAGACTGAGGGACGTCAGGGATGTTGGGGACCTCAGCGATAATGAGGGGCATCAAGGATGTTGGGGACATCGAGGACGTTGGGGACAACAGGGGTGTTGGGGACATCAGAAGATCAAGGGACATCAAATGTTGGGGACACCGGGTGTGTTGGGGACATCAGAAGATCAAGGGACATCAAGGATGTTGGGGACACCAGGGGTATGGGGACATCAGGAGATCAAGGGACATCAAACGTTGGGGACATCAAGGACGTTGGGGACATCAGGGGACATGGGGTGGCATTTGCGGGACATGGGGGGACATGTGGCCCCACCTGCTCAAGGATGTGGGTGCGCCGGGTGGCCGCCGGGTCCTCATCCTCGTCGGGGGGGACGTCCCCGTCCCTCTCCTTGTCCCTCTCCTTGTCCTTGTCCCTGTCCGGCTCCCGGCGCCCCGGCTCCTCCGGCGCCATGTCGAACAGCTCCCGGATCGTTTGCTGGGGGGGTGGGTGGGGGGTCAGCGCCAGGCCCGGGGGTCCCCTGGACACCTGGGTCCCCTCTGCCACCATCAAGCCCTGGAGATGTGGCTCCAAGGTGGGACCATGGGGAGGTTCCTGGACACCCAAGTCCCCATGGGGATGTCCAAGTGTGTCAAACCCTGGGCACCTGGGTCCCACCTGGACACCTGGGACCCCTCATGGACACCAGGATCCTCCATGGACACCAGGTTCTTCCCTACCACCATCAAGCCCTTGAGACGTGGTTCCAAGAAGGGACCAGGAGAAGGTTCCTGGACACCTGAGTCCTCATGGGGAGGTCCAAGGGTGTCGGTGCCTGGACACCTGGGTCCCTCCTGGGTGCCTGGGTCCCACCCGGACACCTGGGCCCTCTCATGGACACCAGGTTCTTCCCTACCACCATCAAGCCCTTGAGATGTGGCTCCAAGGTGGGACCAGGAGGAGGTTTCTGGACACCTGGGTTCCCATGGGGAGGTCCAAGGGTGTCGGTGCCTGGACACCTGGGTCCCACTGGGACACCTGGGTCCCCCTCTGATGCCTGGGTCCTGTCACGGACACCAGGATCTTCCATGGACGTTGGGGTCCCCTCTGCCACCATCAAGCCCTTGAGATGTGGTTCCAAGGTGGGACCAGGAGAAGGTTCCTGGACACCTGGGTTCCCATGGGGAGGTCCAAGGGTGTGGGTGCCTGGACACCTGGGTCCCCCCTGGACGCCTGAGTCCTCAGCTACCTGCTTGAAGTAGGCGGTGGTGAAGTTCCCCCCCTCAATGGCCATATCTCCCAGCATCCTCTTCTGGTTGGCCTTCTTGAGGATGTTCTCCTCCACCGTCCTCTCGCTGATGAGCCTGAGGAGGGGACAAAGCGGTGGGGTGAGGTGACGACGGAGGAGCTACGGGTCCAGGAGAACACCCAGGGGTCCAGGAGCTGGACGTACCGGTAGATGTGGACATCACGGGTTTGGCCGATGCGGTGGCACCGGTCCTGGGCTTGGGCGTCCATGGTGGGGTTCCAGTCGCTGTCGTAGAAGACGACGGTGTCGGCACCCGCCAGGTTGACACCGACGCCGCCGCTGCGGGTCGAGAGGATGAAGCAGAAGATGCGCTTGTCGGCGTTGAAACGTTCCATCAGGGCCTGAAGGGAACAGCGCGGCGCCACCCGGACGCCGGGGTCCCACGTGAGGGGGGGGACTCAGGTACGTGGGGGTCACGCCCGGACCCCTGGGTCCCTCCTGGACACCAGGATCCTCCATGGGCACCATCAAGCCCGTGAGATGTGGCTCCAAGGTGGGACCATGGGGAGCTTCAAGGACACCCAAGTCCCCATGGGGATGTCCAAGGGTGTCAAGGCCCAGACGCCTGCGTCTCCTCAGGGACACCTGGGTCCCCTCTGCCACCATCAAGTTATTGAGATGTGGCTCCAAGGAGGGACCAGGAGAAGATTCCTTGACACCTGGGTCCCCATGGGGACATCTGGGTTCCCCTGTGGACATCTGGGTTCCCCCTGCCACCACCAAGCCCTTGAGATGTGGCTCCAATGTGGGACCAGGAGGTGGTTCCTGGACACCCGGTCCCCATGGGGAGGTCCAAGTGTGTCAAACCCTGGGCACCTGGGTCCTTACTGGATGCCTGAGTCCCACCCAGATCCTGTGTCCCCTCAGGGACACCTGGGCCCTCTCACGGACACCAGGTTCTTCCCTACTACCATCAAGCCCTTGAGATGTGGCTCCAAGGTGGGACCAGGAGGAGGTTCAAGGATACCCAAGTCGCCATGGGGAGGTCTAAGGGTGTCAGTGCCCAGACACCTGGGTCCCACCTGGACACCTGGGTACCCTCATGGACACCAGGATCCTCCATGGACACCAGGAGCCTCCACAGACACCAGGTTCTTCCCTACCACCATCAAGCCCTTGAGGTGTGGCTCCAAGGTGGGACCATGGGGAGGTTCCTGGACACCCAAGTCCCCATGGGGATGTCCAAGGGTGTCAGCGCCCGGACACCTGGGTCCCACCGGGACACCTGGGTCCCCCTCATGGAAACCTGGGTCCCCCTCTACCACCATGAAACCCTTTGAGATATGGCTCCAAGGTGGGAGCAGGAGAAGGTTCCAGGACAGCCAAGACCCATGGGGAGGCCCAAGGGTGTCGGTGCCTGGACACCTGGGTCCCACCGGGACACCTGGGTCCACTCATGGACACCAGGATCCTCCTTCTTCCCTGCCACCACCAAGCCCTTGAGGTGTGGCTCCAAGGTGGGACCATGGAGAGGTTCCTGGACACTCAAGTCCCCATGGGGACGTCCAAGGGTGTCAGCGCCTGGACACCTAGGTCCCTTCGTGGACATTTGGGTTCTCCATGGACACCTGGGTCCCCTCTGCCACCATTAAACCCCTTGAGGTGTGGCTCCAAGGTGGGAGCAGGAGAAGGTTCCAGGACAGCCAAGACCCATGGGGAGGCCCAAGGCTGTCGGCGCCCGGACACCTGGGTGCCCCCCGAACTCCTGGGTCCCCCCGCACCTGGCGCTGCTCGACGCGGGTGCTGCCGTCCAGGCGCAGGTAGATGTGGCCGTGGTAGGTGAGGAAGCGCTCGAGGACGTCGAGCATCCGGGTCATCTGGGTGAAGATGAGGACGCGGTGGGCCCCCGCCTTCAGGCGCCGCAGCAGCACGTCCAGCGTCTGCAGCTTCCCTGGGGGGGGATGCCGGTGTCACCGGGGGCCACCGCCAAGGGGGAGGGGTGGGGTGACACCCCCCCCCTCCCCGTTTGGGATGGGGATGGGGGGGATGGTGTGGTTGGGGTGGGGACGTCAGTGGGGCCATGGGGACATCACGGGGAGATGAATGGGGACATGGCACATCATGGGGACATCAATGGGGACATCATTAGGGCTATGGGGACGCCATGGGGACATCATGGGGTAATCATGGGGACATGGGAAGACCAATGGGGACATGGGGCATCATGGGGACGCCATTAGGGACGTGGGGACATCAGTGGGGACATGGGGCATCATGGGGACACCAGTGGAGACATCACTAGGGACGTGAGGACATGGGGAGACCAATGGGGACATGGGGCATCATGGGGACACCATTGGGGACACCATTGGGGACATCACTAGTGATGTGGGGACATCAGTGGGGACATGGGGAGACCAATGGGGACATGGGGCATCATGGGGACACCATTGGGGACACCATTGGGGACATCACTAGGGACGTGGGGACATCAGTGGGGACATGGGGAGACCAATGGGGACATGGGGCATCATGGGGACACCATTGGGGACATCACTAGGGACGTGGGGACATCAGTGGGGACATGGGGAGACCAATGGGGACATGGGGCATCATGGGGACACCATTGGGGACACCATTGGGGACATCACTAGTGATGTGGGGACATCAGTGGGGAGGTGGAAGCACAGCTGGGGACACGGGGACGTTGGTGGTGACATCACTTGGGGCATGGGGTCAGCAACGGGGACATCATTAGGGACACGAGGACGGCACCCAGCGGGGTGGCCACAGCTCCCATTTGGGACGCGGTGGGGCGAGGACGGCACCAGGGACGCAGGGACATGGCTGGGGACGTCGGTGGAGATGCCGGGGTGGCACGAGGAGGTGGGGAAAGTGGGTGCTTGTGATGCCTCCAGGGTGCTCCCCATGTCCCCCATGTCCCCAGTGACCCCCATGTCCCCAACACCCCCATGTCCCCAACGCCCCCAATGCCCCCAACACCCCAATATCTTTGATGTCCCCAATAATGTCCCTGACGTCCCCAGGACTGGGAGAGGGGGAGAGCAGAGAAGCGGGTGCTCGTGCAGCACCCACCTCCCCATGTCCCCCATGTCCCCAACACCCCCCACGTCCCCAACACCCCCACGTTCCCAGTGTCCTTGATGTCCCCAACACCCCCAATGTCCCCAATGCCCCCAACACCCCAATATCTTTGATGTCCCCAGTAACGTCCCTGATGTCCCCAGTGTCCCCAGGACTGGGAGAGGGGGCGAGCAGAGAAGCGGGTGCTCGTGCAGCACCCACCTCCCCATGTCCCCCATGTCCCCAACACCCCCACGTTCCCAGTGTCCCTGATGTCCCCAACACCCCTGATGTCCCCAATGCCCCCAACACCCCAATATCTTTGATGTCCCCAGTAACGTCCCTGATGTCCCCAGTGTCCCCAGGACTGGGAGAGGGGGAGAGCAGAGAAGCGGGTGCTCGTGCAGCACCCACCTCCCCATGTCCCCCATGTCCCCAACACCCCCACGTCCTCAGTGTCCCTGATGTCCCCAACGCCCCCGATGTCCCCAACGCCCCTGATGTCCCCAACACCCCAATATCTTTGATGTCCCCAATAATGTCCCTGACGTCCCCAGGACTGGGAGAGGGGGAGAGCAGAGAAGCGGGTGCTCGTGCAGCACCCACCTCCCCATGTCCCCCATGTCCCCAACACCCCCATGTCCCCAACGCCCCCGATGTCCCCAACGCCCCAATATCTTTGATGTCCCCAATAATGTCCCCAGTGTCCCCAGGACTGGGAGAGGGGGAGAGCAGAGAAGCGGGTGCTTGTGCAGCACCCACCTCCCCATGTCCCCCATGTCCCCAGTGTCCCCCATGTCCCCAACACCCCCACGTTCCCAGTGTCCCTGATGTCCCCAACACCCCTGATGTCCCCAATGCCCCCAACACCCCAATATCTTTGATGTCCCCAGTAACGTCCCTGATAATGTCCCCAGTGTCCCCAGGACTGGGAGAGGGGGAGAGCAGAGAAGCGGGTGCTCATGCAGCACCCACCTCCCCATGTCCCCCATGTCCCCAACACCCCCATGTTCCCAGTGTCCCTGATGTCCCCAACACCCCCAATGTCCCCAACGCCCCCGATGTCCCCAACGCCCCCGATGTCCCCAACGCCCCCGATGTCCCCAACGCCCCAATATCTTTGATGCCCCCAGGACTGGGAGAGGGGGAGAGCAGAGAAGCGGGTGCTCGTGCAGCACCCACCTCCCCATGTCCCCTGCGTCCCATGTCCCCCATGTCCCCAACACCCCCACGTCCTCAGTGTCCCCGATGTCCCCAACGCCCCTGATGTCCCCAACACCCCAATATCTTTGATGTCCCCAGTAATGTCCCTGACGTCCCCACGACTGGGAGAGGGGGAGAGCAGAGAAGCGGGTGCTCGTGCAGCACCCACCTCCCCAGTGTCCCCCCATGTCCCCAACACCCCCCACGTCCCCAACACCCCCACGTCCTCAGTGTCCCCGATGTCCCCAACGCCCCCGATGTCCCCAACGCCCCCGATGTCCCCAACACCCCAATATCTTTGATGCCCCCAGGACTGGGAGAGGGGGCGAGCAGAGAAGCGGGTGCTCGTGCAGCACCCACCTCCCCATGTCCCCCATGTCCCCAGTGTCCCCCATGTCCCCAACACCCCCATGTCCCCAACACCCCCATGTTCCCAGTGTCCCCGATGTCCCCAACACCCCCAATGTCCCCAACGCCCCCGATGTCCCCAACGCCCCCGATGTCCCCAACACCCCAATATCTTTGATGCCCCCAGGACTGGGAGAGGGGGCGAGCAGAGAAGCGGGTGCTCGTGCAGCACCCACCTCCCCACGCCCCCGCGCCCCCCGCGCCCCCACGTACCGCAGTCGTACTGGATGAGGCGCAGGTCGGGGAAGTGGGTGCGCATGCTGCGCAGCACCCGGTGCAGCCCTCGCCCCCGCGGCGCCAGCTCCTCCCAGAGCCGCTGCTCCAGCTGGGCCTGCTGGCGCAGGCGCCAGGGCGGGGGGCGGCAGCTGTGCAGGGCCACCCCCCGCGCCTCCACCGGCGGCAGCACGAAGATGAACCTGGGGGAAAGTGGGGGGGGTCAGAAAATTGGGGGACCCACCCCCCCCGGAGGCCTGGGACCCCATCCCAGGTGCCTGCGTCACCCCTCAGATTCCTGGGTGCCCCTCAAACACCTGGACCCTCACACCTCCACTAGCAGCAGCACTAAGATGAACCTGGGGTGGGGGTCAGAAAATTGGGGGACCCCCCCGACAATTGGGGACCCCGCCGGAGGCCTGGGACCCCATCCCGGGTGTCTGGGTCACCCCTCAGATTCCTGGGTCCCCCTAAAACACCTGCACCCCCGTGCCTCCACTGGCAGCAGCACGAAGATAAACCTGGAGGAAAGGGGGGGGGGGTCAGAAAATTGGGGACCCCCCCAACAATTGGGGATCCCCCCGGAGGTCTGGGACCCCATCCCAGGTGTCTGGGTCACCCCAAAACACCTGGACCCCCCGTACCCCCACCAGCAGCAGCACTAAGATGAACCTGGGGGAAGGGGGGGTGTCCGAAAACTGGGGACCCCCCCCCCGACAATTAGGGACCCCCCCAGAGGCCTGGAACCCCCTAAAACACCTGGACCCCCCGTGCCCCCACTGGCGGCAGCACTAAGATGAGCCTGGGGTGGGGGGGGGTGAGAAAATTGGGGACCCCCCCGGAGGCCTGGGACCCCATCCTGGGTGCCTGGGTCACTCCTCAGATTCCTGGGTCCCCCCAAAACACCTGGGTCCTCAGGTGTCTGGAACCCCCCCCAACCCCTCCCCACACGCCTGTGTCCCCCCCTGAATAACGGGGTCCCCCCAAATGCCGGGGCCCCCCCAAACCCTGGATCCCCCCAAAACCCACAGACGCCACTTGAATGCCTGGGTCCCCCAAACCCCCTGGGCCCCCCCAAAACCTATGATCCGCTGGACCCCTGCCCAGACTTCTCAGTCCCCCCCAAAACCCCCTGACCCTGCCCCAGACTCCTGGGTCCCCCCAAATCCCCTAGACCCCTCCCCAAACCCCCCAGACCACGCCCCAGAATCCTGGGTTGCCCCAAAACCCCCGGACCCCATCCCCAACCCCCCCGACCCCTCCCCAGGCTCCTGGGTTGCCCCCAAAACCCCCTGAACCCCTCCCCAAACCCCCTGGACCCCTCCCCAGAGTCCTGGGTCACCCCAAACCCCTCCCCAAATGTCTGTGTCCCCCAAAACCCCCTGGACCCCTCCCCAAACCCCCCCAGACCCCCCTCCCCAGACTCCTGGGTTCCCCCAAACCCCTCCCCAAATGTCTGTGTCCCCCAAACCCCCCAGGCCCCTCCCCAAACCCTCCAGACCCCCCTCCCCGGACTCCTGGGTTCCCCCAAGCCCCTCCCCAAACCCCCCAGGCCCCTCCCCAAACTCCCCAGACCCCCCTCCCCAGACTCCTGGGTCACCCCAAACCCCTCCCCAAATGTCTGTGTCCCCCAAAACCCCCTGGACCCCTCCCCAAACCCCCCAGACCCCTCCCCAAACCCCCCCAGACCCCCCTCCCCAGACTCCTGGGTTCCCCCAAGCCCCTCCCCAAACCCCCCAGACCCCCTTCCCCAGACTCCTGGGTTCCCCCAAACCCCTCCCCAAACCCCCCAGACCCCTCCCCAAACTCCCCAGACCCCCCTCCCCAGACTCCTGGGTCACCCCAAACCCCTCCCCAAACCCCCCAGACCCCCCTCCCCAGACTCCTGGGTTCCCCCAAACCCCTCCCCAAACCCCCCAGACCCCCCTCCCCGGACTCCTGGGTTCCCCCAAACCCCTCCCCAAACCCCCCAGGCCCCTCCCCAAACCCCCCAGACCCCCCTCCCCAGACTCCTGGGTCACCCCAAACCCCTCCCCAAACCCCCCAGACCCCTCCCCAAACTCCCCAGACCCCCCTCCCCAGACTCCTGGGTCACCCCAAACCCCTCCCCAAATGTCTGTGTCCCCCAAAACCCCCTGGACCCCTCCCCAAACCCCCCAGACCCCTCCCCAAACCCCCCCAGACCCCCCTCCCCAGACTCCTGGGTCCCCCCAAACCCCTCCCCGAACGCCCGGGTCCCCCCCGTTACCTGTCGAGGAGGGGCTGGAGCTGCCGCAGGCGCTGGGGGGGGGCGAGGACGGCGCGGGCCAGGGCCCCCCCCGGGGGGGGCGCGGGGGGGGGCAGGGTGCAGAGCCCCAGCACCTCGCTGCCGTAGACGGGGGCCAGCCCGCAGCGCAGCTCGTTCAGCCGCAGCAGCCGCTCCAGCCGCTCCGCCCGGCCCCGCACCCGCTTCGCCTCCAGGGACTCCTGCGGGGGGGGGCACGTGGGTGGGGGGGGGAAGGACCCCCTCCCCGGCACCCCCAGCCCCTCCCCGGCACCCCTAGACCCACCCCAGCACCCCCCAAACAGCCTCAGCATCCCGAAGTCCCACCTACAGCACCCCTAAATCTTCACAGCCACTTCGCCCCCAGGGACTCCTGCGGGAGGGGGCACGTGGGTGGGGGGGGAAGGACCCCTAGGAACCCATGGGTGCCCCCCACCTTGGGTGTCTCCCCCCAACCCCCCTTACACCCCCAGAGATGCCCCCCCCCATCCTTGGGTGCCCCCCCAGGTTCCCCACATCCCTTCCCAGAGAGACCCCAGGGTGCGCCCCCACCCATGGGTACTCCCCCACCCATGGGTGCCCCCCCAAATCCACCTTTAGCCCCCCCATAAGGGCCCCCCATTGCCTGTCACCCATGGGTGCCCACCCACCCAAATCCCTCTCTACCCCCCCCATAATGGCCCCCCATCCATGGGTGCCCCCCCAATCCCCCTTTACGCCCCCCATTGCCCCTCACCGATGGGTGCCCCCCCAAATCCCCCTTCCCCCCCCTCATTGTGGCCCCCCCGGCCCCCTCAGAGGTGCCCCCCACCCATGGGTGCCCCCCCCCCCGATTTTCCAGGGTGCTTACCAGGTAGAAGGGGGAGCGTGGCGGGGGCGGGGGCTGGCGGCGGGGGGGTGGCCGGTGGGGGGTGGGTGCTGGCGGGGGGCTGGGCCCCCCTGGACCCTCGGGCTCCTCCCGGGGGGGGGCGGCAGCGGCGGCGGGGGGGGCTGGGGGGGCCCCCGGGGGGGCGGCGGCGGCGGCAGGAGGGGCGGCGGGTGCTGTGGGTGCTGCGGGTGCTGCAGGGGAAGGGGGAAAGGGGGGGGGTCGGCGGGGGTGGCTGGTGGCACCCGGGGGGGCACCCCATAGTGTGGGGGGCACCCAGGGCGGTGGGGGGGCACCCATGGGTGCAGGGGGTTACCCGGGGAGGGCACCCCACGTCATATAGGGGCACCCAGGGTTGGGGGGGGCACCCATGGGTGCAGGGGGGCACCCCAAAGCACGCAGGGGCACCCATGGACACGTGGGGCACCCCATCAGTGTTGGGGGGACCCCAGGGGGGTGAGGGGCACCCATGGGTGCAGGGGGGCACCACAAAGCACGCAGGGGCACCCATGGGTGTGGGGGGCACCCCAACAGCGTGGGGGGATCCCCAGGGGGTTGAGGGGCACCCACGGGTGCAGGGGGGCACCTGCAGGACATGTGGGGCACCCCGCCAGTAGGGGGGGACCCCAGGGGGGTGAGGGGCACCCATGGGTGCAGAGGGGCACACCACAGCATGCAAGGGCACCCATGGGTGTGGGGGGCACCCCACCAGCGTGGGGGGATCCCCAGGGGGTTGAGGGGCACCCAAAGGTGTGGGGGACACCCAGGGCCACGTGGGGCCCCCCCAGAGGCATGGGGGGACCCCAAGACTGTGGAGGGCACCCGTGGGTGCTGGGGGCGGGGTCAGACACTCACCCATCAGGTCGGGGATGGCGGCGGCGGCGGCGGCCGGGGGGACGCCGGCGGGGGGGGGCGCAGGCAGCACCCGCAGGAGGGGCCGCCCCGGAGGGGCCGGTGGGGGTCGGGGTGCGGGTGGGGGTGCCGGGGGTTGGGTGGGGGGGGCCGCCAGCCCGTCTCGGGGCGCCTGTCGCACCACGATCTTCACCACCCCCCCGCTGTTCACCAGTGGCGTCGGCACTGGGGGGGGGGGCACAGGCTTGTCAGACACCCCCCCAAAGCCCCCCAATACCCCACCCCCCAAGGGGCACCCAGGAGAGTCTTAAGATTGTTCTGGGGGGTGCCAGGGGCACCCAATGGAGTCTTGGGGGTACAGAAGGGTCCTGGGGGGTCTGGGGGGGTCTCGGGGGGGTCTCAGGGGGTTCCTGGAGGCACCCAGAGAGGTTATAGGGGCAGCTAAAGGGGTTTGGGGGGTGCTTAGGGGCACCCAAAGGCGTCTGGGTGGGTCCAAGGGCACCCAGGCAGCTCCTGGGGTGTTCTAAAGGGGGTCAGGGTCACCCAGAGGGATTCTGGGGGGGTCAAGGGGGGCTCAGGATCACCCAGAGGGATTCTGGGGGGGTCACGGGGGGCTCACAAGCACCCAGGTGGTTCCTGGAGACCCCCAGAGGGATTACAGGGGCACCCAAGGTGGTCCTGGGGTGTCCCAAAGGGGCTCAGGGGCACCCAGAGAGATTCTGGGGGGGGTCAAGGGGGGCTCAGGGGCACCCAGGGGGGTCCTGGTGGTTTAGGAAGGCACCCAGAGAGGTCTGGGGGGCTCAGGGGCACCCAGGGGGTGTCTGGGAGGGTCCTCAGGGGCACCCAGGGGGTGCCTGGGGGGGCTCAGGGGTGCCCAGGGGGGGCTCAGGGGCACCCAGGGTGGGGGTCCCGGTGGTTTAGGGGGGCACCCAAAGACCCCCATCCCCCCCTTACCTTGGGCGGTGGCGATGGGGAGGCCGATGGTGGGGGGCTGGGGGGGGGTCCCGGCGGGGGGACCCCCTGCGGGTGCCGGGGGGGCGACGGGTGCCAGCAGGGTGACCTGGGCAGGGGGGCCCAGGAGCGGGTGCTGCCCCCCAGCCGCCACCAGATGCACCACGTTCCCTGGGGGGGGGCACAGGGGGGTGTTAGGGGGCACCCCAAACCCCCCCACCCCCAAAAAATAGGGGGGGGTGTTGTTAGGGCCCCCCCAGCCCCACCCACCCATATCAGGGGTCCCCATCCATTGCTGGGGGGGGTACCCATTTTGGGGGTGACCCACCCATCTCCTACCCATATTGGGGGTCTCCCCCCACCTTTAGGGTCCCCCCCCATTTTAGGGTCCTACGCCTGCCTTAGGGAGCCCCCACTTTTGGGGGTGCCAGTGGCAGAGGTGTGTGTCCCCCCCACTCGGGCCTCCCTCCCATTTTAGGCCCCCCCCTCCCCCCATTTCAGGGCTCCCCCATCCACTTTGAGAATCCCTCACCCACTTCTGGGCCCCCCCCCCCCACTTCAGGAGCCTCCCCCCCCCCTCAGGGTCCCCCCCTCATTGGGACTCCCCCATTTTAAAGACCTCTGCCTATTTTGGGGGAGGTTCCCACTTATTTTTGGGGGGGGTCCCACCTATTTTTCAGGGGTCCCACCCCCACCCACCCTCCATTTTGGGGTACAGCTGGGGGGGGCACCCCATTCCCTGACCCACCACCCCCGCAAAACCCCTCCCCAACACCCCACCCCCCCAGGGTGTCCTCATTAAAGGGGGGGGCCCGCTCTCAAAGTGGGGGGGGGGGCAGTGAGGGGTCCCCCAACTTACGCGGGAGGCCGCGGGGAGGGGCGAGGGCCAGGTGCCGCAGGGGGGGGGCGGCCAGGGTCAGTTTGCTGCCCTGCAGCTGCAGGGTGAGGGGCTTGGCCCCCCCCGGCGCCCCCCCCCCCCGGCGCCCCCCCCCCGGGGCGCTGGGCCAGCGCCGCCAGCTGCCCGATGCTCACCACCTCGCCGGCTGCGGGGGGGGGGCAGGCAGTTAGGGGGGGCCCCCCGAAATATAGGGGGTGGAAGGGGGAGGGGGGTTTGGGGTTGGGGGGGGAGTTTGGGGAGGGAGGAGTTTGGGGGGGAAGGAGATATTTGGGGGGGGGGAGGATGAGTTTGGGGGGAGGAGGTGGGTTTTTTTGGGGGGGAAAAAGGATTCTTTTGGGGTGAAGGAGATATTTTTTTGGGGGGAGGATGAGTTTTGGGGGGAGAAGGTATTTTGGGGGATGAGGTGTTTTTTTGGGGGGGAGAAGGGGTTCTGGGGGAAGGGGATGTTTTGGGGGGAGGAGTTATTTTGGGGGGAGGAAATATTTTGGGGGAGATGCTTTTTGGGGGGGAAAAGGTATTTTTGGGGCTGGAAAATGGGTTTTTTGGGGAAGAGATATTTTGGGCGGAAAGAGAGAGAGTTTGGGGGTGGTGTTTGGGGGTGCTGGTGTTTGGGGGGGTGGTGTTTGGGGGTGCTGGTGTTTGGGGGGATGGTGTTTGGGGGTGCTGGTGTTTGGGGGGGTGGTGTTTGGGGGTGCTGGTGTTTGGGGGGGTGGTGTTTGGGGGGATGGTGTTTGGGGGGATGGTGTTTGGGGGTGCTGGTGTTTGGGGGGGTGGTGTTTGGGGGTGCTGGTGTTTGGGGAGGTGGTGTTTGGGGGTGCTGGTGTTTGGGGGGGTGGTGTTTGAGGGTGCTGGTGTTTGGGGAGGTGGTGTTTTGGGGGATGGTGTTTGGGGGTGCTGGTGTTTGGGGTGCTGGTGTTTGGGGGTGCTGGTGTTTGGAGGGGTGGTGCTTGGGGGGGGCCCGTTTGGGGGTACTCACAGGGCAGGCGGGCCTGCATGTCGGGGGCCAGCAGGAGGCGCTGCGGGCCGGGGCCGGGCAGGGCGTAGGCGGCCAGGGGGGGCCCCCCTTTACCCCCCAAGGTGGGGGCCGGGGGGGGCTGGGGGGGCCGGGGGGCGCCCGCCGCGGGGGGGGCGGCCAGAGGAGCGGGCGGCACGGCTGCAGGGGGGAAGGGGTTAATGGAGGGGAGGCCCCGCCCACTGGCACCAGCCCCGCCCACCGAGCCCCACCCCCTTTGCTCAAGGCCCATGCAAAGCGCTGGCCCTGCCACCCTTACTAGCCCCGCCCACTCAGGTAAGCCCCGCCCACTCAGCCACCGATTAAGCCACACCCCACCTTGACCCCACCCCTGCACTATTAATCCCCGCCCCTTTAAGCACCTCCCAATCCACACCACCACCTCAAGCCCCACCCAGTGACCAAGCCCCGCCTCCTCGCACCACACTTTAAGCCCCGCCCATCTCACCCCCACTCCCAGCCCATTTGCCAAGCCCCACCCCTCAAACCCTGCCCATTCAAGCCACACCCACCCCACCACCACACCCCTCCCAGGCTCCACCCCTCCTTAAGCCCCTCCCACCCCATTCTCAAGTCCTGCCCTCTCACCGTGGGCGGGGCCGGCAGGAGGCGGGGCCAGCGCAGGCAGCAGGGTGGGCGGGGGCCGGGGCGGGGCCGCCAGGGCCAATCCCAGCCCCAGCCCCAGCCCCGCCCCCCCAGGGGGCAGCAGGGGGGCGGTGGCTGCGGCGGGGGGCGGGGCCCCAGATGCGGGGGCGGGGCCTACGGCGGGAGGGGCGGGGCCTACGGCAGGAGAGGCGGGCGCCAGCAGGGCGGGAGCCAGCGTCACCCCGGGCGGAGCCGGGGCCACCAGCAGGGGGGCGTGTCCGGCGGGCTGGGGGGCGTGTCCGGCGGGCTGGGGGGCGTGTCCGGCAGGTGGGGGGGCGGGGCCGACAGGCAGCACCCCCAGGGGGGTGGGGGGGCCCCCCCCGGGGCGGGGGCTGTTGAGCAGCAGCACCGCCCGGCTCTCGGCCTTCGGCACCGGCTGCAGCATCCTGGGGGAGGGGGACACGGGGGGGGGGGGGGGGGCCTTGAGCACCCCAACCCCCCCCCAGGCACCCTGACCCACCCCCAGGCACCCCCAGACCCCCACCCGGAGCACCCTGACCCCCCGCCGGGGCACCCTGACCACACTTCGGGCACCCCCAGAGCCCCCACACAGGCACCCTGACCCCCACCCCCAACCCCCTGGGCACCCTGACCCCCACCCGGCACCCACGGTGTCCCCAAGACCACCTCAGTGACCCCAAGACCTTTCGTGACCCCAAGACACCCATGGTGTCCCCAAGCGTCACACCAACACCCATTGACCCTGAGGCCACCCCAGTGTCCCCAAGGGTCCCACCACCCCCCACCATGTCCCCAAGGCCACCCCGGTGATCCCAAGGGTGCCACCACCACCCCCATGTCCCCAAGGCCACCCTGGTGTCCCACCACCACCCAGTGACCCCAAGGCACCTATGGAGTCCCCAAGGCCACCCCAATGACCCAAGGCCACCCTGGTGTCCCACCACTACCCAGTGAACCCAAGGCACCCACAGTGTCCCCAAGGCCACCCCAGTGACCCCAAGGGTCCCACCACCCCCCACGTGTCCCCAAGGCCACCCTGGTGTCCCACCACTACCCAGTGACCCCAAGGCACCTATGGAGTCCCCAAGGGTCCCACCACCCCCTACGTGTCCCTAAGGCCACCCTGGTGTCCCACCACTATCCAGTGTCCCCAAGGCACCCACAGTGTCCCCAAGGCCACCCCAGTGACCCCAAGGGTCCCACCACCCCCATGTCCCCAAGGCCACCCTGGTGTCCCACCACTACCCAGTGACCCCAAGGCACCCATGGTGACCCAAGGCCACCCCAGTGACCCCAAGGGTCCCACCACCCCCATGTCCCCAAGGCCACCCTGGTGTCCCACCACTACCCAGTGTCCCCAAGGCACCCACAGTGTCCCCAAGGCCACCCCAGTGACCCCAAGGGTCCCACCACCCCCATGTCCCCAAGGCCACCCTGGTGTCCCACCACTACCCAGTGTCCCCAAGGCACCCATGGTGACCCAAGGCCACCCCAGTGACCCCAAGGGTCCCACCACCCCCATGTCCCCAAGGCCACCCTGGTGTCCCACCACTACCCAGTGTCCCCAAGGCACCCACAGTGTCCCCAAGGCCACCCCAGTGTCCCCAAGGGTGCCACCACCCCCCCCATGTCCCCAAGGCCACCCTGGTGTTCCCCCACTACCCAGTGACCCAAGGCACCCATGGAGTCCCCAAGGCCACCCCAGTGACCCCAAGGGTGCCGCCACCACCACCCCCATGTCCCCAAGGCCACCCTGGTGTTCCCCCACTACCCAGTGACCCAAGGCACCCATGGTGTCCCCAAGGCCACCCCAGTGTCCCTAAGGGTGCCACCACCACCCCCATGTCCCCAAAGGCCACCCCAGTGACCCCATGGGTCCCACCACCCCCCACGTGTCCCCAAGGCCACCCCGGTGTCCCCATCGTCCCCCTCACCGGTTGACTTTCATGCGGACGGGCTTGGGGCGCGGCGGGGGGTCCGGGGCGGCGGCCACGTCCTCCACCAGCCGCCGCGTCACCCGCCAGCGGGGCAGGAAGGTGTCGGCGGCGTAGCGGGACACCCGGCCCTCCAGGGCCACCAGGTCGAAGAGCCCCATGTCCACGTGCTGCGGGGACACCGCAGGGACGTCACCACACTGTCCCCCCACCCCCACCCGGGTCCTGCCCGTGGTGGCATCTCAGACCATCGCCTGTGTCCCCTTCACCCCCCAACAGCTGCCACCACCACGGGGACGTGGCGGCGGCCCTGGGTGCTGGTGACAACATGGGGCTTGTGTCACCTCGGGCCAACCCTACACCTCAACTGTGTCCTCATGAACCTGGTCAAGATGACCTCGAGGCCTTCACTTGATGACTCCCATGCCCTCCATGTCCCCAGAAGTGCCACCAAAGGGCCACCCCAGACAATCCACGTCCCCAGAAGAGCCACCACAGGTCATGGTGGTGGCCCCAAGGGCTGGTGACAATGACTTGGTGGCCTGTAGCACCTCTACGTGTCACCTCCATCTCCATAACCCTGGTCAAGAAGACCTTGAGACCTTCACCTGCTGCCTCTGATGTCCTCCATGTCCCCAGAAGTGCCACCACAAGGCCACCCTAGTCCTTCCACCTCCCCAGAAGTGCTACCACAAGGCCACCCTAGTCCATCTACCTTCTCAAAACTGCCACCACAGGTCATGGCGGTGGCCTTGAATGCTGGCGACAGTGACTTGGTGGCCTGTGGCACCCCTACACCTCACCTCCATCTCCATAACCCTGGTCAAGAAGACCATGAGACCTTCACCTGCTGCCTCCCGTGTCCTCCACGTCCCCAGAAGTGCCACCACAAGCCCACCCTAGTCCTTCCACCTCCACAGAAGTGCCACCAAAGGGCCACCCAGTCCCTCCACCTCCCAGAAGTGCCACCACGAGGTCACCCTCGAGCCCTCAGGTGCCGGTGCCACCAAAGGGCGCACCCAACGCCGCCTCGAACCACCTCCCGGCGCCACCCCGACCCCTCCGCGGCCCAACCCCACGCGCTGTCGGTGTCGGCGTCACCTTGAAGGGGTCGGGGTCGAGGGCGCGGAGGACGAGGGAGGCGGTGACGAAGCAGATGCCCTCGGTGATGAAGGGCGAGTGGACGGGCCGGGGCTCGAAGAGGTCGGGGTGGTTGCACACCTTGCGGAGCTGCATCAGCACGTTGATGACGCTCATGAAGTGTCCGCTGGCCAGGGTGGCCTTGGTGCTGCCGGAAGGGGACACGGGGAGGGTCAGGGGGAGGGTCCCGGTGACGCGTGGGGGCGCGCGGGGACGTGTCACCCACCTGGCCTGGCCCATGAAGTCATCGTAGAGGTAGCGCTGGCGCTTGGAGAGGCGGCACTTGAGGACGTGCTCGTATTTCTTGGGCATCTGCTTCTCCACGTCCACCTTCAGGCGGCGCAGCAGGAAGGGGCGGAGCACCTGGGGGAGCGGCCAATCAGCTGCTGGCATGTTTCGGGGTGCCACCCCACAATATGGGGGTAATCACCCCCCACCCCACCCCCTTCTGCGCCGCAGTGATAAGCTGGGGGGTGGGGGTCAACCCCACCGTGGAGTTGGGGTGCTCTGGGGAATGGGGTGACCCGCACCCCGCTACACCCCGAATAGGGGGTGACCCCCCCAAAGGGGGTTACCCCCACCCTGCTACACCCCAAGAAAGGGTTACCCCAACCAACTATGCTCCAAAATGGAGGTGACCCCAAAATGGGGGTCACCCCCAAGCGGCTACCCCACCACATGGGGTCACCCAGAGCCAGCTACAACCCGAAATGGAGGTCACCCCAAAACAGGTGTCACCCACACCCAGCTACACCCAAAACAGCGTTAACCCCACCCTGCTACACCCCAAAATGGAGATCACCCCAAAACAGGTGTCGCCCTCAAACAGCTACACCCTAAATCAGGTGTCACCCACACGGAAAACAGGGTTAACCCTCAACCAGCTACACCCCAAAATGGATGTCACCCTGAAACAGGAGTCACCCTCAACCAGCTACCCCCTAAATCAGGTGTCACCCGCACCCAGCTACACCCAAAACAGGGTTAACCCCACCCAGTTACCCCCCAAAATGGAGATCACCCTAAAACAGGAGCCACCGTCAAAGAGCTAACCTTAAAACAGGTGTCACCCGCACCCAGCTACACCCAAAACAGGGTTAAGCCCACCGCGCTACACCCCAAAATGGAGGTCACCCCAAAACAGGCGTCACCCACACCCAGCTACACCCAAAACAGGGTTAACCCCACCCTGCTACACCCCAAAATGGAGGTCACCCCAAAACAGGCATCACCCACACCCAGCTACACCCAAAACAGGGTTAAGCCCACCGCGCTACACCCCAAAATGGAGGTCACCCCAAAACAGGAATCACTCTCAACCAGCTCCACCCTAAATCAGGTGTCACCCACACCCAGTCACACCCAAAACAGGGTTAATCCCACCCCGCTACCCCCAAAACGGAGATCACTCTCCACCATCTATCCCCTAAATCAGGCGTCACCTGCACCCAGCTACACCCAAAACAGGGTTAACCCCACCCCGCTACACCCCAAAATGGAGGTCACCCCAAAACAGGAGTCACTCTCAACCAGCTACACCCTAAAACAGGCGTCACCCGCACCCAGCTACACCCAAAACAGGGTTAACCCCACCCAGCCACACCCCAAAACGCGACCCAACCCCCTCCCTGCTACAACCGCGCGCCTCCCCCGCCCCGGCCCCCCAAAACCGGGGTGCCCCCACCTTGTGGAGGCGCTTGACGAGGCTCTCGTTGTACTCCTGGCTACCCTCGATCATGCCGGTCAGGGGGTTGGAGAACCACTCCTTGAACTCCCGGTGGGACTGGAAGACGCGGGGCATCAGGAAGTGCATGAGGGACCACAGCTCCATCAGGCTGTTCTGCAGCGGCGTCCCCGTCAGCAACAGCCGCCGCTGGCTGCGGGGAGGGAACACCCGTCAGCCCACCGGCACCCACGGGTGCTCCCGGGGCGGGGTACAGAGCACCCAGGGGTTCTCCTACGCAGCTAAAGTGCACCCACGGGTACCCCCGGGCAGCTACAGAGCACCCATGGGTGCCCCCAGGCAGCTACAGGGCACCCATAGGTGCCCCCAGGCACCCACGGGTACCCCCGGGCAGCTACAGGGCACCTCCAGATAGGTACAGTGCACCCACGGGTACCCCCAGGCAGCTACAGAGCACCCATGGGTGCCCCCAGGCAGCTACAGGGCACCCATAGGTGCCCCCAGGCACCCACGGGTACCCCCGGGCAGCTACAGGGCACCTCCAGATAGGTACAGTGCACCCACGGGTACCCCCAGGCAGCTACAGAGCACCCATGGGTGCCCCCAGGCAGCTACAGGGCACCCATAGGTACCCCCAGGCACCTACAGTGCACCCATGGGTATCCCCAGGCAGTAACTGAGCATCCATGGGTGCCCCCAGGCAGCTACTGTGCACCCACAGGAACCACCCAGGCAGTCACAGCGCACCCATGGTGCCCCCAGGCAGTCACAGAGCACCCATGGGTGCCCCCAGGCAGCTACAGAGCACCCAGGGGTGCCCCCAGGCAGTCACAGAGCACCCATGGGCGTCCCCAGGCAGCTACAGGGCACCCACACGCAGTCACAGAGCACCCAGGGGTGCACCCAGGCAGTAACTGAGCACCCATGGGTGCCCCCAGGTTGCTAACACGCACCCACAGGAACACCCCCGGCAGCTACAGTGCGCCCATGGGCGACCCCAGGCAGTCACAGAGCACCCATGGGTGCCCCCAGGCAGCTACAGCTTTGTGTCAGGGCACCCCCATGCAGCAGCACCCTACAACGGGGTCACCCTCCAGCAGCTGCACCCCACTGGCTGCACCCAGTTCCCTCCCAGGGTGGGCACCCATGGGTGCCCCCCAGGGTGTCCCCCAACACCCTCAGTGCCCCAGGCTCTTTACCAGCACACCTGACTTCCCGAGCACCCCATGGTGTCCCCCCCAGCCCCTCGGGGCACCCCTCAGCACCCATGGGTGCCTCCAACACCCCCAGGCTGCCCCAAAATCCTCAGGGTACCCCACCACCCTCTGCACCCCAGGCTCTTTGCCAGCGCACCCGACTTCCCGAGCACCCCGCGGTGTCCCCCCCAGCCCCTCGGGGCACCCCTCAGCACCCATGGGTGCCCCCCCCCCCACTCCCCACCCTCCGCGGACCTGTTGAAGTTGAGGAGCGACTGCCAACGCTGCGATTTGAAGTTCTTGATGTTCTGGGCCTCGTCCAGGATCAGGTACTTCCAGTTCTTGCGGCGAAAAGCCTGGTGGTCCTGCAGGACCAGCTTGTAGGAGGTGATGCAGACGTGGAAGGCGTTGGGTTTGGTCCAGCCCTGGGTGGGGGGTCACAAAGAGGGTCAGGGGACCCCCCCAAACCCACCCCCCCGCCCACCCACGGGGTTGGGGTTCACCTGCCGCTTCAGCCGGCGCTCCTTCTGCGCCCCGTAGTAGGTGAGGATCTTGAAGCTGGGGCACCAGCGCTTCAGCTCCATCTCCCAGTTGAGCATCACGCTGGTGGGCACGATGATGAGGTGGGGGCCCCAGCTGCCTGCGGGGAGGGGGGGCGGCGTCAGGGCCGGGCACCCATGGGTGCTGGGGGAGCCCACGAGGACCTATGGATGCTACATAGAGCCTACAGCACCCATGGGTGCTCAAGGAAACCACAGTGACCTAACAAAGGCTATAAGGGGCCTACAGCACCCGTGGGTGCTCAGGAAGCCTATGGGGAGCTACGGATTCCATACCTAGTCTACAGCACCCATGGGTGCTCAAGGAACCCACAGAAACCTAACAAAGGCTATAAAGAGCCTACAGCACCCATGGGTGCTCAGGGAGCCCATGAGGACCTATGGATCCTAGAAGGAGCCCAGAGCACCCATGGGTGCTGGGGGAGCCCACGGGGACCTATGGATGCCACATGGAGCCTACAGCACCCATGGGTGCTCAAGGAGTCCACAAGGACCTACAAAGGCTATAAGAAGCCTACAGCACCCATGGGTGCTCAGGGAGCCAATGGGGAGCTACAGATTCCATACAGAGCCTAAAGCACCCATGGGTGCTCAGGGAGCCCATGGGGACCTACAGATTCCATAAGGAACCTTCTAGGACCCATGGGTGCTCAAACCACCTGTAAGAACCTACAAATTCTGTAAGGAGCCTACAGGACCCATGGGTGCTCCGGAAGCTGGTAGGAATTTAAAGACCCAATAAGGAACCCAGAGCACCCATGGGTGCTTGGGGAGTTCATGGGGCCCTGCAAACAACTCAAAGACCCCACAGCATTTAAGGTGCTCACGGAGCACCAAGAAGGGCCCTAGTCTCTACGAAGAGCCCCCAGCACCCAAGGGTGCTCAGATGGACATTAACGACCCTACAAAGATCCCCCGGCACCCAAGGGTGCTCAGATAGACACTAAAGACCCTATAGAACTCCCCCAGCACCCAAGGGTGTTCAGATGGACACTAACAACCCTACAAAGATCCCCCGGCACCCAAGGGTGCTCAGATGGACACTAAAGACCCTATAGAACTCCCCCAGCACCCAAGGGTGCTCAGATGGACACTAACGACCCTACAAAGATCCCACAGCACCCAAGGGTGCTCAGATGGACACTAATGACCCTACAAAGATCCCACAGCACCCAAGGGTGCTCAGATGGACACCAACGACCCTACAAAGACCCCACAGCACCCTTGGGTGCTCAAATGCCCACTAAAGACCCTACCAAGACCCACCCAGCACCCAAGGGTGCCCACCCAACCCTCCGAGCACCTCCCGAGGCCCCCGACGGAGACCGGGGACGCCCCGTGGGTGGGTGGGGGGCACCCCTCACCCTTCTCGCAGGCGAGGTGGGCCAGGAGGGAGATGGTCTGGATGGTCTTGCCCAAGCCCATCTCGTCGGCCAAGATCCCGTTGAGCTTCTTCTCGTACATGGTGACCAACCAGTCCAGGCCGATGTGCTGGTACTCCCGCAGGGTGCCCCGCAGCAGGTGGGGGATGGGCGTCTTCACCTGGAGGAGGGGGTGGGGCGGAGGTGGGTGACGCCCTCCCCGCAGCACCCACGGGTGCTAGGGGAGCCGGGGAGGGGGTTACCTGGGTGGTGGCCAAGGTGTAGCCCTTGGGCTGGAGGCTCTCGGCGGCGGCAGCGATGTCGGTGATCTCTTTCTTTGGGGTGGGGGCGGCGGCGGGGGGCGGGGGGGCTGCTGGCGGGGGCCCCCCTGGGTGCTCTTGGGTGCCCGGTGGTGGCGAAGGGTCCTCAGGGGCGGGGGCGCCTGCTTCAGTCTCTTCTTGCTCCTCTTCCTCTTCCTCCTCCTCTTCTTCTTCTTCTTCCTCTTCCTCTTCTTCATCTTCGTCTTCCTCATCTTCATCCTCTTCTTCCTCCTCCTCCTCGTCATCACTCTCAGCCGCTGGCGAGTCTGGGGGGACACAGACACGTGGGTGCTGGGGGTGGGGCTGGTGGCAGCACCCACGGGTGGCCCTATGGTAGATGAAGGGTGGCCTCTAGGACCCAGGGGTGGCCTTATGGCACCTGGGTGGGGGTCTCTAGGACCCAAGGGTGGCCCTACGGCATCCGGGGTGGCCCTATGGCACCTGGGTGGGGGTCTCTAGGACCCAAGGGTGGCCCTACAGCACCCGGGGTGGCCCTGACACATGGGTGGGGGTCTCTAGGACCCAGGGGTGGCCCTACAGCACCCACAGGTGGCCCTGACACGTGGGTGGGGGTCTCTAGGACCGAGGGGTGACCCTACAGCTCCCAGGGGTGGCCCTATGGCACCTGGGTGAGGTCTCTAGGACCGAAGGGTGGCCCTACGGTACTTGGGTGGGGGTCTCTAGGACCCAGGGGTGGCCCTACAGCACCCATAGGTGGACCTACGGTACTTGGGTGGGGGTCTCTAGGACCCAGGGGTGGCCCTACAGCACCCATGGGTGGCCCTGACACATGGGTGGGGGTCTCTAGGACCCAGGGGTGGCCCTACAGCACCCATAGGTGGACCTATGGTACTTGGGTGGGGGTCTCTAGGACCCAGGGGTGGCCCTACAGCACCCATGGGTGGCCCTGACACATGGGTGGGGGTCTCTAGGACCCAGGGGTGGCCCTATAGTATGGGGGAGGTGTCACGTAACACCCAGGGGTGGCTCTATGGCACTCGGGAGACCCTACGACACCCATGGGTGGCCCCACAGCGCACACGATTGGTCCTAGAGCACCCACAGGCGGATCTAAAGCAGCCGAGGAGGCCTGTGACACGTGGGGGGGGGTCCCACAGCACCCAGGGGTGTCCCTGTCACACCCATCTCCCCCTTCCCTGCGCCCCCACCCCAGCACCCACGGGTGCCCCTACCCGAGCGGGTGCTGCTGGCGCCGGGCGGGGAGTCGCAGTCGGAGTCGGCGAAGGCGCCGGCGTACTGCTGCAGCAGCTCCTCCATCGGCAGCGCCCCTGCGGAACACGCACACGCCTGGAACACGCCTGGAACACGCCTGGAACACGCCTGGGCAAGTTCTCACGTCCCTGCACACGCGTGTCCTCCACGTCCTGGCGCACGTGCCCCCGTGTCCCCACGTGTTCGCACGCGTGTCCTCGTGGCCGTGCACACGCGTGTTCCTGCACACACGTCCCTGTGTCCCTGCACACGCGTGTTCCCGTGGCCAGACGTGTCGCTGCGCGCACAACGCCGTGCTGCTGCACACGCACGTCCCCGGATCCCCGCACACGCGTGTCCCCGTGTCCATACACACGTGACTGCGCACACGTGTCCCCACACACACGCGTCCCCATGTCCATACACGCGTGTCCCCATGGCCATACACGCACGTCCCCATGTCCATACACACGTGACTGCGCACACGCGTCCCCGTGTCCCCGCACACGCGTGTCCCCATGGCCATACACGCGTGTCCCCATGGCCATACACGCGTGTCCCCATGGCCATACACACGTGACTGCGCACACGCGTCCCCGTGTCCCCGCACACGCGTGTCCCCATGTCCATACACGCGTGTCCCCATGTCCTTACACGTGTGTCCCCATGTCCTTACACGCGTGTCCCCATGGCCTTACACACGTGACTGCGCACACGCGTCCCCGTGTCCCCGCACACGCGTGTCCCCATGTCCATACATGCATGTCCCCATGTCCATACACACGTGACTGCGCACACGCGTCCCCGTGTCCCCGCACACGCGTGTCCCCATGGCCATACACACGTGACTGCGCACACGCGTCCCCGTGTCCCCGCACACGCGTGTCCCCATGGCCATACACACGTGACTGCGCACACGCGTCCCCGTGTCCCCGCACACGCGTGTCCCCATGTCCATACATGCATGTCCCCATGTCCATACACACGTGACTGCGCACACGCGTCCCCGTGTCCCCGCACACGCGTTTCCCCATGGCCATACACACGTGACTGCGCACACGCGTCCCCGTGTCCCCGCACACGCGTGTCCCCATGGCCATACACACGTGACTGCGCACACGCGTCCCCGTGTCCGCGTACACGCGTGTCCCCATGTCCATACACGCGTGTCCCCATGTCCTTACACGCGTGTCCCCATGTCCTTACACGCGTGTCCCCATGTCCTTACACGCGTGTCCCCATGGCCATACACACGTGACTGCGCACACGCGTCCCCGTGTCCCCGCACACGCGTGTCCCCATGTCCATACACGCGTGTCCCCATGGCCATACACGCACGTCCCCATGTCCATACACACGTGACTGCGCACACGCGTCCCCGTGTCCCCATGTCTATACACGCGTGTCCCCATGTCCTTACACACGTGTCCCCATGTCCTTACACGCGTGTCCCCATGGCCATACACACGTGACTGCGCACACGCGTCCCCGTGTCCCCGCACACGCGTGTCCCCATGTCCTTACACGCGTGTCCCCATGGCCATACACACGTGACTGCGCACACGCGTCCCCGTGTCCCCGCACACGCGTGTCCCCATGTCCATACACACATGACTGCGCACACGCGTCCCCCTGTCCCCGCACACGCGTGTCCCCATGTCCATACACGCGTGTCCCCATGGCCATACACACGTGACTGCACACACGCGTGCCCATGTCCCCGCACACGCGTGTCCCCATGTCCTTACACGCGTGTCCCCATGCCCATACACGCGTGTCCCCATGTCCTTACACGCGTGTCCCCATGGCCATACACACGTGTCCCCATGGCCATACACGCGTGTCCCCATGGCCATACACGCATGTCCCCATGTCCTTACACACGTGTCCCCATGGCCATACACACGTGACTGCACACACGCGTCCCCGTGTCCCTGCACACACGTCCTGGTGTCCCCGCACACGCGTGTCCCCATGTCCATACACACGTGACTGCGCACACGCGTGCCCATGTCTCCGCACACGCGTGTCCCCATGTCCATACATGCACGTCCCCATGTCCATACACACGTGACTGCGCACACGCGTCCCCGTGTCCCCGCACACGCGTGTCCCCATGGCCATACACGCGTGTCCCCATGGCCATACACACGTGACTGCGCACACGCGTCCCCGTGTCCCCGCACACGCGTGTCCCCGCGTCACCCCGACGTGTCCCCGCACACGCGTGTGCCCGTGCCCCGCATCCCCCAGCCCAGGGGCCCGCGTGGGGTGCCGGGGGGGGGGACACCCATGGGTGCCGGAGGGGGCACCCGTGGGTGCCGGGCCTACCCTCGCGGGCCAGGTCGTCCAGCTCCTGCTTGTGGTCGACGTCGCCCTCCAGCCGCTCCTGCGCCGCGATCGTCTCCTCCTCATCCTCGCCTGCGGGACCCGGCGGGTGACGCCAGCCCCGGGGCGCGGGGTGACGCCCTCCCAGGGCGGGTGACGCCATCCCCGGGGGGGTGCGGTGGGGTGACAGCCCCGGGGCACCCACCCAGGGGATAGAGGAGACCCGGGGCGGGGTGACAGAGACCCCAGTGGGTGACAGAGTCCCGGGAGGGGTGACAGAGCCCCAGAAGTGGGTGAGACACCACCAGGGACAGGTGACAGAGCCCCAGGATGGGTGACAGAGCCCAAGGACGGGTGACAGAGCTCCAGAAGTGGGTGACAGAGCCCCAGGATGGGTGACAGAGCCCCAAAAAAGGGTGACAGAGGCCAAGGACAGGTGACAGAGCCCCAGAAGTGCGTGACAGAGGCCAAGGATGGGTGACAGAGCCCCAGGGATGGGTGACAGAGGCCAAGGACGGGTGACAGAGGCCAAGGACGGGTGACAGAGCCCCAGAAGTGGGTGACAGAGCCCAAGGACGAGTGACAGAGCTCCAGAAGTGGGTGACAGAGCCCCAGGATGGGTGACAGAGCCCCAAAAAAGGGTGACAGAGGCCAAGGACAGGTGACAGAGCCCCAGAAGTGCGTGACAGAGGCCAAGGATGGGTGACAGAGCCCCAGGGATGGGTGACAGAGGCCAAGGACGGGTGACAGAGGCCAAGGACGGGTGACAGAGCCCCAGAAGTGGGTGACAGAGGCCAAGGACGGGTGACAGAGCCCCAGAAGTGGGTGACAGAGCCCTAGAAGTGGGTGACAAAGGCCCAGAAATGGGTGAGACACCACCAGGGACAGGTGACAGAGCCCCAGAAAAGGGTGAGAGACCCCAGAAATGGGTGACACAGCTGCAGGAATGGGTGACTCAGGAATGGGTGCCAGACCCCAAGGATGGGTGGCAAACCCCCAAAGATGGGTGACAAGCACCCAGAAACAGGGGACAGCCCCCCAGAGAAGGGTGACAGATACAAACGATGGGTTACAGAGCCCCAAAAATGGGTGCCAGATGCCAACAGTGGGTGACAGAGCCCCAGGAACGGGTGGCAGAGACTCAAAGATGGGTGCCAGACCCCAAGGGCGGGTGATGCAGCCCCAAAAAAGGGTGACAGACCCCAAGGATGGGTGACAGACCCCCAGAAATGGGTGACAGACCCCCAGAAATGGGTGACAGAGCCCCCAAAAAAGGGTGTCAGACCCCAAGGATGGGTGGCAAACACCCAGGGATGGGTGACAGAGCCCCCAAAAAAGGGTGTCAGACCCCAAGGATGGGTGACAGACCCCAAGGATGGGTGGCAAACCCCCAGAAATGGGTGACAGAGCCCCCAAAAAAGGGTGTCAGACCCCAAGGATGGGTGACAGACCCCAAGGATGGGTGGCAAACACCCAGGGATGGGTGACAGTGCCCCCAAAAAAGGGTGTCAGACCCCAAGGATGGGTGACAGACCCCAAGGATGGGTGGCAAACACCCAGGGATGGGTGACAGAGCCCCCAAAAAAGGGTGTCAGACCCCAAGGATGGGTGGCAAACCCCCAGAAATGGGTGACAGAGCCCCCAAAAAAGGGTGTCAGACCCCAAGGATGGGTGACAGACCCCAAGGATGGGTGGCAAACCCCCAGAAATGGGTGACAGAGCCCCAGAAATGGGTGACAGAGCCCCGAAAAAAGGGTGTCAGACCCCAAGGATGGGTGGCAAACACCCAGGGATGGGTGACAGAGCCCCCAAAAAAGGGTGTCAGACCCCAAGGATGGGTGACAGACCCCAAGGATGGGTGGCAAACCCCCAGAAATGGGTGACAGACCCCAAGGATGGGTGACAGAGCCCCAGGAATGGGTGCCAGGCCCCCAGGGAGGGGTGTCAGCCCCTGGGCCCTCCCGCCCCTGCCCCCCCCATCCTCACCCTCCTCCTCCTCGGCCGCGAACTCCTCATCCTCCTCGCGGGGCTCCCAGGGCCGCTTGTTCCTCCGCAGCAGCGCCTTGTCGGGGGGACATGGGGGGGGTGAGGGGGGCGTCCCCGGGGGTGCCAGGGGGGTCCCCAAGGTGGCGGGGGGGGTACCTGGGGGGGCAGGGAGCCCAGCAGCTCCTCCAGGGGCACCTCCCCCTCCTGCTTGAGCAGCTCCAGCTCGCGGCGCCGCGCCTCGGGGGGGTGACCCTCGGTGACATCCTCGTCCAGCGGTTCCATGTCCCCGTCTGCGGTTGTTGGGGGGGGGAAGGGGGGGGTCAGCACCCATGGGTGGCACCCAGACACCCTCCCTGGACCCCACCCTCCATCTCCAGCTTTGGGGGAGCAGGAGGGTCCGTGTCACCTCCCCAGCACCCATGGGTGGCCCTGGGGGCAGCCTGTCCCTTCCCCTCTAGGTGCTCCTGTCCCCCATGTCCCCAGTCCCTCTGGGTGTCGCTGTCCCCTCCCCAGCACCCATGGGTGCCCCCGGCCCCTTTGTCCCCTACCCAGCACCCATGGGCGCCCCTGTCCCCTCCGCAGCACCCTTGAGTGCCTTTGTCCCCTCCCCAGCACCCCTGGGTGCCACATCCCCATCCCCCCTCCAGAAGCCATGGGTGCCCCTGACCCCCACCCCACCTCTTCCTTGGGTGTCCCCGTCACCCCCTCAGTGCCCCCACGTCCCCCCCGCAGCGTCCCCATCCCTCTCCCCAGTATCCCCAGCACCCCTGGGTGCCCCAACCCCATCGGGGGGGCCCCCACATCCCCCATCCCCAGGTGACCCTGTCCCCTCCCCCGGGGTGGTGACACCCACCTTGGTGGGCGAGGTGGGAGTGGGGGGCTGGGGGTCCCCGTCGGGGGGCTCCGGGCGGGGCGCGGGGGGCGTTGAGGCTGCGGCTCAGCAGGTCCGAGTACTTCTCGGTCTGGCCCACGATGAAATCCAGCTGCAGGTCCAGGGCCTTCTTCCGCTTCTCCTCCAGCCGCGACTGCTGCTTGAACTGCACCACCTGCGCGACCGCCGCGCCTCAGCACCCAACGGCCACCCAACGGCCACCCAAAGTCATCCAACGGCCACCCAACGTCATCCAACAGCCACCACGGGTCACCAATGGACACCCAAAGTCATCCAACGGCCACCCAACGTCATCCAACGGCCACCGCGGGTCACCAACGGCCACCCAAAGTCATCCAACAGCCACCGCGGGTCACCAACGGCCACCCAAAGTCATCCAACAGCCACCGCGGGTCACCAACGGCCACCCAAAGTCATCCAACGGCCGCCCAATGTCATCCAACGGCCGCCGCGGGTCACCAACGGCCACCCAATGTCATCCAACGGCCACCCAACGTCATCCAACAGCCACCGTGGGTCACCAATGGCCACCCAAAGTCATCCAACGGCCGCCCAACATCATCCAACAGCTGCCGCGGGTCACCAACGGCCACCCAACGTCATCCAACAGCCACCGCGGGTCACCAATGGCCACCCAAAGTCATCTAACGGCCACCCAACATCATCCAACAGCTGCCGCGGGTCACCAACGGCCACCCAAAGTCATCCAACGGCCGCCCAACGTCATCCAACAGCCACCGCGGGTCACCAACGGCCACCCAAAGTCATCCAATGGCCACCCAACATCATCCAACAGCCACCGCGGGTCACCAACGGCCACCCAAAGTCATCCAACGGCCACCCAACGTCATCCAACGGCCACCGCGGGTCACCAATGGCCACCCACAGTCATCCAACGGCCACCACAAGTCATTAACAACCACCCAAGGTCATCCAAGAGCCACCATGGGTCACCACCGGCCACTACGAGCAACAACAGCCATCCAATGGCCACCATGCATCACCAATGGCCACCCAAAGTCATCCAGTAGCCACCAGGGGTCACCACCAGCCACCCAATGGCCACCAAGAACAACCAACAGCCACCAAGGGTCAACAGCCACCCAAAGTCATCCAGTAGCCACCACGGGTCACCAGTGGCCACCCAGTGGCCACCATGAGCAACCAACAGCCACTCAAGGTCACCCCATGGCCACCACGGGGCACCACCAGCCACCCAATGGCCACCAAGAACAACCAACAGCCAACCAACAGCCACCACACATCACCAGTGGCCACCCAACAACCACCATGGGCAACCAACGGCCACCATGGGCAACCAATGGGCAACCAATGGGCAACCAACAACCACCATGGGCAACCAATGACCACCATGGGCAACCAATGGCCACACAAAGGCCACCATGGGCAACCAATAGCCACCCAACGACCACCATGGGCAACCAATGGCCACCCAACGACTACCATGGGCAACCAATGGCCACCCAAAGGCCACCATGGGCAACCAGTGACCACCATGGGCAACCAATGGGCAACCAACGGCCTCCATGGGCAACCAGTGACCACCATGGGCAACCAACAGCCACCCAACGGCCACCACAAGCAACGAACGGGCAACCAATAGCCACCGCAACAAGTCAACAGAGGAGCACAGGGCTCCCGTGGCACCCAACGAGCCCCTAATGGCCACCACTGGCTGCTCCTTGGCCACCAGGGGTGACCACTGGCCACCCAAGAGCCATCGTGGTCACCCAACGGCCAACCACCAGCTGGTCATCTGCTGCAGCGCCAGAGTGACAAGACAAACTGGTGGCCAAGGGGGATGGTAGCCACCCAAGAGAGCTTGGTAGCCCACTGGGGTTTGGGGAGAGACAAAATGGTGGCCCAGGAGTCGGTGGCCACCCAGGAGAGCTTGGTAGCCCACGGGGGTTTGGGGATGTGGTACTGAACACCACTTGGTCACCCAGGGGTGGTGGCCACCCAAAGATATCTGGTAGCCCAGAGGGGTTGGTGACGCGATGCCGGGCACCCTTGGGTGCCCCAGGAGTTGTTGGCCACCCTGTGAGGGCTGGTAGCCCAGTGAATGAGACCAGTGTGGAAGGGGAGTGGGTGTAGGGACACCCAGTGGGCGGTGGCCAACCACAGGGATTTGGTAGCCCAGGAGTGTCCGAGGTTAGCAGCAGGGAGCACCCTTGGGTGCTCCTGGGGGGGTGGTCGCCCAGAGGGTTTGGTGGCCCAGGAATGGACCATAGCGACACCCAATGGGTGGTGGCCACCTAAGGCTTTTGGTAGCCCAAGAGTAGGGGTGCCAGGCACCCTTGGGTGGTAGCCAACTAAGAGAGGTTGGTAGCCCATGGTGTTGTGCACCCATGGGTGCCCTGGGCGTGGCGGCCACCCACTTCCTCCCCACCCAAAACGTCCAAAAAAGGTGGTGAGACCCATAAATGACGTGACGAGCGCTGATAACCCACCTGGGGGAGGGCGCCCACGAGGGGTGGGGGGTGGCACCCATGGGTGGGGGGCACCCGTGGGTGGGGGTGGGGGAGGGGCACCCACCTTCTCCACGTTGCTCCAGAACTGTTTGACCTCCTTGGCGATGGCGGCAGCCACCCGGCGCAGCTTGGCCTGTTCCTCCCGCTTCGCCCGCTCCTCCTTCTGCCGCTGCTCCTCGTGGTGCCGCATCACCATCCGCACCACCTGGGGGGGGCACCCATGGGTGGGGGGGGGCACCCGTGGGTGGGGGGGGGGTCACCCGACACCCCCCCAAACCCTTCCCAGCACCCCCAAACCGCTCAGTAACCCGTGACTCCCCAAAACCCTCGCTCTTGCTTCTGCTGCTCCTCTGGGTGTCCCCAACGCTGTCCCCACCCACCTGGGGGGGGCACCCATGGGTGGGGGGGTGCCACTCATGGGTGGGGGGGCACCCAACACCCCCCCAAACCCCTCCCAGCACCTCAAACCGCTCAGTAACCCGTGACTCCCCAAAACCCTCGCTCTTGCTTCTGCTGCTCCTCAGGGTGTCCCCAGTGCTGTCCTCACCCACCTGGGGGGGGTCACCCATGGGTGGGGGGGTGTCACCCATGGCTGGGGGGGGGACCTCGGGTGGGGGCACCCAACACCCCCCCAAAACCCCTCCCAGCACCCCCAAACCGCTCAGCAACCCCAAAACTCTATTACTTTTACTACCGCTCTTTGGGGTACCCCCACCCACTGAGGGGGCACCCATGGGTGGGGGTGTCCCCCATGGGTGGGGGTGTCACCCAACAACCCCCCCCAGCACCCCCGAAACCCCCCCAGCACCCCCAAACCACCCCAGAACCACCATCCCCACAGCCCCCTCGGTGCTTCGCTGTCCCCCCCACCTGGGTGGGGCCACCCACGGCTGGGGGTGGGGGTGGGGGGGGTGAGGCACCCACGGGTGGGGGGACAGACCCCGTGAGGGGAGTCTCCAGTGGCTACTATAGGGTTGGGCCTCCCCTAGAACCCCTTTGAGGCGCCACCAGAGGTTCTCCAGGGGGTTGAACCGCGTCAAAAAAGCCCCCTCCAACCCTTCTTGAGACGCCGCCAGAGCTTCTCCGGTGGCTACTATAGGGTTGGTCACACCCCACCCCCCCCACCCCCGCCGCCGGCCGTGCCCGCGGGCGGGGCGCCCCACCTTGCGGGCCACGCCCCTCTTCCAGCGGCGCTCCTGGGCGAAGTCGGCGGCCAACCACTGCATCTCCTCGCAGAGATAATCCCAGTGGACCTTGGGCCGCGCCGGCTCCGGCACCTTGGGGAGGCGCCGCGACGACCAGAAGCCCTCGCGCTTCATCTCCGCCACCCGGTGCTCCACCTCCGCCTCCTGCCGGGCGGCACCCGAAGGGTTAACCCCGCCCCACAGACCACCCTCCCACCCCCCCCCCCCAAACCGAGATTCTCCAGGGGCTTGTATAGGGTTGGGCCAACCCCAATTTCCCGCACAAAACCCCTCTAAACTCCCCCCGAAACATGTCCCAGCTGAATGAAGAGATTCTCCAGTGGCTTATATACGGCTGCAGGAGCCAAAGTGCCTCCAATCCCCCCCAAAATGTGCCTCTATCTGAGGGTGGAGATTCTCCGGTGGCTGATATAGGGTTGGGTGAGCCCCAAGCGCTCTTAAAGAATCCCCCCAAGATGATACCAGAGACTCTCCAACGGCTGCTAAAGGGCTGAGCCCCCTGAGTGACCCCAAAACACCCCAAGTACCCCCAAACACCCCCATGTGCAACCAAAGATTCCCCAAGGGCTTATATAGGATTGGGGCAACCCCAATTTCCCACACAAAACCCCTCTAAACTCCCCCCAAAACATGTCCCAGCTGAAAAAAAAAGATTCTCCAGCGGCTAATATAAGCCTGGGGGAACGCCCCTCAAAGGAGACCGGAGACTCTCCAGTGGCTACTATAGGGTTCAGCCTCCTTAGTGCCCCCCAACCCCTTCAAATGACACCAGATTCTCCAGTGACTACTATAAGGTTGGGCCAGCCCCAAGTGCCCCCCAACCTCCCCCCACCAAACGAGACCAAAGACTCTCCAGTGGCTACTATAGGGTTGACCCAGCGCCAAGTTCCCCCACAACTTTCTCCAAAACAAGACCAGATATTCTCCAAGGGCTTATATAGCATTGGGTGAGCCCCAAATGCCCCCCAACCCCACTCACAATCCCTCCAAACAGGACCAGAAACTCTCCAATGGCTACTATACGGTTAAACCAACCCCAAGTGCCCCCAAAAACTCCCCCATAATCCCCCCAAATGACACCAGAGATTCTCCAGTGGCTACTATAGGGTTGACCTCCACCCACACCCCGCCACGGTGTGTAGGCCCGGCACCCAAAGCGGGGTGAGGAGGGGACACACGCTTACGTGCTTGGCCTGCTCGGCGATCTCAGCGTGGGTCTTGTCCCAGAGGCTGGGGGGCTCCGGGGGGCCGGGGGGGCCATCGGGGCGGGGGGGGCCGGCGGGCGAGGAGGCGGGGGGCGAGACGCTGCCGGGGGAGCCCGAGGAGGCGGGGGACACCGGGTTGCTGCCCGTCATTCTGGCTGGGGGGAGCTGGGGGGAACACAGTGGGGTGTGAGGGGGGGGGGGGGCGAGGCTTTGGGGGACAAACATGAGGGGTGGGGGGGGCAAGACTTTTGGGGGAGCAACAGGGGGCATGGTTGAGGTTTGGGGGGGCTGGGTGGGGTGGGGGGGCACCCTGGGGAGGGTGAAGGGAGTTTGGTGGGGCTATAATGGGGTGGGGGTGGGGTTGGGGGGCCCTATATGGGGGTGGGGTGAGTTTGGGGGGGCCCTATATGGGGGCGAGGGTGAGTTTGGGGGGCCCTATGTGGGGGTGGGGCTGGGTTTGGTGGGGCAGAGGTGAGTTTGGGGGGGGCTCCAGAGCTGGGGGTGGGTTTAGGGGAGCTCTATATGGGAGCGGGAGGGCCTGGGGGGCAGGCACAAGTGAGTTTGGGGGGGGTCTGGGGGTGGGGGGGGTTTGGGGGAGCCCTATTTGGGGGTGGGGCGGCCCTCCAGGGGTGGGGGTGATTCTGGGGGGCCCTATAGGGGGGTGGGGCTGGGTTTGGGGGGTTTCCAGGAGTCGACATAGGTTTAGGGAAGCCCTATATGGAAGGGGGGGGAGGCTGGGGGCCCAATAGTGGGGTGGGGCTGGGTTTGGGGGGGCAGAGATGAGTTGGGGGGGCTCCAGGCATGGGGTGAGTCTGGGGGGACCTTATATGAGAGCAGGAGTGGGTTTTGGGGGGTCACAGGCGAGTCTAGGGGTTTCTATGTTGGGGGGGGCTGGGGGGGGGCTGATGGTGATCCAGGCTGAGTTTGGGTGGGGCATGATGGGGGTTTGGGGGGGCTGGAGGGAGGGGCTGGATTTGGGGGGGGGGGGGGTGTCATGGAGCTCCTGCCTGTTTGGGGGGGCTCTAGAGCCCAGGCCACAGGCTGGGGCGGGGGGGGGCAATAGGGGGTTCTGGTGCAGTTTTGGGGGGGCAGAGACATGGTGGGGTCTCTTTGGGGGTACATAGACTTTGGGGGGGGTTACTTTGGGGGGGGGGCATGGAAGCTGGGATGGGTCACAGAATTGGGGGGAGCCAAGGATGCCGGGGGGTCACTTTGGGGGTGCAAAGACTTGGGGGGGGGTCACAAGGGGAATGGGGGGGGTCACTTTCGGGGCGCAGAGACTTGGGGAGTCACAGAGCATTGGAGGGGTCACTTTGGATGGGTCAGAGACTTGGGGGGTCACTTTGGGGGGTCACTTTGGGGGGTCACTTTGGGGGTACACAGGCTTGGGGGGGGGGGTTCTGTGGGGGGGACATGGAAGCTGGGGGTGGTCACTTTGGGCGTGCAGAGACTTGCGTGGGACACTTTGGCGGGGCCATAGAGGCCGGGAGGGTTATTTTAGGGGTTCCATGGAAGCTGGGGGGATCACAGACTTGGGGGGCCAAGTAGGCCGGGGGGGGTCACTTTGGAGGTGCAAAGACTTGGGGGGTGCCATGGAGGATGAGGGGGGGGGTGTCTCAGTCAAGGGGGTCACTTTGTGGGTGCCCATGGGGGCAGGGGGGTCACTTGGGGGGTGCACAGACTTGGGGTTCACTCGGGGTGGGGGGTCACCCATGGGGGTGGGGGGGGTTCACTTTGGGGGTGCAGAGCCCCCCCGGGGGGTTTGGGGTCCCCCTCCCCCCCCCACGCCCTCACCTGGGGGGTGCAGCGGCGGGTGGGGGCAGGGCGGGGGGCGGGTGGGGGCCCCGGGGCCGCCCGCCTGCCCCAGGGCATGCTGGGAAGGGGGGGGCCTCATCCTGCGCCGGCGGCCGCCGGGCCGAGCCCTCGTCCAGCTCCTGGGCGCCCGGGCGGCCCAGCCTGCGCTCCGCCGAGCCGCCTGCGGGGGCAAGGAGGGGGTCAGGGTGGGGGGCACCCAGGGGTGCTACCCCCCCCCATCCCCCAAAACAGCACCCATGGGTGCCGCCGCCCCACCTGTGTGCGCGGGGCCCTCCTCCTCCTCCTCACACTCCACTTCCACGGTGTCGGTGGCGCGGGGGGGGGGCGCTCCTGGGGAGGGGGAAAAAGGGGAGGTGGGTGACCCCCACCTATGGGTGCTGCACCCCACCCATGGGTGCTGCCCTCCTCAAAATGGCTTCTGGATTGGGGATGGGGGGGAGGCCCCCTGCCCCCACCCCTGACCCCAAGTGCCCCCTGAACTTTGACCAGCACCAAGGTGGTGACTAACTTGGGGGTCCCCTGCCCCATAGAGGGCTCCCCAAGCCCCACACTGGGACCCTCAGGATAACCCACACCCCACAGCGTGACCCCATGGGTGCCCCACGTAGGAGCCCCTCATCCCACATCAGGGTCCCCAAGCCCCACAGTGGGACCCTCGGGGTGCCTCATATTGGGGTCCCCCATCCCACACAGGGGACCCCAAGGCCCACGGTGGGACCCTCAGGGTGCCCCACACTGGGGTCCCTCACCCCACTTGGGGGTTTTCAATCCCCACACGGGGGTCCCCTGCCCCACGGTGGGACCCTCAGGGTGTCCCACAGCGGGACCCCATTGGTGCCCCATGTAGAGGTCCCTCACCCCACATCGGGGTCCCCAAGCCCCACATTGGGACCCTCAGGGTGCCTCACACTGGGATCCCTCACCCTACATGGGGGTCCCTCAGGGTGCCCCATATAGGAGTCCCTCATCCTATATGGGGACTCCCAGGCCCACACGGATGTCTCCTGCCCCACGGTGGGACCCTCAAGGTGCCCCACACCCCACAGCATGACCCTATGGGTGCCCCACACAGTGACCCCTCACCCCACACCGGGGGCCCCAAGCCCTACAGTGGGATCCTCAGGGTGCTCCACACTGGGGTCCCTCACCCCACTTGGGGGTTCCCCTGCCCCACGGTGGAGCCCTCAGGGTATCCCACAGCAGGACCCCATGGGTGCCCCATGTAGGGGTCCCCAAGCCCCACATCGGGGTCCCCAAACCCCACAGCAGGACCCCATAGGTGCTCCATGTAGGCGTCCCTCATCCCACTTGGGAAGTCCCAAACCCTACAGTAGGACCCTAAGGGTGCCCCACATGGGGGTCATTCACCCCACACGGCAGTCCCCAAGCCCCACAGTGGGACCCTCGGGGTGCCCCATGTTAGGGTGCCTGTGGGTGCCCTTCTGAGGGGATCCTCCGGGTGCTGCCCACTGGGGGATCCCTCACCCCACACCCGCCTCCCCTGACCCACAGCCACGTCCCCGAGCACCATGTGGGGGTCCTTCAACCCACAGCAACACCCTCGGGGTACCCCACATCGGGGGCCCCTGAGTACCCCACACCAGGGTCGCTCAGAGCGCCCCACAGTGGGACCCTCACCCCACTCCGGGGTCCCTCAGGGTGCCCCACACAGGATCCCTCACCCCACACCGGGGTCCCTCAGGGTGCCCCACTCCGGATCCCTCACCCCACTCCGGGGTCCCTCAGGGTGCCCCACACAGGATCCCTCACCCCACTCCGGGGTCCCTCAGGGTGCCCCACACAGGATCCCTCACCCCACTCCGGGGTCCCTCAGGGTGCCCCACACCGGATCCCTCACCCCACTCCGGGGTCCCTCAGGGTGCCCCACACAGGATCCCTCACCCCACACCGGGGTCCCTCAGGGTGCCCCACACAGGATCCCTCACCCCACTCCGGGGTCCCTCAGGGTGCCCCACACCGGATCCCTCACCCCACTCCGGGGTCCCTCAGGGTGCCCCACACCGGATCCCTCACCCCACTCCGGGGTCCCTCAGGGTGCCCCACACCGGATCCCTCACCCCACTCCGGGGTCCCTCAGGGTGCCCCACACAGGATCCCTCACCCCACTCCGGGGTCCCTCAGGGTGCCCCACACCGGATCCCTCACCCCACACCGGGGTCCCTCAGGGTGCCCCACACCGGATCCCTCACCCCACTCCGGGGTCCCTCAGGGTGCCCCACACCGGATCCCTCACCCCACTCCGGGGTCCCTCAGGGTGCCCCACACAGGATCCCTCACCCCACTCCGGGGTCCCTCAGGGTGCCCCACACAGGATCCCTCACCCCACACCGGGGTCCCTCAGGGTGCCCCACACAGGATCCCTCACCCCACTCCGGGGTCCCTCAGGGTGCCCCACACAGGATCCCTCACCCCACTCCGGGGTCCCTCAGGGTGCCCCACAGCAGGGTCCCCCACACCGGATCTCTCACCCTACACCGGGGTGCCTCAGGCTGCCCCACACGGGGTCCCCCAGCCCCACAGCGGCCCCACAGCGCCCCTCCCCCCCTTCCCGCCCTTTCCCGGCGGGGGGAGGGGGAGGCTCCGCGCTCCCGTTACCGATCGCTCCCGGCCGTTCCCGCCGCAGCCCCGGTCCCTCACCGGGGGGGGAGGAGGCGGGCGGAGGGACCCGGGGAGGCGCCTCCCGCTCCGCCTCCGCCGCCCTCAGCCCCGCCGCCGCGGAGCCGCCGCCATCCGCCGCCGCAAAATGGCCGCCGCCCCCCCGGGCCCCGCCGCCCCCTCCCCCCCCCCTCCTCTCCCCCTCCCCCTCCCCTTCCCCCTCCCGGCCCGGCCCCGCCGCCCCCCGCCCCCCCCCCCCCGCGGGGCTCACGGGAAATGGAGTCCGACGCGCCGGAGCCAGCGGCAAAATGGCGGCGGCCGCCGCCGCGCGCGTTGCCGGCCGAGGGGGCGGGACCGGCGAGATCTCGCGAGAACTCCGCCCGCCGGCGCCGGCGCTCTCGCGAGATCTCGCGCACAACCAACCACCCCCCCCCCCCTCGCCGAGGCGCGCCCGGGGTCTCGCGAGAGCGCGGCGGGCGCGCGAGAGGCGGGAGGAGGGAGAAGATGGCGGCGGGCGGCGCGTGGCGGGCGAACACGCCCCCTCGAGGGGCGGGGCCTGGCGTTGAGGGGGGCGTGGCGCGCAGGGAAACGGCGAGACGGGATTCGCTCCGCCCCCGCGGCCCCTGCGGATGACGTCGCGCGGCCCCCCCTCCCCAAGTGACGTCACGGCGCGGGCACGTGGCGGTGAGGCGGCCCCAGGGAGGAGGGCGGCCATGTTGGGTCAGCCCCAGGGGCTGATGGGAAGGCGGCCATGTTGGGTCAGCCCTGGGGGCTGATGGGAGGGCGGCCATGTTGGGTCAGCCCTGGGGGCTGATGGGAGGGCGGCCATGTTGGGTCAGCCCCAGGGGATGGGAAGGCGGCCATGTTGGGTCAGCCCCGGGGGCTGATGGGAAGGCGGCCATGTTGGGTCAGCCCTGGGGGCTGATGGGAGGGCGGCCATGTTGGGTCAGCCCCGGGCCATGATTGGAGGATGGCCATGTTGGGTCAGCCCTGGGGGATGATGGGAAGGCGGCCATGTTGGGTCAGCCCCAGGGGCTGATGGGAGGGCGGCCATGTTGGGTCAGCCCTGGGGCATGATTGGAGGATGGCCATATTGGGTCAGCCCCGGGGGCTGATGGGAGGGCGGCCATGTTGGGTCAGCCCCAGGGGCTGATGGGAAGGCGGCCATGTTGGGTCAGCCCTGGGGCATGATTGGAGGATGGCCATATTGGGTCAGCCCCGGGGGCTGATGGGAGGGCGGCCATGTTGGGTCAGCCCCAGGGGCTGATGGGAGGGTAGGACTATACACCCCTCGTCCCCCATCCCCCCCCCAACAGCAGCCCCAGCCCCATCGCCCACCCTCCGCCCCGTTTTACCACACTTTGGGGTGTTTTTTATGTTTTTTTATCTAAAAGGAGCACAAACGGCATCGAAAAAAATCCCCGTTTTTACCCCAAAACACACACGGGTGGGGGTGGGGGCAGGGAAGGGACCACCCTGGGGGGGGCCCAAAGGGTCATGGGGTGTCCCCAAGGGACGTGAAGGGGACCAGGGTGTCCCCAAGGGATGGTGACCCGAGGGGGACGACAGGAGAGGACAAGGCCACTTTGGGGTGTGGCTCGAGGTGACCCCAGGGGACACGGGTGACACCGTGGTGGCCCCGGAAGGGACACTGTCCCCGAGATGCCACCAGCGGCGGCCATCTTGGAAGGGACATCCCCACATCTCCTGGGGACATGGCGACCCTGGGGTGGCTCTAGGTGACCCCAGGGGACACGGGTGACACCGTGGTGGCCTGGGAGGGGACAAAGAACACGGTGATGTCTCCAAACCTCCCGAGATGCCACCTGCAGCGGCCATCTTGGAGGAGACATCCCACGTCTCCCACGAACGCGGGGGACCCTGTCGTGGCCCTAGGTGGCCCCAGGGGACACGGGTGACCCGTTGGGGATGTGGGCGGGGCCGGGGGGGGTCACAGGAAGTAGTCGGCCACCGGCTTCTTGGAGGGGATCCCCCGCGTCTCCTGCGGCGCCGCCTCGAAGATGATGAATTCCTTCTGCAGGTGCTCGTCCAGCTCCAAAATGGCCGCCACGTTCCCGCACCTGCCGGGCAAAGCGTGTACTCAGCGTGTGCTTGGCGTGCGCGCGGTGACATGCCTGGAGCGATGAAGTGGGTCCCCTTCAAGAGTCAGAGCCCCCAAATGTCCCCCCTACCCTGTATCCCCTTGTCACACGTCCTAGTGTGTCCTTAGCATGACATTAGCATGTACTTAGCATGACATTAGCATGTACTTAGCATGTCAGCTCACCCAGAGGAGCAGTCGGTGGCCAACTGCGTGACAAGGACGGTCCCGTTCAAGCGTCATTTGGTGCCCACCTGCGTCCCCCCTTCTCCCACCACACGTCCCAGCACACTTAAGCATGTACTTAGCGTGTCCTTAGCATGTTGAGACTCATCAGCAGTAATAGTTGTGGCCAACCCCATGATGAGAATGGTCCCGTTCCAGTGCCGCTCACCGCCCACTGGTGTCCCCCCACCCCGTGTCCCTTCACCCCACACCCTTCCCACACCTTAGCATGTTCTCAGCATGTGCTTAGCGTGTCAAGACCCCCACCATCAATCCCAGCCCAAACAGACAAGGAGAATGCTCCCGTTCCGGTGCCACCAGCAGCCCTCTGCCGTGTCCCGCTGCCCCGCCCCCTCGCCCCACGTCGCCTTAGCGTGTCCTTAGCGTGTGGCTGACCTGTAACAGTAGTTGGGGGCAGACCAGACGGTGAGGACGGTCTCGTTGAAGTGCCACTTGTAGCCCTCCATGACGAGCTGGTGAGCCCGGCAGATCATGTCGATGTCGTTGGAGGCGTTGAACTGGGCCACCACGTCGCTGCCGAACAGGTACCCGGCCCCCCGCGGGGACACGCCCCAGCCCGTCGTGTCTGCCGACACGCCACACGCGTGTCACGCGAGGGACGGGCGGGGGGGTCCCGTGGGGCGGGGCAGTGCGGGGGTGGGGGGGGTCACGCATGCGTTGTATTGAGCCCAGTGGGTCAGATCGGGGGCTGCGTGCGGGGACACGTGACCCACACGCGTGCTACGTGTGTCCACACGTCACGTGGAACAGCCCAGCGTGGCCGTGGGGTCACACGTGTCACGTGGAACAGCTGGGCGTGGCCATACGTGTCACACAGAGCCACCACGCGTGACTCCCATGTGTCCCACCACCCCAGACCCCCATGTGTCACACGTGTCCCCGTGTGTCACGTGGAACGGCCCGATGTGGCCGTGGGGTCACATACGTGTAACACGCACCAACCCCGGCGTGGCCGTGCGGTCACACGTATGTCACCTGGCGCCACACAGGCCAGGCTGGAGCACGCGTGAGCGCATGCGACCCACACGCGTGTCACACGTAGCCACATGTCACGGTATCACGTGCGTCACGTGACCGGCCCGATATGACTGAAGGAGTCGCACGTGCGCCACACGGAGCCACACGCCCCAGCCCGGCCCCTCTACATGGCAACACGCAACCCACACACGTGTCACCCGTCACCCCAACTGACAGGGCCACCCCGATGGCGGCGGGGAGGCCATGGGGCACGACCCGAGGGCCCGGCGGGCGGGGCCGCAGGGCGGGACACGTGCCAACACGCATGTGCAGGACCTACCCTCGGGGTCGGACCAGAGGAGGTCGCACATGGGGCCGTCGTGGGGCACCTCCTGCTTGCGGTCGATGGTGCGGATCTGGTCCAGCGTCTGGATGGAGGGCGAGAGGCCCCCGTGCACGCAGAAGATCTGTGTGGACACGCGTGTGCTTAGCGTGTGCGATGCCCGCACACCCCCACCCTCCGTCCCGAGCGGCTGGGGGGGGACCCCAGGGCGACCAGGCCCCCCCCCCCCGCAGCACCCCCCAAACGCAGCCCCAGGAGCCATTCCGCACCCCTACATGCGCTTAACGTGTGTTTAACGTGTCCTTAGCGTGTCATAACGTGTCTTTACCATGTCCCCACGTGCTCATCATGCTGTCCACGAGGCTGCAAAGAGCAAAGCTGCTGGCGCAACCCCCCCCCCCAACATGCAGCCGCACGACCCTCCCCATGCCTTTGCATGTGCTTAGCATGTCCTAGCATGTCCTTAACGTGTGCTTAGCGTGTCCTAACCCATCCCAGCGTGCTCAGAGAGCGTTCCACAGTGGTGACAGGGCTGCAGAGAGTGAAGCTGCTGCTGCAGAACCCCCAACACGCAGCCCCTGACGCCTCCCCACAGCTTCACGTGTGCTTAGCATGACTTAGCATGTCCTAAACATGGGCTTAGCATGTCCTAACCCGTCCCAGCGCGTTCACAGAGCGTTCCACGACGGCAACAGAGCCGCCAAGAGGGAAGCTGCCGGCGTAACCTCCCCACGAGGAGCCCTAGATGCGTCCCCGTGCCCTGCATGTGCTTAGCATGACCTTAGCGTGTCTGGAACACGTCCCAACATATCTCAGCACGCTGCAACGTGCTTCTTGAGCGACCAGCGACGGGATTGACGCTGCAAAGAGCGAAGCTACCGGCGCAGCTCCCATAAACATACACGCCTCTACGCTTGTACGCCTCTAGCATGCCCGTAGCGTGTCTTAGCGTGTCCTTAGCGTGCCCGTAGCGTGCCCACCTTGCCGTCGATGATGGCGGAGAGGCTGAGGTAGTCGAAGATCTCGGTGCAGTAGCGCCAGACGGTGACGGAGCCGTACTTGCGCAGGCACTCGTCGTAGAAGCCGTACACCTGGGTGATCTGGCGGCTCTCGTGGTTGCCGCGGATCAGCGTGATGCGGTCGGGGTAACGCACCTGCCACGCCCGCACGCGTCGGGCCGCGCCCAGGTACCCTCGGGGTACACACGCCCCCCCCCCCTCCCCCCCTCCAGATCTGTGGGAGCCCCCCAGGTCCCCCTCTGGACACTTGGGTGCTCCTCCACAGACACCCGGGTGTGTCGTCCCCCCCAAACACCTGGGAGCCCCCCAGGTCCCCTCTGCGTCCCCCGCAGACACCTGGGACCCCTCTGGGTGTCCCCCCCAGACACCTGGGACCCCTCTGGGTGCCCCCCCCAAACACCTGGGAGCCCCCCAGGTCCCCTCTGCGTCCCCCGCAGACACCTGGGACCCCTCTGGGTGTCCCCCCCAGACACCTGGGACCCCTCTGGGTGCCCCCCCCCAGACACCTGGGAGCCCCCCAGGTCCCCTCTAGGTGCCCCACCCAAACACCTGGGACCCCTCTGGGTGCCCCCCCAAACACCTGGGACCCCTCTGGGTGCCCCCCCCAAACACCTGGGAGCCCCCCAGGTCCCCTCTGCGTCCCCCCCAGACACCTGGGACCCCTCTGGGTGCCCCCCCCAAACACCTGGGACCCCTCTGGGTGCCCCCCCCAGACACCTGGGAGCCCCCCAGGTCCCTTCTAGGTGCCCCACCCAAACACCTGGGACTCCTCTGGGTGCCCCCCCAAACACCTGGGACCCCTCCCTGGATGCCGGGGTCCCATCTGGGTCCCCCCCCAAACATCTGGGTCCTCACTGGGTCCTATCTGGATCCCACACACACATCTGGGTCACCTCTGGGTGCCCCCCTCAAACACCTGGGAGCCCCCCCAGACACCTGGGACCCCTCTGGGTGCCCCCCCCAAACACCTGGGAGCCCCCCAGGTCCCCTCTGCATCCCCCGCAGACACCTGGGACCCCTCTGGGTGCCCCCCCCAAACACCTGGGAGCCCCCCAGGTCCCCTCTGCGTCCCCCCCAGACACCTGGGACCCCTCTGGGTGCCCCCCCAAACACCTGGGAGCCCCCCAGGTCCCCTCTGCGTCCCCCCCAGACACCTGGGACCCCTCTGGGTGCCCCCCCCAAACACCTGGGACCCCTCTGGGTGTCCCCCCCAGACACCTGGGACCCCTCTGGGTGCCCCTTCAAACACCTGGGACCCCTCCCTGGATGCCGGGGTCCCATCTGGGTCCCCCCCCAAACATCTGGGTCCTCACTGGGTCCTATCTGGATCCCACACACACATCTGGGTCACCTCTGGGTGCCCCCCCCAAACACCTGGGAGCCCCCCCAGACACCTGGGACCCCTCTGGGTGCCCCACCCAAACACCTGGGAGCCCCCCCAGACACCTGGGACCCCTCTGGGTGCCCCCTCAAACACCTGGGACCCCTCCCTGGATGCCGGGGTCCCATCTGGGTCCCCCCCCAAACATCTGGGTCCTCACTGGGTCCTATCTGGATCCCACACACACATCTGGGTCACCTCTGGGTGCCCCCCCCAAACACCTGGGAGCCCCCCCAGACACCTGGGACCCCTCTGGGTGCCCCCCCCAAACACCTGGGAGCCCCCCCAGACACCTGGGACCCCTCTGGGTGCCCCCCCCAAACACCTGGGAGCCCTCCCCCAGACACCTGGGACCCCTCTGGGTGCCCCACCCAAACACCTGGGAGCCCCCCCAGACACCTGGGACCCCTCTGGGTGCCCCACCCAAACACCTGGGACCCCTCACTGGTCACCTGCCCCCCATTCCGAGTCCCCCCCGCAAGGCCTGGGTCCCCTCTGGGTACCCCCCCAATGCCTGAGTGCCCCCTATGGGTGCCCCCCCAGACACCCAGGTCCCCCCAGTGCCTAGGACCGCACTGGGCCCCCCCCCAGGACCCCCAGGGTGCCCCCCAGGACCCACCTTGAGCGCCAGCAGCAGGAGGAAGGTCTCGACGCTGTAGAAGCCCCGATCCACGAAGTCCCCCATGAACAGGTAGTTGGTCTCGGGGACGTCCCCCCCAACCTGGGGGGCAGGGGGTGCTTAGGGGGCGCTTGGGGGGCATGGGGGGGGGGAATAAGGGGGCAATTGGGGTGTGCTAAGGGGGTGAGGGGGCACTTATGGGGCGTGAGACTGGTTGGGGGGCAGATGAGGGTACGGTTGGGGGCACTGGGGCAGTTAAGAGGGTGGTTGGGGGGCACAGTGGGGTGCTTAGAGGGTGAGGGCACAGCTGGGGGGCATGGGGGGGTGGTTGGGGGGCGCTTAGGGGTCCGGGAGAACACTTAGGAGTTAGGGGTCTATCAGGAACCACGTGGGGCGCAGGTTTGAGAGGGGTACTTGGGGGTCTGGGTGGGGGGCACTTGGGGGTCCGGGGGGGGGCACTTGGGGGTCCGGGGGGGGGGGCAGCTCACCCTGAAGAGCTCCTTGAGATCATAGAACTGCCCATGGATGTCACCACACACCTGGGGGGGAAATGGGGGGGGGGTCCTGAGCCCCACAAGTGCCCCCGGGACCCCCCACTGCCCCCCAAGCTTCTGGGTCTGCTCCCCCAAACACCCCCCATCTGCCCCCAAGAACTTCCCCCAACCCCCAGCTCACTCTCTACCCCCACATCTGCTCCCCCAGAGCCCCCCCAGCCCCATACTTGCCCCCCAACCCCCATGGCTGCCCCCCCAGATCCACCTCCCAGCCCCCCATACCTGTCCCCCACCCCCCATGTCACCTCCGGCCCCCACATCCACCCCCCATATGCACCCCTTAGGCCCCCTCAGCCCCCCACATGCACCCCCAACCCCCACATCTGTCCTCCAGACCCCCACACGCACCCCCCAACTCCCCCATCTGCACTGCTTAAACCCCCCCAGGTACCCCCAAGTCCCCATTAGCACGCCCCAGCCCCCCATATCTGCCCCCCATCTGCCCCCCCAGCCCCCCATAGCACCCCCCAGCCTCCCGCATCTGCCCCCGGCCCCCCCCCATCTCTCCTCCAGCCCCCCATGTCTACCCCCATATGTACCTCTTAGACCTCCCCAGCTACCCCCAAGCCCCCATAGCACCCCCAAGCCCCCCAAATCTGACCCCCAGGGCCCCACATGCACCCCCAACCCCACATATGCACTCCCAGACACCATATGCGCCCCCCAGACACCCATATCTCCCCTCCAGCCCCCATATCCAACCCCAGCCCCCCACATCCGCCCCATAGCCTCTCATATGCACACCCAGCCCCCCATATCTGCTCCCCAGCCCCCCGTATCCGCTCCCCACCCCTCTACATCTCTCCTCCAGGCCCCCCATTTGCACTCCCAGCCCCCCACATCTCTCCTCCAGCCCCTCATATCCAACCCCAGCCCCCCACATCCGCCCTGCAAACCCCCCCCCCCCCCCGCGCCCCCCAACTCACAGTGACGGGGGAGTCGACCCGCTGGACGTTGCTCTCCTCCACCAAGATCTCCCTGGGGATAAAACAGGGGGGGGCAATGATTTACCCCCAGGATGAACTAATTACCCTGTGGGGGGGGGGTTTAATTACCCCGGGGGGGGTAATTACCCCGGGGGGGGGGTTAATTACCCCGGGGGGGGGTTAATTACCGGGCCTTGGCGCAGAGGGCCTTGACCTCGCTCTCCTTGATGAGCTCGCAGCGCCGCAGCTGCTCGATCTGCCGGTCCAGGTCGCTCAGCTCCCCCATGGCTGGGGCACAGCCCGCGGTCAGCCCCCCCCGGGCTGCCCCCCAAGTGCCCCGTGGGGCTCCCGCCGCCCTGTGGGGGTCCCTAACTGCCCCACAAGTGCCCCGTGGGGCTCCTGCCACACTATGGGTGTCCCAAAATGCCCCTCAAGTGCCCCGTGGGGCTCCCGCCGCCCTGTGGGGGTCCCTAACTGCCCCACAAGTGCCCCGTGTGGCTCCCACCACGCTATGGGGGTCTGTAACTGCCCCCCAAAATCCCCGTGGGGCTCCTGCCACCCTATGGGGGTCCGTAACTGCCCCACAAGTGCCCCGTGTGGCTCCCGCCGCCCCACAGGCGTCTGTAACTGCCCCACAAGCGTCCCCTGGAGCTCCCACCATTCCATAGGTGTCTGTAACTGCCCCACAAGTGCCCTGTGGGTCTCCAACTGCTCTATAGGGGTCCCAAACTGCCCCACGGAGCTCACACCACCCCATGGGGGTACAAAAGTGCCCCACAAGTGCCCTGAAAAGCTCCCGCCACCCTATGGGGGCCCAAACTGCCCCACAGGTGCCTCATGGGGCTCTAACCGCCCTATGGGGGTCCTTACCTGCCCCAGAGGGTCCCCAGCTGCCCCACAAGTGCCCCACGGGGCTCCAACGACCCTATGGGGACCCTTAACTGCTCCATGGGGGTCCCTCGCTGCCCTACAAGGTCCCCAACTGCCCCACAAGTGCCGCATGGGGTCCGCAGCTGCCCCACAAGTGTCAAGTGAGGTTCCAGCCACCCTATGGGGGTCCATAACTGCGCCACAGGTCTGCAGCTGCCCTACGGGGGCTCCTCACTGCCCCACATGGACCCCAGCTGCCCCATAAGTGCCCTGTGGGGGTCCAACCACCCTGTGGGGGTCCAACCACCCTTTAGGGGCCCTTGCCTACCCCACGGAGGTCCCAAACTACCCCCCACAAGTGTCCCATGGGGCTCCAACCATCCTATGGGGCTCCTAAACTGCCCCACAACTGCCCCACGGGGCTCCACCCACCCTATGGGGGCCCTTAACTGCCCCACAGGGTCCCCAACTGCCCCACAAATACTCCATGAGAGCCCAATCGCCCTATGGGGTCCCAAGCTGCCCCATAAGTGCCCCATGGAGTCCATAGCTGCCCTACAGGGACCGCAACTGCCCCACACGCGTCCCATGGGGCACCAGCCACCCTATGGGGGTCCCAAACTGCCCCACAGGATCTCCAATTACCCCCAGCCCCCCATAGCTGCCCCACACGGGGTCCCTGTGAGCCCCAAAAGAGCCCCTGTAGCCCCCCCCCCAGCACCCCTCGGAACGCCAACCCCCCCGGCCCCCATAACACTCCCAGCCCCACAGAACTGCCCCATAACCACCCCAACACTCCCCTGGCCCCACAACTGCGACCTACAGCCACCCCCCGCCCCCCATAACTGCCTTCTACACCCCATAACCCCGCCGGCCCCACACATCTGCCCCACAACAGCCCCCCAACTCCGCCCCCCAGTCGCCCCCGCCCCACACAACCACCCCCTCCACCCCATAACAACCCCCACACCCCAAAAGCCAGTCCAGCCCCACGGAACGGCCCCATAACCACCCCCCACAACCCCGCCCCCCATAACCACCCGCCCCCCCACACAACCCCGCCGGCCCCACGGAGCTGCCCCCCAGCAGCCCCCGCTGCCCCATAGCCGCCCCCCAGCCCCCCCCCGAGCCGCCCCACACCCTCCCCCACCGCCCCACAACCCCCTCCCGGGGCCCCTCCGCACCCACCGGCCGCGACCCTCCGCCGCCGCCGCCACCGCTGCGCGTCACTTCCGGGCCGGCCCCCCTTCCGCCCGGAAGCGGAAGTGCAGCTGCCGGTAGGAAGTGACGCAGGGGAGAGGCGGGGCCTGAGAGCGAGAGTTCCCCCCACCCCGCGCCTGCCCCACGTCCGTCCGTCCGTCCGTCCGTCGTCGCCCCCCCCCCCGACCCCCCCGGGGTCCCCCCGACCCCCCCCACATCCGGGGCCCCCTTTGCTCAGGCCGCCGCCATTTTATTGTCCTGCGGGGGGGGGGGGGGCGTTAACAAGGGGGGGGCGGGGACAAAACGGTTGCGGGGTGGGGGGGGGAGGGGCTGGGAGTGTCTCGGCGCTGGCGTGACGCTGGCGTGACGTCGGCGTGACGCGTCAGTAGGCGTGGTTGGAGACGAAGAGGGATTCGCTGGCGGCTGCGCCCGCCGGGCCGCTGGGGGTGTATTTGCCCTGGCAGGCCTGGGAGTTGGCCTGGGGGGGGGGAGATGGGGGGGAGATGGGGGGAGATGGGGGAGATGGGGGAGGGGGGGTCAGAGGTGTGGCCGGTGGCACCGCCCGGGATGATGGTGCCACCACCCGCAGGTGCGGGGGGCTGCGGAGACGCGGCCCCCCCCAACACCCCCCAACCCTCCGACGTCCCCACGGTGACCCACCAGAACCCCTTGATGTTCTCCTGGCCCACCTCATGCCTCTCCCTGTCCCCACCCAAGACCCCCCAACCCTCCGACGTCCCCACGGTGACCCACCAGAACCCCTTGATGTTCTCCTGGCCCACCTCATGCCTCTCCCTGTCCCCACCCAACACCCCCCAACCCTCCGATGTCCCCACGGTGACCCACCAGAACCCCTTGATGTTCTCCTGGCCCACCTCATGCCTCTCCCTGTCCCCACCCAAGACCCCCCAACCCTCCGACGTCCCCACGGTGACCCACCAGAACCCCTTGATGTTCTCCTGGCCCACCTCATGCCTCTCCCTGTCCCCACCCAACACCCCCCAACCCTCCGACGTCCCCACGGTGACCCACCAGAACCCCCTTGATGTTCTCCTGGCCCACCTCATGCCTCTCCCTCTCCCCACCCAACACCCCCCAACCCTCCGACGTCCCCACGGTGACCCACCAGAACCCCTTGATGTTCTCCTGGCCCACCTCATGCCTCTCCCTGTCCCCACCCAAGAATCCCCAACCCTCCAGCGTCCCCATGGTGACCCACCAGAACCCCTTGACCTTCTCCTCCTGGGCCACCCTGTCCCCACGTCCCCACCCAAGATCCCCCAACCCTCCGACGTCCCCATGGTGACCCACCAGAACCCCTTGATGTTCTCCTGGCCCACCTCATGCCTCTCCCTCTCCCCACCCAAGATCCCCCAACCCTCCGACGTCCCCACGGTGACCCACCAGAACCCCTTGATGTTCTCCTGGCCCACCTCATGCCTCTCCCTGTCCCCACCCAAGATCCCCCAGCCCTCCGACGTCCCCATGGTGACCCACCAGAACCCCCAACCTCTCCCGTCCCCCTGCCCCCAGCCCAGATGTCCCCAGGAGGTGACGGTCACCTACCAGGGCCCTCTTGACGTACTCCTCCTGGGCCGCCTTGGTGTTGTCCTTCTTGCCGGCCCAGGCGCGCAGCGCGGAGGCCTGCAGCGCCCGCCCGTAGGAGAAGGTGAGGGCCCAGGGCCGCGCCAGCGGGCACCGGTTGATGGCGTTGAGGTTGAGCGACGCCTCCTCCTCGCTCTGCCCCCCCGACAGGAACGTGATGCCTGTGGGGGGCGGGCGGGGTCAGCGGGCGGGGCCGCGGGGACAGGGACACCACGGGGACACAGCTATGGGTGTGGGGACACCATGGGGACGGGGACACCACGGGGACACAGCCTTGGGCGTGGGGACACCATGGGGACAGGGACACCACGGGGACACAGCTATGGGCGTGGGGACACCATGGGGACGGGGACACCACGGGGACACAGCTATGGGTGTGGGGACACCATGGGGACAGGGACACCACGGGGACACAGCTATGGGCGTGGGGACACCGTGGGGACAGGGACACCACGGGGACACAGCTATGGGCGTGGGGACACCATGGGGACAGGGACACCACGGGGACACAGCTATGGGCGTGGGGACACCGTGGGGACAGGGACACCACGGGGACACAGCTATGGGCGTGGGGACACCATGGGGACAGGGACACCACGGGGACACAGCTATGGGCGTGGGGACACCGTGGGGACAGGGACACCACGGGGACACAGCTATGGGCGTGGGGACACCATGGGGACAGGGACACCACGGGGACACAGCCTTGGGCGTGGGGACACCATGGGGACAGGGACACCACGGGGACACAGCTATGGGTGTGGGGACACTGTGGGGACGGGGACACCACGGGGACACAGCTATGGGCGTGGGGACACCGTGGGGATGGGGACACCACGGGGACACAGCTATGGGTGTGGGGACACCATGGGGACAGGGACACCACGGGGACACAGCTATGGGCGTGGGGACACCATGGGGACAGGGACACCACGGGGACACAGCTATGGGCGTGGGGACACCATGGGGACGGGGACACCACGGGGACACAGCCTTGGGCGTGGGGACACCGCGGGGACAGGGACACCACGGGGACACAGCTATGGGCGTGGGGACACCATGGGGACAGGGACACCACGGGGACACAGCTATGGGCGTGGGGACACCATGGGGACGGGGACACCACGGGGACACAGCCTTGGGCGTGGGGACACCATGGGGACAGGGACACCACGGGGACACAGCCTTGGGTGTGGGGACACCGTGGGGACAGGGACACCACGGGGACACAGCTATGGGTGTGGGGACACCGTGGGGACAGGGACACCACGGGGACACAGCTATGGGCGTGGGGACACCGTGGGGACAGGGACACCATGGGGACACAGCTATGGGCGTGGGGACACCATGGGGACAGGGACACCACGGGGACACAGCCTTGGGCGTGGGGACACCGTGGGGACAGGGACACCACGGGGACACAGCTATGGGTGTGGGGACACCGTGGGGACAGGGACACCACGGGGACACAGCCTTGGGCGTGGGGACACCATGGGGACAGGGACACCACGGGGACACAGCCTTGGGCGTGGGGACACCGTGGGGACAGGGACACCACGGGGACACAGCCTTGGGCGTGGGGACACCGTGGGGACGGGGACACCACGGGGACACAGCTATGGGCGTGGGGACACCGTGGGGACGGGGACACCACGGGGACACAGCTATGGGTGTGGGGACACCGTGGGGACAGGGACACCACGGGGACACAGCCTTGGGCATGGGGACACCATGGGGACAGGGACACCACGGGGACACAGCTATGGGTGTGGGGACACCATGGGGACAGGGACACCACGGGGACACAGCCTTGGGCGTGGGGACACCATGGGGACAGGGACACCACGGGGACACAGCTATGGGCGTGGGGACACCGTGGGGACGGGGACACCACGGGGACACAGCTATGGGCGTGGGGACACCATGGGGACAGGGACACCACGGGGACACAGCTATGGGCGTGGGGACACCATGGGGACAGGGACACCACGGGGACACAGCCTTGGGCGTGGGGACACCATGGGGACGGGGACACCACGGGGACACAGCTATGGGTGTGGGGACACCATGGGGACAGGGACACCACGGGGACACAGCCTTGGGCGTGGGGACACCATGGGGACAGGGACACCACGGGGACACAGCTATGGGTGTGGGGACACCATGGGGACAGGGACACCACGGGGACACAGCTATGGGCGTGGGGACACCATGGGGACAGGGACACCACGGGGACACAGCCTTGGGCGTGGGGACACCATGGGGACGGGGACACCACGGGGACACAGCTATGGGTGTGGGGACACCATGGGGACGGGGACACAGCTATGGGTGTGGGGACACCGTGGGGACGGGGACACCACGGGGACACAGCTATGGGCGTGGGGACACCATGGGGACAGGGACACCACGGGGACACAGCCTTGGGCGTGGGGACACCATGGGGACGGGGACACCACGGGGACACAGCTATGGGCGTGGGGACACCGTGGGGACAGGGACACCACGGGGACACAGCCTTGGGTGTGGGGACACCATGGGGACGGGGACACCACGGGGACACAGCTATGGGCGTGGGGACACCGTGGGGACAGGGACACCACGGGGACACAGCTATGGGCGTGGGGACACCATGGGGACAGGGACACCACGGGGACACAGCCTTGGGCGTGGGGACACCATGGGGACAGGGACACCACGGGGACACAGCCTTGGGCGTGGGGACACCGTGGGGACGGGGACACCACGGGGACACAGCTATGGGTGTGGGGACACCATGGGGACGGGGACACCACGGGGACACAGCCATGGGTGTGGGGACACCATGGGGACGGGGACACCACGGGGACACAGCTATGGGCGTGGGGACACCATGGGGACGGGGACACCACGGGGACACAGCTATGGGCGTGGGGACACTGCGGGGACAGGGACACCACGGGGACACAGCTATGGGTGTGGGGACACCATGGGGACGGGGACACCATGGGGACGGGGACACCATGGGGATGGGGACACCATGGGGACACAGCCTTGGGCGTGGGGACACCATGGGGACAGGGACACCACGGGGACACAGCTATGGGCGTGGGGACACCATGGGGACGGGGACACAACGGGGACACAGCTATGGGCGTGGGGACACCGTGGGGACGGGGACACCACGGGGACACAGCCTTGGGCGTGGGGACACCATGGGGACAGGGACACCACGGGGACACAGCTATGGGTGTGGGGACACCATGGGGACGGGGACACCATGGGGACACAGCTATGGGCGTGGGGACACCATGGGGACAGGGACACCACGGGGACACAGCTATGGGCGTGGGGACACCATGGGGACAGGGACACCACGGGGACACAGCCTTGGGCGTGGGGACACCATGGGGACAGGGACACCACGGGGACACAGCTATGGGCGTGGGGACACCATGGGGACAGGGACACCACGGGGACACAGCTATGGGTGTGGGGACACCATGGGGACAGGGACACCACGGGGACACAGCCTTGGGCGTGGGGACACCGTGGGGACGGGGACACAACGGGGACACAGCTATGGGCGTGGGGACACCGTGGGGACAGGGACACCACGGGGACACAGCTATGGGCGTGGGGACACCGTGGGGACGGGGACACCACGGGGACACAGCCTTGGGCGTGGGGACACCATGGGGACAGGGACACCACGGGGACACAGCTATGGGCGTGGGGACACCGTGGGGACGGGGACACCACGGGGACACAGCCTTGGGCGTGGGGACACCATGGGGACGGGGACACCATGGGGACACAGCCTTGGGCGTGGGGACACCATGGGGACGGGGACACCACGGGGACACAGCTATGGGCGTGGGGACACCATGGGGACAGGGACACCACGGGGACACAGCTATGGGTGTGGGGACACCATGGGGACAGGGACACCATGGGGACACAGCTATGGGCGTGGGGACACCGTGGGGACGGGGACACCACGGGGACACAGCCTTGGGCGTGGGGACACCATGGGGACAGGGACACCACGGGGACACAGCTATGGGCGTGGGGACACCGTGGGGACGGGGACACCACGGGGACACAGCCTTGGGCGTGGGGACACCATGGGGACGGGGACACCATGGGGACACAGCCTTGGGCGTGGGGACACCATGGGGACGGGGACACCACGGGGACACAGCCTTGGGCGTGGGGACACCATGGGGACAGGGACACCACGGGGACACAGCTATGGGTGTGGGGACACCATGGGGACAGGGACACCACGGGGACACAGCTATGGGCGTGGGGACACCATGGGGACAGGGACACCACGGGGACACAGCCATGGGCGTGGGGACACCGTGGGGACGGGGACACCACGGGGACACAGCTATGGGTGTGGGGATACCATGGGGACAGGGACACCACGGGGACACAGCTATGGGCGTGGGGACACCATGGGGACGGGGACACCACGGGGACACAGCTATGGGCGTGGGGACACCGTGGGGACGGGGACACCATGGGGACACAGCCTTGGGCGTGGGGACACCATGGGGACGGGGACACCACGGGGACACAGCTATGGGTCTGGGGACACCATGGGGACGGGGACACAGCTATGGGTCTGGGGACACCATGGGGACGGGGACTCCATGGGGACACAGCTATGGGCATGAGGACGTGGGGATGGGGACAGGGACACCACGGGGACACAGCTATGGGCATGGGGACAGGGACACCATGGGGACACAGCTATGGGCATGAGGACGTGGGGATGGGGACAGGGACACCACGGGGACACAGCTATGGGCATGGGGACAGGGACACCATGAGGACGGGGACACCACAATGGGCATGGGGACACCATGGGGACATAGCTATGGGATTGGGGACGCTGCCATAGGGATGGGGACACCATGGGGACGTGGCCACGGGCACGGTGACATGACGATGACATGTCTATGCCAACGGGGACCCCCCAGGGACCTGCATCCAGGGATGGGGGCACCATGGGGACGGGGACATGGCCATGGGACTGGGACACCACAAGGACACGGTCACAGGAATGGGGACAGCTTGGGGACACCATGGGGACCCAAATTCAGGTATGGGGACACGAGAAGAACAAGGACATGGTGGCACCATCGGGACAGGGACAGCACAGGGACGTGGCCATCGAGGTGGGGACACCACGAGGACCCAACTCCAGGGATGGGGACACCATGGGGACACTGCCGTGGGCATGGGGACACCACGGGGACGTGGCCATGGGGACGGGGACACCACAGGGACGTGGCCATGGGGACGGGGACACCATGGGGGCCTGAATCCAGGGATGGGGACACCAGAAAAACATGGCCATGGGCATGGTGACACCATGGGGATGTGGCCATGGGGACGTGGCCATGGGGACGTGGCCATGGGGACAGGGACACCATGGGGACACTGCCATGGGCATGGTGACACCATGGGGACGTGGCCATGGGGACGTGGCCATGGGGACGTGGCCATGGGGACAGGGACACCATGGGGACAGGGACACCATGGGGACAGGGACACCATGGGGACAGGGACACCATGGGGACACTGCCATGGGCGTGGGGACACCATGAGGGCACAACTATGGGGATGGTGACACCACGGGGACGTGGCCACAGGAATGGGGACACCATGGGGATGTGGCCATAGGCATGGTGACACCATGGGGACGTGGCCACGGGGACAGGGACACCGCGGGGACACTGCCACGGGCGTGGGGACACCATGAGGGCACAACTATGGGGATGGTGACACCATGGGGACGTGGCCATGGGGACGTGGCCATGGGGACGTGGCCATGGGGACGTGGCCATGGGGACAGGGACACCATGGGGACACTGCCACGGGCGTGGGGACACCATGAGGGCACAACTATGGGCATGGTGACACCATGGGGACGTGGCCATGGGGACGTGGCCATGGGGACGTGGCCATGGGGACGTGGCCATGGGGACAGGGACACCATGGGGACAGGGACACCATGGGGACAGGGACACCATGGGGACAGGGACACCATGGGGACAGGGACACCATGGGGACAGGGACACCATGGGGACAGGGACACCATGGGCGTGGGGACACCATGAGGGCACAACTGTGGGGATGGTGACACCATGGGGACGTGGCCACGGGGACAGGGACACCGCGGGGACACTGCCATAGGCGTGGGGACACCATGAGGGCACAACTATGGGGATGGTGACACCACGGGGACGTGGCCACAGGAATGGGGACACCATGGGGATGTGGCCATAGGCATGGTGACACCATGGGGACGTGGCCACGGGGACAGGGACACCGCGGGGACACTGCCATAGGCATGGGGACACCATGAGGGCACAACTATGGGGATGGTGACACCATGGGGACGTGGCCACGGGGACAGGGACACCACGGGGACACTGCCATGGGCATGGTGACACCATGGGGACGTGGCCACGGGGACAGGGACACCATGGGGACACTGCCATGGGGATGGTGACACCATGGGGACGTGGCCACAGGGACAGGGACACCACGGGGACGCTGCCATAGGCATGGGGACACCATGGGGATGTGGCCATGGGGACGGGGACACTGCCATGGGGATGGTGACACCATGGGGACGTGGCCACGGGGACAGGGACACCACGGGGACACTGCCATGGGGATGGTGACACCATGGGGATGTGGCCATGGGGACGGGGACACTGCCATGGGGATGGTGACACCATGGGGATGTGGCCATGGGGACGGGGACACTGCCATGGGGATGGTGACACCATGGGGACGTGGCCACGGGGACAGGGACACCACGGGGACACTGCCATGGGGATGGTGACACCATGGGGACGTGGCCACGGGGACAGGGACACCACGGGGACACTGCCATGGGGATGGTGACACCACGGGGACAGGGACACCACGGGGACACTGCCATGGGGATGGTGACACCATGGGGACGTGGCCACGGGGACAGGGACACCACGGGGACGCTGCCATGGGCGTGGGGACACCATGAGGGCACAACTATGGGGATGGCGACCCCACGGGGACGGGGGCCGCGGTGGCACTGACCGGGGACGGCGGGGGGCACGGTGCGGCGCAGCGCGGTGACGGTTGCCATGGCGATCTCCTCGGGGCTGTACTTCTTGGTACAGGCGTGGCCCGGCGTCACCATGTTGGGCTTCAGCAACGTCCCCTCCAGGTAGACGTGGTGGTCGCTCAGCGCCTTGTAGACGGCCGCCAGCACCTGGGGACGCGGGGACGTCAGCGGGGGACACGTTGGGGACACTTTGGGGACGCGACGGGGACGTCACCCACCTTCTCGGTCACGTATTGGCAGTGCTTCAGGTCGTGGTCACCGTCCGGGAGGATCTCGGGCTCCACGATGGGGACGATGCCGTTCTGCGGGGACAAGGGGGGACGTCACGGGACGTCGGGGGACGTCGGGGGACGTGGGGGAGGGGACGCGGGGAGGGGACCTGCTGGCAGATGCTGGCGTAGCGGGCGAGGACGTTGGCGTTCTCCATGATGGCCAGGCGCGTGGGCGTGTGCTCGGAGATCTTGAGGACGCAGCGCCACTTGGCGAAGTCGGCCCCGTCCTTCTTGTACTGGGCGCAGCGCTCCATCAGCCCGTCCAGCCCTGCGGGGGGCGCGCGGGCGTCGGGGCCGGGCGGGGCCGGGCGGGGCCGCCGTGACGGGGGCGGGGTGACGGGAGGGGCGGGGACACGGTGGTGGCGTGAGGGAGGCATCAGGGATGAGGGCACTGTGGTGGTATCTGGGGCGGGGGTGGCATCGGGGATGGGGGTGACATGGGGGATGGGGACACCATGGTGGCATCAAAGGTGGGGGTGACACAAGGCATGGGGACATCACGGTGGCATCAGGGACGGGGGTGACACCAGGGATGGGGACGCCGTGGTGGCATCAGCGACGGGCGTGACACCAGGGATGGGGACGCCGTGGTGGCATCAGGGACGGGGGTGACACGAGGGATGGGGACGCCGTGGTGGCATCAGGGACGGGGGTGACACCAGGGATGGGGACGCCGTGGTGGCATCAGGGACGGGCGTGACACCAGGGATGGGGACGCCGTGGTGGCCTCGGGGCGGGGGTGACACGAGGGATGGGGACGCCGTGGTGGCATCAGGGGCGGGGGTGACACGAGGGATGGGGACGCCGTGGTGGCCTCGGGGCAGGGGTGACACCAGGGATGGGGACGCCGTGGTGGCCTCGGGGCGGGGGTGACACGAGGGATGGGGACGCCGTGGTGGCCTCGGGGCGGGGCCGCGCTGTCACTCACCCTGGGTCGTGGTCTCGCCATTGGTGCCGGCCAGGGGCACGACCCCCTTGTCCACCTGGGGACGGGGACACGTCACTGGGGCCACCGGGGCACTGGCCAGGTCCCCCCGTCCCCACAATGCCCTCCCCCCCCCAACCTGCATCCCCACAGCCGGGCATCACCCCCACGTCCCCTGGGGAACGCCAGTGTCCCCAGTGTCCCCCTCAAGGGGACAAGGCGATCAAGATCCCTCTCAACATCCCCAAGGTCCCCCCAATGTCCCCAAGGTGTCCCTCCAATGTCCCCAAGGCCCCCCAACATCCCCATGTCCCCCCCAATGTCCCCACTTTGACACCGCCGAGACCCTCTCGATGTGGCTGACCCAAGGCAAGGAGCACCCAAGGCCCCAACGTCCCCAAGTCTCCCGACACCCCCATGTCCCCACAATGTCCCCAAGGTGTCCCCAAGGCCCCCAACATCCCTGGGTTCCCCCACGTGTGTCCCCCAGTGTCCCCACCTTGACACCACCAAGACCCTCTTGATGAGGTTGACCCATGTCAAGGAGCACCCAAGGCCCCAATGTCCCCAAGTCCCCTGACACCCCCGTGTCCCCCAATGTCCCCGTGTCCCCTCTGGTGTCCCCAAGGCCCCTGTTGTCCCGCCCTTGACACCACCAAGACCCTCTTGATGAGGTTGACCCAAGTCAAGGAGCACCCAAGGCTCCCAAGGTCCCCAAGCCTCACAACACCCCTGTGACCCCCAACGTCCCCGTGTCCCCAAGGCCTCTGATGTCCCCAAGGCCCCTGTTGTCCCCGCAATGTCCCCACCTTGACGCCACCAAGACCCTCTCGATGTGGTTGACCCATGTCAAGGAGCACCCAAGGCCCCAACGTCCCCAAGTCTCAAAACACCCCCGTGTCCCCCAGTGTCCCCATGTCCCCCCCAGTGTCCCCACCTTGACGCCACCAAGACCCTCTCGATGAGGTTGACCCATGTCAAGGAGCACCCAAGGCCCCAACGTCCCCAAGGCCCCAACGCCCCCGTGTCCCCCCGCCGCCCCCGTGTCCCCCCACGCCCCCGTGTCCCCCCACGCCCCCAACGTCCCCCCACGCCCCCAACGTCCCCCCGCCGCCCCCAACGTCCCCGCGCCCCACCTTGATGCCGACGAGGGCGCCCTTGCTGCGGATGACCTGGGGGAAGGGGCGCCCATCGTCCGCCTTCTGGTAGAGGGTCTCGTGGAAGAGGATGACGCCGCCGATGCAGGGGTCCACGCGGCTGTCGGCCGTGAAGAGCAGCTGCCGGTACCAGCGGCGGTTCTCCTCCGTGTTCTCCGCCCCCACCGAGCTCAGCCGCTTGGCGATGCTGCCTGCGCCCCCCCAGTATAAACCAGTTCAGTCCCAGTGTGGCCCAGTATGGCTCACTGCCCTCCTGGGGCTCTCTCAGTGCATCCCAGTAGCTCCCAGTGCTGCTCCAGGAGCTCTCAGGAGCCCCCTTGAAGCTCTCAGACTCTTGGTGATGCTCCCACCCACCATCCCAGTATAAACCAGTATAAACCAGTATAGCCCAATATGGCTCACTGGTCTCCTGGTGCTGTCCCAGTGCGGCTCCAGAAGCTCTCAGGAGCCCCCTTGAACTTCCCGGGCTCTTTGCGATGCTCTCAGACACCATCCCAGTATAAACCAGTTCAGCCCATTACAGCCCAGTATGACCCACTGATCTCCTAGTGCTGTCCCAGTAGCTCCCAGTGCAGCTCCAGGAGCTCTCAGAAACCCCCTGCTACCACCTTAAAGTCCTCAGACCTCTCCAGTGTTCCCAGACAGCATCCCAGTACAAACAAGTTCAGCCCAGTATGGCCCAGTATGACCCACTGGTCTCCTGGTGCTGTCCCAGTGCCTCCCAGTAGCTCCCAGTGTGGCTCCAGGAGCTCCCAGTGTGGCTCCAGGAGCTCCCAGGAACCCCCTGCTGCCACCTTAAAGTCCTCAGACGCTCTGCGATGCTCTGAGCCACCATCCCAGTATAAACTAGTTACTCCCAGTTCAGCTCAGTAACCACGACTGCTCTCCTGGTGCTGCCCCAAGGGGTCCCAGTATCTCCCAGTGCAGCTCCACGAGCTCTCAGGAACCCCCATGAAATCCTCAGATGCTTTGTGACGCTCCCAGACACCACCCCAGTATAAACCAGTTCAGACCAGTATGGCCCACTGCCCTCCTGGTGCTGTCCCAGTGCCTCCCAGTATCACCTCAGGGCACTCGGGTTCTTGGCCAGGCTCCCTGCAAGCTCCCAGTGCCTCCCAGTAGCTCCCAGTGTTGCTCCAGGAGCTCTGAGGAACTCCCTGGTGCCACCCTAAAGTTCTCAGACTCTTTGCAATGCTCCCAGACACCATCCCAGTATAAACCAGTTCAGACCAGTATGGCCCAGTATGGCCCACTGGTCTCCTGATGCTGTCCTAGTGCCTCCCAGTATCTCCCAGTGCTGTTCCATGAGCTCTCAGGAACCCCCATGATATCCTCAGATGCTTTGTGATGCTCTCAGACACCATCCCAGTATAAACCAGTTCAGACCAGTATGTCCCACTGCCCTCCTGGTGCTGTCCCAGTGCCTCCCAGTAGCTCCCAGTGTTGCTCCACGAGCTCTCAGAACCCCCTTCTGCCACCTTGAAATTCTCAGATGCTTTGCAATGCTCCGAGCCACCATCCCAGTATAAACCAGTTCAGACCAGTATAGCCCACTGCCCTCCTGGTGCTGTCCCAGTGCCTCCCAGTACCACCTGAGGGCACTCGGGTGCTTGGCCAGGCTCCCTGCAAGCTCCCAGTGCCTCCCAGTTGCTCCCAGTACTCCCCAGGTGCTGTCCTAGTGCCTCCCAGTAGCTCCCAGTAGTTCCCTGTCCAGCTTTGGGGTCTCCTAGTAGCTCCCAGTGCCATCCCAGTGCTCTCCCCAGGGTTTGCCAGTAACCCTCAGTTGTCCCGGGGTCTCCCAGTAGCTCCCAGTAGCTGTCTGATGCTGCCCCAGTGGTTCCAGTAGTTTCCCAGTGCTTCCTGTTCTCCTCCCAGTGCCTTCCCAGTGCTTCCTGTTCTCCTCCTAGTGCCTTCCCAGTGCCCCTCCACCCTGTCCCAGTCCCCCCCAGTACTTCCTAATCCCGTCCCAGTGGGTTCCAGTCCCTCCCAGTGCATCCCAGTCCCCTCTTAGTCCCTACCAGTACATTCCCAGCACCCTCCCAGGGCTTCCTAACCCTCCTAGTAGTTCCCAGTGTCTCCCAGTCACTTCCCAGTGTGTCCCAGCACCCTCCCAGTGCTTCCTAATCCCCTCCCAGCAGTTCCCAGCGTCTCCCAGTCCCTTCCCAGTGCATCCCAGTCCCCTCCTAGTCCTTCCCAGTATGTTCCCAGCACCCTCCCAGGGCTTCCTAACCCCTTCCTTGAAGTTCCCAGTGCCTCCCAGAGTTCCAGTCCCCTCCTAGTCCCTCCCAGTACATTCCCAGCACCCTCCCAGGGCTCCCTAACCCCCCCTAGCAGTTTCCAGTGCATCCCAGTCCCCTCCTAGTCCCTCCCAGTATGTTCCCAGCACCCTCCCAGGACTTCCCAATCCCTTCCTCGGAACTCCCAGTGCCCCCCCACAATCCCCTCCCAGTCCCTCCCAGTCACCCACCAGTTGACTCATCGGCAGCCAGGATGCCCTTCCCGGGGGCGACGATGCGCTGGGCGATGGTCGCCAGCTCCTTCTTCTGCTCCGGGGTCAGCGCTGGCACCGGTGGGGACATCGCGGCGGCTCTGGTGACATCAGCAGTGACATCGATGACATCAGCGGCAACGATAACCCCCGCGTGCGTGACGGCCGCGCCTGACCCTATGGCTGCCCCGGGGGGGGTGGGGGGGGGGGGGGATGGGGACACCCGGGAGTTTGGGGAGGGGGCGGGGGGGGATGCAGGGGCCTGGGGGGGGGGGCCCAGGCATCTGGGGGGGACCCCAGCACCCAGGGAATTTAGGGGATCTCCGGCATCTGTGGGGGGACGACCCCAAAGTTCGGGGGGTGGGAGGGAGGTAGGACACACACACCCGCCCACCCAGGGGTCTGGGGGGAGGGGAGACACCCCAGGGAAATTGGGGGGGGGGGAGGAAGGGAAGCCGGGAGTTTGGGGGTGCGGGGGGACCCACCCAGGCGTCCGGGCACGGCGGGAGGCAAGCGGGAAATGGAGGGCCCCCGGGGCGGGGCTGGGGGGGGACACCCTGGGGCCAGGGAGGGGGGCAGGGTGGGGGGAGGGAGGGGCTCGGGTGGGTGGGGTTGCCCCGCCCCCCCCCCCCCCCCCCCAAGGGAACCCCAAGGGCATTTCAAGGGTAAGGAAAGGAAACCGGGTGCCTGGAAGGGCCTCCACCCCCACGGTGTGGGACCCACATGCGTCCCCAAATCTCACCCTTTCACCCCAAAATCTGCCTTTTTAGCCCCACATTTGCTCCTTTCACCCCAAAATCTGCCCGTTTTCATCCAAAAATCTGCCTCCAGGCATCAAAATCTGCCTTTTTAGCCCCACATTTGCCCCTTTTCACTCCAAAATCTGCCCGTTTTCATCCCAAAACCTGCCTCCAGGCATCAAAATCTGCCTTTTCATCCCAATTTTGCCCCTTTTCATCCCAAAACCTGCCTCCAGGCATCAAAATCTGCCTTTTCATCCCAATTTTGCCCCTTTTCATCCCAATTTTGCCCCTTTTCATCCCCAAATCAGCCTCCAGGCATCACAATCTGCCTTTTTACCACCAAATCTGCCCTTTTCACCCCACAATCTGCCTCCAGGCATCAAAATCTGCCTTTTTACCACCAAATCTGCCCTTTTCACCCCAAAATCTGCCTCCAGGCATCAAAATCTGCCTTTTTACCACCAAATCTGCCGCCCCGCCCCCCCCACCCCCAAACCTGTCTCCACACACAAAATCTGCCTTTTTCACCTCAAAAACTTCCCCTTTCACCCCCAAATCTCCCTCCAGGCACCGAAACCTGCCCCTTTTCACCCTAAATTCCTCCCCCACAACCAAAATCTTCCCCTTTTGCCCCCAAATCTGACTCACCACCAAATCTGACCCCCACACCCCAAAATCTGCCCTTTCCACCCCAAATTATGGCTCACACCCCAAAATCTGTCTTTTTTACCCCAAAACTTCCCAGCTGCCCCCAATTTCTGCCTCTTTCAACTCAAATTACCCCCAAAATGCCAAAATCTGCCCTTTTTGCCCCAAAACTTTCCCCATGCCCCAGAATTGCACCTTTTCCCTAAAAAAATCTGCCTTTTAACCCCCAAATCTCGTCCCAAATCCCCAAATCTGCCCCAAGATCCCCAAATTTGCCCCTTTTCACCCCCAAATCTCATCCCAGACCACAAGATCTGCCTTCCACCCTAAATCTGCCCTTTTTATCCCCAAATCCACTCCCACACCCCCAAAATCTGCCTTTTTCACCCCAAAATCTGCCCATTTTACCTCAGAATTTCCCCCACACCGCAAAATCTGCCCTTTTCACCCCAAAATCGATCCCCACACCCCCAAATGCGCCCCTTTTACCTCACAATTTTCCCCCCACCCCAAAACCTGCCCTTTTCTCCCCCAAATCCGCCCATTTTACTTCAGAATGCCTCCCCACAGCCCCAAATCTGCCATTTTCGCCCCCAAATCCTCCCCCAAAACCCCAAATCCGACTGTTTAACCTCAAAAAACGCCTTTATTACCTCAAAACCGTCCTCTTTCCCCTCACAATCCGCCCCCCACCCCCAAAACCGCCCCTTTTCACCCCAAAACCTGACGCCCCCCCCTCCCCCCCCACCTGGTCACGGGGAGCGGCGCGGCGTGCGGGGCGGGGGCGGGGCCGGCCGCGCCGTGACGTCAGCGCCCCCACGGCGGGGCGGGGCGGGGCCTTAAAGGGGCGATGGCGCGCTGAGTCACGGTGGGGACCACTCAGGGCTTTGGGGTTGCCCCCCCCCCTCCCCCCGGGGAGTTTGAGGGACCCCAGGAGGGTTTTAGGGTGCCGGAGGGGGCGGGTGAGGCGCTCTTCGAAGTTTTGGGGTGCCGGGAGGGTGCCAGGAAGGTTGGGGTACGTGGAGGATATTGGGGTGCAAAGGGGGGATTACAGTGCGTTGGGTTTTGGGGTGCAGGGGGGTCCAGGGGCTGCCAGAAGGACATTGGGGTGCCCCGAGGTGGGTATTGGGGTGTCTGGGGGGGTCCCCGGGTGATTTTGGGGAGGCAGAGGGGTCTCCAGGTGGGGTTGGGGGTGCAGTGGGAGCACGACCTTGGGGGAGCAGTTTTGGGGTGCGGGGGGGGTTGCAGGACCTTAAGGGGCTGTTTTGGGGTGCAGGGGGGATTTCAGGTCCGGGTGGGACATTTTTGGGGTGCAGGGGGTGTTGCAGGACCTTGAGGAGCAGTTTTGGGGTGCAGGTGGGGTGGTGGGGTGCAGAGGGGGATCCAGACGGGGGGGGCAGTTTGGGGGTCAGGGGGGTTTAGGGTGCAGGGGGGCGTTGCAAGACCTTGGGGGGCAGATTTGGGGTGCAGGGGGTTGTCGGGGTGTGGGGCGGGATCCAGGCATGTGGGGGCCGGGGGGTTGGGGTGCAGAGGGGGGGGCCCCCATAAAACTCACCGTGGGGTGTCCAGGGGCGGCACTGGGGGCGCCGGGGGCTCCCCCTTATATAGGGGCTCCCCGGGGGGGGGGGGGCGGGGGGCCCCCCCTTTCCTGACCTTCTCGGGTGACCTCTGCCCTTTCGGCCGCCAAAAATAGCGCCCCCCGCCCCACCCCCACCCCCTCCGCAGGAGGGGGAGGGGAAAGGCGCCCCCCTCCCCCACCTTTCTGCCCCCCCTTTAACGCCCCCCCCCCGTCATTTTGCCCCCCACCCCGCCGTTTTGGGGTCCCCCCCTATTCTGCCCCCCTTTGCCCCTCCCACCTTGCCCCTCCCCCCCTTTGCCCCCCCATTTGGGGGGTGACCCCCCCATCGCAATAGTAACGCAGGGGGGTGGTTTCCATGGCAACGGGGGGGGCCTCTCTCCCCCCTCCAATGGGGCTGGGGGACCCCAAGGTGGGGTGCGGGGAAGGGGCGGAGCTTAGAGAGGGGCGGGGCTTAGGAAGCGACAGGGGCGGGGTTACCCAGGTGAGCGCGCCACGTGTTCTCTTCGATATTCAAAACGCGCTCATTAATATTAATGAGCGGGATCGCGCATATTCAATGAGTGACCCCGCCGCGCCGCGCCGGTGTCCGCCCACCTCATTATTATTCATACCGCCCCACCGGAGGCCCCGCCCCGCGCACGCGCGGTTGTCGAGAAAACGCCCCCTCCCCGCAGTGCCGTCGCCATGACAACCCCCGCCGCGGGTTTCTATTGGCCGCCGGTGGAGAGACACCCCCCCCCTCTTCGGCCAATCGGCTCGGCCCGCACCGCCTCCGCTCTGCCCGGCAACGCGCCCGCTCCGCCCTTCTCTATTGGCTGCCGCGCCGGCCAATCAGAAGTGGCGCCAGCGCGCATGCGGGGTGCTCCTTCCCGCGCCGCTCGCCGTTGCCGTGGCGACGCGGCGGCCTGAGGAGGCGGGGGAGGGCGGACGCGTATTTAAATGTATGCAAATGAGCGACCGCGCGGGCTGCTGAATATGCATGAGCGTAGGGCGAGAGCCCCGCCCCTTTGCCGGTGAGGTGCATATCTATAGATAGAAAGGGGGCGGGCCTGCGGGGGGTGGGGGGGGGGCTGAGGTCTGAGGGGGGGGTTGAGGCCTGAGGGGGGGGGTTGAGGCCTGAGGGGGGGGTTGAGGCCTGGGGGGGGGGGTTGTCGGGGGGGGGGGGGCGGGATGCTTGAGTCCCCGGGGTGGGGGGGCATCATTAATCCCCCCGGCCCCGCCCCCCGGTGCCCCGCCCCCCGGTGCCCCGCCCCCCGGTGCCCCGCCCCGGCCCCGCCCCGCCGCCCCCCGCCGTCCCCATGGCCCCCCCCGGGGCGGCGCTGGCCGCGGGGCTCCTCTTCTTCCCGGGGCTCTTCGTGGTGGCCAAGGGCGCGCTGAGGCGGCTGCGCTGCCCCGAGCCCCACGCCGCCATCCTGGCCGCCAGGTACCGCGGGGGGCCGGGGGGCAGCGCTGGGGAGGGGAGGGGACGGGGCTGGGGGGGCGACGGGGCTGGGGAGGGGATGGGGGTGAGGATGGGGAGGGGGACAGGGGGATGGGGAGGGGGCAGGAGGATGGGGACAAGGAGGGGACAGGGCTGGGGAGGGGGACAGGGGGACGGGGAGGGGATGGGGGTGAGGATGAGGAGGGGACAGGGCTGGGGAGGGGGACGGGGGATGGGGACAAGGAGGGGACGGGGTGGGGAGGGGACGGGGACAGGATAGGGCTGGGACAGGGCTGGATGCGGCCCAAGGACAGGGATGAGGATGAGGAGGGGACAGGGGTGGGGAGGGGACGGGGACAGGGTAGGGATGGGGACAGGACAGGGCTGGGGAGGGGGACAGGGGTGGAGGGGGACAAGGAGAAGATGGGGTGGGGGTGGGGACAAGGAGGGGACAGGGGTGGGGAGGGGCCGGGGACAGGACGGGGCTGGATGCGGCCCAAGGACAGGGATGAGGATGAGGAGGGGACGGGGACAGGACAGGGATGGGGACAGGGAGGGGACAGGGCTGGATGTGGCCCAAGGAAAGGGGCAGGGATGGGGACAAGGAGGGGGACAGGGATGGAGGGGGACGGGGACACTGCGGGGATGGGGCTGGATGTGGCCCAAGGACAGGGACGGGCAGGGATGGGGACGAGGATGAGGAGGGGACGGGGACACTGTGGGGCCAGGATGGATGTGGCACAAGGACAGGGGCAGGGCAGGGAGGGGACAGGGGTGGGGGGGGACAGGGACAGGGGTGGTTGGGGACAAAGAGGGGGACAGGGATGAGGAGGGACCTTGCAGGGATGGGACAAGGACAGCACCGGGAGGGGGCAGGGATCACTTGGGGACGGGGTAAGGCCGAGGGTGGCTCTGGGAGGGGACAGGGATGGCCGTGGGGACAAGGACAGCCAGGGGACAGGGATTAGCGTGGCATGGAGGGGGGAACACGGGGGGGACAAGGACAGCTCGGGGACAGGGTTGTGGGTGGCACAGGGTGGGGACACCACGGGGACATCCTGGGGCAGGTGGGGGGTGGCTGCTGGCCCCTCATTCCCCCCGGTGTCCCCCCGTGTCCCCAGGCTGGTGTCCTCGGTGCAGGCGGTGATGGCCTCCACGGCCGGGTACATCATCTCCTCCTCCTGCCAACATGTCATCGATGACCAGTGAGTCCCACGGGTGTCACCCACTGGCACCCACGGGTGACACCCCCTCCTCGCCCCACGGCACCCACCGGTGATGCTGACCCACGGCACTCTGGGTTGATGTTGACCCACAGCGCCCATGGGTGTCCCCAGAGCACCCGTGGCAGCCCCACAGCACCCATGGGTGACCCAACATCTATAGGGCACCCCCTTGGCATCCCACAGCCCCATGGACCCCACAGCCCTCTGGCAGCCCCCCAGCCCCGTGGCATCCCCATGACACCCATGGGTGACTCAGCACCCATTGGGCAGCCCTATGGCAACCCACAGCCGCACAGCAGCCCCACAGCACCCATGGGTGCTCCCCCAGCCCTATGGCAGACCCCCAGCCCCAGGGGAGTCCCCACAGCCCCCCAGTACCCGTGGGTGACTCAGCACCCACAGGGCGCCCCTATGGCAACCCACAGCCCCATGGCAGCCCCAAAGCACCCACAGGTAACCCTTCACCCCTCCCAGCACCCATGGGTGCTTCCCCCAGCCCTCTGGCAGCCCCACAGCACCCTTCAGTCCCCCCCAGCACCCATGGTTGACCCCTCCAGCCCCATGGCAGCCCCACATCAGCCAGGAGTGCCCCCAGCCCCATGGGAGCCCCACAGCACGCGTGGGTGCCCTCAACAGCCCCCTGGCAGCCCCTCAGCACCCATGGGTGCCCCCAGCCCCATGGCAGCCCCCCAGCACCCACAAGTGACACTTCAACCCCACCCCCCCAGCACCCTTGGTTGACACCCTCCAGCCCCCATACAGACCCCCAGCGCCCATGGGTGCCCCCCAGCCCCCACGGGTGACCTTCACCCCTGCCCAGCACCCATGGGTGCCCCCCCTCCCACCACCGCAGCACCGTTCAGCACTGGACAGCGCCCGGACCCCTGGGTCCCTTTTTGGGGGGGAGGGGTGGTCCTGGACACCTGGGTCCCTTTTGGGGGGGAGGGGCGGCCTGGACCCCTGGGACCCTTTGGGTGGGGGGGGAGGGGCGGCCTGGACACGTGGGTCCCTTTGGGGGGGGGAGGGGCAGCCCGGACCCCTGGGTCCCTTGGTGGGGGGGAAGGGGCAGCCTGGACACGTGGGTCCCTTGGTGGGGGGGAAGGGGCAGCCTGGACCCCTGGGTCCCTTGGTGGGGGGGGAGGGGCGGCCCGGACCCCTGGGTCCCTTGGTGGGGGGGGAGGGGCGGCCCGGACCCCTGGGTCCCTTGGTGGGGGGGGAGGGGCGGCCCGGACCCCTGGGTCCCTTTGGGTGGGGGGAGGGGGAGGGGAGGGATTAAGCGGGAGCAGCTGCGCGGGGGCTCAGCCGGGATTAACCCACACACCCGGGTCCCCTTTGGGGGGGGGGGGAGGGGCGACTCGGAGGCCCGGGTGCCCTTTGGGTGGGGGAGGGGCGACTCGGAGCCCCGGGTGCCCCCATGTCACCCCCCCTCCCCCCCCAGGCACTGGCTGGCGGGGGCGTACCCCCAATTTGCCGTCCCCTACTTCGTCTACGACGTCTACGCCATGTTCCTGTGTCACCGTCACCGGGGGCGGGTGAAGGGCCACGAAGCGGCCCCTCCCCCGTCGCTGCGCGCGGCCGCCGGCGCCTACCTGCGCAAGGACCTGCTGATGGTGCTCCACCACGCCGCCATGGTGCTCGTCTGCTTCCCCGTGGCCACCGTGAGTGGGGCCGGGGACACGCGGGGACCTGGGGGGGCCTCGGGGACACGCGGGGACCTGGGGGGGGCCTCGGGGACACGGGGAGGGGACGGGGATGTGAGATGGGGGACCATGGTCTTGGGCTGGACGTGGTTATGGGGGGACACCACACCCCCGTGGTGCTTGGTGACCTCTTGATGGCCGTGGAGGTGGGGCCATGGGGCCACTTGGGGATGGTTGGGGAGATCCTGGGGTCACACAGGATGCTTTGGGGACCCCCTGGGGACACACGGGATGGAGGGTCCTCATGTGGGATGGATGTGGTTATGGAGGGCCACCACACCCTTGTGGTCTTCAATGGCTTCCCCATGACCACAGAGGGTGGAACCAGGGACCCGAGATGGTTGGGGTCACCTCGGGGACACAGGGAGGGGACGGGGATGTGAGATGGGGGACCATGGTCTTGGGCTGGACGTGGTTATGGGGGGCCACCACACCTCAGTGGTGCTTGGTGACCTCTCGATGGTTGTGGAGGTGGAGCCATGGGGCCACTTGGGGATGGCTGGGGAGATCTTGGGGACCCCCTGGGGATACATGGGATGGAGGGTCCTCATGTGGGATGGACGTGGTTATGGAGGGCCAACACACCCCCATGGTCTACAATGGCTTCCCCATGACCACGGAGGGTGGAAACAGGGCCACAGGATGGTTGGGGTCACCTCGGGGACACGGGGAGGGGACGGGGATGTGAGATGGGGGACCATGGTCTTGGGCTGGACATGGTTATGGGGGGCCACCACACCCCCGTGGTGCTTGGTGACCTCTCGATGGCCGTGGAGGTGGGGCCATGGGGACACAGGATGGTTGGGGACACCCTGGGGACACACGGGATGGAAGGACGTCTTGTGGGCTGGACGTGGTTATGGAGGGCCACCACACTCTCATGGTCTTCAGTGGCTTCCCCATGACCCTGGAGGGTGGAAACAGGGACACAGGATGGTTGGGGTCACCTCGGGGACACGGGGAGGGGATGGGGATGTGAGATGGAGGACCATGGTCTTGGGCTGGACGTGGTTATGGGGGGGCCACCACACCTCAGTGGTGCTTGGTGACCTCTCGATGGTTGTGGAGGTGGAGCCATGGGGACACAGGATGCTTGGGGACACCCTGGGTACACGGGATGGGTTGGAGACACTTGGGGACACAGGATGGAGGGACGTCTTGTGGGCTGGACGTGGTTATGGGGGGCCACCACACCCCCGTGGTGCTTGGTGACCTCTTGATGGCCGTGGAGGTGGGGCCATGGGGCCACTTGGGGATGGTTGGGGAGATCCTGGGGTCACACAGGATGCTTTGGGGACCCCCTGGGGACACATGGGATGGAGGGTCCTCATGTGGGATGGACGTGGTTATGGAGGGCCACCACACCCTCGTGGTCTTCAATGGCTTCCCCATGACCACGGAGGGTGGAACCAGGGACCCGAGATGGTTGGGGTCACCTCGGGGACACGGGGAGGGGACGGGGATGTGAGATGGGGGACCATGGTCTTGGGCTGGACATGGTTATGGGGGGCCACCACACCCCCGTGGTGCTTGGTGACCTCTCGATGGCCGTGGAGGTGGGGCCATGGGGACACAGGATGGCTGGGGACACCCTGGGGACACACGGGATGGAAGGACGTCTTGTGGGCTGGACATGGTTATGGAGGGCCACCACACTCTCATGGTCTTCAATGGCTTCCCCATGACCCTGGAGGGTGGAAACAGGGACACAGGATGGTTGGGGTCACCTCGGGGACACGGGGAGGGGATGGGGATGTGAGATGGGGGACCATGGTCTTGGGCTGGACATGGTTATGGGGGGCCACCACACCTCAGTGGTGCTTGGTGACCTCTCGATGGCCGTGGAGGTGGGGCCATGGGGACACAGGATGGCTGGGGACACCCTGGGGACACACGGGATGGAAGGACGTCTTGTGGGCTGGACGTGGTTATGGAGGGCCACCACACTCTCATGGTCTTCAATGGCTTCCCCATGACCCTGGAGGGTGGAAACAGGGACACAGGATGGTTGGGGTCACCTCGGGGACACGGGGAGGGGACGGGGATGTGAGATGGAGGACCATGGTCTTGGGCTGGACGTGGTTATGGGGGGGCCACCACACCTCAGTGGTGCTTGGTGACCTCTCGATGGTTGTGGAGGTGGAGTCATGGGGACACAGGATGCTTGGGGACACCCTGGGTGCACGGGATGGGTTGGAGACACTTGGGGACACAGGATGGAGGGATGTCTTGTGGGCTGGACGTGGTTATGGGGGGCCACCACACCCCCGTGGTGCTTGGTGACCTCTTGATGGCCGTGGAGGTGGGGCCATGGGGCCACTTGGGGATGGTTGGGGAGATCCTGGGGTCACGCAGGATGCTTTGGGGACCCCCTGGGGACACACGGGATGGAGGGTCCTCGTGGGATGGATGTGGTTATGGAGGGCCACCACACCCTCGTGGTCTTCAATGGCTTCCCCATGACCACGGAGGGTGGAACCAGGGACCCGAGATGGTTGGGGTCACCTCGGGGACACGGGGAGGGGACGGAGATGTGAGATGGGGGACCATGGTCTTGGGCTGGACGTGGTTATGGGGGGCCACCACACCTCAGTGGTGCTTGGTGACCTCTCGATGGCCGTGGAGGTGGAGCCATGGGGCCACTTGGGGTCGTTGGGATGTTTGGGGACACTTGGGGACACAGGATGGAGGGTCCTCATGTGGGATGGACGTGGTTATGGAGGGCCACCACACCCCCATGGTGCTCTTGGCTTCCCCATGACCACGGAGGTGGGACCATGGGGACACTGGGATGTTCAGGGACCCGCCCTGGGGACGAGGCATGGTTGGGTGCCCCCGTTCCCTCGCCGTCCAATCAACCGTGGCCTTGCTGGACCCACGTGTCCCCCTCCCCACCCTCCCCCCAGCTATGGCGCCAAGGGAAGGGCGACTTCTTCTTGGGGTGTCTCCTGATGGCCGAGCTCAGCACCCCCTTCGTCTGCCTCGGCAAGGTCCTCATCCTGGTGAGCCCCGCCCCCGCCCGCGGGTGGGGCCGGCCGGGGTCCCCCAGAGCCGTGGGGGGTGGGGGGGGTCCATGGGTCCCTCAAGCGTGGGGAGATGTGGGGTGTCCGTGTGTCCCTCAACCGTAGGGGGTGTCCGTGTGTCCCTCAACCGTGGGGAGATGGGGGGCGTCCGTGTGTCCCTCAACCGTGGGGAGATGTGGGGCGTCCATGTGTCCCTCAAGAGTGGGGTGTCCGTGTGTCCCTCAACCGTGGGGGGTGTCCGTGTGTCCCTCAAGCGTGGGGAGATGTGGGGTGTCTGTGTGTCCCTCAACCATGGGGTGTCCATGTGTCCCTGCTGGGTGCCACGGCATGTCCGTGCGTCCCCCGGGGGGTGCTGTGGCGTGTCCGTGCGTCCCCCGGGGGGTGCCGCGGCGTGTCCGTGTGTCCCCCGGGGGGTACCGCTGGGTGTCCGTGTGTCCCCCGGGGGGTGCCGCGGCGTGTCCGTGTGTCCCCCGGGGGGGTACCGCTGGGTGTCCGTGTGTCCCCCGGGGGGTGCCGCGGCGTGTCCGTGTGTCCCCCGGGGGGTACCGCTGGGTGTCCGTGCGTCCCCCGGGGGGTACCGCTGGGTGTCCGTGTGTCCCCCGGGGGTACCGCTGGGTGTCCGTGCGTCCCCCGGGGGTACCGCTGGGTGTCCGTGTGTCCCCCGGGGGTACCGCTGGGTGTCCGTGTGTCCCCCGGGGGGTACCGCTGGGTGTCCGTGTGTCCCCCGGGGGGTGCCGCGGCGTGTCCGTGTGTCCCCCGGGGGGTGCCGCGGCGTGTCCGTGTGTCCGAGCGCCGCCCTCCCGCAGTTCCAGCGCCAGCACACGGCCCTGCACAAGCTCAACGGCGCCGCCCTGCTGGTGACCTTCCTCCTGTGCCGCGTCCTCCTCTTCCCCTACCTGTACTGGGCCTACGGGCGCCAGCGGGGGCTGCCGCTGCTGGGGGTCCCCGCCGCCCTGCCCCCCGCCTACAACGCCGCCGCCGCCGCCCTCCTGGCCCCACAGCTCTACTGGTTCGCCCTCATCTGCCGGGGGGCTTGGCGCCTCTTCCGCGCCCCTCCCCCCGCGCCCCCCCCACAGCCCCCCTGAGCCGCCCCCCCCCACCCACCTTCCCCACCCCACCCCCCCCCGATGGGACCCCGACCTCACCCTTCCCCCACATCGGCACCCTGGGGAGCGGGGAGGGGTGGGGGGGGTGTCTCGGCGGGGGGAGGGTTGAGGTATCTGTGGGGCAGCTTGGGGTGGGGGCTCTAGGGGCAGTTTAGGGGGTTCTGGGGCACCCAGGGGGTCCTGGGGTGGGTCCTGGTGTCCCTGTGGGGCACCTTGGAGGGTCCTAAGGTCCCTATAGGGCACCCTGCGGGGTTCTGGGGCACCCTGGGGTCGCTATGGGGCACCTTGGGGGGTCCTGGTTTCCCTATGGGGCACGCTGGTGGGTTCTGGGGTACCCTGGGGTCACTATGGGGCACCTTGGAGGGTCCTGAGGTCCTTATGGGGCACCCTGGGGTCACTATGGAGCACCCTGGGGTCTCTATGGGGCACCCTGCAGGGTTCTGGGGCACCCTGGGGTCACTATGGGGCACCCTGGGGGGTTCTGGGGCACCCTTGGGTCACTATGGGGCACTCTGGGGGGTTCTGGGGCACCCTGGGGTCACTACGGGGCACCTTGGAGGGTCCTGAGGTCCCTATGGGGCACCCTGGGGGGTCGTGAGGTCCCTATAGGGCATCCCGGGGGGTTCTGGGGCACCCTGGATCGCTATGGGGCACCCCAAGGCCCCGTGGGTCCCGCCGCCCCACCTGTGGGTACCCCCTGGGGTCACAGGGATGGCACCACCCCTAGGGGGTCCCCGGCCCCTCCCCCATCTCTGGGGATCCCGATCCCCTCCCCCCCACCCCGCGGGAGTCCTCGGGCCCCTCCCCCAACCCAGCCCCTCCCTCTCCCGTCCCCACCCCAGGGGTCGCGCCCCTCCCCCAGCCCCGCCCCCGGCCCCGCCCCCACCCTGAGAGCGGCCGGACCCACATTAAAGGACTTTGGGGACCCCCAACCTCGTCCATTCAGGGGGGATGGGCAGCACCGGGACCCCGCGTCGTCACCCACCAGTACAGACTGGGAACCCTCCCAGTACACACTGGGGCCTTTCAACCCCTCCCAGTACACACTGGGAACCCTCCCAGTACACACTGGGGCCTTTCAACCCCTCCCAGTACACACTGGGAACCCTCCCAGTACACACTGGGGCCTTTCAACCTCTCCCAGTACAGACTGGGGCCTTTCAACCCCTCCCAGTACAGACTGCGAACCCTCCCAGTAGAGACTGGGGCCTTTCAACCCCTCCCGGTACAGACTGGGAACCCTCCCAGTACAGACTGGGGCCTTTCAACCCCTCCCAGTACACACTGGGGCCTTTCAACCCCTCCCAGTACAGACTGGTGCCTTTCAAGCCCTCCCAGTACACACTGGGAACCCTCCCAGTACACACTGGGGCGTTTCAACCCCTCCCAGTACACACTGGGAACCCTCCCAGTACAGACTGGGGCCTTTCAACCCCTCCCAGTACACACTGGGGCCTTTCAACCCCTCCCAGTACACACTGGGAACCCTCCCAGTACAGACTGGGGCCTTTCAACCCCTCCCAGTACACACTGGGAACCCTCCCAGTACAGACTGGGGCCTTTCAACCCCTCCCAGTACACACTCAGAACCCTCCCAGTACAGACTGGGGCCTTTCAACCACTCCCAGTACAGACTGGGGCCTTTCAACCCCTCCCAGTACACACTGGGAACCCTCCCAGTACAGACTGGGGCCTTTCAACCCCTCCCTGTACACACTGGGAACACTCCCAGTACAGACTGGGGCCTTTCAACCCCTCCCAGTACACACTGGGAACCCTCCCAGTACACAGTGGGGCCTTTCAACCCCTCCCAGTACAGACTGCGAACCCTCCCAGTACACACTGGGGCCTTTCAACCCCTCCCTGTACACACTGGGAACACTCCCAGTACAGACTGGGGCCTTTCAACCCCTCCCAGTACAGACTGGGAACCCTCCCAGTACACACTGGGGCCTTTCTACCCCTCCCAGTACACACTGGGGCCTTTCAACCCCGCCCAGTACACACTCAGAACCCTCCCAGTACAGACTGGGGCCTGTCAACCCCTCCCAGTACAGACTGCGAACCCTCCCAGTACACACTGGGGCCTTTCAACCCCTCCCAGTACAGACTGGGAACCCTCCCAGTACACACTGGGGCCTTTCAAACCCTCCCAGTACACACTGGGAATCCTCCCAGTACAGACTGGGGCCTTTCAACCCCTCCCAGTACAGACTGGGGCCTTTCAACCCCTCCCAGTACACGCTGGGAACCCTCCCAGTACAGACTGGTGCCTTTCAACCCCTCCCAGTACACACTGGGAACCCTCCCAGTACAGACTGGGGCTTTTCAACCCCTCCCAGTACACACTGGGGCCTTTCAACCCCTCCCTGTACAGACTGGGAACACTCCCAGTACAGACTGGGGCCTTTCAACCCCTCCCACTACAGACTGCGAACCCTCCCAGTAGAGACTGGGGCCTTTCAACCCCTCCTGGTACAGACTGGGAACCCTCCCAGTACAGACTGGGGCCTTTCAACCCCTCCCAGTACAGACTGGGGCCTTTCAACCCCTCCCAATACACACTGGGGCCTTTCAACCCCTCCCAGTACACACTGGGAACCCTCCCAGTACACACTGGGGCGATTCAACCCCTCCCAGTACACACTGGGAACCCTCCCAGTACAGACTGGGGCATTTCAACCCCTCCCAATACACACTGGGGCCTTTCAACCCCTCCCAGTACACACTGGGAACCCTCCCAGTACACACTGGGGCGTTTCAACCCCTCCCAGTACACACTGGGAACCCTCCCAGTACAGACTGGGGCATTTCAACCCCTCCCAGTACAGACTGGGGCCTTTCAACCCCTCCCAGTACACACTGGGAACCCTCCCAGTACACACTGGGGCCTTTCAACCCCTCCCAGTACACACTGGGAACCCTCCCAGTACAGACTGGGGCCTTTCAACCACTCCCAGTACAGACTGGGGCCTTTCAACCCTCCCAGTACACACTGGGAACCCTCCCAGTACACACTGGGGCCTTTCAACCCCTCCCAGTAGACACTGGGGCCTTTCAATCCGTCCCAGTACACACTGGGGCCTTTCGAACCATCCCAGAACAGACTGGGAACCGTCCTAGTCGAGACTAGGGACTTTCAACCCCTCCCAGTACACACTGGGAACCCTCCCAGTACACACTGGGGCCTTTCAACCCCTCCCAGTACAGACTGGGAACCCTCCCAGTACACACTGGGGCCTTTCAACCCCTCCCAGTACACACTGGGAACCCTCCCAGTACACACTGGGGCCTTTCAACCCCTCCCAGTACACACTGGGGCCTTTCAACCCCTCCCAGTACAGAGTGCGAACCCTCCCAGTAGAGACTGGGGCCTTTCAACCCCTCCCGGTACAGACTGGGAACCCTCCCAGTACAGACTGGGGCCTTTCAACCCCTCCCAGTACATACTGGGGCCTTTCAACCCCTCCCAATACAGAATGGGAAACCTCCCAGTACACACTGGGGCCTTTCAACCCCTCCCAGTACACACTGGGGCCTTTCAACCCCTCCCAGTAGACACTGGGAACACTCCCAGTACACACTGGGGCCTTTCAAACCCTCCCAGTACACACTGGGAATCCTCCTAGTACACACTGGGGCCTTTCAACCCCTCCCAGTACACACTGGGAACCCTCCCAGTACAGACTGGGGCCTTTCAACCCTCCCAGTACACACTGGGAACCCTCCCAGTACAGACTGGGGCGTTTCAACCCCTCCCAGTACACACTGGAGCCTTTCAACCCCTCCCAGTACAGACTGGGAACCCTCCCAGTACAGACTGGGGACTTTCAACCCCTCCCAGTACAGACTGGGGCCTTTCAACCCCTCCCGTTACACACTGGGAACCCTCCCAGTAGACACTGGGGCCTTTCAATCCGTCCCAGTACACACTGGGGCCTTTCAAACCCTCCCAGTACACACTGGGAACCGTCCTAGTCGAGACTAGGGACTTTCAACCCCTCCCAGTACACACTGGGAACCCTCCCAGTACACACTGGGGCCTTTTAACCCCTCCCAGTACACACTGGGAACCCTCCCAGTACACACTGGGGCCTTTCAACCCCTCCCAGTACAGACTGGGAACCCTCCCAGTACACACTGGGGCCTTTCAAACCCTCCCAGTACACACTGGGAATCCTCCCAGTACAGACTGGGGCCTTTCAACCCCTCCCAGTACAGACTGGGGCCTTTCAACCCCTCCCAGTACACACTGGGAACCCTCCCAGTACACACTGGGGCCTTTCAACCCCTCCCAGTACACACTGGGAACCCTCCCAGTACAGACTGGGGCCTTTCAACCTCTCCCAGTACACACTGGGGCCTTTCAACCCCTCCCAGTACACACTGGGAACCCTCCCAGTACACACTGGGGCCTTTCAACCCCTCCCAGTACACACTGGGGCCTTTCAACCCCTCCTTGTACACACTGGGAACACTCCCAGTACAGACTGGGGCCTTTCAACCCCTCCCAGTACAGACTGGGGCCTTTCAACCCCTCCCAGTACACACTGGGGCCTTTCAACCCCTCCCAGTACAGACTGGGAACCCTCCCAGTACACACTGGGGCCTTTCAAACCGTCCCAGTTCACACTGGGGCCTTTCAACCCCTCCCAGTACACACTGGGAACCGTACTAGTCGAGACGAGGGACTTTCAACCCCTCCCAGTACACACTGGGAACCCTCCCAGTACAGACTGGGGCATTTCAACCCCTCCCAGTACACACTGGGAACCCTCCCAGTACACAGTGGGGCCTTTCAACCCCTCCCTGTACACACTGGGAACCCTCCCAGTACAGACTGGGGCCTTTCAACCCCTCCCAGTACACACTGGGAACCCTCCCAGTACACACTGGGGCCCTTCAACCCCTCCCAGTACAGACTGGGAACCCTCCCAGTACACACTGGGGCCTTTCAACCCCTCCCTGTACACACTGGGAACACTCCCAGTACAGACTGGGGCCTTTCAACCCCTCCCAGTACACACTGGGAACACTCCCAGTACATACTGGGGCCTTTCAACCCCTCCCAGTACACACTGGGAACCCTCCCAGTACAGACTGGGGCCTTTCTACCCCTCCCAGTACAGACTGGGGCCTTTCAACCCCGCCCAGTACACACTGGGAACCCTCCCAGTACACACTGGGGACTTTCAACCCCTCCCAGTACAGACTGGGGCCTTTCAAACCCTCCCAGTACACACTGGGAACCCTCCCAGTAGACACTGGGGCCTTTCAATCCGTCCCAGTACACACTGGGGCCTTTCAAACCCTCCCAGTACACACTGGGAACCGTCCTAGTCGAGACTAGGGACTTTCAACCCCTCCCAGTACACACTGGGAACCCTCCCAGTACAGACTGGTGCCTTTCAAGCCCTCCCAGTACACACTGGGAACCCTCCCAGTACAGACTGGTGCCTTTCAAGCCCTCCCAGTACACACTGGGAACCCTCCCAGTACACACTGGGGCATTTCAACCCCTACCAGTACAGACTGGGAACACTCCCAGTACACACTGGGGCCTTTCAAACCCTCCCAGTACACACTGGGAATCCTCCCAGTACACACTGGGGCCTTTCAAACCCTCCCAGTACACACTGGGAATCCTCCCAGTACAGACTGGGGCCTTTCAACCCCTCCCAGTACAGACTGGGGCCTTTCAACCCCTCCCAGTACACACTGGGAACCCTCCCAGTACAGACTGGAGCCTTTCAACCCCTCCCAGTACACACTGGGAACCCTCCCAGTACACACTGGGGCCTTTCAACCTCTCCCAGTACAGACTGGGGCCTTTCAACCCCTCCCAGTAGACACTGGGAACCCTCCCAGTACAGACTGGGGCCTTTCAACCCCTCCCAGTACACACTGGGGCCTTTCAACCCCTCCCTGTACAGACTGGGAACACTCCCAGTACAGACTGGGGCCTTTCAACCCCTCCCAGTACAGACTGGGGCATTTCAACCCCTCCCAGTACACCCTGGGGCCTTTCAACCCCTCCCAGTACAGACTGCGAACCCTCCCAGTACAGACTGGGGCCTTTCAAACCGTCCCAGTACACACTGGGGCCTTTCAACCCCTCCCAGTACACACTGGGAACCGTACTAGTCGAGACTAGGGACATTCAACCCCTCCCAGTACACAGTGGGAACCCTGCCAGTACAGACTGGGGCCTTTCAACCCCTCCCAGTACACACTGGGAACCCTCCCAGTACAGACTGGGGTGTTTCAACCCCTCCCTGTACACACTGGGAACCCTCCCAGTACAGACTGGGGCCTTTCAAGCCCTCCCAGTACACACTGGGTACCCTCCCAGTACACACTGGGGCCTTTCAACCCCTCCCAGTACAGACTGCGAACCCTCCCAGTACACACTGGGGCCTTTCAACGCCTCCCAGTACGCACTGGGAACACTCCCAGTACAGACTGGGGCCTTTCAACCCCTCCCAGTACACACTGGGAATCCTCCCAGTACAGACTGGGGTCTTTCAACCCCTGCCAGTACAGACTGGGGCCTTTCAACCCCTCCCAGTACACACTGGGAACCCTCCCAGTACAGACTGGTGCCTTTCAACCCCTCCCAGTACACACTGGGAACCCTCCCAGTACACACTGGGGCCTTTCAACCTCTCCCAGTACAGACTGGGGCCTTTCAACCCCTCCCAGTAGACACTGGGAACCCTCCCAGTACAGACTGGGGCCTTTCAACCCCTCCCAGTACACACTGGGGCCTTTCAACCCCTCCCTGTACAGACTGGGAACACTCCCAGTACAGACTGGGGCCTTTCAACCCCTCCCAGTACAGACTGGGGCATTTCAACCCCTCCCAGTACACACTGGGGCCTTTCAACCCCTCCCAGTACAGACTGCGAACCCTCCCAGTACAGACTGGGGCCTTTCAAACCGTCCCAGTACACACTGGGGCCTTTCAACCCCTCCCAGTACACACTGGGAACCGTACTAGTCGAGACTAGGGACTTTCAACCCCTCCCAGTACACACTGGGAACCCTCCCAGTACACACTGGGGCCTTTCAACCCCTCCCAGTACACACTGGGAACCCTCCCAGTACAGACTGGGGCGTTTCAACCCCTCCCTGTACACACTGGGAACACTCCCAGTACAGACTGGGGCCTTTCAAGCCCTCCCAGTACAGACTGGGAACCGTCCTAGTCGAGACTAGGGACTTTCAACCCCTCCCAGTACAGACTGCGAACCCTCCCAGTACACACTGGGGCCTTTCAACCCCTCCCAGTACACACTGGGAACCCTCCCAGTACACACTGGGGCCTTTCAACCCCTCCCAGTACACACTGGGGCCTTTCAACCCCTCCCAGTACAGAGTGCGAACCCTCCCAGTACAGACTGGGGCCTTTCAACCCCTCCCAGGACACACTGGGGCCTTTCAACCCCTCCCAGTACAGAATGGGAAACCTCCCAGTACACACTGGGGCCTTTCAACCCCTCCCAGTACACACAGGGGCCTTTCAACCCCTCCCAGTACACACTGGGAACCCTCCCAGTACACACTGGGGCCTTTCAACCCCTCCCAGTACACACTGGGAATCCTCCTAGTACACACTGGGGCCTTTCAACCCCTCCCAGTACACACTGGGAACGCTCCCAGTACAGACTGGGGCCTTTCAACCCCTCCCAGTACACACTGGGAACCCTCCCAGTACAGACTGGGGCCTTTCAACCCCTCCCAGTACAGACTGGGGCCTTTCAACCCCTCCCAGTACACACTCGGAACCCTCCCAGTACAGACTGGGGACTTTCAACACCTCCCAGTACAGACTGGGGCCTTTCAACCCCTCCCGTTACACACTGGGAACCCTCCCAGTAGACACTGGGGCCTTTCAATCCGTCCCAGTACACACTGGGGCCTTTTAAACCCTCCCAGTACACACTGGGAACCGTCCTAGTCGAGACTAGGGACATTCAACCCCTCCCAGTACACACTGGGAACCCTCCCAGTACAGACTGGTGCCTTTCAAGCCCTCCCAGTACACACTGGGAACCCTCCCAGTACACACTGGGGCCTTTCAACCCCTCCCGTTACACACTGGGAACGCTCCCAGTACAGACTGGGGCCTGTCAACCCCTTCCAGTACAGACTGCGAACCCTCCCAGTACACACTGGGGCCTTTCAACCCCTCCCAGTACACACTGGGAACCCTCCCAGTACACACTGGGGCCTTTCAAACCCTCCCAGTACACACTGGGAACCCTCCCAGTACACACTGGGGCCTTTCTACCCCTCCCAGTACAGACCGGTGCCTTCCAACCCCGCCCAGTACACACTGGCAACCCTCCCAGTACACACTGGGGACTTTCAACCCCTCCCAGTACAGACTGGGGCCTTTCAACCCCTCCCGTTACACACTGGGAACCCTCCCAGTAGACACTGGGGCCTTTCAATCCGTCCCAGTACACACTGGGGCCTTTCAAACCCTCCCAGTACACACTGGGAACCGTCCTAGTCGAGACTAGGGACTTTCAACCCCTCCCAGTACACACTGGGAACCCTCCCAGTACAGACTGGTGCCTTTCAACCCCTACCAGTACACACTGGGAACCCTCCCAGTACACACTGGGGCCTTTCAACCCCGCCCAGTACGGACTGGGAACCCTCCCAGTACACACTGGGGCCTTTCAAACCCTCCCAGTACACACTGGGAATCCTCCCAGTACACACTGGGGCCTTTCAACCCCTCCCAGTACACACTGGGAACCCTCCCAGTACAGACTGGTGCCTTTCAACCCCTCCCAGTACACACTGGGAACCCTCCCAGTACACACTGGGGCCTTTCAACCTCTCCCAGTACAGAATGGGGCCTTTCAACCCCTCCCAGTACACACTGGGAACCCTCCCAGTACAGACTGGGGCCTTTCAACCCCTCCCAGTACACACTGGGGCCTTTCAACCCCGCCCAGTACACACTGGGAACCCTCCCAGTACACACTGGGGACTTTCAAACCCTCCCAGTACAGACTGGGGCATTTCAACCCCTCCCGTTACACACTGGGAACCCTCCCAGTACAGACTGGGGCCTTTCAAACCGTCCCAGTACACACTGGGGCCTTTCAACCCCTCCCAGTACACGCTGGGAACCCTCCCAGTACACACTGGGGCCTTTCAACCCCTCCCAGTACAGACTGCGAACCCTCCCAGTACAGACTGGGGCCTTTCAAACCGTCCCAGTACACACTGGGGCCTTTCAACCCCTCCCAGTACACACTGGGAACCGTACTAGTCGAGACTAGGGACATTCAACCCCTCCCAGTACACACTGGGAACCCTGCCAGTACAGACTGGGGCCTTTCAACCCCTCCCAGTACACACTGGGAACCCTCCCAGTACAGACTGGGGTGTTTCAACCCCTCCCTGTACACACTGGGAACCCTCCCAGTACAGACTGGGGCCTTTCAAGCCCTCCCAGTACACACTGGGTACCCTCCCAGTACACACTGGGGCCTTTCAACCCCTCCCAGTACAGACTGCGAACCCTCCCAGTACACACTGGGGCCTTTCAACGCCTCCCAGTACGCACTGGGAATACTCCCAGTACAGACTGGGGCCTTTCAACCCCTCCCAGTACACACTGGGAATCCTCCCAGTACAGACTGGGGTCTTTCAACCCCTGCCAGTACAGACTGGGGCCTTTCAACCCCTCCCAGTACACACTGGGAACCCTCCCAGTACAGACTGGTGCCTTTCAACCCCTCCCAGTACACACTGGGAACCCTCCCAGTACACACTGGGGCCTTTCAACCTCTCCCAGTACAGACTGGGGCCTTTCAACCCCTCCCAGTAGACACTGGGAACCCTCCCAGTACAGACTGGGGCCTTTCAACCCCTCCCAGTACACACTGGGGCCTTTCAACCCCTCCCTGTACAGACTGGGAACACTCCCAGTACAGACTGGGGCCTTTCAACCCCTCCCAGTACAGACTGGGGCATTTCAACCCCTCCCAGTACACACTGGGGCCTTTCAACCCCTCCCAGTACAGACTGCGAACCCTCCCAGTACAGACTGGGGCCTTTCAAACCGTCCCAGTACACACTGGGGCCTTTCAACCCCTCCCAGTACACACTGGGAACCGTACTAGTCGAGACTAGGGACTTTCAACCCCTCCCAGTACACACTGGGAACCCTCCCAGTACAGACTGGGGCCTTTCAACCCCTCCCAGTACACACTGGGAACCCTCCCAGTACAGACTGGGGCGTTTCAACCCCTCCCTGTACACACTGGGAACACTCCCAGTACAGACTGGGGCCTTTCAAGCCCTCCCAGTACAGACTGGGAACCGTCCTAGTCGAGACTAGGGACTTTCAACCCCTCCCAGTACAGACTGCGAACCCTCCCAGTACAGACTGGGGCCTTTCAACCCCTCCCAGTACACACTGGGAACCCTCCCAGTACACACTGGGGCCTTTCAACCCCTCCCAGTACACACTGGGGCCTTTCAACCCCTCCCAGTACAGAGTGCGAACCCTCCCAGTACAGACTGGGGCCTTTCAACCCCTCCCAGGACACACTGGGGCCTTTCAACCCCTCCCAGTACAGAATGGGAAACCTCCCAGTACACACTGGGGCCTTTCAACCCCTCCCAGTACACACAGGGGCCTTTCAACCCCTCCCAGTACACACTGGGAACCCTCCCAGTACACACTGGGGCCTTTCAACCCCTCCCAGTACACACTGGGAATCCTCCTAGTACACACTGGGGCCTTTCAACCCCTCCCAGTACACACTGGGAACGCTCCCAGTACAGACTGGGGCCTTTCAACCCCTCCCAGTACACACTGGGAACCCTCCCAGTACAGACTGGGGCCTTTCAACCCCTCCCAGTACAGACTGGGGCCTTTCAACCCCTCCCAGTACACACTCGGAACCCTCCCAGTACAGACTGGGGACTTTCAACACCTCCCAGTACAGACTGGGGCCTTTCAACCCCTCCCGTTACACACTGGGAACCCTCCCAGTAGACACTGGGGCCTTTCAATCCGTCCCAGTACACACTGGGGCCTTTTAAACCCTCCCAGTACACACTGGGAACCGTCCTAGTCGAGACTAGGGACATTCAACCCCTCCCAGTACACACTGGGAACCCTCCCAGTACAGACTGGTGCCTTTCAAGCCCTCCCAGTACACACTGGGAACCCTCCCAGTACACACTGGGGCCTTTCAACCCCTCCCGTTACACACTGGGAACGCTCCCAGTACAGACTGGGGCCTGTCAACCCCTTCCAGTACAGACTGCGAACCCTCCCAGTACACACTGGGGCCTTTCAACCCCTCCCAGTACACACTGGGAACCCTCCCAGTACACACTGGGGCCTTTCAAACCCTCCCAGTACACACTGGGAACCCTCCCAGTACACACTGGGGCCTTTCTACCCCTCCCAGTACAGACCGGTGCCTTCCAACCCCGCCCAGTACACACTGGCAACCCTCCCAGTACACACTGGGGACTTTCAACCCCTCCCAGTACAGACTGGGGCCTTTCAACCCCTCCCGTTACACACTGGGAACCCTCCCAGTAGACACTGGGGCCTTTCAATCCGTCCCAGTACACACTGGGGCCTTTCAAACCCTCCCAGTACACACTGGGAACCGTCCTAGTCGAGACTAGGGACTTTCAACCCCTCCCAGTACACACTGGGAACCCTCCCAGTACAGACTGGTGCCTTTCAACCCCTACCAGTACACACTGGGAACCCTCCCAGTACACACTGGGGCCTTTCAACCCCGCCCAGTACAGACTGGGAACCCTCCCAGTACACACTGGGGCCTTTCAAACCCTCCCAGTACACACTGGGAATCCTCCCAGTACACACTGGGGCCTTTCAACCCCTCCCAGTACACACTGGGAACCCTCCCAGTACAGACTGGTGCCTTTCAACCCCTCCCAGTACACACTGGGAACCCTCCCAGTACACACTGGGGCCTTTCAACCTCTCCCAGTACAGAATGGGGCCTTTCAACCCCGCCCAGTACACACTGGGAACCCTCCCAGTACACACTGGGGACTTTCAAACCCTCCCAGTACAGACTGGGGCATTTCAACCCCTCCCGTTACACACTGGGAACCCTCCCAGTACAGACTGGGGCCTTTCAAACCGTCCCAGTACACACTGGGGCCTTTCAACCCCTCCCAGTACACGCTGGGAACCCTCCCAGTACAGACTGGAGCATTTCAACCCCTCCCAGTACAGACTGGGAACCCTCCCAGTACACACTGGGGCGTTTCAACCCCTCCCAGTACACACTGGGGCCTTTCAACCCCTCCCAGCACACACTGGGAACCCTCCCAGTACACACTGGGGCCTTTCAACCCCTCCCAGTACACACTGGGAACCGTACTAGTCGAGACTAGGGACTTTCAACCCCTCCCAGTACACACTGGGAACCACACTGGGGTCTTTCAACCTCTCCCAGTACAGACTGGGAACACTCCCAGTACACACTGGGGCCTTTCAACCCCTCCCAGTACACACTGGGGCCTTTCAACCCCTCCCAGTACAGACTGGGAACACTTCCAGTACACACTGGGGCCTTTCAACCCCTCCCAGTACACACTGGGAACCGTCCCAGTACACACTGGGGCCTTTCAACCCCTCCCTGTACACACTGGGAACACTCCCAGTACAGACTGGGGCCTTTCAACCCCTCCCAGTACACACTGGGAACACTCCCAGTACAGACTGGGGCCTTTCAACCCCTCCCAGTACAGACTGGGAACCCTCCCAGTACACACTGGGGCCTTTCTACCCCTCCCAGTACACACTGGGGCCTTTCAACCCCGCCCAGTACACACTGGGAACCCTCCCAGTACACACTGGGGACTTTCAACCCCTCCCAGTACAGACTGGGGCCTTTCAACCCCTCCCAGTACACACTCGGAACCCTCCCAGTAGACACTGGGGCCTTTCAATCCGTCCCAGTACACACTGGGGCCTTTCAAACCCTGCCAGTACAAACTGGGAACCGTCCTAGTCGAGACTGGGGCCTTCCAACCCCGCCCAGTACACACTGGGAACCCTCCCAGTACAGACTGGGGCCTGTCAACCCCTCCCAGTACAGACTGCGAACCCTCCCAGTACACACTGGGGCCTGTCAACCATTCCCAGTACAGACCTGGAACCCTCCCAGTACACACTGGGGCCTTTCAACCCCTCCCAGTACACACTGGGAATCCTCCCAGTACACACTGGGGCCTTTCAACCCCTCCCAGTACAGACTGGGGCCTTTCAACCCCTCCCAGTACACACTGGGAACCCTCCCAGTACAGACTGGGGCCTTTCAACCCCTCCCAGTACACACTGGGAACCCTCCCAGTACAGACTGGGGCCTTTCAAACCGTCCCAGTACAGACTGGGGCCTTTCAACCCCTCCCAGTACACACTGGGAACCGTCCTAGTCGAGACTAGGGACTTACAACCCCTCCCAGTACAGACTGGGAACCCTCCCAGTACACACTGGGGCCTTTCAACCCCTCCCAGTACATACTGGGAACCCTCCCAGTACACACTGGGGCCTTTCAACCTCTCCCAGTACAGACTGGGGCCTTTCAACCCCTCCCAGTACACACTGGGAACCCTCCCAGTAGACACTGGGGCCTTTCTACCCCTCCCAGTACAGACTGGGGCCTTCCAACCCCGCCCAGTACACACTGGGAACCCTCCCAGTACACACTGGGGACTTTCAACCCCTCCCAGTACAGACTGGGGCCTTTCAACCCCTCCCGTTACACGCTGGGAACCCTCCCAGTAGACACTGGGGCCTTTCAATCCGTCCCAGTACACACTGGGGCCTTTCAAACCCTCCCAGTACACACTGGGAACACTCCCAGTACAGACTGGTGCCTTTCAAGCCCTCCCAGTACACACTGGGAACCCTCCCAGTACACACTGGGGCCTTTCAACCCCGCCCAGTACAGACTGGGAACCCTCCCAGTACACACTGGGGCCTTTCAAACCCTCCCAGTACACACTGGGAATCCTCCCAGTACAGACTGGGGCCTTTCAACCCCTCCCAGTACAGACTGGGGCCTTTCAACCCCTCCCAGTACACACTGGGAACCCTCCCAGTACAGACTGGGGCCTTTCAACCCCTCCCAGGACACACTGGGAACCCTCCCAGTACACACTGGGGCCTTTCAACCTCTCCCAGTACAGACTGCGGCCTTTCAACCCCTCCCAGTACACACTGGGGCCTTTCAACCCCTCCCTGTACAGACTGGGAACACTCCCAGTACAGACTGGGGCCTTTCAACCCCTCCCAGTACAGACTGGGGCATTTCAACCCCTCCTAGTACACACTGGGGCCTTTCAACCCCTCCCAGTACAGACTGCGAACCCTCCCAGTACAGACTGGGGCCTTTCAAACCGTCCCAGTACAGACTGGGGCCTTTCAACCCCTTCCAGTACACACTGGGAACCGTACTAGTCGAGACTAGGGACTTTCAACCCCTCCCAGTACACACTGGGAACCCTCCCAGTACAGACTGGGGCCTTTCAACCCCTCCCAGTACACACTGGGAACCCTCCCAGTACAGAATGGGGCGTTTCAACCCCTCCCTGTACACACTGGGAACACTCCCAGTACAGACTAGGGACTTTCAACCCCTCCCACTACACACTGGGAACCCTCCCAGTACAGACTGGGGCCTTTCAACCCCTCCCAGTACACACTGGGAACCCTCCCAGTACAGAATGGGGCGTTTCAACCCCTCCCTGTACACACTGGGTACCCTCCCAGTACACACTGGGGCCTTTCAACCCCTCCCAGTACACACTGGTAACCCTCCCAGTACAGACTGGGGCCTTTCAACCCTGCCAGTACACACTGGGAACCCTCCCAGTACAGACTGGGGCCTTTCAACCCCTCCCAGTACACACTGGGGCCTTTCAACTCCTCCCGTTACACACTGGGAACCCTCCCAGTAGACACTGGGGCCTTTCAATCCGTCCCAGTACACACTGGGGCCTTTCGAACCCTCCCAGTACGGACTGGGAACCGTCCTAGTCGAGACTAGGGACTTTCAACCCCTCCCAGTACACACTGGGAACCCTCCCAGTACACACTGGGGCCTTTCAACCCCTCCCAGTACAGACTGGGAACCCTCCCAGTACACACTGGGGCCTGTCAACCCCTCCCGTTACACACTGGGAACCCTCCCAGTAGACACTGGGGCCTTTCAATCCGTCCCAGTACACACTGGGGCCTTTCGAACCCTCCCAGTACGGACTGGGAACCGTCCTAGTCGAGACTAGGGACTTTCAACCCCTCCCAGTACACACTGGGAACCCTCCCAGTACACACTGGGGCCTTTCAACCCCGCCCAGTACACACTGGGAACCCTCCCAGTACACACTGGGGCCTTTCAACCCCTCCCAGTACACACTGGGGCCTTTCAACCCCTCCCAGTACAGACTGGGAACCCTCCCAGTACACACTGGGGCCTTTCAACCCCGCCCAGTACACACTGGGAACCCTCCCAGTACAGACTGGGGCCTTTCAACCCCTCCCAGGACACACTGGGGCCTTTCAAACCCTCCCAGTACAGAATGGGAACCCTCCCAGTAGACACTGGGGCCTTTCAACCCCTCCCAGTACACACTGGGGCCTTTCAACCCCTCCCAGTACACTCTGGGAATCCTCCTAGTACACACTGGGGCCTTTCAACCCCTCCCAGTACACACTGGGAACCCTCCAAGTACAGACTGGGGCCTTTCAACCCCTCCCAGTACAGACTGGGGCATTTCAACCCCTCCCAGTACACACTCGGAACCCTCCCAGTACAGACTGGGGACTTTCAACCCCTCCCAGTACAGACTGAGACCTTTCAACCCCTCCCGTTACACACTGGGAACCCTCCCAGTACACACTGGGGCCTTTCAATCCGTCCCAGTACACACTGGGGCCTTTCAAACCCTCCCAGTACACACTGGGAACCCTCCCAGTACAGACTGGTGCCTTTCAAGCCCTCCCAGTACACACTGGGAACCCTCCCAGTACACACTGGGGCCTTTCAACCCCTCCCTGTACACACTGGGAACCCTCCCAGTACACACTGGGGCCATTCAACCCCTCCCAGTACACACTCAGAACCCTCCCAGTACAGACTGGGGCCTGTCAACCCCTCCCAGTACAGACTGCGAACCCTCCCAGTACACACTGGGGCCTTTCAACCCCTCCCAGTACAGACTGGGAACCCTCCCAGTACACACTGGGGCCTTTCAAACCCTCCCAGTACACATTGGGAATCCTCCCATTACAGACTGGGGCCTTTCAACACCTCCCAGTACAGACTGGGGCCTTTCAACCCCTCCAAGTACACACTGGGAACCCTCCCAGTACACACTGGGGCCTTTCAACCCCTCCCAGTACACACTGGGAACCCTCCCAGTATAGACTGGGGCCTTTCAACCCCTCCCAGTACAGACTGGGGCCTTTCAACCCCTCCCAGTACACACTGGGAACCCTCCCAGTACAGACTGGGGCCTTTCAACCCCTCCCAGTACACAATGGGGCCTTTCAACCCCTCCCTGTACACACTGGGAACACTCCCAGTACACACTGGGGCCTTTCAACCCCTCCCAGTACAGACTGGGGCCTTTCAACCCCTACCAGTACACACTGGGGCCTTTCAACCCCTCCCAGTACAGACTGGGAACCCTCCCAGTACAGACTGGGGCCTTTCAAACCCTCCCAGTACACACTGGGGCCTTTCAAACCCTCCCAGTACACACTGGGAATCCTCCCAGTACAGACTGGGGCCTTTCAACCCCTCCCAGTACAGACTGGTGCCTTTCAAGCCCTCCCAGTACACACTGGGAACCCTCCCAGTACACACTGCGGCCTTTCTACCCCTCCCTGTACACACTGGGAACCCTCCCAGTACACACTGGGGCCTTTCAACCCCTCCCAGTACACACTCAGAACCCTCCCAGTACAGACTGGGGCCTGTCAACCCCTCCCAGTACAGACTGCGAACCCTCCCAGTACACACTGGGGCCTTTCAACCCCTCCCAGTACACACTGGGAATCCTCCCAGTACAGACTGGGGCCTTTCAACCCCTCCCAGTACAGACTGGGGCCTTTCAAACCCTCCCAGTACACACTGGGAACCCTCCCAGTACAGACTGGTGCCTTTCAACCCCTCCCAGTACACACTGCGAACCTCCCAGTACAGACTGGGGCCTTTCAACCTCTCCCAGTACAGACTGGGGCCTTTCAACCCCTCCCAGTACAGACTGGGAACCCTCCCAGTACAGACTGGGGCCTTTCAACCCCTCCCAGTACACACTGGGGCCTTTCAACCCCTCCCAGTACACACTGGGAACCCTCCCAGTACACACTGGGGCCTTTCAACCCCTCCCAGGACACACTGGGGCCTTTCAACCCCTCCCAGTACACACTGGGAACCGTACTAGTCGAGACTAGGGACTTTCAACCCCTCCCAGTACACACTGGGAACCCTCCCAGTACACACTGGGGCCTTTCAACCCCTCCCAGTACAGACTGGGAACCCTCCCAGTACACACTGGGGCCTTTCAACCTCTCCCAGTACAGACTGGGGCCTTTCAACCCCTCCCAGTACACACTGGGAACACTCCCAGTACACACTGGGGCCTTTCTACCCCTCCCAGTACAGACTGGGGCCTTCCAACCCCTCCCAGTACACACTGGGAACCCTCCCAGTACACACTGGGGACTTTCAACCCCTCCCAGTACAGACTGGGGCCTTTCAACCCCTCCCGTTACACGATGGGAACCCTCCCAGTAGACACTGGGGCCTTTCAATCCGTCCCAGTACACACTGGGGCCTTTCAAACCCTCCCAGTACACACTGGGAACTCTCCCAGTACAGACTGGTGCCTTTCAAGCCCTCCCAGTACACACTGGGAACCCTCCCAGTACACACTGGGGCCTTTCAACCCCGCCCAGTACAGACTGGGAACCCTCCCAGTACACACTGGGGCCTTTCAAACCCTCCCAGTACACACTGGGAATCCTCCCAGTACACACTGGGGCCTTTCAACCCCTCCCAGTACAGACTGGGGCCTTTCAACCCCTCCCAGTACACACTGGGAACCCTCCCAGTACAAACTGGTGCCTTTCAACCCCTCCCAGTACACACTGGGAACCCTCCCAGTACACACTGGGGCCTTTCAACCTCTCCCAGTACAGACTGGGGCCTTTCAACCCCTCCCAGTAGACACTGGGAACCCTCCCAGTACAGACTGGGGCCTTTCAACCCCTCCCAGTACACACTGGGGCCTTTCAACCCCTCCCTGTACAGACTGGGAACACTCCCAGTACAGACTGCGGCCTTTCAACCCCTCCCAGTACAGAATGGGGCATTTCAACCCCTCCCAGTACACACTGGGGCCTTTCAACCCCTCCCAGTACACACTGGGAACCCTCCCAGTACAGACTGGGGCCTTTCAAACCGTCCCAGTACACACTGGGGCCTTTCAACCCCTCCCAGTACACACTGGGAACCGTAGTAGTCGAGACTAGGGACTTTCAACCCCTCCCAGTACACACTGGGAACCCTCCCAGTACAGACTGGGGCCTTTCAACCCCTCCCAGTACACACTGGGAACCCTCCCAGTACAGACTGGGGCGTTTCAACCCCTCCCTGTACACACTGGGAACACTCCCAGTACAGACTGGGGCCTTTCAAGCCCTCCCAGTACTCACTGGGTACCCTCCCAGTACACACTGGGTACCCTCCCAGTACACACTGGGGCCTTTCAACCCCTCCCAGTACACACTGGGAACCCTCCCAGTACACACTGGGGCCTTTCAACCCCTCCCAGTACAGACTGGGAACACTCCCAGTACACACTGGGGCCTTTCAACGCCTCCCAGTACACACTGGGAACACTCCCAGTACAGACTGGGAACCCTCCCAGTACACACTGGGGCCTTTCTACCCCTCCCAGTACACACTGGGGCCTTTCAAACCCTCCCAGTACACACTGGGGACTTTCAACCCCTCCCAGTACACACTGGGAACCCTCCCAGTACACACTGGGGCCTTTCAACCCCTCCCAGTACAGACTGGGGCCTTTCAACCCCTCCCAGTACACACTGGGGCCTTTCAACCCCTCCCAGTACACACTGGGAACCCTCCCAGTACAGACTGGGGCCTTTCAAACCGTCCCAGTACACACTGGGGCCTTTCAACCCCTCCCAGTACACACTGGGAACCCTCCCAGTACAGACTGGGGCCCTTCATGCCCTCCCAGTACACACTGGGAACCCTCCCAGTACACACTGGGGCCTTTCAACCCCTCCCTGTACACACTGGGAACCCTCCCAGTACACACTGGGGCCTTTCAACCCCTCCCAGTACACACTGGGAACCCTCCCAGTACACACTGGGGCCTTTCAACCCCTCCCAGTACAGACTGCGAACCCTCCCAGTACACACTGGGGCCTTTCAACCCCTCCCAGTACACACTGGGAACACTCCCAGTACAGACTGGGAACCCTCCCAGTACACACTGGGGCCTTTCTACCCCTCCCAGTACAGACTGGGGCCTTTCAACCCCGCCCAGTACACACTGGGAACCCTCCCAGTACACACTGGGGCCTTTCAACCCCTCCCAGTACAGACTGGGAACTCTCCCAGTACACACTGGGGCCTTTCAACCCCTCCCAGTACACATTAGGGCATTTCAACCCCTACCAGTACAGACTGGGAACCCTCCCAGTACACACTGGGACGTTTCAACCCCTCCCAGTACAGACTGGGGCCTGTCAACCCCTCCCAGTACACACTGGGAACACTCCCAGTACACACTGGGGCCTTTCAACCACTCGCAGTACACACTGGGAACCCTCCCAGTACAGACTGGGGCCTTTCAACCACTCCCAGTACAGACTGGGAACACTCCCAGTACAGACTGGGGCCTTTCAACCCCTGCCAGTACACACTGGGAACCCTCCCAGTACACACTGGGGCCTTTCTACCCCTCCCAGTACAGACTGGGGCCTTTCAACCCCTCCCAGTACACACTGGGAACCCTCCCAGTACACACTGGGGCCTTTCAACCCCTCCCAGTACAGAGTGCGAACCCTCCCAGTACAGACTGGGGCCTTTCAACCCCTCCCAGTACTAGACTGAGAACCCTCCCAGTACAGACTGGGGGCTGTCAACCATTCCCAGTACACACTGGGCCTTTCAACCCCTCCCAGTACACACTGGGCCTTTCAACCCCTCCCAGCAGAGACTGGGAACACTCCCAGTACACACTGGGGCCTTTCAACCCCTCCCAGTACAGACTGGGGCCTTTCAACCCCTCCCAGTACACACTGGGAACCCTCCCAGTACACACTGGGGCCTTTCAACCCCTCCCAGTACACACTGGGGCCTTTCAACCCCTCCCAGTACACACTGGGAACCCTCCCAGTACAGACTGGGGCCTTTCAACCCCTCCCAGTACACACTGGGAACTCTCCCAGTACACACTGGGGCCTTTTAAACTCTGCAAGTACACACTGGGAACCCACCCAGTACAGACTGGGGCCTTTCAACCCCTCCCAGTACACACTGGGGCCTTTCAACCCCTCCCAGTACACACTTGGAACCCTCCCAGTACACACTGGGGCCTTTCAACCCCTCCCAGTACACACTGGGAACCCTCCCAGTACACACTGGGGCCTTTCAACCCCTCCCAGTACAGACTGAGAACCCTCCCAGTAAAGACTGGGGCCTTTCAACCCCTCCCAGTACACACTGGGGCCTTTCAACCCCTCCCAGTACAGACTGCGAACCCTCCCAGTACACACTGGGGCCTTTTAACCCCTCCCAGTACATACTGGGAACCCTCCCAGTACAGACTGGGGCCTTTCAACCCCTCCCAGTACACACTGGGGCCTTTCAACCCCTCCCAGTACAGACTGCGAACCCTCCCAGTAGAGACTGGGGCCTTTTAACCCCTCCCAGTACAGACTGGGAACCCTCCCAGTACAGACTGGGGCCTTTCAACCCCTCCCAGTACAGACTGCGAACCCTCCCAGTAGAGACTGGGGCCTTTCAACCCCTCCTGGTACAGACTAGGGCCTTTCAACCCCTCCCAGTACAGAGTGGGAACACTCCCAGTACAGACTGGGGCCTTTCAACCCCTCCCAGTACACACTGGGAACCCTCCCAGTACAGACTGGGGCCTTTCAACCCCTCCCAGTACACACTGGGAACCCTCCCAGTACAGACTGGGGCCTTTCAACCACTCCCAGTACAGACTGGGGCCTTTCAACCCTGCCAGTACACACTGGGAACCCTCCCAGTACACACTGGGGCCTTTCAACCCCTCCCAGTACACACTGGGGCCTTTCAACCCGTCCCGTTACACACTGGGAACCCTCCCAGTAGACACTGGGGCCTTTCAATCCGTCCCAGTACACACTGGGGCCTTTCGAACCCTCCCAGTACAGACTGGGAACCGTCCTAGTCGAGACTAGGGACTTTCAACCCCTCCCAGTACACACTGGGAACTCTCCCAGTACACACTGGGGCCTTTCAACCCCTCCCAGTACACACTAGGGCATTTCAACCCCTACCAGTACAGACTGGGAACCCTCCCAGTACACACTGGGGCGTTTCAACCCCTCCCAGTACAGACTGGGGCCTGTCAACCCTCCCAGTACACACTGGGAACACTCCCAGTACACACTGGGGCCTTTCAACCACTCGCAGTACACACTGGGAACCCTCCCAGTACAGACTGGGGCCTTTCAACCTCTCCCAGTACAGACTGGGAACACTCCCAGTACAGACTGGGGCCTTTCAACCCTGCCAGTACACACTGGGAACCCTCCCAGTACACACTGGGGCCTTTTAAGCCCTCCCAGTAGAGACTGGGGCCTTTCAACCCCTCCCAGTACACACTGGGAACCCTCCCAGTACACACTGGGGCCTTTCAACCCCTCCCAGTACAGACTGGGAACCCTCCCAGTACAGACTGGGGCCTTTCAACCCCTCCCAGTACAGACTGAGAACCCTCCCAGTACAGACTGGGGCCTGTCAACCATTCCCAGTACACACTGGGCCTTTCAACCCCTCCCAGTACACACTGGGGCCTTTCAACCCCTCCCAGCAGAGACTGGGAACCCTCCCAGTACACACTGGGGCCTTTCAACCCCTCCCAGTACAGACTGGGGCCTTTCAACCCCTCCCAGTACACACTGGGAACCCTCCCAGTACACACTGGGGCCTTTCAAACCCTCCCAGTACACACTGGGGCCTTTCAACCCCTCCCAGTACACACTGGGAACCCTCCCAGTACAGACTGGGGCCTTTCAACCCCTCCCAGTACACACTGGGAACCCTCCCAGTACAGACTGGGGCCTTTCAAACTCTACAAGTACACACTGGGAACCCACCCAGTACAGACTGAGGCCTTTCAACCCCTCCCAGTACACACTGGGGCCTTTCAACCCCTCCCAGTACACACTGGGAACCCTCCCAGTAGACACTGGGGCCTTTCAACCCCTCCCGGTACAGACTGGGAACCCTCCCAGTACAGACTGGGGCCTTTCAAGCCCTCCCAGTACAGACTGGGAACCCTCCCAGTACACACTGGGGCCTTTCAACCCCTCCCAGTACACACTGGGGCCTTTCAACCCCTCCCAGTACAGACTGCGAACCCTCCCAGTACACACTGGGGCCTTTTAACCCCTCCCAGTACAGACTGGGAACCCTCCCAGTAGAGACTGGGGCCTTTCAACCCCTCCCGGTACAGACTAGGGCCTTTCAACCCCTCCCAGTACAGAGTGGGAAACCTCCCAGTACAGACTGGGGCCTTTCAACCCCTCCCAGTACACACTGGGAACCCTCCCAGTACAGACTGGGGCCTTTCAACCCCTCCCAGTACAGACTGGGAACCCTCCCAGTACAGACTGGGGCCTTTCAACCACTCCCAGTACAGACTGGGGCCTTACAACCCCTCCCAGTACACACTGGGAACCCTCCCAGTACACACTGGGGCCTTTCAACCCCTCCCGTTACACACTGGGAACCCTCCCAGTACACACTGGGGCCTTTCAACCCCTCCCGTTACACACTGGGAACCCTCCCAGTAGACACTGGGGCCTTTCAATCCGTCCCAGTACACACTGGGGCCTTTCGAACCCTCCCAGTACAGACTGGACACCGTCCTAGTCGAGACTAGGGACTTTCAACCACTCCCAGTACACACTGGGAACCCTCCCAGTACACACTGGGGCCTTTCAACCCCTCCCAGTACAGACTGGGAACCCTCCCAGTACACACTGAAGCCTTTCAACCCCTCCCAGTACACACTGGGAACCCTCCCAGTACACACTGGGGCCTTTCAACCCCTCCCAGTACAGAGTGCGAACCCTCGCAGTAGAGACTGGGGCCTTTCAACCCCTCCCAGTACAGACTGGGAACCCTCCCAGTACACACTGGTGCCTTTCAACCCCTCCCAGGACACACTGGGGCCTTTCAACCCCTCCCAGTACACACTGGGGCCTTTCAACCCCTCCCAGTACACACTGGGAACCCTCCCAGTACACACTGGGGCCTTTCAACCCCTCCCAGTACACACTGGGAATCCTCCTAGTACACACTGGGGCCTTTCAACCCCTCCCAGTACACACTGGGAACCCTCCCAGTACAGACTGGGGCCTTTCAACCCTCCCAGTACACACTGGGAACCCTCCCAGTACAGACTGGGGCCTTTCAACCCCTCCCAGTACACACAGGGGCCTTTCAACCCCTCCCAGTACAGACTGCGATCCCTCCCAGTACAGACTGGGGCCTTTCAACCCCTCCCAGTACAGACTGGGGCCTTTCAACCCCTCCCGTTACACACTGGGAACCCTCCCAGTAGACACTGGGGCCTTTCAATCCGTCCCAGTACACACTGGGGCCTTTCAAACCCTCCCAGTACACACTGGGAACCCTCCCAGTACAGACTGGGGCCTTTCAACCCCTCCCTGTACACACTGGGAACCCTCCCAGTACACACTGGGGCCTTTCAAACCCTCCCAGTACACACTGGGAATCCTCCCAGTACAGACTGGGGCCTTTCAACCCCTCCCAGTACACACTGGGGCCTTTCAACCCCTCCCAGTACACACTGGGAACCCTCCCAGTACACACTGGGGCCTTTCAACCTCTCCCAGTACACACTGGGAACCCTCCCAGTACAGACTGGGGCCTTTCAACCTCTCCCAGTACAGACTGGGGCCTTTCAACCCCTCCCAGTACACACTGGGAACCCTCCCAGTACACACTGGGGCCTTTCAACCCCTCCCAGTACACACTGGGAATCCTCCTAGTACACACTGGGGCCTTTCAACCCCTCCCAGTACACACTGGGAACCCTCCCAGTACAGACTGGGGCCTTTCAACCCTCCCAGTACACACTGGGAACCCTCCCAGTACAGACTGGGGCCTTTCAACCCCTCCCAGTACACACAGGGGCCTTTCAACCCCTCCCAGTACAGACTGCGATCCCTCCCAGTACAGACTGGGGCCTTTCAACCCCTCCCAGTACAGACTGGGGCCTTTCAACCCCTCCCGTTACACACTGGGAACCCTCCCAGTAGACACTGGGGCCTTTCAATCCGTCCCAGTACACACTGGGGCCTTTCAAACCCTCCCAGTACACACTGGGAACCCTCCCAGTACAGACTGGGGCCTTTCAACCCCTCCCTGTACACACTGGGAACCCTCCCAGTACACACTGGGGCCTTTCAACCCCTCCCAGTACACACTCAGAACCCTCCCAGTACAGACTGGGGCCTTTCAACCCCTCCCAGTACAGACTGGGAACCCCTCCCAGTACACACTGGGGCCTTTCAAACCCTCCCAGTACACACTGGGAATCCTCCCAGTACAGACTGGGGCCTTTCAACCCCTCCCAGTACACACTGGGGCCTTTCAACCCCTCCCAGTACACACTGGGAACCCTCCCAGTACACACTGGGGCCTTTCAACCTCTCCCAGTACACACTGGGAACCCTCCCAGTACAGACTGGGGCCTTTCAACCTCTCCCAGTACAGACTGGGGCCTTTCAACCCCTCCCAGTACACACTGGGAACCCTCCCAGTACAGACTGGGGCCTTTCAACCCCTCCCAGTACACACTGGGGCCTTTCAACCCCTCCCAGTACACACTGGGAACCCTCCCAGTACAGACTGGGGCCTTTCAAACCGTCCCAGTACACACTGGGGCCTTTCAACCACTCCCAGTACACACTGGGAACCGTCCTAGTCGAGACTAGGGACTTTCAACCCCTCCCAGTACACACTGGGAACCCTCCCAGTACAGACTGGGGCCTTTCAACCCCTCCCAGTACACACTGGGAACCCTCCCAGTACACACTGGGGCCTTTCAACCCCTCCCTGTACACACTGGGAACCCTCCCAGTACAGACTGGGGCCTTTCAACCCCTCCCACTACACACTGGGAACCCTCCCAGTACAGACTAGGGCCTTTCAACCCCTCCCACTACACACTGGGAACCCTCCCAGTACACACTGGGGCCTTTCAACCCCTCCCAGTACAGACTGGGGCCTTTCAACCCCGCCCAGTACACACTGGGAACCCTCCCAGTACACACTGGGGACTTTCAACCACACCCAGTGCAGACTGGGGCCTTTCAACCCCTCCCGTTACACACTGGGAACCCTCCCATTACACACTGGGGCCTTTCAACCTCTCCCAGTACAGACTGGGGCCTTTCAACCCCTCCTAGTACACACTGGGAACCCTCCCAGTACAGACTGGGGCCTTTCAACCCCTCCCAGTACACACTGGGAATCCTCCTAGTACACACTGGGGCCTTTCAACCCCTCCCAGTACACACTGGGAACGCTCTCAGTACAGACTTGGGCCTTTCAACCCTCCCAGTACACACTGGGAACCCTCCCAGTACAGACTGGGGCCTTTCAACCCCTCCCAGTACAGACTGGGGCCTTTCAACCCCTCCCAGTACAGACTGGGAACCCTCCCAGTACACTCTGGGGCCTTTCAACCCCTCCCAGTACACACTGGGAACCCTCCCAGTACACACTGGGGCCTTTCAACCCCTCCCAGTACACACTGGGGCCTTTCAACCCCTCCCAGTACAGACTGAGAACCCTCCCAGTACAGACTGGGGCCTGTCAACCATTCCCAGTACACACTGGGCCTTTTAACCCCTCCCAGTACACACTGGGGCCTTTCAACCCCTCCCAGCAGAGACTGGGAACACTCCCAGTACACACTGGGGCCTTTCAACCCCTCCCAGTACAGACTGGGGCCTTTCAACCCCTCCCAGTACACACTGGGAACCCTCCCAGTACACACTGGGGCCTTTCAACCCCTACCAGTACACACTGGGGCCTTTCAACCCCTCCCAGTACACACTGGGAACCCTCCCATTACAGACTGGGGCCTGTCAACCCCTCCCAGTACACACTGGGAACCCTCCCAGTACAGACTGGGGCCTTTCAAACTCTACAAGTACACACTGGGAACCCACCCAGTACAGACTGGGGCCTTTCAACCCCTCCCAGTACACACTGGGGCCTTTCAACCCCTCCCAGTACAGACTGCGAACCCTCCCAGTACACACTGGGGCCTTTTAACCCCTCCCAGTACAGACTGGGAACCCTCCCAGTACAGACTGGGGGCTTTCAACCACTCCCAGTACACACTGGGGCCTTTCAACCCCTCCCAGTACAGACTGCGAACCCTCCCAGTAGAGACTGGGGCCTTTCAACCCCTCCCGGTACAGACTAGGGCCTTTCAACCCCACCAAGTACAGAGTGGGAAACCTCCCAGTACAGACTGGGGCCTTTCAACCCCTCCCAGTACACACTGGGAACCCTCCCAGTACAGACTGGGGCCTTTCAACCCCTCCCAGTACAGACTGGGAACCCTCCCAGTACAGACTGGGGCCTTTCAACCATTCCCAGTACAGACTGGGGCCTTTCAACCCTGCCAGTACACACTGGGAACCCTCCCAGTACACACTGGGGCCTTTCAACCCCTCCCAGAACACACTGGGGCCTTTCAACCCCTCCCGTTACACACTGGGAACCCTCCCAGTAGACACTGGGGCCTTTCAATCCGTCCCAGTACACACTGGGGCCTTTCAAACCCTCCCAGTACAGACTGGGAACCGTCCTATTCGAGACTAGGGACTTTCAACCCCTCCCAGTACACAACTGGGAACCCTCCCAGTACACACTGGGGCCTTTCAACCCCTCCCAGTACACACTCAGAACCCTCCCAGTACACACTGGGGCCTTTCAACCCCTCCCTGTACACACTGGGAACCCTCCCAGTACAGACTGGGGCCTTTAAACCCCTCCCAGTACACACTCAGAACCCTCCCAGTACAGACTGGGGCCTGTCAACCCCGCCCAGTACACACTGGGAACCCTCCCAGTACACACTGGGGCCTTTCAACCCCTCCCAGTACAGAGTGCGAACCCTCCCAGTACACACTGGGGCCTTTCAAACCCTCCCAGTACACACTGGGAATCCTCCCAGTACAGACTGGGGCCTTTCAACCCCTCCCAGTAGAGAGTGGGGCCTTTCAACCCCTCCCAGTACACACTGGGAACCCTCCCAGTACACACTGGGGCCTTTCAACCCCTCCCAGTACACACTGGGAATCCTCCTAGTACACACTGGGGCCTTTCAACCCCTCCCAGTACACACTGGGAACCCTCTCAGTACAGACTTGGGCCTTTCAACCCTCCGAGTACAGACTGGGGCCTTTCAACCCCTCCCAGTACAGACTGGGAACCCTCCCAGTACACTCTGGGGCCTTTCAAACCCTCCCAGTACACACTGGGAACCCTCCCAGTACAGACTGGGGCCTTTCAACCCCTCCCAGTACAGACTGGGGCCTTTCAACCCCTCCCAGTACATACTGGGAACCCTCCCAGTACACTCTGGGGCCTTTCAACCCCTCCCAGTACACACTGGGAACCCTCCCAGTACACACTGGGGCCTTTCTACCACTCGCATTACACACTGGGGCCTTTCAACCCCTCCCAGTACACACTGGGAACACTCCCAGTACACACTGGGGACTTTCAACCCCTCCCAGTGCAGACTGGGGCCTTTCAACCCCTCCCGTTACACACTGGGAACCCTCCCAGTAGACACTGGGGCCTTTCAATCTGTCCCAGTACACACTGGGGCCTTTCAAACCCACCCAGTACAGACTGGGAACCGTCCTAGTCGAGACTAGGGACTTTCAACCCCTCCCAGTACACACTGGGAACCCTCCCAGTACACACTGGGGCCTTTCAACCCCTCCCAGTACACACTGGGAACACTCCCAGTACACACTGGGGCCTTTCAACCCCTCCCAGTACACACTCAGAACCCTCGCAGTACAGACTGGGGCCTGTCAACCCCTCCCAGTACAGACTGGGAACCCTCCCAGTACACACTGGGGCCTTTCAACCCCTCCCAGTACAGACTGGGAACCCTCCCAGTACACACTGGGGCCTTTCAAACCCTCCAGTACACACTGGGAATCCTCCCAGTACAGACTGGGGCCTTTCAACCCCTCCCAGTACAGACTGGGGCCTTTCAACCCCTCCCAGTACACACTGGGAACCCTCCCAGTACACACTGGGGCCTGTCAACCCCTCCCAGTACAGACTGCGAACCCTCCCAGTACACACTGGGGCCTGTCAACCCCTCCCAGTACAGACTGCGAATCCTCCCAGTACACACTGGGGCCTTTAAACCTCTCCCAGTACAGACTGGGGCCTTTCAACCCCTCCCAGTACACACTCAGAACCCTCCCAGTACAGACTGGGGCCTTTCAACCCCTCCCAGTACAGACTGGGGCCTTTCAACCCCTCCCAGTACACACTCAGAACCCTCCCAGTACAGACTGGGGCCTTTCAACCCCTCCCAGTACACACTGGGGCCTTTCAACCCCTCCCAGTACACACTGGGAACCGTACTAGTCGAGACTAGGGACTTTCAACCCCTCCCAGTACACACTGGGAACCCTCCCAGTACACACTGGGGCCTTTCAACCCCTCCCAGTACACACTGGGAACCCTCCCAGTACAGACTGGGGCCTTTCAACCCCTCCCTGTACACAGTGGGAACCCTCCCAGTACAGACTGGGGCCTTTCAAACCCTCCCAGTACACACTGGGAACCCTCCCAGTACACACTGGGGCCTTTCAACCCCTCCCAGTACAGACTGCGAACCCACCCAGTACACACTGGGGCCTTTCAACCCCTCCCTGTACACACTGGGAACCCTCCCAGTACAGACTGGGGCCTTTCAACCCCGCCCAGTACACACTGGGAACACTCCCAGTACACATTGGGGCCTTTCAACCCCTCCCAGTACACACTGGGAACTCTCCCAGTACACACTGGGGCCTTTCAACCCCTCCCAGTACACACTGGGGCCTTTCAACCCCTCCCAGTACAGACTGGGAACCCTCCCAGTACACACTGGGGCATTTCAACCCCTCCCTGTACACACTGGGAACCCTCCCAGTACACACTGGGGCGTTTCAACCCCTCCCAGTACAGACTGGGGCCTTTCAACCCCTCCCAGTACACACTGGGAACCCTCCCAGTACAGACTGGGGCCATTCAACACCTCCCAGTACAGACTGGGAACCCTCCCAGTACAGACTGGGGCATTTCAACCCCTCCCAGTACACACTGGGAACCCTCCCAGTACACACTGGGGCCTTTTAAGCCCTCCCAGTACAGACTGGGGCCTTACAACCCCTCCCGTTACACACTGGAACCCATCCCAGTACACACTGGGGCCTTTCAACCCCTCCCAGTACACACTGGGAACCCTCCCAGTACACACTGTGGCCTTTCAACCCCTCCCAGTACAGACTGAGAACCCTCCCAGTACACACTGGGGCCTGTCAACCATTCCCAGTACACACTGGGCCTTTCAACCCCTCCCAGTACACACTGGGGCCTTTCAACCCCTCCCAGTACATACTGGGAACACTCCCAGTACACACTGGGGCCTTTCAACCCCTCCCAGTACAGACTGGGGCCTTTCAACCCCTCCCAGTACACACTGGGAACCGTCCTAGTCGAGACTAGGGACTTTCAACCCCTCCCAGTACAGACTGGGAACCCTCCCAGTACAGACAGGTGCCTTTGAAGCCCTCCCAGTACACACTGGGAACCCTCCCACTACAGACTGGGGCCTTTCAACCCCTCCCTGTACACACTGGGAACCGTCCCAGTACACACTGGGGCCTTTCAACCCCTCCCAGTACACACTGGGAACCCTCCCAGTACACACTGGGGCCTTTCAACCCCTCCCAGTACTAGGGACTTTCAACCCCTCCCAGTACACAACTGGGAACCCTCCCAGTACACACTGGGGCCTTTCAACCCCTCCCAGTACACACTCAGAACCCTCCCAGTACACACTGGGGCCTTTCAACCCCTCCCTGTACACACTGGGAACCCTCCCAGTACAGACTGGGGCCTTTCAACCCCTCCCAGTACACACTCAGAACCCTCCCAGTACAGACTGGGGCCTGTCAACCCCGCCCAGTACACACTGGGAACCCTCCCAGTACACACTGGGGCCTTTCAACCCCTCCCAGTACAGAGTGCGAACCCTCCCAGTACACACTGGGGCCTTTCAAACCCTCCCAGTACACACTGGGAATCCTCCCAGTACAGACTGGGGCCTTTCAACCCCTCCCAGTACAGACTGGGGCCTTTCAACCCCTCCCAGTACACACTGGGAACCCTCCCAGTACACACTGGGGCCTTTCAACCCCTCCCAGTACACACTGGGAATCCTCCTAGTACACACTGGGGCCTTTCAACCCCTCCCAGTACACACTGGGAACCCTCTCAGTACAGACTTGGGCCTTTCAACCCTCCCAGTACACACTGGGAACCCTCCCAGTACAGACTGGGGCCTTTCAACCCCTCCCAGTACAGACTGGGGCCTTTCAACCCCTCCCAGTACATACTGGGAACCCTCCCAGTACACTCTGGGGCCTTTCAACCCCTCCCAGTACACACTGGGAACCCTCCCAGTACACACTGGGGCCTTTCTACCACTCGCATTACACACTGGGGCCTTTCAACCCCTCCCAGTACACACTGGGAACACTCCCAGTACACACTGGGGACTTTCAACCCCTCCCAGTGCAGACTGGGGCCTTTCAACCCCTCCCGTTACACACTGGGAACCCTCCCAGTAGACACTGGGGCCTTTCAATCTGTCCCAGTACACACTGGGGCCTTTCAAACCCACCCAGTACAGACTGGGAACCGTCCTAGTCGAGACTAGGGACTTTCAACCCCTCCCAGTACACACTGGGAACCCTCCCAGTACACACTGGGGCCTTTCAACCCCTCCCAGTACACACTGGGAACACTCCCAGTACACACTGGGGCCTTTCAACCCCTCCCAGTACACACTCAGAACCCTTGCAGTACAGACTGGGGCCTGTCAACCCCTCCCAGTACAGACTGGGAACCCTCCCAGTACACACTGGGGCCTTTCAACCCCTCCCAGTACAGACTGCGAACCCTCCCAGTACACACTGGGGCCTGTCAACCCCTCCCAGTACAGACTGCGAATACTCCCAGTACAGACTGGGGCCTTTCAACCTCTCCCAGTACAGACTGGGGCCTTTCAACCCCTCCCAGTACAGACTGCGAACCCTCCCAGTACACACTGGGGCCTTTCAAACCGTCCCAGTACACACTGGGGCCTTTCAACCCCTCCCAGTACACACTGGGAACCGTACTAGTCGAGACTAGGGACTTTCAACCCCTCCCAGTACACACTGGGAACCCTCCCAGTACACACTGGGGCCTTTCAACCCCTCCCAGTACACACTGGGAACCCTCCCAGTACAGACTGGGGCCTTTCAACCCCTCCCTGTACACAGTGGGAACCCTCCCAGTACAGACTGGGGCCTTTCAAACCCTCCCAGTACACACTGGGAACCCTCCCAGTACACACTGGGGCCTTTCAACCCCTCCCAGTACAGACTGCGAACCCACCCAGTACACACTGGGGCCTTTCAACCCCTCCCTGTACACACTGGGAACCCTCCCAGTACAGACTGGGGCCTTTCAACCCCGCCCAGTACACACTGGGAACCCTCCCAGTACAGACTGGGGCCTTTCAACCCCTCCCAGGACACACTGGGAACTCTCCCAGTACACACTGGGGCCTTTCAACCCCTCCCAGTACACACTGGGGCCTTTCAACCCCTCCCAGTACAGACTGGGAACCCTCCCAGTACACACTGGGGCATTTCAACCCCTCCCTGTACACACTGGGAACCCTCCCAGTACACACTGGGGCGTTTCAACCCCTCCCAGTACAGACTGGGGCCTTTCAACCCCTCCCAGTACGCACTGGGAACCCTCCCAGTACAGACTGGGGCCATTCAACACCTCCCAGTACAGACTGGGAACCCTCCCAGTACAGACTGGGGCATTTCAACCCCTCCCAGTACACACTGGGAACCCTCCCAGTACACACTGGGGCCTTTTAAGCCCTCCCAGTACAGACTGGGGCCTTACAACCCCTCCCGTTACACACTGGAACCCCTCCCAGTACACACTGGGGCCTTTCAACCCCTCCCAGTACACACTGGGAACCCTCCCAGTACACACTGTGGCCTTTCAACCCCTCCCAGTACAGACTGAGAACCCTCCCAGTACACACTGGGGCCTGTCAACCATTCCCAGTACACACTGGGCCTTTCAACCCCTCCCAGTACACACTGGGGCCTTTCAACCCCTCCCAGTACATACTGGGAACACTCCCAGTACACACTGGGGCCTTTCAACCCCTCCCAGTACAGACTGGGGCCTTTCAACCCCTCCCAGTACACACTGGGAACCGTCCTAGTCGAGACTAGGGACTTTCAACCCCTCCCAGTACAGACTGGGAACCCTCCCAGTACACACTGGGGCCTTTGAAGCCCTCCCAGTACACACTGGGAACCCTCCCAGTACAGACTGGGGCCTTTCAACCCCTCCCTGTACACACTGGGAACCCTCCCAGTACACACTGGGGCCTTTCAACCCCTCCCAGTACACACTGGGAACCCTCCCAGTACAGACTGGGGCCTTTCAACCCCTCCCAGTACAGACTGGGAACCCTCCCAGTACACCCTGGGGCCTTTCAACCCCTCCCAGTACACACTGGGAACCCTCCCAGTACACACTGGGGCCTTTCAAACCCTCCCAGTACACACTGGGAATCCTCCCAGTACAGACTGGGGCCTTTCAACCCCTCCCAGTACACACTGGGGCCTTTCAACCCCTCCCAGTACACACTGGGAACCCTCCCAGTACACACTGGGGCCTTTCAACCCCTCCCAGTACACACTGGGAACCCTCCCAGTACAGACTGGGGCCTTTCAACCTCTCCCAGTACAGACTGGGGCCTTTCAACCCCTCCCAGTACACACTGGGAACCCTCCCAGTACAGACTGGGGCCTTTCAACCCCTCCCAGTACACACTGGGGCCTTTCAACCCCTCCCAGTACACACTGGGATCTCTCCCAGTACACACTGGGGCCTTTCAACCCCTCCCAGTACAGACTGGGGCCTTTCAACCCCTCCCAGTACAGACTGGGGCCTTTCAACCCCTCCCAGTACAGACTGGGAACCCTCCCAGTACAGACTGGGGCCTTTCAAACCGTCCCAGTACACACTGGGGCCTTTCAACCCCTCCCAGTACACACTGGGAACCGTCCTAGTCGAGACTAGGGACTTTCAACCCCTCCCAGTACACACTGGGAACCCTCCCAGTACAGACTGGGGCCTTTCAACCCCTCCCAGTACACACTGGGAACCCTCCCAGTACAGACTGGGGCCTTTCAACCCCTCCCTGTACACACTGGGAACCCTCACAGTACACACTGGGGCCTTTCAACCCCTCCCAGTACAGACTGGGAACCCTCCCAGTACACACTGGGGCCTTTCAACCCCTCCCACTACAGACTGCGAACCCTCCCAGTACACACTAGGGCCTTTCAACCCCTCCCTGTACACACTGGGAACCCTCCCAGTACACACTGGGGCCTTTCAACCCCTCCCAGTACACACTGGGAACCCTCCCAGTAGACACTGGGGCCTTTCAATCCGTCCCAGTACACACTGGGGCCTTTCAAACCCTCCCAGTACAGACTGGGAACCGTCCTATTCGAGACTAGGGACTTTCAACCCCTCCCAGTACACACTGGGAACCCTCCCAGCACACACTGGGACCTTTCAACCCCTCCCAGTACACACTCAGAACCCTCCCAGTACACACTGGGGCCTTTCAACCCCTCCCTGTACACACTGGGAACCCTCCCAGTACACACTGGGGCCTTTCAACCCCTCCCAGTACACACTCAGAACCCTCCCAGTACAGACTGGGGCCTGTCAACCCCTCCCAGTACAGACTGCGAACCCTCCCAGTACACACTGGGGCCTTTCAACCCCTCCCAGTACAGACTGGGAACCCTCCCAGTACACACTGGGGCCTTTCAAACCCTCCCAGTACACACTGGGAATCCTCCCAGTACAGACTGGGGCCTTTCAACCCCTCCCAGTACAGACTGGGGCCTTTCAACCCCTCCCAGTACGCACTGGGAACCCTCCCAGTACAGACTGGGGCCTTTCAACACCTCCCAGTACAGACTGGGAACCCTCCCAGTACAGACTGGGGCATTTCAACCCCTCCCAGTACACACTGGGAACCCTCCCAGTACACACTGGGGCCTTTTAAGCCCTCCCAGTACAGACTGGGGCCTTACAACCCCTCAAGTTACACACTGGAAACCCTCCCAGTACACACTGGGGCCTTTCAACCCCTCCCAGTACACACTGGGAACCCTCCCAGTACACACTGTGGCCTTTCAACCCCTCCCAGTACAGACTGAGAACCCTCCCAGTACACACTGGGGCCTGTCAACCATTCCCAGTACACACTGGGCCTTTCAACCCCTCCCAGTACACACTGGGGCCTTTCAACCCCTCCCAGTACAGACTGGGAACACTCCCAGTACACACTGGGGCCTTTCAACCCCTCCCAGTACAGACTGGGGCCTTTCAACCCCTCCCAGTACACACTGGGAACCGTCCTAGTCGAGACTAGGGACTTTCAACCCCTCCCAGTACAGTCTGGGAACCCTCCCAGTACAGACTGGTGCCTTTGAAGCCCTCCCAGTACACACTGGGAACCCTCCCAGTACACACTGGGGCCTTTCAACCCCTCCCTGTACACACTGGGAACCCTCCCAGTACACACTGGGGCCTTTCAACCCCTCCCAGTACACACTGGGAACCCTCCCAGTACAGACTGGGGCCTTTCAACCCCTCCCAGTACAGACTGGGAACCCTCCCAGTACACCCTGGGGCCTTTCAACCCCTCCCAGTACACACTGGGAACCCTCCCAGTACACACTGGGGCCTTTCAAACCCTCCCAGTACACACTGGGAATCCTCCCAGTACAGACTGGGGCCTTTCAACCCCTCCCAGTACACACTGGGGCCTTTCAACCCCTCCCAGTACACACTGGGACCCCTCCCAGTACACACTGGGGCCTTTCAACCCCTCCCAGTACACACTGGGAACCCTCCCAGTACAGACTGGGGCCTTTCAACCTCTCCCAGTACAGACTGGGGCCTTTCAACCCCTCCCAGTACACACTGGGAACCCTCCCAGTACAGACTGGGGCCTTTCAACCCCTCCCAGTACACACTGGGGCCTTTCAACCCCTCCCAGTACACACTGGGATCTCTCCCAGTACACACTGGGGCCTTTCAACCCCTCCCAGTACAGACTGGGGCCTTTCAACCCCTCCCAGTACACACTGGGGCCTTTCAACCCCTCCCAGTACAGACTGGGAACCCTCCCAGTACAGACTGGGGCCTTTCAAACCGTCCCAGTACACACTGGGGCCTTTCAACCCCTCCCAGTACACACTGGGAACCGTCCTAGTCGAGACTAGGGACTTTCAACCCCTCCCAGTACACACTGGGAACCCTCCCAGTACAGACTGGGGCCTTTCAACCCCTCCCAGTACACACTGGGAACCCTCCCAGTACAGACTGGGGCCTTTCAACCCCTCCCAGGACACACTGGGAACCCTCCCAGTACACACTGGGGCCTTTCAACCCCTCCCAGTACAGACTGGGAACCCTCCCAGTACACACTGGGGCCTTTCAACCCCTCCCACTACAGACTGCGAACCCTCCCAGTACACACTAGGGCCCTTCAACCCCTCCCTGTACACACTGGGAACCCTCCCAGTACAGACTGGGGCCTTTCAACCCCTCCCAGTACAGACTGGGGCCTTTCAACCCCTCCCAGTACACACTGGGAACCCTCCCAGTACACACTGGGGACTTTCAACCCCACCCAGTGCAGACTGGGGCCTTTCAACCCCTCCCAGTTCACACTGGGAACCCTCCCAGTAGACACTGGGGCCTTTCAATCCGTCCCAGTACACACTGGGGCCTTTCAAACCCTCCCAGTACAGACTGGGAACCGTCCCATTCGAGACTAGGGACTTTCAACCCCTCCCAGTACACACTGGGAACCCTCCCAGCACACACTGGGGCCTTTCAACCCCTCCCAGTACACACTCAGAACCCTCCCAGTACACACTGGGGCCTTTCAACCCCTCCCTGTACACACTGGGAACCCTCCCAGTACACACTGGGGCCTTTCAACCCCTCCCAGTACACACTCAGAACCCTCCCAGTACAGACTGGGGCCTGTCAACCCCTCCCAGTACAGACTGCGAACCCTCCCAGTACACACTGGGGCCTTTCAACCCCTCCCAGTACAGACTGGGAACCCTCCCAGTACACACTGGGGCCTTTCAAACCCTCCCAGTACACACTGGGAATCCTCCCAGTACAGACTGGGGCCTTTCAACCCCTCCCAGTACATACTGGGGCCTTTCAACCCCTCCCAGTACACACTGGGAACCCTCCCAGTACACACTGGGGCCTTTCAACCCCTCCCAGTACACACTGGGAATCCTCCTAGTACACACTGGGGGCTTTCAACCCCTCCCAGTACACACTGGGAACCCTCTCAGTACAGACTGGGGCCTTTCAACCCCTCCCAGTACACACTGGGAACCCTCCCAGTACAGACTGGGGCCTTTCAACCCCTCCCAGTACAGACTGGGGCCTTTCAACCCCTCCCAGTACAGACTGGGAACCCTCCCAGTACACTCTGGGGCCTTTCAACCCCTCCCAGTACACACTGGGAACCCTCCCAGTACACACTGGGGCCTTTCTACCCCTCCCGGTACAGACTGGGGCCTTTCAACCCCTCCCAGTACACACTGGGAACCCTCCCAGTACACACTGGGGACTTTCAACCCCTCCCAGTGCAGACTGGGGCCTTTCAACCCCTCCCGTTACACACTGGGAACCCTCCCAGTACACACTGGGGCCTTTCAACCCCTCCCAGTACACACTCAGAACCCTCGCAGTACAGACTGGGGCCTTTCAACCTCTCCCAGTACAGACTGGGGCCTTTCAACCCCTCCCAGTACACACTGGGAACACTCCCAGTACACACTGGGGCCTTTCAACCCCTCCCAGTACACACTCAGAACCCTCGCAGTACAGACTGGGGCCTTTCAACCTCTCCCAGTACAGACTGGGGCCTTTCAACCCCTCCCAGTACACACTGGGAACTCTCCCAGTACACACTGGGGCCTTTCAACCCCTCCCAGTACAGACTGGGGCCTTTCAACCCCTCCCAGTACAGACTGGGAACCCTCCCAGTACACACAGGGGCATTTCAACCCCTACCAGTACAGACTGGGAACCCTCCCAGTACACACTGGGGCGTTTCAACCCCTCCCAGTACAGACTGGGGCCTTTCAACCCCTCCCAGTACGCACTGGGAACCCTCCCAGTACAGACTGGGGCCTTTCAACACCTCCCAGTACAGACTGGGGCCTTTCAACCCCTCCCAGTACAGACTGGGGCCTTTCAACCCCTCCCAGTACAGACTGGGGCCTTTCAACCCCTCCCAGTACACACTGGGAACTCTCCCAGTACACACTGGGGCCTTTCAACCCCTCCCAGTACAGACTGGGGCCTTTCAACCCCTCCCAGTACAGACTGGGAACCCTCCCAGTACACACAGGGGCATTTCAACCCCTACCAGTACAGACTGGGAACCCTCCCAGTACACACTGGGGCGTTTCAACCCCTCCCAGTACAGACTGGGGCCTTTCAACCCCTCCCAGTACGCACTGGGAACCCTCCCAGTACAGACTGGGGCCTTTCAACACCTCCCAGTACAGACTGGGAACCCTCCCAGTACAGACTGGGGAATTTCAACCCCTCCCAGTACACACTGGGAACCCTCCCAGTACACACTGGGGCCTTTTAAGCCCTCCCAGTACAGACTGGGGCCTTACAACCCCTCCCAGTACACACTGGAAACCCTCCCAGTACACACTGGAGCCTTTCAACCCCTCCCAGTACAGACTGGGAACCCTCCCAGTACACACTGGGGCCTTTCAACCCCTCCCAGTATAGACTGAGAACCCTCCCAGTACAGACTGGGGCCTGTCAACCATTCCCAGTACACACTGGGGCCTTTCAACCCCTCCCAGTACAGACTGGGAACACTCCCAGTACAGACTGGGGCCTTTCAACCCCTCCCAGTACAGACTGGGGCCTTTCAACCCCTCCCAGTACACACTGGGAACCCTCCCAGTACACACTGGGGCCTTTCAACCCCTCCCAGTACACACTGGGAACCCTCCCAGTACAGACTGGGGCCTTTCAACCCCTCCCAGTACACACTGGGAACCCTCCCAGTACACACTGGGGCCTTTCAACCCCTCCCAGTACACACTGAGAACCCTCCCAGTACAGACTGGGGCCTTTCAACCTCTACCAGTACAGACTGGGGCCTTTCAACCCCTCCCAGTACACACTGGGGCCTTTCAACCCCTCCCAGTACACACTGGGAACCCTCCCAGTACACACTGGGGCCTTTCAACCTCTGCAAGTACACACTAGGAACCCACCCAGTACACACTGGGGCCTTTCAACCCCTCCCAGTACACACTGGGAACCCTCCCAGTACAGACTGGGGCCTTTCAACCCCTCCCAGTACACACTGGGAACCCTCCCAGTACACACTGGGGCCTTTCAACCCCTCCCAGTACACACTGAGAACCCTCCCAGTACACACTGGGGCCTTTCAACCCCTCCCAGTACACACTGTGGCCTTTCAACCCCTCCCAGTACACACTGTTAATCCTCCCAGTACACACTGGGCCTTTCAACCCCTCCCACTACACACTGGGAACCCTCCCAGTACAGACTGGGGCCTTTCAACCCCTCCCAGTACACACTGGGAACACTCCCAGTACACACTGGGGCCTTTCAACCACTCGCAGTACACACTGGGAACCCTCCCAGTACACACTGGGGCCTTCCAACCCCTCCCAGTACACACTGGGAACCCTCCCAGTACACACTGGTGCCTTTCAACCCCTCCCAGTACACACTGGGAACGCTCCCAGTACACACTGGGGCCTTTTAAGCCCTCCCAGTACACACTGGGGCCTTTCAACCCCTCCCAGTACACACTGGGAACCCTCCCAGTACACACTGGGGCCTTTCAACCCCTCCCAGTACACACTGGGAACCCTCCCAGTACACACTGGGAACGCTCCGAGTACACACTGGGGCCTTTTAAGCCCTCCCAGTACACACTGGGGTCTTTCAACCCCTCCCAGTACACACTGGGAACCCTCCCAGTACAGACTGGTGCCTTTCAACCCTTCCCAGTACACACTGGGAACCGTCCTAGTCGAGACAGAGGACTTTCAACCCCTCCCAGTACACACTGGGAACCCTCCCAGTACAGACTGGGGCCTTTCAACCCCTCCCAGTACACACTGGGGCCTTTCAACCCCTCCCAGTACAGACTGGGAACACTCCCAGTACAGACTGGGGCCTTTCAACCCCTCCCAGTACACACTGGGGCCTTTCAAACCCTCCCAGTACACACTGGGAACACTCCCAGTACACACTGGGCCTTTCAACCCCTCCCAGTACACACTGTGGCCTTTCAACCCCTCCCAGTACACACTCAGAACACTCCCAGTAGAGACTGGGGCCTTTCAACCCCTCCCAGTACAGACTGGGAACCCTCCCAGTACACACTGGGGCCTTTCAACCCCTCCCAGTACAGACTGGGGCCTTTCAACCCCTCCCAGTACACACTCAGAACACTCCCAGTAGAGACTGGGGCCTTTCAACCCCTCCCAGTACAGACTGGGAACCCTCCCAGTACACACTGGGGCCTTTCAACCCCTCCCAGTACAGACTGGGGCCTTTCAACCCCTCCCAGTACACACTCAGAACACTCCCAGTAGAGACTGGGGCCTTTCAACCCCTCCCAGTACACACTGGGAACCCTCCCAGTACAGACTGGGGCCTTTCAACCCCTCCCAGTACACACTGGGGCCTTTCAACCCCTCCCAGTACACACTGAGAACCCTCCCAGTACAGACTGGGGCCTTTTAACCACTCGCAGTACACACTGGGAACCCTCCCAGTACACACTGGGGCCTTTCAACCCCTCCCAGTACAGACTGGGGCCTTTCAACCCCGCCCAGTACACACTGGGAACCCTCCCAGTACAGACTGGGTCCTTTCAACCCCTCCCAGTACACACTGGGAACCCTCCCATTACACACTGGGGCCTTTCAACCTCTACCAGTACAGACTGGGGCCTTTCAACCCCTCCCAGTAGACACTGGGGCCTTTCAACCCCTCCCAGTACAGACTGGGAACCCTCCCAGTACACACTGGGGCCTTTCAACCCCTCCCAGTACACACTGGGAACCCTCCCAGTACACACTGGGGCCTTTCAACCTCTACAAGTACACACTGGGAACCCACCCAGTACAGACTGGGGCCTTTCAACCCCTCCCAGTACACACTGCGGCCTTTCAACCCCTCCCAGTACACACTGGGAACCCTCCCAGTACAGACTGGGGCCTTTCAACCCCTCCCAGTACAGAATGGGAACCCTCCCAGTACACACTGGGGCCTTTCAACCCCTCCCAGTAAACACTGTGGCCTTTCAATCCCTCCCAGTACACACTGGGAACCCTCCCAGTACACACTGGGGCCTTTCAACCCCTCCCAGTACACACTGAGAACGCTCCCAGTACACACTGGGGCCTTTTAAGCCCTCCCAGTACACACTGGGGCCTTTCAACCCCTCCCAGTACACACTGGGAACCCTCCCAGTACAGACTGGTGCCTTTCAACCCCTCCCAGTACAGACTGGGAACCCTCCCAGTACAGACTGGGGCCTTTCAACCCCTCCCAGTACACACTGGGGCCTTTCAACCCCTCCCAGTACAGACTGGGAACACTCCCAGTACAGACTGGGGCCTTTCAACCCCTACCAGTACAGACTGGGGCCTTTCAACCCCTCCCAGTACACACTGGGAACACTCCCAGTACACACTGGGCATTTCAACCCCTCCCAGTACACACTGGGGCCTTTCAACCCCTCCCAGTACACACTCAGAACACTCCCAGTAGAGACTGGGGCCTTTCAACCCCTCCCAGTACAGACTGGGAACCCTCCCAGTACACACTGGGGCCTTTCAACCCCTCCCAGTACAGACTGGGGCCTTTCAACCCCTCCCAGTACACACTCAGAACCCTCCCAATACAGACTGGGGCCTTTCAACCCCTCCCAGTACACACTGGGGCCTTTCAACCCCTCCCAGTACACACTGAGAACCCTCCCAGTACACACTGGGGCCTTTCAACCCCTCCCAGTACACACTGGGAACCCTCCCAGTACACACTGGGGCCTCTCAACCCCTCCCAGTACAGACTGGGGCCTTTCAACCCCTCCCACTACACACTGACAACCCTCCCAGTACACACTGGGGCCTTTCAACCACTCGCAGTACACACTGGGAACACTCCCAGTACACACTGGGGCCTTTCATCCCCTCCCAGTACAGACTGGGGCCTTTCAACCCCTCCCAGTACACACTGGGAACCCTCCCAGTACAGACTGGGGCCTTTCAACCCCTCCCGTTACACACTGGGAACCCTCCCAGTAGACACTGGGGCCTTTCAATCCGTCCCAGTACACACTGGGGCCTTTCAAACCCTCCCAGTACAGACTGGGAACCGTCCTAGTCGAGACTAGGAACTTTCAACCCCTCCCAGTACACACTGGGAACCCTCCCAGTACACACTGGGGCCTTTCAACCCCTCCCAGTACAGACTGGGAACCCTCCCAGTACACACTGGGGCCTTTCAACCCCTCCCAGTACACACTGAGAACGCTCCCAGTACACACTGGGGCCTTTCAACCCCTCCCAGTACACACTGGGGCCTTTCAACCCGTCCCAGTACACACTGGGAACCCTCCCAGTACACACTGGGGCCTTTCAACCCCTCCCAGTACACACTGGGAACCGTCCTAGTCGAGACCGAGGACTTTCAACCCCTCCCAGTACACACTGGGAACGCTCCGAGTACACAATGGGGCCTTTTAAGCCCTCCCAGTACACACTGGGGTCTTTCAACCCCTCCCAGTACACACTGGGAACCCTCCCAGTACAGACTGGTGCCTTTCAACCCCTCCCAGTACACACTGGGAACCCTCCCAGTACAGACTGGGGCCTTTCAACCCCTCCCAGTACACACTGGGGCCTTTCAACCCCTCCCAGTACAGACTGGGAACACTCCCAGTACAGACTGGGGCCTTTCAACCCCTCCCAGTACAGACTGGGGCCTTTCAACCCCACCCAGTACACACTGGGAACACTCCCAGTACACACTGGGCATTTCAACCCCTCCCAGTACACACTGGGGCCTTTCAACCCCTCCCAGTACACACTCAGAACACTCCCAGTAGAGACTGGGGCCTTTCAACCCCTCCCAGTACAGACTGGGAACCCTCCCAGTACACACTGGGGCCATTCAACCCCTCCCAGTACAGACTGGGGCCTTTCAACCCCTCCCAGTACACACTCAGAACCCTCCCAGTACAGACTGGGGCCTTTCAACCCCTCCCAGTACACACTGGGGCCTTTCAACCCCTCCCAGTACACACTGAGAACCCTCCCAGTACACACTGGGGCCTTTCAACCCCTCCCAGTACACACTGGGAACCCTCCCAGTACACACTGGGGCCTCTCAACCCCTCCCAGTACAGACTGGGGCCTTTCAACCCCTCCCAGTACACACTGAGAACCCTCCCAGTACACACTGGGGCCTTTCAACCCCTCCCAGTACAGACTGGGAACCCTCCCAGTACAGACTGGGGCCTTTCAACCCCTCCCAGTACAGACTGGGGCCTTTCAACCCCTCCCAGTACACACTGGGAACCCTCCCAGTACATACTGGGGCCTTTCAACCCCTCCCGTTACACACTGGGAACCCTCCCAGTAGACACTGGGGCCTTTCAATCCGTCCCAGTACACACTGGGGCCTTTCAAACCCTCCCAGTACAGACTGGGAACCGTCCTAGTCGAGACTAGGAACTTTCAACCCCTCCCAGTACACACTGGGAACCTTCCCAGTACACACTGGGGCCTTTCAACCCCTCCCAGTACACACTGAGAACGCTCCCAGTACACACTGGGGCCTTTTAAGCCCTCCCAGTACACACTGGGGCCTTTCAACCCCTCCCAGTACACACTGGGAACCCTCCCAGTACAGACTGGTGCCTTTCAACCCCTCCCAGTACAGACTGGGAACCCTCCCAGTACAGACTGGGGCCTTTCAACCCCTCCCAGTACACACTGGGGCCTTTCAACCCCTCCCAGTACAGACTGGGAACACTCCCAGTACAGACTGGGGCCTTTCAACCCCTACCAGTACAGACTGGGGCCTTTCAACCCCTCCCAGTACACACTGGGAACACTCCCAGTACACACTGGGCATTTCAACCCCTCCCAGTACACACTGGGGCCTTTCAACCCCTCCCAGTACACACTCAGAACACTCCCAGTAGAGACTGGGGCCTTTCAACCCCTCCCAGTACAGACTGGGAACCCTCCCAGTACACACTGGGGCCTTTCAACCCCTCCCAGTACAGACTGGGGCCTTTCAACCCCTCCCAGTACACACTCAGAACCCTCCCAATACAGACTGGGGCCTTTCAACCCCTCCCAGTACACACTGGGGCCTTTCAACCCCTCCCAGTACACACTGAGAACCCTCCCAGTACACACTGGGGCCTTTCAACCCCTCCCAGTACACACTGAGAACCCTCCCAGTACACACTGGGGCCTCTCAACCCCTCCCAGTACAGACTGGGGCCTTTCAACCCCTCCCACTACACACTGACAACCCTCCCAGTACACACTGGGGCCTTTCAACCACTCGCAGTACACACTGGGAACACTCCCAGTACACACTGGGGCCTTTCATCCCCTCCCAGTACAGACTGGGGCCTTTCAACCCCTCCCAGTACACACTGGGAACCCTCCCAGTACAGACTGGGGCCTTTCAACCCCTCCCGTTACACACTGGGAACCCTCCCAGTAGACACTGGGGCCTTTCAATCCGTCCCAGTACACACTGGGGCCTTTCAAACCCTCCCAGTACAGACTGGGAACCGTCCTAGTCGAGACTAGGAACTTTCAACCCCTCCCAGTACACACTGGGAACCCTCCCAGTACACACTGGGGCCTTTCAACCCCTCCCAGTACAGACTGGGAACCCTCCCAGTACACACTGGGGCCTTTCAACCCCTCCCAGTACACACTGAGAACGCTCCCAGTACACACTGGGGCCTTTCAACCCCTCCCAGTACACACTGGGGCCTTTCAACCCGTCCCAGTACACACTGGGAACCCTCCCAGTACACACTGGGGCCTTTCAACCCCTCCCAGTACACACTGGGAACCGTCCTAGTCGAGACCGAGGACTTTCAACCCCTCCCAGTACACACTGGGAACGCTCCGAGTACACAATGGGGCCTTTTAAGCCCTCCCAGTACACACTGGGGTCTTTCAACCCCTCCCAGTACACACTGGGAACCCTCCCAGTACAGACTGGTGCCTTTCAACCCCTCCCAGTACACACTGGGAACCCTCCCAGTACAGACTGGGGCCTTTCAACCCCTCCCAGTACAGACTGGGAACACTCCCAGTACAGACTGGGGCCTTTCAACCCCTCCCAGTACAGACTGGGGCCTTTCAACCCCACCCAGTACACACTGGGAACACTCCCAGTACACACTGGGCATTTCAACCCCTCCCAGTACACACTGGGGCCTTTCAACCCCTCCCAGTACACACTCAGAACACTCCCAGTAGAGACTGGGGCCTTTCAACCCCTCCCAGTACAGACTGGGAACCCTCCCAGTACACACTGGGGCCATTCAACCCCTCCCAGTACAGACTGGGGCCTTTCAACCCCTCCCAGTACACACTCAGAACCCTCCCAGTACAGACTGGGGCCTTTCAACCCCTCCCAGTACACACTGGGGCCTTTCAACCCCTCCCAGTACACACTGAGAACCCTCCCAGTACACACTGGGGCCTTTCAACCCCTCCCAGTACACACTGGGAACCCTCCCAGTACACACTGGGGCCTCTCAACCCCTCCCAGTACAGACTGGGGCCTTTCAACCCCTCCCAGTACACACTGAGAACCCTCCCAGTACACACTGGGGCCTTTCAACCCCTCCCAGTACAGACTGGGAACCCTCCCAGTACAGACTGGGGCCTTTCAACCCCTCCCAGTACAGACTGGGGCCTTTCAACCCCTCCCAGTACACACTGGGAACCCTCCCAGTACATACTGGGGCCTTTCAACCCCTCCCGTTACACACTGGGAACCCTCCCAGTAGACACTGGGGCCTTTCAATCCGTCCCAGTACACACTGGGGCCTTTCAAACCCTCCCAGTACAGACTGGGAACCGTCCTAGTCGAGACTAGGAACTTTCAACCCCTCCCAGTACACACTGGGAACCTTCCCAGTACACACTGGGGCCTTTCAACCCCTCCCAGTACACACTGAGAACGCTCCCAGTACACACTGGGGCCTTTTAAGCCCTCCCAGTACACACTGGGGCCTTTCAACCCCTCCCAGTACACACTGGGAACACTCCCAGTACACACTGGGGCCTTTCAACCCCTCCCAGTACAGACTGGGAACCCTCCCAGTACAGACTGGGGCCTTTCAACCCCTCCCAGTACACACTGGGGCCTTTCAACCCCTCCCAGTACAGACTGGGAACACTCCCAGTACAGACTGGGGCCTTTCAACCCCTACCAGTACAGACTGGGGCCTTTCAACCCCTCCCAGTACACACTGGGAACACTCCCAGTACACACTGGGCATTTCAACCCCTCCCAGTACACACTGGGGCCTTTCAACCCCTCCCAGTACACACTCAGAACACTCCCAGTAGAGACTGGGGCCTTTCAACCCCTCCCAGTACAGACTGGGAACCCTCCCAGTACACACTGGGGCCTTTCAACCCCTCCCAGTACAGACTGGGGCCTTTCAACCCCTCCCAGTACACACTCAGAACCCTCCCAATACAGACTGGGGCCTTTCAACCCCTCCCAGTACACACTGGGGCCTTTCAACCCCTCCCAGTACACACTGAGAACCCTCCCAGTACACACTGGGGCCTTTCAACCCCTCCCAGTACACACTGAGAACCCTCCCAGTACACACTGGGGCCTCTCAACCCCTCCCAGTACAGACTGGGGCCTTTCAACCCCTCCCACTACACACTGACAACCCTCCCAGTACACACTGGGGCCTTTCAACCACTCGCAGTACACACTGGGAACACTCCCAGTACACACTGGGGCCTTTCATCCCCTCCCAGTACAGACTGGGGCCTTTCAACCCCTCCCAGTACACACTGGGAACCCTCCCAGTACAGACTGGGGCCTTTCAACCCCTCCCGTTACACACTGGGAACCCTCCCAGTAGACACTGGGGCCTTTCAATCCGTCCCAGTACACACTGGGGCCTTTCAAACCCTCCCAGTACAGACTGGGAACCGTCCTAGTCGAGACTAGGAACTTTCAACCCCTCCCAGTACACACTGGGAACCCTCCCAGTACACACTGGGGCCTTTCAACCCCTCCCAGTACAGACTGGGAACCCTCCCAGTACACACTGGGGCCTTTCAACCCCTCCCAGTACACACTGAGAACGCTCCCAGTACACACTGGGGCCTTTCAACCCCTCCCAGTACACACTGGGGCCTTTCAACCCCTCCCAGTACACACTGGGAACCCTCCCAGTACACACTGGGGCCTTTCAACCCCTCCCAGTACACACTGGGAACCGTCCTAGTCGAGACCGAGGACTTTCAACCCCTCCCAGTACACACTGGGAACGCTCCGAGTACACAATGGGGCCTTTTAAGCCCTCCCAGTACACACTGGGGTCTTTCAACCCCTCCCAGTACACACTGGGAACCCTCCCAGTACAGACTGGTGCCTTTCAACCCCTCCCAGTACAGACTGGGAACCCTCCCAGTACAGACTGGGGCCTTTCAACCCCTCCCAGTACACACTGGGGCCTTTCAACCCCTCCCAGTACAGACTGGGAACACTCCCAGTACAGACTGGGGCCTTTCAACCCCTCCCAGTACAGACTGGGGCCTTTCAACCCCACCCAGTACACACTGGGAACACTCCCAGTACACACTGGGCATTTCAACCCCTCCCAGTACACACTGGGGCCTTTCAACCCCTCCCAGTACACACTCAGAACACTCCCAGTAGAGACTGGGGCCTTTCAACCCCTCCCAGTACAGACTGGGAACCCTCCCAGTACACACTGGGGCCTTTCAACCCCTCCCAGTACAGACTGGGGCCTTTCAACCCCTCCCAGTACACACTCAGAACCCTCCCAGTACAGACTGGGGCCTTTCAACCCCTCCCAGTACACACTGGGGCCTTTCAACCCCTCCCAGTACACACTGAGAACCCTCCCAGTACACACTGGGGCCTTTCAACCCCTCCCAGTACACACTGGGAACCCTCCCAGTACACACTGGGGCCTCTCAACCCCTCCCAGTACAGACTGGGGCCTTTCAACCCCTCCCAGTACACACTGAGAACCCTCCCAGTACACACTGGGGCCTTTCAACCCCTCCCAGTACAGACTGGGAACCCTCCCAGTACACACTGGGGCCTTTCAACCCCTCCCAGTACAGACTGGGGCCTTTCAACCCCTCCCAGTACACACTGGGAACCCTCCCAGTACACACTGGGGCCTTTCAACCCCTCCCAGTACAGACTGGGAACCCTCCCAGTAGACACTGGGGCCTTTCAATCCGTCCCAGTACACACTGGGGCCTTTCAAACCCTCCCAGTACAGACTGGGAACCGTCCTAGTCGAGACTAGGAACTTTCAACCCCTCCCAGTACACACTGGGAACCTTCCCAGTACACACTGGGGCCTTTCAACCCCTCCCAGTACAGACTGGGAACCCTCCCAGTACACACTGGGGCCTTTCAACCCCTCCCAGTACACACTGGGAACACTCCCAGTCCACACTGGGGCCTTTCAACCCCTCCCAGTACAGACTGGGGCCTTTCAACCCCTCCCAGTACAGACTGCGAACCCTCCCAGTACACACTGGGGCCTTTCAACCCCTCCCAGTACACACTGGGAACCCTCCCAGTACAGACGGGGGCCTTTCAACCCCTCCCAGGACACACTGGGGCCTTTCGAACCCTCCCAGTACACACTGGGAACACTCCCAGTACAGACTGGGGCATTTCAACCCCTCCCAGTACATACTGGGGCCTTTCAACCCCTCCCAGTACACACTGGGAACCCTCCCAGTACACACTGGGGCCTTTCAACCCCTCCCGTTACACACTGGGAACCCTCCCAGTAGACTCTGGGGCCTTTCAATCCGTCCCAGTACACACTGGGGCCTTTCAAACCCTCCCAGTACAGACTGGGAACCGTCCCAGTACACACTGGGGCCTTTCAACCCCTCCCAGTACACACTGGGAACCCTCCCAGTACACACTGGGGCCTTTCAACCCCTCCCAGTACAGACTGGGAACCCTCCCAGTACACACTGGGGCCTTTCAACCCCTCCCAGTACACACTGGGAACACTCCCAGTCCACACTGGGGCCTTTCAACCCCTCCCAGTACACACTGGGGCCTTTCAACCCCTCCCAGTACAGACTGAAAACCCTCCCAGTAGAGACTGGGGCCTTTCAACCCCTCCCAGTACAGACTGGGAACCCTCCCAGTACAGACTGGGGCCTTTCAACCCCTCCCAGGACACACTGGGGCCTTTCAACACCTCCCAGTACACACTGGGAACCCTCCCAGTACACACTGGGGCCTTTCAACCCCTCCCAGTACACACTGGGAACCCTCCCAGTACAGACTGGGGCCTTTCAACCCCTCCCAGTACACACTGGGGCCTTTCAACCCCTCCCAGTACACACTGGGAACCCTCCCAGTACACACTGGGGCCTTTCAACCCCTCCCAGTACAGACTGGGAACCCTCCCAATACAGACTGGGGCCTTTCAACCATCCCAGTACAGACTGGGAACCCTCCCAGTACACACTGGGGCCTTTCAACCATCCCAGTACACACTGAGAACCCTCCCAGTACACACTGGGGCCTTTCAACCCCTCCCAGTACACACTGGGGCCTTTCAACCCCTCCCAGTACACACTGGGAACCCTCCCAGTACACACTGGGGCCTTTCAACCCCTCCCAGTACAGACTGGGAACCCTCCCAATACAGACTGGGGCCTTTCAACCATCCCAGTACAGACTGGGAACCCTCCCAGTACACACTGGGGCCTTTAAACCATTCCAGTACACACTGAGAACCCTCCCAGTAGAGACTGGGGCCTTTCAACCCCTCCCAGTACACACTGGGAACCCTCCCAGTACAGACTGGGGCCTTTCAACCATCCCAGTACAGACTGGGAACCCTCCCAGTACACACTGGGGCCTTTCAACCATCCCAGTACACACTGAGAACCCTCCCAATACAGACTGGGGCCTTTCAACCCCTCCCAGTACAGACTGCGAACCCTCCCAGTACACACTGGGGCCTTTCAACCCCTCCCAGTACACACTGGGGCCTTTCAACCCCTCCCAGTACACACTCAAAACCCTCCCAGTACACACTGGGGCCTTTCAACCCCTCCCAGTACAGACTGGGAACCCTCCCAGTACACACTGGGGCCTTTCAACCCCTCCCAGTACACACTGGGGCCTTTCAACCCCTCCCAGTACACACTGGGAACCCTCCCAGTACACACTGGGGCCTTTCAACCCCTCCCAGTACAGACTGGGAACCCTCCCAATACAGACTGGGGCCTTTAAACCATTCCAGTACACACTGAGAACCCTCCCAGTACAGACTGGGGCCTTTCAACCCCTCCCAGTACAGACTGGGAACCCTCCCAGTACACACTGGGGCCTTTCAACCCCTCCCAGTACAGACTGAGAACCCTCCCAGTACACACTGGGGCCTTTCAACCATCCCAGTACACACTGAGAACCCTCCCAGTACAGACTGGGGCCTTTCAACCCCTCCCAGTACAGACTGCGAACCCTCCCAGTACACACTGGGGCCTTTCAACCCCTCCCAGTACACACTGGGAACCCTCCCAGTACACACTGGGGCCTTTCAACCCCTCCCAGTACACACTGGGAACCGTCCTAGTCGAGACCGAGGACTTTCAACCCCTCCCAGTACACACTGGGAACCCTCCCAGTACACACTGGGGCCTTTCAACCCCTCCCAGTACACACTGGGAACCCTCCCAGTACACACTGGGGCCTTTCAACCCCTCCCAGTACAGACTGAGAACCCTCCCAGTACAGACTGGGGCCTGTCAACCATTCCCAGTACACACTGGGCCTTTCAACCCCTCCCAGTACAGACTGCGAACCCTCCCAGTAGAGACTGGGGCCTTTCAACCCCTCCCAGTACACACTGGGAACCCTCCCAGTACAGACTGGGGCCTTTCAACCCCTCCCAGTACACACTGGGGCCTTTCAACCCCTCCCAGTACACACTGGGAACCCTCCCAGTACACAATGGGGCCTTTCAACCCCTCCCAGTACACACTGGGGCCTTTCAACACCTCCCAGTACACACTGGGAACCCTCCCAGTACACACTGGGGCCTTTCAACCCCTCCCTTTACACACTGGGAACCCTCCCAGTAGACACTGGGGCCTTTCAAACCCTCCCAGTACAGACTGGGAACCGTCCTAGTCGAGACTAGGGACTTTCAACCCCTCCCAGTACACACTGGGAACTCTCCCATTACACACTGGGGCCTTTCAACCCCTCCCAGTACAGACTGGGAACCCTCCCAGTACACACTGGGGCCTTTCAACCCCTCCCAGTACACACTGGGAACCCTCCCAGTCCACACTGGGGCCTTTCAACCCCTCCCAGTACACACTGGGGCCTTTCAACCCCTCCCAGTACACACTGGGAACCCTCCCAGTAGAGACTGGGGCCTTTCAACCCCTCCCAGTACAGACTGGGAACCCTCCCAGTACAGACTGGGGCCTTTCAACCCCTCCCAGGACACACTGGGGCCTTTCAACCCCTCCCAGTACACACTCAGAACACTCCCAGTACACACTGGGGCCTTTCAACCCCTCCCAGTACAGACTGGGAACCCTCCCAGTACACACTGGGGCCTTTCAACCCCTCCCAGTACACACTGGGGCCTTTCAACCCCTCCCAGTACACACTCAAAACCCTCCCAGTACACACTGGGGCCTTTCAACCCCTCCCAGTACACACTGGGAACCCTCCCAGTACAGACTGGGGCCTTTAAACCATTCCAGTACACACTGAGAACCCTCCCAGTACAGACTGGGGCCTTTCAACCCCTCCCAGTACAGACTGGGAACCCTCCCAGTACACACTGGGGCCTTTCAACCATCCCAGTACAGACTGGGAACCCTCCCAGTACACACTGGGGCCTTTCAACCATCCCAGTACACACTGAGAACCCTCCCAGTACAGACTGGGGCCTTTCAACCCCTCCCAGTACAGACTGCGAACCCTCCCAGTACACACTGGGGCCTTTCAACCCCTCCCGTTACACACTGGGAACCCTCCCAGTAGACACTGGGGCCTTTCAATCCGTCCCAGTACACACTGGGGCCTTTCAAACCCTCCCAGTACAGACTGGGAACCGTCCTAGTCGAGACTAGGGACTTTCAACCCCTCCCAGTACACACTGGGAACCCTCCCAGTACACACTGGGGCCTTTCAACCCCTCCCAGTACAGACTGGGAACCCTCCCAGTACACACTGGGGCCTTTCAACCCCTCCCAGGACACACTGGGAACACTCCCAGTCCACACTGGGGCCTTTCAACCCCTCCCAGTACACACTGGGGCCTTTCAACCCCTCCCAGTACAGACTGCGAACCCTCCCAGTAGAGACTGGGGCCTTTCAACCCCTCCCAGTACACACTGGGAACCCTCCCAGTACAGACTGGGGCCTTTCAACCCCTCCCAGGACACACTGGGGCCTTTTAACCCCTCCCAGTACACACTGGGAACACTCCCAGTACAGACTGGGGCCTTTCAACCCCTCCCAGTACATACTGGGGCCTTTCAACCCCTCCCAGTACACACTGGGAACCCTCCCAGTACACACTGGGGCCTTTCAACCCCTCCCGTTACACACTGGGAACCCTCCCAGTAGACACTGGGGCCTTTCAATCCGTCACAGTACACACTGGGGCCTTTCAAACCCTCCCAGTACAGACTGGGAACCGCCCTAGTCGAGACTAGGGACTTTCAACCCCTCCCAGTACACACTGGGAATTCTCCCAGTACACACTGGGGCCTTTCAACCCCTCCCAGTAGAGACTGGGAATTGTCCCAGTACACACTGGGGCCTTTCAACCCCTCCCAGTACACACTGGGGCCTTTCAACCCCTCCCAGTACAGACTGCGAACCCTCCCAGTAGAGACTGGGGCCTTTCAACCCCTCCCAGTACAGACTGGGAACCCTCCCAGTACACACTGGGGCCTTTCAACCCCTCCCAGTACAGACTGGGAACCGTCCTAGTCGAGACCGAGGACTTTCAACCCCTCCCAGTACACACTGGGAACCCTCCCAGTACACACTGGGGCCTTTCAACCCCTCCCAGTACACACTGGGAACCCTCCCAGTACACACTGGGGCCTTTCAACCCCTCCCAGTACAGACTGAGAACCCTCCCAGTACAGACTGGGGCCTGTCAACCATTCCCAGTACACACTGGGCCTTTCAACCCCTCCCAGTACAGACTGCGAACCCTCCCAGTAGAGACTGGGGCCTTTCAACCCCTCCCAGTACACACTGGGAACCCTCCCAGTACAGACTGGGGCCTTTCAACCCCTCCCAGTACACACTGGGGCCTTTCAACCCCTCCCAGTACACACTGGGAACCCTCCCAGTACACAATGGGGCCTTTCAACCCCTCCCAGTACACACTGGGGCCTTTCAACACCTCCCAGTACACACTGGGAACCCTCCCAGTACACACTGGGGCCTTTCAACCCCTCCCTTTACACACTGGGAACCCTCCCAGTACACACTGGGGCCTTTCAAACCCTCCCAGTACAGACTGGGAACCGTCCTAGTCGAGACTAGGGACTTTCAACCCCTCCCAGTACACACTGGGAACTCTCCCATTACACACTGGGGCCTTTCAACCCCTCCCAGTACAGACTGGGAACCCTCCCAGTACACACTGGGGCCTTTCAACCCCTCCCAGTACACACTGGGAACCCTCCCAGTCCACACTGGGGCCTTTCAACCCCTCCCAGTACACACTGGGGCCTTTCAACCCCTCCCAGTACACACTGGGAACCCTCCCAGTAGAGACTGGGGCCTTTCAACCCCTCCCAGTACAGACTGGGAACCCTCCCAGTACAGACTGGGGCCTTTCAACCCCTCCCAGGACACACTGGGGCCTTTCAACCCCTCCCAGTACACACTCAGAACACTCCCAGTACACACTGGGGCCTTTCAACCCCTCCCAGTACAGACTAGGGAACCCTCCCAGTACACACTGGGGCCTTTCAACCCCTCCCAGTACACACTGGGGCCTTTCAACCCCTCCCAGTACACACTCAAAACCCTCCCAGTACACACTGGGGCCTTTCAACCCCTCCCAGTACACACTGGGAACCCTCCCAGTACAGACTGGGGCCTTTAAACCATTCCAGTACACACTGAGAACCCTCCCAGTAGAGACTGGGGCCTTTCAACCCCTCCCAGTACAGACTGGGAACCCTCCCAGTACACACTGGGGCCTTTCAACCATCCCAGTACAGACTGGGAACCCTCCCAGTACACACTGGGGCCTTTCAACCATCCCAGTACACACTGAGAACCCTCCCAGTACAGACTGGGGCCTTTCAACCCCTCCCAGTACAGACTGCGAACCCTCCCAGTACACACTGGGGCCTTTCAACCCCTCCCGTTACACACTGGGAACCCTCCCAGTAGACACTGGGGCCTTTCAATCCGTCCCAGTACACACTGGGGCCTTTCAAACCCTCCCAGTACAGACTGGGAACCGTCCTAGTCGAGACTAGGGACTTTCAACCCCTCCCAGTACACACTGGGAACCCTCCCAGTACACACTGGGGCCTTTCAACCCCTCCCAGTACAGACTGGGAACCCTCCCAGTACACACTGGGGCCTTTCAACCCCTCCCAGGACACACTGGGAACACTCCCAGTCCACACTGGGGCCTTTCAACCCCTCCCAGTACACACTGGGGCCTTTCAACCCCTCCCAGTACAGACTGCGAACCCTCCCAGTAGAGACTGGGGCCTTTCAACCCCTCCCAGTACACACTGGGAACCCTCCCAGTACAGACTGGGGCCTTTCAACCCCTCCCAGTACACACTGGGGCCTTTTAACCCCTCCCAGTACACACTGGGAACACTCCCAGTACAGACTGGGGCCTTTCAACCCCTCCCAGTACATACTGGGGCCTTTCAACCCCTCCCAGTACACACTGGGAACCCTCCCAGTACACACTGGGGCCTTTCAACCCCTCCCAGTACACACTGGGAACCCTCCCAGTAGACACTGGGGCCTTTCAATCCGTCACAGTACACACTGGGGCCTTTCAAACCCTCCCAGTACAGACTGGGAACCGCCCTAGTCGAGACTAGGGACTTTCAACCCCTCCCAGTACACACTGGGAATTCTCCCAGTACACACTGGGGCCTTTCAACCCCTCCCAGTAGAGACTGGGAATTGTCCCAGTACACACTGGGGCCTTTCAACCCCTCCCAGTACACACTGGGGCCTTTCAACCCCTCCCAGTACAGACTGCGAACCCTCCCAGTAGAGACTGGGGCCTTTCAACCCCTCCCAGTACAGACTGGGAACCCTCCCAGTACACACTGGGGCCTTTCAACCCCTCCCAGGACACACTGGGGCCTTTCAACCCCTCCCAGTACACACTGGGAACCCTCCCAGTACACACTGGGGCCTTTCAACCCCTCCCAGTACAGACTGGGAACCCTCCCAGTACACACTGGGGCCTTTCAACCCCTCCCAGTACACACTGGGGCCTTTCAACCCCTCCCAGTACACACTCAAAACCCTCCCAGTACACACTGGGGCCTTTCAACCCCTCCCAGTACAGACTGGGAACCCTCCCAGTACAGACTGGGGCCTTTAAACCATTCCAGTACACACTGAGAACCCTCCCAGTAGAGACTGGGGCCTTTCAACCCCTCCCAGTACAGACTGGGAACCCTCCCAGTACAGACTGGGGCCTTTCAACCATCCCAGTACAGACTGGGAACCCTCCCAGTACACACTGGGGCCTTTCAACCATCCCAGTACACACTGAGAACCCTCCCAGTACAGACTGGGGCCTTTCAACCCCTCCCAGTACAGACTGCGAACCCTCCCAGTACACACTGGGGCCTTTCAACCCCTCCCGTTACACACTGGGAACCCTCCCAGTAGACACTGGGGCCTTTCAATCCGTCCCAGTACACACTGGGGCCTTTCAAACCCTCCCAGTACAGACTGGGAACCCTCCCAGTACACACTGGGGCCTTTCAACCCCTCCCAGTACACACTGGGGCCTTTCAACCCCTCCCAGTACAGACTGCGAACCCTCCCAGTAGAGACTGGGGCCTTTCAACCCCTCCCAGTACAGACTGGGAACCCTCCCAGTACAGACTGGGGCCTTTCAACCCCTCCCAGGACACACTGGGGCCTTTTAACCCCTCCCAGTACACACTGGGAACCCTCCCAGTACACACTGGGGCCTTTCAACCCCTCCCAGTACATACTGGGGCCTTTCAACCCCTCCCAGTACACACTGGGAACCCTCCCAGTACACACTGGGGCCTTTCAACCCCTCCCGTTACACACTGGGAACCCTCCCAGTAGACACTGGGGGCTTTCAATCCGTCCCAGTACACACTGGGGCCTTTCAAACCCTCCCAGTACAGACTGGGAACCGTCCTAGTCGAGACTAGGGACTTTCAACCCCTCCCAGTACACACTGGGAACTCTCCCAGTACACACTGGGGCCTTTCAACCCCTCCCAGTAGAGACTGGGAATTGTCCCAGTACACACTGGGGCCTTTCAACCCCGCCCAGTACACACTGGGAACACTCCCAGTCCACACTGGGGCCTTTCAACCCCTCCCAGTACACACTGGGGCCTTTCAACCCCTCCCAGTACAGACTGCGAACCCTCCCAGTAGAGACTGGGGCCTTTCAACCCCTCCCAGTACAGACTGGGAACCCTCCCAGTACAGACTGGGGCCTTTCAACCCCTCCCAGTACAGAATGGGAACCCTCCCAGTACACACTGGGGCCTTTCAACCCCTCCCAGTACACACTGGGAACCCTCCCAGTACACACTGGGGCCTTTCAACCCCTCCCAGTACACACTGGGGCCTTTCAACCCCTCCCAGTACACACTGGGAACCCTCCCAGTCCACACTGGGGCCTTTCAACCCCTCCCAGTACAGACTGGGAACCCTCCCAATACAGACTGGGGCCTTTAAACCATTCCAGTACACACTGAGAACCCTCCCAGTACACACTGGGGCCTTTCAACCCCTCCCAGTACAGACTGGGAACCCTCCCAGTACAGACTGGGGCCTTTCAACCATCCCAGTACAGACTGGGAACCCTCCCAGTACACACTGGGGCCTTTCAACCATCCCAGTACACACTGAGAACCCTCCCAGTACACACTGGGGCCTTTCAACCCCTCCCAGTACAGACTGCGAACCCTCCCAGTACACACTGGGGCCTTTCAACCCCTCCCAGTACACACTGGGAACCCTCCCAGTACACACTGGGGCCTTTCAACCCCTCCCAGTACAGACTGGGAACCGTCCTAGTCGAGACCGAGGACTTTCAACCCCTCCCAGTACACACTGGGAACCCTCCCAGTACACACTGGGGCCTTTCAACCCCTCCCAGTACACACTGGGAACCCTCCCAGTACACACTGGGGCCTTTCAACCCCTCCCAGTACAGACTGAGAACCCTCCCAGTACAGACTGGGGCCTTTCAACCCCTCCCAGGACACACTGGGGCCTTTTAACCCCTCCCAGTACACACTGGGAACCCTCCCAGTACAGACTGGGGCCTTTCAACCCCTCCCAGTACACACTGGGGCCTTTCAACCCCTCCCAGTACACACTGGGAACCCTCCCAGTACACACTGGGGCCTTACAACCCCTCCCAGGACACACTGGGGCCTTTCAACCCCTCCCAGTACACACTGGGAACCCTCCCAGTACACACTGGGGCCTTTCAACCCCTCCCGTTACACACTGGGAACCCTCCCAGTAGACACTGGGGCCTTTCAATCCGTCCCAGTACACACTGGGGCCTTTCAAACCCTCCCAGTACAGACTGGGAACCGTCCTAGTCGAGACTAGGGACTTTCAACCCCTCCCAGTACACACTGGGAACTCTCCCAGTACACACTGGGGCCTTTCAACCCCTCCCAGTACAGACTGGGAACCCTCCCAGTACACACTGGGGCCTTTCAACCCCTCCCAGTTCACACTGGGAACACTCCCAGTCCACACTGGGGCCTTTCAACCCCTCCCAGTACACACTGGGGCCTTTCAACCCCTCCCAGTACAGACTGCGAACCCTCCCAGTAGAGACTGGGGCCTTTCAACCCCTCCCAGTACAGACTGGGAACCCTCCCAGTACAGACTGGGGCCTTTCAACCCCTCCCAGTACACACTGGGGCCTTTCAACCCCTCCCAGTACACACTGGGAACCCTCCCAGTACACACTGGGGCCTTTCAACCCCTCCCAGTACACACTGGGAACCCTCCCAGTACACACTGGGGCCTTTCAACCCCTCCCGTTACACACTGGGAACCCTCCCAGTAGACACTGGGGGCTTTCAATCCGTCCCAGTACACACTGGGGCCTTTCAAACCCTCCCAGTACACACTGGGAACCGTCCTAGTCGAGACTAGGGACTTTCAACCCCTCCCAGTACACACTGGGAACTCTCCCAGTACACACTGGGGCCTTTCAACCCCTCCCAGTAGAGACTGGGAATTGTCCCAGTACACACTGGGGCCTTTCAACCCCGCCCAGTACACACTGGGAACACTCCCAGTCCACACTGGGGCCTTTCAACCCCTCCCAGTACACACTGGGGCCTTTCAACCCCTCCCAGTACAGACTGCGAACCCTCCCAGTACAGACTGGGGCCTTTCAACCCCTCCCAGTACAGACTGGGAACCCTCCCAGTACAGACTGGGGCCTTTCAACCCCTCCCAGTACACACTGGGAACCCTCCCAGTACACACTGGGGCCTTTCAACCCCTCCCAGTACACACTGGGAACCCTCCCAGTACACACTGGGGCCTTTCAACCCCTCCCAGTACACACTGGGGCCTTTCAACCCCTCCCAGTACACACTGGGAACCCTCCCAGTCCACACTGGGGCCTTTCAACCCCTCCCAGTACAGACTGGGAACCCTCCCAATACAGACTGGGGCCTTTAAACCATTCCAGTACACACTGAGAACCCTCCCAGTACAGACTGGGGCCTTTCAACCCCTCCCAGTACAGACTGGGAACCCTCCCAGTACAGACTGGGGCCTTTCAACCATCCCAGTACAGACTGGGAACCCTCCCAGTACACACTGGGGCCTTTCAACCATCCCAGTACACACTGAGAACCCTCCCAGTACACACTGGGGCCTTTCAACCCCTCCCAGTACAGACTGCGAACCCTCCCAGTACACACTGGGGCCTTTCAACCCCTCCCAGTACACACTGGGAACCCTCCCAGTACACACTGGGGCCTTTCAACCCCTCCCAGTACAGACTGGGAACCGTCCTAGTCGAGACCGAGGACTTTCAACCCCTCCCAGTACACACTGGGAACCCTCCCAGTACACACTGGGGCCTTTCAACCCCTCCCAGTACACACTGGGAACCCTCCCAGTACACACTGGGGCCTTTCAACCCCTCCCAGTACAGACTGAGAACCCTCCCAGTACAGACTGGGGCCTTTCAACCCCTCCCAGGACACACTGGGGCCTTTCAACCCCTCCCAGTACAGACTGGGAACCCTCCCAGTACAGACTGGGGCCTTTCAACCCCTCCCAGTACACACTGGGGCCTTTCAACCCCTCCCAGTACACACTGGGAACCCTCCCAGTACACACTGGGGCCTTACAACCCCTCCCAGGACACACTGGGGCCTTTCAACCCCTCCCAGTACACACTGGGAACCCTCCCAGTACACACTGGGGCCTTTCAACCCCTCCCGTTACACACTGGGAACCCTCCCAGTAGACACTGGGGCCTTTCAATCCGTCCCAGTACACACTGGGGCCTTTCAAACCCTCCCAGTACAGACTGGGAACCGTCCTAGTCGAGACTAGGGACTTTCAACCCCTCCCAGTACACACTGGGAACTCTCCCAGTACACACTGGGGCCTTTCAACCCCTCCCAGTACAGACTGGGAACCCTCCCAGTACACACTGGGGCCTTTCAACCCCTCCCAGTTCACACTGGGAACACTCCCAGTCCACACTGGGGCCTTTCAACCCCTCCCAGTACACACTGGGGCCTTTCAACCCCTCCCAGTACAGACTGCGAACCCTCCCAGTAGAGACTGGGGCCTTTCAACCCCTCCCAGTACAGACTGGGAACCCTCCCAGTACAGACTGGGGCCTTTCAACCCCTCCCAGTACACACTGGGGCCTTTCAACCCCTCCCAGTACACACTGGGAACCCTCCCAGTACACACTGGGGCCTTTCAACCCCTCCCAGTACAGACTGGGAACCCTCCCAATACAGACTGGGGCCTTTAAACCATTCCAGTACACACTGAGAACCCTCCCAGTACACACTGGGGCCTTTCAACCCCTCCCAGTACAGACTGGGAACCCTCCCAGTACAGACTGGGGCCTTTCAACCATCCCAGTACAGACTGAGAACCCTCCCAGTACACACTGGGGCCTTTCAACCATCCCAGTACACACTGAGAACCCTCCCAGTACAGACTGGGGCCTTTCAACCCCTCCCAGTACAGAGTGCGAACCCTCCCAGTACACACTGGGGCCTTTCAACCCCTCCCAGTACACACTGGGAACCCTCCCAGTACACACTGGGGCCTTTCAACCCCTCCCAGTACAGACTGGGGCCTTTCAACCCCTCCCAGTACACACTGGGAACCCTCCCAGTACACACTGGGGCCTTTCAACCCCTCCCGTTACACACTGGGAACCCTCCCAGTAGACACTGGGGCCTTTCAATCCGTCCCAGTACACACTGGGGCCTTTCAAACCCTCCCAGTACAGACTGGGAACCGTCCTAGTCGAGACTAGGGACTTTCAACCCCTCCCAGTACACACTGGGAACTCTCCCAGTACACACTGGGGCCTTTCAACCCCTCCCAGTACAGACTGGGAACCCTCCCAGTACACACTGGGGCCTTTCAACCCCTCCCAGTACACACTGGGAACACTCCCAGTCCACACTGGGGCCTTTCAACCCCTCCCAGTACACACTGGGGCCTTTCAACCCCTCCCAGTACAGACTGCGAACCCTCCCAGTAGAGACTGGGGCCTTTCAACCCCTCCCAGTACAGACTGGGAACCCTCCCAGTACACACTGGGGCCTTTCAACCCCTCCCAGTACACACTGGGGCCTTTCAACCCCTCCCAGTACAGACTGGGAACCCTCCCAGTACACACTGGGGCCTTTCAACCCCTCCCAGTACAGACTGGGAACCCTCCCAACACAGACTGGGGCCTTTAAACCATTCCAGTACACACTGAGAACCCTCCCAGTACAGACTGGGGCCTTTCAACCCCTCCCAGTACAGACTGGGAACCCTCCCAGTACAGACTGGGGCCTTTCAACCATCCCAGTACAGACTGGGAACCCTCCCAGTACACACTGGGGCCTTTCAACCATCCCAGTACACACTGAGAACCCTCCCAGTACACACTGGGGCCTTTCAACCCCTCCCAGTACAGACTGCGAACCCTCCCAGTACACACTGGGGCCTTTCAACCCCTCCCAGTACACACGGGGAACCCTCCCAGTACACACTGGGGCCTTTCAACCCCTCCCAGTACACACTGGGAACCGTCCTAGTCGAGACCGAGGACTTTCAACCCCTCCCAGTACACACTGGGAACCCTCCCAGTACACACTGGGGCCTTTCAACCCCTCCCAGTACACACTGGGAACCCTCCCAGTACACACTGGGGCCTTTCAACCCCTCCCAGTACAGATTGAAAACCCTCCCAGTACAGACTGGGGCCTTTCAACCCCTCCCAGTACACACTGGGGCCTTTCAACCCCTCCCAGTACACAATCAGAAGACTCCCAGTACAGACTGGGGCCTTTCAACCCCTCCCAGTACAGACTGGAGTCTTTCAACCCCGCCCAGTACACACTGGGAACCCTCCCAGTACAGACTGGGGCCTTTCAACCCCTCCCAGTACAGACTGGGGCCTTTCAACCCCTCCCAGTACAGACTGGGGCCTTTAAAACATTCCAGTACACACTGAGAACCCTCCCAGTACAGACTGGGGCCTTTCAACCCCTCCCAGTACACACTGGGAACCCTCCCAGTACAGACTGGGGCCTTTCAACCATCCCAGTACAGACTGGGAACCCTCCCAGTACAGACTGGGGCCTTTCAACCATCCCAGTACAGACTGAGAACCCTCCCAGTACAGACTGGGGCCTTTCAACCCCTCCCAGTACAGACTGCGAACCCTCCCAGTACAGACTGGGGCCTTTCAACCCCTCCCAGTACACACTGGGAACCCTCCCAGTACAGACTGGGGCCTTTCAACCCCTCCCAGTACACACTGGGAACCCTCCCAGTACACACTGGGGCCTTTCAACCCCTCCCAGTACACACTGGGAACCCTCCCAGTACACACTGGGGCCTTTCAACCCCTCCCAGTACAGACTGAGAACCCTCCCAGTACAGACTGGGGCCTGTCAACCATTCCCAGTACACACTGGGCCTTTCAACCCCTCCCAGTACACACTGGGGCCTTTCAACCCCTCCCAGTACAGACTGGGAACACTCCCAGTACAGACTGGGGCCTTTCAACCCCTCCCAGTACAGACTGGGGCCTTTCAACCCCTCCCAGTACACACTGGGAACCCTCCCAGTACACACTGGGGCCTTACAACCCCTCCCAGGACACACTGGGAACCCTCCCATTACAAACTGGGTCCTGTCAACCCCTCCCAGTACACACTGGGAACCCTCCCAGTACACACTGGGGCCTTTCAACCCCTCCCAGTACACACTGGGAACCCTCCCAGTACACACTGGGGCCTTTCAACCCCTCCCAGTACACACTGGGAAACCTCCCAGTACACACTGGGGCCTTTCAACCCCTCCCAGTATATACTGGGAACCATCCCAGTACACAGTGGGGCCTTTCAACCCCTCCCAGTACAGACTGGGGCCTTTCAACGCCTCCCAGTACAGACTGGGGTCTTTCAACGCCTCCCAGTACACACTGGGGCCTTTCAACCCCTCCCAGTACACACTGGGAACACTCCCAGTACACACTGGGGCCTTTCAACCCCTCCCAGTACACACTGGGGACACTCCCAGTACAGACTGGGGCCTTTCTACCCCTCCCAGTATAGACTTGGAACCCGTCCCAGTAAAAACTCTGGCCTTTCACCCCTCCCAATACACACTGGGAACCCTCCCAGTACACACTGGGCATTTCAACCCCTCCCAGTACAGACTGCGAACCGTCCTAGTCGAGACTGGGGCCTTTCAACCCCTCCCAGTACACACTGGGAACCGTCCTAGTCGAGACTGGGGCCTTTCAACCCCTCCCAGTACAGACTGGGAACACTCCCAGTACACACTGGGGCCTTTCAACCCCTCCCAGTACAGACGGGGGCCTTTCAACCCCTCCCAGTACACACTGGGAACCCCCCCAGTACAGACTGGGGCCTTTCAACCCCTCCCTGTACACACTGGGAACCCTCCCAGTACACACTGGGGCCTTTCAACCCTTCCCAGTACAGGCTGAGAACCCTCCCAGTACACACTGGGGCCTGTCAACCCCTCCCAGTACACACTGGGAACTCTCCCACTACACACTGGGGCCATCAACCCCTCCCAGTACACATTGGGAAGTCCCAAGTACACACTGGGGCCTTTCAACCCCTCCCAGTATACACTGGGGCCTTTCAACCCCTCCCAGTACAGACTGAGAACCCTCCCAGTACAGACTGGGGCCTTTCAACCCCTCCCAGTATACACTGGGGCCTTTCAACCCCTCCCAGTACAGACTGAGAACCCTCCCAGTACAGACTGGGGCCTGTCAACCATTCCCAGTACAGACTGGGCCTTTCAAGCCCTCCCAGTACACACTGGGGCCTTTCAACCCCTCCCAGTACACACTGGGAACACTCCCAGTACAGACTGGGGCCTTTCAAACCCTCCCAGTACAGACTGGGGCTTTTCAACCCCTCCCAGTACACACTGGGAACACTCCCAGTACAGACTGGGGCCTTTCAAACCCTCCCAGTACAGACTGGGGCTTTTCAACCCCTCCCAGTACAGACTGGGGCTTTTCAACCCCTCCCAGTACACACTGGGGCCTTTCAACCCCTCCCAGTACGCACTGGGAACTCTCCCAGTACACACTGGGGCCTTTCAACCCCTCCCAGTACAGACTGGGGCCTTTCTACCCCTCCCAGTACAGACTGGGGCCTTTCAACCCCTCCCAGTACAGAATGGGAACCCTCCCAGTACACACTGGGGCCTTTCAACCCCTCCCAGTACAGACTGGGAACCCTCCCAGTACACACTGGGGCCTTTCAACCCCTCCCAGTACACACTGGGGCCTTTCAACACCTCCCAGTACACACTGGGAACCCTCCCAGTACACACTGGGGCCTTTCAACCCCTCCCAGTACACACTGGGAACCCTCCCAGTAAACACTGGGGCCTTTTAACCCCTCCCAGTACACACTGGGGCCTTTCAACCCCTCCCAGTACAGACTGGGAACACTCCCAGTACACACTGGGGCCTTTCAGCCCCTCCCAGTACACACTGGAGCCTTTCAACCCCTCCCAGTACAGACTGGGAAACCTCCCAGTACACACTGGGGCCTTTTAAACCCCTCCCAGTACAGACTGGGAACCCTCCCAGTACACACTGGGGCCTTTCAACCCCTCCCTGTACACACAGGGAATTCTCCCAGTACACACTGGGGCCTTTCAACCCCTCCCAGTACACACTGGGGCCTTTCAACCCCTCCCAGTACAGACTGCGAACCGTCCTAGTCGAGACTGGGGCCTTTCAACCCCTCCCAGTACAGACTGGGGCCTTTCAACCCCTCCCAGTACACACTGGGAACCGTCCTAGTCGAGACTAGGGACTTTCAACCCCTCCCAGTACAGACTGGGAACCGTCCTGGTCGACACTAGGGACTTTCAACCCCTCCCAGTACACACTGGGAACACTCCCAGTACAGACTGGGGCCTTTCAACCCCTCCCAGTACACACTGGGGCCTTTCTACCCCTCCCAGTACACACTGGGAACCCTCCCAGTACAGACTGGGGCCTTTCAACCCCTCCCAGTATATACTGGGAACCCTCCCAGTACACACTGGGGCCTTTCAAACCGTCCCAGTACAAAATGGGAACACTCCCAGTACACACTGGGAACCGTCCTAGTCGAGACAGGGGACTTTCAACCCCTCCCAGTACACACTGGGAACCCTCCCAGTACACACTGGGGCCTTTCAACCCCTCCCAGTACAGACTGGGAACACTCCCAGTACACAGTGGGGCCTTTCAACCCCTCCCAGTACACACTGGGAACACTCCCAGTACAGACTGGGGCCTTTCAACCCCTCCCAGTACAGACTGGGAACACTCCCAGTACACACTGGGGCCTTTCAACCCCTCCCAGTACAGACTGGGAACACTCCCAGTACACACTGGGGCCTTTCAACCCCTCCCAGTACAGACTGGGGCCTTTCAACCCCTGCCAGTACAGACTGGGGCCTTTCAACCCCTCCCAGTACACACTGGGAACCCTCCCAGTACACACTGGGGCCTTTCAACCCCTCCCAGTACAGACTGGGAACACTCCCAGTACACACTGGGGCCTTTCAACCCCTCCCAGTACAGACTGGGAACACTCCCAGTACACACTGGGGCCTTTCAACCCCTGCCAGTACAGACTGGGAACACGCCCAGTACAGACTGGGGCCTTTCAACCCCTCCCAGTACACACTGGGGCAAACCTTCACTTTCAGCGTCCAAACCCCTCTTTTAATGCTCAGTGCCTCATTTTTAGGTCACAAACACCTGCTTTTAGCATCCAGGCCTTCACTTTCAGGTACCAAACCATCATTATTAATGGCCAAAGCCCTCTTTTACGGCCAAAGCCTCTATTTTAGATCCCAAACCCTCACTTTTAGGCTCCAAACCCCTCCTTTTTAGGGACATACCCTCATTTTCACGTCCCAAAGACTTACATATAAGCACCCAAACCCCTCTTTTAATGCTCAAAGCCTTATAGTTAGGACCGCAAACCGCACTTTTTAGGGTCCAAACCCCAGTTTTATGCTCAAAGCCTCATTTTTAACAGCCAAAACCTCACTTTCTTTGCCCAAACCCCTCTTTTACTGCTCAATGCCTCATTTATACCTCCCAAAGACGCACTTTAAAGCACCCGAAGCCTCTTTTAACCACAAAGCCTTTTAGAGTAAGACTGCAAATCTCACTGCTAGGGGCCAAACCGGTTTTAACGCTCAAAGCCTCATTTTTAACAGCAAACCCTCACTTTTAGGACCTAAAGCCCTCTTTTAACTCCCAAAGCCTTGGTTTTAACACCCAAAGCGGCACTTTCAGGGTCCAAACCTGTCTTTTAACGCTCAGTGCCTCATTTTTAGGTCCCAAACCCTCACGTATAGGGTGCAAATCCCTCTATTAAGGATTAAAGTGTCGTTTTTAGGGTCCCAAACCCCCACGTTTATGGCCTATGGCCATCTTCTGATAGTCAAAGGATCAGGTTTAAGTCCCAAAGCATCACTTTCAGGGCAGTTACCGCCTCGTCGCTGTGGCCGCTCCCTGGCAGGCAGGCAGGCATGCGCAGGCCCCACGGCGTTCCCTGGGGGCTCCGGAGACACGCGCTGCACGGCGTCCATCGGAGGTGCGGGGTCGATGGCGCTCACGCCGCGGGGGCTGGTGTTGTTCCTCCCCCTCCGCTGCCTCTGCTTCCTCCTCCCGGGACAGGCCTTCCTCCTGCGCGGGTGCGGGGAGGGGCTCCGTGGCGTGCGCGCAGAGGCGGGCAGCCCTCGGCCTCGCTGCTCCAGCTCCTCTCCCTTCCCGCACGCCGGGCACGCGAGGGCCTGAGAGCCCGGCGCGGTGTGGGCCAGCTGCAGGGCCCTGCTTTTATAGGGCCCGAGCGACAGCGAGGTGGCTCTTGGCAGCAGGAGCCCATTGTGATGTCGATTGTGCCTGTGGGCGACGCGTGTGGCCAAATATGGGGGGTTTGGGGGCGGGGGGGCTGTGGCCTCAGAGGTGGCCAGATGTGGAGGAGGAGGAGGGCGGTGGGGCTGAGGGCTGAGTAATACCCATGTGTTGTAGGGTAGAGCATTTGACCAAGTGCTGTGTTTGGAAAGACAGTATTTCTGTTAATGCTGGCTTAGCAAATGGTGGTCTCAGAGGTTCCACACAATCCTGCTGGAGTTTCTGTAGGTCTCAGATTAGTTTGCTGACCGAAACACCCCAACCCCGCACCCACCCAACTGTGATGACGTTGTACTGACCAAGTGTGTGCTGTTGTGACACCTGCCTGACAGGCGGCTGGGTCTGGGGGTTGGGTGCTTCTGTAACGCAGCCCGTGAGGTGGTGCTGGTGATCAGATGAAATGACTCTGGGCTGAAGCTCAAAGCGCAGCACCTCGATAGCCCCGGAGGTAAAATTTCTACACTTGGTCATCACTTTTCTAAAAGAGGTTGTAAGTGATGTGATGAAGGAAATGGGTACTTGGTTGTACCTTTCCAGAGGTTGCGATGAAAAAATGGTGAACTGGTGCTACCATCACGGTGAGAGTATGGAATGTTGTCCAACGTTGGTTGTCTCTGCAGATGGCACGTGCTTGCTGAGCTCTGGAGTTGTTCATGTGACGTGCAGCGGCTTCCAGAAGGAGGTGAGCTTTTACTGTATCTTTATTGAGAATGTCAAGAGATGGACCTTTCCTAAGCTTTCCATGGCGCTGCTTTCGGTGTCAGAGGCCACTTCATGCTGCTCCTGCCCATCCACACGCGTAACTGCAACTGTACCCTGCCAGTTTTATGCAAATGGTGATGTTTGAGGTCCTCTCTTGGGAGTGTAAACCCACCGTTGCCTCCCGTTGAAGCACGATCAGGGCCTGAATGTCTAGAAAGGAAGAGAGCGCTGCTGTAGGAGCAGGAAGAGAAAGTCGGGGAAAGGTGTTCTGTAGCTGTACGCTTCTACGGGAGAACTTATCTTGGGCCGCATACCTCCGGGACACAGGGCTCTGCCCGCCCTGGGGACAATGATGCACAGACATCAACATGATGGATACAAAATGTCCGTTTATTTGGCTGCGTCACACGCTTATATAGCTCTTGTGCTTCCTGTTCCTGCCACTCCTATGGGGAGGAGTCTATCTTTCCGTCACATCCCGTAATCTTCCGGTCGCCGATCCCTGTCTATTCCCCTACAGTGTTCCTTCTCTCTCATCAATGAGTGCAACTGCCTGCGTGGTCCTGAGTTCGGGTTTTGATCCCTGATGAGCTGGGAAAAGGAGGGCAGACTGGAGAAAAGGAAGCATCGTTCCCTCAGAACAACCTTCCCCCCGTCAGTCTCTCAAAGCATGAGGTTCCGTGCAGGAGCTGAGGTTGGGGGTGTCTCACTCGGATGCGAGTGGCTGCGAACATCCGCTTGCAGGACTATACCTGATCGTTTGCTTCCAAGGCAGTGAGCTGCAGCAAACAATTGCCGTTGGCAGCTCTACCCGATGACTTCCCTGCATTTTCCCTTCATCGGTCGGCTGTGCTGCAGCCTCTCAAAGCAGATCTTCACCTCTGTAGCCTTTGCCTTGTGCTACAGGTGCCCAATTGACTCCTCTGGGACTGCCCTCTTGTTGCTGCAACACCTCAGTCACCTTTAGCTCGTGACACCCGCCACCTTCTCTCTGCTTTATCCCACCGCAGTGACTTCACCCCCCTCCTTCAGAGGTTTCCCATTTGCAGGGCACCAACCTTTCTCTCTCCTCTGAAGGATTTCCATGAGAGATGCAGCCTTTGTGATGAAGAACCCATCGTCACCCAGGCAGGCTCCAAGCGAAATGCTGAGCGAGCGAGTCATCAGGCAGAGGAGCACTTGGTAGGAAGGGGAGAGCAGTCTTTCCCTGCCCTCATCTTCCTCTCTACTGGATTCCTCACCAGATCTGTGGGGGTGCGTTGGGGCAAAGAGCACTTGTGCACAGTGTGGTAGCTAACATGAACGTCTTGGCAGGTTGGCCTGGCCCATAGGCTGTTTCTTTTGCAAGCCTGATGTAGGCTCTGACATGGTGTAGACCTGGGCATGGTGTGAATGGTACGGAATAAGGGGTGGAGACTGCGCTGGTTTTGGCTGAGAAGGGGTTAATTCTCCTCACTGCGGTGGTCAGGGACCTTTCCAGCTTCCCGCGCTCTGCCGTGTGGGTGGGGGGCTGGGAGGGGCGGGGCCACGGCCGGGGCAGCTGACCCTGATTGGCCAATGGGATGATCATTCCATACCACGTGACACCATGACCAGTATATTAACGGGGGCAGTTGGCGCGTGGGGGCCCCCCCACTGCCCTGTCCCACCCCTCTCTGCCGCTCTGTCCCTCTCTCCCCCTCCCCCTCCTCCTCCCAGCTCCACCAGGGCTCCAGGACCTGGGCAGCCCCAGGGAGGCGGCCATGGGGCCTGGTGGTGGGGCAGAGAGGGGCGGGGGGATGGTGTCACTGGATGGTGTCCAGGGAAGGGAACATCAGTCTGATGCTCCAGCGGTGGCTTGTCTACCAAAGCCCAACCTTCCTCGTGGTTTCAAAGGGGACAAGGAGAGCTCTGCAGGCCTGGCCAGGCCCCCCGGTGTAGGGCTGCAACAGTGCTTGTGGTCGGGGCGGGTCGGGGCAGGACAGGCAGGTCCTGGGAGGCGACCAGGAGGGTTTTCTGGCCGCTCCGAGCTGTGTGTCCCCAAGGCTGCAGGAGCGGCCCAGCAAGCTCAGGGGGCAGCTGCAGAGCGGGGTGGCTGCGTGCGGGCACCTGACGCTTGCTCAGAGGGACCGTGGCTGCCGGCGAGCGCACGGCGATGGAGAGGAGCCGGGAGGAGGCTGTGCCCATGCAGCGTGCTGCGAGCAAAGCCACGAGCATCCTCCGCCGTGGCACAGGAGAGACGGGATTTTGGCGTGGGTGACGCCGGCGCCGCCCTCGGCCACCCAGCAGGGACGAGGGGTGGGCAGGAGCTGCCAGTGCCGGCAGCGTGGCGTGAAAAGCACCGGCCCCTTGCCTCGCAGGGCAGCCCCTTGCTCCAGGGATCCACCCGGCAGGGACTGAAGGAAGGAAGCCAGATTGCTGCTTACGGCTTTGCTTTGAGCGTGTTTTGGATTTGAAGAGCGCGTTTATTAAAGGGTATCTTATGTCAACAAAGTGTCCGGAGTCGTTCTGTGGTTACAAGGCGAGGGCAGTCGGGGTCTTGGGGGCTCGGTGGGTGGAAACCCTTTCTGGCTGGGAGCATCTACCCACCCGTCCCCCTGCACCTCCCCAAAACCAGCCCAGCTGCTTCAAGACTCCTAAACACTTCGCAACATCCCTTTCAACCCGCATTACCGACCCATCCTAAATCCTGCCTCCTCCGAGCCCTGCCAGGATGGAGAAGGTGCAAATGCAAACGAAACCTCTGCCGGGAGAGCCTGGCCGGGGGTAGCGGCAGCTTCCTGGCGTGGGGTGCGGGTGGCCGGGCAATGGGCACAGGCGCCGGGGCCCCGGCACTGCGGGGACGGATGAGGACACCCAGAGGGGACCTTTCCTGGAGGGGAAGGGGAGAAGAGGAGCGTTGAAGAGAAATCCCTCCAGCGCCAGGGAAGAAACCTCATGCTGGGAGCTGATGCCTTGAAGGTGAGGAGGGCTGTAAGGGGGGGTTATAATTTGGTTTTAATGGAGGGGCTGATGCGTGGTGGGGGGAAGCACCTTGCGGCAAGTGGGGCGCTCGCAGACCCCCTGCGCAGGGGGAGGGTGGGGATGGGAGCGCTGAGGCCTGAAGTGCTTTGCTGCAGGCTGCTCAGGAAAGCCCTCGAGCTCTTGCTGCCTTCAGGTGTGCTTTTACAGGGGCAGGCCCTGCTCCCGAGGGAGGTGACTTGTTAGAAGGGCAGCAAACTGAGGGTTGGGGTTGGTTTCTGGCTGTCGGTCTGCTGAAAAGGGAGACAGAGATTCCCGCTCCCCTGGGAGTCGCCTCCTCCCTCCTCCACGGCTGGTCCCAGCACCCGCCAGCTCCCAGCCTGCGGCCGCTGGGGAAGGGCGCGAGCAGAGGGGACTCTGCCCCTGTGCTGGGGAGAGGGTTTGACCCTCCCAGCTCGTCTGGCCCAAACCCCCGGGGGTCCTGGCAGGAAAAGCCCTTGTTGTCCGCACCACTGGCGGCAGCAGCAGCCCCCGAGAGCGGGTCTGGCCGCCCCCCTGCCCCTTGCTCTCAGGGGTCCTTCCCCCGTGGGGCAGTGGGCAGGAGGAGTGCCTGGTGGTTAAACCTTCCCGGAGACACCCCGAAGCCCCCCACCCCGCAAAGGGCAGGCCTTACAGTGTAAGGGGAAAGGAAACGGCTTCCCTTGGGTTTCACGGCTGCTCTTGGCCCCCTCGGTTGGGGTGCTGGGGGTCCCTCCCTGGTCTCTGTTAAAGCCCTTGGGCGGGCGGTGGTGGGGCTTGGGGAGTTCTTAGAGAGACATGTGTCTGTAAGCCTTCTAATTAAATAAAGGCAGGCCCCATCCTTGAATCTGGGGCTCTACCAGCCCCCCTGCCCCCTTCAGCTTTGCCCTGGTCGCTGTGGGCTCCTCAGGGGTCACAAGTGGAGGGGGGTCCCAGGCAGGAGGGAAGGGCTGGGGCTGCCCCTGCACCAGCCCCACGGGGGGCACCAGGACGTGGGGTTTGGGATTGCTGGGGATGGATTTGGCACTGGGTGTGGGGTACGGTGGGATCCCGCATCCTCCCTGCCACCTCCCCGCGTACCCCAACCCTGCCCATCCCCACCCCGGGGCTCCGTCCCTCAAATAGCCGAGTCTCAGCCCAAACTGGCAGGTCCCCTCCACCTCCCCATGGCCATGCGAGGACCAACCGCAGGGCCAGGAGCTGTGTTATTGTTATTTTTGTTGTTATTTGCATTCCCTCCGCCGCTCCCCCCAACCACTGCCGTGAGGGTTTCTGGGCTCTCCCTTACCGGGGGCACAGGAATGTGCAAGGGCTGGGTGGTGACACGGGATCAGGCACCCCAACAAGCTGTCGCCCCGCTGAGCCTTATTCTGGGGGGAAAAGCCTGTTTTGAGGGAGCAGAGCGGGTGATTCCGCTCCGCCCACACCCCCTGACTGTTGGTCGCAGCATCATTCGGATGACGGAACCCTCGGCCCCAGCTGCCCCAGTGCAGCCGGTGCTGGGCTCCTCGGCCTCGGGGGCCTCTCCTCGCCCAAAGACACGGGAGTTTGGGCTCACAGCCCGGCAGCGAAGCCGGACACCACAGCCCCAGCCCGGGAATAACGGACGCCTGGATCCACCGGCTCTCGCTGAGTAAGGGTGTGCTTGGGCTGGGCCTGTGCCCCCTCCCCGGGTTGTTTTAGGGGCGCTAGGTGAAGGGAGAGGCAGAACGAGCAGGGAACCAAGGGAAGCTGGTAGCAGGAGGGGAACGTTAAGATATTTTGGCGAGGTGGTGTAGCCTGAGATTTTGTCCTGCTAGCAGCAGGTGGGAGAATCATTCTTGCTTTGCGGGATGGCAGGGCTGGATTTTGGCTGTTTGAGGGGGGGTTTGGCTGGTTTTTTTCTTTCTTTCTTTGGCTGAAGGCTTGTTGGGCAGCACTGGCCCGCCGGGGTCTGGGTGACACCGTGGCACAGGGGTTTGAGGGAATTTCCCTGAGTTTGGGGCTGCTCAAGCACCCCGGGGGAGGCGTTGTGGCTCCGCTGCGCAGCACCCTGGGGATGGGTCTCGCCCAGCGGCACCCAGAGCACCCAGGGCCAGCCCTGCCCGGGTGCCGGAGAGCAGCTGCGCTCTGGGGAGCCTCAACCCTCTCCCTGTTGCTGTTGCAGGATCTGCCCCATCCCCTCCCTTCCCTTCACGTGCACCCCGTGAAAGCAGGAGCTGCCGAAGCGCCGAGGCATGGCTGAGGGGTGGCTGCGCTGCCTGCAGGCAGGAAAGGACGGAGGGCCGGAGGGCAGCGTGGGGGACTGGGACGACCTGGACGACAGCCTGACCAGCCTCATGTGGCTGCAGGACTTCTCGATCAGCGCCTGCATGGGCAAGTCCTCCTGCTGCCCCAGTGACCCGGACCCCCAGGACTGTCACAGCATCCCCAGCTCTGCCGCGCCGTGCTCGCCCCCGGCCGCCGACCCGGCACGCGTGGGCATGCCCCACACTCCCTGCAAGCCCATCTCCTCCTCCACCTTGAGGACAGCGCACCACCCCATGGCCGCGCACCCTCAGCTCGCGCAGGACATCGACTACAAGACCAACCCACACATCAAGCCACCCTACTCCTACGCCACCCTCATCTACATGGCGATGGAAGCCAGCCAGAAGCCCGAAATCACCCTCTCCGCCATCTACAAGTGGATCACCGACAACTTCTGCTACTTCCGACACGCCGATCCCAACTGGCAGGTACGAGATGTGGAGACTTCTTGCCTTCTCCCCTCTCCCCGCGGGGCTGGGGAGGGCTTTCCACAGCCCCCACGGTGCAAGGCAAGGTCCCACGGGGACGCTGGATCCCGCTGGCAGGAGAGCGGTGCCGGCAGCCGGCAGGGAAGGGCTGTAACGGGAAAGAGCTTGGGTGTGCAGAAATGCCACGGCCACGAGGGCGGCGGAGGGAAGGAGCCATTCTAGGGGAGAGCCCGGGGCCGTGTTGGGAGCGGGGAGGTACCCACTGGCCTGCTGGTCCCTCCGGCTCCTCTTGGCGCTGGGGCGAAGGCGTCTCTGTGCCCAGCTCCACCTTCCTGGCGCTCTCGTGGGGTCCCGAGTCCCTCGGGGCTGAGCACGCATGAAATCGCCAGGCCGAGTGCCTCTGGGGGCTGAGGAGCAGGTGTAGGAGAGGGACGGAGCCGACCCCCAGGCAGGTTGTTGCGCAAATCCCTCGCTGCGGAGGTCCAGAGCAGAAATGCTGCTGCTTTCCAAGCAGGGCAGAGGGCAGGTCTCCTGACCCCTGGGACAGGCAAAGGAGGCTCCATCACTGTGACGAGCCGGTGAGGCCTCAGAGGGAAACCCAAGAGAGGTCAAATAGGGCTGCTGTCCCCAGGCAGCACAAGGGTGCCCTCGGGGGGCAGGGGCCAGCCCCCACGCTCGCCAGCTCTGGGGCCAGCCTGAAGCACAGGGGCTTTTCCCAGCCACCTTGGCTCGCTGCCCTCCTCCGGCACACGACGGGACCTCCAGCACAGGGGCCTTTCTGGGCTGTGGCAGGGCAGGCGGGACCCGGGAGGCTCGTCCCTCTGCTCGGGTTATTCGCAGCCCGCGCCCGCCGCACGCCAGCGATCCCGGCAGCGGTGCTCGCCCGGGCAGGGCAGGGCGACGGCGCTGCAAACCCCCTGCCCGGGGGCTGCCCACCTTCTCCCTGCGCAGGGCGGTCGCCAGGGCCTCTGGCAGCCCAGCGCTTTCTGTTCTTCTTTTTTCCTTTTTTCTTTATTCTTTTGTCTTATTATTATTCCTTATTCTTTTTTCTCTTTTCTTTTTTTCCTACTTTTTCTTTTTATTTCTCCTTTTTCTTTTTTCTTTTTTCTTTTTTCTCTTTTATTTATTTTTTCTTCTTTTTTATTTATTCTTTATTATTTTTTATTTTTTATTTTTTCATTTTTGTTTTTTCTCCTTTTTTTTTCTTTTTTCTTATTGCTTCTCTTGCCTCCCTCTCTCTTTTTGGTCTCTTCTCTACTTTTTTAGGTCTCTTCTCTCTTCGGTTTGGTCTCTTCTCGGCTGTGTTCTCATCCCCTCTCCTCATTCCCATACATGAAGACAGCCTGGAAAGGTCATGCCACCTACTCCGGGGGGAGACGGAGATATCCCTGTGGGAGCTGAGTGCTTTGGAAAGGAGCCAACGCACCCGGGCTTCAGCCCAGAGGAGGGGTTTCGGGGGTTGGGGGGGTGCGGTGTGGGTGTGTGCATGTTTTTCAACAGCTCTAAGCGTTCAAGCCTTGGTTTTCCTCTTCAGCACTACGGGTTATGGATAAATAAGCATAAAGATATCTAGGCAACATTACAAAAAAAACCACCCACCTCTACCATATCCAATCTCTTAATACAGTCTTAGCTTTGTGGAGTCCAACGCTGGGGCATTTACCCAATAGCTGAGTTTCCTTTTGAATTAGTCGCATCACTCCAGGCACATTCAGGGCTTCAGAACCACTCGACTGAGGCCGCCTGGCCTATGGTTTCCCGGGTCCTCCTTCTCCCCCTTTTTGAGGATTAGAGTGACATTTGCTTTCCTCCAGTCCTCGGGCACCTCTCCTGTCCTCCACGACCTTTCAAAGATAATGGAGGTTCAGCCTTGGTTTTTTCCTCTTTTGGGTCTAGAACTCCATCCGACACAACCTCTCCTTGAACAAGGGCTTCATCAAGGTGCCCCGGGAGAAGGGCGAGCGAGGGAAAGGTGGGTTTTGGAAGCTTGACCCCCAATACGCCGACCGGCTCAAGAGCGGTGCCTTCAAAAAGCGGAGGATGCCCCCGGTGCAGATCCACCCGGCCGTCACCGACAGCGCCCAGCAAGAAGCACAGAGCGTCGCCAGCCCGGCCACTTCAGCTTGCGCCTCCAGTAACAGCCTCAACGTCAGCATGGCGTTACAGCAGCTGCTGAAGGAGTTTGAAGAAGTCACCGGTGACCAGACCTGGAACCCAGCGGATGGCAAAGCAGGGCACAAGCGCAAGCAGCCCTTGCCCGAGCAAACGGCCAAGGCGCCTCGGCTTTCCAACTCTGCCTTGCTGACCCAGGAAGAGCAGACTGAGCTGGCATCACTGAAAGGCAGCCTTGACTGGGAAGCCATCCTCAACACCATCCTGAATGGAGACGTCTCCACTTTTGGGGACCTGGAGCTCACGCCTCCCATCAGCCCCATAACACGCGACCTGGACTTGATGCTACACGGGCACCACATCGCCTCTCCCCAGGGGCAGGAGCACGTCCTCACCGAAGCCAACCACGACGACCTGGACTTTGATGAAACCTTCATGGCCACGGCCTTCCTGCAGCACCCCTGGCACCAAGGGGCAAACGATTACCTCTCCAACTCCGGCAACGTGGAGGAGGTGTTTGAACTCAGCGACGGCTCTTTGCCAGCAGATGTGAGCGACTGGAGCAGTCTGGCGTCCCTCTTATAAGGGGCCAGTCACTCTCCAAAGCCCGCACAGGCTTCAGTAGGATGCTCCCCCAGAGCTGCTGGGACTTACAAGGGACAAGAGTTTCTAGAGACCGAGACATTCACAGGGACTTTTACCAGCTTCACTGTAAGATTATTCACAGAAACACCGCGGGGAGAAAAAACCAACACCGCAGGAACAGCTTGATAGAGCTTTAAAGGCCACGTCAGAAGTCTCTAGTCCATGAGTTTCCTCAGGAGAAGAAATAGAACACTGCTTATTTTTTTGCTTTTAAAGGAAGAAATGTGAATTGTCTTTTTTTTTTTTCCCCGTGGCAATGGACACGGCCTACGTTCCTTCAGGGCTAACAGAGCACCCGCTAAATCCCATCCAAGACATGAGATCCTGGTGGCTTAGGGCTCGATAGACTACGTGCAATTTCCTCACCCCTTCGTCCCTCTGTTTCTCTCTCTCTTTTCCCTATTTTCTGTCTAGGGTAGGTCATAGGTATAGTGTGATAATTAGCTAGCAAGTACGTAGAGGTCCCTTCTAGATCCTCTGAGTTCAGCCTCCCTCCTAGGGAGGTTCTACCTAGGGAAGAACAAAAGGTTTATAAATTCAGCAAGTCTGCTTCTTTAGATGTTTTTATAGAATCTATTATCGATTATATATTGAAAGAAACCTATATTTTTAGCACTAGAATTTCCTAAGAGCGGGGTTAGGGGAAATGCAGTTTGGGAGCTGGTTTATATTTTCATTGTTTAAAGGCCTGTGTTCATCATTCTGTAAACCAAGACCAGGCAAGGGAGGATTCCAGCAGCAGCAGCAACAGGTTTCATCAAGGGTCCCGGAATTGTCCCCGACAGGAGAGGAGCAGCGGGGACGGGGTCGCTCCCACAGCTGGCTTTGGTATTTTTTCTACCCAAACCCCTCGCTGCAGTTGCCGAAGGGTCTAGACCACCATAAACCCTCTCTGCCTTTCACTAGCTGACGTAGGCTGGGGACGGTGTCCCGGGGCCGGGGAGCAAGGGTCATGCCTCTTGCGGGTTTTGGGGGGGGTCACTGTAGGTGTTTGTATCTGTAGTGTTGATGCTTCTTTTTATTTGTTGTTTTTGTGGTATTTTCCTGTTTTGGGGCCTCTATACTGATACTGAAGAACTGCAGATACACGTGTGCAATTTAACGTTTTTCATGGAAAGTTATTTACAAATTAAAAACAAAATGAAGAAGAAAAAACCCCCTCTGCCTCCTTGTTTCCCTCCAGCGCCGCCGGGCTCTGTCTGACCCTCTCTCCTGTGGGTAGGGGACACCTCAGCAGCCCAGCCCTGGCTGTACACCCAGCCCCGGTACGGGGGTGCCATCACCCCCCTCTGCAGCGGCACAGCAATTCTCCACGGGGGAACCGAGGCACAAACCCCCACCTGCGCGGCAACGCTTACACACCGCCCGTGTGGCACCAGGGTGGCCGTGCCTGGTGTCCGAAGTCCTGGGAGCTGCTCCCACCCCCCGGAGCATCCTTCCCTGCCCCTGCGGGGAGCTCCTGGGGGTGACAGGATGGGAGCGCGTGGGACCGTCCCTCTGCTTGTGCCAGGGCCGGACCCGGCACCGCAGCTGCCCTGAGAAACACAAGTGGGCGATTTTATGGACATTTTACAGGGAAGGGCCATAGACGAAGGGAGTGATGTCTGTGTATGATGCCAAAGGCTGGGGAGGGGAGGGGTGGTGGTTGGTGAGGTTGCGTTGCATCGTATGGGACCTGGGCATGGCGAAAACGGTGTGGAATAAGGGGTGGCGACCGCGCTGGTTTTGGCTGGGAGAGAGTCACTCCTCTTCGCTGCAGCTGGCGACGCAGCCAGGGACCTTCCCAGCTTCCCACGCTCTGCCCCGTGGGCAAGGGGCCGGGGGGGCGGGGCCACAGCCAAGACAGCTGACCCTGATTGGCCAATGGGGTGCTCATTCCGTACCATGTGACGCCACGAGCAGCCTATTACCCGGGGCAGTGGGCGCACAGAGGGGCGGCTGCTGCTCAGGGACCGGCATCGGCGGGTCGGCGGGTGCTGAGCGGCCGCGTCACGTGCCGTGTGTCTGGGTTGGTCATTCCCCCTTCCCCCCGCCCTGGGTTTTGCCTCTCTCCTTATTTTCCTTTTCTTTGCATTATTGCTGTTGTTATTATGGTTTGATTTTAATTATTAAACTGTTCTTATCTCAACCCACGAGCTTTCTCACTTTTGCCCTTCTGATGCTCTCCCCATCCCGCCGGTGGGGGGGTGAGCGAGCGGCTGTGTGGGGCTCAGTTGCCGGCTCAACCCCAACAGGCTTTTGCTTGTGGGCAGCCAGGCTGGGTGCCCCTACCAGCACCGCCTGGCCCCATCCTTCCCTGGCGCTGCAGAGCGGCTGAGCTACCTGCTGCTCTCAAGCCAGCGAAAGAGCACTGGGCCTACGGGCATCACAACGGAGCGGTATTTGATGTGCACGCATTTGCAGCAGGATGATTTGGGCATCAGAATACGCTTGCCCTCTGAGACAGACTGCTGACATTTCAAACAGCAAACTACTGGGAAAAAAACCCAAACCCACCGATTGCTTCGTCAGTTCAACCTGACTTGGCAAGTTTCATTTAAGAAGACACAACTCTGCTTTAGAAGCAGCTCCAGCAGTCGGATTTTCAATGACAGGAGACAGTGCAGGGTACACCAACAAATAAAACAACAACAGAGAGACGAAGACCCTCTGAAACAGCACATGGATATGGAGCGTGTCCTCCAGAATCACACACAGCAGCAGGGGGAGAGGGGGGTCTCTGCCTTGTTACCCTGTCCCTAATACCTCACCTTCCCTTTAGCTGGAGCCTCTCTTGCACTTTGCCTTGTGGGTAAACAAGTTATAGCACATCAGATTTCGTCTGTTATTTGTCTCTTGCAACAGGTTAAAGTGTGCATTGGGGTGTGCACGGGGATATTCGTCCTCAAGGGATAAGGAAATCAACTCATTGTTGGAACACTGACACCCAAATTTGCAGAGCTTGACTTGACTTACGGAAGCAATAGCACAGAAAAGTAGTGCTTTGTCCGTAATTGAACACAGGCTAAAACCAGGGGAATCAAACACGACCAGACAGCTATTGCTATGAAGAGGGCCACTATGCCAGTGCAGAGAGGGGGTCAGACCTCCATCTCAAGAGCCATCCCGGAAAGCTGGCGGAACTGCAGAAGAAACTGTGACTCTCTGCTCAAAGACTACTTTCCTCTCCCTTTTTAATTTCACTGAAGTACATTTGCTGACCATGCTGACTTCACAGCAATCAAATCCCAGGTAACTTCTCAGTGTCGGGTGACAGCTGAGGACCAAATCTGAAGCATCCTCCGCCTGAGTTCCCCACGGCTCAGCTACAGATCCCCATCTGGCATCTTCCCAGTAGTGAGCTACTGAGCCACACAAAAATAATTCTTACCTGTTGTAATCCTGCTGCTGGGCAGGAGCCACCGTTCAGGAGCTGAACACAAATGACTGCCATCGTGCTTAGGAGCGATTTGAGACACTGCCCTTCTGCCACCTGCAGCACAGCTAGTTCTGCTTAGCAGGAGGATATTGTCCTCCACGCGTCTCCCAACACTGGGGGCAAATTCTTACACAAGTAACTACTTGCCAAAGTCCCGAGGAAGACCAAGTGTGGGCTGAGACATCCCCTTTCCACGTGACTCTCTGCTGACAGGGGAAAACCCACTGAAATTCGCAGACTGACCGCATTCACCAACTGCAACTCGCACAGCAGCTTTCAGGACCGGCTCCAGGGCACAGCAGCAATGGCACAGGTTGATTTTAAAAGACCAGAGGCGTGATCTGTGGGTGTCACAGCCTTCCCCAGGCAGCCCTCCCGCTCCAGGTACCCCAGGCACACGCTCTGCTTTAGCAAGAAGAGGCCCAGCAAAGCCTCCCCACACACCGGAGTGGAGAGCGAGCACCAGGGCCAGCACACGCACACAGACGCACGTTACCCGGGACGAGGACTGCATTCACATCAGGGTTATAAAAATAAACACAACACACTTAAAATGGGTATTTCTTTTCCTCCCTTACCCCATCCCATCCGTTTCCAGTCCCTAATCACACTTCTCATTATTTTCCTCAACGCAGTAAGGTTATTTGGACAACACAGGAAAAAATATGAGGGTGGGACAGTATTGGCCAGGTAAACCCACAGAAATACGAACTCGCCTGACTTTTGTCACTGTTACAGAGGAGACGGCAGGGTGCCGTGACACAGAGAGGGACAACATCACTGGGCTGCTGCGGGAGGTACGTGCTAGTGTTTCATCAGGTCTGGGTTTTCTATTTGCTGCTGCACAGTCTATGTTCCATATCCCAAGGCTGAGGATAGCTGTTCTCAGAGCATATCCTTTTAGAGCCCTCTCAGGTCCCTTTTTACCTATCGCCTTTGCTAGGGCAACGGCCTTTTCTCTCCCATATACAGGGCCCCTCTCCTCCCTCACATCACCCAGAGAACAGACCTAATGACTTGTAAAATAGGGACAGAAAATGTCTGTAATCTCAGTGCTGAACCCAGGGCAGAGAAGAGGTGCTTATCTCCAAAACCTCACCCCTGCTCCTGTCCTAAAAGCCCAGGCAAGAGGATACACAGACAGTGATCCCCCCTTCAGGGACTCACCTGGTCTCTTGACTGGCTTTTTGGTGGGGGTGCCCTTCCTTCTCTTCGGAGGGGCAGGGGAATACGGCACCCCCGTGGAGGAGCTGTCCTTATGGAAATGGTCTTTCAGCCCCTTGATGGAGCGGTCGAGCTGAACAGACCGGAGTTGGAAGCAAATGGTCATGAAATCTAAGGGGACAAGGTAGAAAAAAGACTGTAAGCAAAGAGGGAACACGATATGGCAAAACAAACCTTTCCTGAAGCTCTCTGTGCCCCTAAGGGGACTTACTCGCATTGATGTGGGACCCCAAGTAAGCCTTTCTCCCTCCCAGAGCTTCCCCTATTTTCTTCAGAAACTGCTTCTTCTCCCTCTTCTTCCGTCCCCTGCAGCATTCATTCCAGCCCTCCCACCGCACCCGTTAACTCTGTGCACCCCACCAAGAGCACAACTCGCGTGGAACTCATGGGAGACATTTGTGGAAGACGTTGTCTATTTGACAGTTTCTAGCATGAGAGACTTTACGCACTTCTTGCGATTGAGGGCACTCAGGAGCTAAATGACGTGTTCATCATCTGAAAGCAGAATAAAACTGAGCAACAAAATATGTGCTATGTGCTTGAGTCGCCTTTGATCATTGCAAAATTCTTAAGAAGCTTTTAAAGCTGTTCGTCACGCTTGGTAAGCACAGTAACCCCCACTGAGACATAAATCATTGAGGTGGGGGGTGATTCTAGTAGCTACATGTACGTGGCAGCGCGGGATTCCTCCAACAAGTGCACAAAGTCATTCCCTCATCACCTCATAATAATAAAAAGGTGATCAGGACTTCAAATAGAGCACTGGTACCCAACATCAAGCAGTGAACACAAATTATAGAGCCTGAACATCAAAACATGCTGCTCTGATAGCCTAGAGAATGTGGACATTCATTCGTATACAGAAACTCTTCTCTCTTGGTACAGTCAGTGCCACTGAAAAAGCCCCCAAACCCCATTTCTACTTTGTCACAGGTTACCTCAGACATACAGATATAGAACACAACAGTGCAAGAACTTCTCAGGTATTTTGTCTCTGCTGCGGAAGTATCAAAAATACAAAGTCTGTGCTACCGTTTTGGGTTCTTAAATAATCAACCATCAAAATACGAAGGGACCTTTAGCCAGGCTGTATATCCCCAGGATTACAGACAGCTACCAGACACAGTACTTCAAGTTCGAAGAAAGAACAGCCATAGCCCAGACACTCTGAGGTGCAAGTTTACTTGAGTGACAAACATCAGTGACCTGACAAAGAAGTCACAGAAATGTCAGCAGCAGCACCTTTAGAACAGTGTTTCTTTGTGGAAGCCCAAGCCCTGTGCTCAGGTATCTGCCATACTTAGCCATCACAGCGCCAAAATACTAAATCTGTTACGTGTGCTGTATCGACTGAAAATAGGAGTGGAAACGTCACCTGAAAGCAGTTCCTAGGATTAGGCGTGATTTAGGAGCCCTGTGAAAAAACCCAGAAAGGTCTCAATTGCCAGAATTTGCTTTAAGATAATCTGGAAAATGCTACAGTATTTTAGGGAGTAGTTATTACATTTGAAAACTTGCTGAGATTTCACACACTCATTGATCTGTAGCTGCACTCTACTCATGACGAATCAGACATACAACCACGGATAGTGTTGACAAACAACTCATGCACCATCCAAAGTGCCCCATGAGCAGAGGGCAATTCAGAGGCTGCTGTGGAATTTAGGGGCAAAGAGAAAGGCTCACGCTGCCTGCCACTGCTAGAACACCACCGGGCTCGCACTTACAGCCACGCACCTCCCGAAGGGGAGGAAGGACAAGGACGTACTTTACATCACCACACAAGGGTTGCTTCATCCACTTACCTTGAGGAACACACTCCAAGGCCAGTAACGCATTTTGGAAGGCCCCTCCACCACTACAGCCTCCATTCCTCGCTCCCAAACAGGAGCCACTCTAACAGTGGTTTCTGCAATGTTTCCAGCTGAAGGAACAGAAAGCTCATCTGCCTGGTTCATTTTCTGTGTCAGAACAGCAGTGCCATTCTTGCCTTGAACCGCACACAGCTATTTACCTGATCCCTGATGACAGCAGCACCTCTCCTCTCATTTAGGGCAGCATTACAATACCAGGAGAGGGTGCCGCCCAACCAGAAACGGAGCGTGCATCGACAAGACGGCGCTAGGCACACCTATTTCAATTAACCCCGAGAACAAGGCCACGTTTAGAAGCCAACACTGTGGTGTCCAGAATTACTGGGGAGGGCCTGAAAGCACTGCAACAACAGCAATACGCCCAAAGCTTGCACGCAGAGCCACATAAATTCAGGGTTTTTTGCTTGCAGATGCTTCATGGGCACCAGGAGGCTGCTGTAGTGTTTGTGCAAGAGACGCTGTAACTCACCAGTGTACTTCATTTATTCAGAGCCAACACTAGAAAGACATGGCAAAACCACAAGCTAACAATGGCTACTCATTGTGGTGGAGAGGCAAATCTTTAAGAAGGCTGGAAAACACGACCGTTCAAATAAGGCCGGTGGAGCTGACATACTACTGGGCTGTATGAATACATGAATGACAGCAACAATCCTGTAGCCAGGATTGCATTTCAATAGCGGTAATTTCAATCACTGCACCTGATTCTCTGTCCTCCGTAAATCTGAGGAACACAGAATACAGAATGACAACCTGGAGCACAGGGACCAGCTTAGGGTAGAAAAGAGATCTTAGAAAGAGAACTACTAACATTTGCTAACATGCGAAACCGATTACTGCGTTTCAAGTTTGGAAAGGATTAACGCTTCCTTCATAATACCTGCACAAACACAATACTGTTTGGGATATTGTTCTTTTGCTCTTGCCTGAAACGGACATTGTCTTTAGGAAACTAGTCGCAATCACTTATGAAGGAAACTGCTTTTTTGCATGGCTCGCCAGCTGGCACCCTTGCTCTTTCCTCTATGGCTAGTACGCAAAAACCCCAGATTTGGGGCAGAAGAATACCTGCCATCTCCTGCCCCCTCTCCCCAAATGCAAGAAATAGTCAAACACTGACAATCAGACCCTTCTGGGATGGGAACAAATTATAAGTTTACACTACAGTGCGTATCTGCCTTTAGCCTAAAAGCAAGAGAAGCAAACACATCGAATAGGGAATCTCTCCAGGTACAGGAAGCAGGATCTGCAACTCGGCGCTCAGAAAAAGCAAGCAGACGGATGACGACACCACAGAACTAGAGTTGCTTTGCAAAACAGCAGCGCACGCGCGTGTGTTAAGTATCAACCGGTCAACTAGCGTTGGAGATGAACGCTTGAACGGTCTAAGAAACACGTGTAAGACTGCATCTGGGGTGCCTCAGTTTGAACGGGACAGCTCGAGGGCACGAATGTGAGGGTGCCTCTGTACCGCTAGACTTTGCGTCCCAGCCTCTCTCCTCGGTTGGCACGGGCCAGTTGCCACATTTGCCCAACAGCTCCCCAGCATGGCCACACGGTACCGGTACCGCCAGCGCCAGGTATCCCCACGGCTGGGAGCAGCATTGTCCCCACCCTGGGGCAGAGAGGGGGAGCACAAAAACAACCCCCAAAAGGGCCCCATCCCGCCCCAGTGGTGGGGATGGGGCAGCTCACCCATGGCAGCACCGCAGGGCCGCCTGTACCGGCTGCATCCCTTCGCCTTCGGAAGGAAATTCACCTCCCCACAAAATTCATGCTTGGGAGGGAAACTGTGGGCATGGGAAACCACTGGGATAGGAAACCATCCCAGGGCTGAGAAATCATTGCTGGCATGGGGAGCCATCACTGGGATGAGAAATCATCGTTGGGATGGGAATTCATGGCGGGGATGGGAAACCCTCATCGGGATGAGAGATCAGCACAGAGGACAGAAAATCATCAGCCGGATGGGAAATCATGGTGATGGGCAGTTGCTGAGGCATGACAAATCCAGCCCTGGCAAGGCTGGCTCAGGCAGGTGCTGGCGGAATCATCGCCCTGGGGACGGAACCCCAGAACAGTGTTTGCCCCAAACAAACCCCACACTGACCCACCGCCATGGCAGGTACAGCAGCAGGCTCCTGCTCCTCGTGGTGCTCCTGCCCTCCAGGTAACCCCCCAAGGGGCTCTGCCCACCAATATCTCACCCCACCACCCCTCTTTGCTTCCCCCAACAGAGAGGTTCCCTCTCCGGCTGCCCACGGCATCGCAGGTGCCCGGCATGAGCTTCACCACCCCAGCCATGCCAGCACCGGTCAGTGCCCACGTGCTGCCCTCTGTCCCGGGGCTGGCAGTGTCTGGTGAGCCTGCCCAGCTCCACACCGGCACCCACCAGCTGTCCCAGCCCACCGTCTGGCAGGCGGTGCCAGGGCCCCTGGGGGCCCCGGGGCAGGTGGTGCAGCTCCCCAGCGGGGTGCAGCATCCCCCAGTGGCACAGCTCCCTCACGGGGTGCAGCTCCCCACTGGGGTGCAGCTCCTCAGTGGGGTGCAGCTCCCCCACGGGGTGCAGCTAAACCATGGAGTGTCGCTCCCCACCATGGCTGCTCCCTGTCCCCCTGCCTACGGCTGGGGACAGCAGGTGGTGCCACAGGTGCTGGCGCCCCACCAGCCGAGGGGGATGGGGCCACGGACCCTGGACCAGCAAGAGCCCATGGACCCCACGGGCTCCTGCCTGCTACGCGCCCCTGACCACACTGGCGACCCACCACCGTGCCGCCCCACGGCTCAGCCTTGGGTCCAGGAGCACCCTGTGCTCCACACCCTGCCTGGCAGCGCCCAGAAGCCATCGGAGGGCTTCAAGAAGGAAGTGGTGGCCATCGAGGACAGTGTCCCTGCTGCCAGCCCCCACCAGACCGGCCTGGCTCTGCCGACCTGCAGAACCAGGATGGAGCCTAAAGGTGAGCTCTGGGGGGTGGCAGAGCCTGCGGGCAGCTGCCCTGAGCCAAGGAAAGCTTGCATCACCCCGCGCTTGGGTTGGATCTCTTTGCTTTTTCAGCAGTGGAGACCACCCCGGCAGCCCCAGAGAAGCCCGTCGACCTGCCCGAGCAGGGGCCACAGGCCTTCGCTGAGGCCTGTCCTGAGCTGGCAGAGGACACCATGGCCAGCTTGGTGCTCTCCTGGCTCAACACCTTGGAGAGCGAGGACAGCCTCCCCGATGGGCCTGACAGCCCCAGCCTCGCCGCCTTCCTCCACGAGCTCCCCGACCTCTCCGAGTACGTGGCGGAGGGCGGGTGCCCCAAGGAGCCAGCAGCGGCAGCGGGGCTGGGGGACGGCGAGGTCTCTGTCGACGACGTCGACGACTTCACCAGCTTCCTCAGCCGGGTCCCTGACTTCTCCGAGTACGTGGCAGAGGGCGGCTGCCCCCATCAGCAAGTGGTGGCAGCAGGGCTGGGGGACAGCGAGGACACCGTCCCTAACGGCCTTCATTTCCCCAACAGCCTCATCAGTGCCGATTTCCTCGATGACCTCCACGACTTCTCCATGTACGCGGCAGATGGCGCCTGCCCCAGGACCATGCGGTGGTGGCAGGGCTAGGGGACAGTGAGGACACCACCCTGACCACCAGTGTCCCCAGCGTGACTGGCGAGGCCCTTGATGAGCACCCTGACCTCTGTGGGTATGTGGCGGAGGGCTGCTGCCCCAAGGAGCCACTGGTGGCGGTGGGGCTGGTGGATGGCGGGGACACCATCCCCAATGTCCCCGACTTGACAACTTCCCTTAACAAGCTCCCCCACCTCTTGGAGTACAGGGCAGAGGGCGGCTGCGAGGTGGAGAAGTTGGCAGCAGTGATGCTGGTGGACGGCGAAAATATCCTCGCCGATGTCCCCGACAGCCTGGACACCACTGCCTCCTGCAGCAAAGACCCTGACCTCCTGGAGTACGAGGCGGAGGGCGGCTGGTGCAAACGCCACCTGCAATCGGGGATGCTGGGGGATGCCGACCCCTTCTGGGGGGTGCCGGCCTCCCCCTTGCAAGACACCAAGGGGAACCAGGGCGAGGTGCCAGCAGTCCTCCCCACCTGGTGGCGGCCGTTGGACACATCCGAAGAGAGCTCTCCGGAGACTGCATGGGAGACTTCTGAGGACAGACCTGTGGACAGTCCCCAGAACAATCCCCTGCAGGCTCCTCCGGACAGTCCCCTGCTCAGCCCCCTGCAGTCCCCACTACTGACGCCCTTGGCCAGAGCCCAGGTGCACCCCCAGCGTCACCAGCCCCACATGGCCCAGCTGCTGGAGGAGGCGCTGCGGAGGCAGCCCCGGGTGCTTTTGACCCACTTGCCGCTGCCGCCGGGTGTCACCTCCTGCCGGGTGGGGCCCAGCTGGGGAGAGGTGGGCAGCAAGCAGGCAAACCACAAAGGCAGAGCTGCACGGGGATGGCACGGGGCAGGCAGCAGCGGGCTGCAGGCGGGAAGCAGCAAGCGCAGAGCGTCCAACATCAGCAGCGTGCCCGCCAAGCAACCTAGAAACACGGGCAACACCAAGGGGCAAAGGCCCTTCATGCAGCAGAGGGGACAGATTTAAAGCAGCCGTCCCACTCAAACACCACAGCATGGAGGCCTTGAACTGCTGCTCTGGGACTCCCGCCCCACGCCCCACCCCAGCCTTGTGACCCTCAACTGCTCCAGTCCCACAGACCCGTGCTGGAAGCACAAGGAGCAGACAAGAAGCTGCACCTAGGTAGCACGCCACGCTTGCCTACTCAGCGAGTCTAGGCTGCCACCCAGAGAAGGAGCAGATGTTCCCAGGGGGAGGGGGGTAACCTGAGGGTCACAAATGCCCACAGGGATTGAAAGCCAGAAGGGCTAGGACAGTGCGCTGTGCCACCTCCTCTTCCCTGTGGCTCCCCGAGTTCCATCATGCCCCAGAACCTTCCTTTCAAACAGTATATTGGACAGAAGCGCAATACAGCTCCAAGGAGCTTGCTGCTTCTGCGAGCCAGGAGGAGGCCAGAGGCCGCTGGACTCTTTGACCCATACTCACCCCCGGCTTAGAAACGCTGTGCAACCCCCAGCCCCCCACGCTGGAGAAACCACTCACGTAGACAGCCATGTCCTTTGGAGCTCTGCAGATACTGTCTCCAGGGAACGTTGTCCTGAAACGTGGTCCATGGTGACTGCTCTGGGAAGGACTGGCACAGACAGCTTGATGAAGGCTTGTCCCCGACTTCCCAGCAAGGGCCAGCACTTTCCCACATGGTTTTCAGGCTGGAAGGAGAAGAAGAAACTACGTTCACATGGAGAAGGGTGCCCTGGCTCTCATTCCTGCTATGAGCATCACAGGATTAAGAACTGATTTGGCCAAGCAGCTCGGCTCTGAACCGCAGATGGTGCCTTCGGTCGGACCCTGCGGGTACCAAACAGAGAAGCAGCCGTGAGAATTCACGGGTCACAAGAGCACGTCAGTGGAGAAGCACTTGCATGGCAGCGAGCTGGGTGCGCTGCCTGAAGAAGCTCTCTGGCCTCTCTCGGTGTGCAGCAACTCGCCAAGAACAAGCAAGGGATGGTGCGGCTGAAAGGCACCGGCCCAGGGCAGGTGGCAACTAGGGTCCCACCTGGACAAGCCTTTCCTGTAAGGAGAAGCCATTGCTCCCCCCATCCAGTCCCACCTCCTCCCACTGGCACCTGCCAACTCTTCAACTTGTGCAGGCGGCTCAGGGGCAGTGCCAGGACAGCCTGCAAACGCAGCGTGAGGCCCTCCAGCAGGGCAGGCTCTCAGCACCCGCTTGTGCTCACTAAGAGCCCCCGTGAGCTCACGCCCGAGACCTCTGCAGGCACCTTTCCCACTCTGCTTCCATGCCATGCTGACAGTTTGCACGATGACTGGGAAGACACAGCATGCAGGACCAAGCGACCCTGTTAGAAGCTTGCACAGAGGACCTGGGGCACTCCGGGGGAGAAAATACTCATTTAAATTAAAAGAGCTGGGTGTTGGCTTTGCAGCGCCTCTCTCTGCCTGCGGGCATTTGCTCAGTGGGAGGGAGGGTGGGGGGTTAACGCATCCCCTGCCCACCCCGCGGGTGGCTGAGCTGGGCTGGGGATGGCTTATGTCCACAAACAGGTATTTTTACATTTAAGATAATATGATTCTATTTTTATAAATAATAGATTTATTTTTTTACAAATAAATATTTTGAAATTATAATATTTGTATTATGTATACGTCTATGTATAATATCATATACACATACACACAGACATAGATATGTAGCTACGCATCCCACCACAAATCCACACAGGGAAAGGGAAGGGGGTGTCAGGAGGGACTGGGATGCGGGAGAGGGGTGACATGACCCCGGGGCCCAGGACTCACCGCAGTTCCTGCTCTCTGCACTGCCAGGCACATGGCACAGCTCAGGCACTTCTATCTCTCTCTGTCTGTCAGTCTGTCCCTCCCTCCCTCCCTGTGCTGCAGCCCCGCTCAGCCGACTGCCTTCCACCTCAGGGCACCCACGGGTGCCTCACAGCTCGCACCCCACGAGGCCGCCCCGAGGCACAGCTCAGGGGGGCCGGAGCGGGGCCCAGGCCCAGCTGGCTGCTGCCAGGACAGGCCCGGGGGCGGCCTGGGGCTGCGGGACAGGCCTCGGGGCAGGGGCTGGGGCCGGGGCAACATGGCCGCCCGGCAGCCCCTGCCCCAGGGCTCCAGCTCCCAGCATGCCCCGGGGCGCGCCTTCCCGCCGCCCGACCCTGCGCGGGCACCGCGCCCCCAGCCCGAGCCAGCCGCCCCCCCGCAGGCCCCACGGCCGCCCCCCCGGGGCTGCGGGACCCGCCGCCACAGAGACCGACAAGGCACCGGGAGCGCGCAGGGACAGAGACGTGGCAGAGGGAGCGGGGCAGGGGGACAGCGGGGAGAGGGGCAGAGGGAAAAGGCAGCGGGGAGAGAGAAAGGGGGAGGCCGGGACGCAGAGCGGGACACAGGGCGAGGGGAGGGCGGGAAACGACCCCGAGAGACTGAGACAGAGGGGCTGTGGGTCAGGGCAAGGAGGCGCAGAAGGGCACAACAGCCGCGGCCTCCAGGGTGGAGACGCAGGAGGAGCAGAAGGGGCCGGGGAGCAGGACGGAGGCCCCGAGAGCAGCAGGGCCGGCCGAGCGGGGGATACAGGCGGGAGAGAGGGGACAGGCGGCAGCACAGAGGGGAAACAGGCGGCCAGGACACGGCGACAGAGGAAGGAGAAGGCCAGGGAGCGGGAGAGAGGTGTAGGGAAAGGAGACCATAGCAACAGGCTGTAGGACAGACAGGGAGGAGTTAGAAAACACAGGCACGGAGTCAGACAGGGAAAGAGAGAAAGAAAAAACCAGTGATGGGAGATGGGAAGAGAGTAAAAGTAGCAGTTCTGAGCAACTGCCCCATTTCCTGATCACTGCCCAGGAACTGCTTGCACCGTATCCGATCGTCGCTCATGGGCTCTTCCCTGAGCCCGTCTGACCGTACGCCAGCAGCGTGGCGTTATAACCGTGCCAGGCGCTCTCCAGCACTCCCTGACCTGACCCTGGGAAGGCTGGCCCTCAGGCATCCCAGGTCCCAGAGGAGAGAGATAAAATCTGGAGAAAGGAGGACTTCCCCTTGGTTGAGGAGGATTGGGCCAGAGATCACCTAGGCAAACTGGATCCTTGCAAATCCATGGCCCTGATGGCATGCACCCATGAGTGCTGAAGGAGCTGGCAGTTCTTGCCAAGCCACTCTCCATCATCTCTGAAAGAAAATGTCACTCCACTCTTCAAAAAGGGCAAGAAGGAGGACCTGGGAAACTATAGGCAGTCAGCCTCACCTCCATCCCTGAAAAGGTGATGGAGCAGTTCATCCTGGAGGTCATCTCCAGGCATGTAGAGGACAAGAAGGTTATCAGAAGCAGTCAACATGGGTTCACCAAGGGGAGATCACGCTAAGACCAACCTGACAGCCTTCTATGATGGCGTGACTGGCTGGGTCGACGAAGGGAGAGCAGTGGATGCTGTCTGCCTCAACTTCAGTAAGGCGTTCGACCCTGTCTCCTATAACATCCTCACGATCAAGCTAAGGTAGTGTGGGTTGGTGAGGTGGACAGAGAACTGGCTCAACAACAGAGCTCAGAGGCTTCCACAACCTCTCCGGGCAACCTGATCCAGTGCTTCACCACCCTCCTAAAAAATGTCTTCCTTATATCCACTCTCAATCAACTCTCCTTTAGTTTAAAACCATTACCCCTTGTCCTGTCAAAGCAGGCCTTGCTAAAATGGTTGTCCCCATCTTTCCTATAGTCCCCCTTTAAGTACTGACGGGCTGCAATATGGTCTCCCCGCAGCCTTCTCTTCTCCAGATTAAATATCTTTGATTTCTCTTTCAGGCTGAACATCAGATGCTTCTTAAAGGGAAACACTGGGGAAGACAACCCTTTTCAAAGAAACTCACCTCTGCACGCGGAAACAATGACAGCTTGTGACAAGCTTCCATAGAATTAGTCGCATCTGACTGGCAAGTACTCGAGGAAACCTGAAACAAGGAGTGCGGAGAGTAAGTCAAGACCTCAAGGGTGTTTCTTCCAAGCTAAGAACATGAGCGACCAAATCAAAATACCAGGGAGCAGAAACACGAAGCAGGCTTTAAGAGAAGATGGACATCCTAATGCTTCACAGTCCCGGACAGCTTAAATCAAATTAAAAGGTGAAAACATCGTTTGGCACCTATTTTAATGTCTTTGACAATCGCCTAAGAAGAGAGCACAAAAATACCAGATTTTTTTTTTCTAAACTCTGCAAAGGAGTTTTGTGCAACAAAATACTAACCTGGTGATTTGGGGCTACGTACACAGGCACCTTGTGTGGGTGATGCTATGGACACCGCTCTACCTGTAACTTACGCTACCATTCCGAATAACAAAATTACTTAGAAGCTAAAAACCAAAAGTTGTTGAAGACACTGAGGGTTGCTAAGTGACAGAAATACTTATTGGAGAAATAATCCCAAACCACCGAACTGCGTGACAATAAGTAGTTAAGGGTACCGCAAACCCCAAACTGCTCAAATAACGTGCCTAAAGGTCTGCTTAGGGATGCTTATGAGAAGCAGTGCAAGAAAGAGTCATCGCTTCTGAAAGGAAAACACAAAGAAATTACTCTTCCAAAGCAACAGCCTCATTCAAATGGACACAGAGCTTAGCTGTACTATTCTTATTAGCCAGAAACATGTTAATCAAACGTCAGCCTGTAAAGAAATTGTATCAAGATGATACATCCATTAAATCATAGAATCATAGGATGACCTGAGTTGGAAGTTAGAACTCACGCCTCCCAGGTATAATGGGCAAAAGAGCACGTTTTCAGTGACATTAGATTGCGCTTCTCTGGATTTAAATACAAAAAGTTAGCTCCGCAGGTACATTCATCCGCGAGAACGTTAACACCTCCAACTTCATAGACACCCGTACATGATTTTTGTAAACAGCAAATTAATACACTCTATGAAAAAGAAGGCACATAATCAGCATGTTCCTTTTTGACCTGAAAAAAGAAAATCTCTAACAGCAGATAAGCCTGAAGTAAAACCCAGTCCAATCTGGACCCCAAATGGCGTTTGGGTTACGATGTGCCACATATCTGCCCTCGACTCTTGAAAGCAGTCATGTGTTGAGGAAAATTTTAGGTTGTTATGCAGAGGTTTAACTCGAGTCTTGGCAACTTAATTTGGGCCGTGAAAGGTATCGGCACTGCAGCACCACGTGCAGTGAGGAAAACTGGTCTTGCAGTTCGATTCCAACGCCGCACCCTCAAACAAAACAAGGCTGCTACGTCTGAGGAACAGGGATGGAATCTCACCTGCCGTCCCAAAGTTACGCTGCGGCATTCCTTCACTTTTTGTCGCTTTCCCCAGGCTTGGTAAACCTTTTGCAGAGTCTGAAGCAAAGGCCCATAGCTTTTTCCTGTTTGTAACAGTGGATGTCCGGGCTTTCACAGGTTGGTTTGTTGTGGGCCACCACTTGTACCCTGGATTTGCCTTCATAAATGCATCCTTGTACTAGAAAAGAAAAGGAAAATTACCAGTCAGGCCAGTCATGACATTATGCTGTCCACAGGGCAATAGGGGGCACTGCTTCTAAGAGGACTTCAGACAGTAAATAATGCTGAAATATCTTGATTCTTGATTTGACCTGCCTGAGCTGGGGCCAGAGCCATTCACCAAGGCCTTTCCCGAGCTGGCAGGGGACAAGCTCCAGTTTCAGGATGAGCAGTCTTTCACTGTAGACATCACTGAGACGCTCGCCTGGCTTGACACCATGGACAGTGAGGACGTGTCCCTGGTGGCCCTGACGGCCCCAGTTTGGCTGCCTACCTCCACAAGTTCCCTGACCTCTCCGAGTACGTGGCAGAGGGCGGCTGCCCTGATGACAGAGTGGTGGCAGCGGGACTGGGGGACAGCGAGGACACCGTCCCTGATTTCCTAGACTTGCCCAACAGCCGCACCAGCACCAGTTTCCTCAGTGAGCTCCATGACTTCCCAGGTACATGGCAGAGGGCAACTGCCCCAAGGACCAAGTGGTGGTGGAACAGCTAGGGGACAGTGAGGACACCATCCTGACCACCAGTGGTCCCAGCATGACTGGCGAGGCCCTTAATGAGCTCCCCGACCTCTCCGGGTATGTGGCAGAGAGCAGCTGCCCCAAAGAGCGAGTGGAGGCAAGGGGCTGGTGGATGGTGTCCCCACAATCCCCGATATCCCCGACTTGACAACCTCCATCAACAAGCTTCCCCCACCTCTTGGAGTAAAGGGCAGAGGGCACCTGCGATGTGGAGCAGTGGGCAGCAGTGATGCTGGTGGTTGGAGAAACCATCCTCCTCAATGTCCCTGACAGCCTTGCCACCACCGCCTCCTTCAGTGAAGTCCCCAGTGTCTTGGATTATGGAGCGGAGGGCAAGTGTCCTGAGGAACACCTGGCAGCAGTGATGCTGGGGACGATGAACCATTCTCAGGGGGGCCGGCCTCCCCCTTGCAGGACCTCAAGGGGAACCAGGGTGGGATGGCGGCAGCCCTCCCCACCTGGCTGCCCTTGGACACTTCTGAGGAGAGCTCTGCAGAGACTGCAGAGGAGACTTCAGAGGACAGGCCTGTGGAGAGTCCCCAGAAGGATCCCCTGCAGGGTCCTGCAGAGAGTCCCCTGCTCAGCCCCCTGCAGATCCCACTGCTGAGTCTTTTGGTCAGACCCCGGCTGCATCCCCAGTGTCATCCACCCCATAAGGCATTATAACCGTGCCAGGCGCTCTCCAGCACTCCCTGACCACGACCACCAAAGACCTCTCTCTAACAAACCACCAAGAGCCCCCTCTTCATAAGCGAGCCACCAAACGCACACACAAGCACTGCTCTCTGCCAGGAGAGCCCTCGCTAGCAGTTTAAATTAGCAATCAAGACTGGCAAGCACGCTTGACAGCAACACTCAGTTCCAGGATGACAAGACGTGTAGATAAAATCTAGCTACTGCTTCACACCAGGAAAGTGATAAATGCCGGTCTTTTGCGTTACGCTGACATGAATGTTAGTAACGGGAGATAAAGGAACTGACCGGCCTCCAGCTGCGTATCAGTGACAGCTGCTTCCAGCTGGTTCTTTGACTCAAGGCTTACCTGGCCCACGGAACTGCTGGATCCTGCGGAGATGAGCATGCCGTTCTCGTCCTTTAGGAAGCTCCTCTGAGACCAATAGGCTGGATCAGAAGCAAAGGCTTTGCTGTGCCCTGGATTCCTAGGGTCACTCACGCCTGTGCTGTCGCTGTTCACAGAAGTCACACACCTGCTTCCCGCATCCTTCTCTCCCTGCCTATTAACATTACAATTGCAGCGTCAAACTACCAGCAATCAGGCTTTCACTAATAACTCATGGTCTAGTCTGGGTTTAAACCAAGTTCATCCGCAAGGCACAGCTTCATCTCCTAAGCACACTAGAGAAGATGCTGAGGTGGGACGGCTTGTAGCTGTGGCTCATCTAGCCTAACCCACAGCCCAGGAGTTAATGACGTATGCCGCACTTTAGCTTTCGTCGTGCAGAACAATCCCTAGAGTCACACTGATGCAGCCTGCTTGATTTCTGGGTGCAACAAGCCCTCAAATACCAGATGTGTGGTTTCCTAAGCACAACTCTGCTGGACCGGTCAGCTCCAAAACTTAAAAAGCTCAACTCACCCCAAAAATGTTAACTTGCGCCCCTCTCCTGGTTTGGAATATCCAGACAGCGAAGCACCACGGAAGCCTTGTTCACCAGACGGTTGCCGGACAAACCCCGTTGTGACACAGAGCAGCAAGTCAACAGGAGCACAGGCTGCACAAAGTCAGTGCTTGGCAGCAACCTCATCCAGAGCAGGAACTCCACTGGCAGAAAACCTCTTGAGCTTCCGCTGGACTTAGGAAGGGACTTCCTCAAGCCTCTTTCCTCCACGGCTACCCCAGCAAGCAGCAGTGGGGCAGCAGTGGGGCAGCGCTGCCCGGCTCCCCTCCTGCACCACTGACAAGCGACACAGCAGGCACGGTGCAAAAATCAGCCTCCACCAATGGCCCCGAGCGATCCGCATCAGAGATTCAGAAGAAGGAACGGCGCAACGAAACCACCAACAGAAGCACACTGGTTACTACCAGGGCGGAGCAGCCGGCATGGTGTGTGCTATCCTAAAGCACTCTGAGCATGAGGGACACAGTTTCCCCTCAAACACAGCAAGTGAAATCCACCTGAGGGTGGCACCCCAGCGCCTCTCAAGGGAGGCCAGCCGTGCGGCCGTGTAGCCGAAACAACCAGCCAGAGAGCGCAGCGTGACCACAGCAGTGCCCAGCGCCTTACGAGACGCACTGCTGGCGCTGCTGCAGGGACAGGGCTTGTGTCCACCGGAACAGAGGCTGCTGTCAGCCCAGCGGCAGCCGCCAAACCCAAAAGAACCCTTACACCTGGTAGCATTGCCCCAGTCCGGGAACAAACCCTAAATCCAGAGGCGCCCCACACCTGGCTGCACCCACCAGACCTAGCAGCAGGCACCTGACACAGCAACGCCCCCAAATCCTCAAGTTTCCCCCAAAATTGGCAGCAACCAGCAGACCCAGGCACACCCCCCAAAACCTGTCGGCGACCTCCAAACCCACAAACACCCCCAGACCCAGGGGCACACCTTAAACCTGCCAAGAGTCCCCCAAGCCCACAAGGAACCGCCAAATGCAGAAACAGCCCCAAACCGGGCACCTTTCCCCACACCAGGCAGCACCCCCGAAACCTTGCGGCACTGCCGGCCCCAGCGGGGTGCAGCCGCCCCAAGCCTGGTGGGGGGAGGCCAGGCCGTGGCAGGGCGGCGGGTGAACAGAGTAGGCCTCCGTGCCATGGAAGCAGGTTCAGCAATGGCTGAAACACCGCTTTGGTTACAAATCCAAAACTCGGCACCGTATGGGCTGCGAGGAAGAAAATTAACTCCATCCCAGCCCGAACCAGAACAGACGCTGTCTCCGTTACGGCTTGATAGCAGCTTTCTGCCGCTCTGTCGTTTATTGACACCGTGGGCATCCACACCCCTGCTTGCCCCGATAGGAAGTTTGGCCCCAAACTGCTGAATCCCTGGTTTTGCTGCTGTTACAACGCGCACAATTGTGCTACTGACCTCTATTTATTGCTGTGCCATTCTGCTGAAATTTACGCTTGACCCCTGAAGCTGTTGCTCAGGAGTGTGTTACAGAATCATAGAAACACAGAATGTTCTGAGTTGGAAGGGACCCACAAGGATCATCAAGTCCGGGATCATCCTGTCCCTGCACAGGACAACCCCAAATTCACACCACGTCTCTGAGGGGGTTGGCCAAGTGCTTCTTGAACATCGCCAGGCTTGGCGCCATGACTGCCTCCTGGGGAGCCTGTTCCAGGGCTCCACCACCCTCTGGGTGAAGAGCCTTTCCCTAATAGCCAACGTAAACCTCCCCTGGCACATCTCCCTGCCATTCCCTCAGGCCTATCGTGGGTCACCAGAGAGAAGGGATCAGTGCCTGCCCCTCTTCCTGCCCTTGTGAGGAAGCTGCAGACCGCGATGAGGTCTCCCCTTAGTCTCCTCTTCTCCAGGCTGAACAAACCAAGGGACTTTAGCTGCTCCTTGTACAGCTTCTCCTCTAAACCCTTCACCAACTCCATGGCCCTCCTCCGGACACTCTCTAGTAACTTTATATCCTTGATGTACTGCGGCAACCAAAACTGCACCCAGCGCTCTAGGTGAGGCCGCACCAGCGCACAGCAGAGCGGGACAATCCCCTCTCTCCATGGCTGCAATGCAGGGCTTGATGCACCCCAAGACATGGCTGGACCTCTTGGCTGCCAGGGCACGCTCTTGCCTCGTATTCAACTTGCCGGCGACCAGAACCCCCGGGTCCCTCCCTGCAGAGCTGCTCTCCGGCCTCTCATTCCCCAAGTCATTTACAAAGAGATTAAAGAGTACCAGCCCCAAGATGGATCCCTGTGGAACCCCGCTAGTCACTGGCCACCAGCCCCATGTAACCCCACTGACGAGAACCCTTTGAGCCCAACCCCCCAGCCAATTGCTCACCCACCGCATTACGCGTTTATCCAGCTGTGTGCTGGACATTTTGCCCAGGAGGAGACTGTGAGGGACAGTATCAAAAGCTCTACTGAAATCCAGAAAGATCACATCAGCTGGCTTCTCTTGGCCAACTAGGTCCGTGACCTTGTCATCCAAGGAAATCGTATTTGTTGTCACTCCCCTATTGGCCCTCGCATTCACCGTCGCTCCCCAAATCCATATCCTGGCGGGACTGCCCCAGGCCCTTGCAGGAGGGCTGGAGAAATGGGCTTGGGGGGCGAGGGGGTGGTTGCCGTTTCTCCGGGGCCCGGAGGGTGCTGGGCCGGTCCCGCAACACCTGGCTGGCTGAGTTGGACAGCCATTTGGGCCGGGGCGGAGGCGGGCGGGCCGGGCGGCCGTCCGGGCTGGTGGAGGCTGGTTCCCCGCCGGTGCTCCGTGGCTGGTGGGCCGCTTTTCCAGGCACATGTGACGGCTGCTGGTGTTGGGTCCAGCTCTTGGAGGTGCTGGGGTGGGCAGTCCAGGTGTCCGGGTGTGAGGGGCAGCTGCTGGTGTCGGGCCGGGCTCTCGAAGCTGCGGCGAGGCGCCTGCGGAGAGAGGAGGCTGCTGAGGCCCCGCCACGGCTGCGGTGCTGGGTGGGTGGCGGGGCAGAGCTGCGCGCCCCATGGCATGTGGGCACCCGGCTGCACGTGGGAGCTGTGGGCACAGAGAGCTCTGTGCAGAAAACGGGGCACCCCGCGCCCCTCGGCTGGGGCTCTGCTCCCATGAGCTGAGAGCTGGGAAGGTTGCTCACCACAGTCTGGCTTGCTGGGATACCCTGGCCAAGGTGAACATCTGGAGATTACAGCATCACCTCACAGGGTGATTTCTGCTGCTGGGTTCCCTGGCAGGGAGATGTCGCTACTGCAATTCTCACTTTCTGCGGCAACGTCATCCCTCTTTGTTTTCCTGCCTGACTTTGCTCTGCCTACGTCTGTTGCTGGGTCTGCTCTTGTCCAGGCAGGGTCACTTTTAACTAATACTTGCAACAGTAAGGACACGTTTCAGAAAAGAGGGCCCATGGGTTGAGAGGACAGTTAAAACATCTCACAGCAGAAACCTCAGTCCTGTTTGGCCAGTAACTAACTCGGCACGCCAGAATACCCTACCTCAAAATGCTTCGTGGCTAACAGCAGCCATCTAACGCAGCAGTTTGGCTGCACCTGCCCCCCGCCACCAACTCACCGCCTTCTCTTCCTCCACAGGCGGATCACACAACAGAAAACCATCCCAAGCAATATGGAGCCCACGACCGCCACGGAGCCTTCTATGCAGTACTTCTGGAAAGCTTTTGGATCCATAGCATTTCTGTTTCTCGTGCCATCCACGCCTGGAGGAAGGATTCTGTGTGTTAGTGTGTCCTGCACACTACTGCTCATCTCGCAGGAGGCCTGACATTGCCAGGAGATGCTCATTCTCGCTTTGGTAGCATCTCTGAGCCACGGAACATCCTGGGGCTGCGACATTTCCTTGGCTTCAGGAGAAGCAAAGGAAGCTCCCAAGGTCGTTGCAAATCAACACACTCTGGAGCCTCTCTTTCTCCTCGCAGCTTTGCTTACGCTCTGGCATGGCCATAATCCAGTTTTCCCAGTGTCACGGGTTTGCTCCCCCTTCTTGGTGATCCTTCACGTCTGCACACACTTTCCTTTGTGCTCACCCACCTCCGCTTTGCAAGGCTTGCTAGAGCTGCTGCCTGGGGGCTCGCTCTGACCCTTTGGGAACACTCACGAGGCCATCAGCAGAGGGTTAGGAGCGAGTGTGTCTCTGGCACGCTGACGGCAATAACCTTCACACCCCAGAGATGGGAGTCACCCTCTCAGAGCTGCTCCTGCCTTCTTTAGAACACTTGCTCTCTACTAAGAGTTTGGCTGCTGACATGGTGTGCAGTAGCGAGAACTCGGGGAAGAGCCTGCAGACACGCAGAGATTTTGACCTGTGGCCCTGGATGACCAAAGGACAGCAATTACCTGGCACCTCCACTGACTGAATTGCCCCTCTTCTGTCATCAGAGACTGGCACCGCGTGACTGCCTCCTTCCTGAAGCGCCTCATTCTCCGCAGTCTCACGGTCCATCTCTTTAGAAAGAAAGCGGGTCAGTTTAATTAGGCATAATTAGATGTAAACGGACAGCAAATCCCAACCTGCTGAAAGGCTAGGGGATTGCATGCGATCTTGTTCACATTCCACTGAGTGCATTTCGGGCAAAGGGCAGGACGATGGTACATGACTCCCTTCAGAGAGGGCAGGAAGATGCCGTAGCAGGTTCAGCCGTGGAAAGAGCCCTTCTGAGAAGCACGTCCCACCGTGCCAACTCCATCGCACGGTAAGGCTATCAGGCACACGTGGTGGGCTGAACCGCAAGCTCTTGCAACCATGTTCTGGGCACTTTCACGGGTGGCGGTGAAGAGCCCACAGTCCCCCAAGACACGAGGAAAACCACAGCCAAGGTATCTAAAACACAACTGGAAACAGACAGCCAAACCATGCGAGACTGAATTCACAGCCCCTCATTTTAGCTGCCTTCAAGGTGGGCGTCCCGCCTCAAGCTGCCCGCCCAGCTCCCACCTGTCCCTGACTCCAGGGGGTCACTCAGAGTCCTCGGCCATCAAGGAGAACAGCGGGGCTGGACCGGCTGTGAAGCTGGGGCTGCTCCCATCCTGGCCAGGGGCTGCCTGCAGCACAGGCAAAGCCTGCCGGTCTCAGCCACCCCAAGATGCCTGCGCACCCTCTCTGCCGGCCAAGGGCACTCTCCCCTCCGGTGACTGGCAGGGTGCCGGCCCTCTCGCGGCTTGTCAGGAATCAGCTCCTCGGCAAGTCCCTCACGCATTCAAGGCGTGAGCGCTGCCCATCCCTGACAGCTGGATACCAACCTCTGCCCAGTCCAGCTCTGACCGCTAGGGGTATAACTGGGGCAGCAGCTCTCCCTGGGGCTCAGCTTGAACCACAACTGGCAGCAGAGGCTCTGGGCCACTCTGTGGCTCACCAGCGCCTGCAAGGCGTGAAACTGAGAGTCACCGCAGTGAGGCTCTGATCAATCCCTTCCTGCTGCGTAGCTACGGCTGGGCCAGACAGGCATCAAACCCTCAGCTTCCCAAGTCTTCTGCTTAAGAGTGATATATACCCACCAAGCGCTGCCTTGTCCAGGTCCTTCAGGATTTCCTTCAGGACTTCTGATGACCGCTGGGAAGACTTGCCTCTTTCAGCTTCATACTTTGCTCTTTGGGGACCTTAACAGAAAGTAGCCAGTTAAATTTCTCTCTGATAAAATACTGAAACAGAGTGCTTAGTCTGTGCAGCCAGTCAAGACTGACTACTCACCCCTGCGATGCCAGGGGAGCTCCAGCGCGGGATGCAGCCCAGAAGCTGGAAACGCCCTCCCTGTACCCACACCTGCAACCAAACCCCCACAAGAAGTTCCCATCACACATTGGGATATTCACTGTCAGAACTGAAGAGGAGAACGTATGAGGGGATCGTGTAACCACGTGGCACACACGGCCTATATTGTCACGCCTGCAAGAGATGTCTCGCTCACATCTGGGCTCTGAGCTGGCAGCTCTCCAAGGAAGTCAAAAGCCATGACGTACCCATGCGATATCCCAGCGTGTCAGCCCAGGAACCCAGACGGGAAGCTGGATATCCATCGCCTCCAGCCATGCTCCATGGCACTCGTCCCTCCCTTCCCCTCAAGAGCATCGTGCCCCGGGCTGTGGGCTGGGGCTCTGTGTCCCATGGGGACCTGGGTTCACCCAAGGAGAGCACTGCAGGGCTAGAGCAGGAATGCTCCCACCTTCCCAAGTGGGCATCTCCCAAGGACAGAGGTGCCTGAAGCTGAAAGCCAGGACCCAGCCAGGAGCGGCAGAGCCACGGCTCCCGGCACGACTGTCACCAGCCTGGAGCAGAAGCGCTCCCACGGGCTATTGCCTGGCCTCTGCAGAGCCACTCCGGCCCCAGCATGCAGGCTGGGGGAAGGCTGCCCTGGGGCAGGGCGGCACAGGGCCAGCTCCAGCAGCAGCTTCTCACCCCGTGGCACTGCTCCTGACCCCACCGTTCACCTGGAAAATGCCCCTGCAGTGGCCACGCACCCCTGCGCCTCCCCGGGGAGCGTCTGCCTCCAGCTGCCCGTGGACCTGCCCACGACTCACCTGCCCGAGCCTGGCCCTGCTGCTCTCCCAGCCCTGCCCCACCACCACCCCAGCCCCGCTGTCACCCCGAGCAGCCGTGGGCGCTGTGCCACGCTGCCAGGGTTGGGGCTGGACCTTGCCTGCCCACCTACCTAATCCCCACGCTCGCCACGGAGCAGCCCCAACCTGCCAGGCTTGCAGGGCCATCAGGAGCAGGATAAATAGGTGGGTGGGGGCCGCGGCCCCCCGCGCCTGCACCATGCTGCTGCCGCTGCTGCCACAGCTGGCACTGCTGGAGCGGTGCCTGCGGCACAGCACTGCACAACACGGCGTGGCACAGCGGGGTCTGTGACCTCACAACACATCCACGCCCCCACGGCCACGCCCTGGGCACCCGCGGTGTCATCTGACGTGCTCCGACAAGATCTTTCTGAGTCAGACTCCACGTGGGCCTTAATGGGATCCGCTGCCTTCAGCCAGCACAAATTCAGCTGTTTTCCAAAGGTGTTCCTCCCCTTCGTTGACAGGCCGCACAGCTTAACCTCTTTCTCTTTACATGCCCATACTGTTAACCTTGACCTTGGTTTTACTTCTTCCTAATTTATTGGCCAACCCAGCCTTTTGAAAATTCAATTTTCCAAGAAAGCAACAAAGTCAGTACTTTGGGATTTTAAAAAAGCAAGCAGCACATTTTGTGCTGTGTCTATAGTATGTAAATATTGTGTGAATATATTTCAAAAACACCTGTCTCTGTCTTTGAGATGAGAAGGATGCTTAGGGAGAGTTCTTTATCCTTTTGGCTTTCTGGGTTAAGAAACTGATTCACTAATTAAGCATCAATTAGTTTTGATTTAAGTAAAACACAGCCTGTCTTCTCGAGGGCTGCTTCGGGAACGTACTGGTCCAAGAGACTGAAAGATTAGCGTGGAGGGTGAGCCACCGATGGCCGATATGTGTCACAGTACAGTACTTAAAGCTAAATGCTTGAAATACCGATGCACCTTTTTTGCTTTTGCTCATGAGTCAAATGCGCCATCTCTGACTTCACGGGTACACTCGTTCTCCAGATTCCCACGGGCTGTATCTCACCGTGCCTGGCAGAGCAGCCCGGGGCACCAGTACGGACCAGTATCTCAGCCATTAGGAGTAATCGTCCCTTGGCTCAAGAGAAGGGATACACACGACGGGGCACCCTATGGTTTTACCTGCGTGATCACGGAGAGGACATGAAGAAGTGGGATGGAAAACCTACCTCAGCCTTAGAGGCACGGGTACGTGAGCTGCAAGGGAGAACAATTACTCAGGGGAGTTTCTCCAGGAGAGCTGCTGCCCCAGTTTCCCGTAAGCAATTCTCCAGACAGAGGAGCAGAAGTGCTGATGGCCTGACTGACCTTAACAGAGACACCCGTGATTCATATCTACCAGAAGTGAGTGATGAATACTAAGATCAGGACTAGGGGGGCCCTGCCTCCAGCCAGGTGGAGGAGAGGGATAACCGGGTTTACTGGACTGTGTGGATCCGATGGCCTGGCACATCTGACCCACAGGAGCATAAAGCTTTAGTGGAAACCGGCACACAGTGCACCTTAATGCCATCAAACTACATAGGGGCAGAACCCATCAGCATTGCTGGAGTGACAGGGGGATCCCAAGAGCTAACTGTATTGGAGGCCGAAGTGAGCCTCACTGGCAATGAGTGGCAGAAGCACCCCATTGTGACTGGCCCCGAGGCTCCGTGCATCCTTGGCATAGACTATCTCAGGAGAGGGTATTTCAAGGACCCAAAAGGTTACAAGTGGGCTTTTGGTGTAGCCGCCTTGGAGATGGCGGAAACTAAACAGCTGTCTACCTTGCCTGGCCTCTCGAAGGACCCTTCTGTTGTGGGGTTGCTGAAGGTCAAAGAACAACAGGTGCCGATCGCCACCACAACAGTGCACCGACGGCAATATCGCAGCAACAGAGACTCTCTGATCCCCATCCATGAGCTCATTCGTCGACTGGAGAGCCAAGGAGTCATCAGTGAAACCCACTCACCCTTTAACAGTCCCATATGGCCAGTCCGGAAGTCTAATGGAGAGTGGAGGCTAACAGTAGACTATCGTGGCCTGAATGAAGTCACTCCACCGTTGAGTGCTGCTGTGCCAGACATGCTAGAACTTCAATATGAACTGGAGTCCAAGGCAGCCAAGTGGTATGCCACAATCGATATCGCTAATGCATCCTTCTCAATCCCTCTGGCAGCAGAGTGCAGGCCACAGTTTGCTTTTACTTGGAGGGGGGTCCAGTACACCTGGAATCGACTGCCCCAGGGGTGGAAACACAGCCCTACCATTTGCCATGGGCTGATCCATAATGCTTTGGAACAAGGTGGAGCTCCCGAACACCTACAATACATTGATGACATCTTTGTGTGGGGCAATACAGCAGAAGAAGTTTTTGAGAAAGGGAAGGAAATAGTTCAAATCCTCCTGAAAGCTGGTTTCGCCATAAAACAAAGTAAAGTTAAGGGACCTGCACGAGAAATCCAGTTCTTGGGAATCAAATGGCAAGATGGTCGTCGTCAGATCCCCATGGATGTGATCAACAAAATAACAGCCATGTCTCCACCAACCAGCAAAAAGGAAACACAAGCTTTCTTGGGCGTTGTGGGTTTTTGGAGAATGCATATTCCACACTACAGCCTGATCGTAAGCCCCCTCCATCAAGTGACCCGGAAAAAGAATGATTTCAAATGGGGCCCTGAACAACAACAAGCCTTTGAACAGATTAAACGGGAAATAGTCCATGCAGTAGCTCTTGGGCCAGTCCAGGCAGGACAAGATGTAAAAAATGTGCTCTACACCGCAGCTGGGGAGAATGGCCCTACCTGGAGCCTCTGGCAGAAGGCACCAGGGGAGACCCGAGGTCGACCCCTAGGGTTTTGGAGTCGGGGATACAGAGGGTCCGAAGCCCGCTATACTCCAACTGAAAAAGAGATATTGGCAGCATATGAAGGGGTCCGAGCTGCTTCAGAAGTGGTTGGTACTGGGGTACAATTGGCTGGGGGGTCGGGCTCAAAGGGTTCTCGTCAGTGGGGTTACATGGGGCTGGTGGCCAGTCACTAGCGGGGTTCCACAGGGATCCATCTTGGGGCCGGTACTCTTTAATCTCTTTGTAAATGACTTGGATGCAGGACTTGAAGGAACGCTAATTAAGTTTGCTGACGACAAACTTGGGAGGAGCTGTTGACACTCCCGAGGGCAGAGAGGCCCTTCAGAGGGATCTGGACAGACTGGAGAGCTGGGCAACCACCAACCATTTGAAGTTCAACAAGGCCAAGTGCTGGGTTTTGCACGTGGGGCATGGCAAGCCTGGATGTACAGACAGCCTGGGGAATGAGAGGCCGGAGAGCAGCTCTGTGGGGAGGGACCCGGGGGTTCTGTCATGAGGCAGTCATGGCGCCAAGCCTGGCGATGTTCAAGAAGCACTTGGCCAACCCCCTCAGAGACGTGGTGTGAATTTGGTGTTGTCCTGTGCAGGGACAGGATGATCCCGGACTTGATGATCCTTGTGGGTCCCTTCCAACTCAGAACATTCTGTGTTTCTATGATTCTGTAACACACTCCTGAGCAACAGCTTCAGGGGTCAAGCGTAAATTTCAGCAGAATGGCACAGCAATAAATAGAGGTCAGTAGCACAATTGTGCGCGTTGTAACAGCAGCAAAACCAGGGATTCAGCAGTTTGGGGCCAAACTTCCTATCGGGGCAAGCAGGGATGTGGATGCCCACGGTGTCAATAAACGACAGAGCGGCAGAAAGCTGCTATCAAGCCGTAACGGAGACAGCGTCTGTTCTGGTTTGGGCTGGGATGGAGTTAATTTTCTTCCTCGCAGCCCATACGGTGCCGAGTTTTGGATTTGTAACCAAAGCGGTGTTTCAGCCATTGCTGAACCTGCTTCCATGGCACGGAGGCCTACTCTGTTCACCCGCCGCCCTGCCACGGCCCGGCCTCCCCCCACCAGGCTTGGGGCGGCTGCACCCCGCTGGGGCCGGCAGTGCCGCAAGGTTTCGGGGGTGCTGCCTGGTGTGGGGAAAGGTGCCCGGTTTGGGGCTGTTTCTGCGTTTGGCGGTTCCTTGTGGGCTTGGGGGACTCTTGGCAGGTTTAAGGTGTGCCCCTGGGTCTGGGGGTGTTTGTGGGTTTGGAGGTCGCCGACAGGTTTTGGGGGGTGTGCCTGGGTCTGCTGGTTGCTGCCAATTTTGGGGGAAACTTGAGGATTTGGGGGCGTTGCTGTGTCAGGTGCCTGCTGCTAGGTCTGGTGGGTGCAGCCAGGTGTGGGGCGCCTCTGGATTTAGGGTTTGTTCCCGGACTGGGGCAATGCTGCCAGGTGTAAGGGTTCTTTTGGGTTTGGCGGCTGCCGCTGGGCTGACAGCAGCCTCTGTTCCGGTGGACACAAGCCCTGTCCCTGCAGCAGCGCCAGCAGTGCGTCTCGTAAGGCGCTGGGCACTGCTGTGGTCACGCTGCGCTCTCTGGCTGGTTGTTTCGGCTACACGGCCGCACGGCTGGCCTCCCTTGAGAGGCGCTGGGGTGCCACCTCAGGTGGATTTCACTTGCTGTGTTTGAGGGGAAACTGTGTCCCTCATGCTCAGAGTGCTTTAGGATAGCACACACCATGCCGGCTGCTCCGCCCTGGTAGTAACCAGTGTGTTTCTGTTGGTGGTTTCGTTGCGCCGTTCCTTCTTTTGAATCTCTGATGCGGATCGCTCGGGGCCATTGGTGGAGGCTGATTTTTGCACCGTGCCTGCTGTGTTGCTTGTCAGTGGTGCAGGAGGGGAGCCGGGCAGCGCTGCCCCACTGCTGCCCCACTGCTGCCCCACTGCTGCTTGCTGGGGTAGCCGTGGAGGAAAGAGGCTTGAGGAAGTCCCTTCCTAAGTCCAGCGGAAGCTGAAGAGGTTTTCTGCCAGTGGAGTTCCTGCTCTGGATGAGGTTGCTGCCAAGCACTGACTTTGTGCAGCCTGTGCTCCTGTTGACTTGCTGCTCTGTGTCACAACGGGGTTTGTCCGGCAACCGCCTGGTGAACAAGGCTTCCGTGGTGCTTCGCTGTGTGGATATTCCAAACCAGGAGAGGGGCGCAAGTTAACATTTTTGGGGTGAGTTGAGCTTTTTAAGTTTTGGAGCTGACCGATCCAGCAGAGTTGTGCTTAGGAAACCACACATCTGGTATTTGAGGGCTTGTTGCACCCAGAAATCAAGCAGGCTGCATCAGTGTGACTCTAGGGATTGTTCTGCACGACGAAAGCTAAAGTGCGGCATACGTCATTAACTCCTGGGCTGTGGGTTAGGCTAGATGAGCCACAGCTACAAGCTGTCCCACCTCAGCATCTTCTCTAGTGTGCTTAGGAGATGAAGCTGTGCCTTGCGGATGAACTTGGTTTAAACCCAGACGAAACCATGAGTTATTAGTGAAAGCCTGATTGCTGGTAGTTTGACGCTGCAGTTGTAATGTTAATAGGCAGGGAGAGAAGGATGCGGGAAGCAGGTGTGTGACTTCTGTGAACAGCGACAGCACAGGCGTGTGTGACCCTAGGAATCCAGGGCACAGCAAAGCCTTTGCTTCTGATCCAGCCTATTGGTCTCAGAGGAGCTTCCTAAAGGACGAGAACGGCATGCTCATCTCCGCAGGATCCAGCAGTTCCGTGGGCCAGGTAAGCCTTGAGTCAAAGAACCAGCTGGAAGCAGCTGTCACTGATACGCAGCTGGAGGCCGGTCAGTTCCTTTATCTCCCGTTACTAACATTCATGTCAGCGTAACGCAAAAGACCGACATTTATCACTTTCCTGGTGTGAAGCAGTGGCTAGATTTTATCTACACGTCTTGTCATCCTGGAACTGAGTGTTGCTGTCAAGCGTGCTTGCCAGTCTTGATTGCTAATTTAAACTGCTAGCGAGGGCTCTCCTGGCAGAGAGCAGTGCTTGTGTGTGCGTTTGGTGGCTCGCTTATGAAGAGGGGGCACTTGGTGGTTTGTTAGAGAGAGGTCTTTGGTGGTCGTGGTCAGGGAGTGCTGGAGAGCGCCTGGCACGGTTATAACGCCACGCTGCTGGCGTACGGTCAGACGGGCTCAGGGAAGGGCCCATGAGCGACCATCGGATACGGTGCAAGCAGTTCCTGGGCAGTGATCAGGAAATGGGGCAGTTGCTCAGAACTGCTACTTTTACTCTCTTCCCATCTCCCATCACTGGTTTTTTCTTTCTCTCTTTCCCTGTCTGACTCCGTGCCTGTATTTTCTAACTCCTCCCTGTCTGTCCTACAGCCTGTTGCTATGGTCTCCTTTCCATACACCTCTCTCCCGCTCCCTGGCCTTCTCCTTTCTCTGTCGCCGTGTCCTGGCCGCCTGTTTCCCCTCTGTGCTGCCGCCTGTCCCCTCTCTCCCGCCTGTATCCCCCGCTCGGCCGGCCCTGCTGCTCTCGGGGCCTCCGTCCTGCTCCCCGGCCCCTTCTGCTCCTCCTGCGTCTCCACCCTGGAGGCCGCGGCTGTTGTGCCCTTCTGCGCCTCCTTGCCCTGACCCACAGCCCCTCTGTCTCAGTCTCTCGGGGTCGTTTCCCGCCCTCCCCTCGCCCTGTGTCCCGCTCTGCGTCCCGGCCTCCCCCTTTCTCTCTCCCCGCTGCCTTTTCCCTCTGCCCCTCTCCCCGCTGTCCCCCTGCCCCGCTCCCTGTGCCACGTCTCTGTCCCTGCGCGCTCCCGGTGCCTTCTCGGTCTCTGTGGCGGCGGGTCCCGCAGCCCCGGGGGGGCGGCCGTGGGGCCTGCGGGGGGCGGCTGGCTCGGGCTGGGGGCGCGGTGCCCGCGCAGGGTCGGGCGGCGGGAAGGCGCGCCCCGGGGCATGCTGGGAGCTGGAGCCCTGGGGCAGGGGCTGCCGGGCGGCCATGTTGCCCCGGCCCCAGCCCCTGCCCCGAGGCCTGTCCCGCAGCCCCAGGCCGCCCCCGGGCCTGTCCTGGCAGCAGCCAGCTGGGCCTGGGCCCCGCTCCGGCCCCCCTGAGCTGTGCCTCGGGGCGGCCTCGTGGGGTGCGAGCTGTGAGGCACCCGTGGGTGCCCTGAGGTGGAAGGCAGTCGGGTGAGCGGGGCTGCAGCACAGGGAGGGAGGCAGGGACAGACAGACAGAGACAGAAGTGCCTGAGCTGTGCCATGTGCCTGGCAGTGCAGAGAGCAGGAACTGCGGTGAGTCCTGGGCCCCTGGGTCATGTCACCCCTCTCCCGCATCCCAGTCCCTCCTGACACCCCCTCCCCTTTCCCTCTGTGGATTTGTGGTGGGATGCGTAGCTACATATCTATGTATGTGTGTATGTGTATATGATATTATACATAGACATATACATAATACAAATATTATAATTTCAAAATATTTATTTGTAAAAAAATAAATCTATTATTTATAAAAATAGAATCATATTATCTTAAATGTAAAAATACCTGTTTGTGGACATAAGCCATCCCCAGCCCAGCTCAGCCACCCGCGGGGTGGGCAGGGGATGCGTTAACCCCCCACCCTCCCTCCCACTGAGCAAATGCCCGCAGGCAGAGAGAGGCGCTGCAAAGCCAACACCCAGCTCTTTTAATTTAAATGAGTATTTTCTCCCCCGGAGTGCCCCAGGTCCTCTGTGCAAGCTTCTAACAGGGTCGCTTGGTCCTGCATGCTGTGTCTTCCCAGTCATCGTGCAAACTGTCAGCATGGCATGGAAGCAGAGTGGGAAAGGTGCCTGCAGAGGTCTCGGGCGTGAGCTCACGGGGGCTCTTAGTGAGCACAAGCGGGTGCTGAGAGCCTGCCCTGCTGGAGGGCCTCACGCTGCGTTTGCAGGCTGTCCTGGCACTGCCCCTGAGCCGCCTGCACAAGTTGAAGAGTTGGCAGGTGCCAGTGGGAGGAGGTGGGACTGGATGGGGGGAGCAATGGCTTCTCCTTACAGGAAAGGCTTGTCCAGGTGGGACCCTAGTTGCCACCTGCCCTGGGCCGGTGCCTTTCAGCCGCACCATCCCTTGCTTGTTCTTGGCGAGTTGCTGCACACCGAGAGAGGCCAGAGAGCTTCTTCAGGCAGCGCACCCAGCTCGCTGCCATGCAAGTGCTTCTCCACTGACGTGCTCTTGTGACCCGTGAATTCTCACGGCTGCTTCTCTGTTTGGTACCCGCAGGGTCCGACCGAAGGCACTGTCTGCGGTTCAGAGCCGAGCTGCTTGGCCAAATCAGTTCTTAATCCTGTGATGGTCATAGCAGGAATGAGAGCCAGGGCACCCTTCTCCATGTGAACGTAGTTTCTTCTCCTCCTTCCAGCCTGAAAACCATGTGGGAAAGTGCTGGCCCTTGCTGGGAAGTCAGGGACAAGCCTTCATCAAGCTGTCTGTGCCAATCCTTCCCAGAGCAGTCACCATGGACCACGTTTCAGGACAACGTTCCCTGGAGACAGTATCTGCAGAGCTCCAAAGGACATGGCTGTCTACGTGAGTGGTTTCTCCAGAGTGGGGGGCTGGGGGTTGCACAGCGTTTCTAAGCCGGGGGTGAGTATGGGTCAAAGAGTCCAGCAGCCTCTGGCCTCCTCCTGGCTCGCAGAAGCAGCAAGCTCCTTGGAGCTGTATTGCGCTTCTGTCCAATATACTGTTCGAAAGGAAGGTTCTGGGGCATGATGGAACTCGGGGAGCTACAGGGAAGAGGAGGTGGCACAGCGCACTGTCCTAGCCCTTCTGGCTTTCAATCCCCGTGGGCATTTGTGACCCTCAGGTTACCCCCCTCCCCCTGGGAACATCTGCTCCTTCTCTGGGTGGCAGCCTAGACTCGCTGAGTAGGCAAGCGTGGCGTGCTACCTAGGTGCAGCTTCTTGTCTGCTCCTTGCGCTCGTCTTCCTTTGACTGCGTAGCTGAAATAAACCCGTGCTTCACCGACTGAAGTTCAGTCTTCCCACAGTGTGTGAGGCGCTCTGGTTTCTCCACCCCCGTGTTTCTCTTGGGCCTGAAGTAGGAACGTGAGGAGCAGGGAAGGCTCGTGGGACAGTTCACTTTCCGGGCAGTGCTGAATCACAGTCAGACCTTGCAGCTGAAGGTACGGGGACAGAGAGGGAGGAGAACTGTAGGAGAGGAGGAGAAATGCGCTTGGCTGGGGAGAAGCTTCCCTGCCAAAGGGCTATAGGCAGCCCTGTCCTTGAGCGTGTGCCACGCTGGCCTTTCTTCTGCTTTAACTTCTGAACAGCGTGTGCCTGGAGAGCTGTTCTTTTTCTCTTTCCTTTTGGGTTTAAGCTTCAGTGCCTACAACCACCGCAGTTGAAGCTAAAACCACCTTGAGTGTCTGGACTGCAAGTGGCTACAAGTGGCCACATCCCGTAGTACGCACTACTCCTGGCCTGCTGGTGAAAGACTCGAAATCCTGGCCTTTCTGAGGCCTCTGTTGCTGCTGGTAGCGAGCAGTGACAGGGAGGCCATTCTGCTTCAGTGCCTTTCTAGAGAAGGCAACGAGACATTATACTAACAGCACGGGGTCTTGTGACTGTGGAAGCAGGCTAGAAGACCTTGCCAAACTGTTTGCTGAAGCTTCTGGGAGCTGCTTCTTCCTTTACTCTTCTTGCAGCCAAATGAGGTAGAGCAGGATCACACTGTCTTGACCACGAGAGGTGCAAGGACCTCGCAGGGCAGCCGGAAGGAAGGTGTTGACCGAGGCCGTCACCGCGGCACTGCTCTGTCGGCAGTCAAATGCTAGAGAGGAAAAGGCAGCTCCGAAGAGGGGGGGACGGTTCTGGGCCGGTGGGTTATGGGTAGCCGTAGTCGTTGGCTATGTCCATGCTGGCCTCCCTCTGCACACAAACGTGCAGCTGCCCGGTGACACCTGCAGGGCCGCCCGCTCCTGCTCCTCCTGGGCCAGCGTCTTCACACGCTCCCGCTGGGGCCGCTGCTCGGGTGTGATGGGCACCGACTGCTCCTGCTCCTCCAGCGGGGTGGGCGCAGCCGTGAGCCCCCCCAGGGCCCGAAGGACAGTGGGGAGTCGTTGGGAGGTTGTGGCGGCATGTGCAGCTGCTGCGGCAGCCCCTCCCGTGGGGTTTGGCCTCCGTGGGCGACAAGCACAGCCCGCTCGGCTGCTGAGGTTTGGCGGCAGACCTGGTGCGTGCCTTGCTGCTCGATGGTGCCGCCGGTGCCGTGTCCTTCTTGCCGTCAGCGGGGGCTTGAGGCATCCAGTGCTGCGCTGGGTCTCGGGGCTGCCATCAAGGAATTGGGTTCCGGGTTGGGTGGTTGGGGCATCAGCCCCACCACCTTCACTGTGTGCCCCAGCAGGTGGAAACTGTGGCTGGAGTTGAGCAAGGGCACCCTCAGGACGATGCGGAGCATCCTCAGCGCCGGGTGGGGATGCTGCTCCTGGGGACTCTGGTTCCAGGCTGCGGTGGGGATGCCGGCAGCGGCGCAGGGTCAAGGCGGTGGGATCAGAGGTGGCACCCAGTGGGCCTAGGACTGGCACCATCAGGGCGGGCAGAGGGGACTCCCGTGTCTCACTGGAGGGGTGAGCGTGTCTGCCCCGCCTTGCCCCTGCGCCCACTGCTCCGCGGCTTCCTCCCGGGCCGGGGCCTCCTGGGGCCTCCCTGGGGTGCTGCAGGGGCGTGCGGCCCAGTGCTGCCGGGAGCTGCGGGGCCCGGCTGGGCCCTGACACCGGCTGTGCTGGCACCTGGCAATGCTGTGTGTTCCCTGGAACGTATCGCAGCCCCCGGGCAGCGGGGGGCCGTAGCTTCCAGCACGGGTCTGTGGGACTGGAGCAGTTGAGGGTCACAAGGCTGGGGTGGGGCGTGGGGTGGGAGTCCCAGAGCAGCAGTTCAAAGCCTCCGTGCTGTGGTGTCTGGGTGGGCCGCTGCATTAAACCTTTCTTCTCCGCCCCATGAAGAGCCTTTGCCTTCTGGCTTCCTCTCGGGTCCTACGTCGCTTGGCAGGCACGTTGGTGGTATTGGATGCTCTGCGCTTGCTGCTTCCCACCCGCAGCCCGCTGCCACCTGCACTGCCCTGTCGCCGTCCAGCTTTCCCTTGGCCTGCTTGCCGCCCGCTTCTCCCCATCGGGGCCCCTCTTGGCAGGACACAACGCCCGGCGGCAGCAGCAGGTGGGTCGGACCCATCCGAGGCTGCCTCCGCAGCGCCGTCTCCGCCAGTTGGGCCATGTGGGGCTGGTGACACTGGGGGTGCTTCTGGGGAGCTGGGCAAGGGACTCAGCATTGGGAACTGCAGGACGCTGAGCAGGGGACTGTCTGGAGGGGCCTGCAGGGGATCGTTCTGGGGACTGTCCACAGGACTGTCCTCAGAAGTCTCCTCTGCCGTCTCTGGAGGAGCCTGCAGGGGATTGTTCTGGGGACTGTCCACAGGACTGACCTCAGAAGTCTCCTCTGCCGTCTCTGGAGGAGCCTGCAGGGGATCGTTCTGGGGACTGTCCACAGGACTGTCCTCAGAAGTCTCCTCTGCCGTCTCTGGAGGAGCCTGCAGGGGATCGTTCTGGGGACTGTCCACAGGACTGACCTCAGAAGTCTCCTCTGCCGTCTCCGGAGGAGCCTGCAGGGGATCGTTCTGGGGACTGTCCACAGGACTGACCTCAGAAGTCTCCTCTGCAGTCTCCGGAGGAGCCTGCAGGGGATCATTCTGGGGACTGTCCACAGGACTGTCCTCAGAAGTCTCCCATGCAGTCTCCGGAGAGCTCTCTTCGGATGTGTCCAACGGCCGCCACCAGGTGGGGAGGACTGCTGACACCTCGCCCTGTACTCCCCTTGGTGTCTTGCAAGGGGGAGGCCGGCACCCCCCAGAAGGGGTCGGCATCCCCCAGCATCCCCGATTGCAGGCGGCGTTTGCACCAGCCGCCCTCCGCCTCGTACTCCAGGAGGTCAGGGTCTTCGCTGCAGGAGGCAGTGGTGTCCAGGCTGTCGGGGACATTGGCGAGGATATTTTCGCCGTCCACCAGCATCACTGCTGCCAACTTGTCCACCTCGCAGCCGCCCTCTGCCCTGTACTCCAAGAGGTGGGGGAGCTTGTTAAGGGAAGTTGTCAAGTCGGGGACATTGGGGATGGTGTCCCCGCCATCCACCAGCCCCGCCGCCACCAGTGGCTCCTTGGGGCAAGCAGCCCTCCGCCACATACCCACAGAGGTCAGGGTGCTCATCAAGGGCCTCGCCAGTCACGTTGGGGACACTGGTGGTCAGGGTGGTGTCCTCACTGTCCCCTAGCCCTGCCACCACCGCATGGTCCTGGGGGCAGGCGCCATCTGCCGCGTACATGGAGAAGTCGTGGAGGTCATCGAGGAAATCGGCGCTGATGAGGCTGTTGGGGAAAGGAAGGCCATTAGGGATGGTGTCCTCGCTGTCCCCCAGCCCTGCTGCCACCACTTGCTGATGGGGGCAGCTGCCCTCTGCCACGTACTCGGAGAAGTCAGGGACCCGGCTGAGGAAGCCGGTGAGGTTGTCGACAGAGACCTCGCCATCCCCCAGCCCCGCTGCCGCTGCTGGCTCCTTGGGGCAGCCGCCCTCCGCCACGTACTCGGAGAGGTCGGGGAGCTCGTGGAGGAAGGCGGCGAGGCTGGGGCTGTCAGGCCCATCGGGGAGGCTGTCCTCGCTCTCCAAGGTGTTGAGCCAGGAGAGCACCAAGCTGGCGATGGTGTCCTCTGCCAGCTCAGGACAGGCCTCAGTGAAGGCCTGTGGCCCCTGCTCGGGCAGGTCGACGGGCTTCTCTGGGGCTGCCGGGGTGGTCTCCACTGCTGAAAAAGCAAAGAGATCCAACCCAAGCGCGGGGTGATGCAAGCTTTCCTTGGCTCAGGGCAGCTGCCCGCGGGCTCTGCCACCCCCCAGAGCTCACCTTTAGGCTCCATCCTGGTTCTGCAGGTCGGCAGAGCCAGGCCGGTCTGGTGGGGGCTGGCAGCAGGGACACTGTCCTCGATGGCCACCACTTCCTTCTTGAAGCCCTCCGATGGCTTCTGGGCGCTGCCAGGCAGGGTGTGGAGCACAGGGTGCTCCTGGACCCAAGGCTGAGCCGTGGGGCAGCATGGTGGTGGGTCGCCAGTGTGGTCAGGGGCGCGTAGCAGGCAGGAGCCCGTGGGGTCCATGGGCTCTTGCTGGTCCAGGGTCTGTGGCCCCATCCCCCTCGGCTGGTGGGGCACCAGCACCTGTGGCACCACCTGCTGTCCCCAGCCGTAGGCAGGGGGACAGGGAGCAGCCATGGTGGGGAGCTGCACCCCGTGGGGGAGCTGCACCCCATGGAGGAGCTGCACCCCGTGGGGGAGCTGCACCCCGTGGGGGAGCTGCAACCCAGCATGGAGCTGCGTCCCGTGTGGGAGAGGCACCCCAGTGGCGAGCTGTACCCCAGTGGGGAGCTGTACCCCAGCAGGGAGCTGTACCCCCATGGGCATCTGCACCCCACTGAGGAGCTGCACGCTGTGAGGGAGCTGCGGCCCAGTGGGGAGCTGCATGCCTTGCGGGTGCTGTACCCCCATGGGGAGCTGCACCCCAGTGGGGAGCTGTACCCCCATGGGCATCTGCACCCCACTGAGGAGCTGCACCCCAGTGGGGAGCTGTACCCCGTGAGGGAGCTGTGCCACTGGGGGATGCTGCACCCCGCTGGGGAGCCGCACCACCTGCCCCGGGGCCCCCAGGGGCCCTGGCACCGCCTGCCAGACGGTGGGCTGGGACAGCTGGTGGGTGACGGTGTGGAGCTGGGCAGGCTCACCAGACACTGCCAGCCCCGGGACAGAGGGCAGCACGTGGGCACTGACCGGTGCTGGCATGGCTGGGGTGGTGAAGCTCATGCCGGGCACCTGCGATGCCGTGGGCAGCCGGAGAGGGAACCTCTCTGTTGGGGGAAGCAAAGAGGGGTGGTGGGGTGAGATATTGGTGGGCAGAGCCCCTTGGGGGGTTACCTGGAGGGCAGGAGCACCACGAGGAGCAGGAGCCTGCAGCTGTACCTGCCATGGCGGTGGGTCAGTGTGGGGTTTGTTTGGGGCAAACACTGTTCTGGGGTTCCATCCCCAGGGCGATGATTCCGCCAGCACCTGCCTGAGCCAGCCTTGCCAGGGCTGGATTTGTCATGTCTCAGTAACTGCCCATCACCATGATTTCCCATCCGGCTGATGATTTTCTCTCCTCTGTGCTGATCTCTCATCCCGATGAGGGTTTCCCATCCCCGCCATGAATTCCCATCCCAACGATGATTTCTCATCCCAGTGATGGCTTCCCATGTGTCATGGTTTCAGCTGCGATAGAGTTAATTTTCTTCACTCTAGCTGGTATAGTGCTGTGCTTTGAAATTAGCATGGAAAAAACCTGTTGAGATAACACACAGATGTTTAGGCTGTTGCTGGGCAGCGCTTATACTAGTCAAGGACACGTCTAGCTTCCCATGCTCTGCTGGGTGCACAAGGAGCTGGGAGGGGAGGGGGCACAGCTGAGAGAGCGGATTCAAACTGACCAAAGGGATATTCCATATCATGTAACGTCATGCCCAGTATGCTAGCTGGGAGGGGCTGGCCAGGGGAGGGAGGGAGCAATCGCGGCTCGGGGACGGGCAGCGTCGGTCGGCGGGTGGTGAGCGGTTGTATTGTTCGTGTTTCTGCGTTTTTGTTCCCTGTTTTTCCCTTTCCTTCCTTTTCCCTGTTATTATATTAACCTTACTGTCATTATTATCATAATCATTTATCATCATCATTCTATTGTAGTTATTAAACTGTGCTTATCTCAACCCACAAGTTCTTTTGCTCGTCCGATTCTCTTCCCCATCCCACAGGGGTGGGGGGGGGGGGGTGAGCGAGCGGCTGCGTGGTGTTCAGTTGCCAGCTGAGGCTGAACCACGACAGTCTATTTTTGGCGCCCAACGTGGGGCAAGAAGGGTTTGAGATAATAACAGTTGCTGGTCACAGCATTGATTAATCTGCTCGCAGTATTAGCTTGTCCAGTCTTTTACCATGCTGATTGTAAAGTACATGTTAAAACTTGCTGTTGGTTCTGTCAGCTGGCTGTGCTCTGCAGTGATTAGAGATATTTTGCCTAGGAGACTTGTTATTAAAACACTGGCCTTGACTGTTATCAGTTATTTAGGTTTTGCATGGAAGCCGTTACTGTACTACAGCTACCACCTCATGGAGGCAATTAGCAATTATACCTCCTCCTCTGAGGAGTTTTTTATGGAGGAAATACAGAATGGCACCGTAGCTACTATCTTATGTAATGTCTCCTCCCTCCTTACAACAACTTTTCAGTATCTTGAACATCCTTGTGTAGTTAAGATACATCTGTTGATATTGCTTTGGCAAGTGGTATCAGATCTGTCTAAGGTTAGTAAGCAAGTTAAGAATATAATCCAGAGATCTGTCCCAAGGCTTGATAGCTATGCGTGGCAGGGTATGTGGGAAAGTATGGGCAAATGCCTAAGACGGTGGGCACCCCCTGTGGTGTGGGACTTCACCCCTGAACAAGTGCAGAATCCTGAAAAATTAGTAGAACATTTGGAGGAAATATGTTGTCACCCTGGCAATTCCAGAGACATACAGATCACTGCCATGTGCTGGGGTCTGGCTTATGCCTATCGAGCCCTATTTAACACTATTCAGTACCCCCAAGGGAAAGAGAAGGGAACTACTCCGACCCCCGTGACAAGTACTGCGGCCACCCAAACCCTCGCGACAGAGACTGCAGCTACTCCAACCCCAGCGACAAGCACTGCGGCCACCCAACCCGTTGCGACAGATACTGCAGCTGCTCCAACCCCGGTGATGAGCACTGCGGCCACCCAACCCGCCGTGACAGGGAATGCAGTTACTCCAACCCCGGTGATGAGCACTGCGGCCACCCAAACCCTCGCGACAGAGACTGCAGCTACTCCAACCCCGGTGACGAGCACTGCGGCCACCCAACCCGTTGCGACAGATACTGCAGCTGCTCCAACCCCGGTGATGAGCACGGCGGCCACCCAACCCGCCGCAACAGGGAATGCAGTTACTCCAACCCCGGTGATGAGCACTGCGGCCACCCAAACCCTCGCGACAGAGACTGCAGCTACTCCAACCCCAGCGACAAGCACTGCGGCCACCCAACCCGTTGCGACAGATACTGCAGCTGCTCCAACCCCGGTGATGAGCACTGCGGCCACCCAACCCGCCGTGACAGGGAATGCAGTTACTCCAACCCCGGTGATGAGCACTGCGGCCACCCAAACCCTCGCGACAGAGACTGCAGCTACTCCAACCCCGGTGACGAGCACTGCGGCCACCCAACCCGTTGCGACAGATACTGCAGCTACTCCAACCCCGGTGATGAGCACGGCGGCCACCCAACCCGCCGCAACAGATACTGCAGCTGCTCCAACCCCGGTGATGAGCACGGCGGCCACCCAAACCCTCGCGACAGAGACTGCAGCTACTCCAACCCCAGCGACAAGCACTGCGGCCACCCAACCCGTTGCGACAGATACTGCAGCTGCTCCAACCCCGGTGATGAGCACTGCGGCCACCCAACCCGCCGTGACAGGGAATGCAGTTACTCCAACCCCGGTGATGAGCACTGCGGCCACCCAAACCCTCGCGACAGAGACTGCAGCTACTCCAACCCCGGTGACGAGCACTGCGGCCACCCAACCCGTTGCGACAGATACTGCAGCTACTCCAACCCCGGTGACGAGCACTGCGGCCACCCAACCCGTTGCGACAGATACTGCAGCTGCTCCAACCCCGGTGATGAGCACGGCGGCCACTCAAACCCCCACGACAGGCACTGCAGCTACTCAAACCCCAGTGCCAAGCGTTGCAGCTGAACCAGAGGACCAACCTGTGCCAGTATCAGTCACCCCTATACGCAAGAAGAAATCATGGAAGAGAAAGTCAACTCGTTTAGAAAGAGATTACGATGAACCAGGGCCATCACGAGAAGAGGAGGAGGAGGAGGAACCATGTGTACAAGAAACGGAAACTACCCGATCCCTATCCTTGAGTGAGTTGCGGGATATACGGAAAGATTTCGGGCGTCATTCAGGTGAGCACGTTATCACCTGGCTGCTCCGATGCTGGGATAATGGGGCCAGTAGTTTGGAATTAGAGGGGAAGGAAGCCAAACAACTGGGATCCCTCTCTAGGGAAGGGGGCATTGATAAAGCAATTGGAAAAGGAACACAAGCCCTCAGCCTCTGGAGGCGGCTCCTGGCCGCGGTGAGAGAGAGGTATCCCTTCAAAGAAGATATTGTATTTCGCCTAGGAAAATGGACGACCATGGAGAAAGGCATTCAGCATCTAAGGGAATTAGCCGTGCTTGAGGTGGTTTATGGTGACCTGGACGATCAACAGTCCTCCAAAGATCCAGATGAAGCCGAGTGCACACGACCCATGTGGCGGAAGTTTGTACGGAGCGCACCATCCTCGTATGCAAACTCATTGGCAGTGATGTCCTGGAAAGATGACGAGACACCAACGGTGGCTGAGTTGATTGATAGACTCCGGGAATATGAAGCGAATCTCTCTTCCTCGCTCGTCTCTGCTGTTGAGAAACTGTCCCGAGAGTTCCAGCAACTCAAAGAAGATATGTCCTACTCCCCACCAGTACGGACCAGTATCTCAGCCATTAGGAGTAATCGTCCCTTGGCTCAAGAGAAGGGATACACACGACGGGGCACCCTATGGTTTTACCTGCGTGATCACGGAGAGGACATGAAGAAGTGGGATGGAAAACCTACCTCAGCCTTAGAGGCGCGGGTACGTGAGCTGCAAGGGAGAACAATTACTCAGGGAAGTTTCTCCAGGAGAGCTGCTGCCCCAGTTTCCCGTAAGCAATTCTCCAGACAGAGGAGCAGAAGTGCTGATGGCCTGACTGATCTTAACAGAGACACCCGTGATTCACATCTACCGGAAGTGAGTGATGAATACTATGATCAGGACTAGGGGGGCCCTGCCTCCAGCCAGGTGGAGGAAAGGGATAACCGGGTTTACTGGACTGTGTGGATCCGATGGCCTGGCACATCTGACCCACAGGAATATAGAGCTTTAGTGGACACCGGTGCACAGTGTACCTTAATGCCATCAAACTATATAGGGGCAGAACCCATCAGCATTGCTGGAGTGACAGGGGGATCGCAAGAGCTAACTGTATTGGAGGCCGAAGTGAGCCTCACTGGCAATGAGTGGCAGAGGCACCCCATTGTGACTGGCCCCGAGGCTCCGTGCATCCTTGGTATAGACTATCTCAGGAGAGGGTATTTCAAGGACCCAAAAGGTTACAAGTGGGCTTTTGGTGTAGCTGCCTTGGAGACGGCGGAAATTAAACAGCTGTCTACTTTGCCTGGCCTCTCGAAGGACCCTTCTGTTGTGGGGTTGCTGAAGGTCAAAGAACAACAGGTGCCGATCGCCACCACAACAGTGCACCGACGGCAATATCGCACCAACAGAGACTCTCTGATCCCTATCCACGGGCTCATTCGCCGACTGGAGAGCCAAGGAGTCATCAGTGAAACCCACTCACCCTTTAACAGTCCCATATGGCCAGTCCGGAAGTCTAATGGAGAGTGGAGGCTAACAGTAGACTATCGTGGCCTGAATGAAGTCACTCCACTGTTGAGTGCTGCTGTGCCAGACATGCTAGAACTTCAATATGAACTGGAGTCCAAGGCAGCCAAGTGGTATGCCACAATCGATATCGCTAATGCATTCTTCTCAATCCCTCTGGCAGCAGAGTGCAGGCCACAGTTTGCTTTTACTTGGAGGGGGGTCCAGTACACCTGGAATCGACTGCCCCAGGGGTGGAAACACAGCCCTACCATTTGCCATGGACTGATCCATAATGCTTTGGAACAAGGTGGAGCTCCCGAACACCTACAATACATTGATGACATCATCGTGTGGGGCAATACAGCAGAAGAAGTTTTTGAGAAAGGGAAGGAAATAGTTCAAATCCTCCTGAAAGCTGGTTTCGCCATAAACCAAAGTAAAGTTAAGGGACCTGCACGAGAAATCCAGTTCTTGGGAATAAAATGGCAAGATGGTCGTCGTCAGATCCCCATGGATGTGATCAACAAAATAACAGCCATGTCTCCACCAACCAGCAAAAAGGAAACACAAGCTTTCTTGGGCGTTGTGGGTTTTTAGAGAATGCATATTCCACACTACAGCCTGATCGTAAGCCCCCTCCATCAAGTGACCCAGAAAAAGAATGATTTCAAATGGGGCCCTGAACAACAACAAGCCTTTGAACAGATTAAACGGGAAATAGTTCATGCAGTAGCTCTTGGGCCAGTCCGGGCAGGACAAGATATTAAAAATGTGCTCTACACCGCAGCTGGGGAGAATGGCCCTACCTGGAGCCTCTGGCAGAAGGCACCAGGGGAGACCCGAGGTCGACCCCTAGGGTTTTGGAGTCGGGGATACAGAGGGTCCGAAGCCCGCTATACTCCAACTGAAAAAGAGATATTGGCAGCATATGAAGGGGTTCGAGCTGCTTCAGAAGTGGTTGGTACTGAAGCACAGTTGCTCCTGGCACCCCGACTGCCAGTGCTGGGCTGGATGTTCAGAGGGAACATCCCCTCTACACACCATGCAACTGATGCTACGTGGAGTAAATGGGTTGCACTGATCACCCAGCGGGCTCGAGTAGGAAACCCCAGTCGCCCAGGAATCTTGGAAGTGATTATGGACTGGCCAGAAGGCAGAGACTTTGGAATATCACCAGAGGAGGAGGTGACACGTGCTGAAGAAGCCCCACTGTATAACACACTGCCAGAAGATGAGAAGCAATATGCCCTGTTCACTGATGGGTCCTGTCGCCTTGTGGGGAAGCACCGGAGATGGAAGGCTGCTGTATGGAGTCCTACACGACAAGTAGCAGAAACTGCTGAAGGAGAAGGTGAATCGAGCCAGTTTGCAGAGGTAAAGGCCATCCAGCTGGCCTTAGACATCGCTGAACGGGAAAAGTGGCCAGTGCTCTATCTCTCTACTGACTCCTGGATGGTGGCAAATGCCCTGCGGGGCTGGCTGCAGCAATGGAAGCAAAGCAACTGGCAGCGCAGAGGCAAACCCATCTGGGCTGCGGCACTGTGGCAAGATATTGCTGCCCGGGTAGAGAACCTGGTTGTAAAGGTACGGCATGTGGATGCTCACGTCCCCAAGAGTCGGGCCACTGAAGAACATCGAAACAACCAGCAGGTAGATCAGGCTGCCAAGATTGAAGTGGCTGAGGTGGATCTGGACTGGCAGCATAAGGGTGAACTATTTCTAGCTCGGTGGGCCCATGACACCTCAGGCCATCAAGGGAGAGATGCAACATACAGGTGGGCTCGTGATCGAGGGGTGGACTTGACCATGGACGTTATTGCGCAGGTTATCCACGAATGTGACACATGTGCTGCAATCAAGCAAGCGAAGCGGGTAAAGCCTCTGTGGTGTGGGGGACGATGGCTGAAATATAAATATGGGGAGGCCTGGCAAATTGACTATATCACACTCCCACAGACCCGCCAAGGCAAGCGCCATGTTCTCACCATGGTAGAAGCAACCACCGGCTGGCTGGAAACATCTCCTGTCCCCCACGCCACTGCCCGGAACACTATCCTGGGTCTCGAAAAACAAGTCCTGTGGCGGCATGGCACCCCAGAGAGAATCGAGTCAGACAATGGGACTCATTTCCGAAATAACCTTATAGACACCTGGGCCAAAGAGCATGGCATTGAGTGGGTGTATCACACCCCCTGTCACGCACCAGCCTCTGGGGAAATCGAAAGATACAATGGACTATTAAAGATGACACTGAGAGCAATGGGGGGTGGAACATTTAAACACTGGGATACACATTTAGCAAAAGCCACCTGGTTAGTCAACACGAGGGGATCTGCCAGGCGAGCTGGCCCGGCCCAATCAGAATCCTTACGTACTGTGGAAGGGGATAGAGTCCCTGTAGTGCACATAAAAAATATGCTGGGCAAGACAGTCTGGGTTATTCCTGCTTCCAGCAGAGGCAAACCCACTCGTGGGATTGCGTTTGCTCGAGGACCTGGGTGCACTTGGTGGGTGATGCGGGAGGATGGAGGAGTTCGGTGTGTACCTCAGGGGGATTTAATTTTGGGTGAAAACAGCCAATGAACTGAATAATATGCTGTTAATTGTAATATGATGTTGTATGTCATCACTACTATGGTTGCATCAGTGGAATGTTATCATGGTGGGAATCTCCCAATTAATGATAATAGCAAATGAACTTTCAATGGAACCGAGCAAAGTGCAGCAGTGAGAGAACACGAACTACCAGTGCAGCGGTGATGGAACAAGGACTGACATGCAACAACCTGACCCCACGCACACCGCCGCACCGAAGGACCCTTACAAGAGATGAAATCCAAAGTCATGGACTAAATGAACTCAATGGACATTTCACAGGCATTCTACAGGGGTGTTCCATAAACTAGTGGAATGATAAATGAAAAATCTGTGTATATATATATATATATATAGTTAAAGGATAAGAAGATGGATAAGGATTATTGAAGTTGTACTGAATAGTATGGGACCTGAGCATGATGTCAATGATATGGAATAAGGGGTGGATACTGTCATGGTTTCAGCTGGGATAGAGTTAATTTTCTTCACTCTAGCTGGTATAGTGCTGTGCTTTGAAATTAGCATGGAAAAAAACCTGTTGAGATAACACACAGATGTTTAGGCTGTTGCTGGGCAGCGCTGATACTAGTCAAGGACATGTCTGGCCTCCCATGCTCTGCTGGGTGCACAAGAAGCCGGGAGGGGAGGGGGCACAGCTGAGAGAGCGGATTCAAACTGACCAAAGGGATATTCCATATCATGTAACGTCATGCCCAGTATGCTAGCTGGGAGGGGCTGGCCGGGAGAGGGAGGGAGCAATCGCGGCTCGGGGACGGGCAGCGTCGGTCGGCGAGTGGTGAGCGGTTGTATCGTTCGTGTTTCTGCGTTTTTGTTCCCTGTTTTCCCTTTCCTTCCTTTTCCCTGTTATTATATTAACCTTACTGTCATTATTATCATAATCATTTATCATCATCATTCTATTGTAGTTATTAAACTGTGCTTATCTCAACCCACAAGTTCTTTTGCTCGTCCGATTCTCTTCCCCATCCCACAGGGGTGGGGGGGGGGTGAGCGAGCGGCTGCAGGGTGTTCAGTTGCCAGCTGAGGCTGAACCACGACATGCGGCCTCTCGGTGTCACAGATTTCCTCCAGCCAAAACAAACCCAGCTAAAGCTCCCACGACTCCAAGAAAGGAACAAACAGACAAAGGCACGATCGTGACTTGAAATAGACTGGAAAGAAATTTCGGAGTCAGGTGAAAGGTGCTCATTAGATCCTAGTGAATTATTAAAGGACCTCCAAATAGGAATCCAAAAAGCTCCCTTATTAAGGGGAAAGTTGCAGCGACCTTTTAGTTTTCAGTTTTTCTTTTGTGCCGCATTACTTGTAATACAAGGGCAGTGTGAGCAAAGCTACCCCAAACCTCACGCCCCCAGCGGGAGCGTTCCCACACACAGCGGTGAGACCACAGCACGGCAATGTCAGGCTTTGGTCTCAGCACCTCGCTTCTGTTACTGAAAAACAGTCACGGTCAGAAAGCTGAGCCCGCAGCTGAATTCTGGTATCCCCTGAAGCAGCACGTTTGCGCCTCTGCACGTGCCATCACAGTGACGGAGGGCTGGCCTGTGAAACACTGCATTCCTCAGAAGCCCATCGCAGGCTCCTGCGGGCTGCGACGCCAGCCTTTCATTTCCCGAGGAGGACGAGCAGAAGCAGCACGCTGGAGGTGGTGCTTCTAAGGAGCCCGTGAGCCTGTACGAGAGTTACCTGAGAAGGACGCGCAGGAAGAGGAGCTTGAAAGCCAGCGCCTGACATAGAGCAGCTTCCACCTGGACTCCTCCTGCTGCACCTTGCTCACGCTGCCACAGCCACGGCTACTTGAGGACTTTCTTTAGGTTACAGAACAGTTGCCAAAGAAAAATCTGTTCTCACCTAACCCAAGGCACATCACCATTATGCTCGTGAGCCAGCCCAGGAAAGGGAGCTCCCGTGAGGAAGGGGCTTTTATCCAGTCGCCAGGAGAGCGCTGGCCGTGCCAGCTGCATGTGACTCTGCCCATCTCCTTCAACGACACCGCGGTGCTTGGGAGTGGGAGATTTGGGCCAATCCCCTTATCGCCATCTATCACTGGTCATTGAGAGAGATTATTTTTGCTTTGTTTTTTGGTTTTTTTTTTTCTAAAACACGCTTTCTTCTGTGCCCAGAACAATTGCTCTGCAAAGGCCGTGCCTTGCTGACCTGGCCGTGACTGATCCTGTCCTCACCACATGACCTTTTCCAGTGGTAACAAATGACACAGAATTGCCAATGAATTACGTGCACGTCAAAACAATGATGGTACCAACAAAGGGCACTAAGCAGAGGTATATATCAACATTTCAACACAGGAAAGGAACCTCTCTGTTCAGCAGGACACACGCATCACTCCAGACAAGAGTGTTGCCAGCAAATGCATGAAGCATAGCAAATACAGCTGCTGATGGAAAAGCCACTCGCTGCCGCTTCTGAATTTGCAGTGGAACTGCTCTAGAGCTTTCCTGCACGTCCTACCTTGATAAACGCTCCAGTTGCTGTCGATGACCAGCGTAGTAGCTCCGAATCAGAGGATAATTGTAGAAAGGTCTAGAGAAACGCATCTCGTCACCTACAGGCAATAAATAAGAAGTAAGTTAAAGAAGTCATATCACATTTTCAACCTACAGTTTTTGACTAAAAAGACAGAAGAACACACAAGCTAAGCATCAAAAGCACAGGCCAGCCTCCGACTTTGAAAGAAGCCCAGCCTCCTTCTGCCTTTGCTAAAAGAGACCTACGACACAGGAGTCAATTCCTCCTTGTCCTAAGTGCCATTTCAAGCTTACAGGTGATGTAGCATCCAGAACATGTAGTGTCAGCTGAAGTTCACTCTAAAAAAAAACCCCCAGTTCTCAAAGGGAATGGGTTTTTAAACATGTCATGTGAACATGCGTAAGACAGTTAAGGCTGACAATAGGATTTATAACCCATCCAAATGATGAACTATTTCCAAGGTGTATTTTTTCCTCAAACAATCCGTAAAAAGTTCAAAACACGCACGTCAGGCTTTTACTGTAAAATCAAGCATTCCCGTGTTGGTGCTTTAGGAGTTACTTGTTTACAATCCCAAGGATTTCAAGCTGTGGGCACGAGCAACTCCCTCCCTCAGAGGCTTAGTGCTGTTTCTGAGAAACACCCCGGAAAGAAACTGCTTCCATCATTCTACACGACGTAGTTGAAAAAACAGTGAAATCTCAATTTCAGCAGCAGAACTTCAGCATCTGCTGTCACTGAACGGGCACGACTTGGTATCGATGAAGCCTTGACAAAACCATGGGGAAGCAGGTGTTCATAGGAAGCACTGACTGCTACAGCCGCGTGACAGTTTAGGCTTACCTGAGCCCTCGGGCAGGAGGCGGGACCCACAGAACCAGAGGACCACTCGTGCATACAAAGCTGCGAGGCTGGTCACCGCCAGCTTATTTGTCAAGTCTGCAAAACATGAAAAGAAGCTTAAGAGGACTGTTGGTGTGCAATTTCTTTTGTTTTTTATAAAGCTCCCCTCATTGCACTAAAGAGAAAGTAGAAAAATAACACGGTAGAAATCTTTGCCTGTGCATTTTTCACTCCCTATCACGTCCTTCTCTGAAGTAAAAGCCCACAATCACAAGCAACCCCTACAAAGAAGAAGATTCACTAAAGGTTTAATAAAAAAAAGTGAAGTTGGAACTACTAAATCCACTCATGGATAAGGCACCTGTTCTTCACGTAGCAGAGACGTTTACTCTAGCAAAGGGATTTTCTCTTTTCTCCTCAATATGCCAGGAACAAGTTCTAATAGAAACAGCTACAGAAACTCATGCAACTCACTTTACATGTTACTCATTTAGGCTTCCTCTCTGATTTTAGTCATTTCCAATCCAATATTTGCATGCAATCACGCACCGCTAGCTGACAATCAAAGGGAGTATTTGTCACAGTGCCACATCCCGTTGCTGTAATTTCAAGCCGGGTGCTTGCACAGCTCCTTGCTGACCGCAGCCTCCCCACCCACTCGCACCAGCTCCCCAACAAACTCTTGCCCTGAGCTCAACGCGCGGTAAGTGGCAGCCCCAACCCCTCCCATTTAAGCCCCTTCTCCCCGCTACATCTGACTTTCTGCCAATCAGCAAAACCAACAGAAGCTCCTCTTTCCACAATTACAGCCCCAGCATCGTTCCAAATCTTCATAAGACATACCAGAGAGTTAGAAATACTGTGACAAACCTTCTCCAGGGAGCTCTTGTGCCTCTGTTAGAAAACAGTTCAAGACTGTGCTAAGGTTGCTCAAAAGCAACTGGCGGTGCTGCAGAGCCTGTAACCTCTGCGGGTCAGTGGAGCTGCAGGAGCCGTCAAACAGCGCAACACCTTTTCAAGAACAGGTATGAAATCGTTAGCCTACAGAGCCATTGCAGAGTTTCAAAGTGCACTTCCAGATCTGCGGGCAAGACCATCTACCAGCAGATCACTGAATGAGCTCAACTGGAAAGACTGACTCTAGGTTTGCAGCATGGCTGCACTAGTACTCACAGATTTGCTCAAATGCGCCTTTTGTATCGATCACTCTGCTCCACGTCCAGTCAAGGGCAAACTGTAAATTAGCAGCAGAACTTGGCTGCTCTTTAAAAAGAGAGAACAAAAAAGAAATGAATCAAGAATTCCAAACGAAGAAACCATGCAACATAAAAACCACATAACAAGTCTTACCTTTAGATGTCCAAAGCTTAATGCAGCCAGTCAGAAGCCCTACAGAACCTGTCTGGGCAGCAGCTGACAAGACCGCCTCTAACTGCTCCTCCTAAAAGTAACAGGCGAAATCAAAGGAGAATCCCACCTGCTTTCAACATCCCAACCACCAACAGTAAGTGCTTGTTTCTAACCCTACACTCACTCAGGCATCACAGGCTGGGCTGCTTGTTGCTGTGAGGAGCACATGGAATTTTTCCCCTGACACGTCAACTTCCCAAAGGCTAATTCTAATCTTTATTTGCATGCCTCTGCATTATCCTCTCAATTTACTGCGTTCCAATTAACTATTCCCAGCAACGTGCCCTGCTTATACCCATGGCACATGGGGTGCAGAGAAGTTTGCCATCAGGAATGTGCGAAGGGGACAGAACAAACAGAACTCTGCAACGTTTGCATGGAAGCAGCGAAGCCAAGATCAAGCAGCTTTCCAGGCTATGAAGACATGAAGCAGTTACGACACCCCAAACATTAGGTTGTCATTTCCCAAAATGACAGAAAAGAAGTGAAACATTGATGTTCTAATAGGTTTCAGGTTTAGGCGCTTCAAACACTGTGTTCTAATGCCGTGGCGATCCTTCAGAAGGGCAAAGCACAGGCAGGCACAGACGTGCACTGTTAAGGAGCAGCTTAGTGCAGCTGGTGTTCTGGTACTTCTTCCAGGTGAAATGAACATAGAAACATAGAATCATAGAATCCTTAAGGTTGGAAAAGCCCTCTAGGATCAATGAGCGCAACTGTCAACCCAACACTACCATGTCTCCTAAATCAGGCCTCAAGTGCCACGTCTACATGTCTTTTCAATACCTCCAGGGATGGTGAATCCCCCACCTCTCTGGGCAGCCTCTTCCAAGGCCTGACCACTCTTGCAGTGAAGGCATTTTCCCTAATATCCAACCTAAACCTCCCCTGATGCAGCTTGAAGCCCTTTCCTCTCGTTCTATCGCTAGTGACCTGGGAGAAGAGACCAACCCCCACCTCACAACAGCCTCCTGTCAGGCAGCTGCAGGGAGCGATAAGGTCTCCCCTCAGCCTCCTCTCCTCCAGGCCAAACAACCCCAGGTCCCTCAACCTCTCCTCATGAGACCTGTTCTCCAGACCCTTCCCCAGCTTTGTTGCCCTTCTTTGGACACGCACCGGCAACTCTATGTCCTTCTTGTCCCGAGGGGCCCAAGACTGAGCCCTCATCAAATTGTCCTTTTTAGGGCTTTTGCTTTTTGTTTGCTTCTTTCTTTGGCTTTTTAAGCACATTCACAAGTATCTTTCCCTTCTAAACAAAATCATCACATTCAAAGCCATTTCTACACGTTCGAATACACACATCAGATTTCCATCTTTTTCTGAAAACCAGTCTCAGACAAGGAAACACACCGAGTACGACTTACGGTGACAAACAAAACCCCAAACCAAGCTTCTTGTCCCTAATTCTGACATTTGTCTTACATTCACATTCACAAGCAATTCCTGCTGAAATCCCTAACAAGTCTCTGAATGATCTAGTCTCAATTCAGCAAAGGGTATGACAAATTTCTGCATTTCCCAGTTATTCCCAACGTGGAGCTGACATCAGATCACCCAATCTGAATGGAAGAGCCTACATCAGGCTTGCAAAAGAAACAGCCTATGGGCCAGGCCAACCTGCCAAGACGTTCATGTTAGCTACCACACTGTGCACAAGTGCGCTTTGCCCCAACGCACCCCCACAGATCTGGAGAGGAATCCAGTAGAGAGGAAGATGAGGGCAGGGAAAGACTGCTCTCCCCTTCCTACCAAGTGCTCCTCTGCCTGAAGGTTGTTCTGAGGGAACGATGCTTCCTTTTCTCCGTTCTGTCCTCTTTTCCCAGCTCATCAGGGATCAAAACCCGAACTCAGGACCACGCAGGCAGTTGCACTCATTGATGAGAGAGAAGGAACAGCTTTCCCCGACTTTCTCTTCCTGCTCCTAGAGCAGCGCTCTCTTCCTTTCTAGACATTCAGGCCCTGATCGTGCTTCAACGGGAGGCAACGGTGGGTTTACACTCCCAAGAGGGGACCTCAAACATTACATTTGATAAAACTGGCAGGGTACAATTGCAGTTACGCGTGTGGATGGGCAGGAGGAGCATTAAATGGTCCCTGACACCGAAAGCAGTGCCATGGAAAGCTTAGGAAAGCTCCATCTCTTGACATTCTCCATAAAGACACAGTAAAAGCTCACCTCCTTCTGGAAGCCGCTGCACGTCACATGAACAACTCCAGAGCTCAGCAGGCACGTGCCATCTGCAGAGACAACGAACGTTGGACAACATTCCATACTCTCACCGTGATGGTAGCACCAGTTTACATTTTTGTCACAGCAACCTCTGGAAAGGTACAACTGAGTACCCGTTTTCCTCATGACATCACTTACAGCCTTTTTTAGAAAAATAATGGCTGAGTGTAGAAATTTTATCTCCGGGGCTATCGAGGTGCTGCGCTTTGAGCTTCAGCCCAGAGTCATTTCATCTGATCACCAGCACCACCTCACGGGCTGCGTTACAGAAGCACCCAACCCCCAGACCCAGCCGCCTGTCAGGCAGGTGTCACAACAGCACACACTTGGTCAGTACAACGTCATCACAGTTGGGTGGGTGGGGGTTGGGGTGTTTCGGTTTGGTTGGGTTTTTGCGTGACAAACAGTGAACAGGAGAACCAATAAATGGCATTTGAGCTCGGTTTAAGCTTATCACTACTCAAAGCCGTGTAATACCTACCAAAATTATAGGTGCTTGGGTGAAAACACAGCTCAGGTTGTGGGTAAGAAGGAGGAACTCTCCAGCTTAGGCTGCGCTCCTGCACCACAACATCCAGAAGGAGGTTTGGAGCAGTCGTGCTTGTCACAGCGTCCAGTGACCACAGTGCAAAATAGGGGCAGTCCTGAAGGGATTCTTCTGGCCTGAAAGAAAACAAGCGCAGAAGCTAAACGCCGACTTTCCAGTGAATTATGGGGAGGGATACTGAAACCAGCTTCATAAAAACCTACCTTAGTGAGCCTGGCATTTGAGCCTGATACCAGCAGTCCAAGTCAAATACACCCAAATAAGTAGATGGTTTTCCCTGGCCGCGTGTGTTCACTTGCCAGCTGAAGATGGAGACACTGATGTCAGGAGATATGACTGGAAAAGACAAGACATTGTTTCTTATTGGGAGAAAATACAATCTATCTGACATTTTCAAAACATCACTTTCTAGTTTGGCTTCATTCTGTTACGTCACTCATGAAACGCAACACTTGACTAAGAAGAATTTTAAAAATGTACACCATAGCATCACCTCTGTGATAGGTTTCAGTCATGCTGCCCCCCTTTGCGAGTTCAACCTGTATCCGTCCTAAGACAAACCCAATACACAATTGTCAGGTAATCAAGTTTCCCATACAGTAAGAGTGCATCAAGATGGTTAGAAAAAAACAAAAACCAAAAAACAACCCACCACCCTAGGAAAACATACATTGCTGCTTTTAGAAAGCATACAAATTCTTGTCGTATACACTTGATCACTCAGCTGGCATTATTAATTTCCAGATTCGACTCGATTACGGGTGTTACGAATAGCTCCTTTCCAGCACAGTCAGAATGAAAGAACACAATTATCACACAAAACAAACACCAAAACCCAACCCCAACAAACAGGAGGTTGGAACAAAGAGTTTAACATCAAACATTGACCATGTTACACTCGGGTTCTCTCAAGAAGTGGCATGGTCTGTCGTCTCTGGGGAGAAGGCATTCTCCAGATGTGAGCAAAGTGGGGGGTGCATCCTTTACCCTGACAGAGCAGGGAACCAGGAGACAGGTCGTTTGGCAAAATGGGTCTCTGTTCTCTGCTGAGTTCATCAGGGCTGCTCAGGGAGCCTCCCACGCTTTACTGTGTGTCATCGTGAACTTCTGTGCCCTTTCACTGTGTGAGCCGCTGAAACTGCCTTTGAAGATGTCAATTAGTTTCATAAATCAGAAGCCAGCTGCATTTCTAACCTCAACCCACATCCAACAGAAGCTCATGTGGGCCTACAACTTGAATAGTTTCTGGATAAAAGCTAATGAGGAGCCATCAGAGAAATGACAAGCATTTTTCCGTGCCTCACACTTCATGAAAAGGGGACCGAAAGGGCCCTTTTTGTTGGTTTTGGTTTGGGTTTTTTGGTGGGTGCGCCTGTTGGTTGTTTTTGACAAGGTTTTAGAAGGCCCTCTCCTCAGAATCATGACACAGGTGGAGAAAATCCAAAGGGGTTTTCATGAGATTTTGACACGCTGTTGTTAGAGGGTGGCACCCCAAAAGAGGTGGAAGCTGCCTCTTCAGGACTAAGACAAAGCTAATAAACACAAATAGCCTAGAAAGTCACGCCAGTGTCGTCTTTGTAACAGCAGACATAAGTTAAGGCCAGTAAGAAGAGAGGGAAGGGCATTCACACACCCAAACAAAAGGCTGTGAAAGTTATCACTGCAGCCGGCTCAGAGGTGTGCTCAGAGCATCACTGGATGTGCAAACCCAGAGATGCACATCTCATTATTGCAAGGGAATGAAAGACACCAGAGGAGTTTTAACTGTCGATCCGGACAAGGGAAGCCAGAAGCTCTTGCTTTAAGAGCTTGTAGGTGTAGGAACCTATTAGACACAGAGAGGGCAAAGTGCACAGGCAGATCATAGACTCGTAGAATCATTTAGGTTGGGAAAGGCCCTTAAGATCATCGAGCCCAACTGTAAACCTGATACTGCCAAGCCCACCACTAAACCCTGTCCCACAGCGCCACGTCTGCACGTCTTTTAACTCCCTCCAGGGATGGTGACGCCACCACTTCCCTGGGCAGCCTGTTCCACTGCTTCGCAACCCTTTCTGTGAAGAAATTTTTCCTAAGATCCCAACTAAACCTTGTGCTCTAGACCCTTCACCAGCTTCGCTGCCCTTCTTTGGACACACTCAGCACCTCAGTATCTTTCTCGTAGTGAGGGGCCCAAAACTGAACACAGGATTCGAGGTGCAGCCTCACCACCGCCGAGTAGGGGGGGACGATCACTGCCCTACTCCTGCTGGCCACACTCTCTCTCATACAAGCCAGGATGCTGGTGGCCTTCCTGGCCACGCGGGCACACTGCCGGCTCATCCAGGTGCTTGGGGAAGGTATCAAACAGATCTGGCCCCAGGACCGAGCCCTGGGGAACAGCACTCGTGACCGGCCGCCAGCTGGATGCAGGTGCAGGCATAGGTTGGAAGAGGGGAAAAAAGAAAGTTGAGGGAACATTCCTAAGCAATGGAGGGGATGATCCTACTGTTCAAAGACGAGAGCTGGAGGAATAAAATGACTGACAGGTGTTATAGAGGTGACCCCACCAGACATCGCTACAGCATGTCAGCAAGCATTGAAGGGAAAAATAGGGTTTATTTTAACAAGTCCCACAGAACCTAAGCACCCAGTTTTTCCTTTGAAATAAGCCCAAGAAGTTAGTCTATGCAGATACTGAAGACTTTCAGGCTGTGGGTATGGAACAGCATTCACTGCTTGGATGCCAAAGCCATTTAGTTTAGAACAACCAAACACGGGCATCAGGAACAAACCTTCATCAACGCTGCCTTCTCTGTCAATGCAGTTGGGAAAGATTTCTACAGCCTGACAGCTGAGTAGTTTGGCCTTGCTGCCCTGCCCTCTCAAGGGAAAGGCTCCACCCGTCAGATCCAAACTGTACTTTTCAACACAGGATGCCAAACCCTGCGGAAAAAATCACAGGCGAGAGAAAGGTCATTCTGAGAGAAAAGCAGACATTATACCTCAGTAGGAAAGAATGTCCATGTCTAATAGAACCTGCATATTGTACTGTATCTCTCCCAGGCGCTTAATCTGATGGCAAAGAGAAACTACAGCTGACAAGCAAGAGAACTGAGTGTCAAACCGTAACGGGTAAGTTTGGCCGTAAAAGCTTTGCACATTTTCAGAACTGAGCATTTCCCTCGCATTACTGGTTCTAAATGTGTTTTGCAGAATTCCTTGCACCGTCCCGGTTTCTTCACAAACCTACGTATTTATCTAGAAAGAGAGATCTGAAATAATGCCATACATAGGCATGCAAAGCGCTTTGCTCCATGACTTGATCACAGAACTGATGAAGTTAGAGGAGTCACGGCCTTCCAGCAGCCAAAGCTCTCTTGCGAGGCGTTATCGATAGGCACACACCGCTAGAGTGAAAGCCCATCCCTCGGGAGTAGCCATGAGAACGTCTTCCTGAGTCACACTCTTCTCTCAAACCACGTCAGCTCCTGCCAGCTCCTCCTCTCACCTCCTCAGGGACTAAAGGGTGAAATATGCCTCCCTGCCTTCACCAAGTGCAGCCAACAGCAAAACAACCCGGCGGACATGGCATGCACGTGGGCAAGGCGTTTAGGGGCACGAATTCCTACAGAGTCAGCCAACTACTTTGAGACCTACAGAAACTCCAGCAGGATTGTGTGGAACCTCTGAGACCACCATTTGCTAAGCAAGCATTGACTGAAATACTGTCTTTCCAAATACAGCACTTGGTCAAATGCTCTACCCTACAACACATGGGTGTGTGGATTGTGGACAAAGAGCAGCTCTACAGTTAAAAACCAACCAAACAAAACCAAAAGCTAAGCAGCTAAAAACCTCCAAAAACCTACCAGAAAATAAAAAAATTGCTTGTACCTCATTCTACCCAAGTTTCCTAAAGTTTCAGAGCTCTAGAAGGAACTGGCATGAGACAATCCATTCTCGTATGACCTGATATGTTACATTTAACTCACCTACTCTGAGAACAGGCAAGCGTTCTCTTAACCATTCTAGGAAATACTACTAATAAATATCAAGGCTGTAGAGCACAGATCCTCTCCTACCGCACCTCAACAGGAAAGACATGCTCTGAATTAAGATTACTTTCCCATCCAAAAGATTTTGCAAGGGTTTCAGGCGTAACACTGAATAAAGTTATACGTTCTAAAAACGCGTCTTCTATCTGTTAGATAACAGAGAGGTAAGGCTAGTTCATCTCTATTTTAAACACAACCTCTTTGGAGCCACTTCTAAAAATTTACATATACTTTTTTGACCAAATCAGACCACCCTTTACTGTATTTGCGCATTTTGCTGGCTTCAAGAGCAGAGTTCGTAGGTAACGCAACCAAAAAGTAGAAAGAGTTCTCTTTAGAGCTACTAAGTTTCAGGACCAGCACCGAAGAGACCCTGCCGGTGAGCGTCATGTGAAGTCCTGCTGACAGAGCTCAAAGGGAAAACAAGGATTTAAACCTGAAGACCGGAACAGAATAAAGCTGTACGCCCGTGTTTTAAGGAAGGGAGACAGACAGAACCTTATTCAACTCTGCAGTTTGGTTAAACAGAGCTACTCAAAGCCCTGTCTTCTCTTCCTACAGGCCATTCACTTGGTGTTTAAATGAAGAATCATTTTCTTTGTAAAAGCTGATGCCTCTTCAGGAACTGAATTTAGACGGGCTCTTTGCAGGCGGCCCTGGCTGGAACACACGACACGGCGGTATGAAATTGTACGACTTCTTTTCAAAAAGTATGGACAAAGGCCGTGCCCGGGAAGACTCAGCAAAAGATTCTTTCTTTTTAAGTCATCTCTGAATTGTCATGGTCAATATTCCCCCTGCCAACTTCACTGATACTCCCTTAGGGAAAAGGACTCTTTCCATCCTTTCACGGACGTGCACGTCTTACCTCGTACATGACTTGTCCTGAAGCCAAGGGCCTCCTGTCTGCGAACGCTAACTGCAACAGATGTAAACTCACGGCATCGCCTTCACTGGAAAAGGTACAAATGATGACATTTGGTTACAAAGCTGCTTTATAGTCCTCGTTACCCTTTCCTTAGGTCTAGGCTGAGGTTTCCTGAATAGCACTGTCTTGCTGAAAAGAAAAACAGCCCTTCCCAAAACCTAAGAATTGGTCACATTTAGCTGCTAAACCACAAAGGAGGAAATCTGGACACTAACAGCTTCTGGGGCAAAGGCTACCCATACAATCTGGAAGCTTCAAGATGTTCTGTGGAGTAAAAATGGTTGGGAACAGTTCTTGGCATTGAAGAGCTCGCAATCAAAACTGCTTTACAGTCAAACTGAAAAAGATTGCCACTCCATGAGCAGCCGAGCTGAGTAAATAGCTTGCTGATGCTGAAAGGGGCAGATCTTTCTCCCCTTCCCTTCCCACCAAAGCTCCAGTCCCTCCCCTGCACACACGGCACCTTCCACACCCTCCTTTCAGTCATTAGCCCAGCAGGAAACCACCGACTTGGCTGCTGAGCACCTTCCCTGCCAGCCGAGCTGAGCTGGCTCACCAAGGCTCAGGCTGGCACCAGGGAACCGGCCATGCTGTCACCTCCTCCTTTAGGGGCAGCAGGCTGGTGGATCCGCACCGTTAGTGCTCTGGAGCTGCAGCCTCCACTGCGCTCCATGGTATTTTCATACCACGGTGTGAATATCAGGCAAACCATGAAGCAGTCATCAGGAAACAAAGGAAGCCATTGAAGAATGCCAGCACAGAAATAGAGCCACTGTCGCTTTGCTGCCTTTCAGCAGGGAGGAACTAGTAGGTCCCTCTCCATCCCTGTTACATCCTGTACAAATCGCACCGTCAGCCCCTTCCATACCGGAGAGAATCTCCTGCACGGCTAATTCAACAAAACAAATACACGTGGGTCAACTCTAGGTGAACAAATACTCAAAAAAAAAAAAAAATCAGTGGCCGACAGTAAGCTTTTATTCACCTTTCTTGCGTCGACTGAACAGCCCACAAGTAGCAACAGTTGCGAGGATCGTGCTCAGGCTCTTGAAAAGTAACGGCGCAGACAGGAATCCTTCCTCCTTCAAGCTGACAGTGGTGCCTGCAGGGTTAACAAAAACAGAAAGCAGGTGAGCCTGGTGGCCCTGCCTGTTTGTAGAAGGGGAGAAGCATCTTCTGAGCAAAGAGCCCCTGACGTGCTTCTCCTCAAGGCACAGAAGGTCACACTCCCGTCTCAAACAAGGGCGTCACGGGAGCGACTGCTTTTGATGCAACAGCCACGAGGTGAGGAAATTACTGTCCAGCACGGGCAATAACCTGGCTTTATCTCCTCCTCTGCCTGCGGAGCAGGAACATGAAAGATTCCTTCAGCTGCCAGGCAAAAGATTCTTCCTACTCTTGTCGCCTGCTTCAATATTGAACTGAAAATGCAGCCTCTCTTCTGCACACGCTGAAAACAGCGCCAAACACCAGTAGTGTCTTGTTTCTTTACTTGGACTATCTAAAGCCTTTCTCCTCCAGACTTCTGAACCTTCCTTGCACCTTCACAATCTATTCTGGCCACCTCACTATCCCTCCACTCTCTATTCATGCTGCCAATAGTTCCCGGTGAGTCACTGCAGATTTGCTTAAGTGAATCCCGATCTGAATTGGGTCAGATATTCCAGGGGGGATTGCTCTTTGGCAGAGCTGAAATCATCTCCCTCATTTCTCTGTTGCTTATCCCTTGACATGACCCTTATTCCCCCTCCAAGTCTTCCAAGCAGACTTTCATTCCCATGCATCGCTGCCTTGGCATGGGTCAGTCCCCTCTTTTGGTCGAGGCTGAAATGTGGGAGAGAATGTCTTTTCAGCCACAGATCAGCTCTTGATCCTTCACGTCTCACTCCTTTCAACCGGGACGCTTTAAAGAATATGATCACCACAATCCCGTCATTAACATACTTCAGCCTTTCAATGGGTGCCCTCATTGCAGGAGCTGGTTCTGAGAAATAATGTCTACAATCTCTTTCATTGAAACACACACAACTCCTGCTGTCACTGAATACTGCTGGTGGAACAAACTGCCTTATGGAAAGCAGCTCTCTCACACCCTGACTGCTTGACAGAACCCAGAGAAGGGAGCTTTCCGCAGTTCCTCAGCCCACGGGCACAATAAGGAGAACAATCCCAGCCCGCTGGGGAGAAGGCGGCCCACTGAATCCAGGTATGGCTCAATGGTTACTTCAGAAGGGGATTCCTAAACAGGCCAAGATTACACTCCACATTTCCCTCCCTGAAAAAGGGCTCTTTCAATTAACAGACTTCCTCCTCAAGCAGAGCCTTGAGAGCCCTGCACCTCCAGGCGTGACCAAGTGCAAAGGCCGACTTACTCCCGCTGCAGAGTTTTCATATTCCACAGTGACAGGGAGCCGTCGGAAAAACCCACGGCGAGCTGGTTGCTTCTGCTGATGTAGCACAGGGTCGAGAGCGCTGTTCCTGAAGGACACTGTAACTGAAGGCAGAGATGTCTCCCTGCTCTGCTCACGGTTGCTCTTCCTTGTGAAACGCCAGCAGCAGCTCTAGTGACAACTGTTAGACCTGCACGCACAAAACCACACAATAAAGGAATGCGTTATGCCATTCAGGTTGCATTTGAAACACTGACGTGACAACATGGATGATCTAATTCTACCGTCCCCGGCAAAATACCCATTGATGCAATACTTTGTCTGCTCTTCCCATTTTGTACGCATTCAGAGCACACAGGAACTCTCTGACTGGACAGGTATCCTCGCTCCTATTTCAAAACCAGGTGAAAGCAAAACCTCCATAGACAAATTCTTCCTGGGCTCTGCACATCAGGAGTCTGGGCCTCATGGTGAAGCTACTTGAAGTGAGACCAGCTCCCGAGGCCACTCTTGTAAGAGCAAAAACAGCGTATGCAATCCGAGTACACCAAGTACAGGTTCCGTTTGGTCAAATGCAGGGATTTTGGTAAGGCATATTTACTTTAAAAAACAAGCCTCAACTTTGCCCCGAGTCAATGAACAGAAGCAGAAGAACATTCCCAGGAAACAGGGCACGTCCGACACACCTTCCTGTCAGGCAGCTGCACCGACTCAGATGGTCAGATTCCTACCCCTCACTGGTGAGAATCACCGTGACAGAGGGACCCTGGTGGGAGGGGGTATTTGTAACCTTAGGAGGAGTATGAAGCCACTCCCATTTTTAATCCTTTCAGGGCCAGACGATGTCAAACCGCCACCTGTCATCAGCAGCCATAAACGTCTGCACAGCAGTAGCTTCAAAGCGGGATGCGTGTTGTTGATTTAAAAGACACAAGTTTTCTTACTTTTCCATTCAAGTTTAGAAACCGCAAGCTCACCCGATGGTTCATTCTCCCTCTGACTGCAAGAGAGATCATCCAAACCAAGGTCCACCACAAGCAGATGACCAACATCTGTCGCCACCGCTGCCACGCCACAAAACCCTTGCAGAGCCCGGTGCAGGTGCCAAGGCCTCCCGCTGGCTCCTCCGGGGTTAGTTATGGGCTCTACAGCAGTTACCTGCAGGAAAACTACAAGTTAGTATTTCAGCTCTTTGACAAGCTTTGATAGAAATCACTCAAAAGTGAAGCCAGAATCAGCCCATCAGAAGCAAGAAAGTAAATACAGGTTTCTCAGACTTAAAAACACAGCATTGATCCCAATTATATCCAGACAAAACAAACAAACCAACCAACCCCCAAAAATGTCCTGTACAAACATCCGTTACTGCCTTCCGTTTACGGGGTTTCCTGCAGGGATTTCGCTGAGCTCACTCCAACTGCAATGGTGCAGTCTATTATCACAGCTTACCAAGTTCCATTTTCTACTTAGAAACCATTAACTCAAAGACAACACAGAAAATGCGTTAAATGCAAGAAACTTGACCGTATTTAAGGGACTGGAGTAAGAAAGGCCAAACTCACTCTCGCTCTCCCACGGCCCCCAGCCCGTCAGCACTGGGATACAGCCCACGCCTTCTTTGCCAAACAGGTACTAGGGCAAATCTCGGCTCTCAGTCAGACGCGGCAGCGGCCAAGTTGCAGGGGAGACACACCGCTGCCACGGCAAGGGAGTCTTGTTACAGAGAGCGGAAGGGAGATACCAGCTTAGGGAAAGCTACACCAGTCCTCATTTAGAATCAACAGAGCAACCAGGGAAAGCAGAAAAGTTTTCAGTGCCGAAACAGCGGCAAAAAGCCCAGCAGCTGGTTCGCCAAAAGCCAGCTCCGGCTGAGGAGACGCGCACGCTGCTCTGTAACACGCGGAGCCGCCTGCCAGCAGCTTTAGTACAAGGCCCTGATGGAGACAGACCTTTCCGCACCTGCAGCCCCTCCCGGGACAGCCCTGACGGCTCCAGCAGAGACACCAGCACGTGAGGGCTCCTGCACTAAGGCTCCACAACAAAAGAACACGGGCTGCCCTTCAGCCTCCTTGCATAATGTCACACAGTGACACCAGGGAGCTTTACATCAACAGCAACCTCTTACACGACAACGGAACAGAGCAGTGAGCACCACAAGGAGTCCTTTTTTTTAATAGATTGGGTTTTTCTCCCCAGAGGTGGGGAAAAATTGACCAAACCTCGAAGCCCCAAAGTTCTCTCCTCTCCCGTGTCAAGCACTTGCTGTGACTGCGCTGCCTGGCAATCTGCTACAGAATTTACCTTTCCCCTGGGCCACAAGAATTCTACTCCTAGAAGTGCCCGCAGTATTTGAGACAACTTTATATTGTTTCTGTCATGGTTTCAGCTGGGATAGAGTTAATTTTCTTCACTCTAGCTGGTATAGTGCTGTGCTTTGAAATTAGCGTGGAAAAAAACCTGTTGAGATAACACACAGATGTTTGGGCTGTTGCTGGGCTTTGCACGCTCTCCTACACTGCTGCCAGCTCCTTCTGGGAACGAACGCAGAAATCCTGTCTCAGCTCCCTGACTCTGCATGCTGCCCTTCTGCCTCACACAAACCAGCAAGAGTGGGGAAAATACCATTCCAGAGCTCTGAAACATGCAACCCTTATAAACCAATTTAATACCGTTAATGTTTTCAATTCAGATTTGCTTTTACAAGTCTGAATGACTGCACGTCTATGCCAGCGCACAGCTTGCCTTTCCATCTCAAACGCTGAGATTTATCAGGACGATCGGCAAACCCACACAGCGGAGCACCAACCCAGCTCAGCTCGTTAGAAATCACCACCACACAAACGCTCACTGCCCGCAGTCACACTGTAGCGCTACAGACAAACAAACCCCGCCTGGATTCTAGCAAGTCAAACCAAACCACGCTCTGGAAAGCTGAGTAATACGGAAGTATTTATCTGTCGCAGATTCTAAGGTGGTAAAGACAGAGGGAACCTTGATGTTCCATTACCTTAAGGTGACTCTTGTCTACACTCAGATAAGGAGCCGAGGGGAAAGGACGTCATCTGAGTTTATGGGTTAGAGAAGGCAGGGAAAATTAGCAACGTTACACCAGAGTATCCCACCGGCACAAGCACCATATGCAATAAGCAGAGGTTCAAGGGCTTCAGGCTGAAAGTCAGTCTGTAACCACCTGCCAGGTAACGCAGTGAAGCCTGTTTTTTCCCATCCTAAGTCAACAGAAAAATGTGCTTTGCTCTAAAGTCACCTGCTTGCTAGTCCGAGACTCCTGGGAATGTGCCGAAGTCAGCTACAGCACAGCCATGGAAGTCTGAGATGTTTTAAAGACAGTATTTCTGACATAATGAACCATTCAGGACATGTATGTTACCAACACTTGAAAGGCAGGGTGAGGACGAGTTCTTTGTCACTCTGGCTAAAAAAAAAAGGTAGTTTTCCAGGCCTTTTTGTCAAAGTGGAGAATGAGGTAACTACGTGCTCTACTGTAAAACCAGAAAACTTGTTTGACTCTCAGCAAACTCAAAGGATAACGGTACCGTTAACCCCACGATTTCACATCAAGGTGCTCTCGACTGGACACTCTGCAGTGACAGTATGATGACACAATAGAGAAAATGGACGTCCTAGCAAAGGGACGCTCCAAAGCTGCTCCTGAAACAGCGTTATGCAGCACCTGACAACGTTTCCCCCATTAAAAAGCACCTACCCTTCCTGGCAGAACTACTGCTGTAACCACGCTCGATGTTCCAGGGTCGTACAGGCAGAGAACACTTCCCTCTGCTTCTCTCAAGCCAACCAGCAGCCCCGTTCCCGTCTGCCAGGAAACCTCCTTCACCACGCGGATGGTGGGAGGCTGCTCACGGGCTCCACTGAAACGGTGTGCAGAGAGCCGCTCTCCCGTCACAGCGCTCACGACCTCCAGCTGAGGGCCACACGCCAGCCAGGCCAGCCCATCTCTCCCTGGAAGAAGAGAAAAGGCTGGCTAAAGCAAACTCCCAGGAGAGGGTTGAAAACAACGGGAAAATCACAATCACTGCCCCTTTGCTTCAACAGAAGTAGCTCACAGAGCAAGAGAGGCTTACCGAATTCGGGTCGATTATTGAAAATCACCCACTGAATCCTCAACCAATGCATCGTAAAATGAACCACCTTATGATTTTGCATTTGGACTTGTCATTCCTGCACTGAAGAATTCTGCTTGTTTGGGATAAAGATTACAATAGATTGGTCTCTAGTCTTTATACCATATTCAGCTTGGTTTTGCTAGAAATCATCTAAATACATATGAGAATACAACTCCTAAAGCATACTTCAAATATGGCAAAATCTCAGCCAATTCTTTTCTAGTTGACTAACTTTGCTCGACACACGCCTACTTTGGGCAGGGATTTGGACTTCAACAAGGAATTACCTTAAAATGGGCACTGCGGGAGCCAATTTCAACTTTTACACACGCTGATCACAGAGAGAAGTTAGCACATTTAGTTTCACTGAACTACTTCCAACACAAAGGGAGTATTAACTCAGTTACTGCACTTACAGTCACACAGAGAGATTCTACATGGTCTCAGCAGAAGCCCGGACACCCAGGCAGGCCCCCGGCTCTACCTTCAGATCACCGACAAAGTCAGCTACCTCATCTGCTCAGCCGCTCTCAGCAGCTCTCCCGGGACACTCCTCTGCGTCCCATTAAATGCTCTGCAAACCCGGCTGCAGCGCCTAACAGGGCTTTCCTCTTCCTTCTGTTTTTAGTCAGGCTAGGAAAGAAAAAGCAGGGGAGGCTGCCTCTCTAACACTGTGGGAGAACTAGTTCTGCACGGGATGTTATGATGGTACCAATAAATACAGCCCAAAACCACACCAGGACTTTTTTGTAAACTGCCTTTCATTCCATTAGAAGTTGAGGAGGGCTCACTGACTTGCCCGTGTTATTTTAATAGCTCAAGGCTGGCGCAGGCTGTTGTCCTTTCAAAGTTTAACTCTACTAATGTTTTAATGTTAACATTTTTCATCATTTTGTCATAGTTCATCCTTTCTGTTCTCTCAAAACCTGACGCACCTGAGCAGCACCAACCTGACACAGCTGATGCTGTGACCCCGTGCCTCAGGTCACCTCCAGGCAGTAACAACTTCACAGCAAGACCCAATTTCAAGGAAAAGGCTCACCTCTGGAAAACCGCCCGCGCAGCACAGACCCTCGGGTGAGCTCATCTTCCCCAAGAGCCTGAATGGTCACCTCGGGAAACTGCAGCAGGCTGCTCGTTACCTGAGCCGCGAGGTCTCGCATTCTTCACTGTGAATAGAGAAGAAAATGCAAAAAGAGGCTCCTGACAGCCAGAGACATTTTTGAGATTGACAGAACTTTCATCCCTTTGCCGTGAATAATCTCCCGTCCACCTCCTGCGGCTCTTTTCCTTAACAAAAGGGCACTCAGGACAGGTTTGGATCTCACAGCAGAGCAAAAGCAGAATCCTTTGCTTTTCTGATGCCTACGAGATCACCAACAAAAAGGGACGCAGGGGTACTGACAGGATAAACAACACGGGAAAAAAGCCCAAGACACTGGAGTCAAGTCAAGCAACGTGGCACGAGTCAGAGAGTGAGTTTTGCATTAAAAAGCTCCAGAAAATAAATAAGAAAGAACAAGTTGAGAAATTACATGTTTGAGCAGAATCACATCCAGCCAAGTCAGTGTTCTGGGATGTCACCGTTGACTGACATGTAGTACATGAAAGTCAGATTCAAAGGCCAACAATGTTACGGGCTTACTGAAGGAAAAGCTAAAGATACGGTCAGTCGCAGCTGCAGACGTAATGTCACAAACCAGGTTCACTTCAGTGCCACCAAAAGAGAGGCCTTGCTGCTGCCCCCATCTCTCCATCTGCTCCTTCCTTCTGCTCCTGTATCCCTGTGCCTTCCCTTGCCCTGACCTGCACACGTTTTAGAGCTCCTTAGGAGCCACATTAACTCCCCAAGCAGACAGGGAACGCACCCACAAGAGCAGAGAGTTTTCCACCAGCTTAGAGAGTGAAACGGGGTTGCAGAGAGAGCCAGCAAGCATAAAAGCTGGCACAAGGAAGGAGGCAGGACACTGCACCGGGGAGAAGGAGAGGGGATTTGCCCATCTCCATTCTGTGGCCGTAAGCCGTCCTGCTAGCTCATGCACGTGTCAAACCACACACTCACTTTGCAAGGAGAGCTGCAAGAAACCCCTTCGCTTTTAGAAAGGGCAGCACCCAAGGCACTCTCAGTCAGCTCTGGGCTCCCTCGTGCACGTAGAGGCTCACTCTCGCACGGAGGGAGGCTGAGGCTGACGGGCGTCATTCTTTCACTCAGCCAGATGTGGAAGCTAAAGTGATCTCAGGGAAGCGTTACTTGGTGGTCAGAGAAGGGACACCATTGCCTGACACTGCTCGGGTCACATTGTCTAAGGAAAGAAGACAAAGACTGGGAAGAAGCCAAAGAAGAAGAAATGGAAGAAAAACTATGCTCTGTTGAGAAAAACAGCATCCGCTTTGTTGAACAGCAGGGAAAGATCACAATTATAGAGCTTTTTGAATTACTATTCATGACTGGCTCAGTGACATTTTCCCCAGAAATACAGCCCCCAACAGCCCCGATCCCGTATCTGATGCAGACCACAGATTTCATTTCCCTTTACATGAACAAACCCAAACCCGAGGCACATCAGCGTTTGACACTAGAGCCCCTTTACCCAGCTGCCTCCTAGGGTTATTCTCCAACACGACTATTCCTGCATGCAGGAGCTGCAGTCCCTCTCCAACGCGGCCAAGCTAGCAAAAGCTCCTCAGGTCACTCCTGAAAGTGTGCTCTGTTGCACACTGCTTGGCGTACCTGGACAGGCGGGCGCAGGCGCCGAGTGTCTCAGGGCAGAGCGCACACGCAGCCGTCCCGACAGAGGCAGAGCCCAGGGAAGACAACGTTCCCAGCGCTCCCACAGCGCTGGCCCCTCGCAGCACCAGTTCCAGAGTCACGGAGTCACAAGGGAGAGAAAGGCCTTCCGGAATCCCTGGGGGCAGCTGGTCCAGCCCCTGCGCAGGCAGGGTCCCCCAGAGCAGGCTGCCCAGGGCCAGGGCCCGGCGGCTGCTGAACCCCCACTGCTCAAACACACCCCTTGCAAACAGCCGCCCGACGAGGGGAGCTGCGGAAACGTTGGCAGCCCACGCGACAGGCCCCGGGGTTTGGGGACTCGCTCCCACCAACTGAAGTATCCTCTCCTCCACACCAGTAAAACACCACCCCACCAGCAGGGGCTTGTCACCATTCTTCCTCCAAAGCTCTGTCCGACGGCTCACTAGGCAGAAGACACAAAGTTAAGGGAAGCCTGATTAAGTTCGTTTCACTGCCTTAAACCAGCAAAGCCCAGGCACGTGGAAGCAGGAAAACGAGCTGAAGCAGGCAGGGAATGAGGAGCCGCCCTCAGCAGAGCAGGACACGGCACCGTGTGCCCAAAGGCAGGTGACAGCTGCCAGCCAAGGCTGACACAGCCACCCTGACTGACGGGCCTAAGGCGGCACTTGAACCACCGCGCTCAGCCCCACACCCCAGACGGGGGTCAGCGGTGCCGACAGGATTAAGTCCTGACTGACTCCCGACAACAGACGCTGACGCTGACTGACGCCAGCCAGCTGAGTGCGGGCAGGCGATGCTGGCCGACTGACGCTGGCCGACTCACTCTGGCCGACTGACGCACGGCTCGGGGCCTCCTTCTGCCCTCGCACCTGGGCATCACCCCTGATGGAGCTGGGCGGGCAGAGGGGTCCCTGGCGCGGCCACTCATACCTGTCGGGCAGAGCTCGGGAAGCTGGAGAGGCCCCTGACTAGCAGAGGCGCTACTTAGCGACACGGAGCCGCTACTTAACAGCAGCTGAAACATCAGTGTGCCCTCAGCACTCTGCCAGCGACGCTGAAGGACATTAACTCTATCCCAGCTACAACCGGCACAGCTCTGAAGTTTTTAACCACCTCTCCCGTGGAGAGGAGTGTGGATTAAATGCCCAGCTCCCCGTTGGCTGCAGACCACAGGAAGGCACCAGAGATGGCTCTATAATTTTGTGTGAGGGAAAGGGCTGCGGACAAACCAAACACGTTCGATATCTAATACTGTAATCACCTGCGCAGTTAGGCTCTCTTCTCAAACTCCTCCTTCCACCTGTCAAGAGGATTTAACTACATACGTAAAAAGGGAAAAAAGCTTCCTGCCTTTTTTCCCTTTAAGTGAGAAAAGTCCTTTCCTGTTCAGGCTCTGCTTAAGCCTTAAATAGAGCTGGTGACAAAGTAATTCCCTGATCTCCTCTTTCTGCTTTCAGAAGATCAGGTGTGATGTTTTGAAGTAACAACCGTGGGAGCTGCACTTACATCCGTCACAGGAACTGTTTCCACAGCAGGCACTAACAGCGGCATCGGACATTGCATCTTCACAAATGAGACACAACAACTCATCTGGACTAGGATCACCAGAGCAGGATGAGGAGGAAGAAGAGGGCGATGGCTCCTCTGGCAAAAAGGGAGGCTTTTCCTTCTTTCCTCGCACAGAAGCTTCCCTGGAGGGGGAGAGGGCCTGGTGGGAGAGAAAAGTTTAAAGATGGCTCAAAGAAAACTCTTCCAAGCTTTGGGCCAGTGGGTTTCTCAATGCTCTGCTGCACACTGCCAGTACATTTTCACTCCCCCTCTGCCATGGCAATGCCCTGGGGCAGTTCTTCTGTGAAATCCCCCAGATCCTCAAGCTCTCCTGCTCAGACACCTACCTCAGGGAAGTCGGGATTCTTGTGGTTAGTGCCTGTTTAGTGTTTGGCTGTTTTGTTTTCATCCTCTTCTCCTATTTGCAGATCTTCAGGGCTGTGCTGAGGCTCCCCTCTGAGCAGGGACGGCACAAAGCCTTTTCCACGTGCCTCCCTCACCTGGCTGTGGTCTCCCTGTTTATCAGCACTGGCACATTTGCCTACCTGAAGCCCCCCTCCATCTCCTCCCCACCCCTGGACCTGGTGGTGGCAGTGCTGTACTCGGTGGTGCCTCCAGCAGTGAACCCCCTCATCTACAGCATGAGGAACCAGGAGCTCAAGCAGCCCATTAAGGAAGTGATTTCATGGATATTTGTCAATATCAATAAACTTTCCATCACTCTCCAAAAATGACATTTAGTGTATCCCAATGAAGACCTTTACTTTGTTTACTGATTTATTTTTTTTAGCTCTACCTGTTCTATTATTTATTGTTGTTACGTTCCTACATAATCGATTGTATTCATCTTACCCTCCTTATAAATGAACCTATCCCTGTCTATTACCTCAAATCTGTATAGGTGTTTTTTGTAACGCCTTTTCAGAGCTGACACTCTCACAGCATCTCTGTAAGAAAATGATGCCTCCATCAGGCAGGACCTCAAGATTTGGCTGTTCTTCCAAAGCTGATGTCAACAACAGGCCCAGGAATTTCCCCGCAAAGGGCCTGAGCAGAAAGCTCATCGTCACCTTGGTGGCTGTTAGAGATCAAGGGCTGGGTTTAGGACACATCCCTTGATGTCAATTGACAGAGGAGGCGGTGCATGCTCACCGAGATGCTGCCATACTGCGCCGTCCCAGCGCGCGGCAGGGCAGAGGCATCCTCCAGGAGAGGAATGTGGAGCTGCCTGCAGCGCCCGCAACACGTGCCACATGGACCGTGTCACTGCCTGGAGCCCCACAAAGTGAGAGATCGCCCAAGGGGGAGTCAACCATAGGGAAAGCACTAAATCAACGTGCAAGACACAAAATTATCTTTCTTAATGCGGTAGGTATGATGGAAATGTTGAGAACATTAAAAAAAACTGAAGCAACAAGGAAATAAAATGAAAGATGTAGAGAGGAGGAAGTGTCCTCTTGCAACTTGAAGCTTCAAACACTGTTGGTGTTGCTATCCTCCTTGCTTTGTTCTGTCTTGTTTTAATATCCTGATCCGTGGGGGGATTTCGTGTACTGCCTTTGTTTGCAAAGGCAAGTGATCCCAGGATTGGGCTGGGATGCAGTTACAGGGACACGGGCACGTGGTGCCAGTGTAGGTGCCCTGGGACCCTCTGCCCAGGCTCCAGCTGCCACTTCCGAGGGCCTCTCGTCTCCAGCAGGTCCCCTGTGACAGCGGCCAGTGCCAGGCATGGGCTGCAGAGACACTGGCTCCTCCAGAGGCAGCGCTGGACACTCACGGTCAGACAGCGGAGCGCTGCCTGGAAACCAGAGAATTTCTGACACGTGTTTCAAAGGATGAGCACGACCTCCTCAGCTGAAACGACTGAATACTTGCAATGAAATGTCAGTGTTTCCCCATGGTTTCTCGAAATGAGGAGTTTTCAGGATGTGCAATAATAGCAAGAGCAGAGCTATTGACCTTCCACTAGACTTGCACGGTCAGTGCTCTGTCTATTAGGCTGTGCATTTCATCTCCCTCATCTTTCACGCATTCCCACCTGTCCTACCTAAACTGACCACGTCTGACGTCACCTTTCCAGCAGCCCATCTGCACAGAAACGCTTGCAATTGCTCTCCAGATTTCCCTTCCCCTCACTCTTTGCTCATTCGGCACCTCTCAAATACACAGTTGCTGCTTTGAGCAGAAGGGAGTTAAAGGCTGCCTATTGTTCCCTAGACCGTCTAAATGTGTCTTTACCCAACTCTTTAACTGTGTTTTTTTATCATATCTTTTCTGTCAAAAACATTTCCTGCATGATTTTGCCTTGTGGAAGGTGAACCTCATTTGTGGCAGCTTGTACTTGGCATACAATTGAGGGGTGGGTTTTACTTCAATGGTGAACCTTATCGGTTTTACTTTGTTTGTTCAAAAAATAAGAACCATCCCCCTTTGCCTGTGTGCGGCCAGTTCTCAAAGGAAAGCAGGTGGGAGCTGGTATGAAGGAGCTGCAACACCCAGCTGCAGAGACCAGTGGAGCAGTCTGATGTAAGGAAAAGCAGCACAAGACCCAGGTGCCTGACGAGAGACATGCTGGGGCTGGGGAGGTGTGGTGGGAGGTTGTCCTTACTGTGTCAGACCTGAAGGGACAGCTTCCCTGACCAGTGTAGGTCTCCCTAGGAGAGACCCTGGGTCAGTATCTATTGGAGAGTGCTGCCATCGCCTCTTCTCTAAACTGAAAAATATTAATCTACACCCTTTAAAATAAAAAGTCCTTTTTATTAGAAGCTCCTTGAAACCTTTCTCCATAAGTCACCAGGAAACTTCTCTAATTAACTGTACAAGACTTGAAGTAAATTAGAGGAAGAAATAGAGCTCGTTTGGGCTTTCTTTCTTTTAATGAGCCCCATCGCGTCTTTGGTGCCGAGTCCTTCAACCTTGGGACTGAGAGGAGATTGCGCAAACCTTTCCTTAAGTTAAAGTCAGAAAAAAACCCTGAAGTGTCTTGAAGTAGGACTGAGTCCCTCTGAGGAGGGCCATTGCTGAGACAGGCTCCCCAGGGACTCGTTAGGGCAGATAACTGGAAGCCGTGACTCCAGGGAGGCCAAGGTAATGTGCCGGCAGCTCGGATGCTGGGGAAACCCTGGCTTTGCCTCATGAAGCAGAAAGGCCAAGCTCTGAGCCCCAGCCCCGGGGAAGGCAGATCCTGTCCCTCACACAGCGCTCAGGGCCCTTCCTGGGGCAGGGGGCTGTGGGGTGTGTGATGGTGAGTGAAGGACAAGGGTATGGCAGTGCCCAGCCTCACTGGGGTGTGCAAGGAGGCGAGGAGGCCCCCGTGCCTGAGGACAACGTGTCTCCTCATAGGCCTTGCTGGCAGAGACACTTGCCAGAGCCACGGGGACAAAGCCTTGGGTTCTCCTGGCAGCTTCCAGCCTTGCCAGCGCTCTTTGCCTTCTCTACCAGAGCTTGTCCTGTGCTGTCCCACAGCCGATGCTTCGTCCCTGCACGCTGGAGACACCCCCCTCGCTTCCCACCTTGCTCTCACCTGCCATTGCCATACAGTCACTGACGTCTGTCCGTCCTCACGCTCTGTTCTGTGAAACAGAGACGGACTGATCCCATCCTCCTTCGGGAGGACTTCATGTACCACAGCACGACCCTTTGAGGGACATCTCTTCCCCCTCATGGCCACTCCCCACCTCCCAGGCTGCCCTGTGTGGCAGTGCTGCTCTCTCCTGCTCTTCCCTCCCTCCAAGGAAAGCTCCACCACTGGGAAACCACCCTTCAAGCAGGCGTCCCAGCGCGGCAGCCTTCCCGTGGCCTTTCCCCTGAGCACCAGAAGTAACCTCACCGTCATCCCCGCAGGCTGCCGCCCTTCAGCTTCTCCATAGACACGGCCAAGCTGCGTGCCTGCTGCTGCCCCATCAGGCCCCCGGGCAGCAGAGACACGACACCCAGAACAGAAGCCCCCTTCGTGCAGTGAGCCCGGCTCCTTCGGCAGAGGGGATCTCACGGTCGCTGTGCCAGCCAGGTGCCTCCTGCCGGCCTCTCGGAGACGCTGGCAGGTGTCAGCTTACAAGCCCCTACCCCAGCCATGGGTCAAGGGCTGACCCACCGGCTCTTTCAGAAAGAAGTGACCTCACAGTCCCTTTCCCAGCCACGGTCCTGCTCTTGGCCTGTCACCTCCAGAGGCACAAGTGACCTCCCAGACCCCTTCACAGCCTTTGGCTTCCTCCTGGATTGGGAGTTCCCGAGACACAACTGACCACACAAGATGTACCCAACGCTCACCCTCCTTGTGGCCCTGTAGCCCAGGACCTGAGCAGATAAAAGTAAGCTTGGTTCATCAAATTTATCAGAGGGATTTCCTACCAATACTTTGAGTGGAAAAAGGTTCCTCAGAGGAACTGCTGTATTTATACTGGTGCGATTTATATCACTCGTTCTGCCCCGCGGTTTTTTCTTCTTCCTCTGTCTCTTCTGTCTTCAAAAAGCTCTCCAATGACAAGAGAGTCTTTGAATGAGAGACTAACTGGGGTTGGAAAGACCCCTGAACACCATTGTGCTGGGTGTCGCTCAGATGGAGTCACCTTCTCCAATAACAGCCCATATACTGCTGTGCTACGTACTCCTGGCTAGAACAGTGTTGATCACACTAGAGTTGACTATGTGAGATGGATCAAGGTCTTCCTGTAACTTGGCATCATCCACAAGGAGTTGAAAATGTGTTTTGTCCCATCATACAGAGGGATAGTAAAAATGTTCCACATGGGGATCAAGGGCTGGTCACTGAGGGAAGCAACCAGTAAGTGTCTGCCAGGAGGACTTTGTACCATGGATGATATTGGACCCTCATCAGTCAGCCAACTTCCCACCCACCACATACTCCACTTCTTCAGTCCAGCTGTCAACAAGCTGTCAAGTGTGTCCCTGCCCCCATCCTTTCTGCCCCACAGGCTGTAGGTGAGAGGATTGAGCAGGGGCGGGGATGGTGTTGGAAAAGGGCATCGTCAGACTGTCTCAGGGGGGCTGTTCTGGGCATCACTTAGACAACGATGAGAGAGGCTGTAGAAAAGAGTGGCACTAGCGAGGTGAGAGGAGCAGGCGGAGAAGGCCGCCTGCGTGCCCAGCTGGGCAGGAGGGCTGCCCCAGGGTGGCAGCACTGGTGCACACAAGGGATGCCGGCATGAACAGAAACTGGGAGGCTGGGCCTAAGCACCAGGTTCTGAAAGCAGAGAGCAGGAGTGTCATGGTTTCACTGCAGGAGAGTTCCAGCACTGGGGCAGAAACCACAGAAGAAATGGTCCAGTACATCAGGGCAACAAACCTTCATCCAGCCCAGGCACTCTGCAGCCCCTCGTGCCAAACTTGCTCCCCAGCACGACAGGAGGGAATTGGCCCAGGGGCTCCTCAGGCAGCTCCTGCTGCCCCAGGGACAGGGCAGCCTGCCCCAACCGGGCACCTGCACCAAAGGATGTCTCTGTCCGTGCCTCACGGGCACACACACAGTGCCCTGCTCCTCTCCCAGCACATCCCGTCTCCCCACAAGATGCCTTTCCCCAGCTAAGCACACCTGTGCTGGCCGGGCCGCCCATTCCTGCACCCTGCCCCCATGCTCCCCACAGCCCCCGAGCTGGCGGTGCTGCGCTGCAGAGAAAGTGGGCTGTGGTGCCCAGGGCCACGGCGTGACACCCTTGGACTGTGCTGGTCAGGCTGGGGGGCAGAGCCAGCTGGTGCTGGTCACTGCCGCTGACCACCTCCTGCACAAGCCCTCCTGTGGCCATGGAGGGTGCTCAGAGGTACCCGCCTTATTCCAGTGCTGTGAGGTGGGTTTGGGTGCTGCGCTGGGTCCAGCCTGGGCAAGTTCATGGAGGGTAGGACAAATCAGTCACCAGACTCCTTTCCCTGCCCTTGCTGTGTCCCCTGGGCTTGCTGAGCTCCTGTTTGCCACTTCACACCCACATTTAGGGTATCATCTCTCTGGGCAACACCGTGCTGGACAGGCTGGTGCTCAGTGGGGTCCATTCACTGCCAACTCCCTGGCACACGCTGTCCCTCCCTGCACATCCCTTCTGCTCTCCTGGCAGCTCCCAAGTCCCTACAGAAAAACATTCACCTGCCATCAGCCCTGTCACATGCTCCAGAGCCCCAGGGGGGTCAATCAGAGACCATTAACCACCTGCATGGGTGCTGGCCACCAACAAGCACCACCTGAACCAGCCCTCAGTCCCTTGAAGGCCATACTGGGACCATGATCTCATCTCACTGAGCCTATGGAGAACAAGCAAAACAACGAGCCTTTTTAAAGCCTATTCCTTGGGTATGTCCTTGAGAGCAACTTTGGCAGAAGACATAAGCCTTCAGCCACTGCACTCAGGAGATGCCCTTTCCTGGTGGAAATGGGGTTATGGAGGTCCGCTCTATCAGAGAAGGGCTCCTTGCCTGTCCCTTCCTGCAGTCACAGGACTAAAACACAGCAGGACTGTAACCAAGCTCCAAGAGCAGTCAGGCCTTACACCAACACAGCGTCTCAGGAGACTGTAGAAGTGGGAAGACAGCAGCTCTGAAAACACCAAGAACTGCTGCTCCCTAGCAGTGCTGCTGTACTGGGACTATTTCTCCCCCCCAACCTGCTGTGCAGAGACTTATTTTCCCCCCCACCTCTCTACAGGCACGGCCACTGCAGCTTCTACAACTGTCTCCCTGGAATGGTGTTGGCCAAACAAGTTGCTGCAGGTTCCTTTTACACAATCTCTGGGTCAAATTCAAGAGGCAGGCAGTGAATTAGAAGTGGGATGTATAATTATATTTTATTGTGCACAACATTTTCACACAAAAAACAAAGACACCCCACCAACACCACCAAAACCCTTAGAAGGCAGGCTAGGGCTGTAATGAGTTCCATTACGAATGCTGTGCAGAAGACAACAGGTAGTTTATTGATTGTGAAAACCACCCACTGATCAGTTTCCACACAGCATCCTTGAGCTCCTGGTTCCTCAGGCTGTAGATGAGGGGGTTCACTGCTGGAGGCACCACCGAGTACAGCACTGCCACCACCAGGTCCAGGGATGGGGAGGAGATGGAGGGGGGCTTCAGGTAGGCAAATGTGCCAGTGCTGACAACCAGGGAGACCACGGCCAGGTGAGGGAGGCACGTGGAAAAGGCTTTGTGCCGTCCCTGCTCAGAGGGGAGCCTCAGCACAGCCCTGAAGATCTGCACATAGGACAGCACCATGAAAACAAAACAGCAAAATGTTAAATAGACACTAACCACAAGAATCCCGACTTCCCTGAGGTAGGTGCCTGAGCAGGAGAGCTTGAGGATCTGGGGGATTTCACAGAAGAACTGCCCCAGGGCATTGCCATGGCAGAGGGGCAGTGAAAATGTACTGGCCGTGTGCAGCAGAGCACTGAGAAACCCACCGGCCCAGGCAGCTGCTGCCATGTGGGCACAAGCTCTGCTGCCCAGCAGGGTCCCGTAGTGCAGGGGTGTGCAGATGGCCACGTAGCGGTCGTAGGCCATGACTGTCAGGAGATAAAACTCTGCTGATATCAAAAAGAGAAACAGAAAGGCTTGTGCAGCACATCCCGCGTAGGAGATGTCCCTGGTGTCCCCGAGGGAATTGTCCATGGATTTGGGGAGAGTGGTGGAGATGGAGCCCAGGTCGAGGAGGGAGAGGTTGAGGAGGAAGAAGTACATGGGGGTGTGGAGGCGGTGGTCGCAGGCGATGGCGGTGATGATGAGCCCGTTGCCCAGGAGGGCAGCCAGGTAGATGGCCAGGGAGAGCCAGAAGTGCAGGAGCTGCAGCTCCCGCGTGTCTGTGAACGCCAGGAGGAGGAAGTGGGTGATGGAGCTGCTGTTGGACATCTGCTGCCTCTGGGCGTGGGAAAGTATCCAAGAGGAAAAGACGGTGTCATGTTAAGACAGGCTTCTCTGAAGAAAACCTATGCCATTATTTTTAGACTGTCCCACTGTGACCCCTCCACCCTATTTCCTTCTCTGGGGGAAAACATTGTTCAGGTCCCGGACTTGAGTTTCATTGTGTGCTGGCTGAGTGTGGCGTGAGCAGCCAGGCCTCTGCGTGTGGCCTCTCGAGGAGTCATCCCTGCCCTGCTGCAGAGGGTACGTGGGAATGTGGTGGGGGAACAGGCTGGATATTCAGAATCTGTCAGATGAAACCACTCCTATTGCAGAAGGGCTTGTTTGCAGCTGCTCTCCCAGTGTTAAGGAGTGACGGCAGCAGAAAGAAGATTTAAAGAAGCTTTTTCCTACCCACACACCATGCCTGGTTCTCTGAAGACAGAAATCCCCACATTTCTGCCGCACTCGGGGACAGTGACTGTGAGACCTGCCTAAAAGGCAAAGGGGTTAATTCAGTGTGGCTTCGGGCAAAGTGGGGGGGTCTGGACGGGCTTGTTCCCAAGTGCCCTGCACTGATACCTTTGGGTATCGGAGGAGAATCACACTCCCTTGTTACCCTGAAAAGAAACCAGACATGCTGTGAGCAGAGGGATCACCAAATGTCTCACCCTTTCTTAAGGTATCTCAGCAAGGTCTCAGCACCCCACTTCTTCCCAAGGACATCCTTGGTTCATTTCACAAACCCAACAGCATTTCCTCAGCTGTAGCAGCTCTGCGCCTCCCCGTGGGGTGTTCAGATAACACCAAGATGCTTTAGGAAAGATTTGCACCCCGGAGGGCAGCTCAGAGCTTGGCAGGACACCCCAAGGAGATGCCCAAGTGTCCTGTTGAAGAGAGCTCAGTCACAGGACACAGCTCATTCCCCAGCCACACAGACTGCTTTGCCCACAGCCCCACGGTTAGAGAAGAGCTTGGGCACCTCATTCCCATGGAGACACTTGCGTGGGAGGAATCACAGGATCAGGGCCTGACCTGGCTGCTGCAACTCCCATGCCCTGAAGAGCCTGACAGCAAGAACTAGATAAGAGGAACAATATCACAGGCTAGTGCAGAAACAAGGACGAATGCAGTGATGGTCTGGCTCAGAGAGGCAGTGGAGAGACAGCCGAGCACTCAGGGAAGCGCTACCCTCACCCAGCTGTGCACGCCATCTCCCAGACATCAACATTGCCCTCCTCCCCACAGCATTCCTGGTTTTAATTTCCTCTCCTTCCCTGATCTTACCCCTGCTGCCTGGACACTTTCCTCCCCAGAGGTGTTTCCCTGTGCCATGTCTTCTCCCTGTCAGCGCTCACAGGCCCATCCCAACCTCTGTGCACCCACCTCGGCCCTACAGAAACCTGCCTGTTTGCAGGGCACTGCCTGGGCACATCTTCCTCTTTGCAGGTGGGAAAGGGCAGGTCAGGACAGCCCTGGCGGGGCCAGCGGAGGTGATGCTGGTGCAGTCCAAAGGCAGAGGAGAGGCTGAAGGCACTTTGGGAGGCTCCCAGCAGAGCTACTGCTCACTCAGAGTCACAGCTCAGGAGACTCAGTAGTTGTTCAAACATTAGAGCTCCTATTCTATTTCTCCCATCCCCCATCATCTCACCCTTCCCCAAGTAGGAAACTGAAAACAGACCCTGGAAAGCTCCTTCTCTTTACATCAACCCCCGCCTTGACCTGACCCACACAGCACCCTCTCAGCAGCAGCACAACCCTGCCCTGCCCCGCCGAGCACCGCTCCTTCCACCCACAGCCTGTCCCCACGGCCCCATGGGGAGCTCCCCGGGCAGGCTGAGCGCTGACCCTGGCATGGAGCAGAGTCCCTGCCCCAGCACAGAGTCCCCTGGGGTGCAGGGACCCTGCTCTGAAGGACAGCCCTGGGCAGCCCTGGGTGCGCACCCACCTTCATCCCACTGCAGCCATCCCTGGCAGAAGGGAGGAGGGGGCTGGCTTGCCCCGTCCCTCGGCTGGTGCAGCGGGAAGCCCTGCTCGGAAGCATGTCCTCCTCTGTGCTACAGAAATGCTGCGAGCCACCCTGCCAGGCCGTACCAGCCATGGGATGGGCAGGCTCTAGAAATGCCTCCAGGATTCTCACCTGCCTTGTCCTGCAGCCAGAGACTTACCGTGTCAAAGGTGGTGAAGGTTGCTCCCCCAGGCAGCGCTCAGCATCCCCCCACCCCAGGCTGCCTTTCCCCTCTCCCTGCCCGGCTCCTCTGCCCTCGGTGCCTGCAGGCAGTGCCCTCAGCCCTGCTGCGCTTGGCAGAGGAGCTGCTCCTGGGCAGAGCTGTCTCTCGGCAGCGCTGCCTCATTGCCAGCAGCTCCCTCCACGCCAGGAGCCCAGCCCAGCTCGGCAGCAGAGGCACAGCCCAAGGCAGCCCTTTCTCTGCCCCTCGGGGCTCCCTCCAGGTGTCCCTGGGGCTCCGGGGGAACCTGCTGTGAAACAGCCTGCAGGAATCCCTGATGCTCCCCCCCTCAGCTGGGGGGAGACACGGCTTTCCAGCACTGTTATTTCTCCTGTGAGGAAACGATTTGGGCACGACAATCACTTATATTGCCCCATCGTTAAACAGGACAGCAGGAAGGTGACAGGGAAGGATCTCCTTTCTCCAAACGGGCATGTGGTGTTCCATTGAAGAGCCAGAGCTGTGACATGGTTGCAGAGCTCAGCACAGCTCGTCTTCAAGGGCAGCACCTTCCAAACTCAGCAAGGGTCCAGTTCCAAACTCACTCTGAACTCGAAAGGCAACTCAAGGGCACCGTAAGGAGCGTTTCCTACTTCAGGAACAGTTAAAGGAGAAACAAAGACACTGTGTGGGCACTGCTGGATTTAGTAAGGGCAGGGGTAGAGAGATGTGAGATTCTCTGTGCCCTCTTTGCCTCAGCCTTCCCCAGCAAGGTCTCCCGGCCTCTGGGACTCAGGGCAGGACTCTGGAGGAGATCAGGCAGCGGGGGATGGGATCAAGCCAGGGGTCACTTGAGCAAACGCAATCCCTCCCAGCCCATGGGACAGGAGGGGCAGCATCGCGGGGAGCTGAGTGAGCAGGCCAGTGTCCCAGGGAAGCCACTCCCCATTGTCTTCCAGTGGCTGTGGAGCCTGAGGGAGCTCCCTGAGCATGGGGAAAACGCAAATGTCGCGTGCACCTTTCCCCAGTGCCCAAAGGATGTGCAGAGGAGGGAAAGGCCGTGCCCCAGACCGTGTTCACTCAGATCCCATTGCTGGCTGTCTGAAGGAGAAGGTGACTGGATTTACTCAGGTTGGCTTGTCTGTCGCCATCCTCTTTGTCACCAAAATCATGATATCCAGGAAAGATTCAACCAAAGTCCTGCTCCTAAAGAGGATGTAGACTCGACAGTGTCACAGGACAGGGACTGCCTCGGCAGGTAGTAGCTCTGCAGGGAAGGGTCTGCAGGGCTTTGGGTTCCATTAGGCAAGAGATGAGCCATCAGCAAAGATGGCCAACAGCACCCTGGGCTGTAGGAGCGGTAGCACGGCCAGGGGAAGTGATTATCTCCCTCTGCTCAGCGCTTGTTACACCACACCCAGAGGACTTGCCCAGGTTTTGGTTCTACACAGTGTCAGAGAGACATGGGCGAGCTGGAGGGACACAGAAGTTCATTGGAGGGCCACAGAGGTGGCCACGGCTGGAGCACTTGTCCTCTTAGGAGAGGCCAAAGGAGCAGCGCTTGTACACCCTGGAGCATGGAGGCTTTGCGGGGAGGATGTACTAGGCTTGCATCGCCTGTGGTGAGGCTTCCAAGAAGACACTGTGGTGCAAGGCAGGGGCACAGGAGGCAACGAGCTGAAACACGAGCAGCTCAGGCTCAATATAGGGAGAAACTGCTGCAATGTGAGGACAGTCAGACACGGGAAGCCATTTCCCAGAGAGTGTGCGCTGCCTCCATCCCTGGAAGTTTCAAAGACCCATCTGGATGAAACCATGAGAAAGCTGGTGTGATCCTGCTTTGAGTAGGATGTTTCCTACAGATATCTAGGAAGGTGCCTTCCAGCCTGAATGAGGCTCTCATTCCTCCCCGTGGCGAGTAATTGTGTTGCCATTAAATGGTGACAGTTGGAATGGAGAGAAAAAGTGCTGTTCTAAAAACTTCATGCCAGAACATAATACGGAGAAACAACTGTCTTGTCAAGGAAGAATGTATGGGAGGCATAACGTTAAAGAAATAAAGTTTACTGTCATCAAGAAGAAGAAGAAATTATTTGAGAGCATAGTACTGCTGCTGGATTTACTAAACATAGAAACAAACAAATTACATGGCATGTTGACCCCAGCTGGCAGCTAAGCCCCTCCCCAGCTGCTCGCTCACTCCCCCTGAGCGGGGTGGGGGAGAGCATTGGAAAGTCATAAAAAATCAAGGGTCAGAACAAGGAATTTGCCTCAGGTTGCTTTCCTTCCTCGGCCTTTGCTGAGGGGACTGAATAACCTCCTCTTTTGATAGAGCCAGAGAATGGTTTGGGTTGGAAGGGACCTTAAAGATCATCTAGTTCCAAACCCGTGCCATGGGCAGGGAAGGATGAATCTGTCCCTGGGTGGGATCAAGCCACCAGCCTTTCAGTTAACAGCCAAATACGCTGGCCAATGGCACCACAGAGACTCCCAAAGTGAGCTGTGTAGTGCTTCCCATCGGCAGGCAGATGCTCGGCCATTTCCAGGGAAGCAGGGCTTTGTCACGTGTAATGGTGACTTGGGAAGGGAAACACCATCACCCTGAATGTCCACCCTGCTTTCCCTGACCCCCGGACCTCCCCTCCCACGCCATTTCTGGGAGCAGCCCTGTCTCGTTCCCCGCCCACTGCAGACCAACCACCTGCAGTACAGTGCTGGGCACCAAACGCACTCCTCCTGCAGCCTTGCACAAGCGCTCCGACCTCAAAGAGCACGGAGGTGCCTTGGGGAGGTCCTCCCCTCACCAAGGTGAGCTGCCTCAGCTGGTGTGTTTAGGATGCATGAGTGGTGACTGGAGAAACAGGGTCATCCCTCGACGAGGAGATGGAAAGCCTTGAGAGCTTCTTAGCTCCTCAGTTAGTCATTAGGTAGTGATTGGCAGTGCCTACGGATGCAAGAGGCGGGTGGAGGGAACTCTAGCAAGATCAAGGTGTTGGTTGAGGGTTTTAGCAAATAGGATCATAGAACCATAGAATCAATAAGATTGGAAAAGACCTCTAGGATCATCAGGTTGAACCATCAGCCCAACACTACCATGTCTGCTAAACCATGCCCTGAACTGCCACATCTACACATTGTTTGAACACCTTCAGGGATGGCGACTCCACCACCTCTCTGGGCAGCCTCTTCCAATATCTGACCACTCTTTCAGCAAAGAGATTTTTCCTAATACCCAACTTAAATCTGCCCTGATGCATCTTGAAGCCGTTTCCTCTCGTTCTACACTAGTAACCTGAATGACCAAGCCCCACCTCACTACAACCTCCTGTCAGGTACTTGTAGAGAGCGATACGGTGTCCCCTCTGCCTCCTCTCCTCCAGGCCAAACAACCCCAGGTCCCTCAACCTCTCCTCATATGACCTGCTTGCTCTCCAGACCCTTCCCCAGATGCGCTGCCCTTCTCTGGACACGCTTCAGCACCTCAGTGTCCTTCTTGCACTGAGGGGCCCAAAACTGAACACAATATGCAAGGTGTGACCTCACCAGTGCCGAGCACAGGGGCACCATCCCTGCCCCGATCCTGCTGGCCACATTATTCCTGATACCAGCCCGGGTGCTGCTGGCCTCCTTGGCCACCTGGGCACTCCTCAGGCTGCAGGCAAGGCTTCCCTCGGGCAAGGAGGAGCTCTGGGCACGTGGAAGCATCAGCAGGGCAAACATAAGATCTGTTTCTTCTTGAAATGCTCTTTCATTCTCTGATGCCTGCTCTTATTTGCTCATTTCCGTTTCTTTCTCCCGTTGCAGAAGACTTGAGGAACGAGAGCGCCTTTCTGGGAGAGCTGTTGTTTGGGGGTGGAGATACCGCTGAACTTTCCTGTGACAGCCAAGGCTCTTCTGTGTCTGTTTTCTGGTTTAAAGACGGTATCGGGACTCGTCCATCCTCCCGCACCACCCCCAAGTGCACCCGGGTCCTCGAGCAAAAGCAATGCCACGAATGGGTTTGCCTTTGCCTGAGGCAGGAAGAACCCAGACTGTTTTCCCAGAGGCTGGTGCGTGACAGGGGGTGTGATACACCCGCTCCGTGCCGTGCCCTTTGGCCCAGGTGTCTGTGAGGGTGTTTCAGAAATGAGTCCCATTGTCTGACTCAGTTCTCTCTGGGGTGCCATGTCGCCTCAGGACCTGTTTTTCGAGCCCCAGGAGCGTGATCCGGGTGGTGGCGTGGGGCACGGGGTATGTTTCCCGCCAGCCGGGCGTTGCTTCCACCACTGTAAGCACATGGCGCTTGCCTTGGCGGCTCTGTGGGAGTGTGATATAGTCCACTGCCGGGCCTGCCCATATCTGTATTTCAGCCATGGTCCACGTCCGATGCTTCCCCACAAGGCGACAGGACCCATCAGTGAGCAGGGCACACTGCTGCTCATTTTCTGGCAGTTTGTTCCACAGTGGGGCCTCTTCAGCACGTGGCACCCCCTCCTCTGGGGATATTCCAAGGTCTTTGCCCTCTGGCCAGCCCATGGTCACTTCCAAGACTCCTGGGCCACTGGGGTTTCCTATTCAAGCCCGCTGGGTGATCAGTGCCACCCATTTACTCCATGTAGCACCACTCTGTGCTAATCCCACCTGGCACAGCTTGTGGTTCTCCCGAGTGCGGGGGGCTTTGAAGAGCTCTTGGCGCACAACGGGCACCCAGCCTCTGTTCGCACCATACCCGATCGTCGCTCATGGGCTCTTCCCTGAGCCTGTCACACACCTCCCTCCTGCATCCTTCTCTCTCTGTCCATTAACATTACAATTGCAGCGTCAAACGACCAGCAATCAGGCTTTCACTAATAACTCACGGTCTAGTCTGGGTTTAAACCAAGTTCAAGAGCAAGGCACACCACACTGATGGCTGCTGTGGGATGAGCCTGCTCTTGAACCACGCCGGGTGATGCACGGCCCAGGAGTGAGTGACCTGAACCAACAGGCACATCAGGAACTGTCACCTGCATTTTTCCCTCTGCCTCACGTATGGGTCACCCACACAGCTCAGTGCATTGGGAAATGCTTTTTATTTGAGGAACAGCTGTAATTCAGAAGGAACCGCAGAACATTTCTCTCCGAGCATCTCAAAGGCACTCATTATCGTGACTGCTTTGGTGAGAACAGCATTCCTGCGATGGAAACCTGCAAGTTTTGCACAGAAGACAAAAGTACCAACAACATAAGAAACAAATGCAATCTTACTACGAGAAATTCTATTATTTCATAGCATTTGCCGACTGGCCTAGGCTAAGAGGTTACAAGCATTGCCTAACAACTCACAAGAGGCTATGGGCTGGCTTCTGCCTGGAGCTTGCTTCTTCCCCACCAGAAGCTATTTATGGTTGGTTACATGGGAAGGGATGAATTGCAGCAAATAAATGGAGTGCGCTGACAACCCTGAGAGTCATCTTCCATGAGAAGGGGTTCTGATGGGGGATTAAACTACTTAGTTATCTGCGGCCTTATTTGCACGCCGGGCATGTCCTTATAGTACGATCTGCCCAAGGCCTTGGTCTTTTCTCATGGCAAAAGGACAGCAGAGAAGGGCAGTAACTGACCTTCATTGCCCTCAAGGCCAAATATACCAGAATTGAGGTTGATTTGGCCACAACACCTGTAGGAAAATCATCTGACAGCTACAGGCCTCTTTCCTGCTCTTTATCGTTCTGCCTATTTTTAAGTAAAAGAGGCAGAAACAAAGCAGAAATGTGTCAGCAAGTGGGAAGAGATCACTATTTGATCACACAATCAAGTCTAGCAAGATGTGTACACCAATAGCTTGATGGTAATCAGGGTTTTAGTTTTAGCCATCTTAAATTCTCTGAACACATTTACCATAATATAAACACATGTATTTTGCATAGCAAACATTATCATAACAGAAAAACTCTCTCTCAACTGGGTTTCTGCTCATTTCCTACCCATAACTCTCTAACTTTGGCCAACACACGACTGCTGAAAGGTGCCCTTGGATCCACATTTCCTGCATTAGCTGGTTTTGTTACTGTCGAGATTGGCTTTGGTCTTGCAGCTGTAAAGCACGAGGGAAAAACGATCAGCCTTGTGCAATCAAAGCGATGGTTAGTTGTGCGTTATATTCCCCCCCTAAAAATTACCTTCTCTTGGTCCGGACGAAGGCAGGTGGTAAGGCTTGGCTCTCTCTACAGCCAGCTGCCTCTGACCTCTAGGAAGGGTCTTGCCATGCTGGGCTGAGAGAGAATGTCTGGCAACTGCTCTCTGTCTCCAGCGAGGAGCACAGTCGTTCTGATGAACGAGAAGCGTAAAGCAAGAAGTTAAATGTTACAAGAAGTTCATAGCACGGAGCTGTCGGTGCTATTTCGAATTAGGGAATATGTTTCCTCTACAGGTGCAGTAAAATACACCCCCTGCACAGAGCGGCAGCCAGCTCTGCCCATCAGCGCACACCAGCTTCACCCTGTATATTTAGCCAAGCGGAAGGAAGACTAGAATAATAGCAGAACCTACAACTTTAAGCTAAAACCATGCCGGCACCCTGCAGAACCTCATTCTGACACGCTTGTCAGCACCCACAAGTTTCACGTGGCTGACAAAACAGCAGCCTTTCCCTTGTTTTTCCTGAAACGCCACTGCCCCAGGTGACTGAATCTCCAGGGCAGCGGCGGCTTACGTTGGACAAGAGGAAGTGAGGATTAAAATGAGGAAGAGAAAGCTGCCTACACACCCCTTCCCCCGGGATGGGAGCTCTCAAACGCAGGACCTCAACCTTCCAGAACCACCCCACAAGTTTGCTTCCCTGGGAAACTATGGTTCCGGAAAGCAGCAAATGGATCACAGAACCACAACAGAAGTTCCCATAACACAGAATTTGACCTGCCTATGTTGAGACTCAGAAGTTAGGTAAGAATTTCTGTCCTAAAAGTGGTAAAACGAAAGCTGTGGAATTGCAGACCTCACGCTATAACTTGAGGAAATAATAAAAAGAACAACCCATGATGCAAATGTTGCCTGTGGGTTGGCACCCAGAGCTGCGTGTGAGATACCAGAGATGACATACAACACACTCTTCATTCCACAGTGACCCAAACAACTTCCAATCATCCGAACCCTACATAACGTACGTCCCTGAATATCTGAATGGTAAGAGTGGCTGACAGGAGATACTTATTGTGCTGGTTTTGGATGAGAAGGGGTTAATTCTCCTCACCGTGGGGGGCGGCTGCCTTTCCGGCTTCCCGCGCTCTGCCGCGTGGCGGGGGGGCGGTGCTGGGAGGGGCGGGGCCATGGTGGGGGCGGCTGACCCCGACTAGCCAATGGCAGGTTCATTCCATACCATGTGACACCATGACCAGTATATTGAGGGCGGGCAGTGGCAGCGCAGAGGCGGCGCGGCGTCGGGTCAGTGGGCGGCTGCGGCGCGTGTGGTTTGTTTCGGCGGTTCCTTCCCCCTCTCCCCTCCCTTCCCCCCTCCCCCGGGGCTTTGCGCCTCTCGTTGTTCTCCTTTACATTGCTTTTCTACTGTTGTTTCTTTTAATTTTAATTATTAAACTGTTCTTATCCCAACCCACGAGCGTTACCCTTCTGATTCTCTCCCCCATCTAACAGTGGGGCAGTGAGTGAGCGACTGTGTGGGGCTGAGCTGCCGGCTAAACCACGACACTTATTTAATCCTCAGACACAAACAAACTATTTGACGTGGAGCCAACAACAGCCTGGAACACAGAATTTCCAACTTCACAGGGTCACTTTGGAGAAGTGAAATTTTTTGTTCAACTTTTAGGTTCAGCTGTAACGAAAGGTGCAGATGCTTATTGCAAGTATTTCAAAGAAGGGTGTGATAAAGAAAGCAGGATTCTTATTGAGCACTGTTAAATCTAGTTAGTAACCCCTGAGAGAACCTTGCACACTTGGCAGGACTTTTACGCTTACCATGAGATGAACGTTCATCGCCCGGTTCAGCTGTGGGGCTGCCGTACAGTTGGCACGCTGCAGGTGCCGGGCTAAAAGAATCTCATGAGTCCGTAAAAATTTCTCCAAACACTTCTATGAGAAATAACACATTTGAAAACATATATGATGACCCTGCCTCTTCTCTTGGCAAAGAGGGGGTTCAGATTTTCCTCTTGCCCACACTTACTTGTTCAGAGTCTGTGAAAGGCAGCCTCAGGAAGTCTCCCACTAGTCCCATCTCCCGACAGATGTCATACATGTCTTTTAATAGCTCTTCCTCCTTTAACTGAGTGGTGTGTTCCTGCAGCAGAGCCCAAGCCTCCGCCATGCACCTGTAGTTAATTTTGTGAGACGTAAAGGCATATTAATGGTATCACCAAAAAGATGCCCCCCAGATATTGTGCTCAAAGTTCAAAGGAAGTGTAGGGGATTGTGATTTCTAGTGTTTGTTCTCCACCTCTCACAGTATTTGAGTGCCAAAATGGTGGCAGATATTTCTTTACCTATTGGACAACAGCACAGTGAGGAAAAGCCGCACTTCGCTACAGCTGGAGGCCGAGAGCTTCATCACCTGTGTGTATCTGAGGGCTCGCCCATGCTCTCCTTGGCACATGAGGGACTGAAGAATTCGCACGTTTTGCCACGACACAGGTTTGGTTGCAGTTGGTTCAAGCAGCAGGGCCAGGGAGCTCTGCAGAAGGTAGAGATCAGGTTTCTTAAGATATAGAGACACACACGCGCACAACAAAACGATTCAAAAGTGTCTTCAGTAAGGGTGAATCTCTGTTGAATAAACTTAGATGGTGACTAATGAAGGGCTTGGTACCGGACAGGTAAATATAAATGCTGAAGTGTCTGCAGAAAAAAATATTCCGTGAGCCGTACAGAACAAAGGGAGTCCTTTGACAGGAGTGATTCACACCTGGCCAGGATAACCAAATCTCCGTAGGCAAACATCACCTCTCATAAAGACAAGTCATTCTCCCAGGCAAACGGGTTATATTAACATTGTGACGGGCAAAGAACAACCTTCAGCATCAGAGGGAACATGAATTAGATTGAAGAGTCACTTTGGCGGTCTTCTGTCTCAAGTCTTGCTGCCAGGATGGCAGTTTGAATAGTTAAAGTCCCCAAACCACTGCTTTTGAGAAAGCGCTCGACTGCTCTGCTGAGAACAACCTGAACAGACGGCTTTGGCAAGTCACACGTCAAGCATTAACGCTGACTTCTTCATTGTCTTAATCCATTTCCTCTCAACGCAATTAAAACCAAACTGCAGATCATCACGTATTGCTGAAGGTGCTGCTGAAGCAGCATTACAAAAAAGAAGCTTCCCATGTTTTATCACCTGGTATCAGCTAAGCACCAGGGTTTTTACATCATTTGATAGATCATAGCGTTGTATTGCAATGTGTGCCCAACTAAACTGTCACATACTTACATCATAATCCTTGTGGTCTAGAAGCCAAAAACCTCGAATAAGCTTAACAAGGCCCGAAGGGATGGCAAAGGCAGCTGCGAAGGAGTCGACGGAAGGTTCTGTTTTGTTCGGAAAGGGATGCGTGATGTCTAGCAGCAAGTAAATTGTCTGATATCAAGTATCTAATTAAGGCTAATAGATTTGCAAGACCAACAATTTATCACAGGAAATAACATTATTACTATTGTTAATAGAATATTAATAGATAATAAAAGGAAATAAGAATATCATAGTGGTAGGACGCAGAAAATACTCATGTATTAGTCTTGCCATTTCATGCTGTTGCAACCTGAAGATAGTCAGGCCCTAACAACAAAATTGCATTCTGAATAAATAACCAGAAAGACAGACTCTCTGATTTCTCTAAGGCATTCAGAAAGGTTGCCTTTCGATATTTAAACAGTCCCGTTGGAAACACAGGCTCCCTCTTTAGTCACTGGAGCCACCAGCTGGACATTCAAAACACGAGAACGGCCAATGCTTGATTATTAAAGCAAACAAATTCTACAGCTGGTTTCTTCCCTCCTTTCCAGCGTATATAAAACAACTGAAATTAGGGTGTCCTTACAGCACAGCTTAGCTCTGGATGATTAAAACTGGATTTAAACCAGTATGTGGATCACTCATCGGCAGTGTCACTCTCTCTTTCTGACAGCTGTTTTGGGGGGTCTGTTCTCATCAGAGAGCTCCGGGGTGCAACAGCTTTAAAGCCCCTGCTCTCTAGGCTCCCCTCTCGGGTCAGGCAACACACAGCCAAAGCAACACAGTGTATTTCGGCAGCTTAAAAGTTCAGTTTCTGCCCAACGACTTTTCCCTTCTCTCTCTCTATTATTCTGTGTGCCCGCACTTGTAACAGCACAAAAGCAAGCCCTCTTAGCTGTGCTGGAAAATGGATGATTTCAGCAACATCAGGTCCTGGTACACCGCTGTCAGAAATCCTTTTGCTCTGAAGCAGCACATTCTAGTGCATCGCTCGAGGAAGCAGCTGTTTGCTACAGCTGTGGGTGCTTCAAAAATGAAAAACAGTTTACATTTTGAGACAATCTAGGGGAGCTTTCTACCTTTAACATTGCTTAGTAAACCTGTTTTCTCACATCAGAAAAGACTTTGCAACAAAACATTTTAAACATTCCTAAACAATCCACAGTACAAAGAAATCCAACAATGCTTCTGTCTGCGACTTAATTCTTAACTACACGTGTTCATCCGCCGTGTGTTTGAAGCACAAATTAGAAAATGCATCGAACGCGTAGGTGACAGACATTTCAGACCCCTGATGCGCGTATACTGGAGGTGTGACAGAAATAACTCCAAGGGATACGATTGCATGTTTGTGGCTTTCTTCAACGCCTTCTAGCAAATAGAGCTCCAGCAGTGCCTGGAATGAAAAGGTAGAAGCTTTTTAAAAGTCCTCTCTTTGAGAAATCATTGGCTTTGGGGGAGGGCTGGGCTGGGGCTGGGGTTTGTGGTGGTGGTGGTGGTTGTTTTCAGGGAACACAACACTCACCTGTAAGCTAGGAGGTGGGTATTTCCCCGTTCCTCCTTCCTCTCTCTGCCACAACTTCTCAACTCGGTCTCCCAACTGGGAAACCATCCCATCGATCATCAGGCAGTCAGAGTCCCGTTTGCCTCTGGAACAAAACGTAGCGAGGATTTGACAGAGGAAAACACTAATTCCAGCCTCTCGGTGTCACAGATTTCCTCCAGCCAAAACAAACCCAGCTAAAGCTCCCACGACTCCAGGAAAGGAACAAACAGACAAAGGCATGATCATGACTTGAAGTAGACTGGAAAGAAATTTCGGAGTCAGGTGAAAGGTGCTCATTAGATCCTAGTGAATTATTAAAGGAGCTCCAAATAGGAATCCAAAAAGCTCCCTTATTAAGGGGAAAGTTGCAGCGACCTTTTAGTTTTCAGTTTTTCTTTTGTGCCGCATTACTTGTAATACAAGGGCAGTGTGAGCAAAGCTACCCCAAACCTCACGCCCCCAGCGGGAGCGTTCCCACACACAGCGGTGAGACCACAGCACGGCAATGTCAGGCTTTGGTCTCAGCACCTCGCTTCTGTTACTGAAAAACAGTCACGGTCAGAAAGCTGAGCCCGCAGCTGAATTCTGGTATCCCCTGAAGCAGCACGTTTGCGCCTCTGCACGTGCCATCACAGTGACGGAGGGCTGGCCTGTGAAACACTGCATTCCTCAGAAGCCCATCGCAGGCTCCTGCGGGCTGCGACGCCAGCCTTTCATTTCCCGAGGAGGACGAGCAGAAGCAGCACGCTGGAGGTGGTGCTTCTAAGGAGCCCGTGAGCCTGTACGAGAGTTACCTGAGAAGGACGCGCAGGAAGAGGAGCTTGAAAGCCAGCGCCTGACATAGAGCAGCTTCCACCTGGACTCCTCCTGCTGCACCTTGCTCACGCTGCCACAGCCACGGCTACTTGAGGACTTTCTTTAGGTTACAGAAGAGTTGCCAAAGAAAAATCTGTTCTCACCTAACCCAAGGCACATCACCATTATGCTCGTGAGCCAGCCCAGGAAAGGGAGCTCCCGTGAGGAAGGGGCTTTTATCCAGTCGCCAGGAGAGCGCTGGCCGTGCCAGCTGCATGTGACTCTGCCCATCTCCTTCAACGACACCGCGGTGCTTGGGAGTGGGAGATTTGGGCCAATCCCCTTATCGCCATCTATCACTGGTCATTGAGAGAGATTATTTTTGCTTTGGTTTTTCTTTGTTTTTTTTTTTTTTTTCTAAAACACGCTTTCTTCTGTGCCCAGAACAATTGCTCTGCAAAGGCCGTGCCTTGCTGACCTGGCCGTGACTGATCCTGTCCTCACCACACGACCTTTTCCAGTGGTAACAAATGACACAGAATTGCCAATGAATTACGTGCGCCTCAAAACAATGATGATACCAACAAAGGGCACTAAGCAGAGGTATATATCAACATTTCAACACGGGAAAGGAACCTCTCTGTTCAGCAGGACACACGCATCACTCCAGTCAAGAGTGTTGCCAGCAAATGCATGAAGCGTAGCAAATACAGCTGCTGATGGAAAAGCCACTCGCTGCCGCTTCTGAATTTGCAGTGGAACTGTTCTAGAGCTTTCCTGCACGTCCTACCTTGATAAACGCTCCAGTTGCTGTCGATGACCAGCGTAGTAGCTCCGAATCAGAGGATAATTGTAGAAAGGTCTAGAGAAACGCATCTCGTCACCTACAGGCAATAAATAAGAAGTAAGTTAAAGAAGTCATATCCCATTTTCAACCTACAGTTTTTGACTAAAAAGACAGAAGAACACACAAGCTAAGCATCAAAAGCACAGGCCAGCCTCCGACTTTGAAAGAAGCCCAGCCTCCTTCTGCCTTTGCTAAAAGAGACCTACGACACAGGAGTCAATTCCTCCTTGTCCTAAGTGCCATTTCAAGCTTACAGGTGATGTAGCATCCAGAACATGTAGTGTCAGCTGAAGTTCACTCTAAAAAAAACCCCCAGTTCTCAAAGGGAATGGGTTTTTAAACATGTCATGTGAACATGCGTAAGACAGTTAAGGCTGACAATAGGATTTATAACCCATCCAAATGATGAACTATTTCCAAGGTGTATTTTTTCCTCAAACAATCCGTAAAAAGTTCAAAACACGCACGTCAGGCTTTTACTGTAAAATCAAGCATTCCCGTGTTGGTGCTTTAGGAGTTACTTGTTTACAATCCCAAGGATTTCAAGCTGTGGGCACGAGCAACTCCCTCCCTCAGAGGCTTAGTGCTGTTTCTGAGAAACACCCCGGAAAGAAACTGCTTCCATCATTCTACACGACGTAGTTGAAAAAACAGTGAAATCTCAATTTCAGCAGCAGAACTTCAGCATCTGCTGTCACTGAACGGGCACGACTTGGTATTGATGAAGCCTTGACAAAACCATGGGGAAGCAGGTGTTCATAGGAAGCACTGACTGCTACAGCCGCGTGACAGTTTAGGCTTACCTGAGCCCTCGGGCAGGAGGCGGGACCCACAGAACCAGAGGACCACTCGTGCATACAAAGCTGCGAGGCTGGTCACCGCCAGCTTATTTGTCAAGTCTGCAAAACATGAAAAGAAGCTTAAGAGGACTGTTGGTGTGCAATTTCTTTTGTTTTTTATAAAGCTCCCCTCATTGCACTAAAGAGAAAGTAGAAAAATAACACGGTAGAAATCTTTGCCTGTGCATTTTTCACTCCGTATCACGTCCTTCTCTGAAGTAAAAGCCCACAATCACAAGCAACCCCTACAAAGAAGAAGATTCACTAAAGGTTTAATAAAAAAAGTGAAGTTGGAACTACTAAATCCACTCATGGATAAGGCACCTGTTCTTCACGTAGCAGAGACGTTTACTCTAGCAAAGGGATTTTCTCTTTTCTCCTCAATATGCCAGGAACAAGTTCTAATAGAAACAGCTACAGAAACTCATGCAACTCACTTCACATGTTACTCATTTAGGCTTCCTCTCTGATTTTAGTCATTTCCAATCCAATATTTGCATGCAATCACGCACTGCTAGCTGACAATCAAAGGGAGTATTTGTCACAGTGCCACATCCCGTTGCTGTAATTTCAAGCCGGGTGCTTGCACAGCTCCTTGCTGACCGCAGCCTCCCCACCCACTCGCACGGGCTCCCCAACAAACTCTTGCCCTGAGCTCAACGCGCGGTAAGTGGCAGCCCCAACCCCTCCCATTTAAGCCCCTTCTCCCCGCTACATCTGACTTTCTGCCAATCAGCAAAACCAACAGAAGCTCCTCTTTCCACAATTACAGCCCCAGCATCGTTCCAAATCTTCATAAGACATACCAGAGAGTTAGAAATACTGTGACAAACCTTCTCCGGCGAGCTCTTGTGCCTCTGTTAGAAAACAGTTCAAGACTGTGCTAAGGTTGCTCAAAAGCAACTGGCGCTGCTGCAGAGCCTGTAACCTCTGCGGGTCAGTGGAGCTGCAGGAGCCGTCAAACAGCGCAACACCTTTTCAAGAACAGGTATGAAATCGTTAGCCTACAGAGCCATTGCAGAGTTTCAAAGTGCACTTCCAGATCTGCGGGCAAGACCATCTACCAGCAGATCACTGAATGAGCTCAACTGGAAAGACTGACTCTAGGTTTGCAGCATGGCTGCACTAGTACTCACATATGTCATCAAATTTGTGTTTTGTATCGATCACTTTGCTCCATGTCCAGTCAAGGGCAAACTGTAAATTAGCAGCGGAACTTGGCTGCTCTTTAAAAAGAGAGAACAAAAAAGAAATGAATCAAGAATTCCAAACGAAGAAACCATGCAACATAAAAACCACATAACAAGTCTTACCTTTAGATGTCCAAAGCTCAATGCAGCCAGTCAGAAGCCCTACAGAACCTGTCTGGGCAGCAGCTGACAAGACCGCCTCTAACTGCTCCTCCTAAAAGTAACAGGCGAAATCAAAGGAGAATCCCACCTGCTGTCAACATCCCAACCACCAACAGTAAGTGCTTGTTTCTAACCCTACACCCACTCAGGCATCACAGGCTGGGCTGCTTGTTGCTGTGAGGAGCACATGGAATTTTTCCCCTGACACATCAACTTCCCAAAGGCTAATTCTAATCTTTATTTGCATGCCTCTGCATTATCCTCTCAATTTACTGCGTTCCAGTTAACTATTCCCAGCAACGTGCCCTGCTTATACCCACGGCACATGGGGTGCAGAGAAGTTTGCCATCAGGAATGCGCGAAGGGGACAGAACAAACAGAACTCTGCAACGTTTGCATGGAAGCAGCGAAGCCAAGATCAAGCAGCTTTCCAGGCTATGAAGACATGAAGCAGTTACGACACCCCAAACATTAAGTTGTCATTTCCCAAAATGACAGAAAAGAAGTGAAACATTGATGTTCTAATAGGTTTCAGGTTTAGGCGCTTCAAACACTGTGTTCTAATGCCGTGGCGATCCTTCAGAAGGGCAAAGCACAGGCAGGCACAGACGTGCACTGTTAAGGAGCAGCTTAGTGCAGCTGGTGTTCTGGTACTTCTTCCAGGTGAAATGAACATAGAAACATAGAATCATAGAATCCTTAAGGTTGGAAAAGCCCTCTAGGATCAATGAGTGCAACTGTCAACCCAACACTACCATGTCTCCTAAATCAGGCCTCAAGTGCCACGTCTACATGTCTTTTCAATACCTCCAGGGATGGTGAGTCCCCCACCTCTCTGGGCAGCCTCTTCCAAGGCCTGACCACTCTTGCAGTGAAGGCATTTTCCCTAATATCCAACCTAAACCTCCCCTGATGCAGCTTGAAGCCCTTTCCTCTCGTTCTATCGCTAGTGACCTGGGAGAAGAGACCAACCCCCACCTCACAACAGCCTCCTGTCAGGCAGCTGCAGGGAGCGATAAGGTCTCCCCTCAGCCTCCTCTCCTCCAGGCCAAACAACCCCAGGTCCCTCAACCTCTCCTCATGAGACCTGTTCTCCAGACCCTTCCCCAGCTTTGTTGCCCTTCTTTGGACACGCACCGGCAACTCTATGTCCTTCTTGTCCCGAGGGGCCCAAGACTGAGCCCTCATCAAATTTTCCTTTTTAGGGCTTTTGCTTTTTGTTTGCTTCTTTCTTTGGCTTTTTAAGCACATTCACAAGTATCTTTCCCTTCTAAACAAAATCATCACATTCAAAGCCATTTCTACACGTTCGAATACACACATCAGATTTCCATCTTTTTCTGAAAACCAGCCTCAGACAAGGAAACACACCGAGTACGACTTACGGTGGCAAACAAAACCCCAAACCAAGCTTCTTGTCCCTAATTCTGAGATTTGTCTTACTCACATTCACAAGCAATTCCTGCTGAAATCCCTAACAAGCCTCTGAATGATCTAGTCTCAATTCAGCAAAGGGTATGACAAATTTCTGCATTTCCCAATTATTCCCAACGTGGAGCTGACATCAGATCACCCAATCTGAATGGAAGAGCCTACATCAGGCTTGCAAAAGAAACAGCCTATGGGCCAGGCCAACCTGCCAAGACGTTCATGTTAGCTACCACACTGTGCACAAGTGCTCTTTGCCCCAACGCACCCCCACAGATCTGGAGAGGAATCCAGTAGAGAGGAAGATGAGGGCAGGGAAAGACTGCTCTCCCCTTCCTACCAAGTGCTCCTCTGCCTGAAGGTTGTTCTGAGGGAACGATGCTTCCTTTTCTCCGTTCTGTCCTCTTTTCCCAGCTCATCAGGGATCAAAACCCGAACTCAGGACCACGCAGGCAGTTGCACTCATTGATGAGAGAGAAGGAACACCTTTCCCCGACTTTCTCTTCCTGCTCCTAGAGCAGCGCTCTCTTCCTTTCTAGACATTCAGGCCCTGATCGTGCTTCAACGGGAGGCAACGGTGGGTTTACACTCCCAAGAGGGGACCTCAAACATTACATTTGATAAAACTGGCAGGGTACAATTGGAGTTACGCGTGTGGATGGGCAGGAGGAGCATTAAATGGTCCCTGACACCGAGAGCAGCGCCATGGAAAGCTTAGGAAAGCTCCATCTCTTGACATTCTCCATAAAGACACAGTAAAAGCTCACCTCCTTCTGGAAGCCGCTGCACGTCACATGAACAACTCCAGAGCTCAGCAGGCACGTGCCATCTGCAGAGACAACGAACGTTGGACAACATTCCATACTCTCACCGTGATGGTAGCACCAGTTTACATTTTTGTCACAGCAACCTCTGGAAAGGTACAACTGAGTACCCGTTTTCCTCATGACATCACTTACAGCCTTTTTTAGAAAAATAATGGCTGAGTGTAGAAATTTTACCTCCGGGGCTATCGAGGTGCTGCGCTTTGAGCTTCAGCCCAGAGTCATTTCATCTGATCACCAGCACCACCTCACGGGCTGCGTTACAGAAGCACCCAACCCCCAGACCCAGCCGCCTGTCAGGCAGGTGTCACAACAGCACACACTTGGTCAGTACAACGTCATCACAGTTGGGTGGGTGGGGGTTGGGGTGTTTCGGTTTGGTTGGGTTTATGCGTGACAAACAGTGAACAGGAGAACCAATAAATGGCATTTGAGCTCGGTTTAAGCTTATCACTACTCAAAGCCGTGTAATACCTACCAAAATTATAGGTGCTTGGGTGAAAACACAGCTCAGGTTGTGGGTAAGAAGGAGGAACTCTCCAGCTTAGGCTGCGCTCCTGCACCACAACATCCAGAAGGGGGTTTGGAGCAGTCGTGCTTGTCACAGCGTCCAGTGACCACAGTGCAAAATAGGGGCAGTCCTGAAGGGATTCTTCTGGCCTGAAAGAAAACAAGCGCAGAAGCTAAACGCCGACTTTCCAATGAATTATGGGGAGGGATACTGAAACCAGCTTCATAAAAACCTGCCTTAGTGAGCCTGGCATTTGAGCCTGATACCAGCAGTCCAAGTCAAATACACCCAAATAAGTAGATGGTTTTCCCTGGCCGCATGTATTCACTTGCCAGCTGAAGACGGAGACACTGATGTCAGGAGATATGACTGGAAAAGACAAGACATTGTTTCTTATTGGGAGAAAATACAATCTATCTGACATTTTCAAAACATCCCTTTCTATTTTGGCTTCATTCTGTTACGTCACTCATGAAACGCAACACTTGACTAAGAAGAATTTTAAAAATGTACACCATAGCATCACCTCTGTGATAGGTTTCAGTCATGCTGCCCCCCTTTGCGAGTTCAACCTGTATCCGTCCTAAGACAAACCCAATACACAATTGTCAGGTAATCAAGTTTCCCATACAGTAAGAGTGCATCAAGATGGTTAGAAAAAAACAAAAACCAAAAAACAACCCACCACCCTAGGAAAACATACATTGCTGCTTTTAGAAAGCATACAAATTCTTGTCGTATACACTTGATCACTCAGCTGGCATTATTAATGTCCAGATTCGACTCGATTACGGGTGTTACGAATAGCTCCTTTCCAGCACAGTCAGAATGAAAGAACACAATTATCACACAAAACAAACACCAAAACCCAACCCCAACAAACAGGAGGTTGGAACAAAGAGTTTAACATCAAACATTGACCATGTTACACTCGGCTTCTCTCAAGAAGTGGCATGGTCTGTCGTCTCTGGGGAGAAGGCATTCTCCAGATGTGAGCAAAGTGGGGGGTGCATCCTTTACCCTGACAGAGCAGGGAACCAGGAGACAGGTCGTTTGGCAAAATGGGTCTCTGTTCTCTGCTGAGTTCATCAGGGCTGCTCAGGGAGCCTCCCACGCTTTACTGTGTGTCATCGTGAGCTTCTGTGCCCTTTCACTTGTGTGAGCCGCTGAAACTGCCCTTGAAGATGTCAATTAGTTCCATAAATCAGAAGCCAGCTGCATTTCTAACCTCAACCCACATCCAACAGAAGCTCATGTGGGCCCACAACTTGAATAGTTTCTGGATAAAAGCTAATGAGGAGCCCTCAGAAAAATGACTAGCATTTTTCCATGCCTCAGGCTTCATGAAAAGGGGACCGAAAGGGCCTTTTTTGTTGGTTTTGGTTTGGGTTTTTTGGTGGGTGCGCCTGTTGGTTGTTTTTGACAAGGTTTTAGAAGGCCCTCTCCTCAGAATCATGACACAGGTGGAGAAAATCCAAAGGAGTTTTCATTAGATTTTGACACGCTGTTGTTAGAGGATGGCACCCCAAAAGAGGTGGAAGCTGCCTCTTCAGGACTAAGACAAAGCTAATAAACACAAATAGCCTAGAAAGTCACGCCAGTGTCGTCTTTGTAACAGCAGCCATAAGTTAAGGCCAGTAAGAAGAGAGGGAAGGGCATTCACACACCCAAACAAAAGGCTGTGAAAGTTATCACTGCAGCCGGCTCAGAGATGTGCTCAGAGCATCACTGGATGTGCAAACCCAGAGATGCACATCTCATTATTGCAAGGGAATGAAAGACACCAGAGGAGTTTTAACTGTCGATCCGGACAAGGGAAGCCAGAAGCTCTTGCTTTAAGAGCTTGTAGGTGTAGGAACCTATTAGACACAGAGAGGGCAAAGTGCACGGGCAGATCATAGACTCGTAGAATCATTTAGGTTGGAAAAGGCCCTTAAGATCATCGAGCCCAACTGTAAACCTCATACTGCCAAGCCCACCACTAAACCCTGTCCCACAGCGCCACGTCTGCACGTCTTTTAACTCCCTCCAGGGATGGTGACGCCACCACTTCCCTGGGCAGCCTGTTCCACTGCTTCGCAACCCTTTCTGTGAAGAAATTTTTCCTAAGATCCCAACTAAACCTTGTGCTCTAGACCCTTCACCAGCTTCGCTGCCCTTCTTTGGACACACTCAGCGCCTCAGTGTCTTTCTCGTAGTGAGGGGCCCCAAACTGAACACAGGATTCGAGGTGCAGCCTCACCACCGCCGAGTAGGGGGGGACGATCACTGCCCTACTCCTGCTGGCCACACTATCTCTCATACAAGCCAGGATGCTGGTGGCCTTCCTGGCCACGCGGGCACACTGCCGGCTCATCCAGGCGGTTGGGGAAGGTATCAAACAGATCTGGCCCCAGGACCGAGCCCTGGGGAACAGCACTCGTGACCGGCCGCCAGCTGGATGCAGGTGCAGGCATAGGTTGGAAGAGGGGAAAAAAGAAAGTTGAGGGAACATTCCTAAGCAATGGAGGGGATGATCCTACTGTTCAAAGACGAGAGCTGGAGGAATAAAATGACTGACAGGTGTTATAGAGGTGACCCCACCAGACATCGCTACAGCATGTCAGCAAGCATTGAAGGGAAAAATAGGGTTTATTTTAACAAGTCCCACAGAACCTAAGCACCCAGTTTTTCCTTTGAAATAAGCCCAAGAAGTTAGTCTATACAGATACTGAAGACTTTCAGGCTGTGGGTATGGAACAGCATTCACTGCTTGGATGCCAAAGCCATTTAGTTTAGAACAACCAAACACGGGCATCAGGAACAAACCTTCATCAACGCTGCCTTCTCTGTCAATGCAGTTGGGAAAGATTTCTACAGCCTGACAGCTGAGTAGTTTGGCCTTGCTGCCCTGCCCTCTCAAGGGAAAGGCTCCACCCGTCAGATCCAAACTGTACTTTTCAACACAGGATGCCAAACCCTGCGGAAAAAATCACAGGCGAGAGAAAGGTCATTCTGAGAGAAAAGCAGACATTATACCTCAGTAGGAAAGAATGTCCATGTCTAATAGAACCTGCATATTGTACTGTATCTCTCCCAGGCGCTTAATCTGATGGCAAAGAGAAACTACAGCTGACAAGCAAGAGAACTGAGTGTCAAACCGTAACGGGTAAGTTTGGCCGTAAAAGCTTTGCGCATTTTCAGAACTGAGCATTTCCCTCGCATTACTGGTTCTAAATGTGTTTTGCAGAATTCCTTGCACCGTCCCGGTTTCTTCACAAACCTACGTATTTATCTAGAAAGAGAGATCTGAAATAATGCCATACATAGGCATGCAAAGCGCTTTGCTCCATGACTTGATCACAGAACTGATGAAGTTAGAGGAGTCGTGGCCTTCCAGCAGCCAAAGCTCTCTTGCGAGGCGTTATCGATAGGCACACACCGCTAGAGTGAAAGCCCATCCCTCGGGAGTAGCCATGAGAACGTCTTCCTGAGTCACACTCTTCTCTCAAACCACGTCAGCTCCTGCCAGCTCCTCCTCTCACCTCCTCAGGGACTAAAGGGTGAAATATGCCTCCCTGCCTTCACCAAGTGCAGCCAACAGCAAAACAACCCGGCGGACATGGCATGCACGTGGGCAAGGCGTTTAGGGGCACGAATTCCTACAGAGTCAGCCAACTACTTTGAGACCTACAGAAACTCCAGCAGGATTGTGTGGAACCTCTGAGACCACCATTTGCTAAGCAAGCATTGACTGAAATACTGTCTTTCCAAATACAGCAGTTGGTCAAATGCTCTACCCTACAACACATGGGTGTGTGGATTGTGGACAAAGAGCAGCTCTACAGTTAAAAACCAACCAAACAAAACCAAAAGCTAAGCAGCTAAAAATCTCCAAAAACCTACCAGAAAATAAAAAAATTGCTTGTACCTCATTCTACCCAAGTTTCCTAAAGTTTCAGAGCTCTAGAAGGAACTGGCGTGAGACAATCCATTCTCGTATGACCTGATATGTTACATGTAACTCACCTACTCTGAGAACAGGCAAGCTTTCTCTTAACCATTCTAGGAAATACTACTAATAAATATCAAGGCTGTAGAGCACAGATCCTCTCCTACCGCACCTCAACAGGAAAGACATGCTCTGAATTAAGATTACTTTCCCATCCAAAAGATTTTGCAAGGGTTTCAGGCGTAACACTGAATAAAATTATACGTTCTAAAAACGCGTCTTCTATCTGTTAGATAACAGAGAGGTAAGGCTAGTTCATCTCTATTTTAAACACAACCTCTTTGGAGCCACTTCTCAAAATTTACATATACTTTTTTGACCAAATCAGACCACTCTTTACTGTATTTGCCTATTTTGCTGGCTTCAAGAGCAGAGTTCGTAGGTAACGCAGCCAAAAAGTAGAAAGAGTTCTCTTTAGAGCTACTAAGTTTCAGGACCAGCACCGAAGAGACCCTGCAGGTGAGCGTCATGTGAAGTCCTGCTGACAGAGCTCAAAGGGAAAACAAGGATTTAAACCTGAAGACCGGAACAGAATAAAGCTGTACGCCCGTGTTTTAAGGAAGGGAGACAGACAGAACCTTATTCAACTCTGCAGTTTGGTTAAACAGAGCTACTCAAAGCCCTGTCTTCTCTTCCTACATGCCATTCACTTGGTGTTTAAATGAAGAATCATTTTATTTGTAAAAGCTGCTGCCTCTTCAGGAACTGAATTTAGACGGGCTCTTTGCAGACAGCCCTGGCTGGAACACACGACACGGCGGTATGAAATTGTACGACTTCTTTTCAAAAAGTATGGGCAAAGGCCGTGCCCGGGAAGACTCAGCAAAAGATTCTTTCTTTTTAAGTCATCTCTGAATTGTCATGGTCAATATTCCCCCTGCCAACTTCACTGATACTCCCTTAGGGAAAAGGACTCTTTCCATCCTTTCACGGACGTGCACGTCTTACCTCGTACATGGCTTGTCCTGAAGCCAAGGGCCTCCTGTCTGCGAACGCTAACTGCAACAGATGTAAACTCACGGCATCGCCTTCACTGGAAAAGGTACAAATGATGACATTTGGTTACAAAGCTGCTTTATAGTCCTCGTTACCCTTTCCTTAGGTCTAGGCTGAGGTTTCCTGAATAGCACTGTCTTGCTGAAAAGAAAAACAGCCCTTCCCAAAACCTAAGAATTGGTCACATTTAGCCCCTAAACCACAAAGGAGGAAATATGGACACTAACAGCTTCTGGGGCAAAGGCTACCCATACAATCTGGAAGCTTCAAGATGTTCTATGGAGTAAAAATGGTTGGGAACAGTTCTTGGCATTGAAGAGCTCGCAATCAAAACTGCTTTACAGTCAAACTGAAAAAGATTGCCACTCCATGAGCAGCCGAGCTGAGTAAATAGCTTGCTGATGCTGAAAGGGGCAGATCTTTCTCCCCTTCCCTTCCCACCAAAGCTCCAGTCCCTCCCCTGCACACACGGCACCTTCCACACCCTCCTTTCAGTCATTAGCCCAGCAGGAAACCACCGACTTGGCTGCTGAGCACCTTCCCTGCCAGCCGAGCTGAGCTGGCTCACCAAGGCTCAGGCTGGCACCAGGGAACCGGCCATGCTGTCACCTCCTCCTTTAGGGGCAGCAGGCTGGTGGATCCGCACCGTCAGTGCTCTGGAGCTGCAGTCTCCACTGCGCTCCATGGTATTTTCATACCACGGTGTGAATATCAGGCAAATCATGAAGCAGTCATCAGGAAACAAAGGAAGCCATTGAAGAATGCCAGCACAGAAATCGAGCCACTGTCGCTTTGCTGCCTTTCAGCAGGGAGGAACTAGTAGGTCCCTCTCCATCCCTGTTACATCCTGTACAAATCGCACCGTCAGCCCCTTCCATACCGGAGAGAATCTCCTGCACGGCTAATTCAACAAAACAAATACACGTGGGTCAACTCTAGGTGAACAAATACTCAAAAAAAAAAAAAAAAAAAAACCAGTGGCCGATAGTAAGCTTTTATTCACCTTTCTTGCGTCGACTGAACAGCCCACAAGTAGCAGCAGTTGCGAGGATCGTGCTCAGGCTCTTGAAAAGTAACGGCGCAGACAGGAATCCTTCCTCCTTCAAGCTGACAGTGGTGCCTGCAGGGTTAACAAAAACAGAAAGCAGGTGAGCCTGGTGGCCCTGCCTGTTTGTAGAAGGGGAGAAGCATCTTCTGAGCAAAGAGCCCCTGACGTGCTTCTCCTCAAGGCACAGAAGGTCACACTCCCGTCTCAAACAAGGGCGTCACGGGAGCGACTGCTTTTGATGCAACAGCCACGAGGTGAGGAAATTACTGTCCATCACGGGCAATAACCTGGCTTTATCTCCTCCTCTGCCTGCGGAGCAGGAGCAGGAAGGATTCCTTCAGCTGCCAGGCAAAAGATTCTTCCTACTCTTGTCGCCTGCTTCAATATTGAACTGAAAAGGCAGCCTCTCTTCTGCACAAGCTGAAAACAGCGCCAAACACCAGTAGTGTCTTGTTTCTTTACTTGGACTATCTAAAGCCTTTCTCCTCCAGACTTCTGAACCTTCCTTGCACCTTCACAATCTATTCTGGCCACCTCACTATCCCTCCACTCTCTATTCATGCCGCCAATAGTTCCCGGTGAGTCACTGCAGATTTGCTTAAGTGAATCCCGATCTGAATTGGGTCAGATATTCCAGGGGGGATTGCTCTTTGGCAGAGCTGAAATCATCTCCCTAATTTCTCTGTTGCTTATCCCTTGACATGACCCTTATTCCACCTCCAAGTGTTCCAAGCAGACTTTCATTCCCATGCATCGCTGCCTTGGCATGGGTCAGTCCCCTCTTTTGGTCGAGGCTGAAATGTGGGAGAGAATGTCTTTTCAGCCACAGATCAGCTCTTGATCCTTCACGTCTCACTCCTTTCAACCGGGACACTTTAAAGAATATGATCACCACAATCCCGTCATTAACATACTTCAGCCTTTCAATGGGTGCCCTCATTGCAGGAGCTGGTTCTGAGAAATAATGTCTACAATCTCTTTCATTGAAACACACACAACTCCTGCTGTCACTGAATACTGCTGGTGGAACAAACTGCCTTATGGAAAGCAGCTCTCTCACACCTTAACTGCTTGACAGAACCCAGAGAAGGGAGCTTTCCGCAGTTCCTCAGCCCACGGGCACAATAAGGAGAACAATCCCAGCCCGCTGGGGAGAAGGCGGCCCACTGAATCCAGGTATGGCTCAATGGCTACTTCAGAAGGGGATTCCTAAACAGGCCAAGATTACACTCCACATTTCCCTCCCTGAAAAAGGGCTCTTTAAATTAACAGACTTCCTCCTCAAGCAGAGCCTTGAGAGCCCTGCACCTCCAGGCGTGACCAAGTGCAAAGGCCGACTTACTCCCGCTGCAGAGTTTTCATATTCCACAGTGACAGGGAGCCGTCGGAAAAACCCACGGCGAGCTGGTTGCTTCTGCTGATGTAGCACAGGGTCGATATTGCTGTTCCTGAAGGACACTGTAACTGAAGGCAGAGATGTCTCCCTGCTCTGCTCACGGCTGCTCTTCCTTGTGAAACGCCAGCAGCAGCTCTAGTGACAACTGTTAGACCTGCACGCACAAAACCACACAATAAAGGAATGCGTTAGGCCATTCAGGTTGCATTTGAAACACTGACGTGACAACATGGATGATCTAATTCTACTGTCCCCGGCAAAATACCCATTGATGCAATACTTTGTCTGCTCTTCCCATTTTGTACGCATTCAGAGCACATAGGAACTCTCTGACTGGACAGGTATCCTCGCTCCTATTTCAAAACCAGGTGAAAGCGAAACCTCCATAGACAAATTCTTCCTGGGCTCTGCACATCAGCAGTTTGGGCCTCACGGTGAAGCTACTTGAAGTGACACCAGCTCCCGAGGCCACTCTTGTAAGAGCAAAAACAGCATATGCAATCCGAGTACACCAAGTACAGGTTCCGTTTGGTCAAATGCAGGGATTTTGGTAAGGCATATTTACTTTAAAAAACAAGCCTCAACTTTGCCCCGAGTCAATGAACAGAAGCAGAAGAACATTCCCAGGAAATAGGGCACGTCCGACACACCTTCCTGTCAGGCAGCTGCACCGACTCGGATGGTCAGATTCCTACCCCTCACTGGTGAGAATCACCGTGACAGAGGGACCCTGGTGGGAGGGGGTATTTGTAACCTTAGGAGGAGTATGAAGCCACTCCCATTTTTAATCCTTTCAGGGCCAGACGATGTCAAACCGCCACCTGTCATCAGCAGTCATAAACGTCTGCACAGCAGTAGCTTCAAAGCGGGATGCGTGTTGTTGATTTAAAAGACACAAGTTTTCTTACTTTTCCGTTCAAGTTTAGAAACCGCAAGCTCACCCGATGGTTCATTCTCCCTCTGACTGCAAGAGAGATCATCCAAACCAAGGTCCACCACAAGCAGATGACCAACATCTGTCGCCACCGCTGCCACGCCACAAAACCCTTGCAGAGCCCGGTGCAGGTGCCAAGGCCTCGCGCTGGCTCCTCCGGGGTTAGTTATGGGCTCTACAGCAGTTACCTACAGGAAAACTACAAGTTAGTGTTTCAGCTCTTTGACAAGCTTTGATAGAAATCACTCAAAAGTGAAGCCAGAATCAGCCCATCAGAAGCAAGAAAGTAAATACAGGTTTCTCAGACTTAAAAACACAGCATTGATCCCAATTATATCCAGACAAAACAAACAAACCAACCAACCCCCAAAAATGTCCTGTACAAAAATCCGTTACTGCCTTCCGTTTACTGGGTTTCCTGCAGGGATTTCGCTGAGCTCACTCCAACTGCAATGGTGCCGTCTATTATCACAGCTTACCAAGTTCCATTTTCCACTTAGAAACCATTAACTCAAAGACAACACAGAAAATCCGTTAAATGCAAGAAACTTGACCGTATTTAAGGGACTGGAGTAAGAAAGGCCAAACTCACTCTCGCTCTCCCACGGCCCCCAGCCCGTCAGCACTGGGATACAGCCCACGCCTTCTTTGCCAAACAGGTACTAGGGCAAATCTCGGCTCTCAGTCAGACGCGGCAGCGGCCAAGTTGCAGGGGAGACACACCGCTGCCACGGCAAGGGAGTATTGTTACAGAGAGCGGAAGGGAGATACCAGCTTAGGGAAAGCTACACCAGTCCTCATTTAGAATCAACAGAGCAACCAGGGAAAGCAGAAAAGTTTTCAGTGCCGAAACAGCGGCAAAAAGCCCAGCAGCTGGTTCGCCAAAAGCCAACTCCGGCTGAGGAGACGCGCACGCTGCTCTGTTACACGCGGAGCCGCCTGCCAGCAGCTTTAGTACAAGGCCCTGATGGAGACAGACCTTTCCGCACCTGCAGCCCCTCCCGGGACAGCCCTGACGGCTCCAGCAGAGACACCAGCACGTGAGGGCTCCTGCACTAAGGCTCCACAACAAAAGAACACGGGCTGCCCTTCAGCCTCCTTGCATAATGTCACACAGTGACACCAGGGAGCTTTACATCAACAGCAACCTGTTACACGACAACGGAACAGAGCAGTGAGCACCACAAGGAGTCCTTTTTTTATATAGATTGGGTTTTCTCCCCAGAGGTGGGGAAAAATTGACCAAACCTCGAAGCCCCAAAGTTCTCTCCCCTCCCGTATCAAGCACTTGCTGTGACTGCGCTGCCTGGCAATCTGCTACAGAATTTACCTTTCCCCTGGGCCACAAGAATTCTACTCCTAGAAGTGCCCGCAGTATTTGAGACAACTTTATATTGTTTCACACTTCCTGGAAATCAGATGAAATCTCCAATCTTCTCAGCTACTCAAAGCACCACCAAAAGTGCGTTGATTATTCGAATTCTTGCTGCTCCAAGCCTTGATGACTCTCAGGAGGAAAGCAGAAACACTGCACATATCGTGCTGTGGAATCAGCCAAAGTTCCCGTGTTGCTGTAAACTTCTTTTTCTTTTAAGGTCTCGTTTTGTTGTTGTACAACTGGCCCCAAATCCACCTTTTCCACTTTTGCATACAGGTTCCCAGTTTTAATGCTTCAGTTTTCCCTGTAGAAGCTCCTGGAACTGCCTATTTTCCCACGGCACCAGCCACTGGCTTTGCACACTCTCCTACACTGCTGCCAGCTCCTTCTGGGAACGAACGCAGAAATCCTGTCTCAGCTCCCTGACTCTGCATGCTGCCCTTCTGCCTCACACAAACCAGCAAGAGTGGGGAAAATACCATTCCAGAGCTCTGAAACATGCAACCGTTATAAACCAATTTATACCGTTAATGTTTTCAATTCAGATTTGCTTTTACAAGTCTGAATGACTGCACGTCTATGTCAGCACACAGCTTGCCTTTCCATCTCAAACGCTGAGATTTATCCGGACGATCGGCAAACCCACACAGCGGAGCACCAACCCAGCTCAGCTCGTTAGAAATCACCACCACACAAACGCTCACTGCCCGCAATCACACTGTAGCGCTACAGACAAACAAACCCCGCCTGGATTCTAGCAAGTCAAACCAAACCACGCTCTGGAAAGCTGAGTAATACGGAAGTATTTATCTGTCGCAGATTCTAAGGTGGTAAAGACAGAGGGAACCTTGATGTTCCATTACCTTAAGGTGACTCTTGTCTACACTCAGACAAGGAGCCGAGGGGAAAGGACGTCATCTGAGTTTATGGGTTAGAGAAGGCAGGGAAAATTAGCAACGTTACACCAGAGTATCCCACCGGCACAAGCACCATATGCAATAAGCAGAGGTTCAAGGGCTTCAGGCTGAAAGTCAGTCTGTAACCACCTGCCAGGTAACGCAGTGAAGCCTGTTTTTTCCCATCCTAAGTCAACAGAAAAATGTGCTTTGCTCTAAAGTCACCTGCTTGCTAGTCCGAGACTCCTGGGAATGTGCCGAAGTCAGCTACAGCACAGCCATGGAAGTCTGAGATGTTTTAAAGACAGTATTTCTGACATAATGAACCATTCAGGACATGTATGTTACCAACACTTGAAAGGCAGGGTGAGGACGAGTTCTTTGTCACTCTGGCTAAAAAAAAAAGGTAGTTTTCAAGGCCTTTTTGTCAAAGTGGAGAATGAGGTAACTACGTGCTCTACTGTAAAACCAGAAAACTTGTTTGACTCTCAGCAAACTCAAAGGATAACGGTACCGTTAACCCCACGATTTCACATCAAGGTGCTCTCGACTGGACACTCTGCAGTGACAGTATGATGACACAATAGAGAAAATGGACGTCCTAGCAAAGGGACGCTCCAAAGCTGCTCCTGAAACAGCGTTATGCAGCACCTGACAACGTTTCCCCCATTAAAAAGCACCCACCCTTCCTGGCAGAACTACTGCTGTAACCACGCTCGATGTTCCAGGGTCGTACAGGCAGAGAACACTTCCCTCTGCTTCTCTCAAGCCAACCAGCAGCCCCGTTCCCGTCTGCCAGGAAACCTCCTTCACCACGCGGATGGTGGGAGGCTGCTCACGGGCTCCACTGAAACGGTGTGCAGAGAGCCGCTCTCCCGTCACAGCGCTCACGACCTCCAGCTGAGGGCCACACGCCAGCCAGGCCAGCCCATCTCTCCCTGGAAGAGGAGAAAAGGCTGGCTAAAGCAAACTCCCAAGAGAGGGTTGAAAACAACGGGAAAATCACAATCACTGCCCCTTTGCTTCAACAGAAGTACCTCACAGAGCAAGAGAGGCTTACCGAATTCGGGTGGATTATTGAAAATCACCCACTGAATCCTCAACCAATGCATCGTAAAATGAACCACCTTATGATTTTGCATTTGGACTTGTCATTCCTGCACTGAAGAATTCTGCTTGTTTGGGATAAAGATTACAATAGATTGGTCTCTAGTCTTTATACCATATTCAGCTTGGTTTTGCTAGAAATCATCTAAATACATATGAGAATACAACTCTTAAAGCATACTTCAAATATGGCAAAATCTCAGCCAATTCTTTTCTAGTTGACTAACTTTGCTCGACACATGCCTACTTTGGGCAGGGATTTGGACTTCAACAAGGAATTACCTTAAAATGGGCACTGCGGGAGCCAATTTCAACTTTTACACACGCTGATCACAGAGAGAAGTTAGCACATTTAGTTTCACTGAACTACTTCCAACACAAAGGGAGTATTAACTCAACTACTGCACTTACAGTCACACAGAGAGATTCTACATGGTCTCAGCAGAAGCCCGGACACCCAGGCAGGCCCCCGGCTCTACCTTCAGATCACCGACAAAGTCAGCTACCTCATCTGCTCAGCCGCTCTCAGCAGCTCTCCCGGGACACTCCTCTGCGTCCCATTAAATATCTGCAAACCTGGCTGCAGCGCCTAACAGGGCTTACCTCTGCCTTCTGTTTTTAGTCAGGCTAGGAAAGAAAAAGCAGGGGAGGCTGCCTCTCTAACACTGTGGGAGAACTAGTTCTGCACGGGATGTTATGATGGTACCAATAAATACAGCCCAAAACCACACCAGGACTCTTTTGTAAACTGCCTTTCATTCCATTAGAAGTTGAGGAGGGCTCACTGACTTGCCCGTGTTATTTTAATAGCTCAAGACTGCCGCAGGCTGTTGTCCTTTCAAAGTTTAACTCTACTAATGTTTTAATGTTAACATTTTTCATCATTTTGTCATAGCTCACCCTTTCTGTTCTCTCAAAACCTGACGCACCTGAGCAGCACCAACCTGACACAGCTGATGCTGTGACCCCGTGCCTCAGGTCACCTCCAGGCAGTAACAACTTCACAGCAAGACCCAATTTCAAGGAAAAGGCTCACCTCTGCAGAACTGCCCGCGCAGCACAGACCCTCGGGTGAGCTCATCTTCCCCAAGAGCCTGAATGGTCACCTCGGGAAACTGCAGCAGGCTGCTCGTTACCTGAGCCGCGAGGTCTCGCATTCTTCACTGTGAATAGAGAAGAAAATGCAAAAAGAGGCTCCTGACAGCCAGAGACATTTTTGAGATTGACAGAACTTTCATCCCTTTGCCGTGAATAATCTCCCGGCCACCTCCTGCGGCTCTTTTCCTTAACAAAAGGGCACTCAGGACAGGTTTGGATCTCACAGCAGAGCAAAAGCAGAATCCTTTGCTTTTCTGATGCCTACGAGATCACCAACAAAAAGGGACGCAGGGGTACTGACAGGATAAACAACACGGGAAAAAAGCCCAAGACACTGGAGTCAAGTCAAGCAAGGCGGCACGAGTCAGAGAGTGAGTTTTGCATTAAAAAGCTCCAGAAAATAAATAAAAAAGAACAAGTTGAGAAATTACATGTTTGAGCAGAATCACATCCAGCCAAGTCAGTGTTCTGGGATGTCACCGTTGACTGACATGTAGTACATGAAAGTCAGATTCAAAGGCCAACAATGTTACGGGCTTACTGAAGGAAAAGCTAAAGATACGGTCAGTCGCAGCTGCAGACGTGATGTCACAAACCAGGTTCACTTCAGTGCCACCAAAAGAGAGGCCTTGCTGCTGCCCCCATCTCTCCATCTGCTCCTTCCTTCTGCTCCTGTATCCCTGTGCCTTCCCTTGCCCTGACCTGCACACGGTTTAGAGCTCCTTAGGAGCCACATTAACTCCCCAAGCAGACAGGGAACGCACCCACAAGAGCAGAGAGTTTCCCACCAGCTTAGAGAGTGAAACGGGGTTGCAGAGAGAGCCAGCAAGCATAAAAGCTGGCACAAGGAAGGAGGCAGGACACTGCACCGGGGAGAAGGAGAGGGGATTTGCCCATCTCCATTCTGTGGCCGTAAGCCGTCCTGCTAGCTCATGCACGTGTCAAACCACACACTCACTTTGCAAGGAGAGCTGCAAGAAACCCCTTCGCTTTTAGAAAGGGCAGCACCCAAGGCACTCTCAGCCAGCTCTGGACTCCCTCGTGCACGTAGAGGCTCACTCTCGCACGGAGGGAGGCTGAGGCTGACGGGCGTCATTCGTTCACTCAGCCAGATGTGGAAGCTAAAGTGATCTCAGGGAAGCGTTACTTGGCGGTCAGAGAAGGGACACCATTGCCTGACACTGCTCGGGTCACATTGTCTAAGGAAAGAGGACAAAGAGTGGGAAGAAGCCAAAGAAGAAGAAATGGAAGAAAAACTATGCTCTGTTGAGAAAAACAGCATCCGCTTTGTTGAACAGCAGGGAAAGATCACAATTATAGAGCTTTTTGAATTACTATTCATGACTGGCTCAGTGACATTTTCCCCAGAAATACAGCCCCCAACAGCCCCGATCCCGTATCTGATGCAGACCACAGATTTCATTTCCCTTTAAATGAACAAACCCAAACCCGAGACACATCAGCATTTGACACTAGAGCCACTTTACCCAGCTGCCTCCTATGGTTATTCTCCAACACGACTATTCCTGCATGCAGGAGCTGCAGTCCCTCTCCAACGCGGCCAAGCTAGCAAAAGCTCCTCAGGTCACTCCTGAAAGTGTGCTCTGTTGCACACTGCTTGGCGTACCTGGACAGGCGGGCGCAGGCGCCGAGTGTCTCAGGGCAGAGCGCACACGCAGCCGTCCCGACAGAGGCAGAGCCCAGGGAAGACAACGTTCCCAGCGCTCCCACAGCGCTGGCCCCTCGCAGCACCAGTTCCAGAGTCACGGAGTCACAAGGGAGAGAAAGGCCTTCCGGAATCCCTGGGGGCAGCTGGTCCAGCCCCTGCGCAGGCAGGGTCCCCCAGAGCAGGCTGCCCAGGGCCAGGGCCCGGCGGCTGCTGAACCCCCACTGCTCAAACACACCCCTTGCAAACAGCCGCCTGACGAGGGGAGCTGCGGAAACGTTGGCAGCCCACGCGACAGGCCCCGGGGTTTGGGGACTCGCTCCCACCAACTGAAGTATCCTCTCCTCCACACCAGTAAAACACCACCCCACCAGCAGGGGCTTGTCACCATTCTTCCTCCAAAGCTCTGTCCGACGGCTCACTAGGCAGAAGACACAAAGTTAAGGGAAGCCTGATTAAGTTCGTTTCACTGCCTTAAACCAGCAAAGCCCAGGCACGTGGAAGCAGGAAAACGAGCTGAAGCAGGCAGGGAATGAGGAGCCGCCCTCAGCAGAGCAGGACACGGCACCGTGTGCCCAAACGCAGGTGACAGCTGCCAGCCAAGGCTGACACAGCCACCCTGACTGACGGGCCTAAGGCGGCACTTGAACCACCGCGCTCAGCCCCACACCCCAGGCGGGGGGTCAGCGGTGCCGACAGGATTAAGTCCTGACTGACTCCCGACAACAGACGCTGTCGCTGACTGACGCCAGCCAGCTGAGTGCGGGCAGGCGATGCTGGCCGACTGACGCTGGCCGACTCACTCTGGCCGACTGACGCACGGCTCGGGGCCTCCTTCTGCCCTCGCACCTGGGCATCACCCCTGATGGAGCTGGGCGGGCAGAGGGGTCCCTGGCGCGGCCACTCATACCTGTCGGGCAGAGCTCGGGAAGCTGGAGAGGCCCCTGACTAGCAGAGGCGCTACTTAGCGACACGGAGCCGCTACTTAACAGCAGCTGAAACATCAGTGTGCCCTCAGCACTCTGCCAGCGACGCTGACGGACATTAACTCTATCCCAGCTACAACCGGCACAGCTCTGAAGTTTTTAACCACCTCTCCCGTGGAGAGGAGTGTGGATTAAATGCCCAGCTCCCCGTTGGCTGCAGACCACAGGAAGGCACCAGAGATGGCTCTATAATTTTGTGTGAGGGAAAGGGCTGGGGACAAACCAAACGCGTTCGATATCTAATACTGTGATCACCTGCGCAGTTAGGCTCTCTTCTCAAACTCCTCCTTCCGCCTGTCAAGAGGATTTAACTACATAAGTAAAAAGGGAAAAAAGCTTCCTGCCTTTTTTCCCTTTAAGTGAGAAGAGTCCTTTCCTGTTCAGGCTCTGCTTAAGCCTTAAATAGAGCTGGTGACAAAGTAATTCCCTGATCTCCTCTTTCTGCTTTCAGAAGATCAGGTGTGATGTTTTGAAGTAACAACCGTGGGAGCTGCACTTACATCCGTCACAGGAACTGTTTCCACAGCAGGCACTAACAGCGGCATCGGACATTGTATCTTCACAAATGAGACACAACAACTCATCTGGACTAGGATCACCAGAGCAGGATGAGGAGGAAGAAGAGGGCGATGGCTCCTCTGGCAAAAAGGGAGGCTTTTCCTTCTTTCCTCGCACAGAAGCTTCCCTGGAGGGGGAGAGGGCCTGGTGGGAGAGAAAAGTTTAAAGATGGCTCAAAGAAAACTCTTCCAAGCTTTGGGCCAGTGGGTTTCTCAATGCTCTGCTGCACACTGCCAGTACATTTTCACTCCCCCTCTGCCATGGCAATGCCCTGGGGCAGTTCTTCCGTGAAATCCCCCAGATCCTCAAGCTCTCCTGCTCAGACACCTACCTCAGGGAAGTCGGGATTCTTGTGGTTAGTGCCTGTTTAGTGTTTGGCTGTTTTGTTTTCATCCTTTTCTCCTATGTGCAGATCTTCAGGGCTGTGCTGAGGCTCCCCTCTGAGCAGGGACGGCACAAAGCCTTTTCCACGTGCCTCCCTCACCTGGCTGTGGTCTCCCTGTTTATCAGCACTGGCACATTTGCCTACCTGAAGCCCCCCTCCATCTCCTCCCCATCCCTGGACCTGGTGGTGGCAGTGCTGTACTCGGTGGTGCCTCCAGCAGTGAACCCCCTCATCTACAGCATGAGGAACCAGGAGCTCAAGCAGCCCATTGAGGAAGTGATTTCATGGATATCTGTCAATATCAATAAACTTTCCATCACTCTCCAAAAATGACATTTAGTGTATCCCAATGAAGACCTTTACTTTGTTTATTGATTTATTTTTTTTCAGCTCTACCTGTTCTATTATTTATTGTTGTTACGTTCCTACATAATCAATTGTATTCATCTTACCCTCCTTATAAATGAACCTACCCCTGTCTATTACCTCAAACCTGTATTGATGTTTTTTGTAACGCCTTTTCAGAGCTGACGCTCTCACAGCATCTCTGTAAGAAAATGATGCCTCCATCAGGCAGGACCTCAAGATTTGGCTGTTCTTCCAAAGCTGATGTCAACAACAGGCCCAGGAATTTCCCCCCAAAGGGCCTGAGCAGAAAGCTCATCGTCACCTTGGTGGCTGTTAGAGATCAAGGGTTGGGTTTAGGACACATCCCTTGTTGTCAATTGACAGAGGAGGCAGTGCATGCTCACCGAGATGCTGCCATACTGCGCTGTCCCAGCGCGCGGCAGGGCAGAGGCATCCTCCAGGAGAGGAATGTGGAGCTGCCTGCAGCGCCCGCAACACGTGCCACATGGACCGTGTCACTGCCTGGAGCCCCACAAAGTGAGAGATCGCCCAAGGGGGAGTCAACCATAGGGAAAGCACTAAATCAACGTGCAAGACACAAAATTATCTTTCTTAATGCGGTAGGTATGATGGAAATGTTGAGAACATTAAAAAAAAAATGAAGCAACAAAGAAATAAAATGAAAGATGTAGAGAGGAGGAAGTGTCCTCTTGCAACTTGAAGCTTCAAACACTGTTGGTGTTGCTATCCTCCTTGCTTTGTTCTGTCTTGTTTTAATATCCTGATCTGTGGGGGGATTTCGTGTACTGCCTTTGTTTGCAAAAGCAAGTGATCCCAGGATTGGGCTGGGATGCAGTTACAGGGACACGGGCACGTGGTGCCAGTGTAGGTGCCCTGGGACCCTCTGCCCAGGCTCCAGCTGCCGCTTCCGAGGGCCTCTCGTCTCCAGCAGGTCCCCTGTGACAGCTGCCAGTGCCAGGCATGGGCTGCAGAGACACTGGCTCCTCCAGAGGCAGCGCTGGACACTCACGGTCAGACAGCGGAGCCCTGCCTGGAAACCAGAGAATTTCTGACACGTGTTTCAAAGGATGAGCACGACGTCCTCAGCTGAAACGACTGAATACTTGCAATGAAATGTCAGTGTTTCCCCATGGTTTCTCGAAATGAGGAGTTTTCAGGATGCGCATTAATAGCAAGAGCAGAGCTATTGACCTTCCACTAGACTTGCATTGTCAGTGCTCTGTCTATTAGGCTGTGCATTTCATCTCCCTCATCTTTCACGCATTCCCACCTGTCCTACCTAAACTGACCACGTCTGACGTCACCTTTCCAGCAGCCCATCTGCACAGAAACGCTTGCAATTGCTCTCCAGATTTCCCTTCCCCTCACTCTTTGCTCATTCGGCACCTCTCAAATACACAGTTGCTGCTTTCAGCAGAAGGGAGTTAAAGGCTGCCTATTGTTCCATAGACCGTCTAAATGTGTCTTTACCCAACTCTTTAACTGCGGTTTTTTTATCATATCTTTTCTGTCAAAAACATTTCCTGCATGATTTTGCCTTGTGGAAGGTGAACCTCATTTGTGGCAGCTGTACTTGGCATACAATTGAGGGGTGGGTTTTACTTCAATGGTGAACCTTATCGATTTTACTTTCTTTGTTCAAAAAATAAGAACCATCCCCCTTTGCCTGTGTGCGGCCAGTTCTCAAAGGAAAGCAGGTGGGAGCTGGTATGAAGGAGCTGCAACACCCAGCTGCAGAGACCAGTGGAGCAGTCTGATGTAAGGAAAAGCAGCACAAGACCCAGGTGCCTGACGAGAGACATGCTGGGGCTGGGGAGGTGTGGTGGGAGGTTGTCCTTACTGCGTCAGACCTGAAGGGACAGCTTCTCTGACCAGTCCAGGTCTCCCTAGGAGAGACCCTGGGTCAGTATCTATTGGAGAGTGCTGCCATCGCCTCTCCTCTAAACTGAAAAATATTAATCTACACCCTTTAAAATAAAAAGTCCTTTTTATTAGAAGCTCCTTGAAACCTTTCTCCATAAGTCACCAGGAAACTTCTCTAATTAACTGTACAAGACTTGAAGTAAATTAGAGGAAGAAATAGAGCTCGTTTGGGCTTTCTTTATTTTAATGAGCCCCATCGCGTCTTTGGTGCCGAGTCCTTCAACCTTGGGACTGAGAGGAGATTGCGCAAACCTTTCCTTAAGTTAAAGTCAGAAAAAAACCCTGAAGTGTCTTGAAGTAGGACTGAGTCTCTCTGAGGAGGGCCATTGCTGAGACAGGCTCCCCAGGGACTCGTTAGGGCAGATAACTGGAAGCCGTGACTCCAGGGAGGCCAAGGTAATGTGCCGGCAGCTCGGACGCTGGGGAAACCCTGGCTTTGCCTCATGAAGCAGAAAGGCCAAGCTCTGAGCCCCAGCCCCGGGGAAGGCAGATCCTGTCCCTCACACAGCGCTCAGGGCCCTTCCTGGGGCAGGGGGCTGTGGGGTGTGTGATGGTGAGTGAAGGACAAGGGTATGGCAGCGCCCAGCCTCACTGGGGTGTGCGAGGAGGCGAGGAGGCCCCCGTGCCTGAGGACAACGTGTCTCCTCATAGGCCTTGCTGGCAGAGACACTTGCCAGAGCCACGGGGACAAAGCCTTGGGTTCTCCTGGCAGCTCCCAGCCTTGCCAGTGCTCTTTGCCTTCTCTACCAGAGCTTGCCCTGTGCTGTCCCACAGCCGATGCTTCGTCCCTGCACGCTGGAGACACCCCCCTCGCTTCCCCACCTTGCTCTCACCTGCCATTGCCATACAGTCACTGACGTCTGTCTGTCCTCACGCTCTGTTCTGTGAAACAGAGACGGACTGATCCCATCCTCCTTCGGGAGGACTTCATGTACCACAGCACGACCCTTTGAGGGACATCTCTTCCTCGTCATGGCCACTACCCACCTCCCAGGCTGCCCTGTGTGGCAGTGCTGCTCTCTCCTGCTCTTCCCTCCCTCCAAGGAAAGCTCCACCACTGGGAAACCACCCTTCAAGCAGGCGTCCCAGCGCGGCAGCCTTCCCGTGGCCTTTCCCCTGAGCACCAGAAGTAACCTCACCGTCATCCCCGCAGGCTGCCGCCCTTCAGCTTCTCCATAGACACGGCCAAGCTGCGTGCCTGCTGCTGCCCCATCAGGCCCCCGGGCAGCAGAGACACGACACCCAGAACAGAAGCCGCCTTCGTGCAGTGAGCCCGGCTCCTTCGGCAGAGGGGATCTCACGGTCGCTGTGCCAGCCAGGTGCCTCCTGCCGGCCTCTCGGAGATGCTGGCAGGTGTCAGCTTACAAGCCCCTACCCCAGCCATGGGTCAAGGGCTGACCCACCGGCTCTTTCAGAAAGAAGTGACCTCACAGTCCCTTTCCCAGCCACGGTCCTGCTCTTGGCCTGTCACCTCCAGAGGCACAAGTGACCTCCCAGACCCCTTCACAGCCTTTGGCTTCCTCCTGGATTGGGAGTTCCCGAGACACAACTGACCACACAAGATGTACCCAACCGTCACCCTCCTTGTGGCCCTGTAGCCCAGGACCTGAGCAGATAAAAGTAAGCTTGGTTCATCAAATTTATCAGAGGGATTTCCTACCAATACTTTGAGTGGAAAAGTGTTCCTCAGAGGAACTGCTGTATTTATATGGTGCATTTTCTATCTCTACTTCTGCCTCTCAGGTCTTTCTTCTTCCTCTCTCTGTTCTGTCTTCAAAGAGCTCTCCAACGACAAGAGGGTCATTAAATGAGAGAATAACTGGGGTTGGAAGAGACCCCTGAACACCATTGTGCTGCGTGTGCCTCAGATGGAGTCAACTTCTCCAATAGCAGCCCATATACTGCTGTGCTACGTACTCCTGGCTAGAACAGTGTTGATCACTCTAGAGTTGACTATATGAGATGGATCAAGGTCTTCCTGTAACTTGGCATCATCCCCAAGGAGTTGAAAATGTGTTTTGTCCCATCATACAGAGGGATACTAAAAAGGTTCCACATGGGGGTCGAGGGCTGGTCACTGAGGGAAGCAACCAGTAAGTGTCTGCCAGGAGGACTTTGTACCATGGATGATATTTGACCCTCATCAGTCAGCCAACTTCCCACCCACCACATACTCCACTTCTTCAGTCCAGCTGTCAACAAGCTGTCAGGTGTGTCCCTGCCCCCATCCTTTCTGCCCCACAGGCTGTAGGTGAGAGGATTGAGCAGGGGCGGGGATGGTGTTGGAAAAGGGCATCGTCAGACTGTCTCAGGGGGGCTGTTCTGGGCATCACTTAGACAACGATGAGAGAGGCTGTAGAAAAGAGTGGCACTAGTGAGGTGAGAGGAGCAGGCGGAGAAGGCCGCCTGCGTGCCCAGCTGGGCAGGAGGGCTGCCCCAGGGTGGCAGCACTGGTGCACACAAGGGATGCCAGTGTGAGCAGGAAGGGGAGCACTGCATCTAAAACCCAGGTTCTGAAAGCAGAGAGCAGGAGTGTCATGGTTTCACTGCAGGAGAGTGCCAGCACTGGGGCAAAAACCACAGAAGAAATGGTCCAGTACATCAGGGCAACAAACCTTCATCCAGCCCAGGCACTCTGCAGCCCCTCGTGCCAAACTTGCTCCCCAGCACGACAGGAGGGAATTGGCCCAGGGGCTCCTCAGGCAGCTCCTGCTGCCCCAGGGACAGGGCAGCCTGCCCCAACCGGGCACCTGCACCAAAGGATGTCTCTGTCCGTGCCTCACGGGCACACACACAGTGCCCTGCTCCTCTCCCAGCACATCCCATCTCCCCACAAGATGCTTTCCCCAGCTAAGCATACCTGTGCTGGCCAGGCCCCCCATTCCTGCACCCTGCCCCCATGCTCCCCACAGCCCCCGAGCTGGCGGTGCTGCGCTGCAGAGAAAGTGGGCTGTGGTTCACTGAGGGTAAGACAAATCACCCACCAGCCTCCTTTCCCTGTGCCTGCTGTGTCCCCTGGGCTTGCTGAGCTCCTGTTTGCCACTTCACACCCAGATCTAGAGTGTTGTTTCTGGGCGACACCGTGCTGGACAGGCTGGTGCTCAGTGGGGTCCGTTCACTGCCAAGTCCCTGGCACACGCTGTCCCTCCCTGCACATCCCCTCTGCTCTCCTGGCAGCTCCCAAGTCCCTCCAGAAAAACATTCACCTGCCATCAGCCCTGTCACACGCTCCAGAGACCCAGGAGGGTCAGTCAGAGACCATTCACCACCTGCATGGGTGCTGGCCACCAACAAGCACCACCTGAACCAGCCCTCAGTCCCTTGAAGGCCCTACTGGGACCATGACCTCATCTCACTGAGCCCATGGAGAGCAAGCAAAACAATGAACCGATTCCTTGGGCATGCTCTTGAGAGCAACTCTGGAAGAAGACATAAGCCTTCAGGTACTGCACTCAGGAGATGCCCTTTCCTGATGGAAACGGTGTTGTGGTGTTATGTGCCTTCCTGAACGCACAGCACTAGAACACAGCAGGACCGTGACCAATCTCCAAGAGCACTCAGGCCTTACACCCGCTCAGCAGCTCAGGAGGAGAGTGTGGACGTGGGAAGAGAGCAGCTCTGAAAAGACCAAGAGCTGCTGCTCCCTGGCAGCGCTGCTGTGCCGGGACTCTTTTTCCCCCCACCTACGTCCACAGGCACGGCCCCTGCAGCTTCATAGAGGTCTCAGAGGAAGGGTCTTGCACAAAAAAGTTGATGCAGGGTCCTTTTTTTTTTGTTTAAATACACAGAGTGCACTGTTCCTCATTTACACAATCTCTGGGTCAAATTCAACAGTAGACAGTGAATTAGAAGTGGGATAGATAATAAAACTTTATTGTGCACTTGCACACACCCCAAAAATATTTCAAGGTAAAATAGGCTTGTCATGAGTTCCATTCTGAGTGCTGTGGAGAAGGCAACAAGCAGTTTCTTGCACCTGAAAAACATCCAGTGATCAGTTTCCCCACTGCATCCTTGAGCTCCTGGTTCCTCATGCTGTAGATGAGGGGGTTCACTGCTGGAGGCACCACCGAGTACAGCACTGCCACCACCAGGTCCAGGGATGGGGAGGAGATGGAGGGGGGCTTCAGGTAGGCAAATGTGCCAGTGCTGATAAACAGGGAGACCACGGCCAGGTGAGGGAGGCACGTGGAAAAGGCTTTGTGCCGTCCCTGCTCAGAGGGGAGCCTCAGCACGGCCCTGAAGATCTGCACATAGGAGAAAAGGATGAAAACAAAACAGCCAAACCCTAAACAGGCACTAACGACAAGAATCCCGACTTCCCTGAGGTAGGTGTCTGAGCAGGAGAGCTTGAGGATCTGGGGGATTTCACAGAAGAACTGCCCCAGGGCATTGCCATGGCAGAGGGGCAGTGAAAATGTACTGGCCGTGTGCAGCAGAGCATAGAGGAAACCACTCGCCCAGGCAGCTGCTGCCATGAGGGCACAAGCTCTGCTGCCCAGCAGGGTCCCGTAGTGCAGGGGTGTGCAGATGGCCACGTAGCGGTCGTAGGCCATGACCGTGAGGAGAAAAAATTCTGCCGACATCAAAAAGAAAAAGAAAAAGAGCTGTGCAGCACATCCCACGTAGGAGATGCCCCTGGTGTCCCCGAGGGAATTGGCCATGGATTTGGGGAGAGTGGTGGAGATGGAGCCCAGGTCGAGGAGGGAGAGGTTGAGGAGGAAGAAGTACATGGGGGCGTGGAGGCGGTGGTCGCAGGCGATGGCGGTGACGATGAGCCCGTTGCCCAGGAGGGCAGCCAGGTAGATGGCCAGGGAGAGCCAGAAGTGCAGGAGCTGCAGCTCCCGCATGTCTGCGAACGCCAGGAGGAGGAAGTGGGTGATGGAGCTGCTGTTGGACATCTGCTGCCTCTGGGCGTGGGTCCTATAGGAAAAGACAAAGACAAGTTAAGACAGGTTTCTCTGAGCAAAAACTATGCCATTTCTTTTAGATCCTCCCACTGTGTCACGCAAAACTTTTTATACCTCTGGGGAAAGTTTCATTCAGGTCCCTGACTTGAGCCTCACTGTGTGCTGGCTGAGCAGCCAGAACTCTGTGTGTGGCCTCTCGAGGAGTCATCCCTGCCCTGCTGCACAGGGTGCGTGGGAATGTGGCGGGGGAACAGGCTGGATATTCAGAATCTGTCAGACAAAACCACGCCAATCGCAGAAGGGCTTGTTCTCATTTGCACTCCCAGAGATAAAGAATGTGGGCAGCAGAAAGGAGTTTTAGAGAATTTTTTTCCTACCTGCACACCATGACTGGTTCTCTGAAGTCAGAAGTTCCTGCATTTCTGCCACGCTTGGAGTCACTGACTGTGAGACCTGCCTAAGGGGCAAAGGGATTCAGTGTGGCTCTGGGCAAAGTGATGGGGCTTGTTCCCAAGTGCCCTGCTCTTACATCTTTTGGTTTTGGAGGACAGTCTCACTCCTATGTTACTTTGAAAAGAAACCAGACACTGCTGAGAGCAGAGGGATCACTAAATGTCTCACCTTTTCTTAATGTATCTCAGCAAGGTCTCAGCACCTGCTTCTATACAAAGACACACATGGTTCATTTCGCAAACCCAACAGCATTTCCTCAGCTGTAGCATCTCTGCGCTTCTCCATGGGACATACAGATAACACCAAGATGCTATAGGAAAGATTTGCATCCTGGAGGGCAGCTCAGAGCTTGGAAGGACACCCCAAGGAGATGCCCAACGGTCCTGATGAAGAGAGCTCAGTCACGGGCACACAGCTCGTTCCCCAGCCACACAGACTGCTTTGCCCACAGCCCCACAGTTAGAGAAGAGCTTGGGCACCTCATTCCCATGGAGACACTTGCCTGGGAGGAATCTCAAGATCAGGGCCTGACTTGACTGCTGCAACTCCCATGCCCCGAAGAGCCTGACAGCAAGAACTAGATAAGAGGAACAATATCACAGGTAGTGCAGAAACAAGGACAAATGCAGTGATGGTCTGGCTCAGAGAGGCAGTGGAGAGACAGCCGAGCGCTCAGGGAAGCGTTACCCTCACCCAGCTGTGCACGCCAGCTCCCAGACATCAACATTGCCCTCCTTCCCACAGCATTTCTCATTTTAATTTCCTCTCATTCCCTGATCATACCCCTGCTGTCTGGACATTTTCCTCCTCAGAGCTGTTTGTCTGTGCCATGTCTTCTCCCTGTCAGCGCTCACAGGCCCATCCCAACCTCTGTGCACCCACCTCGGCCCTACAGAAACCTGCCTGTTTGCAGGGCACTGCCTGGGCACATCTTCCTCTTTGCAGGCGGGAAAGGGCAGGTCAGGACAGCCCTGGTGGGGCCAGCAGAGGTGATGCTGGTGCAGTCCAAAGGCAGAGGAGTGGCTGAAGGCACTTCAGGAGGCTCCCAGCAGACCTACTGCTCACTCAGAGTTACAGCTCAGGAGACTCAGTAGTTGTTCAAACATTACAGCTCCTATTCTATTTCTCCCATCCCCCCATCATCTCACCCTTCCCCAAGTAGGAAATCGAAAACAGACCCTGGAAAGGTCCTACTCATTACATCAATCCCCACCTTGTCCCGTCACACACAGCACCCTCTCAGCAGCAGAACCCTGCCCTGCCCCGCCGAGCACCGCTCCTTCCACCCACAGCCTGTCCCCACGGCCCCATGGGGAGCTCCCCGGGCAGGCTGAGCGCTGACCCTGGCATGGAGCAGAGTCCCTGCCGCAGCACAGAGTCCCCTGGGGTGCAGGGACCCTGCTCTGAAGGACAGCCCTGGGCAGCCCTGGGTGCGCACCCACCTTCATCCCACTGCAGCCATCCCTGGCAGAAGGGAGGAGGGGGCTGGCTTGCCCCGTCCCTCGGATGGTGCAGCAGGGATACCCAGCTCCGCAGTATGACACCTCCTCTGCACTAGACAAACTGTGAGAGTCCTCCTGAAAGACCCTAAAAGCTGTGGGAGGTGCCAACTTCAGGAGATCCCTTCAGCAACTGAATCTCATCTGGCCGACAACCAGAGAATTAATGTTTTAAATTCTGTGAAGATTTCTCCCCCAGTGAGATCTCAGCCATTCTTCCTCCCCAGGCTGACTTCAACCTCTCTCATTTATCATGTCTGCCCTCAGCCCTGCTGTGCTTGGCAGAGGAGCTGCTCCTGGGCAGAGCTGTCTCTCGGCAGCGCTGCCTCATTGCCAGCAGCTCCCTCCACGCCAGGAGCCCAGCCCAGCTCGGCAGCAGAGGAACAGCCCAAGGCAGCCCTTTCTCTGCCCCTGGGGGCTCCCTCCAGGTGTCCCTGGGGCTCCAGGGGAACCTGCTGTGAAACAGCCTGCAGGAATCCCTGATGCTCCCCCCCTCAGCTGGGGGGAGACACGGCTTTCCAGCACTGTTATTTCTCCTGTGAGGAAACGATTTGGGCACGACAATCACTTATATTGCCCCATCGTTAAACAGGACAGCAGGAAGGTGACAGGGAAGGATCTCCTTTCTCCAAACGGGCATGTGGTGATCCATTGAAGAGCCAGAGCTGTGACATGGTTGCAGAGCTCAGCACAGCTCATCTTCAAGGACAGCACCTTCCAAACTCAGCAAGGGTCCAGTTCCAAACTCAGTCTGAACTCGAAAGGCAACTCAAGGGCACCATAAGGAGTGTTTCCTACTTCAGGAACACTTAAAGGAGAAGCCAGGCCTGCCCATATTTGTATTTCAGCCAGGGTGCATGCCAGGAGAAATCAATTTTAGCAAATCTTTCCATAGGATCATAGAACCATACAATCAATAAGATTGGAAAAGACCTCTAGGATCATCAGGTTGAACCATCAGCCCAACACTACCATGTCTGCTAAACCATGCCCTGAACTGCCACATCTACACATTGTTTGAACACCTTCACGGATGGCGACTCCACCACCTCTCTGGGCAGCCTCTTCCAATATCTGACCACTCTTTCAGCAAAGAAATTTTTCCTAATACCCAATTTAAATCTGCCCTGATGCATCTTGAAGCCGTTTCCTCTCGTTCTACACTAGTAACCTGAATGACCAACCCCCACCTCACTACAACCTCCTGTCAGGTACTTGTAGAGAGCGATAAGGTCTCCCCTCTGCCTCCTCTCCTCCAGGCCAAACAACCCCAGGTCCCTCAACCTCTCCTCATATGACCTGCTCTCCAGACCCTTCCCCAGATCCGCTGCCCTTCTCTGGACACGCTTCAGCACCTCAGTGTCCTTCTTGCACTGAGGGGCCCAAACCTGAACACAATATGCAAGGTGTGACCTCACCAGTGCCGAGCACAGGGGCACCATCCCTGCCCCGATCCTGCTGGCCACATTATTCCTGATACAAGCCCGGGTGCTGTTGGCCTCCTTGGCCACCTGGGCACTCCTCAGGCTGCAGGCAAGGCTTCCCTCGGGCAAGGAGGAGCTCTGGGCACGTGGAAGCATCGGCAGGGCAAACATAAGATCTGTTTCTTCTTGAAATGCTCTTTCATTCTCTGATGCCTGCTCTTATTTGCTCATTTCCATTTCTTTCTCCCGTTGCAGAAGACTTGAGGAACGAGAGCGCCTTTCTGGGAGAGCTGGTGTTTGGGGATGGAGATACCGTTGAACTTTCCTGTGACAGCCACGGCTCTTCTGTGTCTGTTTTCTGGTTTAAAGACGGTGTCGGGACTCGTCCATCCTCCCGCATCACCCCCAAGTGCACCCGGGTCCTCGAGCAAAAGCAGTGCCACGAATGGGTTTGCCTTTGCCTGAGGCAGGAAGAACCCAGACTGTTTTCCCAGAGGCTGGTGCGTGACAGGGGGTGTGATACACCCGCTCCGTGCCGTGCCCTTTGGCCCAGGTGTCTGTGAGGGTGTTTCAGAAATGAGTCCCGTGTTCTGACTCAGTTCTCTCTGGGGTGCCATGTCGCCACAGCACTTGTTTTTCGAGCCCCAGGAGAGTGATCCGGGTGGTGGCGTGGGGCACGGGGTATGTTTCCCGCCAGCCGGGCGTTGCTTCCACCACTGTAAGCACAAGGCGCTTGCCTTGGCGGCTCTGTGGGAGTGTGATATAGTCCATTGCCGGGCCTGCCCATATCTGTATTTCAGCCATGGTCCACGTCCGATGCTTCCCCACAAGGCGACAGGACCCATCAGTGAGCAGGGCACACTGCTGCTCATTTTCTGGCAGTTTGTTCCACAGTGGGGCCTCTTCAGCACGTGGCACCCCCTCCTCTGGGGATATTCCAAGGTCTTTGCCCTCTGGCCAGCCCATGGTCACTTCCAGGATTCCTGGGCCACTGGGGTTTCCTATTCAAGCCCGCTGGGTGATCACTGCGACCCATTTACTCCATGTAGCACCACTCTGTGCTAATCCCACCTGGCACTGCTTGTGGTTCTCCCGAGTGCGGGGGCTTTGAAGAGCTCTTGGCGCACAACGGGCACCCAGCCTCTGTTCGCACCATACCCGATCGTCGCTCATGGGCTCTTCCCTGAGCCTGTCACACACCTCCCTCCTGCATCCTTCTCTCCCTGCCCATTAACATTACAATTGTAGTATCAAACTACCAGCAATCAGGCATTCACTAATAACTCATGGTCTAGTCTGGGTTTAAACCAAGTTCAAGAGCAAGGCACACCACACCGTTGGCTGCTGTGGGATGAGCCTGCTCTTGAACCACGCCGGGTGATGCACGGCCCAGGAGTGAGTGACCTGAACCAACAGGCACATCAGGCACCGTCACCTGCATTTTTCCTTCTGCCTCACGTATGGGTCACCCACACAGCTCAGTGCATTGGGAAACGCTTTTTATTTGAGGAACAGCTGTAATTCAGAAGGAACCGCAGAACATTTCTCTCCGAGCATCTCAAAGGCACTCGTTATCGTGACTGCTTTGGTGAGAACAGCATTCCTGCGATGGAAACCTGCAAGTTTTGCACAGAAGACAAAAGTACCAACAACATAAGAAACAAATGCAATCTTACCACGTGAAATTCTATTCTTGCATCGTATTTTCCAATTGGCCTAGACTAAGAGGTTACAAGCATTGCCTAACAACTCACAAGAGGCTATGGGTTGGCTTCTGCCTGGAGCTTGCTTCTTCCCCACCAGAAGCTATTTATGGTTGGTTACATGGGAAGGGATGAATTGCAGCAAATAAATGGAGTGCGCTGACAACCCTGAGAGTCATCTTCCATGAGAAGAGGTTCTGATGGGGGATTAAACTACTCAGTTATCTGCGGCCTTATTTGCACGCCGGGCATGTCCTTATAGTACAATCTGCCCAAGGTCTTGGTCTTTTCTCATGGCAAAAGGACAGCAGAGAAGGGCAGCAACTGACCTTCATTGCCCTCACGGCCAAATATACCAGAACTGAGGTTGATTTGGCCACAACACCTGTAGGAAAATCATCTGACAGCTACAGGCCTCTTTCCTGCTCTTTATCATTCTGCCTATTTTTAAGTAAATAAGGCAGAAACATGGCAGCAAGTGGGAAAAGGTTACTATTTGATCACACAATCAAGTCTAGCAAAATCCATACACCAATAGCTTGATGGTAATCAGGGTTTTAGTTTTAGCCATCTTAAATTCTCTAAACACATTTACCATAATATAAACACATGTATTTTGCATAACAAACATTATCATAACAGAAAAACTCTCTCTCAACTGGGTTTCTGCTCGTTTCCTACCCATAACTCTCTAACTTTGGCCAACACACGACTGCTGAAAGGTGCCCTTGGATCCACATTTCCTGCATTAGCTGGTTTTGTTACTGTCGAGATTGGCTTTGGTCTTGCAGCTGTAAAGCACGAGGGAAAAACGATCAGCCTTGTGCAATCAAAGCGATGGTTAGTTGTGCGTTATATTCCCCCCCTAAAAATTACCTTCTCTTGGTCCGGACGAAGGCAGATGGTAAGGCTTGGCTCTCTCTACAGCCAGCGGCCTCTGACCTCTAGGAAGGGTCTTGCCGTGCTGGGCTGAGAGAGAATTTCTGGCAACTGCTCTCTGTCTCCAGCGAGGAGCACAGTCGTTCTGATGAACGAGAAGCATAAAGCAAGAAGTTAAATGTTACAAGAAGTTCATAGCACGGAGCTGTCGGTGCTATTTCGAATTAGGGAATACGTTTCCTCTACAGGTGCAGTAAAATACACCCCCTGCACAGAGCGGCAGCCAGTTCTGCCCATCAGCGCACACCAGCTTCACCCGGAATTTTAGCCAAGTGGAAGGAAGACTAGAATAATAGCAGAACCTACAACTTTAAGCTAAAACCATGCCGGCACCCTGCAGAACCTCATTCTGACACGCTTGTCAGCACCCACAAGTTTCACGTGGCTGACAAAACAGCAGCCTTTCCCTTGTTTTTCCTGAAACGCCACTGCCCCTGGTGACTGAATCTCCAGGGCAGCGGCGGGTTACGTTGGACAAGAGGAAGTGAGGATTAAAATGAGGAAGAGAAAGCTGCCTACACACCCCTTCCCCCGGGATGGAAGCTTTCAAACGCAGGACCTCAACCTTCCAGAACCACCCCACAAGTTTGCTTCCCTGGGAAACTATGGTTCTGGAAAGCAGCACATGGATCACAGAACCACAACAGAAGTTCCGATAACACAGAATTTGACCTGCCTATTTTGAGACTCAGAAGTTAGGTAAGAATTTCTGTCCTAAAAGTGGTAAAACGAAAGCTGTGGAATTGCAGACCTCACGCTATAACTTGAGGAAATAATAAAAAGAACAACCCATGATGCAAACGGTGCCTGCGGGTTGGCACCCAGAGCTGCGTGTGAGATACCAGAGATGACATACAACACACTCTTCATTCCACAGTGACCCAAACAACCTCCAATCATCCGAACCCTACATAACGTACGTCCCGGAATATCTGAATGGTAAGAGTGGCTGACAGGAAAGATACTTATTGTGCTGGTTTTGGATGAGAAGGGGTTAATTCTCCTCACCGTGGGGGGCAGCTGCCTTTCCGGCTTCCCGCGTGGCGGGGGGGCGGGGCTGGGAGGGGCGGGGCCATGGTGGGGCAGCTGACCCCGACTGGCCAATGGCACGTTCATTCCATACCATGTGACACCATGACCAGTATATTGAGGGGGGGCAGTGGCAGCGCAGAGGCGGCGCGGCGTTGGGTCGGTGGGCGGCTGCGGCGCGTGTGGTTTGTTTCGGCGGTTCCTTCCCCCTCTCCCCTCCCTTCCCCCCTCCCTTCCCCCCTCCCCCGGGGCTTTGCACCTCTCGTTGTTCTCCTTTACATTGCATTTCTACTGTTGTTTCTTTTAATTTTAATTATTAAACTGTTCTTATCCCAACCCACGAGCGTTACCCTTCTGATTCTCTCCCCCATCTAACAGTGGGGCAGTGAGCGAGCGACTGTGTGGGGCTGAGCTGCCGCTGAACCACGACACTTATTTAATCCTCAGACACAAACAAACTATTTGACGTGGAGCCAACAACAGCCTGGAACACAGAATTTCCAACTTCACAGGGTCGCTTTGGAGAAGTGAAATTTTTTGTTCAACTTTTAAGTTCAGCTGTAACGAAAGGTGCAGATGCTTATTGCAAGTATTTCAAACAAGGGTGTGATAAAGAAAGCAGGATTCTTATTGAGCACTGTTAAATCTAGTTAGTAACCCCTAAGAGAACCTTGCACACTTGGCAGGACTTTTACGCTTACCATGAGATGAACGTTCATCGCCTGGTTCAGCTGTGGGGCTGCCGTACAGTTGGCACGCTGCAGGTGCCGGGCTAAAAGAATCTCACGAGTCCGTAAAAATTTCTCCAAACACTTCTATGAGAAATAACACATTTGAAAACATATATGATGACCCTGCCTCTTCTCTTGGCAAAGAGGGGGTTCAGATTTTGCTCTTGCCCACACTTACTTGTTCAGAGTCTGTGAAAGGCAGCCTCAGGAAGTCTTCCACTAGTCCCATCTCCCGACAGATGTCATACATGTCTTTTAATAGCTCTTCCTCCTTTAACTGAGTGGTGTGTTCCTGCAGCAGAGCCCAAGCCTCCGCCATGCACCTGTAGTTAATTTTGTGAGACGTAAAGGCATATTAATGGTATCACCAAAAAGATGCCCCCCAGATATTGTGCTCAAAGTTCAAAGGAAGTGTAGGGGATGGTGATTTCTAGTGTTTGTTCTCCACCTCTCACAGTATTTGAGTGCCAAAATGGTGGCAGATATTTCTTTACCTATTGGACAACAGCACAGTGAGGAAAAGCCGCACTTCGCTACAGCTGGAGGCCGAGAGCTTCATCACCTGCATGTATCTGAGGGCTCGCCTATGCTCTCCTTGGCACATGAGGGACTGAAGAATTCGCACGTCTTGCCACGACACAGGTTTGGTTGCAGTTGGTTCAACAAAGAGGGCCAGGGAGCTCTGCAGAAGGTAGAGATCAGGTTTCTTAAGATATAGAGACACACACGCGCACAACAAAACGATTCAAAAGTGTCTTCAGTAAGGGTGAATCTCTGTTGAATAAACTTAGATGGTGACTAATGAAGGGCTTGGTACCGGACAGGTAAATATAAATGCTGAAGTGTCTGCAGAAAAAAATATTCCGTGAGCCGTACAGAACAAAGGGAGTCCTTTGACAGGAGGGATTCACACCTGGCCAGGATAACCAAATCTCCGTAGGCAAACATCACCTCTCATAAAGACAAGTCATTCTCCCAGGCAAACGGGTTATATTAACATTGTGACGGGCAAAGAACAACCTTCAGCATCAGAGGGAACATGAATTAGATTGAAGAGTCACTTTGGCGGTCTTCTGTCTCAAGTCTTGCTGCCAGGATGGCAGTTTGAATAGTTAAAGTCCCCAAACCACTGCTGTTGAGAAAGCGCTCGACTGCTCTGCTGAGAACAACCTGAACAGACGGCTTTGGCAAGTCACACGTCAAGCATTAACGCTGACTTCTTCATTGTCTTAATCCATTTCCTCTCAACGTAATTAAAACCAAACTGCAGATCATCACGTATTGCTGAAGGTGCTGCTCAAGCAGCATTACAAAAAAGAAGCTTCCCATGTTTTATCACCTGGTATCAGCTAAGCACCAGGGTTTTTACATCATTTGATAGATCATAGCATTGTATTGCAATGTGTGCCTAACTAAACTGTCACATACTTACATCATAGTCCTTGTGGTCTAGAAGCCAAAAACCTCGAATAAGCTTAACAAGGCCCGAAGGGATGGCAAAGGCAGCTGCGAAGGAGTCGACGGAAGGTTCTGTTTTGTTCGGAAAGGGATGCGTGATGTCTAGCAGCAAGTAAATTGTCTGATATCAAGTATCTAATTAAGGCTAATAAATTTGCAAGACCAACAATTTATCACATGAAATAATATTATTCCTATGATTAATATAATAGGAATAAATAATAAAAGGAAATAAGAATATCATAGTGGTAGGACGCAGAAAATACTCATGTATTAGTCTTGCCATTTTATGCTGTTGCAACCTGAAGATAGTCAGGCCCTAACAACAAAATTGCATTCTGAATAAATAACCAGAAAGACAGACTCTCTGATTTCTCTAAGGCATTCAGAAAGGTTGCCTTTCGATATTTAAACAGTCCCGTTGGAAACACAGGCTCCCTCTTTAGTCACTGGAGCCACCAGCTGGACATTCAAAACACGAGAACGGCCAATGCTTGATTATTAAAGCAAACAAATTCTACAGCTGGTTTCTTCCCTCCTTTCCAGCGTATATGAAACAAGTGAAATTAGGGTGTCCTTACAGCACAGCTTAGCTCTGCATGATTAAAACTGGATTTAAACCAGTATGTGGATCACTCATCGGCAGTGTCACTTTCTCTTTCTGACAGCTGTTTTGGGGGGTCTGTTCTCATCAGAGAGCTCCGGGGTGCAACAGCTTTAAAGCCCCTGCTCTCTAGGCTCCCCTCTCGGGTCAGGCAACACACAACCAAAGCAACACAGTGTATTTCGGCAGCTTAAAAGTTCAGTTTCTGCCCAATGACTTTTCCCTTCTCTCTCTCTATTATTCTGTGTGCCCGCACTTGTAACAGCACAAAAGCAAGCCCTCTTAGCTGTGCTGGAAAATGGATGATTTCAGCAACGTCAGGCCCTGGTAAACCGCTGTCAGAAATCCTTTTGCTCTGAAGCAGCACATTCTAGTGCATCGCTCGAGGAAGCAGCTGTTTGCTACAGCTGTGGGTGCTTCAAAAATGAAAAACAGTTTACATTTTGAGACAATCTAGGGGAGCTTTCTACCTTTAACATTGCTTAGTAAACCTGTTTTCTCACATCAGAAAAGACTTTGCAACAAAACATTTTAAACATTCCTAAACAATCCACAGTACAAAGAAATCCAACAATGCTTCTGTCTGCGACTTAATTCTTAACTACACGTGTTCATCCGCCGTGTGTTTGAAGCACAAATTAGAAAATGCATCGAACGCGTAGGTGACAGACGTTTCAGACCCCTGATGCGCGTATACTGGAGGTGTGACAGAAATAACTCCAAGGGATACGATTGCATGTTTGTGGCTTTCTTCAACGCCTTCTAGCAAATAGAGCTCCAGCAGTGCCTGGAATGAAAAGGTAGAAGCTTTTTAAAAGTCCTCTCTTTGAGAAATCATTGGCTTTGGGGGAGGGCTGGGCTGGGGCTGGGGTTTGTGGTGGTGGTGGTGGTTGTTTTCAGCGAACACAACACTCACCTGTAAGCTAGGAGGTGGGTATTTCCCAGTTCCTCCTTCCTCTCTCTGCCACAACTTCTCAACTCGGTCTCCCAACTGGGAAACCATCCCATCGATCATCAGGCAGTCAGAGTCCCGTTTGCCTCTGGAACAAAACGTAGTGAGGATTTGACAGAGGAAAACACTAATTGCGGCCTCTCAGTGTCACAGATTTCCTCCAGCCAAAACAAACCCAGCTAAAGCTCCCACGACTCCAGGAAAGGAACAAACAGACAAAGGCACGATCGTGACTTGAAATAGACTGGAAAGAAATTTCGGAGTCAGGTGAAAGGTGCTCATTAGATCCTAGTGAATTATTAAAGGAGCTCCAAATAGGAATCCAAAAAGCTCCCTTATTAAGGGGAAAGTTGCAGCGACCTTTTAGTTTTCAGTTGTAGGGGAATAGACAGGGATCGGCGACCGGAAGATCACGGGATGTAACGGAAAGATAGACTCCTCCCCATAGGAGTGGCAGGAACAGGAACCGCAAGAGCTATATAAGCGTGTGACGCAGCCAAATAAACGGACATTTTGTATCCATCATGTTGATGTCTGTGCATCACTGTCCCCAGGGCGGGCAGAGCCCTGTGTCCCGGAGGTATGCGGCCCAAGATAAGTTCTCCCGTAGAAGCGTACAGCTACAAGTGGTGACCCCGACGTGATTAGCGGGGAGGCTTGGCAGGTTCGCCGGGGGGAAAGAGAGCTTGGGGCAGGCAGGGGCGGGACGGGGAGCCGCAGGTCGGCGGGCGCGCCATGGATTCAGTCGTGAAGGTACTGAAGGGATTGGGGAAGGAATATGGTACTTCGATATCGAAGACGCCTACCTCAAAGGCCATCCAATGGATGATTACGCAGGGGCTCATACGAGGTCCCGCAGACATATTTGATACGGATAAGTGGGTGAGGATTAAAGAGGAGTTAGCCGAAAGGGCTATGATGGGGAAACCCCACTACATACAGGTCTGGGGAAAAATACACGGATTACTATTGAAAGCTCGGGATGATCAGGAGACGTGGCGGCAGGCGCGGCGGTGCCTGCACGGTGTTACGGGCGACAGTAGCCCGGAAAGAGACCCAGGAGGGGCGGTGGGGACGCAGACAGGGGCAAGCATCGCGGGGGATGGAAAAGAAGGGGAGAGTTCGGACGGAGTAGCCTGGCCAGCGACTCAGTCTGAGGCTCCCAAAGAGGTGGATAGGGAAGCGGCGGTGTTCCCTGTTGGGCCAACAGGGCCTTTTGAGTCCCCCCCCGCATACCCCTGGGATGATTTGGTACGCGCGCGGGAGGCCGCGCGCGGGGAGGGTGACGTGGCAGTAGACGCAGCGGGAGTGACGGAGCGGAAGGAGGAGGATGACCGGCGCCGGAAGCAGCGCCGGCAGCGGCGCAGCCCTCTGCCCGACCCTCGAGACTGGCTCCCGGGGCAACCCTTGAGATGGGAGTCGGACGAGGAGGGGGATTGGGATGCCTGGAGGGGAGGGCAGGGGGAGTATAGAACAACTTCGAGTAGCAGCGAATCAGAAATTGGGGGAGAAACCGATGCCCATATGTGGGAAGAGAGAGCAGCTTGCCTGCGGCGCGCAAAAAAGACGCACAAAACAGCAGGGACTCGGAGGACCAGTCAGCAGGAGGGAGGAGAGGGACCGCCAAAAGGGGAGGTCCGGGGCGCTGCAGCTCCGGAGGGGTCTCCGGAGGACGTGCTGCGGCAGCTGCGGCAGGTTATGCGCGCACTAGGGGAAGTAGCTCGGCTGCAGCCAGGATTTTTAACGAGGGGTGCACCCCAGCGACAATCAGTTGAGTTACCTAACTGGCGGCTGATAGCTAGAGATTGTAGCCTCGATGGAGTAAGGATAGAGATGCCCGGGATCTTCCCTGTCCGATTAGCTCCAGGAGGAGGAGTGGAGTGGACGCCGATAGATGCCAAACTAGTGCGAACTTTATGGCAAGAAATTAAAGAAAAGGGGCTGAAAGATGAAGGAGTAAGATTGCTGCTGGACGCTGCGCATGCAGCGCCATTGACCCCCTCTGATGCTAAGCAGTTGGCGAAAGCAATATTAGCTCCCACAATGTACATACTTTGGAAAGAGGCAATGCACAGTGCTTGCCATGCCCTTGTACAGCAAGCGGTGGCAATTCCGAGCCACCCGCTGCGGGGGACCACCCTTGACCGGCTCACTGGCAGAAGTCGTGGGCTGGAAACCTCGCAGTTGCAAGCAGCAGAATTAAGGGGCAGGGAGCTACAAGCGGTAACGGAGAGTTCCCGCAAAGCGTATAGTGAAGTGGGCAGGTATGAGAAAAAAGCAGAACCTTGGCAAAAGATACAGCAAGGTCTAGCAGAGCCATTTACAACGTTTTGTGATAGGTTGCAAAAAGCTATTATGGAATCAGACTTGCCATCAGCAGCCAGGGAGGCAGTCCTTATGGATTGCCTCCGAAGTCAGGCAAATCCGCAAACACAAGATATCCTCCGCACCCTGGCGGTAGGGGCGCCATTGGGCCAAACCATCAGGCATGTCTTGCGCCAGGAGGCGTTGAACCAGCATGGCGGTGCGGGAGCGCACGTCTGCCAGAACACTGACTGTGGAAGTGAAGAAAGGGCAATGGCGCAAGCAGCCGGGGTGGGGCCGATATGTCACTTGTGTGGCCGGCGAGGGCACTTTAAAGCTGGGTGCCCGCTAGCGGAAAGGGGAGGACGTAATGGAGGAGGAGCACGCCCAGTAGGGAGGTGCTGGGTGTGTGGGAAGCCAGGACACCTGGCAAGAGATTGTCCAACTACGAGGCCGGGAAACGGCCAAGGGAGGGCGAAGCGAGGGGGATTCGCGCCTCCTATGAGTCAAATGACCCCCATCACGGTGCCAACGCCAGGGGCTTGGCCCACCGTAGCGAGCCAAGAGGGAGTGAACTGTCACGCAGGGGGGCAAGATTTGCAGGTTACAGCCCCCGCGTGGCCTTGGTCATAGGCTGTGATGAGAGACCCATGGCAGCAGTGATGATTACCCCACAAGAACCGAGTTACCCGGCACGAATATGCCTGGGAATGTTAGTGGATACCGGGGCAGATGTCACCATAATGTCACTCAAACGGTGGCCATCAACTTGGCCCCTCGCCATGGGGAAACATATAATAGGGGTAGGAGGAGAACAACAGACGAGAACAAGTATTTGCCCTGTGAAACTCGAAGTCATGGACGAGGACGCAGGGAAGCTCCTCACGGCCGTAGTGACCATATTAGTAGCAGATGGGGTAGCAAGCCCCTTGTTAGGGCGAGACGCCCTTGCCCAGATGGGGATCGGGTTGAAAAATTTATCATAAGGGCCACTGCCTCAGAGAGGCTTCATCAGCACAAGTTAGTGTGGAAAACCGAACAGCCCGTCTGGGTGGAGCAGTGGCCCCTGACAACAGAGAAAACAGAGGCTGTAAGAGCTATAGTAAAACGAGAGCACGAAGCAGGGCACTTAGAGCCCTCGATGAGCCCGTGGAACACCCCTATATTTGCTATAAGAAAGAAAGATAAAAACCAATGGAGGATGCTGCGTGATCTTAGAGCAGTAAATCAGCAAATGGAGGACATGGGGCCTCTCCAACCTGGCCTACCAGATCTGAGTGCTGTCCCAAGAGGATGGCAAGTTATTGTTTTAGATATCAAAGACTGCTTCTTCAGCATTCCGCTACATCCAGATGATAGAAAGAGATTTGCCTTTACTCTGCCTGCAGTGAACCGCACAGAACCAGGTAGTAGATGGCAGTGGACAGTACTTCCGCAGGGGATGAAAAACTCTCCAGCGATCTGCCAGAGGTATGTGGCTTCTGCATTGCGGCAAGTAAGGCAGCAGTATCAGGAGCAAATCTACATGATCCACTACATGGATGACGTCCTCATAGCTGCGCCCACCGAGGCGCTGTATGAACAGGTTTTTCAGACACCCAAAGGGGCCTTGCGGAACAGGGCCTCAAGATAGCTGAGGCAAAAGTACAGCGCGGACCAGTGTGTGGATTTCTGGGTGCTAGAATAGAAGGGGATTCCATACGAGCTCAGCCTATTAAACTTACACCTAAGGTTAAAAATTTACACGATGTCCAGAAGCTGGTAGGAGCACTGCAGTGGTTGCGGACATTCGTGCGCGTCACCGGTGAGGAGATGCAACCTTTCTATGCGTTGCTGAAAGGGATCAACCCATGGGAGCCCAGGAGTTTAGACGCTGAGGCAGTTCAGCAGTTGCAGGTGATAGAACGTCGAATGCAAAAGGAAGGAGTATGGCGGTGGGACCCCCAGGAGGAATTAATTGCAGGTTGGATTCTGACCGCCTGTGGAGGGTTAGGATTGCTATATCAAATACGAGCAGGGGAAGAAAAACCACTGCGATGGGTATATCAGAAGGTTCCCAAGGATGCATTCTCCACAAAAGTTAAGGTAGACGGGGGAATGATTTGGCGGCTGCGACGGGAAAGCAAGGTAATTTTTGGGAAAGAGCCAGATAAGCTGACAGTGCCGTGGAATGGGGAGAAGTGGCAGAAGGTGGTAGAGAGTGAAGAGGATATCCAATTGGCAGTATACTCATACCCAGGGAAAATACTCACAGGCACGGTACAGAGGTGGGCCGAAACAGCCAAAGTGGTAGATTTGAGTGTAGATAGTAGAGTTTTGGATACCCCTCACCCAGGACCAACATATTTCACAGACGCTTCCTCAAAGACAAACAGAGCGGCGGTAGTGTGGAAAGAAGGGAATAGTTGGATGCGACAGACGTATGAGGAGCAAGGTAAAAGTGTGCAGTGGCTGGAGGCGAAAGCGCTAGAGATGGCCCTGCGAAAGGATATAGATCGGCATATAAATGTGTGCACAGACTCCTTATATGTGTATAAGTTAGTCATGTCCATGAAACGAGAGGGTGTACCACACACAGAAATTGCCTTGATGCTAGAGATTGCTTTATCACAGCGAGGAGCAACGGTGACAGTAATTCACATTCGCAGTCATCAGACAGGGCCTGGACCACTGATTGAGGGGAATCGCATGGCTGATGAGGCAGCCGCGGGAGTCTGGACCTTGGCGGAGGCAAAGAAACTGCATGAACAACTGCACCTGGGTGCTAAAGCCTTGGCAAAGGAGTGTGGCATCTCAATAAGAGCAGCAATAGAAGTACTAGCCACTTGTCCTTACTGTCAGCACTCGCCATTGTGGGAGGCAGGAGTCAACCCTCGAGGACTGGAAGCAAATGCCATCTGGCAGACTGACTTTACTGAATGCCCACAGTTGGCCCCCGGAAAGCACCTGGCAGTTACAATTGATACCTATAGTGGAGTCATCATGGCTACTCAACATCGGAAGCAGACCGCAACGCACTTGACTACGCATTGGACCACGGTGATGGCGTGGCTTGGAAAGCCTACCGAGATAAAAACAGATAATGGCCCATGCTTTCGCGCTCGAAATACCCAAGAATGGTGTAAGGCTTGGAATATTGTATTGAAACACGGCATTGCTTACAATAGCACAGGGCAGGCTATAGTAGAACGCGCTCATCGCACCTTGAAGGCAAAAATAATACAGCTTGGGGAGGGGGAGGGGTATAAGGGAGCTATACCCGTAGCAGCTCAGCAAACTATTTTAATGCGTGCATTATATTCGCTTAATCATTTTATACGCGGGCAGGAGCAAGTTACAGCAGTGGAGAAGCGCTTTGGCAAAGCTCAAGCAGGCGAGCGCTATCCACAGGTACGAGTAAGGTTCCCAGGCAGTGAGCAATGGGAGAGAGGATGGAAACTGAGATGCCTGGGGAGGGGCTACGCCGCGGTTGAGAATGAAGGGCGCATAGAATGGGTGCCTGCAAAGTGTGTGAAAGCAGAACTGTGCAAGGATGTGCAGTGAATAATCCCTTTCTGAGTTGTCTCTTGCAGGGTCTGCTGACATGGATCCTCATGCTAGCCGTACCATTGGGAAAAGAAATGAGCTCCTTGACAAGATCGCAAGCAATATTGCAACGAGAGCGACACTGGGAAAGGGCGGCAAAAGACAGATATAAACTGGAACTGGATAGTAATAATTGGGGGGATCTTGTTGTGTGTAGTAACCATGGTTACTTGTGGGCTACCATTGTTATGCTGTGTTATAAGACAAATCAAAGAGCGCCTGCGAGAGTTACATGAATATAGATCTGACCGCAATATGTATCCGCTTATGCAAGTAGCTTCGTAGAATTTTAGTAGCATGGGGAGGGGGAGATGTAGGGGAATAGACAGGGATCGGCGACCGGAAGATCACGGGATGTAACGGAAAGATAGACTCCTCCCCATAGGAGTGGCAGGAACAGGAACCGCAAGAGCTATATAAGCGTGTGACGCAGCCAAATAAACGGACATTTTGTATCCATCATGTTGATGTCTGTGCATCACTGTCCCCAGGGCGGGCAGAGCCCTGTGTCCCGGAGGTATGCGGCCCAAGATAAGTTCTCCCGTAGAAGCGTACAGCTACATCAGTTTTTCTTTTGTGCCGCATTACTTGTAATACAAGGGCAGTGTGAGCAAAGCTACCCCAAACCTCACGCCCCCAGCGGGAGCGTTCCCACGCACAGCGGTGAGACCCCAGCACGGCAATGTCAGGCTTTGGTCTCAGCACCTCGCTTCTGTTACTGAAAAACAGTCACGGTCAGAAAGCTGAGCCCGCAGCTGAATTCTGGTATCACCTGAAGCAGCACGTTTGCGCCTCTGCACGTGCCATCACAGTGACGGAGGGCTGGCCTGTGAAACACTGCATTCCTCAGAAGCCCATCGCAGGCTCCTGCGGGCTGCGACGCCAGCCTTTCATTTCCCGAGGAGGACGAGCAGAAGCAGCACGCTGGAGGTGGTGCTTCTAAGGAGCCCGTGAGCCTGTACGAGAGTTACCTGAGAAGGACGCGCAGGAAGAGGAGCTTGAAAGCCAGCGCCTGACATAGAGCAGCTTCCACCTGGACTCCTCCTGCTGCACCTTGCTCACGGTGCCACAGCCACGGCTACTTGAGGACTTTCTTTAGGTTACAGAAGAGTTGCCAAAGAAAAACCTGTTCTCACCTAACCCAAGGCACATCACCATTATGCTCGTGAGCCAGCCCAGGAAAGGGAGCTCCCGTGAGGAAGGGGCTTTTATCCAGTCGCCAGGAGAGCGCTGGCCGTGCCAGCTGCATGTGACTCTGCCCATCTCCTTCAACGACACCGCGGTGCTTGGGAGTGGGAGATTTGGGCCAATCCCCTTATCGCCATCTATCACTGGTCATTGAGAGAGATTATTTTTGCTTTGGTTTTTTTTTTTCTAAAACACGCTTTCTTCTGTGCCCAGAACAATTGCTCTGCAAAGGCCGTGCCTTGCTGACCTGGCCGTGACTGATCCTGTCCTCACCACACGACCTTTTCCAGTGGTAACAAATGACACAGAATTGCCAATGAATTACGTGCACGTCAAAACAATGATGATACCAACAAAGGGCACTAAGCAGAGGTATATATCAACATTTCAACACGGGAAAGGAACCTCTCTGTTCAGCAGGACACACGCATCACTCCAGTCAAGAGTGTTGCCAGCAAATGCATGAAGCGTAGCAAATACAGCTGCTGATGGAAAAGCCACTCGCTGCCGCTTCTGAATTTGCAGTGGAACTGCTCTAGAGCTTTCCTGCACGTCCTACCTTGATAAACGCTCCAGTTGCTGTCGATGACCAGCGTAGTAGCTCCGAATCAGAGGATAATTGTAGAAAGGTCTAGAGAAACGCATCTCGTAACCTACAGGCAATAAATAAGAAGTAAGTTAAAGAAGTCATATCACATTTTCAACCTACAGTTTTTGACTAAAAAGACAGAAGAACACACAAGCTAAGCATCAAAAGCACAGGCCAGCCTCCGACTTTGAAAGAAGCCAGGCCTCCTTCTGCCTTTGCTAAAAGAGACCTACGACACAGGAGTCAATTCCTCCTTGTCCTAAGTGCCATTTCAAGCTTACAGGTGATGTAGCATCCAGAACATGTAGTGTCAGCTGAAGTTCACTCTAAAAAAAAACCCAGTTCTCAAAGGGAATGGGTTTTTAAACGTGTCACGTGAACATGCGTAAGGCAGTTAAGGCTGACAATAGGATTTATAACCCATCCAAATGATGAACTATTTCCAAGGTGTATTTTTTCCTCAAACAATCCGTAAAAAGTTCAAAACACGCACGTCAGGCTTTTACTGTAAAATCAAGCATTCCCGTGTTGGTGCTTTAGGAGTTACTTGTTTACAATCCCAAAGATTTCAAGCTGTGGGCACGAGCAACTCCCTCCCTCAGAGGCTTAGTGCTGGTTCTGAGAAACACCCCGGAAAGAAACTGCTTCCATCATTCTACACGACGCAGTTGAAAAAACAGTGAAATCTCAATTTCAGCAGCAGAACTTCAGCATCTGCTGTCACTGAACGGGCACGACTTGGTATCGATGAAGCCTTGACAAAACCATGGGGAAGCAGGTGTTCATAGGAAGCACTGACTGCTACAGACGCGTGACAGTTTAGGCTTACCTGAGCCCTCGGGCAGGAGGCGGGACCCACAGAACCAGAGGACCACTCGTGCATACACAGCTGCGAGGCTGGTCACCGCCAGCTTATTTGTCAAGTCTGCAAAACATGAAAAGAAGCTTAAGAGGACTGTTGGTGTGCAATTTCTTTTGTTTTTTATAAAGCTCCCCTCATTGCACTAAAGAGAAAGTAGAAAAATAACACGGTAGAAATCTTTGCCTGTGCATTTTTCACTCCGTATCACGTCCTTCTCTGAAGTAAAAGCCCACAATCACAAGCAACCCTTACAAAGAAGAAGATTCACTGAAGGTTTAATAAAAAAAAGTGAAGTTGGAACTACTAAATCCACTCATGGATAAGGCACCTGTTCTTCACGTAGCAGAGACGTTTACTCTAGCAAAGGGATTTTCTCTTTTCTCCTCAATATGCCAGGAACAAGTTCTAATAGAAACAGCTACAGAAACTCATGCAACTCACTTCACATGTTACTCATTTAGGCTTCCTCTCTGATTTTAGTCATTTCCAATCCAATATTTGCATGCAATCACGCACCGCTAGCTGACAATCAAAGGGAGTATTTGTCACAGTGCCACATCCCGTTGCTGTAATTTCAAGCCGGGTGCTTGCACAGCTCCTTGCTGACCGCAGCCTCCCCACCCACTCGCACCAGCTCCCCAACAAACTCTTGCCCTGAGCTCAACGCGCGGTAAGTGGCAGCCCCAACCCCTCCCATTTAAGCCCCTTCTCCCCGCTACATCTGACTTTCTGCCAATCAGCAAAACCAACAGAAGCTCCTCTTTCCACAATTACAGCCCCAGCATCGTTCCAAATCTTCATAAGACATACCAGAGAGTTAGAAATACTGTGACAAACCTTCTCCGGCGAGCTCTTGTGCCTCTGTTAGAAAACAGTTCAAGACTGTGCTAAGGTTGCTCAAAAGCAACTGGCGGTGCTGCAGAGCCTGTAACCTCTGCGGGTCAGTGGAGCTGCAGGAGCCGTCAAACAGCGCAACACCTTTTCAAGAACAGGTATGAAATCGTTAGCCTACAGAGCCATTGCAGAGTTTCAAAGTGCACTTCCAGATCTGCGGGCAAGACCATCTACCAGCAGATCACTGAATGAGCTCAACTGGAAAGACTGACTCTAGGTTTGCAGCATGGCTGCACTAGTACTCACATATGTCATCAAATTCGTGTTGTGTATAGATCACTTTGCTCCATGTCCAGTCAAGGGCAAACTGTAAATTAGCAGCAGAACTTGGCTGCTCTTTAAAAAGAGAGAACAAAAAAGAAATGAATCAAGAATTCCAAACGAAGAAACCATGCAACATAAAAACCACATAACAAGTCTTACCTTTAGATGTCCAAAGCTTAATGCAGCCAGTCAGAAGCCCTACAGAACCTGTCTGGGCAGCAGCTGACAAGACCGCGTCTAACTGCTCCTCCTAAAAGTAACAGGCGAAACCAAAGGAGAATCTCACCTGCTTTCAACATCCCAACCACCAACAGTAAGTGCTTGTTTCTAACCCTACACCCACTCAGGCATCACAGGCTGGGCTGCTTGTTGCTGTGAGGAGCACATGGAATTTTTCCCCTGACACATCAACTTCCCAAAGGCTAATTCTAATCTTTATTTGCATGCCTCTGCATTATCCTCTCAATTTACTGCGTTCCAATTAACTATTCCCAGCAACGTGCCCTGCTTATACCCATGGCACATGGGGTGCAGAGAAGTTTGCCATCAGGAATGCGCGAAGGGGACAGAACAAACAGAACTCTGCAACGTTTGCATGGAAGCAGCGAAGCCAAGATCAAGCAGCTTTCCAGACTATGAAGACATGAAGGAGTTACGACACCCCAAACTTTAAGTTGTCATTTCCCAAAATGACAGAAAAGAAGTGAAACATTGATGTTCTAATAGGTTTCAGTTTTAGGCACTTCAAACACTGTGTTCTAATGCCGTGGCGATCCTTCAGAAGGGCAAAGCACAGGCAGGCACAGACGTGCACTGTTAAGGAGCAGCTTAGTGCAGCTGGTGTTCTGGTACTTCTTCCAGGTGAAATGAACATAGAAACATAGAATCATAGCATCCTTAAGGTTGGAAAAGCCCTCTAGGATCAATGAGCGCAACTGTCAACCCAACACTACCATGTCTCCTAAATCAGGCCTCAAGTGCCACGTCTACATGTCTTTTCAATACCTCCAGGGATGGTGAGTCCCCCACCTCTCTGGGCAGCCTCTTCCAAGGCCTGACCACTCTTGCAGTGAAGGCATTTTCCCTAATATCCAACCTAAACCTCCCCTGATGCAGCTTGAAGCCGTTTCCTCTCGTTCTATCGCTAGTGACCTGGGAGAAGAGACCAACCCCCACCTCACAACAGCCTCCTGTCAGGCAGCTGCAGGGAGCGATAAGGTCTCCCCTCAGCCTCCTCTCCTCCAGGCCAAACAACCCCAGGTCCCTCAACCTCTCCTCATGAGACCTGTTCTCCAGACCCTTCCCCAGCTTTGTTGCCCTTCTTTGGACACGCACCGGCAACTCTATGTCCTTCTTGTCCCGAGGGGCCCAAGACTGAGCCCTCATCAAATTTTCCTTTTTAGGGCTTTTGCTTTTTGTTTGCTTCTTTCTTTGGCTTTTTAAGCACATTCAGAAGTATCTTTCCCTTCTAAACAAAATCATCACATTCAAAGCCATTTCTACACGTTCAAATACACACATCAGATTTCCATCTTTTTCTGAAAACCAGTCTCAGACAAGGAAACACACCGAGTACGACTTACGGTGGCAAACAAAACCCCAAACCAAGCTTCTTGTCCCTAATTCTGACATTTGTCTTACTCACATTCACAAGCAATTCCTGCTCAAATCCCTAACAAGCCTCTGAATGATCTAGTCTCAATTCAGCAAAGGGTATGACAAATTTCTGCATTTCCCAATTATTTCCAACGTGGAGCTGACATCAGATCACCCAATCTGAATGGAAGAGCCTACATCAGGCTTGCAAAAGAAACAGCCTATGGGCCAGGCCAACCTGCCAAGACGTTCATGTTAGCTACCACACTGTGCACAAGTGTTCTTTGCCCCAACGCACCCCCACAGATCTGGTGAGGAATCCAGTAGAGAGGAAGATGAGGGCAGGGAAAGACTGCTCTCCCCTTCCTACCAAGTGCTCCTCTGCCTGAAGGTTGTTCTGAGGGAACGATGCTTCCTTTTCTCCGTTCTGTCCTCTTTTCCAAGGTAATCAGGGATCAAAACCCGAACTCAGGACCACGCAGGCAGTTGCACTCATTGATGAGAGAGAAGGAACAGCTTTCCCCGACTTTCTCTTCCTGCTCCTAGAGCAGTGCTCTCTTCCTTTCTAGACATTCAGTCCCTGATCGTGCTTCAACGGGAGGCAACGGTGGGTTTACACTCCCAAGAGGGGACCTCAAACATTACATTTGATAAAACTGGCAGGGTACAATTGCAGTTACGCGTGTGGATGGGCAGGAAGAGCATTAAATGGTCCCTGACACCGAAAGCAGCGCCATGGAAAGCTTAGGAAAGCTCCATCTCTTGACATTCTCCATAAAGACACAGTAAAAGCTCACCTCCTTCTGGAAGCCGCTGCACGTCACATGAACAACTCCAGAGCTCAGCAGGCACGTGCCATCTGCAGAGACAACGAACGTTGGACAACATTCCATACTCTCACCGTGATGGTAGCACCAGTTTACATTTTTGTCACAGCAACCTCTGGAAAGGTACAACCGAGTACCCGTTTTCCTCATGACATCACTTACAGCCTTTTTTAGAAAAATAATGGCTGAGTGTAGAAATTTTACCTCCGGGGCTATCGAGGTGCTGCGCTTTGAGCTTCAGCCCAGAGTCATTTCATCTGATCACCAGCACCACCTCACGGGCTGCGTTACAGAAGCACCCAACCCCCAGACCCAGCCGCCTGTCAGGCAGGTGTCACAACAGCACACACTTGGTCAGTACAACGTCATCACAGTTGGGTGGGTGGGGGGTTGGAGTGTTTCGGTTTGGTTGGGTTTTTGCGTGACAAACAGTGAACAGGAGAACCAATAAATGGCATTTGAGCTCGGTTTAAGCTTATCACTACTCAAAGCCGTGTAATACCTACCAAAATTATAGGTGCTTGGATGAAAACACAGCTTGTGGGTAAGAAGGAGGAACTCTCCAGCTTAGGCTGCGCTCCTGCACCACAACATCCAGAAGGGGGTTTGGAGCAGTCGTGCTTGTCACAGCGTCCAGTGACCACAGTGCAAAATAGGGGCAGTCCTGAAGGGATTCTTCTGGCCTGAAAGAAAACAAGTGCAGAAGCTAAACGCCGACTTTCCAATGAATTATGGGGAGGGATACTGAAACCAGCTTCATAAAAACCTACCTTAGTGAGCCTGGCATTTGAGCCTGATACCAGCAGTCCAAGTCAAATACACCCAAATAAGTAGATGGTTTTCCCTGGCCGCGTGTGTTCACTTGCCAGCTGAAGACGGAGACACTGATGTCAGGAGATATGACTGGAAAAGACAGGACATTGTTTCTTATTGGGAGAAAATACAATCTATCTGACATTTTCAAAACATCCCTTTCTATTTTGGCTTCATTCTGTTACGTCACTCATGAAACGCAACACTTGACTAAGAAGAATTTTAAAAATGTACACCACAGCATCACCTCTGTGATAGGTTTCAGTCATGCTGCCCCCCTTTGCGAGTTCAACCTGTATCCGTCCTAAGACAAACCCAATACACAATTGTCAGGTAATCAAGTCTCCCATACAGTAGGAGTGCATCAAGATGGTTAGAAAAAAACAAAAACCAAAAAACAACCCACCACCCTAGGAAAACATACATTGCTGCTTTTAGAAAGCATACAAATTCTTGTCGTATACACTTGATCACTCAGCTGGCATTATTAATTTCCAGATTCGACTCGATTGCGAGTGTTACGAATAGCTCCTTTCCAGCACAGTCAGAATGAAAGAACACAATTATCACACAAAACAAACACCAAAACCCAACCCCAACAAACAGGAGGTTGGAACAAAGAGTTTAACATCAAACATTGACCATGTTACACTCGGGTTCTCTCAAGAAGTGGCATGGTCTGTCGTCTCTGGGGAGAAGGCATTCTCCAGATGTGAGCAAAGTGGGGGGTGCATCCTTTACCCTGACAGAGCAGGGAACCAGGAGACAGGTCGTTTGGCAAAATGGGTCTCTGTTCTCTGCTGAGTTCATCAGGGCTGCTCAGGGAGCCTCCCACGCTTTACTGTGTGTCATCGTGAGCTTCTGTGCCCTTTCACTTGAGTGAGCCGCTGAAACTGCCTTTGAAGATGTCAATTAGTTTCATAAATCAGAAGCCAGCTTCATTTCTAACCTCAACCCACATCCAACAGAAGCTCATGTGGGCCTACAACTTGAATAGTTTCTGGATAAAAGCTAATGAGGAGCCATCAGAGAAATGACAAGCATTTTTCCATGCCTCAGACTTCATGAAAAGGGGACCGAAAGGGCCTTTTTTGTTGGTTTTGGTTTGGGTTTTTTGGTGGGTGCGCCTGTTGGTTGTTTTTGACAAGGTTTTAGAAGGCCCTCTCCTCAGAATCATGACACAGGTGGAGAAAATCCAAAGGGGTTTTCATGAGATTTTGACACGCTGTTGTTAGAGGATGGCACCCCAAAAGAGGTGGAAGCTGCCTCTTCAGGACTAAGACAAAGCTAATAAACACAAATAGCCTAGAAAGTCACGCCAGTGTCGTCTTTGTAACAGCAGACATAAGTTAAGGCCAGTAAGAAGAGAGGGAAGGGCATTCACACACCCAAACAAAAGGCTGTGAAAGTTATCACTGCAGCCGGCTCAGAGATGTGCTCAGAGCATCACTGGATGTGCAAACCCAGAGATGCACATCTCATTATTGCAAGGGAATGAAAGACACCAGAGGAGTTTTAACTGTCGATCCGGACAAGGGAAGCCAGAAGCTATTGCTTTAAGAGCTTGTAGGTGTAGGAACCTATTAGACACAGAGAGGGCAAAGTGCACAGGCAGATCATAGACTCGTAGAATCATTTAGGTTGGGAAAGGCCCTTAAGATCATCGAGCCCAACTGTAAACCTCATACTGCCAAGCCCACCACTAAACCCTGTCCCAAAGCACCACGTCTGCACGTCTTTTAACTCCCTCCAGGGATGGTGACGCCACCACTTCCCTGGGCAGCCTGTTCCACTGCTTCGCAACCCTTTTGGTGAAGAAATTTTCCCTAAGATCCCAACTAAACCTTGTGCTCTAGACCCTTCACCAGCTTCGCTGCCCTGCTTTGGACACACTCAGCACCTCAGTATCTTTCTCGTAGTGAGGGGCCCAAAACTGAACACAGGATTCGAGGTGCAGCCTCACCACCGCCCAGTAGGGGGGGACGATCACTGCCCTACTCCTGCTGGCCACACTCTCTCTCATACAAGCCAGGATGCTGGTGGCCTTCCTGGCCACGCGGGCACGCTGCCGGCTCATCCAGGTGCTTGGGGAAGGTATCAAACAGATCTGGCCCCAGGACCGAGCCCTGGGGAACAGCACTCGTGACCGGCCGCCAGCTGGATGCAGGTGCAGGCATAGGTTGGAAGAGGGGAAAAAAGAAAGTTGAGGGAACATTCCTAAGCAATGGAGGGGATGATCCTACTGTTCAAAGACGAGAGCTGGAGGAATAAAATGACTGACAGGTGTTATAGAGGTGACCCCACCAGACATCGCTACAGCATGTCAGCAAGCATTGAAGGGAAAAATAGGGTTTATTTTAACAAGTCCCACAGAACCTAAGCACCCAGTTTTTCCTTTGAAATAAGCCCAAGAAGTTAGTCTATACAGATACTGAAGACTTTCAGGCTGTGGGTATGGAACAGCATTCACTGCTTGGATGCCAAAACCATTTAGTTTAGAACAACCAAACACGGGCATCAGGAACAAACCTTCATCAACGCTGCCTTCTCTGTCAATGCAGTTGGGAAAGATTTCTACAGCCTGACAGCTGAGTAGTTTGGCCTTGCTGCCCTGCCCTCTCAAGGGAAAGGCTCCACCCGTCAGATCCAAACTGTACTTTTCAACACAGGATGCCAAACCCTGCGGAAAAAATCACAGGCGAGAGAAAGGTCATTCTGAGAGAAAAGCAGACATTATACCTCAGTAGGAAAGAATGTCCATGTCTAATAGAACCTGCATATTGTACTGTATCTCTCCCAGGCGCTTAATCTGATGGCAAAGAGAAACTACAGCTGACAAGCAAGAGAACTGAGTGTCAAACCGTAACGGGTAAGTTTGGTCGTAAAAGCTTTGCACATTTTCAGAACTGAGCATTTCCCTCGCATTACTGGTTCTAAATGTGTTTTGCAGAATTCCTTGCACCATCCCGGTTTCTTCACAAACCTACGTATTTATCTAGAAAGAGAGATCTGAAATAATGCCATACATAGGCACGCAAAGCGCTTTGCTCCATGACTTGATCACAGAACTGATGAAGTTAGAGGAGTCACGGCCTTCCAGCAGCCAAAGCTCTCTTGCGAGGCATTATCTATAGGCACACACCGCTAGAGTGAAAGCCCATCCCTCGGGAGTAGCCATGAGAACGTCTTACTGAGTCACACTCTTCTCTCAAACCACGTCAGCTCCTGCCAGCTCCTCCTCTCACCTCCTCAGGGACTGATGGGTGAAATATGCCTCCCTGCCTTCACCAAGTGCAGCCAACAGCAAAACAACCCGGCGGACATGGCATGCACGTGGGCAAGGCGTTTAGGGGCACGAATTCCTACAGAGTCAGCCAACTACTTTGAGACCTACAGAAACTCCAGCAGGATTGTGTGGAACCTCTGAGACCACCATTTGCTAAGCAAGCATTGACTGAAATACTGTCTTTCCAAATACAGCACTTGGTCAAATGCTCTACCCTACAACACATGGGTGTGTGGATTGTGGACAAAGAGCAGCTCTACAGTTAAAAACCAACCAAACAAAACCAAAAGCTAAGCAGCTAAAAACCTCCAAAAACCTACCAGAAAATAAAAAAATTGCTTGTACCTCATTCTACCCAAGTTTCCTAAAGTTTCAGAGCTCTAGAAGGAACTGGCGTGAGACAATCCATTCTCGTATGACCTGATATGTTACATTTAACTCACCTACTCTGAGAACAGGCAAGCTTTCTCTTAACCATTCTAGGAAATACTACTAATAAATATCAAGGCTGTAGAGCACAGATCCTCTCCTACCGCACCTCAACAGGAAAGACATGCTCTGAATTAAGATTACTTTCCCATCCAAAAGATTTTGCAAGGGTTTCAGGCGTAACACTGAATAAAATGACACGTTCTAAAAACGCGTCTTCTATCTGTTAGATAACAGAGAGGTAAGGCTAGTTCATCTCTATTTTAAACACAACCTCTTTGGAGCCACTTCTCAAAATTTACATATACTTTTTTGACCAAATCAGACCACTCTTTACTGTATTTGCGTATTTTGCTGGCTTCAAGAGCAGAGTTCGTAGGTAACGCAGCCAAAAAGTAGAAAGAGTTCTCTTTAGAACTACTAAGTTTCAGGACCAGCACCGAAGAGACCCTGCAGGTGAGCATCATGTGAAGTCCTGCTGACAGAGCTCAAAGGGAAAACAAGAATTTAAACCTCAAGACCGGAACAGAATAAAGCTGTACGCCCGTGTTTTAAGGAAGGGAGACAGACAGAACCTTATTCAACTCTGCAGTTTGGTTAAACAGAGCTACTCAAAGCCCTGTCTTCTCTTCCTACATGCCATTCACTTGGTGTTTAAATGAAGAATCATTTTATTTCTAAAAGCTGCTGCCTCTTCAGGAACTGAATTTAGACGGGCTCTTTGCAGACGGCCCTGGCTGGAACACACGACACGGCGGTATGAAATTGTACGACTTCTTTTCAAAAAGTATGGACAAAGGCCGTGCCCAGGAAGACTCAGCAAAAGATTCTTTCTTTTTAAGTCATCTCTGAATTGTCATGGTCAATATTCCCCCTGCCAACTTCACTGATACTCCCTTAGGGAAAAGGACCCTTTCCATCCTTTCACGGACGTGCACGTCTTACCTCGTACATGACTTGTCCTGAAGCCAAGGGCCTCCTGTCTGCGAACGCTAACTGCAACAGATGTAAACTCACGGCATCGCCTTCACTGGAAAAGGTACAAATGATGACATTTGGTTACAAAGCTGCTTTATAGTCCTCGTTACCCTTTCCTTAGGTCTAGGCTGAGGTTTCCTGAATAGCACTGTCTTGCTGAAAAGAAAAACAGCCCTTCCCAAAACCTAAGAATTGGTCACATTTAGCTGCTAAACCACAAAGGAGGAAATCTGGACACTAACAGCTTCTGGGGCAAAGGCTACCCATACAATCTGGAAGCTTCAAGATGTTCTATGGAGTAAAAATGGTTGGGAACAGTTCTTGGCATTGAAGAGCTCGCAATCAAAACTGCTTTACAGTCAAACTGAAAAAGATTGCCACTCCATGAGCAGCCGAGCTGAGTAAATAGCTTGCTGATGCCGAGAGGGGCAGATCTTTCTCCCCTTCCCTTCCCACCAAAGCTCCAGTCCCTCCCCTGCACACACGGCACCTTCCACACCCTCCTTTCAGTCATTAGCCCAGCAGGAAACCACCGACTTGGCTGCTGAGCACCTTCCCTGCCAGCCGAGCTGAGCTGGCTCACCAAGGCTCAGGCTGGCACCAGGGAACCGGCCATGCTGTCACCTCCTCCTTTAGGGGCAGCAGGCTGGTGGATCCGCACCGTCAGTGCTCTGGAGCTGCAGCCTCCACTGCGCTCCATGGTATTTTCATACCACGGTGTGAATATCAGGCAAATCATGAAGCAGTCATCAGGAAACAAAGGAAGCCATTGAAGAATGCCAGCACAGAAATAGAGCCACTGTCGCTTTGCTGCCTTTCAGCAGGGAGGAACTAGTAGGTCCCTCTCCATCCCTGTTACATCCTGTACAAATCGCACCGTCAGCCCCTTCCATACCGGAGAGAATCTCCTGCACGGCTAATTCAACAAAACAAATACACGTGGGTCAACTCTAGGTGAACAAATACTCAAAAAAAAAAAAAAAATCAGTGGCCGATAGTAAGCTTTTATTCACCTTTCTTGCGTCGACTGAACAGCCCACAAGTAGCACCAGTTGCGAGGATCGTGCTCAGGCTCTTGAAAAGTAACGGCGCAGACAGGAATCCTTCCTCCTTCAAGCTGACAGTGGTGCCTGTAGGGTTAACAAAAACAGAAAGCAGGTGAGCCTGGTGGCCCTGCCTGTTTGTAGAAGGGGAGAAGCATCTTCTGAGCAAAGAGCCCCTGACGTGCTTCTCCTCAAGGCACAGAAGGTCACACTCCCGTCTCAAACAAGGGAGTCACGGGGGCGACTGCTTTTGATGCAACAGCCACGAGGTGAGGAAATTACTGTCCAGCACGGGCAATAACCTGGCTTTATCTCCTCCTCTGCCTGCGGAGCAGGAACATGAAAGATTCCTTCAGCTGCCAGGCAAAAGATTCTTCCTACTCTTGTCGCCTGCTTCAATATTGAACTGAAAATGCAGCCTCTCTTCTGCACAAGCTGAAAACAGCGCCAAACACCAGTAGTGTCTTGTTTCTTTACTTGGACTATCTAAAGCCTTTCTCCTCCAGACTTCTGAACCTTCCTTGCACCTTCACAATCTATTCTGGCCACCTCACTATCCCTCCACTCTCTATTCATGCCGCCAATAGTTCCCGGTGAGTCACTGCAGATTTGCTTCAGTGAATCCCGATCTGAATTGGGTCAGATATTCCAGGGGGGATTGCTCTTTGGCAGAGCTGAAATCATCTCCCTCATTTCTCTGTTGCTTATCCCTTGACATGACCCTTATTCCCCCTCCAAGTGTTCCAAGCAGACTTTCATTCCCATGCATCGCTGCCTTGGCATGGGTCAGTCCCCTCTTTTGGTCGAGGCTGAAATGTGGGAGAGAATGTCTTTTCAGCCACAGATCAGCTCTTGATCCTTCATGTCTCACTCCTTTCAACCGGGACGCTTTAAAGAATATGATCACCACAATCCCGTCATTAACATACTTCAGCCTTTCAATGGGTGCCCTCATTGCAGGAGCTGCTTCTGAGAAATAATGTCTACAATCTCTTTCATTGAAACACACACAACTCCTGCTGTCACTGAATACTGCTGGTGGAACAAACTGCCTTATGGAAAGCAGCTCTCTCACACCCTGACTGCTTGACAGAACCCAGAGAAGGGAGCTTTCCGCAGTTCCTCAGCCCACGGGCACAATAAGGAGAACAATCCCAGCCCGCTGGGGAGAAGGCGGCCCACTGAATCCAGGTATGGCTCAATGGTTACTTCAGAAGGGGATTCCTAAACAGGCCAAGATTACACTCCACATTTCCCTCCCTGAAAAAGGGCTCTTTAAATTAACAGACTTCCTCCTCAAGCAGAGCCTTGAGAGCCCTGCACCTCCAGGCGTGACCAAGTGCAAAGGCCGACTTACTCCCGCTGCAGAGTTTTCATATTCCACAGTGACAGGGAGCCGTCGGAAAAACCCACGGCGAGCTGGTTGCTTCTGCTGATGTAGCACAGGGTCGATATTGCTGTTCCTGAAGGACACTGTAACTGAAGGCAGAGATGTCTCCCTGCTCTGCTCACGGTTGCTCTTCCTTGTGAAACGCCAGCAGCAGCTCTAGTGACAACTGTTAGACCTGCACGCACAAAACCACACAATAAAGGAATGCGTTAGGCCATTCAGGTTGCATTTGAAACACTGACGTGACAACATGGATGATCTAATTCTACCGTCCCCGGCAAAATACCCATTGATGCAATACTTTGTCTGCTCTTCCCATTTTGTACGCATTCAGAGCACATAGGAACTCTCTGACTGGACAGGTATCCTCGCTCCTATTTCAAAACCAGGTGAAAGCGAAACCTCCATAGACAAATTCTTCCTGGGCTCTGCACATCAGGAGTCTGGGCCTCATGGTGAAGCTACTTGAAGTGACACCAGCTCCCGAGGCCACTCTTGTAAGAGCAAAAACAGCGTATGCAATCCGAGTACACCAAGTACAGGTTCCGTTTGGTCAAATGCAGGGATTTTGGTAAGGCATATTTACTTTAAAAAACAAGCCTCAACTTTGCCCCAAGTCAATGAACAGAAGCAGAAGAACATTCCCAGGAAATAGGGCACGTCCGACACACCTTCCTGTCAGGCAGCTGCACCGACTCAGATGGTCAGATTCCTACCCCTCACTGGTGAGAATCACCGTGACAGAGGGACCCTGGTGGGAGGGGGTATTTGTAACCTTAGGAGGAGTATGAAGCCACTCCCATTTTTAATCCATTCAGGGCCAGACGATGTCAAACCGCCACCTGTCATCAGCAGCCATAAACGTCTGCACAGCAGTAGCTTCAAAGTGGGATGCGTGTTGTTGATTTAAAAGACACAAGCTTTCTTACTTTTCCGTTCAAGTTTAGAAACCGCAAGCTCACCCGATGGTTCATTCTCCCTCTGACTGCAAGAGAGATCATCCAAACCAAGGTCCACCACAAGCAGATGACCAACATCTGTCGCCACCGCTGCCACGCCACAAAACCCTTGCAGAGCCCGGTGCAGGTGCCAAGGCCTCGCGCTGGCTCCTCCGGGGTTAGTTATGGGCTCTACAGCAGTTACCTACAGGAAAACTACAAGTTAGTATTTCAGCTCTTTGACAAGCTTTGAGAGAAATCACTCAAAAGTGAAGCCAGAATCAGCCCATCAGAAGCAAGAAAGTAAATACAGGGTTCTCAGACTTAAAAACACAGCATTGATCCCAATTATATCCAGACAAAACAAACAAACCAACCAACCCCCAAAAATGTCCTGTACAAAAATCCGTTACTGCCTTCCGTTTACGGGGTTTCCTGCAGGGATTTCGCTGAGCTCACTCCAACTGCAATGGTGCAGTCTATTATCACAGCTTACCAAGTTCCATTTTCTACTTAGAAACCATTAACTCAAAGACAACACAGAAAATCCGTTAAATGCAAGAAACTTGACCGTATTTAAGGGACTGGAGTAAGAAAGGCCAAACTCACTCTCGCTCTCCCACGGCCCCCAGCCCGTCAGCACTGGGATACAGCCCACGCCTTCTTTGCCAAACAGGTACTAGGGCAAATCTCGGCTCTCAGTCAGACGCGGCAGCGGCCAAGTTGCAGGGGAGACACACCGCTGCCACGGCAAGGGAGTATTGTTACAGAGAGCGGAAGGGAGATACCAGCTTAGGGAAAGCTACACCAGTCCTCATTTAGAATCAACAGAGCAACCAGGGAAAGCAGAAAAGTTTTCAGTGCCGAAACAATGGCAAAAAGCCCAGCAGCTGGTTCGCCAAAAGCCAGCTCCGGCTGAGGAGAAGCGCACGCTGCTCTGTAACACGCGGAGCCGCCTGCCAGCAGCTTTAGTACAAGGCCCTGATGGAGACAGACCTTTCCGCACCTGCAGCCCCTCCCGGGACAGCCCTGACGGCTCCAGCAGAGACACCAGCACGTGAGGGCTCCTGCACTAAGGCTCCACAACAAAAGAACACGGGCTGCCCTTCAGCCTCCTTGCATAATGTCACACAGTGACACCAGGGAGCTTTACATCAACAGCAACCTGTTACACGACAACGGAACAGAGCAGTGAGCACCACAAGGAGTCCTTTTTTTATATAGATTGGGTTTTCTCCCCAGAGGGGGGGAAAAATTGACCAAACCTCGAAGCCCCAAAGTTCTCTCCCCTCCCGTATCAAGCACTTGCTGTGACTGCGCTGCCTGGCAATCTGCTACAGAATTTACCTTTCCCCTGGGCCACAAGAATTCTACTCCTAGAAGTGCCCGCAGTATTTGAGACAACTTTATATTGTTTCACACTTCCTGGAAATCAGATGAAATCTCCAATCTTCTCAGCTACTCAAAGCACCACCAAAAGTGCGTTGGTTATTCGAATTCTTGCTGCTCCAAGCCTTGATGACTCTCAGGAGGAAAGCAGAAACACTGCACATATCGTGCTGCGGAATCAGCCAAAGTTCCCATGTTGCTGTAAACTTCTTTTTCTTTTAAGGTCTCGTTTTGTTGTTGTACAACTGGCGCCAAATCCACCTTTTCCACTTTTGCATACAGCTTCCCAGTTTTAACGCTTCAGTTTTCCCTGTAGAAGCTCCTGGAACTGCCTATTTTCCCACGGCACCAGCCACTGGCTTTGCACACTCTCCTACACTGCTGCCAGCTCCTTCTGGGAACGAACGCAGAAATCCTGTCTCAGCTCCCTGACTCTGCATGCTGCCCTTCTGCCTCACACAAACCAGCAAGAGTGGGGAAAATACCATTCCAGAGCTCTGAAACATGCAACCGTTATAAACCAATTTATACCGTTAATGTTGTCAATTCAGATTTGCTTTTACAAGTCTGAATGACTGCACGTCTATGTCAGCGCACAGCTTGCCTTTCCATCTCAAACGCTGAGATTTATCAGGACAATCGGCAAACCCACACAGCGGAGCACCAACCCAGCTCAGCTCGTTAGAAATCACCACCCCACAAACGCTCACTGCCCGCAATCACACTGTAGCGCTACAGACAAACAAACCCCGCCTGGATTCTAGCAAGTCAAACCAAACCACGCTCTGGAAAGCTGAGTAATGCGGAAGCATTTATCTGTCGCAGATTCTAAGGTGGTAAAGACAGAGGGAACCTTGATGTTCCATTACCTTAAGGTGACTCTTGTCTACACTCAGATAAGGAGCCGAGGGGAAAGGACGTCATTTGAGTTTATGGGTTAGAGAAGGCAGGGAAAATTAGCAACGTTACACCAGAGTATCCCACCGGCACAAGCACCATATGCAATAAGCAGAGGTTCAAGGGCTTCAGGCTGAAAGTCAGTCTGTAACCACCTGCCAGGTAACGCAGTGAAGCCTGTTTTTTCCCATCCTAAGTCAACAGAAAAATGTGCTTTGCTCTAAAGTCACCTGCTTGCTAGTCCGAGACTCCTGGGAATGTGCCGAAGTCAGCTACAGCACAGCCATGGAAGTCTGAGATGTTTTAAAGACAGTATTTCTGACATAATGAACCATTCAGGACATGTATGTTACCAACACTTGAAAGGCAGGGTGAGGACGAGTTCTTTGTCACTCTGGCTATAAAAAAAGGTAGTTTTCAAGGCCTTTTTGTCAAAGTGGAGAATGAGGTAACTACGTGCTCTACTGTAAAACCAGAAAACTTGTTTGACTCTCAGCAAACTCAAAGGATAACGGTACCGTTAACCCCACGATTTCACATCAAGGTGCTCTCGACTGGACACTCTGCAGTGACAGTATGATGACACAATAGAGAAAATGGACGTCCTAGCAAAGGGACGCTCCAAAGCTGCTCCTGAAACAGCGTTATGCAGCACCTGACAACGTTTCCCCCATTAAAAAGCACCCACCCTTCCTGGCAGAACTACTGCTGTAACCACGCTCGATGTTCCAGGGTCGTACAGGCAGAGAACACTTCCCTCTGCTTCTCTCAAGCCAACCAGCAGCCCCGTTCCCGTCTGCCAGGAAACCTCCTTCACCACGCGGATGGTGGGAGGCTGCTCACGGGCTCCACTGAAACGGTGTGCAGAGAGCCGCTCTCCCGTCACAGCGCTCACGACCTCCAGCTGAGGGCCACACGCCAGCCAGGCCAGCCCATCTCTCCCTGGAAGAAGAGAAAAGGCTGGCTAAAGCAAACTCCCAGGAGAGGGTTGAAAACAACGGGAAAATCACAATCACTGCCCCTTTGCTTCAACAGAAGTAGCTCACAGAGCAAGAGAGGCTTACCGAATTCGGGTCGATTATTGAAAATCACCCACTGAATCCTCAACCAATGCATCGTAAAATGAACCACCTTATTATTTTGCATTTGGACTTGTCATTCCTGCACTGAAGAATTCTGCTTGTTTGGGATAAAGATTACAATAGATTGGTCTCTAGTCTTTATACCATATTCAGCTTGGTTTTGCTAGAAATCATCTAAATACATATGAGAATACAACTCCTAAAGCATACTTCAAATATGGCAAAATCTCAGCCAATTCTTTTCTAGTTGACTAACTTTGCTCGACACACGCCTACTTTGGGCAGGGATTTGGACTTCAACAAGGAATTACCTCAAAATGGGCACTGCGGGAGCCAATTTCAACTTTTACACGCGCTGATCACAGAGAGAAGTTAGCACATTTAGTTTCACTGAACTACTTCCAACACAAAGGGAGTATTAACTCAACTACTGCACTTACAGTCACACAGAGAGATTCTACATGGTCTCAGCAGAAGCCCGGACACCCAGGCAGGCCCCCGGCTCTACCTTCAGATCACCGACAAAGTCAGCTACCTCATCTGCTCAGCCGCTCTCAGCAGCTCTCCCGGGACACTCCTCTGCGTCCCATTAAATGCTCTGCAAACCCGGCTGCAGCGCCTAACAGGGCTTTCCTCTTCCTTCTGTTTTTAGTCAGGCTAGGAAAGAAAAAGCAGGGGGGGTTGCCTCTCTAACACTGTGGGAGAACTAGTTCTGCACGGGATGTTATGATGGTACCAATAAATACAGCCCAAAACCACACCAGGACTTTTTTGAAAACTGCCTTTCATTCCATTAGAAGTTGAGGAGGGCTCACTGACTTGCCCGTGTTATTTTAATAGCTCAAGACTGGCGCAGGCTGTTGTCCTTTCAAAGTTTAACTCTACTAATGTTTTAATGTTAACATTTTTCATCATTTTGTCATAGTTCATCCTTTCTGTTCTCTCAAAACCTGACGCACCCGAGCAGCACCAACCTGACACAGCTGATGCTGTGACCCCGTGCCTCAGGTCACCTCCAGGCAGTAACAACTTCACAGCAAGACCCAATTTCAAGGAAAAGGCTCACCTCTGGAAAACCGCCCACGCAGCACAGACCCTCGGGTGAGCTCATCTTCCCCAAGAGCCTGAATGGTCACCTTGGGAAACTGCAGCAGGCTGCTCGTTACCTGAGCCGCGAGGTCTCGCATTCTTCACTGTGAATAGAGAAGAAAATGCAAAAAGAGGCTCCTGACAGCCAGAGACATTTTTGAGATTGACAGAACTTTCATCCCTTTGCCGTGAATAATCTCCCGGCCACCTCCTGCGGCTCTTTTCCTTAACAAAAGGGCACTCAGGACAGGTTTGGATCTCACAGCAGAGCAAAAGCAGAATCCTTTGCTTTTCTGATGCCTACGAGATCACCAACAAAAAGGGACACGGGGGTATTGACAAGATAAACAACATGGGAAAAAGCCCAAGACACTGGAGTCAAGTCAAGCAAGGCGGCACGAGTCAGAGAGTGAGTTTTGCATTAAAAAGCTCCAGAAAATAAATAAAAAAGAACAAGTTGAGAAATTACATGTTTGAGCAGAATCACATCCAGCCAAGTCAGTGTTCTGGGATGTCACCGTTGACTGACATGTAGTACATGAAAGTCAGATTCAAAGGCCAACAATGTTACGGGCTTACTGAAGGAAAAGCTACAGATACGGTCAGTCGCAGCTGCAGACGTGATGTCACAAACCAGGTTCACTTCAGTGCCACCAAAAGAGAGGCCTTGCTGCTGCCCCCATCTCTCCATCTGCTCCTTCCTTCTGCTCCTGTATCCCTGTGCCTTCCCTTGCCCCCTGACCTGCACACGTTTTAGAGCTCCTTAGGAGCCACATTAACTCCCCAAGCAGACAGGGAACACACCCACAAGAGCAGAGAGTTTTCCACCAGCTTAGAGAGTGAAACGGGGTTGCAGAGAGAGCCAGCAAGCATAAAAGCGGGCACAAGGAAGGAGGCAGGACACTGCACCGGGGAGAAGGAGAGGGGATTTGCCCATCTCCATTCTGTGGCCGTAAGCCGTCCTGCTAGCTCATGCACGTGTCAAACCACACACTCACTTTGCAAGGAGAGCTGCAAGAAACCCCTTCGCTTTTAGAAAGGGCAGCACCCAAGGCACTCTCAGTCAGCTCTGGACTCCCTCGTGCACGTAGAGGCTCACTCTCGCACGGAGGGAGGCTGAGGCTGACGGGCGTCATTCTTTCACTCAGCCAGATGTGGAAGCTAAAGTGATCTCAGGGAAGCGTTACTCGGTGGTCAGAGAAGGGACACCATTGCCTGACACTGCTCGGGTCACATTGTCTAAGGAAAGAGGACAAAGAGTGGGAAGAAGCCAAAGAAGAAGAAATGGAAGAAAAACTATGCTCTGTTCAGAAAAACAGCATCCGCTTTGTTGAACAGCAGGGAAAGATCACAATTATAGAGCTTTTTGAATTACTATTCATGACTGGCTCAGTGACATTTTCCCCAGAAATACAGCCCCCAACAGCCCCGATCCCGTATCTGATGCAGACCACAGATTTCATTTCCCTTTACATGAACAAACCCAAACCCGAGACACATCAGCGTTTGACACTAGAGCCCCTTTACCCAGCTGCCTCCTAGGGTTATTCTCCAACACGACTATTCCTGCATGCAGGAGCTGCAGTCCCTCTCCAACGCGGCCAAGCTAGCAAAAGCTCCTCAGGTCACTCCTGAAAGTGTGCTCTGTTGCACACTGCTTGGCGTACCTGGACAGGCGGGCGCAGGCGCCGAGTGTCTCAGGGCAGAGCGCACACGCAGCCGTCCCGACAGAGGCAGAGCCCAGGGAAGACAACGTTCCCAGCGCTCCCACAGCGCTGGCCCCTCGCAGCACCAGTTCCAGAGTCACGGAGTCACAAGGGAGAGAAAGGCCTTCCGGAATCCCTGGGGGCAGCTGGTCCAGCCCCTGCGCAGGCAGGGTCCCCCAGAGCAGGCTGCCCAGGGCCAGGGCCCGGCGGCTGCTGAACCCCCAGTGCTCAAACACACCCCTTGCAAACAGCCGCCCGACGAGGGGAGCTGCGGAAACGTTGGCAGCCCACGCGACAGGCCCCGGGGTTTGGGGACTCGCTCCCACCAACTGAAGTATCCTCTCCTCCACACCAGTAAAACACCACCCCACCAGCAGGGGCTTGTCACCATTCTTCCTCCAAAGCTCTGTCCGACGGCTCACTAGGCAGAAGACACAAAGTTAAGGGAAGCCTGATTAAGTTCGTTTCACTGCCTTAAACCAGCAAAGCCCAGGCACGTGGAAGCAGGAAAACGAGCTGAAGCAGGCAGGGAATGAGGAGCCGCCCTCAGCAGAGCAGGACACGGCACCGTGTGCCCAAACGCAGGTGACAGCTGCCAGCCAAGGCTGACACAGCCACCCTGACTGACGGGCCTAAGGCGGCACTTGAACCACCGCGCTCAGCCCCACACCCCAGGCGGGGGGTCAGCGGTGCCGACAGGATTAAGTCCTGACTGACTCCCGACAACAGACGCTGACGCTGACTGACGCCAGCCAGCTGAGTGCGGGCAGGCGATGCTGGCCGACTGACGCTGGCCGACTCACTCTGGCCGACTGACGCACGGCTCGGGGCCTCCTTCTGCCCTCGCACCTGGGCATCACCCCTGATGGAGCTGGGCGGGCAGAGGGGTCCCTGGCGCGGCCACTCACACCTGTCGGGCAGAGCTCGGGAAGCTGGAGAGGCCCCTGACTAGCAGAGGCGCTACTTAGCGACACGGAGCCGCTACTTAACAGCAGCTGAAACATCAGTGTGCCCTCAGCACTCTGCCAGCGACGCTGAAGGACATTAACTCTATCCCAGCTACAACCGGCACAGCTCTGAAGTTTTTAACCACCTCTCCCGTGGAGAGGAGTGTGGATTAAATGCCCAGCTCCCCGTTGGCTGCAGGCCACAGGAAGGCACCAGAGATGGCTCTATAATTTTGTGTGAGGGAAAGGGCTGGGGACAAACCAAACGCGTTCGATATCTAATACTGTAATCACCTGCGCAGTTAGGCTCTCTTATCAAACTCCTCCTTCCGCCTGTCAAGAGGATTTAACTACATAAGTAAAAAGGGAAAAAAGCTTCCTGCCTTTTTTCCCTTTAAGTGAGAAGAGTCCTTTCCTGTTCAGGCTCTGCTTAAGCCTTAAATAGAGCTGGTGACAAAGTAATTCCCTGATCTCCTCTTTCTGCTTTCAGAAGATCAGATGTGATGTTTTGAAATAACAACCATGGGAGCTGCACTTACATCCGTCACAGGAGCTGTTTCCACAGCAGGCACTAACAGCGGCATCGGACATTGTATCTTCACAAATGAGACACAACAACTCATCTGGACTAGGATCACCAGAGCAGGATGAGGAGGAAGAAGAGGGCGATGGCTCCTCTGGCAAAAAGGGAGGCTTTTCCTTCTTTCCTCGCACAGGAGCTTCCCTGGAGGGGCAGAGGGCCTGGTGGGAGAGAAAAGTTTAAAGATGGCTCAAAGAAAACTTTTCCAAGCTTTGGATTTTATCAAAGGAAGAGAACAGGTGGAATTCTTCTCACTCCACATTCGCCTTCTAAAACATAGGCCTTCAGATTAAACTACTCTTCTAGAGCCACAAGACCAGAAGAGGGAGGGGGGAACAATTTTCCTGCTGCAGAACTCTCCCTTTCCTTTGACCAAGCAAGAAATTAGCTCAGACCAGAAAAATAACTTTTGGACAGCTAGAAATCAGGTGAAATGAATCCCACCTCTCCTTTGCCAGGCGGCAAATGTACATTGCAGGCGCAGCACCAAGTTAGTCTCCGATCAAGTTCGTCTCTGAGTGATTACATTTTAGAAAGGGAAGGAGCCTGTGTTACAGCTTCTCCAGAAGGAGATCCATGGCAGCAAAACAGAAGTGCTACCAAGCGCAGTTTAAAACAGCCGCTCCTCTCAGCACACAGGAGTGTTTTCTTAATTTACAGCAACAGGAAAAGTTCCGTCTCTTCCACACACGGGAGTTCACAGAAGTCAGAGGGGGGGGACATCTCAGTCCAGCGGCAATTTCTTACGTTTTGCAAGGAGCCTTTGCAACATCAAACAGAACCAAAACGACCTCTCCAAGAGAACGACTCCGCTACAAACACCACCAAAATGCTTTGCAGAAATACACGTTCTTAGCACAGCACAGGTTTAACCAGCTTCCAGGGGCATGAACACGGGGACCACCCTACTGCAACATGAGACAGTATCACAGATTTTAAGATTAAGACGCAACGACAGTGCTTCCTCCCCCGTCACTACAGGCGCTGGCCAGTTCGGTTGCATTGCCACTCACACTTCTGCGCGTGGTTTCTCTTGTTCACTGCTCGGTCAGTCCAATTCATTCCATACTTACGCAGGAAGAGCTGGCATCGCGTATTTCCCACTGCTTGTCAGCACGGCACCCTTTGGGTTGGGATCTTTCCCCTCCACCATGGAACTCCACGGAATTCCTCTGCTCTTTCTATCTCTGGGAACAGGCTCAGAAGTTTTGTCCTGCTAAGAAAAGAGGTGCAGACTTATCTCGTCTGAAGAACCACGTTTAAAATGACATTTCCATGAGTATTTGAAGCAGCAAAAGCCTCTCATCCTCTCATTTTACCCAGCATAAGTGTTGCTCAACTAAAATACTCCTTTGCCTCAGTGAACAGAGCCGGGATGTTCCAAAGGCTTGGGCAGGGTTTTGAACTCACTCGACATTCTTTGGCTTAACTTCAGGTTCCCTAAGGGCGAAATACCCCTCAGCTCACCATCCACTCGGAGAAGGGGCACAAACCCGCTCCTCCTCCAAAGCGCAGTGCAGGGTGAGAGCTTAATTCCCTGCTCTGGATCCGTCCCTGGGGAAACTCCTATTCGCCACCTGGGTACGAAGGTTGGATTCACGCCTCACGCACACACCTTCAGTGAGTAACGTTCAATGGCATGAATACTCAGCCAGAGGCTTGGGCAATTAAAACACGCAGCTATTCAATAGGTGGGGTCAGCAGCAACATCTTGGTTTTGTACGAAATACTAAAAACCGTGAACCGTCATTAAAGGACTTGAAAACTGAAAAAATTTCCAGCAATATTGAAATATAGACCTGCAAAAGACCGGCATTTATCACTTTCCTGGTGTGAAGCAGTGGCTAGATTTTATCTACACGTCTTGTCATCCTGGAACTGAGTGTTGCTGTCAAGCGTGCTTGCCAGTCTTGATTGCTAATTTAACCTGCTAGCGAGGGCTCTCCTGGCAGAGAGCAGTGCTTGTGTGTGCGTTTGGTGGCTCGCTTATGAAGAGGGGGCACTTGGTGGTTTGTTAGAGAGAGGTCTTTGGTGGTCGTGGTCAGGGAGTGCTGGAGAGCGCCTGGCACGGTTATAACGCCACGCTGCTGGCGTACGGTCAGAGGGGCTCAGGGAAGAGCCCATGAGCGACGATCGGATACGGTGCAAGCAGTTCCTGGGCAGTGATCAGGAAATGGGGCAGTTGCCCAGAACTGCTACTTTTACTCTCTTCCCATCTCCCATCACTGGTTTTTTCTTTCTCTGTCTGACTCCGTGCCTGTATTTTCTAACTCCTCCCTGTCTGTCCTACAGCCTGTTGCTGTGGTCTCCTTTCTGTGAGGGACCCGTGTGAGCTGTGAGGCACCCGTGGGTGCCCTGAGGTGGAAGGCAGTCGGGTGAGCGGGGCTGCAGCACAGGGAGGGAGGGAGGGACAGACAGACAGAGAGAGAGAGACAGAAGTGCCTGAGCTGTGCCATGTGCCTGGCAGTGCAGAGAGCAGGAGCTGCGGTGAGTCCTGGGCCCTGGGGTCATGTCACCCCTCTCCCGCATCCCAGTCCCTCCTGACACCCCCTCCCCTTTCCCTGTGTGGATTTGTGGTGGGATGCGTAGCTACATATCTATGTATGTGTGTATGTGTATATGGTATTATACATAGACGTATACATAATACAAATATTATAATTTCAAAATATTTATTTGTAAAAAAATAAATCTATTATTTATAAAAATAGAATCATATTATCTTAAATGTAAAAATACCCGTTTGTGGACATAAGCCATCCCCAGCCCAGCTCAGCCACCCGCGGGGTGGGCAGGGGATGCGTTAACCCCCCACCCTCCCTCCCACTGAGCAAATGCCCGCAGGCAGAGAGAGGCACTGCAAAGCCAACACCCAGCTCTTTTAATTTAAATGAGTATTTTCTCCCCCGGAGTGCCCCAGGTCCTCTGTGCAAGCTTCTAACAGGGTCGCTTGGTCCTGCATGCTGTGTCTTCCCAGTCATCGTGCAAACTGTCAGCATGGCATGGAAGCAGAGTGGGAAAGGTGCCTGCAGAGGTCTCGGGCGTGAGCTCATGGGGGCTCTTAGTGAGCACAAGCGGGTGCTGAGAGCCTGCCCTGCTGGAGGGCCTCACGCTGCGTTTGCAGGCTGTCCTGGCACTGCCCCTGAGCCGCCTGCACAAGTTGAAGAGTTGGCTGGTGCCAGTGGGAGGAGGTGGGACTGGATGGGGGGAGCAATGGCTTCTCCTTACAGGAAAGGCTTGTCCAGGTGGGACCCTAGTTGCCACCTGCCCTGGGCCGGTGCCTTTCAGCCGCACCATCCCTTGCTTGTTCTTGGCGAGTTGCTGCACACCAAGAGAGGCCAGAGAGCTTCTTCAGGCAGCGCACCCAGCTCGCTGCCATGCAAGTGCTTCTCCACTGACGTGCTCTTGTGACCCGTGAATTCTCACGGCTGCTTCTCTGTTTGGTACCCGCAGGGTCCGACCGAAGGCACTGTCTGCGGTTCAGAGCCGAGCTGCTTGGCCAAATCAGTTCTTAATCCTGTGATGCTCATAGCAGGAATGAGAGCCAGGGCACCCTTCTCCATGTGAACGTAGTTTCTTCTTCTCCTTCCAGCCTGAAAACCATGTGGGAAAGTGCTGGCCCTTGCTGGGAAGTCGGGGACAAGCCTTCATCAAGCTGTCTGTGCCAATCCTTCCCAGAGCAGTCACCATGGACCACGTTTCAGGACAACGTTCCCTGGAGACAGTATCTGCAGAGCTCCAAAGGACATGGCTGTCTACGTGAGTGGTTTCTCCAGCGTGGGGGGCTGGGGGTTGCACAGCGTTTCTAAGCCGGGGGTGAGTATGGGTCAAAGAGTCCAGCGGCCTCCGGCCTCCTCCTGGCTCGCAGAAGCAGCAAGCTCCTTGGAGCTGTATTGCGCTTCTGTCCAATATACTGTTCGAAAGGAAGGTTCTGGGGCATGATGGAACTCGGGGAGCCAGAGGGAAGAGGAGGTGGCACAGCGCACTGTCCTAGCCCTTCTGGCTTTCAATCCCCGTGGGCATTTGTGACCCTCAGGTTACCCCCCTCCCCCTGGGAACATCTGCTCCTTCTCTGGGTGGCAGCCTAGACTCGCTGAGTAGGCAAGCGTGGCGTGCTACCTAGGTGCAGCTTCTTGTCTGCTCCTTGTGCTCGTCTTCCTTTGACTGCGTAGCTGAAATAAACCCGTGCTTCACCGACTGAAGTTCAGTCTTCCCACAGTGTGTGAGGCGCTCTGGTTTCTCCACCCCCGTGTTTCTCTTGGGCCTGAAGTAGGAACGTGAGGAGCAGGGAAGGCTCGTGGGACAGTTCACTTTCCGGGCAGTGCTGAATCGCAGTCAGACCTTGCAGCTGAAGGTACGGGGACAGAGAGGGAGGAGAACTGTAGGAGAGGAGGAGAAATGCGCTTGGCTGGGGAGCAGCTTCCCTGCCAAAGGGCTATAGGCAGCCCTGTCCTTGAGCGTGTGCCACGCTGGCCTTTCTTCTGCTTTAACTTCTGAACAGCGTGTGCCTGGAGAGCTGTTCTTTTTCTCTTTCCTTTTGGGTTTAAGCTTCAGTGCCTACAACCACCGCAGCTGAAGCTAAAACCACCTTGAGTGTCTGGACTGCAAGTGACTACAAGTGGCCACATCCCGTAGTACGCACTACTCCTGGCCTGCTGGTGAAAGACTCGAAATCCTGGCCTTTCTGAGGCCTCTGTTGCTGCTGGTAGCGAGCAGTGACAGGGAGGCCATTCTGCTTCAGTGCCTTTCTAGAGAAGGCAACGAGACATTATACTAACAGCACGGGGTCTTGTGACTGTGGAAGCAGGCTAGAAGACCTTGCCAAACTGTTTGCTGAGGCTTCTGGGAGCTGCTTCTTCCTTTACTCTTCTTGCAGCCAAATGAGGTAGAGCAGGATCACACTGTCTTGACCACGAGAGGTGCAAGGACCTCGCAGGGCAGCCGGAAGGAAGGTGTTGACCGAGGCCGTCACCGCGGCACTGCTCTGTCGGCAGTCAAATGCTAGAGAGGAAAAGGCAGCTCCGAAGAGGGGGGGACGGTTCTGGGCCGGTGGGTTATGGGTAGCCGTAGTCGTTGGCTATGTCCATGCTGGCCTCCCTCTGCACACAAACGTGCAGCTGCCCGGTGACACCTGCAGGGCCGCCCGCTCCCGCTCCTCCTGGGCCAGCGTCTTCACACGCTCCCGCTGGGGCCGCTGCTCGGGTGTGATGGGCACCGACTGCTCCTGCTCCTCCAGCGGGGTGGGCGCAGCCGTGAGCCCCCCCAGGGCCCGAAGGACAGCGGGGAGTCGTTGGGAGGTTGTGGCGGCATGTGCAGCTGCTGCGGCAGCCCCTCCCGTGGGGTTTGGCCTCCGTGGGCGACAAGCACAGCCCGCTCGGCTGCTGAGGTTTGGCGGCAGACCTGGTGCGTGCCTTGCTGCTCGATGGTGCCGCCGGTGCCGTGTCCTTCTTGCTGTCAGCGGGGGCTTGAGGCATCCAGTGCTGCGCTGGGTCTCGGGGCTGCCATCAAGGAATTGGGTTCCGGGTTGGGTGGTTGGGGCATCAGCCCCACCACCTTCACTGTGTGCCCCAGCAGGTGGAAACTGTGGCTGGAGTTGAGCAAGGGCACCCTCAGGACGATGCGGAGCATCCTCAGCGCCGGGTGGGGATGCTGCTCCTGGGGACTCTGGTTCCAGGCTGCGGTGGGGATGCCGGCAGCGGCGCAGGGTCAAGGCGGTGGGATCAGAGGTGGCACCCAGTGGGCCTAGGACTGGCACCATCAGGGCGGGCAGAGGGGACTCCCGAGTCTCACTGGAGCGGTGAGCGTGTCTGCCCCGCCTTGCCCCTGCGCCCACTGCTCCGCGGCTTCCTCCTGGGCCGGGGCCTCCTGGGGCCTCCCTGGGGTGCTGCAGGGGCGTGCGGCCCAGTGCTGCCGGGAGCTGCGGGGCCCGGCTGGGCCCTGACACCGGCTGTGCTGGCACCTGGCAATGCTGTGTGTTCCCTGGAACGTATCGCAGCCCCCGGGCAGCGGGGGGCCGTAGCTTCCAGCACGGGTCTGTGGGACTGGAGCAGTTGAGGGTCACAAGGCTGGGGTGGGGCGTGGGGCGGGAGTCCCAGAGCAGCAGTTCAAGGCCTCCGTGCTGTGGTGTCTGGGTGGGCCGCTGCATTAAACCTTTCTTCTCCGCCCCATGAAGAGCCTTTGCCTTCTGGCTTCCTCTCGGGTCCTACGTCGCTTGGCAGGCACGTTGGTGGTATTGGATGCTCTGCGCTTGCTGCTTCCCACCCGCAGCCCGCTGCCACCTGCACTGCCCTGTCGCCGTCCAGCTTTCCCTTGGCCTGCTTGCCGCCCGCTTCTCCCCATCGGGGCCCCTCTTGGCAGGACACAACGCCCGGCGGCAGCAGCAGGTGGGTCGGACCCATCCGAGGCTGCCTCCGCAGCGCCGTCTCCGCCAGTTGGGCCATGTGGGGCTGGTGACACTGGGGGTGCTTCTGGGGAGCTGGGCAAGGGACTCAGCATTGGGAACTGCAGGACGCTGAGCAGGGGACTGTCTGGAGGGGCCTGCAGGGGATCGTTCTGGGGACTGTCCACAGGACTGTCCTCAGAAGTCTCCTCTGCCATCTCCGGAGGAGCCTGCAGGGGATCGTTCTGGGGACTGTCCACAGGACTGACCTCAGAAGTCTCCTCTGCCGTCTCCGGAGGAGCCTGCAGGGGATCGTTCTGGGGACTGTCCACAGGACTGACCTCAGAAGTCTCCTCTGCAGTCTCCGGAGGAGCCTGCAGGGGATCGTTCTGGGGACTGTCCACAGGACTGACCTCAGAAGTCTCCTCTGCAGTCTCCGGAGGAGCCTGCAGGGGATCGTTCTGGGGACTGTCCACAGGACTGTCCTCAGAAGTCTCCTCTGCCGTCTCTGGAGGGGCCTGCAGGGGATCGTTCTGGGGACTGTCCACAGGACTGACCTCAGAAGTCTCCTCTGCCGTCTCCGGAGGAGCCTGCAGGGGATCGTTCTGGGGACTGTCCACAGGACTGTCCTCAGAAGTCTCCTCTGCCGTCTCTGGAGGAGCCTGCAGGGGATCGTTCTGGGGACTCTCCACAGGACTGTCCTCAGAAGTCTCCCATGCAGTCTCCGGAGAGCTCTCTTCGGATGTGTCCAACGGCCGCCACCAGGTGGGGAGGACTTCCGACACCCCGCCCTGGTTCCCCTTGGTGTCTTGCAAGGGGGAGGCCGGAACCCCCCAGAAGGGGTCGGCATCCCCCAGCATCCCCGATTGCAGGCGGCGTTTGCACCAGCCGCCCTCCGCCTCGTACTCCAGGAGGTCAGGGTCTTCGCTGCAGGAGGCAGTGGTGTCCAGGCTGTCGGGGACATCGGCGAGGATATTTTCACCGTCCACCAGCATCACTGCTGCCAACTTGTCCACCTCGCAGCCGCCCTCTGCCCTGTACTCCAAGAGGTGGGGGAGCTTGTTAAGGGAAGTTGTCAAGTCGGGGACATTGGGGATGGTGTCCCCGCCATCCACCAGCCCCGCCGCCACCAGTGGCTCCTTGGGGCAAGCAGCCCTCCGCCACATACCCACAGAGGTCAGGTTGCTCATCAAGGGCCTCGCCAGTCACGTTGGGGACACTGGTGGTCAGGGTGGTGTCCTCACTGTCCCCTAGCCCTGCCACCACCGCATGGTCCTGGGGGCAGGCGCCATCTGCCGCGTACATGGAGAAGTCGTGGAGGTCATCGAGGAAATCGGCGCTGATGAGGCTGTTGGGGAAAGGAAGGCCGTTAGGGATGGTGTCCTCGCTGTCCCCCAGCCCTGCTGCCACCACTTGCTGATGGGGGCAGCTGCCCTCTGCCACGTACTCGGAGAAGTCAGGGACCCGGCTGAGGAAGCTGGTGAAGTCGTCGACGTCGTCGACAGAGACCTCGCCGTCCCCCAGCCCCGCCGCCGCTGCTGGCTCCTTGGGGCAGCCGCCCTCCGCCACGTACTCGGAGAGGTCGGGGAGCTCGTGGAGGAAGGCGGTGAGGCTGGGGCTGTCAGGCCCATCGGGGAGGCTGTCCTCGCTCTCCAAGGTGTTGAGCCAGGAGAGCACCAAGCTGGCCATGGTGTCCTCTGCCAGCTCAGGACAGGCCTCAGCGAAGGCCTGTGGCCCCTGCTCGGGCAGGTCGACGGGCTTCTCTGGGGCTGCCGGGGTGGTCTCCACTGGTGAAAAAGCAAAGAGATCCAACCCAAGCGCGGGGTGATGCAAGCTTTCCTTGGCTCAGGGCAGCTGCCCGCGGGCTCTGCCACCCCCCAGAGCTCACCTTTAGGCTCCATCCTGGTTCTGCAGGTCGGCAGAGCCAGGCCGGTCTGGTGGGGGCTGGCAGCAGGGACGCTGTCCTCGATGGCCACCACTTCCTTCTTGAAGCCCTCCGATGGCTTCTGGGCGCTGCCAGGCAGGGTGTGGAGCACAGGGTGCTCCTGGACCCAAGGCTGAGCCGTGGGGCAGCACGGTGGTGGGTCGCCAGTGTGGTCAGGGGCGCGTAGCAGGCAGGAGCCCGTGGGGTCCATGGGCTCTTGCTGGTCCAGGGTCCGTGGCCCCATCCCCCTCGGCTGGTGGGGCACCAGCACCTGTGGCACCACCTGCTGTCCCCAGCCGTAGGCAGGGGGACAGGGAGCAGCCATGGTGGGGAGCGACACCCCATGGTTTAGCTGCACCCCGTGAGGGAGCTGCACCCCATGGAGGAGCTGCACCCTACTGGGGAGCTGCACCCCGTGGGGGAGCTGCAACCCAGCATGGAGCTGCGTCCCGTGTGGGAGAGGCACCCCAGTGGCGAGCTGTACCCCAGTGGGGAGCTGTACCCCAGCAGGGAGCTGTACCCCCATGGGCATCTGCACCCCACTGAGGAGCTGCACCCCAGTGGGGAGCTGCATGCCTTGCGGGTGCTGTACCCCCATGGGGAGCTGCACCCCAGTGGGGAGCTGTACCCCCATGGGCATCTGCACCCCACTGAGGAGCTGTACCCCAGTGGGGAGCTGCACCCCGTGAGGGAGCTGTGCCACTGGGGGAGGTGGCACCCCGCTGGGGAGCCGCACCACCTGCCCCGGGGCCCCCAGGGGCCCTGGCACCGCCTGCCAGACGGTGGGCTGGGACAGCTGGTGGGTGCCGGTGTGGAGCTGGGCAGGCTCACCAGACACTGCCAGCCCCGGGACAGAGGGCAGCACGTGGGCACTGACCGGTGCTGGCATGGCTGGGGTGGTGAAGCTCATGCTGGGCACCTGCGATGCCGTGGGCAGCCGGAGAGGGAACCTCTCTGTTGGGGGAAGCAAAGAGGGGTGGTGGGGTGAGATATTGGTGGGCAGAGCCCCTTGGGGGGTTACCTGGAGGGCCGGAGCACCACGAGGAGCAGGAGCCTGCTGCTGTACCTGCCATGGCGGTGGGTCAGTGTGGGGTTTGTTTGGGGCAAACACTGTTCTGGGGTTCCGTCCCCAGGGCGATGATTCCGCCAGCACCTGCCTGAGCCAGCCTTGCCAGGGCTGGATTTGTCATGCCTCAGCAACTGCCCATCACCATGATTTCCCATCCGGCTGATCTCTCATCCCGATGAGGGTTTCCCATCCCCACCATGAATTCCCATCCCAACGATGATTTCTCATCCCAGTGATGGCTTCCCATGCCAGCAATGATTTCTCAGCCCTGGGATGGTTTCCTATCCCAATGGTTTCCCATGCCCACAGTTTCCCTCCCAAGCCCTGGGGTGCACATTTGGCAAAAGCCACGTGGTTAGTCAACAGGAGGGGATCTGCCAGGCGAGCTGGCCCTGCCCAGTCAGAAATCCTACATACTGTGGAAGGGGATGGAGCCCCTGTAGCCACGCAAAAAGTACGCTGGGCAACACAGTCTGGGTCCTCCCTGCCTCCGGCAAAGGCAAAGCCATTCGTGGGATTGCTTTTGCTCGGGGGCCTGGGCGCACTTGGTGGGTGGTGCGGGAGGACGGAGAAGTCCGGTGTGTGCCTCAAGGGGGTTTGATTTTGGGCGAAAACAGGCAATGAAGTGAATGGGGCAATGCGAACTGCTATATAATATTGTGTGTCACCTCTGTGTTGTACCCACGATAGCAGAGTACGAGCCTCCCCAGCCATGGAGGACAAACTGCGACACAAGCAGAGTGCAGCAGCGACGGAGCGATGGCTGACTCGGCGGGCAGCAGCCCAGGTGTGGGACCTGGGCACGGCGTGAGCGGTGCGGGATAGGGGGAGGGGGCTGTGCTGGGTTTGGCTGAGAAGGGGTTAATTCTCCTCAGCGCGGGGGGCGGCTGCCTTTCCGGCTTCCCGCGCTCTGCCGCGGGGGTGGGGCGGGGCGGGGAGGGGCGGGGCCGCGGTGGGGGCGGCTGACCCCGACTGGCCGGTGGCAGGGTCACTCCATACCACGTGACACCACGGCCAGGATATTAAGGGGGGGCGGGGGTGGGGGGGGCAGTGGCGGCTCGGGAGCGGCGCGGCGGCGGGTCGGCGGTGGGTGAGCGGCTGCGGCGCGGGCGGTTTGTTCCGGCGGTTCGTTCCCCCTCTCCCGCCCCCCCCCCCCTTCCCACCCCTTTCCCCCCACCCCGCGGGGCTTTGCGCCTCTCCTTGTTCTCCTTTCCGTTGCATTTCTGTTGGTGTTTCTTTTAATTTCATTTATGAAACTGCTCTTATCCCAACCCACGAGCGTTACCCTTCTGATTCCCTCCCCCATCTACCGGTGGGGAGGGGGCGAGCGACTGTGTGGGGCTGAGCTGCCGGCCAAACCGCCACAGACCCTAGAAGTGAGGGTTTGGAATTTAAAACGGAGGCTTTTGGCTTTAGAAGTGGGGTATGGACCCTGAAAGTGAGGGTTTGGGGCCTATAGATGAGGCTTTTAGCCTTAAACGAGGGGTTTGGATTCTAAAAGGCACGGTTTTGAAAGAAAAACTGATGGTTAGAGCATGAAGGGACCGGAGTCGCTGCTAAAAGTGAGGGTTTGGGAGCTAAAGAGGAGGCACTGAGCGTTACAGGTGGGGTTTGGATGCTGGAAGTGCGGCTTTGGGTGTTAAAGCTGAGGCTTTGACTTGTAAAAGAGGGATTTGAACCCTGAAAGGGAGGGTTTGGCTGTTACAAATGAGGCTTTGAGCGTTAAAAGAGGGGTTTGGACCCTGAAAGTGAGGTTTGCAGTCCTAGCTATAAGGCTTTGATGTTAAAAGAGGAGTTTGGGTGCTTGAAAGTGAGTCTTGGGGACCTGGAAATGAGGCTTTGAGCGTTAAAAGAGGGGTTTGGACAAGGAAAGGGAGGGTTTGGAATTGTAAAATGAGATTTAGTCCATGAAAAGGAGGGGTTTGGACCCTAACAGTGAGGCTTTGGGACCTCTGAATGAGGCTTTGTGCCTGAAAAGTGGGGTTTGGACGCTTGAATTGAAGGTTTGGACCTAAAAACTGAGGCGTTGAGAGTTAAAAGAGGGATTCTGTAAAATGTGTTCATGTGATTCGTGTCAATATGGAACTGTTGGTGCTTGTGTAACCAGGGCCGGTCAATTGACTCGCTAACGGTCGGGAGGGTTGGAATGTGGGTTGGGGGTTTGCTGCTAACAGGGGAAGCACCCTGCTACAAAGGGGGGTGCCAAGGTGGGGGGGGCACAGGTCGGCCAGTGGTGATGGCAGGGACCTTCTTGGCTCCGAAGGCGCTGAGGCATGGAAACTGGGGGAAGGGTAATTCCGGCAGGGGGAGAGTGCGACCACCGACCCAAGTCAGGACCAAAAAGACTTGCCCCCCCCCCACCCCCAGTAAAGAGCACGCGGGCTAATCTACGTGGCAAGTGTGGCTAATTTAACTACGGCTGCCCAACGGCAAGTGGGATGCTTATCACTGACCAGTGAGTGTAAACTTAGGCGTGTTTTTTACTAATTGTTATTAATTAACTGAATATAAGCCCTGTAGCATTGTATGACGGGATGCACGTTAGGAGGAAGGATCCCCCGTGCACCCAGCGCTGCTTGCTTGCCTCTATTCAATAAATTGTAAACTTTAATTGGAATTCCGTTTAAGGCTAAATTAATTATAACAATTTGAGTCCTGAAAGTGAGAGTTTGGCAGTTAAAACTGAGCCTTTGAGCGTTAAAAGAGGGGTTTGGACAATAAAATGGAGGCTTTTGAACTTAAAAATGAGGGTTTGTCCCTAAAAAGGAGGGGTTTGGGTCCTAAAAGCGAGGGTTGGTTTGGGACCAAAAAATGATGCTTTGAGCCCTAAACGATGATTTAGACCCTAAATGTGAGGCTTTGCAAGATATAAATGAGGTTTTGACAGTAAAAAAGACAGGTCTGGACCCTAACAGTGAGGGTTTGGGACATCTAAATGAGTCTCTTAGATTTCAAAGAGGGGTTTGGGCTCTAAAACTCATGGTTTGCAACAAAAAATTTATGGTTTGAGCAATAATATAGTCGATCTGATGCTAAAAGTGAGGGTTGGTTTGGCACCTAAAAATGAAGCACAGAGTGCTGAAAGAGGGGGTTTGATGCTGAAATGGAGGCTTTAGCTGTGTTAAGAGGGCTTTGGGTCCTAAAAGTGAGGGTTTGACCTTTAAAACAGGGGTTTGGACCCTAAAAGTGAGGTTTGCGGTCCTGACTATAAGGCTTTGAGCATTAAAAGAGGGGTTTGGACAATAAAAGGGAGGCTTAGGCTGTTAAAAATGAGGGTTTGTCCCTAAAAAGGAGGGATTTGAACCCTAAAAGTGAAGGTTTGGGATATAAAAATGGGGCTTTGCGTGGAAAAGATAGGTTTGGAGCTTAAAAGTGAGGGTTTGGGACTCCTAAATGAGGCTTTGTGCCTTAAATGAGGGTTTTCGACCTTGAAAGTGAGGGTTTGGGACTGAAAAATGAGGCTTTGAGTGTTGAAAGACGGGCTTGGGACATAAAACCCTCCCTTCTAGCATCAAATCCTGTCTATTAATGCTCAAATGATGATTTTTTCCTTCCAAACGGTACGTTTGAGAGTCAAACCCGCCTTGTTTAAGGCTCAAAGCCTCATTTTTATGTGCCAGACCCTCACATTCAGGTTTCAAACCCCCCTTTTAACACCTCATTTCTAGGTGCCAAAGTTTCACTTTTAGCACCCAAACCTGAGCTCACTTTTAGGAGCCAAGACCTCATTTCTTATGTCCAAAGCCCTATTTCCACCGGCAAAGCCTCATTTTTAGAGTCCAAACCCCTCTTTTTATGCTCAAAGCCTCATTTTTACCGCCCAAAGCCTCACTTTCAGTGTCTAAACCTGTTTTAAACCTTGCAGCCTCTGCTTCTGGGGTCCCGCAGCCTCTGCTTCTGGGGTCCTGCCGCCCCTCATTTTTTGAGTTCCAAACCCCTCTTTTAAGGCTGAAAGTCTCCTCTTAAGGTCCCAGACCCTCACTCTCAGGGTGCCAACCTGTCATTTTCACTCTCAAGGCCTCTTTTATATCTTGCAAAGCCCACGTTTAGCTGCCAAACACGTCTTTTAAGGCTCAAAGCCTCAGTTTTCTTTTCTAAACCAGCACTTCCAGGGTCCAAACTGCTCTATTAAGCATTAAACCTCACTTTTAGGTATCAAAACCTCATTTGTAATGTCCAAAGCCCTATTTTCAACTGCAAACCCTCATTTGTAGATCCCAAACCCTCACTTTGAGGGTCAAAACGCCTCTTTTAAGGCCCAAAGCGTTATTTTAGGTCCCAAAGCCTCATTTTTTTTGTTCCAAACCCCTGTTTTAAGGCTCAAAGCTTCATTTTTAAATCCCAAACCCTCACATTCATGGTCCAAACCTGTCTTTCAGGTTCAAAGCCTCAGTTTTAGGTCCCAAAGCCTCACTTTCAGGGTCCAAACCCCTCTTAGTACTCTGTGGCCTCCTTTTTAGGTCCCAAAGCATCCCATTTAGCATCAAATCCACTCTATTAATGCTCAAACCGTCATTTTTCCATTCTAAACGGTGCGTTTCAGTCCAAACCGCTTGATTAATCCTCAAAGCCTCATTTTTAACAGCCAAGAGGGGCCCAAACCCCTTTTTTAATGCTCAGTGCCTCCTTTAAAGCCCCAAGCCCTCACATTTAGGTACTAAAACCTCATTTTTATTATCCAAGCCTCATTTTTATATCCCAAACCTTTACTGTTGGCATCGAATACGGTCTCTTAATGCTCAAACCGTCATTTTCTCTTTCCACACTGAGTTTTAGAGCCCAAAGCCGTCTTTTAACGCACAAAGCCTCATTTAGTGGTCCCAAACCCTCACTGTTAGGGTCCAAACCTGACGTGAGGCTCTTTGCTCTTGCTGCAAAAGCTATTTCAAATCACAGCTTTGAATAAGAAACACTATACTAGGTTTGTTCCAAGTACATTCATCATCCACTTGTTTCTTTCAATATCTGATCATTTCTATTCAAGCCAAGTAAGAACAGGGTCTCTCCCAATGTCAGGCAACACTGGGCCTGTCCAGCAAGCGTCAGTCATACCAGAGAGACAGTAAAAAGCTGAGTATTGTAAAACTCCTGCTTCGGCCCTGTTGGTGAGAGAACTTTTGAAGGGAAATATTTCTGGCCTTCAGGTCAGTCAAAAGCCACAGTCAGTCAGCTATTGCATTCCCTCTGGCTGTGGTTCCACGAATGGATCACGCTCAGGTGGAATAAATCTGCTTGAGATGCTTGCAAGCACAAATGCTTACAAAGCAAATCATCTCTCTTAGTCTGGCACTGCTTAGCTCATGCAAGGACGTAAGTTTACTTGGTTTAGGTGTAAGGACGTCAGCGGCAAGTCCTCTGGAACCGGGGCTGGGGGTTGTATTTTAGCTTTACGTATCTGGAAATCACAACTCCTCCTCCTTTGTCTTGTTCACTAAGTAGCATCTACGTGAAGGGCATGAACAAACGTAGGCGAGTGCACAGAAACGTTCACCGTCCTGTAACTCTGCCGCATTCCCGATTTTTAACATTATTGTATTTGTGTGTATATACCATATATTGGGTATATTGGTTAATTCCCTATTTGATAAAAATAGTCCATTTGCTTTCCCCTGCCGTTTAATTTTAATGGTGTTTACTGACTGTGACAGAAATGTACTTTGTTCACTCAACACCCTTTCCCCTGTGCTTTAATATCCTACTTTTTACTAAAGCATATTTTCACATTTTCTTGCCGTGTCAATGTTCCAAACACCCATTTTGCACAAAGCATTTCACCATGTAATTACATTCGGCTGCTCCTTGGCTACTGGCTCTAAAAAAAATTAATTTTTGAGGTTAATGAGTTTTCTTTATTACAGCTCAAAATACTTGTCGTGGTTCAGCCTCAGCTGGCAACTGAACACCCCGCAGCCGCTCCCTCACTCCCCCCCACCCCTGTGGGATGGGGAAGAGAATCGGACGAGCAAAAGAACTTGTGGGTTGAGATAAGCACAGTTTAATGATTACAATAAAATGATAATGATAAATGATTATGATAATAATTACAATAATGTTAATATAATAAAAGGGAGAAGGAAGGGAAAGGGAAAAACAGGGAAAAAAAACCACGGAAACACAAACGATAAAACCGCTCACCACCCGCCGACCGACGCTGCCCGTCCCCGAGCCGCGATTGCTCCCCCCTCCCCCGGCCAGCCCCTCCCAGCTAGCATACTGGGCATGACGTGACATGATATGGAATATCCCTTTGGTCAGTTTGAATCCACTCTCTTAGCTGTGCCCCCTCCCCTCCCGGCTCCTTGTGCACCCAGCAGAGCATGGGAGGCTGGACATGTCCTTGACTAGTATAAGCGCTGCCCAGCAACAGCCCAAACATCTGTGTGTTATCTCAACAGGTTTTTTTTCCATGCTAATTTCAAAGCACAGCACTACACCAGCTAGAGTGAAGAAAATTAACTCTATCCCAGCTGAAACCATGACAATACTTCATTGTCACACTGTACTAAATTGCTAGCCTTCCATGTCTCTGTTGGGGGGAAATACACACACACACCCCCAGCAGTGGGTTGTTGATTGATTTTTGTTCACATCTGCACAAACACATTTCTTATCCTGTGAAGTAGTTCTCTTTATTCCAGAGGACAACGCCTGTGCCATTATTCCTCAGAAGGAAACAAAACCATCTGCTTCTCATAATTTGTACTTGTATTTCCAGATTTCCTGATTATTTAAAAACCTACATACTTTGGTATGTGCCACAAGACTTGGATCAACATGCTGTCTTCAGGTTATGCCATGCACGGGGGGTGAGTCTTTTATACAAGCACCAGATCAAATTCACCCCCTGCTGATCAAGTATTTGACAAAATGTGTTTTCGTTAGCGATAACGAACAGCTGACCTGACACATCCATCAGTTAACTCACAAAGTGTAAGATCAGCTCAATGAGCGTGACATTTGGAGCTAGCTTAAAAAAGGCTGGCAGTCACCTAACGGCTCAGAAATCTTTCAGTAATTTTATGGACTTGTTCTTTGCCGCTAAATACTGTAGCTTCATTCTGAAAAGCTACTCTCAACGTTGCCTAAAGGCTGATGCTTTCCTACAGCACTCTCAGGCTAGCTTAACCCCTGAGCTTAAGGAGCAAAGGGATAGGAAACCAAGTCACGCCATCAAGTAGCGCTAATAGTCATGCTGTAACCAAAGTGATGAACTTAATCAACCAGGGATGTTGTTATATTCTGGGGACATGGAGGGTACGAATCAGCGTATCTGTCGATCTGTGTTTTAGTCCCTCGGCAATCATTAATGTGACCGAAACAACAGACAACGTGCTGCTGTCAGAAAAGGATGACAACATGTGGTTTCGTGTAGCGGGCTGAGAAAACCGGCCAGGACGGCCAAGGTTAAGGGCCAAGTAGGTAAGAGGTAATTCCGGCAGGGGGAGATCTGGCCCCGGGGAGTTTTAAGGTTGCTGGGAGGTGTGAAGGTCTGCATCTGGGATCAAGTCAGCTCAGCCCTTTACAGTTTTGAACTGCTTTTCATGTGGAGGAAAACTAAAAGCTTCTAACACTGGGAAGCCCTTTACAGCAGGACATCAAAGGGCTATTGAGACGCTCCTGCCTGAAGGACTTCAAGGTTTGCAGCTTTCCCTTGGGCGGGAGGTTTTGAGGTTTCCCCGTTATTAACCTCTGGTGCGGCACACTGCCGTGGGGCTGGGGAGCACAGAGCCGATTAAGCGCAGACTTGCTGATGCCACGTTGTCACCGCGGTGGCCACCGTAAGAGAGCCCTGGATGTAGTGCTGTGCAGCAGAAGCGACATCCCTGGGCTGTGGCTCAGCCGCTTTCTTACTATACAAATATCTGTGTACGTAGAGTAGTCAAGCCTGCGCAACACAGCTGCATTTCTTTGAGGACTGCTGTGCCATAAGCCACATCTTAGCCCCAAAGTTCTCCTTCCCCCTCAAGCGCGGAGCGTGCACTGCCCTTCATGCAGGGATGCTCTCACTGCCAATGTGTGTGTTCTCCTTTTCCCCTTTATAACCGTTCCCTTCCCGGAGCTTTCTATTTGCTGACGCCCTTAATATCCAGAGCTGTCAGGGATGAGAACCAAAGCCCTGCCGGCAGCTCAGGGAGGGTGAGCGGCTGCCCTTTTCCAGGCAAGCGGCTGAAATACAGCACGGTGAGCGGCGCTCTCAGTGTCCAGGCCTGTCACTGTCACGCTCCCACAGCACCTCCGTCTGCCCAGACCCCGCCGGGGGCTCAGCCACCGAGAGCAGCTGTCCTGGGAAGAGACTGGGGGGGCCTCGCAGGCCCTGGGGGTGTTGGCATGGCCCAGGCCCCTCTCTCCCTTCATCCCCTCTCCACGTAGGAGTGACATTTGATATCCAACGCTATGCTCAGGAAACTGAACTGTAAATCCGACAGCACCCCCTGCACAAACGCTGGTTTAAAGCCGGTCTGAAGGCACCTACGATGCCGAAATGCCATCAGATTCTTTGTTATGCGCTGACTTCTTTTCCTTGCCCTCCTACAGAGCTTATCAGTTTACTGCTTGCCCCTCTTTGGGCTGTTTACCTGGTGAGCTTGTTAAAAAAAAAAAAGAAAAAAAGGTGCTCTTTCTGTGCAGCCGAGCTGAGTGTCCAGGTGCCCCTTTCCAACCTGCTCCCAGCTCAGGCTGCCAAGTGCCGTGGGTATGATTTAGATCCCTGGATGTGTGAAGAAGGGCGCTTAGTCCTGTGGTGAACGTGGTATTTGTGGTGTGCTTACCCCTAAAGCATCTGCCCCTTGGCTTGAAGGACCAGGAGGTTTCTGTAATACCAAAAGCAGAAAACCCTGTGAGATTGAGCTGAGTAAAGCCTGTAGTTAAAATGTGACTCCTTCTGCAAGGCGATACCTCCCATGAAATACGACGTTTTCAGGCCCCCAGGATTCTTTATGGCTACCCTGCAAGGCTATTGATGGAAACATTTTTGTATTTTTAATGCTTACATTTGCACCAGAATAAAAATTTGCATGAGGCGAAGAGAGAAGCAATCCATTCTTCTGTCCTAACCTGCTCCAGCTCCTTCGCTCAATGGCCGAAGAGCAGCTTGAAGCCAATGCCACATGCTGAGGAATCCAGAGCTGCTGTAACTGCGTTGGTTTCATAGTCAAATTGTAATCTATGGCTCTGCTTCAGCTGCAAAGTGAGGGTCACCTCTCCGTGTCTGATTCCCGTCAGGGATCAGCTCGGGCCTCCTAGGTTTGGATCACAGGACTAGGTTCCGACCGCTCTGGTTTGAATGACTTTTTGCTTGATAATGATGCAGTCACGGCACCCCGGTGCCTGTGTGCTGGAATGGGATCCTCCGTGATCCATCTTGCACCAGCCCAGAAATGGTTCTGCCTTAGGGGCATAAGCAGGCTTATGGCCGCTGACCCGGCTGGGCTGAGGGCAGGTGTCGAGGGCTAATTCTTCTCTATTAAACTGGGGTACAGGATGAATAAACCATTCAGTGTCAGAAGCGAGCTTCTGTCACTCAAATGAGCCTGAAGACCATGAGGCCCAAGAACGACACCTCCAACACGCCCCACGTTCCTCCCTGGGGAGACTCGTGAGCCTGAACCTTTCTTTGCGTCATTAGCCTATGGTGAAACAAAATTCTCCAGCCCGTGGCAGGGTTCCCTGTCGTCACTGGTGGAACAAACTGCCGCAGCTGGTAGGTAGAGTGAAGAAAGAGGGATTTCAGCTTTCGTGCTCAGTCTTTGGTGCTGCTGCCCGGAGAGTAACTCCAGCAGGGAGCTAGCGGTGGGTTCATTTATTTTAGCTGTTCCAGCCTGCGCCTGCTGTCCGGCCTTCCCCCTTGTCTCCTTCAGCCCACGGAGGCTGCCTTTGGGCCACCCAGAGCCACCTGAGCCATCGGGTTTATCCCCATTCCTGCTCCTTGTATCCCCTCCGTGCTGGGTCCCACGGGGGTTGTGGACAGACTCACAGAAATCAAGAAACGGAGATCCAGAGGCTGAACCGTGCCCTTTTCAGCACACGCTCCTCGCTGCCAGATCAGCCCCCCGTGCACCCCTGGGTGTTGGGGTGACCCCCCCAGAGGTCTGTGCTGGTTGTTGTGACGCACCTGGCGGGGGGGCCGTGTTTTGGTCGCTGCAGGTTCGAAGCCACCCTTGCAGGTCAGCCAGAGCCCTGACTGTAGTGTGCCCGGCTGCCTGGCCGCAGTACGGCCTGCCTGGCTGCAGGCAAGGCTTCCCCCGGGCAAGGGGGAGCTCTGGGCACGTGGATGCGTCAGCAGGGCAAATAGAAGATCTGTTGATTTTTGAAATGCCCTTTCGTCCTCTGACGCCTGCTCTGATTTACTCATTTCCATTTCTTTCTCCCGTTGCAGAATACTTGAGGAACGAGAGCGCCTTTCTGGGAGAGCTGGTGTTTGGGAGCGCAGACACCATTGAACTTTCCTGTGACAGCCACGGCTCTTCTGTGCCTGTTTTCTGGTTTAAAGACGGTATCGGGATTGCACCTCCCAGCAGAGCTCGTACTGGGCAGAAGCTGTTGAAGATCATCAGTGTGTCATGCGATGGCTCGGGGCTGCACAGCTGCAAGGCGAGGCATTCCGACCAGGTCCTGGGAAACTTTACAGCCAGAGGTACAGGTGCGTGCAGAAATACAGCGCGCTCGGGACTGGTATTTTCCTTTTGTTTTTTAAATTTTGCCCCCCCACGCGCTCAGTACAGCTGGTGCTTTGCGGGGTTCATCCGTACTGGGCAGGCCTCTGCCTCCCTGGTGACCCCTGGCAGTGATTAGACCGACAGAACCAACCAGCCGAAGCTTGCTTGCGTGTCCACGGCCGATGTTAAAGCGTGACGGTGAGACTGAGAGAGCCTGAGAGACGGTGCTGGTCAGATTAAACCCCAACCGCCCCCTAACACTCAGCTAGAGGCAGTGCTACGTGGGCCTTTGAAGTCTTTTGTGAGTGGGTGAGCTGTGGCTCAGGGAGGTTGAGCGAGTGACTTTTTCTGCTCTATGTGACAAATCAGTGGCAAAATTGCATGTAAAAGCTGGAGGTTGCTGAAAAGTATTTCCCTGTTGTAGGCGATGAATGTCTTCCCTCCATCCTGGTTATCAGAAATTGCTAGTTTGTTTTGGCGGCAGCTTCTCTGTAAGCTGTGTCCGTCTCAAATATGTGCTTCATCAGAGGGGCTTATTGGGATTCCTACGTTGCAAAGACGCGCGGTGTCAGCAAAGCACGTGCTGTCGTTTGCTTGGCCATACTGTCCGTGATGAGGCCAGCGGGACAGACCAGCTCCAGGCTGTGCGAGGCTGGGTCAGTACCCAGGGAGTGTCAGAAGCATCTGTTGTCCCCAGGTAGCTAACCACTGCCACTGGGATCATCCCCGTGATCTCAGGCTGCTGCATGGGTAGAAGGATCCACATGGCTGTGAGCAGATGGAAAGCCTCCCGATGGCACAGATTCAAAGCCTGATTTTTCAGAACAAGGAACCCGTTGTGGATCTAAGCTTTTAAATTCTCTCCTTTGCTTTTGCGCTGTTGGCGTTTTTCAGGCATCCCCGAACAGTAGGTCCTTGCCTCCAAAAGCTGAGTTCCCTGAAAAAGTAAGGGGCTCTCTCTGAAAACCGAACGCAGAGGTGTTTGTGATTGTAAATCCCATCCACTCCATAAAGGGCTTTCTCTTGTGTCAGAAAATTTGTGTGAGTGAGGGAATCAAACCAAAAATAATAAATGAAAGCTTGTTTCAGCAAGAGTTTTGGAGAAAGAGAGTTTTGGAGGAAGAATGGTGACAAGCCCCTGCTGGTGGGGTGGTGTTTTACTGGTGTGGAGGAGAGGATACTTCAGTTGGTCGGAGCGAGTGCCCAAACCCCTGGGCCTGTCGCGTGGGCTGCCAACGTTTCCGCAGCTCCCCTCGTCGGGCGGCTGTTTGCAAGGGGTGTGTTTGAGCACTGGGGGTTCAGCAGCCGCCGGGCCCTGGCCCTGGGCAGCCTGCTCTGGGGGACCCTGCCTGCGCAGGGGCTGGACCAGCTGCCCCCAGGGATTCCGGAAGGCCTTTCTCTCCCTTGTGACTCCGTGACTCTGGAACTGGTGCTGCGAGGGGCCGGCGCTGTGGGAGCGCTGGGAACGTTGTCTTCCCTGGGCTCTGCCTCTGTCGGGACGGCTGCGTGTGCGCTCTGCCCTGAGACACTCGGCGCCTGCGCCCGCCTGTCCAGGTACGCCAAGCAGTGTGCAACAGAGCACACTTTCAGGAGTGACCTGAGGAGCTTTTGCTAGCTTGGCCGCGTTGGAGAGGGACTGCAGCTCCTGCATGCAGGAATAGTCGTGTTGGAGAATAACCACAGGAGGCAGCTGGGTAAAGTGACTCCAGTTTCAAATGCTGATGTGTCTTGGCTTTGTTTCTCATTTAAAGGGATTAAATCTGTGGTCTGCATCAGATGCGGGATCGGGGCTGTTGGGATAGAGAGCTTAAATTGTGTCTTCTCACCTTTTGCTGTAGATCTGTGCATCATGGGGAGCTTGTGGAGCATCGGCGCAATAAGCCTGACTGACTTTAGAATTCTGATACAGACCATATCTGTTACGCAGTGGCTTTTTAGAAGAAAACTTTTGGTTTTGGTTTTGGACTGAATGCAGGTGTTTTGCTATGAGTGGGAAAGAAATGACCGAGTGGTACTGTGTCAAGGCTTGAGCTTTCCACCAGAGAAGAATTATTTCTGGTTTGGTGGGGAGTTTGGGGAGGTGAGTGGTTTGCTCTTAAACTCCAATCTCCCCAGTTAGTTTAAATCCTTGAAATTTTACTTCCAATTTGTCTACACAAAGTTCTGTGCTCTTGGCCTGTCGCGGGAGGCAGCGGCAAAGGCAGGGTGACTCGGGGCGGCTCACGGCAGGTGAGGAGGTTTCCTGACTGCTCTTAGCTGCCCTGCTGCAAGAGACTTGCTCACTCTTTTTCTTACAACCACCTTGCTACTAGTAGAACATATTCTATGAGTGATCATGAAGCACTTCCATCAAAACGTTGCCCTGTGCCTAGTGCGGGACCCTGACGGCCGCGTCCCGTGTGTCACGCGCTCGTGCGTTTCCTGCTGGCAGAAGGTACTGGAACATGTTCTCAAAGAGTTCCCGTGCCTGGGACTGGAAGTGCAGCCGATTCCACTGCCCGGCCTTCAGAGCATAACCTTTCTCCACAGCAGGCCCATCTGTATAACTTGTATTTCCTTGTCAGCGCTGCCCTTCAATGCCCTTGTGATTTGTCTCAGATCGCATCGTACTAACCTGTGTGAGTAGTCTTGACCTCAGTGTATTGGGCTTTTTTCCCCTGTGATTTATCCTGTCGATACCCCGGCGTCCTTTTTTGTTGGTGACCTCGTAGGCATCTGAAAGGCAAAGGATTCTCCCTTTGCTCTGCTGTGAGATCCAAAGCTGCCCTGAGCGCCGTTTTGTTCAGGAGAAGAGCTGCAGGAGGTGGACGGGAGGTTATTCACGGCAACCTGATGAAACTTCTGTCAGTCTCAGAAATGTCTCTGGCTGTCAGGAGTCTCTTTCTGCACGTTTTTCTTTATTTAGAGTGAAGAATGCGAGACCTCGCGGCTCAGGTAACGAGCAGCCTGCTGCAGTTTCCCGAGGTGACCATTCAGGCTCTTGGGGAAGATGAGCTCACCCGAGGGTCTGTGCTGCGCGGGCAGTTCTGCAGAGGTGAGCCTTTTCCTTGAAATTGGGTCTTGCTGTGAAGTTGTTACTGCCTGGAGGTGACCTGAGGCACGGGGTCACAGCATCAGCTGTGTCAGGTTGGTGCTGCTCAGGTGCGTCAGGTTTTGAGAGAACAGAAAGGGTGAGCTATGGAAAAAACGATGATTTAAGTACTGTACTGTGACACATATCGGCCATCGGTGGCTCACCCTCCACGCTAATCTTTCAGTCTCTTGGACCAGTACGTTCCCGAAGCAGCCCTCGAGAAGACAGGCTGTGTTTTACTTAAATCAAAACTAATTGATGCTTAATTAGTGAATCAGTTTCTTAACCCAGAAAGCCAAAAGGATAAAGAACTCTCCCTAAGCATCCTTCTCATCTCAAAGACAGAGACAGGTGTTTTTGAAATATATTCACACAATATTTACATACTATAGACACAGCACAAAATGTGCTGCTTGCTTTTTTAAAATCCCAAAGTACTGACTTTGTTGCTTTCTTGGAAAATTGAATTTTCAAAAGGCTGGGTTGGCCAATAAATTAGGAAGAAGTAAAACCAAGGTCAAGGTTAACAGTATGGGCATGTAAAGAGAAAGAGGTTAAGCTGTGCGGCCTGTCAACGAAGGGGAGGAACACCTTTGGAAAACAGCTGAATTTGTGCTGGCTGAAGGCAGCGGATCCCATTAAGGCCCACGTGGAGTCTGACTCAGAAAGATCTTGTCGGAGCACGTCAGATGACACCGCGGGTGCCCAGGGCGTGTCCGTGGGGGCGTGGATGTGTTGTGAGGTCACAGACCCCGCTGTGCCACGCCGTGTTGTGCAGTGCTGTGCCGCAGGCACCGCTCCAGCAGTGCCAGCTGTGGCAGCAGCGGCAGCAGCATGGTGCAGGCGCGGGGGGCCGCGGCCCCCACCCACCTATTTATCCTGCTCCTGATGGCCCTGCAAGCCTGGCAGGTCGGGGCTGCTCCGTGGCGAGCGTGGGGATTAGGTAGGTGGGCAGGCAAGGTCCAGCCCCAACCCTGGCAGCGTGGCACAGCGCCCACGGCTGCTCGGGGTGACAGCGGGGCTGGGGTGGTGGTGGGGCAGGGCTGGGAGAGCAGCAGGGCCAGGCTCGGGCAGGTGAGTCGTGGGCAGGTCCACGGGCAGCTGGAGGCAGACGCTCCCCGGGGAGGCGCAGGGGTGCGTGGCCACTGCAGGGGCATTTTCCAGGTGAACGGTGGGGTCAGGAGCAGTGCCACGGGGTGAGAAGCTGCTGCTGGAGCTGGCCCTGTGCCTCCCTGCCCCAGGGCAGCCTTCCCCCAGCCTGCACGCTGGGGCCGGAGTGGCTCTGCAGAGGCCAGGCAATAGCCCGTGGGAGCGCTTCTGCTCCAGGCTGGTGACAGTCGTGCCGGGAGCCGTGGCTCTGCCGCTCCTGGCTGGGTCCTGGCTTTCAGCTTCAGGCACCTCTGTCCTTGGGAGATGCCCTCTTGGGAAGGTGGGAGCATTCCTGCTCTAGCCCTGCAGTGCTCTCCTTGGGTGAACCCAGGTCCCCATGGGACACAGAGCCCCAGCCCACAGCCCGGGGCACGATGCTCTTGAGGGGAAGGGAGGGACGAGTGCCATGGAGCAAGCCTGCGTTTGAACTGCATTCACTGCTGTTCAGAACTGAAGGAGTGCCTTAAAATAGTTCATGGGAGCTTCTCTGTCGTGTGTTTACAGACATGGCTGGAGGCGATGGATATCCAGCTTCCCGTCTGGGTTCCCGGGCTGACACGCTGGGATATCGCATGGGTACGTCATGGCTTTTGACTTCCTTGGAGAGCTGCCAGCTCAGAGCCCAGATGTGAGCGAGACATCTCTTGCAGGCGTGACAATATAGGCCGTGTGTGCCACGTGGTTACACGATCCCCTCATACGTTCTCCTCTTCAGTTCTGACAGTGAATATCCCAATGTGTGATGGGAACTTCTTGTGGGAGTTTGGTTGCAGGTGTGGGTACAGGGAGGGCGTTTCCAGCTTCTGGGCTGCATCCCGCGCTGGAGCTCCCCTGGCATCGCAGGGGTGAGTAGTCAGTCTTGACTGGCTGCACAGACTAAGCACTCTGTTTCAGTATTTTATCAGAGAGAAATTTAACATGCTACTTTCTGTTAAGGTCCCCAAAGAGCAAAGTATGAAGCTGAAAGAGGCAAGTCTTCCCAGCGGTCATCAGAAGTCCTGAAGGAAATCCTGAAGGACCTGGACAAGGCAGCGCTTGGTGGGTATATATCACTCTTAAGCAGAAGACTTGGGAAGCTGAGGGTTTGATGCCTGTCTGGCCCGGCCGTAGCTACGCAGCAGGAAGGGATTGATCAGAGCCTCACTGCGGTGACTCTCAGTTTCACGCCTTGCAGGCGCTGGTGAGCCACAGAGTGGCCCAGAGCCTCTGCTGCCAGCTGTGGTTCAAGCTGAGCCCCAGGGAGAGCTGCTGCCCCAGTTATACCCCTAGCGGTCAGAGCTGGACTGGGCAGAGGTTGGTATCCAGCTGTCAGGGATGGGCAGCGCTCACGCCTTGAATGCGTGAGGGACTTGCCGAGGAGCTGATTCCTGACAAGCCGCGAGAGGGCCGGCACCCTGCCAGTCACCGGAGGGGAGAGTGCCCTTGGCCGGCAGAGAGGGTGCGCAGGCAGCTTGGGGTGGCTGAGACCGGCAGGCTTTGCCTGCGCTGCAGGCAGCCCCTGGCCAGGATGGGAGCAGCCCCAGCTTCACAGCCGGTCCAGCCCCGCTGTTCTCCTTGATGGCCGAGGACTCTGAGTGACCCCCTGGAGTCAGGGACAGGTGGGAGCTGGGCGGGCAGCTTGAGGCGGGACGCCCACCTTGAAGGCAGCTAAAATGAGGGGCTGTGAATTCAGTCTCGCATGGTTTGGCTGTCTGTTTCCAGTTGTGTTTTAGATACCTCGGCTGTGGTTTTCCTCGTGTCTTGGGGGACTGTGGGCTCTTCACCGCCACCCGTGAAAGTGCCCAGAACATGGTTGCAAGAGCTTGCGGTTCAGCCCACCACGTGTGCCTGGTAGCCTTACCGTGCGATGGAGTTGGCACGGTGGGACGTGCTTCTCAGAAGGGCTCTTTCCACGGCTGAACCTGCTACGGCATCTTCCTGCCCTCTCTGAAGGGAGTCATGTACCGTCGTCCTGCCCTTTGCCCGAAATGCACTCAGTGGAATGTGAACAAGATCGCATGCAATCCCCTAGCCTTTCAGCAGGTTGGGATTTGCTGTCTGTTTACATCTAATTATGCCTAATTAAACTGACCCGCTTTCTTTCTAAAGAGATGGACCGTGAGACTGCGGAGAATGAGGCGCTTCAGGAAGGAGGCAGTCACGCGGTGCCAGTCTCTGATGACAGAAGAGGGGCAATTCAGTCAGTGGAGGTGCCAGGTAATTGCTGTCCTTTGGTCATCCAGGGCCACAGGTCAAAATCTCTGCGTGTCTGCAGGCTCTTCCCCGAGTTCTCGCTACTGCACACCATGTCAGCAGCCAAACTCTTAGTAGAGAGCAAGTGTTCTAAAGAAGGCAGGAGCAGCTCTGAGAGGGTGACTCCCATCTCTGGGGTGTGAAGGTTATTGCCGTCAGCGTGCCAGAGACACACTCGCTCCTAACCCTCTGCTGATGGCCTCGTGAGTGTTCCCAAAGGGTCAGAGCGAGCCCCCAGGCAGCAGCTCTAGCAAGCCTTGCAAAGCGGAGGTGGGTGAGCACAAAGGAAAGTGTGTGCAGACGTGAAGGATCACCAAGAAGGGGGAGCAAACCCGTGACACTGGGAAAACTGGATTATGGCCATGCCAGAGCGTAAGCAAAGCTGCGAGGAGAAAGAGAGGCTCCAGAGTGTGTTGATTTGCAACGACCTTGGGAGCTTCCTTTGCTTCTCCTGAAGCCAAGGAGATGTCGCAGCCCCAGGATGTTCCGTGGCTCAGAGATGCTACCAAAGCGAGAATGAGCATCTCCTGGCAATGTCAGGCCTCCTGCGAGATGAGCAGTAGTGTGCAGGACACACTAACACACAGAATCCTTCCTCCAGGCGTGGATGGCACGAGAAACAGAAATGCTATGGATCCAAAAGCTTTCCAGAAGTACTGCATAGAAGGCGCCGTGGCGGTCGTGGGCTCCATATTGCTTGGGATGGTTTTCTGTTGTGTGATCCGCCTGTGGAGGAAGAGAAGGCGGTGAGTTGGTGGCGGGGGGCAGGTGCAGCCAAACTGCTGCGTTAGATGGCTGCTGTTAGCCACGAAGCATTTTGAGGTAGGGTATTCTGGCGTGCCGAGTTAGTTACTGGCCAAACAGGACTGAGGTTTCTGCTGTGAGATGTTTTAACTGTCCTCTCAACCCATGGGCCCTCTTTTCTGAAACGTGTCCTTACTGTTGCAAGTATTAGTTAAAAGTGACCCTGCCTGGACAAGAGCAGACCCAGCAACAGACGTAGGCAGAGCAAAGTCAGGCAGGAAAACAAAGAGGGATGACGTTGCCGCAGAAAGTGAGAATTGCAGTAGCGACATCTCCCTGCCAGGGAACCCAGCAGCAGAAATCACCCTGTGAGGTGATGCTGTAATCTCCAGAGGTTCACCTTGGCCAGGGTATCCCAGCAAGCCAGGCTGTGGTGAGCAACCTTCCCAGCTCTCAGCTCATGGGAGCAGAGCCCCAGCCGAGGGGCGCGAGGTGCCCCGTTTTCTGCACAGAGCTCTCTGTGCCCACAGCTCCCACGTGCAGCCGGGTGCCCACATGCCATGGGGCGCGCAGCTCTGCCCCGCCACCCACCCAGCACCGCAGCCGTGGCGGGGCCTCAGCAGCCTCCTCTCTCCGCAGGCGCCTCGCCGCAGCTTCGAGAGCCCGGCCCGACACCAGCAGCTGCCCCTCACACCCGGACACCTGGACTGCCCACCCCAGCACCTCCAAGAGCTGGACCCAACACCAGCAGCCGTCACATGTGCCTGGAAAAGCGGCCCACCAGCCACGGAGCACCGGCGGGGAACCAGCCTCCACCAGCCCGGACGGCCGCCCGGCCCGCCCGCCTCCGCCCCGGCCCAAATGGCTGTCCAACTCAGCCAGCCAGGTGTTGCGGGACCGGCCCAGCACCCTCCGGGCCCCGGAGAAACGGCAACCACCCCCTCGCCCCCCAAGCCCATTTCTCCAGCCCTCCTGCAAGGGCCTGGGGCAGTCCCGCCAGGATATGGATTTGGGGAGCGACGGTGAATGCGAGGGCCTATAGGGGAGTGACAACAAATACGATTTCCTTGGATGACAAGGTCACGGACCTAGTTGGCCAAGAGAAGCCAGCTGATGTGATCTTTCTGGATTTCAGTAGAGCTTTTGATACTGTCCCTCACAGTCTCCTCCTGGGCAAAATGTCCAGCACACAGCTGGATAAACGCGTAATGCGGTGGGTGAGCAATTGGCTGGGGGGTCGGGCTCAAAGGGTTCTCGTCAGTGGGGTTACATGGGGCTGGTGGCCAGTGACTAGCGGGGTTCCACAGGGATCCATCTTGGGGCCGGTACTCTTTAATCTCTTTGTAAATGACTTGGATGCAGGACTTGAAGGAACGCTAATTAAGTTTGCTGACGACAAACTTGGGAGGAGCTGTTGACACTCCCGAGGGCAGAGAGGCCCTTCAGAGGGATCTGGACAGACTGGAGAGCTGGGCAACCACCAACCATATGAAGTTCAACAAGGCCAAGTGCTGGGTTTTGCACCTGGGGCATGGCAAGCCTGGATGTACAGACAGCCTGGGGAATGAGAGGCCGGAGAGCAGCTCTGTGGGGAGGGACCCGGGGGTTCTGTCATGAGGCAGTCATGGCGCCAAGCCTGGCGATGTTCAAGAAGCACTTGGCCAACCCCCTCAGAGACGTGGTGTGAATTTGGGGTTGTCCTGTGCAGGGACAGGATGATCCCGGACTTGATGATCCTTGTGGGTCCCTTCCAACTCAGAACATTCTGTGTTTCTATGATTCTGTAACACACTCCTGAGCAACAGCTTCAGGGGTCAAGCGTAAATTTCAGCAGAATGGCACAGCAATAAATAGAAGTCAGTAGCACAATTGTCCGCGTTGTAACAGCAGCAAAACCAGGGATTCAGCAGTTTGGGGCCAAACTTCCTATCGGGGCAAGCAGGGGTGTGGATGCCCACGGTGTCAATAAACGACAGAGCGGCAGAAAGCTGCTATCAAGCCGTAACGGAGACAGCGTCTGTTCTGGTTCGGGCTGGGATGGAGTTAATTTTCTTCCTCGCAGCCCATACGGTGCCGAGTTTTGGATTTGTAACCAAAGCGGTGTTTCAGCCATTGCTGAACCTGCTTCCATGGCACGGAGGCCTACTCTGTTCACCCGCCGCCCTGCCACGGCCTGGCCTCCCCCCACCAGGCTTGGGGCGGCTGCACCCCGCTGGGGCCGGCAGTGCCGCAAGGTTTCGGGGGTGCTGCCTGGTGTGGGGAAAGGTGCCCGGTTTGGGGCTGTTTCTGCGTTTGGCGGTTCCTTGTGGGCTTGGGGGACTCTTGGCAGGTTTAAGGTGTGCCCCTGGGTCTGGGGGTGTTTGTGGGTTTGGAGGTCGCCGACAGGTTTTGGGGGGTGTGCCTGGGTCTGCTGGTTGCTGCCAATTTTGGGGGAAACTTGAGGATTTGGGGGCGTTGCTGTGTCAGGTGCCTGCTGCTAGGTCTGGTGGGTGCAGCCAGGTGTGGGGCGCCTCTGGATTTAGGGTTTGTTCCCGGACTGGGGCAATGCTACCAGGTGTAAGGGTTCTTTTGGGTTTGGCGGCTGCCGCTGGGCTGACAGCAGCCTCTGTTCCGGTGGACACAAGCCCTGTCCCTGCAGCAGCGCCAGCAGTGCGTCTCGTAAGGCGCTGGGCACTGCTGTGGTCACGCTGCGCTCTCTGGCTGGTTGTTTCGGCTACACGGCCGCACGGCTGGCCTCCCTTGAGAGGCGCTGGGGTGCCACCTCAGGTGGATTTCACTTGCTGTGTTTGAGGGGAAACTGTGTCCCTCATGCTCAGAGTGCTTTAGGATAGCACACACCATGCCGGCTGCTCCGCCCTGGTAGTAACCAGTGTGTTTCTGTTGGTGGTTTCGTTGCGCCGTTCCTTCTTCTGAATCTCTGATGCGGATCGCTCGGGGCCATTGGTGGAGGCTGATTTTTGCACCGTGCCTGCTGTGTTGCTTGTCAGTGGTGCAGGAGGGGAGCCGGGCAGCGCTGCCCCACTGCTGCCCCACTGCTGCTTGCTGGGGTAGCCGTGGAGGAAAGAGGCTTGAGGAAGTCCCTTCCTAAGTCCAGCGGAAGCTGAAGAGGTTTTCTGCCAGTGGAGTTCCTGCTCTGGATGAGGTTGCTGCCAAGCACTGACTTTGTGCAGCCTGTGCTCCTGTTGACTTGCTGCTCTGTGTCACAACGGGGTTTGTCCGGCAACCGTCTGGTGAACAAGGCTTCCGTGGTGCTTCGCTGTGTGGATATTCCAAACCAGGAGAGGGGCGCAAGTTAACATTTTTGGGGTGAGTTGAGCTTTTTAAGTTTTGGAGCTGACCGATCCAGCAGAGTTGTGCTTAGGAAACCACACATCTGGTATTTGAGGGCTTGTTGCACCCAGAAATCAAGCAGGCTGCATCAGTGTGACTCTAGGGATTGTTCTGCACGACGAAAGCTAAAGTGCGGCATACGTCATTAACTCCTGGGCTGTGGGTTAGGCTAGATGAGCCACAGCTACAAGCCTTCCCACCTCAGCATCTTCTCTAGTGTGCTTAGGAGATGAAGCTGTGCCTTGCTGTTGAACTTGGTTTAAACCCAGACTAGACCATGAGTTATTAGTGAAAGCCTGATTGCTGGTAGTTTGATGCTGCAGTTGTAATGTTAATAGGCAGGGAGAGAAGGATGCGGGAAGCAGGTGTGTGACTTCTGTGAACAGCGACAGCACAGGCGTGAGTGACCCTAGGAATCCAGGGCACAGCAAAGCCTTTGCTTCTGATCCAGCCTATTGGTCTCAGAGGAGCTTCCTAAAGGACGAGAACGGCACGCTCATCTCCGCAGGATCCAGCAGTTCCGTGGGCCAGCTAAGCCTTGAGTCAAAGAACCAGCTGGAAGCAGCTGTCACTGATACGCAGCTGGAGGCCGGTCAGTTCCTTTATCTCCCGTTACTAACATTCATGTCAGCGTAACGCAAAAGACCGGCATTTATCACTTTCCTGGTGTGAAGCAGTGGCTAGATTTTATCTACATGTCTTGTCATCCTGGAACTGAGTGTTGCTGTCAAGCGTGCTTGCCAGTCTTGATTGCTAATTTAAACTGCTAGCGAGGGCTCTCCTGGCAGAGAGCAGTGCTTGTGTGTGCGTTTGGTGGCTCGCTTATGAAGAGGAGGCTCTTGGTGGTTTGTTAGAGAGAGGTCTTTGGTGGTCATGGTCAGGGAGTGCTGGAGAGCGCCTGGCACGGTTATAACGCCACGCTGCTGGCGTACGGTCAGAGGGGCTCAGGGAAGAGCCCATGAGCGACGATCGGATACGGTGCAAGCAGTTCCTGGGCAGTGATCAAGAAATGGGGCAGTTGCCCAGAACTGCTACTTTTACTCTCTTCCCATCTCCCATCACTGGTTTTTTCTTTCCTTCCCTGTCTGACTCCGTGCCTGTATTTTCTAACTCCTCCCTGTCTGTCCTACAGCCTGTTGCTGTGGTCTCCTTTCCCTACACCTCTCTCCCGCTCCCTGGCCTTCTCCTTTCTCTGTCGCCGTGTCCTGGCCGCCTGTTTCCCCTCTGTGCTGCCGCCTGTCCCCTCTCTCCCGCCTGTATCCCCCGCTCGGCCGGCCCTGCTGCTCTCGGGGCCTCCGTCCTGCTCCCCGGCCCCTTCTGCTCCTCCTGCGTCTCCACCCTGGAGGCCGCGGCTGTTGTGCCCTTCTGCGCCTCCTTGCCCTGACCCACAGCCCCTCTGTCTCAGTCTCTCGGGGTCGTTTCCCGCCCTCCCCTCGCCCTGTGTCCCGCTCTGCGTCCCGGCCTCCCCCTTTCTCTCTCCCCGCTGCCTTTTCCCTCTGCCCCTCTCCCCGCTGTCCCCCTGCCCCGCTCCCTCTGCCACGTCTCTGTCCCTGCGCGCTCCCGGTGCCTTGTCGGTCTCTGTGGCGGCGGGTCCCGCAGCCCCGGGGGGGCGGCCGTGGGGCCTGCGGGGGGGCGGCTGGCTCGGGCTGGGGGCGCGGTGCCCGCGCAGGGTCGGGCGGCGGGAAGGCGCGCCCCGGGGCATGCTGGGAGCTGGAGCCCTGGGGCAGGGGCTGCCGGGCGGCCATGTTGCCCCGGCCCCAGCCCCTGCCCCGAGGCCTGTCCCGCAGCCCCAGGCCGCCCCCGGGCCTGTCCTGGCAGCAGCCAGCTGGGCCTGGGCCCCGCTCCGGCCCCCCTGAGCTGTGCCTCGGGGCGGCCTCGTGGGGTGCGAGCTGTGAGGCACCCGTGGGTGCCCTGAGGTGGAAGGCAGTCGGGTGAGCGGGGCTGCAGCACAGGGAGGGAGGGAGGGACAGACAGACAGACAGACCGAGAGAGACAGAAGTGCCTGAGCTGTGCCATGTGCCTGGCAGTGCAGAGAGCAGGAGCTGCGGTGAGTCCTGGGCCCCGGGGTCATGTCACCCCTCTCCCGCATCCCAGTCCCTCCTGACACCCCCTCCCCTTTCCCTGTGTGGATTTGTGGTGGGATGCGTAGCTACATATCTATGTATGTGTGTATGTGTATATGATATTATACATAGACGTATACATAATACAAATATTATAATTTCAAAATATTTATTTGTAAAAAAATAAATCTATTATTTATAAAAATAGAATCATATTATCTTAAATGTAAAAATTCCTGTTTGTGGACATAAGCCATCCCCAGCCCAGCTCAGCCACCCGCGGGGTGGGCAGGGGATGCGTTAACCCCCCACCCTCCCTCCCCCCCACTGAGCAAATGCCCGCAGGCAGAGAGAGGCGCTGCAAAGCCAACACCCAGCTCTTTTAATTTAAATGAGTATTTTCTCCCCCGGAGTGCCCCAGGTCCTCTGTGCAAGCTTCTAACAGGGTCGCTTGGTCCTGCATGCTGTGTCTTCCCAGTCATCGTGCAAACTGTCAGCATGGCATGGAAGCAGAGTGGGAAAGGTGCCTGCAGAGGTCTCGGGCGTGAGCTCACGGGGGCTCTTAGTGAGCACAAGCGGGTGCTGAGAGCCTGCCCTGCTGGAGGGCCTCACGCTGCGTTTGCAGGCTGTCCTGGCACTGCCCCTGAGCCGCCTGCACAAGTTGAAGAGTTGGCAGGTGCCAGTGGGAGGAGGTGGGACTGGATGGGGGGAGCAATGGCTTCTCCTTACAGGAAAGGCTTGTCCAGGTGGGACCCTAGTTGCCACCTGCCCTGGGCCGGTGCCTTTCAGCCGCACCATCCCTTGCTTGTTCTTGGCGAGTTGCTGCACACCGAGAGAGGCCAGAGAGCTTCTTCAGGCAGCGCACCCAGCTCGCTGCCATGCAAGTGCTTCTCCACTGACGTGCTCTTGTGACCCGTGAATTCTCACGGCTGCTTCTCTGTTTGGTACCCGCAGGGTCCGACCGAAGGCACTGTCTGCGGTTCAGAGCCGAGCTGCTTGGCCAAATCAGTTCTTAATCCTGTGATGCTCATAGCAGGAATGAGAGCCAGGGCACCCTTCTCTATGTGAACGTAGTTTCTTCTTCTCCTTCCAGCCTGAAAACCATGTGGGAAAGTGCTGGCCCTTGCTGGGAAGTCGGGGACAAGCCTTCATCAAGCTGTCTGGGCCAATCCTTCCCAGAGCAGTCACCATGGACCACGTTTCAGGACAACGTTCCCTGGAGACAGTATCTGCAGAGCTCCAAAGGACATGGCTGTCTACGTGAGTGGTTTCTCCAGAGTGGGGGGCTGGGGGTTGCACAGCGTTTCTAAGCCGGGGGTGAGTATGGGTCAAAGAGTCCAGCGGCCTCTGGCCTCCTCCTGGCTCGCAGAAGCAGCAAGCTCCTTGGAGCTGTATTGCGCTTCTGTCCAATATACTGTTTGAAAGGAAGGTTCTGGGGCATGATGGAACTCGGGGAGCCACAGGGAAGAGGAGGTGGCACAGCGCACTGTCCTAGCCCTTCTGGCTTTCAATCCCCGTGGGCATTTGTGACCCTCAGGTTACCCCCCTCCCCCTGGGAACATCTGCTCCTTCTCTGGGTGGCAGCCTAGACTCGCTGAGTAGGCAAGCGTGGCGTGCTACCTAGGTGCAGCTTCTTGTCTGCTCCTTGCGCTCGTCTTCCTTTGACTGCGTAGCTGAAATAAACCCGTGCTTCACCGACTGAAGTTCAGTCTTCCCACAGTGTGTGAGGCGCTCTGGTTTCTCCACCCCTGTGTTTCTCCTGGGCCTGAAGTAGGAACGTGAGGAGCAGGGAAGGCTCCTGGGACAGTTCACTTTCCGGGCAGTGCTGAATCGCAGTCAGACCTTGCAGCTGAAGGTACGGGGACAGAGAGGGAGGAGAACTGTAGGAGAGGAGGAGAAATGCGCTTGGCTGGGGAGAAGCTTCCCTGCCAAAGGGCTATAGGCAGCCCTGTCCTTGAGCGTGTGCCACGCTGGCCTTTCTTCTGCTTTAACTTCCGAACGGTGTGTGCCTGGAGAGCTGTTCTTTTTCTCTTTCCTTTTGGGTTTAAGCTTCAGTGCCTACAATCACCGCAGCTGAAGCTAAAACCACCTTGAGCGTCTGGACTGCAAGTGGCTACAAGTGGCCACATCCCGTAGTACGCACTACTCCTGGCCTGCTGGTGAAAGACTCGAAATCCTGGCCTTTCTGAGGCCTCTGTTGCTGCTGGTAGCGAGCAGTGACAGGGAGGCCATTCTGCTTCAGTGCCTTTCTAGGGAAGGCAACGAGACATTATACTAACAGCACGGGGTCTTGTGACTGTGGAAGCAGGCTAGAAGACCTTGCCAAACTATTTGCTGAGGCTTCTGGGAGCTGCTTCTTCCTTTACTCTTCTTGCAGCCAAATGAGGTAGAGCAGGATCACACTGTCTTGACCACGAGAGGTGCAAGGACCTCGCAGGGCAGCCGGAAGGAAGGTGTTGACCGAGGCCGTCACCGCGGCACTGCTCTGTCGGCAGTCAAATGCTAGAGAGGAAAAGGCAGCTCCGAAGAGGGGGGGACGGTTCTGGGCCGGTGGGTTATGGGTAGCCGTAGTCGTTGGCTATGTCCATGCTGGCCTCCCTCTGCACACAAACGTGCAGCTGCCCGGTGACACCTGCAGGGCCGCCCGCTCCCGCTCCTCCTGGGCCAGCGTCTTCACACGCTCCCGCTGGGGCCGCTGCTCGGGTGTGATGGGCACCGACTGCTCCTGCTCCTCCAGCGGGGTGGGCGCAGCCGTGAGCCCCCCCAGGGCCCGAAGGACAGCGGGGAGTCGTTGGGAGGTTGTGGCGGCATGTGCAGCTGCTGCGGCAGCCCCTCCCGTGGGGTTTGGCCTCCGTGGGCGACAAGCACAGCCCGCTCGGCTGATGAGGTTTGGCGGCAGACCTGGTGCGTGCCTTGCTGCTCGATGGTGCCGCCGGTGCCGTGTCCTTCTTGCCGTCAGCGGGGGCTTGAGGCATCCAGTGCTGCGCTGGGTCTCGGGGCTGCCATCAAGGGATTGGGTTCCGGGTTGGGTGGTTGGGGCATCAGCCCCACCACCTTCACTGTGTGCCCCAGCAGGTGGAAACTGTGGCTGGAGTTGAGCAAGGGCACCCTCAGGACGATGAGGAGCATCCTCAGCGCCGGGTGGGGATGCTGCTCCTGGGGACTCTGGTTCCAGGCTGCGGTGGGGATGCCGGCAGCGGCGCAGGGTCAAGGCGGTGGGATCAGAGGTGGCACCCAGTGGGCCTAGGACTGGCACCATCAGGGCGGGCAGAGGGGACTCCCGTGTCTCACTGGAGGGGTGAGCACGTCTGCCCCGCCTTGCCCCTGCGCCCACTGCTCCGCGGCTTCCTCCCGGGCCGGGGCCTCCTGGGGCCTCCCTGGGGTGCTGCAGGGGCGTGCGGCCCAGTGCTGCCGGGAGCTGCGGGGCCCGGCTGGGCCCTGACACCGGCTGTGCTGGCACCTGGCAATGCTGTGTGTTCCCTGGAACGTATCGCAGCCCCCGGGCAGCGGGGGGCCGTAGCTTCCAGCACGGGTCTGTGGGACTGGAGCAGTTGAGGGTCACAAGGCTGGGGTGGGGCGTGGGGCGGGAGTCCCAGAGCAGCAGTTCAAGGCCTCCGTGCTGTGGTGTCTGGGTGGGCCGCTGCATTAAACCTTTCTTCTCCGCCCCATGAAGAGCCTTTGCCTTCTGGCTTCCTCTCGGGTCCTACGTCGCTTGGCAGGCACGTTGGTGGTATTGGATGCTCTGCGCTTGCTGCTTCCCACCCGCAGCCCGCTGCCACCTGCACTGCCCTGTCGCCGTCCAGCTTTCCCTTGGCCTGCTTGCCGCCCGCTTCTCCCCATCGGGGCCCCTCTTGGCAGGACACAACGCCCGGCGGCAGCAGCAGGTGGGTCGGACCCATCCGAGGCTGCCTCCGCAGCGCCGTCTCCGCCAGTTGGGCCATGTGGGGCTGGTGACACTGGGGGTGCTTCTGGGGAGCTGGGCAAGGGACTCAGCATTGGGAACTGCAGGACGCTGAGCAGGGGACTGTCTGGAGGGGCCTGCAGGGGATCGTTCTGGGGACTGTCCACAGGACTGTCCTCAGAAGTCTCCTCTGCCGTCTCTGGAGGAGCCTGCAGGGGATCGTTCTGGGGACTGTCCACAGGACTGACCTCAGAAGTCTCCTCTGCCGTCTCTGGAGGGGCCTGCAGGGGATCGTTCTGGAGACTGTCCACAGGACTGTCCTCAGAAGTCTCCTCTGCCGTCTCTGGAGGAGCCTGCAGGGGATCGTTCTGGGGACTGTCCACAGGACTGACCTCAGAAGTCTCCTCTGCCGTCTCTGGAGGGGCCTGCAGGGGATCGTTCTGGGGACTGTCCACAGGACTGTCCTCAGAAGTCTCCCATGCAGTCTCCGGAGAGCTCTCTTCGGATGTGTCCAACAGCCGCCACCAGGTGGGGAGGACTGCTGACACCTCGCCCTGGTTCCCCTTGGTGTCTTGCAAGGGGGAGGCCGGCACCCCCCAGAAGGGGTCGGCATCCCCCAGCATCCCCGATTGCAGGCGGCGTTTGCACCAGCCGCCCTCCGCCTCGTACTCCAGGAGGTCAGGGTCTTCGCTGCAGGAGGCAGTGGTGTCCAGGCTGTCGGGGACATCGGCGAGGATATTTTCACCGTCCACCAGCATCACTGCTGCCAACTTGTCCACCTCGCAGCCGCCCTCTGCCCTGTACTCCAAGAGGTGGGGGAGCTTGTTAAGGGAAGTTGTCAAGTCGGGGACATTGGGGATGGTGTCCCCGCCATCCACCAGCCCCGCCGCCACCAGTGGCTCCTTGGGGCAAGCAGCCCTCCGCCACATACCCACAGAGGTCAGGGTGCTCATCAAGGGCCTCGCCAGTCACGCTGGGGACACTGGTGGTCAGGGTGGTGTCCTCACTGTCCCCTAGCCCTGCCACCACCGCATGGTCCTGGGGGCAGGCGCCATCTGCCGCGTACATGGAGAAGTCGTGGAGGTCATTGAGGAAATCGGCGCTGATGAGGCTGTTGGGGAAAGGAAGGCCGTTAGGGATGGTGTCCTCGCTGTCCCCCAGCCCTGCTGCCACCACTTGCTGATGGGGGCAGCCGCCCTTTGCCACGTACTCGGAGAAGTCAGGGACCCGGCTGAGGAAGCTGGTGAAGTCGTCGACGTCGTCGACAGAGACCTCGCCGTCCCCCAGCCCCGCCGCCGCTGCTGGCTCCTTGGGGCAGCCGCCCTCCGCCACGTACTCGGAGAGGTCGGGGAGCTCGTGGAGGAAGGCGGCGAGGCTGGGGCTGTCAGGCCCATCGGGGAGGCTGTCCTCGCTCTCCAAGGTGTTGAGCCAGGAGAGCACCAAGCTGGCCATGGTGTCCTCTGCCAGCTCAGGACAGGCCTCAGCGAAGGCCTGTGGCCCCTGCTCGGGCAGGTCGACGGGCTTCTCTGGGGCTGCCGGGGTGGTCTCCACTGCTGAAAAAGCAAAGAGATCCAACCCAAGCGCGGGGTGATGCAAGCTTTCCTTGGCTCAGGGCAGCTGCCCACGGGCTCTGCCACCCCCCAGAGCTCACCTTTAGGCTCCATCCTGGTTCTGCAGGTCGGCAGAGCCAGGCCGGTCTGGTGGGGGCTGGCAGCAGGGACACTGTCCTCGATGGCCACCACTTCCTTCTTGAAGCCCTCCGATGGCTTCTGGGCGCTGCCAGGCAGGGTGTGGAGCACAGGGTGCTCCTGGACCCAAGGCTGAGCCGTGGGGCAGCATGGTGGTGGGTCGCCAGTGTGGTCAGGGGCGCGTAGCAGGCAGGAGCCCATGGGGTCCATGGGCTCTTGCTGGTCCAGGGTCCGTGGCCCCATCCCCCTCGGCTGGTGGGGCACCAGCACCTGTGGCACCACCTGCTGTCCCCAGCCGTAGGCAGGGGGACAGGGAGCAGCCATGGTGGGGAGCGACACTCCATGGTTTAGCTGCACCCCATGGGGGAGCTGCACCCCGTGGGGGAGCTGCACCCCATGGAGGAGCTGCACCCTACTGGGGAGCTGCACCCCGTGGGGGAGCTGCAGCCCGTGGGGGAGCTGCAACCCAGCATGGAGCTGCGTCCCGTGTGGGAGAGGCACCCCAGTGGCGAGCTGTACCCCAGGGGGGAGCTGTACCCCAGCAGGGAGCTGTACCCCCATGGGCATCTGCACCCCACTGAGGAGCTGCACCCCAGTGGGGAGCTGCATGCCTTGCGGGTGCTGTACCCCGCTGGGGAGCTGCACCCCAGTGGGGAGCTGTACCCCCATGGGCATCTGCACCCCACTGAGGAGCTGCACCCCAGTGGGGAGCTGCACCCCATGAGGGAGCTGTGCCACTGGGGGATGCTGCACCCCGCTGGGGAGCCGCACCACCTGCCCCGGGGCCCCCAGGGGCCCTGGCACCGCCTGCCAGACGGTGGGCTGGGACAGCTGGTGGGTGACGGTGTGGAGCTGGGCAGGCTCACCAGACACTGCCAGCCCCGGGACAGAGGGCAGCACGTGGGCACTGACCGGTGCTGGCATGGCTGGGGTGGTGAAGCTCATGCCGGGCACCTGCGATGCCGTGGGCAGCCGGAGAGGGAACCTCTCTGTTGGGGGAAGCAAAGAGGGGTGGTGGGGTGAGATATTGGTGGGCAGAGCCCCTTGGGGGGTTACCTGGAGGGCAGGAGCACCACGAGGAGCAGGAGCCTGCTGCTGTACCTGCCATGGCGGTGGGTCAGTGTGGGGTTTGTTTGGGGCAAACACTGTTCTGGGGTTCCGTCCCCAGGGCGATGATTCCGCCAGCACCTGCCTGAGCCAGCCTTGCCAGGGCTGGATTTGTCATGCCTCAGCAACTGCCCATCACCATGATTTCCCATCCTGCTGATCTCTCATCCCGATGAGGGTTTCCCATCCCCGCCATGAATTCCCATCCCAACGATGATTTCTCATCCCAGTGATGGCTTCCCATGCCAGCAATGATTTCTCAGCCCTGGGATGGTTTCCTATCCCAGTGGTTTCCCATGCCCACAGTTTCCCTCCCAAGCCCTGGGGTGCACATTTGGCAAAAGCCACGTGGTTAGTCAACAGGAGGGGATCTGCCAGGCGAGCTGGCCCTGCCCAGTCAGAAATCCTACATACTGGGGAAGGGGATGGAGCCCCTGTAGCCACGCAAAAAGTACGCTGGGCAACACAGTCTGGGTCCTCCCTGCCTCCGGCAAAGGCAAAGCCATTCGTGGGATTGCTTTTGCTCGGGGGCCTGGGCGCACTTGGTGGGTGGTGCGGGAGGACGGAGAAGTCCGATGTGTGCCTCAAGGGGGTTTGATTTTGGGCGAAAACAGGCAATGAAGTGAATGGGGCAATGCGAACTGCTATATAATATTGTGTGTCACCCCTGTGTTGTACCCACGATAGCAGAGTACGAGCCTCCCAAGCCATGGAGGACAAACTGCGACACAAGCAGAGTGCAGCAGCGACGGAGCGATGGCTGACTCGGCGGGCAGCAGCCCAGGTGTGGGACCTGGGCACGGCGTGAGCGGTGCGGAATAGGGGGAGGGGGCTGTGCTGGGTTTGGCTGAGAAGGGGTTAATTCTCCTCAGCGCGGGGGGCGGCTGCCTTTCCGGCTTCCCGCGCTCTGCCGCGGGGGTGGGGCGGGGCGGGGAGGGGCGGGGCCGCGGTGGGGGCGGCTGACCCCGACTGGCCGGTGGCAGGGTCACTCCATACCACGTGACACCACGGCCAGGATATTAAGGGGGGGCGGGGGTGGGGGGGGCAGTGGCGGCTCGGGAGCGGCGCGGCGGCGGGTCGGCGGTGGGTGAGCGGCTGCGGCGCGGGCGGTTTGTTCCGGCGGTTCGTTCCCCCTCTCCCGCCCCCCCCCCCCTTCCCACCCCTTTCCCCCCACCCCGCGGGGCTTTGCGCCTCTCCTTGTTCTCCTTTCCGTTGCATTTCTGTTGTTGTTTCTTTTAATTTCATTTATGAAACTGCTCTTATCCCAACCCACGAGCGTTACCCTTCTGATTCCCTCCCCCATCTACCGGTGGGGAGGGGGCGAGCGACTGTGTGGGGCTGAGCTGCCGGCCAAACCGCCACAGGCCCTAGAAGTGAGGGTTTGGAATTTAAAACGGAGGCGTTTAGCTTTAAAAGTGGGGTATGGACCCTGAAAGTGAGGGTTTGGGGCCTATAGATGAGGCTTTTAGCCTTAAACGAGGGGTTTGGATTCTAAAAGGCACGGTTTTGAAAGAAAAACTGATGGTTAGAGCATGAAGGGACCGGAGTCGCTGCTAAAAGTGAGGGTTTGGGAGCTAAAGAGGAGGCACTGAGCGTTACAGGTGGGGTTTGGATGCTGGAAGTGCGGCTTCGGGTGTTAAAGCTGAGGCTTTGACTTGTAAAAGAGGGATTTGAACCCTGAAAGGGAGGGTTTGGCTGTTACAAATGAGGCTTTGAGCGTTAAAAGAGGGGTTTGGACCCTGAAAGGGAGGTTTGCAGTCCTAGCTATAAGGCTTTGATGTTAAAAGAGGAGTTTGGGTGCTTGAAAGTGAGTCTTGGGGACCTGGAAATGAGGCTTTGAGCCTTAAAAGAGGGGTTTGGACAAGGAAAGGGAGGGTTTGGAATTGTAAAATGAGGGTTAGTCCATGAAAAGGAGGGGTTTGGACCCTAACAGTGAGGCTTTGGGACCTCTGAATGAGGCTTTGTGCCTGAAAAGTGGGGTTTGGACGCTTGAAGCGAAGGTTTGGGCCTAAAAACTGAGGCGTTGAGAGTTAAAAGAGGGATTCTGTAAAATGTGTTCATGTGATTCGTGTCAATATGGAACTGTTGGTGCTTGTGTAACCAGGGCCGGTCAATTGACTCGCTAACGGTCGGGAGGGTTGGAATGTGGGTTGGGGGTTTGCTGCTAACAGGGGAAGCACCCTGCTACAAAGGGGGGTGCCAAGGTGGGGGGGGCACAGGTCGGCCAGTGGTGATGGCAGGGACCTTCTTGGCTCCGAAGGCGCTGAGGCATGGAAACTGGGGGAAGGGTAATTCCGGCAGGGGGAGAGTGCGACCACCGACCCAAGTCAGGACCAAAAAGACTTGCCCCCCCCACCCCCAGTAAAGAGCACGCGGGCTAATCTACGTGGCAAGCGTGGCTAATTTAACTACGGCTGCCCAACGGCAAGTGGGATGCTTATCACTGACCAGTGAGTGTAAACTTAGGCGTGTTTTTTACTAATTGTTATTAATTAACTGAATATAAGCCCTGTAGCATTGTATGACGGGATGCACGTTAGGAGGAAGGATCCCCCGTGCACCCAGCGCTGCTTGCTTGCCTCTATTCAATAAATTGTAAACTTTAATTGGAATTCCGTTTAAGGCTAAATTAATTATAACAATTTGAACCCTGAAAGTGAGGGTTTGGCAGTTAAAACTGAGCTTTTGAGCTTTAAAAGAGGGGTTTGGACAATAAAATGGAGGCTTTTGAACTTAAAAAAGAGGGTTTGTCCCTAAAAAGGAGGGCTTTGGGTCCTAAAAGTGAGGGTTGGTTTGGGACCAAAAAAGGATGCTTTGAGCCCTAAACGATGATTTAGACCCTAAATGTGAGGCTTTGCAAGATATAAATGAGGTTTTGACAGTAAAAAAGACAGGTCTGGACCCTAACAGTGAGGGTTTGGGACATCTAAATGAGTCTCTTAGATTTCAAAGAGGGGTTTGGGCTCTAAAACTCATGGTTTGCAACAAAAAATTTATGGTTTGAGCAATAATATAGTCGATCTGATGCTAAAAGTGAGGGTTGGTTTGGCACCTAAAAATGAAGCACAGAGTGCTAAAAGAGGGGGTTTGATGCTGAAATGGAGGCTTTAGCTGTGTTAAGAGGGCTTTGGGTCCTAAAAGTGAGGGTTTGACCTTTAAAACAGGGGTTTGGACCCTAAAAGTGAGGTTTGCGGTCCTGACTATAAGGCTTTGAGCATTAAAAGAGGGGTTTGGACAATAAAAGGGAGGCTTAGGCTGTTAAAAATGAGGGTTTGTCCCTAAAAAGGAGGGATTTGAACCCTAAAAGTGAAGGTTTGGGATATAAAAATGGGGCTTTGCGTGGAAAAGATAGGTTTGGAGCTTAAAAGTGAGGGTTTGGGACTCCTAAATGAGGCTTTGTGCCTTAAATGAGGGGTTTCAACCTTGAAAGTGAGGGTTTGGGACTGAAAAATGAGGCTTTGAGTGTTGAAAGACGGGCTTGGGACATAAAACCCTCCCTTCTAGCATCAAATCCTGTCTATTAATGCTCAAATGATGATTTTTTCCTTCCAAACGGTACGTTTGAGAGTCAAACCGCCTTGTTTAAGGCTCAAAGCCTCATTTTTATGTGCCAGACCCTCACATTCAGGTTTCAAACCCCCCTTTTAACACCTCATTTCTAGGTGCCAAAGTTTCACTTTTAGCACCCAAACCTGAGCTCACTTTTAGGAGCCAAGACCTCATTTCTTATGTCCAAAGCCCTATTTCCACCGGCAAAGCCTCATTTTTAGAGTCCAAACCCCTCTTTTTATGCTCAAAGCCTCATTTTTACCGCCCAAAGCCTCACTTTCAGTGTCTAAACCTGTTTTAAACCTTGCAGCCTCTGCTTCTGGGGTCCCGCAGCCTCTGCTTCTGGGGTCCTGCCGCCCCTCATTTTTTGAGTTCCAAACCCCTGTTTTAAGGCTCAAAGCCTCCTCTTAAGGTCCCAGACCCTCACTCTCAGGGTGCAAACCTGTCATTTTCACTCTCAAGGCCTCTTTTATATCTTGCAAAGCCCACGTTTAGCTGCCAAACACGTCTTTTAAGGCTCAAAGCCTCAGTTTTCTTTTCTAAACCAGCACTTCCAGGGTCCAAACTGCTCTATTAAGCATTAAACCTCACTTTTAGGTATCAAAACCTCATTTGTAATGTCCAAAGCCCTATTTTCAACTGCAAACCCTCATTTGTAGATCCCAAACCCTCACTTTGAGGGTCAAAACGCCTCTTTTAAGGCCCAAAGCGTTATTTTAGGTCCCAAAGCCTCATTTTTTTTGTTCCAAACCCCTGTTTTAAGGCTCAAAGCTTCATTTTTAAATCCCAAACCCTCACATTCATGGTCCAAACCTGTCTTTCAGGTTCAAAGCCTCAGTTTTAGGTCCCAAAGCCTCACTTTCAGGGTCCAAACCCCTCTTAGTACTCTGTGGCCTCCTTTTTAGGTCCCAAAGCATCCCATTTAGCATCAAATCCACTCTATTAATGCTCAAACCGTCATTTTTCCATTCTAAACGGTGCGTTTCAGTCCAAACCGCTTGATTAATCCTCAAAGCCTCATTTTTAACAGCCCAGAGGGGCCCAAACCCCTTTTTTAATGCTCAGTGCCTCCTTTAAAGCCCCAAGCCCTCACATTTAGGTACTAAAACCTCATTTTTATTATCCAAGCCTCATTTTTATATCCCAAACCTTTACTGTTGGCATCGAATACGGTCTCTTAATGCTCAAACCGTCATTTTCTCTTTCCACACTGAGTTTTAGAGCCCAAAGCCGTCTTTTAACGCACAAAGCCTCATTTAGTGGTCCCAAACCCTCACTGTTAGGGTCCAAACCTGACGTGAGGCTCTTCGCTCTTGCTGCAAAAGCTATTTCAAATCACAGCTTTGAATAAGAAACACTATACTAGGTTTGTTCCAAGTACATTCATCATCCACTTGTTTCTTTCAATATCTGATCATTTCTATTCAAGCCAAGTCAGAACAGGGTCTCTCCCAATGTCAGGCAACACTGGGCCTGTCCAGCAAGCGTCAGTCATACCAGAGAGACAGTAAAAAGCTGAGTATTGTAAAACTCCTGCTTCGGCCCTGTTGGTGAGAGAACTTTTGAAGGGAAATATTTCTGGCCTTCAGGTCAGTCAAAAGCCACAGTCAGTCAGCTATTGCATTCCCTCTGGCTGTGGTTCCACGAATGGATCGCGCTCAGGTGGAATAAATCTGCTTGAGATGCTTGCAAGCACAAATGCTTACAAAGCAAATCATCTCTCTTAGTCTGGCACTGCTTAGCTCATGCAAGGACGTAAGTTTACTTGGTTTAGGTGTAAGGACGTCAGCGGCAAGTCCTCTGGAACCGGGGCTGGGAGTTGTATTTTAGCTTTACGTGTCTGGAAATCACAACTCCTCCTCCTTTGTCTGGTTCACTAAGTAGCATCTACGTGAAGGGCATGAACAAACGTAGGCGAGTGCACAGAAACGGTCACCGTCCTGTAACTCTGCCGCATTCCCGATTTTTAACATTATTGTATTTGTGTGTATATACCATATATTGGGTATATTGGTTAATTCCCTATTTGATAAAAATAGTCCATTTGCTTTCCCCTGCCATTTACTTTTAATGGTGTTTACTGACTGTGACAGAAATGTGCTTTGTTCGCTCAACACCCTTTCCCCTGTGCTTTAATAGCCTACTTTTTACTAAAGCATATTTTCACATTTTCTTGCCGTGTCAATGTTCCAAACACCCATTTTGCACAAAGTATTTCACCATGTAATTACATTCGGCTGCTCCTTGGCTACTGGCTCTAAAAAAAATTAATTTTTGATGTTAATGAGTTTTCTTTATTACAGCTCAAAATACTTGTCGTGGTTCAGCCTCAGCTGGCAACTGAACACCCCGCAGCCGCTCCCTCACTCCCCCCCACCCCTGTGGGATGGGGAAGAGAATCGGACGAGCAAAAGAACTTGTGGGTTGAGATAAGCACAGTTTAATGATTACAATAAAATGATAATGATAAATGATTATGATAATAATTACAATAATGTTAATATAATAAAAGGGAAAAGGAAGGGAAAGGGAAAAACAGGAAAAAAAACCACGGAAACACAAATGATACAACCCCTCACCACCCGCCGACCGACGCTGCCCGTCCCCGAGCCGCGATTGCTCCCCCCTCCCCCAGCCAGCCCCTCCCAGCTAGCATACTGGGCATGACGTTACATGATATGGAATATCCCTTTGGTCAGTTTGAATCCGCTCTCTCAGCTGTGCCCCCTCCCCTCCTGGCTCCTTGTGCACCCAGCAGAGCATGGGAGGCTGGACATGTCCTTGACTAGTATCAGCGCTGCCCAGCAACAGCCCAAACATCTGTGTGTTATCTCAACAGGTTTTTTTTCCATGCTAATTTCAAAGCACAGCACTACACCAGCTAGAGTGAAGAAAATTAACTCTATCCCAGCTGAAACCATGACAATACTTCATTGTCACACTGTACTAAATTGCTAGCCTTCCATGTCTCTGTTGGGGGGAAATACACACACACACCCCCAGCAGTGGGTTGTTGATTGATTTTTGTTCACATCTGCACAAACACATTTCTTATCCCGTGAAGTAGTTCTCTTTATTCCAGAGGACAACGCCTGTGCCATTATTCCTCAGAAGGAAACAAACCCATCTGCTTCTCATAATTTGCACTTGTATTTCCAGATTTCCTGATTATTTAAAAACCTACATACTTTGGTATGTGCCGCAAGACTTGGATCAACATGCTGTCTTCAGGTTATGCCATGCACGTGCGCTGAGTCTTTTATACAAGCACCAGATCAAATTCGCCCCCTGCTGATCAAGTATTTGACAAAATGTGTTTTCGTTAGCGATAACGAACAGCTGACCTGACACATCCATCAGTTAACTCACAAAGTGTAAGATCAGCTCAATGAGCGTGACATTTGGAGCTAGCTTAAAAAAGGCTGGCAGTCACCTAACGGCTCAGAAATCTTTCAGTAATTTTATGGACTTGTTCTTTGCCGCTAAATACTGTAGCTTCATTCTGAAAAGCTGCTCTCAACGTTGCCTAAAGGCTGATGCTTTCCTACAGCACTCTCAGGCTAGCTTAACCCCTGAGCTTAAGGAGCAAAGGGATAGGAAACCAAGTCACGCCATCAAGTAGCGCTAATAGTCATGCTGTAACCAAAGGGATGAACTTAATCAACCAGGGATGTTGTTATATTCTGGGGACATGGAGGGTACGAATCAGCGTATCTGTCGATCTGTGTTTTAGTCCCTCGGCAATCATTAATGTGACCGAAACAACAGACAATGTGCTGCTGTCAGAAGAGGATGACAACATGTGGTTTCGTGTAGCGGGCTGAGAAAACCGGCCAGGACCACCAAGGTTAAGGGCCAAGTAGGTAAGAGGTAATTCCGGCAGGGGGAGATCTGGCCCTGGGGAGTTTTAAGGTTGCTGGGAGGTGTGAAGGTCTGCATGTGGGATCAAGTCAGCTCAGCCCTTTACGGTTTTGAACTGCTTTTCATGTGGAGGAAAACTAAAAGCTTCTAACACTGGGAAGCCCTTTACAGCAGGAAACCAAAGGGCTATTGAGATGCTCCTGCCTGAAGGACTTCAAGGTTTGCAGCTTTCCCTTGGGCGGGAGGTTTTGAGGTTTCCCCATTATTAACCTCTGGTGCGGCACACTGCCGTGGGGCTGGGGAGCACAGAGCCGATTAAGCGCAGACTTGCTGATGCCACGTTGTCACCGCGGTGGCCACCGTAAGAGAGCCCCGGCTGTAGTGCTGTGCAGCAGAAGCGACATCCCTGGGCTGTGGCTCAGCCGCTTTCTTACTATACAAATATCTGTGTACGTAGAGTAGTCAAGCCTGCGCAACACAGCTGCATTTCTTTGAGGACTGCTGTGCCATAAGCCACATCTTAGCCCCAAAGTTCTCCTTCCCCCTCAAGCGCGGAGCGTGCGCTGCCCTTCATGCAGGGATGCTCTCACTGCCAATGTGTGTGTTCTCCTTTTCCCCTTTATAACCGTTCCCTTCCCGGAGCTTTCTATTTGCTGACGCCCTTAATATCCAGAGCTGTCAGGGATGAGAACCAAAGCCCTGCCGGCAGCTCAGGGAGGGTGAGCGGCTGCCCTTTTCCAGGCAAGCGGCTGAAATACAGCACGGTGAGCGGCGCTCTCAGTGTCCAGGCCTGTCACTGTCACGCTCCCACAGCACCTCCGTCTGCCCAGACCCCGCCGGGGGCTCAGCCACCGAGAGCAGCTGTCCTGGGAAGAGACTGGGGGGGCCTCGCAGGCCCTGGGGGCGTTGGCATGGCCCAGGCCCCTCTCTCCCTTCATCCCCTCTCCACGCAGGAGTGACATTTGATATCCAACGCTATGCTCAGGAAACTGAACTGTAAATCCGACAGCACCCCCTGCACAAACGCTGGGCTAAAGCCGGTCTGAAGGCACCTACGATGCCGAAATGCCATCAGATTCTTTGTTATGCGCTGACTTCTTTTCCTTACCCTCCTACAGAGCTTATCAGTTTACTGCTTGCCCCTCTTTGGGCTGTTTACCTGGTGAGCTTGTTAAAAAAAAAAAAGAAAAAAAGGTGCTCTTTCTCTGCAGCCGAGCTGAGTGTCCAGGTGCCCCTTTCCAACCTGCTCCCAGCTCAGGCTGCCAAGTGCCGTGGGTATGATTTAGATCCCTGGATGTGTGAAGAAGGGCGCTTAGTCCTGTGGTGAACGTGGTATTTGTGGTGTGCTTACCCCTAAAGCATCTGCCCCTTGGCTTGAAGGACCAGGAGGTTTCTGTAATATCAAAAGCAGAAAACCCTGTGAGATTGAGCTGAGTAAAGCCTTTAGTAAAGTTAGTAGTTAAAATGTGACTCCTTGTGCAAGGCGATACCTCCCATGAAATACGGCGTTTTCAGGCCCCCAGGATTCTTTATGGCTACCCTGCAAGGCTACTGATGGAAACATTTTTGTATTTTTAATGCTTACATTTGCACCAGAATAAAAATTTGCATGAGGCGAAGAGAGAAGCAATCCATTCTTCTGTCCTAACCTGCTCCAGCTCCTTCACTCAATGGCCGAAGAGCAGCTTGAAGCCAATGCCACATGCTGAGGAATCCAGAGCTGCTGTAACTGCGTTGGTTTCATAGTCAAATTGTAATCTATGGCTCTGCTTCAGCTGCAAAGTGAGGGTCACCTCTCCGTGTCTGATTCCCGTCAGGGATCAGCTCGGGCCTCCTAGGTTTGGATCACAGGACTAGGTTCCGACCGCTCTGGTTTGAATGACTTTTTGCTTGATAATGATGCAGTCACGGCACCCCAGTGCCTGTGTGCTGGAATGGGATCCTCCGTGATCCATCTTGCACCAGCCCAGAAATGGTTCTGCCTTAGGGGCATAAGCAGGCTTATGGCCGCTGAGCCGGCTGGGCTGAGGGCAGGTGTCGAGGGCTAATTCTTCTCTATTAAACTGGGGTACAGGATGAATAAACCATTGAGTGTCAGAAGTGAGCTTCTGTCACTCAAATGAGCCTGAAGACCATCAGGCCCAAGAACGACACCTCCAACACGCCCCACGTCCCTCCCTGGGGAGACTCGTGAGCCTGAACCTTTCTTTGCGTCATTAGCCTATGGTGAAACAAAATCCTCCAGCCCGTGGCAGGGTTCCCTGTCGTCACTGGTGGAACAAACTGCCGCAGCTGGTAGGTAGAGTGAAGAAAGAGGGATTTCAGCTTTCGTGCTCAGTCTTTGGTGCTGCTGCCCGGAGAGTAACTCCAGCAGGGAGCTAGCGGTGGGTTCATTTATTTTAGCTGTTCCAACCTGCGCCTGCTGTCCGGCCTTCCCCCTTGTCTCCTTCAGCCCATGGAGGCTGCCCTTGGGCCACCCAGAGCCACCTGAGCCATCGGGTTTATCCCCATTCCTGCTCCTTGTATCCCCTCCATGCTGGGTCCCACGGGGGTTGTGGACAGACTCACAGAAATCAAGAAACGGAGATCCAGAGGCTGAACCGTGCCCTTTTCAGCACATGCTCCTCGCTGCCAGATCAGCCCCCCGTGCACCCCTGGGTGTTGGGGTGACCCCCCCAGAGGTCTGTGCTGGTTGTTGTGACGCACCTGGCGGGGGGGCCGTGTTTTGGTCGCTGCAGGTTCGAAGCCACCCTTGCAGGTCAGCCAGAGCCCTGACTGTAGTGTGCCCGGCTGCCTGGCTGCAGTACGGCCTGCCTGGCTGCAGGCAAGGCTTCCCCCGGGCAAGGGGGAGCTCTGGGCACGTGGAAGCGTCAGCAGGGCAAATAGAAGATCTGTTGATTTTTGAAATGCCCTTTCGTCCTCTGACGCCTGCTCTGATTTACTCATTTCCATTTCTTTCTCCCGTTGCAGAATACTTGAGGAACGAGAGCGCCTTTCTGGGAGAGCTGGTGTTTGGGAGCGCAGACACCATTGAACTTTCCTGTGACAGCCACGGCTCTTCTGTGCCTGTTTTCTGGTTTAAAGACGGTATCGGGATTGCACCTCCCAGCAGAGCTCGTACTGGGCAGAAGCTGTTGAAGATCATCAGTGTGTCATGCGATGGCTCGGGGCTGCACAGCTGCAAGGCGAGGCATTCCGACCAGGTCCTGGGAAACTTTACAGCCAGAGGTACAGGTGCGTGCAGAAATACAGCGCGCTCGGGACTGGTATTTTCCTTTTGTTTTTTAAATTTTGCCCCTCCACGCGCTCAGTACAGCTGGTGCTTTGCGGGGTTCATCCGTACTGGGCAGGCCTCTGCCTCCCTGGTGACTCCTGGCAGTGATTAGACCGACAGAACCAACCAGCCGAAGCTTGCTTGCGTGTCCACGGCCGATGTTAAAGCGTGACGGTGAGACTGAGAGAGCCTGAGAGACGGTGCTGGTCAGATTAAACCCCAACCGCCCCCTAACACTCAACTAGAGGCAGTGCTACGTGGGCCTTTGAAGTCTTTTGTGAGTGGGTGAGCTGTGGCTCAGGGAGGTTGAGCGAGTGACTTTTTCTGCTCTATGTGACAAATCAGTGGCAAAATTGCATGTAAAAGCTGGAGGTTGCTGAAAAGTATTTCCCTGTTGTAGGCGATGAATGTCTTCCCTCCATCCTGGTTATCAGAAATTGCTAGTTTGTTTTGGCGGCAGCTTCTCTGTAAGCTGTGTCCGTCTCAAATATGTGCTTCATCAGAGGGGCTTATTGGGATTCCTACGTTGCAAAGACGCGCGGTGTCAGCAAAGCACGTGCTGTCGTTTGCTTGGCCATACTGTCCGTGATGAGGCCAGCGGGACAGACCAGCTCCAGGCTGTGCGAGGCTGGGTCAGTACCCAGGGAGTGTCAGAAGCATCTGTTGTCCCCAGGTAGCTAACCACTGCCACTGAGATCATCCCCGTGATCTCAGGCTGCTGCATGGGTAGAAGGATCCACATGGCTGTGAGCAGATGGAAAGCCTCCTGATGGCACAGATTCAAAGCCTGATTTTTCAGAACAAGGAACCCGTTGTGGATCTAAGCTTTTAAATTCTCTCCTTTGCTTTTGCGCTGTTGGCGTTTTTCAGGCATCCCCGAACAGTAGGTCCTTGCCTCCAAAAGCTGAGTTCCCTGAAAAAGTAAGGGGCTCTCTCTGAAAACCGAACGCAGAGGTGTTTGTGATTGTAAATCCCATCCACTCCATAAAGGGCTTTCTCTTGTGTCAGAAAATTTGTGTGAGTGAGGGAATCAAACCAAGAATAATAAATCAAAGCTTGTTTCAGCAAGAGTTTTGGAGAGAGAGAGTTTTGGAGGAAGAATGGTGACAAGCCCCTGCTGGTGGGGTGGTGTTTTACTGGTGTGGAGGAGAGGATACTTCAGTTGGTGGGAGCGAGTCCCCAAACCCCGGGGCCTGTCGCGTGGGCTGCCAACGTTTCCGCAGCTCCCCTCGTCGGGCGGCTGTTTGCAAGGGGTGTGTTTGAGCACTGGGGGTTCAGCAGCCGCCGGGCCCTGGCCCTGGGCAGCCTGCTCTGGGGGACCCTGCCTGCGCAGGGGCTGGACCAGCTGCCCCCAGGGATTCCGGAAGGCCTTTCTCTCCCTTGTGACTCCGTGACTCTGGAACTGGTGCTGCGAGGGGCCAGCGCTGTGGGAGCGCTGGGAACGTTGTCTTCCCTGGGCTCTGCCTCTGTCGGGACGGCTGCGTGTGCGCTCTGCCCTGAGACACTCGGCGCCTGCGCCCGCCTGTCCAGGTACGCCAAGCAGTGTGCAACAGAGCACACTTTCAGGAGTGACCTGAGGAGCTTTTGCTAGCTTGGCCGCGTTGGAGAGGGACTGCAGCTCCTGCATGCAGGAATAGTCGTGTTGGAGAATAACCATGGGAGTCCTAAGTTCCCAGGGTGAAGGAGAATGGTCATTTTGGCCGCTTGTGCCCAGCCCGCTGTGGGATAGGATCCAGCTGGGAGGCTGGATTCTGGTTTACTCCTGAGCATGGAGTAAGCCTGTGGCGATTTACACTAATCTGACTGCTGACAGAAATAGGAATGTGGTTGTAGTCAGTGTTTTCAAAGAGAGCAGAAACGCAGTTAGTCTTGGACCTGTCTCTTAAAGGAGAGGCTTCACGCCTTTAACCGGTCTCTCTCTCTTTTCCCACTGCTTTGATTTCCCAGTCATCCTTGGTTTAACTTAGCGGAATGATGCAAGTACATCATCCTGGTAACCAGATCAGTATATATATTGCTCATAATTTATTATAGGTTTTACCTCCCTGGTTCCATATTGCCAAGCAAATGCCTAGAAAAAAAAATGTTTCAGATGCCCGTTGGCTCACTCGGGGAACCTGGGCGCGCCTGATGCGCCGGCAGTTTCACATGCTTTTGTCCGCTGCTAATAACGGCAGCACGACTAACTTTAAAGTCACCTGAAGGGTCCAGATGTCGGAGGGTTCCTTACCTGATGGTTCTTGCCAGTGGCACTGGTCGGAGAAGCACATCTGATGTGCGCTGTAGACAGGACTGCTCTGTGTCAGGGTGTGAGCTTTCCACCAGAGACGAAGGATTTCTGGCTTGGTGGGGAGTTTGGGGCGGTGAGTGGTTTGCTGTTAAACTCCGGTCTCCCCAGTTAGTTTAAGTCCTTAAAGCGTGACTTGCAGTTTGGCCACACAAAGTTCTGTGCTCTTGGCCTGTCGCGGGAGGCAGCGGCAAAGGCAGGGTGACTCGGGGCGGCTCACGGCAGGTGAGGAGGTTTCCTGACTGCTCTTAGCTGCCCTGCTGCAAGAGACTTGCTCACTCTTTTTCTTACAACCACCTTGCTACTAGTAGAACATATTCTATGAGTGATCATGAAGCACTTCCATCAAAACGTTGCCCTGTGCCTAGTGCGGGACCCTGACGGCCGCGTCCCGTGTGTCACGCGCTCGTGCTTTTCCTGCTGGCAGAAGGTACTGGAACATGTTCTCAAAGAGTTCCCGTGCCTGGGGCTGGAAGTGCAGCCGATTCCACTGCCTGGCCTTCAGAGCATAACCTTTCTCCACAGCAGGCCCATCTGTATAACTTGTATTTCCTTGTCAGCGCTGCCCTTGAATGCCCTTGTGATTTGTCTCAGATCGCATCGTACTAACCTGTGTGAGTAGTCTTGACCTCAGTGTATTGGGCTTTTTTCCCCTGTGATTTATCCTGTCGATACCCCGGCGTCCCTTTTTGTTGGTGACCTCGTAGGCATCAGAAAGGCAAAGGATTCTCCCTTTGCTCTGCTGTGAGATCCAAAGCTGCCCTGAGCGCCGTTTTGTTCAGGAGAAGAGCTGCAGGAGGTGGACGGGAGGTTATTCACGGCAACCTGATGAAACTTCTGTCAGTCTCAGAAATGTCTCTGGCTCTCAGGAGTCTCTTTCTGCACGTTTTTCTTTATTTAGAGTGAAGAATGCGAGACCTCGCGGCTCAGGTAACGAGCAGCCTGCTGCAGTTTCCCGAGGTGACCATTCAGGCTCTTGGGGAAGATGAGCTCACCCGAGGGTCTGTGCTGCGTGGGCGGTTTTCCAGAGGTGAGCCTTTTCCTTGAAATTGGGTCTTGCTGTGAAGTTGTTACTGCCTGGAGGTGACCTGAGGCACGGGGTCACAGCATCAGCTGTGTCAGGTTGGTGCTGCTCAGGTGCGTCAGGTTTTGAGAGAACAGAAAGGGTGAGCTATGGAAAAAACGATGATTTAAGTACTGTACTGTGACACATATCGGCCATCGGTGGCTCACCCTCCACGCTAATCTTTCAGTCTCTTGGACCAGTACGTTCCCGAAGCAGCCCTCGAGAAGACAGGCTGTGTTTTACTTAAATCAAAACTAATTGATGCTTAACTAGTGAATCAGTTTCTTAACCCAGAAAGCCAAAAGGATAAAGAACTCTCCCTAAGCATCCTTCTCATCTCAAAGACAGAGACAGGTGTTTTTGAAATATATTCACACAATATTTACATACTATAGACAGCACAAAATGTGCTGCTTGCTTTTTTAAAATCCCAAAGTACTGACTTTGTTGCTTTCTTGGAAAATTGAATTTTCAAAAGGCTGGGTTGGCCAATAAATTAGGAAGAAGTAAAACCAAGGTCAAGGTTAACAGTATGGGCATGTAAAGAGAAAGAGGTTAAGCTGTGCGGCCTGTCAACGAAGGGGAGGAACACCTTTGGAAAACAGCTGAATTTGTGCTGGCTGAAGGCAGCGGATCCCATTAAGGCCCACGTGGAGTCTGACTCAGAAAGATCTTGTCGGAGCACGTCAGATGACACGGCGGGTGCCCAGGGCGTGTCCGTGGGGGCGTGGATGTGTTGTGAGGTCACAGACCCCGCTGTGCCACGCCGTGTTGTGCAGTGCTGTGCCGCAGGCACCGCTCCAGCAGTGCCAGCTGTGGCAGCAGCGGCAGCAGCATGGTGCAGGCGCGGGGGGCCGCGGCCCCCACCCACCTATTTATCCTGCTCCTGATGGCCCTGCAAGCCTGGCAGGTCGGGGCTGCTCCGTGGCGAGCGTGGGGATTAGGTAGGTGGGCAGGCAAGGTCCAGCCCCAACCCTGGCAGCGTGGCACAGCACCCACGGCTGCTCGGGGTGACAGCGGGGCTGGGGTGGTGGTGGGGCAGGGCTGGGAGAGCAGCAGGGCCAGGCTCGGGCAGGTGAGTCGTGGGCAGGTCCACGGGCAGCTGGAGGCAGACGCTCCCCGGGGAGGCGCAGGGGTGCGTGGCCACTGCAGGGGCATTTTCCAGGTGAACGGTGGGGTCAGGAGCAGTGCCACGGGGTGAGAAGCTGCTGCTGGAGCTGGCCCTGTGCCGCCCTGCCCCAGGGCAGCCTTCCCCCAGCCTGCATGCTGGGGCCGGAGTGGCTCTGCAGAGGCCAGGCAATAGCCCGTGGGAGCGCTTCTGCTCCAGGCTGGTGACAGTCGTGCCGGGAGCCGTGGCTCTGCCGCTCCTGGCTGGGTCCTGGCTTTCAGCTTCAGGCACCTCTGTCCTTGGGAGATGCCCGCTTGGGAAGGTGGGAGCATTCCTGCTCTAGCCCTGCAGTGCTCTCCTTGGGTGAACCCAGGTCCCCATGGGACACAGAGCCCCAGCCCACAGCCCAGGGCACGATGCTCTTGAGGGGAAGGGAGGGACGAGTGCCATGGAGCAAGCCTGCGTTTGAACTGCATTCACTGCTGTTCAGAACTGAAGGAGTGCCTTAAAATAGTTCATGGGAGCTTCTCTGTCCTGTGTTTACAGACATGGCTGGAGGCGATGGATATCCAGCTTCCCGTCTGGGTTCCCGGGCTGACACGCTGGGATATCGCATGGGTACGTCATGGCTTTTGACTTCCTTGGAGAGCTGCCAGCTCAGAGCCCAGATGTGAGCGAGACATCTCTTGCAGGCGTGACAATATAGGCCGTGTGTGCCACGTGGTTACACGATCCCCTCATACGTTCTCCTCTTCAGTTCTGACAGTGAATATCCCAATGTGTGATGGGAACTTCTTGTGGGGGTTTGGTTGCAGGTGTGGGTACAGGGAGGGCGTTTCCAGCTTCTGGGCTGCATCCCGCGCTGGAGCTCCCCTGGCATCGCAGGGGTGAGTAGTCAGTCTTGACTGGCTGCACAGACTAAGCACTCTGTTTCAGTATTTTATCAGAGAGAAGTTTAACATGCTACTTTCTGTTAAGGTCCCCAAAGAGCAAAGTATGAAGCTAAAAGAGGCAAGTCTTCCCAGCGGTCATCAGAAGTCCTGAAGGAAATCCTGAAGGACCTGGACAAGGCAGCGCTTGGTGGGTATATATCACTCTTAAGCAGAAGACTTGGGAAGCTGAGGGTTTGATGCCTGTCTGGCCCGGCCGTAGCTACGCAGCAGGAAGGGATTGATCAGAGCCTCACTGCGGTGACTCTCAGTTTCACGCCTTGCAGGCGCTGGTGAGCCACAGAGTGGCCCAGAGCCTCTGCTGCCAGTTGTGGTTCAAGCTGAGCCCCAGGGAGAGCTGCTGCCCCAGTTATACCCCTAGCGGTCAGAGCTGGACTGGGCAGACGTTGGTATCCAGCTGTCAGGGATGGGCAGCGCTCACGCCTTGAATGCGTGAGGGACTTGCCGAGGAGCTGATTCCTGACAAGCCGCGAGAGGGCCGGCACCCTGCCAGTCACCGGAGGGGAGAGTGCCCTTGGCCGGCAGAGAGGGTGCGCAGGCAGCTTGGGGTGGCTGAGACCGGCAGGCTTTGCCTGCGCTGCAGGCAGCCCCTGGCCAGGATGGGAGCAGCCCCGGCTTCACAGCCGGTCCAGCCCCGCTGTTCTCCTTGATGGCCGAGGACTCTGAGTGACCCCCTGGAGTCAGGGACAGGTGGGAGCTGGGCGGGCAGCTTGAGGCGGGACACCCACCTTGAAGGCAGCTAAAATGAGGGGCTGTGAATTCAGTCTCGCATGGTTTGGCTGTCTGTTTCCAGTTGTGTTTTAGATACCTTGGCTGTGGTTTTCCTCGTGTCTTGGGGGACTGTGGGCTCTTCACCGCCACCCGTGAAAGTGCCCAGAACATGGTTGCAAGAGCTTGCGGTTCAGCCCACCACGTGTGCCTGATAGCCTTACCGTGCGATGGAGTTGGCACGGTGGGACGTGCTTCTCAGAAGGGCTCTTTCCACGGCTGAACCTGCTACGGCACCTTCCTGCCCTCTCTGAAGGGAGTCATGTACCATCGTCCTGCCCTTTGCCCGAAATGCACTCAGTGGAATGTGAACAAGATCGCATGCAATCCCCTAGCCTTTCAGCAGGTTGGGATTTGCTGTCTGTTTACATCTAATTATGCCTAATTAAACTGACCCGCTTTCTTTCTAAAGAGATGGACCGTGAGACTGCGGAGAATGAGGCGCTTCAGGAAGGAGGCAGTCACGCGGTGCCAGTCTCTGATGACAGAAGAGGGGCAATTCAGTCAGTGGAGGTGCCAGGTAATTGCTGTCCTTTGGTCATCCAGGGCCACAGGTCAAAATCTCTGCGTGTCTGCAGGCTCTTCCCCGAGTTCTCGCTACTGCACACCATGTCAGCAGCCAAACTCTTAGTAGAGAGCAAGTGTTCTAAAGAAGGCAGGAGCAGCTCTGAGAGGGTGACTCCCATCTCTGGGGTGTGAAGGTTATTGCCGTCAGCGTGCCAGAGACACACTCGCTCCTAACCCTCTGCTGATGGCCTCGTGAGTGTTCCCAAAGGGTCAGAGCGAGCCCCCAGGCAGCAGCTCTAGCAAGCCTTGCAAAGCGGAGGTGGGTGAGCACAAAGGAAAGTGTGTGCAGACGTGAAGGATCACCAAGAAGGGGGAGCAAACCCGTGACACTGGGGAAACTGGATTATGGCCATGCCAGAGCGTAAGCAAAGCTGCGAGGAGAAAGAGAGGCTCCAGAGTGTGTTGATTTGCAACGACCTTGGGAGCTTCCTTTGCTTCTCCTGAAGCCAAGGAAATGTCGCAGCCCCAGGATGTTCCGTGGCTCAGAGATGCTACCAAAGCGAGAATGAGCATCTCCTGGCAATGTCAGGCCTCCTGCGAGATGAGCAGTAGTGTGCAGGACACACTAACACACAGAATCCTTCCTCCAGGCGTGGATGGCACGAGAAACAGAAATGCTATGGATCCAAAAGCTTTCCAGAAGTACTGCACAGAAGGCTCCGTGGCGGTCGTGGGCTCCATATTGCTTGGGATGGTTTTCTGTTGTGTGATCCGCCTGTGGAGGAAGAGAAGGCGGTGAGTTGGTGGTGGGGGGCAGGTGCAGCCAAACTGCTGCGTTAGATGGCTGCTGTTAGCCACGAAGCATTTTGAGGTAGGGTATTCTGGCGTGCCAAGTTAGTTACTGGCCAAACAGGACTGAGGTTTCTGCTGTGAGATGTTTTAACTGTCCTCTCAACCCATGGGCCCTCTTTTCTGAAACGTGTCCTTACTGTTGCAAGTATTAGTTAAAAGTGACCCTGCCTGGACAAGAGCAGACCCAGCAACAGACGTAGGCAGAGCAAAGTCAGGCAGGAAAACAAAGAGGGATGACGTTGCCGCAGAAAGTGAGAATTGCAGTAGCGACATCTCCCTGCCAGGGAACCCAGCAGCAGAAATCACCCTGTGAGGTGATGCTGTAATTTCCAGAGGTTCACCTTGGCCAGGGTATCCCAGCAAGCCAGGCTGTGGTGAGCAACCTTCCCAGCTCTCAGCTCATGGGAGCAGAGCCCCAGCCGAGGGGCGCGGGGTGCCCCGTTTTCTGCACAGAGCTCTCTGTGCCCACAGCTCCCACGTGCAGCCGGGTGCCCACATGCCATGGGGCGCGCAGCTCTGCCCCGCCACCCACCCAGCACCGCAGCCGTGGCGGGGCCTCAGCAGCCTCCTCTCTCCGCAGGCGCCTCGCCGCAGCTTCGAGAGCCCGGCCCGACACCAGCAGCTGCCCCTCACACCCGGACACCTGGACTGCCCACCCCAGCACCTCCAAGAGCTGGAGCCAACACCAGCAGCCGTCACGTGTGCCTGGAAAAGCGGCCCACCAGCCACGGAGCACCGGCGGGGAACCAGCCTCCACCAGCCCGGACGGCCGCCCGGCCCGCCCGCCTCCGCCCCGGCCCAAATGGCTGTCCAACTCAGCCAGCCAGGTGTTGCGGGACCGGCCCAGCACCCTCCGGGCCCCGGAGAAACGGCAACCACCCCCTCGCCCCCCAAGCCCATTTCTCCAGCCCTCCTGCAAGGGCCTGGGGCAGTCCCGCCAGGATATGGATTTGGGGAGCGACGGTGAATGCGCGGGCCTATAGGGGAGTGACAACAAATACGATTTCCTTGGATGACAAGGTCACACACCTAGTTGGCCAAGAGAAGCCAGCTGATGTGATCTTTCTGGATTTCAGTAGAGCTTTTGATACTGTCCCTCACAGTCTCCTCCTGGGCAAAATGTCCAGCACACAGCTGGATAAACGCGTAATGCGGTGGGTGAGCAATTGGCTGGGGGGTCGGGCTCAAAGGGTTCTCGTCAGTGGGGTTACATGGGGCTGGTGGCCAGTGACTAGCGGGGTTCCACAGGGATCCATCTTGGGGCCGGTACTCTTTAATCTCTTTGTAAATGACTTGGATGCAGGACTTGAAGGAACGCTAATTAAGTTTGCTGACGACAAACTTGGGAGGAGCTGTTGACACTCCCGAGGGCAGAGAGGCCCTTCAGAGGGATCTGGACAGACTGGAGAGCTGGGCAACCACCAACCATATGAAGTTCAACAAGGCCAAGTGCTGGGTTTTGCACCTGGGGCATGGCAAGCCTGGATGTACAGACAGCCTGGGGAATGAGAGGCCGGAGAGCAGCTCTGTGGGGAGGGACCCGGGGGTTCTGTCATGAGGCAGTCATGGCGCCAAGCCTGGCGATGTTCAAGAAGCACTTGGCCAACCCCCTCAGAGACGTGGTGTGAATTTGGGGTTGTCCTGTGCAGGGACAGGATGATCCCGGACTTGATGATCCTTGTGGGTCCCTTCCAACTCAGAACATTCTGTGTTTCTATGATTCTGTAACACACTCCTGAGCAACAGCTTCAGGGGTCAAGCGTAAATTTCAGCAGAATGGCACAGCAATAAATAGAGGTCAGTAGCACAATTGTCCGCGTTGTAACAGCAGCAAAACCAGGGATTCAGCAGTTTGGGGCCAAACTTCCTATCGGGGCAAGCAGGGGTGTGGATGCCCACGGTGTCAATAAACGACAGAGCGGCAGAAAGCTGCTATCAAGCCGTAACGGAGACAGCGTCTGTTCTGGTTCGGGCTGGGATGGAGTTAATTTTCTTCCTCGCAGCCCATACGGTGCCGAGTTTTGGATTTGTAACCAAAGCGGTGTTTCAGCCATTGCTGAACCTGCTTCCATGGCACGGAGGCCTACTCTGTTCACCCGCCGCCCTGCCACGGCCTGGCCTCCCCCCACCAGGCTTGGGGCGGCTGCACCCCGCTGGGGCCGGCAGTGCCGCAAGGTTTCGGGGGTGCTGCCTGGTGTGGGGAAAGGTGCCCGGTTTGGGGCTGTTTCTGCATTTGGCGGTTCCTTGTGGGCTTGGGGGACTCTTGGCAGGTTTAAGGTGTGCCCCTGGGTCTGGGGGTGTTTGTGGGTTTGGAGGTCGCCGACAGGTTTTGGGGGGTGTGCCTGGGTCTGCTGGTTGCTGCCAATTTTGGGGGAAACTTGAGGATTTGGGGGCGTTGCTGTGTCAGGTGCCTGCTGCTAGGTCTGGTGGGTGCAGCCAGGTGTGGGCGCCTCTGGATTTAGGGTTTGTTCCCGGACTGGGGCAATGCTACCAGGTGTAAGGGTTCTTTTGGGTTTGGCGGCTGCCGCTGGGCTGACAGCAGCCTCTGTTCCGGTGGACACAAGCCCTGTCCCTGCAGCAGCGCCAGCAGTGCGTCTCGTAAGGCGCTGGGCACTGCTGTGGTCACGCTGCGCTCTCTGGCTGGTTGTTTCGGCTACACGGCCGCACGGCTGGCCTCCCTTGAGAGGCGCTGGGGTGCCACCCTCAGGTGGATTTCACTTGCTGTGTTTGAGGGGAAACTGTGTCCTTCATGCTCAGAGTGCTTTAGGATAGCACACACCATGCCGGCTGCTCCGCCCTGGTAGTAACCAGTGTGTTTCTGTTGGTGGTTTCGTTGCGCCGTTCCTTCTTTTGAATCTCTGATGCGGATCGCTCGGGGCCATTGGTGGAGGCTGATTTTTGCACCGTGCCTGCTGTGTCGCTTGTCAGTGCTGCAGGAGGGGAGCCGGGCAGCGCTGCCCCACTGCTGCCCCACTGCTGCCCCACTGCTGCTTGCTGGGGTAGCCGTGGAGGAAAGAGGCTTGAGGAAGTCCCTTCCTAAGTCCAGCGGAAGCTGAAGAGGTTTTCTGCCAGTGGAGTTCCTGCTCTGGATGAGGTTGCTGCCAAGCACTGACTTTGTGCAGCCTGTGCTCCTGTTGACTTGCTGCTCTGTGTCACAACGGGGTTTGTCCGGCAACCGTCTGGTGAACAAGGCTTCCGTGGTGCTTCGCTGTGTGGATATTCCAAACCAGGAGAGGGGCGCAAGTTAACATTTTTGGGGTGAGTTGAGCTTTTTAAGTTTTGGAGCTGACCGATCCAGCAGAGTTGTGCTTAGGAAACCACACATCTGGTATTTGAGGGCTTGTTGCACCCAGAAATCAAGCAGGCTGCATCAGTGTGACTCTAGGGATTGTTCTGCACGACGAAAGCTAAAGTGCGGCATACGTCATTAACTCCTGGGCTGTGGGTTAGGCTAGATGAGCCACAGCTACAAGCCTTCCCACCTCAGCATCTTCTCTAGTGTGCTTAGGAGATGAAGCTGTGCCTTGCTGTTGAACTTGGTTTAAACCCAGACTAGACCATGAGTTATTAGTGAAAGCCTGATTGCTGGTAGTTTGATGCTGCAGTTGTAATGTTAATAGGCAGGGAGAGAAGGATGCGGGAAGCAGGTGTGTGACTTCTGTGAACAGCGACAGCACAGGCGTGAGTGACCCTAGGAATCCAGGGCACAGCAAAGCCTTTGCTTCTGATCCAGCCTATTGGTCTCAGAGGAGCTTCCTAAAGGACGAGAACGGCACGCTCATCTCCGCAGGATCCAGCAGTTCCGTGGGCCAGCTAAGCCTTGAGTCAAAGAACCAGCTGGAAGCAGCTGTCACTGATACGCAGCTGGAGGCCGGTCAGTTCCTTTATCTCCCGTTACTAACATTCATGTCAGCGTAACGCAAAAGACCGGCATTTATCACTTTCCTGGTGTGAAGCAGTGGCTAGATTTTATCTACATGTCTTGTCATCCTGGAACTGAGTGTTGCTGTCAAGCGTGCTTGCCAGTCTTGATTGCTAATTTAAACTGCTAGCGAGGGCTCTCCTGGCAGAGAGCAGTGCTTGTGTGTGCGTTTGGTGGCTCGCTTATGAAGAGGAGGCTCTTGGTGGTTTGTTAGAGAGAGGTCTTTGGTGGTCATGGTCAGGGAGTGCTGGAGAGCGCCTGGCACGGTTATAACGCCACGCTGCTGGCGTACGGTCAGAGGGGCTCAGGGAAGAGCCCATGAGCGACGATCGGATACGGTGCAAGCAGTTCCTGGGCAGTGATCAAGAAATGGGGCAGTTGCCCAGAACTGCTACTTTTACTCTCTTCCCATCTCCCATCACTGGTTTTTTCTTTCCTTCCCTGTCTGACTCCGTGCCTGTATTTTCTAACTCCTCCCTGTCTGTCCTACAGCCTGTTGCTGTGGTCTCCTTTCCCTACACCTCTCTCCCGCTCCCTGGCCTTCTCCTTTCTCTGTCGCCGTGTCCTGGCCGCCTGTTTCCCCTCTGTGCTGCCGCCTGTCCCCTCTCTCCCGCCTGTATCCCCCGCTCGGCCGGCCCTGCTGCTCTCGGGGCCTCCGTCCTGCTCCCCGGCCCCTTCTGCTCCTCCTGCGTCTCCACCCTGGAGGCCGCGGCTGTTGTGCCCTTCTGCGCCTCCTTGCCCTGACCCACAGCCCCTCTGTCTCAGTCTCTCGGGGTCGTTTCCCGCCCTCCCCTCGCCCTGTGTCCCGCTCTGCGTCCCGGCCTCTCCCTTTCTCTCTCCCCGCTGCCTTTTCCCTCTGCCCCTCTCCCCGCTGTCCCCCTGCCCCGCTCCCTCTGCCACGTCTCTGTCCCTGCGCGCTCCCGGTGCCTTGTCGGTCTCTGTGGCGGCGGGTCCCGCAGCCCCGGGGGGGCGGCCGTGGGGCCTGCGGGGGGGCGGCTGGCTCGGGCTGGGGGCGCGGTGCCCGCGCAGGGTCGGGCGGCGGGAAGGCGCGCCCCGGGGCATGCTGGGAGCTGGAGCCCTGGGGCAGGGGCTGCCGGGCGGCCATGTTGCCCCGGCCCCAGCCCCTGCCCCGAGGCCTGTCCCGCAGCCCCAGGCCGCCCCCGGGCCTGTCCTGGCAGCAGCCAGCTGGGCCTGGGCCCCGCTCCGGCCCCCCTGAGCTGTGCCTCGGGGCGGCCTCGTGGGGTGCGAGCTGTGAGGCACCCGTGGGTGCCCTGAGGTGGAAGGCAGTCGAGTGAGCGGGGCTGCAGCAGAGGGAGGGAGGCAGCGAGGGAGGGAGGGATGGACAGACCGAGAGAGACAGAAGTGCCTGAGCTGTGCCATGTGCGTGGCAGTGCAGAGAGCAGGAACTGCGGTGAGTCCTGGGCCCCGGGGTCATGTCACCCCTCTCCCGCATCCCAGTCCCTCCTGACACCCCCTCCCCTTTCCCTGTGTGGATTTGTGGTGGGATGCGTAGGTACATATCTATGTCTGTGTGTATGTGTATATGGTATTATACATAGACGTATACATAATACAAATATTATAATTTCAAAATATTTATTTGTAAAAAAATAAATCTATTATTTATAAAAATAGAATCATATTATCTTAAATGTAAAAATACCCGTTTGTGGACATAAGCCATCCCCAGCCCAGCTCAGCCACCCGCGGGGTGGGCAGGGGATGCGTTAACCCCCCGCCCTCCCTCCCACTGAGCAAATGCCCGCAGGCAGAGAGAGGCGCTGCAAAGCCAACACCCAGCTCTTTTAATTTAAATGAGTATTTTCTCCCCCGGAGTGCCCCAGGTCCTCTGTGCAAGCTTCTAACAGGGTCGCTTGGTCCTGCATGCTGTGTCTTCCCAGTCATCGTGCAAACTGTCAGCATGGCATGGAAGCAGAGTGGGAAAGGTGCCTGCAGAGGTCTCGGGCGTGAGCTCACGGGGGCTCTTAGTGAGCACAAGCGGGTGCTGAGAGCCTGCCCTGCTGGAGGGCCTCACGCTGCGTTTGCAGGCTGTCCTGGCACTGCCCCTGAGCCGCCTGCACAAGTTGAAGAGTTGGCAGGTGCCAGTGGGAGGAGGTGGGACTGGATGGGGGGAGCAATGGCTTCTCCTTACAGGAAAGGCTTGTCCAGGTGGGACCCTAGTTGCCACCTGCCCTGGGCCGGTGCCTTTCAGCCGCACCATCCCTTGCTTGTTCTTGGCGAGTTGCTGCACACCGAGAGAGGCCAGAGAGCTTCTTCAGGCAGCGCACCCAGCTCGCTGCCATGCAAGAGCTTCTCCACTGACGTGCTCTTGTGACCCGTGAATTCTCACGGCTGCTTCTCTGTTTGGTACCCGCAGGGTCCGACCGAAGGCACTGTCTGCGGTTCAGAGCCGAGCTGCTTGGCCAAATCAGTTCTTAATCCTGTGATGCTCATAGCAGGAATGAGAGCCAGGGCACCCTTCTCCATGTGAACGTAGTTTCTTCTTCTCCTTCCAGCCTGAAAACCATGTGGGAAAGTGCTGGCCCTTGCTGGGAAGTCGGGGACAAGCCTTCATCAAGCTGTCTGTGCCAGTCCTTCCCAGAGCAGTCACCATGGACCACGTTTCAGGACAACGTTCCCTGGAGACAGCATCGGCAGAGCTCCAAAGGACATGGCTGTCTACGTGAGTGGTTTCTCCAGCGTGGGGGGCTGGGGGTTGCACAGCGTTTCTAAGCCGGGGGTGAGTATGGGTCACAGAGTCCAGCGGCCTCTGGCCTCCTCCTGGCTCGCAGAAGCAGCAAGCTCCTTGGAGCTGTATTGCACTTCTGTCCAATATACTGTTTGAAAGGAAGGTTCTGGGGCATGATGGAACTCGGGGAGCCACAGGGAAGAGGAGGTGGCACAGCGCACTGTCCTAGCCCTTCTGGCTTTCAATCCCCGTGGGCATTTGTGACCCTCAGGTTACCCCCCTCCCCCTGGGAACATCTGCTCCTTCTCTGGGTGGCAGCCTAGACTCGCTGAGTAGGCAAGCGTGGCGTGCTACCTAGGTGCAGCTTCTTGTCTGCTCCTTGCGCTCGTCTTCCTTTGACTGCGTAGCTGAAATAAACCCGTGCTTCACCGACTGAAGTTCAGTCTTCCCACAGTGTGTGAGGCGCTCTGGTTTCTCCACCCCCGTGTTTCTCTTGGGCCTGAAGTAGGAACGTGAGGAGCAGGGAAGGCTCCTGGGACAGTTCACTTTCCGGGCAGTGCTGAATCACAGTCAGACCTTGCAGCTGAAGGTACGGGGACAGAGAGGGAGGAGAACTGTAGGAGAGGAGGAGAAATGCGCTTGGCTGGGGAGAAGCTTCCCTGCCAAAGGGCTATAGGCAGCCCTGTCCTTGAGCGTGTGCCACGCTGGCCTTTCTTCTGCTTTAACTTCTGAACGGTGTGTGCCTGGAGAGCTGTTCTTTTTCTCTTTCCTTTTGGGTTTAAGCTTCAGTGCCTACAACCACTGCAGCTGAAGCTAAAACCACCTTGAGTGTCTGGACTGCAAGTGACTACAAGTGGCCACATCCCGTAGTACGCACTACTCCTGGCCTGCTGGTGAAAGACTCGAAATCCTGGCCTTTCTGAGGCCTCTGTTGCTGCTGGTAGCGAGCAGTGACAGGGAGGCCATTCTGCTTCAGTGCCTTTCTAGAGAAGGCAACGAGACATTATACTAACAGCACGGGGTCTTGTGACTGTGGAAGCAGGCTAGAAGACCTTGCCAAACTGTTTGCTGAGGCTTCTGGGAGCTGCTTCTTCCTTTACTCTTCTTGCAGCCAAATGAGGTAGAGCAGGATCACACTGTCTTGACCACGAGAGGTGCAAGGACCTCGCAGGGCAGCCGGAAGGAAGGTGTTGACCGAGGCCGTCACCGCGGCACTGCTCTGTCGGCAGTCAAATGCTAGAGAGGAAAAGGCAGCTCCGAAGAGGGGGGGACGGTTCTGGGCCGGTGGGTTATGGGTAGCCGTAGTCGTTGGCTATGTCCATGCTGGCCTCCCTCTGCACATAAACCTGCAGCTGCCCGGTGACACCTGCAGGGCCGCCCGCTCCCGCTCCTCCTGGGCCAGCGTCTTCACACGCTCCCGCTGGGGCCGCTGCTCGGGTGTGATGGGCACCGACTGCTCCTGCTCCTCCAGCGGGGTGGGCGCAGCCATGAGCCCCCCCAGGGCCCGAAGGACAGCGGGGAGTCGTTGGGAGGTTGTGGCGGCATGTGCAGCTGCTGCGGCAGCCCCTCCCGTGGGGTTTGGCCTCCGTGGGCGACAAGCACAGCCCGCTCGGCTGCTGAGGTTTGGCGGCAGACCTGGTGCGTGCCTTGCTGCTCGATGGTGCCGCCGGTGCCGTGTCCTTCTTGCCGTCAGCGGGGGCTTGAGGCATCCAGTGCTGCGCTGGGTCTCGGGGCTGCCATCAAGGAATTGGGTTCCGGGTTGGGTGGTTGGGGCATCAGCCCCACCACCTTCACTGTGTGCCCCAGCAGGTGGAAACTCTGGCTGGAGTTGAGCAAGGGCACCCTCAGGACGATGCGGAGCATCCTCAGCGCCGGGTGGGGATGCTGCTCCTGGGGACTCTGGTTCCAGGCTGCGGTGGGGATGCCGGCAGCAGCGCAGGGTCAAGGCGGTGGGATCAGAGGTGGCACCCAGTGGGCCTAGGACTGGCACCATCAGGGCGGGCAGAGGGGACTCCCGTGTCTCACTGGAGGGGTGAGCGTGTCTGCCCCGCCTTGCCCCTGCGCCCACTGCTCCGCGGCTTCCTCCCGGGCCGGGGCCTCCTGGGGCCTCCCTGGGGTGCTGCAGGGGCGTGCGGCCCAGTGCTGCCGGGAGCTGCGGGGCCCGGCTGGGCCCTGACACCGGCTGTGCTGGCACCTGGCAATGCTGTGTGTTCCCTGGAACGTATCGCAGCCCCCGGGCAGCGGGGGGCCGTAGCTTCCAGCACGGGTCTGTGGGACTGGAGCAGTTGAGGGTCACAAGGCTGGGGTGGGGCGTGGGGTGGGAGTCCCAGAGCAGCAGTTCAAGGCCTCCGTGCTGTGGTGTCTGGGTGGGCCGCTGCATTAAACCTTTCTTCTCCGCCCCATGAAGAGCCTTTGCCTTCTGGCTTCCTCTCGGGTCCTACGTCGCTTGGCAGGCACGTTGGTGGTATTGGATGCTCTGCGCTTGCTGCTTCCCACCCGCAGCCCGCTGCCACCTGCACTGCCCTGTCGCCGTCCAGCTTTCCCTTGGCCTGCTTGCCGCCCGCTTCTCCCCATCGGGGCCCCTCTTGGCAGGACACAACGCCCGGCGGCAGCAGCAGGTGGGTCGGACCCATCCGAGGCTGCCTCCGCAGCGCCGTCTCCGCCAGTTGGGCCATGTGGGGCTGGTGACACTGGGGGTGCTTCTGGGGAGCTGGGCAAGGGACTCAGCATTGGGAACTGCAGGACGCTGAGCAGGGGACTGTCTGGAGGGGCCTGCAGGGGATCGTTCTGGGGACTGTCCACAGGACTGTCCTCAGAAGTCTCCTCTGCCGTCTCCGGAGGAGCCTGCAGGGGATCGTTCTGGGGACTGTCCACAGGACTGACCTCAGAAGTCTCCTCTGCCGTCTCTGGAGGAGCCTGCAGGGGATCGTTCTGGGGACTGTCCACAGGACTGACCTCAGAAGTCTCCTCTGCCGTCTCCGGAGGAGCCTGCAGGGGATCGTTCTGGGGACTGTCCACAGGACTGTCCTCAGAAGTCTCCTCTGCCGTCTCCGGAGGAGCCTGCAGGGGATCGTTCTGGGGACTGTCCACAGGACTGACCTCAGAAGTCTCCTCTGCCGTCTCTGGAGGAGCCTGCAGGGGATCGTTCTGGGGACTGTCCACAGGACTGACCTCAGAAGTCTCCTCTGCCGTCTCCGGAGGAGCCTGCAGGGGATCGTTCTGGGGACTGTCCACAGGACTGTCCTCAGAAGTCTCCCATGCAGTCTCCGGAGAGCTCTCTTCGGATGTGTCCAACGGCCGCCACCAGGTGGGGAGGACTGCCGACACCCCGCCCTGGTTCCCCTTGGTGTCTTGCAAGGGGGAGGCCGGCACCCCCCAGAAGGGGTCGGCATCCCCCAGCATCCCCGATTGCAGGCGGCGTTTGCACCAGCCGCCCTCCGCCTCGTACTCCAGGTCAGGGTCTTCGCTGCAGGAGGCAGTGGTGTCCAGGCTGTCGGGGACATCGGCGAGGATATTTTCACCGTCCACCAGCATCACTGCTGCCAACTTGTCCACCTCGCAGCCGCCCTCTGCCCTGTACTCCAAGAGGTGGGGGAGCTTGTTAAGGGAAGTTGTCAAGTCGGGGACATTGGGGATGGTGTCCCCGCCATCCACCAGCCCCGCCGCCACCAGTGGCTCCTTGGGGCAGCCGCCCTCCGCCACATACCCACAGAGGTCAGGGTGCTCATCAAGGGCCTCGCCAGTCACGTTGGGGACACTGGTGGTCAGGGTGGTGTCCTCACTGTCCCCTAGCCCTGCCACCACCGCATGGTCCTGGGGGCAGGCGCCATCTGCCGCGTACATGGAGAAGTCGTGGAGGTCATCGAGGAAATCGGCGCTGATGAGGCTGTTGGGGAAAGGAAGGCCGTTAGGGATGGTGTCCTCGCTGTCCCCCAGCCCTGCTGCCACCACTTGCTGATGGGGGCAGCCGCCCTCTGCCACGTACTCGGAGAAGTCAGGGACCCGGCCGAGGAAGCTGGTGAAGTCGTCGACAGAGACCTCGCCGTCCCCCAGCCCCGCCGCCGCTGCTGGCTCCTTGGGGCAGCCGCCCTCCGCCACGTACTCGGAGAGGTCGGGGAGCTCGTGGAGGAAGGCGGCGAGGCTGGGGCTGTCAGGCCCATCGGGGAGGCTGTCCTCGCTCTCCAAGGTGTTGAGCCAGGAGAGCACCAAGCTGGCCATGGTGTCCTCTGCCAGCTCAGGACAGGCCTCAGCGAAGGCCTGTGGCCCCTGCTCGGGCAGGTCGACGGGCTTCTCTGGGGCTGCCGGGGTGGTCTCCACTGCTGAAAAAGCAAAGAGATCCAACCCAAGCGCGGGGTGATGCAAGCTTTCCTTGGCTCAGGGCAGCTGCCCGCGGGCTCTGCCACCCCCCAGAGCTCACCTTTAGGCTCCATCCTGGTTCTGCAGGTCGGCAGAGCCAGGCCGGTCTGGTGGGGGCTGGCAGCAGGGACACTGTCCTCGATGGCCACCACTTCCTTCTTGAAGCCCTCCGATGGCTTCTGGGCGCTGCCAGGCAGGGTGTGGAGCACAGGGTGCTCCTGGACCCAAGGCTGAGCCGTGGGGCAGCACGGTGGTGGGTCGCCAGTGTGGTCAGGGGCGCGTAGCAGGCAGGAGCCCATGGGGTCCATGGGCTCTTGCTGGTCCAGGGTCCGTGGCCCCATCCCCCTCGGCTGGTGGGGCACCAGCACCTGTGGCACCACCTGCTGTCCCCAGCCGTAGGCAGGGGGACAGGGAGCAGCCATGGTGGGGAGTGACACTCCATGGTTTAGCTGCACCCCATGGGGGAGCTGCACCCCGTGGGGGAGCTGCACCCCATGGAGGAGCTGCACCCTACTGGGGAGCTGCACCCCGTGGGGGAGCTGCACCCCGTGGGGGAGCTGCAACCCAGCATGGAGCTGCGTCCCGTGTGGGAGAGGCACCCCAGTGGCGAGCTGTACCCCAGTGGGGAGCTGTACCCCAGCAGGGAGCTGTACCCCCATGGGCATCTGCACCCCACTGAGGAGCTGCACCCCAGTGGGGAGCTGCATGCCTTGCGGGTGCTGTACCCCCATGGGGAGCTGCACCCCAGTGGGGAGCTGTACCCCCATGGGCATCTGCACCCCACTGAGGAGCTGCACCCCAGTGGGGAGCTGCACCCCGTGAGGGAGCTGTGCCACTGGGGGAGGTGGCACCCCGCTGGGGAGCCGCACCACCTGCCCCGGGGCCCCCAGGGGCCCTGGCACCGCCTGCCAGACGGTGGGCTGGGACAGCTGGTGGGTGACGGTGTGGAGCTGGGCAGGCTCACCAGACACTGCCAGCCCCGGGACAGAGGGCAGCACGTGGGCACTGACCGGTGCTGGCATGGCTGGGGTGGTGAAGCTCATGCTGGGCACCTGCGATGCCGTGGGCAGCCGGAGAGGGAACCTCTCTGTTGGGGGAAGCAAAGAGGGGTGGTGGGGTGAGATATTGGTGGGCAGAGCCCCTTGGGGGGTTACCTGGAGGGCCGGAGCACCACGAGGAGCAGGAGCCTGCTGCTGTACCTGCCATGGCGGTGGGTCAGTGTGGGGTTTGTTTGGGGCAAAGAGTGCTCTGGGGTTCCGTCCCCAGGGCGATGATTCCGCCAGCACCTGCCTGAGCCAGCCTTGCCAGGGCTGGATTTGTCATGTCTCAGCAACTGCCCATCACCATGATTTCCCATCCGGCTGATCTCTCATCCCGATGAGGGTTTCCCATCCCCGCCATGAATTCCCATCCCAACGATGATTTCTCATCCCAGTGATGGCTTCCCATGCCAGCAATGATGTCTCAGCCCTGGGATGGTTTCCTATCCCAATGGTTTCCCATGCCCACAGTTTCCCTCCCAAGCCCTGGGGTGCACATTTGGCAAAAGCCACGTGGTTAGTCAACAGGAGGGGATCTGCCAGGCGAGCTGGCCCTGCCCAGTCAGAAATCCTACATACTGGGGAAGGGGATGGAGCCCCTGTAGCCACGCAAAAAGTACGCTGGGCAACACAGTCTGGGTCCTCCCTGCCTCCGGCAAAGGCAAAGCCATTCGCGGGATTGCTTTTGCTCGGGGGCCTGGGCGCACTTGGTGGGTGGTGCGGGAGGACGGAGAAGTCCGATGTGTGCCTCAAGGGGGTTTGATTTTGGGCGAAAACAGGCAATGAAGTGAATGGGGCAATGCGAACTGCTATATAATATTGTGTGTCACCCCTGTGTTGTACCCACGATAGCAGAGTACGAGCCTCCCAAGCCATGGAGGACAAACTGCGACACAAGCAGAGTGCAGCAGCGACGGAGCGATGGCTGACTCGGCGGGCAGCAGCCCAGGTGTGGGACCTGGGCACGGCGTGAGCGGTGCGGGATAGGGGGAGGGGGCTGTGCTGGGTTTGGCTGAGAAGGGGTTAATTCTCCTCACCGCGGGGGGCGGCTGCCTTTCCGGCTTCCCGCGCTCTGCCGCGGGGGTGGGGCGGGGCTGGGAGGGGCGGGGCCGCGGTGGGGGCGGCTGACCCCGACTGGCCGGTGGCAGGGTCACTCCATACCACGTGACACCACGACCAGGATATTAAGGGGGGGCGGGGGTGGGGGGGGCAGTGGCGGCTCGGGAGCGGCGCGGCGGCGGGTCGGCGGTGGGTGAGCGGCTGCGGCGCGGGCGGTTTGTTCCGGCGGTTCGTTCCCCCTCTCCCGCCCCCCCCCCCCTTCCCACCCCTTTCCCCCCACCCCGCGGGGCTTTGCGCCTCTCCTTGTTCTCCTTTCCGTTGCATTTCTGTTGTTGTTTCTTTTAATTTCATTTATGAAACTGCTCTTATCCCAACCCACGAGCGTTACCCTTCTGATTCCCTCCCCCATCTACCGGTGGGGAGGGGGCGAGCGACTGTGTGGGGCTGAGCTGCCGGCCAAACCGCCACAGGCCCTAGAAGTGAGGGTTTGGAATTTAAAACGGAGGCTTTTGGCTTTAAAAGTGGGGTATGGACCCTGAAAGTGAGGGTTTGGGGCCTATAGATGAGGCTTTTAGCCTTAAACGAGGGGTTTGGATTCTAAAAGGCACGGTTTTGAAAGAAAAACTGACGGTTAGAGCATGAAGGGACCGGAGTCGCTGCTAAAAGTGAGGGTTTGGGAGCTAAAGAGGAGGCACTGAGCGTTACGGGTGGGGTTTGGATGCTGGAAGTGCGGCTTCGGGTGTTAAAGCTGAGGCTTTGACTTGTAAAAGAGGGATTTGAACCCTGAAAGGGAGGGTTTGGCTGTTACAAATGAGGCTTTGAGCGTTAAAAGAGGGGTTTGGACCCTGAAAGTGAGGTTTGCAGTCCTAGCTATAAGGCTTTGATGTTAAAAGAGGAGTTTGGGTGCTTGAAAGTGAGTCTTGGGGACCTGGAAATGAGGCTTTGAGCATTAAAAGAGGGGTTTGGACAACGAAAGGGAGGGTTTGGGATTTTAAAATGAGATTTAGTCCATGAAAAGGAGGGGTTTGGACCCTAACAGTGAGGGTTTGGGACCTCTGAATGAGGCTTTGTGCCTGAAAAGTGGGGTTTGGACGCTTGAAGTGACGGTTTGGACCTAAAAACTGAGGCTTTGAGAGTTAAAAGAGGGATTCTGTAAAATGTGTTCATGTGATTCGTGTCAATATGGAACTGTTGGTGCTTGTGTAACCAGGGCCGGTCAATTGACTCGCTAACGGTCGGGAGGGTTGGAATGTGGGTTGGGGGTTTGCTGCTAACAGGGGAAGCACCCTGCTACAAAGGGGGGTGCCAAGGTGGGGGGGCACAGGTCGGCCAGTGGTGATGGCAGGGACCTTCTTGGCTCAGAAGGCGCTGAGGCATGGAAACTGGGGGAAGGGTAATTCCGGCAGGGGGAGAGTGCGACCACTGACCCAAGTCAGGACCAAAAAGACTTGCCCCCCCCACCCCCAGTAAAGAGCACGCGGGCTAATCTACGTGGCAAGTGTGGCTAATTTAACTACGGCTGCCCAACGGCAAGTGGGATGCTTATCACTGACCAGTGAGTGTAAACTTAGGCGTGTTTTTTACTAATTGTTATGAATTAACTGAATATAAGCCCTGTAGCATTGTATGACGGGATGCACGTTAGGAGGAAGGATCCCCCGTGCACCCAGCGCTGCTTGCTTGCCTCTATTCAATAAATTGTAAACTTTAATTGGAATTCCGTTTAAGGCTAAATTAATTATAACAATTTGAACCCTGAAAGTGAGGGTTTGGCAGTTAAAACTGAGCCTTTGAGCTTTAAAAGAGGGGTTTGGACAATAAAATGGAGGCTTTTGAACTTAAAAATGAGGGTTTGTCCCTAAAAAGGAGGGGTTTGGGTCCTAAAAGTGAGGGTTGGTTTGGGACCAAAAAAGGATGCTTTGAGCCCTAAACGATGATTTAGACCCTAAATGTGAGGCTTTGCAAGATATAAATGAGGTTTTGACAGTAAAAAAGACAGGTCTGGACCCTAACAGTGAGGGTTTAGGACCACTAAATGAGGCTTTGTGCGTTAAAAGACGGCTTTGGGCTCTAAAACTCAGTGTGGAAAGAGAAAATGACGGTTTGAGCATTAAAAGACCGTATTCGATGCCAACATGTGGTTTCGTGTAGCGGGCTGAGAAAACCGGCCAGGACCGCCAAGGTTAAGGGCCAAGTAGGTAAGAGGTAATTCCGGCAGGGGGAGATCTGGCCCCGGGGAGTTTTACGGTTGCTGGGAGGTGTGAAGGTCTGCATCTGGGATCAAGTCAGCTCAGCCCTTTACGGTTTTGAACTGCTTTTCATGTGGAGGAAAACTAAAAGCTTCTAACACTGGGAAGCCCTTTACAGCAGGAAACCAAAGGGCTATTGAGATGCTCCTGCCTGAAGGACTTCAAGGTTTGCAGCTTTCCCTTGGGCGGGAGGTTTTGAGGTTTCCCCGTTATTAACCTCTGGTGCGGCACACTGCCGTGGGGCTGGGGAGCACAGAGCCGATTAAGCGCAGACTTGCTGATGCCACGTTGTCACCGCGGTGGCCACCGTAAGAGAGCCCCGGCTGTAGTGCTGTGCAGCAGAAGCTACATCCCTGGGCTGTGTCTCAGCCGCTTTCTTACTATACAAATATCTGTGTACGTAGAGTAGTCAAGCCTGCGCAACACAGCTGCATTTCTTTGAGGACTGCTGTGCCATAAGCCACATCTTAGCCCCAAAGTTCTCCTTCCCCCTCAAGCGCGGAGCGTGCACTGCCCTTCACGCAGGGATGCTCTCACTGCCAATGTGTGTGTTCTCCTTTTCCCCTTTATAACCGTTCCCTTCCCGGAGCTTTCTATTTGCTGACGCCCTTAATATCCAGAGCTGTCAGGGATGAGAACCAAAGCCCTGCCGGCAGCTCAGGGAGGGTGAGCGGCTGCCCTTTTCCAGGCAAGCGGCTGAAATACAGCACGGTCAGCGGCGCTCTCAGTGTCCAGGCCTGTCACTGTCACGCTCCCACAGCACCTCCGTCTGCCCAGACCCCGCCGGGGGCTCAGCCACCGAGAGCAGCTGTCCTGGGAAGAGACTGGGGGGGCCTCGCAGGCCCTGGGGGCGTTGGCATGGCCCAGGCCCCTCTCTCCCTTCATCCCCTCTCCACGTAGGAGTGACATTTGATATCCAACGCTATGCTCAGGAAACTGAACTGTAAATCCGACAGCACCCCCTGCACAAACGCTGGTTTAAAGCCGGTCTGAAGGCACCTACGATGCCGAAATGCCATCAGATTCTTTGTTATGCGCTGACTTCTTTTCCTTACCCTCCTACAGAGCTTATCAGTTTACTGCTTGCCCCTCTTTGGGCTGTTTACCTGGTGAGCTTGTTAAAAAAAAAAAGAAAAAAAGGTGCTCTTTCTGTGCAGCCGAGCTGAGTGTCCAGGTGCCCCTTTCCAACCTGCTCCCAGCTCAGGCTGCCAAGTGCCGTGGGTATGATTTAGATCCCTGGATGTGTGAAGAAGGGCGCTTAGTCCTGTGGTGAACGTGGTATTCGTGGTGTGCTTACCCCTAAAGCATCTGCCCCTTGGCTTGAAGGACCAGGAGGTTTCTGTAGTATCAAAAGCAGAAAACCCTGTGAGATTGAGCTGAGTAAAGCCTTTAGTAAACTTAGTAGTTAAAATGTGACTCCTTGTGCAAGGCGATACCTTCCATGAAATACGACGTTTTCAGGCCCCCAGGATTCTTTATGGCTACCCTGCAAGGCTATTGATGGAAACATTTTTGTATTTTTAATGCTTACATTTGCACCAGAATAAAAATTTGCATGAGGCGAAGAGAGAAGCAATCCATTCTTCTGTCCTAACCTGCTCCAGCTCCTTCGCTCAGTGGCCGAAGAGCAGCTTGAAGCCAATGCCACATGCTGAGGAATCCAGAGCTGCTGTAACTGCGTTGGTTTCATAGTCAAATTGTAATCTATGGCTCTGCTTCAGCTGCAAAGTGAGGGTCACCTCTCCGTGTCTGATTCCCGTCAGGGATCAGCTCGGGCCTCCTAGGTTTGGATCACAGGACTAGGTTCCGACCGCTCTGGTTTGAATGACTTTTTGCTTGATAATGATGCAGTCACGGCACCCCAGTGCCTGTGTGCTGGAATGGGATCCTCCGTGATCCATCTTGCACCAGCCCAGAAATGGTTCTGCCTTAGGGGCATAAGCAGGCTTATGGCCGCTGACCCGGCTGGGCTGAGGGCAGGTGTCGAGGGCTAATTCTTCTCTATTAAACTGGGGTACAGGATGAATAAACCATTCAGTGTCAGAAGTGAGCTTCTGTCACTCAGATGAGCCTGAAGACCATCAGGCCCAAGAACGACACCTCCAACACGCCCCACGTTCCTCCCTGGGGAGACTCGTGAGCCTGAACCTTTCTTTGCGTCATTAGCCTATGGTGAAACAAAATCCTCCAGCCCGTGGCAGGGTTCCCTGTCGTCACTGGTGGAACAAACTGCCGCAGCTGGTAGGTAGAGTGAAGAAAGAGGGATTTCAGCTCTCGTGCTCAGTCTTTGGTGCTGCTGCCCGGAGAGTAACTCCAGCAGGGAGCTAGCGGTGGGTTCATTTATTTTAGCTATTGCAACCTGCGCCTGCTGTCCGGCCTTCCCCCTTGTCTCCTTCAGCCCATGGAGGCTGCCTTTGGGCCACCCAGAGCCACCTGAGCCATCGGGTTTATCCCCATTCCTGCTCCTTGTATCCCCTCCGTGCTGGGTCCCACGGGGGTTGTGGACAGACTCACAGAAATCAAGAAACGGAGATCCAGAGGCTGAACCGTGCCCTTTTCAGCACACGCTCCTCGCTGCCAGATCAGCCCCCCGTGCACCCCTGGGTGTTGGGGTGACCCCCCCCAGAGGTCTGTGCTGGTTGTTGTGACGCACCTGGCGGGGGGGCCGTGTTTTGGTCGCTGCAGGTTCGAAGCCACCCTTGCAGGTCAGCCAGAGCCCTGACTGTAGTGTGCCCGGCTGCCTGGCCGCAGTACGGCCTGCCTGGCTGCAGGCAAGGCTTCCCCCGGGCAAGGGGGAGCTCTGGGCACGTGGAAGCGTCAGCAGGGCAAATAGAAGATCTGTTGATTTTTGAAATGCCCTTTCGTCCTCTGACGCCTGCTCTGATTTACTCATTTCCATTTCTTTCTCCCGTTGCAGAATACTTGAGGAACGAGAGCGCCTTTCTGGGAGAGCTGGTGTTTGGGAGCGCAGACACCATTGAACTTTCCTGTGACAGCCACGGCTCTTCTGTGCCTGTTTTCTGGTTTAAAGACGGTATCGGGATTGCACCTCCCAGCAGAGCTCGTACTGGGCAGAAGCTGTTGAAGATCATCAGTGTGTCATGCGATGGCTCGGGGCTGCACAGCTGCAAGGCGAGGCATTCCGACCAGGTCCTGGGAAACTTTACAGCCAGAGGTGCAGGTGCGTGCAGAAATACAGCGCGCTCGGGACTGGTATTTTCCTTTTGTTTTTTAAATTTTGCCCCCCCACGCGCTCAGTACAGCTGGTGCTTTGCGGGGTTCATCCGTACTGGGCAGGCCTCTGCCTCCCTGGTGACCCCTGGCAGTGATTAGACCGACAGAACCAACCAGCCGAAGCTTGCTTGCGTGTCCACGGCCGATGTTAAAGCGTGACGGTGAGACTGAGAGAGCCTGAGAGACGGTGCTGGTCAGATTAAACCCCAACCGCCCCCTAACACTCAGCTAGAGGCAGTGCTACGTGGGCCTTTGAAGTCTTTTGTGAGTGGGTGAGCTGTGGCTCAGGGAGGTTGAGCGAGTGACTTTTTCTGCTCTATGTGACAAATCAGTGGCAAAATTGCATGTAAAAGCTGGAGGTTGCTGAAAAGTATTTCCCTGTTGTAGGCGATGAATGTCTTCCCTCCATCCTGGTTATCAGAAATTGCTAGTTTGTTTTGGCGGCAGCTTCTCTGTAAGCTGTGTCCGTCTCAAATATGTGCTTCATCAGAGGGGCTTATTGGGATTCCTACGTTGCAAAGACGCGCGGTGTCAGCAAAGCACGTGCTGTCGTTTGCTTGGCCATACTGTCCGTGATGAGGCCAGCGGGACAGACCAGCTCCAGGCTGTGCGAGGCTGGATCAGTACCCAGGGAGTGTCAGAAGCATCTGTTGTCCCCAGGTAGCTAACCACTGCCACTGAGATCATCCCCGTGATCTCAGGCTGCTGCATGGGTAGAAGGATCCACATGGCTGTGAGCAGATGGAAAGCCTCCCGATGGCACAGATTCAAAGCCTGATTTTTCAGAACAAGGAACCCGTTGTGGATCTAAGCTTTTAAATTCTCTCCTTTGCTTTTGTGCTGTTGGCGTTTTTCAGGCATCCCCGAACAGTAGGTCCTTGCCTCCAAAAGCTGAGTTCCCTGAAAAAGTAAGGGGCTCTCTCTGAAAACCGAACGCAGAGGTGTTTGTGATTGTAAATCCCATCCACTCCATAAAGGGCTTTCTCTTGTGTCAGAAAACTTGTGTGAGTGAGGGAATCAAACCAAAAATAATAAATGAAAGCTTGTTTCAGCAAGAGTTTTGGAGAGAGAGAGCTTTGGAGGAAGACTGGTGACAAGCCCCTGCTGGTGGGGTGGTGTTTTACTGGTGTGGAGGAGAGGATACTTCAGTTGGTGGGAGCCAGTCCCCAAACCCCGGGGCCTGTCGCGTGGGCTGCCAACGTTTCCGCAGCTCCCCTCGTCGGGCGGCTGTTTGCAAGGGGTGTGTTTGAGCACTGGGGGTTCAGCAGCCGCCGGGCCCTGGCCCTGGGCAGCCTGCTCTGGGGGACCCTGCCTGCGCAGGGGCTGGACCAGCTGCCCCCAGGGATTCCGGAAGGCCTTTCTCTCCCTTGTGACTCCGTGACTCTGGAACTGGTGCTGCGAGGGGCCGGCGCTGTGGGAGCGCTGGGAACGTTGTCTTCCCTGGGCTCTGCCTCTGTCGGGACGGCTGCGTGTGCGCTCTGCCCTGAGACACTCGGCGCCTGCGCCCGCCTGTCCAGGTACGCCAAGCAGTGTGCAACAGAGCACACTTTCAGGAGTGACCTGAGGAGCTTTTGCTAGCTGGGCCGCGTTGGAGAGGGACTGCAGCTCCTGCATGCAGGAATAGTCGTGTTGGAGAATAACCATGGGAGTCCTAAGTTCCCAGGGTGAAGGAGAATGGTCATTTTGGCCGCTTGTGCCCAGCCCGCTGTGGGATAGGATCCAGCTGGGAGGCTGGATTCTGGTTTACTCCTGAGCATGGAGTAAGCCTGTGGCGATTTACACTAATCTGACTGCTGACAGAAATAGGAATGTGGTTGTAGTCAGTGGTTTCAAAGAGAGCAGAAACGCAGTTAGTGTTGGACCTGTCTCTTAAAGGAGAGGCTTCACACCTTTAACCGGTCTCTCTCTCTTTTCCCACTGCTTTGATTTCCCAGTCATCCTTGGTTTAACTTAGCGGAATGATGCAAGTACAACATCCTGGTAACCAGATCAGTATATATATTGCTCATAATTTATTATAGGTTTTACCTCCCTGGTTCCATATTGCCAAGCAAATGCCTAGAAAAAAAAATGTTTCAGATGCCCGTTGGCTCACTCGGGGAACCTGGGCGCGCCTGATGCGCCGGCAGTTTCACATGCTTTTGTCCGCTGCTAATAACGGCAGCACGACTAACTTTAAAGTCACCTGAAGGGTCCAGATGTCGGAGGGTTCCTTACCTGATGGTTCTTGCCAGTGGCACTGGTCGGAGAAGCACATCTGATGTGCGCTCTAGACAGGACTGCTCTGTGTCAGGGTGTGAGCTTTCTACCAGAGACGAAGGATTTCTGGTTTGGTGGGGAGTTTGGGGCGGTGAGTGGTTTGCTGTTAAACTCCGGTCTCCCCAGTTAGTTTAAGTCCTTAAAGCGTGACTTGCAGTTTGGCCACACAAAGTTCTGTGCTCTTGGCCTGTCGCGGGAGGCAGCGGCAAAGGCAGGGTGACTCGGGGCGGCTCACGGCAGGTGAGGAGGTTTCCTGACTGCTCTTAGCTGCCCTGCTGCAAGAGACTTGCTCACTCTTTTTCTTACAACCACCTTGCTACTAGTAGAACATATTCTATGAGTGATCATGAAGCACTTCCATCAAAACGTTGCCCTGTGCCTAGTGCGGGACCCTGACGGCCGCGTCCCGTGTGTCACGCGCTCGTGCGTTTCCTGCTGGCAGAAGGTACTGGAACATGTTCTCAAAGAGTTCCCGTGCCTGGGGCTGGAAGTGCAGCCGATTCCACTGCCCGGCCTTCAGAGCATAACCTTTCTCCACAGCAGGCCCATCTGTATAACTTGTATTTCCTTGTCAGCGCTGCCCTTGAATGCCCTTGTGATTTGTCTCAGATCGCATCGTACTAACCTGTGTGAGTAGTCTTGACCTCAGTGTATTGGGCTTTTTTCCCCTGTGATTTATCCTGTCGATACCCCGGCGTCCCTTTTTGTTGGTGACCTCGTAGGCATCTGAAGGGCAAAGGATTCTCCCTTTGCTCTGCTGTGAGATCCAAAGCTGCCCTGAGCGCCGTTTTGTTCAGGAGAAGAGCTGCAGGAGGTGGACGGGAGGTTATTCACGGCAACCTGATGAAACTTCTGTCAGTCTCAGAAATGTCTCTGGCTGTCAGGAGTCTCTTTTTGCACGTTTTTCTTTATTTAGAGTGAAGAATGCGAGACCTCGCGGCTCAGGTAACGAGCAGCCTGCTGCAGTTTCCCGAGGTGACCATTCAGGCCCTTGGGGAAGATGAGCTCACCCGAGGGTCTGTGCGGCACGGGCAGTTCTGCAGAGGTGAGCCTTTTCCTTGAAATTGGGTCTTGCTGTGAAGTTGTTACTGCCTGGAGGTGACCTGAGGCACGGGGTCACAGCATCAGCTGTGTCAGGTTGGTGCTGCTCAGGTGCCTCACGTTTTGAGAGAACAGAAAGGGTGAGCTATGGAAAAAATGATGATTTAAGTACTGTACTGTGACACATATCGGCCATCGGTGGCTCACCCTCCATGCTAATCTTTCAGTCTCTTGGACCAGTACGTTCCCGAAGCAGCCCTCGAGAAGACAGGCTGTGTTTTACTTAAATCAAAACTAATTGATGCTTAATTAGTGAATCAGTTTCTTAACCCAGAAAGCCAAAAGGATAAAGAACTCTCCCTAAGCATCCTTCTCATCTCAAAGACAGAGACAGGTGTTTTTGAAATATATTCACACAATATTTACATACTATAGACACAGCACAAAATGTGCTGCTTGCTTTTTTAAAATCCCAAAGTACTGACTTTGTTGCTTTCTTGGAAAATTGAATTTTCAAAAGGCTGGGTTGGCCAATAAATTAGGAAGAAGTAAAACCAAGGTCAAGGTTAACAGTATGGGCATGTAAAGAGAAAGAGGTTAAGCTGTGCGGCCTGTCAACGAAGGGGAGGAACACCTTTGGAAAACAGCTGAATTTGTGCTGGCTGAAGGCAGCGGATCCCATTAAGGCCCACGTGGAGTCTGACTCAGAAAGATCTTGTCGGAGCACGTCAGATGACACCGCGGGTGCCCAGGGCGTGTCCGTGGGGGCGTGGATGTGTTGTGAGGTCACAGACCCCGCTGTGCCACGCCGTGTTGTGCAGTGCTGTGCCGCAGGCACCGCTCCAGCAGTGCCAGCTGTGGCAGCAGCGGCAGCAGCATGGTGCAGGCGCGGGGGGCCGCGGCCCCCACCCACCTATTTATCCTGCTCCTGATGGCCCTGCAAGCCTGGCAGGTCGGGGCTGCTCCGTGGCGAGCGTGGGGATTAGGTAGGTGGGCAGGCAAGGTCCAGCCCCAACCCTGGCAGCGTGGCACAGCGCCCACGGCTGCTCGGGGTGACAGCGGGGCTGGGGTGGTGGTGGGGCAGGGCTGGGAGAGCAGCAGGGCCAGGCTCGGGCAGGTGAGTCGTGGGCAGGTCCACGGGCAGCTGGAGGCAGACGCTCCCCGGGGAGGCGCAGGGGTGCGTGGCCACTGCAGGGGCATTTTCCAGGTGAACGGTGGGGTCAGGAGCAGTGCCACGGGGTGAGAAGCTGCTGCTGGAGCTGGCCCTGTGCCGCCCTGCCCCAGGGCAGCCTTCCCCCAGCCTGCACGCTGGGGCCGGAGTGGCTCTGCAGAGGCCAGGCAATAGCCCGTGGGAGCGCTTCTCCTCCAGGCTGGTGACAGTCGTGCCGGGAGCCGTGGCTCTGCCGCTCCTGGCTGGGTCCTGGCTTTCAGCTTCAGGCACCTCTGTCCTTGGGAGATGCCCGCTTGGGAAGGTGGGAGCATTCCTGCTCTAGCCCTGCAGTGCTCTCCTTGGGTGAACCCAGGTCCCCATGGGACACAGAGCCCCAGCCCACAGCCCGGGGCACGATGCTCTTGAGGGGAAGGGAGGGACGAGTGCCATGGAGCAAGCCTGCGTTTGAACTGCATTCACTGCTGTTCAGAACTGAAGGAGTGCCTTAAAATAGTTCATGGGAGCTTCTCTGTCCTGTGTTTACAGACATGGCTGGAGGCGATGGATATCCAGCTTCCCGTCTGGGTTCCCGGGCTGACACGCTGGGATATCGCATGGGTACGTCATGGCTTTTGACTTCCTTGGAGAGCTGCCAGCTCAGAGCCCAGATGTGAGCGAGACATCTCTTGCAGGCGTGACAATATAGGCCGTGTGTGCCACGTGGTTACACGATCCCCTCATACGTTCTCCTCTTCAGTTCTGACAGTGAATATCCCAATGTGTGATGGGAACTTCTTGTGGGGGTTTGGTTGCAGGTGTGGGTACAGGGAGGGCGTTTCCAGCTTCTGGGCTGCATCCCGCGCTGGAGCTCCCCTGGCATCGCAGGGGTGAGTAGTCAGTCTTGACTGGCTGCACAGACTAAGCACTCTGTTTCAGTATTTTATCAGAGAGAAATTTAACATGCTACTTTCTGTTAAGGTCCCCAAAGAGCAAAGTATGAAGCTGAAAGAGGCAAGTCTTCCCAGCGGTCATCAGAAGTCCTGAAGGAAATCCTGAAGGACCTGGACAAGGCAGCGCTTGGTGGGTATATATCACTCTTAAGCAGAAGACTTGGGAAGCTGAGGGTTTGATGCCTGTCTGGCCCAGCCGTAGCTACGCAGCAGGAAGGGATTGATCAGAGCCTCACTGCGGTGACTCTCAGTTTCACGCCTTGCAGGCGCTGGTGAGCCACAGAGTGGCCCAGAGCCTCTGCTGCCAGCTGTGGTTCAAGCTGAGCCCCAGGGAGAGCTGCTGCCCCAGTTATACCCCTAGCGGTCAGAGCTGGACTGGGCAGAGGTTGGTATCCAGCTGTCAGGGATGGGCAGCGCTCACGCCTTGAATGCGTGAGGGACTTGCCGAGGAGCTGATTCCTGACAAGCCGCGAGAGGGCCGGCACCCTGCCAGTCACCGGAGGGGAGAGTGCCCTTGGCCGGCAGAGAGGGTGCGCAGGCAGCTTGGGGTGGCTGAGACCGGCAGGCTTTGCCTGCGCTGCAGGCAGCCCCTGGCCAGGATGGGAGCAGCCCCAGCTTCACAGCCGGTCCAGCCCCGCTGTTCTCCTTGATGGCCGAGGACTCTGAGTGACCCCCTGGAGTCAGGGACAGGTGGGAGCTGGGCGGGCACCTTGAGGCGGGACGCCCACCTTGAAGGCAGCTAAAATGAGGGGCTGTGAATTCAGTCTCGCATGGTTTGGCTGTCTGTTTCCAGTTGTGTTTTAGATACCTTGGCTGTGGTTTTCCTCGTGTCTTGGGGGACTGTGGGCTCTTCACCGCCACCCGTGAAAGTGCCCAGAACATGGTTGCAAGAGCTTGCGGTTCAGCCCACCACGTGTGCCTGATAGCCTTACCGTGCGATGGAGTTGGCACGGTGGGACGTGCTTCTCAGAAGGGCTCTTTCCACGGCTGAACCTGCTACGGCATCTTCCTGCCCTCTCTGAAGGGAGTCATGTACCATCGTCCTGCCCTTTGCCCGAAATGCACTCAGTGGAATGTGAACAAGATCGCATGCAATCCCCTAGCCTTTCAGCAGGTTGGGATTTGCTGTCTGTTTACATCTAATTATGCCTAATTAAACTGACCCGCTTTCTTTCTAAAGAGATGGACCGTGAGACTGCGGAGAATGAGGCGCTTCAGGAAGGAGGCAGTCACGCGGTGCCAGTCTCTGATGACAGAAGAGGGGCAATTCAGTCAGTGGAGGTGCCAGGTAATTGCTGTCCTTTGGTCATCCAGGGCCACAGGTCAAAATCTCTGCGTGTCTGCAGGCTCTTCCCCGAGTTCTCGCTACTGCACACCATGTCAGCAGCCAAACTCTTAGTAGAGAGCAAGTGTTCTAAAGAAGGCAGGAGCAGCTCTGAGAGGGTGACTCCCATCTCTGGGGTGTGAAGGTTATTGCCGTCAGCGTGCCAGAGACACACTCGCTCCTAACCCTCTGCTGATGGCCTCGTGAGTGTTCCCAAAGGGTCAGAGCGAGCCCCCAGGCAGCAGCTCTAGCAAGCCTTGCAAAGCGGAGGTGGGTGAGCACAAAGGAAAGTGTGTGCAGACGTGAAGGATCACCAAGAAGGGGGAGCAAACCCGTGACACTGGGAAAACTGGATTATGGCCATGCCAGAGCGTAAGCAAAGCTGCGAGGAGAAAGAGAGGCTCCAGAGTGTGTTGATTTGCAACGACCTTGGGAGCTTCCTTTGCTTCTCCTGAGGCCAAGGAAATGTCGCAGCCCCAGGATGTTCCGTGGCTCAGAGATGCTACCAAAGCGAGAATGAGCATCTCCTGGCAATGTCAGGCCTCCTGCGAGATGAGCAGTAGTGTGCAGGACACACTAACACACAGAATCCTTCCTCCAGGCGTGGATGGCACGAGAAACAGAAATGCTATGGATCCAAAAGCTTTCCAGAAGTACTGCATAGAAGGCGCCGTGGCGGTCGTGGGCTCCATATTGCTTGGGATGGTTTTCTGTTGTGTGATCCGCCTGTGGAGGAAGAGAAGGCGGTGAGTTGGTGGCGGGGGGCAGGTGCAGCCAAACTGCTGCGTTAGATGGCTGCTGTTAGCCACGAAGCATTTTGAGGTAGGGTATTCTGGCGTGCCGAGTTAGTTACTGGCCAAACAGGACTGAGGTTTCTGCTGTGAGATGTTCTAACTGTCCTCTCAACCCATGGGCCCTCTTTTCTGAAACGTGTCCTTACTGTTGCAAGTATTAGTTAAAAGTGACCCTGCCTGGACAAGAGCAGACCCAGCAACAGACGTAGGCAGAGCAAAGTCAGGCAGGAAAACAAAGAGGGATGACGTTGCCGCAGAAAGTGAGAATTGCAGTAGCGACATCTCCCTGCCAGGGAACCCAGCAGCAGAAATCACCCTGTGAGGTGATGCTGTAATCTCCAGAGGTTCACCTTGGCCAGGGTATCCCAGCAAGCCAGGCTGTGGTGAGCAACCTTCCCAGCTCTCAGCTCATGGGAGCAGAGCCCCAGCCGAGGGGCGCGGGGTGCCCCGTTTTCTGCACAGAGCTCTCTGTGCCCACAGCTCCCACGTGCAGCCGGGTGCCCGCATGCCATGGGGCGCGCAGCTCTGCCCCGCCACCCACCCAGCACCGCAGCCGTGGCGGGGCCTCAGCAGCCTCCTCTCTCCGCAGGCGCCTCGCCGCAGCTTCGAGAGCCCGGCCCGACACCAGCAGCTGCCCCTCACACCCGGACACCTGGACTGCCCACCCCAGCACCTCCAAGAGCTGGACCCAACACCAGCAGCCGTCACATGTGCCTGGAAAAGCGGCCCACCAGCCACGGAGCACCGGCGGGGAACCAGCCAGCACCGGCGGGGAACCAGCCTCCACCAGCCCGGACGGCCGCCCGGCCCGCCCGCCTCCGCCCCGGCCCAAATGGCTGTCCAACTCAGCCAGCCAGGTGTTGCGGGACCGGCCCAGCACCCTCCGGGCCCCGGAGAAACGGCAACCACCCCCTCGCCCCCCAAGCCCATTTCTCCAGCCCTCCTGCAAGGGCCTGGGGCAGTCCCGCCAGGATATGGATTTGGGGAGCAACGGGGAATGCGAGGGCCAATAGGGGAGCGACAACAAATATGTTTTCCTTGGATGACAAGGTCACACACCTAGTTGGCCAAGAGAAGCCAGCTGATGTGATCTTTCTGGATTTCAGTAAAGCTTTTGATACTGTCCCTCACAGTCTCCTCCTGGGCAAAATGTCCAGCACACAGCTGGATAAACGCGTAATGCGGTGGGTGAGCAATTGGCTGGGGGGTCGGGCTCAAAGGGTTCTCGTCAGTGGGGTTACATGGGGCTGGTGGCCAGTCACTAGCGGGGTTCCACAGGGATCCATCTTGGGGCCGGTACTCTTTAATCTCTTTGTAAATGACTTGGGGAATGAGAGGCCGGAGAGCAGCTCTGCAGGGAGGGACCTGGGGGTTCTGGTCGCCGGCAAGTTGAATACGAGGCAAGAGCGTGCCCTGGCAGCCAGGAGGGCCAGCCATGTCTTGGGGTGCATCAAGCCCTGCATTGCAGCCATGGAGAGAGGGGATTATCCGGCTCTGCTGTGCGCTGGTGCGGCCTCACCTAGAGCGCTGGGTGCAGTTTTGGTTGCCGCAGTACATCAAGGATATAAAGTTACTAGAGAGTGTCCGGAGGAGGGCCATGGAGTTGGTGAAGGGTTTAGAGGAGAAGCTGTACAAGGAGCAGCTAAAGTCCCTTGGTTTGTTCAGCCTGGAGAAGAGGAGACTAAGGGGAGACCTCATCACGGTCTGCAGCTTCCTCACAAGGGCAGGAAGAGGGGCAGGCACTGATCCCTTCTCTCTGGTGACCCACGATAGGCCTGAGGGAATGGCAGGGAGATGTGCCAGGGGAGGTTTACGTTGGCTATTAGGGAAAGGCTCTTCACCCAGAGGGTGGTGGAGCCCTGGAACAGGCTCCCCAGGAGGCAGTCATGGCGCCAAGCCTGGCGATGTTCAAGAAGCACTTGGCCAACCCCCTCAGAGACGAGACATGGTGTGAATTTGGGGTTGTCCTGTGCAGGGACAGGATGATCCCGGACTTGATGATCCTTGTGGGTCCCTTCCAACTCAGAACATTCTGTGTTTCTATGATTCTGTAACACACTCCTGAGCAACAGCTTCAGGGGTCAAGCGTAAATTTCAGCAGAATGGCACAGCAATAAATAGAGGTCAGTAGCACAATTGTGCGCGTTGTAACAGCAGCAAAACCAGGGATTCAGCAGTTTGGGGCCAAACTTCCTATCGGGGCAAGCAGGGGTGTGGATGCCCACGGTGTCAATAAACGACAGAGCGGCAGAAAGCTGCTATCAAGCCGTAACGGAGACAGCGTCTGTTCTGGTTCGGGCTGGGATGGAGTTAATTTTCTTCCTCGCAGCCCATACGGTGCCGAGTTTTGGATTTGTAACCAAAGCGGTGTTTCAGCCATTGCTGAACCTGCTTCCATGGCACGGAGGCCTACTCTGTTCACCCGCCGCCCTGCCACGGCCTGGCCTCCCCCCACCAGGCTTGGGGCGGCTGCACCCCGCTGGGGCCGGCAGTGCCGCAAGGTTTCGGGGGTGCTGCCTGGTGTGGGGAAAGGTGCCCGGTTTGGGGCTGTTTCTGCGTTTGGCGGTTCCTTGTGGGCTTGGGGGACTCTTGGCAGGTTTAAGGTGTGCCCCTGGGTCTGGGGGTGTTTGTGGGTTTGGAGGTCGCCGACAGGTTTTGGGGGGTGTGCCTGGGTCTGCTGGTTGCTGCCAATTTTGGGGGAAACTTGAGGATTTGGGGGCGTTGCTGTGTCAGGTGCCTGCTGCTAGGTCTGGTGGGTGCAGCCAGGTGTGGGGCGCCTCTGGATTTAGGGTTTGTTCCCGGACTGGGGCAATGCTGCCAGGTGTAAGGGTTCTTTTGGGTTTGGCGGCTGCCGCTGGGCTGACAGCAGCCTCTGTTCCGGTGGACACAAGCCCTGTCCCTGCAGCAGCGCCAGCAGTGCGTCTCGTAAGGCGCTGGGCACTGCTGTGGTCACGCTGCGCTCTCTGGCTGGTTGTTTCGGCTACACGGCCGCACGGCTGGCCTCCCTTGAGAGGCGCTGGGGTGCCACCTCAGGTGGATTTCACTTGCTGTGTTTGAGGGGAAACTGTGTCCCTCATGCTCAGAGTGCTTTAGGATAGCACACACCATGCCGGCTGCTCCGCCCTGGTAGTAACCAGTGTGTTTCTGTTGGTGGTTTCGTTGCGCCGTTCCTTCTTCTGAATCTCTGATGCGGATCGCTCGGGGCCATTGGTGGAGGCTGATTTTTGCACCGTGCCTGCTGTGTTGCTTGTCAGTGCTGCAGGAGGGGAGCCGGGCAGCGCTGCCCCACTGCTGCCCCACTGCTGCTTGCTGGGGTAGCCGTGGAGGAAAGAGGCTTGAGGAAGTCCCTTCCTAAGTCCAGCGGAAGCTGAAGAGGTTTTCTGCCAGTGGAGTTCCTGCTCTGGATGAGGTTGCTGCCAAGCACTGACTTTGTGTAGCCTGTGCTCCTGTTGACTTGCTGCTCTGTGTCACAACGGGGTTTGTCCGGCAACCGTCTGGTGAACAAGGCTTCCGTGGTGCTTCGCTGTGTGGATATTCCAAACCAGGAGAGGGGCGCAAGTTAACATTTTTGGGGTGAGTTGAGCTTTTTAAGTTTTGGAGCTGACCGATCCAGCAGAGTTGTGCTTAGGAAACCACACATCTGGTATTTGAGGGCTTGTTGCACCCAGAAATCAAGCAGGCTGCATCAGTGTGACTCTAGGGATTGTTCTGCACGACGAAAGCTAAAGTGCGGCATACGTCATTAACTCCTGGGCTGTGGGTTAGGCTAGATGAGCCACAGCTACAAGCCGTCCCACCTCAGCATCTTCTCTAGTGTGCTTAGGAGATGAAGCTGTGCCTTGCGGATGAACTTGGTTTAAACCCAGACTAGACCATGAGTTATTAGTGAAAGCCTGATTGCTGGTAGTTTGACGCTGCAATTGTAATGTTAATAGGCAGGGAGAGAAGGATGCGGGAAGCAGGTGTGTGACTTCTGTGAACAGCGACAGCACAGGCGTGTGTGACCCTAGGAATCCAGGGCACAGCAAAGCCTTTGCTTCTGATCCAGCCTATTGGTCTCAGAGGAGCTTCCTAAAGGACGAGAACGGCATGCTCATCTCCGCAGGATCCAGCAGTTCCGTGGGCCAGCTAAGCCTTGAGTCAAAGAACCAGCTGTCACTGATACGCAGCTGGAGGCCGGTCAGTTCCTTTATCTCCCGTTACTAACATTCATGTCAGCGTAATGCAAAAGACCGGCATTTATCACTTTCCTGGTGTGAAGCAGTGGCTAGATTTTATCTACATGTCTTGTCATCCTGGAACTGAGTGTTGCTGTCAAGCGTGCTTGCCAGTCTTGATTGCTAATTTAAACTGCTAGCGAGGGCTCTCCTGGCAGAGAGCAGTGCTTGTGTGTGCGTTTGGTGGCTCGCTTATGAAGAGGAGGCACTTGGTGGTTTGTTAGAGAGAGGTCTTTGGTGATCATGGTCAGGGAGTGCTGGAGAGCTCCTGGCACGGTTATAACGCCACGCTGCCGGCGTACGGTCAGAGGGGCTCAGGGAAGAGCCCATGAGCGACCATTGCATACGGTGCAAGCAGTTCCTGGGCAGTGATCAAGAAATGGGGCAGTTGCTCAGAACTGCTACTTTTACTCTCTTCCCATCTCCCATCACTTTTTTTTTCTTTCCTTCCCTGTCTGACTCCGTGCCTGTGTTTTCTAACTCCTCCCTGTCTGTCCTACAGCCTGTTGCTATGGTCTCCTTTCCCTACACCTCTCTCCCGCTCCCTGGCCTTCTCCTTCCTCTGTCGCCGTGTCCTGGCCGCCTGGTTCCCCTCTGTGCTGCCGCCTGTCCCCTCTCTCCCGCCTGTATCCCCCGCTCGGCCGGCCCTGCTGCTCTCGGGGCCTCCGTCCTGCTCCCCGGCCCCTTCTGCTCCTCCTGCGTCTCCACCCTGGAGGCCGCGGCTGTTGTGCCCTTCTGCGCCTCCTTGCCCTGACCCACAGCCCCTCTGCCTCAGTCTCTCGGGGTCGTTTCCCGCCCTCCCCTCGCCCTGTGTCCCGCTCTGCGTCCCGGCCTCTCCCTTTCTCTCTCCCCGCTGCCTTTTCCCTCTGCCCCTCTCCCCGCTGTCCCCCTGCCCCGCTCCCTCTGCCACGTCTCTGTCCCTGCGCGCTCCCGGTGCCTTGTCGGTCTCTGTGGCGGCGGGTCCCGCAGCCCCGGGGGGGCGGCCGTGGGGCCTGCGGGGGGGCGGCTGGCTCGGGCTGGGGGCGCGGTGCCCGCGCAGGGTCGGGCGGCGGGAAGGCGCGCCCCGGGGCATGCTGGGAGCTGGAGCCCTGGGGCAGGGGCTGCCGGGCGGCCATGTTGCCCCGGCCCCAGCCCCTGCCCCGAGGCCTGTCCCGCAGCCCCAGGCCGCCCCCGGGCCTGTCCTGGCAGCAGCCAGCTGGGCCTGGGCCCCGCTCCGGCCCCCCTGAGCTGTGCCTCGGGGCGGCCTCGTGGGGTGCGAGCTGTGAGGCACCCGTGGGTGCCCTGAGGTGGAAGGCAGTCGGGTGAGCGGGGCTGCAGCACAGGGAGGGAGGGAGGGACAGACAGACAGAGACAGAAGTGCCTGAGCTGTGCCATGTGCCTGGCAGTGCAGAGAGCAGGAACTGCGGTGAGTCCTGGGCCCCGGGGTCATGTCACCCCTCTCCCGCATCCCAGTCCCTCCTGACACCCCCTCCCCTTTCCCTCTGTGGATTTGTGGTGGGATGCTTTACTCAGCTCAATCTCACAGGGTTTTTTTTGCCTTTGATATTACAGAAACCTCCTGGTCCTTCAAGCCAAGGGGCAGATAATTTTGGGGTAAGCACACCACGAATACCACATTCACCACGGGACTAAGCGCCCTTCTTCACACATCCAGGGATCTAAATCATACCCACGGCACTTGGCAGCCTGAGCTGGGAGCATGCTGGAAAGGGGCACCTGGACACTCAGCTCGGCTGCAGAGAAAGTGTTTTGGTTTTTTTTAACAGGATCACCAGGTAAACAGCCCAAAGAGGGGCACGCAGTAAACTGATATGCTCTGTAGGTGGCCAAGGAAAAGATGTCAGAGCGTAACAAGGTATTTTATGGCACTTTTGGCATCATAGGTGCCTTCAGACCTGGTTTCAGCCCAGCGTTTGCATAGCGGATGCTGTCAGATTTACTCCTCCCAGCAGCCCCCGCTCCCTGCTTTCACACACCACGAGTGGCTTTGCTGAACCGCAGTCCCATTTGCTGCAAAAACGGGAGGGATGGTGAATTTGTACCAAGCCACCGTCCTCTCTGGCATCCAGCCTGGCATGTGGAGAAGAATCCACTTCATTAACTAACCAGGATTAAAGGAGATGAAACAAGAAACACTGGAACAGCTCCAGCAAACCACGCTATCGAACGGCTTGGAGGGGGCTGAGCCAGCAGGCAATTTCATGCTGCTGCTTTGGTTCTTTCTTTTTTGTTTTTTTTTTGAAGAGTCAGAAAAAAGAAGTAGTAACAGGAATGCAGAGCCAGACAAACCCCCAGGACATCACAAAAGTTACAAACGTGCAGCACACTAGGAGAAAGAGAAAATCTATTCAAACGGGACAGAATCAAAATGAAGCCGCTTTAATTGACCACCTGTGTGTCAGGTCCAGGCAGCTGGGAAACAGTTGCCCAGTGGGGAGGAAATTTCACCTCTGTTTTTATGAGTAATACAAGAACTTGAAACGTTCTTGCTTGTTCTGTTCCATCTAATAAAAATTGCCAGAAGCTAAACTATGAGGAGGACACAGCCACTTTTCCACCTACTCTGAAGCCTCGGGGCTCACGCCCAGGCTCCTGCACTGGATCCTACACACTCCAGTGACCGGCCAGAAAAACCTGCCCAGCAGGCCATGCCCTAACCTCAGCTGAAATTAAGGTTAGGCTAATGCTGTCAGTCACAGCTCTGTGCACCAACTGACAGATCCCCGTCAGAAATGGCTTGGGCAAAGGCCGGTGCCCTCTGTGCCTCCCCAGCTGCACTCGCACCCTCTGCTGGCCCCTCCAGGGACATTCAGATCTTCACACACTGCGCCCAGTCAACGCTCTTTTGCAACTTCTCTGTAGTTTTATTCACCTCTTCCCTGATCAGTCCAGCCAGGGCCTCTCCGGCCGAGGGAGCACCGAGCTGCTCTTGAGCACAAGGCATCGCATTGAGCAGTCCCTTCATCCAACTGTTGGATCAAATCAGAGGTGTTCATCGTGGGGCTCCACGAGCCGGCTGTCCTCAGAGCTCCGCGCCTATCACATGGTCCTGTCAGGTTATTCCAGCACGGGCCAGCATCTCTTGTGATGGAATGTCACTCTTTTTGCTGCCTTAGTCTCGGTGGCAGCTGTCTGAGCACTGCGTGGGTGGGCTCCTCGAGCAGGTTGGCCTCAGAGTTCGATGCCGATAACACGGCTGTTACAGGTGTTATGAAGGTCAAGGCTTCCGGACAACGGGAGGGCTTGGCTTTCACCAGCTTTGTCACTGTGATTTCAGCGAGGATTTTCTCTGCTATTCCTCCACCTCCTGTTGCTGCTTCTTCTCTGCAGCTCTGAGGTTTGGCTGCCTGCGCTTGGCTCTGCTGTGACGCTTGGCCTTTGGGCACAGGTTTGCCCTGGCGCTGACCAGCCACGGGCTGCTTTTTGGCAGAGGAATTCTTTGGAATCACCAGCTGCTGCCTGGAAGGACACAACTGGAGAGGTCTACCTGAGGACGCGATGGGTTTGGGGCCCCCCGTGAGCCACGTGCCCCTTCGTGCGGCCACTGGCAGCCCACCCGAGGAAACCCCGAGCCAGGACATTCAGCTGACAGCCGGCTGTCCCATGCACAGCTCAGGAGATCACACTGGGGCTCTCCTGAAGGGCTGGGGAAAATCCAGCCCTGTGAAATGGGAGGGCTTTCAGCAGCCCCATCCTGCCCTTCCAGGCATTGCCTTCACCGTGGTTGGGCAGCAATGAACAGTGAGTGTTTGGGGCTGGGGAATGGGCTCTTGCTGGGTCAGAAAGTCATGGAATCATAAAATCATAGAATATTTGGGTCGGAAGGGACTTTTAAAGGTCATCTAGTCCAACCCCCGTGCCCTGAGCAAGGCCATCTTCAACCAGACCTTGTTGTTCAGAGCCCCATCCAAGCTGGCCATGAGTGTTTCCAGGGATGGGGCATCAACCACCTCTCTGGGCTAAACGTCCCTGTGCAGATGCCAACCCTGAGCCTCCAGCCTCACCTGACCCGAGACCTTCTCCTCTTCTTCTCCTTCATCTCCATCATCTTGCAGAAGGGTGGTATTTCACTATTAGTCACGTTTGGACCGGCAGGAACGAGAGAACCAGAAGATTTCCCTGGACCCAGGAAGGAGGGACCTCGTCAGAAGAGTGTCATTGTGATGCTGCCAGCCCTGCTAATGCCCAGGGGTGTTAGACCTCTTCCCAAAACGTCTGAGAGGGCTGTTGTGCTCCCCTTGCAGCCGCTGCCACAGCCTTGCAGCCTCCCCAGCACGGGCACTTGCCCCGGTTCCCAATTTCCAATGTGGTTTTGCAACTGTGTTATCAGCACCAGGGTTGGGAATGAGGAAGGAAGTGGCGGGGACTCTTCTGGAGAGTCGTTTCTGAGGGGGGAGGAGATGCCATTGGATCCACTGTACCCTTGGGTGCATCCCACCCCAGGGCTCTGTTTTGGAGAAGCTGATGAGTCATTGGGACAAACGGCTTTGGCGCAAGCCAGCGCCTTTTGGCACTCAGCACCGATGATTTCCCCATCGGTGACTGAAGTTGGTTGCTCGTCCCATGGAAAGGAGCCAGGAGCTGCTTTACCTTCCTGCTCAAGAGGTGGCAAGTCCTTTCTTCTCAGCTGCTTGTCTTTCCCAGGGACTTCTCTCAAGGTCTTGAGGAGCCTCCTGGGCGGTGGTTTGGGCACAAATTCCATTTCAAACCTGGAAACAAGGAGAAAATGCTGACATGACCCAAAGCACCAGCAGCCCTTGCCGCTCACCACCATCACCAGCTCACAGGCAGATTTTGGCATTGCCATAAAGACCATAAAGACCATTGTTTTCCCGAGTCTACTGTGGTTTTCCCAAGTCTACCATGGTTTTCCCATCTACCATGCCCCATTCCCAAGGACAGTCCTGGGAAATGGTGGGAGTCACCCGGCAAAGTCCAGGCCTCCGTGGGACAAAGCATGGCCTAAATTCCTCTGTCTTTCCCATCAGATTTGCCTTCTGGGAGTGACTATGACCTGGGGACATCAACGAGAGTCGCTGCCTGGTGTCCCCATGGGTGGTGGACATCGTGCCACCACCCACACGTGGGCATCACATGGGTAGTGTCACAAGGAGCAAATGCTGCTGTGAGCATCTGCATCAGACAGTGGCTACAGCCACCAACGTACTCACTTGGGAAAGATGATGACGTGGTCAGAGACACTCAGTGAGGCCACAGGGACCTCCCGGGACACCACCATATCCAGCAGCCAAGGGACCTGCAATGGAGAAGCCCAAAGGTGGCAGGATGTCCCCAGCATGGCCATAGCACCCGATATCGGCGGAGCCCAAAGGTGGCAGGACGTCCCCAGCGTGGCCAAGGCACTTGATGTCAGAGGAGCCGAGGCAGTGAGAGCTGGTCAGGCCACATCTCTCACCCGAGTGGATGACCACATCCTTATGGGCCACAGCAAGGAGTGCTGGGACACTGCCGTGGGACCACCCGTGCCACGGAGACACCGAAACACTCACCTTGAAAACAGCTTTTTCCAGGTTCTCCTTCCCAGACAGCTTCTCCAAGAAGTTGTGATAGAACTTCATTTGCACCTTTGTGCCTTCGATGAGGAGCACCCCGATGTCCTTCAGGACGAGGGCAACAGTCTCCCCCTTCCCCAGGCAGTGTGAGAGGAGGGATGTGGTGCCTTGGATGCAGCCCTCCACTTTCTGCCGGGACACAGAGGCGGCTGTGGCCACCTTGGCATATTTGAAGGGCTCCAGCACTTTATTGCCTGGAAAACCACACGAGAGAGACGTTCACCCCGTGGCCCTTCCCCAAGCATTTCCAAAGGGCTGCTTATTGCAGTCATTGCATCGCCCCAGAAGATAAAAACCCAACCATTTTTGAGGTGCTCTGCAGAGGGGGAGTTGCTTTAGAGAAGCATCTCAGAGCAGGGGAGGGGTGCAACGGCCGTGCAGCCAGCTAGGGTTTAACCCGACGTCTCACCAGGCAGGTAGGCCTTGTTGTCCATTAGGCTGTGGGCAACCACGAGATTCCTGGCCAGGTGAAACACAGGCCACTGGAGAGTTACAGCCTTGTCTCCGACCTGGATCTGCTTGGGGATGGTGTCAAAGGAGCCGAGGGTGGGAATTCGGAGCCCCTGCATCAGAAGAGAAGGCTGGAGGTGGCCCTGACCACGGCGGGTGCTTTGGGGTGGATCCTGCCCGCTCCTGCTGTGTGGAGGCATGAGCCGAGGCAGTGAAGAGAGCTTTGGGGAGGAGCTGCTGAGTCCTTCCCCCTCCAAAAAACGCCATGGTGGAATCATGGTAGAGCATCCCAAGGGCATCTGGGGTGTCTCCAGCAGCCGGGCTCAGCCGTGCTGTACAATACCACCCACCAGAGGTGACACCACCCTTGCACGAGCCCTCTTTGGCCATCAGTGGGGACTTTTGGGGTGAATTTCCTGCTTTCCGAGCAGGGGAATAGTGCCAGCAGCCGTGGGGCCTCCCCAGCCGTCTGGGTAGACAAGGATGATGTGGGTCTTGAACTACCTTGTGCAGCAGGAGCCACTCCTGAACGTGGTCGGCCACTGCGTCCCAGACGGCGGCTTGCTCTGGAAAGCAAAGGAAAACCAGGTCACGCTCCCCATCTGCCAGCTCTCAGCCCCCCAGCACCCCGAGCCCTCGCGCCGGGCGGATGCGAAGCGGCCTCACCCTCCACAGCCAGAGACAACCCCGGGGTGGCTGCAGTGCTGAGTCTCGCTCACGCGAGGCCGTGACTGCTGGTTGCCACCACGTTCCTGCCGTGGCTATGGCCGCTGGTACCTTTGGTGGTGATGCTGGGCATCATGAAGGGGTGCTCCGTCCCGTCCCAGAAGCCCTTCTGGGCCCAGCTCTTGCTCTGGGGCTGCTCCTCAGCAGTGATGCTCGTTGGGGAGCTCATCCCTGCGTCAGATACTCCTCTGGGGTGCAGGACCCACTGCCCCGTGGCCTCTTTTATTACCTGAGTGGCCACGTCACAGCCACAGCGTGAGGCCACAGCGACACGGCCGCGATGGCACTGCCCACTGTGACACGGCAGTGACCCACTGCCCGCCAGGACGGGGCGACACCGGCTCCGTCCCCGCGCCCGGCGTGCTGCTGACGGGCCCCTGTGAGCCGCAGCCCTGGCGGGTGGCACAGGCGGAGAAACGCCTGCGTGCGTGGAGCAGCCATGGGACGTGCTCGGCTGCCCCACGCTGCCCAAAACCCTCTCTTGCATCCCAGTCACCCCAACATCGGTGGGGTGGGAGGGCATCGGAGGGGTGAAGGCAGGGAAACCTGCAGGTTGAGATAAGAATGGCTTAATAACGATAGTAATAACTGTAACAACAATAATAATAGTAAGTATAATAATAACAATAATAACTGTAATAGTAATTGTAATAACAACTACAATAATAATGAGTCTGGTTTAATATCTTTATCAATGATCTGGGTGAGGGGATTGAGTGCACCCTCAGTAACTTTGCAGAAAACACTAATTTGTGTGTGAGTGTTGATCTGCTCGAGGGCAGGAAGGCTCTGCAGGGGGACCTGCACAGGCTGCATCCATGGGCCAAGGCCAAGTGTATGAGGTTTAACAAGGCCCAGTGTCGGGTCCTGCCCTGGGGTCACACCAGCCCCAGGCAGCGCCCCAGGCCCGGGGCAGAGGGGCTGGGAAGTGCCCGGCGGAGAAGGCCCTGGGGGTGCTGGCTGACAGCCGGCTGGGCATGAGCCAGCAGTGCCTGGGTGGCCAAGGAGGCCACCAGCCCCCGGGCTTGTGTCAGCACTGGGGTGGCCAGCAGGAGCCGGGCAGGGATGGGGCCCCTGTGCTCGGCCCTGGGGAGGCCCCACCTCGAGTGCTGGGCTCAGGTTTGGGCCCCTCGGGACAAGAAGGGCCTGGAGGGGCTGGAGCGTGTCCAGAGAAGGGCAGCGGGGCTGGGGCAGGGTCTGGAGCACAAGTGTGCTGGGGGGCGGCTGAGGGGGCTGGGGGGGTTTAGCCTGGAGAAGAGGAGGCTGAGGGGAGACTTTATTGCTCTCTAAAACTACCTGAAAGGAGGCTGTAGTGAGGTGGGGGTTGGTCTCTTCTCCCAGGTCACTAGCGATAGAACGAGAGGAAAGGGCTTCAAGCTGCGTCAGGGGAGGTTTTGATGGGATATTGGGAAAAATGTCTTCCCTGCAAGAGTGGTCAGGCCTTGGAAGAGGCTGCCCAGAGATGTGGGGGAGTCGCTGTCACTGGGGGTGTTTAACAAACATGTAGACGTGGCATTTCAGGGCATGGTTGAGGAGACCTGGTGGTGTTGGGCTGACGGCTGGAGTTGATGATCCTAGAGGTCTTTTCCAAACTTAGTGATTCAATGCTTTCATGACTCGATGCTTCTATATTATAGGCATTGTCCACAACTCAATTTATCTCTGTTTCCAGTCTTCCCCCAGCCATAGCGGTACATTTACAGGAGGTCAAAGGAAGGAAACAAAAAAAAAGATTAAAAAAGATCCCCCGTGGTGTTAAGGTGCTGCCATATTTATGGATTTTCTCAGGACTGCTAATATTTACACAAAACAGGAGATAATTCCAAGTACAGTGTGCTATTTAATTAATACGCAGTTTATTTGCCAGGCCACTAATTAAATATCTCACCTAAAAAGTCAAAAAATTAAATTCAATTTCAATCACACCTGTAAAATGGGGTGCGAGCTGGGCTTTGCTGAGCGAGGCTGTAACCGCCCGGGGTGTGGAGGTTGGCGTGTTCCAAAGGAGATGGTAAATTCCTGAATTGTTCCCTAAATCCGATATACTCACCCAATTATTGAAATAAAAAATAAGAAAATCAGAAAGAACCCCACGAAAGCTGCTCTCCTTGTTGACTGACCCTTTTTAAGCTATTTTTTTAGACTGGAAGTTTATAAATACATAGATAAATGCTAACGACGTCACCGAAATCCTTTTTTAATGCAGAACTACATATTTTCAAGATAAAACCTGAAATCCTGCAGATATAAATAAACTGCACCTGAAAAATGGAGTGAGTTTTGAAGCCTGAGGCCGTAAAAATTGTTTAAATCTTCCGATTTCCTCCACTCCATCATTCTTAGAAAAGAAATCTTGTATATTGTTGAAGGGTTCAAATAAAAGCAAATGTGGAAGCACTTCAGGACACAGACAGTATTCCGATTAGGGATATTATTCCACCTTTTTACTGGTCGTGTTGAACAAGAGTCTCTTAAAATAAACTGATTAAATTAAGAAAAAAATAGCCAAGATGTAATTTTAAAATTTTTAAAATTTTAAAATTATTTTTATCTTTATTTTTTTAATTCCTACGGGGCAGGTTTTGGTAAAAGAGAGGTGGGGGATTCAGCCCCCACCCCAGCACACTGCACTCCTGGTGAATATTGGGAAAAATAGATGTAATATTGTTCTTTCCACCACTTACTGCGTGGTAATCGTACCAGCGGGCGTTCGGTATTTATATCCCATGTATTCGGTATTTATATTCCATAAGAATGTGAATGAAGTAGGTTTTTTTTTTTTTAAGTTGCATTGTCTTGGTGGGTGGTCACATCCCTTCACGTATTTATGTGTTCATTTATTTTATTTGAATGAAAAGAACATTTTAGGGTTGCTGGAATTGGATTTCAGGAGTTCGGGAAATGCTGCAATTTGATTACAGAAATTTTGGAACGACTGAAATTTAGGAAATGTTGAAATTTTATTTCAGAAATTTAGAAAAGGCTGAAATTGGGTTTCAGAAATTTTGGAAATGCTGTCAATGGATTTCAGAAATTTAGACCATTCTGAAACTGGATTTCAGAAATTTAGGAAAGGCTGAAATTCCTGATGCTCCTGGGCAGGGGGAGGGAAGTCTCTCTCTGACCACAAAATGACATTTAAACACCTCAGGAAGCAACGGAATATTCTGGTTGGTAGAAAAGCCCTGCCAAAAGAGTGAGTATCTCAAGCTGTTCCTCAAATTTGGCCCAAGAATTTTACATATAAGGAATGACCAGGGGAGGCACAAGGACAATTTTGGAAATTTTAGTCATTCATTACTTTTTTCACCTGGGAAAACTACGCAAACCCCTGAAATCATAGCCGTGAGCATGGCCAAAGCTAGGAAATAGCTAGAGAGAAAATAAATATTAAAGTCTAGCAAAAAAAAGGAAGAAAAAGTGTTAATTTTTGGAAGTGCCACGCGTTCACTGGCGCTGGCTGAGTGCTGATCATCCCCCAGAATTCACTGACTTTCTGTTATGGGTTGAATTACCGTTTTGGCTACCTAATTTTAGGGTTTTCTGCCAATTCTAGCGTGCACAAAGTCCTGCCCAAACCCGAGTGATTCAAAATATTTAAATTTTATAATTTAAATAGTCAGAATATTTAATTTCTTTCCGGCAGCCATCGGACTCACGGGGTACGTACGGCAGAAAATTTGGCTCTGGATTTCTACAGCTGCCGGCGGTGCCAGTCATGAAGCTCGTGGGTTGGTTTGTGGCCTGAAAACAAAATGCCAGATGAACAAACGTCTCTTAAATTTGGGTATTTAGTTTCATTTTAATTTCTGCCCCCAGTATTTCATTCTTGTTGTCAGTGGCCGACAGAGGAACTGAAATGGGTACAAAAAGTTAAGATTTTTTCCACAGTTCTTCCTCCAGCCCGGGAGGCACGGTTTATTAAGGAAGGAATCAAGCGCTTTGGTTTAAGCCAGCGACGTTGCTGCGTGATGCACGCTTCGTGCAGAAATCAAGAGGCCCCCAGACGCGCTGCATTCCCGCAAAGCTGTGCTCTCCCCACTGAACGCAGCCCTCCTCCCGCCACCGCCGCTCCGCACCGATGGCGGATTCCCGCCTCCTCCCTCGGGCAGTTACCCGTGCTGAAGCACAGAGATGGCTGGCGAGGAGCACCTGGAAGGGAGCAGCGTGCGGCCTCTCAGCGAAGGTGTGCCTGCAATGGTTTGTTATCCAGGTCGCCATCAGAGCCCTTCCTTCCCAGAGCAGCCCGCCAGCCGCTCCTTGGCTCTTACACCCCACAGCCGCCTCTGAAATGCTTCTTTCTGCCGGAACAGGTCACGGTAACCTTGGCTGCTTTCAGAAACATGCCGGGCATTCACAGCATTGCTATATTTTTGGTAAAAAAGAACAAAGAACACATCTACCCCGAGTTCTGGGGTGTGTATCTCATCACCAGTATTACAGTGCAGGATTGGGCCCAGGACAGGGCTTTTGCAGGCAGAACATTTCTTGAGGATCCTGGCAATGCAGTCGCTGGCAGGTGAGCAAGAAATGCGGCAGTTGCCCAGAATGACTATTTTTGCTCTCTCCCCAGTTCATATCCCTTTTATTTCCTTTCTCTTTCTTACTCTGTCTGACTCCGTGCCTGTATTTTCTAACTCCTCCCTGTCTGTCCTACAGCCTGTTGCTATGGTCTCCTTTCCCTACACCTCTCTCCCGCTCCCTGGCCGCCTCCTTTCTCTGTCGCCGTGTCCTGGCCGCCTGTTTCCCCTCTGTGCTGCCGCCTGTCCCCTCTCTCCCGCCTGTATCCCCCGCTCGGCCGGCCCTGCTGCTCTCGGGGCCTCCGTCCTGCTCCCCGGCCCCTTCTGCTCCTCCTGCGTCTCCACCCTGGAGGCCGCGGCTGTTGTGCCCTTCTGCGCCTCCTTGCCCTGACCCACAGCCCCTCTGCCTCAGTCTCTCGGGGTCGTTTCCCGCCCTCCCCTCGCCCTGTGTCCCGCTCTGCGTCCCGGCCTCCCCCTTTCTCTCTCCCCGCTGCCTTTTCCCTCTGCCCCTCTCCCCGCTGTCCCCCTGCCCCGCTCCCTCTGCCACGTCTCTGTCCCTGCGCGCTCCCGGTGCCTTGTCGGTCTCTGTGGCGGCGGGTCCCGCAGCCCCGGGGGGGCGGCCGTGGGGCCTGCGGGGGGGCGGCTGGCTCGGGCTGGGGGCGCGGTGCCCGCGCAGGGTCGGGCGGCGGGAAGGCGCGCCCCGGGGCATGCTGGGAGCTGGAGCCCTGGGGCAGGGGCTGCCGGGCGGCCATGTTGCCCCGGCCCCAGCCCCTGCCCCGAGGCCTGTCCCGCAGCCCCAGGCCGCCCCCGGGCCTGTCCTGGCAGCAGCCAGCTGGGCCTGGGCCCCGCTCCGGCCCCCCTGAGCTGTGCCTCTGGGCGGCCTCGTGGGGTGCGAGCTGTGAGGCACCCGTGGGTGCCCTGAGGTGGAAGGCAGTCGGGTGAGCGGGGCTGCAGCACAGGGAGGGAGGGAGGGACAGACTGACAGAGACAGAAGTGCCTGAGCTGCGCCATGTGCCTGGCAGTGCAGAGAGCAGGAACTGCGGTGAGTCCTGGGCCCCGGGGTCATGTCACCCCTCTCCCGCATCCCAGTCCCTCCTGACACCCCCTTCCCTTTCCCTCTGTGGATTTGTGGTGGGATGCGTAGCTACATATCTATGTATGTGTGTATATGTATATGATATTATACATAGACATATACATAATACAAATATTATAATTTCAAAATATTTATTTGTAAAAAAATAAATCTATTATTTATAAAAATAGAATCATATTATCTTAAATGTAAAAATACCTGTTTGTGGACATAAGCCATCCCCAGCCCAGCTCAGCCACCCGCGGGGTGGGCAGGGGATGCGTTAACCCCCCACCCTCCCTCCCCCCCACTGAGCAAATGCCCGCAGGCAGAGAGAGGCGCTGCAAAGCCAACACCCAGCTCTTTTAATTTAAATGAGTATTTTCTCCCCCGGAGTGCCCCAGGTCCTCTGTGCAAGCTTCTAACAGGGTCGCTTGGTCCTGCATGCTGTGTCTTCCCAGTCATCGTGCAAACTGTCAGCATGGCATGGAAGCAGAGTGGGAAAGGTGCCTGCAGAGGTCTCGGGCGTGAGCTCACGGGGGCTCTTAGTGAGCACAAGCGGGTGCTGAGAGCCTGCCCTGCTGGAGGGCCTCACGCTGCGTTTGCAGGCTGTCCTGGCACTGCCCCTGAGCCGCCTGCACAAGTTGAAGAGTTGGCAGGTGCCAGTGGGAGGAGGTGGGACTGGATGGGGGGAGCAATGGCTTCTCCTTACAGGAAAGGCTTGTCCAGGTGGGACCCTAGTTGCCACCTGCCCTGGGCCGGTGCCTTTCAGCCGCACCATCCCTTGCTTGTTCTTGGCGAGTTGCTGCACACCGAGAGAGGCCAGAGAGCTTCTTCAGGCAGCGCACCCAGCTCGCTGCCATGCAAGTGCTTCTCCACTGACGTGCTCTTGTGACCCGTGAATTCTCACGGCTGCTTCTCTGTTTGGTACCCGCAGGGTCCGACCGAAGGCACTGTCTGCGGTTCAGAGCCGAGCTGCTTGGCCAAATCAGTTCTTAATCCTGTGATGCTCATAGCAGGAATGAGAGCCAGGGCACCCTTCTCCATGTGAACGTAGTTTCTTCTTCTCCTTCCAGCCTGAAAACCATGTGGGAAAGTGCTGGCCCTTGCTGGGAAGTCGGGGACAAGCCTTCATCAAGCTGTCTGTGCCAATCCTTCCCAGAGCAGTCACCATGGACCACGTTTCAGGACAGCGTTCCCTGGAGACAGTATCTGCAGAGCTCCAAAGGACATGGCTGTCTACGTGAGTGGTTTCTCCAGCGTGGGGGGCTGGGGGTTGCACAGCGTTTCTAAGCCGGGGGTGAGTATGGGTCACAGAGTCCAGCGGCCTCCGGCCTCCTCCTGGCTCGCAGAAGCAGCAAGCTCCTTGGAGCTGTATTGCGCTTCTGTCCAATATACTGTTTGAAAGGAAGGTTCTGGGGCATGATGGAACTCGGGGAGCCACAGGGAAGAGGAGGTGGCACAGCGCACTGTCCTAGCCCTTCTGGCTTTCAATCCCCGTGGGCATTTGTGACCCTCAGGTTACCCCCCTCCCCCTGGGAACATCTGCTCCTTCTCTGGGTGGCAGCCTAGACTCGCTGAGTAGGCAAGCGTGGCGTGCTACCTAGGTGCAGCTTCTTGTCTGCTCCTTGCGCTCGTCTTCCTTTGACTGCGTAGCTGAAATAAACCCGTGCTTCACCGACTGAAGTTCAGTCTTCCCACAGTGTGTGAGGCGCTCTGGTTTCTCCACCCCCGTGTTTCTCCTGGGCCTGAAGTAGGAACGTGAGGAGCAGGGAAGGCTCGTGGGACAGTTCACTTTCCGGGCAGTGCTGAATTGCAGTCAGACCTTGCAGCTGAAGGTACGGGGACAGAGAGGGAGGAGAACTGTAGGAGAGGAGGAGAAATGCGCTTGGCTGGGGAGAAGCTTCCCTGCCAAAGGGCTATAGGCAGCCCTGTCCTTGAGCGTGTGCCACGCTGGCCTTTCTTCTGCTTTAACTTCTGAACGGTGTGTGCCTGGAGAGCTGTTCTTTTTCTCTTTCCTTTTGGGTTTAAGCTTCAGTGCCTACAACCACTGCAGCTGAAGCTAAAACCACCTTGAGTGTCTGGACTGCAAGTGACTACAAGTGGCCACATCCCGTAGTACGCACTACTCCTGGCCTGCTGGTGAAAGACTCGAAATCCTGGCCTTTCTGAGGCCTCTGTTGCTGCTGGTAGCGAGCAGTGACAGGGAGGCCATTCTGCTTCAGTGCCTTTCTAGAGAAGGCAACGAGACATTATACTAACAGCACGGGGTCTTGTGACTGTGGAAGCAGGCTAGAAGACCTTGCCAAACTGTTTGCTGAGGCTTCTGGGAGCTGCTTCTTCCTTTACTCTTCTTGCAGCCAAATGAGGTAGAGCAGGATCACACTGTCTTGACCACGAGAGGTGCAAGGACCTCGCAGGGCAGCCGGAAGGAAGGTGTTGACCGAGGCCGTCACCGCGGCACTGCTCTGTCGGCAGTCAAATGCTAGAGAGGAAAAGGCAGCTCCGAAGAGGGGGGGACGGTTCTGGGCCGGTGGGTTATGGGTAGCCGTAGTCGTTGGCTATGTCCATGCTGGCCTCCCTCTGCACATAAACCTGCAGCTGCCCGGTGACACCTGCAGGGCCGCCCGCTCCCGCTCCTCCTGGGCCAGCGTCTTCACACGCTCCCGCTGGGGCCGCTGCTCGGGTGTGATGGGCACCGACTGCTCCTGCTCCTCCAGCGGGGTGGGCGCAGCCATGAGCCCCCCCAGGGCCCGAAGGACAGCGGGGAGTCGTTGGGAGGTTGTGGCGGCATGTGCAGCTGCTGCGGCAGCCCCTCCCGTGGGGTTTGGCCTCCGTGGGCGACAAGCACAGCCCGCTCGGCTGCTGAGGTTTGGCGGCACCCCTGGTGCGTGCCTTGCTGCTCGATGGTGCCGCCGGTGCCGTGTCCTTCTTGCCGTCAGCGGGGGCTTGAGGCATCCAGTGCTGCGCTGGGTCTCGGGGCTGCCATCAAGGAATTGGGTTCCGGGTTGGGTGGTTGGGGCATCAGCCCCACCACCTTCACTGTGTGCCCCAGCAGGTGGAAACTCTGGCTGGAGTTGAGCAAGGGCACCCTCAGGACGATGCGGAGCATCCTCAGCGCCGGGTGGGGATGCTGCTCCTGGGGACTCTGGTTCCAGGCTGCGGTGGGGATGCCGGCAGCAGCGCAGGGTCAAGGCGGTGGGATCAGAGGTGGCACCCAGTGGGCCTAGGACTGGCACCATCAGGGCGGGCAGAGGGGACTCCCGTGTCTCACTGGAGGGGTGAGCGTGTCTGCCCCGCCTTGCCCCTGCGCCCACTGCTCCGCGGCTTCCTCCCGGGCCGGGGCCTCCTGGGGCCTCCCTGGGGTGCTGCAGGGGCGTGCGGCCCAGTGCTGCCGGGAGCTGCGGGGCCCGGCTGGGCCCTGACACCGGCTGTGCTGGCACCTGGCAATGCTGTGTGTTCCCTGGAACGTATCGCAGCCCCCGGGCAGCGGGGGGCCGTAGCTTCCAGCACGGGTCTGTGGGACTGGAGCAGTTGAGGGTCACAAGGCTGGGGTGGGGCGTGGGGTGGGAGTCCCAGAGCAGCAGTTCAAGGCCTCTGTGCTGTGGTGTCTGGGTGGGCCGCTGCATTAAACCTTTCTTCTCCGCCCCATGAAGAGCCTTTGCCTTCTGGCTTCCTCTCGGGTCCTACGTCGCTTGGCAGGCACGTTGGTGGTATTGGATGCTCTGCGCTTGCTGCTTCCCACCCGCAGCCCGCTGCCACCTGCACTGCCCTGTCGCCGTCCAGCTTTCCCTTGGCCTGCTTGCCGCCCGCTTCTCCCCATCGGGGCCCCTCTTGGCAGGACACAACGCCCGGCGGCAGCAGCAGGTGGGTCGGACCCATCCGAGGCTGCCTCCGCAGCGCCGTCTCCGCCAGTTGGGCCATGTGGGGCTGGTGACACTGGGGGTGCTTCTGGGGAGCTGGGCAAGGGACTCAGCATTGGGAACTGCAGGACGCTGAGCAGGGGACTGTCTGGAGGGGCCTGCAGGGGATCGTTCTGGGGACTGTCCACAGGACTGTCCTCAGAAGTCTCCTCTGCCGTCTCCGGAGGAGCCTGCAGGGGATCGTTCTGGGGACTGTCCACAGGACTGACCTCAGAAGTCTCCTCTGCCGTCTCTGGAGGAGCCTGCAGGGGATCGTTCTGGGGACTGTCCACAGAACTGACCTCAGAAGTCTCCTCTGCCGTCTCCGGAGGAGCCTGCAGGGGATCGTTCTGGGGACTGTCCACAGGACTGACCTCAGAAGTCTCCTCTGCCGTCTCCGGAGGAGCCTGCAGGGGATCGTTCTGGGGACTGTCCACAGGACTGACCTCAGAAGTCTCCTCTGCCGTCTCCGGAGGAGCCTGCAGGGGATCGTTCTGGGGACTGTCCACAGGACTGTCCTCAGAAGTCTCCCATGCAGTCTCCGGAGAGCTCTCTTCGGATGTGTCCAACGGCCGCCACCAGGTGGGGAGGACTGCTGACACCCCGCCCTGGTTCCCCTTGGTGTCTTGCAAGGGGGAGGCCGGCACACCCCTGAAGGGGTCGGCATCCCCCAGCATCCCCGATTGCAGGCGGCGTTTGCACCAGCTGCCCTCCACCTCGTACTCCAGGAGGTCAGGGTCTTCGCTGCAGGAGGCAGTGGTGTCCAGGCTGTCGGGGAGATCGGCGAGGATATTTTCACCGTCCACCAGCATCACTGCTGCCAACTTGTCCACCTCGCAGCTGCCCTCTGCCCTGTACTCCAAGAGGTGGGGGAGCTTGTTAAGGGAAGTTGTCAAGTCGGGGACATTGGGGATGGTGTCCCCACCATCCACCAGCCCCGCCGCCACCAGTGGCTCCTTGGGGCAAGCAGCCCTCCGCCACATACCCACAGAGGTCAGGGTGCTCATCAAGGGCCTCGGCAGTCACGCTGGGGACACTGGTGGTCAGGGTGGTGTCCTCACTGTCCCCTAGCCCTGCCACCACCGCATGGTCCTGGGGGCAGGCGCCATCTGCCGCGTACATGGAGAAGTCGTGGAGGTCATCGAGGAAATCGGCGCTGATGAGGCTGTTGGGGAAAGGAAGGCCGTTAGGGATGGTGTCCTCGCTGTCCCCCAGCCCTGCTGCCACCACTTGCTGATGGGGGCAGCCGCCCTCTGCCACGTACTCGGAGAAGTCAGGGACCCGGCCGAGGAAGCTGGTGAAGTCGTCGACGTCGTCGACAGAGACCTCGCCGTCCCCCAGCCCCGCCGCCGCTGCTGGCTCCTTGGGGCAGCCGCCCTCCGCCACGTACTCGGAGAGGTCGGGGAGCTCGTGGAGGAAGGCGGCGAGGCTGGGGCTGTCAGGCCCATCGGGGAGGCTGTCCTCGCTCTCCAAGGTGTTGAGCCAGGAGAGCACCAAGCTGGCCATGGTGTCCTCTGCCAGCTCAGGACAGGCCTCAGCGAAGGCCTGTGGCCCCTGCTCGGGCAGGTCGACGGGCTTCTCTGGGGCTGCCGGGGTGGTCTCCACTGCTGAAAAAGCAAAGAGATCCAACCCAAGCGCGGGGTGATGCAAGCTTTCCTTGGCTCAGGGCAGCTGCCCGCGGGCTCTGCCACCCCCCAGAGCTCACCTTTAGGCTCCATCCTGGTTCTGCAGGTCGGCAGAGCCAGGCCGGTCTGGTGGGGGCTGGCAGCAGGGACGCTGTCCTCGATGGCCACCACTTCCTTCTTGAAGCCCTCCGATGGCTTCTGGGCGCTGCCAGGCAGGGTGTGGAGCACAGGGTGCTCCTGGACCCAAGGCTGAGCCGTGGGGCGGCACGGTGGTGGGTCGCCAGTGTGGTCAGGGGCACGCAGCAGGCAGGAGCCCGTGGGGTCCATGGGCTCTTGCTGGTCCAGGGTCCGTGGCCCCATCCCCCTCGGCTGGTGGGGCACCAGCACCTGTGGCACCACCTGCTGTCCCCAGCCGTAGGCAGGGGGACAGGGAGCAGCCATGGTGGGGAGCGACACTCCATGGTTTAGCTGCACCCCATGGGGGAGCTGCACCCCATGGAGGAGCTGCACCCTACTGGGGAGCTGCACCCTACTGGGGAGCTGCACCCCGTGGGGGAGCTGCACCCCGTGGGGGAGCTGCAACCCAGCATGGAGCTGCGTCCCGTGTGGGAGAGGCACCCCAGTGGCGAGCTGTACCCCAGTGGGGAGCTGTACCCCAGCAGGGAGCTGTACCCCCATGGGCATCTGCACCCCACTGAGGAGCTGCACGCTGTGAGGGAGCTGCGTCCCAGTGGGGAGCTGCATGCCTTGCGGGTGCTGTACCCCCATGGGGAGCTGCACCCCAGTGGGGAGCTGTACCCCCATGGGCATCTGCACCCCACTGAGGAGCTGCACCCCAGTGGGGAGCTGCACCCCGTGAGGGAGCTGTGCCACTGGGGGAGGTGGCACCCCGCTGGGGAGCTGCACCACCTGCCCCGGGGCCCCCAGGGGCCCTGGCACCGCCTGCCAGACGGTGGGCTGGGACAGCTGGTGGGTGCCGGTGTGGAGCTGGGCAGGCTCACCAGACACTGCCAGCCCCGGGACAGAGGGCAGCACGTGGGCACTGACCGGTGCTGGCATGGCTGGGGTGGTGAAGCTCATGCTGGGCACCTGCGATGCCGTGGGCAGCCGGAGAGGGAACCTCTCTGTTGGGGGAAGCAAAGAGGGGTGGTGGGGTGAGATATTGGTGGGCAGAGCCCCTTGGGGGGTTACCTGGAGGGCCGGAGCACCACGAGGAGCAGGAGCCTGCTGCTGTACCTGCCATGGCGGTGGGTCAGTGTGGGGTTTGTTTGGGGCAAACACTGTTCTGGGGTTCCGTCCCCAGGGCGATGATTCCGCCAGCACCTGCCTGAGCCAGCCTTGCCAGGGCTGGATTTGTCATGCCTCAGTAACTGCCCATCACCATGATTTCCCATCCGGCTGATCTCTCATCCCGATGAGGGTTTCCCATCCCCGCCATGAATTCCCATCCCAACGATGATTTCTCATCCCAGTGATGGCTTCCCATGCCAGCAATGATTTCTCAGCCCTGGGATGGTTTCCTATCCCAATGGTTTCCCATGCCCACAGTTTCCCTCCCAAGCCCTGGGGTGCACATTTGGCAAAAGCCACGTGGTTAGTCAACAGGAGGGGATCTGCCAGGCGAGCTGGCCCTGCCCAGTCAGAAATCCTACATACTGGGGAAGGGGATGGAGCCCCTGTAGCCACGCAAAAAGTACGCTGGGCAACACAGTCTGGGTCCTCCCTGCCTCCGGCAAAGGCAAAGCCATTCGTGGGATTGCTTTTGCTCGGGGGCCTGGGCGCACTTGGTGGGTGCTGCGGGAGGACGGAGAAGTCCGATGTGTGCCTCAAGGGGGTTTGATTTTGGGCGAAAACAGGCAATGAAGTGAATGGGGCAATGCGAACTGCTATATAATATTGTGTGTCACCCCTGTGTTGTACCCACGATAGCAGAGTACGAGCCTCCCAAGCCATGGAGGACAAACTGCGACACAAGCAGAGTGCAGCAGCGACGGAGCGATGGCTGACTCGGCGGGCAGCAGCCCAGGTGTGGGACCTGGGCACGGCGTGAGCGGTGCGGGATAGGGGGAGGGGGCTGTGCTGGGTTTGGCTGAGAAGGGGTTAATTCTCCTCAGCGCGGGGGGCGGCTGCCTTTCCGGCTTCCCGCGCTCTGCCGCGGGGGTGGGGCGGGGCTGGGAGGGGCGGGGCCGCGGTGGGGGCGGCTGACCCCGACTGGCCGGTGGCAGGGTCACTCCATACCACGTGACACCACGGCCAGGATATTAAGGGGGGGCGGGGGTGGGGGGGGCAGTGGCGGCTCGGGAGCGGCGCGGCGGCGGGTCGGCGGTGGGTGAGCGGCTGCGGCGCGGGCGGTTTGTTCCGGCGGTTCGTTCCCCCTCTCCCGCCCCCCCCCCCTTCCCACCCCTTTCCCCCCACCCCGCGGGGCTTTGCGCCTCTCCTTGTTCTCCTTTCCGTTGCATTTCTGTTGTTGTTTCTTTTAATTTCATTTATGAAACTGCTCTTATCCCAACCCACGAGCGTTACCCTTCTGATTCCCTCCCCCATCTACCGGTGGGGAGGGGGCGAGCGACTGTGTGGGGCTGAGCTGCCGGCCAAACCGCCACAGGCCCTAGAAGTGAGGGTTTGGAATTTAAAACGGAGGCTTTTAGCTTTAAAAGTGGGGTATGGACCCTGAAAGTGAGGGTTTGGGGCCTATAGATGAGGCTTTTAGCCTTAAACGAGGGGTTTGGATTCTAAAAGGCACGGTTTTGAAAGAAAAACTGACGGTTAGAGCATGAAGGGACCGGAGTCGCTGCTAAAAGTGAGGGTTTGGGAGCTAAAGAGGAGGCACTGAGCGTTACAGGTGGGGTTTGGATGCTGGAAGTGCGGCTTTGGGTGTTAAAACTGAGGCTTTGACTTGTAAAAGAGGGATTTGAACCCTGAAAGGGAGGGTTTGGCTGTTACAAATGAGGCTTTGAGCGTTAAAAGAGGGGTTTGGACCCTGAAAGTGAGGTTTGCAGTCCTAGCTATAAGGCTTTGATGTTAAAAGAGGAGTTTGGGTGCTTGAAAGTGAGTCTTGGGGACCTGGAAATGAGGCTTTGAGCGTTAAAAGAGGGGTTTGGACAAGGAAAGGGAGGGTTTGGAATTGTAAAATGAGATTTAGTCCATGAAAAGGAGGGGTTTGGACCCTAACAGTGAGGCTTTGGGACCTCTGAATGAGGCTTTGTGCCTGAAAAGTGGGGTTTGGACGCTTGAAGTGAAGGTTTGGACCTAAAAACTGAGGCTTTGAGAGTTAAAAGAGGGATTCTGTAAAATGTGTTCATGTGATTCGTGTCAATATGGAACTGTTGGTGCTTGTGTAACCAGGGCCGGTCAATTGACTCGCTAACGGTCGGGAGGGTTGGAATGTGGGTTGGGGGTTTGCTGCTAACAGGGGAAGCACCCTGCTACAAAGGGGGGTGCCAAGGTGGGGGGGGCACAGGTCGGCCAGTGGTGATGGCAGGGACCTTCTTGGCTCAGAAGGCGCTGAGGCATGGAAACTGGGGGAAGGGTAATTCCGGCAGGGGGAGAGTGCGACCACCGACCCAAGTCAGGACCAAAAAGACTTGCCCCCCCCCCCCACCCCCAGTAAAGAGCACGCGGGCTAATCTACGTGGCAAGTGTGGCTAATTTAACTACGGCTGCCCAACGGCAAGTGGGATGCTTATCACTGACCAGTGAGTGTAAACTTAGGCGTGTTTTTTACTAATTGTTATTAATTAACTGAATATAAGCCCTGTAGCATTGTATGACGGGATGCACGTTAGGAGGAAGGATCCCCCGTGCACCCAGCGCTGCTTGCTTGCCTCTATTCAATAAATTGTAAACTTTAATTGGAATTCCGTTTAAGGCTAAATTAACTATAACAATTTGAACCCTGAAAGTGAGGGTTTGGCAGTTAAAACTGAGCCTTTGAGCTTTAAAAGAGGGGTTTGGACAATAAAATGGAGGCTTTTGAACTTAAAAATGAGGGTTTGTCCCTAAAAAGGAGGGGTTTGGGTCCTAAAAGTGAGGGTTGGTTTGGGACCAAAAAAGGATGCTTTGAGCCCTAAACGATGATTTAGACCCTAAATGTGAGGCTTTGCAAGATATAAATGAGGTTTTGACAGTAAAAAAGACAGGTCTGGACCCTAACAGTGAGGGTTTGGGACATCTAAATGAGTCTTTTAGATTTCAAAGAGGGGTTTGGGCTCTAAAACTCATGGTTTGCAACAAAAAATTTATGGTTTGAGCAATAATATAGTTGATCTGATGCTAAAAGTGAGGGTTGGTTTGGCACCTAAAAATGAAGCACTGAGCGCTAAAAGAGGGTGTTTGATGCTGAAATGGAGGCTTTAGCTGTGTTAAGAGGGCTTTGGGTCCTAAAGTGAGGGTTTGACCTTTAAAACAGGGGTTTGGACCCTAAAAGTGAGGTTTGCAGTCCTGACTGTAAGGCTTTGAGCATTAAAAGAGGGGTTTGGACAATAAAAGGGAGGCTTAGGCTGTTAAAAATGAGGGTTTGTCCCTAAAAAGGAGGGATTTGGACCCTAAAAGTGAAGGTTTGGGATATAAAAATGAGGCTTTGCGTGGAAAAGATAGGTTTGTAGCTTAAAAGTGAGGGTTTGGGACTCCTAAATGAGGCTTTGTGCCTTAAAAGTGGGGTTTGGACCCACGAGACAGGGTTTGGCTGTTAAAAAAGGAGGCTTTGTGCCTTAAATGAGGGGTTTCGACCTTGAAAGTGAGGGTTTGGGACTGAAAAATGAGGCTTTGAGTGTTGAAAGACGGGCTTGGGACATAAAACCCTCCCTTCTAGCATCGAATCCTGTCTATTAATGCTCAAATGATGATTTTTTCCTTCCAAACGGTACGTTTGAGAGTCAAACCCCCTTGTTTAAGGCTCAAAGCCTCATTTTTATGTGCCAGACCCTCACATTCCGGTTTCAAACCCCCCTTTTAACACTCAAAGCCTCATTTCTAGGTGCCAAAGTTTCACTTTTAGCACCCAAACCTGAGCTCACTTTTAGGAGCCAAGACCTCATTTCTTATGTCCAAAGCCCTATTTCCACTGGCAAAGCCTCATTTTTAGAGTCCAAACCCCTCTTTTTATGCTCAAAGCCTCATTTTTACCACCCAAAGCCTCACTTTCAGTGTCTAAACCTGTTTTAAACCTTGCAGCCTCCGCTTCTGGGGTCCCGCAGCCTCCGCTTCTGGGGTCCCGCAGCCTCCGCTTCTGGGGTCCCGCAGCCTCCGCTTCTGGGGTCCCGCAGCCTCCGCTTCTGGGGTCCCGCAGCCTCCGCTTCTGGGGTCCCGCAGCCTCCGCTTCTGGGGTCCCGCAGCCTCCGCTTCTGGGGTCCCGCAGCCTCCGCTTCTGGGGTCCCGCAGCCTCCGCTTCTGGGGTCCCGCAGCCTCCGCTTCTGGGGTCCCGCAGCCTCCGCTTCTGGGGTCCCGCAGCCTCCGCTTCTGGGGTCCCGCAGCCTCCGCTTCTGGGGTTCTGCCGCCCCTCATTTTTTGAGTTCCAAACCCCGCTTTTAAGGCTCAAAGCCTCCTCTTAAGGTCCCAGACCCTCACTCTCAGGGTGTGCAAACCTGTCATTTTCACTCTCAAAGCCTCTTTTATATCTTGCAAAGCCTCACGTTTAGCTGCCAAACACGTCTTTTAAGGCTCAGAGCCTCAGTTTTCTTTTCTAAACTGCCACTTTCAGGGTCCAAACTGCTCTACTAAGCATTAAAACCTCACTTTTAGGTATCAAAACCTCATTTGTAATGTCCAAAGCCCTATTTTCAACTGCAAACCCTCATTTGTAGGTCCCAAACCCTCACTTTCAGGGTCGAAACGCCTCTTTTAAGGCCCAAAGCCTTATTTCAGGTCCCAAAGCCTCATTTTTTTTTTGTTCCAAACCCCTGTTTTAAGGCTCAAAGCTTCATTTTTAAATCCCAAACCCTCACATTCATGGTCCAAACCTGTCTTTCAGGTTCAAAGCCTCAGTTTTAGGTCCCAAAGCCTCACTTTCAGGGTCCAAACCCCTCTTAGTACTCCGTGGCCTCCTTTTTAGGTCCCAAAGCATCCCATTTAGCATCAAATCCACTCTATTAATGCTCAAACCGTCATTTTTCCGTTCTAAACGGTGCGTTTCAGTCCAAACCCCTTGATTAATCCTCAAAGCCTCATTTTTTAAAGCCCAGAGGGGCCCAAACCCCTTTTTTAATGCTCAGTGCCTCCTTTAAAGCCCCAAGCCCTCACTTTTAGGTACTAAAACCTCATTTTTATTATCCAAGCCTCATTTTTATATCCCAAACCTTTACTGTTGGCATCGAATACGGTCTTTTAATGCTCAAACTGTCATTTTCTCTTTCCACACTGAGTTTTAGAGCCCAAAGCCGTCTTTTAACGCACAAAGCCTCATTTAGTGGTCCCAAACCCTCACTGTTAGGGTCCAAACCTGACGTGAGGCTCTTTGCTCTTGCTGCAAAAGCTATTTCAAATCACAGCTTTGAATAAGAAACACTATACTAGGTTTGTTCCAAGTACATTCATCATCCACTTGTTTCTTTCAATATCTGATCATTTCTATTCAAGCCAAGTAAGAACAGGGTCTCTCCCAATGTCAGGCAACACTGGGCCTGTCCAGCAAGCGTCAGTCATACCAGAGCGACAGTAAAAAGCTGAGTATTGTAAAACTCCTGCTTCGGCCCTGTTGGTGAGAGAACTTTTGAAGGGAAATATTTCTGGCCTTCAGGTCAGTCAAAAGCCACAGTCAGTCAGCTATTGCATTCCCTCTGGCTGTGGTTCCACGAATGGATCACGCTCAGGTGGAATAAATCTGCTTGAGATGCTTGCAAGCACAAATGCTTACAAAGCAAATCATCTCTCTTAGTCTGGCACTGCTTAGCTCATGCAAGGACGTAAGTTCACTTGGTTTAGGTGTAAGGACGTCAGCGGCAAGTCCTCTGGAACCGGGGCTGGGAGTTGTATTTTAGCTTTACGTATCTGGAAATCACAACTCCTCCTCCTTTGTCTGGTTCACTAAGTAGCATCTACGTGAAGGGCATGAACAAACGTAGGCGAGTGCACAGAAACGTTCATCGTCCTGTAACTCTGCCGCATTCCCGATTTTTAACATTATTGTATTTGTGTGTATATACCATATATTGGGTATATTGGTTAATTCCCTATTTGATAAAAATAGTCCATTTGCATTCCCCTGCCATTTACTTTTAATGGTGTTTACTGACTGTGACAGAAATGTGCTTTGTTCACTCAACACCCTTTCCCTTGTGCTTTAATATCCTACTTTTTACTAAAGCATATTTTCACATTTTCTTGCCGTGTCAATATTCCAAACACCCATTTTGCACAAAGCATTTCACCATGTAATTACATTCGGCTGCTCCTTGGCTACTGGCTCTAAAAAAAATTAATTTTTTAGGTTACTGGGTTTTCTTTATTACAGCTCAAAATACTTGTCGTGGTTCAGCCTCAGCTGGCAACTGAACACCCCGCAGCCGCTCCCTCACTCCCCCCCACCCCTGTGGGATGGGGAAGAGAATCGGACGAGCAAAAGAACTTGTGGGTTGAGATAAGCACAGTTTAATGATTACAATAAAATGATAATGATAAATGATTATGATAATAATGACAATAATGTTAATATAATAAAAGGGAAAAGGAAGGGAAAGGGAAAAACAGGGAAAAAAAACCACGGAAACACAAACGATACAACCGCTCACCACCCGCCGACCGACGCTGCCTGTCCCCGAGCCGCGATTGCTCCCCCCTCCCCGGCCAGCCCCTCCCAGCTAGCATACTGGGCATGACGTGACATGATATGGAATATCCCTTTGGTCAGTTTGAATCCGCTCCCTTAGCTGTGCCCCCTCCCCTCCCAGCTTCTTGTGCACCCAGCAGAGCATGGGAGGCTGGACATGTCCTTGACTAGTATCAGCGCTGCCCAGCAACAGCCCAAACATCTGTGTGTTATCTCAACAGGTTTTTTTTCCATGCTAATTTCAAAGCACAGCACTACACCAGCTAGAGTGAAGAAAATTAACTCTATCCCAGCTGAAACCATGACAATACTTCATTGTCGCACTGTACTAAATTGCCAGCCTTCCATGTCTCTGTTGGGGGGAAATACACACACACACACCCCCAGCAGTGGGTTGTTGATTGATTTTTGTTCGCATCTGCACAAACACATTTCTTATCCCGTGAAGTAGTTCTCTTTATTCCAGAGAACAACGCCTGTGCCATTATTCCTCAAAAGGAAACAAACCCATCTGCTTCTCATAATTTGCACTTGTATTTCCGGATTTCCTGATTATTTAAAAACCTACATACTTTGGTATGTGCCACAAGACTTGGATCAACATGCTGTCTTCAGGTTATGCCATGCACGTGGGGTGAGTCTTTTATACAAGCACCAGATCAAATTCACCCCCTGCTGATCAAGTATTTGACAAAATGTGTTTTCGTTAGCGATAACGAACAGCTGACCTGACACATCCATCAGTTAACTCACAAAGTGTAAGATCAGCTCAATGAGCGTGACATTTGGAGCTAGCTTAAAAAGAAGGCTGGCAGTCACCTAACGGCTCAGAAATCTTTCAGTAATTTTATGGACTTGTTCTTTGCCGCTAAATACTGTAGCTTCATTCTGAAAAGCTGCTCTCAACGTTGCCTAAAGGCTGATGCTTTCCTACAGCACTCTCAGGCTAGCTTAACCCCTGAGCTTAAGGAGCAAAGGGATAGGAAACCAAGTCACGCCATCAAGTAGCGCTAATAGTCATGCTGTAACCAAAGTGATGAACTTAATCAACCAGGGATGTTGTTATATTCTGGGGACATGGAGGGTACGAATCAGCGTATCTGTCGATCTGTGTTTTAGTCCCTCGGCAATCATTAATGTGACCGAAACAACAGACAACGTGCTGCTGTCAGAAAAGGATGACAACATGTGGTTTCGTGTAGCGGGCTGAGAAAACCGGCCAGGACGGCCAAGGTTAAGGGCCAAGTAGGTAAGAGGTAATTCTGGCAGGGGGAGATCTGGCCCCGGGGAGTTTTAAGGTTGCTGGGAGGTGTGAAGGTCTGCATCTGGGATCAAGTCAGCTCAGCCCTTTACGGTTTTGAACTGCTTTTCATGTGGAGGAAAACTAAAAGCTTCTAACACTGGGAAGCCCTTTACAGCAGGAAACCAAAGGGCTATTGAGACGCTCCTGCCTGAAGGACTTCAAGGTTTGCAGCTTTCCCTTGGGCGGGAGGTTTTGAGGTTTCCCCGTTATTAACCTCTGGTGCGGCACACTGCCGTGGGGCTGGGGAGCACAGAGCCGATTAAGCGCAGACTTGCTGATGCCACGTTGTCACCGCGGTGGCCACCGTAAGAGAGCCCCGGCTGTAGTGCTGTGCAGCAGAAGCTACATCCCTGGGCTGTGTCTCAGCCGCTTTCTTACTGTACAAATATCTGTGTACGTAGAGTAGTCAAGCCTGCGCAACACAGCTGCATTTCTTTGAGGACTGCTGTGCCATAAGCCACATCTTAGCCCCAAAGTTCTCCTTCCCCCTCAAGCGCGGAGCGTGCGCTGCCCTTCACGCAGGGATGCTCTCACTGCCAATGTGTGTGTTCTCCTTTTCCCCTTTATAACCGTTCCCTTCCCGGAGCTTTCTATTTGCTGACGCCCTTAATACCCAGAGCTGGCAGGGATGAGAACCAAAGCCCTGCCGGCAGCTCAGGGAGGGTGAGCGGCTGCCCTTTTCCAGGCAAGCGGCTGAAATACAGCACGGTGAGCGGCGCTCTCAGTGTCCAGGCCTGTCACTGTCACGCTCCCACAGCACCTCCGTCTGCCCAGACCCCGCCGGGGGCTCAGCCACCGAGAGCAGCTGTCCTGGGAAGAGACTGGGGGGGCCTCGCAGGCCCTGGGGGCGTTGGCATGGCCCAGGCCCCTCTCTCCCTTCATCCCCTCTCCACGTAGGAGTGACATTTGGTATCCAACGCTATGTGCAGGGGGTGCTGTCGGATTTACAGTTCAGTTTCCTGAGCAAACGCTGGGCTAAAACCAGGTCTGAAGGCACCTACGATGCCGAAATGCCATCAGATTCTTTGTTATGCGCTGACTTCTTTTCCTTACCCTCCTGCAGAGCTTATCAGTTTACTGCTTGCCCCTCTTTGGGCTGTTTACCTGGTGAGCTTGTTAAAAAAAAAAAGAAAAAAAGGTGCTCTTTCTCTGCAGCCGAGCTGAGTGTCCAGGTGCCCCTTTCCAACCTGCTCCCAGCTCGGGCTGCCAAGTGCCGTGGGTATGATTTAGATCCCTGGATGTGTGAAGAAGGGCGCTTAGTCCTGTGGTGAACGTGGTATTCGTGGTGTGCTTACCCCTAAAGCATCTGCCCCTTGGCTTGAAGGACCAGGAGGTTTCTGTAATACCAAAAGCAGAAAACCCTGTGAGATTGAGCTGAGTAAAGCCTTTAGTAAACTTAGTAGTTAAAATGTGACTCCTTGTGCAAGGCGATACCTCCCATGAAATACGACGTTTTCAGGCCCCCAGGATTCTTTATGGCCACCCTGCAAGGCTACTGATGGAAACATTTTTGTATTTTTAATGCTTACATTTGCACCAGAATAAAAATTTGCATGAGGCGAAGAGAGAAGCAATCCATTCTTCTGTCCTAACCTGCTCCAGCTCCTTCGCTCAGTGGCCGAAGAGCAGCTTGAAGCCAATGCCACATGCTGAGGAATCCAGAGCTGCTGTAACTGCGTTGGTTTCATAGTCAAATTGTAATCTATGGCTCTGCTTCAGCTGCAAAGTGAGGGTTACCTCTCCGTGTCTGATTCCCGTCAGGGATCAGCTCGGGCCTCCTAGGTTTGGATCACAGGACTAGGTTCCGACCGCTCTGGTTTGAATGACTTTTTGCTTGATAATGATGCAGTCACGACACCCCAGTGCCTGTGTGCTGGAATGGGATCCTCCGTGATCCATCTTGCACCAGCCCAGAAATGGTTCTGCCTTAGGGGCATAAGCAGGCTTATGGCCGCTGACCCGGCTGGGCTGAGGGCAGGTGTCGAGGGCTAATTCTTCTCTATTAAACTGGGGTACAGGATGAATAAACCATTGAGTGTCAGAAGTGAGCTTCTGTCACTCAAATGAGCCTGAAGACCATGAGGCCCAAGAACGACACCTCCAACACGCCCCACGTTCCTCCCTGGGGAGACTCGTGAGCCTGAACCTTTCTTTGCGTCATTAGCCTATGGTGAAACAAAATCCTCCAGCCCGTGGCAGGGTTCCCTGTCGTCACTGGTGGAACAAACTGCCGCAGCTGGTAGGTAGAGTGAAGAAAGAGGGATTTCAGCTTTCGTGCTCAGTCTTTGGTGCTGCTGCCCGGAGAGTGACTCCAGCAGGGAGCTAGCGGTGGGTTCATTTACTTTAGCTATTGCAACCTGCGCCTGCTGTCCGGCCTTCCCCCTTGTTTCCTTCAGCCCACGGAGGCTGCCTTTGGGCCACCCAGAGCCACCTGAGCCATCGGGTTTATCCCCATTCCTGCTCCTTGTATCCCCTCCATGCTGGGTCCCACGGGGGTTGTGGACAGACTCACAGAAATCAAGAAACGGAGATCCAGAGGCTGAACCGTGCCCTTTTCAGCACACGCTCCTCGCTGCCAGATCAGCCCCCCGTGCACCCCTGGGTGTTGGGGTGACCCCCCCAGAGGTCTGTGCTGGTTGTTGTGACGCACCTGGCGGGGGGGCCGTGTTTTGGTCGCTGCAGGTTCGAAGCCACCCTTGCAGGTCAGCCAGAGCCCTGACTGTAGTGTGCCCGGCTGCCTGGCCGCAGTACGGCCTGCCTGGCTGCAGGCAAGGCTTCCCCCGGGCAAGGGGGAGCTCTGGGCACGTGGAAGCGTCAGCAGGGCAAATAGAAGATCTGTTGATTTTTGAAATGCCCTTTCGTCCTCTGACGCCTGCTCTGATTTACTCATTTCCATTTCTTTCTCCCGTTGCAGAATACTTGAGGAACGAGAGCGCCTTTCTGGGAGAGCTGGTGTTTGGGAGCGCAGACACCATTGAACTTTCCTGTGACAGCCACGGCTCTTCTGTGCCTGTTTTCTGGTTTAAAGACGGTATCGGGATTGCACCTCCCAGCAGAGCTCGTACTGGGCAGAAGCTGTTGAAGATCATCAGTGTGTCATGCGATGGCTCGGGGCTGCACAGCTGCAAGGCGAGGCATTCCGACCAGGTCCTGGGAAACTTTACAGCCAGAGGTACAGGTGCGTGCAGAAATACAGCGCGCTCGGGACTGGTATTTTCCTTTTGTTTTTTAAATTTTGCCCCCCCACGCGCTCAGTGCAGCTGGTGCTTTGCGGGGTTCATCCGTACTGGGCAGGCCTCTGCCTCCCTGGTGACTCCTGGCAGTGATTAGACCGACAGAACCAACCAGCCGAAGCTTGCTTGCGTGTCCACGGCCGATGTTAAAGCGTGACGGTGAGACTGAGAGAGCCTGAGAGACGGTGCTGGTCAGATTAAACCCCAACCGCCCCCTAACACTCAGCTAGAGGCAGTGCTACGTGGGCCTTTGAAGTCTTTTGTGAGTGGGTGAGCTGTGGCTCAGGGAGGTTGAGCGAGTGACTTTTTCTGCTCTATGTGACAAATCAGTGGCAAAATTGCATGTAAAAGCTGGAGGTTGCTGAAAAGTATTTCCCTGTTGTAGGCGATGAATGTCTTCCCTCCATCCTGGTTATCAGAAATTGCTAGTTTGTTTTGGCGGCAGCTTCTCTGTAAGCTGTGTCCGTCTCAAATATGTGCTTCATCAGAGGGGCTTATTGGGATTCCTACGTTGCAAAGACGCGCGGTGTCAGCAAAGCACGTGCTGTCGTTTGCTTGGCCATACTGTCCGTGATGAGGCCAACGGGACAGACCAGCTCCAGGCTGTGCGAGGCTGGATCAGTACCCAGGGAGTGTCAGAAGCATCTGTTGTCCCCAGGTAGCTAACCACTGCCACTGAGATCATCCCCGTGATCTCAGGCTGCTGCATGGGTAGAAGGATCCACATGGCTGTGAGCAGATGGAAAGCCTCCTGATGGCACAGATTCAAAGCCTGATTTTTCAGAACAAGGAACCCGTTGTGGATCTAAGCTTTTAAATTCTCTCCTTTGCTTTTGTGCTGTTGGCGTTTTTCAGGCATCCCCGAAGAGTAGGTCCTTGCCTCCAAAAGCTGAGTTCCCTGAAAAAGTAAGGGGCTCTCTCTGAAAACCGAACACAGAGGTGTTTGTGATTGTAAATCCCATGCACTCCATAAAGGGCTTTCTCTTGTGTCAGAAAATTTGTGTGAGTGAGGGAATCAAACCAAGAATAATAAATGAAAGCTTGTTTCAGCAAGAGTTTTGGAGAGAGAGAGCTTTGGAGGAAGAATGGTGACAAGCCCCTGCTGGTGGGGTGGTGTTTTACTGGTGTGGAGGAGAGGATACTTCAGTTGGTGGGAGCGAGTGCCCAAACCCCGGGGCCTGTCGCGTGGGCTGCCAACGTTTCCGCAGCTCCCCTCGTCGGGCGGCTGTTTGCAAGGGGTGTGTTTGAGCACTGGGGGTTCAGCAGCCGCCGGGCCCTGGCCCTGGGCAGCCTGCTCTGGGGGACCCTGCCTGCGCAGGGGCTGGACCAGCTGCCCCCAGGGATTCCGGAAGGCCTTTCTCTCCCTTGTGACTCCGTGACTCTGGAACTGGTGCTGCGAGGGGCCGGCGCTGTGGGAGCGCTGGGAACGTTGTCTTCCCTGGGCTCTGCCTCTGTCGGGACGGCTGCGTGTGCGCTCTGCCCTGAGACACTCGGCGCCTGCGCCCGCCTGTCCAGGTACGCCAAGCAGTGTGCAAGAGAGCACACTTTCAGGAGTGACCTGAGGAGCTTTTGCTAGCTTGGCCGCGTTGGAGAGGGACTGCAGCTCCTGCATGCAGGAATAGTCGTGTTGGAGAATAACCATGGGAGTCCTAAGTTCCCAGGGTGAAGGAGAATGGTCATTTTGGCCGCTTGTGCCCAGCCCGCTGTGGGATAGGATCCAGCTGGGAGGCTGGATTCTGGTTTACTCCTGAGCATGGAGTAAGCCTGTGGCGATTTACACTAATCTGACTGCTGACAGAAATAGGAATGTGGTTGTAGTCAGTGTTTTCAAAGAGAGCAGAAACGCAGTTAGTGTTGGACCTGTCTGTTAAAGGAGAGGCTTCACGCCTTTAACCGGTCTCTCTCTCTTTTCCCACTGCTTTGATTTCCCAGTCATCCTTGGTTTAACTTAGCGGAATGATGCAAGTACATCATCCTGGTAACCAGATCAGTATATATATTGCTCATAATTTATTATAGGTTTTACCTCCCTGGTTCCATATTGCCAAGCAAATGCCTAGAAAAAAAATGTTTCAGATGCCCGTTGGCTCACTCGGGGAACCTGGGCGCGCCTGATGCGCCGGCAGTTTCACATGCTTTTGTCCGCTGCTAATAACGGCAGCACGACTAACTTTAAAGTCACCTGAAGGGTCCAGATGTCGGAGGGTTCCTTACCTGATGGTTCTTGCCAGTGGCACTGGTCGGAGAAGCACATCTGATGTGCGCTGTAGACAGGACTGCTCTGTGTCAGGGTGTGAGCTTTCCACCAGAGACGAAGGATTTCTGGCTTGGTGGGGAGTTTGGGGCGGTGAGTGGTTTGCTGTTAAACTCCGGTCTCCCCAGTTAGTTTAAGTCCTTAAAGCGTGACTTGCAGTTTGGCCACACAAAGTTCTGTGCTCTTGGCCTGTCGCGGGAGGCAGCGGCAAAGGCAGGGTGACTCGGGGCGGCTCACGGCAGGTGAGGAGGTTTCCTGACTGCTCTTAGCTGCCCTGCTGCAAGAGACTTGCTCACTCTTTTTCTTACAACCACCTTGCTACTAGTAGAACATATTCTATGAGTGATCATGAAGCACTTCCATCAAAACGTTGCCCTGTGCCTAGTGCGGGACCCTGACGGCCGCGTCCCGTGTGTCACGCGCCCGTGCTTTTCCTGCTGGCAGAAGGTACTGGAACATGTTCTCAAAGAGTTCCCGTGCCTGGGGCTGGAAGTGCAGCCGATTCCACTGCCCGGCCTTCAGAGCATAACCTTTCTCCACAGCAGGCCCATCTGTATAACTTGTATTTCCTTGTCAGCGCTGCCCTTGAATGCCCTTGTGATTTGTCTCAGATCGCATCGTACTAACCTGTGTGAGTAGTCTTGACCTCAGTGTATTGGGCTTTTTTCCCCTGTGATTTATCCTGTCGATACCCCGGCGTCCCTTTTTGTTGGTGACCTCGTAGGCATCTGAAGGGCAAAGGATTCTCCCTTTGCTCTGCTGTGAGATCCAAAGCTGCCCTGAGCGCCGTTTTGTTCAGGAGAAGAGCTGCAGGAGGTGGACGGGAGGTTATTCACGGCAACCTGATGAAACTTCTGTCAGTCTCAGAAATGTCTCTGGCTGTCAGGAGTCTCTTTTTGCACGTTTTTCTTTATTTAGAGTGAAGAATGCGAGACCTCGCGGCTCAGGTAACGAGCAGCCTGCTGCAGTTTCCCGAGGTGACCATTCAGGCCCTTGGGGAAGATGAGCTCACCCGAGGGTCTGTGCGGCACGGGCAGTTCTGCAGAGGTGAGCCTTTTCCTTGAAATTGGGTCTTGCTGTGAAGTTGTTACTGCCTGGAGGTGACCTGAGGCACGGGGTCACAGCATCAGCTGTGTCAGGTTGGTGCTGCTCAGGTGCCTCACGTTTTGAGAGAACAGAAAGGGTGAGCTATGGAAAAAACGATGATTTAAGTACTGTACTGTGACACATATCGGCCATCGGTGGCTCACCCTCCATGCTAATCTTTCAGTCTCTTGGACCAGTACGTTCCCGAAGCAGCCCTCGAGAAGACAGGCTGTGTTTTACTTAAATCAAAACTAATTGATGCTTAATTAGTGAATCAGTTTCTTAACCCAGAAAGCCAAAAGGATAAAGAACTCTCCCTAAGCATCCTTCTCATCTCAAAGACAGAGACAGGTGTTTTTGAAATATATTCACACAATATTTACATACTATAGACACAGCACAAAATGTGCTGCTTGCTTTTTTAAAATCCCAAAGTACTGACTTTGTTGCTTTCTTGGAAAATTGAATTTTCAAAAGGCTGGGTTGGCCAATAAATTAGGAAGAAGTAAAACCAAGGTCAAGGTTAACAGTATGGGCATGTAAAGAGAAAGAGGTTAAGCTGTGCGGCCTGTCAACGAAGGGGAGGAACACCTTTGGAAAACAGCTGAATTTGTGCTGGCTGAAGGCAGCGGATCCCATTAAGGCCCACGTGGAGTCTGACTCAGAAAGATCTTGTCGGAGCACGTCAGATGACACGGCGGGTGCCCAGGGCGTGTCCGTGGGGGCGTGGATGTGTTGTGAGGTCACAGACCCCGCTGTGCCACGCCGTGTTGTGCAGTGCTGTGCCGCAGGCACCGCTCCAGCAGTGCCAGCTGTGGCAGCAGCGGCAGCAGCATGGTGCAGGCGCGGGGGGCCGCGGCCCCCACCCACCTATTTATCCTGCTCCTGATGGCCCTGCAAGCCTGGCAGGTCGGGGCTGCTCCGTGGCGAGCGTGGGGATTAGGTAGGTGGGCAGGCAAGGTCCAGCCCCAACCCTGGCAGCGTGGCACAGCGCCCACGGCTGCTCGGGGTGACAGCGGGGCTGGGGTGGTGGTGGGGCAGGGCTGGGAGAGCAGCAGGGCCAGGCTCGGGCAGGTGAGTCGTGGGCAGGTCCACGGGCAGCTGGAGGCAGACGCTCCCCGGGGAGGCGCAGGGGTGCGTGGCCACTGCAGGGGCATTTTCCAGGTGAACGGTGGAGTCAGGAGCAGTGCCACGGGGTGAGAAGCTGCTGCTGGAGCTGGCCCTGTGCCTCCCTGCCCCAGGGCAGCCTTCCCCCAGCCTGCACGCTGGGGCCGGAGTGGCTCTGCAGAGGCCAGGCAATAGCCCGTGGGAGCGCTTCTCCTCCAGGCTGGTGACAGTCGTGCTGGGAGCCGTGGCTCTGCCGCTCCTGGCTGGGTCCTGGCTTGCAGCTTCAGGCACCTCTGTCCTTGGGAGATGCCCGCTTGGGAAGGTGGGAGCATTCCTGCTCTAGCCCTGCAGTGCTCTCCTTGGGTGAACCCAGGTCCCCATGGGACACAGAGCCCCAGCCCACAGCCCGGGGCACGATGCTCTTGAGGGGAAGGGAGGGACGAGTGCCATGGAGCAAGCCTGCGTTTGAACTGCATTCACTGCTGTTCAGAACTGAAGGAGTGCCTTAAAATAGTTCATGGGAGCTTCTCTGTCCTGTGTTTACAGACATGGCTGGAGGCGATGGATATCCAGCTTCCCGTCTGGGTTCCCGGGCTGACACGCTGGGATATCGCATGGGTACGTCATGGCTTTTGACTTCCTTGGAGAGCTGCCAGCTCAGAGCCCAGATGTGAGCGAGACATCTCTTGCAGGCGTGACAATATAGGCCGTGTGTGCCACGTGGTTACACGATCCCCTCATACGTTCTCCTCTTCAGTTCTGACAGTGAATATCCCAATGTGTGATGGGAACTTCTTGTGGGGGTTTGGTTGCAGGTGTGGGTACAGGGAGGGCGTTTCCAGCTTCTGGGCTGCATCCCGCGCTGGAGCTCCCCTGGCATCGCAGGGGTGAGTAGTCAGTCTTGACTGGCTGCACAGACTAAGCACTCTGTTTCAGTATTTTATCAGAGAGAAGTTTAACTGGCTACTTTCTGTTAAGGTCCCCAAAGAGCGAAGTATGAAGCTGAAAGAGGCAAATCTTCCCAGCGGTCATCAGAAGTCCTGAAGGAAATCCTGAAGGACCTGGACAAGGCAGCGCTTGGTGGGTATATATCACTCTTAAGCAGAAGACTTGGGAAGCTGAGGGTTTGATGCCTGTCTGGCCCGGCCGTAGCTACGCAGCAGGAAGGGATTGATCAGAGCCTCACTGCGGTGACTCTCAGTTTCACGCCTTGCAGGCGCTGGTGAGCCACAGAGTGGCCCAGAGCCTCTGCTGCCAGTTGTGGTTCAAGCTGAGCCCCAGGGAGAGCTGCTGCCCCAGTTATACCCCTAGCGGTCAGAGCTGGACTGGGCAGAGGTTGGTATCCAGCTGTCAGGGATGGGCAGCGCTCACGCCTTGAATGCGTGAGGGACTTGCCGAGGAGCTGATTCCTGACAAGCCGCGAGAGGGCCGGCACCCTGCCAGTCACCGGAGGGGAGAGTGCCCTTGGCCAGCAGAGAGGGTGCGCAGGCATCTTGGGGTGGCTGAGACCGGCAGGCTTTGCCTGCGCTGCAGGCAGCCCCTGGCCAGGATGGGAGCAGCCCCAGCTTCACAGCCGGTCCAGCCCCGCTGTTCTCCTTGATGGCCGAGGACTCTGAGTGACCCCCTGGAGTCAGGGACAGGTGGGAGCTGGGCGGGCAGCTTGAGGCGGGACGCCCACCTTGAAGGCAGCTAAAATGAGGGGCTGCGAATTCAGTCTCGCATGGTTTGGCTGTCTGTTTCCAGTTGTGTTTTAGATACCTTGGCTGTGGTTTTCCTCGTGTCTTGGGGGACTGTGGGCTCTTCACCGCCACATGGGAAAGTGCCCAGAACATGGTTGCAAGAGCTTGCGGTTCAGCCCACCACGTGTGCCTGATAGCCTTACCGTGCGATGGAGTTGGCACGGTGGGACGTGCTTCTCAGAAGGGCTCTTTCCATGGCTGAACCTGCTACGGCACCTTCCTGCCCTCTCTGAAGGGAGTCATGTACCATCGTCCTGCCCTTTGCCCGAAATGCACTCAGTGGAATGTGAACAAGATCGCATGCAATCCCCTAGCCTTTCAGCAGGTTGGGATTTGCTGTCTGTTTACATCTAATTATGCCTAATTAAACTGACCCGCTTTCTTTCTAAAGAGATGGACCGTGAGACTGCGGAGAATGAGGCGCTTCAGGAAGGAGGCAGTCACGCGGTGCCCGTCTCTGATGACAGAAGAGGGGCAATTCAGTCAGTGGAGGTGCCAGGTAATTGCTGTCCTTTGGTCATCCAGGGCCACAGGTCAAAATCGCTGCGTGTCTGCAGGCTCTTCCCGGAGTTCTCGCTACTGCACACCATGTCAGCAGCCAAACTCTTAGTAGAGAGCAAGTGTTCTGAAGAAGGCAGGAGCAGCTCTGAGAGGGTGACTCCCATCTCTGGGGTGTGAAGGTTATTGCCGTCAGCGTGCCAGAGACACACTCGCTCCTAACCCTCTGCTGATGGCCTCGTGAGTGTTCCCAAAGGGTCAGAGCGAGCCCCCAGGCAGCAGCTCTAGCAAGCCTTGCAAAGCGGAGGTGGGTGAGCACAAAGGAAAGTGTGTGCAGACGTGAAGGATCACCAAGAAGGGGGAGCAAACCCGTGACACTGGGGAAACTGGATTATGGCCATGCCAGAGTGTAAGCAAAGCTGCGAGGAGAAAGAGAGGCTCCAGAGTGTGTTGATTTGCAACGACCTTGGGAGCTTCCTTTGCTTCTCCTGAAGCCAAGGAAATGTCGCAGCCCCAGGATGTTCCGTGGCTCAGAGATGCTACCAAAGCGAGAATGAGCATCTCCTGGCAATGTCAGGCCTCCTGCGAGATGAGCAGTAGTGTGCAGGACACACTAACACACAGAATCATTCCTCCAGGCGTGGATAGCACGAGAAACAGAAATGCTATGGATCCAAAAGCTTTCCAGAAGTACTGCATAGAAGGCTCCGTGGCGGTCGTGGGCTCCATATTGCTTGGGATGGTTTTCTGTTGTGTGATCCGCCTGTGGAGGAAGAGAAGGCGGTGAGTTGGTGGCGGGGGGCAGGTGCAGCCAAACTGCTGCGTTAGATGGCTGCTGTTAGCCACGAAGCATTTTGAGGTAGGGTATTCTGGCGTGCCGAGTTAGTTACTGGCCAAACAGGACTGAGGTTTCTGCTGTGAGATGTTTTAACTGTCCTCTCAACCCATGGGCCCTCTTTTCTGAAACGTGTCCTTACTGTTGCAAGTATTAGTTAAAAGTGACCCTGCCTGGACAAGAGCAGACCCAGCAACAGACGTAGGCAGAGCAAAGTCAGGCAGGAAAACAAAGAGGGATGACGTTGCCGCAGAAAGTGAGAATTGCAGTAGCGACATCTCCCTGCCAGGGAACCCAGCAGCAGAAATCACCCTGTGAGGTGATGCTGTAATTTCCAGAGGTTCACCTTGGCCAGGGTATCCCAGCAAGCCAGGCTGTGGTGAGCAACCTTCCCAGCTCTCAGCTCATGGGAGCAGAGCCCCAGCCGAGGGGCGCGGGGTGCCCCGTTTTCTGCACAGAGCTCTCTGTGCCCACAGCTCCCACGTGCAGCCGGGTGCCCGCATGCCATGGGGCGCGCAGCTCTGCCCCGCCACCCACCCAGCACCGCAGCCGTGGCGGGGCCTCAGCAGCCTCCTCTCTCCGCAGGCGCCTCGCCGCAGCTTCGAGAGCCCGGCCCGACACCAGCAGCTGCCCCTCACACCCGGACACCTGGACTGCCCACCCCAGCACCTCCAAGAGCTGGACCCAACACCAGCAGCCGTCACATGTGCCTGGAAAAGCGGCCCACCAGCCACGGAGCACCGGCGGGGAACCAGCCTCCACCAGCCCGGACGGCCGCCCGGCCCGCCCGCCTCCGCCCCGGCCCAAATGGCTGTCCAACTCAGCCAGCCAGGTGTTGCGGGACCGGCCCAGCACCCTCCGGGCCCCGGAGAAACGGCAACCACCCCCTCGCCCCCCAAGCCCATTTCTCCAGCCCGCCTGCAAGGGCCTGGGGCAGTCCCGCCAGGATATGGATTTGGGGAGCGACGGTGAATGCGAGGGCCTATAGGGGAGTGACAACAAATATGTTTTCCTTGGATGACAAGGTCACGGACCTAGTTGGCCAAGAGAAGCCAGCTGATGTGATCTTTCTGGATTTCAGTAAAGCTTTTGATACTGTCCCTCACAGTCTCCTCCTGGGCAAAATGTCCAGCACACAGCTGGATAAACGCGTAATGCGGTGGGTGAGCAATTGGCTGGGGGGTCGGGCTCAAAGGGTTCTCGTCAGTGGGGTTACATGGGGCTGGTGGCCAGTCACTAGCGGGGTTCCACAGGGATCCATCTTGGGGCCGGTACTCTTTAATCTCTTTGTAAATGACTTGGGGAATGAGAGGCCGGAGAGCAGCTCTGCAGGGAGGGACCTGGGGGTTCTGGTTGACGGCAAGTTAAACACGAGGCAAGAGCGTGCCCTGGCAGCCAGGAGGGCCAGCCATGTCTTGGGGTGCATCAAGCCCTGCATTGCAGCCATGCAGAGAGGGGATTGTCCTGCTCTGCTGTGCGCTGGTGCGGCCTCACCTAGAGCGCTGGGTGCAGTTTTGGTTGCCGCAGTACATCAAGGATATAAAGTTACTAGAGAGTGTCCGGAGGAGGGCCATGGAGTTGGTGAAGGGTTTAGAGGAGAAGCTGTACAAGGAGCAGCTAAAGTCCCTTGGTTTGTTCAGCCTGGAGAAGAGGAGACTAAGGGGAGACCTCATCACGGTCTGCAGCTTCCTCACAAGGGCAGGAAGAGGGGCAGGCACTGATCCCTTCTCTCTGGTGACCCACGATAGGCCTGAGGGAATGGCAGGGAGATGTGCCAGGGGAGGTTTACGTTGGCTATTAGGGAAAGGCTCTTCACCCAGAGGGTGGTGGAGCCCTGGAACAGGCTCCCCAGGAGGCAGTCATGGCGCCAAGCCTGGCGATGTTCAAGAAGCACTTGGCCAACCCCCTCAGAGACGTGGTGTGAATTTGGGGTTGTCCTGTGCAGGGACAGGATGATCCCGGACTTGATGATCCTTGTGGGTCCCTTCCAACTCAGAGCATTCTGTGTTTCTATGATTCTGTAACACACTCCTGAGCAACAGCTTCAGGGGTCAAGCGTAAATTTCAGCAGAATGGCACAGCAATAAATAGAGGTCAGTAGCACAATTGTCCGCGTTGTAACAGCAGCAAAACCAGGGATTCAGCAGTTTGGGGCCAAACTTCCTATCGGGGCAAGCAGGGGTGTGGATGCCCACGGTGTCAATAAACGACAGAGCGGCAGAAAGCTGCTATCAAGCCGTAACGGAGACAGCGTCTGTTCTGGTTCGGGCTGGGATGGAGTTAATTTTCTTCCTCGCAGCCCATACGGTGCCGAGTTTTGGATTTGTAACCAAAGCGGTGTTTCAGCCATTGCTGAACCTGCTTCCATGGCACGGAGGCCTACTCTGTTCACCCGCCGCCCTGCCACGGCCTGGCCTCCCCCCACCAGGCTTGGGGCGGCTGCACCCCGCTGGGGCCGGCAGTGCCGCAAGGTTTCGGGGGTGCTGCCTGGTGTGGGGAAAGGTGCCCGGTTTGGGGCTGTTTCTGCATTTGGCGGTTCCTTGTGGGCTTGGGGGACTCTTGGCAGGTTTAAGGTGTGCCCCTGGGTCTGGGGGTGTTTGTGGGTTTGGAGGTCGCCGACAGGTTTTGGGGGGTGTGTCTGGGTCTGCTGGTTGCTGCCAATTTTGGGGGAAACTTGAGGATTTGGGGGCGTTGCTGTGTCAGGTGCCTGCTGCTAGGTCTGGTGGGTGCAGCCAGGTGTGGGGCGCCTCTGGATTTAGGGTTTGTTCCCGGACTGGGGCAATGCTGCCAGGTGTAAGGGTTCTTTTGGGTTTGGCGGCTGCCGCTGGGCTGACAGCAGCCTCTGTTCCGGTGGACACAAGCCCTGTCCCTGCAGCAGCGCCAGCAGTGCGTCTCGTAAGGCGCTGGGCACTGCTGTGGTCACGCTGCGCTCTCTGGCTGGTTGTTTCGGCTACACGGCCGCACGGCTGGCCTCCCTTGAGAGGCGCTGGGGTGCCACCTCAGGTGGATTTCACTTGCTGTGTTTGAGGGGAAACTGTGTCCCTCATGCTCAGAGTGCTTTAGGATAGCACACACCATGCCGGCTGCTCCGCCCTGGTAGTAACCAGTGTGTTTCTGTTGGTGGTTTCGTTGCGCCGTTCCTTCTTCTGAATCTCTGATGCGGATCGCTCGGGGCCATTGGTGGAGGCTGATTTTTGCACCGTGCCTGCTGTGTTGCTTGTCAGTGCTGCAGGAGGGGAGCCGGGCAGCGCTGCCCCACTGCTGCCCCACTGCTGCTTGCTGGGGTAGCCGTGGAGGAAAGAGGCTTGAAGAAGTCCCTTCCTAAGTCCAGCGGAAGCTGAAGAGGTTTTCTGCCAGTGGAGTTCCTGCTCTGGATGAGGTTGCTGCCAAGCACTGACTTTGTGCAGCCTGTGCTCCTGTTGACTTGCTGCTCTGTGTCACAACGGGGTTTGTCCGGCAACTGCCTGGTGAACAAGGCTTCCGTGGTGCTTCGCTGTCTGGATATTCCAAACCAGGAGAGGGGCGCAAGTTAACATTTTTGGGGCGAGTTGAGCTTTTTAAGTTTTGGAACTGACCGATCCAGCAGAGTTGTGCTTAGGAAACCACACATCTGGTATTTGAGGGCTTGTTGCACCCAGAAATCAAGCAGGCTGCATCAGTGTGACTCTAGGGATTGTTCTGCACGACGAAAGCTAAAGTGCGGCATACGTCATTAACTCCTGGGCTGTGGGTTAGGCTAGATGAGCCACAGCTACAAGCCTTCCCACCTCAGCATCTTCTCTAGTGTGCTTAGGAGATGAAGCTGTGCCTTGCGGATGAACTTGGTTTAAACCCAGACTAGACCATGAGTTATTAGTGAAAGCCTGATTGCTGGTAGTTTGACGCTGCAGTTGTAATGTTAATAGGCAGGGAGAGAAGGATGCGGGAAGCAGGTGTGTGACTTCTGTGAACAGCGACAGCACAGGCGTGAGTGACCCTAGGAATCCAGGGCACAGCAAAGCCTTTGCTTCTGATCCAGCCTATTGGTCTCAGAGGAGCTTCCTAAAGGACGAGAACGGCATGCTCATCTCCGCAGGATCCAGCAGTTCCGTGGGCCAGGTAAGCCTTGAGTCAAAGAACCAGCTGGAAGCAGCTGTCACTGATACGCAGCTGGAGGCCGGTCAGTTCCTTTATCTCCCGTTACTAACATTCATGTCAGCGTAACGCAAAAGACCGACATTTATCACTTTCCTGGTGTGAAGCAGTGGCTAGATTTTATCTACATGTCTTGTCATCCTGGAACTGAGTGTTGCTGTCAAGCGTGCTTGCCAGTCTTGATTGCTAATTTAAACTGCTAGTGAGGGCTCTCCTGGCAGAGAGCAGTGCTTGTGTGTGCGTTTGGTGGCTCGCTTATGAAGAGGAGGCACTTGGTGGTTTGTTAGAGAGAGGTCTTTGGTGGTCGTGGTCAGGGAGTGCTGGAGAGCTCCTGGCACGGTTATAACGCCACGCTGCCGGCGTACGGTCAGAGGGGCTCAGGGAAGGGCCCATGAGCGACGATCGGATACGGTGCAAGCAGTTCCTGGGCAGTGATCAGGAAATGGGGCAGTTACCCAGAACTGCTACTTTTACTCTCTTCCCATCTCCCATCACTGGTTTTTGCTTTCTCTCTTTCCCTGTCTGACTCCGTGCCTGTATTTTCTAACTCCTCCCTGTCTGTCCTACAGCCTGTTGCTATGGTCTCCTTTCCCTACACCTCTCCCCCGCTCCCTGGCCTTCTCCTTTCTCTGTCGCCGTGTCCTGGCCGCCTGTTTCCCCTCTGTGCTGCCGCCTGTCCCCTCTCTCCCGCCTGTATCCCCCGCTCGGCCGGCCCTGCTGCTCTCGGGGCCTCCGTCCTGCTCCCCGGCCCCTTCTGCTCCTCCTGCGTCTCCACCCTGGAGGCCGCGGCTGTTGTGCCCTTCTGCGCCTCCTTGCCCTGACCCACAGCCCCTCTGTCTCAGTCTCTCGGGGTCGTTTCCCGCCCTCCCCTCGCCCTGTGTCCCGCTCTGCGTCCCGGCCTCTCCCTTTCTCTCTCCCCGCTGCCTTTTCCCTCTGCCCCTCTCCCCGCTGTCCCCCTGCCCCGCTCCCTCTGCCACGTCTCTGTCCCTGCGCGCTCCCGGTGCCTTGTCGGTCTCTGTGGCGGCGGGTCCCGCAGCCCCGGGGGGGCGGCCGTGGGGCCTGCGGGGGGGCGGCTGGCTCGGGCTGGGGGCGCGGTGCCCGCGCAGGGTCGGGCGGCGGGAAGGCGCGCCCCGGGGCATGCTGGGAGCTGGAGCCCTGGGGCAGGGGCTGCCGGGCGGCCATGTTGCCCCGGCCCCAGCCCCTGCACCGAGGCCTGTCCCGCAGCCCCAGGCCGCCCCCGGGCCTGTCCTGGCAGCAGCCAGCTGGGCCTGGGCCCCGCTCCGGCCCCCCTGAGCTGTGCCTCGGGGCGGCCTCGTGGGGTGCGAGCTGTGAGGCACCCGTGGGTGCCCTGAGGTGGAAGGCAGTCGGGTGAGCGGGGCTGCAGCACAGGGAGGGAGGGACAGACAGACAGACAGACAGACAGAGAGAGACAGAAGTGCCTGAGCTGTGCCATGTGCCTGGCAGTGCAGAGAGCAGGAACTGCGGTGAGTCCTGGGCCCCGGGGTCATGTCACCCCTCTCCCGCATCCCAGTCCCTCCTGACACCCCCTCCCCTTTCCCTCTGTGGATTTGTGGTGGGATGCGTAGGTACATATCTATGTATGTGTGTATATGTATATGATATTATACATAAACATATACATAATACAAATATTATAATTTCAAAATATTTATTTGTAAAAAAATAAATCTATTATTTATAAAAATAGAATCATATTATCTTAAATGTAAAAATACCCGTTTGTGGACATAAGCCATCCCCAGCCCAGCTCAGCCACCCGCGGGGTGGGCAGGGGATGCGTTAACCCCCCACCCTCCCCCCCACTGAGCAAATGCCCGCAGGCAGAGAGAGGCGCTGCAAAGCCAACACCCAGCTCTTTTAATTTAAATGAGTATTTTCTCCCCCGGAGTGCCCCAGGTCCTCTGTGCAAGCTTCTGACAGGGTCGCTTGGTCCTGCATGCTGTGTCTTCCCAGTCATCGTGCAAACTGTCAGCATGGCATGGAAGCAGAGTGGGAAAGGTGCCTGCAGAGGTCTCGGGCGTGAGCTCACGGGGGCTCTTAGTGAGCACAAGCGGGTGCTGAGAGCCTGCCCTGCTGGAGGGCCTCACGCTGCGTTTGCAGGCTGTCCTGGCACTGCCCCTGAGCCGCCTGCACAAGTTGAAGAGTTGGCTGGTGCCAGTGGGAGGAGGTGGGACTGGATGGGGGGAGCAATGGCTTCTCCTTACAGGAAAGGCTTGTCCAGGTGGGACCCTAGTTGCCACCTGCTCTGGGCAGGTGCCTTTCAGCCGCACCATCCCTTGCTTGTTCTTGGCGAGTTGCTGCACACCGAGAGAGGCCAGAGAGCTTCTTCAGGCAGCGCACCCAGCTCGCTGCCATGCAAGTGCTTCTCCACTGACGTGCTCTTGTGACCCGTGAATTCTCACGGCTGCTTCTCTGTTTGGTACCCGCAGGGTCCGACCGAAGGCACTGTCTGCGGTTCAGAGCCGAGCTGCTTGGCCAAATCAGTTCTTAATCCTGTGATGCTCATAGCAGGAATGAGAGCCAGGGCACCCTTCTCCATGTGAACGTAGTTTCTTCTCCTCCTTCCAGCCTGAAAACCATGTGGGAAAGTGCTGGCCCTTGCTGGGAAGTCGGGATCAAGCCTTCATCAAGCTGTCTGTGCCAATCCTTCCCAGAGCAGTCACCATGGACCACGTTTCAGGACAACGTTCCCTGGAGACAGTATCTGCAGAGCTCCAAAGGACATGGCTGTCTACGTGAGTGGTTTCTCCAGCGTGGGGGGCTGGGGGTTGCACAGCGTTTCTAAGCCGGGGGTGAGTATGGGTCACAGAGTCCAGCGGCCTCTGGCCTCCTCCTGGCTCGCAGAAGCAGCAAGCTCCTTGGAGCTGTATTGCACTTCTGTCCAATATACTGTTTGAAAGGAAGGTTCTGGGGCATGATGGAACTCGGGGAGCCACAGGGAAGAGGAGGTGGCACAGCGCACTGTCCTAGCCCTTCTGGCTTTCAATCCCCGTGGGCATTTGTGACCCTCAGGTTACCCCCCACCCCCTGGGAACATCTGCTCCTTCTCTGGGTGGCAGCCTAGACTCGCTGAGTAGGCAAGCGTGGCATGCTACCTAGGTGCAGCTTCTTGTCTGCTCCTTGTGCTTCCAGCACGGGTCTGTGGGACTGGAGCAGTTGAGGGTCACAAGGCTGGGGTGGGGCGTGGGGCGGGAGTCCCAGAGCAGCAGTTCAAGGCCTCCATGCTGTGGTGTTTGAGTGGGACGGCTGCTTTAAATCTGTCCCCTCTGCTGCATGAAGGGCCTTTGCCCCTTGGTGTTGCCCGTGTTTCTAGGTTGCTTGGCGGGCACGCTGCTGATGTTGGACGCTCTGCGCTTGCTGCTTCCCGCCTGCAGCCTGCTGCTGCCTGCCCCGTGCCATCCCCGTGCAGCTCTGCCTTTGTGGTTTGCCTGCTTGCTGCCCACCTCTCCCCAGCTGGGCCCCACCCGGCAGGAGGTGACACCCGGCGGCAGCGGCAAGTGGGTCAAAAGCACCCGGGGCTGCCTCCGCAGCGCCTCCTCCAGCAGCTGGGCCATGTGGGGCTGGTGACGCTGGGGGTGCACCTGGGCTCTGGCCAAGGGCGTCAGTAGTGGGGACTGCAGGGGGCTGAGCAGGGGACTGTCCGGAGGAGCCTGCAGGGGATCGTTCTGGGGACTGTCCGCAGGTCTGTCCTCAGAAGTCTCCTCTGCAGTCTCCGGAGAGCTCTCCTCGGAGATATCCAAGGGCAGCCAGGTGGGGAGGACTGCCGACACCCCGCCCTGGTTCCCCTTGGTGTCTTGCAAGGGGGAGGCCGGCACACCCCTGAAGGGGTCGGCATCCCCCAGCATCCCCGATTGCAGGCGGCGCTTGCACCAGCCGCCCTCTGCCTCGTACTCCAGGAGGTCAGGGTCTTCGCTGCAGGAGGCAGTGGTGTCCAGGCTGTCGGGGAGATCGGCGAGGATATTTTCACTGTCCACCAGCATCACTGCTGCCAACTTGTCCACCTCGCAGCCGCCCTCTGCCCTGTACTCCAAGAGGTGGGGGAGCTTGTTAAGGGAAGTTGTCAAGTCGGGGACATTGGGGATGGTGTCCCCGCCATCCACCAGCCCCACCGCCACCAGTGGCTCCTTGGGGCAGCCGCCCTCCGCCACATACCCACAGAGGTCAGGGTGCTCATCAAGGGCCTCGGCAGTCACGCTGGGGACACTGGTGGTCAGGGTGGTGTCCTCACTGTCCCCTAGCCCTGCCACCACCGCATGGTCCCGGGGGCAGGCGCCATCTGCCGCGTACATGGAGAAGTCGTGGAGGTCATCGAGGAAATCGGCGCTGATGAGGCTGTTGGGGAAAGGAAGGCCGTTAGGGACGGTGTCCTCGCTGTCCCCCAGCCCTGCTGCCACCAGTTGCTGATGGGGGCAGCCGCCCTTTGCCACGTACTCGGAGAAGTCAGGGACCCGGCTGAGGAAGCCGGTGAAGTCGTCGATGTCGTCGACAGAGACCTCGCCGTCCCCCAGCCCCGCCGCCGCTGCTGGCTCCTTGGGGCAGTCGCCCTCCGCCACGTACTCGGAGAGGTCGGGGAGCTCGTGGAGGAAGGCGGCGAGGCTGGGGCTGTCAGGCCCATCGGGGAGGCTGTCCTCGCTCTCCAAGGTGTTGAGCCAGGAGAGCACCAAGCTGGCCATGGTGTCCTCTGCCAGCTCAGGACAGGCCTCAGCGAAGGCCTGTGGCCCCTGCTCGGGCAGGTCGACGGGCTTCTCTGGGGCTGCCGGGGTGGTCTCCACTGCTGAAAAAGCAAAGAGATCCAACCCAAGCGCGGGGTGATGCAAGCTTTCCTTGGCTCAGGGCAGCTGCCCGCGGGCTCTGCCACCCCCCAGAGCTCACCTTTAGGCTCCATCCTGGTTCTGCAGGTCGGCAGAGCCAGGCCGGTCTGGTGGGGGCTGGCAGCAGGGACACTGTCCTCGATGGCCACCACTTCCTTCTTGAAGCCCTCCGATGGCTTCTGGGCGCTGCCAGGCAGGGTGTGGAGCACAGGGTGCTCCTGGACCCAAGGCTGAGCCGTGGGGCAGCATGGTGGTGGGTCGCCAGTGTGGTCAGGGGCACGCAGCGGGCAGGAGCCCGTGGGGTCCATGGGCTCTTGCTGGTCCAGGGTCCGTGGCCCCATCCCCCTCGGCTGGTGGGGCACCAGCACCTGTGGCACCACCTGCTGTCCCCAGCCGTAGGCAGGGGGACAGGGAGCAGCCATGGTGGGGAGCTGCACCCCATGGGGGAGCTGCACCCCATGGGGGAGCTGCACCCCATGGGGGAGCTGCACCCCATGGAGGAGCTGCACCCTACTGGGGAGCTGCACCCCGTGGGGGAGCTGCACCCCGTGGGGGAGCTGCAACCCAGCATGGAGCTGCATCCCATGGGGGAGAGGCACCCCAGCGGGAGCTGCACCCCAGCAGGGAGCTGTACCCCCATGGGCATCTGCACCCCAGTGGGGAGCTGCATGCCTTGCAGGTGCTGTACCCCCGTGAGGGAGCTGTGCCACTGGGGGAGGTGGCACCCCGCTGGGGAGCTGCACCACCTGCCCCGGGGCCCCCAGGGGCCCTGGCACCGCCTGCCAGACGGTGGGCTGGGACAGCTGGTGGGTGACGGTGTGGAGCTGGGCAGGCTCACCAGACACTGCCAGCCCCGGGACAGAGGGCAGCACGTGGGCACTGACCGGTGCTGGCATGGCTGGGGTGGTGAAGCTCATGCTGGGCACCTGCGATGCCGTGGGCAGCCGGAGAGGGAACCTCTCTGTTGGGGGAAGCAAAGAGGGGTCGTGGGGTGAGATATTGGTGGGCAGAGCCCCTTGGGGGGTTACCTGGAGGGCCGGAGCACCACGAGGAGCAGGAGCCTGCTGCTGTACCTGCCATGGCGGTGGGTCAGTGTGGGGTTTGTTTGGGGCAAAGAGTGCTCTGGGGTTCCATCCCCAGGGCGATGATTCCGCCAGCACCTGCCTGAGCCAGCCTTGCCAGGGCTGGATTTGTCATGCCTCAGCAACTGCCCATCACCATGATTTCCCATCCAGCTGATGATTTTCTGTCCTCTGTGCTGATTTCTCATCCCGATGAGGGTTTCCCATCCCCGCCATGAATTCCCATCCCAACGATGATTTCTCATCCCAGTGATGGCTTCCCATGCCAGCAATGATTTCTCAGCCCTGGGATGGTTTCCTATCCCAATGGTTTCCCATGCCCACAGTTTCCCTCCCAAGCATGAATTTTGTGGGGAGGTGAATTTCCTTCCGAAGGGGAAGGGATGCAGCCGGTACAGGCGGCCCTGCGGTGCTGCCATGGGTGAGCTGCCCCATCCCCACCACTGGGGCGGGATGGGGCCCTTTTGGGGGTTGTTTTTGTGCTCCCCCTCTCTGCCCCAGGGTGGGGACAATGCTGCTCCCAGCCGTGGGGATACCTGGCGCTGGCGGTACCGGTACCGTGTGGCCATGCTGGGAGCTGTCGGGCAAATGTGGCAACTGGCCCGTGCCAACCGAGGAGAGAGGCTGGGACGCAAAGTCTAGCGGTACAGAGGCACCCTCACATTCGTGCCCTCGAGCTGTCCCGTTCAAACTGAGGCACCCCAGATGCAGTCTTACACGTGTTTCTTAGACCGTTCAAGCGTTCATCTCCAACGCTAGTTGACCGGTTGATACTTAACACACGCGCGTGCGCTGCTGTTTTGCAAAGCAACTCTAGTTCTGTGGTGTCGTCATCCGTCTGCTTGCTTTTTCTGAGCGCCGAGTTGCAGATCCTGCTTCCTGTACCTGGAGAGATTCCCTATTCGATGTGTTTGCTTCTCTTGCTTTTAGGCTAAAGGCAGATACGCACTGTAGTGTAAACTTATAATTTGTTCCCATCCCAGAAGGGTCTGATTGTCAGTGTTTGACTATTTCTTGCATTTGGGGAGAGGGGGCAGGAGATGGCAGGTATTCTTCTGCCCCAAATCTGGGGTTTTTGCGTACTAGCCATAGAGGAAAGAGCAAGGGTGCCAGCTGGCGAGCCATGCAAAAAAGCAGTTTCCTTCATAAGTGATTGCGACTAGTTTCCTAAAGACAATGTCCGTTTCAGGCAAGAGCAAAAGAACAATATCCCAAACAGTATTGTGTTTGTGCAGGTATTATGAAGGAAGCGTTAATCCTTTCCAAACTTGAAACGCAGTAATCGGTTTCGCATGTTAGCAAATGTTAGTAGTTCTCTTTCCAAGATCTCTTTTCTACCCTAAGCTGGTCTCTGTGCTCCAGGTTGTCATTCTGTATTCTGTGTTCCTCAGATTTACGGAGGACAGAGAATCAGGTGCAGTGATTGAAATTACCGCTATTGAAATGCAATCCTGGCTACAGGATTGTTGCTGTCATTCATGTATTCATACAGCCCAGTAGTATGTCAGCTCCACCGGCCTTATTTGAACGGTCGTGTTTTCCAGCCTTCTTAAAGATTTGCCTCTCCACCACAATGAGTAGCCATTGTTAGCTTGTGGTTTTGCCATGTCTTTCTAGTGTTGGCTCTGAATAAATGAAGTACACTGGTGAGTTACAGCGTCTCTTGCACAAACACTACAGCAGCCTCCTGGTGCCCATGAAGCATCTGCAAGCAAAAAACCCTGAATTTATGTGGCTCTGCGTGCAAGCTTTGGGCGTATTGCTGCAGTAGTTGTTGCAGTGCTTTCAGGCCCTCCCCAGTAATTCTGGACACCACAGTGTTGGCTTCTAAACGTGGCCTTGTTCTCGGGGTTAATTGAAATAGGTGTGCCTAGCGCTGTCTTGTCGATGCACGCTCCGTTTCTGGTTGGGCGGCACCCTCTCCTGGTATTGTAATGCTGCCCTAAATGAGAGGAGAGGTGCTGCTGTCATCAAGGATCAGGTAAATAGCTGTGTGCGGTTCAAGGCAAGAATGGCACTGCTGTTCTGACACAGAAAATGAACCAGGCAGATGAGCTTTCTGTTCCTTCAGCTGGAAACATTGCAGAAACCACTGTTAGAGTGGCTCCTGTTTGGGAGCGAGGAATGGAGGCTGTAGTGGTGGAGGGGCCTTCCAAAATGCGTTACTGGCCTTGGAGTGTGTTCTTCAAGGTAAGTGGATGAAGCAACCCTTGTGTGGTGATGTAAAGTACGTCCTTGTCCTTCCTCCCCTTCGGGAGGTGCGTGGCTGTAAGTGCGAGGCCGGTGGTGTTCTAGCAGTGGCAGGCAGCATGAGCCTTTCTCTTTGCCCCTAAATTCCACAGCAGCCTCTGAACTGCCCTCTGCTCATGGGGCACTTTGGATGGTGTATGAGTTGTTTGTCAACAATATCCGTGGTTGTATGTCTGATTCGTCATGAGTAGAGTGCAGCTACAGATCAATGAGTGTGTGAAATCTCAGCAAGTTTTCAAATGTAATAACTACTCCCTAAAATACTGTAGCATTTTCCAGATTATCTTAAAGCAAATTCTGGCAATTGAGACCTTTCTGGGTTTTTTCACAGGGCTCCTAAATCGCGCCTAATCCTAGGAACTGCTTTCAGGTGACGTTTCCACTCCTATTTTCAGTCGATACAGCACACGTAACAGATTTAGTATTTTGGCGCTGTGATGGCTAAGTATGGCAGATACCTGAGCACAGGGCTTGGGCTTCCACAAAGAAACACTGTTCTAAAGGTGCCGCTGCTGACATTTCTGTGACTTCTTTGTCAGGTCACTGATGTTTGTCACTCAAGTAAACTTGCACCTCAGAGTGTCTGGGCTATGGCTGTTCTTTCTTCGAACTTGAAGTACTGTGTCTGGTAGCTGTCTGTAATCCTGGGGATATACAGCCTGGCTAAAGGTCCCTTCGTATTTTGATGGTTGATTATTTAAGAACCCAAAACGGTAGCACAGACTTTGTATTTTTGATACTTCCGCAGCAGAGACAAAATACCTGAGAAGTTCTTGCACTGTTGTGTTCTATATCTGTATGTCTGAGGTAACCTGTGACAAAGTAGAAATGGGGTTTGGGGGCTTTTTCAGTGGCACTGACTGTACCAAGAGAGAAGAGTTTCTGTATACGAATGAATGTCCACATTCTCTAGGCTATCAGAGCAGCATGTTTTGATGTTCAGGCTCTATAATTTGTGTTCACTGCTTGATGTTGGGTACCAGTGCTCTATTTGAAGTCCTGATCACCTTTTTATTATTATGAGGTGATGAGGGAATGACTTTGTGCACTTGTTGGAGGAATCCCGCGCTGCCACGTACATGTAGCTACTAGAATCACCCCCCACCTCAATGATTTATGTCTCAGTGGGGGTTACTGTGCTTACCAAGCGTGACGGACAGCTTTAAAAGCTTCTTAAGAATTTTGCGATGATCAAAGGCGGCTCAAGCACATAGCGCATATTTTGTTGCTCAGTTTTATTCTGCTTTGAGATGATGAACACCTCATTTAGTTCCTGAGTGCCCTGAATCGCGAGAAGTGCGTCAAGTCTCTCATGCTAGAAACTGTCAAATTGACAATGTCTTCCACAAATGTCTCCCATGAGTTCCACACGAGCTGTGCTCTTGGTGGGGTGCACAGAGTTAACGGGTGCGGTGGGAGGGCTGGAATGAATGCTGCAGGGGAAGGAAGAAGAGGGAGAAGAAGCAGTTTCTGAAGAAAATAGGGGAAGCTCTGGGAGGGAGAAAGGCTTACTTGGGGTCCCACATCAATGCGAGTAAGTCCCCTTAGGGGCACAGAGAGCTTCAGGAAAGGTTTGTTTTGCCATATCGTGTTCCCTCTTTGCTTACAGCCTTGTTTCTACCTTGTCCCCTTAGATTTCATGGCCGTTTGCTTCCAACTCCGCTCTGTTCAGCTCGACCGCTCCATCAAGGGGCTGAAAGACCATTTCCATAAGGACAGCTCCTCCACGGGGGTGCCATATTCCCCTGCCCCTCCGAAGAGAAGGAAGGGCACCCCCACCAAAAAGCCAGTCAAGAGACCAGGTGAGTCCCTGAAGGGGGGATCCCTGTCTGTGTATCCTCTTGCCTGGGCTTTTAGGACAGGAGCAGGGGTGAGGTTTTGGAGATAAGCACCTCTTCTCTGCCCTGGATTCAGCACTGAGATTACAGACATTTTCTGTCCCTATTTTACAAGTCATCAGGTCTGTTCTCTGGGTGATGTGAGGGAGGAGAGGGGCCCTGTATATGGGAGAGAAAAGGCCGTTGCCCTAACAAAGGCGATAGGTAAAAAGGGACCTGAGAGGGCTCTAAAAGGATATGCTCTGAGAGCAGCTATCCTCAGCCTTGGGATATGGAACATAGACTGTGCAGCAGCAAATAGAAAACCCAGACCTGATAAAACACTAGCACGTACCTCCCGCAGCAGCCCAGTGATGTTGTCCCTCTCTGTGTCACAGCACCCTGTCGTCTCCTCTGTAACAGTGACAAAAGTCAGGCGAGTTCGTATTTCTGTGGGTTTACCTGGCCAATACTGTCCCACCCTCATATTTTTTCCTGTGTTGTCCAAATAACCTTACTGCATTGAGGAAAATAATGAGAAATGTAGTTCGGGACTGGAAACGGATGGGATGGGGTAAGGGAGGAAAAGAAATACCCATTTTAAGTGTGTTGTGTTTATTTTTATAACCCTGATGTGAATGCAGTCCTCGTCCCGGGTAATGTGCGTCTCCGTGCGTGTGCTGGCCCTGGTGCTCGCTCTCCACTCCGGTGTGTGGGGAGGCTTTGCTGGGCCTCTTCTTGCTAAAGCAGAGGGTGTGCCTGGGGTACCTGGAGCGGGAGGGCTGCCTGGGGAAGGCTGTGACACCCACAGATCACGCCTCTGGTCTTTTAAAATCAATCTGTGCCGTTGCTGCTGTGCCCTGGAGCCGTTCCTGAAAGCTGCTGTGCGAGTTGCAGTTGGTGAATGCGGTCAGTCTGCGAATTTCAGTGGGTTTTCCCCTGTCAGCAGAGAGCCACGTGGAAAGGGGATGTCTCAGCCCACACTTGGTCTTCCTCGGGACTTTGGCAAGTAGTTACTTGTGTAAGAATTTGCCCCCAGTCTTGGGAGACGCGTGGAGGACAATATCCTCCTGCTAAGCAGAACTAGCTGTGCTGCAGGTGGCAGAAGGGCAGTGTCTCAAATCGCTCCTAAGCACGATGGCAGTCATTTGTGTTCAGCTCCTGAACGGTGGCTCCTGCCCAGCAGCAGGATTACAACAGGTAAGAATTATTTTTGTGTGGCTCAGTAGCTCACTACGGGGAAGATGCCAGATGGGGATCTGTAGCTGAGCCGTGGGGAACTCAGGTGGAGGATGCTTCAGATTTGGTCCTCAGCTGTCACCCGACACTGAGAAGTTACCTGGGATTTGATTGCTGTGAAGTCAGCATGGTCAGCAAATGTACTTCAGTGAAATTAAAAAGGGAGAGGAAAATAGTCTTTGAGCAGAGAGTCACAGTTTCTTCTGCAGTTCCGCCAGCTTTCAGGGATGGCTCTTGAGATGGAGGTCTGACCCCCTCTCTGCACTGGCAGAGTGGCCCTCTTCATAGCAATAGTTGTCTGGTCGTGTTTGATTCCCCTGGTTTTAGCCTGTGTTCAATTACGGACAAAGCACTTTTTTTCTGTGCTATTGCTTCCGTAAGTCAAGTCAAGCTCTGCAAATTTGGGTTTCAGGGTTCCAACAATGAGCTGATTTCCTTATCCCTTGAGGACAAATATCCCCGTGCACACCCCAATGCACACTTTAACCTGTTGCAAGAGACAAATAACAGACGAAATCTGATGTGCTATAACTTGTTTACCCACAAGGCAAAGTGCAAGAGAGGCTCCAGCTAAAGGGAAGGTGAGGTATTAGGGACAGGGTAACAAGGCAGAGACCCCCCTCTCCCCCCGCTGCTGTGTTTGATTCTGGAGGACACGCTCCACATCCATGTGCTGTTTCAGAGGGTCTTCGTCTCTCTGTTGTTGTTTTATTTGTTGGTGTACCCTGCACTGTCTCCTGTCATTGAAAATCCGACTGCTGGAGCTGCTTCTAAAGCAGAGTTGTGTCTTCTTAAATGAAACTTGCCAAGTCAGGTTGAACTGATGAAGCAATCGGTGGGTTGTTTTTTTTTCCCAGTAGTTTGCTGTTTGAAATGTCAGCAGTCTGTCTCAGAGGGCAAGTGTATTCCGATTCCCAAATCATCCTGCTGCAAATGCGTGCACATCAAATACCGCTCCGTTGTGATGCCCGTAGGCCCAGTGCTCTTTCGCTGGCTTGAGGGCAGCAGGTAGCTCAGCCGCTCTGCAGCGCCAGGGAAGGATGGGGCCAGGCGGTGCTGGTAGGGGCACCCAGCCTGGCTGCCCACAAGCAAAAGCCTGTTGGGGTTGAGCCGGCAACTGAGCCCCACACAGCCGCTCGCTCACCCCCCCACCGGCGGGATGGGGAGAGCATCAGAAGGGCAAAAGTGAGAGAGCTCGTGGGTTGAGATAAGAACAGTTTAATAATTAAAATCAAACCATAATAACAACAGCAATAATGCAAAGAAAAGGAAAATAAGGAGAGAGGCAAAACCCAGGGCGGGGGGAAGGGGGAATGACCAACCCAGACACACGGCACGTGACGCGGCCGCTCAGCACCCGCCGACCCGCCGATGCCGGTCCCTGAGCAGCAGCCGCCCCTCTGTGCGCCCACTGCCCCGGGTAATAGGCTGCTCGTGGCGTCACATGGTACGGAATGAGCACCCCATTGGCCAATCAGGGTCAGCTGTCTTGGCTGTGGCCCCGCCCCCCCGGCCCCTTGCCCACGGGGCAGAGCGTGGGAAGCTGGGAAGGTCCCTGGCTGCGTCGCCAGCTGCAGCGAAGAGGAGTGACTCTCTCCCAGCCAAAACCAGCGCAGTCACCACCCCTTATTCCACACCGTTTTCGCCATGCCCAGGCCCCACACGATGCAACGCAACCTCACCAACCACCACCCCTCCCCTCCCCAGCCTTTGGCATCATACACAGACGTCACTCCCTTCGTCTATGGCCCTTCCCTGTAAAATGTCCATAAAATCGCCCACTTGTGTTTCTCAGGGCAGCTGCGGTGCCGGGTCCGGCCCTGGCACAAGCAGAGGGACGGTCCCACGCGCTCCCATCCTGTCACCCCCAGGAGCTCCCCGCAGGGGCAGGGAAGGATGCTCCGGGGGGTGGGAGCAGCTCCCAGGACTTCGGACACCAGGCACGGCCACCCTGGTGCCACACGGGCGGTGTGTAAGCGTTGCCGCGCAGGTGGGGGTTTGTGCCTCGGTTCCCCCGTGGAGAATTGCTGTGCCGCTGCAGAGGGGGGTGATGGCACCCCCGTACCGGGGCTGGGTGTACAGCCAGGGCTGGGCTGCTGAGGTGTCCCCTACCCACAGGAGAGAGGGTCAGACAGAGCCCGGCGGCGCTGGAGGGAAACAAGGAGGCAGAAGGGGTTTTTTCTTCTTCATTTTGTTTTTAATTTGTAAATAACTTTCCATGAAAAACGTTAAATTGCACACGTGTATCTGCAGTTCTTCAGTATCAGTATAGAGGCCCCAAAACAGGAAAATACCACAAAAACAACAAATAAAAAGAAGCATCAACACTACAGATACAAACACCTACAGTGACCCCCCCCCAAAACCCGCAAGAGGCATGACCCTTGCTCCCCGGCCCCGGGACACCGTCCCCAGCCTACGTCAGCTAGTGAAAGGCAGAGAGGGTTTATGGTGGTCTAGACCCTTCGGCAACAGCAGCAAGGGGTTTGGGTAGAAAAAATACCAAAGCCAGCTGTGGGAGCGACCCCGTCCCCGCTGCTCCTCTCCTGTCGGGGACAATTCCGGGACCCTTGATGAAACCTGTTGCTGCTGCTGCAGGAATCCTCCCTTGCCTGGTCTTGGTTTACAGAACGATGAACACAAGCCTTTAAACAATGAAAATATAAACCAACTCCCAAACTGCATTTCCCCTAACCCCACTCTTAGGAAATTCTAGTGCTAAAAATACAGGTTCCTTTGAATATATAATCGATAATAGATTCTATAAAAACATCTAAAGGAGCAGACTTGCTGAATTTATAAACCTTTTGTTCTTCCCTAGGTAGAACCTCCCTAGGAGGGAGGCTGAACTCAGAGGATCTAGAAGGGACCTCTACGTACTTGCTAGCTAATTATCACACTATACCTATGACCTACCCTAGACAGAAAATAGGAAAGAGAGAGAGAGAAACAGAGGGACGAAGGGGTGAGGAAATTGCACGTAGTCTATCGAGCCCTAAGCCACCAGGATCTCATGTCTTGGATGGGATTTAGCGGGTGCTCTGTTAGCCCTGAAGGAACGTAGGCCGTGTCCATTGCCACGGGGGGAAAAAAAAAAGACAATTCACAGTTATTCCTTTAAAAGCAAAAAAATAAGCAGTGTTCTATTTCTTCTCCTGAGGAAACTCATGGACTAGAGACTTCTGACGTGGCCTTTAAAGCTCTATCAAGCTGTTCCTGCGGTGTTGGTTTTTTCTCCCCGTGGTGTTTCTGTGAATAATCTTACAGTGAAGCTGGTAAAAGTCCCTGTGAATGTCTCGGTCTCTAGAAACTCTTGTCCCTTGTAAGTCCCAGCAGCTCTGGGGGAGCATCCTACTGAAGCCTGTGTGGGCTTTGGAGAGTGACTGGCCCCTTATAAGAGGGACGCCAGACTGCTCCAGTCGCTCACATCTGCTGGCAAAGAGCCGTCGCTGAGTTCAAACACCTCCTCCACATTGCCGGAGTTGGAGAGGTAATCGTTTGTCCCTTGGTGCCAGGGGTGCTGCAGGAAGGCCGTGGCCATGAAGGTTTCATCAAAGTCCAGGTCGTCGTGGTTGGCTTCGGTGAGGACGTGCTCCTGCCCCTGGGGAGAGGCGATGTGGTGCCCGTGTAGCATCAAGTCCAGGTCGCGTGTTATGGGGCTGATGGGAGGTGTGAGCTCCAGGTCCCCAAAAGTGGAGACGTCTCCATTCAGGATGGTGTTGAGGATGGCTTCCCAGTCAAGGCTGCCTTTCAGTGATGCCAGCTCAGTCTGCTCTTCCTGGGTCAGCAAGGCAGAGTTGGAAAGCCGAGGCGCCTTGGCCGTTTGCTCGGGCAAGGGCTGCTTGCGCTTGTGCCCTGCTTTGCCATCCGCTGGGTTCCAGGTCTGGTCACCGGTGACTTCTTCAAACTCCTTCAGCAGCTGCTGTAACTCCATGCTGACGTTGAGGCTGTTACTGGAGGCGCAAGCTGAAGTGGCCGGGCTGGCGACGCTCTGTGCTTCTTGCTGGGCGCTGTCGGTGACGGCCGGGTGGATCTGCACCGGGGGCATCCTCCGCTTTTTGAAGGCACCACTCTTGAGCCGGTCGGCGTATTGGGGGTCAAGCTTCCAAAACCCACCTTTCCCTCGCTCGCCCTTCTCCCGGGGCACCTTGATGAAGCCCTTGTTCAAGGAGAGGTTGTGTCGGATGGAGTTCTAGACCCAAAACAGGAAAAAACCAAGGCTGAACGTCCATTATCTTTGAAAGGTCGTGGAGGACAGGAGAGGTGCCCGAGGACTGGAGGAAAGCAAATGTCACTCTAATCCTCAAAAAGGGGCAGAAGGAGGACCCGGGAAACCATAGGCCAGGTGGCCTCAGCGAGTGGTTCTGAAGCCCTGAATGTGCCTGGAGTGATGCAACTAATTCGAAAGGAAACTCAGCTATTGGGTAAATGCCCCAGCGTTGGACTCCACAAAGCTAAGACTGTATTAAGAGATTGGATATGGTAGAGGTGGGTTTTTTTTGTGATGTTGCCTAGATACCTTTATGCTTATTTATCCATAACCCGTAGTGCTGAAGAGGAAAACCAAAGCTTGAACGCTTAGAGCTGTTGAAAAACATGCGCACACCCACACCGCACCCCCCCCCACCCCTGAAACCCCTCCTCCGGGCTGAAGCCCGGGTGTGTTGGCTCCTTTCCAAAGCACTCAGCTCCCACAGGGATATCTCCGTCTACCCCCAGAGTAGGGGTGGCATGACCTTTCCAGGCTGTCTTCATGTATGGGAATGAGGAGAGGGGATGAGAACACAGCCGAGAAGAGACCAAACCGAAGAGAGAAGAGACCTAAAAAAGTAGAGAAGAGACCAAAAAGAGAGAGGGAGGCAAGAGAAGCAATAAGAAAAAAAGAAAAAAAAAGGAGAAAAAACAAAAATGAAAAAAAAATAAAGAATAAAGAATAAATAAAAAGAAGAAAAAATAAATAAAAGAGAAAAAAGAAAAAAGAAAAAAGAAAAAGGAGAAATAGAAATAAAAAGTAGGAAAAAAAAGAAAAGAGAAAAAAGAATAAGGAATAATAATAAGACAAAAGAATAAAGAAAAAAGGAAAAAAGAAGAACAGAAAGCGCTGGGCTGCCAGAGGCCCTGGCGACCGCCCTGCGCAGGGAGAAGGTGGGCAGCCCCCGGGCAGGGGGTTTGCAGCGCCGTCGCCCTGCCCTGCCCGGGCGAGCACCGCTGCCGGGATCGCTGGCGTGCGGCGGGCGCGGGCTGCGAATAACCCGAGCAGAGGGACGAGCCTCCCGGGTCCCACCTGCCCTGCCACAGCCCAGAAAGCCCCCCGTGCCGGAGGTCCCGTCGTGTGCCAGAGGAGGGCAGCGAGCCAAGGTGGCTGGGAAAAGCCCCTGTGCTTCAGGCTGGCCCCAGAGCTGGCGAGCGTGGGGGCTGGCCCCTGCCCCCCGAGGGCACCCTTGTGCTGCCTGGGGACAGCAGCCCTATTTGACCTCTCTTGGGTTTCCCTCTGAGGCCTCACCGGCTCGTCACAGTGATGGAGCCTCCTTTGCCTGTCCCAGGGGTCAGGAGACCTGCCCTCTGCCCTGCTTGGAAAGCAGCAGCATTTCTGCTCTGGACCTCCCCAGTGAGGGATTTGCGCAACAACCTGCCTGGGGGTCGGCTCCGTCCCTCTCCTACACCTGCTCCTCAGCCCCCAGAGGCACTCGGCCTGGCGATTTCATGCGTGCTCAGCCCCGAGGGACTCGGGACCCCACGAGAGCGCCAGGAAGGTGGAGCTGGGCACAGAGACGCCTTCGCCCCAGCGCCAAGAGGGGCCGGAGGGACCAGCAGGCCAGTGGGTACCTCCCCGCTCCCAACACGGCCCCGGGCTCTCCCCTAGAATGGCTCCTTCCCTCCGCCGCCCTCGTGGCCGTGGCATTTCTGCACACCCAAGCTCTTTCCCGTTACAGCCCTTCCCCGCCGGCTGCCGGCACCGCTCTCCTGCCAGCGGGATCCAGCGTCCCCGCGGGACCTTGCCTTGCACCGTGGGGGCTGTGGAAAGCCCTCCCCAGCCCCGCGGGGAGAGGGGAGAAGGCAAGAAGTCTCCACATCTCGTACCTGCCAGTTGGGATCGGCGTGTCGGAAGTAGCAGAAGTTGTCAGTGATCCACTTGTAGATGGCGGAGAGGGTGATTTTGGGCTTCTGGCTGGCTTCCATCGCCATGCAGATGAGGGTGGCGTAGGAGTAGGGTGGCTTGATGTGTGGGTTGGTCTTGTAGTCGATGTCCTGCGCGAGCTGAGGGTGCGCGGCCATGGGGTGGTGCGCTGTCCTCAAGGTGGAGGAGGAGATGGGCTTGCAGGGAGTGTGGGGCATGCCCACACGTGCCGGGTCGGCGGCCGGGGGCGAGCACGGCGCGGCAGAGCTGAGGATGCTGTGACAGTCCTGGGGGTCCGGGTCACTGGGGCAGCAGGAGGACTTGCCCATGCAGGCGCTGATCGAGAAGTCCTGCAGCCACATGAGGCTGGTCAGGCTGTCGTCCAGGTCGTCCCAGTCCCCCACGCTGCCCTCCGGCCCTCCGTCCTTTCCTGCCTGCAGGCAGCGCAGCCACCCCTCAGCCATGCCTCGGCGCTTCGGCAGCTCCTGCTTTCACGGGGTGCACGTGAAGGGAAGGGAGGGGATGGGGCAGATCCTGCAACAGCAACAGGGAGAGGGTTGAGGCTCCCTGAAGCGCAGCTGCTCTCCGGCACCCGGGCAGGGCTGGCCCTGGGTGCTCTGGGTGCCGCTGGGCGAGACCCATCCCCAGGGTGCTGCGCTCCGGAGCCGCAACGCCTCCCCCGGGGTGCTTGAGCAGCCCCAAACTCAGGGAAATTCCCTCAAACCCCTGTGCCACGGTGTCACCCAGACCCCGGCGGGCCAGTGCTGCCCAACAAGCCTTCAGCCAAAGTAAGAAAGAAAAGAACCAGCCAAACCCCCCCTCAAACAGCCAAAATCCAGCCCTGCCATCCCGCAAAGCAAGAATGATTCTCCCACCTGCTGCTAGCAGGACAAAATCTCAGGCTACACCACCTCGCCAAAATATCTTAACGTTCCCCTCCTGCTACCAGCTTCCCTTGGTTTCCTGCTCTTTCTGCCTCTCCCTTCACCTAGCGCCCCTAAAACAACCCGGGGAGGGGGCACAGGCCCAGCCCAAGCACACCCTTACTCAGCGAGAGCCGGTGGATCCAGGCGTCCGTTATTCCCAGGCTGGGGCTGTGGTGTCCGGCTTCGCTGCCGGGCTGTGAGCCCAAACTCCCGTGTCTTTGGGCGAGGAGAGGCCCCTGAGGCCGAGGAGCCCAGCACCGGCTGCACTGGGGCAGCTGGGGCCGAGGGTTCCGTCATTCGAATGATGCTGCGACCAACAGTCAGGGGGTGTGGGCGGAGCGGAATCACCCGCTCTGCTCCCTCAAAACAGGCTTTTCCCCCCAGAATAAGGCTCAGCGGGGCGACAGCTTGTTTGGATGCCTGATCCCGTGTCACCACCCAGCCCTTGCACATTCCTGTGCCCCCAGTAAGGGAGAGCCCAGAAACCCTCACGGCAGTGGTTGGGGGGGAGCGGCGGAGGGAATGCAAATAACAGTAACACAGCTCCTGGCCCTGCGGTTGGTCCTCGCGTGGCCATGGGGAGGTGGAGGGGACCTGCCAGTTTGGGCTGAGACTCGGCTATTTGAGGGACGGAGCCCCGGGGTGGGGATGGGCAGGGTTGGGGTACGCGGGGAGGTGGCAGGGAGGATGCGGGATCCCACCGTACCCCACACCCAGTGCCAAATCCATCCCCAGCAATCCCAAACCCCACATCCTGGTGCCCCCCGTGGGGCTGGTGCAGGGGCAGCCCCAGCCCTTCCCTCCTGCCTGGGACCCCCCTCCACTTGTGACCCTGAGGAGCCCACAGCGACCAGGGCAAAGCTGAAGGGGGGAGGGGGGCTGGTAGAGCCCCAGATTCAAGGATGGGGCCTGCCTTTATTTAATTAGAAGGATTACAGACACATGTCTCTCTAAGAACTCCCCAAGCCCCACCACCGCCCGCCCAAGGGCTTTAACAGAGACCAGGGAGGGACCCCCAGCACCCCAACCGAGGGGGCCAAGAGCAGCCATGAAACCCAAGGGAAGCCGTTTCCTTTCCCCTTACACTGTAAGGCCTGCCCTTTGCGGGGTGGGGGGCTTCGGGGTGTCTCCGGGAAGGTTTAACCACCAGGCACTCCTCCTGCCCACTGCCCCACGGGGGAAGGACCCCCGAGAGCAAGGGGCAGGGGGGCGGCCAGACCCGCTCTCGGGGGCTGCTGCTGCCGCCAGTGGTGCGGACAACAAGGGCTTTTCCTGCCAGGACCCCCGGGGGTTTGGGCCAGACGAGCTGGAAGGGTCAAACCCTCTCCCCAGCACAGGGGCAGAGTCCCCTCTGCTCGCGCCCTTCCCCAGCGGCCGCAGGCTGGGAGCTGGCGGGTGCTGGGACCAGCCGTGGAGGAGGGAGGAGGCGACTCCCAGGGGAGCGGGAATCTCTGTCTCCCTTTTCAGCAGACCGACAGCCAGAAACCAACCCCAACCCTCAGTTTGCTGCCCTTCTAACAAGTCACCTCCCTCGGGAGCAGGGCCTGCCCCTGTAAAAGCACACCTGAAGGCAGCAAGAGCTCGAGGGCTTTCCTGAGCAGCCTGCAGCAAAGCACTTCAGGCCTCAGCGCTCCCATCCCCACCCTCCCCCTGCGCAGGGTGGGGCTGTCTGCGAGCGCCCCACTTGCCGCAAGGTGCTTCCCCCCACCACGCATCAGCCCCTCCATTCAAACCAAATTATAACCCCCCCTTACAGCCCTCCTCACCTTCAAGGCATCAGCTCCCAGCACGAGGTTTCTTCCCTGGCGCTGGAGGGATTTCTCTTCAGCGCTCCTCTTCTCCCCTTCCCCTCCAGGAAAGGTCCCCTCTGGGTGTCCTCATCCGTCCCCGCAGTGCCGGGGCCCCGGCGCCTGTGCCCACTGCCCGGCCACCCGCACCCCACGCCAGGAAGCTGCCGCTACCCCCGGCCAGGCTCTCCCGGCAGAGGTTTCGTTTGCATTTGCACCTTCTCCATCCTGGCAGGGCTCGGAGGAGGCAGGATTTCGGATGGGTCGGTAATGCGGGTTGAAAGGGATGTTGCGAAGTGTTTAGGAGTCTTGAAGCAGCTGGGCTGGTTTTGGGGAGGTGCAGGGGGACGGGTGGGTGGATGCTCCCAGCCAGAAAGGGTTTCCACCCACCGAGCCCCCAAGACCCCGACTGCCCTCGCCTTGTAACCACAGAACGACTCCGGACACTTTGTTGACATAAGATACCCTTTAATAAACGCGCTCTTCAAATCCAAAACACGCTCAAAGCAAAGCCGTGAGCAGCAATCTGGCTTCCTTCCTTCAATCCCTGCCGGGTGGATCCCTGGAGCAAGGGGCTGCCCTGCAAGGCAAGGGGCCGGTGCTTTTCACGCCACGCTGCCGGCACTGGCAGCTCCTGCCCACCCCTCGTCCCTGCTGGGTGGCCGAGGGCGGTGCTGGCGTCACCCACGCCAAAATCCCGTCTCTCCTGTGCCACGGCGGAGGATGCTCGTGGCTTTGCTCGCAGCACGCTGCATGGGCACAGCCTCCTCCCGGCTCCTCTCCATCGCCGTGCGCTCGCCGGCAGCCACGGTCCCTCTGAGCAAGCGTCAGGTGCCCGCACGCAGCCACCCCGCTCTGCAGCTGCCCCCTGAGCTTGCTGGGCCGCTCCTGCAGCCTTGGGGACACACAGCTCGGAGCGGCCAGAAAACCCTCCTGGTCGCCTCCCAGGACCTGCCTGTCCTGCCCCGACCCGCCCCGACCACAAGCACTGTTGCAGCCCTACACCAGGGGGCCTGGCCAGGCCTGCAGAGCTCTCCTTGTCCCCTTTGAAACCACGAGGAAGGTTGGGCTTTGGTAGACAAGCCACCGCTGGAGCATCAGACTGATGTTCCCTTCCCTGGACACCGTCCAGCCACACCGTGCCCCCGCCCCGCTCTGCCCCACCGCCAGGCCCCATGGCCGCCTCCCTGGGGCTGCCCAGGTCCTGGAGCCCTGGTGGAGCTGGGAGGAGGAGGAGGAGGGGGAGAGAGGGACAGAGCGGCAGAGAGGGGTGGGACAGGGCAGTGGGGGGGCCCCCACGCACCAACTGCCCCTGTTAATATACTGGTCATGGTGTCACGTGGTATGGAATGATCATCCCATTGGCCAATCAGGGTCAGCTGCCCCGGCCGTGGCCCCGCCCCTCCCAGCCCCCCACCCACACGGCAGAGCGTGGGAAGCTGGAAAGGTCCCTGACCACCGCAGTGAGGAGAATTAACCCCTTCTCAGCCAAAACCAGCGCAGTCGCCTCCCCTTATTCCGTACCATTCACACCATGCCCAGGTCTACACCATGTCAGAGCCTACATCAGGCTTGCAAAAGAAACAGCCTATGGGCCAGGCCAACCTGCCAAGACGTTCATGTTAGCTACCACACTGTGCACAAGGGCTCTTTGCCCCAACGCACCCCCACAGATCTGGAGAGGAATCCAGCAGAGAGGAAGATGAGGGCAGGGAAAGACTGCTCTCCCCTTCCTACCAAGTGCTCCTCTGCCTGATGACTCGCTCGCTCAGCATTTCGCTTGGAGCCTGCCTGGGTGACGATGGGTTCTTCATCACAAAGGCTGCATCTCTCATGGAAATCCTTCAGAGGAGAGAGAAAGGTTGGTGCCCTGCGAATGGGAAACCTCTGAAGGAGGGGGGTGAAGTCACTGCGGTGGGATAAAGCAGAGAGAAGGTGGCGGGTGTCATGAGCTAAAGGTGACTGAGGTGTTGCAGCAACAAGAGGGCAGTCCCAGAGGAGTCAATTGGGCGACTGCAGCACAAGGCAAAGGCTACAGAGGTGAAGATCTGCTTTGAGAGGCTGCAGCACAGCCGACCGATGAAGGGAAAATGCAGGGAAGTGGTGAGGACGTCATCAGGTAGAGCTGCCAACGGTAACTGTTTGCTGCAGCTCATGTCCTTGGAAGCAAATGATCACGTAGAGTGCAGGAAGCGGCTGTTGGCAACAGCTCCCATCCCAGTGAGACACCCCCATTGTCAGCTCCTGCACGGAACCTCATGCTTTGAGAGGCTGCAGCACAGCCGACCGATGAAGGGAAAATGCAGGGAAGTCATCGGGTAGAGCTGCCAACAGCAATTGTTTGCTGCAGCTCACTGCCTTGGAAGCAAACGATCAGGTATAGTCCCGCAAGCGGATGTTCGCAGCCACTCGCATCCGAGTGAGACACCCCCATCGTCAGCTCCTGCACGGAACCTCATGCTTTGAGAGACTGACGGGGGGAAGGTTGTTCTGAGGGAACGATGCTTCCTTTTCTCCGTTCTGTCCTCTTCTCCCAGCTCATCAGGGATCAAAACCCGAACTCAGGACCACGCAGGCAGTTGCACTCATTGATGAGAGAGAAGGAACAGCTTTCCCCGACTTTCTCTTCCTGCTCCTACAGCAGCGCTCTCTTCCTTTCTAGACATTCAGGCCCTGATCGTGCTTCAACGGGAGGCAACGGTGGGTTTACACTCCCAAGAGGGGACCTCAAACATCACCATTTGCATAAAACTGGCAGGGTACAGTTGCAGTTACGCGTGTGGATGGGCAGGAGCAGCATGAAATGGCCTCTGACACTGAAAGCAGCGCCATGGAAAGCTTAGGAAAGGTCCATCTCTTGACATTCTCAATAAAGATACAGTAAAAGCTCACCTCCTTCTGGAAGCTGCTGCACGTCACATGAACAACTTCAGAGCTCAGCAGGCACGTGCCATCTGCAGAGACAACGAACGTTGGACAACATTCCATACTCTCACCATGATGGAAACACCAGTTCACCATTTTTTCATCGCAACCTCTGGAAAGGTACAACCAAGTACCCATTTCCTTCATCACATCACTTACAACCTCTTTTAGAAAAGTGATGACCAAGTGTCGAAATTTTACCCCTGGGGCTATCGAGGTGCTGCGCTTTGAGCTTCAGCCCAGAGTCACTTCATCTGATCACCAGCACCACCTCACGGGCTGCGTTACAGAAGCACCCAACCCCCAGACCCAGCCGCCTGTCAGGCAGGTGTCACAACAGCACACACTTGGTCAGTACAACGTCATCACAGTTGGGTGGGTGGGGGGTTGGGGTGTTTTGGTTCGGTTGGGTTTTTGCGTGACAAACAGTGAACAGGAGAACCAATAAATGGCATTTGAGCTCGGTTTAAGCTTATCACTACTCAAAGCCGTGTAATACCTACCAAAATTATAGGTGCTTGGGTGAAAACACAGCTCAGGTTGTGGGTAAGAAGGAGGAACTCTCCAGCTTAGGCTGCGCTCCTGCACCACAACATCCAGAAGGAGGTTTGGAGCAGTTGTGCTTGTCACAGCGTCCAGTGACCACAGTGCAAAATAGGGGCAGTCCTGAAGGGATTCTTCTGGCCTGAAAGAAAACAAGTGCAGAAGCTAAACGCCGACTTCCCAATGAATTATGGGGAGGGATACTGAAACCAGCTTCATAAAAACCTACCTTAGTGAGCCTGGCTTTTGCGCCTGATACCAGCAGTCAAAGTCAAATACACCCAAATAAGTAGATGGTTTTCCCTGGCCAAGTGTATTCACTTGCCAGCTGAAGATGGAGACACTGGTGTCAGGAGATATGACTGGAAAAGACAAGACGTTGTTTCTTAGTGGGAGAAAATACAGTCTCTCTGATATTTTTAAAACATCACTTTCTAGTTTGGCTTCATCCTATTACAGCACTCATGAAACACAACACTTTGCTAAGAATAATTTTAAACATTTACACCATAGCAAACATCTCTGTGATAGGTTTCAGTCATACTGGCCCCTTTTCGAGTTCAGATTGTATCCATCCTAAGACAAATCCAATACACAATTATCAGCTAATCAAGTTTTCCATACAGTAAGAGTGGATCAAGAGATTTAGGAAAATAAAAAATAAAACAAGCCCAACAAGTTAGCCTACACAGATATTGAAGACTTTCAGGCTGTGGGTATGGAACAGCATTCACTGCTTGGATTCCAAAACCATTTCGTTTAGAGTCACCAAACAGGGACATCAGGAACAAACCTTCATCAACGCTGCCTTCTCTGGCTGCGCGGTTGGGAAAGGTTTCTACAGCCCGACAGCTGAGTAACTTGGCCTTGCTGCCCTGCCCTCTCAAGGGAAAGGCTCCACCCGTCAGATCCAAACTGTTCTTTTCAACACAGGATGCCAAACCCTGCGGAAAAAATCACAGGCGAGAGAAAGGTCATTCTGAGAGAAAAGCAGACATTACACCTCAGTAGGAAAGAATGTCCATGTCTAATAGAACCTGCATATTGTACTGTATCTCCCCCAGGCGCTTAATCTGATGGCAAAGAGAAACTACAGCTGACACGCAAGAGAACTGAGTGTCAAACCATAACGGGTAAGTTTGGCCGTAAAAGCTTTGCACATTGTCAAAATTCACATTATTGGTTCTGAATGTGTTTTGCAGAATTCCTTGCAACATCCAGATTTCTTCACAAACCTACATATTTATCTAGAAAGAGAGATCTGAAATAATGCCATACATAGGCATGCAAAGCGCTTTGCTCCATGACTTGATCACAGAACTGATGAAGTTAGAGGAGTCGTGGCCTTCCAGCAGCCAAAGCTCTCTTGCGAGGCGTTATCGATAGGCACACACCGCTAGAGTGAAAGCCCATCCCTCGGGAGTAGCCATGAGAACGTCTTCCTGAGTCACACTCTTCTCTCAAACCATGTCAGCTCCTGCCAGCTCCTCCTCTCACCTCCTCAGGGACTAAAGGGTGAAATATGCCTCCCTGCCTTCACCAAGTGCAGCCAACAGCAAAACAACCCGGCGGACATGGCATGCACGTGGGCAAGGCGTTTAGGGGCACGAATTCCTACAGAGTCAGCCAACTACTTTGAGACCTACAGAAACTCCAGCAGGATTGTGTGGAACCTCTGAGACCACCAATTGCTAAGCAAGCATTGGCTGAAATACTGTCTTTCCAAATACAGCAGTTGGTCAAATGCTCTACCCTACAACACATGGGTATTACTCAGCCCTCAGCCCCACCGCCCTCCTCCCGCTCCCACATCTGGCCACCTCTGAGGCCACAGCCCCCCCGCCCCCTAACCCCCCATATTTGGCCACACGCGTCGCCCACAGGCACAATCGACATCACAATGGGCTCCTGCTGCCAAGAGCCACCTCGCTGTCGCTCGGGCCCTATAAAAGCAGGGCCCTGCAGCTGGCCCACACCGCGCCGGGCTCTCAGGCCCTCGCGTGCCCGGCGTGCGGGAAGGGAGAGGAGCCAGAGCAGCGAGGCCGAGGGCTGCCCGCCTCTGCGCGCACGCCACGGAGCCCCTCCCCGCACCCGCGCAGGAGGAAGGCCTGTCCCGGGAGGAGGAAGCAGAGGCAGCGGAGGGGGAGGAACAACACCAGCCCCCGCGGCGTGAGCGCCATCGACCCCGCACCTCCGATGGACGCCGTGCAGCGCGTGTCTCCGGAGCCCCCAGGGAACGCCGTGGGGCCTGCGCATGCCTGCCTGCCTGCCAGGGAGCGGCCGCAGCGACGAGGCGGTAACTGCCCTGAAAGTGATGCTTTGGGACTTAAACCTGATCCTTTGACTATCAGAAGATGGCCATAGGCCATAAACGTGGGGGTTTGGGACCCTAAAAACGACACTTTAATCCTTAATAGAGGGATTTGCACCCTATAAGTGAGGGTTTGGGACCTAAAAATGAGGCACTGAGCGTTAAAAGAGAGGTTCAGTCTACATCCAAGTGCAGCTTTGGGCGTTTGAAAATGAGACCTTGCGAGTTAAAAGAGGGCTTTAGGTCCTAAAAGTGAGGGTTTGCTGTTAAAAATGAGGCTTTGAGCGTTAAAACCGGTTTGGCCCCTAAAAGTGAGATTTGCAGTCTTACTCTAAAAGGCTTTGAGGTTAAAAGAGGCTTCGGGTGCTTTAAAGTGCGTCTTTGGGAGGTATAAATGAGGCATTGAGCAGTAAAAGAGGGGTTTGGGCAAAGAAAGTGAGGTTTTGGCTGTTAAAAATGAGGCTTTGAGCATAAAACTGGGGTTTGGACCCTAAAAAGTGACGTTTGCGGTCCTAACTATAAGGCTTTGACCATTAAAAGAGGGGTTTGGATGCTTTAAAGTAAGTCTTTGGGACGTGAAAATGAGGGTATGTCCCTAAAAAGGAGGGGTTTGGAGCCTAAAAGTGAGGGTTTGGGATCTAAAATACAGGCTTTGGCCGTAAAAGAGGGCTTTGGCCATTAATAATGATGTTTTGGTACTTGGAAGTGAAGGCCTGGATGCTAAAAGCAGGGGTTTTGGACCTAAAAATGAAGCACTGAGCATTAAAAGAGGGGTTTGGATGCTGAAAGTGAAGGTTTGGAACTTAAAAAAGAGGGTTTGTCCCTGAAAAGGAGGGATTTGGACCCTAAAAGTGAGGTTTGCATTCCTATCTATAAGGGTTTGAGGTTAGAAGTGAGAGATTGGGTGCTTTAAAGTGAGTCTTTAGGACCTGAAAATGAGGGTACGTCCCTAAAAAGGAGGGGCTTGGATGCTAAAAGTGAGGGTTTGGGAACTAAAACCGACATTTTAATCCTTATTAGAGGGGTTTGGACCCTAAAAGTGAGGGTTTGGGACCTAAAAACGACACTTTAATCCTTATTAGAGGGCTTTGGACCCTAGAAGTGATGGTTTGTAACCTGAAAATGAGGCACTGAGCATTAAAAGAGGGGTCTGGACGCTGAAAGTTAAGGTTTGGATGATAAAAATGAGGCTTTGAGCCGTAAAAGAGGGCTTTGGCCATTAATAATGTTGGTTTGGTACCTGAAAGTGAAGGCATGGATGCTAAAAGCAGTGGGTTTGGACCTAAAAATGAGGCACTGAGCATTAAAAGAAGGGTTTGGACGCTGAAAGTGAAGGTTTGGAACTTAAAAAATGAGGCTTTGAGCCTTGAAAGAGGGGTTTGGACTCTAAAAATTACTATTTGGAACAAAACAGTGATGGTTTGACCATAAAAAGTCCAAGTTCGATGCTAAAAATGAGGGTTTGTGACCTAAAAATGAGGCAGTGAGCGTTAAATGAGGGGTTTGGGTAATAGAAGTAAGGGTTTGGAGTTTGAAAATGAGGGTTTGTTCCTGAAAAGGAGGGATCTGGACCCTAAAAGTGAGGGTTTGGGATCTAAAACTGAGGCACTGTGCATTTAAAAGAGGGGTTTGGACCCTGAAAGTGAAGCTTTGGAACTTGAAAATGAAGCTTTGAGAGTTAAAAGAGATCTTTGGGTCCTAAAAGTGAGGTTTTTGCTGTTAATAATGAGGCTTTGAGCGTAAAACCGGGGTTTGGACCCTAAAAATGAGGTTTGCATTCCTATCTATAAGGGTTTGAGGTTAGAAGTGAGAGATTGGGTGCTTTAAAGTGAGTCTTTAGGACCTGAAAATGAGGGTATGTCCCTAAAAAGGAGGGGTTTGGAGCCTAAAAGTGAGGGTTTGGGAACTAAAAACGACACTTTAATCCTTATTAGAGGGCTTTGGACCCTAAAAGTGAGGGTTTGGGACCTAAAAATGAGGCTTTGAGCCTTGAAAGAGGGCCATGGCCATTAATAATGATGGTTTGGTACCTGAAAGTAAAGGCCTGGATGCTAAAATCAGGGGTTTGTGACCTAAAAATGAGGCACTGAGCATTAAAAAAGGGGTTTGGACCCTGAAAGTGCAGCTTTGGGTGTTAAAACTGAGGCTTTGAGTGTTAAAAGTGGGCTTTAGGTCCTAAAAGTGATGGTTTGGCTGTTAAAAATGAGGCACTGAGCTTTAAGAGAGAGGTTTGGACCCTAGCAGTGAGGTTTGTGGTCCTAACTATAAGGCTTTGAGCATTAAAAGCGGGGTTTGGGTGTTTTAAAGTAAGTCTTTGGGACGTGAAAATGAGGGTATGTCCCTAAAAAGGAGGGGTTTGGAGCCTAAAAGTGAGGGTTTGGGATCTAAAATAGAGGCTTTGAGCCTTGAAAGAGGGATTTGGATGTTAAAAATGAGATTTTGCTACATAAAAGTACGGGGTTTGGATGCTAAAAATGAGGGTTTGGGAACTAAAAGTGAGGCTTTGAGCCTTGAAAGAGGGGTTTGGACGCTGAAAGTGAGGTTTGTGGTCCCAACTATAAGTCTTTGATGTTAAAAGAGGGGTTTGGGTGTTTTAAAGTGAGTCTTTGGATGCTGAAAATGAGGCTTTGAGCCTGAAAAGAGGGCTTTGGCCATTAATAATGATGGTTTGGTTCCTGAAAGTGAAGGCCTGGATGCTAAAAGCAGGGGTTTGTGACCTAAAAATGAGGCAGTGAGCGTTAAAAGAAGGGTTTGGATACTGAAAGTGAAGGTTTGGGACCTAAAAATGAGGCTTTAATCCTTAATAGAGGGATTTGGACCCTAGAAGTGACGGTTTGTAACCTAAAAACGAGGCACTGAGCATTAAAAGAGGGGTCTGGACGCTGAAAGTTAAGGTTTGGATGATAAAAATGAGGCTTTGAGCCGTAAAAGAGGGCTTTGGCCATTAATAATGTTGGTTTGGTACCTGAAAGTGAAGGCATGGATGCTAAAAGCAGTGGGTTTGGACCTAAAAATGAGGCACTGAGCATTAAAAGAAGGGTTTGGACGCTGAAAGTGAAGGTTTGGAACTTAAAAAATGAGGCTTTGAGCCTTGAAAGAGGGGTTTGGACTCTAAAAATTACTATTTGGAACAAAACAATGATGGTTTGACCATAAAAAGTCCAAGTTCGATGGTAAAAATGAGGGTTTGTGACCTAAAAATGAGGCAGTGAGCGTTAAAAGAAGGGTTTGGGTAATAGAAGTAAGGGTTTGGAGTTTGAAAATGAGGGTTTGTTCCTGAAAAGGAGGGATCTGGACCCTAAAAGTGAGGGTTTGGGATCTAAAACTGAGGCACTGTGCATTTAAAAGAGGGGTTTGGACCCTGAAAGTGAAGCTTTGGAACTTGAAAATGAAGCTTTGAGAGTTAAAAGAGATCTTTGGGTCCTAAAAGTGAGGTTTTTGCTGTTAAAAATGAGGCACTGAGCGTAAAACCGGGGTTTGGACCCTAAAAATGAGGTTTGCATTCCTATCTATAAGGGTTTGAGGTTAGAAGTGAGAGATTGGGTGCTTTAAAGTGAGTCTTTAGGACCTGAAAATGAGGGTATGTCCCTAAAAAGGAGGGGTTTGGAGCCTAAAAGTGAGGGTTTGGGAACTAAAAACGACACTTTAATCCTTATTAGAGGGCTTTGGACCCTAAAAGTGAGGGTTTGGGACCTAAAAATGAGGCTTTGAGCCTTGAAAGAGGGCCATGGCCATTAATAATAATGGTTTGGTACCTGAAAGTGAAGGCCTGGATGCTAAAATCAGGGGTTTGTGACCTAAAAATGAGGCACTGAGCATTAAAAAAGGGGTTTGGACCCTGAAAGTGCAGCTTTGGGTGTTAAAACTGAGGCTTTGAGTGTTAAAAGAGGGCTTTAGGTCCTAAAAGTGATGGTTTGGCTGTTAAAAATGAGGCACTGAGCTTTAAGAGAGAGGTTTGGACCCTAGCAGTGAGGTTTGTGGTCCTAACTATAAGGCTTTGAGCATTAAAAGCGGGGTTTGGGTGTTTTAAAGTAAGTCTTTGGGACGTGAAAATGAGGGTATGTCCCTAAAAAGGAGGGGTTTGGAGCCTAAAAGTGAGGGTTTGGGATCTAAAATAGAGGCTTTGAGCCTTGAAAGAGGGATTTGGATGTTAAAAATGAGATTTTGCTACATAGAAGTACGGGGTTTGGATGCTAAAAATGAGGGTTTGGGAACTAAAAGTGAGGCTTTGAGCCTTGAAAGAGGGGTTTGGACGCTGAAAGTGAGGTTTGTGGTCCCAACTATAAGTCTTTGATGTTAAAAGAGGGGTTTGGGTGTTTTAAAGTGAGTCTTTGGATGCTGAAAATGAGGCTTTGAGCCTGAAAAGAGGGCTTTGGCCATTAATAATGATGGTTTGGTTCCTGAAAGTGAAGGCCTGGATGCTAAAAGCAGGGGTTTGTGACCTAAAAATGAGGCAGTGAGCGTTAAAAGAAGGGTTTGGATACTGAAAGTGAAGGTTTGGAACTTAAAAATGAGTTTTTGAAGCTTAATAGAGGGGTTTGGACCCTAAAAGTGAGGGTTTGGGACCTAAAAATGAGGCTTTAATCCTTAATAGAGGGATTTGGACCCTAGAAGTGATGGTTTGTAACCTAAAAATGAGGCACTGAGCATTAAAAGAGGGGTCTGGACGCTGAAAGTTAAGGTTTGGATGATAAAAATGAGGCTTTGAGCCGTAAAAGAGGGCTTTGGCCATTAATAATGTTGGTTTGGTACCTGAAAGTGAAGGCATGGATGCTAAAAGCAGTGGGTTTGGACCTAAAAATGAGGCACTGAGCATTAAAAGAAGGGTTTGGACGCTGAAAGTGAAGGTTTGGAACTTAAAAAATGAGGCTTTGAGCCTTGAAAGAGGGGTTTGGACTCTAAAAATTACTATTTGGAACAAAACAATGATGGTTTGACCATAAAAAGTCCAAGTTCGATGGTAAAAATGAGGGTTTGTGACCTAAAAATGAGGCAGTGAGCGTTAAAAGAAGGGTTTGGGTAATAGAAGTAAGGGTTTGGAGTTTGAAAATGAGGGTTTACGTTCCTGAAAAGGAGGGATCTGGACCCTAAAAGTGAGGGTTTGGGATCTAAAACTGAGGCACTGTGCATTTAAAAGAGGGGTTTGGACCCTGAAAGTGAAGCTTTGGAACTTGAAAATGAAGCTTTGAGAGTTAAAAGAGATCTTTGGGTCCTAAAAGTGAGGTTTTTGCTGTTAATAATGAGGCTTTGAGCGTAAAACCGGGGTTTGGACCCTAAAAATGAGGTTTGCATTCCTATCTATAAGGGTTTGAGTTTAGAAGTGAGAGTTTGGGTGCTTTAAAGTGAGTCTTTAGGACCTGAAAATGAGGGTATGTCCCTAAAAAGGAGGGGTTTGGAGCCTAAAAGTGAGGGTTTGGGAACTAAAAACGACACTTTAATCCTTATTAGAGGGCTTTGGACCCTAAAAGTGAGGGTTTGGGACCTAAAAATGAGGCTTTGAGCCTTGAAAGAGGGCCATGGCCATTAATAATGATGGTTTGGTACCTGAAAGTAAAGGCCTGGATGCTAAAATCAGGGGTTTGTGACCTAAAAATGAGGCACTGAGCATTAAAAAAGGGGTTTGGACCCTGAAAGTGCAGCTTTGGGTGTTAAAACTGAGGCTTTGAGTGTTAAAAGAGGGCTTTAGGTCCTAAAAGTGATGGTTTGGCTGTTAAAAATGAGGCACTGAGCTTTAAGAGAGAGGTTTGGACCCTAGCAGTGAGGTTTGCGGTCCCAACTATAAGTCTTTGATGTTAAAAGTGGTGTTTGGGTGTTTTAAAGTGAGTTTTGGGGACCTGAAAATGAGGCACTGAGCGTTAAAAGAGGGTTTTGGACCCTGAAAGTTTGGCTTTGAGTGTTAAAACTGAGGCTTTGAGTGTTAAAACAGGGCTTTAGGTCCTAAAAGTGAGGGTTTGGCTCTTAGAAATGAGGCATTGAATTTTAAAACCAAGGTTTGGACCCTAGCAGTGAGGTTTGTGGTCCTAACTATAAGGCTTTGATGTTAAAAGAGTGGTTTGGGTGTTTTAAAGTGAGTCTTTGGGTGCTGAAAATGAGGCTTTGAGCCTGAAAAAAGGGCTTTTAGGGTCCAAACCTTTCCTTCAGCCTCATAGCCTCGTTTTTAGGTCCCAAACCCTCGCTTTTACAGTTCAAACCCCTCTTTTATCACGCAAAACCTCATTTTTAACTCCCAAAGCGTCACTTTTACCATCCAAACCCCACTTTTAAGCCTCAAAGCCTCATTTCTAGGTTCCAGAGTTTCACTTTTAGCATCCCAACCCTCACCCTTAGATACCAAATCCTCATTTTTAATGTCCAAAGCCCTCTTTTCACTTGCAAAGCCTCATATTTAGGTCCCAAACCCTCACTTTTAGGGTCCAAACCCCTCTTTTATCGCACAAAGCCACATTCTTGGGGTCCAAACCCTCACTTTTAGGGTCCAAAAGCCTCTTCTAAGACTCAGAGTCTCAGTTTTAAATCCCAAAGCTCCACTTTTAAGATACAAATCCCTCTTTTAATGTTCAAAGCCTCATTTTGAACGACCCAAATCCTCACTTTTACAGTCCAGGCCCCTCCTTTTGGGGGGCAAACCCTCATTTTCACGTCCCAAAGACTCACATAAAAGCACCCAAGGCCCTCTTTTATCATCAAAGCCTTATAGTTAGGACCGCAAACCTCACTGTTAGGGTCCAAACCCATTTCATAGCTCAAAGCCTCATTTTTATCATCCAAGCCATCACTTCCAGGGTCCAAACCACTGTTTCACAGCTCAAAGCCTCACTTTCAGGGACAAACCCCTTTTTTAACGCTCAGTGCCTAATTTTTAGCTCCCAAAGCCTCACTTTCAGGGTCCAAACCCCTCATAATGCTCAAAGCCTCACTTTTAGGGTCCACACCTTTCCTTTAGCCTCATAGCCTCATTTTTAGGTCCCAAACCTTCGCTTGTAGGGTCTAAACCCCTCTTTTAATGCTCAGTGCCTCATTTTTAGTGCCAAGCCCTCACTTTCAGGGTCCAAACCCTTCTCTTAATGTTCAAAGCCGCCTTTTTAACACACAAATCCTCACTGTTAGAGTCCAAACCCCTCTTTTATCACTCAACATCTCATTTTTGCATTCCAAACCTTCACTTTCAGGAGCCACAGCCCACTTTGACGGCTAAAAGATTCATTTTAAGGACCCAAATCCCCACTTTTAGGGTCCAAACACCTCTTTTAACAATTAAAGCCCCATATCTAGGTGCGATTCCCTCACTTGTATGGATCCAAACCCATCTATTACAAACTCAAAGCCTCATTTTGACCTACCAGACCCTCAGTTTTAGGGCCCAAACCTGACTTTTAGGCTCAGAGACTCACGTTTAGGTCCCAAACCCTCACTTATACAGTCCAGGCCCCTCCTTTTGGGGGGCAAACCCTCATTTTCCGGTCCCAAAGACTCACTTTAAAGCACCCAAGCCCCTCTTTTATCATCAAAGCCTTACAGTTAGGACCGCAGACCTCACTTTCAGGGTCCTAACCACTGTTTTACAGCTCAAACCCTCACTTTCAGGGTCCAAACCCCTCTTTTAATGCTCAGAGCCTCAATTCTAGGTCCCAAACCCATCCTAATTAGGGTCAAAGGTTCATTTGCAGGTCGCAAAGCCTCATTTTTCTGGTCCAAACCCCTCTTTTAACGCTCAGTGCCTCATTTTAGGTCCCAAACCCTCACTTTCAAGGTCCAAACCCCTCTTTTAATGCTCAAAGCCTCAATTCTAGGTCCCAAACCCATCCTAATTAGGGTCAAAGGTTCACTTGCAGGTCGCAAAGCCTCATTTTTCTGGTCCAAACCCCCCTCTTAATGTCAAAGCCTCAGTTTTAGATCCCAATGCCTTGTTTTATTGTCCAAAGCCCTCCTTTAAATCTTGAAGTCTCAGGTTTTGTTCTCAAAGCATCATTTTTCTGATCCTAACCCCTCTTTTAATGCTCAAACCCTCATTTTGAGGTCACAAACCCTCAGTTTTACCATCCAAATGCCTATTTTTTTAAACCCAAGCCTCAATTTTGGCTCCCAAACTCTCACTACTATGGTTCAAACCCATCCTTTGTAGCATCAAACCCTCATTTTTAGGTCCCAAAGCATCACTTTTACCATCCAAACCCCACTTTTAAGCCTCAAAGCCTCATTTCTAGGTTCCAGAGTTTCACTTTTAGCATCCCAACCCTCACCCTTCGATACCAAATCCTCATTTTTCATGTCCAAAGCCCTCTTTTCACTTGCAAAGCCTCATATTTAGGTCCCAAACCCCTCCTTTTTAGGGACATACCCTCATTTTCAGGTCCTAAAGACTCACTTTAAAGCACCCAATCTCTCACTTTTAACCTCAAACCCTTATAGATAGAAATGCAAACCTCACTTTTAGGGTCCAAAACCCTATTTTAAGCTTCAAAGTCTCATTTTTAAGTTCCAAACCTTCACTTTCAGCGTCCAAACCCCTCTTTTAATGCTCAGTGCTTCATTTTTAGGTCCAAAACCCCTGCTTTTAGCATCCAGGCCTTCACTTTCAGGTACCAAAACATCATTATTAATGGCCAAAGCCCTCTTTTAAGGCTCAAAGCCTCTATTTTAGATCCCAAACCCTCACTTTTAGTCTCCAAACCCCTCCTTTTGGTGGGCAAACCCTCATTTTCACGTCCCAAAGACTTACTTTAAAGCACCCAAACCCCTCTTTTAATGCTCAAAGCCTTATAGTTAGGACCACAAGCCTCACTGCTAGGGTCTAAACCTCTCTCTTAAAGCTCAGTGCCTCATTTTTAACAGCCAAACCCTCACTTTTAGGACCTAAAGCCCTCTTTTAACACTCAAAGCCTCAGTTTTAACACCCAAAGCCGCACTTTCAGGGTCCAAACCCCTCTTTTAATGCTCAGTGCCTCATTTTTAGGTCACAAACCCCTGATTTTAGCATCCAGGCCTTCACTTTCAGGTACCAAACCATTATTATTAATGTCAAAGCCCTCTTTCAAGGCTCAAAGCCTCATTCTTAGGTCCCAAGCCCTCACTTTTAGGGGCCAAACCCTCTAATAAGGATTAAAGTGTCGTTTTTAGTTCCCAAACCTTCACTTTTAGCATCCAAACCCCTCCTTTTTAGGGACATACCCTCATTTTCAGGTCCTAAAGACTCACTTTAAAGCACCCAATCTCTCACTTTTAACCTCAAACCCTTATAGATAGGAATGCAAACCTCACTTTTAGGGTCCAAAACCCTATTTTAAGCGTCAAAGTCTCATTTTGAAGTTCCAAACCTTCACTTTCAGCGTCCAAACCCCTCTTTTAATGCTCAGTGCTTCATTTTTAGGTCCCAAACCCTCACTTCTAGGGTCCAAATCCCTCTGTTAAGGATAAAAGCCTCATTTTTAGGTCCCAAACCATCACTTTTAGGGTCCAAACCCCTCTAATAAGGATTAAAATGTCGGTTTTAGTTCCCAAACCCTCACTTTTAGCATCCAAACCCCTCCTTTTTAGGGACATACCCTCAATTTCAGGTCCTAAAGACTCACTTTAAAGCACCCAATCTCTCACTTTTAACCTCAAACCCTAATAGACAGGAATGCAAACCTCACTTTTAGGGTTCAAATCCCTCCTTTCCAGGGACAAACCCTCTTTTTTAAGTTCCAAACCTTCACTTTCAGCATCCAAACCCCTCTTTTAATGCTCAGTGCTTCATTTATAGGTCCAAAACACCTCCTTTTAGCATCCAGGCCTTCACTTTCAGGTACCAAACCATCATTATTAATGGCCAAAGCCCTCTTTTACGGCCAAAGCCTCTATTTTAGATCACAAACCCTCACTTTAGGCTCCAAACCCCTCCTTCTTAGGGACATACCCTCATTTTCACGTCCCAAAGCGTTAAAAGAGGGGTTTGGGTAATAGAAGTAAGGGTTTGGAATTTAAAAAAGAGGGTTTGTCCCTGAAAAGGAGGGGTTTGGACCCTAAAAGTGAGTCTTTGGGTGCTGAAAATGAGGCTTTGAGCCTGAAAAGAGGGATTTGGCAATAAATGTGAGGGTTTGGACTTGAAAAAGGAGGGTTTTGCGCCTTAAAGGAGGGGTTTGGAACTTGAAAGTGAAGGTTTGGAACTTGAAAATGAAGCTTTGAGAGTTAAAAGAGATCTTTGGGTTCTAAAAGTGAGGTTTTTGCTGTTAAAAATGAGGCACTGAGCGTAAAACCGGGGTTTGGACCCTAAAAGTGAGGTTTGCAGTCCTAACTATAAGGCTTTGATGTTAAAAGAGTGGTTTGGGTGCTTTAAAGTGAATTTTGGGGACCTGAAAATGAGGGTATGTCCCTAAAAAGGAGGGGTTTGGACCCTAAAAGTGAGCAATTGGGACCCAAAATTGAGGCTTTGAGCCTAAAAGACAGGTTTGGACCCTAAAAGTGAGGGTTTGGGATCTAGAAATGAGGCTTTGAGCCTTGAAAGAGGGCTTTGGCCATTAATAATGATGGTTTGGTACCTGAAAGTGAAGGCCTGGATGCTAAAAGGAAGGGTTTCTGAACTAAAAATGAGGCACTGAGCATTAAAAGAGGGGTTCGGACCCTGAAAGTGAAGGTTTGGAACTTAAAAAATGAGGCTTTGAGGCTTAAAAACGAGGGGCTGGACTCTAAAAGTCATGATTTGTACTACAATGAGAGTTTGACAATTAAAAGTCGGGGTTCAGTGCTAAGAGTGAGGGTTTTGGACCTAAAAATGAGGCACTGAGCGTTAAAAGAGAGGTTTGGACCCTGAAAGTGCCGCTTTGGGTGTTAAAACCAAGGCTTTGGGAGTTAAAAGAGGGCTTTAGGTCCTAAAAGTGAGGGTTTGCTGTTAAAAATGAGGCTTTGAGCGTTAAAACTGGGGTTTGGACCCTAAAAAGTGAGGTTTGCGGTCCTAACTATAAGGCTTTGAGCATTAAAAGAGGGGTCTGGGTGCTTATATGTAAGTCTTTGGGACGTGAAAATGAGGGTATGTCCCTAAAAAGGAGGGGTTTGGAGCCTAAAAGTGAGGTTTGCAGTCCCAGCTATAAGTCTTTGATATTAAAAGGGGGGTTTGGGTGTTTTAAAGTGAGTCGTTGGGTGCTGAAAATGAGGCTTTGAGCCTTAAAAGAGGGCTTTGGCCATTAATAATGATGGTTTGGTTCCTGAAAATGAAGGCCTGGATGCTAAAAGCAGGGGTTTGTAACCTAAAAATGAGGCACTGAGCATTAAAAGAGGGGTTTGGACGCTGAAAGTGAAGGTTTGGAACTTAAAAAGTGAGGCTTTGAGCCTTGAAAGAGGGGTTTGGACTCTAAAAATTACTATTTGGAACAAAACAATGATGGTTTGACCATAAAAAGTCCAAGTTCGATGGTAAAAATGAGGGTTTGTGACCTAAAAATTAGGCAGTGAGCGTTAAAAGAAGGGTTTGGGTAATAGAAGTAAGGGTTTGGAGTTTGAAAATGAGGGTTTACGTTCCTGAAAAGGAGGGATCTGGACCCTAAAAGTGAGGGTTTGGGATCTAAAACTGAGGCACTGTGCATTTAAAAGAGGGCTTTGGACCCTGAAAGTGAAGCTTTGGAACTTGAAAATGAAGCTTTGAGAGTTAAAAGAGATCTTTGGGTCCTAAAAGTGAGGTTTTTGCTGTTAAAAATGAGGCACTGAGCGTAAAACCGGGGTTTGGACCATAAAAGTGAGGTTTGCATTCCTATCTATAAGGGTTTGAGGTTAGAAGTGAGAGTTTGGGTGCTTTAAAGTGAGTCTTTAGGACCTGAAAATGAGGGTATGTCCCTAAAAAGGAGGGGTTTGGAGCCTAAAAGTGAGGGTTTGGGAACTAAAAATGAGGCACTGAGCATTAAAAGAGGGGTCTGGACGCTGAAAGTTAAGGTTTGGATGATAAAAATGAGGCTTTGAACCTTAAAAGAGGGCCATGGCCATTAATAATGATGGTTTGGTTCCTGAAAGTGAAGGCCTGGATGCTAAAATCAGGGGTTTGTGACCTAAAAATGAGGCACTGAGCATTAAAAGAAGGGTTTGGATGCTGAAAGTGAAGGTTTGGAACTTAAAAATGAGTTTTTGGACCTTAATAGAGGGGTTTGGACCCTAAAAATTACTATTTGGAAAAAAACGATGATGGTTTGACCATAAAAAGTCCGGGTTCGATGCTAAAAGTGAAGGTTTGTGACCTAAAAGAGGGGTTTGGGTAATAGAAGTAAGGGTTTGGAATTTAAAAAAGAGGGTTTGTCCCTGAAAAGGAGGGGTTTGGACCCTAAAAGTGAGTCTTTGGGTGCTGAAAATGAGGCTTTGAGCCTGAAAAGAGGGATTTGGCAATAAATGTGAGGGTTTGGACTTCAAAAAGGAGGGTTTTGCGCCTTAAAGGAGGGGTTTGGAACTTGAAAGTGAAGGTTTGGAACTTGAAAATGAAGCTTTGAGAGTTAAAAGAGATCTTTGGGTTCTAAAAGTGAGGGTTTGGCTGTTAAGAATGAGGCTTTGAGCATAAAACCGGGGTTTGGACCCTAAAAGTGAGGTTTGCAGTCCTAACTATAAGGCTTTGATGTTAAAAGAGTGGTTTGGGTGCTTTAAAGTGAGTTTTGGGGACCTGAAAATGAGGGTATGTCCCTAAAAAGGAGGGGTTTGGACCCTAAAAGTGAGCAATTGGGACCCAAAATTCAGGCTTTGAGCCTAAAAGACAGGTTTGGACCCTAAAAGTGAGGGTTTGGGATCTAGAAATGAGGCTTTGAGCCTTGAAAGAGGGCTTTGGCCATTAATAATGATGGTTTGGTACCTGAAAGTGAAGGCCTGGATGCTAAAAGGAAGGGTTTCTGAACTAAAAATGAGGCACTGAGCATTAAAAGAGGGGTTCGGACCCTGAAAGTGAAGGTTTGGAACTTAAAAAATGAGGCTTTGAGGCTTAAAAACGAGGGGCTGGACTCTAAAAGTCATGATTTGTACTACAACGAGAGTTTGACAATTAAAAGTCGGGGTTCAGTGCTAAGAGTGAGGGTTTTGGACCTAAAAATGAGGCACTGAGCGTTAAAAGAGGGGTCTGGACGCTGAAAGTTAAGGTTTGGATGATAAAAATGAGGCTTTGAGCCGTAAAAGAGGGCTTTGGCCATTAATAATGTTGGTTTGGTACCTGAAAGTGAAGGCATGGATGCTAAAAGCAGTGGGTTTGGACCTAAAAATGAGGCACTGAGCATTAAAAGAAGGGTTTGGACGCTGAAAGTGAAGGTTTGGAACTTAAAAAATGAGGCTTTGAGCCTTGAAAGAGGGGTTTGGACTCTAAAAATTACTATTTGGAACAAAACAATGATGGTTTGACCATAAAAAGTCCAAGTTTGATGCTAAAAATGAGGGTTTGTGACCTAAAAATTAGGCAGTGAGCGTTAAAAGAAGGGTTTGGGTAATAGAAGTAAGGGTTTGGAGTTTGAAAATGAGGGTTTGTTCCTGAAAAGGAGGGATCTGGACCCTAAAAGTGAGGGTTTGGGACCTAAAACTGAGGCACTGTGCATTTAAAAGAGGGCTTTAGACCCTGAAAGTGAAGCTTTGGAACTTGAAAATGAAGCTTTGAGAGTTAAAAGAGATCTTTGGGTTCTAAAAGTGAGGTTTTTGCTGTTAAAAATGAGGCTTTGAGCGTAAAACCGGGGTTTGGACCCTAAAAGTGAGGTTTGCATTCCTATCTATAACGGTTTGAGGTTAGAAGTGAGAGATTGGGTGCTTTAAAGTGAATTTTGGGGACCTGAAAATGAGGGTATGTCCCTAAAAAGGAGGGCTTTGGACCCTAAAAGTGAGGGTTTGGGACCTAAGAATGAGGCTTTGAGCCTTGAAAGAGGGCTTTGGCCATTAATAATGATGGTTTGGTACCTGAAAGTGAAGGCCTGGATGCTAAAATCAGGGGTTTGTGACCTAAAAATGAGGCACTGAGCATTAAAAGAGGGGTTTGGACCCTGAAAGTGCGGCTCTGGGTGTTAAAACTGAGGCTTTGAGTGTTAAAAGAGGGCCTTAGGTCCTAAAAGTAAGGGTTTGGCTGTTAAAAATGAGGCACTGAGCTTTAAGAGAGAGGTTTGGACCCTAGCAGTGAGGTTTGTGGTCCTAACTATAAGGCTTTGAGCATTAAAAGCGGAGTTTGGGTGTTTTAAAGTAAGTCTTTGGGACGTGAAAATGAGGGTATGTCCCTAGAAAGGAGGGGCCTGGACTATAAAAGTGAGGGTTTGGGATCTAAAATAGAGGCTTTGAGCCTTGAAAGAGGGGTTTGGACCCTAGCAGTGAGGTTTGCGGTCCCAACTATAAGTCTTTGATATTAAAAGAGGGGTTTGGGTGTTTTAAAGTGAGTCTTTGGATGCTGAAAATGAGGCTTTAAGCCTGAAAAGAGGGCTTTGGCCATTAATAATGATGGTTTGGTACCTGAAAGTGAAGGCCTGGATACTAAAAGCAGGGGTTTGTGACCTAAAAATGAGGCACTGAGCATTAAAAGAAGGGTTTGGGTAATAGAAGTAAGGGTTTGGAGTTTGAAAATGAGAGTTTGTTCCTGAAAAGGAGGGATCTGGACCCTAAAAGTGAGGGTTTGGGATCTAAAACTGAGGCACTGTGCATTTAAAAGAGGGGTTTGGACCCTGAAAGTGAAGCTTTGGAACTTGAAAATGAAGCTTTGAGAGTTAAAAGAGATCTTTGGGTTCTAAAAGTGAGGGTTTGGCTGTTAAGAATGAGGCTTTGAGCATAAAACCGGGGTTTGGACCCTAAAAGTGAGGTTTGCAGTCCTAACTATAAGGCTTTGATGTTAAAAGAGTGGTTTGGGTGCTTTAAAGTGAGTTTTGGGGACCTGAAAATGAGGGTATGTCCCTAAAAAGGAGGGGTTTGGACCCTAAAAGTGAGCAATTGGGACCCAAAATTCAGGCTTTGAGCCTAAAAGACAGGTTTGGACCCTAAAAGTGAGGGTTTGGGATCTAGAAATGAGGCTTTGAGCCTTGAAAGAGGGCTTTGGCCATTAATAATGATGGTTTGGTACCTGAAAGTGAAGGCCTGGATGCTAAAAGGAAGGGTTTCTGAACTAAAAATGAGGCACTGAGCATTAAAAGAGGGGTTCGGACCCTGAAAGTGAAGGTTTGGAACTTAAAAAATGAGGCTTTGAGGCTTAAAAACGAGGGGCTGGACTCTAAAAGTCATGATTTGTACTACAACGAGAGTTTGACAATTAAAAGTCGGGGTTCAGTGCTAAGAGTGAGGGTTTTGGACCTAAAAATGAGGCACTGAGCATTAAAAGAAGGGTTTGGACCCTGAAAGTGCCGCTTTGGGTGTTAAAACCAAGGCTTTGGGAGTTAAAAGAGGGCTTTAGGTCCTAAAAGTGAGGGTTTGCTGTTAAAAATGAGGCTTTGAGCGTTAAAACCGGTTTGGCCCCTAAAAGTGAGATTTGCAGTCTTACTCTAAAAGGCTTTGAGGTTAAAAGAGGCTTCGGGTGCTTTAAAGTGCGTCTTTGGGAGGTATAAATGAGGCATTGAGCAGTAAAAGAGGGGTTTGGGCAAAGAAAGTGAGGTTTTGGCTGTTAAAAATGAGGCTTTGAGCATAAAACTGGGGTTTGGACCCTAGCAGTGAGGTTTGCGGTCCTAACTATAAGGCTTTGAGCATTAAAAGAGGGGTTTGGGTGCTTATATGTAAGTCTTTGGGACGTGAAAATGAGGGTATGTCCCTAAAAAGGAGGGGTTTGGACCCTAAAAGTGAGGTTTGCAGTCCTAACTATAAGTCTTTGATATTAAAAGAGGTGTTTGGGTGTTTTAAAGTGAGTTTTGGGGACCTGAAAATGAGGCACTGAGCGTTAAAAGAGGGGTTTGGACCCTGAAAGTTTGGCTTTGAGTGTTAAAACTGAGGCTTTGAGTGTTAAAACAGGGCTTTAGGTCCTAAAAGTTAGGGTTTGGCTGTTACAAATGAGGCATTGAATTTTAAAACCAAGGTTTGGACCCTAGCAGTGAGGTTTGTGGTCCTAACTATAAGGCTTTGATGTTAAAAGAGGGGTTTGGGTGTTTTAAAGTGAGTCTTTGGGTGCTGAAAATGAGGCTTTGAGCCTGAAAAAAGGGCTTTTAGGGTCCAAACCTTTCCTTCAGCCTCATAGCCTCGTTTTTAGGTCCCAAACCCTCGCTTTTACGGTTCAAACCCCTCTTTTATCATGCAAAACCTCATTTTTAACTCCCAAAGCATCACTTTTACCATCCAAACCCCACTTTTAAGCCTCAAAGCCTCATTTCTAGGTTCCAGAGTTTCACTTTTAGCATCCCAACCCTCACCCTTAGATACCAAATCCTCATTTTTCATGTCCAAAGCCCTCTTTTCACTTGCAAAGCCTCATATTTAGGTCCCAAACCCTCACTTTCAGGGTGCAAACCCCTCTTTTAATGCTCAAAGCCTCAATTTTGGCTCCCAAACCCTCACTTTTAGGGTCCAAACCCCTCTTTTATCGCACAAAGCCACATTCTTGGGGTCCAAACCCTCACTCTTAGGGTCCAAACACCTCTTCTAGGACTCAGAGTCTCAGTTTTAAATCCCAAAGCTCCACTTTTAAGATACAAATCCCTCTTTTAATGTTCAAAGCCTCATTTTGAACGACCCAAATCCTCACTTTTACAGTCCAGGCCCCTCCTTTTGGGGGGCAAACCCTCATTTTCACGTCCCAAAGACTCACATAAAAGCACCCAAGGCCCTCTTTTATCATCAAAGCCTTATAGTTAGGACCGCAAACCTCACTGTTAGGGTCCAAACCCATTTCATAGCTCAAAGCCTCATTTTTATCATCCAAGCCATCACTTCCAGGGTCCAAACCACTGTTTCACAGCTCAAAGCCTCACTTTCAGGGACAAACCCCTTTTTTAACGCTCAGTGCCTAATTTTTAGCTCCCAAAGCCTCACTTTCAGGGTCCAAACCCCTCATAATGCTCAAAGCCTCACTTTTAGGGTCCAAACCTTTCCTTTAGCCTCATAGCCTCATTTTTAGGTCCCAAACCTTCGCTTGTAGGGTCTAAACCCCTCTTTTAATGCTCAGTGCCTCATTTTTAGTGCCAAGCCCTCACTTTCAGGGTCCAAACCCTTCTCTTAATGTTCAAAGCCGCCTTTTTAACACACAAATCCTCACTGTTAGAGTCCAAACCCCTCTTTTATCACTCAACATCTCATTTTTGCATTCCAAACCTTCACTTTCAGGAGCCACAGCCCACTTTGACGGCTAAAAGATTCATTTTAAGGACCCAAATCCCCACTTTTAGGGTCCAAACACCTCTTTTAACAATTAAAGCCCCATATCTAGGTGCGATTCCCTCACTTGTATGGATCCAAACCCATCTATTACAAACTCAAAGCCTCATTTTGACCTACCAGACCCTCAGTTTTAGGGCCCAAACCTGACTTTTAGGCTCAGAGACTCACGTTTAGGTCCCAAACCCTCACTTACACAGTCCAGGCCCCTCCTTTTGGGGGGCAAACCCTCATTTTCCGGTCCCAAAGACTCACTTTAAAGCACCCAAGCCCCTCTTTTATCATCAAAGCCTTACAGTTAGGACCGCAAACCTCACTTTCAGGGTCCTAACCACTGTTTTACAGCTCAAAGCCTCACTTTCAGGGTCCAAACCCCTCTTTTAATGCTCAGAGCCTCAATTCTAGGTCCCAAACCCATCCTAATTAGGGTCAAAGGTTCATTTGCAGGTCGCAAAGCCTCATTTTTCTGGTCCAAACCCCTCTTTTAACGCTCAGTGCCTCATTTTAGGTCCCAAACCCTCACTTTCAAGGTCCAAACCCCTCTTTTAATGCTCAAAGCCTCAATTTTAGGTCCCCAACCCAACCTTTTTAGGGTCAAAGGTTCATTTGCAGGTCGCAAAGCCTCATTTTTCTGGTCCAAACCCCCCTCTTAATGTCAAAGCCTCAGTTTTAGATCCCAATGCCTTGTTTTATTGTCCAAAGCCCTCCTTTAAATCTTGAAGTCTCAGTTTTTGTTCTCAAAGCATCATTTTTCTGATCCTAACCCCTCTTTTAATGCTCAAACCCTCATTTTGAGGTCACAAACCCTCAGTTTTACCATCCAAATGCCTATTTTTTTAAACCCAAGCCTCAATTTTGGGTCCCAAACTCTCACTACTATGGTTCAAACCCATCCTTTGTAGCATCAAACCCTCATTTTTAGGTCCCAAAGCATCACTTTTACCATCCAAACCCCACTTTTAAGCCTCAAAGCCTCATTTCTAGGTTCCAGAGTTTCACGTTTAGCATCCTAACCCTCACCCTTCGATACCAAATCCTCATTTTTAATGTCCAAAGCCCTCTTTTCACTTGCAAAGCCTCATATTTAGGTCCCAAACCCCTCCTTTTTAGGGACATACCCTCATTTTCAGGTCCTAAAGACTCACTTTAAAGCACCCAATCTCTCACTTTTAACCTCAAACCCTTATAGATAGGAATGCAAACCTCACTTTTAGGGTCCAAAACCCTATTTTAAGCTTCAAAGTCTCATTTTTAAGTTCCATACCTTCACTTTCAGCGTCCAAACCCCTCTTTTAATGCTCAGTGCTTCATTTTTAGGTCCAAAACACCTGCTTTTAGCATCCAGGCCTTCACTTTCAGGTACCAAAACATCATTATTAATGGCCAAAGCCCTCTTTCAAGGCTCAAAGCCCCTATTTTAGATCCCAAACCCTCACTTTTATAGTCCAAACCCCTCCTTTCTAGGGACATACCCTCATTTTCACGTCCCAAAGACTTACTTTAAAGCACCCAAACCCCTCTTTTAATGCTCAAAGCCTTATAGTTAGGACCACAAGCCTCACTGCTAGGGTCTAAACCTCTCTCTTAAAGCTCAGTGCCTCATTTTTAACAGCCAAACCCTCACTTTAAGGATCCAAACCCCTCTTTTAATGCTCAAAGCCTCAATTTTAACACCCAAAGCCACACTTTCAGGGTCCAAACCCCTCTTTTAAATGCACAGTGCCTCATTTTTAAGTTCCAAACCCTCATTTTCAGGGTCCAAACCCCTCTTTTAATGCTCAATGCCTTATAATTAGGACTGCAAACCTCACTTTTAGTGTCTCAACCCCAGTTTTAAAGGTCAAAGCCTCACTTTTAAGATCCAAACCCTCACTTTTAGGACCTAAAGCCCTCTTTTAACACTCAAAGCCTCAGTTTTAACACTCAAAGCCGCACTTTCAGGGTCCAAACGCCTCTTTTAATGCTCAGTGCCTCATTTTCAGGTCCCCAAAACTCACTTTAAAACACCCAAACACCTCTTTTAACATCAAAGACTTATAGTTAGGACTGCAAACCTCACTTTTAGGCTCCAAACCCCTCCTTTTCAGGAACAAACCCTCATTTTCAAACTCCAAACCCTTACTTCTATTACCCAAACCCCTCTTTTAACGCTCACTGCCTCATTTTTAGGTCACAAACCCTCATTTTTAGCATCGAACTTGGACTTTTTATGGTCAAACCATCATTGTTTTGTTCCAAATAGTAATTTTTAGAGTCCAAACCCCTCTTTCAAGGCTCAAAGCCTCATTTTTTAAGTTCCAAACCTTCACTTTCAGCATCCAAACCCTTCTTTTAATGCTCAGTGCCTCATTTTTAGGTCCAAACCCCCTGATTTTAGCATCCATGCCTTCACTTTCAGGTACCAAAACATCATTATTATTAATGTCAAAGCCCTCTTTCAAGGCTCAAAGCCTCATTCTTAGGTCCCAAACCCTCACTTTTAGGGTCCAAAGCCCTCTAATAAGGATTAAAATGTCAGTTTTAGTTCCCAACCCTCACTTTCAGCATCCAATCCCCTCCTTTTTAGGGACATACCCTCATTTTCAGGTCCTAAAGACTCACTTTAAAGCACCCAATCTCTCACTTTTAACCTCAAACCCTTATAGATAGGAATGCAAACCTCACTTTTAGGGTCCAAAACCCTATTTTAAGCTTCAAAGTCTCATTTTTAAGTTCCATACCTTCACTTTCAGCGTCCAAACCCCTCTTTTAATGCTCAGTGCTTCATTTTTAGGTCCAAAACCCCTGCTTTTAGTATCCAGGCCTTCACTTTCAGGTACCAAAACATCATTATTAATGGCCAAAGCCCTCTTTTAAGGCTCAAAGCCTCTATTTTAGATCCCAAACCCTCACTTTTATAGTCCAGGCCCCTCCTTTTGGTGGGCAAACCCTCATTTTCACGTCCCAAAGACTTACTTTAAAGCACCCAAACCCCTCTTTTAATGCTCAAAGCTTTATAGTTAGGACCACAAACCTCACTGCTAGGGTCCAAACCTCTCTCTTAAAGCTCAGTGCCTCATTTTTAACAGCCAAACCCTCACTTTTAGGACCTAAAGCCCTCTTTTAACACTCAAAGCCTCAGTTTTAACACCCAAAGCCGCACTTTCAGGGTCCAAACCCCTTTTTTAATGCTCAGTGCCTCATTTTTAGGTCAGGGTTGTTATATTCTGGGGACATGGAGGGTACGAATCAGCGTATCTGTCGATCTGTGTTTTAGTCCCTCGGCAATCATTAATGTGACCGAAACAACAGACAATGTGCTGCTGTCAGAAAAAAGGATGACAACATGTGGTTTCGTGTAGCGGGCTGAGAAAACCGGCCAGGACGGCCAAGATGAAGGGCCAAGTAGGTAAGAGGTAATTCCGGCAGGGGGAGATCGCGACCACCGACTCCCGGACCACTGCCCCAAGTAACACCACCTACTCAGAGGAGGACAATGGGAAAGGACAACCGGGCCTGCGCAGTGATGTACATGCGAAGCGAGCAAGTCTGTGCCAATCACCGAAGAGAAGAATATCGAGTATGTATGGATAAGATGAATATGTATATTTTTGGCCTATAAATCACACGAAAAGAGTGTGTAAAGTACGCACGCTTGGAGGAGCGATCCCCCGTGCATCCAGCGCTGCAATAAAGAATGCCCGCTCTTTAACACTACATCGGCGTTAAAGAGTTGTTTCTGATTTTACCGTGTTTTTCGGTAACAATGCCTGGGTGCTCTGCTCATTACGTGGCAAGAGCTAAACTCCTTCGATAAAAATAGCACGTTGGGAAACAGATGCCTCCAGCTTCCTCGGCTTCCGCTGTGGAGTGCCTTATTCATGGCTAAGGACACATTTTCCTCACCTCAGATTATCATGGCTGGGCATCCAGCACTCAAATTAGACCGAGACGTATCACTGTTTTCTCTTCCACTCAGTAAGATATCAAAACCTTTGTCCTTGTGTACACGCGCGTGTCAGAAACAGCTGCGCTCAGCGAGCCTGGCAGGGCTCCCTGCAAGGAAGCCGCCACCACCTCTGAAGCAGGAAGGCGGCACCGAACAGCAGGCAGAGTCCCGCGACGCTCTGCTCCTGCTAAACCCCGAGCTCAGCGGGGACAGAGAGCGCCTGTAACTCACATCAGGCGGAGTCCGTCTTGAAACTGCATGTTTTCAAGGCGAGCTGTTCTAGCCCCTGGTTACGTACGTTGCCTGGCATAGAGGATGTCAGCTGCAACGCTTCTAGATGCTGTTGGATGACATGCCTTGAAGAAAAAGGATTAATCAGTCTCCCTCACCTCCCTAAGAGTCTGTGCAACTGATTTTTCCATGTAAACGAGGGAAACAGTTCTTCAGAAATTACCTAAGTTTCACAATTGCCGTGACTCGCAAAGGATCAGCCATCAGAGATCCGCAGGCTGTAAAACAGAACTTTTCCTATCAGGGCCAGCACTAGAACTAAGATTTCTTGCCTGTTAGGAATTGTGATACCATTTTTCACTCAACTTGAAATACTGTGTAAGGTTATAAAAGAACTGTAGCTAACGCCACCCCCTGGGGGGGAGAAAAACCCCAACCCTTTCTTAGCAAAACGTGCCCTGAACTACAAAAATGCAACAATTTGGTGATATGGAATGAAAAATAGCAGGCTAGTGGCGATTCTTAGAGAATAATGCTCCTGAAAAGGAGAGGAGCAAGCTGAGAAAGAGCACTTACTGCTCTTTTCTCTTTGGCTTGCGCTCCTTTCTCGGTACTCCTAAGGGTAAGTAGTTAGGCAGAGCGTTTGCAGCCCATCATTGGGATTGACTCTTCAACTCCTAGCACAGGCCAAGGACTCAGGAGGTGCGGCTCCACCTCAAAACACAGGACGATCCCATCTAACGCTTTTAGGTTTACAGGAGATATCCCTGAGGCTGGACAGCAACGTTAGATTTACTTTGTCACTTTTCGAAGTCCCATTCTGACAGTAAAAGCTCTGTCCCATCTGCATTCATCCATCCTTATTGTAACAGTACAGTTTTGAGGAAAAATGAAGTAGGGAGAAGAAAGCAAATGCAAAACCACGAGCAAACAACCAAAAGTATGAATAGTAATTATGGTGACTACATTTTCTATAGCCCATAAATAGTGTGATTTCAGTGAAAAACATTCTCCTTACCGAGAGCGGAGCACTTATAAAAAACGGCAGATCAATGAATGACTGGCCTAAGTGTACAGAGAAAGATTACTCAGGCACAGAGTGTTTTTTCCAGCCGCCTTGAAGATCACAACACGCAATATCTACTAGATTTCCCCCGAGCTGTGGATTTAATTAAGGCTGCATCCTTCCCTTACTTGAGTTCATCTTTCAGCTTCGTGGTTCAAAAGATATTCGCTAGCTTTCATATTCAAGAGCCCATAGTACCTTCTTGGGAGTGGATTTTAAGATAAATACCGCAGTGAGTAGCAGCACAAAGAGGTTAGTTGTATCCATGAATCTTGTCAAATACCCTGCTCCAACAGTCACGAGTTATCAGGCAATGAAATAGAAGGCAGAATAAAATACCGGTTTCAGCTTTACTTGTGGTGATAGATAGAAGATTCTCAGCTGGAAATGTGAGAGGGCTGAGATAAGAAAGGCTTGCATTTTTTTCAGGGCTTTTTTCAAGTGTGACAATATTTAGCTATATAGATGGCATCAAAAAGCCTTTTAAGATCTCATGTGTGCTCACTATCTATAAATTAACACGTACAACGTGCGCGTAATATAACACTCAGAAAGCAACCACCCACAAAGCGTGAGACTATTCCAGACGTTGTGGTGTTGCAGTTACCCTCGCAGAGCTTCAGTACTTCTATTTTACATCCAGAAACAGGAACTTACTGAAGCGAACCCACAGAGCGCGGGTGACAGCAGGCTACGCGGGAGCCTGACCTGGGCAGGGAGTGTAGGATCAGGCTTCTACATGGCCTAATAAAGCAAAACACTCGTTAAGGCCAGCTTGGTCATTACTACTTGCCTAGCTATGAAAAATTAGTAAGAACCCTAAGGTAACTCATGATTAATCAAACTGACCACTTAAAGCGATTAACACTTGAGCAGAGCATTTGCTTTAGCGAGAACCACAACTGCCGATGTTTCTTAAGACCCTGAGGTGTGATGTGTTCTCATTCGATTCAGAATTACTCTATCGAGTGGTTTATACTTCATTACAAAATGCTGTTTGCTTCCCCCTCCTGTTTTTTCTTTTCCTTACTGTCCATCGCCTTCGTTAAGCAGATGAGTAACACCGAGCCACTACCTGTTCTGTACAAGGCTTGCTGGTGCAGCGGTGTAACACCTTGGTGTTCGCCGCCATCCTCCTCCTGTTCCCTGGCGTGCAGTCAGAAAAGGTAAGTGAATGAGGTCAATAAAAGGGCTGGCTGGTGAAATGAGCAGATCAGACCTTCCTATTCCATTGGTTCTCCACTAACAGGGATAGGAAATAGGCATTCCAGGCTTCCATGTTGAGCAAATAATGCACTATGCGTTCTGCTTTGACAAGCGATGCACGCACAGACTAGACTTTCTGTTAATCAGACTGACTTCCTCAGCGTTTCCGTCACATATACAGAAGGTACCGTTCTGCAGAGCCCGCTGAGGCCAGCGTTTCACTGAAGAGCTTTGAATGAGCGAGGCCTGCAGGAAGGAATGACCCTGACTTACAGTGGAACATTAAACTGTACGTTCTGTTTTAAAACAGTGGTTTGGATCAGTTGACATAAATAGTATGTTTCTTTTCAGCTAAGCATCGATTTTGAGGCCCCAGTTTTAATGAACAAAAATCACCGTGATCCCCATCTTTTATTTGTTACATCTACTCACTGATGTTAAGATTTATCAGTTTCTCTCCTATGTCCAGCTCATCACTGTTAACAACATCACTGTGTTCTAATACTGATATTAACGTGAGAGTCTACAAAGGCTACAGCCAGAAATGCCCACGTTGCTGGGAGCACTGGGAGTTTTAAGGTTAGGGGTTTTGGTTTTTCAGTCGACACCTGTCCCCATTCATTTTTCCCTCTCCGGGACTATTTACTTGTCCTTAAATAGAAGCTTTGTTTCTGATGGGGAAGTAAGGGGAAGGTACGCTGAGAACCTGCTGGTGTTTTACTGGGGCTTTCTTGCAAACACAAGCAGTGCCCGCTGTGATTTACAGCCGTAACCAAAGGGGCTACGGAAGGAAGGCCCTCACCCCCAGCCCCCACCGAGCCCATTCCTTCCCCCGGCACGTTTGTGCCAACAGGCTTCAAAGCCTCGCCTGAGCAGCGGGGACTTTCTGCCGGGTACGGGCGGTCCCGGAGATGGGGGGCTGGAGGGGGCTCCCTGCCGCTGAAGGGCTTTGGCAAACAAATGGGGGCTCCGGCACCGCACCGGCGGGGGCGCGTCAGGGAGACGCGGCATTTACAATAAAACACCGAAACAAGAACCAGCCCGCTTTTGCCCGACGTTTTGCCGGGCGGCGGCGGGGGGGGAGCGGCGGCGGCGGCCCCCATGGCCCCGCCGGGCCCGGCCGCCCGCCCCGTCCCACCGCCCCCCGCCCCGCTCCGCGCCCGGCCCCGGGGCTGCGCGGGGGGCTGGGGGGGGAAGGGCTCCGCCGGGAGCGGGAAGGGGCGGCGCGGGGGGGAGCCCGGGCTGCCACCCCCCTGCACCCAAGGGGTAAGTGCCGTCAGTGGGGGCCGCCGCTGGGCTGCATTTCCCACAGCTCATGGCACTCTCTGTTGATACCGACACGGGGCATCAGAATGGCTAAGCCGCGCTTTGTTAGCTCGCCAGCCCAAAGGGCTGGGATTCAGGCCGATCGATAGTGGTGTTGCTCAGCGGGGCGCGAGCTGGTTACAGCACAGCCTCACCCTGTGGGGTTTGTGTCCCACCAAACAGCGGGGACAGGTGAGGAACAGAGGGCTCTGCAAGGGGCGAGTTGTTCGATCTGAAGTGAAACACGAAGGCACGAGCGAGCTGGAGCGACGCACTGAGTCCCTCCCGCCAGAGCTGCGTACGGGGAGGTGCTGGCGGAGGGGAGATAATTTGGCAGCCTGGAGAGCGAAGCAGGCAACTGGAGGAAGCGGAGAGAGAAACAAAACAAACCAAACCAACTGGCGAGAGCCTGTGGAGGGTGTGAGAAGCCAAGATCTAAAATCAGAGCTTGAAACTGCTGACTCAGCACAGCTGCTGCACGCCCAGACGGGGACTGCGCTGGTGTCACGTGTGGCTCTGGGAGGTGACACTGACCGCCAACACAGGCTGGGTGTTCCCCGTTGATGCCATGAGAAGCCGAAATCAGGACTCAATAGTCGGAATGACTGTTAAGCAGGTACGCTTTTATTGCAGCGCTGGAGGCACGGGGGATCACTCCTCCTAATGCGCCCGCACAGGGTGAGGTGCTTCTACAGGCTTTGCACACCTGTGCCTTACTTTTCCGAGAAAAGCTATATATATTCATTATTTAGCAAGAACTCATTATCATATGCAGATTTCATTTGCGCATGCCTGTTGGTGCCCCTGGGTGGCCGTCGGGGGTCTCTGGATGAAGGATATACTCTTCCTCACCGTGTCCGCTAGTTACCTTTTGCTTTCGCGCAAGGTCGGTTCTGAGATCACGTATATCCTGTCCCTGAGGGATGGTCTGTTCTGGTTTAGTGTTTTGCTCTGCAGTTCCTTATCTTCATGGTTGTGCCCGTCTGCTTCTTCTTGAGGTCAGACGTCGTCATCATAAATTTGTGTTGGTGCTTCTTGTCTTGAAGCCTTTCTGACTCCCCCAACGCAACAGGTTCTAGTCATATCACTTCTAACTCTATCAGTGGCCAACAGCCCCCGGGCTTGTATCAGGAACAGCGTGGCCGGCAGGAGCAGGGCAGGGATGGGGCCCCTGTGCTCGGCACTGGTGAGGCCACACCTCGAATCCTGGGTTCAGTTTTGGGTGCCTCAGGACAAGAAGGACACTGAGGTGCTGAAGTGTGTCCAGAGAAGGGCAACAAAGCCGGGGAAGGGTCTGGAGAGCAGGTCTTGTGAGGAGAGGTTGAGGGAACCGGGGTTGTTTGGCCTGGAGAAGAGGAGGCTGACGGGAGACCTTATCACTCCCTGCAAGTACCTGAAAGGAGGCTGTTGTGACGTGGGGGTTGGTCTTTCAAGTTACTAGTGTAGAATGAGAGGAAATGGCTTCAAGATGCGTCAGGGGAGGCTTAGATTGGATATTAGGAAAAATTTCTATACTGCAGGAGTGGTCAGGCATTGGAAGAGGCTGCCCAGAGAGGTGGGGGAGTTACCCTCCCTGGAGGTGTTCAAACGATGTGTAGATGCGGCACTTGAGGGCATGGTTTAAGAGACATGGTAGTGTTGGGTTGACGGTTTGACCTGATGATCCTAGAGGTCTTCTCCAATCTTAATGATTCTATGTTTCTATGATCCTACGGAACGATTTGCTAAAACCCTCAACCATCACCTTGCTTCTTGCCAAGTTCCCCCCCCCCCCCACCGTAGGCACTGCCAATCACTACCTCATGACTAACTGAGGAGCTAAGAAGCTCTCAAGGCCTCCCATCTCCTCGTCGAGGGATGACCCTGTTTCTCCAGTCACCATTCATGCATCCTAAACACACCAGCTGAGGCAGCTCACCTTGGTGAGGGGAGGACCTCCCCGAGGCACCTCTGTGCTCTTTGAGGTCGGAGTGCTTGTGCAAGGCTGCAGGAGGAGTGCGTTTGGTGCCCAGCACTGTACTGCAGGTGGTTGGTCTGCAGTGGGCGGGGAACGAGACAGGGCTGCTCCCAGAAATGGCGTGGGAGGGGAGGTCCGGGGGTCAGGGAAAGCAGGACGGACATTCAGGGTGATGGTGTTTCCCTTCCCAAGTCACCATTACGCGCGACAGAGCTTCACTGGAAATGGCCGCCCATCTGCCTGCCGATGGGAAGCACTACGTAGCTCACTTTGGGAGTCTCTGTGGCGCAATTGGTCACCGCGTTCGGCTGTTAACCGAAAGGCTGGTGGCTCGAGCCCGCCCAGCGATGGGTTCCCCTTTCCCTGCCCGTGGCAGTGGGGTTGGAACTAGGTGATCTTTAAGGTCCCTTCCAACCCAAACCATTCTCTGGCTCTATCAAAAGAGGAGGTTATTCAGTCCCCTCAGCAAAGGCCGAGGAAGGAAAGCAACCTGAGACAAATTCCTTGTTCTGACCCATGAGGTTTTATGACTTTGCCCTTCTCTCCCCACCCCGCTCAGGGGGAGTGAGCGAGCAGCTGGGTGGGGGCTTAGCTGCCAGCTGGGGTCAACATACCACGTAACTTGCCTTATTTCTACTTGCAATAAATCCAGCAGCAGTAACATGCTCTCACATAATTTCTTCTTCTTCTCGATGACAGTAAACTTTATTTCTTTAATGTTATTCCTCTCATTCATTCTTCCTTGACAAGACAGTTGTTTCTCCGTATTATGTTCTGGCATGAAGTTTTTAGAACAGCACTTTTTCTCTCCATTCTGTCATCATTTAATGGCAACACCATTCCTTGCCAGGGGGAGGAATGAGAGCCTCGTTCAGGCTGGAAGGGACCTTCCTAGATATCTGTAGGAAACATCCTACTCGAAGCAGGATCACACCAGCTTCCTCATGCTTTCATCCAGATGGGTCTCTGAAACTTCCAGGGATGGAGGCAGCGCACACTCTCTGGGAAACGGCTTCCCGTGTCTGACTGCCCTCACATTGCAAAAGCTTCTCCGTATATTGAGCCTGAGCCGTTCGTGTTTCAGCTCGTTGCCTCCTGTGCTCCTGCCTTGCACCACAGTGTCTTCTTGGAAGCCTCACCACAGGCAATGCAAGCCTAGTACATCCTCCCCGCAAAGCCCTCCATGCTCCAGGGTGTACAAGCGCTGCTCCTTTGGCCTCTCCTAAGAGGACAAGTGCTCCAGCCGTGGCCACCTCTGTGGCCCTCCAATGAACTTCTGTGTCCCTCCAGCTCGCCCATGTCTCTCTGACACTGTGTAGAACCAAAACCTGGGCAAGTCCTCTGGGTGTGGTGTAACAAGCGCTGAGCAGAGGGAGATAATCACTTCCCCTGGCCGTGCTAGCGCTCCTACAGCCCAGGGTGCTGTTGGCCATCTTTGCTGATGGCTCATCTCTTGCCTAACGTAACCCAAAGCCCTGCAGACCCTTCCCTGCAGAGCTACTACCCGCTGAGGCAGTCCCTGGCCTGTGACACTGTCGAGTCTACATCCTCTTTAGGAGCAGGACCTTGGCTGAATCTTTCCTGGATACCATGTGGTTGGTGACAAAGAGGATGGTGACAGACCATGAGCAGAGAGGATGGTGACAGACAAGCCAACGTGAGTAAACCCAGTCACCTTCTCCTTCAGTCAGCCAGCAATGGGATCTGAGTGAACACGGTCTGGGGCACGGCCTTTCCCTCCTCCGCACGTCCTTTGGGCACTGGGGAAAGGTGCACGCGACGTTTGCGTTTTCCCCATGCTCAGGGAGCTCCCTCAGGCTCCACAGCCACTGGAAGACAATGGGGAGTGGCTTCCCTGGGACACTGGCCTGCTCACTCAGCTCCCCGCGATGCTGCCCCTCCTGTCCCATGGGCTGGGAGGGATTGCGTTTGCTCAAGTGATCCCTGGCTTGACCCCATCCCCCGCTGCCTGATCTCCTCCAGAGTCCTGCCCTGAGTCCCAGAGGCCGGGAGACCTTGCTGGGGAAGGCTGAGGCAAAGAGGGCACAGAGAATCTCACACCTCTCTACCCCTGCCCTTACTAAATCCAGCAGTGCCCACACAGTGTCTTTGTTTCTCCTTTAACTGTTCCTGAAGTAGGAAACACTCCTTATGGAGCCCTTGAGTTGCCTTTCGAGTTCAGAGTGAGTTTGGATCTGGACCCTTGCTGAGATTGGGGGATGCTGTCCCTGACAACGTGCTGTCCTGAGCTCTGCGACCATGTCACAGCTCTGGCTCTTCAATGGAACACATCCTGCCAGTTTGGAGAAATTAGATCCTTCCCTGCCACCTTCCTGCTGTCCTGTTTAACGATGGGGCAATATAAGTGATTGTCGTGCCCAAATCGTTTCCTCACAGGAGAAATAACAGCGCTGGAAAGCCGTGTCTCCCCCCAGCTGAGGGAGGGAGCATCAGGGATTCCTGCAGGCTGTTTCACAGCAGGTTCCCCCGGAGCCCCAGGGACACCTCATGGGAGCCCCCAGGGGCAGAGAAAGGGCTGCCTTGGGCTGTTCCTCTGCTGCCGAGCTGGGCTGGGCTCCTGGCGTGGAGGGAGCTGCTGGCAATGAGGCAGCGCTGCCGAGAGACAGCTCTGCCCAGGAGCAGCTCCTCTGCCAAGCGCAGCAGGGCTGAGGGCACTGCCTGCAGGCACCGAGGGCAGAGGAGCCGGGCAGGGAGAGGGGAAAGGCAGCCTGGGGTGGGGGGATGCTGAGCGCTGACTGGGGGAGAAACCTTCACAGCCCTCTACATGGTAAGTGTCTGGGTGCAGGACAAAGCAGCTGGTGTTCCTGGAGGGGCATCCAACAGCTGCTCCATCCCAGGGCATACATGGTCCCTGTTGAGGACCCTCACAGTTGCCCTTGCACAGAGGAGGAGGACGTGATGAGGAGCAGCACTTCCCTGCTGCACCATCAGAAGGACAGGGCACGGCGGCTGCCTTCGCCTGGGGATGCTGCAGGGCTTTGCAGGCGTGTGTGCATCATGGGGTGCATAAGGCTGTCCTTGTGAGCAGGGTCCCTGCGCCCCAGGGTCTGTGTGCTGGGGCAGGGACCCTGCCGCCTGCCAGGCTCAGCACTCGGCCTGCCCCGGGAGCTCCCACAGCGCTGTGGGGATGAGCTGTGGGTGGAAGGAGTGACCCTGGCAGGGCAGGCTCCTTCTGCTGTCAGAGGGTGCTGCTTGGGTCAGGCTGCTCAGAGTTCTCCATCACCCTGTGGGTGTTTGCAGAGGATCCTTTTAAAGGTAGATGTTAAGGCTGGGAATTACCTGAAAGGGAAGAAGTGTGTGCTTTGAGCTTTCTCCTCTTGGTTGTCTGGGTGGGCAGTGGGAGATGGGAATGTGTTTCTGTGCTCTGGGGTAGGCACGGAGACCCCAGCTCTCGTCAGGACTTGTCTGAGCTGCTCCTTAGCCCCTGCCCGCACAGAGCTGTCCCTGGGCAGGGCCCTGCTGCCAGGAGGTGTGTGCAGGGCAGAGCTGAGCACACAGCGTGTGTGGGATGGGCTCTGTGAGCAGGGAGAGGGAGGAGACGTGGGGACAGAGAAAGTGCTCCTGCCCAAGAATTTCTCTAGGCAGCAGAGCCATGGTCAGGGAGGGAGAAAGATGCTCCCAGCAATGCTGTGGGAGGAGGGACTCCGGCGTCTCCCTGCCATCCCTGCAGTGCAGATGCTTTCCCTGGAGCAACCCCCTGGTCTCCCCACTCCCACAGCAAAGCCCCTGCCCTTAATATCCTGGGGACACGGCCAGGAGTTGCCCTGCCAGCAGCCTGACCACCAAGAGCAGAAAAACTGCGGTATCCGACTGGGTTTCCCTCTCCTGCCTCCCTCGGCAGGGTACTTTGGCATGTTCTCCTCTTCCACCTGCCACCCTTGTTCTTACTGTTACAGGCAGTGGTGGTGGGGCGTGAGGATTCAACTACAGCTCAGACACCAATGCTGCGTGTACTGTCATGCACGTATGTCCATGGGGGAACCGCATCCAACTCTCAGCCTTTTAACCTTTGGGTCTCTGGGTACTGCACTGCATGTGGCTGCAATGATCTCACCCTCTCCTCAGGATGGCACAAGTGTAGGCGGTGGGAGTGTTTCCTCGGGAGGTGCTGCTGGGCTGCAGCTGCCCTCCAGTAGGGCAAAGCTCTCCCAGAGCATCTCTGTGTTGTGCCCTCCCTTCTCAGGCCATGGAAAGGCTGCTGTGTGGCTGGATGTGGGCAGCTGTAATGAGCCCTCTGTGTCCCTGGCTGGGAGGGCAGAGCTGAGATCCTCCTCAGGTACGATGGGGCTGGGAGGGGTTCGGAGATCTGCACTCAGAAACTGGGTTCCTCTGCTCCCAGCAGCGTCCTGTTTCTTTTGGGGAGAACATCTGAGTGCGATAGTCCTCCAGCTGAAAGAGCTGCCGGCACAGGGCAGCTGAGACCAGGGCTGATGGACAGACCGGCTGTCCTCCCTCGGCACCAAGGGACAGTCCCTTTGCTCTCAGGGCCACAAGATTTCACCTGCAGTGCAGCAGAAATGCCAGGGGTTTCTGCACCCAAAGCACCCCTCAGCTGTGGTGGGGCAACTGGAACAGAAGACACAGAACACAATCCCCACAGCTCTGTTCTGCACTCAGGTGAGCTGGGAGCGACAATGCTGAAAAGGTCATTGATATCAGGAGTGCATTTAGTCTGAGATCACCCTGTGTTAATCTTTACCTGTTGCTGTAGGGCAGGAGTGATTCCTGCAGAGCCCACAGCAGAGGGCTCCTGCTCCCTGGGGCACCCTCCCTCTGCCAGCACCAACCTGAGCTCACCACCGTTATTCCTGACAAGGGAAAGGCAGTCTGGGAGGGGTTCTGAAAGAAACACAATAGTGTTTTATCAAAGAAGTCTGCCCTAAATTCCACGTCCTTTACCTCCTTGTTCAGTGCTCCTCACCCAGAGGCAGCAGATGTCCAACAGCAGCTCCATCACCCACTTCCTCCTCCTGGCGTTCACAGACACGCGGGAGCTGCAGCTCCTGCACTTCTGGCTCTCCCTGGGCATCTACCTGGCTGCCCTCCTGGGCAACGGGCTCATCGTCACCGCCATCGCCTGCGACCACCGCCTCCACACCCCCATGTACTTCTTCCTCCTCAACCTCTCCCTCCTCGACCTGGGCTCCATCTCCACCACTCTCCCCAAATCCATGGCCAATTCCCTCGGGGACACCAGGGGCATCTCCTACGCGGGATGTGCTGCACAAGCCTTTCTGTTTCTCTTTTTGATATCAGCAGAGTTTTATCTCCTGACGGTGATGGCCTACGACCGCTACGTGGCCATCTGCACACCCCTGCACTATGGGACCCTGCTGGGCAGCAGAGCTTGTGCCCACATGGCAGCAGCTGCCTGGGCCGGTGGGTTTCTCAATGCTGGGCTGCACACGGCCAGTACATTTTCACTGCCCCTCTGCCATGGCAATGCCCTGGGGCAGTTCTTCTGTGAAATCCCCCAGATCCTCAAGCTCTCCTGCTCAGGCACCTACCTCAGGGAAGTCGGGCTTCTTGTGGTTAGTGCCTGTGCAGCATTTGGGTGTTTTGTTTTCATCCTTTTCTCCTACGTGCAGATCTTCAGGGCTGTGCTGAGGCTCCCCTCTGAGCAGGGACGGCACAAAGCCTTTTCCACGTGCCTCCCTCACCTGGCCGTGGTCTCCCTGTTTCTCAGCACTGGCACATTTGCCTACCTGAAGCCCCCCTCCATCTCCGCCCCATCCCTGGACCTGGTGGTGGCAGTGCTGTACTCGGTGGTGCCTCCAGCAGTGAACCCCCTCATCTACAGCATGAGGAACCAGGAGCTCAAGGATGCAGTGGGGAAACTGATCACTGGATGTTTTTCAGAAGCAAGAAACTGCCTGTTTTCTTCTGCACAGCATTCGTAATGGAACTCATATACAGGCCTGTCCTGCCTTCTAAGGGTTTTGGTGGTGTTGGTGGGGTGTCTTTGTTTTTTGTGTGAAAATGTTGTGCACAATAAAATATAATTATACATCCCACTTCTAATTCACTGCCTGCCTCTTGAATTTGACCCAGAGATTGTGTAAAAGGAACCTGCAGCAACTTGTTTGGCCAACACCATTCCAGGGAGACAGTTGTAGAAGCTGCAGTGGCCGTGCCTGTAGAGAGGTGGGGGGGAAAAAGAGACCCAGCACAGAAGCACTGCCAGGGAGCAGCAATGCTTGTTTTTTTCAGAGCTGCTCTGAAAAGGGTACTCCAGAGTGCAGTACCAGAAGGCAGAGGGTGCTGCCAAAGCTGCTCTCGAGAACATGCCCAAGGAACAGACTCTAAAGAGGTTCATTGTTTTGCTTGCTCTCCATGGGCTCAGTGAGATGAGATCATGGTCCCAGTAGGGCCTTCAAGGGACTGAGGGCTGGTTCAGGTGGTGCTTGTTGGTGGCCAGCACCCATGCAGGTGGTTAATGGTCTCTGATTGACCCCCCTGGGGCTCTGGAGCTTGTGACAGGGCTGGTGCCAGGTGAATGTTTTTCTGTAGGGACTTGGGAGCTGCCAGGAGAGCAGAGGGGATGTGCAGGGAGGGACAGCGTGTGCCAGGGAGTTGGCAGTGAACGGACCCCACTGAGCACCAGCCTGTCCGGCACGGTGTCGCCCAGAGAGATGATACTCTAACTGTGTGTGTGAAGTGGCAAACAGGAGCTCAGCAAGCCCAGGGGACACAGCAGGGGCAGGGAAAGGAGTCTGGTGACTGATTTGTCCTACCCTCCGTGAACTTGCCCAGGCTGGACCCAGCGCAGCACCCAAACCCACCTCACAGCACTGGAATAAGGCGGGTACCTCTGAGCACCCTCCATGGCCACAGAAGGGCTTGTGCAGGAGGTGGTCAGCGGCAGTGACCAGCACCAGCTGGCTCTGCCCCCCAGCCTGACCAGCACAGTCCAAGGGAGTCACGCCGTGGCCCTGGGCACCACAGCCCACTTTCTCTGCAGCGCAGCACCGCCAGCTCAGGGGCTGTGGGGAGCATGGGGGCAGGGTGCAGGAATGGGCGGCCCGGCCAGCACAGGTGTGCTTAGCTGGGGAAAGGCATCCTGTGGGGAGATGGGGTGTGCTGGGAGAGGAGCAGGGCACCGTGTGTGTGCCGGTGAGGCACGGACAGAGACATCCTTTGGTGCAGGTGCCCGGTTGGGGCAGGCTGCCCTGTCCCTGGGGCAGCAGGAGCTGCCTGAGGAGCCCCTGGGCCAATTCCCTCCTGTCGTGCTGGGGAGCAAGTTCGGCATGAGGGGCTGCAGCCCCGGGGCTGGGGAATCTGCTCAGTGTGTCGGCTGGATGAAGATTTGTGGCCCTGATGTACTGAACCATTTCTTCTCTGCCTGCTCCTCTCACCTCACTAGTGCCACTCTTTTCTAGAGCCTCCCTCATCCTCGTCTCTGTGATGCCCAGAACAGCCCCCCTGAGACAGTCTGACAATGCCCTTTCCCACCACCATCCTCACCCCTGCTCATGCCTCTCACCTACAGCCTGTGGAGCTGAAAGGATGGGGGCAGGGGGCACTTGACAGCTGCTTGAGAGCTGGACTGAAGAAGTGGAATATGTTTTGGGTGGGAAGTTGGCTGAATGATGACGGTCAACTGTCATGCGTGGTACAAAGTGCTCCTGACAGACCCTTACTGGTGGCCTCCCTCAGTGACCAGCCCTTGACCACCACTGCGGAAATTTTTTATTATCCCTCTGTATGATGGGACAGAAAGCACTTTCCTTTGTGGATGTTGCCAAGTTGCGGCAAGCTCTTGAGCAATCATAGAATCATAGAATCATTAATGTTGGAAAAGACCTCTAAGATCAAGTCCAACTGTCAGCCCAACACTACCATGCCTCCTAAACCATGCCCTCAAGTGCCACGTCTACATCTATTTGAACACCTCCAGGGATGGTGACTCCCCCACCTCTCACGGCAGCCTGTGCCAGAGCCTGACTGCTCTTGCAGTGAAGGCATTTTCCCTAATATCCAATACAAACCTCCACTGATGCAGCTAGAGGCCAATTCATCTCGTTCTATCACTAGTGCCTTGGGAGAAGAGACCAACACCCTCCTTGCTACCATCTCCTTTCAGGCAGCTGCAGAGGGCGAGAAGGGCTCCCCTCAGCCCCCTCTTCTCCAGGCTAAACCCCCCCAGCCCCCTCAGCCGCCCCCCAGCACACTTGTGCTCCAGACCCTGCCCCAGCCCCGCTGCCCTTCTCTGGACACGCTCCAGCCCCTCAAGGCCCTTCTTGTCCCGAGGGGCCCAAACCTGAGCCCAGCATTCGAGGTGGGGCCTCCCCAGGGCCGAGCACAGGGGCCCCATCCCTGCCCGGCTCCTGCTGGCCACCCCAGTGCTGACACAAGCCCGGGGGCTGGTGGCCTCCTTGGCCACCCGGGCACTGCTGGCTCATGCCCAGCCGGCTGTCAGCCAGCACCCCCAGGGCCTTCTCCGGCACGCAGCTTGGCTGTGTCTATGGAGAAGCTGAAGGGCGGCAGCCTGCGGGGATGACGGTGAGGTTACTTCTGGTGCTCAGGGGAAAGGCCACGGGAAGGCTGCCGCGCTGGGACGCCTGCTTGAAGGGTGGTTTCCCTGGTGGTGGAGCTTTCCTTGGAGGGAGGGAAGAGCAGGCGAGAGCAGCACTGCCACACAGGGCAGCCTGGGAGGTGGGGAGTGGCCATGACGAGGAAGAGATGTCCCTCAAAGGGTCGTGCTGTGGTACATGAAGCCCTCCCGAAGGAGGATGGGATCAGTCCATCTCTGTTTCACAGAACAGAGCGTGAGGACGGACAGACGTCAGTGACTGTATGGCAATGGCAGGTGAGAGCAAGGTGGGAAGCGAGGGGGGTGTCTCCAGCGTGCAGGGACGAAGCATCGGCTGTGGGACAGCACAGGACAAGCTCTGGTAGAGAAGGCAAAGAGCACTGGCAAGGCTGGGAGCTGCCAGGAGAACCCAAGGCTTTGTCCCCGTGGCTCTGGCAAGTGTCTCTGCCAGCAAGGCCTATGAGGAGACACGTTGTCCTCAGGCACGGGGGCCTCCTCGCCCCCTTGCACACCCCAGTGAGGCTGGGCACTGCCATACCCTTGTCCTTCACTCACCATCACAGACCCCACAGCCCCCTGCCCCAGGAAGGGCCCTGAGCGCTGTGTGAGGGACAGGGTCTGCCTTCCCCGGGGCTGCGGCTCAGAGCTTGGCCCTTCTGCTTCATGAGGCAAAGCCAGGGTTTCCCCAGCATCCGAGCTGCCGGCACATTACCTTGGCCTCCCTGGAGTCACGGCTTCCAGTTATCTGCCCTAACGAGTCCCTGGGGAGCCTGTCTCAGCAATGGCCCTCCTCAGAGGGACTCAGTCCTGCTTCAAGACACTTCAGGGTTTTTTCCTGACTTTAACTTAAGGAAAGGTTTGCGCAATCTCCTCTCAGTCCCAAGGTTGAAGGACTCGGCACCAAAGACGCGATGGGGCTCATTAAAAGAAAGAAAGCCCAAACGAGCTCTATTTCTTCCTCTAATTTACTTCAAGTCTTGTACAGTTAATTAGAGAAGTTTCCTAGTGACTTATGGAGAAAGGTTTCAAGGAGCTTCTAATAAAAAGGACTTTTTATTTTAAAGGTTGTAGTTTAATATTTTTCAGTTTAGAGGAGAGGCGATGGCAGCACTCTCCAATAGATACTGACCCAGGGTCTCTCCTAGGGAGACCTGGACTGGTCAGGGAAGCTGTCCCTTCAGGTCTGACACAGTAAGGACAACCTCCCACCGCACCTCCCCAGCCCCAGCATGTCTCTCGTCAGGCACCTGGGTCTTGTGTTGCTTTTCCTTACATCAGACTGCTCCACTGGTCTCTGCAGCTGGGTGTTGCAGCTCCTTCGTACCAGCTCCCACCTGCTTTCCCTTGAGACCTGGCTGCACACAGGCAAAGGGGGATGGTTGTTATTTTTTGAGCAAACAAAGTAAAACCCACCCCTCAATTGTATGCCAAGTACAACCTGCCACAAATGAGGTTCGCCTTCCACAAGGCAAAATCATGCAAGAAATGTTATCAACAGAAAGGATATGATAAAAAAAACACAGTTAAAGAGTTCACTAAAGACACATTTAGACGGACTATGGAACAATAGGCAGCCTTTAAGTCCCTCCTGCTCAAAGCAGCCACTGGATGTTTGAGAGGTGCCTGAATGAGCAAAGAGTGAGGGGAAGGGAAATCTGGAGAGCAATTGCAAGTGTTTCTGTGCAGATGGGCTGCTGGAAAGGTGACGTCAGACGTGGTCAGTTTAGTTAGGACAGGTGGGAATGCATGAAAGATGAGGGAGATGAAATGCGCGGCCTAATAGAGAGAGCACTGACCGTGCAAGCCAAGAGGAGGGTCAATAGCTCTGCTCTTGCTATTAGTGCACATCCTGAAAACTCCTCATTTCGAGAAACCATGGGGAAACACTGACATTTCATCGCAAGTATTCAGCTGTTTCAGCTGAGGCAGGTCTCTCGCTGCCCCCTGGGCAGCCCCTTCCCCCGCCAGCCTCCCTGCACTGCCTCCTGCAGTCTGACCTCCTGAGTCAGGGGGTCCCTCTTCATCCACGCTGGCCTCTTGCCAGGCCTGCTCGGCTCCCTGCGCATCGGGCTGGCTTCTTCCTGGGCTTTGAGGACGTTGTCCCTGGAGATGCAGGAGGGACTCACAGGGTCTTTGTGCTCCAGGACAGTCCAAGCACATCCTCAGCTGACTGAAACGACCTCTCCTGCAGTCCCGCATCCTCATTCTGCTAGTTGTCCTTCTTCTCCACCATCTCACGGTCATTGCAGCCATGGCTGCCCTCAGCCTTCCCATCCCCAGCCAGGTCCACCTTGTCTGTGATAAGAGACCAGCCCTACTGAGCTCATCGAGTGTCTGTGCCAAAACATTTTCTTTTGCACCCTCCAGGAACCTCCAGGGTGCTTGTGCCCAGCCCCGTTGCCCTCCCAGCAGACTGTGGAGAGGTTGACCTTGCCAGGTAATCAAGGACCCGTGACCGCTGACCCAGCTGACCAACGGGATGCTCCTTACCATGGGATATCGTGCTTGGCAATGAAAGCTGGGGGAAGAAGGAGGAAGCGGGAGTGGTCAGAGTGATGGCATTTCTCTTCCCAAGAAACTGTTATGCATGATGAAGGCCAGCTTTTCTGGAAAGGGCAAAATATCTCCCTGCTGGTGGGAAGAAGAGAGTTAATGTCTCATTTTGATTTGCTTGCATGTGCAGCTTTTGCGTGACCTACTAAGCTGTCTTTATCGCAGCCCATGAGTTGGCTCACTTTTACCGTCCATGGCTCACTGTTGTGTGAGAGTGTTTGGGTGTAAAGTATGTACCTGCTTTGCTGGACAAGTGGGGCTAGCGAGGAGGAGGAGGACACCAGGATCTGGAGAGACCCAGGGCCGGACCTGCCAACTGCTGGGACTGTACGGAGCACTCGTGCAACCTTCACCCCAGATCAGCCTGAGAGGGGGAACGGGATGGGGCCAGTAGTGTTGCTCATGGCTGTGTAAGCGCTGCTCTTGGTGTGGTGGCTGCAAAGGTGCCGTTGGCTGTTGGAGCTGGCCCTTGTAGGGTTGGCTGTGTCCACCTTTGTTTCCTTGCAGGTACCTGGGTTTAGTGCTTGCCCTTTGGTGACTCCCCCTTGGGCGATCTCTCACTTTGTGGGGCTCCAGGCAGTGACACGGTCCATGCACGTGTTGCGGGCTCTGCAGGCAGCTCCACATTCCTCTCCTGGAGAATGCCTCTGCCCTGCCACGCGCTGGGACAGCGCAGTATGACAGCATCTCGGTGAGCATTCACTGCCTCCGCTGTCCATTGACAACAAGGCCTGTGTCCTAAACCCAGCCCTTGATGTCTAACAGCCACCAAGGTGACGATGAGCTTTTTACTCAGGCCCTTTTGGGGGGAAATTCCCAGGCCTGTTGCTGACATTAGCTTTAGAAGAACAGCCAAATCGTGAGGTCCTGCCTGATGGAGGCATCATTTTCTTACAGAGATGCTGTGAGAGTGTCAGCTCTGAAAAAGCATTACAAAAAACACCTATACAGGTTTGAGGTTCATTTATAAAGAGAGTGAGCTGAATACAAACGAATATGTAAGAAGATAACAACCATAAATATAGGAACAAGTAGACTAACAACAAAAAAAAAGAAAAGAATAAATCAGTAACCAAAGTAAAGGCCTGCATTGGGATACACTAGATGTCATTTGAGGAGAGCGAAGGAAAGTTTATTGATATTGACAAATATCCATGAAATCACTTCCTCAATGGGCTGCTTGAGCTCCTGGTTCCTCAGGCTGTAGATGAGGGGGTTCACTGCTGGAGGCACCACCGAGTACAGCACTGCCACCACCAGGTCCAGGGGTGGGGAGGAGATGGAAGGAGGCTTTAGGTAGGCAAACATGGCAGTGCTGATAAACAGGGAGACCACGGCCAGGTGAGGGAGGCACGTGGAAAAGGCTTTGTGCCGTCCCTGCTCAGAGGGGAGCCTCAGCACAGCCCTGAAGATCTGCACGTAGGAGAAAAGGATGAAAACAAAACACCCAAATGCTGCACAGGCACTAACCACAAGAAGCCCGACTTCCCTGAGGTAGGTGTCTGAGCAGGAGAGCTTGAGGATCTGGGGGATTTCACAGAAGAACTGCCCCAGGGCATTGCCATGGCAGAGCGGGAGTGAAAATGTACTGGCCGTGTGCAGCAGAGCACTGAGAAACCCACCGGCCCAGGCAGCTGCTGCCATGTGGGCACAAGCTCTGCTGCCCAGCAGGGTCCCGTAGTGCAGGGGTGTGCAGATGGCCACGTAGCGGTCGTAGGCCATCACCGTCAGGAGATAAAACTCTGCTGACATCAAAAAGAGAAACAGAAAGGCTTGTGCAGCACATCCCGCGTAGGAGATGCCCCTGGTGTCCCCGAGGGAATTGGCCATGGATTTGGGGAGAGTGGTGGAGATGGAGCCCAGGTCGAGGAGGGAGAGGTTGAGGAGGAAGAAGTACATGGGGGTGTGGAGGCGGTGGTCGCAGGCGATGGCGGTGACGATGAGCCCGTTGCCCAGGAGGGCAGCCAGGTAGATGGCCAGGGAGAGCCAGAAGTGCAGGAGCTGCAGCTCCCGCGTGCCTGCAAACGCCAGGAGGAGGAAGTGGGTGATGGAGCTGCTGTTGGACATCTGCTGCCTCTGGGCGTGGAGCCCTGAACAAGGAGGTAAAGGATAGTCACAAGTTAAGGGATAATTCTTTGAGGAAATCCAAGCCATTTCTCATAGTTCACCCTCCTGCCCCTTTTCCATTTCCATGAGATCTTTGTCCAGCTGTGGCTGTAGCTCTGCCTGATGCTGGCTCCGTGTGCCACGAGAGCAGGACCTCACTCTGCCACCTGCCGAGGAATCAGCCCTGCCCTGCAGGACTGGGCTGAGGGTAATTGTGAGGGCAGGGGTCAGTCCTGATGTTCAAATATGTCAGATAAAACAGCTCCTAATGCAAAAGGCCTTGTCAGTACCTGCACTCGCAGTGCTAAGAAACCACGATCCCAGGTGTTTGAGAGAGAGGGTGGATTTTTACAGAGTGAGGCCTGCAAGGCAAGAGGGTTCCCTGAGTCTTAGCGCAGAGAGAAGGGACCTTTTCTGTCCCTCTGTCATTTTCCAAATTGTCCTGGGCTTGTACCTTTCTGAGACGGAGATTAATCACACCCACATATCACCCTGAAAAGACACCGGGCACTGCTGAGAGAAGGACCCACTGCCGAGCACCAAGTGCCTCACCATTTCTCAAGGTCTCAGCACCCCACTTCTCACCAAGGACACACATGGTCCATGTCACAAACCCAACAGCATTTTCTCAGCTGTAGCATCTCTGTGCTTTTCCACAGGGCATTCAGGTAACCCCAGGGTGCTATGGGACAGATTTGCAACATGGGGGGCAGCTCACAGCTTGGAAGGACTGAGCGAGGAGATACCCAGATATCCAGGTGTCCTAAGGATGGTATCTCAGTAAGGGAGAGTCAGCTCATTCGCTAGGGAATGGCACAGACTGCATTGCCCACAGCCCCACAGCTTAGAGGGAAGCTGGGACACTGGTTACCTTGTTCCTACGGACACACCTGCATGAAAGGACCCACTAGTCAAGTCTGTGTTGCCGGGACAGCACAGTAGTTGGTAAATAATGTCCCCCTGTCCTTACTTCGACACGCAAGCCTTTCTTTATATTTTCTCTCCCATGTCCAGCTGAGGAGGGGGAGTGATAGAGCAGCTTTGGTGGGCACCTGGCATCCAGCCAGGGTCAACCCAGCACATCCCGTCAGTGCTCACAGGCCCATCCCAACCTCTGTGCACCCACCTCAGCCCTACAGAAACCTGCCTGTTTGCAGGGCACTGCCTGGGCACATCTTCCTCTTTGCAGGTGGGAAAGGGCAGGTCAGGACAGCCCTGGCGGGGCCAGTGGAGGTGATGCTGGTGGTGTCCAAAGGCAGAGGAGAGGCTGAAGGCACTTCGGGAGGCTCCCAGCAGAGCTACTGGTCACTCAGAGTCACAGCTCAGGAGACTCAGTAGTTGTTCAAACATTAGAGCTCCTATTCTATTTCTCCCATCCCCCATCATCTCACCCTTCCCCAAGTAGGAAACTGAAAACAGACCCTGGAAAGCTCCTTCTCTTTACATCAACCCCCACCTTGACCTGACCCACACAGCACCCTCTCAGCAGCAGCACAACCCTGCCCTGCCCCGCCGAGCACTGCTCCTTCCACCCACAGCCTGTCCCCACGGCCCCATGGGGAGCTCCCCGGGCAGGCTGAGCGCAGACCCGGGGATGGAGCAGAGTCCCTGCCCCAGCACAGAGTCCCCTGGGGTGCAGGGACCCTGCCCTGAAGGACAGCCCTGGGCAGCCCTGGGTGCGCACCCACCTTCATCCCACTGCAGCCATCCCTGGCAGAAGGGAGGAGGGGGCTGGCTTGCCCCGTCCCTCGGCTGGTGCAGCGGGAAGCCCTGCTCGGAAGCATGTCCTTCTCTGTGCCTAAGAAATGCTGCGAGCCACCCTGCCAGTCCGTACCAGCCATGGGATGGGCAGGCTCTAGAAATGCCTCCAGGATTCTCACCTGCATTGTCCTGCACCCAGATACTTACCGTGTCAAGGGTGATGAAGATTTCTCCCCCAGTCAGCGCTCAGCATCCCCCCACCCCAGGCTGCCTTTCCCCTCTCCCTGCCCGGCTCCTCTGCCCTCGGTGCCTGCAGGCAGTGCCCTCAGCCCTGCTGCGCTTGGCAGAGGAGCTGCTCCTGGGCAGAGCTGTCTCTCGGCAGCGCTGCCTCATTGCCAGCAGCTCCCTCCACGCCAGGAGCCCAGCCCAGCTCGGCAGCAGAGGAACAGCCCAAGGCAGCCCTTTCTCTGCCCCTGGGGGCTCCCATGAGGTGTCCCTGGGGCTCCGGGGGAACCTGCTGTGAAACAGCCTGCAGGAATCCCTGATGCTCCCTCCCTCAGCTGGGGGGAGGGGCTGCTTTCCAGCACTGCTATTTCTCCTACGAGGAAATGATTTGGGCACGACAATCACTTTCTTTTGCCCCATCATTAGACAGGGCAGCAGGAAGGTGACAGGGAAGGATCTCCTTTCTCCAAACTGGCAGGATGTGTTCCATTGAAGAGCCAGAGCTGTGACATGGTCGCAGAGCTCAGGACAGCGTGTTGTCAGGGACAGCATCCCCCAATCTCAGCAAGAGAGCTGCAAGAGAGGTGGGAAGGGAACTTGGCAGAGAGCAAGGTGATGGCTGAGGGATTTAGCTCATCTTTCCATAGGATCATAGAATCATGGAATCATTAAGATTGGAAAAGAACTCGAGGATCATCAGGTTGAACGATCAACCCAACACTACCATGTCTCCTAAACCATGCCCTCAAGTGCCACGTCTACATCTATTTGAACACCTCCAGGGATGGTGATTCCCCCACCTCTCACGGCAGCCTGTGCCAGAGCCTGACCGCTCTTGCAGTGAAGGCATTTTCCCTAATATCCAATACAAACCTCCACTGGTGCAGCTAGAGGCCAATTCATCTCGTTCTATCACTAGTAACTTGGGAGAAGAGACCAACACCCTCCTTGCTACCATCTCCTTTCAGGTAGTTGTAGAGAGCGAGAAGGTCTCCCCTCAGCCCCCTCTTCTCCAGGCTAAACCCCCCCAGCTCCCTCAACCTCTCCTCATAAGCCCTGCTCTCCAGACCCTTCCCCAGCTTCGTTGCCCTTCTCTGGACACGCTCCAGCACCTCAATGTCCTTAAAATGAAAGGCCCAAAACTGAACCCAGGATTTGAGGTGCGGCCAAATTATCTCCCCTCCGCCAGCACCTCCCCGTACTCAGCTCTGGCGGGAGGGACTCAGTGCGTCGCTCCAGCTCGCTCGTGCCTTCGTGTTTCACTTCAGATCGAACAACTCGCCCCTTGCAGAGCCCTCTGTTCCTCACCTGTCCCCGCTGTTTGGTGGGACACAAACCCCACAGGGTGAGGCTGTGCTGTAACCAGCTCGCACCCCGCTGAGCAACACCACTATCGATCGGCCTGAACCCCAGCCCTTTGGGCCGGCGAGCTAACAAAGCGCGGCTTAGCCATTCTGATGCCCCGTGTCGGTATCAACAGAGAGTGCCATGAGCTGTGGGAAATGCAGCCCAGCGGCGGCCCCCACTGACGGCACTTACCCCTTGGGTGCAGGGGGGTGGCAGCCCGGGCTCCCCCCCGCGCCGCCCCTTCCCGCTCCCGGCGGAGCCCTTCCCCCCCCAGCCCCCCGCGCAGCCCCGGGGCCGGGCGCGGAGCGCGGAGGGGGGCGGTGGGACGGGGCGGGCGGCCGGGCCCGGCGGGGCCATGGGGGCCGCCGCCGCTCCCCCCACCGCCGCCGCCCGGCAAAACGTCGGGCAAAAGCGGGTCGGTTCGTGCTTTGGGTTGTATTTTCAATGCCGCGTCTCTCTGCGGCGCCTCGGCTGCTGCCGGAGCCCCTGCCGATGTTTCAAAGCCCTTCAGCAGCAGGGAGCCCCCTCCAGCCCCCCATCTCCGGGACCGCCCGTACCCGGCAGAAAGTCCCCGCTGCTCAGGCGAGGCTTTGAAGCCTGTTGGCACAAACGTGCCGGGGGAAGGAATGGGCTCGGTGGGGGCTGGGGGTGAGGGCCTTCCTTCCGTAGCCCCTTTGGTTACGGCTGTAAATCACAGCGGGCACTGCTTGTGTTTGCAAGAAAGCCCCAGTAAAACACCAGCAGGTTCTCAGCGTACCTTCCCCTTACTTCCCCATCAGAAACAAAGCTTCTATTTAAGGACAAGTAAATAGTCCCGGAGAGGGAAAAATGAATGGGGACAGGTGTCGACTGAAAAACCAAAACCCCTAACCTTAAAACTCCCAGTGCTCCCAGCAACGTGGGCATTTCTGGCTGTAGCCTTTGTAGACTCTCACGTTAATATCAGTATTAGAACACAGTGATGTTGTTAACAGTGATGAGCTGGACATAGGAGAGAAACTGATAAATCTTAACATCAGTGAGTAGATGTAACAAATAAAAGATGGGGATCACGGTGATTTTTGTTCATTAAAACTGGGGCCTCAAAATCGATGCTTAGCTGAAAAGAAACATACTATTTATGTCAACTGATCCAAACCACTGTTTTAAAACAGAACGTACAGTTTAATGTTCCACTGTAAGTCAGGGTCATTCCTTCCTGCAGGCCTCGCTCATTCAAAGCTCTTCAGTGAAACGCTGGCCTCAGCGGGCTCTGCAGAACGGTACCTTCTGTATATGTGACGGAAACGCTGAGGAAGTCAGTCTGATTAACAGAAAGTCTAGTCTGTGCGTGCATCGCTTGTCAAAGCAGAACGCATAGTGCATTATTTGCTCAACATGGAAGCCTGGAATGCCTATTTCCTATCCCTGTTAGTGGAGAACCAATGGAATAGGAAGGTCTGATCTGCTCATTTCACCAGCCAGCCCTTTTATTGACCTCATTCACTTACCTTTTCTGACCGCACGCCAGGGAACAGGAGGAGGATGGCGGCGAACACCAAGGTGTTACACCGCTGCACCAGCAAGCCTTGTACAGAACAGGTAGTGGCTCGGTGTTACTCATCTGCTTAACGAAGGCGATGGACAGTAAGGAAAAGAAAAAACAGGAGGGGGAAGCAAACAGCATTTTGTAATGAAGTATAAACCACTCGATAGAGTAATTCTGAATCGAATGAGAACACATCACACCTCAGGGTCTTAAGAAACATCGGCAGTTGTGGTTCTCGCTAAAGCAAATGCTCTGCTCAAGTGTTAATCGCTTTAAGTGGTCAGTTTGATTAATCATGAGTTACCTTAGGGTTCTTACTAATTTTTCATAGCTAGGCAAGTAGTAATGACCAAGCTGGCCTTAACGAGTGTTTTGCTTTATTAGGCCATGTAGAAGCCTGATCCTACACTCCCTGCCCAGGTCAGGCTCCCGCGTAGCCTGCTGTCACCCGCGCTCTGTGGGTTCGCTTCAGTAAGTTCCTGTTTCTGGATGTAAAATAGAAGTACTGAAGCTCTGCGAGGGTAACTGCAACACCACAACGTCTGGAATAGTCTCACGCTTTGTGGGTGGTTGCTTTCTGAGTGTTATATTACGCGCACGTTGTACGTGTTAATTTATAGATAGTGAGCACACATGAGATCTTAAAAGGCTTTTTGATGCCATCTATATAGCTAAATATTGTCACACTTGAAAAAAGCCCTGAAAAAAATGCAAGCCTTTCTTATCTCAGCCCTCTCACATTTCCAGCTGAGAATCTTCTATCTATCACCACAAGTAAAGCTGAAACCGGTATTTTATTCTGCCTTCTATTTCATTGCCTGATAACTCGTGACTGTTGGAGCAGGGTATTTGACAAGATTCATGGATACAACTAACCTCTTTGTGCTGCTACTCACTGCGGTATTTATCTTAAAATCCACTCCCAAGAAGGTACTATGGGCTCTTGAATATGAAAGCTAGCGAATATCTTTTGAACCACGAAGCTGAAAGATGAACTCAAGTAAGGGAAGGATGCAGCCTTAATTAAATCCACAGCTCGGGGGAAATCTAGTAGATATTGCGTGTTGTGATCTTCAAGGCGGCTGGAAAAAACACTCTGTGCCTGAGTAATCTTTCTCTGTACACTTAGGCCAGTCATTCATTGACCTGCCGTTTTTTATAAGTGCTCCGCTCTCGGTAAGGAGAATGTTTTTCATTGAAACCACACTATTTATGGGCTATAGAAAATGCAGTCACCATAATTACTATTCATACTTTTGGTTGTTTGCTTGTGGTTTTGCATTTGTTTTCTTCTCCCTACTTCATTTTTCCTCAAAACTGTACTGTTACAATAAGGATGGATGAATGCAGATGGGACAGAGCTTTTACTGTCAGAATGGGACTTCGAAAAGTGACAAAGTAAATCTAACGTTGCTGTCCAGCCTCAGGGATATCTCCTGTAAACCTAAAAGCGTTAGATGGGATCGTCCTGTGTTTTGAGGTGGAGCCGCACCTCCTGAGTCCTTGGCCTGTGCTAGGAGTTGAAGAGTCAATCCCAATGATGGGCTGCAAACGCTCTGCCTAACTACTTACCCTTAGGAGTACCGAAAAAGGAGCGCAAGCCAAAGAGAAAAGAGCAGTAAGTGCTCTTTCTCAGATTGCTCCTCTCCTTTTCAGGAGCATTATTCTCTAAGAATCGCCACTAGCCTGCTATTTTTCATTCCATATCACCAAATTGTTGCATTTTTGTAGTTCAGGGCACGTTTTGCTAAGAAAGGTTTGGGGTTTTTTCTCCCCCCCAGGGGGTGGCGTTAGCTACGGTTCTTTTATAACCTTACACAGTATTTCGAGTTGAGTGAAAAATGGTATCACAATTCCTAACAGGCAAGAAATCTTAGTTCTAGTGCTGGCCCTGATAGGAAAAGTTCTGTTTTACAGCCTGCGGATCTCTGATGGCTGATCCTTTGCGAGTCACGGCAATTGTGAAACTTAGGTAATTTCTGAAGAACTGTTTCCCTCGTTTACATGGAAAAATCAGTTGCACAGACTCTTAGGGAGGTGAGGGAGACTGATTAATCCTTTTTCTTCAAGGTATGTCATCCAACAGCATCTAGAAGCGTTGCAGCTGACATCCTCTATGCCAGGCAACGTACGTAACCAGGGCCTAGAACAGCTCGCCTTGAAAACATGCAGTTTCAAGACGGACTCCGCCTGATGTGAGTTACAGGCGCTCTCTGTCCCCGCTGAGCTCGGGGTTTAGCAGGAGCAGAGCGTCGCGGGACTCTGCCTGCTGTTCGGTGCCGCCTTCCTGCTTCAGAGGTGGTGGCGGCTTCCTTGCAGGGAGCCCTGCCAGGCTCGCTGAGCGCAGCTGTTTCTGACACGCGCGTGTACACAAGGACAAAGGTTTTGATACCTTACTGAGTGGAAGAGAAAACAGTGATACTTCTCGGTCTAATTTGAGTGCTGGGTGCCCAGCCATGATAATCTGAGGTGAGGAAAATGTGTCCTTAGCCATGAATAAGGCACTCCACAGCGGAAGCCGAGGGAGCTGGAGGCATCTGTTTCCCAACGTGCTATTTTTATCGAAGGAGTTTAGCTCTTGCCACGTAATGAGCAGAGCACCCAGGCATTGTTACCGAAAAACGCGGTAAAATCAGAAACAACTCTTTAACGCCGATGTAGTGTTAAAGAGCGGGCATTCTTTATTGCAGCGCTGGATGCACGGGGCATCGCTCCTCCAAGCGTGCGTACTTTACACACTCTTTTCATATGATTTATACGCCAAAAATATACATATTCATCTTAGCCATACATACTCGATATTCTTCTCTTCGGTGATTGGCACAGACTTGCTCGCTTCGCATGTACATCACTGCGCAGGCCCGGTTGTCCTTTCCCATTGTCCTCCTCTGAGTAGGTGGTGTTACTTGGGGCAGTGGTCCGGGAGTCGGTGGTCGCGATCTCCCCCTGCCGGAATTACCTCTTACCTACCTGGCCCTTAATCTTGGCCGTCCTGGCCGGTTTTCTCAGCCCGTTACACGAAACCACATTTTGCCATCCTTTTTTCTGACAGCAGCACATTGTCTGTTGTTTTGGTCACATTAATGATTGCCGAGGGACTAAAACACAGGTCGACAGATACACTGATTCGTACACTCCATGTCCCCAGAATATAACAACCCTGACCTAAAAATGAGGCACTGAGCATTAAAAAAGGGGTTTGGACCCTGAAAGTGCGGCTTTGGGTGTTAAAACTGAGGCTTTGAGTGTTAAAAGAGGGCTTTAGGTCCTAAAAGTGAGGGTTTGGCTGTTAAAAATGAGGCACTGAGCTTTAAGAGGGAGGTTTGGACCCTAGCAGTGAGGTTTGTGGTCCTAACTATAAGGCTTTGAGCATTAAAAGTGGGGTTTGGGTGTTTTAAAGTAAGACTTTGGGACGTGAAAATGAGGGTTTGCCCACCAAAAGGAGGGGTTTGGAGCCTAAAAGTGAGGGTTTGGGATCTAAAATAGAGGCTTTGAGCCTTAAAAGAGGGCTTTGGCCATTAATAATGATGGTTTGGTACCTGAAAGTGAAGGCCTGGATGCTAAAAGCAGGGGTTTGTGACCTAGAAATGAGGCACTGAGCATTAAAAGAAGGGTTTGGATACTGAAAGTGAAGGTTTGGAACTTAAAAATGAGACTTTGAAGCTTAAAATAGGGTTTTGGACCCTAAAAGTGAGGTTTGCATTCCTATCTATAAGGGTTTGAAGTTAAAAGTGAGAGATTGGGTGCTTTAAAGTGAGTCTTTAGGACCTGAAAATGAGGGTATGTCCCTAAAAAGGAGGGCTTTGGAGCCTGAAAGTGAGGGTTTGGGACCTAAAAATGAGGCTTTGAGCCTTGAAAGAGGGCTTTGACATTAATAATAATGGTTTGGTACCTGAAAGTGAAGGCCTGGATGCTAAAATCAGGGGTTTGTGACCTAAAAATGAGGCACTGAGCATTAAAAGAGGCGTTTGGACCCTGAAAGTGCGGCTTTGGGTGTTAAAACTGAGGCTTTGAGTGTTAAAAGAGGGCTTTAGGTCCTAAAAGTGAGGGTTTGGCTGTTAAAAATGAGGCACTGAGCTTTAAGAGGGAGGTTTGGACCCTAGCAGTGAGGTTTGTGGTCCTAACTATAAGGCTTTGAGCATTAAAAGCGGGGTTTGGCCATTAATAATGATGTTTTGGTACCTGAAAGTGAAGGCCTGGATGCTAAAAGCAGGGGTTTTGGACCTAAAAATGAGGCACTGAGCATTAAAAGAGAGGTTTGGACCCTGAAAGTGCGGCTTTGAGTGTTAAAACTGAGGCTTTGAGTGTTAAAAGAGGGCTTTAGGTCCTAAAAGTGAGGGTTTGGATCTTAAAAGTGAGGCTTTGACCTTTAAAACTGGGGTTGAGACACTAAAAGTGAGGTTTGCAGACCTAATTATAAGACATTGATCATTAAAAGAGGGTTTTGGACCCTGAAAATGAGGGTTTGGAACTTAAAAATGAGGCACTGTGCATTTAAAAGAGGGGTTTGCACCCTGAAAGTGAGTGTATGGGTGTTAAAATTGAGGCTTTGAGCATTAAAAGAGGGGTTTGGATCCTTAAAGTGAGTGTTTGGGTGTTAAAATTGAGGCTTTGAGCATTAAAAGAGGGGTTTGGATCCTTAAAGTGAGGGTTTGGCTGTTAAAATTGAGGGTTGAGCTTTAAACCAGGGTTGGGATAATGAAAGTTGAGGTTTGCGGTCCTAACTATAAGGCATTGATGTTAAAAGAGTGGTTGGAGTGCTTTTAAGTGAGTTTTGGGGACCTGAAAATGAGGGTATGTCCCGGAAAAGGAGGGGTTTGGAGCCTAACAGTGAGGGTTTGGGATCTAAAAGTGAGGCTTTGCATGTGAAAACAGGGATTTGGATATTAAAATTGAGGGTTTGGTACATAAAAGTGAGGCTTTGGATGCTGAAAAGTGAGGGTTTGGGAAGTAAAAATGAGGCTTTGAGCCTTGAAAGAGGGCTTTGGCCATTATTAATAATAATGGTTTGGTACCTGAAAGTGAAGGCCTGGATGCTAAAATCAGGGTTTGTGACCTAAAAATGAGGCACTGAGCATTAAAAGAGGCGTTTGGACCCTGAAAGTGCGGCTTTGGGTGTTAAAACTGAGGCTTTGAGTGTTAAAAGAGGGCTTTAGGTCCTAAAAGTGAGGGTTTGGCTGTTAAAAATGAGGCACTGAGCTTTAAGAGAGAGGTTTGGACCCTAGCAGTGAGGTTTGTGGTCCTAACTATAAGGCTTTGAGCATTAAAAGCGGGGTTTGGGTGCTTTAAAGTAAGTCTTTGGGACGTGAAAATGAGGGTTTGCCCACCAAAAGGAGGGGCCTGGACTATAAAAGTGAGGGTTTGGGATCTAAAATAGAGGCTTTGAGCCTTGAAAGAGGGCTTTGGCCATTAATAATGATGGTTTGGTACCTGAAAGTGAAGGCCTGGATGCTAAAAGCAGGGGTTTTGGACCTAAAAATGAAGCACTGAGCATTAAAAGAGGGGTTTGGACGCTGAAAGTGAAGGTTTGGAACTTAAAAATGAGACTTTGAAGCTTAAAATAGGGTTTTGGACCCTAAAAGTGAGGTTTGCATTCCTATCTATAAGGGTTTGAGGTTAAAAGTGAGAGATTGGGTGCTTTAAAGTCAGTCTTTAGGACCTGAAAATGAGGGTATGTCCCTAAAAAGGAGGGGTTTGGGACCTAAATATGAGGCTTTGCAAGTGAAAAGAGGGCTTTGGACATTAAAAATGAGGATTTGGTATCGAAGGGTGAGGGTTGGGATGCTAAAAGTGAAACTCTGGGACCTAGAAATGAGGCTTTGAGGCTTAAAAGTGGGGTTTGGATGGTAAAAGTGATGCTTTGGGACCTAAAAATGAGGGTTTGATGCTACAAAGGATGGGTTTGAACCATAGTAGTGAGAGTTTGGGACCCAAAATTGAGGCTTGGGTTTAAAAAAATAGGCATTTGGATGGTAAAACTGAGGGTTTGTGACCTCAAAATGAGGGTTTGAGCATTAAAAGAGGGGTTAGGATCAGAAAAATGATGCTTTGAGAACAAAAACTGAGACTTCAAGATTTAAAGGAGGGCTTTGGACAATAAAACAAGGCATTGGGATCTAAAACTGAGGCTTTGACATTAAGAGAGGGGTTTGGACCAGAAAAATGAGGCTTTGCGACCTGCAAATGAACCTTTGACCCTAAAAAGGTTGGGTTGGGGACCTAAAATTGAGGCTTTGAGCATTAAAAGAGGGGTTTGGACCTTGAAAGTGAGGGTTTGGGACCTAAAATGAGGCACTGAGCATTAAAAGAGGGGTTTGGACCAGAAAAATGAGGCTTTGCGACCTGCAAATGAACCTTTGACCCTAATTAGGATGGGTTTGGGACCTAGAATTGAGGCTCTGAGCATTAAAAGAGGGGTTTGGACCCTGAAAGTGAGGCTTTGAGCTGTAAAACAGTGGTTAGGACCCTGAAAGTGAGGTTTGCGGTCCTAACTATAAGGCTTTGATGATAAAAGAGGGGCTTGGGTGCTTTAAAGTGAGTCTTTGGGACCGGAAAATGAGGGTTTGCCCCCCAAAAGGAGGGGCCTGGACTGTGTAAGTGAGGGTTTGGGACCTAAACGTGAGTCTTTGAGCCTAAAAGTCAGGTTTGGGCCCTAAAACTGAGGGTCTGGTAGGTCAAAATGAGGCTTTGAGTTTGTAATAGACGGGTTTGGATCCATACAAGTGAGGGAATCGCACCTAGATATGGGGCTTTAATTGTTAAAAGAGGTGTTTGGACCCTAAAAGTGGGGATTTGGGTCCTTAAAATGAATCTTTTAGCCGTCAAAGTGGTCTGTGGCTCCTGAAAGTGAAGGTTTGGAATGCAAAAATGAGATGTTGAGTGATAAAAGAGGGGTTTGGACTCTAACAGTGAGGATTTGTGTGTTAAAAAGGCGGCTTTGAACATTAAGAGAAGGGTTTGGACCCTGAAAGTGAGGGCTTGGCACTAAAAATGAGGCACTGAGCATTAAAAGAGGGGTTTAGACCCTACAAGCGAAGGTTTGGGACCTAAAAATGAGGCTATGAGGCTAAAGGAAAGGTTTGGACCCTAAAAGTGAGGCTTTGAGCATTATGAGCGGTTTGGACCCTGAAAGTGAGGCTTTGGGAGCTAAACATTAGGCACTGAGCGTTAAAAAAGGGGTTTGTCCCTGAAAGTGAGGCTTTGAGCTGTGAAACAGTGGTTTGGACCCTGAAAGTGATGGTTTGGATGATAAAAATGAGGCTTTGAGCTATGAAATGGGTTTGGACCCTAACAGTGAGGTTTGCGGTCCTAACTATAAGGCTTTGATGATAAAAGAGGGCCTTGGGTGCTTTTATGTGAGTCTTTGGGACGTGAAAATGAGGGTTTGCCCCCCAAAAGGAGGGGCCTGGACTGTAAAAGTGAGGATTTGGGTCGTTCAAAATGAGGCTTTGAACATTAAAAGAGGGATTTGTATCTTAAAAGTGGAGCTTTGGGATTTAAAACTGAGACTCTGAGTCTTAGAAGAGGCTTTTGGACCCTAAAAGTGAGGGTTTGGACCCCAAGAATGTGGCTTTGTGCGATAAAAGAGGGGTTTGGACCCTAAAAGTGAGGGTTTGGGAGCCAAAATTGAGGCTTTGAGCATTAAGAGGGGTTTGCACCCTGAAAGTGAGGGTTTGGGACCTAAATATGAGGCTTTGCAAGTGGAAAGAGGGCTTTGGACATTAAAAATGAGGATTTGGTATCTAAGGGTGAGGGTTGGGATGCTAAAAGTGAAACTCTGGAACCTAGAAATGAGGCTTTGAGGCTTAAAAGTGGGGTTTGGATGGTAAAAGTGATGCTTTGGGAGTTAAAAATGAGGTTTTGCGTGATAAAAGAGGGGTTTGAACCGTAAAAGCGAGGGTTTGGGACCTAAAAACGAGGCTATGAGGCTGAAGGAAAGGTTTGGACCCTAAAAGCCCTTTTTTAAGGCTCAAAGCCTCATTTTCAGCACCCAAAGACTCACTTTAAAACACCCAAACCACTCTTTAAACATCAAAGCCTTATAGTTAGGACCACAAACCTCACTGCTAGGGTCCAAACCTTGGTTTTAAAATTCAATGCCTCATTTCTAACAGCCAAACCCTCACTTTTAGGACCTAAAGCCCTCTTTTAACACTCAAAGCCTCAGTTTTAACACTCAAAGCCAAACTTTCAGGGTCCAAAACCCTCTTTTAACGCTCAGTGCCTCATTTTCAGGTCCCCAAAACTCACTTTAAAACACCCAAACACCTCCTTTAATATCAAAGACTTATAGTTAGGACTGCAAACCTCACTTTTAGGGTCCAAACCCCTCCTTTTTAGGGACATACCCTCATTTTCACGTCACAAAGACTTACATATAAGCACCCAAACCCCTCTTTTAATGCTCAAAGCCTTATAGTTAGGACTGCAAACAGCACTTTTTAGGGTCCAAACCCCAGTTTTATGCTCAAAGCCTCATTTTTAACAGCCAAAACCTCACTTTCTTTGCCCAAACCCCTCTTTTACTGCTCAATGCCTCATTTATACCTCCCAAAGACGCACTTTAAAGCACCCGAAGCCTCTTTTAACCTCAAAGCCTTTTAGAGTAAGACTGCAAATCTCACTTCTAGGGGCCAAACCGGTTTTAACGCTCAAAGCCTCATTTTTAACAGCAAACCCTCACTTTTAGGACCTAAAGCCCTCTTTTAACTCCCAAAGCCTTGGTTTTAACACCCAAAGCTGCACTTTCAGGGTCCAAACCTGTCTTTTAACGCTCAGTGCCTCATTTTTAGGTCCCAAACCCTCACTCTTAGCACTGAACCCGGACTTTTAATTGTCAAACTCTCACTGTAGTACAAATCATGACTTTTAGAGTCCAAACCCCTCTTTCAAGGCTCAGAGCCTCATTTTTTAAGTTCCAAACCTTCACTTTCAGCATCCAAACCCTTCTTTTAATGCTCAGTGCCTCATTTTTAGTTCAGAAACCCTTGCTTTTAGCATCCAGGCCTTCACTTTCAGGTACCAAACCATCATTATTAATGGCCAAAGCCCTCTTTCAAGGCTCAAAGCCTCATTTCTAGATCCCAAACCCTCACTTTTAGGGTCCAAACCTGTCTTTTAGGCTCAAAGCCTCAATTTTGGGTCCCAAAAGCTCACTTTTAGGGTCCAAACCCCTCCTTTTTAGGGACATACCCTCATTTTCAGGTCCTAAAGACTCACTTTAAAGCATCCAAACCACTCTTTTAACATCAAAGCCTTATAGTTAGGACTGCAAACCTCACTTTTAGGGTCCAAACCCCGGTTTTACGCTCAAAGCCTCATTCTTAACAGCCAAACCCTCACTTTTAGAACCCAAAGATCTCTTTTAACTCTCAAAGCTTCATTTTCAAGTTCCAAACCTTCACTTTCAAGTTCCAAACCCCTCCTTTAAGGCGCAAAACCCTCCTTTTTGAAGTCCAAACCCTCACATTTATTGCCAAATCCCTCTTTTCAGGCTCAAAGCCTCATTTTCAGCACCCAAAGACTCACTTTTAGGGTCCAAACCCCTCCTTTTCAGGGACAAACCCTCTTTTTTAAATTCCAAACCCTTACTTCTATTACCCAAACCCCTCTTTTAGGTCACAAACCTTCACTTTTAGCATCGAACCCGGACTTTTTATGGTCAAACCATCATTGTTTTGTTCCAAATAGTAATTTTTAGAGTCCAAACCCCTCTTTCAAGGCTCAAAGCCTCATTTTAAAGTTCCAAACCTTCACTTTCAGCATCCAAACCCTTCTTTTAATGCTCAGTGCCTCATTTTTAGGTCACAAACCCCTGCTTTTAGCATCCAGGCCTTCACTTTCAGGTACCAAACCATCATTATTAATGGCCAAAACCCTCTTTTCAGGCTCAAAGCCTCATTTTCAGCACCCAATGACTCACTTTAAAACACCCAAACCCCGCTTTTAACATCAAAGACTTATAATTGGGACCGCAAACCTCACTTTTAGGGTCCAAACCCCTCTTTCAAGGCTCAAAGCCTCACTTTTAGTTCCCAAACCCTCATTTTAGCATCCAAACCCCATACTTTTATGTAGCAAAATCTCATTTTTAACATCCAAATCCCTCTTTCAAGGCTCAAAGCCTCTATTTTAGATCCCAAACCCTCACTTTTATAGTCCAGGCCCCTCCTTTTGGTGGGCAAACCCTCATTTTCACGTCCCAAAGACTTACTTTAAAGCACCCAAACCCCGCTTTTAATGCTCAAAGCCTTATAGTTAGGACCACAAACCTCACTGCTAGGGTCCAAACCTCCCTCTTAAAGCTCAGTGCCTCATTTTTAACAGCCAAACCCTCACTTTTAGGACCTAAAGCCCTCTTTTAACACTCAAAGCCTCAGTTTTAACACCCAAAGCTGCACTTTCAGCGTCCAAACCCCTTTTTTAATGCTCAGTGCCTCATTTTTAGGTCACAAACCCCTGATTTTAGCATCCATGCCTTCACTTTCAGGTACCAAACCATTAATTATTAATGTCAAAGCCCTCTTTCAAGGCTCAAAGCCTCATTTCTAGATCCCAAACCCTCACTTTTAGGGTCCAAAGCCCTCTAATAAGGATTAAAGTGTCGGTTTGAGTTCCCAAACCCTCACTTTTAGGCTCCAAACCCCTCCTTTTTAGGGACATACCCTCATTTTCAGGTCCTAAAGACTCACTTTAAAGCACCCAATCTCTCACTTTTAACCTCAAACCCTTATAGATAGGAATGCAAACCTCACTTTTAGGGTCCAAAACCCTCCTTTTCAGGGACAAAGCCTCTTTTTTACGTTCCAAAGACTTACATATAAGCACCCAAACCCCTCTTTTAATGCTCAAAGCCTTATAGTTAGGACTGCAAACCGCACTTTTTAGGGTCCAAACCCCAGTTTTATGCTCAAAGCCTCATTTTTAACAGCCAAAACCTCACTTTCTTTGCCCAAACCCCTCTTTTACTGCTCAATGCCTCATTTATACCTCCCAAAGACGCACTTTAAAGCACCCGAAGCCTCTTTTAACCTCAAAGCCTTTTAGAGTAAGACTGCAAATCTCACTTCTAGGGGCCAAACCGGTTTTAACGCTCAAAGCCTCATTTTTAACAGCAAACCCTCACTTTTAGGACCTAAAGCCCTCTTTTAACTCCCAAAGCCTCGGTTTTAACACCCAAAGCGGCACTTTCAGGGTCCAAACCTCTCTTTTAACGCTCAGTGCCTCATTTTTAGGTCCCAAACCCTCACTCTTAGCACTGAACCCGGACTTTTAATTGTCAAACTCTCACTGTAGTACAAATCATGACTTTTAGAGTCCAAACCCCTCTTTCAAGGCTCAGAGCCTCATTTTTTAAGTTCCAAACCTTCACTTTCAGCATCCAAACCCTTCTTTTAATGCTCAGTGCCTCATTTTTAGTTCAGAAACCCTTGCTTTTAGCATCCAGGCCTTCACTTTCAGGTACCAAACCATCATTATTAATGGCCAAAGCCCTCTTTCAAGGCTCAAAGCCTCATTTCTAGATCCCAAACCCTCACTTTTAGGGTCCAAACCTGTCTTTTAGGCTCAAAGCCTCAATTTTGGGTCCCAATTGCTCACTTTTAGGGTCCAAACCCCTCCTTTTTAGGGACATACCCTCATTTTCAGGTCCCCAAAACTCACTTTAAAGCACCCAAACCACTCTTTTAACATCAAAGCCTTATAGTTAGGACTGCAAACCTCACTTTTAGGGTCCAAACCCCGGTTTTACGCTCAAAGCCTCATTCTTAACAGCCAAACCCTCACTTTTAGAACCCAAAGATCTCTTTTAACTCTCAAAGCTTCATTTTCAAGTTCCAAACCTTCACTTTCAAGTTCCAAACCCCTCCTTTAAGGCGCAAAACCCTCCTTTTTGAAGTCCAAACCCTCACATTTATTGCCAAATCCCTCTTTTCAGGCTCAAAGCCTCATTTTCAGCACCCAAAGACTCACTTTTAGGGTCCAAACCCCTCCTTTTCAGGGACAAACCCTCTTTTTTAAATTCCAAACCCTTACTTCTATTACCCAAACCCCTCTTTTAACGCTTTGGGACGTGAAAATGAGGGTATGTCCCTAAGAAGGAGGGGTTTGGACTATAAAAGTGAGGGTTTGGGATCTAAAATAGAGGCTTTGGCCGTAAAAGAGGGCTTTGGCCATTAATAATGATGGTTTGGTACCTGAAAGTGAAGGCCTGGATGCTAAAAGCAGGTGTTTTGGACCTAAAAATGAGGCACTGAGCATTAAAAGAGGGGTTTGGACGCTGAAAGTGAAGGTTTGGAACTTAAAAAAGAGGGTTTGAAGCTTAAAATAGGGTTTTGGACCCTAAAAGTGAGGTTTGCATTCCTATCTATAAGGGTTTGAGGTTAAAAGTGAGAGATTGGGTGCTTTAAAGTGAGTCTTTAGGACCTGAAAATGAGGGTATGTCCCTAAAAAGGAGGGGTTTGGAGCCTGAAAGTGAGGGTTTGGGAACTAAAAACGACACTTTAATCCTTATTAGAGGGCTTTGGACCCTAAAAGTGAGGGTTTGGGACCTAAAAATGAGGCTTTGAGCCTTGAAAGAGGGCTTTGGCCATTATTAATAATAATGGTTTGGTACCTGAAAGTGAAGGCCTGGATGCTAAAATCAGGGGTTTGTGACCTAAAAATGAGGCACTGAGCATTAAAAGAAGGGTGTGGACGCTGAAAGTGAAGGTTTGGAACTTAAAAAATGAGGCTTTGAGCCTTGAAAGAGGGGTTTGGACTCTAAAAATTACTATTTGGAACAAAACAATGATGGTTTGACCATAAAAAGTCCGGGTTCGATGCTAAAAATGAGGGTTTGTGACCTAAAAATGAGGCAGTGAGCGTTAAAAGAGGGGTTTGGGTAATAGAAGTAAGGGTTTGGAATTTTAAAAAGAGGGTTTGTCCCTGAAAAGGAGGGGTTTGGAGCCTAAAAGTGAGGTTTGCAGTCCTAACTATAAGTCTTTGATGTTAAAAGAGGTGTTTGGGTGTTTTAAAGTGAGTTTTGGGGACCTGAAAATGAGGCACTGAGCATTAAAAGAGGCGTTTGGACCCTGAAAGTGCGGCTTTGAGTGTTAAAACTGAGGCTTTGAGTGTTAAAAGAGGGCTTTAGGTCCTAAAAGTGAGGGTTTGGATCTTAAAAGTGAGGTTTGACCTTTAAAACTGGGGTTGAGACACTAAATGTGAGGATTGCAGTCCTAATTATAAGGCATTGATCATTAAAAGAGGGTTTTGGACCCTGAAAATGAGGGTTTGGAACTTAAAAATGAGGCACTGTTCATTTAAAAGAGGGGTTTGGACCCTGAAAGTGAGTGTATGGGTGTTAAAATTGAGGCTTTGAGCATTAAAAGAGGGATTTGGATCCTTAAAGTGAGTGTTTGGGTGTTAAAATTGAGGCTTTGAGCATTAAAAGAGGGGTTTGGATCCTTAAAGTGAGGGTTTGGCTGTTAAAATTGAGGGTTGAGCTTTAAACCAGGGTTGGGATAATGAAAGTTGAGGTTTGCGGTCCTAACTATAAGGCATTGATGTTAAAAGAGTGGTTGGAGTGCTTTTAAGTGAGTTTTGGGGACCTGAAAATGAGGGTATGTCCCGGAAAAGGAGGGGTTTGGAGCCTAACAGTGAGGGTTTGGGATCTAAAAGTGAGGCTTTGCATGTGAAAACAGGGATTTGGATATTAAAATTGAGGGTTTGGTACATAAAAGTGAGGCTTTGGATGCTGAAAAGTGAGGGTTTGGGAAGTAAAAATGAGGCTTTGAGCCTTGAAAGAGGGCTTTGGCCATTATTAATAATAATGGTTTGGTACCTGAAAGTGAAGGCCTGGATGCTAAAATCAGGGTTTGTGACCTAAAAATGAGGCACTGAGCATTAAAAGAGGCGTTTGGACCCTGAAAGTGCGGCTTTGGGTGTTAAAACTGAGGCTTTGAGTGTTAAAAGAGGGCTTTAGGTCCTAAAAGTGAGGGTTTGGCTGTTAAAAATGAGGCACTGAGCTTTAAGAGAGAGGTTTGGACCCTAGCAGTGAGGTTTGTGGTCCTAACTATAAGGCTTTGAGCATTAAAAGCGGGGTTTGGGTGCTTTAAAGTAAGTCTTTGGGACGTGAAAATGAGGGTTTGCCCACCAAAAGGAGGGGCCTGGACTATAAAAGTGAGGGTTTGGGATCTAAAATAGAGGCTTTGAGCCTTGAAAGAGGGCTTTGGCCATTAATAATGATGGTTTGGTACCTGAAAGTGAAGGCCTGGATGCTAAAAGCAGGGGTTTTGGACCTAAAAATGAAGCACTGAGCATTAAAAGAGGGGTTTGGACGCTGAAAGTGAAGGTTTGGAACTTAAAAATGAGACTTTGAAGCTTAACATAGGGTTTTGGACCCTAAAAGTGAGGTTTGCATTCCTATCTATAAGGGTTTGAGGTTAAAAGTGAGAGATTGGGTGCTTTAAAGTCAGTCTTTAGGACCTGAAAATGAGGGTATGTCCCTAAAAAGGAGGGGTTTGGGACCTAAATATGAGGCTTTGCAAGTGAAAAGAGGGCTTTGGACATTAAAAATGAGGATTTGGTATCGAAGGGTGAGGGTTGGGATGCTAAAAGTGAAACTCTGGGACCTAGAAATGAGGCTTTGAGGCTTAAAAGTGGGGTTTGGATGGTAAAAGTGATGCTTTGGGACCTAAAAATGAGGGTTTGATGCTACAAAGGATGGGTTTGAACCATAGTAGTGAGAGTTTGGGACCCAAAATTGAGGCTTGGGTTTAAAAAAATAGGCATTTGGATGGTAAAACTGAGGGTTTGTGACCTCAAAATGAGGGTTTGAGCATTAAAAGAGGGGTTAGGATCAGAAAAATGATGCTTTGAGAACAAAAACTGAGACTTCAAGATTTAAAGGAGGGCTTTGGACAATAAAACAAGGCATTGGGATCTAAAACTGAGGCTTTGACATTAAGAGAGGGGTTTGGACCAGAAAAATGAGGCTTTGCGACCTGCAAATGAACCTTTGACCCTAAAAAGGTTGGGTTGGGGACCTAAAATTGAGGCTTTGAGCATTAAAAGAGGGGTTTGGACCTTGAAAGTGAGGGTTTGGGACCTAAAATGAGGCACTGAGCGTTAAAAGAGGGGTTTGGACCAGAAAAATGAGGCTTTGCGACCTGCAAATGAACCTTTGACCCTAATTAGGATGGGTTTGGGACCTAGAATTGAGGCTCTGAGCATTAAAAGAGGGGTTTGGACCCTGAAAGTGAGGCTTTGAGCTGTAAAACAGTGGTTAGGACCCTGAAAGTGAGGTTTGCGGTCCTAACTATAAGGCTTTGATGATAAAAGAGGGGCTTGGGTGCTTTAAAGTGAGTCTTTGGGACCGGAAAATGAGGGTTTGCCCCCCAAAAGGAGGGGCCTGGACTGTGTAAGTGAGGGTTTGGGACCTAAACGTGAGTCTTTGAGCCTAAAAGTCAGGTTTGGGCCCTAAAACTGAGGGTCTGGTAGGTCAAAATGAGGCTTTGAGTTTGTAATAGACGGGTTTGGATCCATACAAGTGAGGGAATCGCACCTAGATATGGGGCTTTAATTGTTAAAAGAGGTGTTTGGACCCTAAAAGTGGGGATTTGGGTCCTTAAAATGAATCTTTTAGCCGTCAAAGTGGTCTGTGGCTCCTGAAAGTGAAGGTTTGGAATGCAAAAATGAGATGTTGAGTGATAAAAGAGGGGTTTGGACTCTAACAGTGAGGATTTGTGTGTTAAAAAGGTGGCTTTGAACATTAAGAGAAGGGTTTGGACCCTGAAAGTGAGGGCTTGGCACTAAAAATGAGGCACTGAGCATTAAAAGAGGGGTTTAGACCCTACAAGCGAAGGTTTGGGACCTAAAAATGAGGCTATGAGGCTAAAGGAAAGGTTTGGACCCTAAAAGTGAGGCTTTGAGCATTATGAGCGGTTTGGACCCTGAAAGTGAGGCTTTGGGAGCTAAACATTAGGCACTGAGCGTTAAAAAAGGGGTTTGTCCCTGAAAGTGAGGCTTTGAGCTGTGAAACAGTGGTTTGGACCCTGAAAGTGATGGTTTGGATGATAAAAATGAGGCTTTGAGCTATGAAATGGGTTTGGACCCTAACAGTGAGGTTTGCGGTCCTAACTATAAGGCTTTGATGATAAAAGAGGGCCTTGGGTGCTTTTATGTGAGTCTTTGGGACGTGAAAATGAGGGTTTGCCCCCCAAAAGGAGGGGCCTGGACTGTAAAAGTGAGGATTTGGGTCGTTCAAAATGAGGCTTTGAACATTAAAAGAGGGATTTGTATCTTAAAAGTGGAGCTTTGGGATTTAAAACTGAGACTCTGAGTCTTAGAAGAGGCTTTTGGACCCTAAAAGTGAGGGTTTGGACCCCAAGAATGTGGCTTTGTGCGATAAAAGAGGGGTTTGGACCCTAAAAGTGAGGGTTTGGGAGCCAAAATTGAGGCTTTGAGCATTAAGAGGGGTTTGCACCCTGAAAGTGAGGGTTTGGGACCTAAATATGAGGCTTTGCAAGTGGAAAGAGGGCTTTGGACATTAAAAATGAGGATTTGGTATCTAAGGGTGAGGGTTGGGATGCTAAAAGTGAAACTCTGGAACCTAGAAATGAGGCTTTGAGGCTTAAAAGTGGGGTTTGGATGGTAAAAGTGATGCTTTGGGAGTTAAAAATGAGGTTTTGCGTGATAAAAGAGGGGTTTGAACCGTAAAAGCGAGGGTTTGGGACCTAAAAACGAGGCTATGAGGCTGAAGGAAAGGTTTGGACCCTAAAAGCCCTTTTTTAAGGCTCAAAGCCTCATTTTCAGCACCCAAAGACTCACTTTAAAACACCCAAACCACTCTTTAAACATCAAAGCCTTATAGTTAGGACCACAAACCTCACTGCTAGGGTCCAAACCTTGGTTTTAAAATTCAATGCCTCATTTCTAACAGCCAAACCCTCACTTTTAGGACCTAAAGCCCTCTTTTAACACTCAAAGCCTCAGTTTTAACACTCAAAGCCAAACTTTCAGGGTCCAAACCCCTCTTTTAACGCTCAGTGCCTCATTTTCAGGTCCCCAAAACTCACTTTAAAACACCCAAACACCTCCTTTAATATCAAAGACTTATAGTTAGGACTGCAAACCTCACTTTTAGGGTCCAAACCCCTCTTTTAATGCTCAAAGCCTTATAGTTAGGACCGCAAACCTCACTTTTTAGGGTCCAAACCCCAGTTTTATGCTCAAAGCCTCATTTTTAACAGCCAAAACCTCACTTTCTTTGCCCAAACCCCTCTTTTACTGCTCAATGCCTCATTTATACCTCCCAAAGACGCACTTTAAAGCACCCGAAGCCTCTTTTAACCTCAAAGCCTTTTAGAGTAAGACTGCAAATCTCACTTCTAGGGGCCAAACCGGTTTTAACGCTCAAAGCCTCATTTTTAACAGCAAACCCTCACTTTTAGGACCTAAAGCCCTCTTTTAACTCCCAAAGCCTTGGTTTTAACACCCAAAGCTGCACTTTCAGGGTCCAAACCTCTCTTTTAACACTCAGTGCCTCATTTTTAGGTCCCAAACCCTCACTCTTAGCACTGAACCCGGACTTTTAATTGTCAAACTCTCAATGTAGTACAAATCATGACTTTTAGAGTCCAAACCCCTCTTTCAGGGCTCAAAGCCTCATTTTTTGAGTTCCAAACCTTCACTTTCAGGGTCCGAACCCCTCTTTAAAATGCACAGTGCCTCAGTTTTAGGTCCCAAACCCTCACTTTTAGGGTCCAGATCCCTCCTTTTCAGGAACAAACCCTCATTTTCAAACTCCAGACCCTTACTTCTATTACCCAAACCCCTCTTTAAACGCTCACTGCCTCATTTTTAGGTCACAAACCCTCATTTTTAGCATCGAACCCGGACTTTTTATGGTCAAACCATCATTGTTTTGTTCCAAATAGTAATTTTTAGAGTCCAAACCCCTCTTTCAAGGCTCAAAGCCTCATTTTTTAAGTTCCAAACCTTCACTTTCAGTATCCAAACCCTTCTTATAATGCTCAGTGCCTCACTTTTATGGTCCAAACCCACTGCTTTTAGCATCCAGGCCTTCACTTTCAGGTACCAAACCAACATTATTAATGGCCAAAGCCCTCTTTTACGGCTCAAAGCCTCATTTTTATCATCCAAACCTTAACTTTCAGCGTCCAGACCCCTCTTTTAATGCTCAGTGCCTCGTTTTTAGGTTACAAACCATCACTTCTAGGGTCCAAACCCCTCTATTAAGCTTCAAAAACTCATTTTTAAGTTCCAAACCTTCACTTTCAGCGTCCAAACCCCTCTTTTAATGCTCAGTGCCTCATTTTTAGGTCACAAACCCCTGCTTTTAGCATCCAGGCCTTCACTTTCAGGTACCAAACCATCATTATTAATGGCCAAAACCCTCTTTTCAGGCTCAAAGCCTCATTTTCAGCACCCAAAGACTCACTTTAAAACACCCAAACCCCGCTTTTAACATCAAAGACTTATAGTTGGGACCACAAACCTCACTTTTAGGGTCCAAACCCCTCTTTCAAGGCTCAAAGCCTCACTTTTAGTTCCCAAACCCTCATTTTTAGCATCCAAACCCCGTACTTTTATGTAGCAAAATCTCATTTTTAACATCCAAATCCCTCTTTTAAGGCTCAAAGCCTCTATTTTAGATCCCAAACCCTCACTTTTATAGTCCAGGCCCCTCCTTTTTAGGGACATACCCTCATTTTCACGTCCCAAAGACTTACTTTAAAGCACCCAAACCCCGCTTTTAATGCTCAAAGCCTTATAGTTAGGACCACAAACCTCACTGCTAGGGTCCAAACCTCTCTCTTAAAGCTCAGTGCCTCATTTTTAACATACAAACCCTCACTTTTAGGACCTAAAGCCCTCTTTTAACACTCAAAGCCTCAGTTTTAACACCCAAAGCCGCACTTTCAGGGTCCAAACGCCTCTTTTAATGCTCAGTGCCTCCTTTTTAGGTCACAAACCCCTGATTTTAGCATCCATGCCTTCACTTTCAGGTACCAAACCATCATTATTAATGGCCAAAACCCTCTTTTAAGGCTCAAAGCCTCATTTTTATCATCCAAACCTTAACTTTCAGCGTCCAGACCCCTCTTTCAAACTCCAGACCCTTACTTCTATTACCCAAACCCCTCTTTAAACGCTCACTGCCTCATTTTTAGGTCACAAACCCTCATTTTTAGCATCGAACTTGGACTTTTTATGGTCAAACCATCATTGTTTTGTTCCAAATAGTAATTTTTAGAGTCCAAACCCCTCTTTCAAGGCTCAAAGCCTCATTTTTTAAGTTCCAAACCTTCACTTTCAGCGTCCACACCCTTCTTTTAATGCTCAGTGCCTCATTTTTAGGTCACAAACCCCTGCTTTTAGCATCCAGGCCTTCATTTTCAGGAACCAAACCATCATTATTAATGGCCAAAGCCCTCTTTTAAGGCTCAAAGCCTCATTTTCAGCACCCAACGACTCACTTTAAAACACCCAAACCCCTCTTTTAACATCAAAGACTTATAGTTGGGACCGCAAACCTCATTTTAGGCTCCAAACCCCTCCTTTTTAGGGACATACCCTCATTTTCACGTCCCAAAGACTTACTTTAAAGCATCCAAACCCCTCTTTTAATGCTCAAAGCCTTATAGTTAGGACCACAAACCTCACTGCTAGGGTCCAAACCTCCCTCTTAAAGCTCAGTGCCTCATTTTTAACAGCCAAACCCTCACTTTTAGGACCTAAAGCCCTCTTTTAACACTCAAAGCCTCAGTTTTAACACCCAAAGCTGCACTTTCAGCGTCCAAACCCCTTTTTTAATGCTCAGTGCCTCATTTTTAGGTCACAAACCCCTGATTTTAGCATCCATGCCTTCACTTTCAGGTACCAAACCATTATTATTAATGTCAAAGCCCTCTTTTAAGGCTCAAAGCCTCATTTTTAGGTCCCAAACCCTCACTTTTAGGGTCCAAAGCCCTCTAATAAGGATTAAAGTGTCGGTTTGAGTTCCCAAACCCTCACTTTTAGGCTCCAAACCCCTCCTTTTTAGGGACATACCCTCATTTTCAGGTCCTAAAGACTCACTTTAAAGCACCCAATCTCTCACTTTTAACCTCAAACCCTTATAGATAGGAATGCAAACCTCACTTTTAGGGTCCAAAACCCTATTTTAAGCTTCAAACCCTCTTTTTTAAGTTCCAAACCTTCACTTTCAGCGTCCAAACCCCTCTTTTAATGCTCAGTGCCTCATTTTTAGGTCACAAACCCCTGCTTTTAGCATCCAGGCCTTCACTTTCAGGTACCAAAACATCATTATTAATGGCCAAAACCCTCTTTTACGGCCAAAGCCTCTATTTTAGATCCCAAACCCTCACTTTTAGGCTCCAAACCCCTCCTTTTTAGGGACATACCCTCATTTTCACATCCCAAAGACTTACTTTAAGCACCCAAACCCCGCTTTTAATGCTCAAAGCCTTATAGTTAGGACCACAAACCTCACTTTTTAGGGTCCAAACCCCAGTTTTATGCTCAAAGCCTCATTTTTAACAGCCAAAACCTCACTTTCTTTGCCCAAACCCCTCTTTTAATGCTCAATGCCTCATTTATACCTCCCAAAGACGCACTTTAAAGCACCCGAAGCCTCTTTTAACCTCAAAGCCTTTTAGAGTAAGACTGCAAATCTCACTTCTAGGGGCGAAACCGGTTTTCACGCTCAAAGCCTCATTTTTAACAGCAAACCCTCACTTTTAGGACCTAAAGCCCTCTTTTAACTCGCAAGGTCTCATTTTCAAACGCCCAAAGCTGCACTTGGATGGTCTAAACCTGTCTTTTAACGCTCAGTGCCTCATTTTTAGGTCCCAAACCCTCACTTATAGGGTGCAAATCCCTCTATTAAGGATTAAAGTGTCGTTTTTAGGGTCCCAAACCCCCACGTTTATGGCCTACAGCCATCTCCTGATATTCAAAGGATCAGGTTTAAGTCCCAAAGCATCACTTTCAGGGCAGTTACCGCCTCGTCGCTGCGGCCGCTCCCTGGCAGGCAGGCAGGCATGCGCAGGCCCCACGGCGTTCCCTGGGGGCTCCAGAGACACGCGCTGCACGGCGTCCATCGGAGGTGCGGGGTCGATGGCGCTCACGCCGCGGGGGCTGGTGTTGTTCCTCCCCCTCCGCTGCCTCTGCTTCCTCCTCCCGGGACAGGCCTTCCTCCTGCGCGGGTGCGGGGAGGGGCTCCGTGGCGTGCACGCAGAGGCGGGCAGCCCTCGGCCTCGCTGCTCCGGCTCCTCTCCCTTCCCGCACGCCGGGCACGCGAGGGCCTGAGAGCCCGGCGCGGTGTGGGCCAGCTGCAGGGCCCTGCTTTTATAGGGCCCGAGCGACAGCGAGGTGGCTCTTGGCAGCAGGAGCCCATTGTGATGTCGATTGTGCCTGTGGGCGACGCGTGTGGCCAAATATGGGGGGTTTGGGGGCGGGGGGGCGGTGGCCTCAGAGGTGGCCAGATGTGGGAGCGGGAGGAGGGTGGTGGGGGCTGAGGGCTGAGTAATACCCATGTGTCGTAGGGTAGAGCATTTGACCAACTGCTGTATTTGGAAAGACAGTATTTCAGTCAATGCTTGCTTAGCAATTGGTGGTCTCAGAGGTTCCACACAATCCTGCTGGAGTTTCTGTAGGTCTCAGATTAGTTTGCTGACCGAAACACCCCAACCCCCACCCACCCAACTGTGATGACGCTGTACTGACCAAGTGTGTGCTGTTGTGACACCTGCCTGACAGGCGGCTGGGTCTGGGGGTTGGGTGCTTCTGTAACGCAGCCCGTGAGGTGGTGCTGGTGATCAGATGAAGTGACTCTGGGCTGAAGCTCAAAGCGCAGCACCTCGATAGCCCCGGAGGTAAAATTTCTACACTTGGTCATCACTTTTCTAAAAGAGGTTGTAAGTGATGTGATGAAGAAAACGGGTACTCGGTTGTACCTTTCCAGAGGTTGCGATGAAAAAAAGGTAAACTGGTGCTACCATCACGGTGAGAGTATGGAATGTTGTCCAACGTACGTTGTCTCTGCAGATGGCATGTGCCTGCTGAGCTCTGGAGTTGTTCATGTGACGTGCAGCGGCTTCCAGAAGGAGGTGAGCTTTTACTGTGTCTTTATGGAGAATGTCAAGAGATGGAGCTTTCCTAAGCTTTCCATGGCGCTGCTTTCGGTGTCAGGGACCATTTAATGCTCCTCCTGCCCATCCACACGCGTAACTGCAATTGTACCCTGCCAGTTTTATCAAATGTAATGTTTGAGGTCCCCTCTTGGGAGTGTAAACCCACCGTTGCCTCCCGTTGAAGCACGATCAGGGACTGAATGTCTAGAAAGGAAGAGAGCGCTGCTCTAGGAGCAGGAAGAGAAAGTCGGGGAAAGCTGTTCCTTCTCTCTCATCAATGAGTGCAACTGCCTGCGTGGTCCTGAGTTCGGGTTTTGATCCCTGATGAGCTGGGAAAAGAGGACAGAACGGAGAAAAGGAAGCATCGTTCCCTCAGAACAACCTTCAGGCAGAGGAGCACTTGGTAGGAAGGGGAGAGCAGTCTTTCCCTGCCCTCATCTTCCTCTCTACCGGATTCCTCTCCAGATCTGTGGGGGTGCGTTGGGGCAAAGAGCCCTTGTGCACAGTGTGGTAGCTAACATGAACGTCTTGGCAGGTTGGCCTGGCCCATAGGCTGTTTCTTTTGCAAGCCTGATGTAGGCTCTTCCATTCAGATTGGGTGATCTGATGTCAGCTCCACGTTGGGAATAATTGGGAAATGCAGAAATTTGTCATACCCTTTGCTGAATTGAGACTAGATCATTCAGAGGCTTGTTAGGGATTTGAGCAGGAATTGCTTGTGAATGTGAGTAAGACAAATGTCAGAATTAGGGACAAGAAGCTTGGTTTGGGGTTTTGTTTGCCACCGTAAGTCGTACTCGGTGTGTTTCCTTGTCTGAGACTGGTTTTCAGAAAAAGATGGAAATCTGATGTGTGTATTCGAACGTGTAGAAATGGCTTTGAATGTGATGATTTTGTTTAGAAGGGAAAGATACTTGTGAATGTGCTTAAAAAGCCAAAGAAAGAAGCAAACAAAAAGCAAAAGCCCTAAAAAGGAAAATTTGATGAGGGCTCAGTCTTGGGCCCCTCGGGACAAGAAGGACATAGAGTTGCCGGTGCGTGTCCAAAGAAGGGCAACAAAGCTGGGGAAGGGTCTGGAGAACAGGTCTCATGAGGAGAGGTTGAGGGACCTGGGGTTGTTTGGCCTGGAGGAGAGGAGGCTGAGGGGAGACCTTATCGCTCCCTGCAGCTGCCTGACAGGAGGCTGTTGTGAGGTGGGGGTTGGTCTCTTCTCCCAGGTCACTAGCGATAGAACGAGAGGAAAGGGCTTCAAGCTGCATCAGGGGAGGTTTAGGTTGGATATTAGGGAAAATGCCTTCACTGCAAGAGTGGTCAGGCCTTGGAAGAGGCTGCCCAGAGAGGTGGGGGACTCACCATCCCTGGAGGTATTGAAAAGACATGTAGACGTGGCACTTGAGGCCTGATTTAGGAGACATGGTAGTGTTGGGTTGACAGTTGCGCTCATTGATCCTGGAGGGCTTTTCCAACCTTAAGGATGCTATGATTCTATGTTTCTATGTTCATTTCACCTGGAAGAAGTACCAGAACACCAGCTGCACTAAGCTGCTCCTTAACAGTGCACGTCTGTGCCTGCCTGTGCTTTGCCCTTCTGAAGGATCGCCACGGCATTAGAACACAGTGTTTGAAGCGCCTAAACCTGAAACCTATTAGAACATCAATGTTTCACTTCTTTTCTGTCATTTTGGGAAATGACAACTTAATGTTTGGGGTGTCGTAACTCCTTCATGTCTTCATAGCCTGGAAAGCTGCTTGATCTTGGCTTCGCTGCTTCCATGCAAACGTTGCAGAGTTCTGTTTGTTCTGTCCCCTTCGCGCATTCCTGATGGCAAACTTCTCTGCACCCCATGTGCCATGGGTGTAAGCAGGGCACGTTGCTGGGAATAGTTAATTGGAACGCAGTAAATTGAGAGGATAATGCAGAGGCATGCAAATAAAGATTAGAATTAGCCTTTGGGAAGTTGTCATGTCAGGGGAAAAATTCCATGTGCTCCTCACAGCAACAAGCAGCCCAGCCTGTGATGCCTGAGTGGGTGTAGGGTTAGAAACAAGCACTTACTGTTGGTGGTTTGGATGTTGAAAGCAGGTGGGATTCTCCTTTGATTTCGCCTGTTACTTTTAGGAGGAGCAGTTAGACGCGGTCTTGTCAGCTGCTGCCCAGACAGGTTCTGTAGGGCTTCTGACTGGCTGCATTAAGCTTTGGACATCTAAAGGTAAGACTTGTTATGTGGTTTTTATGTTGCATGGTTTCTTCGTTTGGAATTCTTGATTCATTTCTTTTTTGTTCTCTCTTTTTAAAGAGCAGCCAAGTTCTGCTGCTAATTTACAGTTTGCCCTTGACTGGACATGGAGCAAAGTGATCTATACACAACACGAATTTGATGACATATGTGAGTACTAGTGCAGCCATGCTGCAAACCTAGAGTCAGTCTTTCCAGTTGAGCTCATTCAGTGATCTGCTGGTAGATGGTCTTGCCCGCAGATCTGGACGTGCACTTTGAAACTCTGCAATGGCTCTGTAGGCTAACGATTTCATACCTGTTCTTGAAAAGGTGTTGCGCTGTTTGACGGCTCCTGCAGCTCCACTGACCCGCAGAGGTTACAGGCTCTGCAGCACCGCCAGTTGCTTTTGAGCAACCTTAGCACAGTCTTGAACTGTTTTCTAACAGAGGCACAAGAGCTCGCCGGAGAAGGTTTGTCACAGTATTTCTAACTCTCTGCTATGTCTTATGAAGATTTGGAACGATGCTGGGGCTGTAATTGTGGAAAGAGGAGCTTCTGTTGGTTTTGCTGATTGGCAGAAAGTCAGATGTAGCGGGGAGAAGGGGCTTAAATGGGAGGGGTTGGGGCTGCCACTTACCGCGCGTTGAGTTCAGGGCAAGAGTTTGTTGGGGAGCTGGTGCGAGTGGGTGGGGAGGCTGCGGTCAGCAAGGAGCTGTGCAAGCACCCGGCTTGAAATTACAGCAACGGGATGTGGCACTGTGACAAATACTCCCTTTGATTGTCAGCTAGCAGTGCGTGATTGCATGCAAATATTGGATTGGAAATTACTAAAATCAGAGAGGAAGCCTAAATGAGTAACATGTGAAGTGAGTTGCATGAGTTTCTGTAGCTGTTTCTATTAGAACTTGTTCCTGGCATATTGAGGAGAAAAGAGAAAATCCCTTTGCTAGAGTAAACGTCTCTGCTACGTGAAGAACAGGTGCCTTATCCATGAGTGGATTTAGTAGTTCCAACTTCACTTTTTTATTAAACCTTTAGTGAATCTTCTTCTTTGTAAGGGTTGCTTGTGGGCTTTTACTTCAGAGAAGGACGTGATACGGAGTGAAAAATGCACAGGCAAAGATTTCTACCGTGTTATTTTTCTACTTTCTCTTTAGTGCAATGAGGGGAGCTTTATAAAAAACAAAAGAAATTGCACACCAACAGTCCTCTTAAGCTTCTTTTCATGTTTTGCAGACTTGACAAATAAGCTGGCGGGTATGCACGAGTGGTCCTCTGGTTCTGTGGGTCCCGCCTCCTGCCCGAGGGCTCAGGTAAGCCTAAACTGTCACGCGGCTGTAGCAGTCAGTGCTTCCTATGAACACCTGCTTCCCCATGGTTTTGTCAAGGCTTCATCAATACCAAGTCATGCCCGTTCAGTGACAGCAGATGCTGAAGTTCTGCTGCTGAAATTGAGATTTCACTGTTTTTTCAACTGCGTTGTGTAGAATGATGGAAGCAGTTTCTTTCCGGGGTGTTTCTCAGAACCAGCACTAAGCCTCTGAGGGAGGGAGTTGCTCGTGCCCACAGCTTGAAATCCTTGGGATTGTAAACAAGTAACTCCTAAAGCACCAACACGGGAATGCTTGATTTTACAGTAAAAGCCTGACGTGCGTGTTTTGAACTTTTTACGGATTGTTTGAGGAAAAAATACACCTTGGAAATAGTTCATCATTTGGATGGGTTATAAATCCTATTGTCAGCCTTAACTGCCTTACGCATGTTCACGTGACACGTTTAAAAACCCATTCCCTTTGAGAACTGGGTTTTTTTTTTAGAGTGAACTTCAGCTGACACTACATGTTCTGGATGCTACATCACCTGTAAGCTTGAAATGGCACTTAGGACAAGGAGGAATTGACTCCTGTGTCGTAGGTCTCTTTTAGCAAAGGCAGAAGGAGGATGGCCTTCTTTCAAAGTCGGAGGCTGGCCTGTGCTTTTGATGCTTAGCTTGTGTGTTCTTCTGTCTTTTTAGTCAAAAACTGTAGGTTGAAAATGTGATATGACTTCTTTAACTTACTTCTTATTTATTGCCTGTAGGTGACGAGATTCGTTTCTCTAGACCTTTCTACAATTATCCTCTGATTCGGAGCTACTACGCTGGTCGTCGACAGCAACTGGAGCGTTTATCAAGGTAGGACGTGCAGGAAAGCTCTAGAGCAGTTCCACTGCAAATTCAGAAGCGGCAGCGAGTGGCTTTTCCATCAGCAGCTGTATTTGCTACGCTTCATGCATTTGCTGGCAACACTCTTGACTGGAGTGATGCGTGTGTCCTGCTGAACAGAGAGGTTCCTTTCCCGTGTTAAAATGTTGATATATACCTCTGCTTAGTGCCCTTTGTTGGTATCATCATTGTTTTGACGTGCACGTAATTCATTGGCAATTCTGTGTCATTTGTTACCACTGGGAAAGGTCGTGTGGTGAGGACAGGATCAGTCACGGCCAGGTCAGCAAGGCACGGCCTTTGCAGAGCAATTGTTCTGGGCACAGAAGAAAGCGTGTTTTAGAAAAAAAAAAACAAAAAACAAAGCAAAAATAATCTCTCTCAATGACCAGTGATAGATGGCGATAAGGGGATTGGCCCAAATCTCCCACTCCCAAGCACCGCGGTGTCGTTGAAGGAGATGGGCAGAGTCACATGCAGCTGGCACGGCCAGCGCTCTCCTGGCGACTGGATAAAAGCCCCTTCCTCACGGGAGCTCCCTTTCCTGGGCTGGCTCACGAGCATAATGGTGATGTGCCTTGGGTTAGGTGAGAACAGATTTTTCTTTGGCAACTGTTCTGTAACCTAAAGAAAGTCCTCAAGTAGCCGTGGCTGTGGCACCGTGAGCAAGGTGCAGCAGGAGGAGTCCAGGTGGAAGCTGCTCTATGTCAGGCGCTGGCTTTCAAGCTCCTCTTCCTGCGCGTCCTTCTCAGGTAACTCTCGTACAGGCTCACGGGCTCCTTAGAAGCACCACCTCCAGCGTGCTGCTTCTGCTCGTCCTCCTCGGGAAATGAAAGGCTGGCGTCGCAGCCCGCAGGAGCCTGCGATGGGCTTCTGAGGAATGCAGTGTTTCACAGGCCAGCCCTCCGTCACTGTGATGGCACGTGCAGAGGCGCAAACGTGCTGCTTCAGGGGATACCAGAATTCAGCTGCGGGCTCAGCTTTCTGACCGTGACTGTTTTTCAGTAACAGAAGCGAGGTGCTGAGACCAAAGCCTGACATTGCCGTGCTGGGGTCTCACCGCTGTGTGTGGGAACGCTCCCGCTGGGGGCGTGAGGTTTGGGGTAGCTTTGCTCACACTGCCCTTGTATTACAAGTAATGCGGCACAAAAGAAAAACTGAAAACTAAAAGGTCGCTGCAACTTTCCCCTTAATAAGGGAGCTTTTTGGATTCCTATTTGGAGCTCCTTTAATAATTCACTAGGATCTAATGAGCACCTTTCACCTGACTCCGAAATTTCTTTCCAGTCTATTTCAAGTCACGATCGTGCCTTTGTCTGTTTGTTCCTTTCTTGGAGTCGTGGGAGCTTTTGCTGGTTTTGTTTTGGCTGGAGGAAATCTGTGACACCGAGAGGCTGGAATTAGTGTTTTCCTCTGTCAAATCCTCGCTACGTTTTGTTCCAGAGGCAAACGGGACTCTGACTGCCTGATGATCGATGGGATGGTTTCCCAGTTAGGAGACCGAGTTGAGAAGTTGTGGCAGAGAGAGGAAGGAGGAACGGGGAAATACCCACCTCCTAGCTTACGGGTGAGTGTTGTGTTCCCTGAAAACAACCACCACCACCACCACAAACCCCAGCCCCAGCCCAGCCCTCCCCCAAAGCCAATGATTTCTCAAAGAGAGGACTTTTAAAAAGCTTCTACCTTTTCATTCCAGGCACTGCTGGAGCTCTATTTGCTAGAAGGCGTTGAAGAAAGCCACAAACATGCAATCGTATCCCTTGGAGTTATTTCTGTCACACCTCCAGTATACGCACATCAGGGGTCTGAAACGTCTGTCACCTACGCGTTCGATGCATTTTCTAATTTGTGCTTCAAACACACTGCGGATGAACACGTGTAGTTAAGAATTAAGTCGCAGACAGAAGCATTGTTGGATTTCTTTGTACTGTGGATTGTTTAGGAATGTTTAAAATGTTGTGTTGCAAAGTCTTTTCTGATGTGAGAAAACAGGTTTACTAAGCAATGTTAAAGGTAGAAAGCTCCCCTAGATTGTCTCAAAAGGTAAACTGTTTTTCATTTTTGAAGTACCCACAGCTGTAGCAAACAGCTGCTTCCTCGAGCGATGCACTAGAATGTGCTGCTTCAGAGCAAAAGGATTTCTGACAGCGGTTTACCAGGACCTGATGTTGCTGAAATCATCCATTTTCCAGCACAGCTAAGAGGGCTTGCTTTTGTGCTGTTACAAGTGCGGGCACACAGAATAACAGAGAGAGAGAAGGGAAAAGTCGTTGGGCAGAAACTGAACTTTTAAGCTGCCGAAATACACTGTGTTGCTTTGGTTGTGTGTTGCCTGACCCGAGAGGGGAGCCTAGAGAGCAGGGGCTTTAAAGCTGTTGCACCCCGGAGCTCTCTGATGAGAACAGACCCCCCAAAACAGCTGTCAGAAAGAGAGAGTGACACTGCCGATGAGTGATCCACATACTGGTTTAAATCCAGTTTTAATCATCCAGAGCTAAGCTGTGCTGTAAGGACACCCTAATTTCACTTGTTTTATATACGCTGGAAAGGAGGGAAGAAACCAGCTGTAGAATTTGTTTGCTTTAATAATCAAGCATTGGCCGTTCTCGTGTTTTGAATGTCCAGCTGGTGGCTCCAGTGACTAAAGAGGGAGCCTGTGTTTCCAACGGGACTGTTTAAATATCGAAAGGCAACCTTTCTGAATGCCTTAGAGAAATCAGAGAGTCTGTCTTTCTGGTTATTTATTCAGAATGCAATTTTGTTGTTAGGGCCTGACTATCTTCAGGTTGCAACAGCATGAAATGGCAAGACTAATACATGAGTATTTTCTGCGTCCTACCACTATGATATTCTTATTTCCTTTTATTATCTATTAATATTCTATTAACAATAGTAATAATGTTATTTCATGTGATAAATTGTTGGTCTTGCAAATCTATTAGCCTTAATTAGATACTTGATATCAGACAATTTACTTGCTGCTAGACATCACGCATCCCTTTCCGAACAAAACAGAACCTTCCGTCGACTCCTTCGCAGCTGCCTTTGCCATCCCTTCGGGCCTTGTTAAGCTTATTCGAGGTTTTTGGCTTCTAGACCACAAGGACTATGATGTAAGTATGTGACAGTTTAGTTGGGCACACATTGCAATACAATGCTATGATCTATCAAATGATGTAAAAACCCTGGTGCTTAGCTGATACCAGGTGATAAAACATGGGAAGCTTCTTTTTTGTAATGCTGCTTCAGCAGCACCTTCAGCAATACGTGATGATCTGCAGTTTGGTTTTAATTACGTTGAGAGGAAATGGATTAAGACAATGAAGAAGTCAGCGTTAATGCTTGACGTGTGACTTGCCAAAGCCGTCTGTTCAGGTTGTTCTCAGCAGAGCAGTCGAGCGCTTTCTCAAAAGCAGTGGTTTGGGGACTTTAACTATTCAAACTGCCATCCTGGCAGCAAGACTTGAGACAGAAGACCGCCAAAGTGACTCTTCAATCTAATTCATGTTCCCTCTGATGCTGAAGGTTGTTCTTTGCCCGTCACAATGTTAATATAACCTGTTTGCCTGGGAGAATGACTTGTCTTTATGAGAGGTGATGTTTGCCTACGGAGATTTGGTTATCCTGGCCAGGTGTGAATCCCTCCTGTCAAAGGACTCCCTTTGTTCTGTACGGCTCACGGAATATTTTTTTCTGCAGACACTTCAGCATTTATATTTACCTGTCCGGTACCAAGCCCTTCATTAGTCACCATCTAAGTTTATTCAACAGAGATTCACCCTTACTGAAGACACTTTTGAATCGTTTTGTTGTGCGCGTGTGTGTCTCTATATCTTAAGAAACCTGATCTCTACCTTCTGCAGAGCTCCCTGGCCCTGCTGCTTGAACCAACTGCAACCAAACCTGTGTCGTGGCAAGACGTGCGAATTCTTCAGTCCCTCATGTGCCAAGGAGAGCATAGGCGAGCCCTCAGATACACGCAGGTGATGAAGCTCTCGGCCTCCAGCTGTAGCGAAGTGCGGCTTTTCCTCACTGTGCTGTTGTCCAATAGGTAAAGAAATACCTGCCACCATTTTGGCACTCAAATACTGTGAGAGGTGGAGAACAAACACTAGAAATCACAATCCCCTACACTTCCTTTGAACTTTGAGCACAATATCTGGGGGGCATCTTTTTGGTGATACCATTACTATGCCTTTACGTCTCACAAAATTAACTACAGGTGCATGGCGGAGGCTTGGGCTCTGCTGCAGGAACACACCACTCAGTTAAAGGAGGAAGAGCTATTAAAAGACATGTATGACATCTGTCGGGAGATGGGACTAGTGGAAGACTTCCTGAGGCTGCCTTTCACAGACTCTGAACAAGTAAGTGTGGGCAAGAGGAAAATCTGAACCCCGTCTTTGCCAAGAGAAGAGGCAGGGTCATCATATATGTTTTCAAATGTGTTATTTCTCATAGAATTGTTTGGAGAAATTTTTACGGACTCATGAGATTCTTTTAGCCCGGCACCTGCAGCGTGCCAACTGTACGGCAGCCCCACAGCTGAACCAGGCGATGAACGTTCATCTCATGGTAAGCGTAAAAGTCCTGCCAAGTGTGCAAGGTTCTCTCAGGGGTTACTAACTAGATTTAACAGTGCTCAATAAGAATCCTGCTTTCTTTATCACACCCTTCTTTGAAATACTTGCAATAAGCATCTGCACCTTTCGTTACAGCTGAACCTAAAAGTTGAACAAAAAATTTCACTTCTCCAAAGCGACCCTGTGAAGTTGGAAATTCTGTGTTCCAGGCTGTTGTTGACTCCACGTCAAATAGTTTGTTTGTGTCTGAGGATTAAATAAGTGTCGTGGTTTAGCCGGCAGCTCAGCCCCACACAGTCGCTTACTCACTGCCCCACTGTTAGATGGAGGAGAGAATCAGAAGGGTAACGCTCGTGGGGTGGGATAAGAACAGTTTAATAATCAAAATTAAAAGAAACAACAACAGAAATGCAATGTAAAGGAGAACAACGAGAGGCGCAAAGCCCCGGGGGAGGGGGGAAGGGAGGGGAGAGGGGGAACGAACCGCCGAAACAAACCACACGTGCCGCAGCCGCCCACCGACCCGACACCGCGCCGCCTCTGCGCTGCCACTGTCCCCCCTCAATATACTGGTCATGGTGTCACATGGTATGGAATGAACCTGCCATTGGCTAGTCGGGGTCAGCCGCCCCACCATGGCCCCGCCCCTCCCAGCACCGCCCCCCCGCCACGCAGCAGAGCGCGGGAAGCCGGAAAGGCAGCCGCCCCCCACGGTGAGGAGAATTAACCCCTTCTCATCCAAAACCAGCACAATAAGTATCTTTCCTGTCAGCCACTCTTACCATTCAGATATTCCGGGACGTACGTTACGTAGGGTTCAGATGATTGGAAGTTGTTTGGGTCACTGTGGAATGAAGAGTGTGTTGTATGTCATCTCTGGTATCTCACACGCAGCTCTGGGTGCCAACCCGCAGGCAACATTTGCATCATGGGTTGTTCTTTTTATTATTTCCTCAAGTTATAGCGTGAGGTCTGCAATTCCACAGCTTTCGTTTTACCACTTTTAGGACAGAAATTCTTACCTAACTTCTGAGTCTCAACATAGGCAGGTCAAATTCTGTGTTATGGGAACTTCTGTTGTGGTTCTGTGATCCATTTGCTGCTTTCCAGAACCATAGTTTCCCAGGGAAGCAAACTTGTGGGGTGGTTCTGGAAGGTTGAGGTCCTGCGTTTGAAAGCTTCCATCCCGGGGGAAGGGGTGTGTAGGCAGCTTTCTCTTCCTCATTTTAATCCTCACTTCCTCTTGTCCAACGTAACCCGCCGCTGCCCTGGAGATTCAGTCACCTGGGGCAGCGGCGTTTCAGGAAAAACAAGGGAAAGGCTGCTGTTTTGTCAGCCACGTGAAACTTGTGGGTGCTGACAAGCGTGTCAGAATGAGGTTCTGCAGGGTGCCGGCATGGTTTTAACTTAAAGTTGTAGGTTCTGCTATTATTCTAGTCTTCCTTCCGCTTGGCTAAATATACAGGGTGAAGCTGGTGTGCGCTGATGGGCAGAACTGGCTGCCGCTCTGTGCAGGGGGTGTATTTTACTGCACCTGTAGAGGAAACATATTCCCTAATTCGAAATAGCACCGACAGCTCCGTGCTATGAACTTCTTGTAACATTTAACTTCTTGCTTTACGCTTCTCGTTCATCAGAACGACTGTGCTCCTCGCTGGAGACAGAGAGCAGTTGCCAGACATTCTCTCTCAGCCCAGCACGGCAAGACCCTTCCTCGAGGTCAGAGGCAGCTGGCTGTAGAGAGAGCCAAGCCTTACCATCTGCCTTCGTCCAGACCAAGAGAAGGTAATTTTTAGGGGGGGAATATAACGCACAACTAACCATCGCTTTGATTGCACAAGGCTGATCGTTTTTCCCTCGTGCTTTACAGCTGCAAGACCAAAGCCAATCTCGACAGTAACAAAACCAGCTAATGCAGGAAATGTGGATCCAAGGGCACCTTTCAGCAGTCGTGTGTTGGCCAAAGTTAGAGAGTTATGGGTAGGAAATGAGCAGAAACCCAGTTGAGAGAGAGTTTTTCTGTTATGATAATGTTTGCTATGCAAAATACATGTGTTTATATTATGGTAAATGTGTTCAGAGAATTTAAGATGGCTAAAACTAAAACCCTGATTACCATCAAGCTATTGGTGTACACATCTTGCTAGACTTGATTGTGTGATCAAATAGTGATCTCTTCCCACTTGCTGACACATTTCTGCTTTGTTTCTGCCTCTTTTACTTAAAAATAGGCAGAATGATAAAGAGCAGGAAAGAGGCCAGTAGCTGTCAGATGAGTTTCCTACAGGTGTTGTGGCCAAATCAACCTCAATTCTGGTATATTTGGCCGTGAGGGCAATGAAGGTCAGTTACTGCCCTTCTCTGCTGTCCTTTTGCCATGAGAAAACACCAAGACCTTGGGCAGATCGTACTATAAGGACATGCCCGGTGTGCAAATAAGGCCGCAGATAACTAAGTAGTTTAATCCCCCATCAGAAGCCCTTCTCATGGAAGATGACTCTCAGGGTTGTCAGCGCACTCCATTTATTTGCTGCAATTCATCCCTTCCCATGTAACCAACCATAACTAGCTTCTGGTGGGGAAGAAGCAAGCTCCAGGCAGAAGCCAGCCCATAGCCTCTTGTGAGTTGTTAGGCAATGCTTGTAACCTCTTAGTCTAGGCCAGTCGGCAAATGCTATGAAATAATAGAATTTCTCGTAGTAAGATTGCATTTGTTTCTTATGTTGTTGGTACTTTTGTCTTCTGTGCAAAACTTGCAGGTTTCCATCGCAGGAATGCTGTTCTCACCAAAGCAGTCACGATAATGAGTGCCTTTGAGATGCTCGGAGAGAAATGTTCTGCGGTTCCTTCTGAATTACAGCTGTTCCTCAAATAAAAAGCGTTTCCCAATGCACTGAGCTGTGTGGGTGACCCATACGTGAGGCAGAGGGAAAAATGCAGGTGACGGTGCCTGATGTGCCTGTTGGTTCAGGTCACTCACTCCTGGGCCGTGCATCACCTGGCGTGGTTCAAGAGCAGGCTCATCCCACAGCAGCCATCGGTATGGTGTGCCTTGCTCTCGAACTTGGTTTAAACCCAGACTAGACCATGAGTTATTAGTGAATGCCTGATTGCTGGTAGTTTGATACTACAATTGTAATGTTAATGGACAGAGAGAGAAGGATGCAGGAGGGAGGTGTGTGAGAGGCTCAGGGAAGAGCCCATGAGCGACGATCGGGTATGGTGCGAACAGAGGCTGGGTGCCCGTTGTGCGCCAAGAGCTCTTCAAAGCCCCCCGCACTCGGGAGAACCACAAGCAGTGCCAGGTGGGATTAGCACAGAGTGGTGCTACATGGAGTAAATGGGTGGCACTGATCACCCAGCGGGCTTGAATAGGAAACCCCAGTGGCCCAGGAATCCTGGAAGTGACCATGGGCTGGCCAGAGGGCAAAGACTTTGGAATATCACCAGAGGAGGGGGTGCCACGTGCTGAAGAGGCCCCACTGTGGAACAAACTGTTGGAAGATGAAAAGCAATAGGCCCTGTTCATTGTAAGCGCCATGTGCTTACAGTGGTGGATGCAACGACCGGCTGGCGGAAAACATATCCCATCCCCCCCGCCCCTGCCCAGACACCATCCTGGGTCTGGAAAAACAAGTCCTGAGGCGACATGGCACCCCAGAGAGAACTGAGTCAGGCAACGGACTCATTTCCGAAACACCCTCACAGACACCTGGGCCAAAGAGCGCGGCACTGAGTGGGTGTATCACACCCCCTGTCACACACCAGCCTCTGGGGAAATGGAGCGGTACGATGGACTGTTAAAAACTACCCTGAGAGCAATGGGGGGTGGGACATTCAGGCCCTGGGGTGCACATTTGGCAAAAGCCACGTGGTTAGTCAACAGGAGGGGATCTGGTTCTTCACCCAGAGGGTGGTGGAGCCCTGGAACAGGCTCCCCAGGAGGCAGTCATGGCGCCAAGCCTGGCGATGTTCAAGAAGCACTTGGCCAACCCCCTCAGAGACACGGTGTGAATTTGGGGTTGTCCTGTGCAGGGACAGGATGATCCCGGACTTGATGATCCTTGTGGGTCCCTTCCAACTCAGAACATTCTGTGTTTCTATGATTCTGTAACACACTCCTGAGCAACAGCTTCAGGGGTCAAGCGTAAATTTCAGCAGAATGGCACAGCAATAAATAGAGGTCAGTAGCACAATTGTCCGCGTTGTAACAGCAGCAAAACCAGGGATTCAGCAGTTTGGGGCCAAACTTCCTATCGGGGCAAGCAGGGATGTGGATGCCCACGGTGTCAATAAACGACAGAGCGGCAGAAAGCTGCTATCAAGCCGTAACGGAGACAGCGTCTGTTCTGGTTCGGGCTGGGATGGAGTTAATTTTCTTCGTCGCAGCCCATACGGTGCCGAGTTTTGGATTTGTAACCAAAGCGGTGTTTCAGCCATTGCTGAACCTGCTTCCATGGCACGGAGGCCTACTCTGTTCACCCGCCGCCCTGCCACGGCCTGGCCTCCCCCCACCAGGCTTGGGGCGGCTGCACCCCGCCGGGGCCGGCAGTGCCGCAAGGTTTCGGGGGTGCTGCCTGGTGTGGGGAAAGGTGCCCGGTTTGGGGCTGTTTCTGCGTTTGGCGGTTCCTTGTGGGCTTGGGGGACTCTTGGCAGGTTTAAGGTGTGCCCCTGGGCTTGGGGGTGTTTGTGGGTTTGGAGGTCGCCGACAGGTTTTGGGGGGTGTGTCTGGGTCTGCTGGTTGCTGCCAATTTTGGGGGAAACTTGAGGATTTGGGGGCGTTGCTGTGTCAGGTGCCTGCTGCTAGGTCTGGTGGGTGCAGCCAGGTGTGGGGCGCCTCTGGATTTAGGGTTTGTTCCCGGACTGGGGCAATGCTACCAGGTGTAAGGGTTCTTTTGGGTTTGGCGGCTGCCGCTGGGCTGACAGCAGCCTCTGTTCCGGTGGACACAAGCCCTGTCCCTGCAGCAGCGCCAGCAGTGCGTCTCGTAAGGCGCTGGGCACTGCTGTGGTCACGCTGCGCTCTCTGGCTGGTTGTTTCGGCTACACGGCCGCACGGCTGGCCTCCCTTGAGAGGCGCTGGGGTGCCACCTCAGGTGGATTTCACTTGCTGTGTTTGAGGGGAAACTGTGTCCCTCATGCTCAGAGTGCTTTAGGATAGCACACACCATGCCGGCTGCTCCGCCCTGGTAGTAACCAGTGTGTTTCTGTTGGTGGTTTCGTTGCGCCGTTCCTTCTTCTGAATCTCTGATGCGGATCGCTCGGGGCCATTGGTGGAGGCTGATTTTTGCACCGTGCCTGCTGTGTTGCTTGTCAGTGGTGCAGGAGGGGAGCCGGGCAGCGCTGCCCCACTGCTGCCCCACTGCTGCTTGCTGGGGTAGCCGTGGAGGAAAGAGGCTTGAGGAAGTCCCTTCCTAAGTCCAGCGGAAGCTGAAGAGGTTTTCTGCCAGTGGAGTTCCTGCTCTGGATGAGGTTGCTGCCAAGCACTGACTTTGTGCAGCCTGTGCTCCTGTTGACTTGCTGCTCTGTGTCACAACGGGGTTTGTCCGGCAACCGTCTGGTGAACAAGGCTTCCATGGTGCTTCGCTGTCTGGATATTCCAAACCAGGAGAGGGGCGCAAGTTAACATTTTTGGGGTGAGTTGAGCTTTTTAAGTTTTGGAGCTGACCGATCCAACAGAGTTGTGCTTAGGAAACCACACATCTGGTATTTGAGGGCTTGTTGCACCCAGAAATCAAGCAGGCTGCATCTGTGTGACTCTAGGGATTGTTCTGCACGACGAAAGCTAAAGTGCGGCATACGTCATTAACTCCTGGGCTGTGGGTTAGGCTAGATGAGCCACAGCTACAAGCCTTCCCACCTCAGCATCTTCTCTAGTGTGCTTAGGAGATGAAGCTGTGCCTTGCGGATGAACTTGGTTTAAACCCAGACTAGACCATGAGTTATTAGTGAAAGCCTGATTGCTGGTAGTTTGACGCTGCAGTTGTAATGTTAATAGGCAGGGAGAGAAGGATGCGGGAAGCAGGTGTGTGACTTCTGTGAACAGCGACAGCACAGGCGTGTGTGACCCTAGGAATCCAGGGCACAGCAAAGCCTTTGCTTCTGATCCAGCCTATTGGTCTCAGAGGAGCTTCCTAAAGGACGAGAACGGCATGCTCATCTCCGCAGGATCCAGCAGTTCCGTGGGCCAGGTAAGCCTTGAGTCAAAGAACCAGCTGGAAGCAGCTGTCACTGATACGCAGCTGGAGGCCGGTCAGTTCCTTTATCTCCCGTTACTAACATTCATGTCAGCGTAACGCAAAAGACCGACATTTATCACTTTCCTGGTGTGAAGCAGTGGCTAGATTTTATCTACACGTCTTGTCATCCTGGAACTGAGTGTTGCTGTCAAGTGTGCTTGCCAGTCTTGATTGCTAATTTAAACTGCTAGCGAGGGCTCTCCTGGCAGAGAGCAGTGCTTGTGTGTGCGTTTGGTGGCTCGCTTATGAAGAGGGGGCACTTGGTGGTTTGTTAGAGAGAGGTCTTTGGTGGTCGTGGTCAGGGAGTGCTGGAGAGCGCCTGGCAAGGTTATAACGCCTTATGGGGTGGATGACACTGGGGATGCAGCCGGGGTCTGACCAAAAGACTCAGCAGTGGGATCTGCAGGGGGCTGAGCAGGGGACTCTCTGCAGGACCCTGCAGGGGATCCTTCTGGGAACTCTCCACAGGCCTGTCCTCTGAAGTCTCCTCTGCAGTCTCTGCAGAGCTCTCCTCAGAAGTGTCCAAGGGCAGCCAGGTGGGGAGGGCTGCCGCCATCCCACCCTGGTTCCCCTTGAGGTCCTGCAAGGGGGAGGCCGGCCCCCCTGAGAATGGTTCATCGTCCCCAGCATCACTGCTGCCAGGTGTTCCTCAGGACACTTGCCCTCCGCTCCATAATCCAAGACACTGGGGACTTCACTGAAGGAGGCGGTGGTGGCAAGGCTGTCAGGGACATTGAGGAGGATGGTTTCTCCAACCACCAGCATCACTGCTGCCCACTGCTCCACATCGCAGGTGCCCTCTGCCCTTTACTCCAAGAGGTGGGGGAAGCTTGTTGATGGAGGTTGTCAAGTCGGGGATATCGGGGATTGTGGGGACACCATCCACCAGCCCCACTGCCTCCACTCGCTCTTTGGGGCAGCTGCTCTCTGCCACATACCCGGAGAGGTCGGGGAGCTCATCGAGGGCCTCGGCAGTCACGCTGGGACCACTGGTGGTCAGGATGGTGTCCTCACTGTCCCCTAGCTGTTCCACCACCACTTGGTCCTTGGGGCAGTTGCCCTCTGCCATGTACCTGGGAAGTCATGGAGCTCACTGAGGAAACTGGTGCTGGTGCGGCTGTTGGGCAAGTCTAGGAAATCAGGGACGGTGTCCTCGCTGTCCCCCAGTCCCGCTGCCACCACTCTGTCATCAGGGCAGCCGCCCTCTGCCACGTACTCGGAGAGGTCAGGGAACTTGTGGAGGTAGGCAGCCAAACTGGGGCCGTCAGGGACACCAGGGACACGTCCTCACTGTCCTTGGTGTCAAGCCAGGCGAGCATCTCAGTGATGTCTACAGTGAAAGACTGCTCATCCTGAAACTGGAGCTTGTCCCCTGCCAGCTCGGGAAAGGCCTTGGTGAATGGCTCTGGCCCCAGCTCAGGCAGGTCAAATCAAGAATCAAGATATTTCAGCATTATTTGCTGTCTGAAGTCCTCTTAGAAGCAGTGCCCCCTATTGCCCTGTGGACAGCATAATGTCATGACTGGCCTGACTGGTAATTTTCCTTTTCTTTTCTAGTACAAGGATGCATTTATGAAGGCAAATCCAGGGTACAAGTGGTGGCCCACAACAAACCAACCTGTGAAAGCCCGGACATCCACTGTTACAAACAGGAAAAAGCTATGGGCCTTTGCTTCAGACTCTGCAAAAGGTTTACCAAGCCTGGGGAAAGCGACAAAAAGTGAAGGAATGCCGCAGCGTAACTTTGGGACGGCAGGTGAGATTCCATCCCTGTTCCTCAGACGTAGCAGCCTTGTTTTGTTTGAGGGTGCGGCGTTGGAATCGAACTGCAAGACCAGTTTTCCTCACTGCACGTGGTGCTGCAGTGCCGATACCTTTCACGGCCCAAATTAAGTTGCCAAGACTCGAGTTAAACCTCTGCATAACAACCTAAAATTTTCCTCAGCACGTGATTGCTTTCAAGAGTCGAGGGCAGATATGTGGCACATCGTAACCCAAACCCCATTTGGGGTCCAGATTGGACTGGGTTTTACTTCAGGCTTATCTGCTGTTAGAGATTTTCTTTTTTCAGGTCAAAAAGGAACATGCTGATTATGTGCCTTCTTTTTCATAGAGTGTATTAATTTGCTGTTTACAAAAATCATGTATGGGTGTCTATGAAGTTGGAGGTGTTAACGTTCTCGCGGATGAATGTACCGGCGGAGCTAACTTTTTGTATTTAAATCCAGAGAAGCGCAATCTAATGTCACTGAAAACGTGCTCTTTTGCCCATTATACCTGGGAGGCGTGAGTTCTAACTTCCAACTCAGGTCATCCTATGATTCTATGATTTAATGGATGTATCATCTTGATACAATTTCTTTACAGGCTGACGTTTGATTAACATGTTTCTGGCTAATAAGAATAGTACAGCTAAGCTCTGTGTCCATTTGAATGAGGCTGTTGCTTTGGAAGAGTAATTTCTTTGTGTTTTCCTTTCAGAAGCGATGACTCTTGCACTGCTTCTCATAAGCATCCCTAAGCAGACCTTTAGGCACGTTATTTGAGCAGTTTGGGGTTTGCGGTACCCTTAACTACTTATTGTCACGCGGTTCGGTGGTTTGGGATTATTTCTCCAATAAGTATTTCTGTCACTTAGCAACCCTCAGTGTCTTCAACAACTTTTGGTTTTTAGCTTCTAAGTAATTTTGTTATTCGGAATGGTAGCGTAAGTTACGGGTAGAGCGGTGTCCATAGCATCACCCACACAAGGTGCCTGTGTACGTAGCCCCAAATCACCAGGTTAGTATTTTGTTGCACAAAACTCCTTTGCAGAGTTTAGAAAAAAAAAATCTGGTATTTTTGTGCTCTCTTCTTAGGCGATTGTCAAAGACATTAAAATAGGTGCCAAACGATGTTTTCACCTTTTAATTTGATTTAAGCTGTCCGGGACTGTGAAACATTAGGGTGTCCATCTTCTCTTAAAGCCTGCTTCGTGTTTCTGCTCCCTGGTATTTTGATTTGGTCGCTCATGTTCTTAGCTTGGAAGAAACACCCTTGAGGTCTTGACTTACTCTCCGCACTCCTTGTTTCAGGTTTCCTCGAGTACTTGCCAGTCAGATGCGACTAATTCTATGGAAGCTTGTCAGAAGCTGTCATTGTTTCCGCGTGCAGAGGTGAGTTTCTTTGAAAAGGGTTGTCTTCCCCAGTGTTTCCCTTTAAGAAGCATCTGATGTTCAGCCTGAAAGAGAAATCAAAGATATTTAATCTGGAGAAGAGAAGGCTGCGGGGAGACCATATTGCAGCCCGTCAGTACTTAAAGGGGGACTATAGGAAAGATGGGGACAACCATTTTAGCAAGGCCTGCTTTGACAGGACAAGGGGTAATGGTTTTAAACTAAAGGAGAGTTGATTGAGAGTGGATATAAGGAAGACATTTTTTAGGAGGGTGGTGAAGCACTGGATCAGGTTGCCCGGAGAGGTTGTGGAAGCCTCTGAGCTCTGTTGTTGAGCCAGTTCTCTGTCCGCCTCACCAACCCATACTACCTTAGCCTGATCGTGAGGATGTTATAGGAGACAGGGTCGAACGCCTTACTGAAGTTGAGGCAGACAACATCCACTGCTCTCCCTTCGTCGACCCAGCCAGTCACGCCATCATAGAAGGCTGTCAGGTTGGTCTTAGCGTGATCTCCCCTTGGTGAACCCATGTTGACTGCTTCTGATAACCTTCTTGTCCTCTACATGCCTGGAGATGACCTCCAGGATGAACTGCTCCATCACCTTTTCAGGGATGGAGGTGAGGCTGACTGCCTATAGTTTCCCAGGTCCTCCTTCTTGCCCTTTTTGAAGAGTGGAGTGACATTTTCTTTCAAAGATGATGGAGAGTGGCTTGGCAAGAACTGCCAGCTCCTTCAGCACTCATGGGTGCATCCCATCAGGGCCATGGATTTGCAAGGATCCAGTTTGCCTAGGTGATCTCTGGCCCAATCCTCCTCAACCAAGGGGAAGTCCTCCTTTCTCCAGATTTTATCTCTCTCCTCTGGGACCTGGGATGCCTGAGGGCCAGCCTTCCCAGTGAAGACTGAAGCAGAGATAAGGTCAGGGAGTGCTGGAGAGCGCCTGGCACGGTTATAACGCCACGCTGCTGGCGTACGGTCAGAGGGGCTCAGGGAAGAGCCCATGAGCGACGATCGGATACGGTGCAAGCAGTTCCTGGGCAGTGATCAGGAAATGGGGCAGTTACCCAGAACTGCTATTTTTACTCTCTTCCCATCTCCCATCACTGGTTTTTTCTTTCCTTCCCTGTCTGACTCCGTGCCTGTATTTTCTAACTCCTCCCTGTCTGTCCTACAGCCTGTTGCTATGGTCTCCTTTCCCTACACCTCTCTCCCGCTCCCTGGCCTTCTCCTTTCTCTGTCGCCGTGTCCTGGCCGCCTGTTTCCCCTCTGTGCTGCCGCCTGTCCCCTCTCTCCCGCCTGTATCCCCCGCTCGGCCGGCCCTGCTGCTCTCGGGGCCTCCGTCCTGCTCCCCGGCCCCTTCTGCTCCTCCTGCGTCTCCACCCTGGAGGCCGCGGCTGTTGTGCCCTTCTGCGCCTCCTTGCCCTGACCCACAGCCCCTCTGTCTCAGTCTCTCGGGGTCGTTTCCCGCCCTCCCCTCGCCCTGTGTCCCGCTCTGCGTCCCGGCCTCCCCCTTTCTCTCTCCCCGCTGCCTTTTCCCTCTGCCCCTCTCCCCGCTGTCCCCCTGCCCCGCTCCCTCTGCCACGTCTCTGTCCCTGCGCGCTCCCGGTGCCTTGTCGGTCTCTGTGGCGGCGGGTCCCGCAGCCCCGGGGGGGCGGCCGTGGGGCCTGCGGGGGGGCGGCTGGCTCGGGCTGGGGGCGCGGTGCCCGCGCAGGGTCGGGCGGCGGGAAGGCGCGCCCCGGGGCATGCTGGGAGCTGGAGCCCTGGGGCAGGGGCTGCCGGGCGGCCATGTTGCCCCGGCCCCAGCCCCTGCCCCGAGGCCTGTCCCGCAGCCCCAGGCCGCCCCCGGGCCTGTCCTGGCAGCAGCCAGCTGGGCCTGGGCCCCGCTCCGGCCCCCCTGAGCTGTGCCTCGGGGCGGCCTCGTGGGGTGCGAGCTGTGAGGCACCCGTGGGTGCCCTGAGGTGGAAGGCAGTCGGGTGAGCGGGGCTGCAGCACAGGGAGGGAGGGAGGCAGGGACAGACAGACAGACCGAGAGAGACAGAAGTGCCTGAGCTGTGCCATGTGCCTGGCAGTGCAGAGAGCAGGAACTGCGGAGAGTCCTGGGCCCCGGGGTCATGTCACCCCTCTCCCGCATCCCAGTCCCTCCTGACACCCCCTTCCCTTTCCCTGTGTGGATTTGTGGTGGGATGCTTTACTCAGCTCAATCTCACAGGGTTTTTTTTGCTTTTGATATTACAGAAACCTCCTGGTCCTTCAAGCCAAGGGGCAGATGCTTTAGGGGTAAGCACACCACGAATACCACATTCACCACGGGACTAAGCGCCCTTCTTCACACATCCAGGGATCTAAATCATACCCACGGCACTTGGCAGCCTGAGCTGTGAGCATGCTGGAAAGGGGCACCTGGACACTCAGCTCGGCTGCAGAGAAAGTGTTTTGGTTTTTTTTAACAGGATCACCAGGTAAACAGCCCAAAGAGGGGCACGCAGTAAACTGATATGCTCTGTAGGTGGCCAAGGAAAAGATGTCAGAGCGTAACAAGGTATTTTATGGCACTTTTGGCATCATAGGTGCCTTCAGACCTGGTTTCAGCCCAGCGTTTGCATAGCGGATGCTGTCAGATTTACTCCTCCCAGCAGCCCCCGCTCCCTGCTTTCACACACCACGAGTGGCTTTGCTGAACCGCAGTCCCATTTGCTGCAAAAACGGGAGGGATGGTGAATTTGTACCAAGCCACCGTCCTCTCTGGCATCCAGCCTGGCATGTGGAGAAGAATCCACTTCATTAACTAACCAGGATTAAAGGAGATGAAACAAGAAACACTGGAACAGCTCCAGCAAACCTCACTATCGAACGGCTTGGAGGGGGCTGAGCCAGCAGGCAATTTCATGCTGCTGCTTTGGTTCTTTCTTTTTTGTTTTTTTTTTGAAGAGTCAGAAAAAAGAAGAAGTAACAGGAATGCAGAGCCAGACAAACCCCCAGGACATCACAAAAGTTACAAACGTGCAGCACACTAGGAGAAAGAGAAAAGTCTATTCAAACGGGACAGAATGAAAATGAAGCCGCTTTAATTGACCACCTGTGTGTCAGGTCCAGGCAGCTGGGAAACAGTTGCCCAGTGGGGAGGAAATTTCACCTCTGTTTTTATGAGTAATACAAGAACTTGAAACGTTCTTGCTTGTTCTGTTCCATCTAATAAAAATTGCCAGAAGCTAAACTATGAGGAGGACACAGCCACTTTTCCACCTACTCTGAAGCCTCGGGGCTCACGCCCAGGCTCCTGCACTGGATCCTACACACTCCAGTGACCGGCCAGAAAAACCTGCCCAGCAGGCCATGCCCTAACCTCAGCTGAAATTAAGGTTAGGCTAATGCTGTCAGTCACAGCTCTGTGCACCAACTGACAGATCCCTGTCAGAAATGGCTTGGGCAAAGGCCGGTGCCCTCTGTGCCTCCCCAGCTGCACTCGCACCCTCTGCTGGCCCCTCCAGGGACATTCAGATCTTCACACACTGCGCCCAGTCAACGCTCTTTTGCAACTTCTCTGTAGTTTTATTCACCTCTTCCCTGATCAGTCCAGCCAGGGCCTCTCCGGCCGAGGGAGCACCGAGCTGCTCTTGAGCACAAGGCATCGCATTGAGCAGTCCCTTCATCCAACTGTTGGATCAAATCAGAGGTGTTCATCGTGGGGCTCCACGAGCCGGCTGTCCTCAGAGCTCCGCGCCTATCACATGGTCCTGTCAGGTTATTCCAGCACGGGCCAGCATCTCTTTTGACGGAATGTCACTCTTTTTGCTGCCTTAGTCTCGGTGGCAGCTGTCTGAGCACTGCGTGGGTGGGCTCCTCGAGCAGGTTGGCCTCAGAGTTCGATGCCGATAACACGGCTGTTACAGGTGTTATGAAGGTCAAGGCTTCCGGACAACGGGAGGGCTTGGCTTTCACCAGCTTTGTCACTGTGATTTCAGCGAGGATTTTCTCTGCTATTCCTCCACCTCCTGTTGCTGCTTCTTCTCTGCAGCTCTGAGTTTTTGCCGCCTGCGCTTGGCTCTGCTGTGACGCTTGGCCTTTGGGCACAGGTTTGCCCTGGCGCTGACCAGCCACGGGCTGCTTTTTGGCAGAGGAATTCTTTGGAATCACCAGCTGCTGCCTGGAAGGACACAACTGGAGAGGTCTACCTGAGGACGCGATGGGTTTGGGGCCCCCCGTGAGCCACGTGCCCCTTCGTGCGGCCACTGGCAGCCCACCCGAGGAAACCCCGAGCCAGGACATTGAGCTGACAGCCGGCTGTCCCATGCACAGCTCAGGAGATCACACTGGGGCTCTCCTGAAGGGCTGGGGAAAATCCAGCCCTGTGAAATGGGAGGGCTTTCAGCAGCCCCATCCTGCCCTTCCAGGCATTGCCTTCACCGTGGTTGGGCAGCAATGAACAGTGAGTGTTTGGGGCTGGGGAATGGGCTCTTGCTGGGTCAGAAAGTCATGGAATCATAAAATCATAGAATATTTGGGTCGGAAGGGACTTTTAAAGGTCATCTAGTCCAACCCCCGTGCCCTGAGCAAGGCCATCTTCAACCAGACCTTGTTGTTCAGAGCCCCATCCAAGCTGGCCATGAGCGTTTCCAGGCATGGGGCATCAACCACCTCTCTGGGCTAAACGTCCCTGTGCAGATGCCAACCCTGAGCCTCCAGCCTCACCTGACCCGAGACCTTCTCCTCTTCTTCTCCTTCATCTCCATCATCTTGCAGAAGGGTGGTATTTCACTATTAGTCACGTTTGGACCGGCAGGAACGAGAGAACCAGAAGATTTCCCTGGACCCAGGAAGGAGGGACCTCGTCAGAAGAGTGTCATTGTGATGCTGCCAGCCCTGCTAATGCCCAGGGGTGTTAGACCTCTTCCCAAAACGTCTGAGAGGGCTGTTGTGCTCCCCTTGCAGCCGCTGCCACAGCCTTGCAGCCTCCCCAGCACGGGCACTTGCCCCGGTTCCCAATTTCCAATGTGGTTTTGCAACTGTGTTATCAGCACCAGGGTTGGGAATGAGGAAGGAAGTGGCGGGGACTCTTCTGGAGAGTCGTTTCTGAGGGGGGAGGAGATGCCATTGGATCCACTGTACCCTTGGGTGCATCCCACCCCAGGGCTCTGTTTTGGAGAAGCTGATGAGTCATTGGGACAAACGGCTTTGGCGCAAGCCAGCGCCTTTTGGCACTCAGCACCGATGATTTCCCCATCGGTGACTGAAGTTGGTTGCTCGTCCCATGGAAAGGAGCCAGGAGCTGCTTTACCTTCCTGCTCAAGAGGTGGCAAGTCCTTTCTTCTCAGCTGCTTGTCTTTCCCAGGGACTTCTCTCAAGGTCTTGAGGAGCCTCCTGGGCGGTGGTTTGGGCACAAATTCCATTTCAAACCTGGAAACAAGGAGAAAATGCTGACATGACCCAAAGCACCAGCAGCCCTTGCCGCTCACCACCATCACCAGCTCACAGGCAGATTTTGGCATTGCCATAAAGACCATTGTTTTCCCGAGTCTACTGTGGTTTTCCCAAGTCTACCATGGTTTTCCCATCTACCATGCCCCATTCCCAAGGACAGTCCTGGGAAATGGTGGGAGTCACCCGGCAAAGTCCAGGCCTCCGTGGGACAAAGCATGGCCTAAATTCCTCTGTCTTTCCCATCAGATTTGCCTTCTGGGAGTGACTATGACCTGGGGACATCAACGAGAGTCGCTGCCTGGTGTCCCCATGGGTGGTGGACATCGTGCCACCACCCACACGTGGGCATCACATGGGTAGTGTCACAAGGAGCAAATGCTGCTGTGAGCATCTGCATCAGACAGTGGCTACAGCCACCAACGTACTCACTTGGGAAAGATGATGACGTGGTCAGAGACACTCAGTGAGGCCACAGGGACCTCCCGGGACACCACCATATCCAGCAGCCAAGGGACCTGCAATGGAGAAGCCCAAAGGTGGCAGGATGTCCCCAGCATGGCCATAGCACCCGATATCGGCGGAGCCCAAAGGTGGCAGGACGTCCCCAGCGTGGCCAAGGCACTTGATGTCAGAGGAGCCGAGGCAGTGAGAGCTGGTCAGGCCACATCTCTCACCCGAGTGGATGACCACATCCTTATGGGCCACAGCAAGGAGTGCTGGGACACTGCCGTGGGACCACCCGTGCCACGGAGACACCGAAACACTCACCTTGAAAACAGCTTTTTCCAGGTTCTCCTTCCCAGACAGCTTCTCCAAGAAGTTGTGATAGAACTTCATTTGCACCTTTGTGCCTTCGATGAGGAGCACCCCAATGTCCTTCAGGACGAGGGCAACAGTCTCCCCCTTCCCCAGGCAGTGTGAGAGGAGGGATGTGGTGCCTTGGATGCAGCCCTCCACTTTCTGCCGGGACACAGAGGCGGCTGTGGCCACCTTGGCATATTTGAAGGGCTCCAGCACTTTATTGCCTGGAAAACCACACGAGAGAGACGTTCACCCCGTGGCCCTTCCCCAAGCATTTCCAAAGGGCTGCTTATTGCAGTCATTGCATCGCCCCAGAAGATAAAAACCCAACCATTTTTGAGGTGCTCTGCAGAGGGGGAGTTGCTTTAGAGAAGCATCTCAGAGCAGGGGAGGGGTGCAACGGCCGTGCAGCCAGCTAGGGTTTAACCCGACGTCTCACCAGGCAGGTAGGCCTTGTTGTCCATTAGGCTGTGGGCAACCACGAGATTCCTGGCCAGGTGAAACACGGGCCACTGGAGAGTTACAGCCTTGTCTCCGACCTGGATCTGCTTGGGGACGGTGTCAAAGGAGCCGAGGGTGGGAATTCGGAGCCCCTGCATCAGAAGAGAAGGCTGGAGGTGGCCCTGACCACGGCGGGTGCTTTGGGGTGGATCCTGCCCGCTCCTGCTGTGTGGAGGCATGAGCCGAGGCAGTGAAGAGAGCTTTGGGGAGGAGCTGCTGAGTCCTTCCCCCTCCAAAAAACGCCATGGTGGAATCATGGTAGAGCATCCCAAGGGCATCTGGGGTGTCTCCAGCAGCCGGGCTCAGCCGTGCTGTACAATACCACCCACCAGAGGTGACACCACCCTTGCACGAGCCCTCTTTGGCCATCAGTGGGGACTTTTGGGGTGAATTTCCTGCTTTCCGAGCAGGGGAATAGTGCCAGCAGCCGTGGGGCCTCCCCAGCCGTCTGGGTAGACAAGGATGATGTGGGTCTTGAACTACCTTGTGCAGCAGGAGCCACTCCTGAACGTGGTCGGCCACTGCGTCCCAGACGGCGGCTTGCTCTGGAAAGCAAAGGAAAACCAGGTCACGCTCCCCATCTGCCAGCTCTCAGCCCCCCAGCACCCCGAGCCCTCGCGCCGGGCGGATGCGAAGCGGCCTCACCCTCCACAGCCAGAGACAACCCCGGGGTGGCTGCAGTGCTGAGTCTCGCTCACACGAGGCCGTGACTGCTGGTTGCCACCACGTTCCTGCCGTGGCTATGGCCGCTGGTACCTTTGGCGGTGATGCTGGGCATCATGAAGGGGTGCTCCGTCCCGTCCCAGAAGCCCTTCTGGGCCCAGCTCTTGCTCTGGGGCTGCTCCTCAGCAGTGATGCTCGTTGGGGAGCTCATCCCTGCGTCAGATACTCCTCTGGGGTGCAGGACCCACTGCCCCGTGGCCTCTTTTATTACCTGAGTGGCCATGTCACAGCCACAGCGTGAGGCCACAGCGACACGGCCGCGATGGCACTGCCCACTGTGACACGGCAGTGACCCACTGCCCGCCAGGACGGGGCGACACCGGCTCCGTCCCCGCGCCCGGCGTGCTGCTGACGGGCCCCTGTGAGCCGCAGCCCTGGCGGGTGGCACAGGCGGAGAAACGCCTGCGTGCGTGGAGCAGCCATGGGACGTGCTCGGCTGCCCCACGCTGCCCAAAACCCTCTCTTGCATCCCAGTCACCCCAACATCGGTGGGGTGGGAGGGCATCGGAGGGGTGAAGGCAGGGAAACCTGCAGGTTGAGATAAGAATGGCTTAATAACGATAGTAATAACTGTAACAACAATAATAATAGTATAATAATAACAATAATAACTGTAATAGTAATTGTAATAACAACTACAATAATAATGAGTCTGGTTTAATATCTTTATCAATGATCTGGGCGAGGGGATTGAGTGCACCCTCAGTAACTTTGCAGAAAACACTAATTTGTGTGTGAGTGTTGATCTGCTCGAGGGCGGGAAGGCTCTGCAGGGGGACCTGCACAGGCTGCATCCATGGGCCAAGGCCAAGTGTATGAGGTTTAACAAGGCCCAGTGTCGGGTCCTGCCCTGGGGTCACACCAGCCCCAGGCAGCGCCCCAGGCCCGGGGCAGAGGGGCTGGGAAGTGCCCGGCGGAGAAGGCCCTGGGGGTGCTGGCTGACAGCCGGCTGGGCATGAGCCAGCAGTGCCCGGGTGGCCAAGGAGGCCACCAGCCCCCTGGCTTGTGTCAGCACTGCTGTGGCCAGCAGGAGCCGGGCAGGGATGGGGCCCCTGTGCTCGGCCCTGGGGAGGCCCCACCTCGAATGCTGGGCTCAGGTTTGGGCCCCTCGGGACAAGAAGGGCCTGGAGGTGCTGGAGCGTGTCCAGAGAAGGGCAGCGGGGCTGGGGCAGGGTCTGGAGCACAAGTGTGCTGGGGGGCGGCTGAGGGGGCTGGGGGGGTTTAGCCTGGAGAAGAGGGGGCTGAGGGGAGACTTTATTGCTCTCTAAAACTACCTGAAAGGAGGCTGTAGTGAGGTGGGGGTTGGCCTCTTCTCCCAGGTCACTAGCGATAGAACGAGAGGAAAGGGCTTCAAGCTGCGTCAGGGGAGGTTTCGATGGGATATTGGGAAAAATGTCTTCCCTGCAAGAGTGGTCAGGCCTTGGAAGAGGCTGCCCAGAGATGTGGGGGAGTCGCTGTCACTGGGGGTGTTTAACAAACATGTAGACGTGGCATTTCAGGGCATGGTTGAGGAGACCTGGTGGTGTTGGGCTGACGGCTGGAGTTGATGATCCTAGAGGTCTTTTCCAAACTTAGTGATTCAATGCTTTCATGACTCGATGCTTCTATATTATAGGCATTGTCCACAACTCAATTTATCTCTGTTTCCAGTCTTCCCCCAGCCATAGCGGTACATTTACAGGAGGTCAAAGGAAGGAAACAAAAAAAAAGATTAAAAAAGATCCCCCGTGGTGTTAAGGTGCTGCCATATTTATGGATTTTCTCAGGACTGCTAATATTTACACAAAACAGGAGATAATTCCAAGTACAGTGTGCTATTTAATTAATACGCAGTTTATTTGCCAGGCCACTAATTAAATATCTCACCTAAAAAGTCAAAAAATTAAATTCAATTTCAATCACACCTGTAAAATGGGGTGCGAGCTGGGCTTTGCTGAGCGAGGCTGTAACCGCCCGGGGTGTGGAGGTTGGCGTGTTCCAAAGGAGATGGTAAATTCCTGAATTGTTCCCTAAATCCGATATACTCACCCAATTATTGAAATAAAAAATAAGAAAATCAGAAAGAACCCCACGAAAGCTGCTCTCCTTGTTGACTGACCCTTTTTAAGCTATTTTTTTAGACTGGAAGTTTATAAATACATAGATAAATGCTAACGACGTCACCGAAATCCTTTTTTAATGCAGAACTACATATTTTCAAGATAAAACCTGAAATCCTGCAGATATAAATAAACTGCACCTGAAAAATGGAGTGAGTTTTGAAGCCTGAGGCCGTAAAAATTGTTTAAATCTTCCGATTTCCTCCACTCCATCATTCTTAGAAAAGAAATCTTGTATATTGTTGAAGGGTTCAAATAAAAGCAAATGTGGAAGCACTTCAGGACACAGACAGTATTCCGATTAGGGATATTATTCCACCTTTTTACTGGTCGTGTTGAACAAGAGTCTCTTAAAATAAACTGATTAAATTAAGAAAAAAATAGCCAAGATGTAATTTTAAAATTTTTAAAATTTTAAAATTTTTAAATTATTTTTATCTTTATTTTTTTAATTCCTACGGGGCAGGTTTTGGTAAAAGAGAGGTGGGGGATTCAGCCCCCACCCCAGCACACTGCACTCCTGGTGAATATTGGGAAAAATAGATGTAATATTGTTCTTTCCACCACTTACTGCGTGGTAATCGTACCAGCGGGCGTTCGGTATTTATATCTGTCGTGGTTCAGCCTCAGCTGGCAACTGAACACCCCGCAGCCGCTCGCTCACCCCCCCCCCACCCCTGTGGGATGGGGAAGAGAATCGGACGAGCAAAAGAACTTGTGGGTTGAGATAAGCACAGTTTAATAACTACAATAGAATGATGATGATAAATGATTATGATAATAATGACAGTAATGTTAATATAATAAAAGGGAAAAGGGAGGAAAGGGAAAACAGGGAACAAAAACACAGAAACACGAACGATACAACTGCTCACCACCCGCCGACCGACGCTGCCCGTCCCCGAGCCGCGATTGCTCCCCCCTCCCCCGGCCAGCCCCTCCCAGGTAGCATACTGGGCATGACGTTACATGATATGGAATATCCCTTTGGTCAGTTTGAATCCGCTCTCTCAGCTGTGCCCCCTCCCCTCCCGGCTTCTTGTGCACCCAGCAGAGCATGGGAGGCCAGACATGTCCTTGACTAGTATCAGCGCTGCCCAGCAACAGCCTAAACATCTGTGTGTTATCTCAACAGGTTTTTTCCATGCTAATTTCAAAGCACAGCACTATACCAGCTAGAGTGAAGAAAATTAACTGTATCGCAGCTGAAACCATGACAGTATCCACCCCTTATTCCATATCATTGGCATCATGCTCAGGTCCCATACTATTCAGTACAAATTCAATAATCCTTATCCATCTTCTTATCCTTTAACAATATATATATATACAGATTTTCATTTATCATTCCACTAGTTTATGGAACACCCCTGTAGAATGCCTGTGAAATGTCCATTGAGTTTATTTAGTCCATGACTTTGGATTTCCTCTCTTGTAAGGGTCCTTCGGTGCGGCGGTGTGCGTGGGGTCAGGTTGTTGCATGTCAGTCCTTGTTCCATCACCGCTGCACTGGTAGTTCATGTTCTCTCACTGCTGCACTTTGCTCGGTTCCATTGAAAGTTCATTTGCTATTATCATTAATTGGGAGATTCCCACCATGATAACATTCCACTGATGCAACCATAGTAGTGATGACATACAACATCATATTGCAATTAACAGCATATTATTCAGTTCATTGGCTGTTTTCACCCAAAATTAAATCCCCTGGGGAACACACCGAACTCCTCCATCCTCCCGCATCACCCACCAAGTGCACCCAGGTCCTCGAGCAAACGCAATCCCACGAGTGGGTTTGCCTCTGCTGGAAGCAGGAAGAACCCAGACTGTCTTGCCCAGCATATTTTTTATGTGCACTACAGGGGCTCCATCCCCTTCCACAGTACGTAAGGATTCTGATTGGGCCGGGCCAGCTCGCCTGGCAGATCCCCTCGTGTTGACTAACCAGGTGGCTTTTGCTAAATGTGTATCCCAGTGTTTAAATGTTCCACCCCCCATTGCTCTCAGTGTCATCTTTAATAGTCCATTGTATCTTTCGATTTTCCCAGAGGCTGGTGCGTGACAGGGGGTGTGATACACCCACTCAATGCCATGCTCTTTGGCCCAGGTGTCTATGAGGCTATTTCGGAAATGAGTCCCGTTGTCTGACTCAATTCTCTCTGGGGTGCCATGTCGCCACAGGACTAGTTTTTCGAGACCCAGGATAGTGTTCCGGGCAGTGGCGTGGGGGACAGGAGATGTTTCCAGCCAGCCGGTGGTTGCTTCTACCATGGTGAGAACATGGCGCTTGCCTTGGCGGGTCTGTGGGAGTGTGATATAGTCAATTTGCCAGGCCTCCCCATATTTATATTTCAGCCATCGTCCCCCATACCACAGAGGCTTTACCCGCTTCGCTTGCTTGATTGCAGCACATGTTTCACATTCGTGGATAACCTGCGCAATAACGTCCATGGTCAAGTCCACCCCTCGATCACGAGCCCACCTGTATGTTGCATCTCTCCCTTGATGACCTGAGGTGTCATGGGCCCACCGAGCTAGAAATAGTTCACCCTTATGCTGCCAGTCCAGATCCACCTCAGCCACTTCAGTCTTGGCAGCCTGATCCACCTGCTGGTTGTTTCGATGCCCTTCAGTGGCCTGACTCTTGGGGACGTGAGCATCCACATGCCGTACCTTCACAACCAGGTTCTCTACCCGGGCAGCAATATCTTGCCCCAGTGCGGCAGCCCAGATGGGTTTGCCTCTGCGCTGCCAGTTGCTTTGCTTCCACTGCTGCAGCCAGCCCCGCAGGGCATTTGCCACCATCCAGGAGTCAGTAGAGAGATAGAGCACTGGCCACTTTTCCCGTTCAGCGATGTCTAAGGCCAGCTGGATGGCCTTTACTTCTGCAAACTGGCTCGATTCACCTTCTCCTTCAGCAGTTTCTGCTACTTGTCGTGTAGGACTCCATACAGCAGCCTTCCATCTCCGGTGCTTTCCCACAAGGCGACAGGACCATCAGTGAACAGGGCATATTGCTTCTCATCTTCTGGCAGTGTGTTATACAGTGGGGCTTCTTCAGCACGTGTCACCTCCTCCTCTGGTGATATTCCAAAGTCTTTGCCTTCTGGCCAGTCCATAATCACTTCCAAGATTCCTGGGCGACTGGGGTTTCCTACTCGAGCCCGCTGGGTGATCAGTGCAACCCATTTACTCCACGTAGCATCAGTTGCATGGTGTGTGGAGGGGACGTTCCCTCTGAACATCCAGCCCAGCACTGGCAGTCGGGGTGCCAGGAGCAGCTGCGCTTCAGTACCAACCACTTCTGAAGCAGCTCGAACCCCTTCATATGCTGCCAATATCTCTTTTTCAGTTGGAGTATAGCGGGCTTCGGACCCTCTGTATCCCCGACTCCAAAACCCTAGGGGTCGACCTCGGGTCTCCCCATGTGCTTTCTGCCAGAGGCTCCAGGTAGGGCCATTCTCCCCGGCTGCAGGGTAGAGCACATTTTTAATATCTTGTCCTGCCCGGACTGGCCCAAGAGCTACTGCATGAACTATTTCCCGTTTAATCTGTTCAAAGGCTTGTTGTTGTTCAGGGCCCCATTTGAAATCATTCTTTTTCCGGGTCACTTGATGGAGGGGGCTTACGATCAGGCTGTAGTGTGGAATATGCATTCTCCAAAAACCCACAACGCCCAAGAAAGCTTGTGTTTCCTTTTTGCTGGTTGGTGGAGACATGGCTGTTATTTTGTTGATCACATCCATGGGGATCTGACGACGACCATCTTGCCATTTGATTCCTAAGAACTGGATTTCTCGTGCAGGTCCCTTAACTTTACTTTGTTTTATGGCAAAACCAGCTTTCAGGAGGATTTGAACTATTTCCTTTCCTTTCTCAAAAACTTCTTCTGCTGTATTGCCCCACACGATGATGTCATCAATGTATTGTAGGTGTTCGGGAGCTCCACCTTGTTCCAAAGCATTATGGATCAGTCCATGGCAAATGGTAGGGCTGTGTTTCCACCCCTGGGGCAGTCGATTCCAGGTGTACTGGACCCCCCTCCAAGTAAAAGCAAACTGTGGCCTGCACTCTGCTGCCAGAGGGATTGAGAAGGATGCATTAGCAATATCGATTGTGGCATACCACTTGGCTGCCTTGGACTCCAGTTCATATTGAAGTTCTAGCATGTCTGGCACAGCAGCACTCAACGGTGGAGTGACTTCATTCAGGCCACGATAGTCTACCGTTAGCCTCCACTCTGCATTAGACTTCCGGACTGGCCATATGGGACTGTTAAAGGGTGAGTGGGTTTTACTGATGACTCCTTGGCTCTCCAGTCGACGAATGAGCCCGTGGATAGGGATCAGAGAGTCTCTGTTGGTGCGATATTGCCGTCGGTGCACTGTTGTGGTGGCGATCGGCACCTGTTGTTCTTTGACCTTCAGCAACCCCAAAACAGAAGGGTCCTTCGAGAGGCCAGGCAAAGTAGAAAGCTGTTTAATTTCCGCCGTCTCCAAGGCGGCTACACCAAAAGCCCACTTGTAACCTTTTGGGTCCTTGAAATACCCTCTCCTGAGATAGTCTATACCAAGGATGCACGGAGCCTCTGGGCCAGTCACAATGGGGTGCCTCTGCCACTCATTGCCAGTGAGGCTCACTTCGGCCTCCAATACAGTTAGCTCTTGGGATCCCCCCGTCACTCCAGCAATGCTGATGGGTTCTGCCCCTATATAGTTTGATGGCATTAAGGTGCACTGTGCGCCGGTGTCCACTAAAGCTCTATATTCCTGTGGGTCAGATGTGCCAGGCCATCGGATCCACACAGTCCAGTAAACCCGGTTATCCCTTTCCTCCACCTGGCTGGAGGCAGGGCCCCCCTAGTCCTGATCATAGTATTCATCACTCACTTCCGGTAGATGTGAATCACGGGTGTCTCTGGTAAGATCAGTCAGGCCATCAGCACTTCTGCTCCTCTGTCTGGAGAATTGCTTATGGGAAACTGGGGCAGCAGCTCTCCTGGAGAAACTCCCCTGAGTAATTGTTCTCCCTTGCAGCTCACGTACCCGCGCCTCTAAGGCTGAGGTAGGTTTTCCATCCCACTTCTTCATGTCCTCTCCGTGATCACGCAGGTAAAACCACAGGGCGCCCCGTCGTGTGTATCCCTTCTCTTGAGCCAAGGGACGATTACTCCTAATGGCTGAGATACTGGTCCGTACTGGTGGGGAGTAGGACATATCTTCTTTGAGTTGCTGGAACTCTCGGGACAGTTTCTCAACAGCAGAGACGAGCGAGGAAGAGAGATTCGCTTCATATTCCCGGAGTCTATCAATCAACTCAGCCACCGTTGGTGTCTCGTCATCTTTCCAGGACATCACTGCCAATGAGTTTGCATACGAGGATGGTGCGCTCCGTACAAACTTCCGCCACATGGGTCGTGTGCACTCGGCTTCATCTGGATCTTTGGAGGACCGTTGATCGTCCAGGTCACCATAAACCACCTCAAGCACGGCTAATTCCCTTAGATGCTGACCGCCTTTCTCCATGGTCGTCCATTTTCCTAGGCGAAATACAATATCTTCTTTGAAGGGATACCTCTCTCTCACCGCGGCCAGGAGCCGCCTCCAGAGGCTGAGGGCTTGTGTTCCTTTTCCAATTGCTTTATCAATGCCCCCTTCCCTAGAGAGGGATCCCAGTTGTTTGGCTTCCTTCCCCTCTAATTCCAAACTACTGGCCCCATTATCCCAGCATCGGAGCAGCCAGGTGATAACGTGCTCACCTGAATGACGCCCAAAATCTTTCCGTATATCCCGCAACTCACTCAAGGATAGAGATCGGGTAGTTTCCGTTTCTTGTACACATGGTTCCTCCTCCTCCTCCTCTTCTCGTGATGGCCCTGGTTCATCGTAATCTCTTTCTAAACGAGTTGACTTTCTCTTCCATGATTTCTTCTTGCGTATAGGGGCGACTGATACTGGCACAGGTTGGTCCTCTGATTCAGCTGCAACGCTTGGCACTGGGGTTTGAGTAGCTGCAGTGCCTGTCGTGGGGGTTTGAGTGGCCGCCGTGCTCATCACCGGGGTTGGAGCAGCTGCAGTCTCTGTCGCAACGGGTTGGGTGGCCGCAGTGCTCGTCACCGGGGTTGGAGTAGCTGCATTCTCTGTTGCGGCGGGTTGGGTGGCCGCAGTGCTCATCACCGGGGTTGGAGCAGCTGCAGTCTCTGTCGCGGCGGGTTGGGTGGCCGCAGTGCTTGTCGCTGGGGTTGGAGTAGCTGCATTCTCTGTTGCGGCGGGTTGGGTGGCCGCAGTGCTCATCACCGGGGTTGGGGCAGCTGCAGTCTCTGTCGCGGCGGGTTGGGTGGCCGCAGTGCTTGTCACCGGGGTTGGAGCAGCTGCAGTATCTGTCATGGTGGGTTGGGTGGCCGCAGTGCTCGTCACCGGGGTTGGAGTAGCTGCATTCTCTGTTGCGGCGGGTTGGGTGGCCGCCGTGCTCATCACCGGGCTTGGAGTAGCTGCAGTCTCTGTCGCGGCAGGTTGGGTGGCCACAGTGCTCATCACCGGGGTTGGAGTAACTGCAGTCTCTGTCGCAGCGGTTTGGGTGGCCGCAGTGCTTGTCGCTGGGGTTGGAGTAGCTGCAGTGTCTGTCGCGAGGGTTTGGGTGGCCGCAGTACTTGTCACGGGGGTCGGAGTAGTTCCCTTCTCTTTCCCTTGGGGGTACTGAATAGTGTTAAATAGGGCTCGATAGGCATAAGCCAGACCCCGGCACATGGCAGTGATCTGTATCTCTCTGGAATTGCCAGGGTGACAACATATTTCCTCCAAATGTTCTACTAATTTTTCAGGATTCTGCACTTGTTCAGGGGTGAAGTCCCACACCACAGGGGGTGCCCACCGTCTTAGGCATTTGCCCATACTTTCCCACATACCCTGCCACGCATAGCTATCAAGCCTTGGGACAGATCTCTGGATTATATTCTTAACTTGCTTACTAACCTTAGACAGATCTGATACCACTTGCCAAAGCAATATCAACAGATGTATCTTAACTACACAAGGATGTTCAAGATACTGAAAAGTTGTTGTAAGGAGGGAGGAGACATTACATAAGATATTAGCTACGGTGCCATTCTGTATTTCCTCCATAAAAAACTCCTCAGAGGAGGAGGTATAATTGCTAATTGCCTCCATGAGGTGGTAGCTGTAGTACAGTAACGGCTTCCATGCAAAACCTAAATAACTGATAACAGTCAAGGCCAGTGTTTTAATAACAAGTCTCCTAGGCAAAATATCTCTAATCACTGCAGAGCACAGCCAGCTGACAGAACCAACAGCAAGTTTTAACATGTACTTTACAATCAGCATGGTAAAGACTGGACAAGCTAATACTGCGAGCAGATGAATCAATGCTGTGACCAGCAACTGTTATTATCTCAAACCCTTCGTGCCCCACGTTGGGCGCCAAAAATAGACTGTCGTGGTTCAGCCTCAGCTGGCAACTGAACACCACGCAGCCGCTTGCTCACCCCCCCCCCCACCCCTGTGGGATGGGGAAGAGAATCGGACGAGCAAAAGAACTTGTGGGTTGAGATAAGCACAGTTTAATAACTACAATAGAATGATGATGATAAATGATTATGATAATAATGACAGTAAGGTTAATATAATAAAAGGGAAAAGGGAGGAAAGGGAAAACAGGGAACAAAAACGCAGAAACACGAACGATACAACCGCTCACCACCCGCCGACCGACGCTGCCCGTCCCCGAGCCGCGATTGCTCCCTCCCTCCCCCGGCCAGCCCCTCCCAGGTAGCATACTGGGCATGACGTTACATGATATGGAATATCCCTTTGGTCAGTTTGAATCCACTCTCTTAGCTGTGCCCCCTCCCCTCCCGGCTTCTTGTGCACCCAGCAGAGCATGGGAAGCTAGACGTGTCCTTGACTAGTATCAGCGCTGCCCAGCAACAGCCCAAACATCTGTGTGTTATCTCAACAGGTTTTTTCCATGCTAATTTCAAAGCACAGCACTACACCAGCTAGAGTGAAGAAAATTAACTCTATCGCAGCTGAAACCATGACACATGGGAAGCCATCACTGGGATGAGAAATCATCGTTGGGATGGGAATTCATGGCAGGGATGGGAAACCCTCATCGGGATGAGAGATCAGCACAGAGGACAGAAAATCATCAGCAGGATGGGAAATCATGGTGATGGGCAGTTGCTGAGGCATGACAAATCCAGCCCTGGCAAGGCTGGCTCAGGCAGGTGCTGGCGGAATCATCGCCCTGGGGATGGAACCCCAGAACAGTGTTTGCCCCAAACAAACCCCACACTGACCCACCGCCATGGCAGGTACAGCAGCAGGCTCCTGCTCCTCGTGGTGCTCCTGCCCTCCAGGTAACCCCCCAAGGGGCTCTGCCCACCAATATCTCACCCCACCACCCCTCTTTGCTTCCCCCAACAGAGAGGTTCCCTCTCCGGCTGCCCACGGCATCGCAGGTGCCCAGCATGAGCTTCACCACCCCAGCCATGCCAGCACCGGTCAGTGCCCACGTGCTGCCCTCTGTCCCGGGGCTGGCAGTGTCTGGTGAGCCTGCCCAGCTCCACACCGGCACTCACCAGCTGTCCCAGCCCACCGTCTGGCAGGCGGTGCCAGGGCCCCTGGGGGCCCCGGGGCAGGTGGTGCGGCTCCCCAGCGGGGTGCAGCATCCCCCAGTGGCACAGCTCCCTCACAAGGTGCAGCTCCCCACTGCGGTGCAGCTCCTCAGTGGGGTGCAGATGCCCATGGGGGTACAGCTCCCCACTGGGGTGCAGCTCCCCATGGGGGTACAGCACCCGCAAGGCATGCAGCTCCCCACTGGGACGCAGCTCCTCAGTGGGGTGCAGATGCCCATGGGGGTACAGCTCCCTGCTGGGGTACAGCTCCCCACTGGGGTACAGCTCGCCACTGGGGTGCCTCTCCCACACGGGACGCAGCTCCATGCTGGGTTGCAGCTCCCCCACGGGGTGCAGCTCCCCCACGGGGTGCAGCTCCCCCACGGGGTGCAGCTCCTCCATAGGGTGCAGCTCCCCCACGGGGTGCAGCTCCCCCATGGGGTGCAGCTAAACCATGGAGTGTCGCTCCCCACCATGGCTGCTCCCTGTCCCCCTGCCTACGGCTGGGGACAGCAGGTGGTGCCACAGGTGCTGGTGCCCCACCAGCCGAGGGGGATGGGGCCACGGACCCTGGACCAGCAAGAGCCCATGGACCCCACGGGCTCCTGCCTGCTACGCGCCCCTGACCACACTGGCGACCCACCACCGTGCCGCCCCACGGCTCAGCCTTGGGTCCAGGAGCACCCTGTGCTCCACACCCTGCCTGGCAGCGCCCAGAAGCCATCGGAGGGCTTCAAGAAGGAAGTGGTGGCCATCGAGGACAGCGTCCCTGCTGCCAGCCCCCACCAGACCGGCCTGGCTCTGCCGACCTGCAGAACCAGGATGGAGCCTAAAGGTGAGCTCTGGGGGGTGGCAGAGCCCGCGGGCAGCTGCCCTGAGCCAAGGAAAGCTTGCATCACCCCGCGCTTGGGTTGGATCTCTTTGCTTTTTCAGCAGTGGAGACCACCCCGGCAGCCCCAGAGAAGCCCGTCGACCTGCCCGAGCAGGGGCCACAGGCCTTCGCTGAGGCCTGTCCTGAGCTGGCAGAGGACACCATGGCCAGCTTGGTGCTCTCCTGGCTCAACACCTTGGAGAGCGAGGACAGCCTCCCCGATGGGCCTGACAGCCCCAGCCTCGCCGCCTTCCTCCACGAGCTCCCCGACCTCTCCGAGTACGTGGCGGAGGGCGGCTGCCCCAAGGAGCCAGCAGCGGCGGCGGGGCTGGGGGACGGCGAGGTCTCTGTCGACAACCTCACCAGCTTCCTCGGCCGGGTCCCTGACTTCTCCGAGTACGTGGCAGAGGGCGGCTGCCCCCATCAGCAAGTGGTGGCAGCAGGGCTGGGGGACAGCGAGGACACCATCCCTAACGGCCTTCCTTTCCCCAACAGCCTCATCAGCGCCGATTTCCTCGATGACCTCCACGACTTCTCCATGTACGCGGCAGATGGCGCCTGCCCCCAGGACCATGCGGTGGTGGCAGGGCTAGGGGACAGTGAGGACACCACCCTGACCACCAGTGTCCCCAGCGTGACTGGCGAGGCCCTTGATGAGCACCCTGACCTCTGTGGGTATGTGGCGGAGGGCGGCTGCCCCAAGGAGCCACTGGTGGCGGCGGGGCTGGTGGATGGCGGGGACACCATCCCCAATGTCCCCGACTTGACAACTTCCCTTAACAAGCTCCCCCACCTCTTGGAGTACAGGGCAGAGGGCGGCTGCGAGGTGGACAAGTTGGCAGCAGTGATGCTGGTGGACGGCGAAAATATCCTCGCCGATGTCCCCGACAGCCTGGACACCACTGCCTCCTGCAGCGAAGACCCTGACCTCCTGGAGTACGAGGCGGAGGGCGGCTGGTGCAAACGCCGCCTGCAATCGGGGATGCTGGGGGATGCCGACCCCTTCTGGGGGGTGCCGGCCTCCCCCTTGCAAGACACCAAGGGGAACCAGGGCGAGGTGTCAGCAGTCCTCCCCACCTGGTGGCGGCCGTTGGACACATCCGAAGAGAGCTCTCCGGAGACTGCATGGGAGACTTCTGAGGACAGTCCTGTGGACAGTCCCCAGAACGATCCCCTGCAGGCTCCTCCGGAGACGGCAGAGGAGACTTCTGAGGTCAGTCCTGTGGACAGTCCCCAGAACGATCCCCTGCAGGCCCCTCCAGAGACGGCAGAGGAGACTTCTGAGGTCAGTCCTGTGGACAGTCCCCAGAACGATCCCCTGCAGGCTCCTCCGGAGACGGCAGAGGAGACTTCTGAGGACAGTCCTGTGGACAGTCCCCAGAACAATCCCCTGCAGGCTCCTCCGGAGACGGCAGAGGAGACTTCTGAGGACAGTCCTGTGGACAGTCCCCAGAACGATCCCCTGCAGGCTCCTCCAGAGACTGCATGGGAGACTTCTGAGGTCAGTCCTGTGGACAGTCCCCAGAACGATCCCCTGCAGGCCCCTCCAGAGACGGCAGAGGAGACTTCTGAGGTCAGTCCTGTGGACAGTCCCCAGAACGATCCCCTGCAGGCTCCTCCGGAGACGGCAGAGGAGACTTCTGAGGTCAGTCCTGTGGACAGTCCCCAGAACGATCCCCTGCAGGCCCCTCCAGACAGTCCCCTGCTCAGCGTCCTGCAGTTCCCAATGCTGAGTCCCTTGCCCAGCTCCCCAGAAGCACCCCCAGTGTCACCAGCCCCACATGGCCCAACTGGCGGAGACGGCGCTGCGGAGGCAGCCTCGGATGGGTCCGACCCACCTGCTGCTGCCGCCGGGCGTTGTGTCCTGCCAAGAGGGGCCCCGATGAGGAGAAGCGGGCGGCAAGCAGGCCAAGGGAAAGCTGGACGGCGACAGGGCAGTGCAGGTGGCAGCGGGCTGCGGGTGGGAAGCAGCAAGCGCAGAGCATCCAATACCACCAACGTGCCTGCCAAGCGACGTAGGACCCGAGAGGAAGCCAGAAGGCAAAGGCTCTTCATGGGGCGGAGAAGAAAGGTTTAATGCAGCGGCCCACCCAGACACCACAGCACGGAGGCCTTGAACTGCTGCTCTGGGACTCCCACCCCACGCCCCACCCCAGCCTTGTGACCCTCAACTGCTCCAGTCCCACAGACCCGTGCTGGAAGCTACGGCCCCCCGCTGCCCGGGGGCTGCGATACGTTCCAGGGAACACACAGCATTGCCAGGTGCCAGCACAGCCGGTGTCAGGGCCCAGCCGGGCCCCGCAGCTCCCGGCAGCACTGGGCCGCACGCCCCTGCAGCACCCCAGGGAGGCCCCAGGAGGCCCCGGCCCGGGAGGAAGCCGCGGAGCAGTGGGCGCAGGGGCAAGGCGCGGCAGACGTGCTCACCCCTCCAGTGAGACACGGGAGTCCCCTCTGCCCGCCCTGATGGTGCCAGTCCTAGGCCCACTGGGTGCCACCTCTGATCCCACTGCCTTGACCCTGCGCCGCTGCCGGCATCCCCACCGCAGCCTGGAACCAGAGTCCCCAGGACCAGCATCCCCACCCGGCGCTGAGGACGCTCCGCATCGTCCTGAGGGTGCCCTTGCTCAACTCCAGCCACAGTTTCCACCTGCTGGGGCACACAGTGAAGGTGGTGGGGCTGATGCCCCAACCACCCAACCCGGAACCCAATTCCTTGATGGCAGCCCCGAGACCCAGCGCAGCACTGGATGCCTCAAGCCCCCGCTGACGGCAAGAAGGACACGGCACCGGCGGCACCATCGAGCAGCAAGGCACGCACCAGGTCTGCCGCCAAACCTCAGCAGCCGAGCGGGCTGTGCTTGTCGCCCACGGAGGCCAAACCCCACGGGAGGGGCTGCCGCAGCAGCTGCACATGCCGCCACAACCTCCCAACGACTCCCCGCTGTCCTTCGGGCCCTGGGGGGGCTCACGGCTGCGCCCACCCCGCTGGAGGAGCAGGAGCAGTCGGTGCCCATCACACCCGAGCAGCGGCCCCAGCGGGAGCGTGTGAAGACGCTGGCCCAGGAGGAGCAGGAGCGGGCGGCCCTGCAGGTGTCACCGGGCAGCTGCACGTTTGTGTGCAGAGGGAGGCCAGCATGGACATAGCCAACGACTACGGCTACCCATAACCCACCGGCCCAGAACCGTCCCCCCCTCTTCGGAGCTGCCTTTTCCTCTCTAGCATTTGACTGCCGACAGAGCAGTGCCGCGGTGACGGCCTCGGTCAACACCTTCCTTCCGGCTGCCCTGCGAGGTCCTTGCACCTCTCGTGGTCAAGACAGTGTGATCCTGCTCTACCTCATTTGGCTGCAAGAAGAGTAAAGGAAGAAGCAGCTCCCAGAAGCTTCAGCAAACAGTTTGGCAAGGTCTTCTAGGCTGCTTCCACAGTCACAAGACCCCGTGCTGTTAGTATAATGTCTCGTTGCCTTCTCTAGAAAGGCACTGAAGCAGAATGGCCTCCCTGTCACTGCTCGCTACCAGCAGCAACAGAGGCCTCAGAAAGGCCAGGATTTCGAGTCTTTCACCAGCAGGCCAGGAGTAGTGCGTACTACGGGATGTGGCCACTTGTAGCCACTTGCAGTCCAGACACTCAAGGTGGTTTTAGCTTCAACTGCAGTGGTTGTAGGCACTGAAGCTTAAACCCAAAAGGAAAGAGAAAAAGAACAGCTCTCCAGGCACACACCGTATAGAAGTTAAAGCAGAAGAAAGGCCAGCGTGGCACACGCTCAAGGACAGGGCTGCCTATAGCCCTTTGGCAGGGAAGCTTCTCCCCAGCCAAGCGCATTTCTCCTCCTCTCCTACAGTTCTCCTCCCTCTCTGTCCCCGTACATTCAGCTGCAAGGTCTGACTGCGATTCAGCACTGCCCGGAAAGTGAACTGTCCCACGAGCCTTCCCTGCTCCTCAGGTTCCTACTTCAGGCCCAAGAGAAACACGGGGGTGGAGAAACCAGAGCGCCTCGCACACTGTGGGAAGACTTAACTTCAGTCGGTGAAGCACGGGTTTATTTCAGCTACGCAGTCAAAGGAAGACGAGCGCAAGGAGCAGACAAGAAGCTGCACCTAGGTAGCACGCCACGCTTGCCTACTCAGCGAGTCTAGGCTGCCACCCAGAGAAGGAGCAGATGTTCCCAGGGGGAGGGGGGTAACCTGAGGGTCACAAATGCCCACGGGGATTGAAAGCCAGAAGGGCTAGGACAGTGCGCTGTGCCACCTCCTCTTCCCTGCGGCTCCCCGAGTTCCATCATGCCCCAGAACCTTCCTTTCAAACAGTATATTGGACAGAAGCGCAATACAGCTCCAAGGAGCTTGCTGCTTCTGCGAGCCAGGAGGAGGCCAGAGGCCGCTGGACTCTTTGACCCATACTCACCCCCGGCTTAGAAACGCTGTGCAACCCCCAGCCCCCCACTCTGGAGAAACCACTCACGTAGACAGCCACGTCCTTTGGAGCTCTGCAGATACTGTCTCCAGGGAACGTTGTCCTGAAACGTGGTCCATGGTGACTGCTCTGGGAAGGATTGGCACAGACAGCTTGATGAAGGCTTGTCCCCGACTTCCCAGCAAGGGCCAGCACTTTCCCACATGGTTTTCAGGCTGGAAGGAGGAGAAGAAACTACGTTCACATGGAGAAGGGTGCCCTGGCTCTCATTCCTGCTATGACCATTACAGGATTAAGAACTGATTTGGCCAAGCAGCTCGGCTCTGAACCGCAGATGGTGCCTTCGGTCGGACCCTGCGGGTACCAAACAGAGAAGCAGCCGTGAGAATTCACGGGTCACAAGAGCACGTCAGTGGAGAAGCACTTGCATGGCAGCGAGCTGGGTGCGCTGCCTGAAGAAGCTCTCTGGCCTCTCTCGGTGTGCAGCAACTCGCCAAGAACAAGCAAGGGATGGTGCGGCTGAAAGGCACCGGCCCAGGGCAGGTGGCAACTAGGGTCCCACCTGGACAAGCCTTTCCTGTAAGGAGAAGCCATTGCTCCCCCCATCCAGTCCCACCTCCTCCCACTGGCACCTGCCAACTCTTCAACTTGTGCAGGCGGCTCAGGGGCAGTGCCAGGACAGCCTGCAAACGCAGCGTGAGGCCCTCCAGCAGGGCAGGCTCTCAGCACCCGCTTGTGCTCACTAAGAGCCCCCGTGAGCTCACGCCCGAGACCTCTGCAGGCACCTTTCCCACTCTGCTTCCATGCCATGCTGACAGTTTGCACGATGACTGGGAAGACACAGCATGCAGGACCAAGCGACCCTGTTAGAAGCTTGCACAGAGGACCTGGGGCACTCCGGGGGAGAAAATACTCATTTAAATTAAAAGAGCTGGGTGTTGGCTTTGCAGCGCCTCTCTCTGCCTGCGGGCATTTGCTCAGTGGGAGGGAGGGTGGGGGGTTAACGCATCCCCTGCCCACCCCGCGGGTGGCTGAGCTGGGCTGGGGATGGCTTATGTCCACAAACAGGTATTTTTACATTTAAGATAATATGATTCTATTTTTATAAATAATAGATTTATTTTTTTACAAATAAATATTTTGAAATTATAATATTTGTATTATGTATATGTCTATGTATAATATCATATACATATACACACAGACATAGATATGTAGCTACGCATCCCACCACAAATCCACACAGGGAAAGGGAAGGGGGTGTCAGGAGGGACTGGGATGCGGGAGAGGGGTGACATGACCCCGGGGCCCAGGACTCACCGCAGCTCCTGCTCTCTGCACTGCCAGGCACATGGCACAGCTCAGGCACTTCTGTCTCTCTCTGTCTCTGTCTGTCTGTCCCTCCCTCCCTGTGCTGCAGCCCCGCTCACTCGACTGCCTTCCACCTCAGGGCACCCACGGGTGCCTCACAGCTCGCACCCCACGAGGCCGCCCCGAGGCACAGCTCAGGGGGGCCGGAGCGGGGCCCAGGCCCAGCTGGCTGCTGCCAGGACAGGCCCGGGGGCGGCCTGGGGCTGCGGGACAGGCCTCGGGGCAGGGGCTGGGGCCGGGGCAACATGGCCGCCCGGCAGCCCCTGCCCCAGGGCTGCAGCTCCCAGCATGCCCCGGGGCGCGCCTTCCCGCCGCCCGACCCTGCGCGGGCACCGCGCCCCCAGCCCGAGCCAGCCGCCCCCCCGCAGGCCCCACGGCCGCCCCCCCGGGGCTGCGGGACCCGCCGCCACAGAGACCGACAAGGCACCGGGAGCGCGCAGGGACAGAGACGTGGCAGAGGGAGCGGGGCAGGGGGACAGCGGGGAGAGGGGCAGGGGGAAAAGGCAGCGGGGAGAGAGAAAGGGGGAGGCCGGGACGCAGAGCGGGACACAGGGCGAGGGGAGGGCGGGAAACGACCCCGAGAGACTGAGACAGAGGGGCTGTGGGTCAGGGCAAGGAGGCGCAGAAGGGCACAACAGCCACGGCCTCCAGGGTGGAGACGCAGGAGGAGCAGAAGGGGCCGGGGAGCAGGACGGAGGCCCCGAGAGCAGCAGGGCCGGCCGAGCGGGGGATACAGGCGGGAGAGAGGGGACAGGCGGCAGCACAGAGGGGAAACAGGCGGCCAGGACACGGCGACAGAGGAAGGAGAAGGCCAGGGAGCGGGAGAGAGGTGTAGGGAAAGGAAAACATAGCAACAGGCTGTAGGACAGACAGGGAGGAGTTCGAAAATACAGGCACGGAGTCAGACAGGGAAAGAGAGAAAGGAAAAACCAGTGATGGGAGATGGGAAGAGAGTAAAAGTAGCAGTTCTGAGCAACTGCCCCATTTCTTGATCACTGCCCAGGAACTGCTTGCACCGTATCCGATCGTCGCTCATGGGCCCTTCCCTGAGCCCCTCTGACCGTACGCCAGCAGAGTGGCATTATAACCTTGCCAGGATCTCTCCAGCACTCCCTGACCTTATCTCTGCTTCAGTCTTCACTGCGAAGGCTGGCCCTCAGGCATCCCAGGTCCCAGAGGAGAGAGATAAAATCTGGAGAAAGGAGGACTTCCCCTTGGTTGAGGAGGATTGGGCCAGAGATCACCTAGGCAAACTGGATCCTTGCAAATCCATGGCCCTGATGGGATGCACCCATGAGTGCTGAAGGAGCTGGCAGTTCTTGCCAAGCCACTCTCCATCATCTTTGAAAGAAAATGTCACTCCACTCTTCAAAAAGGGCAAGAAGGAGGACCTGGGAAACTATAGGCAGTCAGCCTCACCTCCATCCCTGAAAAGGTGATGGAGCAGTTCATCCTGGAGGTCATCTCCAGGCATGTAGAGGACAAGAAGGTTATCAGAAGCAGTCAACATGGGTTCACCAAGGGGAGATCACGCTAAGACCAACCTGACAGCCTTCTATGATGGCGTGACTGGCTGGGTCGACGAAGGGAGAGCAGTGGATGTTGTCTGCCTCAACTTCAGTAAGGCGTTCGACCCTGTCTCCTATAACATCCTCACGATCAAGCTAAGGTAGTATGGGTTGGTGAGGTGGACAGAGAACTGGCTCAACAACAGAGCTCAGAGGCTTCCACAACCTCTCCGGGCAACCTGATCCAGTGCTTCACCACCCTCCTAAAAAATGTCTTCCTTATATCCACTCTCAATCAACTCTCCTTTAGTTTAAAACCATTACCCCTTGTCCTGTCAAAGCAGGCCTTGCTAAAATGGTTGTCCCCATCTTTCCTATAGTCCCCCTTTAAGTACTGACGGGCTGCAATATGGTCTCCCCGCAGCCTTCTCTTCTCCAGATTAAATATCTTTGATTTCTCTTTCAGGCTGAACATCAGATGCTTCTTAAAGGGAAACACTGGGGAAGACAACCCTTTTCAAAGAAACTCACCTCTGCACGCGGAAACAATGACAGCTTCTGACAAGCTTCCATAGAATTAGTCGCATCTGACTGGCAAGTACTCGAGGAAACCTGAAACAAGGAGTGCGGAGAGTAAGTCAAGACCTCAAGGCTGTTTCTTCCAAGCTAAGAACATGAGCGACCAAATCAAAATACCAGGGAGCAGAAACACGAAGCAGGCTTTAAGAGAAGATGGACACCCTAATGCTTCACAGTCCCGGACAGCTTAAATCAAATTAAAAGGTGAAAACATCGTTTGGCACCTATTTTAATGTCTTTGACAATCGCCTCAGAAGAGAGCACAAAAATACCAGATTTTTTTTTTCTAAACTCTGCAAAGGAGTTTTGTGCAACAAAATACTAACCTGGTGATTTGGGGCTACGTACACAGGCACCTTGTGTTGGTGATGCTATGGACACCGCTCTACCTGTAACTTACGCTACCATTCCGAATAACAAAATTACTTAGAAGCTAAAAACCAAAAGTTGTTGAAGACACTGAGGGTTGCTAAGTGACAGAAATACTTATTGGAGAAATAATCCCAAACCACCGAACCGCGTGACAATAAGTAGTTAAGGGTACCGCAAACCCCAAACTGCTCAAATAACGTGCCTAAAGGTCTGCTTAGGGATGCTTATGAGAAGCAGTGCAAGAGTCATCGCTTCTGAAAGGAAAACACAAAGAAATTACTCTTCCAAAGCAACAGCCTCATTCAAATGGACACAGAGCTTAGCTGTACTATTCTTATTAGCCAGAAACATGTTAATCAAACGTCAGCCTGTAAAGAAATTGTATCAAGATGATACATCCATTAAATCATAGAATCATAGGATGACCTGAGTTGGAAGTTAGAACTCACGCCTCCCAGGTATAATGGGCAAAAGAGCACGTTTTCAGTGACATTAGATTGCGCTTCTCTGGATTTAAATACAAAAAGTTAGCTCCGCCGGTACATTCATCCGCGAGAACGTTAACACCTCCAACTTCATAGACACCCATACATGATTTTTGTAAACAGCAAATTAATACACTCTATGAAAAAGAAGGCACATAATCAGCATGTTCCTTTTTGACCTGAAAAAAGAAAATCTCTAACAGCAGATAAGCCTGAAGTAAAACCCAATCCAATCTGGACCCCAAATGGGGTTTGGGTTACGATGTGCCACATATCTGCCCTCGACTCTTGAAAGCAATCACGTGCTGAGGTTTAACTCGAGTCTTGGCAACTTAATTTGGGCCGTGAAAGGTATCGGCACTGCAGCACCACGTGCAGTGAGGAAAACTGGTCTTGCAGTTCGATTCCAACGCCGCACCCTCAAACAAAACAAGGCTGCTACGTCTGAGGAACAGGGATGGAATCTCACCTGCCGTCCCAAAGTTACGCTGCGGCATTCCTTCACTTTTTGTCGCTTTCCCCAGGCTTGGTAAACCTTTTGCAGAGTCTGAAGCAAAGGCCCATAGCTTTTTCCTGTTTGTAACAGTGGATGTCCGGGCTTTCACAGGTTGGTTTGTTGTGGGCCACCACTTGTACCCTGGATTTGCCTTCATAAATGCATCCTTGTACTAGAAAAGAAAAGGAAAATTACCAGTCAGGCCAGTCATGACATTATGCTGTCCACAGGGCAATAGAGGGCACTGCTTCTAAGAGGACTTCAGACAGTAAATAATGCTGAAATATCTTGATTCTTGATTTGACCTGCCTGAGCTGGGGCCAGAGCCATTCACCAAGGCCTTTCCCGAGCTGGCAGGGGACAAGCTCCAGTTTCAGGATGAGCAGTCTTTCACTGTAGACATCACTGAGACGCTTGCCCGGCTTGACACCATGGACAGTGAGGACGTGTCCCTGGTGGCCCTGACGGCCCCAGTTTGGCTGCCTACCTCCACAAGTTCCCTGACCTCTCCAAGTACGTGGCAGAGGGCGGCTGCCCTGATGACAGAGTGGTGGCAGCGGGACTGGGGGACAGCGAGGACACCGTCCCTGATTTCCTAGACTTGCCCAACAGCCGCACCAGCACCAGGTTCCTCAGTGAGCTCCATGACTTCGCAGGTACATGGCAGAGGGCAACTGCCCCAAGGACCAAGTGGTGGTGGAACAGCTAGGGGACAGTGAGGACACCATCCTGACCACCAGTGGTCCCAGCATGACTGGCGAGGCCCTTAATGAGCTCCCCGACCTCTCCGGGTATGTGGCAGAGAGCAGCTGCCCCAAAGAGCGAGTGGAGGCAGTGGGGCTGGTGGATGGTGTCCCCACAATCCCCGATATCCCCGACTTGACAACCTCCATCAACAAGCTTCCCCCACCTCTTGGAGTAAAGGGCAGAGGGCACCTGCGATGTGGAGCAGTGGGCAGCAGTGATGCTGGTGGTTGGAGAAACCATCCTCCTCAATGTCCCTGACAGCCTTGCCACCACCGCCTCCTTCAGTGAAGTCCCCAGTGTCTTGGATTATGGAGCGGAGGGCAAGTGTCCTGAGGAACACCTGGCAGCAGTGATGCTGGGGACGATGAACCATTCTCAGGGGGGCCGGCCTCCCCCTTGCAGGACCTCAAGGGGAACCAGGGTGGGATGGCGGCAGCCCTCCCCACCTGGCTGCCCTTGGACACTTCTGAGGAGAGCTCTGCAGAGACTGCAGAGGAGACTTCAGAGGACAGGCCTGTGGAGAGTCCCCAGAAGGATCCGCTGCAGGGTCCTGCAGAGAGTCCCCTGCTCAGCCCCCTGCAGATCCCACTGCTGAGTCTTTTGGTCAGACCCCGGCTGCATCCCCAGTGTCATCCACCCCATAAGGCGTTATAACCGTGCCAGGCGCTCTCCAGCACTCCCTGACCACGACCACCAAAGACCTCTCTCTAACAAACCACCAAGAGCCTCCTCTTCATAAGCGAGCCACCAAACGCACACACAAGCACTGCTCTCTGCCAGGAGAGCCCTCGCTAGCAGTTTAAATTAGCAATCAAGACTGGCAAGCACGCTTGACAGCAACACTCAGTTCCAGGATGACAAGACATGTAGATAAAATCTAGCCACTGCTTCACACCAGGAAAGTGATAAATGCCGGTCTTTTGCATTACGCTGACATGAATGTTAGTAACGGGAGATAAAGGAACTGACCGGCCTCCAGCTGCGTATCAGTGACAGCTGCTTCCAGCTGGTTCTTTGACTCAAGGCTTACCTGGCCCACGGAACTGCTGGATCCTGCGGAGATGAGCATGCCGTTCTCGTCCTTTAGGAAGCTCCTCTGAGACCAATAGGCTGGATCAGAAGCAAAGGCTTTGCTGTGCCCTGGATTCCTAGGGTCACACACGCCTGTGCTGTCGCTGTTCACAGAAGTCACACACCTGCTTCCCGCATCCTTCTCTCCCTGCCTATTAACATTACAATTGCAGTGTCAAACTACCAGCAATCAGGCTTTCACTAATAACTCATGGTCTAGTCTGGGTTTAAACCAAGTTCATCCGCAAGGCACAGCTTCATCTCCTAAGCACACTAGAGAAGATGCTGAGGTGGGAAGGCTTGTAGCTGTGGCTCATCTAGCCTAACCCACAGCCCAGGAGTTAATGACGTATGCCGCACTTTAGCTTTCGTCGTGCAGAACAATCCCTAGAGTCACACAGATGCAGCCTGCTTGATTTCTGGGTGCAACAAGCCCTCAAATACCAGATGTGTGGTTTCCTAAGCACAACTCTGCTGGATCGGTCAGCTCCAAAACTTAAAAAGCTAACTCACCCCAAAAATGTTAACTTGCGCCCCTCTCCTGGTTTGGAATATCCACACAGCGAAGCACCACGGAAGCCTTGTTCACCAGACAGTTGCCGGACAAACCCCGTTGTGACACAGAGCAGCAAGTCAACAGGAGCACAGGCTGCACAAAGTCAGTGCTTGGCAGCAACCTCATCCAGAGCAGGAACTCCACTGGCAGAAAACCTCTTCAGCTTCCGCTGGACTTAGGAAGGGACTTCCTCAAGCCTCTTTCCTCCACGGCTACCCCAGCAAGCAGCAGTGGGGCAGCAGTGGGGCAGCGCTGCCCGGCTCCCCTCCTGCACCACTGACAAGCAACACAGCAGGCACGGTGCAAAAATCAGCCTCCACCAATGGCCCCGAGCGATCCGCATCAGAGATTCAGAAGAAGGAACGGCGCAACGAAACCACCAACAGAAACACACTGGTTACTACCAGGGCGGAGCAGCCGGCATGGTGTGTGCTATCCTAAAGCACTCTGAGCATGAGGGACACAGTTTCCCCTCAAACACAGCAAGTGAAATCCACCTGAGGGTGGCACCCCAGCGCCTCTCAAGGGAGGCCAGCCGTGCGGCCGTGTAGCCGAAACAACCAGCCAGAGAGCGCAGCGTGACCACAGCAGTGCCCAGCGCCTTACGAGACGCACTGCTGGCGCTGCTGCAGGGACAGGGCTTGTGTCCACCGGAACAGAGGCTGCTGTCAGCCCAGCGGCAGCCGCCAAACCCAAAAGAACCCTTACACCTGGTAGCATTGCCCCAGTCCGGGAACAAACCCTAAATCCAGAGGCGCCCCACACCTGGCTGCACCCACCAGACCTAGCAGCAGGCACCTGACACAGCAACGCCCCCAAATCCTCAAGTTTCCCCCAAAATTGGCAGCAACCAGCAGACCCAGGCACACCCCCCAAAACCTGTCGGCGACCTCCAAACCCACAAACACCCCCAGACCCAGGGGCACACCTTAAACCTGCCAAGAGTCCCCCAAGCCCACAAGGAACCGCCAAACGCAGAAACAGCCCCAAACCGGGCACCTTTCCCCACACCAGGCAGCACCCCCGAAACCTTGCGGCACTGCCGGCCCCAGCGGGGTGCAGCCGCCCCAAGCCTGGTGGGGGGAGGCCAGGCCGTGGCAGGGCGGCGGGTGAACAGAGTAGGCCTCCGTGCCATGGAAGCAGGTTCAGCAATGGCTGAAACACCGCTTTGGTTACAAATCCAAAACTCGGCACCGTATGGGCTGCGAGGAAGAAAATTAACTCCATCCCAGCCCGAACCAGAACAGACGCTGTCTCCGTTACGGCTTGATAGCAGCTTTCTGCCGCTCTGTCGTTTATTGACACCGTGGGCATCCACACCCCTGCTTGCCCCGATAGGAAGTTTGGCCCCAAACTGCTGAATCCCTGGTTTTGCTGCTGTTACAACGCGCACAATTGTGCTACTGACCTCTATTTATTGCTGTGCCATTCTGCTGAAATTTACGCTTGACCCCTGAAGCTGTTGCTCAGGAGTGTGTTACAGAATCATAGAAACACAGAATGTTCTGAGTTGGAAGGGACCCACAAGGATCATCAAGTCCGGGATCATCCTGTCCCTGCACAGGACAACCCCAAATTCACACCACGTCTCTGAGGGGGTTGGCCAAGTGCTTCTTGAACATCGCCAGGCTTGGCGCCATGACTGCCTCATGACAGAACCCCCGGGTCCCTCCCCACAGAGCTGCTCTCCGGCCTCTCATTCCCCAGGCTGTCTGTACATCCAGGCTTGCCATGCCCCACGTGCAAAACCCAGCACTTGGCCTTGTTGAACTTCATATGGTTGGTGGTTGCCCAGCTCTCCAGTCTGTCCAGATCCCTCTGAAGGGCCTCTCTGCCCTCGGGAGTGTCAACAGCTCCTCCCAAGTTTGTCGTCAGCAAACTTAATTAGCGTTCCTTCAAGTCCTGCATCCAAGTCATTTACAAAGAGATTAAAGAGTACCGGCCCCAAGATGGATCCCTGTGGAACCCCGCTAGTGACTGGCCACCAGCCCCATGTAACCCCACTGACGAGAACCCTTTGAGCCCGACGCCCCAGCCAATTGCTCACCCACCGCATTACGCGTTTATCCAGCTGTGTGCTGGACATTTTGCCCAGGAGGAGACTGTGAGGGACAGTATCAAAAGCTTTACTGAAATCCAGAAAGATCACATCAGCTGGCTTCTCTTGGCCAACTAGGTCCGTGACCTTGTCATCCAAGGAAATCGTATTTGTTGTCACTCCCCTATAGGCCCGCGCATTCACCGTCGCTCCCTAAATCCATATCCTGGCGGGACTGCCCCAGGCCCTTGCAGGAGGGCTGGAGAAATGGGCTTGGGGGGCGAGGGGGTGGTTGCCGTTTCTCCGGGGCCCGGAGGGTGCTGGGCTGGTCCCGCAACACCTGGCTGGCTGAGTTGGACAGCCATTTGGGCCGGGGCGGAGGCGGGCGGGCCGGGCGGCCGTCCGGGCTGGTGGAGGCTGGTTCCCCGCCGGTGCTCCATGGCTGGTGGGCCGCTTTTCCAGGCACACGTGACGGCTGCTGGTGTTGGGTCCAGCTCTTGGAGGTGCTGGGGTGGGCAGTCCAGGTGTCCGGGTGTGAGGGGCAGCTGCTGGTGTCGGGCCGGGCTCTCGAAGCTGCGGCGAGGCGCCTGCGGAGAGAGGAGGCTGCTGAGGCCCCGCCACGGCTGCGGTGCTGGGTGGGTGGCGGGGCAGAGCTGCGCGCCCCATGGCATGTGGGCACCCGGCTGCACGTGGGAGCTGTGGGCACAGAGAGCTCTGTGCAGAAAACGGGGCACCCGGCACCCCTCGGCTGGGGCTCTGCTCCCATGAGCTGAGAGCTGGGAAGGTTGCTCACCACAGCCTGGCTTGCTGGGATACCCTGGCCAAGGTGAACCTCTGGAAATTACAGCATCACCTCACAGGGTGATTTCTGCTGCTGGGTTCCCTGGCAGGGAGATGTCGCTACTGCAATTCTCACTTTCTGCGGCAACGTCATCCCTCTTTGTTTTCCTGCCTGACTTTGCTCTGCCTACGTCTGTTGCTGGGTCTGCTCTTGTCCAGGCAGGGTCACTTTTAACTAATATTTGCAACAGTAAGGACACGTTTCAGAAAAGAGGGCCCATGGGTTGAGAGGACAGTTAAAACATCTCACAGCAGAAACCTCAGTCCTGTTTGGCCAGTAACTAACTCGGCACGCCAGAATACCCTACCTCAAAATGCTTCGTGGCTAACAGCAGCCATCTAACGCAGCAGTTTGGCTGCACCTGCCCCCCGCCACCAACTCACCGCCTTCTCTTCCTCCACAGGCGGATCACACAACAGAAAACCATCCCAAGCAATATGGAGCCCACGACCGCCACGGAGCCTTCTATGCAGTACTTCTGGAAAGCTTTTGGATCCATAGCATTTCTGTTTCTCGTGCCATCCACGCCTGGAGGAAGGATTCTGTGTGTTAGTGTGTCCTGCACACTACTGCTCATCTCGCAGGAGGCCTGACATTGCCAGGAGATGCTCATTCTCGCTTTGGTAGCATCTCTGAGCCACGGAACATCCTGGGGCTGCGACATTTCCTTGGCCTCAGGAGAAGCAAAGGAAGCTCCCAAGGTCGTTGCAAATCAACACACTCTGGAGCCTCTCTTTCTCCTCGCAGCTTTGCTTACGCTCTGGCATGGCCATAATCCAGTTTTCCCAGTGTCACGGGTTTGCTCCCCCTTCTTGGTGATCCTTCACGTCTGCACACACTTTCCTTTGTGCTCACCCACCTCCGCTTTGCAAGGCTTGCTAGAGCTGCTGCCTGGGGGCTCGCTCTGACCCTTTGGGAACACTCACGAGGCCATCAGCAGAGGGTTAGGAGCGAGTGTGTCTCTGGCACACTGACGGCAATAACCTTCACACCCCAGAGATGGGAGTCACCCTCTCAGAGCTGCTCCTGCCTTCTTTAGAACACTTGCTCTCTACTAAGAGTTTGGCTGCTGACATGGTGTGCAGTAGCGAGAACTCGGGGAAGAGCCTGCAGACACGCAGAGATTTTGACCTGTGGCCCTGGATGACCAAAGGACAGCAATTACCTGGCACCTCCACTGACTGAATTGCCCCTCTTCTGTCATCAGAGACTGGCACCGCGTGACTGCCTCCTTCCTGAAGCGCCTCATTCTCCGCAGTCTCACGGTCCATCTCTTTAGAAAGAAAGCGGGTCAGTTTAATTAGGCATAATTAGATGTAAACAGACAGCAAATCCCAACCTGCTGAAAGGCTAGGGGATTGCATGCGATCTTGTTCACATTCCACTGAGTGCATTTCGGGCAAAGGGCAGGACGACGGTACATGACTCCCTTCAGAGAGGGCAGGAAGATGCCGTAGCAGGTTCAGCCATGGAAAGAGCCCTTCTGAGAAGCACGTCCCACCGTGCCAACTCCATCGCACGGTAAGGCTATCAGGCACACGTGGTGGGCTGAACCGCAAGCTCTTGCAACCATGTTCTGGGCACTTTCACGGGTGGCAGTGAAGAGCCCACAGTCCCCCAAGACACGAGGAAAACCACAGCCCAGGTATCTAAAACACAACTGGAAACAGACAGCCAAACCATGCGAGACTGAATTCGCAGCCCCTCATTTTAGCTGCCTTCAAGGTGGGCGTCCCGCCTCAAGCTGCCCGCCCAGCTCCCACCTGTCCCTGACTCCAGGGGGTCACTCAGAGTCCTCGGCCATCAAGGAGAACAGCGGGGCTGGACCGGCTGTGAAGCTGGGGCTGCTCCCATCCTGGCCAGGGGCTGCCTGCAGCGCAGGCAAAGCCTGCCGGTCTCAGCCACCCCAAGATGCCTGCGCACCCTCTCTGCCGGCCAAGGGCACTCTCCCCTCCGGTGACTGGCAGGGTGCCGGCCCTCTCGCGGCTTGTCAGGAATCAGCTCCTCGGCAAGTCCCTCACGCATTCAAGGCGTGAGCGCTGCCCATCCCTGACAGCTGGATACCAACCTCTGCCCAGTCCAGCTCTGACCGCTAGGGGTGTAACTGGGGCAGCAGCTCTCCCTGGGGCTCAGCTTGAACCACAACTGGCAGCAGAGGCTCTGGGCCACTCTGTGGCTCACCAGCGCCTGCAAGGCGTGAAACAGAGTCACCGCAGTGAGGCTCTGATCAATCCCTTCCTGCTGCGTAGCTACGGCCGGGCCAGACAGGCATCAAACCCTCAGCTTCCCAAGTCTTCTGCTTAAGAGTGATATATACCCACCAAGCGCTGCCTTGTCCAGGTCCTTCAGGATTTCCTTCAGGACTTCTGATGACCGCTGGGAAGACTTGCCTCTTTCAGCTTCATACTTCGCTCTTTGGGGACCTTAACAGAAAGTAGCATGTTAAATTTCTCTCTGATAAAATACTGAAACAGAGTGCTTAGTCTGTGCAGCCAGTCAAGACTGACTACTCACCCCTGCGATGCCAGGGGAGCTCCAGCGCGGGATGCAGCCCAGAAGCTGGAAACGCCCTCCCTGTACCCACACCTGCAACCAAACCCCCACAAGAAGTTCCCATCACACATTGGGATATTCACTGTCAGAACTGAAGAGGAGAACGTATGAGGGGATCGTGTAACCACGTGGCACACACGGCCTATATTGTCACGCCTGCAAGAGATGTCTCGCTCACATCTGGGCTCTGAGCTGGCAGCTCTCCAAGGAAGTCAAAAGCCATGACGACGTACCCATGCGATATCCCAGCGTGTCAGCCCGGGAACCCAGACGGGAAGCTGGATATCCATCGCCTCCAGCCATGTCTGTAAACACAGGACAGAGAAGCTCCCATGAACTATTTTAAGGCACTCCTTCAGTTCTGAACAGCAGTGAATGCAGTTCAAACGCAGGCTTGCTCCATGGCACTCGTCCCTCCCTTCCCCTCAAGAGCATCGTGCCCCGGGCTGTGGGCTGGGGCTCTGTGTCCCATGGGGACCTGGGTTCACCCAAGGAGAGCACTGCAGGGCTAGAGCAGGAATGCTCCCACCTTCCCAAGCGGGCATCTCCCAAGGACAGAGGTGCCTGAAGCTGAAAGCCAGGACCCAGCCAGGAGCGGCAGAGCCACGGCTCCCGGCACGACCGTCACCAGCCTGGAGGAGAAGCGCTCCCACGGGCTATTGCCTGGCCTCTGCAGAGCCACTCCGGCCCCAACGTGCAGGCTGGGGGAAGGCTGCCCTGGGGCAGGGCGGCACAGGGCCAGCTCCAGCAGCAGCTTCTCACCCCGTGGCACTGCTCCTGACCCCACCGTTCACCTGGAAAATGCCCCTGCAGTGGCCACGCACCCCTGCGCCTCCCCGGGGAGCGTCTGCCTCCAGCTGCCCGTGGACCTGCCCACGACTCACCTGCCCGAGCCTGGCCCTGCTGCTCTCCCAGCCCTGCCCCACCACCACCCCAGCCCCGCTGTCACCCCGAGCAGCCGTGGGCGCTGTGCCACGCTGCCAGGGTTGGGGCTGGACCTTGCCTGCCCACCTACCTAATCCCCACGCTCGCCACGGAGCAGCCCCGACCTGCCAGGCTTGCAGGGCCATCAGGAGCAGGATAAATAGGTGGGTGGGGGCCGCGGCCCCCCGCGCCTGCACCATGCTGCTGCCGCTGCTGCCACAGCTGGCACTGCTGGAGCGGTGCCTGCGGCACAGCACTGCACAACACGGCGTGGCACAGCGGGGTCTGTGACCTCACAACACATCCACGCCCCCACGGCCACGCCCTGGGCACCCGCCGTGTCATCTGACGTGCTCCGACAAGATCTTTCTGAGTCAGACTCCACGTGGGCCTTAATGGGATCCGCTGCCTTCAGCCAGCACAAATTCAGCTGTTTTCCAAAGGTGTTCCTCCCCTTCGTTGACAGGCCGCACAGCTTAACCTCTTTCTCTTTACATGCCCATACTGTTAACCTTGACCTTGGTTTTACTTCTTCCTAATTTATTGGCCAACCCAGCCTTTTGAAAATTCAATTTTCCAAGAAAGCAACAAAGTCAGTACTTTGGGATTTTAAAAAAGCAAGCAGCACATTTTGTGCTGTGTCTATAGTATGTAAATATTGTGTGAATATATTTCAAAAACACCTGTCTCTGTCTTTGAGATGAGAAGGATGCTTAGGGAGAGTTCTTTATCCTTTTGGCTTTCTGGGTTAAGAAACTGATTCACTAATTAAGCATCAATTAGTTTTGATTTAAGTAAAACACAGCCTGTCTTCTCGAGGGCTGCTTCGGGAACATACTGGTCCAAGAGACTGAAAGATTAGCGTGGAGGGTGAGCCACCGATGGCCGATATGTGTCACAGTACAGTACTTAAATCATCGTTTTTTCCATAGCTCACCCTTTCTGTTCTCTCAAAACCTGACGCACCTGAGCAGCACCAACCTGACACAGCTGATGCTGTGACCCCGTGCCTCAGGTCACCTCCAGGCAGTAACAACTTCACAGCAAGACCCAATTTCAAGGAAAAGGCTCACCTCTGCAGAACTGCCCGCGCAGCACAGACCCTCGGGTGGTCTCATCTTCCCCAAGAGCCTGAATGGTCACCTCGGGAAACTGCAGCAGGCGGCTCGTTACCTGAGCCGCGAGGTCTCGCATTCTTCACTCTAAATAAAGAAAAACGTGCAGAAAGAGACTCCTGAGAGCCAGAGACATTTCTGAGACTGACAGAAGTTTCATCAGGTTGCCGTGAATAATCTCCCATCAACCTCCTGTAGATCTTCTCCTGAAAAAAATGGCACTGAGGGCAGATTTGGATCTCACAGCAGAGCAAAAGGAGAATCTTTTGCTTTTCTGATGCCTACGAGATCACCAACAAAAGGGGACGCAGGGGTATTGACAAGAGAAATAACAGGGAAAAAATCCCAGGACACTGAAGTCAAGTCTACTCACACAGGTTAGTACGATGTGATCTGAGAAAAATCATCTTTTCAAAAGCTTCTCAGTAATAGGGAGAAGTTTCCATTTGTCCTTTTCCTTGATTTCATACTTTATTCCTTATTGTCCATTACATTTACAGTGTAACCATAACACCACAGTTCGAAACACTGATTTTTCTATACTTAGAGCCTCATATTCCTCATTCCAGTCCTTTCCTTCTTATTGCCTGCCCTTATCACTCCTCTGCAGGATTTCACACACATTTCTAGGCCTTTCAGACACTTCCCACACTTCTGGAGGTGCTCCACAAATAGTTCATGTTTCCGTACATCAAGAGCGATTTTGATGTGGAAAAACTGAAAAGCTGAAGTGATTTACAAGGTTAAACAGGCGCCTTAATAAGAGATACACTCTGGTTTCTCTTCAAGTCTTATAAATCTTTCTATATTCCTGACATGGGGAAAGACAAACTCCTTCAAGTAGCTGTGTTTTGCAGGTTCTGAAATGGTTCCTGAAAACACCTCCCGAAGGCAAGGCAGATTTAATCACCCCGGTCAAATGGCACTGCTTTCTTCACGGCGTCTCAAAAGGGAGACATGAAACGCAGCTCGCTGTGCCTGGGTGTCCCACCTGCTGGCCAAGGCAGGCGTCAGAGCCAGCCCTCACCCCGTGCTACGGAGCGGTACGGCCAGCGCTTACACGGGCTCACACGGCGTGTTGCGGTGTCTGTGCCGTACGTGTTCTCCTGCAAACAAAGGGCTACGATCGCTCCTGCCAGCGCGCACTGGGAACCTGTGTCCCTCCCAGCACAGGCGGTCACAGCTCGCTCTGAAGCCCGGGCTCGGGGAGCAACACAAGGGCACTCAAGGGCAGCGCTGACAAGGAAATACAAGTTATACAGATGGGCCTGCTGTGGAGAAAGGTTATGCTCTGAAGGCCGGGCAGTGGAATCGGCTGCACTGCCAGTCCCAGGCACGGGAACTCTTTGAGAACATGTTCCAGTACCTTCTGCCAGCAGGAAACGCACGAGCGCGTGACACACGGGACGCGGCCGTCAGGGTCCCGCACTAGGCACAGGGCAACGTTTTGATGGAAGTGCTTCATGATCACTCATAGAATATGTTCTACTAGTAGCAAGGTGGTTGTAAGAAAAAGAGTGAGCAAGTCTCTTGCAGCAGGGCAGCTAAGAGCAGTCAGGAAACCTCCTCACCTGCCGTGAGCCGCCCCGAGTCACCCTGCCTTTGCCGCTGCCTCCCGCGACAGGCCAAGAGCACAGAACTTTGTGTGGCCAAACTGCAAGTCACGCTTTAAGGACTTAAACTAACTGGGGAGACCGGAGTTTAACAGCAAACCACTCACCGCCCCAAACTCCCCACCAAGCCAGAAATCCTTCGTCTCTGGTGGAAAGCTCACACCCTGACACAGAGCAGTCCTGTCTACAGCGCACATCAGATGTGCTTCTCCGACCAGTGCCACTGGCAAGAACCATCAGGTAAGGAACCCTCCGACATCTGGACCCTTCAGGTGACTTTAAAGTTAGTCGTGCTGCCGTTATTAGCAGCGGACAAAAGCATGTGAAACTGCCGGCGCATCAGGCGCGCCCAGGTTCCCCGAGTGAGCCAACGGGCATCTGAAACATTTTTTTTCTAGGCATTTGCTTGGCAATATGGAACCAGGGAGGTAAAACCTATAATAAATTATGAGCAATATATATACTGATCTGGTTACCAGGATGATGTACTTGCATCATTCCGCTAAGTTAAACCAAGGATGACTGGGAAATCAAAGCAGTGGGAAAAGAGAGAGAGACCGGTTAAAGGCGTGAAGCCTCTCCTTTAAGAGACAGGTCCAACACTAACTGCGTTTCTGCTCTCTTTGAAAACACTGACTACAACCACATTCCTATTTCTGTCAGCAGTCAGATTAGTGTAAATCGCCACAGGCTTACTCCATGCTCAGGAGTAAACCAGAATCCAGCCTCCCAGCTGGATCCTATCCCACAGCGGGCTGGGCACAAGCGGCCAAAATGACCATTCTCCTTCACCCTGGGAACTTAGGACTCCCATGGTTATTCTCCAACACGACTATTCCTGCATGCAGGAGCTGCAGTCCCTCTCCAACGCGGCCAAGCTAGCAAAAGCTCCTCAGGTCACTCCTGAAAGTGTGCTCTGTTGCACACTGCTTGGCGTACCTGGACAGGCGGGCGCAGGCGCCGAGTGTCTCAGGGCAGAGCGCACACGCAGCCGTCCCGACAGAGGCAGAGCCCAGGGAAGACAACGTTCCCAGCGCTCCCACAGCGCCGGCCCCTCGCAGCACCAGTTCCAGAGTCACGGAGTCACAAGGGAGAGAAAGGCCTTCCGGAATCCCTGGGGGCAGCTGGTCCAGCCCCTGCGCAGGCAGGGTCCCCCAGAGCAGGCTGCCCAGGGCCAGGGCCCGGCGGCTGCTGAACCCCCAGTGCTCAAACACACCCCTTGCAAACAGCCGCCCGACGAGGGGAGCTGCGGAAACGTTGGCAGCCCACGCGACAGGCCCCGGGGTTTGGGGACTCGCTCCCACCAACTGAAGTATCCTCTCCTCCACACCAGTAAAACACCACCCCACCAGCAGGGGCTTGTCACCATTCTTCCTCCAAAACTCTCTCTCTCCAAAACTCTTGCTGAAACAAGCTTTGATTTATTATTTTTGGTTTGATTCCCTCACTCACACAAATCTTCTGACACACAAGAGAAAGCCCTTTATGGAGTGCATGGGATTTACAATCACAAACACCTCTGCGTTCGGTTTTCAGAGAGAGCCCCTTACTTTTTCAGGGAACTCAGCTTTTGGAGGCAAGGACCTACTGTTCGGGGATGCCTGAAAAACGCCAACAGCGCAAAAGCAAAGGAGAGAATTTAAAAGCTTAGATCCACAACGGGTTCCTTGTTCTGAAAAATCAGGCTTTGAATCTGTGCCATCAGGAGGCTTTCCATCTGCTCACAGCCATGTGGATCCTTCTACCCATGCAGCAGCCTGAGATCACGGGGATGATCTCAGTGGCAGTGGTTAGCTACCTGGGGACAACAGATGCTTCTGACACTCCCTGGGTACTGATCCAGCCTCGCACAGCCTGGAGCTGGTCTGTCCCGCTGGCCTCATCACGGACAGTATGGCCAAGCAAACGACAGCACGTGCTTTGCTGACACCGCGCGTCTTTGCAACGTAGGAATCCCAATAAGCCCCTCTGATGAAGCACATATTTGAGACGGACACAGCTTACAGAGAAGCTGCCGCCAAAACAAACTAGCAATTTCTGATAACCAGGATGGAGGGAAGACATTCATCGCCTACAACAGGGAAATACCTTTCAGGAACCTCCAGCTTTTACATGCAATTTTGCCACTGATTTGTCACACAGAGCAGAAAAAGTCACTCGCTCAACCTCCCTGAGCCACAGCTCACCCACTCACAAAAGACTTCAAAGGCCCACGTAGCACTGCCTCTAGCTGAGTGTTAGGGGGCGGTTGGGGTTTAATCTGACCAGCACCGTCTCTCAGGCTCTCTCAGTCTCACCGTCACGCTTTAACATCGGCCGTGGACACGCAAGCAAGCTTCGGCTGGTTGGTTCTGTCGGTCTAATCACTGCCAGGAGTCACCAGGGAGGCAGAGGCCTGCCCAGTACGGATGAACCCCGCAAAGCACCAGCTGTACTGAGCGCGTGGAGGGGCAAAATTTAAAAAACAAAAGGAAAATACCAGTCCCGAGCGCGCTGTATTTCTGCACGCACCTGTACCTCTGGCTGTAAAGTTTCCCAGGACCTGGTCGGAATGCCTCGCCTTGCAGCTGTGCAGCCCCGAGCCATCGCATGACACACTGATGATCTTCAACAGCTTCTGCCCAGTACGAGCTCTGCTGGGAGGTGCAATCCCGATACCGTCTTTAAACCAGAAAACAGGCACAGAAGAGCCGTGGCTGTCACAGGAAAGTTCAATGGTGTCTGCGCTCCCAAACACCAGCTCTCCCAGAAAGGCGCTCTCGTTCCTCAAGTATTCTGCAACGGGAGAAAGAAATGGAAATGAGTAAATCAGAGCAGGCGTCAGAGGACGAAAGGGCATTTCAAAAATCAACAGATCTTCTATTTGCCCTGCTGACGCTTCCACGTGCCCAGAGCTCCCCCTTGCCCGGGGGAAGCCTTGCCTGCAGCCAGGCAGGCCGTACTGCGGCCAGGCAGCCGGGCACACTACAGTCAGGGCTCTGGCTGACCTGCAAGGGTGGCTTCGAACCTGCAGCGACCAAAACACAGCCCCCCCGCCAGGTGCGTCACAACAACCAGCACAGACCTCTGGGGGGGTCACCCCAACACCCAGGGGTGCACGGGGGGCTGATCTGGCAGCGAGGAGCGTGTGCTGAAAAGGGCACGGTTCAGCCTCTGGATCTCCGTTTCTTGATTTCTGTGAGTCTGTCCACAACCCCCGTGGGACCCAGCACGGAGGGGATACAAGGAGCAGGAATGGGGATAAACCCGATGGCTCAGGTGGCTCTGGGTGGCCCAAAGGCAGCCTCCATGGGCTGAAGGAGACAAGGGGGAAGGCCGGACAGCAGGCGCAGGTTGGAACAGCTAAAATAAATGAACCCACCGCTAGCTCCCTGCTGGAGTTACTCTCCGGGCAGCAGCACCAAAGACTGAGCACGAAAGCTGAAATCCCTCTTTCTTCACTCTACCTACCAGCTGCGGCAGTTTGTTCCACCAGTGACGACAGGGAACCCTGCCACGGGCTGGAGAATTTTGTTTCACCATAGGCTAATGACGCAAAGAAAGGTTCAGGCTCACGAGTCTCCCCAGGGAGGAACGTGGGGCGTGTTGGAGGTGTCGTTCTTGGGCCTGATGGTCTTCAGGCTCATTTGAGTGACAGAAGCTCACTTCTGACACTCAATGGTTTATTCATCCTGTACCCCAGTTTAATAGAGAAGAATTAGCCCTCGACACCTGCCCTCAGCCCAGCCGGGTCAGCGGCCATAAGCCTGCTTATGCCCCTAAGGCAGAACCATTTCTGGGCTGGTGCAAGATGGATCACGGAGGATCCCATTCCAGCACACAGGCACTGGGGTGCCGTGACTGCATCATTATCAAGCAAAAAGTCATTCAAACCAGAGCGGTCGGAACCTAGTCCTGTGATCCAAACCTAGGAGGCCCGAGCTGATCCCTGACGGGAATCAGACACGGAGAGGTGACCCTCACTTTGCAGCTGAAGCAGAGCCATAGATTACAATTTGACTATGAAACCAACGCAGTTACAGCAGCTCTGGATTCCTCAGCATGTGGCATTGGCTTCAAGCTGCTCTTCGGCCACTGAGCGAAGGAGCTGGAGCAGGTTAGGACAGAAGAATGGATTGCTTATCTCTTCGCCTCATGCAAATTTTTATTCTGGTGCAAATGTAAGCATTAAAAATACAAAAATGTTTCCATCAGTAGCCTTGCAGGGTAGCCATAAAGAATCCTGGGGGCCTGAAAACGCCGTATTTCATGGGAGGTATCGCCTTGCAGAAGGAGTCACATTTTAACTACTAAGTTTACTAAAGGCTTTACTCAGCTCAATCTCACAGGGTTTTCTGCTTTTGGTATTACAGAAACCTCCTGGTCCTTCAAGCCAAGGGGCAGATGCTTTAGGGGTAAGCACACCACAAATACCACGTTCACCACAGGACTAAGCGCCCTTCTTCACACATCCAGGGATCTAAATCATACCCACGGCACTTGGCAGCCTGAGCTGGGAGCAGGTTGGAAAGGGGCACCTGGACACTCAGCTCGGCTGCAGAGAAAGAGCACCTTTTTTCCTTTTTTTTTAACAAGCTCACCAGGTAAACAGCCCAAAGAGGGGCAAGCAGTAAACTGATAAGCTCTGTAGGAGGGTAAGGAAAAGAAGTCAGCGCATAACAAAGAATCTGATGGCATTTCGGCATCGTAGGTGCCTTCAGACCGGCTTTAAACCAGCGTTTGTGCAGGGGGTGCTGTCGGATTTACAGTTCAGTTTCCTGAGCATAGCGTTGGATATCAAATGTCACTCCTACGTGGAGAGGGGATGAAGGGAGAGAGGGGCCTGGGCCATGCCAACGCCCCCAGGGCCTGCGAGGCCCCCCCAGTCTCTTCCCAGGACAGCTGCTCTCGGTGGCTGAGCCCCCGGCGGGGTCTGGGCAGACGGAGGTGCTGTGGGAGCGTGACAGTGACAGGCCTGGACACTGAGAGCGCCGCTGACCGTGCTGTATTTCAGCCGCTTGCTTGGAAAAGGGCAGCCGCTCACCCTCCCTGAGCTGCCGGCAGGGCTTTGGTTCTCATCCCTGACAGCTCTGGATATTAAGGGCGTCAGCAAATAGAAAGCTCCGGGAAGGGAACGGTTATAAAGGGGAAAAGGAGAACACACACATTGGCAGTGAGAGCATCCCTGCATGAAGGGCAGTGCACGCTCCGCGCTTGAGGGGGAAGGAGAACTTTGGGGCTAAGATGTGGCTTATGGCACAGCAGTCCTCAAAGAAATGCAGCTGTGTTGCGCAGGCTTGACTACTCTACGTACACAGATATTTGTATAGTAAGAAAGCGGCTGAGACACAGCCCAGGGATGTAGCTTCTGCTGCACAGCACTACAGCCGGGGCTCTCTTACGGTGGCCACCGCGGTGACAACGTGGCATCAGCAAGTCTGCGCTTAATCGGCTCTGTGCTCCCCAGCCCCACGGCAGTGTGCCGCACCAGAGGTTAATAATGGGGAAACCTCAAAACCTCCCGCCCAAGGGAAAGCTGCAAACCTTGAAGTCCTTCAGGCAGGAGCGTCTCAATAGCCCTTTGATGTCCTGCTGTAAAGGGCTTCCCAGTGTTAGAAGCTTTTAGTTTTCCTCCACATGAAAAGCAGTTCAAAACCGTAAAGGGCTGAGCTGACTTGATCCCAGATGCAGACCTTCACACCTCCCAGCAACCTTAAAACTCCCCGGGGCCAGATCTCCCCCTGCCGGAATTACCTCTTACCTACTTGGCCCTTAACCTTGGCCGTCCTGGCCGGTTTTCTCAGCCCGCTACACGAAACCACATGTTGGCATCCTTTTCTGACAGCAGCACGTTGTCTGTTGTTTCGGTCACATTAATGATTGCCGAGGGACTAAAACACAGATCGACAGATACGCTGATTCGTACCCTCCATGTCCCCAGAATATAACAACATCCCTGGTTGATTAAGTTCATCACTTTGGTTACAGCATGACTATTAGCGCTACTTGATGGCGTGACTTGGTTTCCTATCCCTTTGCTCCTTAAGCTCAGGGGTTAAGCTAGCCTGAGAGTGCTGTAGGAAAGCATCAGCCTTTAGGCAACGTTGAGAGCAGCTTTTCAGAATGAAGCTACAGTATTTAGTGGCAAAGAACAAGTCCATAAAATTACTGAAAGATTTCTGAGCCGTTAGGTGACTGCCAGCCTTCTTTTTAAGCTAGCTCCAAATGTCACACTCATTGAGCTGATCTTACACTTTGTGAGTTAACTGATGGATGTGTCAGGTCAGCTGTTCGTTATCGCTAACGAAAACACATTTTGTCAAATCCTTGATCAGCAGGGGGTGAATTTGATCTGGTGCTTGTATAAAAGACTCACCCCCCGTGCATGGCATAACCTGAAGACAGCATGTTGATCCAAGTCTTGTGGCACATACCAAAGTATGTAGGTTTTTAAATAATCAGGAAATCCGGAAATACAAGTGCAAATTATGAGAAGCAGATGGGTTTGTTTCCTTTTGAGGAATAATGGCACGGGCGTTGTCCTCTGGAATAAAGAGAACTACTTCACGGGATAAGAAATGTGTTTGTGCAGATGTGAACAAAAATCAATCAACAACCCACTGCTGGGGGTGTGTGTGTGTGTATTTCCCCCCAACAGAGACATGGAAGGCTGGCAATTTAGTACAGTGTGACAATGAAGTATTTTGAGCTGTAATAAAGAAAACCCATTAACCTCAAAAATTAAATTTTTTTTTTAGAGCCAGTAGCCAAGGAGCAGCCGAATGTAATTACTTGGTGAAATACTTTGTGCAAAATGGGTGTTCGGAATATTGACACGGCAAGAAAATGTGAAAATATGCTTTAGTAAAAAGTAGGATATTAAAGCACAGGGGAAAGGGTGTTGAGTGAACAAAGCACATTTCTGTCACAGTCAGTAAACACCATTAAAATTAAACGGCAGGGGAAAGCAAATGGACTATTTTTATCAAATAGGGAATTAACCAATATACCCAATATATGGTATATACACACAGATACAATAATGTTAAAAATCGGGAATGCGGCAGAGTTACAGGACGATGAACATTTCTGTGCACTCGCCTACGTTTGTTCATGCCCTTCACGTAGATGCTACTTAGTGAACCAGACAAAGGAGGAGGAGTTGTGATTTCCAGATACGTAAAGCTAAAATACAACTCCCAGCCCCGGTTCCAGAGGACTTGCCGCTGACGTCCTTACACCTAAACCAAGTAAACTTACGTCCTTGCATGAGCTAAGCAGTGCCAGACTAAGAGAGATGATTTGCTTTGTAAGCATTTGTGCTTGCAAGCATCTCAAGCAGATTTATTCCACCTGAGCGTGATCCATTCGTGGAACCACAGCCAGAGGGAATGCAATAGCTGACTGACTGTGGCTTTTGACTGACCTGAAGGCCAGAAATATTTCCCTTCAAAAGTTCTCTCACCAACAGGGCCGAAGCAGGAGTTTTACAATACTCAGCTTTTTACTGTCGCTCTGGTATGACTGACGCTTGCTGGACAGGCCCAGTGTTGCCTGACATTGGGAGAGACCCTGTTCTGACTTGGCTTGAATAGAAATGATCAGATATTGAAAGAAACAAGTGGATGATGAATGTACTTGGAACAAACCTAGTATAGTGTTTCTTATTCAAAGCTGTGCTTTGAAATAGCTTTTGCAGCAAGAGCAAAGAGCCTCACGTCAGGTTTGGACCCTAACAGTGAGGGTTTGGGACCACTAAATGAGGCTTTGTGCGTTAAAAGATGGCTTTGGGCTCTAAAACTCAGTGTGGAAAGAGAAAATGACAGTTTGAGCATTAAAAGACCGTATTCGATGCCAACAGTAAAGGTTTGGGATATAAAAATGAGGCTTGGATAATAAAAATGAGGTTTTAGTACCTAAAAGTGAGGGCTTGGGGCTTTAAAGGAGGCACTGAGCATTAAAAAAGGGGTTTGGGCCCCTCTTGGCTGTTAAAAATGAGGCTTTGAGGATTAATCAAGGGGTTTGGACTGAAATGCACCATTAGGAACGGAAAAATGACGGTTTGAGCATTAATAGAGTGGATTTGATGCTAAATGGGAGGCTTTGGGACCTAAAAAGGAGGCCACGGAGTACTAAGAGGGGTTTGGACCCTGAAAGTGAGGCTTTGGGACCTAAAACTGAGGCTTTGAACCTGAAAGACAGGTTTGGACCATGAATGTGAGGGTTTGGGATTTAAAAATGAAGCTTTGAGCCTTAAAACAGGGGTTTGGAACAAAAAAAAAAATGAGGCTTTGGGACCTGAAATAAGGCTTTGGGCCTTAAAAGAGGCGTTTCGACCCTGAAAGTGAGGGTTTGGGATCTACAAATGAGGGTTTGCAGTTGAAAATAGGGCTTTGGACATTACAAATGAGGTTTTGATACCTAAAAGTGAGGTTTAATGCTTAATAGAGCAGTTTGGACCCTGAAAGTGGCGGTTTAGAAAAGAAAACTGAGGCTTTGAGCCTTAAAAGTCGTGTTTGGCAGCTAAACGTGAGGCTTTGCAAGATACAAAAGAGGCTTTGAGAGTGAAAATGACAGGTTTGCACCCTGAGAGTGAGGGTCTGGGACCTTAAGAGGAGGCTTTCAGCCTTAAAACAGGGGTTTGGAACTCAAAAAATGAGGGGCTGCGGGACCCCATAAGCGGAGGCTGCGGGACCCCAGAAGCGGAGGCTGCAAGGTGTAAAACAGGTTTAGACACTGAAAGTGAGGCTTTGGGTGGTAAAAATGAGGCTTTGAGCATAAAAAGAGGGGTTTGGACTCTAAAAATGAGGCTTTGCCGGTGGAAATAGGGCTTTGGACATAAGAAATGAGGTCTTGGCTCCTAACAGTGAGCTCAGGTTTGGGTGCTAAAAGTGAAACTTTGGCACCTAGAAATGAGGCTTTGAGTGTTAAAAGGGGGGTTTGAAACCTGAATGTGAGGGTCTGGCACATAAAAATGAGGCTTTGAGCCTTAAACAAGGGGGTCTGACTCTCAAACGTACCGTTTGGAAGGAAAAAAATCATCATTTGAGCATTAATAGACAGGATTCGATGCTAGAAGGGAGGGTTTTATGTCCCAAGCCCGTCTTTCAGCACTCAAAGCCTCATTTTTCAGTCCCAAACCCTCACTTTCAAGGTCGAAACCCCTCATTTAAGGCACAAAGCCTCATTTAGGAGTCCCAAACCCTCACTTTTAAGCTACAAACCTATCTTTTCCACGCAAAGCCTCATTTTTATATCCCAAACCTTCACTTTTAGGGTCCAAATCCCTCCTTTTTAGGGACAAACCCTCATTTTTAACAGCCTAAGCCTCCCTTTTATTGTCCAAACCCCTCTTTTAATGCTCAAAGCTTTACACTCAGGACCGCAAACCTCACTTTTAGGGTCCAAACCCCTGTTTTAAAGGTCAAACCCTCACTTTTAGGACCCAAAGCCCTCTTAACACAGCTAAAGCCTCCATTTCAGCATCAAACCCCCTCTTTTAGCACTCTGTGCTTCATTTTTAGGTGCCAAACCAACCCTCACTTTTAGCATCAAATCGACTATATTATTGCTCAAACCATAAATTTTTTGTTGCAAACCATGATTTTTAGAGACCAAACCCCTCTTTGAAATCTAAGAGACTCATTTAGATGTCCCAAACCCTCACTGTTAGGGTCCAGACCTGTCTTTTTTACTGTCAAAACCTCATTTATATCTTGCAAAGCCTCACATTTAGGGTCTAAATCATCGTTTAGGGCTCAAAGCACCATTTTTTGGTCCCAAACCAACCCTCGCTTTTAGGACCCAAACCCCTCCTTTTTAGGGACAAACCCTCATTTTTAAGTTCAAAAGCCTCCATTTTATTGTCCAAACCCCTCTTTTAAAGCTCAAAGGCTCAGTTTTAACCGCCAAACCCTCACTTTCAGGGTTCAAATTGTTATAATTAATTTAGCCTTAAACGGAATTCCAATTAAAGTTTACAATTTATTGAATAGAGGCAAGCAAGCAGCGCTGGGTGCACGGGGGATCCTTCCTCCTAACGTGCATCCCGTCATACAATGCTACAGGGCTTATATTCAGTTAATTCATAACAATTAGTAAAAAACACGCCTAAGTTTACACTCACTGGTCAGTGATAAGCATCCCACTTGCCGTTGGGCAGCCGTAGTTAAATTAGCCACACTTGCCACGTAGATTAGCCCGCGTGCTCTTTACTGGGGGTGGGGGGGGCAAGTCTTTTTGGTCCTGACTTGGGTCGGTGGTCGCACTCTCCCCCTGCCGGAATTACCCTTCCCCCAGTTTCCATGCCTCAGCGCCTTCTGAGCCAAGAAGGTCCCTGCCATCACCACTGGCCGACCTGTGCCCCCCCACCTTGGCACCCCCCTTTGTAGCAGGGTGCTTCCCCTGTTAGCAGCAAACCCCCAACCCACATTCCAACCCTCCCGACCGTTAGCGAGTCAATTGACCGGCCCTGGTTACACAAGCACCAACAGTTCCATATTGACACGAATCACATGAACACATTTTACAGAATCCCTCTTTTAACTCTCAAAGCCTCAGTTTTTAGGTCCAAACCGTCACTTCAAGCGTCCAAACCCCACTTTTCAGGCACAAAGCCTCATTCAGAGGTCCCAAACCCTCACTGTTAGGGTCCAAACCCCTCCTTTTCACGGACTAAATCTCATTTTACAATTCCAAACCCTCCCTTTCCTTGTCCAAACCCCTCTTTTAACGCTCAAAGCCTCATTTCCAGGTCCCCAAGACTCACTTTCAAGCACCCAAACTCCTCTTTTAACATCAAAGCCTTATAGCTAGGACTGCAAACCTCACTTTCAGGGCCCAAACCCCTCTTTTAACGCTCAAAGCCTCATTTGTAACAGCCAAACCCTCCCTTTCAGGGTTCAAATCCCTCTTTTACAAGTCAAAGCCTCAGCTTTAACACCCAAAGCCGCACTTCCAGCATCCAAACCCCACCTGTAACGCTCAGTGCCTCCTCTTCAGCTCCCAAACCCTCACTTTTAGCAGCGACTCCGGTCCCTTCATGCTCTAACCATCAGTTTTTCTTTCAAAACCGTGCCTTTTAGAATCCAAACCCCTCGTTTAAGGCTAAAAGCCTCATCTTTAGGTACGAAACCCTCACTTTCAGGGTCCGTACCCCACTTTTAAAGCTAAAAGCCTCCGTTTTAAATTCCAAACCCTCACTTCTAGGGCCTGTGGCGGTTTGGCCGGCAGCTCAGCCCCGCACAGTCGCTCGCCCCCTCCCCACCGGTAGATGGGGGAGGGAATCAGAAGGGTAACGCTCGTGGGTTGGGATAAGAGCAGTTTCATAAATGAAATTAAAAGAAACACCAACAGAAATGCAACGGAAAGGAGAACAAGGAGAGGCGCAAAGCCCCGCGGGGTGGGGGGAAAGGGGTGGGAAGGGGGGGGCGGGAGAGGGGGAACGAACCGCCGGAACAAACCGCCCGCGCCGCAGCCGCTCACCCACCGCCGACCCGCCGCCGCGCCGCTCCCGAGCCGCCACTGCCCCCCCCACCCCCGCCCCCCCTTAATATCCTGGTCGTGGTGTCACGTGGTATGGAGTGACCCTGCCACCGGCCAGTCGGGGTCAGCCGCCCCCACCGCGGCCCCGCCCCTCCCCGCCCCGCCCCACCCCCGCGGCAGAGCGCGGGAAGCCGGAAAGGCAGCCGCCCCCCGCGCTGAGGAGAATTAACCCCTTCTCAGCCAAACCCAGCACAGCCCCCTCCCCCTATCCCGCACCGCTCACGCCGTGCCCAGGTCCCACACCTGGGCTGCTGCCCGCCGAGTCAGCCATCGCTCCGTCGCTGCTGCACTCTGCTTGTGTCGCAGTTTGTCCTCCATGGCTTGGGAGGCTCGTACTCTGCTATCGTGGGTACAACACAGGGGTGACACACAATATTATACAGCAGTTCGCATTGCCCCATTCACTTCATTGCCTGTTTTCGCCCAAAATCAAACCCCCTGGAGGCACACATCGGACTTCTCCGTCCTCCCGCACCACCCACCAAGTGCGCCCAGGCCCCCGAGCAAAAGCAATCCCACGAATGGCTTTGCCTTTGCCGGAGGCAGGGAGGACCCAGACTGTGTTGCCCAGCGTACTTTTTGCGTGGCTACAGGGGCTCCATCCCCTTCCCCAGTATGTAGGATTTCTGACTGGGCAGGGCCAGCTCGCCTGGCAGATCCCCTCCTGTTGACTAACCACGTGGCTTTTGCCAAATGTGCACCCCCGGGGTTGGGAGGGAAACTGTGGGCATGGGAAACCATTGGGATAGGAAACCATCCCAGGGCTGAGAAATCATTGCTGGCATGGGAAGCCATCACTGGGATGAGAAATCATCGTTGGGATGGGAATTCATGGCGGGGATGGGAAACCCTCATCGGGATGAGAGATCAGCCGGATGGGAAATCATGGTGATGGGCAGTTGCTGAGGCATGACAAATCCAGCCCTGGCAAGGCTGGCTCAGGCAGGTGCTGGCGGAATGATCGCCCTGGGGACGGAACCCCAGAACAGTGTTTGCCCCAAACAAACCCCACACTGACCCACCGCCATGGCAGGTACAGCTGCAGGCTCCTGCTCCTCGTGGTGCTCCTGCCCTCCAGGTAACCCCCCAAGGGGCTCTGCCCACCAATATCTCACCCCACCACCCCTCTTTGCTTCCCCCAACAGAGAGGTTCCCTCTCCGGCTGCCCACGGCATCGCAGGTGCCCGGCATGAGCTTCACCACCCCAGCCATGCCAGCACCGGTCAGTGCCCACGTGCTGCCCTCTGTCCCGGGGCTGGCAGTGTCTGGTGAGCCTGCCCAGCTCCACACCGTCACCCACCAGCTGTCCCAGCCCACCGTCTGGCAGGCGGTGCCAGGGCCCCTGGGGGCCCCGGGGCAGGTGGTGCAGCTCCCCAGCGGGGTGCAGCATCCCCCAGTGGCACAGCTCCCTCATGGGGTGCAGCTCCCCACTGGGGTGCAGCTCCTCAGTGGGGTGCAGATGCCCATGGGGGTACAGCTCCCCACTGGGGTGCAGCTCCCCATGGGGGTACAGCACCCGCAAGGCATGCAGCTCCCCACTGGGGTGCAGCTCCTCAGTGGGGTGCAGATGCCCATGGGGGTACAGCTCCCTGCTGGGGTACAGCTCCCCACTGGGGTACAGCTCGCCACTGGGGTGCCTCTCCCACACGGGACGCAGCTCCATGCTGGGTTGCAGCTCCCCCACGGGGTGCAGCTCCCCCACGGGGTGCAGCTCCCCCACGGGGTGCAGCTCCCCCATGGGGTGCAGCTAAACCATGGGGTGTCACTCCCCACCATGGCTGCTCCCTGTCCCCCTGCCTACGGCTGGGGACAGCAGGTGGTGCCACAGGTGCTGGTGCCCCACCAGCCGAGGGGGATGGGGCCATGGACCCTGGACCAGCAAGAGCCCATGGACCCCACGGGCTCCTGCCTGCTACGCGCCCCTGACCACACTGGCGACCCACCACCGTGCTGCCCCACGGCTCAGCCTCGGGTCCAGGAGCACCCTGTGCTCCACACCCTGCCTGGCAGCGCCCAGAAGCCATCGGAGGGCTTCAAGAAGGAAGTGGTGGCCATCGAGGACAGTGTCCCTGCTGCCAGCCCCCACCAGACCGGCCTGGCTCTGCCGACCTGCAGAACCAGGATGGAGCCTAAAGGTGAGCTCTGGGGGGTGGCAGAGCCCGCGGGCAGCTGCCCTGAGCCAAGGAAAGCTTGCATCACCCCGCGCTTGGGTTGGATCTCTTTGCTTTTTCAGCAGTGGAGACCACCCCGGCAGCCCCAGAGAAGCCCGTCGACCTGCCCGAGCAGGGGCCACAGGCCTTCGCTGAGGCCTGTCCTGAGCTGGCAGAGGACACCATGGCCAGCTTGGTGCTCTCCTGGCTCAACACCTTGGAGAGCGAGGACAGCCTCCCCGATGGGCCTGACAGCCCCAGCCTCGCCGCCTTCCTCCACGAGCTCCCCGACCTCTCCGAGTACGTGGCGGAGGGCGGCTGCCCCAAGGAGCCAGCAGCGGCGGCGGGGCTGGGGGACGGCGAGGTCTCTGTCGACGACGTCGACGACTTCACCAGCTTCCTCAGCCGCGTCCCTGACTTCTCCGAGTACGTGGCAGAGGGCGGCTGCCCCCATCAGCAAGTGGTGGCAGCAGGGCTGGGGGACAGCGAGGACACCGTCCCTAACGGCCTTCCTTTCCCCAACAGCCTCATCAGCGCCGATTTCCTCGATGACCTCCACGACTTCTCCATGTACGAGGCAGATGGCGCCTGCCCCCAGGACCATGCGGTGGTGGCAGGGCTAGGGGACAGTGAGGACACCACCCTGACCACCAGTGTCCCCAACGTGACTGCCGAGGCCCTTGATGAGCACCCTGACCTCTGTGGGTATGTGGCGGAGGGCTGCTTGCCCCAAGGAGCCACTGGTGGCGGCGGGGCTGGTGGATGGCGGGGACACCATCCCCAATGTCCCCGACTTGACAACTTCCCTTAACAAGCTCCCCCACCTCTTGGAGTACAGGGCAGAGGGCGGCTGCGAGGTGGACAAGTTGGCAGCAGTGATGCTGGTGGACGGTGAAAATATCCTCGCCGATGTCCCCGACAGCCTGGACACCACTGCCTCCTGCAGCGAAGACCCTGACCTGGAGTACGAGGCGGAGGGCGGCTGGTGCAAACGCCGCCTGCAATCGGGGATGCTGGGGGATGCCGACCCCTTCTGGGGGGTGCCGGCCTCCCCCTTGCAAGACACCAAGGGGAACCAGGGCGAGGTGTCGGCAGTCCTCCCCACCTGGTGGCGGCCGTTGGACACATCCGAAGAGAGCTCTCCGGAGACTGCATGGGAGACTTCTGAGGACAGTCCTGTGGACAGTCCCCAGAACGATCCCCTGCAGGCTCCTCCAGAGACGGCAGAGGAGACTTCTGAGGACAGTCCTGTGGACAGTCCCCAGAACGATCCCCTGCAGGCTCCTCCGGAGACGGCAGAGGAGACTTCTGAGGACAGTCCTGTGGACAGTCCCCAGAACGATCCCCTGCAGGCCCCTCCAGACAGTCCCCTGCTCAGCGTCCTGCAGTTCCCAATGCTGAGTCCCTTGCCCAGCTCCCCAGAAGCACCCCCAGTGTCACCAGCCCCACATGGCCCAACTGGCGGAGACGGCGCTGCGGAGGCAGCCTCGGATGGGTCCGACCCACCTGCTGCTGCCGCCGGGCGTTGTGTCCTGCCAAGAGGGGCCCCGATGGGGAGAAGCGGGCGGCAAGCAGGCCAAGGGAAAGCTGGACGGCGACAGGGCAGTGCAGGTGGCAGCGGGCTGCGGGTGGGAAGCAGCAAGCGCAGAGCATCCAATACCACCAACGTGCCTGCCAAGAGACGTAGGACCCGAGAGGAAGCCAGAAGGCAAAGGCTCTTCATGGGGTGGAGAAGAAAGGTTTAATGCAGCGGCCCACCCAGACACCACAGCACGGAGGCCTTGAACTGCTGCTCTGGGACTCCCACCCCACGCCCCACCCCAGCCTTGTGACCCTCAACTGCTCCAGTCCCACAGACCCGTGCTGGAAGCTACGGCCCCCCGCTGCCCGGGGGCTGCGATACGTTCCAGGGAACACACAGCATTGCCAGGTGCCAGCACAGCCGGTGTCAGGGCCCAGCCGGGCCCCGCAGCTCCCGGCAGCACTGGGCCACACGCCCCTGCAGCACCCCAGGGAGGCCCCAGGAGGCCCCGGCCCAGGAGGAAGCCGCGGAGCAGTGGGCGCAGGGGCAAGGCGGGGCAGACGTGCTCACCCCTCCAGTGAGACACGGGAGTCCCCTCTGCCCGCCCTGATGGTGCCAGTCCTAGGCCCACTGGGTGCCACCTCTGATCCCACCGCCTTGACCCTGCGCCGCTGCCGGCATCCCCACCGCAGCCTGGAACCAGAGTCCCCAGGACCAGCATCCCCACCCGGCGCTGAGGACGCTCCGCATCGTCCTGAGGGTGCCCTTGCTCAACTCCAGCCACAGTTTCCACCTGCTGGGGCACACAGTGAAGGTGGTGGGGCTGATGCCCCAACCACCCAACCCGGAACCCAATTCCTTGATGGCAGCCCCGAGACCCAGCGCAGCACTGGATGCCTCAAGCCCCCGCTGACAGCAAGAAGGACACGGCACCGGCGGCACCATCGAGCAGCAAGGCACGCACCAGGTCTGCCGCCAAACCTCAGCAGCCGAGCGGGCTGTGCTTGTCGCCCACGGAGGCCAAACCCCACGGGAGGGGCTGCCGCAGCAGCTGCACATGCCGCCACAACCTCCCAACGACTCCCCGCTGTCCTTCGGGCCCTGGGGGGGCTCACGGCTGCGCCCACCCCGCTGGAGGAGCAGGAGCAGTCGGTGCCCATCACACCCGAGCAGCGGCCCCAGCGGGAGCGTGTGAAGACGCTGGCCCAGGAGGAGCAGGAGCGGGCGGCCCTGCAGGTGTCACCGGGCAGCTGCACGTTTGTGTGCAGAGGGAGGCCAGCATGGACATAGCCAACGACTACGGCTACCCATAACCCACCGGCCCAGAACCGTCCCCCCCTCTTCGGAGCTGCCTTTTCCTCTCTAGCATTTGACTGCCGACAGAGCAGTGCCGCGGTGACGGCCTCGGTCAACACCTTCCTTCCGGCTGCCCTGCGAGGTCCTTGCACCTCTCGTGGTCAAGACAGTGTGATCCTGCTCTACCTCATTTGGCTGCAAGAAGAGTAAAGGAAGAAGCAGCTCCCAGAAGCTTCAGCAAACAGTTTGGCAAGGTCTTCTAGCCTGCTTCCACAGTCACAAGACCCCGTGCTGTTAGTATAATGTCTCGTTGCCTTCTCTAGAAAGGCACTGAAGCAGAATGGCCTCCCTGTCACTGCTCGCTACCAGCAGCAACAGAGGCCTCAGAAAGGCCAGGATTTCGAGTCTTTCACCAGCAGGCCAGGAGTAGTGCGTACTACGGGATGTGGCCACTTGTAGTCACTTGCAGTCCAGACACTCAAGGTGGTTTTAGCTTCAGCTGCGGTGGTTGTAGGCACTGAAGCTTAAACCCAAAAGGAAAGAGAAAAAGAACAGCTCTCCAGGCACACACCGTTCGGAAGTTAAAGCAGAAGAAAGGCCAGCGTGGCACACGCTCAAGGACAGGGCTGCCTATAGCCCTTTGGCAGGGAAGCTTCTCCCCAGCCAAGCGCATTTCTCCTCCTCTCCTACAGTTCTCCTCCCTCTCTGTCCCCGTACCTTCAGCTGCAAGGTCTGACTGTGATTCAGCACTGCCCGGAAAGTGAACTGTCCCAGGAGCCTTCCCTGCTCCTCAGGTTCCTACTTCAGGCCCAAGAGAAACACGGGGGTGGAGAAACCAGAGCGCCTCACACACTGTGGGAAGACTGAACTTCAGTCGGTGAAGCACGGGTTTATTTCAGCTACGCAGTCAAAGGAAGACGAGCGCAAGGAGCAGACAAGAAGCTGCACCTAGGTAGCACGCCACGCTTGCCTACTCAGCGAGTCTAGGCTGCCACCCAGAGAAGGAGCAGATGTTCCCAGGGGGAGGGGGGTAACCTGAGGGTCACAAATGCCCACGGGGATTGAAAGCCAGAAGGGCTAGGACAGTGCGCTGTGCCACCTCCTCTTCCCTGTGGCTCCCCGAGTTCCATCATGCCCCAGAACCTTCCTTTCAAACAGTATATTGGACAGAAGCGCAATACAGCTCCAAGGAGCTTGCTGCTTCTGCGAGCCAGGAGGAGGCCAGAGGCCGCTGGACTCTGTGACCCATACTCACCCCCGGCTTAGAAACACTGTGCAACCCCCAGCCCCCCACTCTGGAGAAACCACTCACGTAGACAGCCACGTCCTTTGGAGCTCTGCAGATACTGTCTCCAGGGAATGTTGTCCTGAAACGTGGTCCATGGTGACTGCTCTGGGAAGGACTGGCACAGACAGCTTGATGAAGGCTTGTCCCCGACTTCCCAGCAAGGGCCAGCACTTTCCCACATGGTTTTCAGGCTGGAAGGAGAAGAAACTACGTTCACATGGAGAAGGGTGCCCTGGCTCTCATTCCTGCTATGAGCATCACAGGATTAAGAACTGATTTGGCCAAGCAGCTCGGCTCTGAACCGCAGACAGTGCCTTCGGTCGGACCCTGCGGGTACCAAACAGAGAAGCAGCCGTGAGAATTCACGGGTCACAAGAGCACGTCAGTGGAGAAGCACTTGCATGGCAGCGAGCTGGGTGCGCTGCCTGAAGAAGCTCTCTGGCCTCTCTCGGTGTGCAGCAACTCGCCAAGAACAAGCAAGGGATGGTGCGGCTGAAAGGCACCGGCCCAGGGCAGGTGGCAACTAGGGTCCCACCTGGACAAGCCTTTCCTGTAAGGAGAAGCCATTGCTCCCCCCATCCAGTCCCACCTCCTCCCACTGGCACCTGCCAACTCTTCAACTTGTGCAGGCGGCTCAGGGGCAGTGCCAGGACAGCCTGCAAACGCAGCGTGAGGCCCTCCAGCAGGGCAGGCTCTCAGCACCCGCTTGTGCTCACTAAGAGCCCCCGTGAGCTCACGCCCGAGACCTCTGCAGGCACCTTTCCCACTCTGCTTCCATGCCATGCTGACAGTTTGCACGATGACTGGGAAGACACAGCATGCAGGACCAAGCGACCCTGTTAGAAGCTTGCACAGAGGACCTGGGGCACTCCGGGGGAGAAAATACTCATTTAAATTAAAAGAGCTGGGTGTTGGCTTTGCAGCGCCTCTCTCTGCCTGCGGGCACTTGCTCAGTGGGAGGGAGGGTGGGGGGTTAACGCATCCCCTGCCCACCCCGCGGGTGGCTGAGCTGGGCTGGGGATGGCTTATGTCCACAAACAGGTATTTTTACATTTAAGATAATATGATTCTATTTTTATAAATAATAGATTTATTTTTTTACAAATAAATATTTTGAAATTATAATATTTGTATTATGTATACGTCTATGTATAATATCATATACATATACACACAGACATAGATATGTAGCTACGCATCCCACCACAAATCCACACAGGGAAAGGGGAGGGGGTGTCAGGAGGGACTGGGATGCGGGAGAGGGGTGACATGACCCCAGGGCCCAGGACTCACCGCAGCTCCTGCTCTCTGCACTGCCAGGCACATGGCACAGCTCAGGCACTTCTGTCTCTCTCTCTCTGTCTGTCTGTCTGTCCCTGCCTCCCTCCCTGTGCTGCAGCCCCGCTCACCCGACTGCCTTCCACCTCAGGGCACCCACGGGTGCCTCACAGCTCACACGGGTCCCTCACAGAAAGGAGACCACAGCAACAGGCTGTAGGACAGACAGGGAGGAGTTAGAAAATACAGGCACGGAGTCAGACAGAGAAAGAAAAAAACAGTGATGGGAGATGGGAAGAGAGTAAAAGTAGCAGTTCTGGGCAACTGCCCCATTTCCTGATCACTGCCCAGGAACTGCTTGCACCGTATCCGATGGTCGCTCATGGGCTCTTCCCTGAGCCCCTCTGACCGTACGCCGGCAGCGTGGCGTTATAACCTTGCCAGGCGCTCTCCAGCACTCCCTGACCACGACCACCAAAGACCTCTCTCTAACAAACCACCAAGTGCCTCCTCTTCATAAGCGAGCCACCAAACGCACACACAAGCACTGCTCTCTGCCAGGAGAGCCCTCACTAGCAGGTTAAATTAGCAATCAAGGCTGGCAAGCACGCTTGACAGCAACACTCAGTTCCAGGATGACAAGACGTGTAGATAAAATCTAGCCACTGCTTCACACCAGGAAAGTGATAAATGTCGGTCTTTTGCAGGTCTATATTTCAATATTGCTGGAAATTTTTTCAGTTTTCAAGTCCTTTAATGACGGTTCACGGTTTTTAGTATTTCGTATAAAACCAAGATGTTGCTGCTGACCCCACCTATTGAATAGCTGCGTGTTTTAATTGCCCAAGCCTCTGGCTGAGTATTCATGCCATTGAACGTTACTCACTGAAGGTGTGTGCGTGAGGCGTGAATCCAACCTTCGTACCCAGGTGGCGAATAGGAGTTTTCCCAGGGACGGATCCAGAGCAGGGAATTAAGCTCTCACCCTGCACTGCGCTTTGGAGGAGGAGCGGGTTTGTGCCCCTTCTCCGAGTGGATGGTGAGCTGAGGGGTATTTCGCCCTTAGGGAACCTGAAGTTAAGCCAAAGAATGTCGAGTGAGTTCAAAACCCTGCCCAAGCCTTTGGAACATCCCGGCTCTGTTCACTGAGGCAAAGGAGTATTTTAGTTGAGCAACACTTATGCTGGGTAAAATGAGAGGATGAGAGGCTTTTGCTGCTTCAAATACTCATGGAAATGTCATTTTAAACGTGGTTCTTCAGACGAGATAAGTCTGCACCTCTTTTCTTAGCAGGACAAAACTTCTGAGCCTGTTCCCAGAGATAGAAAGAGCAGAGGAATTCCGTGGAGTTCCATGGTGGAGGGGAAAGATCCCAACCCAAAGGGTGCCGTGCTGACAAGCAGTGGGAAATACGCGATGCCAGCTCTTCCTGCGTAAGTATGGAATGAATTGGACTGACCGAGCAGTGAACAAGAGAAACCACGCGCAGAAGTGTGAGTGGCAATGCAACCGAACTGGCCAGCGCCTGTAGTGACGGGGGAGGAAGCACTGTCATTGCGTCTTAATCTTAAAATCTGTGATACTGTCTCATGTTGCAGTAGGGTGGTCCCCGTGTTCATGCCCCTGGAAGCTGGTTAAACCTGTGCTGTGCTAAGAACGTGTATTTCTGCAAAGCATTTTGGTGGTGTTTGTAGCGGAGTCGTTCTCTTGGAGAGGTCGTTTTGGTTCTGTTTGATGTTGCAAAGGCTCCTTGCAAAACGTAAGAAATTGCCGCTGGGCTGAGATGTCCCCCCCCTCTGACTTCTATGAACTCCCGTGTGTGGAAGAGACGGAACTTTTCCTGTTGCTGTAAATTAAGAAAACACTCCTGTGTGCTGAGAGGAGCGGCTGTTTTAAACTGCGCTTGGTAGCACTTCTGTTTTGCTGCCATGGATCTCCTTCTGGAGAAGCTGTAACACAGGCTCCTTCCCTTTCTAAAATGTAATCACTCAGAGACGAACTTGATCGGAGACTAACTTGGTGCTGCGCCTGCAATGTACATTTGCCGCCTGACAAAGGAGAGGTGGGATTCATTTCACCTGATTTCTAGCTGTCCAAAAGTTATTTTTCTGGTCTGAGCTAATTTCTTGCTTGGTCAAAGGAAAGGGAGAGTTCTGCAGCAGGAAAATTGTTCCCCCCTCCCTCTTCTGGTGTTGTGGCTCTAGAAGAGTAGTTTAATCTGAAGGCCTATGTTTTAGAAGGCGAATGTGGAGTGAGAAGAATTCCACCTGTTCTCTTCCTTTGATAAAATCCAAAGCTTGGAAAAGTTTTCTTTGAGCCATCTTTAAACTTTTCTCTCCCACCAGGCCCTCTGCCCCTCCAGGGAAGCTTCTGTGCGAGGAAAGAAGGAAAAGCCTCCCTTTTTGCCAGAGGAGCCATCGCCCTCTTCTTCCTCCTCATCCTGCTCTGGTGATCCTAGTCCAGATGAGTTGTTGTGTCTCATTTGTGAAGATGCAATGTCCGATGCCGCTGTTAGTGCCTGCTGTGGAAACAGTTCCTGTGACGGATGTAAGTGCAGCTCCCATGGTTGTTACTTCAAAACATCACACCTGATCTTCTGAAAGCAGAAAGAGGAGATCAGGGAATTACTTTGTCACCAGCTCTATTTAAGGCTTAAGCAGAGCCTGAACAGGAAAGGACTTTTCTCACTTAAAGGGAAAAAAGGCAGGAAGCTTTTTTCCCTTTTTACGTATGTAGTTAAATCCTCTTGACAGGCGGAAGGAGGAGTTTGAGAAGAGAGCCTAACTGCGCAGGTGATTACAGTATTAGATATCGAACGCGTTTGGTTTGTCCCCAGCCCTTTCCCTCACACAAAATTATAGAGCCATCTCTGGTGCCTTCCTGTGGTCTGCAGCCAACGGGGAGCTGGGCATTTAATCCACACTCCTCTCCACGGGAGAGGTGGTTAAAAACTTCAGAGCTGTGCCGGTTGTAGCTGGGATAGAGTTAATGTCCTTCAGCGTCGCTGGCAGAGTGCTGAGGGCACACTGATGTTTCAGCTGCTGTTAAGTAGCGGCTCCGTGTCGCTAAGTAGCGCCTCTGCTAGTCAGGGGCCTCTCCAGCTTCCCGAGCTCTGCCCGACAGGTATGAGTGGCCGCGCCAGGGACCCCTCTGCCCGCCCAGCTCCATCAGGGGTGATGCCCAGGTGCGAGGGCAGAAGGAGGCCCCGAGCCGTGCGTCAGTCGGCCAGAGTGAGTCGGCCAGCGTCAGTCGGCCAGCATCGCCTGCCCGCACTCAGCTGGCTGGCGTCAGTCAGCGTCAGCGTCTGTTGTCGGGAGTCAGTCAGGACTTAATCCTGTCGGCACCGCTGACCCCCCGTCTGGGGTGTGGGGCTGAGCGCGGTGGTTCAAGTGCCGCCTTAGGCCCGTCAGTCAGGGTGGCTGTGTCAGCCTTGGCTGGCAGCTGTCACCTGCGTTTGGGCACACGGTGCCGTGTCCTGCTCTGCTGAGGGCGGCTCCTCATTCCCTGCCTGCTTCAGCTCGTTTTCCTGCTTCCACGTGCCTGGGCTTTGCTGGTTTAAGGCAGTGAAACGAACTTAATCAGGCTTCCCTTAACTTTGTGTCTTCTGCCTAGTGAGCCGTCGGACAGAGCTTTGGAGGAAGACTGGTGACAAGCCCCTGCTGGTGGGGTGGTGTTTTACTGGTGTGGAGGAGAGGATACTTCAGTTGGTGGGAGCGAGTCCCCAAACCCCGGGGCCTGTCGCGTGGGCTGCCAACGTTTCCGCAGCTCCCCTCGTCGGGCGGCTGTTTGCAAGGGGTGTGTTTGAGCACTGGGGGTTCAGCAGCCGCCGGGCCCTGGCCCTGGGCAGCCTGCTCTGGGGGACCCTGCCTGCGCAGGGGCTGGACCAGCTGCCCCCAGGGATTCCGGAAGGCCTTTCTCTCCCTTGTGACTCCGTGACTCTGGAACTGGTGCTGCGAGGGGCCGGCGCTGTGGGAGCGCTGGGAACGTTGTCTTCCCTGGGCTCTGCCTCTGTCGGGACGGCTGCGTGTGCGCTCTGCCCTGAGACACTCGGCGCCTGCGCCCGCCTGTCCAGGTACGCCAAGCAGTGTGCAACAGAGCACACTTTCAGGAGTGACCTGAGGAGCTTTTGCTAGCTTGGCCGCGTTGGAGAGGGACTGCAGCTCCTGCATGCAGGAATAGTCGTGTTGGAGAATAACCACAGGAGGCAGCTGGGTAAAGGGGCTCTAGTGTCAAACGCTGATGTGTCTCGGGTTTGGGTTTGTTCATGTAAAGGGAAATGAAATCTGTGGTCTGCATCAGATACGAGATCGGGGCTGTTGGGGGCTGTATTTCTGGGGAAAATGTCACTGAGCCAGTCATGAATAGTAATTCAAAAAGCTCTATAATTGTGATCTTTCCCTGCTGTTCAACAAAGCGGATGCTGTTTTTCTCAACAGAGCATAGTTTTTCTTCCATTTCTTCTTCTTTGGCTTCTTCCCACTCTTTGTCCTCTTTCCTTAGACAATGTGACCCGAGCAGTGTCAGGCAATGGTGTCCCTTCTCTGACCGCCAAGTAACGCTTCCCTGAGATCACTTGAGCTTCCACATCTGGCTGAGTGAAAGAATGACGCCCGTCAGCCTCAGCCTCCCTCCGTGCGAGAGTGAGCCTCTACGTGCACGAGGGAGTCCAGAGCTGACTGAGAGTGCCTTGGGTGCTGCCCTTTCTAAAAGCGAAGGGGTTTCTTGCAGCTCTCCTTGCAAAGTGAGTGTGTGGTTTCACACGTGCATGAGCTAGCAGGACGGCTTACGGCCACAGAATGGAGATGGGCAAATCCCCTCTCCTTCTCCCCGGTGCAGTGTCCTGCCTCCTTCCTTGTGCCAGCTTTTATGCTTGCTGGCTCTCTCTGCAACCCCGTTTCACTCTCTAAGCTGGTGGAAAACTCTCTGCTCTTGTGGGTGCGTTCCCTGTCTGCTTGGGGAGTTAATGTGGCTCCTAAGGAGCTCTAAACCGTGTGCAGGTCAGGGCAAGGGAAGGCACAGGGATACAGGAGCAGAAGGAAGGAGCAGATGGAGAGATGGGGGCAGCAGCAAGGCCTCTCTTTTGGTGGCACTGAAGTGAACCTGGTTTGTGACATCACGTCTGCAGCTGCGACTGACCGTATCTTTAGCTTTTCCTTCAGTAAGCCCGTGACATTGTTGGCCTTTGAATCTGACTTTCATGTACTACATGTCAGTCAACGGTGACATCCCAGAACACTGACTTGGCTGGATGTGATTCTGCTCAAACATGTAATTTCTCAACTTGTTCTTTCTTATTTATTTTCTGGAGCTTTTTAATGCAAAACTCAGTCTCTGACTCGTGCCGCCTTGCTTGACTTGACTCCAGTGTCTTGGGCTTTTTTCCCATGTTGTTTATCCTGTCAGTACCCCTGCGTCCCTTTTTGTTGGGGATCTCGTAGGCATCAGAAAAGCAAAGGATTCTCCCTTTGCTCTGCTGTGAGATCCAAACCTGTCCTGAGTGCCCTTTTGTTAAGGAAAAGAGCCGCAGGAGGTGGACGGGAGATTATTCACGGCAAAGGGATGAAAGTTCTGTCAATCTCAAAAATGTCTCTGGCTGTCAGGAGCCTCTTTTTGCATTTTTTTCTCTATTCACAGTGAAGAATGCGAGACCTCGCGGCTCAGGTAACGAGCAGCCTGCTGCAGTTTCCCGAGGTGACCATTCAGGCTCTTGGGGAAGATGAGCTCACCCGAGGGTCTGTGCTGCGCGGGCGGTTTTCCAGAGGTGAGCCTTTTCCTTGAAATTGGGTCTTGCTGTGAAGTTGTTACTGCCTGGAGGTGACCTGAGGCACGGGGTCACAGCATCAGCTGTGTCAGGTTGGTGCTGCTCAGGTGCGTCAGGTTTTGAGAGAACAGAAAGGATGAACTATGACAAAATGATGAAAAATGTTAACATTAAAACATTAGTAGAGTTAAACTTTGAAAGGACAACAGCCTGCGCCAGTCTTGAGCTATTAAAATAACACGGGCAAGTCAGTGAGCCCTCCTCAACTTCTAATGGAATGAAAGGCAGTTTTCAAAAGAGTCCTGGTGTGGTTTTGGGCTGTATTTATTGGTACCATCATAACATCCCGTGCAGAAGTAGTTCTCCCACAGTGTTAGAGAGGCAACCCCCCCTGCTTTTTCTTTCCTAGCCTGACTAAAAACAGAAGGAAGAGGAAAGCCCTGTTAGGCGCTGCAGCCAGGTTTGCAGATATTTAATGGGACGCAGAGGAGTGTCCCGGGAGAGCTGCTGAGAGCGGCTGAGCAGATGAGGTAGCTGACTTTGTCGGTGATCTGAAGGTAGAGCCGGGGGCCTGCCTGGGTGTCCGGGCTTCTGCTGAGACCATGTAGAATCTCTCTGTGTGACTGTAAGTGCAGTAGTTGAGTTAATACTCCCTCTGTGTTGGAAGTAGTTCAGTGAAACTAAATGTGCTAACTTCTCTCTGTGATCAGCGTGTGTAAAAGTTGAAATTGGCTCCCGCAGTGCCCATTTTAAGGTAATTCCTTGTTGAAGTCCAAATCCCTGCCCAAAGTAGGCGTGTGTCGAGCAAAGTTAGTCAACTAGAAAAGAATTGGCTGAGATTTTGCCATATTTGAAGTATGCTTTAGGAGTTGTATTCTCATATGTATTTAGATGATTTCTAGCAAAACCAAGCTGAATATGGTATAAAGACTAGAGACCAATCTATTGTAATCTTTATCCCAAACAAGCAGAATTCTTCAGTGCAGGAATGACAAGTCCAAATGCAAAATCATAAGGTGGTTCATTTTACGATGCATTGGTTGAGGATTCAGTGGGTGATTTTCAATAATCGACCCGAATTCGGTAAGCCTCTCTTGCTCTGTGAGGTACTTCTGTTGAAGCAAAGGGGCAGTGATTGTGATTTTCCCGTTGTTTTCAACCCTCTCTTGGGAGTTTGCTTTAGCCAGCCTTTTCTCTTCTTCCAGGGAGAGATGGGCTGGCCTGGCTGGCGTGTGGCCCTCAGCTGGAGGTCGTGAGCGCTGTGACGGGAGAGCGGCTCTCTGCACACCGTTTCAGTGGAGCCCGTGAGCAGCCTCCCACCATCCGCGTGGTGAAGGAGGTTTCCTGGCAGACGGGAACGGGGCTGCTGGTTGGCTTGAGAGAAGCAGAGGGAAGTGTTCTCTGCCTGTACGACCCTGGAACATCGAGCGTGGTTACAGCAGTAGTTCTGCCAGGAAGGGTAGGTGCTTTTTAATGGGGGAAACGTTGTCAGGTGCTGCATAACGCTGTTTCAGGAGCAGCTTTGGAGCGTCTCTTTGCTAGGACGTCCATTTTCTCTATTGTGTCATCATACTGTCACTGCAGAGTGTCCAGTCGAGAGCACCTTGATGTGAAATCGTGGGGTTAACGGTACCGTTATCCTTTGAGTTTGCTGAGAGAGTCAAACAAGTTTTCTGGTTTTACAGTAGAGCACGTAGTTACCTCATTCTCCACTTTGACAAAAAGGCCTGGAAAACTACCTTTTTTTTTAGCCAGAGTGACAAAGAACTCGTCCTCACCCTGCCTTTCAAGTGTTGGTAACATACATGTCCTGAATGGTTCATTATGTCAGAAATACTGTCTTTAAAACATCTCAGACTTCCATGGCTGTGCTGTAGCTGACTTCGGCACATTCCCAGGAGTCTCGGACTAGCAAGCAGGTGACTTTAGAGCAAAGCACATTTTTCTGTTGACTTAGGATGGGAAAAAACAGGCTTCACTGCGTTACCTGGCAGGTGGTTACAGACTGACTTTCAGCCTGAAGCCCTTGAACCTCTGCTTATTGCATATGGTGCTTGTGCCGGTGGAATACTCTGGCGTAACGTTGCTAATTTTCCCTGCCTTCTCTAACCCATAAACTCAGATGACGTCCTTTCCCCTCGGCTCCTTGTCTGAGTGTAGACAAGAGTCACCTTAAGGTAATGGAACATCAAGGTTCCCTCTGTCTTTACCACCTTAGAATCTGCGACAGATAAATACTTCCGTATTACTCAGCTTTCCAGAGCGTGGTTTGGTTTGACTTGCTAGAATCCAGGCGGGGTTTGTTTGTCTGTAGCGCTACAGTGTGATTGCGGGCAGTGAGCATTTGTGTGGTGGTGATTTCTAACGAGCTGAGCTGGGTTGGTGCTCCGCTGTGTGGGTTTGCCGATCGTCCTGATAAATCTCAGCGTTTGAGATGGAAAGGCAAGCTGTGCGCTGACATAGACGTGCAGTCATTCAGACTTGTAAAAGCAAATCTGAATTGAAAACATTAACGGTATTAAATTGGTTTATAAGGGTTGCATGTTTCAGAGCTCTGGAATGGTATTTTCCCCACTCTTGCTGGTTTGTGTGAGGCAGAAGGGCAGCATGCAGAGTCAGGGAGCTGAGACAGGATTTCTGCGTTCGTTCCCAGAAGGAGCTGGCAGCAGTGTAGGAGAGCGTGCAAAGCCCAGCAACAGCCTAAGCATCTGTGTGTTATCTCAACAGGTTTTTTTCCATGCTAATTTCAAAGCACAGCACTACACCAGCTAGAGTGAAGAACATTAACTCTATCCCAGCTGAAACCATGACAGAAACAATATAAAGTTGTCTCAAATACTGCGGGCACTTCTAGGAGTAGAATTCTTGTGGCCCAGGGGAAAGGTAAATTCTGTAGCAGATTGCCAGGCAGCGCAGTCACAGCAAGTGCTTGATACGGGAGAGGAGAGAACTTTGGGGCTTCGAGGTTTGGTCAATTTTTCCCCACCTCTGGGGAGAAAAACCAATCTATATAAAAAAAGGACTCCTTGTGGTGCTCACTGCTCTGTTCCGTTGTCGTGTAACAGGTTGCTGTTGATGTAAAGCTCCCTGGTGTCACTGTGTGACATTATGCAAGGAGGCTGAAGGGCAGCCCGTGTTCTTTTGTTGTGGAGCCTTAGTGCAGGAGCCCTCACGTGCTGGTGTCTCTGCTGGAGCCGTCAGGGCTGTCCCGGGAGGGGCTGCAGGTGCGGAAAGGTCTGTCTCCATCAGGGCCTTGTACTAAAGCTGCTGGCAGGCGGCTCCGCGTGTTACAGAGCAGCGTGCGCGTCTCCTCAGCCGGAGCTGGCTTTTGGCGAACCAGCTGCTGGGCTTTTTGCCGCTGTTTCGGCACTGAAAACTTTTCTGCTTTCCCTGGTTGCTCTGTTGATTCTAAATGAGGACTGGTGTAACTTTCCCTAAGCTGGTATCTCCCTTCCGCTCTCTGTAACAAGACTCCCTTGCCGTGGCAGCGGTGTGTCTCCCCTGCAACTTGGCCGCTGCCGCCTCTGACTGAGAGCCGAGATTTGCCCTAGTACCTGTTTGGCAAAGAAGGCGTGGGCTGTATCCCAGTGCTGACGGGCTGGGGGCCGTGGGAGAGCGAGAGTGAGTTTGGTCTTTCTTACTCCAGTCCCTTAAATACGGTCAAGTTTCTTGCATTTAACGGATTTTCTGTGTTGTCTTTGAGTTAATGGTTTCTAAGTAGAAAATGGAACTTGGTAAGCTGTGATAATAGACTGCACCATTGCAGTTGGAGTGAGCTCAGCGAAATCCCTGCAGGAAACCCCGTAAACGGAAGGCAGTAACGGATGTTTGTACAGGACATTTTTGGGGGTTGGTTGGTTTGTTTGTTTTGTCTGGATATAATTGGGATCAATGCTGTGTTTTTAAGTCTGAGAAACCTGTATTTACTTTCTTGCTTCTGATGGGCTGATTCTGGCTTCACTTTTGAGTGATTTCTCTCAAAGCTTGTCAAAGAGCTGAAATACTAACTTGTAGTTTTCCTGTAGGTAACTGCTGTAGAGCCCATAACTAACCCCGGAGGAGCCAGCGCGAGGCCTTGGCACCTGCACCGGGCTCTGCAAGGGTTTTGTGGCGTGGCAGCGGTGGCGACAGATGTTGGTCATCTGCTTGTGGTGGACCTTGGTTTGGATGATCTCTCTTGCAGTCAGAGGGAGAATGAACCATCGGGTGAGCTTGCGGTTTCTAAACTTGAACGGAAAAGTAAGAAAACTTGTGTCTTTTAAATCAACAACACGCATCCCACTTTGAAGCTACTGCTGTGCAGACGTTTATGGCTGCTGATGACAGGTGGCGATTTGACATGGTCTGGCCCTGAAAGGATTAAAAATGGGAGTGGCTTCATACTCCTCCTAAGGTTACAAATACCCCCTCCCACCAGGGTCCCTCTGTCACGGTGATTCTCACCAGTGAGGGGTAGGAATCTGACCATCCGAGTCGGTGCAGCTGCCTGACAGGAAGGTGTGTCGGACGCGCCCTGTTTCCTGGGAATGTTCTTCTGCTTCTGTTCATTGACTTGGGGCAAAGTTGAGGCTTGTTTTTTAAAGTAAATATGCCTTACCAAAATCCCTGCATTTCACCAAACGGAACCTGTACTTGGTGTACTCGGATTGCATACGCTGTTTTTGCTCTTACAAGAGTGGCCTCGGGAGCTGGTCTCACTTCAAGTAGCTTCACCACGAGGCCCAAACTCCTGATGTGCAGAGCCCAGGAAGAATTTGTCTATGGAGGTTTTGCTTTCACCTGGTTTTGAAATAGGAGCGAGGATACCTGTCCAGTCAGAGAGTTCCTATGTGCTCTGAATGTGTACAGAATGGGAAGAGCAGACAAAGTATTGCATCAATGGGTATTTTGCCGGGGACAGTAGAATTAGATCATCCATGTTGTCACGTCAGTGTTTCAAATGCAACCTGAATGGCCTAACGCATTCCTTTATTGTGTGGTTTTGTGCGTGCAGGTCTAACAGTTGTCACTAGAGCTGCTGCTGGCGTTTCACAAGGAAGAGCAACCGTGAGCAGAGCAGGGAGACATCTCTGCCTTCAGTTACAGTGTCCTTCAGGAACAGCGCTCTCGACCCTGTGCTACATCAGCAGAAGCAACCAGCTCGCCGTGGGTTTTTCCGACGGCTCCCTGTCACTGTGGAATATGAAAACTCTGCAGCGGGAGTAAGTCGGCCTTTGCACTTGGTCACGCCTGGAGGTGCAGGGCTCTCAAGGCTCTGCTTGAGGAGGAAGTCTGTTAATTTAAAGAGCCCTTTTTCAGGGAGGGAAATGTGGAGTGTAATCTTGGCCTGTTTAGGAATCCCCTTCTGAAGTAACCATTGAGCCATACCTGGATTCAGTGGGCCGCCTTCTCCCCAGCGGGCTGGGATTGTTCTCCTTATTGTGCCCGTGGGCTGAGGAACTGCGGAAAGCTCCCTTCTCTGGGTTCTGTCAAGCAGTTAGGGTGTGAGAGAGCTGCTTTCCATAAGGCAGTTTGTTCCACCAGCAGTATTCAGTGACAGCAGGAGTTGTGTGTGTTTCAATGAAAGAGATTGTAGACATTATTTCTCAGAACCAGCTCCTGCAATGAGGGCATCCACTGAAAGGCTGAAGTATGTTCATGATGGGATTGTGGTGATCATATTCTTTAAAGCGTCCCGGTTGAAAGGAGTGAGACATGAAGGATCAAGAGCTGATCTGTGGCTGAAAAGACATTCTCTCCCACATTTCAGCCTCGACCAAGAGGGGACTGACCCATGCCAAGGCAGCGATGCATGGGAATGAAAGTCTGCTTGGAACACTTGGAGGGGGAATAAGGGTCACGTCAAGGGATAAGCAACAGAGAAATTAGGGAGATGATTTCAGCTCTGCCAAAGAGCAATCCCCCCTGGAATATCTGACCCAATTCAGATCGGGATTCACTTAAGCAAATCTGCAGTGACTCACCGGGAACTATTGGCGGCATGAATAGAGAGTGGAGGGATAGTGAGGTGGCAGGAATAGATTGTGAAGGTGCAAGGAAGGTTCAGAAGTCTGGAGGAGAAAGGCTTTAGATAGTCCAAGTAAAGAAACAAGACACTACTGGTGTTTGGCGCTGTTTTCAGCTTGTGCAGAAGAGAGGCTGCATTTTCAGTTCAATATTGAAGCAGGCGACAAGAGTAGGAAGAATCTTTTGCCTGGCAGCTGAAGGAATCTTTCATGTTCCTGCTCCGCAGGCAGAGGAGGAGATAAAGCCAGGTTATTGCCCGTGATGGACAGTAATTTCCTCACCTCGTGGCTGTTGCATCAAAAGCAGTCGCTCCCGTGACTCCCTTGTTTGAGACGGGAGTGGGACCTTCTGTGCCTTGAGGAGAAGCACGTCAGGGGCTCTTTGCTCAGAAGATGCGTCTCCCCTTCTACAAACAGGCAGGGCCACCAGGCTCACCTGCTTTCTGTTTTTGTTAACCCTGCAGGCACCACTGTCAGCTTGAAGGAGGAAGGATTCCTGTCTGCGCCGTTACTTTTCAAGAGCCTGAGCACGATCCTCGCAACTGCTGCTACTTGTGGGCTGTTCAGTCGACGCAAGAAAGGTGAATAAAAGCTTACTATCGGCCACTGATTTTTTTTTCTTTTTGAGCATTTGTTCACCTAGAGTTGACCCACGTGTATTTGTTTTGTTGAATTAGCCGTGCAGGAGATTCTCTCCGGTATGGAAGGGGCTGATGGTGCGATTTGTACAGGATGTAACAGGGATGGAGAGGGACCTACTAGTTCCTCCCTGCTGAAAGGCAGCAAAGCGACAGTGGCTCTATTTCTGTGCTGGCATTCTTCAATGGCTTCCTTTGTTTCCTGATTACTGCTTCATGATTTGCCTGATATTCACACCGTGGTATGAAAATACCATGGAGCGCAGTGGAGGCTGCAGCTCCAGAGCACTGACGGTGCCGATCCACCAGCCTGCTGCCCCTAAAGGAGGAGGTGACAGCATGGCCGGTTCCCTGGTGCCAGCCTGAGCCTTGGTGAGCCAGCTCAGCTCGGCTGGCAGGGAAGGTGCTCAGCAGCCAAGTCGGTGGTTTCCTGCTGGGCTAATGACTGAAAGGAGGGTGTGGAAGGTGCCGTGTGTGCAGGGGAGGGACTGGAGCTTTGGTGGGAAGGGAAGGGGAGAAAGATCTGCCCCTCTCGGCATCAGCAAGCTATTTACTCAGCTCGGCTGCTCATGGAGTGGCAATCTTTTTCAGTTTGACTGTAAAGCAGTTTTGATTGCGAGCTCTTCAATGCCAAGAACTGTTCCCAACCATTTTTACTCCACAGAACATCTTGAAGCTTCCAGATTGTATGGGTAGCCTTTGCCCCAGAAGCTGGTAGTGTCCAAATTTCCTCCTTTGTGGTTTAGCAGCTAAATGTGACCAATTCTTAGGTTTTGGGAAGGGCTGTTTTTCTTTTCAGCAAGACAGTGCTATTCAGGAAACCTCAGCCTAGACCTAAGGAAAGGGTAACGAGGACTATAAAGCAGCTTTGTAACCAAATGTCATCATTTGTACCTTTTCCAGTGACGGCGATGCCGTGAGTTTACATCTGTTGCAGTTAGCGTTCGCAGACAGGAGGCCCTTGGCTTCAGGACAAGTCATGTACGAGGTAAGACGTGCACGTCCGTGAAAGGATGGAAAGAGTCCTTTTCCCTAAGGGAGTATCAGTGAAGTTGGCAGGGGGAATATTGACCATGACAATTCAGAGATGACTTAAAAAGAAAGAATCTTTTGCTGAGTCTTCCCGGGCATGGCCTTTGTCCATACTTTTTGAAAAGAAGTCGTACAATTTCATACCGCCGTGTCGTGTGTTCCAGGCAGGGCCGTCTGCAAAGAGCCCATATAAATTCAGTTCCTGAAGAGGCAGCAGCTTTTACAAATCAAATGATTCTTCATTTAAACACCAAGTGAATGGCCTGTAGGAAGAGAAGACAGGGCTTTGAGTAGCTCTGTTTAACCAAACTGCAGAGTTGAATAAGGTTCTGTCTGTCTCCCTTCCTTAAAACACGGGCGTACAGCTTTATTCTGTTCCGGTCTTCAGGTTTATATTCTTGTTTTCCCTTTGAGCTCTGTCAGCAGGACTTCACATGACGCTCACCTGCAGGGTCTCTTCGGTGCTGGTCCTGAAACTTAGTAGCTCTAAAGAGAACTCTTTCTACCTTTTGGCTGCGTTACCTACGAACTCTGCTCTTGAAGCCAGCAAAATACGCAAATACAGTAAAGAGTGGTCTGATTTGGTCAAAAAAGTATATGTAAATTTTGAGAAGTGGCTCCAAAGAGGTTGTGTTTAAAATAGAGATGAACTAGCCTTACCTCTCTGTTATCTAACAGATAGAAGACGCGTTTTTAGAACGTATAATTTTATTCAGTGTTACGCCTGAAACCCTTGCAAAATCTTTTGGATGGGAAAGTAATCTTAATTCAGAGCATGTCTTTCCTGTTGAGGTGTGGTAGGAGAGGATCTGTGCTCTACAGCCTTGATATTTATTAGTAGTATTTCCTAGAATGGTTAAGAGAAAGCTTGCCTGTTCTCAGAGTAGGTGAATTACATGTAACATATCAGGTCATACGAGAATGGATTGTCTCACGCCAGTTCCTTCTAGAGCTCTGAAACTTTAGGAAACTTGGGTAGAATGAGGTACAATCAATTTTTTTATTTTCTGGTAGGTTTTTGGAGATTTTTAGCTGCTTAGCTTTTGGTTTTGTTTGGTTGGTTTTTAACTGTAGAGCTGCTCTTTGTCCACAATCCACACACCCATGTGTTGTAGGGTAGAGCATTTGACCAAGTGCTGTATTTGGAAAGACAGTATTTCAGTCAATGCTTGCTTAGCAATTGGTGGTCTCAGAGGTTCCACACAATCCTGCTGGAGTTTCTGTAGGTCTCAAAGTAGTTGGCTGACTCTGTAGGAATTCGTGCCCCTAAACGCCTTGCCCACGTGCATGCCATGTCCGCCGGGTTGTTTTGCTGTTGGCTGCACTTGGTGAAGGCAGGGAGGCATATTTCACCCTTTAGTCCCTGAGGAGGCGAGAGGAGGAGCTGGCAGGAGCTGACGTGGTTTGAGAGAAGAGTGTGACTCAGGAAGACGTTCTCATGGCTACTCCCGAGGGATGGGCTTTCACTCTAGCGGTGTGTGCCTATAGATAATGCCTCGCAAGAGAGCTTTGGCTGCTGGAAGGCCGTGACTCCTCTAACTTCATCAGTTCTGTGATCAAGTCATGGAGCAAAGCGCTTTGCATGCCTATGTATGGCATTATTTCAGATCTCTCTTTCTAGATAAATACGTAGGTTTGTGAAGAAACCGGGACGGTGCAAGGAATTCTGCAAAACACATTTAGAACCAGTAATGCGAGGGAAATGCTCAGTTCTGAAAACGTGCAAAGCTTTTACGGCCAAACTTACCCGTTACGGTTTGACACTCAGTTCTCTTGCTTGTCAGCTGTAGTTTCTCTTTGCCATCAGATTAAGCGCCTGGGAGAGATACAGTACAATATGCAGGTTCTATTAGACATAGACATTCTCTCCTACTGAGGTATAATGTCTGCTTTTCTCTCAGAATGACCTTTCTCTCGCCTGTGATTTTTTCCGCAGGGTTTGGCATCCTGTGTTGAAAAGTACAGTTTGGATCTGACGGGTGGAGCCTTTCCCTTGAGAGGGCAGGGCAGCAAGGCCAAACTACTCAGCTGTCAGGCTGTAGAAATCTTTCCCAACTGCATTGACAGAGAAGGCAGCGTTGATGAAGGTTTGTTCCTGATGCCCGTGTTTGGTTGTTCTAAACTAAATGGTTTTGGCATCCAAGCAGTGAATGCTGTTCCATACCCACAGCCTGAAAGTCTTCAGTATCTGTATAGACTAACTTCTTGGGCTTATTTCAAAGGAAAAACTGGGTGCTTAGGTTCTGTGGGACTTGTTAAAATAAACCCTATTTTTCCCTTCAATGCTTGCTGACATGCTGTAGCGATGTCTGGTGGGGTCACCTCTATAACACCTGTCAGTCATTTTATTCCTCCAGCTCTCGTCTTTGAACAGTAGGATCATCCCCTCCATTGCTTAGGAATGTTCCCTCAACTTTCTTTTTTCCCCTCTTCCAACCTATGCCTGCACCTGCATCCAGCTGGCGGCCGGTCACGAGTGGTGTTCCCCAGGGCTCGGTCCTGGGGCCAGATCTGTTTGATACCTTCCCCAAGCACCTGGATGAGCTGGCAGTGTGCCCGCGTGGCCAGGAAGGCCACCAGCATCCTGGCTTGTATGAGAGATAGTGTGGCCAGCAGGAGTAGGGCAGTGATCGTCCCCCCCTACTCGGCGGTGGTGAGGCTGCACCTCGAATCCTGTGTTCAGTTTTGGGCCCCTCACTACGAGAAAGATACTGAGGTGCTGAGTGTGTCCAAAGAAGGGCAGCGAAGCTGGTGAAGGGTCTAGAGCACAAGGTTTAGTTGGGATCTTAGGAAAAATTTCTTCACAGAATGGGTTGCGAAGCAGTGGAACAGGCTGCCCAGGGAAGTGGTGGCGTCACCATCCCTGGAGGGAGTTAAAAGACGTGCAGACGTGGCGCTGTGGGACAGGGTTTAGTGGTGGGCTTGGCAGTATGAGGTTTACAGTTGGGCTCGATGATCTTAAGGGCCTTTCCCAACCTAAATGATTCTACGAGTCTATGATCTGCCTGTGCACTTTGCCCTCTCTGTGTCTAATAGGTTCCTACACCTACAAGCTCTTAAAGCAATAGCTTCTGGCTTCCCTTGTCCGGATCGACAGTTAAAACTCCTCTGGTGTCTTTCATTCCCTTGCAATAATGAGATGTGCATCTCTGGGTTTGCACATCCAGTGATGCTCTGAGCACATCTCTGAGCCGGCTGCAGTGATAACTTTCACAGCCTTTTGTTTGGGTGTGTGAATGCCCTTCCCTCTCTTCTTACTGGCCTTAACTTATGTCTGCTGTTACAAAGACGACACTGGCATGACTTTCTAGGCTATTTGTGTTTATTAGCTTTGTCTTAGTCCTGAAGAGGCAGCTTCCACCTCTTTTGGGGTGCCATCCTCTAACAACAGCGTGTCAAAATCTAATGAAAACCCCTTTGGATTTTCTCCACCTGTGTCATGATTCTGAGGAGAGGGCCTTCTAAAACCTTGTCAAAAACAACCAACAGGCGCACCCACCAAAAAACCCAAACCAAAACCAACAAAAAGGGCCCTTTCGGTCCCCTTTTCATGAAGCCTGAGGCATGGAAAAATGCTTGTCATTTCTCTGATGGCTCCTCATTAGCTTTTATCCAGAAACTATTCAAGTTGTAGGCCCACATGAGCTTCTGTTGGATGTGGGTTGAGGTTAGAAATGCAGCTGGCTTCTGATTTATGAAACTAATTGACATCTTCAAAGGCAGTTTCAGCGGCTCACACAAGTGAAAGGGCACAGAAGCTCACGATGACACACAGTAAAGCGTGGGAGGCTCCCTGAGCAGCCCTGATGAACTCAGCAGAGAACAGAGACCCATTTTGCCAAACGACCTGTCTCCTGGTTCCCTGCTCTGTCAGGGTAAAGGATGCACCCCCCACTTTGCTCACATCTGGAGAATGCCTTCTCCCCAGAGACGACAGACCATGCCACTTCTTGAGAGAACCCGAGTGTAACATGGTCAATGTTTGATGTTAAACTCTTTGTTCCAACCTCCTGTTTGTTGGGGTTGGGTTTTGGTGTGTGTTTTGTGTGATAATTGTGTTCTTTCATTCTGACTGTGCTGGAAAGGAGCTATTCGTAACACCCGTAATCGAGTCGAATCTGGAAATTAATAATGCCAGCTGAGTGATCAAGTGTATACGACAAGAATTTGTATGCTTTCTAAAAGCAGCAATGTATGTTTTCCTAGGGTGGTGGGTTGTTTTTTGGTTTTTGTTTTTTTCTAACCATCTTGATGCACTCTTACTGTATGGAAAACTTGATTACCTGACAATTGTGTATTGGGTTTGTCTTAGGACGGATACAGGTTGAACTCGCAAAGGTGGGCAGCATGACTGAAACCTATCACAGAGGTGATGCTATGGTGTACATTTTTAAAATTCTTCTTAGTCAAGTGTTGCGTTTCATGAGTGACGTAACAGAATGAAGCCAAAATAGAAAGGGATGTTTTGAAAATGTCAGATAGATTGTATTTTCTCCCAATAAGAAACAATGTCTTGTCTTTTCCAGTCGTATCTCCTGACATCAGTGTCTCCATCTTCAGCTGGCAAGTGAATACATGCGGCCAGGGAAAACCATCTACTTATTTGGGTGTATTTGACTTGGACTGCTGGTATCAGGCTCAAATGCCAGGCTCACTAAGGCAGGTTTTTATGAAGCTGGTTTCAGTATCCCTCCCCATAATTCATTGGAAAGTCGGCGTTTAGCTTCTGCACTTGTTTTCTTTCAGGCCAGAAGAATCCCTTCAGGACTGCCCCTATTTTGCACTGTGGTCACTGGACGCTGTGACAAGCACGACTGCTCCAAACCTCCTTCTGGATGTTGTGGTGCAGGAGCGCAGCCTAAGCTGGAGAGTTCCTCCTTCTTACCCACAACCTGAGCTGTGTTTTCATCCAAGCACCTATAATTTTGGTAGGTATTACACGGCTTTGAGTAGTGATAAGCTTAAACCGAGCTCAAATGCCATTTATTGGTTCTCCTGTTCACTGTTTGTCACGCAAAAACCCAACCAAACCGAAACACCCCAACCCCCCACCCACCCAACTGTGATGACGTTGTACTGACCAAGTGTGTGCTGTTGTGACACCTGCCTGACAGGCGGCTGGGTCTGGGGGTTGGGTGCTTCTGTAACGCAGCCCGTGAGGTGGTGCTGGTGATCAGATGAAATGACTCTGGGCTGAAGCTCAAAGCGCAGCACCTCGATAGCCCCGGAGGTAAAATTTCTACACTCAGCCATTATTTTTCTAAAAAAGGCTGTAAGTGATGTCATGAGGAAAACGGGTACTCAGTTGTACCTTTCCAGAGGTTGCTGTGACAAAAATGTAAACTGGTGCTACCATCACGGTGAGAGTATGGAATGTTGTCCAACGTTCGTTGTCTCTGCAGATGGCACGTGCCTGCTGAGCTCTGGAGTTGTTCATGTGACGTGCAGCGGCTTCCAGAAGGAGGTGAGCTTTTACTGTGTCTTTATGGAGAATGTCAAGAGATGGAGCTTTCCTAAGCTTTCCATGGCGCTGCTTTCGGTGTCAGGGACCATTTAATGCTCCTCCTGCCCATCCACACGCGTAACTGCAATTGTACCCTACCAGTTTTATCAAATGTAATGTTTGAGGTCCCCTCTTGGGAGTGTAAACCCACCGTTGCCTCCCGTTGAAGCACGATCAGGGACTGAATGTCTAGAAAGGAAGAGAGCGCTGCTCTAGGAGCAGGAAGAGAAAGTCGGGGAAAGGTGTTCCTTCTCTCTCATCAATGAGTGCAACTGCCTGCGTGGTCCTGAGTTCGGGTTTTGATCCCTGATGAGCTGGGAAAAGAGGACAGAACGGAGAAAAGGAAGCATCGTTCCCTCAGAACAACCTTCAGGCAGAGGAGCACTTGGTAGGAAGGGGAGAGCAGTCTTTCCCTGCCCTCATCTTCCTCTCTACTGGATTCCTCTCCAGATCTGTGGGGGTGCGTTGGGGCAAAGAGCCCTTGTGCACAGTGTGGTAGCTAACATGAAGTCCTTGGCAGGTTGGCCTGGCCCATAGGCTGTTTCTTTTGCAAGCCTGATGTAGGCTCTTCCATTCAGATTGGGTGATCTGATGTCAGCTCCACGTTGGGAATAATTGGGAAATGCAGAAATTTGTCATACCCTTTGCTGAATTGAGACTAGATCATTCAGAGGCTTGTTAGGGATTTGAGCAGGAATTGCTTGTGAATGTGAGTAAGACAAATCTCAGAATTAGGGACAAGAAGCTTGGTTTGGGGTTTTGTTTGCCACCGTAAGTCGTACTCGGTGTGTTTCCTTGTCTGAGACTGGTTTTCAGAAAAAGATGGAAATCTGATGTGTGTATTCGAACGTGTAGAAATGGCTTTGAATGTGATGATTTTGTTTAGAAGGGAAAGATACTTGTGAATGTGCTTAAAAAAGCCAAAGAAAGAAGCAAACAAAAAGCAAAAGCCCTAAAAAGGAAAATTTGATGAGGGCTCAGTCTTGGGCCCCTTGGGACAAGAAGGACATAGAGTTGCCGGTGCGTGTCCAAAGAAGGGCAACAAAGCTGGGGAAGGGTCTGGAGAACAGGTCTCATGAGGAGAGGTTGAGGGACCTGGGGTTGTTTGGCCTGGAGGAGAGGAGGCTGAGGGGAGACCTTATCGCTCCCTGCAGCTGCCTGACAGGAGGCTGTTGTGAGGTGGGGGTTGGCCTCTTCTCCCAGGTCACTAGCGATAGAACGAGAGGAAAGGGCTTCAAGCTGCATCAGGGGAGGTTTAGGTTGGATATTAGGGAAAATGCCTTCACTGCAAGAGTGGTCAGGCCTTGGAAGAGGCTGCCCAGAGAGGTGGGGGACTCACCATCCCTGGAGGTATTGAAAAGACATGTAGACATGGCACTTGAGGCCTGATTTAGGAGACATGGTAGTGTTGGGTTGACAGTTGCACTCATTGATCCTAGAGGGCTTTTCCAACCTTAAGGGTTCTATGATTCTATGTTTCTATGTTCATTTCACCTGGAAGAAGTACCAGAACACCAGCTGCACTAAGCTGCTCCTTAACAGTGCACGTCTGTGCCTGCCTGTGCTTTGCCCTTCTGAAGGATCGCCACGGCATTAGAACACAGTGTTTGAAGCGCCTAAAACTGAAACCTATTAGAACATCAATGTTTCACTTCTTTTCTGTCATTTTGGGAAATGACAACTTAATGTTTGGGGTGTCGTAACTCCTTCATGTCTTCATAGCCTGGAAAGCTGCTTGATCTTGGCTTCGCTGCTTCCATGCAAACGTTGCAGAGTTCTGTTTGTTCTGTCCCCTTCGCGCATTCCTGATGGCAAACTTCTCTGCACCCCATGTGCCATGGGTATAAGCAGGGCACGTTGCTGGGAATAGTTAATTGGAACGCAGTAAATTGAGAGGATAATGCAGAGGCATGCAAATAAAGATTAGAATTAGCCTTTGGGAAGTTGATGTGTCAGGGGAAAAATTCCATGTGCTCCTCACAGCAACAAGCAGCCCAGCCTGTGATGCCTGAGTGAGTGTAGGGTTAGAAACAAGCACTTACTGTTGGTGGTTCGGATGTTGACAGCAGGTGGGATTCTCCTTTGATTTCGCCTGTTACTTTTAGGAGGAGCAGTTAGAGGCGGTCTTGTCAGCTGCTGCCCAGACAGGTTCTGTAGGGCTTCTGACTGGCTGCATTAAGCTTTGGACATCTAAAGGTAAGACTTGTTATGTGGTTTTTATGTTGCATGGTTTCTTCATTTGGAATTCTTGATTCATTTCTTTTTTGTTCTCTCTTTTTAAAGAGCAGCCAAGTTCTGCTGCTAATTTACAGTTGGCCCTTGACTGGACATGGAGCAGAGTGATCTATACACAACACGAATTTGATGACATATGTGAGTACTAGTGCAGCCATGCTGCAAACCTAGAGTCAGTCTTTCCAGTTGAGCTCATTCAGTGATCTGCTGGTAGATGGTCTTGCCCGCAGATCTGGAAGTGCACTTTGAAACTCTGCAATGGCTCTGTAGGCTAACGATTTCATACCTGTTCTTGAAAAGGTGTTGCGCTGTTTGACGGCTCCTGCAGCTCCACTGACCCGCAGAGGTTACAGGCTCTGCAGCACCGCCAGTTGCTTTTGAGCAACCTTAGCACAGTCTTGAACTGTTTTCTAAGAGAGGCACAAGAGCTCGCCGGAGAAGGTTTGTCACAGTATTTCTAACTCTCTGGTATGTCTTATGAAGATTTGGAACGATGCTGGGGCTGTAATTGTGGAAAGAGGAGCTTCTGTTGGTTTTGCTGATTGGCAGAAAGTCAGATGTAGCGGGGAGAAGGGGCTTAAATGGGAGGGGTTGGGGCTGCCACTTACCGCGCGTTGAGCTCAGGGCAAGAGTTTGTTGGGGAGCTGGTGCGAGTGGGTGGGGAGGCTGCGGTCAGCAAGGAGCTGTGCAAGCACCCGGCTTGAAATTACAGCAACGGGATGTGGCACTGTGACAAATACTCCCTTTGATTGTCAGCTAGCAGTGCGTGATTGCATGCAAATATTGGATTGGAAATGACTAAAATCAGAGAGGAAGCCTAAATGAGTAACATGTAAAGTGAGTTGCATGAGTTTCTGTAGCTGTTTCTATTAGAACTTGTTCCTGGCATATTGAGGAGAAAAGAGAAAATCCCTTTGCTAGAGTAAACGTCTCTGCTACGTGAAGAACAGGTGCCTTATCCATGAGTGGATTTAGTAGTTCCAACTTCACTTTTTTTATTAAACCTTTAGTGAATCTTCTTCTTTGTAAGGGTTGCTTGTGGGCTTTTACTTCAGAGAAGGACGTGATACGGAGTGAAAAATGCACAGGCAAAGATTTCTACCGTGTTATTTTTCTACTTTCTCTTTAGTGCAATGAGGGGAGCTTTATAAAAACCAAAAGAAATTGCACACCAACAGTCCTCTTAAGCTTCTTTTCATGTTTTGCAGACTTGACAAATAAGCTGGCGGTGACCAGCCTCGCAGCTTTGTATGCACGAGTGGTCCTCTGGTTCTGTGGGTCCCGCCTCCTGCCCGAGGGCTCAGGTAAGCCTAAACTGTCACGCGTCTGTAGCAGTCAGTGCTTCCTATGAACACCTGCTTCCCCATGGTTTTGTCAAGGCTTCATCAATACCAAGTCGTGCCCGTTCAGTGACAGCAGATGCTGAAGTTCTGCTGCTGAAATTGAGATTTCACTGTTTTTTCAACTACGTCGTGTAGAATGATGGAAGCAGTTTCTTTCTGGGGTGTTTCTCAGAAACAGCACTAAGCCTCTGAGGGAGGGAGTTGCTCGTGCCCACAGCTTGAAATCCTTGGGATTGTAAACAAGTAACTCCTAAAGCACCAACACGGGAATGCTTGATTTTACAGTAAAAGCCTGACGTGCGTGTTTTGAACTTTTTACGGATTGTTTGAGGAAAAAATACACCTTGGAAATAGTTCATCATTTGGATGGGTTATAAATCCTATTGTCAGCCTTAACTGTCTTACGCATGTTCACGTGACACATTTAAAAACCCATTCCCTTTGAGAACTGGGGGTTTTTTTTTAGAGTGAACTTCAGCTGACACTACATGTTCTGGATGCTACATCACCTGTAAGCTTGAAATGGCACTTAGGACAAGGAGGAATTGACTCCTGTGTCGTAGGTCTCTTTTAGCAAAGGCAGAAGGAGGATGGCCTTCTTTCAAAGTCGGAGGCTGGCCTGTGCTTTTGATGCTTAGCTTGTGTGTTCTTCTGTCTTTTTAGTCAAAAACTGTAGGTTGAAAATGTGATATGACTTCTTTAACTTACTTCTTATTTATTGCCTGTAGGTGACGAGATGCGTTTCTCTAGACCTTTCTACAATTATCCTCTGATTCGGAGCTACTACGCTGGTCATCGACAGCAACTGGAGCGTTTATCAAGGTAGGACGTGCAGGAAAGCTCTAGAGCAGTTCCACTGCAAATTCAGAAGCGGCAGCGAGTGGCTTTTCCATCAGCAGCTGTATTTGCTACGCTTCATGCATTTGCTGGCAACACTCTTGACTGGAGTGATGCGTGTGTCCTGCTGAACAGAGAGGTTCCTTTCCCGTGTTGAAATGTTGATATATACCTCTGCTTAGTGCCCTTTGTTGGTATCATCATTGTTTTGACGTGCACGTAATTCATTGGCAATTCTGTGTCATTTGTTACCACTGGGAAAGGTCGTGTGGTGAGGACAGGATCAGTCACGGCCAGGTCAGCAAGGCACGGCCTTTGCAGAGCAATTGTTCTGGGCACAGAAGAAAGCGTGTTTTAGAAAAAAAAAAAAAAAAAAAAAAAAAAAAAAACAAAGCAAAAATAATCTCTCTCAATGAGCAGTGATAGATGGCGATAAGGGGATTGGCCCAAATCTCCCACTCCCAAGCACCGCGGTGTCGTTGAAGGAGATGGGCAGAGTCACATGCAGCTGGCACGGCCAGCGCTCTCCTGGCGACTGGATAAAAGCCCCTTCCTCACGGGAGCTCCCTTTCCTGGGCTGGCTCACGAGCATAATGGTGATGTGCCTTGGGTTAGGTGAGAACAGATTTTTCTTTGGCAACTGTTCTGTAACCTAAAGAAAGTCCTCAAGTAGCCGTGGCTGTGGCACCGTGAGCAAGGTGCAGCAGGAGGAGTCCAGGTGGAAGCTGCTCTATGTCAGGCGCTGGCTTTCAAGCTCCTCTTCCTGCGCGTCCTTCTCAGGTAACTCTCGTACAGGCTCACGGGCTCCTTAGAAGCACCACCTCCAGCGTGCTGCTTCTGCTCGTCCTCCTCGGGAAATGAAAGGCTGGCGTCGCAGCCCGCAGGAGCCTGCGATGGGCTTCTGAGGAATGCAGTGTTTCACAGGCCAGCCCTCCGTCACTGTGATGGCACGTGCAGAGGCGCAAACATGCTGCTTCAGGTGATACCAGAATTCAGCTGCGGGCTCAGCTTTCTGACCGTGACTGTTTTTCAGTAACAGAAGCGAGGTGCTGAGACCAAAGCCTGACATTGCCGTGCTGGGGTCTCACCGCTGTGCGTGGGAACACTCCCGCTGGGGGCGTGAGGTTTGGGGTAGCTTTGCTCACACTGCCCTTGTATTACAAGTAATGCGGCACAAAAGAAAAACTGAAAACTAAAAGGTCGCTGCAACTTTCCCCTTAATAAGGGAGCTTTTTGGATTCCTATTTGGAGCTCCTTTAATAATTCACTAGGATCTAATGAGCACCTTTCACCTGACTCCGAAATTTCTTTCCAGTCTATTTCAAGTCACGATCGTGCCTTTGTCTGTTTGTTCCTTTCTTGGAGTCGTGGGAGCTTTTGCTGGTTTTGTTTTGGCTGGAGGAAATCTGTGACACCGAGAGGCTGGAATTAGTGTTTTCCTCTGTCAAATCCTCGCTACGTTTTGTTCCAGAGGCAAACGGGACTCTGACTGCCTGATGATCGATGGGATGGTTTCCCAGTTAGGAGACCGAGTTGAGAAGTTGTGGCAGAGAGATGAAGGAGGAACTGGGAAATACCCACCTCCTAGCTTACAGGTGAGTGTTGTGTTCCCTGAAAACAACCACCACCACCACCACAAACCCCAGCCCCAGCCCAGCCCTCCCCCAAGCCAATGATTTCTCAAAGAGAGGACTTTTAAAAAGCTTCTACCTTTTCATTCCAGGCACTGCTGGAGCTCTATTTGCTAGAAGGCGTTGAAGAAAGCCACAAACATGCAATCGTATCCCTTGGAGTTATTTCTGTCACACCTCCAGTATACGCGCATCAGGGGTCTGAAACGTCTGTCACCTACGTGTTCGATGCATTTTCTAATTTGTGCTTCAAACACACTGCGGATGAACACGTGTAGTTAAGAATTAAGTCGCAGACAGAAGCATTGTTGGATTTCTTTGTACTGTGGATTGTTTAGGAATGTTTAAAATGTTTTGTTGCAAAGTCTTTTCTGATGTGAGAAAACAGGTTTACTAAGCAATGTTAAAGGTAGAAAGCTCCCCTAGATTGTCTCAAAAGGTAAACTGTTTTTCATTTTTGAAGCACCCACAGCTGTAGCAAACAGCTGCTTCCTCGAGCGATGCACTAGAATGTGCTGCTTCAGAGCAAAAGGATTTCTGACAGCGGTGTACCAGGACCTGATGTTGCTGAAATCATCCATTTTCCAGCACAGCTAAGAGGGCTTGCTTTTGTGCTGTTACAAGTGCGGGCACACAGAATAATAGAGAGAGAGAAGGGAAAAGTCATTGGGCAGAAACTGAATTTTTAAGCTGCCGAAATACACTGTGTTGCTTTGGTTGTGTGTTGCCTGACCCGAGAGGGGAGCCTAGAGAGCAGGGGCTTTAAAGCTGTTGCACCCCGGAGCTCTCTGATGAGAACAGACCCCCCAAAACAGCTGTCAGAAAGAGAGAGTGACACTGCCGATGAGTGATCCACATACTGGTTTAAATCCAGTTTTAATCATGCAGAGCTAAGCTGTGCTGTAAGGACACCCTAATTTCAGTTGTTTTATATACGCTGGAAAGGAGGGAAGAAACCAGCTGTAGAATTTGTTTGCTTTAATAATCAAGCATTGGCCGTTCTCGTGTTTTGAATGTCCAGCTGGTGGCTCCAGTGACTAAAGAGGGAGCCTGTGTTTCCAACGGAACTGTTTAAATATCGAAAGGCAACCTTTCTGAATGCCTTAGAGAAATCAGAGAGTCTGTCTTTCTGGTTATTTATTCAGAATGCAATTTTGTTGTTAGGGCCTGACTATCTTCAGGTTGCAACAGCATGAAATGGCAAGACTAATACATGAGTATTTTCTGTGTCCTACCACTATGATATTCTTATTTCCTTTTATTATCTATTAATATCCTATTAACAATAGTAATAATGTTATTTCATGTGATAAATTGTTGGTCTTGCAAATCTATTAGCCTTAATTAGATACTTGATATCAGACAATTTACTTGCTGCTAGACATCACGCATCCCTTTCCGAACAAAACAGAACCTTCCGTCGACTCCTTCGCAGCTGCCTTTGCCATCCCTTCGGGCCTTGTTAAGCTTATTCGAGGTTTTTGGCTTCTAGACCACAAGGATTATGATGTAAGCATGTGACAGTTTAGTTGGGCACACATTGCAATACAATGCTATGATCTATCAAATGATGTAAAAACCCTGGTGCTTAGCTGATACCAGGTGATAAAACATGGGAAGCTTCTTTTTTGTAATGCTGCTTCAGCAGCACCTTCAGCAATACGTGATGATCTGCAGTTTGGTTTTAATTGCGTTGAGAGGAAATGGATTAAGACAATGAAGAAGTCAGCGTTAATGCTTGACGTGTGACTTGCCAAAGCCGTCTGTTCAGGTTGTTCTCAGCAGAGCAGTCGAGCGCTTTCTCAAAAGCAGTGGTTTGGGGACTTTAACTATTCAAACTGCCATCCTGGCAGCAAGACTTGAGACAGAAGACCGCCAAAGTGACTCTTCAATCTAATTCATGTTCCCTCTGATGCTGAAGGTTGTTCTTTGCCCGTCCCAATGTTAATATAACCTGTTTGCCTGGGAGAATGACTTGTCTTTACGAGAGGTGATGTTTGCCTACGGAGATTTGGTTATCCTGGCCAGGTGTGAATCCCTCCTGTCAAAGGACTCCCTTTGTTCTGTACGGCTCACGGAATATTTTTTTCTGCAGACACTTCAGCATTTATATTTACCTGTCCGGTACCAAGCCCTTCATTAGTCACCATCTAAGTTTATTCAACAGAGATTCACCCTTACTGAAGACACTTTTGAATCGTTTTGTTGTGCGCGTGTGTGTCTCTATATCTTAAGAAACCTGATCTCTACCTTCTTCAGAGCTCCCTGGCCCTGCTGCTTGAACCAACTGCAACCAAACCTGTGTCGTGGCAAGACGTGCGAATTCTTCAGTCCCTCATGTGCCAAGGAGAGCATAGGCGAGCCCTCAGATACACGCAGGTGATGAAGCTCTCGGCCTCCAGCTGTAGCGAAGTGCGGCTTTTCCTCACTGTGCTGTTGTCCAATAGGTAAAGAAATATCTGCCACCATTTTGGCACTCAAATACTGTGAGAGGTGGAGAACAAACACTAGAAATCACAATCCCCTACACTTCCTTTGAACTTTGAGCACAATATCTGGGGGGCATCTTTTTGGTGATACCATTAATATGCCTTTACGTCTCACAAAATTAACTGCAGGTGCATGGCGGAGGCTTGGGCTCTGCTGCAGGAACACACCACTCAGTTAAAGGAGGAAGAGCTATTAAAAGACATGTATGACATCTGTCGGGAGATGGGACTAGTGGAAGACTTCCTGAGGCTGCCTTTCACAGACTCTGAACAAGTAAGTGTGGGCAAGAGCAAAATCTGAACCCCCTCTTTGCCAAGAGAAGAGGCAGGGTCATCATATATGTTTTCAAATGTGTTATTTCTCATAGAAGTGTTTGGAGAAATTTTTACGGACTCATGAGATTCTTTTAGCCCGGCACCTGCAGCGTGCCAACTGTACGGCAGCCCCACAGCTGAACCAGGCGATGAACGTTCATCTCATGGTAAGCGTAAAAGTCCTGCCAAGTGTGCAAGGTTCTCTCAGGGGTTACTAACTAGATTTAACAGTGCTCAATAAGAATCCTGCTTTCTTTATCACACCCTTCTTTGAAATACTTGCAATAAGCATCTGCACCTTTCGTTACAGCTGAACTTAAAAGTTGAACAAAAAATTTCACTTCTCCAAAGCGACCCTGTGAAGTTGGAAATTCTGTGTTCCAGGCTGTTGTTGGCTCCACGTCAAATAGTTTGTTTGTGTCTGAGGATTAAATAAGTGTCGTGGTTTAGCGGCAGCTCAGCCCCACACAGTCGCTCACTCACTGCCCCACTGTTAGATGGGGGAGAGAATCAGAAGGGTAACGCTCGTGGGTTGGGATAAGAACAGTTTAATAATTAAAATTAAAAGAAACAACAGTAGAAAAGCAATGTAAAGGGGAACAACGAGAGGCGCAAAGCCCCGGGGGAGGGGGGAAGGGAGGGGAGAGGGGGAACGAACCGCCAAAACAAACCACACGCGCCGCAGCCGCCCACCGACCCGACGCCGCGCCGCCTCTGCGCTGCCACTGCCCCCCCTCAATATACTGGTCATGGTGTCACATGGTATGGAATGAACCTGCCATTGGCCAGTCGGGGTCAGCCGCCCCACCATGGCCCCGCCCCTCCCAGCCCCGCCCCCCCGCCACGCGGCAGAGCGCGGGAAGCCGGAAAGGCAGCCGCCCCCCACGGTGAGGAGAATTAACCCCTTCTCATCCAAAACCAGCACAATAAGTATCTCCTGTCAGCCACTCTTACCATTCAGATATTCCGGGACGTACGTTATGTAGGGTTCGGATGATTGGAAGTTGTTTGGGTCACTGTGGAATGAAGAGTGTGTTGTATGTCATCTCTGGTATCTCACACGCAGCTCTGGGTGCCAACCCACAGGCAACATTTGCATCATGGGTTGTTCTTTTTATTATTTCCTCAAGTTATAGCGTGAGGTCTGCCATTCCACAGCTTTCGTTTTACCACTTTTAGGACAGAAATTCTTACCTAACTTCTGAGTCTCAACATAGGCAGGTCAAATTCTGTGTTATGGGAACTTCTGTTGTGGTTCTGTGATCCATTTGCTGCTTTCCGGAACCATAGTTTCCCAGGGAAGCAAACTTGTGGGGTGGTTCTGGAAGGTTGAGGTCCTGCGTTTGAAAGCTTCCATCCCGGGGGAAGGGGTGTGTAGGCAGCTTTCTCTTCCTCATTTTAATCCTCACTTCCTCTTGTCCAACGTAACCCGCCGCTGCCCTGGAGATTCGGTCACCTGGGGCAGTGGCGTTTCAGGAGAAACAAGGGAAAGGCTGCTGTTTTGTCAGCCACGTGAAACTTGTGGGTGCTGACAAGCGTGTCAGAATGAGGTTCTGCAGGGTGCCGGCATGGTTTTAACTTAAAGTTGTAGGTTCTGCTATTATTCTAGTCTTCCTTCCGCTTGGCTAAAATTCCGGGTGAAGCTGGTGTGTGCTGATGGGCAGAACTGGCTGCCGCTCTGTGCAGGGGGTGTATTTTACTGCACCTGTAGAGGAAACATATTCCCTAATTCGAAATAGCACCGACAGCTCCGTGCTATGAACTTCTTGTAACATTTAACTTCTTGCTTTACGCTTCTCGTTCACCAGAACGACTGTGCTCCTCGCTGGAGACAGAGAGCAGTTGCCAGACATTCTCTCTCAGCCCAGCACGGCAAGACCCTTCCTAGAGGTCAGAGGCAGCTGGCTGTAGAGAGAGCCAAGCCTTACCACCTGCCTTCGTCCGGACCAAGAGAAGGTAATTTTTAGGGAGGGAACATAACGCACAACTAACCATCGCTTTGATTGCACAAGGCTGATCGTTTTTCCCTCGTGCTTTACAGCTGCAAGACCAAAGCCAATCTCGACAGTAACAAAACCAGCTAATGCAGGAAATGTGGATCCAAGGGCACCTTTCAGCAGTCGTGTGTTGGCCAAAGTTAGAGAGTTATGGGTAGGAAACGAGCAGAAACCCAGTTGAGAGAGAGTTTTTCTGTTATGATAATGTTTGCTATGCAAAATACATGTGTTTATATTATGGTAAATGTGTTCAGAGAATTTAAGATGGCTAAAACTAAAACCCTGATTACCATCAAGCTATTGGTGTACACATCTTGCTAGACTTGATTGTGTGATCAAATAGTGATCTCTTCCCACTTGCTGACACATTTCTGCTTTGTTTCTGCCTCTTTTACTTAAAAATAGGCAGAACGATAAAGAGCAGGAAAGAGGCCAGTAGCTGTCAGATGAGTTTCCTACAGGTGTTGTGGCCAAATCAACCTCAATTCTGGTATATTTGGCTGTGAGGGCAATGAAGGTCAGTTACTGCCCTTCTCTGCTGTCCTTTTGCCATGAGAAAACACCAAGACCTTGGGCAGAGCGTACTATAAGGGCATGCCCGGCGTGCAAATAAGGCCGCAGATAACTAAGTAGTTTAATCCCCCATCAGAACCCCTTCTCATGGAAGATGACTCTCAGGGTTGTCAGCGCACTCCATTTATTTGCTGCAATTCATCCCTTCCCATGTAACCAACCATAACTAGCTTCTGGTGGGGAAGAAGCAAGCTCCAGGCAGAAGCCAGCCCATAGCCTCTTGTGAGTTGTTAGGCAATGCTTGTAACCTCTTAGCCTAGGCCAGTCGGCAAATGCTATGAAATAATAGAATTTCTCGTAGTAAGATTGCCTTTGTTTCTTATGTTGTTGGTACTTTTGTCTTCTGTGCAAAACTTGCAGGTTTCCATCGCAGGAATGCTGTTCTCACCAAAGCAGTCACGATAACGAGTGCCTTTGAGATGCTCGGAGAGAAATGTTCTGCGGTTCCTTCTGAATTACAGCTGTTCCTCAAATAAAAAGCGTTTTCCAATGCACTGAGCTGTGTGGGTGACCCATACGTGAGGCAGAGGGAAAAATGCAGGTGACGGTGCCTGATGTGCCTGTTGGTTCAGGTCACTCACTCCTGGGCCGTGCATCACCCGGCGTGGTTCAAGAGCAGGCTCATCCCACAGCAGCCAACGGTGTGGTGTGCCTTGCTCTTGAACTTGGTTTAAACCCAGACTAGACCGTGAGTTCTTAGTGAAAGCCTGATTGCTGGTAGTTTGATACTACAATTGTAATGTTAATGGACAGAGAGAGAAGGATGCAGGAGGGAGGTGTGTGACAGGCTCAGGGAAGAGCCCATGAGCGACGATCGGGTATGGTGCGAACAGAGGCTGGGTGCCCGTTGTGTGCCAAGAGCTCTTCAAAGCCCCCGCACTCAGGAGAACCACAAGCTGTGCCAGGTGGGATTAGCACAGAGTGGTGCTACATGGAGTAAATGGGTGGCACTGATCACCCAGCGGGCTTGAATAGGAAACCCCAGTGGCCCAGGAATCCTGGAAGTGACCATGGACTGGGCAAAGGGCAAAGACCTTGGAATATCCCCAGAGGAGGGGGTGCCACGTGCTGAAGAGGCCCCACTGTGGAACAAACTGCCAGAAAATGAGCAGCAGTGTGCCCTGCTCACTGATGGGTCCTGTCGCCTTGCGGGGAAGCATCGGACGTGGACCATGGCTGAAATACAGATATGGGCAGGCCCGGCAATGGACTATATCACACTCCCACAGAGCCGCCAAGGCAAGCGCCTTGTGCTTACAGTGGTGGAAGCAACGCCCGGCTGGCGGGAAACATACCCCATGCCCCACGCCACTGCCCGGATCACGCTCCTGGGGCTCGAAAAACAAGTGCTGTGGCGACATGGCACCCCAGAGAGAACTGAGTCAGACAATGGGACTCATTTCTGAAACACCCTCACAGACACCTGGGCCAAAGGGCACGGCACGGAGCGGGTGTATCACACCCCCTGTCATGCACCAGCCTCTGGGAAAACAGTCTGGGTTCTTCCTGCCTCAGGCAAAGGCAAACCCATTCGTGGCATTGCTTTTGCTCGAGGACCCGGGGGCACTTGGGGGTGATGCGGGAGGATGGACGAGTCCCGATACCGTCTTTAAACCAGAAACCAGACACAGAAGAGCCTTGGCTGTCACAGGAAAGTTCAGCGGTATCTCCACCCCCAAACACCAGCTCTCCCAGAAAGGCGCTCTCGTTCCTCAAGTCTTCTGCAACGGGAGAAAGAAATGGAAATGAGTAAATCAGAGCAGGCATCAGAGAATGAAAGAGCATTTCAAGAAGAAACAGATCTTATGTTTGCCCTGCTGATGCTTCCACGTGCCCAGAGCTCCTCCTTGCCCGAGGGAAGCCTTGCCTGCAACCTGAGGAGTGCCCAGGTGGCCAAGGAGGCCAACAGCACCCGGGCTGGTATCAGGAATAATGTGGCCAGCAGGATCGGGGCAGGGATGGTGCCCCTGTGCTCAGCACTGGTGAGGTCACACCTTGCATATTGTGTTCAGGTTTGGGCCCCTCAGTGCAAGAAGGACACTGAGGTGCTGAAGCGTGTCCAGAGAAGGGCAGCGGATCTGGGGAAGGGTCTGGAGAGCAAGCAGGTCATATGAGGAGACGTTGAGGGACCTGGGGTTGTTTGGCCTGGAGGAGAGGAGGCAGAGGGGAGACCTTATCGCTCTCTACAAGTACCGGACAGGAGGTTGTTGTGAAATGGTTGTTGGTCGTTCAAGTTACCAGTGTAGAATGAGAGGAAACAGATTCAAGATGCATCAGGGAAGATTTAAGTTGGGTATTAGGAAAAATTTCTTTGCTGAAAGAGTGGTCAGGCATTGGAAGAGGCTGCCCAGAGAGGTGGTGGAGTCGCCATCCCTGAAGGTGTTCAAACAATGTGTAGACATGGCAGTTCAGGGCATGGTTTAGCAGACATGGTAGTGTTGGGCTGATGGTTCAACCTGATGATCCTAGAGGTCTTTTCCAATCTTATTGATTCTATGGTTCTATGATCCTATTTGCTAAAACCCTCAACCAACACCTTGCTTCTTGCTAGAGTTCCCTCCACCCGCCTCTTGCATCCGTAGGCACTGCCAATCACTACCTAATGACTAACTGAGGAGCTAAGAAGCTCTCAAGGCTTTCCATCTCATCCTCAAGGGATGTCCCTGTTTCTCCAGTCACCACTCATGCATCCTAAACACACCAGCTGAGGCAGCTCACCTTGGTGAGGGGAGGACCTCCCCAAGGCACCTCTGTGCTCTTTGAGGTCGGAGCGCTTGTGCAAGGCTGCAGGAGGAGTGCGTTTGGTGCCCAGCACTGTACTGCAGGTGGTTGGTCTGCAGTGGGCGGGGAACGAGACAGGGCTGCTCCCAGAAATGGCGTGGGAGGGGAGGTCCGGGGGTCAGGGAAAGCAGGGTGGACATTCAGGGTGATGGTGTTTCCCTTCCCAAGTCACCATTACACGTGACAGAGCCCTGCTTCCCTGGAAATGGCCGAGCATCTGCCTGCCGATGGGAAGCACTACACAGCTCACTTTGGGAGTCTCTGTGGTGCCATTGGCCAGCGTATTTGGCTGTTAACTGAAAGGCTGGTGGCTTGATCCCACCCAGGGACAGATTCATCCTTCCCTGCCCATGGCAGGGGTTTGGAACTAGGTGATCTTTAAGGTCCCTTCCAACCCAAACCATTCTCTGGCTCTATCAAAAGAGGAGGTTATTCAGTCCCCTCAGCAAAGGCCGAGGAAGCAAAGCAACCTGAGGCACATTCCTTATTCTGACCCTTGATTTTTTATGACTTTCCAATGCTCTCCCCCATCCCGCTCAGGGGGAGTGAGCGAGCACCTGGGTGGGGGCTTAGCTGCCAGCTGGGGTCAACATGCCATGTAATTTGTCTTGTTTCTACGTTTAGTAAATCCAGCAGCAGTACTATGCTCTCCAATAATTTCTTCTTCTTCTTGATGACAGTAAACTTTATTTCTTTAATGTTATGCCTCCCATACATTCTTCCTTGACAAGACAGTTGTTTCTCCGTATTATGTTCTGGCATGAAGTTTTTAGAACAGCACTTTTTCTCTCCATTCCAACTGTCACCATTTAATGGCAACACAATTACTCGCCACGGGGAGGAATGAGAGCCTCATTCAGGCTGGAAGGCACCTTCCTAGATATCTGTAGGAAACATCCTGCTCGAAGCAGGATCACACCAGCTTTCTCATGGTTTCATCCAGATGGGTCTCTGAAACTTCCAGGGATGGAGGCAGCGCACACTCTCTGGGAAATGGCTTCCCGTGTCTGACTGTCCTCACATTGCAGCAGTTTCTCCCTATATTGAGCCTGAGCCGCTCGTGTTTCAGCTCGTTGCCTCCTGTGCTCCTGCCTTGCACCACAGTGTCTTCTTGGAAGCCTCACCACAGGCGATGCAAGCCTAGTACATCCTCCCCGCAAAGCCTCCATGCTCCAGGGTGTACAAGCGCTGCTCCTTTGGCCTCTCCTAAGAGGACAAGTGCTCCAGCCGTGGCCACCTCTGTGGCCCTCCAATGAACTTCTGTGTCCCTCCAGCTCGCCCATGTCTCTCTGACACTGTGTAGAACCAAAACCTGGGCAAGTCCTCTGGGTGTGGTGTAACAAGCGCTGAGCAGAGGGAGATAATCACTTCCCCTGGCCGTGCTAGCGCTCCTACAGGCCAGGGTGCTGTTGGCCACCTTTGCTGATGGCTCATCTCTTGCCTAATGGAACCCAAAGCCCTGCAGACCCTTCCCTGCAGAGCTACTACCCGCCGAGGCAGTCCCTGGCCTGTGACACTGTCGAGTCTACATCCTCTTTAGGAGCAGGACTTTGGTTGAATCTTTCCTGGATATCATGATTTTGGTGACAAAGAGGATGGCGACAGACAAGCCAACCTGAGTAAATCCAGTCACCTTCTCCTTCAGACAGCCAGAAATGGGATCTGAGTGAACACGGTCTGGGGCACGGCCTTTCCCTCCTCTGCACATCCTTTGGGCACTGGTGACAGGTGCATGCGACGCTGGCATTTTCCATAGGCTCAGGGAGCTCCCACAGACTCCACAGCCACTGGAAGACAATGGGGAGTGGCTTCCCTGGGACACTGGCCTGCTCACTCAGCTCCCCGCGATGCTGCCCCTCCTGTCCCATGGGCTGGGAGGGATTGCGTTTGCTCAAGTGACCCCTGGCTTGATCCCATCCCCCGCTGCCTGATCTCCTCCAGAGTCCTGCCCTGAGTCCCAGAGGCCGGGAGACCTGGCTGGGGAAGGCTGAGGCAAAGAGGGCACAGAGAATCTCACATCTCTCTACCCCTGCCCTTACTAAATCCAGCAGTGCCCACACAGTGTCTTTGCTTCTCCTTTAACTGTTCCTGAAGTAGGAAACACTCCTTACGGTGCCCTTGAGTTGCCTTTCGAGTTCAGACTGAGTTTGGAACTGGACCCTTGCTGAGTTTGGAAGGTGCTGCCCTTGAAGACGAGCTGTGCTGAGCTCTGCAACCATGTCACAGCTCTGGCTCTTCAATGGAACACCACATGCCCGTTTGGAGAAAGGAGATCCTTCCCTGTCACCTTCCTGCTGTCCTGTTTAACGATGGGGCAATATAAGTGATTGTCGTGCCCAAATCGTTTCCTCACAGGAGAAATAACAGTGCTGGAAAGCCGTGTCTCCCCCCAGCTGAGGGGGGGAGCATCAGGGATTCCTGCAGGCTGTTTCACAGCAGGTTCCCCCGGAGCCCCAGGGACACCTGGAGGGAGCCCCGAGGGGCAGAGAAAGGGCTGCCTTGGGCTGTTCCTCTGCTGCCGAGCTGGGCTGGGCTCCTGGCGTGGAGGGAGCTGCTGGCAATGAGGCAGCGCTGCCGAGAGACAGCTCTGCCCAGGAGCAGCTCCTCTGCCAAGCGCAGCAGGGCTGAGGGCAGACATGATAAATGAGAGAGGTTGAAGTCAGTCTGCAGAGGGAGGATGGCTGAGCGCTGACTGGGGGAGAAATCTTCACAGTATTTGAAACATTAAGTCTCTGGTTGTTGGCCAGTGAAGATTCAGTTGCTGGAGGGATCTCCTGAAGTTGGCACCTCCCACAGCTTTTAGGGTCTTTCAGGAGGACTCTCACAGTTTGTCTAGTGCAGAGGAGGTGTCATACTGCGGAGCTGGGTATCCCTGCTGCACCAGCCGAGGGACGGGGCAAGCCAGCCCCCTCCTCCCTTCTGCCAGGGATGGCTGCAGTGGGATGAAGGTGGGTGCGCACCCAGGGCTGCCCAGGGCTGTCCTTCAGGGCAGGGTCCCTGCACCCCAGGGGACTCTGTGCTGGGGCAGGGACTCTGCTCCATCCCCGGGTCAGCGCTCAGCCTGCCCGGGGAGCTCCCCATGGGGCCGTGGGGACAGGCTGTGGGTGGAAGGAGCGGTGCTCGGCGGGGCAGGGCAGGGTTGTGCTGCTGCTGAGAGGGTGCTGTGTGTGACGGGACAAGGTGGGGATTGATGTATAGAGAAGGAGCTTTCCAGGGTCTGTTTTCAATTTCCTACTTGGGGAAGGGTGAGATGATGGGGAGATGGGAGAAATAGAATAGGAGCTGTAATGTTTGAACAACTACTGAGTCTCCTGAGCTGTGACTCTGAGTGACCAGCATGTCTGCTGGGAGCCTCCTGAAGTGCCTTCAGCCACTCCTCTGCCTTTGGACTGCACCAGCATCACCTCTGCTGGCCCCACCAGGGTTGTTCTGAGCTGCCCTTTCCCACCTGCAAAGAGGAAGATGTGCCCAGGCAGTGCCCTGCAAACAGGCAGGTTTCTGTAGGGCCAAGGTGAGTGCACAGAGGTTGGGATGGGCCTGTGAGTGCTGACAGGGAGAAGACATGGCACAGACAAACACCTCTGAGGAGGAAAATGTCCAGACAGCAGGGGTATGATCAGGGAATGAGAGGAAATTAAAATGAGAAATGCTGTGGGAAGGAGGGCAATGTTGATGTCTGGGAGCTGGCGTGCACAGCTGGGTGAGGGTAACGCTTCCCTGAGCGCTCGGCTGTCTCTCCACTGCCTCTCTGAGCCAGACCATCACTGCATTCGTCCTTGTTTCTGCACTACCTGTGATATTGTTCCTCTTATCTAGTTCTTGCTGTCAGGCTCTTCGGTGCATGGGAGTTGCAGCAGCCAAGTCAGGCCCTGATCTTATGATTCCTCCCAGGCAAGTGTCTCCATGGGAATGAAGTGCCCAAGCTCTTCTCTAACTGTGGGGCTGTGGGCAAAGCAGTCTGTGTGGCTGGGGAACGAGCTGTGTGCCCGTGACTGAGCTCTCTTCAACAGGACACTGGGGCATCTCCTTGGGGTGTCCTTCCAACCTCCAGCTTCAGGTCTCCTTGGCAAGATTTGGGTGCTGAGACCTTGCTCAGATACCTTAAGTAAGGTTGAGACATTTAGCGATCCCTCAGCTGTCAGCAGTGTCTGGTGTCTGTTCAGGGTAACATGGGAGTGCGATTGGTCTCTGACACCCAAAGGTGTCAGTGCAGGGCACTTGGGAATAAGCCCTTCCAGCAACCCTCACTTTGCCCTAAGCCGCAGTGAATCCCTTTGCCTCTTAGGCAGCTCTCACAGTCAATAACTCCATGTGCAGCAGAAATGCAGGAACTTCTGACTTCAGAAAAACAGACATGGCATGTGAAGAAAATTAATAAGCGTCCTTTCTTATACTCACTTTCCTTAGCACTGGAGTGGAGATGTGAACAAGCCCTTCTGCGATTGGCGTGGTTTTGTCTGACAAATGCTGAATATCCAGCCTGTTCCCCCGCCACATTCCCACGTACCCTGTGCAGCAGGGCAGGGATGACTCCTCGAGAGGCCACACACAGAGTTCTGGCTGCTCAGCCAGCACACAGTGAGGCTCAAGTCAGGGACCTGAATGAAACTTTCCCCAGAGGTATAAAAAGTTTTGCAAGACACCGTGGGAGGATCTAAAAGAAATGGCATAGTTTTTGCTCAGAGAAACCTGTCTTAACTTGTCTTTGTCTTTTCCTATAGGACCCACACCCAGAGGCAGCAGATGTCCAACAGCAGCTCCATCACCCTGTTCCTCCTCCTGGCGTTCACAGAGACGCGGGAGCTGCAGCTCCTGCACTTCTGGCTCTCCCTGGCCATCTACCTGGCTGCCCTCCTGGGCAACGGGCTCATCGTCACCGCCATCGCCTGCGACCACCGCCTCCACGCCCCCATGTACTTCTTCCTCCTCAACCTCTCCCTCCTCGACCTGGGCTCCATCTCCACCACTCTCCCCAAATCCATGGCCAATTCCCTCTGGGACACCAGGGGCATCTCCTACGTGGGATGTGCTGCACAGCTCTTTTTCTTTTTCTTTTTGATGTCAGCAGAATATTTTCTCCTCACGGTGATGGCCTACGACCGCTACGTGGCCATCTGCACACCCCTGCACTACGGGACCCTGCTGGGCAGCAGAGCTTGTGCCCACATGGCAGCAGCTGCCTGGGCCAGTGGGTTTCTCAATGCTCTGCTGCACACGGCCAGTACATTTTCACTGCCCCTCTGCCATGGCAATGCCCTGGGGCAGTTCTTCTGTGAAATCCCCCAGATCCTCAGGCTCTCCTGCTCAGACACCTACCTCAGGGAAGTCGGGATTCTTGTCGTTAGTGCCTGTTTAGTGTTTGGCTGTTTTGTTTTCATCCTTTTCTCCTATGTGCAGATCTTCAGGGCCGTGCTGAGGCTCCCCTCTGAGCAGGGACGGCACAAAGCCTTTTCCACGTGCCTCCCTCACCTGGCTGTGGTCTCCCTGTTTATCAGCACTGCCATGTTTGCCTACCTGAAGCCCCCCTCCATCTCCTCCCCATCCCTGGACCTGGTGGTGGCAGTGCTGTACTCGGTGGTGCCTCCAGCAGTGAACCCCCTCATCTACAGCATGAGGAACCAGGAGCTCAAGGATGCCGTGGGGAAACTGATCACTGGATGTTTTTCAGGTGCAAGAAACTGCTTGTTGCCTTCTCCACAGCACTCAGAATGGAACTCATGACAAGCCTATTTTACCTTGAAATATTTCAGGGTGTGTGCAAGTGCACAATAAAGTTTTATTATCTATCCCACTTCTAATTCACTGTCTACTGTTGAATTTGACCCAGAGATTGTGTAAATGAGGAACTGTGCTCTCTGTGTATTTAAAGAGAAAAAAAAGGACCCTGCATCAACTTTTTTGTGCAAGACCCTTCCTCTGAGACCTCTATGAAGCTGCAGGGGCCGTGCCTGTGGACGTAGGTGGGGGGAAAAGAGTCCCGGCACAGCAGCACTGCCAGGGAGCAGCAGCTCTTGGTCTTTTCAGAGCTGCTCTCTTCCCACGTCCACACTCTCCTCCTGAGCTGCTGAGCGGGTGTAAGGCCTGAGTGCTCTTGGAGATTGGTCACGGTCCTGCTGTGTTCTAGTGCTGTGCGTTCAGGAAGGCACATAACACCACAACACCGTTTCCATCAGGAAAGGGCATCTCCTGAGTGCAGTACCTGAAGGCTTATGTCTTCTTCCAGAGTTGCTCTCAAGAGCAGGCCCAAGAATGCTCTCAAGAGCATGCCCAAGGAATCGGTTCATTGTTTTGCTTGCTCTCCATGGGCTCAGTGTGATGAGGTCATGGTCCCAGTAGGGCCTTCAAGGGACTGAGGGCTGGTTCAGGTGCTGCTTGTTGGTGGCCAGCACCCATGCAGGTGGTGAATGGTCTCTGACTGACCCTCCTGGGGCTCTGGAGCATGTGACAGGGCTGATGGCAGGTGAATGCTTTTCTGGAGGGACTTGGGAGCTGCCAGGAGAGCAGAGGGGATGTGCAGGGAGGGACAGCGTGTGCCAGGGAGTTGGCAGTGAATGGACCCCACTGAGCACCAGCCTCTCCAGCACGGTGTCGCCCAGAAACAACACTCTAGATCTGGGTGTGAAGTGGCAAACAGGAGCTCAGCAAGCCCAGGGGACACAGCAGGCACAGGGAAAGGAGTCTGGTGGGTGATTTGTCTTACCCCCAGTGAACCACAGCCCACTTTCTCTGCAGCGCAGCACTGCCAGCTCGGGGGCTGTGGGGAGCATGGGGGCAGGGTGCAGGAATGGGCGGCCTGGCCAGCACAGGTGTGCTTAGCTGGGAAAAGGCATCTTGTGGGGAGACGGGATGTGCTGGGAGAGGAGCAGGGCACTGTGTGTGTGCCCGTGAGGCACGGACAGAGACATCCTTTGGTGCAGGTGCCCGGTTGGGGCAGGCTGCCCTGTCCCTGGGGCAGCAGGAGCTGCCTGAGGAGCCCCTGGGCCAATTCCCTCCTGTCGTGCTGGGGAGCAAGTTTGGCACGAGGGGCTGCAGAGTGCCTGGGCTGGATGAAGGTTTGTTGCCCTGATGTACTGGACCATTTCTTCTGTGGTTTTTGCCCCAGTGCTGGCACTCTCCTGCAGTGAAACCATGACACTCCTGCTCTCTGCTTTCAGAACCTGGGTTTTAGATGCAGTGCTCCCCTTCCTGCTCACACTGGCATCCCTTGTGTGCACCAGTGCTGCCACCCTGGGGCAGCCCTCCTGCCCGGCTGGGCACGCAGGCGGCCTTCTCCGCCTGCTCCTCTCACCTCGCTAGTGCCACTCTTTTCTACAGCCTCTCTCATCGTTGTCTAAGTGATGCCCAGAACAGCCCCCCGAGACAGTCTGACGATGCCCTTTTCCAACACCATCCCCGCCCCTGCTCAATCCTCTCACCTACAGCCTGTGGGGCAGAAAGGATGGGGGCAGGGACACACTTGACAGCTTGTTGACAGCTGGACTGAAGAAGTGGAGTATGTGGTGGGTGGGAAGTTGGCTGACTGATGAGGGTCAAATATCATCCATGGTACAAAGTCCTCCTGGCAGACACTTACTGGTTGCTTCCCTCAGTGACCAGCCCTCGACCCCCATGTGGAACCTTTTTAGTATCCCTCTGTATGATGGGACAAAACACATTTTCAACTCCTTGGGGATGATGCCAAGTTACAGGAAGACCTTGATCCATCTCACATAGTCAACTCTAGTGTGATCGACACTGTTCTAGCCACGAGTATGTAGCACAGCAGTATATGGGCTGTTATTGGAGAAGCTGACTCCATCTGAGCGACACCCAGCACAATGGTGTTCAGGGGTCTTTCCAACCCCAGTAATACTCACATTCAATGACTGTCTTGTCATTGGAGAGCTGTTTGAAGACAGAAGAGACAGAGGAAGAAGAAAAAACCGCGGGGCAGAAGTAGAGATATAAATGGCACCAGTATAAATACAGCAGTTCCTCTGAGGAACCTTTTTCCACTCAAAGTATTGGTAGGAAATCCCTCTGATAAATTTGATGAACCAAGCTTACTTTTATCTGCTCAGGTCCTGGGCTACAGGGCCACAAGGAGGGTGAGCGTTGGGTACGTCTTGTGTGGTCAGTTGTGTCTCGGGAACTCCCAATCCAGGAGGAAGCCAAAGGCTGTGAAGGGGGCTGGGAGGTCACTTGTGCCTCTGGAGGTGACAGGCCAAGAGCAGGACCGTGGCTGGGAAAGGGACTGTGAGGTCACTTCTTTCTGAAAGAGCCGGTGGGTCAGCCCTTGACCCATGGCTGGGGTAGGGGCTTGTAAGCTGACACCTGCCAGCGTCTCCGAGAGGCCGGCAGGAGGCACCTGGCTGGCACAGCGACCGTGAGATCCCCTCTGCCGAAGGAGCCGGGCTCACTGCACGAAGGGGGCTTCTGTTCTGGGTGTCGTGTCTCTGCTGCCCGGGGGCCTGATGGGGCAGCAGCAGGCACGCAGCTTGGCCGTGTCTATGGAGAAGCTGAAGGGCGGCAGCCTGCGGGGATGACGGTGAGGTTACTTCTGGTGCTCAGGGGAAAGGCCACGGGAAGGCTGCCGCGCTGGGACGCCTGCTTGAAGGGTGGTTTCCCAGTGGTGGAGCTTTCCTTGGAGGGAGGGAAGAGCAGGAGAGAGCAGCACTGCCACACAGGGCAGCCTGGGAGGTGGGGAGTGGCCATGACGAGGAAGAGATGTCCCTCAAAGGGTCGTGCTGTGGTACATGAAGCCCTCCCGAGGGAGGATGGGATCAGTCCGTCTCTGTTTCACAGAACAGAGCGTGAGGACAGACAGACGTCAGTGACTGTATGGCAATGGCAGGTGAGAGCAAGGTGGGAAGCGAGGGGGGTGTCTCCAGCGTGCAGGGACGAAGCATCGGCTGTGGGACAGCACAGGACAAGCTCTGGTAGAGATGGCAAAGAGCACTGGCAAGGCTGGGAGCTGCCAGGAGAACCCAAGGCTTTGTCCCCGTGGCTCTGGCAAGTGTCTCTGCCAGCAAGGCCTATGAGGAGACACGTTGTCCTCAGGCACGGGGGCCTCCTCGCCTCCTCGCACACCCCAGTGAGGCTGGGCGCTGCCATACCCTTGTCCTTCACTCACCATCACAGACCCCACAGCCCCCTGCCCCAGGAAGGGCCCTGAGCGCTGTGTGAGGGACAGGATCTGCCTTCCCCGGGGCTGGGGCTCAGAGCTTGGCCTTTCTGCTTCATGAGGCAAAGCCAGGGTTTCCCCAGCATCCGAGCTGCCGGCACATTACCTTGGCCTCCCTGGAGTCACGGCTTCCAGTTATCTGCCCTAACGAGTCCCTGGGGAGCCTTTCTCAGCAATGGCCCTCCTCAGAGGGACTCAGTCCTACTTCAAGACACTTCAGGGTTTTTTCCTGACTTTAACTTAAGGAAAGGTTTGCGCAATCTCCTCTCAGTCCCAAGGTTGAAGGACTCGGCACCAAAGACGCGATGGGGCTCATTAAAAGAAAGCAAGCCCAAACGAGCTCTATTTCTTCCTCTAATTTACTTCAAGTCTTGTACAGTTAATTAGAGAAGTTTCCTGGTGACTTATGGAGAAAGGTTTCAAGGAGCTTCTAATAAAAAGGGCTTTTTATTTTAAAGGGTGTAGATTAATATTTTTCAGTTTAGAGAAGAGGCGATGGCAGCACTCTCCAATAGATACTGACCCAGGGTCTCTCCTAGGGAGACCTGGACTGGTCAGAGAAGCTGTCCCTTCAGGTCTGACACAGTAAGGACAACCTCCCACCGCACCTCCCCAGCCCCAGCATGTCTCTCATCAGGCACCTGGGTCTTGTGCTGCTTTTCCTTACATCAGACTGCTCCACTGGTCTCTGCAGCTGGGTGTTGCAGCTCCTTCATACCAGCTCCCACCTGCTTTCCTTTGAGAACTGGCCGCACACAGGCAAAGGGGGATGGTTGTTATTTTTTGAACAAACAAAGTAAAACCGATAAGGTTCACCATTGAAGTAAAACCCACCCCTCAATTGTATGCCAAGTACAAGCTGCCACAAATGAGGTTCACCTTCCACAAGGCAAAATCATGCAGGAAATGTTTTTGACAGAAAAGATATGATAAAAAAACACAGTTAAAGAGTTGGGTAAAGACACATTTAGACGGACTATGGAACAAGAGGCAGCCTTTAACTCCCTTCTGCTCAAAGCAGCAACTGTGTATTTGAGAGGTGCCGAATGAGCAAAGAGTGAGGGGAAGGGAAATCTGGAGAGCAATTGCAAGCGTTTCTGTGCAGATGGGCTGCTGGAAAGGTGACGTCAGACGTGGTCAGTTTAGGTAGGACAGGTGGGAATGCGTGAAAGATGAGGGAGATGAAATGCACAGCCTAATAGACAGAGCACTGACAATGCAAGTCTAGTGGAAGGTCAATAGCTCTGCTCTTGCTATTATTGCACATCCTGAAAACTCCTCATTTCGAGAAACCATGGGGAAACACTGACATTTCATTGCAAGTATTCAGTCATTTCAGCTGAGGACGTCGTGCTCATCCTTTGAAACACGTGTCAGAAATTCTCTGGTTTCCAGGCAGCGCTCCGCTGTCTGACTGTGAGTGTCCAGCGCTGCCTCTGGAGGAGCCAGTGTCTCTGCAGCCCATGCCTGGCACTGGCAGCTGTCACAGGGGACCTGCTGGAGACGAGAGGCCCTCGGAAGTGGCAGCTGGAGCCTGGGCAGAGGGTCCCAGGGCACCTACACTGGCACCACGTGCCCGTGTCCCTGTAACTGCATCCCAGCCCAATCCTGGGATCACTTGCCTTTGCAAACAAAGGCAGTACACGAAATCCCCCCACGGATCAGGATATTAAAACAAGACAGAACAAAGCAAGGAGGATAGCAACATCAGAAGTGTTTGAAGCTTCAAGTTGCAAGAGGACACTTCCTCCTCTCTACATCTTTCATTTTATTTCCTTGTTGCTTCATTTTTTTTTTAATGTTCTCAACATTTCCATCATACCTACCGCATTAAGAAAGATAATTTTGTGTCTTGCACGTTGATTTAGTGCGTTCCCTATGGTTGACTCCCCCTTGGGCGATCTCTCACTTTGTGGGGCTCCAGGCAGTGACACGGTCCATGTGGCACGTGTTGCGGGCGCTGCAGGCAGCTCCACATTCCTCTCCTGGAGGATGCCTCTGCCCTGCCGCGCGCTGGGACGGCGCAGTATGGCAGCGTCTCGGTGAGCATTCACTGCCTCCGCTGTCAATTGACATCAAGGGATGTGTCCTAAACCCAACCCTTGATCTCTAACAGCCACCAAGGTGACGATGAGCTTTCTGCTCAGGCCCTTTGGGGGGAAATTCCTGGGCCTGTTGTTGACATCAGCTTTGGAAGAACAGCCAAATCTTGAGGTCCTGCCTGATGGAGGCATCATTTTCTTACAGAGATGCTGTGAGAGTGTCAGCTCTGAAAAGGCGTTACAAAAAACATCAATACAGGTTTGAGGTAATAGACAGGGATAGGTTCATTTATAAGGAGGGTAAGATGAATACAATCGATTATGTAGGAACGTAACAACAATAAATAATAGAACAGGTAGAGCTAAAAAAAAAATAAATCAGTAAACAAAGTAAAGGTCTTCATTGGGATACACTAAATGTCATTTTTTGAGAGTGATGGAAAGTTTATTGATATTGACAAATATCCATGAAATCACTTCCTTAATGGGCTGCTTGAGCTCCTGGTTCCTCATGCTGTAGATGAGGGGGTTCACTGCTGGAGGCACCACCGAGTACAGCACTGCCACCACCAGGTCCAGGGATGGGGAGGAGATGGAGGGGGGCTTCAGGTAGGCAAACATGGCAGTGCTGATAAACAGGGAGACCACGGCCAGGTGAGGGAGGCACGTGGAAAAGGCTTTGTGCCGTCCCTGCTCAGAGGGGAGCCTCAGCACAGCCCTGAAGATCTGCACATAGGAGAAAAGGATGAAAACAAAACACCCAAAGGCTAAACAGGCACTAACGACAAGAATCCCGACTTCCCTGAGGTAGGTGTCTGAGCAGGAGAGCTTGAGGATCTGGGGGATTTCACAGAAGAACTGCCCCAGGGCATTGCCATGGCAGAGGGGCAGTGAAAATGTACTGGCCGTGTGCAGCAGAGCATTGAGAAACCCACCGGCCCAGGCAGCTGCTGCCATGTGGGCACAAGCTCTGCTGCCCAGCAGGGTCCCGTAGTGCAGGGGTGTGCAGATGGCCACGTAGCGGTCGTAGGCCATCACCGTGAGGAGACAATACTCTGCTACTAAGAAGAAGGCAAAGAAAAAGAGCTGTGCAGCACATCCCACGTAGGAGATGTCCCTGGTGTCCCAGAGGGAATTGGCCATGGATTTGGGGAGAGTGGTGGAGATGGAGCCCAGGTCGAGGAGGGAGAGGTTGAGGAGGAAGAAGTACATGGGGGCGTGGAGGCGGTGGTCGCAGGCGATGGCGGTGATGATGAGCCCGTTGCCCAGGAGGGCAGCCAGGTAGATGGCCAGGGAGAGCCAGAAGTGCAGGAGCTGCAGCTCCCGCGTCTCTGTGAACGCCAGGAGGAGGAAGTGGGTGATGGAGCTGCTGTTGGACATCTGCTGCCTCTGGGCGTGGAGCACTGAACAGGGAGGTAAAGGAAGTGAGAAGTTAGGACAGATTTCTTTGAGAAAAAACCTGTTGCGTTTCTTACAGAAACGCCCCCAACTGCCTTTCACTTTTCAGGGAGACCTTTAGTGAGCTCAGGTTGGTGCTGGCGGAGGGAGAGTGCCCCAGGGAGCAGGAGGCTCTGCTGTGGGCTCTGCAGGAGTCATCCCAGCCCTACAGCAACAGGTAAATAGGAACGGGGGGTGATCTCAGTATAAATTGACTCCTGATATCAAATAGCTTTTCAGCGTTGTCGCTCCCAACTCACCTGAGTGCAGAGCAGAGCTGAGAGGATTGTGTTTTGTGTCTTCTGTTGCAGTTGCCCCACCACAGCTGAGGGGTGCTTTAGGTGCAGAAACCCCTGGCATTTCTGCTGCACTGCAGGTGAAATCTCGTGGGTCCCAAGAGGCAAAGGGACTGTCCCTTAGTGCAGATCTCCAAACCCCTCCAAACCCCATTGTACCTGAGGAGATCTCAGCTCTGCCCTCCCAGCCAGGGACACAGAGGGCTCATTACAGCTGCCCACTCACAGCCACCCAGCAGCATTTCCATGGCTGTAGCCGCGAGGCACCTTCCCCATGGGGCTCTCGCATGACACAGAGATGCCCTGGGAGAGCTTTGCCCTGCTGGGGGGCATCCTGCAGCCCAGCAGCACCTCCCAAGGAAACACTCCCATTGCCTACATTTGTTACACCCTGAGAGAGGGTGAGATTATTGCCAGCCTCACACACTGCAGTACCCAGAGCCCCAAAGTTTAACAAGCTGGGAGTTGGATGTTTTTCCTCCATGGACATACGTGCATGACAGTACTTGCAGCCTTGGTGTCTGTGCTGCACTCGAATCCCCACCCCCGCCACCACTGACTGTAACAGTAAGAACAAGGACGACAGCGAGAAGAGGAGAACATGCCAAAGTACCCTGCCAAGGGAGGCAGGAGAGGGACACCCAGTCAGACACACTCGTTGGTGGTGAGGCTGCTGGAAGGGCAACTCCTGGCCATGTCCCCAGTGAGTGAAAAGAGCAGGGGGTTGCTCCAGGGAAAGCATCTGCACTGCAGGGGATGGCAGGGAGACGCCTGAGTCCCTCCTCCCACAGCATTGCTGGGAGCATCTTTCTTCCTCCCTGACCATGCCTCTGCTGCATGGAGCTCTTGGCCAGGACCTCTTTCTCTGTCCCCACGTCTCCTCCCTCTCCCTGCTCACAGAGCCCATCCCACACCCGCTGTGTGCTCAGCTCTGCCCTGCACACACCTCCTGGCAGCAGGGCCCTGCCCAGGGACAGCTCTGTGCGCGCAGGGGCTAAGGAGCAGCTCAGACAAGTCCTGACGAGAGCTGGGGTCTCCGTGCCTACCCCAGAGCACAGAAATACATTCCCATCTCCCACAGCCCACCCAGACAACCAAGAAGAGAAAACGAAAAGCACAGACTTCTTTCACACCCTTTCAGGTAATGCACTACCTTGACATCCATCTTTAAAATAACCCTCTGCAAACGTGCACAGAGTCTGAGCAGCCTGACCCACGCTGCACCCTCTGGACAGCAGAAGGAGCCTGCCCTGCCAGGGTCACTCCTTTCTCCCATAGCTTGTCCCCACAGCGCTGTGGGGAGCTCCCTGAGCAGGCAGAGTCCCTGCCCCAGCACACAGACCCCTGGGGCGCAGGGACCCTGCTCGCAAGGACAGCCTTATGCACCCCATGATGCACACACAGCTGCAAAACCCTGCAGCCATCCCTGGGCGAAGGCAGCCGCCGTGCCCTGTCCTTCTGATGGTGCAGCAGGGAAGTGCTGCTCCTCATCACATCCTCCTCCTCCTCTGTGCAAGGGCAACTGTGAGAGTCCTTCTCAAGGATCACCTCTGCTGTGGGATGGAGCAGCTGTTGGATATCCCTCCAGGAACACCAGCTGCATTCTCCTGAAGCCAGAGACTTACCATGTAGAGGGCTGGGAAGATTTCTCACACAGTGATCTCTCAGCCTCATCCCACCCCAGGCTGCCTTTCCCCTCTCCCTGCCCGGCTCCTCTGCCCTCGGTGCCTGCAGGCAGTGCCCTCAGCCCTGCTGCGCTTGGCAGAGGAGCTGCTCCTGGGCAGAGCTGTCTCTCGGCAGCGCTGCCTCATTGCCAGCAGCTCCCTCCACGCCAGGAGCCCAGCCCAGCTCGGCAGCAGAGGAACAGCCCAAGGCAGCCCTTTCTCTGCCCCTCGGGGCTCCCTCCAGGTGTCCCTGGGGCTCCGGGGGAACCTGCTGTGAAACAGCCTGCAGGAATCCCTGATGCTCCCCCCCTCAGCTGGGGGGAGACACGGCTTTCCAGCACTGTTATTTCTCCTGTGAGGAAACGATTTGGGCACGACAATCACTTATATTGCCCCATCGTTAAACAGGACAGCAGGAAGGTGACAGGGAAGGATCTCCTTTCTCCAAACGGGCATGTGGTGTTCCATTGAAGAGCCAGAGCTGTGACATGGTTGCAGAGCTCAGCACAGCTCGTCTTCAAGGGCAGCACCTTCCAAACTCAGCAAGGGTCCAGTTCCAAACTCACTCGTCCTTTAGGAAGCTCCTCTGAGACCAATAGGCTGGATCAGAAGCAAAGGCTTTGCTGTGCCCTGGATTCCTAGGGTCACTCACGCCTGTGCTGTCGCTGTTCACAGAAGTCACACACCTCCTTCCCGCATCCTTCTCTCCCTGCCTATTAACATTACAATTGCAGCGTCAAACTACCAGCAATCAGGCTTTCACTAATAACTCATGGTCTAGTCTGGGTTTAAACCAAGTTCATCCGCAAGGCACAGCTTCATCTCCTAAGCACACTACAGAAGATGCTGAGGTGGGAAGGCTTGTAGCTGTGGCTCATCTAGCCTAACCCACAGCCCAGGAGTTAATGACGTATGCCGCACTTTAGCTTTCGTCGTGCAGAACAATCCCTAGAGTCACACAGATGCAGCCTGCTTGATTTCTGGGTGCAACAAGCCCTCAAATACCAGATGTGTGGTTTCCTAAGCACAACTCTGTTGGACCGGTCAGCTCCAAAACTTAAAAAGCTCAACTCACCCCAAAAATGTTAACTTGCGCCCCTCTCCTGGTTTGGAATATCCACACAGCGAAGCACCACGGAAGCCTTGTTCACCAGACGGTTGCCGGACAAACCCCGTTGTGACACAGAGCAGCAAGTCAACAGGAGCACAGGCTGCACAAAGTCAGTGCTTGGCAGCAACCTCATCCAGAGCAGGAACTCCACTGGCAGAAAACCTCTTCAGCTTCCGCTGGACTTAGGAAGGGACTTCCTCAAGCCTCTTTCCTCCACGGCTACCCCAGCAAGCAGCAGTGGGGCAGCAGTGGGGCAGCAGTGGGGCAGCGCTGCCCGGCTCCCCTCCTGCACCACTGACAAGCAACACAGCAGGCACGGTGCAAAAATCAGCCTCCACCAATGGCCCCGAGCGATCCACATCAGAGATTCAAAAGAAGGAACGGCGCAACGAAACCACCAACAGAAACACACTGGTTACTACCAGGGCGGAGCAGCCGGCATGGTGTGTGCTATCCTAAAGCACTCTGAGCATGAGGGACACAGTTTCCCCTCAAACACAGCAAGTGAAATCCACCTGAGGTGGCACCCCAGCGCCTCTCAAGGGAGGCCAGCCGTGCGGCCGTGTAGCCGAAACAACCAGCCAGAGAGCGCAGCGTGACCACAGCAGTGCCCAGCGCCTTACGAGACGCACTGCTGGCGCTGCTGCAGGGACAGGGCTTGTGTCCACCGGAACAGAGGCTGCTGTCAGCCCAGCGGCAGCCGCCAAACCCAAAAGAACCCTTACACCTGGTAGCATTGCCCCAGTCCAGGAACAAACCCTAAATCCAGAGGCGCCCCACACCTGGCTGCACCCACCAGACCTAGCAGCAGGCACCAGACACAGCAACGCCCCCAAATCCTCAAGTTTCCCCCAAAATTGGCAGCAACCAGCAGACCCAGGCACACCCCCCAAAACCTGTCGGCGACCTCCAAACCCACAAACACCCCCAGACCCAGGGGCACACCTTAAACCTGCCAAGAGTCCCCCAAGCCCACAAGGAACCGCCAAATGCAGAAACAGCCCCAAACCGGGCACCTTTCCCCACACCAGGCAGCACCCCCGAAACCTTGCGGCACTGCCGGCCCCAGCGGGGTGCAGCCGCCCCAAGCCTGGTGGGGGGAGGCCGGGCCGTGGCAGGGCGGCGGGTGAACAGAGTAGGCCTCCGTGCCATGGAAGCAGGTTCAGCAATGGCTGAAACACCGCTTTGGTTACAAATCCAAAACTCGGCACCGTATGGGCTGCGAGGAAGAAAATTAACTCCATCCCAGCCCAAACCAGAACAGACGCTGTCTCCGTTACGGCTTGATAGCAGCTTTCTGCCGCTCTGTCGTTTATTGACACCATGGGCATCCACACCCCTGCTTGCCCCGATAGGAAGTTTGGCCCCAAACTGCTGAATCCCTGGTTTTGCTGCTGTTACAACGCGCACAATTGTGCTACTGACCTCTATTTATTGCTGTGCCATTCTGCTGAAATTTACGCTTGACCCCTGAAGCTGTTGCTCAGGAGTGTGTTACAGAATCATAGAAACACAGAATGTTCTGAGTTGGAAGGGACCCACAAGGATCATCAAGTCCGGGATCATCCTGTCCCTGCACAGGACAACCCCAAATTCACACCACGTCTCTGAGGGGGTTGGCCAAGTGCTTCTTGAACATCGCCAGGCTTGGCGCCATGACTGCCTCATGACAGAACCCCCGGGTCCCTCCCCACAGAGCTGCTCTCCGGCCTCTCATTCCCCAGGCTGTCTGTACATCCAGGCTTGCCATGCCCCAGGTGCAAAACCCAGCACTTGGCCTTGTTGAACTTCAAATGGTTGGTGGTTGCCCAGCTCTCCAGTCTGTCCAGATCCCTCTGAAGGGCCTCTCTGCCCTCGGGAGTGTCAACAGCTCCTCCCAAGTTTGTCGTCAGCAAACTTAATTAGCGTTCCTTCAAGTCCTGCATCCAAGTCATTTACAAAGAGATTAAAGAGTACCGGCCCCAAGATGGATCCCTGTGGAACCCCGCTAGTGACTGGCCACCAGCCCCATGTAACCCCACTGACGAGAACCCTTTGAGCCCGACCCCCCAGCCAATTGTACCCCAGTACCAACCACTTCTGAAGCAGCTCGGACCCCTTCATATGCTGCCAATATCTCTTTTTCAGTTGGAGTATAGCGGGCTTCGGACCCTCTGTATCCCCGACTCCAAAACCCTAGGGGTCGACCTCGGGTCTCCCCTGGTGCTTTCTGCCAGAGGCTCCAGGTAGGGCCATTCTCCCCAGCTGCGGTGTAGAGCACATTTTTTACATCTTGTCCTGCCTGGACTGGCCCAAGAGCTACTGCATGGACTATTTCCCGTTTAATCTGTTCAAAGGCTTGTTGTTGTTCAGGGCCCCATTTGAAATCATTCTTTTTCCGGGTCACTTGATGGAGGGGGCTTACGATCAGGCTGTAGTGTGGAATATGCATTCTCCAAAAACCCACAACGCCCAAGAAAGCTTGTGTTTCCTTTTTGCTGGTTGGTGGAGACATGGCTGTTATTTTGTTGATCACATCCATGGGGATCTGACGACGACCATCTTGCCATTTGATTCCCAAGAACTGGATTTCTCGTGCAGGTCCCTTAACTTTACTTTGTTTTATGGCGAAACCAGCTTTCAGGAGGATTTGAACTATTTCCTTCCCTTTCTCAAAAACTTCTTCTGCTGTATTGCCCCACACAAAGATGTCATCAATGTATTGTAGGTGTTCGGGAGCTCCACCTTGTTCCAAAGCATTATGGATCAGCCCATGGCAAATGGTAGGGCTGTGTTTCCACCCCTGGGGCAGTCGATTCCAGGTGTACTGGACCCCCCTCCAAGTAAAAGCAAACTGTGGCCTGCACTCTGCTGCCAGAGGGATTGAGAAGGATGCATTAGCGATATCGATTGTGGCATACCACTTGGCTGCCTTGGACTCCAGTTCATATTGAAGTTCTAGCATGTCTGGCACAGCAGCACTCAACGGTGGAGTGACTTCATTCAGGCCACGATAGTCTACTGTTAGCCTCCACTCTCCATTAGACTTCCGGACTGGCCATATGGGACTGTTAAAGGGTGAGTGGGTTTCACTGATGACTCCTTGGCTCTCCAGTCGACGAATGAGCTCATGGATGGGGATCAGAGAGTCTCTGTTGCTGCGATATTGCCGTCGGTGCACTGTTGTGGTGGCGATCGGCACCTGTTGTTCTTTGACCTTCAGCAACCCCACAACAGAAGGGTCCTTCGAGAGGCCAGGCAAGGTAGACAGCTGTTTAGTTTCCGCCATCTCCAAGGCGGCTACACCAAAAGCCCACTTGTAACCTTTTGGGTCCTTGAAATACCCTCTCCTGAGATAGTCTATGCCAAGGATGCACGGAGCCTCGGGGCCAGTCACAATGGGGTGCTTCTGCCACTCATTGCCAGTGAGGCTCACTTCGGCCTCCAATACAGTTAGCTCTTGGGATCCCCCTGTCACTCCAGCAATGCTGATGGGTTCTGCCCCTATGTAGTTTGATGGCATTAAGGTGCACTGTGTGCCGGTTTCCACTAAAGCTTTATGCTCCTGTGGGTCAGATGTGCCAGGCCATCGGATCCACACAGTCCAGTAAACCCGGTTATCCCTCTCCTCCACCTGGCTGGAGGCAGGGCCCCCCTAGTCCTGATCTTAGTATTCATCACTCACTTCTGGTAGATATGAATCACGGGTGTCTCTGTTAAGGTCAGTCAGGCCATCAGCACTTCTGCTCCTCTGTCTGGAGAATTGCTTACGGGAAACTGGGGCAGCAGCTCTCCTGGAGAAACTCCCCTGAGTAATTGTTCTCCCTTGCAGCTCACGTACCCGTGCCTCTAAGGCTGAGGTAGGTTTTCCATCCCACTTCTTCATGTCCTCTCCGTGATCACGCAGGTAAAACCATAGGGTGCCCCGTCGTGTGTATCCCTTCTCTTGAGCCAAGGGACGATTACTCCTAATGGCTGAGATACTGGTCCGTACTGGTGCCCCGGGCTGCTCTGCCAGGCACGGTGAGATACAGCCCGTGGGAATCTGGAGAACGAGTGTACCCGTGAAGTCAGAGATGGCGCATTTGACTCATGAGCAAAAGCAAAAAAGGTGCATCGGTATTTCAAGCATTTAGCTTTAAGTACTGTACTGTGACACATATCGGCCATCGGTGGCTCACCCTCCACGCTAATCTTTCAGTCTCTTGGACCAGTACGTTCCCGAAGCAGCCCTCGAGAAGACAGGCTGTGTTTTACTTAAATCAAAACTAATTGATGCTTAATTAGTGAATCAGTTTCTTAACCCAGAAAGCCAAAAGGATAAAGAACTCTCCCTAAGCATCCTTCTCATCTCAGAGACAGGTGTTTTTGAAATATATTCACACAATATTTACATACTATAGACACAGCACAAAATGTGCTGCTTGCTTTTTTAAAATCCCAAAGTACTGACTTTGTTGCTTTCTTGGAAAATTGAATTTTCAAAAGGCTGGGTTGGCCAATAAATTAGGAAGAAGTAAAACCAAGGTCAAGGTTAACAGTATGGGCATGTAAAGAGAAAGAGGTTAAGCTGTGCGGCCTGTCAACGAAGGGGAGGAACACCTTTGGAAAACAGCTGAATTTGTGCTGGCTGAAGGCAGCGGATCCCATTAAGGCCCACGTGGAGTCTGACTCAGAAAGATCTTGTCGGAGCACGTCAGATGACACCGCGGGTGCCCAGGGCGTGGCCGTGGGGGCGTGGATGTGTTGTGAGGTCACAGACCCCGCTGTGCCACGCCGTGTTGTGCAGTGCTGTGCCGCAGGCACCGCTCCAGCAGTGCCAGCTGTGGCAGCAGCGGCAGCAGCATGGTGCAGGCGCGGGGGGCCGCGGCCCCCACCCACCTATTTATCCTGCTCCTGATGGCCCTGCAAGCCTGGCAGGTTGGGGCTGCTCCGTGGCGAGCGTGGGGATTAGGTAGGTGGGCAGGCAAGGTCCAGCCCCAACCCTGGCAGCGTGGCACAGCGCCCACGGCTGCTCGGGGTGACAGCGGGGCTGGGGTGGTGGTGGGGCAGGGCTGGGAGAGCAGCAGGGCCAGGCTCGGGCAGGTGAGTCGTGGGCAGGTCCACGGGCAGCTGGAGGCAGACGCTCCCCGGGGAGGCGCAGGGGTGCGTGGCCACTGCAGGGGCATTTTCCAGGTGAACGGTGGGGTCAGGAGCAGTGCCACGGGGTGAGAAGCTGCTGCTGGAGCTGGCCCTGTGCCGCCCTGCCCCAGGGCAGCCTTCCCCCAGCCTGCATGCTGGGGCCGGAGTGGCTCTGCAGAGGCCAGGCAATAGCCCGTGGGAGCGCTTCTCCTCCAGGCTGGTGACAGTCGTGCCGGGAGCCGTGGCTCTGCCGCTCCTGGCTGGGTCCTGGCTTTCAGCTTCAGGCACCTCTGTCCTTGGGAGATGCCCACTTGGGAAGGTGGGAGCATTCCTGCTCTAGCCCTGCAGTGCTCTCCTTGGGTGAACCCAGGTCCCCATGGGACACAGAGCCCCAGCCCACAGCCCGGGGCACGATGCTCTTGAGGGGAAGGGAGGGACGAGTGCCATGGAGCATGGCTGGAGGCGATGGATATCCAGCTTCCCGTCTGGGTTCCTGGGCTGACACGCTGGGATATCGCATGGGTACGTCATGGCTTTTGACTTCCTTGGAGAGCTGCCAGCTCAGAGCCCAGATGTGAGCGAGACATCTCTTGCAGGCGTGACAATATAGGCCGTGTGTGCCACGTGGTTACACGATCCCCTCATACGTTCTCCTCTTCAGTTCTGACAGTGAATATCCCAATGTGTGATGGGAACTTCTTGTGGGGGTTTGGTTGCAGGTGTGGGTACAGGGAGGGCGTTTCCAGCTTCTGGGCTGGATCCCGCGCTGGAGCTCCCCTGGCATCGCAGGGGTGAGTAGTCAGTCTTGACTGGCTGCACAGACTAAGCACTCTGTTTCAGTATTTTATCAGAGAGAAATTTAACTGGCTACTTTCTGTTAAGGTCCCCAAAGAGCAAAGTATGAAGCTGAAAGAGGCAAGTCTTCCCAGCGGTCATCAGAAGTCCTGAAGGAAATCCTGAAGGACCTGGACAAGGCAGCGCTTGGTGGGTATATATCACTCTTAAGCAGAAGACTTGGGAAGCTGAGGGTTTGATGCCTGTCTGGCCCAGCCGTAGCTACGCAGCAGGAAGGGATTGATCAGAGCCTCACTGCGGTGACTCTCAGTTTCACGCCTTGCAGGCGCTGGTGAGCCACAGAGTGGCCCAGAGCCTCTGCTGCCAGTTGTGGTTCAAGCTGAGCCCCAGGGAGAGCTGCTGCCCCAGTTATACCCCTAGCGGTCAGAGCTGGACTGGGCAGAGGTTGGTATCCAGCTGTCAGGGATGGGCAGCGCTCACGCCTTGAATGCGTGAGGGACTTGCCGAGGAGCTGATTCCTGACAAGCCGCGAGAGGGCCGGCACCCTGCCAGTCACCGGAGGGGAGAGTGCCCTTGGCCGGCAGAGAGGGTGCGCAGGCATCTTGGGGTGGCTGAGACCGGCAGGCTTTGCCTGTGCTGCAGGCAGCCCCTGGCCAGGATGGGAGCAGCCCCAGCTTCACAGCCGGTCCAGCCCCGCTGTTCTCCTTGATGGCCGAGGACTCTGAGTGACCCCCTGGAGTCAGGGACAGGTGGGAGCTGGGCGGGCAGCTTGAGGCGGGACGCCCACCTTGAAGGCAGCTAAAATGAGGGGCTGTGAATTCAGTCTCGCATGGTTTGGCTGTCTGTTTCCAGTTGTGTTTTAGATACCTTGGCTGTGGTTTTCCTCGTGTCTTGGGGGACTGTGGGCTCTTCACCGCCACCCGTGAAAGTGCCCAGAACATGGTTGCAAGAGCTTGCGGTTCAGCCCACCACGTGTGCCTGATAGCCTTACCGTGCGATGGAGTTGGCACGGTGGGACGTGCTTCTCAGAAGGGCTCTTTCCACGGCTGAACCTGCTACGGCATCTTCCTGCCCTCTCTGAAGGGAGTCATGTACCATCGTCCTGCCCTTTGCCCGAAATGCACTCAGTGGAATGTGAACAAGATCGCATGCAATCCCCTAGCCTTTCAGCAGGTTGGGATTTGCTGTCCGTTTACATCTAATTATGCCTAATTAAACTGACCCGCTTTCTTTCTAAAGAGATGGACCGTGAGACTGCGGAGAATGAGGCGCTTCAGGAAGGAGGCAGTCACGCGGTGCCAGTCTCTGATGACAGAAGAGGGGCAATTCAGTCAGTGGAGGTGCCAGGTAATTGCTGTCCTTTGGTCATCCAGGGCCACAGGTCAAAATCTCTGCGTGTCTGCAGGCTCTTCCCCGAGTTCTCGCTACTGCACACCATGTCAGCAGCCAAACTCTTAGTAGAGAGCAAGTGTTCTAAAGAAGGCAGGAGCAGCTCTGAGAGGGTGACTCCCATCTCTGGGGTGTGAAGGTTATTGCCGTCAGCGTGCCAGAGACACACTCGCTCCTAACCCTCTGCTGATGGCCTCGTGAGTGTTCCCAAAGGGTCAGAGCGAGCCCCCAGGCAGCAGCTCTAGCAAGCCTTGCAAAGCGGAGGTGGGTGAGCACAAAGGAAAGTGTGTGCAGACGTGAAGGATCACCAAGAAGGGGGAGCAAACCCGTGACACTGGGAAAACTGGATTATGGCCATGCCAGAGCGTAAGCAAAGCTGCGAGGAGAAAGAGAGGCTCCAGAGTGTGTTGATTTGCAACGACCTTGGGAGCTTCCTTTGCTTCTCCTGAAGCCAAGGAAATGTCGCAGCCCCAGGATGTTCCGTGGCTCAGAGATGCTACCAAAGCGAGAATGAGCATCTCCTGGCAATGTCAGGCCTCCTGCGAGATGAGCAGTAGTGTGCAGGACACACTAACACACAGAATCCTTCCTCCAGGCGTGGATGGCACGAGAAACAGAAATGCTATGGATCCAAAAGCTTTCCAGAAGTACTGCATAGAAGGCGCCGTGGCGGTCGTGGGCTCCATATTGCTTGGGATGGTTTTCTGTTGTGTGATCCGCCTGTGGAGGAAGAGAAGGCGGTGAGTTGGTGGCGGGGGGCAGGTGCAGCCAAACTGCTGCGTTAGATGGCTGCTGTTAGCCACGAAGCATTTTGAGGTAGGGTATTCTGGCGTGCCGAGTTAGTTACTGGCCAAACAGGACTGAGGTTTCTGCTGTGAGATGTTCTAACTGTCCTCTCAACCCATGGGCCCTCTTTTCTGAAACGTGTCCTTACTGTTGCAAGTATTAGTTAAAAGTGACCCTGCCTGGACAAGAGCAGACCCAGCAACAGACGTAGGCAGAGCAAAGTCAGGCAGGAAAACAAAGAGGGATGACGTTGCCGCAGAAAGTGAGAATTGCAGTAGCGACATCTCCCTGCCAGGGAACCCAGCAGCAGAAATCACCCTGTGAGGTGATGCTGTAATCTCCAGATGTTCACCTTGGCCAGGGTATCCCAGCAAGCCAGACTGTGGTGAGCAACCTTCCCAGCTCTCAGCTCATGGGAGCAGAGCCCCAGCCGAGGGGCGCGGGGTGCCCCGTTTTCTGCACAGAGCTCTCTGTGCCCACAGCTCCCACGTGCAGCCGGGTGCCCACATGCCATGGGGCGCGCAGCTCTGCCCCGCCACCCACCCAGCACCGCAGCCGTGGCGGGGCCTCAGCAGCCTCCTCTCTCCGCAGGCGCCTCGCCGCAGCTTCGAGAGCCCGGCCCGACACCAGCAGCTGCCCCTCACACCCGGACACCTGGACTGCCCACCCCAGCACCTCCAAGAGCTGGACCCAACACCAGCAGCCGTCACATGTGCCTGGAAAAGCGGCCCACCAGCCACGGAGCACCGGCGGGGAACCAGCCTCCACCAGCCCGGACGGCCGCCCGGCCCGCCCGCCTCCGCCCCGGCCCAAATGGCTGTCCAACTCAGCCAGCCAGGTGTTGCGGGACCGGCCCAGCACCCTCCGGGCCCCGGAGAAACGGCAACCACCCCCTCGCCCCCCAAGCCCATTTCTCCAGCCCTCCTGCAAGGGCCTGGGGCAGTCCCGCCAGGATATGGATTTGGGGAGCGACGGTGAATGCGAGGGCCAATAGGGGAGTGACAACAAACACGATTTCCTTGGATGACAAGGTCACACACCTAGTTGGCCAAGAGAAGCCAGCTGATGTGATCTTTCTGGATTTCAGTAGAGCTTTTGATACTGTCCCTCACAGTCTCCTCCTGGGCAAAATGTCCAGCACACAGCTGGATAAACGCGTAATGCGGTGGGTGAGCAATTGGCTGGGGGGTTGGGCTCAAAGGGTTCTCGTCAGTGGGGTTACATGGGGCTGGTGGCCAGTGACTAGCGGGGTTCCACAGGGATCCATCTTGGGGCTGGTACTCTTTAATCTCTTTGTAAATGACTTGGGGAATGAGAGGCCGGAGAGCAGCTCTGCAGGGAGGGACCCGGGGGTTCTGGTCGCCGGCAAGTTGAATACGAGGCAAGAGCGTGCCCTGGCAGCCAAGAGGTCCAGCCATGTCTTGGGGTGCATCAAGCCCTGCATTGCAGCCATGGAGAGAGGGGATTGTCCCGCTCTGCTGTGCGCTGGTGCGGCCTCACCTAGAGCGCTGGGTGCAGTTTTGGTTGCCGCAGTACATCAAGGATATAAAGTTACTAGAGAGTGTCCGGAGGAGGGCCATGGAGTTGGTGAAGGGTTTAGAGGAGAAGCTGTACAAGGAGCAGCTAAAGTCCCTTGGTTTGTTCAGCCTGGAGAAGAGGAGACTAAGGGGAGACCTCATCGCGGTCTGCAGCTTCCTCACAAGGGCAGGAAGAGGGGCAGGCACTGATCCCTTCTCTCTGGTGACCCACGATAGGCCTGAGGGAATGGCAGGGAGATGTGCCAGGGGAGGTTTACGTTGGCTATTAGGGAAAGGCTCTTCACCCAGAGGGTGGTGGAGCCCTGGAACAGGCTCCCCAGGAGGCAGTCATGGCGCCAAGCCTGGCGATGTTCAAGAAGCACTTGGCCAACCCCCTCAGAGACGTGGTGTGAATTTGGGGTTGTCCTGTGCAGGGACAGGATGATCCCGGACTTGATGATCCTTGTGGGTCCCTTCCAACTCAGAACATTCTGTGTTTCTATGATTCTGTAACACACTCCTGAGCAACAGCTTCAGGGGTCAAGCGTAAATTTCAGCAGAATGGCACAGCAATAAATAGAGGTCAGTAGCACAATTGTGCGCGTTGTAACAGCAGCAAAACCAGGGATTCAGCAGTTTGGGGCCAAACTTCCTATCGGGGCAAGCAGGGGTGTGGATGCCCACGGTGTCAATAAACGACAGAGCGGCAGAAAGCTGCTATCAAGCCGTAACGGAGACAGCGTCTGTTCTGGTTCGGGCTGGGATGGAGTTAATTTTCTTCCTCGCAGCCCATACGGTGCCGAGTTTTGGATTTGTAACCAAAGCGGTGTTTCAGCCATTGCTGAACCTGCTTCCATGGCACGGAGGCCTACTCTGTTCACCCGCCGCCCTGCCACGGCCTGGCCTCCCCCCACCAGGCTTGGGGCGGCTGCACCCCGCTGGGGCCGGCAGTGCCGCAAGGTTTCGGGGGTGCTGCCTGGTGTGGGGAAAGGTGCCCGGTTTGGGGCTGTTTCTGCGTTTGGCGGTTCCTTGTGGGCTTGGGGGACTCTTGGCAGGTTTAAGGTGTGCCCCTGGGTCTGGGGGTGTTTGTGGGTTTGGAGGTCGCCGACAGGTTTTGGGGGGTGTGCCTGGGTCTGCTGGTTGCTGCCAATTTTGGGGGAAACTTGAGGATTTGGGGGCGTTGCTGTGTCTGGTGCCTGCTGCTAGGTCTGGTGGGTGCAGCCAGGTGTGGGGCGCCTCTGGATTTAGGGTTTGTTCCCGGACTGGGGCAATGCTACCAGGTGTAAGGGTTCTTTTGGGTTTGGCGGCTGCCGCTGGGCTGACAGCAGCCTCTGTTCCGGTGGACACAAGCCCTGTCCCTGCAGCAGCGCCAGCAGTGCGTCTCGTAAGGCGCTGGGCACTGCTGTGGTCACGCTGCGCTCTCTGGCTGGTTGTTTCGGCTACACGGCCGCACGGCTGGCCTCCCTTGAGAGGCGCTGGGGTGCCACCTCAGGTGGATTTCACTTGCTGTGTTTGAGGGGAAACTGTGTCCCTCATGCTCAGAGTGCTTTAGGATAGCACACACCATGCCGGCTGCTCCGCCCTGGTAGTAACCAGTGTGTTTCTGTTGGTGGTTTCGTTGCGCCGTTCCTTCTTCTGAATCTCTGATGCGGATCGCTCGGGGCCATTGGTGGAGGCTGATTTTTGCACCATGCCTGCTGTGTTGCTTGTCAGTGGTGCAGGAGGGGAGCCGGGCAGCGCTGCCCCACTGCTGCCCCACTGCTGCTTGCTGGGGTAGCCGTGGAGGAAAGAGGCTTGAGGAAGTCCCTTCCTAAGTCCAGCGGAAGCTGAAGAGGTTTTCTGCCAGTGGAGTTCCTGCTCTGGATGAGGTTGCTGCCAAGCACTGACTTTGTGCAGCCTGTGCTCCTGTTGACTTGCTGCTCTGTGTCACAACGGGGTTTGTCCGGCAACTGTCTGGTGAACAAGGCTTCCGTGGTGCTTCGCTGTGTGGATATTCCAAACCAGGAGAGGGGCGCAAGTTAACATTTTTGGGGTGAGTTGAGCTTTTTAAGTTTTGGAGCTGACCGATCCAGCAGAGTTGTGCTTAGGAAACCACACATCAGGTATTTGAGGGCTTGTTGCACCCAGAAATCAAGCAGGCTGCATCAGTGTGACTCTAGGGATTGTTCTGCACGACGAAAGCTAAAGTGCGGCATACGTCATTAACTCCTGGGCTGTGGGTTAGGCTAGATGAGCCACAGCTACAAGCCGTCCCACCTCAGCATCTTCTCTAGTGTGCTTAGGAGATGAAGCTGTGCCTTGCGGATGAACTTGGTTTAAACCCAGACTAGACCATGAGTTATTAGTGAAAGCCTGATTGCTGGTAGTTTGACGCTGCAATTGTAATGTTAATAGGCAGGGAGAGAAGGATGCGGGAAGCAGGTGTGTGACTTCTGTGAACAGCGACAGCACAGGCGTGTGTGACCCTAGGAATCCAGGGCACAGCAAAGCCTTTGCTTCTGATCCAGCCTATTGGTCTCAGAGGAGCTTCCTAAAGGACGAGAACGGCATGCTCATCTCCGCAGGATCCAGCAGTTCCGTGGGCCAGGTAAGCCTTGAGTCAAAGAACCAGCTGGAAGCAGCTGTCACTGATACGCAGCTGGAGGCCGGTCAGTTCCTTTATCTCCCGTTACTAACATTCATGTCAGCGTAACGCAAAAGACCGACATTTATCACTTTCCTGGTGTGAAGCAGTGGCTAGATTTTATCTACATGTCTTGTCATCCTGGAACTGAGTGTTGCTGTCAAGCGTGCTTGCCAGTCTTGATTGCTAATTTAAACTGCTAGCGAGGGCTCTCCTGGCAGAGAGCAGTGCTTGTGTGTGCGTTTGGTGGCTCGCTTATGAAGAGGAGGCTCTTGGTGGTTTGTTAGAGAGAGGTCTTTGGTGGTCGTGGTCAGGGAGTGCTGGAGAGCGCCTGGCAAGGTTATAACGCCACGCTGCTGGCCTACGGTCAGAGGGGCTCAGGGAAGAGCCCATGAGCGACGATCGGATACGGTGCAAGCAGTTCCTGGGCAGTGATCAGGAAATGGGGCAGTTGCCCAGAACTGCTACTTTTACTCTCTTCCCATGTCCCATCACTGGTTTTTTCTTTCCTTCCCTGTCTGACTCCGTGCCTGTATTTTCTAACTCCTCCCTGTCTGTCCTACAGCCTGTTGCTATGGTCTCCTTTCCCTACACCTCTCTCCCGCTCCCTGGCCTTCTCCTTTCTCTGTCGCCGTGTCCTGGCCGCCTGTTTCCCCTCTGTGCTGCCGCCTGTCCCCTCTCTCCCGCCTGTATCCCCCGCTCGGCCGGCCCTGCTGCTCTCGGGGCCTCCGTCCTGCTCCCCGGCCCCTTCTGCTCCTCCTGCGTCTCCACCCTGGAGGCCGCGGCTGTTGTGCCCTTCTGCGCCTCCTTGCCCTGACCCACAGCCCCTCTGCCTCAGTCTCTCGGGGTCGTTTCCTGCCCTCCCCTCGCCCTGTGTCCCGCTCTGCGTCCCGGCCTCTCCCTTTCTCTCTCCCCGCTGCCTTTTCCCTCTGCCCCTCTCCCCGCTGTCCCCCTGCCCCGCTCCCTGTGCCACGTCTCTGTCCCTGCACGCTCCCGGTGCCTTGTCGGTCTCTGTGGCGGCGGGTCCCGCAGCCCCGGGGGGGCGGCCGTGGGGCCTGTGGGGGGGCGGCTGGCTCGGGCTGGGGGCGCGGTGCCCGCGCAGGGTCGGGCGGCGGGAAGGCGCGCCCCGGGGCATGCTGGGAGCTGGAGCCCTGGGGCAGGGGCTGCCGGGCGGCCATGTTGCCCCGGCCCCAGCCCCTGCCCCGAGGCCTGTCCCGCAGCCCCAGGCCGCCCCCGGGCCTGTCCTGGCAGCAGCCAGCTGGGCCTGGGCCCCGCTCCGGCCCCCCTGAGCTGTGCCTCGGGGCGGCCTCCTGGGGTGCGAGCTGTGAGGCACCCGTGGGTGCCCTGAGGTGGAAGGCAGTCAGGTGAGCGGGGCTGCAGCACAGGGAGGCAGGGACAGACTGACAGACAGAGAGAGAGAGACAGAAGTGCCTGAGCTGTGCCATGTGCCTGGCAGTGCAGAGAGCAGGAACTGCGGTGAGTCCTGGGCCCCGGGGTCATGTCACCCCTCTCCCACATCCCAGTCCCTCCTGACACCCCCTCCCCTTTCCCTGTGTGGATTTGTGGTGGGATGCGTAGCTACATATCTATGTATGTGTGTATATGTATATGGTATTATACATAGACGTATACATAATACAAATATTATAATTTCAAAATATTTATTTGTAAAAAAATAAATCTATTATTTATAAAAATAGAATCATATTATCTTAAATGTAAAAATACCTGTTTGTGGACATAAGCCATCCCCAGCCCAGCTCAGCCACCCGCGGGGTGGGCAGGGGCTGCGTTAACCCCCCACCCTCCCTCCCACTGAGCAAATGCCCGCAGGCAGAGAGAGGCGCTGCAAAGCCAACACCCAGCTCTTTTAATTTAAATGAGTATTTTCTCCCCCGGAGTGCCCCAGGTCCTCTGCGCAAGCTTCTAACAGGGTCGCTTGGTCCTGCATGCTGTGTCTTCCCAGTCATCGTGCAAACTGTCAGCATGGCATGGAAGCAGAGTGGGAAAGGTGCCTGCAGAGGTCTCGGGCGTGAGCTCACGGGGGCTCTTAGTGAGCACAAGCGGGTGCTGAGAGCCTGCCCTGCTGGAGGGCCTCACGCTGCGTTTGCAGGCTGTCCTGGCACTGCCCCTGAGCCGCCTGCACAAGTTGAAGAGTTGGCAGGTGCCAGTGGGAGGAGGTGGGACTGGATGGGGGAGCAATGGCTTCTCCTTACAGGAAAGGCTTGTCCAGGTGGGACCCTAGTTGCCACCTGCCCTGGGCCGGTGCCTTTCAGCCGCACCATCCCTTGCTTGTTCTTGGCGAGTTGCTGCACACCGAGAGAGGCCAGAGAGCTTCTTCAGGCAGCGCACCCAGCTCGCTGCCATGCAAGTGCTTCTCCACTGACGTGCTCTTGTGACCCGTGAATTCTCACGGCTGCTTCTCTGTTTGGTACCCGCAGGGTCCGACCGAAGGCACTGTCTGCGGTTCAGAGCCGAGCTGCTTGGCCAAATCAGTTCTTAATCCTGTGATGGTCCTAGCAGGAATGAGAGCCAGGGCACCCTTCTCCATGTGAACGTAGTTTCTTCTTCTCCTTCCAGCCTGAAAACCATGTGGGAAAGTGCTGGCCCTTGCTGGGAAGTCGGGGACAAGCCTTCATCAAGCTGTCTGTGCCAATCCTTCCCAGAGCAGTCACCATGGACCACGTTTCAGGACAACGTTCCCTGGAGACAGCATCGGCAGAGCTCCAAAGGACGTGGCTGTCTACGTGAGTGGTTTCTCCAGAGTGGGGGGCTGTGGGTTGCACAGCGTTTCTAAGCCGGGGGTGAGTATGGGTCAAAGAGTCCAGCGGCCTCTGGCCTCCTCCTGGCTCGCAGAAGCAGCAAGCTCCTTGGAGCTGTATTGCGCTTCTGTCCAATATACTGTTTGAAAGGAAGGTTCTGGGGCATGATGGAACTTGGGGAGCCACAGGGAAGAGGAGGTGGCACAGCGCACTGTCCTAGCCCTTCTGGCTTTCAATCCCCGTGGGCATTTGTGACCCTCAGGTTACCCCCCTCCCCCTGGGAACATCTGCTCCTTCTCTGGGTGGCAGCCTAGACTCGCTGAGTAGGCAAGCGTGGCGTGCTACCTAGGTGCAGCTTCTTGTCTGCTCCTTGCGCTCGTCTTCCTTTGACTGCGTAGCTGAAATAAACCCGTGCTTCACCGACTGAAGTTCAGTCTTCCCACAGTGTGTGAGGCGCTCTGGTTTCTCCACCCCCGTGTTTCTCCTGGGCCTGAAGTAGGAACCTGAGGAGCAGGGAAGGCTCATGGGACAGTTCACTTTCCGGGCAGTGCTGAATCGCAGTCAGACCTTGCAGCTGAAGGTACGGGGACAGAGAGGGAGGAGAACTGTAGGAGAGGAGGAGAAATGCGCTTGGCTGGGGAGAAGCTTCCCTGCCAAAGGGCTATAGGCAGCCCTGTCCTTGAGCGTGTGCCACGCTGGCCTTTCTTCTGCTTTAACTTCCGAACAGCGTGTGCCTGGAGAGCTGTTCTTTTTCTCTTTCCTTTTGGGTTTAAGCTTCAGTGCCTACAACCACCGCAGCTGAAGCTAAAACCACCTTGAGCGTCTGGACTGCAAGTGGCTACAAGTGGCCACATCCCGTAGTACGCACTACTCCTGGCCTGCTGGTGAAAGACTCGAAATCCTGGCCTTTCTGAGGCCTCTGTTGCTGCTGGTAGCGAGCAGTGACAGGGAGGCCATTCTGCTTCAGTGCCTTTCTAGAGAAGGCAACGAGACATTATACTAACAGCACGGGGTCTTGTGACTGTGGAAGCAGGCTAGAAGACCTTGCCAAACTGTTTGCTGAGGCTTCTGGGAGCTGCTTCTTCCTTTACTCTTCTTGCAGCCAAATGAGGTAGAGCAGGATCACACTGTCTTGACCACGAGAGGTGCAAGGACCTCGCAGGGCAGCCGGAAGGAAGGTGTTGACCGAGGCCGTCACCGCGGCACTGCTCTGTCGGCAGTCAAATGCTAGAGAGGAAAAGGCAGCTCCGAAGAGGGGGGGACGGTTCTGGGCCGGTGGGTTATGGGTAGCCGTAGTCGTTGGCTATGTCCATGCTGGCCTCCCTCTGCACACAAACGTGCAGCTGCCCGGTGACACCTGCAGGGCCGCCCGCTCCTGCTCCTCCTGGGCCAGCGTCTTCACACGCTCCCGCTGGGGCCGCTGCTCGGGTGTGATGGGCACCGACTGCTCCTGCTCCTCCAGCGGGGTGGGCGCAGCCGTGAGCCCCCCCAGGGCCCGAAGGACAGCGGGGAGTCGTTGGGAGGTTGTGGCGGCATGTGCAGCTGCTGCGGCAGCCCCTCCCGTGGGGTTTGGCCTCCGTGGGCGACAAGCACAGCCCGCTCGGCTGCTGAGGTTTGTCGGCAGACCTGGTGCGTGCCTTGCTGCTCGATGGTGCCGCCGGTGCCGTGTCCTTCTTGCCGTCAGCGGGGGCTTGAGGCATCCAGTGCTGCGCTGGGTCTCGGGGCTGCCATCAAGGAATTGGGTTCCGGGTTGGGTGGTTGGGGCATCAGCCCCACCACCTTCACTGTGTGCCCCAGCAGGTGGAAACTGTGGCTGGAGTTGAGCAAGGGCACCCTCAGGACGATGAGGAGCATCCTCAGCGCCGGGTGGGGATGCTGCTCCTGGGGACTCTGGTTCCAGGCTGCGGTGGGGATGCCGGCAGCGGCGCAGGGTCAAGGCAGTGGGATCAGAGGTGGCACCCAGTGGGCCTAGGACTGGCACCATCAGGGCGGGCAGAGGGGACTCCCGTGTCTCACTGGAGGGGTGAGCACGTCTGCCCCGCCTTGCCCCTGCGCCCACTGCTCCGCGGCTTCCTCCCGGGCCGGGGCCTCCTGGGGCCTCCCTGGGGTGCTGCAGGGGCGTGCGGCCCAGTGCTGCCGGGAGCTGCGGGGCCCGGCTGGGCCCTGACACCGGCTGTGCTGGCACCTGGCAATGCTGTGTGTTCCCTGGAACGTATCGCAGCCCCCGGGCAGCGGGGGGCCGTAGCTTCCAGCATGGGTCTGTGGGACTGGAGCAGTTGAGGGTCACAAGGCTGGGGTGGGGCGTGGGGCGGGAGTCCCAGAGCAGCAGTTCAAGTCCTCCGTGCTGTGGTGTCTGGGTGGGCCGCTGCATTAAACCTTTCTTCTCCGCCCCATGAAGAGCCTTTGCCTTCTGGCTTCCTCTCGGGTCCTACGTCGCTTGGCAGGCACGTTGGTGGTATTGGATGCTCTGCGCTTGCTGCTTCCCACCCGCAGCCCGCTGCCACCTGCACTGCCCTGTCGCCGTCCAGCTTTCCCTTGGCCTGCTTGCCGCCCGCTTCTCCCCATCGGGGCCCCTCTTGGCAGGACACAACGCCCGGCGGCAGCAGCAGGTGGGTCGGACCCATCCGAGGCTGCCTCCGCAGCGCCGTCTCCGCCAGTTGGGCCATGTGGGGCTGGTGACACTGGGGGTGCTTCTGGGGAGCTGGGCAAGGGACTCAGCATTGGGAACTGCAGGACGCTGAGCAGGGGACTGTCTGGAGGGGCCTGCAGGGGATCGTTCTGGGGACTGTCCACAGGACTGTCCTCAGAAGTCTCCTCTGCCGTCTCTGGAGGAGCCTGCAGGGGATCGTTCTGGGGACTGTCCACAGGACTGTCCTCAGAAGTCTCCTCTGCCGTCTCCGGAGGAGCCTGCAGGGGATCGTTCTGGGGACTGTCCACAGGACTGACCTCAGAAGTCTCCTCTGCCGTCTCTGGAGGAGCCTGCAGGGGATTGTTCTGGGGACTGTCCACAGGACTGACCTCAGAAGTCTCCTCTGCCGTCTCTGGAGGAGCCTGGAGGGGATTGTTCTGGGGACTGTCCACAGGACTGTCCTCAGAAGTCTCCTCTGCCGTCTCTGGAGGAGCCTGCAGGGGATCGTTCTGGGGACTGTCCACAGGACTGTCCTCAGAAGTCTCCTCTGCCGTCTCCGGAGGAGCCTGCAGGGGATCGTTCTGGGGACTGTCCACAGGACTGTCCTCAGAAGTCTCCCATGCAGTCTCCGGAGAGCTCTCTTCGGATGTGTCCAACGGCCGCCACCAGGTGGGGAGGACTGCTGACACCTCGCCCTGGTTCCCCTTGGTGTCTTGCAAGGGGGAGGCCGGCACCCCCCAGAAGGGGTCGGCATCCCCCAGCATCCCCGATTGCAGGCGGCGTTTGCACCAGCCGCCCTCCGCCTCGTACTCCAGGTCAGGGTCTTCGCTGCAGGAGGCAGTGGTGTCCAGGCTGTCGGGGACATCGGCGAGGATATTTTCACCGTCCACCAGCATCACTGCTGCCAACTTCTCCACCTCGCAGCCGCCCTCTGCCCTGTACTCCAAGAGGTGGGGGAGCTTGTTAAGGGAAGTTGTCAAGTCGGGGACATTGGGGATGGTGTCCCCGCCATCCACCAGCCCCGCCGCCACCAGTGGCTCCTTGGGGCAAGCAGCCCTCCGCCACATACCCACAGAGGTCAGGGTGCTCATCAAGGGCCTCGGCAGTCACGTTGGGGACACTGGTGGTCAGGGTGGTGTCCTCACTGTCCCCTAGCCCTGCCACCACCGCATGGTCCTGGGGGCAGGTGCCATCTGCCGCGTACATGGAGAAGTCGTGGAGGTCATCGAGGAAATCGGCGCTGATGAGGCTGTTGGGGAAAGGAAGGCCATTAGGGATGGTGTCCTCGCTGTCCCCCAGCCCTGCTGCCACCACTTGCTGATGGGGGCAGCCGCCCTCTGCCACGTACTCGGAGAAGTCAGGGACCCGGCCGAGGAAGCTGGTGAAGTCGTCGACGTCGTCGACAGAGACCTCACCGTCCCCCAGCCCCGCCGCCGCTGCTGGCTCCTTGGGGCAGCCGCCCTCCGCCACGTACTCGGAGAGGTCGGGGAGCTCGTGGAGGAAGGCGGCGAGGCTGGGGCTGTCAGGCCCATCGGGGAGGCTGTCCTCGCTCTCCAAGGTGTTGAGCCAGGAGAGCACCCAGCTGGCCATGGTGTCCTCTGCCAGCTCAGGACAGGCCTCAGCGAAGGCCTGTGGCCCCTGCTCGGGCAGGTCGACGGGCTTCTCTGGGGCTGCCGGGGTGGTCTCCACTGCTGAAAAAGCAAAGAGATCCAACCCAAGCGCGGGGTGATGCAAGCTTTCCTTGGCTCAGGGCAGCTGCCCGCGGGCTCTGCCACCCCCCAGAGCTCACCTTTAGGCTCCATCCTGGTTCTGCAGGTCGGCAGAGCCAGGCCGGTCTGGTGGGGGCTGGCAGCAGGGACGCTGTCCTCCATGGCCACCACTTCCTTCTTGAAGCCCTCCGATGGCTTCTGGGCGCTGCCAGGCAGGGTGTGGAGCACAGGTTGCTCCTGGACCCAAGGCTGAGCCATGGGGCAGCACGGTGGTGGGTCGCCAGTGTGGTCAGGGACGCGTAGCAGGCAGGAGCCCGTGGGGTCCATGGGCTCTTGCTGGTCCAGGGTCCGTGGCCCCATCCCCCTCGGCTGGTGGGGCACCAGCACCTGTGGCACCACCTGCTGTCCCCAGCCGTAGGCAGGGGGACAGGGAGCAGCCATGGTGGGGAGCGACACCCCATGGTTGAGCTGCACCCCGTGGGGGAGCTGCACCCCGTGGGGGAGCTGCACCCCATGGAGGAGCTGCACCCTACTGGGGAGCTGCACCCCGTGGGGGAGCTGCACCCCGTGGGGGAGCTGCAACCCAGCATGGAGCTGCGTCCCGTGTGGGAGAGGCACCCCAGTGGCGAGCTGTACCCCAGTGGGGAGCTGTACCCCAGCAGGGAGCTGTACCCCCATGGGCATCTGCACCCCACTGAGGAGCTGCGTCCCAGTGGGGAGCTGCATGCCTTGCGGGTGCTGTACCCCCATGGGGAGCTGCACCCCAGTGGGGAGCTGTACCCCCATGGGCATCTGCACCCCACTGAGGAGCTGCACCCCAGTGGGGAGCTGCACCCCGTGAGGGAGCTGTGCCACTGGGGGATGCTGCACCCCGCTGGGGGGCTGCACCACCTGCCCCGGGGCCCCCAGGGGCCCTGGCACCGCCTGCCAGACGGTGGGCTGGGACAGCTGGTGGGTGACGGTGTGGAGCTGGGCAGGCTCACCAGACACTGCCAGCCCCGGGACAGAGGGCAGCACGTGGGCACTGACCGGTGCTGGCATGGCTGGGGTGGTGAAGCTCATGCCGGGCACCTGCGATGCCGTGGGCAGCCGGAGAGGGAACCTCTCTGTTGGGGGAAGCAAAGAGGGGTGGTGGGGTGAGATATTGGTGGGCAGAGCCCCTTGGGGGGTTACCTGGAGGGTAGGAGCACCACGAGGAGCAGGAGCCTGCTGCTGTACCTGCCATGGCGGTGGGTCAGTGTGGGGTTTGTTTGGGGCAAAGAGTGCTCTGGGGTTCCGTCCCCAGGGCGATGATTCCGCCAGCACCTGCCTGAGCCAGCCTTGCCAGGGCTGGATTTGTCATGCCTCAGCAACTGCCCATCACCATGATTTCCCATCCGGCTGATCTCTCATCCCGATGAGGGTTTCCCATCCGCGCCATGAATTCCCAGCCCAACGATGATTTCTCATCCCAGTCATGGCTTCCCATGCCAGCAATGATTTCTCAGCCCTGGGATGGTTTCCTATCCCAATGGTTTCCCATGCCCACAGTTTCCCTCCCAAGCCCTGGGGTGCACATTTGGCAAAAGCCACGTGGTTAGTCAACAGGAGGGGATCTGCCAGGCGAGCTGGCCCTGCCCAGTCAGAAATCCTACATACTGGGGAAGGGGATGGAGCCCCTGTAGCCACGCAAAAAGTACGCTGGGCAACACAGTCTGGGTCCTCCCTGCCTCCGGCAAAGGCAAAGCCATTCGTGGGATTGCTTTTGCTCGGGGGCCTGGGCGCACTTGGTGGGTGGTGCGGGAGGACGGAGAAGTCCGATGTGTGCCTCAAGGGGGTTTGATTTTGGGCGAAAACAGGCAATGAAGTGAATGGGGCAATGCGAACTGCTATATAATATTGTGTGTCACCCCTGTGTTGTACCCACGATAGCAGAGTACGAGCCTCCCAAGCCATGGAGGACAAACTGCGACACAAGCAGAGTGCAGCAGCGACGGAGCGATGGCTGACTCGGCGGGCAGCAGCCCAGGTGTGGGACCTGGGCACGGCGTGAGCGGTGCGGGATAGGGGGAGGGGGCTGTGCTGGGTTTGGCTGAGAAGGGGTTAATTCTCCTCAGCGCGGGGGGCGGCTGCCTTTCCGGCTTCCCGCGCTCTGCCGCGGGGGTGGGGCGGGGCGGGGAGGGGCGGGGCCGCGGTGGGGGCGGCTGACCCCGACTGGCCGGTGGCAGGGTCACTCCATACCACGTGACACCACGACCAGGATATTAAGGGGGGGCGGGGGTGGGGGGGGCAGTGGCGGCTCGGGAGCGGCGCGGCGGCGGGTCGGCGGTGGGTGAGCGGCTGCGGCGCGGGCGGTTTGTTCCGGCGGTTCGTTCCCCCTCTCCCGCCCCCCCCCCCCTTCCCACCCCTTTCCCCCCACCCCGCGGGGCTTTGCGCCTCTCCTTGTTCTCCTTTCCGTTGCATTTCTGTTGTTGTTTCTTTTAATTTCATTTATGAAACTGCTCTTATCCCAACCCACGAGCGTTACCCTTCTGATTCCCTCCCCCATCTACCGGTGGGGAGGGGGCGAGCGACTGTGTGGGGCTGAGCTGCCGGCCAAACCGCCACAGGCCCTAGAAGTGAAGGTTTGGAATTTAAAACGGAGGCTTTTAGCTTTAAAAGTGGGGTATGGACCCTGAAAGTGAGGGTTTGGGGCCTATAGATGAGGCTTTTAGCCTTAAACGAGGGGTTTGGACCCTAACAGTGAGGGTTTGGGACCTCTGAATGAGGCTTTGTGCCTTAGAAGTGGGGTTTGGACGCTTGAAGTGAAGGTTTGGACCTAAAAACTGAGGCTTTGAGAGTTAAAAGAGGGATTCTGTAAAATGTGTTCATGTGATTCGTGTCAATATGGAACTGTTGGTGCTTGTGTAACCAGGGCCGGTCAATTGACTCGCTAACGGTCGGGAGGGTTGGAATGTGGGTTGGGGGTTTGCTGCTAACAGGGGAAGCACCCTGCTACAAAGGGGGGTGCCAAGGTGGGGGGGGCACAGGTCGGCCAGTGGTGATGGCAGGGACCTTCTTGGCTCAGAAGGCGCTGAGGCATGGAAACTGGGGGAAGGGTAATTCCGGCAGGGGGAGAGTGCGACCACCGACCCAAGTCAGGACCAAAAAGACTTGCCCCCCCCCACCCGTAAAGAGCACGCGGGCTAATCTACGTGGCAAGTGTGGCTAATTTAACTACGGCTGCCCAACGGCAAGTGGGATGCTTATCACTGACCAGTGAGTGTAAACTTAGGCGTGTTTTTTACTAATTGTTATGAATTAACTGAATATAAGCCCTGTAGCATTGTATGACGGGATGCACGTTAGGAGGAAGGATCCCCCGTGCACCCAGCGCTGCTTGCTTGCCTCTATTCAATAAACTGTAAACTTTAATTGGAATTCCGTTTAAGGCTAAATTAATTATAACAATTTGAACCCTGAAAGTGAGGGTTTGGCGGTTAAAACTGAGCCTTTGAGCGTTAAAAGAGGGGTTTGGACAATAAAATGGAGGCTTTTGAACTTAAAAATGAGGGTTTGTCCCTAAAAAGGAGGGGTTTGGGTCCTAAAAGCGAGGGTTGGTTTGGGACCAAAAAAGGATGCTTTGAGCCCTAAACGATGATTTAGACCCTAAATGTGAGGCTTTGCAAGATATAGATGAGGTTTTGACAGTAAAAAAGACACGTCTGGACCCTAACAGTGAGGGTTTGGGACATCTAAATGAGTCTCTTAGATTTCAAAGAGGGGTTTGGGCTCTAAAACTCATGGTTTGCAACAAAAAATGTATGGTTTGAGCAATAATATAGTCGATCTGATGCTAAAAGTGAGGGTTGGTTTGGCACCTAAAAATGAAGCACAGAGTGCTAAAAGAGGGGGTTTGATGCTGAAATGGAGGCTTTAGCTGTGTTAAGAGGGCTTTGGGTCCTAAAAGTGAGGGTTTGACCTTTAAAACAGGGGTTTGGACCCTAAAAGTAAGGTTTGCGGTCCTGACTATAAGGCTTTGAGCATTAAAAGAGGGGTTTGGACAATAGAAGGGAGGCTTAGGCTGTTAAAAATGAGGGTTTGTCCCTAAAAAGGAGGGATTTGAACCCTAAAAGTGAAGGTTTGGGATATAAAAACAAGGCTTTGCGTGGAAAAGATAGGTTTGGAGCTTAAAAGTGAGGGTTTGGGACTCCTAAATGAGGCTTTGTGCCTTAAAAGTGGGGTTTGGACCCACAAGACAGGGTTTGGCTGTTAAAAAAGGAGGCTTTGTGCCTTAAATGAGGGGTTTCAACCTTGAAAGTGAGGGTTTGGGACTGAAAAATGAGGCTTTGAGTGTTGAAAGACGGGCTTGGGACATAAAACCCTCCCTTCTAGCATCAAATCCTGTCTATTAATGCTCAAATCATGATTTTTTCCTTCCAAACGGTACGTTTGAGAGTCAAACCCGCCTTGTTTAAGGCTCAAAGCCTCATTTTTATGTGCCAGACCCTCACATTCAGGTTTCAAACCCCCCTTTTAACACCTCATTTCTAGGTGCCAAAGTTTCACTTTTAGCACCCAAACCTGAGCTCACTTTTAGGAGCCAAGATCTCATTTCTTATGTCCAAAGCCCTATTTCCACCGGCAAAGCCTCATTTTTAGAGTCCAAACCCCTCTTTTTATGCTCAAAACCTCATTTTTACCACCCAAAGCCTCACTTTCAGTGTCTAAACCTGTTTTAAACCTTGCAGCCTCCGCTTATGGGGTCCCGCAGCCTCTGCTTCTGGGGTCCTGCCGCCCCCCATTTTTTGAGTTCCAAACCCCTCTTTTAAGGCTCAAAGCCTCCTCTTAAGGTCCCAGACCCTCACTCTCAGGGTGCAAACCTGTCATTTTCACTCTCAAAGCCTCTTTTATATCTTGCAAAGCCTCACGTTTAGCTGCCAAACACGTCTTTTAAGGCTCAAAGCCTCAGTTTTCTTTTCTAAACCGCCACTTTCAGGGTCCAAACTGCTCTATTAAGCATTAAAACCTCACTTTTAGGTATCAAAACCTCACCTGTAATGTCCAAAGCCCTATTTTCAACTGCAAACCCTCATTTGTAGGTCCCAAACCCTCACTTTGAAGGTCAAAACGCCTCTTTTAAGGCCCAAAGCCTTATTTCAGGGCCCAAAGCCTCTTTTTTTTTTTTTTTTTGTTCCAAACCCCTGTTTTAAGGCTCAAAGCTTCATTTTTAAATCCCAAACCCTCACATTCATGGTCCAAACCTGTCTTTTAGGTTCAAAGCCTCAGTTTTAGGTCCCAAAGCCTCACTTTCAGGGTCCAAACCCCTCTTAGTACTCCGTGGCCTCCTTTTTAGGTCCCAAAGCCTCCCATTTAGCATCAAATCCACTCTATTAATGCTCAAACCGTCATTTTTCTGTTCCTAACGGTGCGTTTCAGTCCAAACCCCTTGATTAATCCTCAAAGCCTCATTTTTAACAGCCAAGAGGGGCCCAAACCCCTTTTTTAATGCTCAGTGCCTCCTTTAAAGCCCCAAGCCCTCACTTTTAGGTACTAAAACCTCATTTTTATTATCCAAGCCTCATTTTTATATCCCAAACCTTTACTGTTGGCATCGAATACGGTCTTTTAATGCTCAAACTGTCATTTTCTCTTTCCACACTGAGTTTTAGAGCCCAAAGCCACCTTTTAATGCACAAAGCCTCATTTAGTGGTCCCAAACCCTCACTGTTAGGGTCCAAACCTGACGTGAGGCTCTTTGCTCTTGCTGCAAAAGCTATTTCAAATCACAGCTTTGAATAAGAAACACTATACTAGGTTTGTTCCAAGTACATTCATCAGCCACTTGTTTCTTTCAATATCTGACCATTTCTATTCAAGCCAAGTAAGAACAGGGTCTCTCCCAATGTCAGGCAACACTGGGCCTGTCCAGCAAGCGTCAGTCATACCAGAGAGACAGTAAAAAGCTGAGTATTGTAAAACTCCTGCTTCGGCCCTGTTGGTGAGAGAACTTTTGAAGGGAAATATTTCTGGCCTTCAGGTCAGTCAAAAGCCACAGTCAGTCAGCTATTGCATTCCCTCTGGCTGTGGTTCCACGAATGGATCACGCTCAGGTGGAATAAATCTGCTTGAGATGCTTGCAAGCACAAATGCTTACAAACCAAATCATCTCTCTTAGTCTGGCACTGCTTAGCTCATGCAAGGACGTAAGTTTACTTGGTTTAGGTGTAAGGACGTCAGCGGCAAGTCCTCTGGAACCGGGGCTGGGAGTTGTATTTTAGCTTTACGTATCTGGAAATCACAACTCCTCCTCCTTTGTCTTGTTCACTAAGTAGCATCTACGTGAAGGGCATGAACAAACATAGGTGAGTGCACAGAAATGTTCATCGTCCTGTAACTCTGCTGCATTCCCGATTTTTAACATTATTGTATTTGTGTGTATATACCATATATTGGGTATATTGGTTAATTCCCTATTTGATAAAAATAGTCCATTTGCTTTCCCCTGCCATTTACTTTTAATGGTGTTTACTGACTGTGACAGAAATGTGCTTTGTTCACTCAACACCCTTTCCCCTGTGCTTTAATATCCTACTTCTTACTAAAGCATATTTTCACATTTTCTTGCCGTGTCAATATTCCAAACACCCATTTTGCACAAAGCATTTCACCAAGTAATTACATTCGGCTGCTCCTTGGCTACTGGCTCTAAAAAAAATTAATTTTTTTAGGTTACTGGGTTTTCTTTATTACAGCTCAAAATACTTGTCGTGGTTCAGCCTCAGCTGGCAACTGAACACCCCGCAGCCGCTCCCTCACTCCCCCCCACCCCTGTGGGATGGGGAAGAGAATCGGACGAGCAAAAGAACTTGTGGGTTGAGATAAGCGCAGTTTAATGATTACAATAAAATGATAATGATAAATGATAAGAAATGTGTTTGTGCAGATGCGAACAAAAATCAATCAACAACCCACTGCTGGGGGTGTGTGTGTGTGTATTTCCCCCCAACAGAGACATGGAAGGCTGGCAATTTAGTACAGTGTGACAATGAAGTATTGTCATGGTTTCAGCTGGGATAGAGTTAATTTTCTTCACTCTAGCTGGTGTAGTGCTGTGCTTTGAAATTAGCATGGAAAAAAAACCTGTTGAGATAACACACAGATGTTTGGGCTGTTGCTGGGCAGCGCTGATACTAGTCAAGGACATGTCCAGCCTCCCATGCTCTGCTGGGTGCACAAGGAGCTGGGAGGGGAGGGGGCACAGCTAAGGGAGCGGATTCAAACTGACCAAAGGGATATTCCATATCATGTCACGTCATGCCCAGTATGCTAGCTGGGAGGGGCTGGCCGGGGAGGGGGGAGCAATCGCGGCTCGGGGACAGGCAGCGTCGGTCGGCGGGTGGTGAGCGGTTGTATCGTTTGTGTTTCCGTGGTTTTTTTTCCTGTTTTCCCTTTCCCTTCCTTTTCCCTTTTATTATATTAACATTATTGTCATTATTATCATAATCATTTATCATTATCATTTTATTGTAATCATTAAACTGTGCTTATCTCAACCCACAAGTTCTTTTGCTCGTCCGATTCTCTTCCCCATCCCACAGGGGTGGGGGGGTGAGCGAGCGGCTGCGGGGTGTTCAGTTGCCAGCTGAGGCTGAACCACGACAAGTATTTTGAGCTGTAATAAAGAAAACCCAGTAACCTAAAAAATTAATTTTTTTTAGAGCCAGTAGCCAAGGAGCAGCCGAATGTAATTACATGGTGAAATGCTTTGTGCAAAATGGGTGTTTGGAATATTGACACGGCAAGAAAATGTGAAAATATGCTTTAGTAAAAAGTAGGATATTAAAGCACAAGGGAAAGTGTGTTGAGTGAACAAAGTACATTTCTGTCACAGTCAGTAAACACCATTAAAATTAAACGGCAGGGGAAAGCAAATGGACTATTTTTATCAAATAGGAAATTAACCAATATACCCAATATATGGTATATACACACAGATACAATAATGTTAAAAATCGGGAATGCGGCAGAGTTACAGGACGATGAACGTTTCTGTGCACTCGCCTACGTTTGTTCATGCCCTTCACGTAGATGCTACTTAGTGAACCAGACAAAGGAGGAGGAGTTGTGATTTCCAGGTACGTAAAGCTAAAATACAACTCCCAGCCCCGGTTCCAGAGGACTTGCCGCTGACGTCCTTACACCTAAACCAAGTAAACTTACGTCCTTGCATGAGCTAAGCAGTGCCAGACTAAGAGAGATGATTTGGTTTGTAAGCATTTGTGCTTGCAAGCATCTCAAGCAGATTTATTCCACCTGAGCGCGATCCATTCGTGGAACCACAGCCAGAGGGAATGCAATAGCTGACTGACTGTGGCTTTTGACTGACCTGAAGGCCAGAAATATTTCCCTTCAAAAGTTCTCTCACCAACAGGGCCGAAGCAGGAGTTTTACAATACTCAGCTTTTTACTGTCTCTCTGGTATGACTGACGCTTGCTGGACAGGCCCAGTGTTGCCTGACATTGGGAGAGACCCTGTTCTGACTTGGCTTGAATAGAAATGGTCAGATATTGAAAGAAACAAGTGGATGATGAATGTACTTGGAACAAACCTAGTATAGTGTTTCTTATTCAAAGCTGTGATTTGAAATAGCTTTTGCAGCAAGAGCGAAGAGCCTCACGTCAGGTTTGGACCCTAACAGTGAGGGTTTGGGACCACTAAATGAGGCTTTGTGCGTTAAAAGACGGCTTTGGGCTCTAAAACTCAGTGTGGAAAGAGAAAATGACGGTTTGAGCATTAAAAGACCGTATTCGATGCCAACAGTAAAGGTTTGGGATATAAAAATGAGGCTTGGATAATAAAAATGAGGTTTTAGTACCTAAAAGTGAGGGCTTGGGGCTTTAAAGGAGGCACTGAGCATTAAAAAAGGGGTTTGGGCCCCTCTTGGCTGTTAAAAATGAGGCTTTGAGGATTAATCAAGGGGTTTGGACTGAAACGCACCGTTTAGAACGGAAAAATGACGGTTTGAGCATTAATAGAGTGGATTTGATGCTAAATGGGATGCTTTGGGACTTAAAAAGGAGGCCACGGAGTACTAAGAGGGGTTTGGACCCTGAAAGTGAGGCTTTGGGACCTAAAACTGAGGCTTTGAACCTGAAAGACAGGTTTGGACCATGAATGTGAGGGTTTGGGATTTAAAAATGAAGCTTTGAGCCTTAAAACAGGGGTTTGGAACAAAAAAAATGAGGCTTTGGGACCTAAAATAAGGCTTTGGGCCTTAAAAGAGGCATTTTGACCCTCAAAGTGAGGGTTTGGGATCTACAAATGAGGGTTTGCAGTTGAAAATAGGGCTTTGGACATTACAAATGAGGTTTTGATACCTAAAAGTGAGGTTTAATGCTTAATAGAGCAGTTTGGACCCTGAAAGTGGTGGTTTAGAAAAGAAAACCTAGGCTTTGAGCCTTAAAAGACGTGTTTGGCAGCTAAACGTGAGGCTTTGCAAGATATAAAAGAGGCTTTGAGAGTGAAAATGACAGGTTTGCACCCTGAGAGTGAGGGTCTGGGACCTTAAGAGGAGGCTTTGAGCCTTAAAAGAGGGGTTTGGAACTCAAAAAATGAGGGGCGGCAGGACCCCATAAGCGGAGGCTGCGGGACCCCAGAAGCGGAGGCTGCAAGGTTTAAAACAGGTTTAGACACTGAAAGTGAGGCTTTGGGTGGTAAAAATGAGGCTTTGAGCATAAAAAGAGGGGTTTGGACTCTAAAAATGAGGCTTTGCCGGTGGAAATAGGGCTTTGGACATAAGAAATGAGGTCTTGGCTCCTAAAAGTGAGCTCAGGTTTGGGTGCTAAAAATGAAACTTTGGCACCTAGAAATGAGGCTTTGAGTGTTAAAAGGGGGGTTTGAAACCTGAATGTGAGGGTCTGGCACATAAAAATGAGGCTTTGAGCCTTAAACAAGGGGGTTTGACTCTCAAACGTACCGTTTGGAAGGAAAAAAATCATCATTTGAGCATTAATAGACAGGATTTGATGCTAGAAGGGAGGGTTTTATGTCCCAAGCCCGTCTTTCAGCACTCAAAGCCTCATTTTTCAGTCCCAAACCCTCACTTTCAAAGTTGAAACCCCTCATTTAAGGCACAAAGCCTCCTTTTTTAACAGCCAAACCCTGTCTTGTGGGTCCAAACCCCACTTTTAAGGCACAAAGCCTCATTTAGGAGTCCCAAACCCTCACTTTTAAGCTCCAAACCTATCTTTTCCACGCAAAGCCTTGTTTTTATATCCCAAACCTTCACTTTTAGGGTTCAAATCCCTCCTTTTTAGGGACAAACCCTCATTTTTAACAGCCTAAGCCTCCCTTTTATTGTCCAAACCCCTCTTTTAATGCTCAAAGCCTTACAGTCAGGACTGCAAACCTCACTTTTAGGGTCCAAACCCCTGTTTTAAAGGTCAAACCCTCACTTTAGGACCCAAAGCCCTCTTAACACAGCTAAAGCCTCCATTTCAGCATCAAACCCCCTCTTTTAGCGCTCAGTGCTTCATTTTTAGGTGCCAAACCAACCCTCACTTTTAGCATCAAATCGACTATATTATTGCTCAAACCATAAACTTTTTGTTGCAAACCATGAGTTTTAGAGCCCAAACCCCTCTTTGAAATCTAAGAGACTCATTTAGATGTCCCAAACCCTCACTGTTAGGGTCCAGACCTGTCTTTTTTACTGTCAAAACCTCATTTATATCTTGCAAAGCCTCACATTTAGGGTCTAAATCATCGTTTAGGGCTCAAAGCATCCTTTTTTGGTCCCAAACCAACCCTCACTTTTAGGACCCAAAGCCCTCCTTTTTAGGGACAAACCCTCTTTTTTAAGTTCAAAAGCCTCCATTTTATTGTCCAAACCCCTCTTTTAAAGCTCAAAGGCTCAGTTTTAACCGCCAAACCCTCACTTTCAGGGTTCAAATTGTTATAGTTAATTTAGCCTTAAACGGAATTCCAATTAAAGTTTACAATTTATTGAATAGAGGCAAGCAAGCAGCGCTGGGTGCACGGGGGATCCTTCCTCCTAACGTGCATCCCGTCATACAATGCTACAGGGCTTATATTCAGTTAATTAATAACAATTAGTAAAAAACACGCCTAAGTTTACACTCACTGGTCAGTGATAAGCATCCCACTTGCCGTTGGGCAGCCGTAGTTAAATTAGCCACACTTGCCACGTAGATTAGCCCGCGTGCTCTTTACGGGTGGGGGGGGGCAAGTCTTTTTGGTCCTGACTTGGGTCGGTGGTCGCACTCTCCCCCTGCCGGAATTACCCTTCCCCCAGTTTCCATGCCTCAGCGCCTTCTGAGCCAAGAAGGTCCCTGCCATCACCACTGGCCGACCTGTGCCCCCCCCACCTTGGCACCCCCCTTTGTAGCAGGGTGCTTCCCCTGTTAGCAGCAAACCCCCAACCCACATTCCAACCCTCCCGACCGTTAGCGAGTCAATTGACCGGCCCTGGTTACACAAGCACCAACAGTTCCATATTGACACGAATCACATGAACACATTTTACAGAATCCCTCTTTTAACTCTCAAAGCCTCAGTTTTTAGGTCCAAACCGTCACTTCAAGCGTCCAAACCCCACTTTTCAGGCACAAAGCCTCATTCAGAGGTCCCAAACCCTCACTGTTAGGGTCCAAACCCCTCCTTTTCATGGACTAAACCTCATTTTACAATTCCAAACCCTCCCTTTCCTTGTCCAAACCCCTCTTTTAACGCTCAAAGCCTCATTTCCAGGTCCCCAAGACTCACTTTCAAGCACCCAAACTCCTCTTTTAACATCAAAGCCCTATAGCTAGGACTGCAAACCTCACTTTCAGGGTCCAAACCCCTCTTTTAACGCTCAAAGCCTCATTTGTAACAGCCAAACCCTCCCTTTCAGGGTTCAAATCCCTCTTTTACAAGTCAAAGCCTCAGCTTTAACACCCAAAGCCGCACTTCCAGCATCCAAACCCCACCTGTAACGCTCAGTGCCTCCTCTTTAGCTCCCAAACCCTCACTTTTAGCAGCGACTCCGGTCCCTTCATGCTCTAACCGTCAGTTTTTCTTTCAAAACCGTGCCTTTTAGAATCCAAACCCCTCGTTTAAGGCTAAAAGCCTCATCTATAGGCCCCAAACCCTCACTTTCAGGGTCCATACCCCACTTTTAAAGCCAAAAGCCTCCGTTTTAAATTCCAAACCCTCACTTCTAGGGCCTGTGGCGGTTTGGCCGGCAGCTCAGCCCCGCACAGTCGCTCGCCCCCTCCCCACCGGTAGATGGGGGAGGGAATCAGAAGGGTAACGCTCGTGGGTTGGGATAAGAGCAGTTTCATAAATGAAATTAAAAGAAACAACAACAGAAATGCAACGGAAAGGAGAACAACGAGAGGCGCAAAGCCCCGCGGGGTGGGGGGAAAGGGGTGGGAAGGGGGGGGGGCGGGAGAGGGGGAACGAACCGCCGGAACAAACCGCCCGCGCCGCAGCCGCTCACCCACCGCCGACCCGCCGCCGCGCCGCTCCCGAGCCGCCACTGCCCCCCCCACCCCCGCCCCCCCTTAATATCCCGGTCGTGGTGTCACGTGGTATGGAGTGACCCTGCCACCGGCCAGTCGGGGTCAGCCGCCCCCACCGCGGCCCCGCCCCTCCCCGCCCCGCCCCACCCCCGCGGCAGAGCGCGGGAAGCCGGAAAGGCAGCCGCCCCCCGCGCTGAGGAGAATTAACCCCTTCTCAGCCAAACCCAGCACAGCCCCCTCCCCCTATCCCGCACCGCTCACGCCGTGCCCAGGTCCCACACCTGGGCTGCTGCCCGCCGAGTCAGCCATCGCTCCGTCGCTGCTGCACTCTGCTTGTGTCGCAGTTTGTCCTCCATGGCTTGGGAGGCTCGTACTCTGCTATCGTGGGTACAACACAGGGGTGACACACAATATTATACAGCAGTTCGCATTGCCCCATTCACTTCATTGCCTGTTTTCGCCCAAAATCAAACCCCCTTGAGGCACACATCGGACTTCTCCGTCCTCCCGCACCACCCACCAAGTGCGCCCAGGTCCTCGAGCAAAAGCAATCCCACGAATGGCTTTGCCTTTGCCGGAGGCAGGGAGGACCCAGACTGTGTTGCCCAGCGTACTTTTTGCGTGGCTACAGAGGCTCCATCCCCTTCCCCAGTATGTAGGATTTCTGACTGGGCAGGGCCAGCTCGCCTGGCAGATCCCCTCCTGTTGACTAACCACGTGGCTTTTGCCAAATGTGCACCCCAGGGCTTGGGAGGGAAACTGTGGGCATGGGAAACCATTGGGATAGGAAACCATCCCAGGGCTGAGAAATCATTGCTGGCATGGGAAGCCATCACTGGGATGAGAAATCATCGTTGGGATGGGAATTCATGGCGGGGATGGGAAACCCTCATCGGGATGAGAGATCAGCCGGATGGGAAATCATGGTGATGGGCAGTTGCTGAGGCATGACAAATCCAGCCCTGGCAAGGCTGGCTCAGGCAGGTGCTGGCGGAATCATCACCCTGGGGACGGAACCCCAGAACAGTGTTTGCCCCAAACAAACCCCACACTGACCCACCGCCATGGCAGGTACAGCAGCAGGCTCCTGCTCCTCGTGGTGCTCCTGCCCTCCAGGTAACCCCCCAAGGGGCTCTGCCCACCAATATCTCACCCCACCATCCCTCTTTGCTTCCCCCAACAGAGAGGTTCCCTCTCCGGCTGCCCACGGCATCGCAGGTGCCCAGCATGAGCTTCACCACCCCAGCCATGCCAGCACCGGTCAGTGCCCACGTGCTGCCCTCTGTCCCGGGGCTGGCAGTGTCTGGTGAGCCTGCCCAGCTCCACACCGTCACCCACCAGCTGTCCCAGCCCACCGTCTGGCAGGCGGTGCCAGGGCCCCTGGGGGCCCCGGGGCAGGTGGTGCAGCCCCCCAGCGGGGTGCCACCTCCCCCAGTGGCACAGCTCCCTCACGGGGTGCAGCTCCCCACTGGGGTGCAGCTCCTCAGTGGGGTGCAGATGCCCATGGGGGTACAGCTCCCCACTGGGGTGCAGCTCCCCATGGGGGTACAGCACCCGCAAGGCATGCAGCTCCCCACTGGGGTGCAGCTCCTCAGTGGGGTGCAGATGCCCATGGGGGTACAGCTCCCTGCTGGGGTACAGCTCCCCACTGGGGTACAGCTCGCCACTGGGGTGCCTCTCCCACACGGGACGCAGCTCCATGCTGGGTTGCAGCTCCCCCACGGGGTGCAGCTCCCCCACGGGGTGCAGCTCCCCAGTAGGGTGCAGCTCCTCCATGGGGTGCAGCTCCCCCACGGGGTGCAGCTCCCCCACGGGGTGCAGCTAAACCATGGAGTTTCGCTCCCCACCATGGCTGCTCCCTGTCCCCCTGCCTACGGCTGGGGACAGCAGGTGGTGCCACAGGTGCTGGTGCCCCACCAGCCGAGGGGGATGGGGCCACGGACCCTGGACCAGCAAGAGCCCATGGACCCCACGGGCTCCTGCCTGCTGCGTGCCCCTGACCACACTGGCGACCCACCACCGTGCCGCCCCACGGCTCAGCCTTGGGACCAGGAGCACCCTGTGCTCCACACCCTGCCTGGCAGCGCCCAGAAGCCATCGGAGGGCTTCAAGAAGGAAGTGGTGGCCATCGAGGACAGTGTCCCTGCTGCCAGCCCCCACCAGACCGGCCTGGCTCTGCCGACCTGCAGAACCAGGATGGAGCCTAAAGGTGAGCTCTGGGGGGTGGCAGAGCCCGCGGGCAGCTGCCCTGAGCCAAGGAAAGCTTGCATCACCCCGCGCTTGGGTTGGATCTCTTTGCTTTTTCAGCAGTGGAGACCACCCCGGCAGCCCCAGAGAAGCCCGTCGACCTGCCCGAGCAGGGGCCACAGGCCTTCGCTGAGGCCTGTCCTGAGCTGGCAGAGGACACCATGGCCAGCTTGGTGCTCTCCTGGCTCAACACCTTGGAGAGCGAGGACAGCCTCCCCGATGGGCCTGACAGCCCCAGCCTCGCCGCCTTCCTCCACGAGCTCCCCGACCTCTCCGAGTACGTGGCGGAGGGCGGCTGCCCCAAGGAGCCAGCAGCGGCGGCGGGGCTGGGGGACGGCGAGGTCTCTGTCGACGACGTCGACGACTTCACCAGCTTCCTCAGCCGGGTCCCTGACTTCTCCGAGTACGTGGCAGAGGGCGGCTGCCCCCATCAGCAAGTGGTGGCAGCAGGGCTGGGGGACAGCGAGGACACCATCCCTAACGGCCTTCCTTTCCCCAACAGCCTCATCAGTGCCGATTTCCTCGATGACCTCCACGACTTCTCCATGTACGAGGCAGATGGCACCTGCCCCCAGGACCATGCGGTGGTGGCAGGGCTAGGGGACAGTGAGGACAGCACCCTGACCACCAGTGTCCCCAACGTGACTGGCGAGGCCCTTGATGAGCACCCTGACCTCTGTGGGTATGTGGCGGAGGGCGGCTGCCCCAAGGAGCCACTGGTGGCGGCGGGGCTGGTGGATGGCGGGGACACCATCCCCAATGTCCCCGACTTGACAACTTCCCTTAACAAGCTCCCCCACCTCTTGGAGTACAGGGCAGAGGGCGGCTGCGAGGTGGAGAAGTTGGCAGCAGTGATGCTGGTGGACGGTGAAAATATCCTCGCCGATGTCCCCGACAGCCTGGACACCACTGCCTCCTGCAGCGAAGACCCTGACCTCCTGGAGTACGAGGCGGAGGGCGGCTGGTGCAAACGCCGCCTGCAATCGGGGATGCTGGGGGATGCCGACCCCTTCTGGGGGGTGCCGGCCTCCCCCTTGCAAGACACCAAGGGGAACCAGGGCGGGGTGTCAGCAGTCCTCCCCACCTGGTGGCGGCCGTTGGACACATCCGAAGAGAGCTCTCCGGAGACTGCATGGGAGACTTCTGAGGACAGTCCTGTGGACAGTCCCCAGAACGATCCCCTGCAGGCTCCTCCAGAGACGGCAGAGGAGACTTCTGAGGACAGTCCTGTGGACAGTCCCCAGAACGATCCCCTGCAGGCTCCTCCAGAGACGGCAGAGGAGACTTCTGAGGACAGTCCTGTGGACAGTCCCCAGAACGATCCCCTGCAGGCCCCTCCAGACAGTCCCCTGCTCAGCGTCCTGCAGTTCCCAATGCTGAGTCCCTTGCCCAGCTCCCCAGAAGCACCCCCAGTGTCACCAGCCCCACATGGCCCAACTGGCGGAGACGGCGCTGCGGAGGCAGCCTCGGATGGGTCCGACCCACCTGCTGCTGCCGCCGGGCGTTGTGTCCTGCCAAGAGGGGCCCCGATGGGGAGAAGCGGGCGGCAAGCAGGCCAAGGGAAAGCTGGACGGCGACAGGGCAGTGCAGGTGGCAGCGGGCTGCGGGTGGGAAGCAGCAAGCGCAGAGCATCCAATACCACCAACGTGCCTGCCAAGCGACGTAGGACCCGAGAGGAAGCCAGAAGGCAAAGGCTCTTCATGGGGCGGAGAAGAAAGGTTTAATGCAGCGGCCCACCCAGACACCACAGCACGGAGGCCTTGAACTGCTGCTCTGGGACTCCCACCCCACGCCCCACCCCAGCCTTGTGACCCTCAACTGCTCCAGTCCCACAGACCCGTGCTGGAAGCTACGGCCCCCCGCTGCCCGGGGGCTGCGATACGTTCCAGGGAACACACAGCATTGCCAGGTGCCAGCACAGCCGGTGTCAGGGCCCAGCCGGGCCCCGCAGCTCCCGGCAGCACTGGGCCGCACGCCCCTGCAGCACCCCAGGGAGGCCCCAGGAGGCCCCGGCCCGGGAGGAAGCCGCGGAGCAGTGGGCGCAGGGGCAAGGCAGGGCAGACACGCTCACCCCTCCAGTGAGACACAGGAGTCCCCTCTGCCCGCCCTGATGGTGCCAGTCCTAGGCCCACTGGGTGCCACCTCTGATCCCACCGCCTTGACCCTGCGCCGCTGCCGGCATCCCCACCGCAGCCTGGAACCAGAGTCCCCAGGAGCAGCATCCCCACCCGGTGCTGAGGACGCTCCGCATCGTCCTGAGGGTGCCCTTGCTCAACTCCAGCCACAGTTTCCACCTGCTGGGGCACACAGTGAAGGTGGTGGGGCTGATGCCCCAACCACCCAACCCGGAACCCAATTCCTTGATGGCAGCCCCGAGACCCAGCGCAGCACTGGATGCCTCAAGCCCCCGCTGACGGCAAGAAGGACACGGCACCGGCGGCACCATCGAGCAGCAAGGCACGCACCAGGTCTGCCGCCAAACCTCAGCAGCCGAGCGGGCTGTGCTTGTCGCCCACGGAGGCCAAACCCCACGGGAGGGGCTGCCGCAGCAGCTGCACATGCCGCCACAACCTCCCAACGACTCCCCGCTGTCCTTCGGGCCCTGGGGGGGCTCACGGCTGCGCCCACCCCGCTGGAGGAGCAGGAGCAGTCGGTGCCCATCACACCCGAGCAGCGGCCCCAGCGGGAGCGTGTGAAGACGCTGGCCCAGGAGGAGCAGGAGCGGGCGGCCCTGCAGGTGTCACCGGGCAGCTGCACGTTTGTGTGCAGAGGGAGGCCAGCATGGACATAGCCAACGACTACGGCTACCCATAACCCACCGGCCCAGAACCGTCCCCCCCTCTTCGGAGCTGCCTTTTCCTCTCTAGCATTTGACTGCCGACAGAGCAGTGCCGCGGTGACGGCCTCGGTCAACACCTTCCTTCCGGCTGCCCTGCGAGGTCCTTGCACCTCTCGTGGTCAAGACAGTGTGATCCTGCTCTACCTCATTTGGCTGCAAGAAGAGTAAAGGAAGAAGCAGCTCCCAGAAGCCTCAGCAAACAGTTTGGCAAGGTCTTCTAGCCTGCTTCCACAGTCACAAGACCCCGTGCTGTTAGTATAATGTCTCGTTGCCTTCTCTAGAAAGGCACTGAAGCAGAATGGCCTCCCTGTCACTGCTCGCTACCAGCAGCAACAGAGGCCTCAGAAAGGCCAGGATTTCGAGTCTTTCACCAGCAGGCCAGGAGTAGTGCGTACTACGGGATGTGGCCACTTGTAGCCACTTGCAGTCCAGACGCTCAAGGTGGTTTTAGCTTCAGCTGCGGTGGTTGTAGGCACTGAAGCTTAAACCCAAAAGGGAAGAGAAAAAGAACAGCTCTCCAGGCACACGCTGTTCAGAAGTTAAAGCAGAAGAAAGGCCAGCGTGGCACACGCTCAAGGACAGGGCTGCCTATAGCCCTTTGGCAGGGAAGCTTCTCCCCAGCCAAGCACATTTCTCCTCCTCTCCTACAGTTCTCCTCCCTCTCTGTCCCCGTACCTTCAGCTGCAAGGTCTGACTGCGATTCAGCACTGCCCGGAAAGTGAACTGTCCCAGGAGCCTTCCCTGCTCCTCAGGTTCCTACTTCAGGCCCAGGAGAAACACAGGGGTGGAGAAACCAGAGCGCCTCACACACTGTGGGAAGACTGAACTTCAGTCGGGGAAGCACGGGTTTATTTCAGCTACGCAGTCAAAGGAAGACGAGCGCAAGGAGCAGACAAGAAGCTGCACCTAGGTAGCACGCCACGCTTGCCTACTCAGCGAGTCTAGGCTGCCACCCAGAGAAGGAGCAGATGTTCCCAGGGGGAGGGGGGTAACCTGAGGGTCACAAATGCCCACGGGGATTGAAAGCCAGAAGGGCTAGGACAGTGCGCTGTGCCACCTCCTCTTCCCTGTGGCTCCCCGAGTTCCATCATGCCCCAGAACCTTCCTTTCAAACAGTATATTGGACAGAAGCGCAATACAGCTCCAAGGAGCTTGCTGCTTCTGCGAGCCAGGAGGAGGCCAGAGGCCGCTGGACTCTTTGACCCATACTCACCCCCGGCTTAGAAACGCTGTGCAACCCCCAGCCCCCCACGCTGGAGAAACCACTCACGTAGACAGCCATGTCCTTTGGAGCTCTGCCGATGCTGTCTCCAGGGAATGTTGTCCTGAAACGTGGTCCATGGTGACTGCTCTGGGAAGGATTGGCACAGACAGCTTGATGAAGGCTTGTCCCCGACTTCCCAGCAAGGGCCAGCACTTTCCCACATGGTTTTCAGGCTGGAAGGAGGAGAAGAAACTACGTTCACATGGAGAAGGGTGCCCTGGCTCTCATTCCTGCTATGAGCATCACAGGATTAAGAACTGATTTGGCCAAGCAGCTCGGCTCTGAACCGCAGACAGTGCCTTCGGTCGGACCCTGCGGGTACCAAACAGAGAAGCAGCTGTGAGAATTCATGGGTCACAAGAGCACGTCAGTGGAGAAGATCTTGCATGGCAGCGAGCTGGGTGCGCTGCCTGAAGAAGCTCTCTGGCCTCTCTCGGTGTGCAGCAACTCGCCAAGAACAAGCAAGGGATGGTGCGGCTGAAAGGCACCGGCCCAGGGCAGGTGGCAACTAGGGTCCCACCTGGACAAGCCTTTCCTGTAAGGAGAAGCCATTGCTCCCCCCATCCAGTCCCACCTCCTCCCACTGGCACCTGCCAACTCTTCAACTTGTGCAGGCGGCTCAGGGGCAGCGCCAGGACAGCCTGCAAACGCAGCGTGAGGCCCTCCAGCAGGGCAGGCTCTCAGCACCCGCTTGTGCTCACTAAGAGCCCCCGTGAGCTCACGCCCGAGACCTCTGCAGGCACCTTTCCCACTCTGCTTCCATGCCATGCTGACAGTTTGCACGATGACTGGGAAGACACAGCATGCAGGACCAAGCGACCCTGTTAGAAGCTTGCACAGAGGACCTGGGGCACTCCGGGGGAGAAAATACTCATTTAAATTAAAAGAGCTGGGTGTTGGCTTTGCAGCGCCTCTCTCTGCCTGCGGGCATTTGCTCAGTGGGAGGGAGGGTGGGGGGTTAACGCATCCCCTGCCCACCCCGCGGGTGGCTGAGCTGGGCTGGGGATGGCTTATGTCCACAAACGGGTATTTTTACATTTAAGATCATATGATTCTATTTTTATAAATAATAGATTTATTTTTTTACAAATAAATATTTTGAAATTATAATATTTGTATTATGTATACGTCTATGTATAATACCATATACATATACACACATACATAGATATGTAGCTACGCATCCCACCACAAATCCACACAGGGAAAGGGGAGGGGGTGTCAGGAGGGACTGGGGTGCGGGAGAGGGGTGACATGACCCCGGGGCCCAGGACTCACCGCAGTTCCTGCTCTCTGCACTGCCAGGCACATGGCACAGCTCAGGCACTTCTGTCTCTCTCTGTCTGTCTGTCTGTCCCTCCCTCCCTGTGCTGCAGCCCCGCTCAGCCGACTGCCTTCCACCTCAGGGCACCCACGGGTGCCTCACAGCTCGCACCCCAGGAGGCCGCCCCGAGGCACAGCTCAGGGGGGCCGGAGCGGGGCCCAGGCCCAGCTGGCTGCTGCCAGGACAGGCCCGGGGGCGGCCTGGGGCTGCGGGACAGGCCTCGGGGCAGGGGCTGGGGCCGGGGCAACATGGCCGCCCGGCAGCCCCTGCCCCAGGGCTCCAGCTCCCAGCATGCCCCGGGGCGCGCCTTCCCGCCGCCCGACCCTGCGCGGGCACCGCGCCCCCAGCCCGAGCCAGCCGCCCCCCCGCAGGCCCCACGGCCGCCCCCCCGGGGCTGCGGGACCCGCCGCCACAGAGACCGACAAGGCACCGGGAGCGCGCAGGGACAGAGACGTGGCAGAGGGAGCGGGGCAGGGGGACAGCGGGGAGAGGGGCAGAGGGAAAAGGCAGCGGGGAGAGAGAAAGGGAGAGGCCGGGACGCAGAGCGGGACACAGGGCGAGGGGAGGGCGGGAAACGACCCCGAGAGACTGAGGCAGAGGGGGCTGTGGGTCAGGGCAAGGAGGCGCAGAAGGGCACAACAGCCGCGGCCTCCAGGGTGGAGACGCAGGAGGAGCAGAAGGGGCCGGGGAGCAGGACGGAGGCCCCGAGAGCAGCAGGGCCGGCCGAGCGGGGGATACAGGCGGGAGAGAGGGGACAGGCGGCAGCACAGAGGGGAAACAGGCGGCCAGGACGCGGCGACAGAGAAAGGAGAAGGCCAGGGAGCGGGAGAGAGGTGTAGGGAAAGGAGACCATAGCAACAGGCTGTAGGACAGACAGGGAGGAGTTAGAAAATACAGGCACGGAGTCAGACAGGGAAAGAGAGAAAGAAAAAACCAGTGATGGGAGATGGGAAGAGAGTAAAAGTAGCAGTTCTGAGCAACTGCCCCATTTCTTGATCACTGCCCAGGAACTGCTTGCACCGTATCCGATGGTCGCTCATGGGCTCTTCCCTGAGCCCGTCTGACCGTACGCCAGCAGCGTGGCGTTATAACCGTGCCAGGCGCTCTCCAGCACTCCCTGACCACGACCACCAAAGACCTCTCTCTAACAAACCACCAAGTGCCCCCTCTTCATAAGCGAGCCACCAAACGCACACACAAGCACTGCTCTCTGCCAGGAGAGCCCTCGCTAGCAGTTTAAATTAGCAATCAAGACTGGCAAGCACGCTTGACAGCAACACTCAGTTCCAGGATGACAAGACATGTAGATAAAATCTAGCCACTGCTTCACACCAGGAAAGTGATAAATGCCGGTCTTTTGCGTTACGCTGACATGAATGTTAGTAACGGGAGATAAAGGAACTGACCGGCCTCCAGCTGCGTATCAGTGACAGCTGCTTCCAGCTGGTTCTTTGACTCAAGGCTTACCTGGCCCACGGAACTGCTGGATCCTGCGGAGATGAGCATGCCGTTCTCGTCCTTTAGGAAGCTCCTCTGAGACCAATAGGCTGGATCAGAAGCAAAGGCTTTGCTGTGCCCTGGATTCCTAGGGTCACACACGCCTGTGCTGTCGCTGTTCACAGAAGTCACACACCTGCTTCCCGCATCCTTCTCTCCCTGCCTATTAACATTACAATTGCAGCGTCAAACTACCAGCAATCAGGCTTTCACTAATAACTCATGGTCTAGTCTGGGTTTAAACCAAGTTCATCCGCAAGGCACAGCTTCATCTCCTAAGCACACTAGAGAAGATGCTGAGGTGGGACGGCTTGTAGCTGTGGCTCATCTAGCCTAACCCACAGCCCAGGAGTTAATGACGTATGCCGCACTTTAGCTTTCGTCGTGCAGAACAATCCCTAGAGTCACACTGATGCAGCCTGCTTGATTTCTGGGTGCAACAAGCCCTCAAATACCAGATGTGTGGTTTCCCAAGCACAACTCTGCTGGATCGGTCAGCTCCAAAACTTAAAAAGCTCAACTCACCCCAAAAATGTTAACTTGCGCCCCTCTCCTGGTTTGGAATATCCAGACAGCGAAGCACCACGGAAGCCTTGTTCACCAGACGGTTGCCGGACAAACCCCGTTGTGACACAGAGCAGCAAGTCAACAGGAGCACAGGCTGCACAAAGTCAGTGCTTGGCAGCAACCTCATCCAGAGCAGGAACTCCACTGGCAGAAAACCTCTTCAGCTTCCGCTGGACTTAGGAAGGGACTTCCTCAAGCCTCTTTCCTCCACGGCTACCCCAGCAAGCAGCAGTGGGGCAGCAGTGGGGCAGCGCTGCCCGGCTCCCCTCCTGCACCACTGACAAGCAACACAGCAGGCACGGTGCAAAAATCAGCCTCCACCAATGGCCCCGAGCGATCCGCATCAGAGATTCAGAAGAAGGAACGGCGCAACGAAACCACCAACAGAAACACACTGGTTACTACCAGGGCGGAGCAGCCGGCATGGTGTGTGCTATCCTAAAGCACTCTGAGCATGAGGGACACAGTTTCCCCTCAAACACAGCAAGTGAAATCCACCTGAGGGTGGCACCCCAGCGCCTCTCAAGGGAGGCCAGCCGTGCGGCCGTGTAGCCGAAACAACCAGCCAGAGAGCGCAGCGTGACCACAGCAGTGCCCAGCGCCTTACGAGACGCACTGCTGGCGCTGCTGCAGGGACAGGGCTTGTGTCCACCGGAACAGAGGCTGCTGTCAGCCCAGCGGCAGCCGCCAAACCCAAAAGAACCCTTACACCTGGTAGCATTGCCCCAGTCCGGGAACAAACCCTAAATCCAGAGGCGCCCCACACCTGGCTGCACCCACCAGACCTAGCAGCATGCACCTGACACAGCAACGCCCCCAAATCCTCAAGTTTCCCCCAAAATTGGCAGCAACCAGCAGACCCAGGCACACCCCCCAAAACCTGTCGGCGACCTCCAAACCCACAAACACCCCCAGACCCAGGGGCACACCTTAAACCTGCCAAGAGTCCCCCAAGCCCACAAGGAACCGCCAAACGCAGAAACAGCCCCAAACCGGGCACCTTTCCCCACACCAGGCAGCACCCCCGAAACCTTGCGGCACTGCCGGCCCCAGCGGGGTGCAGCCGCCCCAAGCCTGGTGGGGGGAGGCCAGGCCGTGGCAGGGCGGCGGGTGAACAGAGTAGGCCTCCGTGCCATGGAAGCAGGTTCAGCAATGGCTGAAACACCGCTTTGGTTACAAATCCAAAACTTGGCAGCGTATGGGCTGCGAGGAAGAAAATTAACTCCATCCCAGCCCGAACCAGAACAGACGCTGTCTCCGTTACGGCTTGATAGCAGCTTTCTGCCGCTCTGTCGTTTATTGACACCGTGGGCATCCACACCCCTGCTTGCCCCGATAGGAAGTTTGGCCCCAAACTGCTGAATCCCTGGTTTTGCTGCTGTTACAACGCGCACAATTGTGCTACTGACCTCTATTTATTGCTGTGCCATTCTGCTGAAATTTACGCTTGACCCCTGAAGCTGTTGCTCAGGAGTGTGTTACAGAATCATAGAAACACAGAATGTTCTGAGTTGGAAGGGACCCACAAGGATCATCAAGTCCGGGATCATCCTGTCCCTGCACAGGACAACCCCAAATTCACACCATGTCTCGTCTCTGAGGGGGTTGGCCAAGTGCTTCTTGAACATCGCCAGGCTTGGCGCCATGACTGCCTCATGACAGAACCCCCGGGTCCCTCCCCACAGAGCTGCTCTCCGGCCTCTCATTCCCCAGGCTGTCTGTACATCCAGGCTTGCCATGCCCCAGGTGCAAAACCCAGCACTTGGCCTTGTTGAACTTCATATGGTTGGTGGTTGCCCAGCTCTCCAGTCTGTCCAGATCCCTCTGAAGGGCCTCTCTGCCCTCGGGAGTGTCAACAGCTCCTCCCAAGTTTGTCGTCAGCAAACTTAATTAGCGTTCCTTCAAGTCCTGCATCCAAGTCATTTACAAAGAGATTAAAGAGTACCGGCCCCAAGATGGATCCCTGTGGAACCCCGCTAGTGACTGGCCACCAGCCCCATGTAACCCCACTGACGAGAACCCTTTGAGCCCGACCCCCCAGCCAATTGCTCACCCACCGCATTACGCGTTTATCCAGCTGTGTGCTGGACATTTTGCCCAGGAGGAGACTGTGAGGGACAGTATCAAAAGCTTTACTGAAATCCAGAAAGATCACATCAGCTGGCTTCTCTTGGCCAACTAGGTCCGTGACCTTGTCATCCAAGGAAATCGTATTTGTTGTCACTCCCCTATAGGCCCTCGCATTCACCGTTGCTCCCCAAATCCATATCCTGGGGGGACTGCCCCAGGCCCTTGCAGGAGGGCTGGAGAAGTGGGCTTGGGGGGCGAGGGGGTGGTTGCCGTTTCTCCGGGGCCCGGAGGGTGCTGGGCCGGTCCTGCAACACCTGGCTGGCTGAGTTGGACAGCCATTTGGGCCGGGGCGGAGGCGGGCGGGCCGGGCGGCCGTCCGGGCTGGTGGAGGCTGGTTCCCCGCCGGTGCTCCGTGGCTGGTGGGCCGCTTTTCCAGGCACATGTGACGGCTGCTGGTGTTGGGTCCAGCTCTTGGAGGTGCTGGGGTGGGCAGTCCAGGTGTCCGGGTGTGAGGGGCAGCTGCTGGTGTCGGGCCGGGCTCTCGAAGCTGCGGCGAGGCGCCTGCGGAGAGAGGAGGCTGCTGAGGCCCCGCCACGGCTGCGGTGCTGGGTGGGTGGCGGGGCAGAGCTGCGCGCCCCATGGCATGTGGGCACCCGGCTGCACGTGGGAGCTGTGGGCACAGAGAGCTCTGTGCAGAAAACGGGGCACCCCGCGCCCCTCGGCTGGGGCTCTGCTCCCATGAGCTGAGAGCTGGGAAGGTTGCTCACCACAGCCTGGCTTGCTGGGATACCCTGGCCAAGGTGAACCTCTGGAGATTACAGCATCACCTCACAGGGTGATTTCTGCTGCTGGGTTCCCTGGCAGGGAGATGTCGCTACTGCAATTCTCACTTTCTGCGGCAACGTCATCCCTCTTTGTTTTCCTGCCTGACTTTGCTCTGCCTACGTCTGTTGCTGGGTCTGCTCTTGTCCAGGCAGGGTCACTTTTAACTAATACTTGCAACAGTAAGGACACGTTTCAGAAAAGAGGGCCCATGGGTTGAGAGGACAGTTAAAACATCTCACAGCAGAAACCTCAGTCCTGTTTGGCCAGTAACTAACTCGGCACGCCAGAATACCCTACCTCAAAATGCTTCGTGGCTAACAGCAGCCATCTAACGCAGCAGTTTGGCTGCACCTGCCCCCCGCCACCAACTCACCGCCTTCTCTTCCTCCACAGGCGGATCACACAACAGAAAACCATCCCAAGCAATATGGAGCCCACGACCGCCACGGAGCCTTCTATGCAGTACTTCTGGAAAGCTTTTGGATCCATAGCATTTCTGTTTCTCGTGCCATCCACGCCTGGAGGAAGGATTCTGTGTGTTAGTGTGTCCTGCACACTACTGCTCATCTCGCAGGAGGCCTGACATTGCCAGGAGATGCTCATTCTCGCTTTGGTAGCATCTCTGAGCCACGGAACATCCTGGGGCTGCGACATTTCCTTGGCTTCAGGAGAAGCAAAGGAAGCTCCCAAGGTCGTTGCAAATCAACACACTCTGGAGCCTCTCTTTCTCCTCGCAGCTTTGCTTACGCTCTGGCATGGCCATAATCCAGTTTTCCCAGTGTCACGGGTTTGCTCCCCCTTCTTGGTGATCCTTCACGTCTGCACACACTTTCCTTTGTGCTCACCCACCTCCGCTTTGCAAGGCTTGCTAGAGCTGCTGCCTGGGGGCTCGCTCTGACCCTTTGGGAACACTCACGAGGCCATCAGCAGAGGGTTAGGAGCGAGTGTGTCTCTGGCACGCTGACGGCAATAACCTTCACACCCCAGAGATGGGAGTCACCCTCTCAGAGCTGCTCCTGCCTTCTTTAGAACACTTGCTCTCTACTAAGAGTTTGGCTGCTGACATGGTGTGCAGTAGCGAGAACTCGGGGAAGAGCCTGCAGACACGCAGAGATTTTGACCTGTGGCCCTGGATGACCAAAGGACAGCAATTACCTGGCACCTCCACTGACTGAATTGCCCCTCTTCTGTCATCAGAGACTGGCACCGCGTGACTGCCTCCTTCCTGAAGCGCCTCATTCTCCGCAGTCTCACGGTCCATCTCTTTAGAAAGAAAGCGGGTCAGTTTAATTAGGCATAATTAGATGTAAACAGACAGCAAATCCCAACCTGCTGAAAGGCTAGGGGATTGCATGCGATCTTGTTCACATTCCACTGAGTGCATTTCGGGCAAAGGGCAGGACGATGGTACATGACTCCCTTCAGAGAGGGCAGGAAGATGCCGTAGCAGGTTCAGCCGTGGAAAGAGCCCTTCTGAGAAGCACGTCCCACCGTGCCAACTCCATCGCACGGTAAGGCTATCAGGCACACGTGGTGGGCTGAACCGCAAGCTCTTGCAACCATGTTCTGGGCACTTTCCCGTGTGGCGGTGAAGAGCCCACAGTCCCCCAAGACACGAGGAAAACCACAGCCAAGGTATCTAAAACACAACTGGAAACAGACAGCCAAACCATGCGAGACTGAATTCGCAGCCCCTCATTTTAGCTGCCTTCAAGGTGGGCGTCCCGCCTCAAGCTGCCCGCCCAGCTCCCACCTGTCCCTGACTCCAGGGGGTCACTCAGAGTCCTCGGCCATCAAGGAGAACAGCGGGGCTGGACCGGCTGTGAAGCTGGGGCTGCTCCCATCCTGGCCAGGGGCTGCCTGCAGCGCAGGCAAAGCCTGCCGGTCTCAGCCACCCCAAGCTGCCTGCGCACCCTCTCTGCCGGCCAAGGGCACTCTCCCCTCCGGTGACTGGCAGGGTGCCGGCCCTCTCACGGCTTGTCAGGAATCAGCTCCTCGGCAAGTCCCTCACGCATTCAAGGCGTGAGCGCTGCCCATCCCTGACAGCTGGATACCAACCTCTGCCCAGTCCAGCTCTGACCGCTAGGGGTATAACTGGGGCAGCAGCTCTCCCTGGGGCTCAGCTTGAACCACAGCTGGCAGCAGAGGCTCTGGGCCACTCTGTGGCTCACCAGCGCCTGCAAGGCGTGAAACTGAGAGTCACCGCAGTGAGGCTCTGATCAATCCCTTTCTGCTGCGTAGCTATGGCTGGGCCAGACAGGCATCAAACCCTCAGCTTCCCAAGTCTTCTGCTTAAGAGTGATATATACCCACCAAGCGCTGCCTTGTCCAGGTCCTTCAGGATTTCCTTCAGGACTTCTGATGACCGCTGGGAAGATTTGCCTCTTTCAGCTTCATACTTTGCTCTTTGGGGACCTTAACAGAAAGTAGCATGTTAAATTTCTCTCTGATAAAATACTGAAACAGAGTGCTTAGTCTGTGCAGCCAGTCAAGACTGACTACTCACCCCTGCGATGCCAGGGGAGCTCCAGCGCGGGATCCAGCCCAGAAGCTGGAAACGCCCTCCCTGTACCCACACCTGCAACCAAACCCCCACAAGAAGTTCCCATCACACATTGGGATATTCACTGTCAGAACTGAAGAGGAGAACGTATGAGGGGATCGTGTAACCACGTGGCACACACGGCCTATATTGTCACGCCTGCAAGAGATGTCTCGCTCACATCTGGGCTCTGAGCTGGCAGCTCTCCAAGGAAGTCAAAAGCCATGACGTACCCATGCGATATCCCAGCGTGTCAGCCCGGGAACCCAGACGGGAAGCTGGATATCCATCGCCTCCAGCCATGTCTGTAAACACAGGACAGAGAAGCTCCCATGAACTATTTTAAGGCACTCCTTCAGTTCTGAACAGCAGTGAATGCAGTTCAAACGCAGGCTTGCTCCATGGCACTCGTCCCTCCCTTCCCCTCAAGAGCATCGTGCCCCGGGCTGTGGGCTGGGGCTCTGTGTCCCATGGGGACCTGGGTTCACCCAAGGAGAGCACTGCAGGGCTAGAGCAGGAATGCTCCCACCTTCCCAAGCAGGCATCTCCCAAGGACAGAGGTGCCTGAAGCTGAAAGCCAGGACCCAGCCAGGAGCGGCAGAGCCACGGCTCCCGGCACGACTGTCACCAGCCTGGAGGAGAAGCGCTCCCACGGGCTATTGCCTGGCCTCTGCAGAGCCACTCCGGCCCCAGCGTGCAGGCTGGGGGAAGGCTGCCCTGGGGCAGGGCGGCACAGGGCCAGCTCCAGCAGCAGCTTCTCACCCCGTGGCACTGCTCCTGACCCCACCGTTCACCTGGAAAATGCCCCTGCAGTGGCCACGCACCCCTGCGCCTCCCCGGGGAGCGTCTGCCTCCAGCTGCCCGTGGACCTGCCCACGACTCACCTGCCCGAGCCTGGCCCTGCTGCTCTCCCAGCCCTGCCCCACCACCACCCCAGCCCCGCTGTCACCCCGAGCAGCCGTGGGTGCTGTGCCACGCTGCCAGGGTTGGGGCTGGACCTTGCCTGCCCACCTACCTAATCCCCACGCTCGCCACGGAGCAGCCCCGACCTGCCAGGCTTGCAGGGCCATCAGGAGCAGGATAAATAGGTGGGTGGGGGCCGCGGCCCCCCGCGCCTGCACCATGCTGCTGCCGCTGCTGCCACAGCTGGCACTGCTGGAGCGGTGCCTGCGGCACAGCACTGCACAACACGGCGTGGCACAGCGGGGTCTGTGACCTCACAACACATCCACGCCCCCACGGACACGCCCTGGGCACCCGCGGTGTCATCTGACGTGCTCCGACAAGATCTTTCTGAGTCAGACTCCACGTGGGCCTTAATGGGATCCGCTGCCTTCAGCCAGCACAAATTCAGCTGTTTTCCAAAGGTGTTCCTCCCCTTCGTTGACAGGCCGCACAGCTTAACCTCTTTCTCTTTACATGCCCATACTGTTAACCTTGACCTTGGTTTTACTTCTTCCTAATTTATTGGCCAACCCAGCCTTTTGAAAATTCAATTTTCCAAGAAAGCAACAAAGTCAGTACTTTGGGATTTTAAAAAAGCAAGCAGCACATTTTGTGCTGTGTCTATAGTATGTAAATATTGTGTGAATATATTTCAAAAACACCTGTCTCTGTCTTTGAGATGAGAAGGATGCTTAGGGAGAGTTCTTTATCCTTTTGGCTTTCTGGGTTAAGAAACTGATTCACTAATTAAGCATCAATTAGTTTTGATTTAAGTAAAACACAGCCTGTCTTCTCGAGGGCTGCTTCGGGAACGTACTGGTCCAAGAGACTGAAAGATTAGCGTGGAGGGTGAGCCACCGATGGCCGATATGTGTCACAGTACAGTACTTAAATCATCGTTTTTTCCATAGCTCACCCTTTCTGTTCTCTCAAAACGTGAGGCACCTGAGCAGCACCAACCTGACACAGCTGATGCTGTGACCCCGTGCCTCAGGTCACCTCCAGGCAGTAACAACTTCACAGCAAGACCCACTTTCAAGGAAGAGACTCACCTCTGCAGAACTGCCCGCGCAGCACAGACCCTCGGGTGGTCTCATCTTCCCCAAGAGCCTGAATGGTCACCTCGGGAAACTGCAGCAGGCGGCTCGTTACCTGAGCCGCGAGGTCTCGCATTCTTCACTCTAAATAAAGAAAAACGTGCAGAAAGAGACTCCTGAGAGCCAGAGACATTTCTGAGACTGACAGAAGTTTCATCAGGTTGCCGTGAATAACCTCCCGTCCACCTCCTGCAGCTCTTCTCCTGAACAAAACGGCGCTCAGGGCAGCTTTGGATCTCACAGCAGAGCAAAGGGAGAATCCTTTGCCTTTCTGATGCCTACGAGGTCACCAACAAAAAGGGACGCCGGGGTATCGACAGGATAAATCACAGGGGAAAAAAGCCCAATACACTGAGGTCAAGACTACTCACACAGGTTAGTACGATGCGATCTGAGACAAATCACAAGGGCATTCAAGGGCCGCGCTGACAAGGAAATACAAGTTATACAGATGGGCCTGCTGTGGGGAAAGGTTATGCTCTGAAGGCCGGGCAGTGGAATCGGCTGCACTTCCAGCCCCAGGCACGGGAACTCTTTGAGAACATGTTCCAGTACCTTCTGCCAGCAGGAAAAGCACGAGCGCGTGACACACGGGACGCGGCCGTCAGGGTCCCGCACTAGGCACAGGGCAACGTTTTGATGGAAGTGCTCCATGATCACTCATAGAATATGTTCTACTAGTAGCAAGGTGGTTGTAAGAAAAAGAGTGAGCAAGTCTCTTGCAGCAGGGCAGGTAAGAGCAGTCAAGAAACCTTCTCACCTGCTGCTCTCCATGAGCCGCCCCGAGTCACCCTGCCTTTGCCGCTGCCTCCCGCGACAGGCCAAGAGCACAGAACTTTGTGTAGACAAATTGGAAGTAAAATTTCAAGGATTTAAACTAACTGGGGAGATTGGAGTTTAAGAGCAAACCACTCACCTCCCCAAACTCCCCACCAAACCAGAAAGAATTCTTCTCTGGTGGAAAGCTCAAGCCTTGACACAGTACCACTCGGTCATTTCTTTCCCACTCATAGCAAAACACCTGCATTCAGTCCAAAACCAAAACCAAAAGTTTTCTTCTAAAAAGCCACTGCGTAACAGATATGGTCTGTATCAGAATTCTACAGTCAGTCAGGCTTATTGCGCCGATGCTCCACAAGCTCCCCATGATGCACAGATCTACAGCAAAAGGTGAGAAGACACAATTTAAGCTCTCTATCCCAACAGCCCCGATCCCGCATCTGATGCAGACCACAGATTTCATCCCTTTAAATGAGAAACAAAGCCAAGACACATCAGCATTTGAAACTGGAGCCACTTTACCCAGCTGCCTCCTAGGGTTATTCTCCAACACGACTATTCCTGCATGCAGGAGCTGCAGTCCCTCTCCAACGCGGCCAAGCTAGCAAAAGCTCCTCAGGTCACTCCTGAAAGTGTGCTCTGTTGCACACTGCTTGGCGTACCTGGACAGGCGGGCGCAGGCGCCGAGTGTCTCAGGGCAGAGCGCACACGCAGCCGTCCCGACAGAGGCAGAGCCCAGGGAAGACAACGTTCCCAGCGCTCCCACAGCGCCGGCCCCTCGCAGCACCAGTTCCAGAGTCACGGAGTCACAAGGGAGAGAAAGGCCTTCCGGAATCCCTGGGGGCAGCTGGTCCAGCCCCTGCGCAGGCAGGGTCCCCCAGAGCAGGCTGCCCAGGGCCAGGGCCCGGCGGCTGCTGAACCCCCAGTGCTCAAACACACCCCTTGCAAACAGCCGCCCGACGAGGGGAGCTGCGGAAACGTTGGCAGCCCACGCGACAGGCCCCGGGGTTTGGGGACTCGCTCCCACCAACTGAAGTATCCTCTCCTCCACACCAGTAAAACACCACCCCACCAGCAGGGGCTTGTCACCATTCTTCCTCCAAAACTCTCTCTCTCCAAAACTCTTGCTGAAACAAGCTTTCATTTATTATTTTTGGTTTGATTCCCTCACTCACACAAATTTTCTGACACAAGAGAAAGCCCTTTATGGAGTGCATGGGATTTACAATCACAAACACCTCTGCGTTCGGTTTTCAGAGAGAGCCCCTTACTTTTTCAGGGAACTCAGCTTTTGGAGGCAAGGACCTACTGTTCAGGGATGCCTGAAAAACACCAACAGCACAAAAGCAAAGGAGAGATTTTAAAAGCTTAGATCCACAACGGGTTCCTTGTTCTGAAAAATCAGGCTTTGAATCTGTGCCATCAGGAGGCTTTCCATCTGCTCACAGCCATGTGGATCCTTCTACCCATGCAGCAGCCTGAGATCACGGGGATGATCTCAGTGGCAGTGGTTAGCTACCTGGGGACAACAGATGCTTCTGACACTCCCTGGGTACTGACCCAGCCTCGCACAGCCTGGAGCTGGTCTGTCCCGCTGGCCTCATCACGGACAGTATGGCCAAGCAAACGACAGCACGTGCTTTGCTGACACCGCGCGTCTTTGCAACGTAGGAATCCCAATAAGCCCCTCTGATGAAGCACATATTTGAGACGGACACAGCTTACAGAGAAGCTGCCGCCAAAACAAACTAGCAATTTCTGATAACCAGGATGGAGGGAAGACATTCATCGCCTACAACAGGGAAATACTTTTCAGCAACTTCCAGCTTTTACATGCAATTTTGCCACTGATTTGTCACATAGAGCAGAAAAAGTCACTCGCTCAACCTCCCTGAGCCACAGCTCACCCACTCACAAAAGACTTCAAAGGCCCACGTAGCACTGCCTCTAGCTGAGTGTTAGGGGGCGTTTGGGGTTTAATCTGACCAGCACCGTCTCTCAGGCTCTCTCAGTCTCACCGTCACGCTTTAACATCGGCCGTGGACACGCAAGCAAGCTTCGGCTGGTTGGTTCTGTCGGTCTAATCACTGCCAGGGGTCACCAGGGAGGCAGAGGCCTGCCCAGTGCGGATGAACCCCGCAAAGCACCAGCTGTACTGAGCGCGTGGGGGGGCAAAATTTAAAAAACAAAAGGAAAATACCAGTCCCGAGCGCGCTGTATTTCTGCACGCACCTGTACCTCTGGCTGTAAAGTTTCCCTGGACCTGGTCGGAATGCCTCGCCTTGCAGCTGTGCAGCCCCGAGCCATCGCATGACACACTGATGATCTTCAACAGCTTCTGCCCAGTACGAGCTCTGCTGGGAGGTGCAATCCCGATACCGTCTTTAAACCAGAAAACAGGCACAGAAGGGCCGTGGCTGTCACAGGAAAGTTCAATGGTGTCTGCGCTCCCAAACACCAGCTCTCCCAGAAAGGCGCTCTCGTTCCTCAAGTATTCTGCAACGGGAGAAAGAAATGGAAATGAGTAAATCAGAGCAGGCGTCAGAGGACGAAAGGGCATTTCAAAAATCAACAGATCTTCTATTTGCCCTGCTGACGCTTCCACGTGCCCAGAGCTCCCCCTTGCCCGGGGGAAGCCTTGCCTGCAGCCAGGCAGGCCGTACTGCAGCCAGGCAGCCGGGCACACTACAGTCAGGGCTCTGGCTGACCTGCAAGGGTGGCTTCGAACCTGCAGCGACCAAAACACGGCCCCCCCGCCAGGTGCGTCACAACAACCAGCACAGACCTCTGGGGGGGGTCACCCCAACACCCAGGGGTGCACGGGGGGCTGATCTGGCAGCGAGGAGCGTGTGCTGAAAAGGGCACGGTTCAGCCTCTGGATCTCCGTTTCTTGATTTCTGTGAGTCTGTCCACAACTCCCGTGGGACCCAGCACGGAGGGGATACAAGGAGCAGGAATGGGGATAAACCCGATGGCTCAGGTGGCTCTGGGTGGCCCAAAGGCAGCCTCCGTGGGCTGAAGGAGACAAGGGGGAAGGCCGGACAGCAGGCGCAGGCTGGAACAGCTAAAATAAATGAACCCACCGCTAGCTCCCTGCTGGAGTTACTCTCCGGGCAGCAGCACCAAAGACTGAGCACGAAAGCTGAAATCCCTCTTTCTTCACTCTACCTACCAGCTGCGGCAGTTTGTTCCACCAGTGACGACAGGGAACCCTGCCACGGGCTGGAGAATTTTGTTTCACCATAGGCTAATGACGCAAAGAAAGGTTCAGGCTCACGAGTCTCCCCAGGGAGGGACGTGGGGCGTGTTGGAGGTGTCGTTCTTGGGCCTGATGGTCTTCAGGCTCATTTGAGTGACAGAAGCTCACTTCTGACACTCAATGGTTTATTCATCCTGTACCCCAGTTTAATAGAGAAGAATTAGCCCTCGACACCTGCCCTCAGCCCAGCCGGGTCAGCGGCCATAAGCCTGCTTATGCCCCTAAGGCAGAACCATTTCTGGGCTGGTGCAAGATGGATCACGGAGGATCCCATTCCAGCACACAGGCACTGGGGTGCCGTGACTGCATCATTATCAAGCAAAAAGTCATTCAAACCAGAGCGGTCGGAACCTAGTCCTGTGATCCAAACCTAGGAGGCCCGAGCTGATCCCTGACGGGAATCAGACACGGAGAGGTGACCCTCACTTTGCAGCTGAAGCAGAGCCATAGATTACAATTTGACTATGAAACCAACGCAGTTACAGCAGCTCTGGATTCCTCAGCATGTGGCATCGGCTTCAAGCTGCTCTTCGGCCACTGAGCGAAGGAGCTGGAGCAGGTTAGGACAGAAGAATGGATTGCTTCTCTCTTCGCCTCATGCAAATTTTTATTCTGGTGCAAATGTAAGCATTAAAAATACAAAAATGTTTCCATCAATAGCCTTGCAGGGTAGCCATAAAGAATCCTGGGGGCCTGAAAACGTCGTATTTCATGGGAGGTATCGCCTTGCACAAGGAGTCACATTTTAACTACTAAGTTTACTAAAGGCTTTACTCAGCTCAATCTCACAGGGTTTTCTGCTTTTGGTATTACAGAAACCTCCTGGTCCTTCAAGCCAAGGGGCAGATGCTTTAGGGGTAAGCACACCACAAATACCACGTTCACCACAGGACTAAGCGCCCTTCTTCACACATCCAGGGATCTAAATCATACCCACGGCACTTGGCAGCCTGAGCTGGGAGCAGGTTGGAAAGGGGCACCTGGACACTCAGCTCGGCTGCAGAGAAAGAGCACCTTTTTTTCTTTTTTTTTTTTAACAAGCTCACCAGGTAAACAGCCCAAAGAGGGGCAAGCAGTAAACTGATAAGCTCTGTAGGAGGGTAAGGAAAAGAAGTCAGCGCATAACAAAGAATCTGATGGCATTTCGGCATCGTAGGTGCCTTCAGACCGGCTTTAGCCCAGCGTTTGTGCAGGGGGTGCTGTCGGATTTACAGTTCAGTTTCCTGAGCATAGCGTTGGATATCAAATGTCACTCCTACGTGGAGAGGGGATGAAGGGAGAGAGGGGCCTGGGCCATGCCAACGCCCCCAGGGCCTGCGAGGCCCCCCCAGTCTCTTCCCAGGACAGCTGCTCTCGGTGGCTGAGCCCCCGGCGGGGTCTGGGCAGACGGAGGTGCTGTGGGAGCGTGACAGTGACAGGCCTGGACACTGAGAGCGCCGCTGACCGTGCTGTATTTCAGCCGCTTGCTTGGAAAAGGGCAGCCGCTCACCCTCCCTGAGCTGCCGGCAGGGCTTTGGTTCTCATCCCTGACAGCTCTGGATATTAAGGGCGTCAGCAAATAGAAAGCTCCGGGAAGGGAACGGTTATAAAGGGGAAAAGGAGAACACACACATTGGCAGTGAGAGCATCCCTGCGTGAAGGGCAGTGCACGCTCCGCGCTTGAGGGGGAAGGAGAACTTTGGGGCTAAGATGTGGCTTATGGCACAGCAGTCCTCAAAGAAATGCAGCTGTGTTGTGCAGGCTTGACTACTCTACGTACACAGATATTTGTATAGTAAGAAAGCGGCTGAGACACAGCCCAGGGATGTAGCTTCTGCTGCACAGCACTACATCCAGGGCTCTCTTACGGTGGCCACCGCGGTGACAACGTGGCATCAGCAAGTCTGCGCTTAATCGGCTCTGTGCTCCCCAGCCCCACGGCAGTGTGCCGCACCAGAGGTTAATAACGGGGAAACCTCAAAACCTCCCGCCCAAGGGAAAGCTGCAAACCTTGAAGTCCTTCAGGCAGGAGCGTCTCAATAGCCCTTTGATGTCCTGCTGTAAAGGGCTTCCCAGTGTTAGAAGCTTTTAGTTTTCCTCCACATGAAAAGCAGTTCAAAACCGTAAAGGGCTGAGCTGACTTGATCCCAGATGCAGACCTTCACACCTCCCAGCAACCGTAAAACTCCCCGGGGCCAGATCTCCCCCTGCCGGAATTACCTCTTACCTACTTGGCCCTTAACCTTGGCGGTCCTGGCCGGTTTTCTCAGCCCGCTACACGAAACCACATGTTGTCATCCTTTTCTGACAGCAGCACGTTGTCTGTTGTTTCGGTCACATTAATGATTGCCGAGGGACTAAAACACAGATCGACAGATACGCTGATTCGTACCCTCCATGTCCCCAGAATATAACAACATCCCTGGTTGATTAAGTTCATCACTTCGGTTACAGCATGACTATTAGCGCTACTTGATGGCGTGACTTGGTTTCCTATCCCTTTGCTCCTTAAGCTCAGGGGTTAAGCTAGCCTGAGAGTGCTGTAGGAAAGCATCAGCCTTTAGGCAACGTTGAGAGTAGCTTTTCAGAATGAAGCTACAGTATTTAGCGGCAAAGAACAAGTCCATAAAATTACTGAAAGATTTCTGAGCCGTTAGGTGACTGCCAGCCTTCTTTTTAAGCTAGCTCCAAATGTCACGCTCATTGAGCTGATCTTACACTTTGTGAGTTAACTGATGGATGTGTCAGGTCAGCTGTTCGTTATCGGTAACGAAAACACATTTTGTCAAATACTTGATCAGCAGGGGGCGAATTTGATCTGGTGCTTGTATAAAAGACTCACCCCCCGTGCATGGCATAACCTGAAGACAGCATGTTGATCCAAGTCTTGTGGCACATACCAAAGTATGTAGGTTTTTAAATAATCAGGAAATCTGGAAATACAAGTTCAAATTATGAGAAGCAGATGGGTTTGTTTCCTTCTGAGGAATAATGGCACGGGCGTTGTCCTCTGGAATAAAGAGAACTACTTCATGGGATAAGAAATGTGTTTGTGCAGATGCGAACAAAAATCAATCAACAACCCACTGCTGGGTGTGTGTGTGTGTGTGTATTTCCCCCCAACAGAGACATGGAAGGCTGGCAATTTAGTACAGTGTGACAATGAAGTATTTTGAGCTGTAATAAAGAAAACCCATTAACCTCAAAAATTAATTTTTTTTAGAGCCAGTAGCCAAGGAGCAGCCGAATGTAATTACTTGGTGAAATACTTTGTGCAAAATGGGTGTTTGGAATATTGACACGGCAAGAAAATGTGAAAATATGCTTTAGTAAAAAGTAGGATATTAAAGCACAGGGGAAAGGGTGTTGAGCGAACAAAGTACATTTCTGTCACAGTCAGTAAACACCATTAAAATTAAACGGCAGGGGAAAGCAAATGGACTATTTTTTATCAAATAGGAAATTAACCAATATACCCAATATATGGTATATACACACAGATACAATAATGTTAAAAATCGGGAATGCGGCAGAGTTACAGGACGATGAACATTTCTGTGCACTCGCCTACGTTTGTTCATGCCCTTCACGTAGATGCTACTTAGTGAACCAGACAAAGGAGGAGGAGTTGTGATTTCCAGGTACGTAAAGCTAAAATACAACTCCCAGCCCCGGTTCCAGAGGACTTGCCGCTGACGTCCTTACACCTAAACCAAGTAAACTTACGTCCTTGCATGAGCTAAGCAGTGCCAGACTAAGAGAGATGATTTGGTTTGTAAGCATTTGTGCTTGCAAGCATCTCAAGCAGATTTATTCCACCTGAGCGTGATCCATTCGTGGAACCACAGCCAGAGGGAATGCAATAGCTGACTGACTGTGGCTTTTGACTGACCTGAAGGCCAGAAATATTTCCCTTCAAAAGTTCTCTCACCAACAGGGCCGAAGCAGGAGTTTTACAATACTCAGCTTTTTACTGTCTCTCTGGTATGACTGACGCTTGCTGGACAGGCCCAGTGTTGCCTGACATTGGGAGAGACCCTGTTCTTACTTGGCTTGAATAGAAATGATCAGATATTGAAAGAAACAAGTGGATGATGAATGTACTTGGAACAAACCTAGTATAGTGTTTCTTATTCAAAGCTGTGATTTGAAATAGCTTTTGCAGCAAGAGCAAAGAGCCTCACGTCAGGTTTGGACCCTAACAGTGAGGGTTTGGGACCACTAAATGAGGCTTTGTGCGTTAAAAGATGGCTTTGGGCTCTAAAACTCAGTGTGGAAAGAGAAAATGACAGTTTGAGCATTAAAAGACCGTATTCGATGCCAACAGTAAAGGTTTGGGATATAAAAATGAGGCTTGGATAATAAAAATGAGGTTTTAGTACCTAAAAGTGAGGGCTTGGGGCTTTAAAGGAGGCACTGAGCATTAAAAAAGGGGTTTGGGCCCCTCTGGGCTTTAAAAAATGAGGCTTTGAGGATTAATCAAGGGGTTTGGACTGAAACGCACCGTTTAGAACGGAAAAATGACGGTTTGAGCATTAATAGAGTGGATTTGATGCTAAATGGGATGCTTTGGGACCTAAAAAGGAGGCCACAGAGTACTAAGAGGGGTTTGGACCCTGAAAGTGAGGCTTTGGGACCTAAAACTGAGGCTTTGAACCTGAAAGACAGGTTTGGACCATGAATGTGAGGGTTTGGGATTTAAAAATGAAGCTTTGAGCCTTAAAACAGGGGTTTGGAACAAAAAAAAAAATGAGGCTTTGGGACCTGAAATAAGGCTTTGGGCCTTAAAAGAGGCTTTTTGACCCTGAAAGTGAGGGTTTGGGACCTACAAATGAGGGTTTGCAGTTGAAAATAGGGCTTCGGACATTACAAATGAGGTTTTGATACCTAAAAGTGAGGTTTTAATGCTTAATAGAGCAGTTTGGACCCTGAAAGTGGCAGTTTAGAAAAGAAAACTGAGGCTCTGGGCCTTAAAAGACGTGTTTGGCAGCTAAACGTGAGGCTTTGCAAGATATAAAAGAGGCTTTGAGAGTGAAAATGACAGGTTTGCACAACCTGAGAGTGAGGGTCTGGGACCTTAAGAGGAGGCTTTCAGCCTTAAAAGCGGGGTTTGGAACTCAAAAAATGAGGGGCGGCAGGACCCCAGAAGCGGAGGCTGCGGGACCCCATAAGCGGAGGCTGCAAGGTTTAAAACAGGTTTAGACACTGAAAGTGAGGCTTTGGGTGGTAAAAATGAGGCTTTGAGCATAAAAAGAGGGGTTTGGACTCTAAAAATGAGGCTTTGCCGGTGGAAATAGGGCTTTGGACATAAGAAATGAGGTCTTGGCTCCTAAAAGTGAGCTCAGGTTTGGGTGCTAAAAGTGAAACTTTGGCACCTAGAAATGAGGCTTTGAGTGTTAAAAGGGGGGTTTGAAACCTGAATGTGAGGGTCTGGCACATAAAAATGAGGCTTTGAGCCTTGAACAAGGGGGTTTGACTCTCAAACGTACCGTTTGGAAGGAAAAAAATCATGATTTGAGCATTAATAGACAGGATTCGATGCTAGAAGGGAGGGTTTTATGTCCCAAGCCCGTCTTTCAACACTCAAAGCCTCATTTTTCAGTCCCAAACCCTCACTTTCAAGGTCGAAACCCCTCATTTAAGGCACAAAGCCTCCTTTTTTAACAGCCAAACCCTGTCTTGTGGGTCCAAACCCCACTTTTAAGGCACAAAGCCTCATTTAGGAGTCCCAAACCCTCACTTTTAAGCTCCAAACCTATCTTTTCCACGCAAAGCCTCATTTTTATATCCCAAACCTTCACTTTTAGGGTTCAAATCCCTCCTTTTTAGGGACAAACCCTCATTTTTAACAGCCTAAGCCTCCCTTTTATTGTCCAAACCCCTCTTTTAATGCTCAAAGCCTTATAGTCAGGACTGCAAACCTCACTTTTAGGCTCCAAACCCCTGTTTTAAAGGTCAAACCCTCACTTTAGGACCCAAAGACCTCTTAACACAGCTAAAGCCTCCATTTCAGCATCAAACCCCCTCTTTTAGCACTCTGTGCTTCATTTTTAGGTGCCAAACCAACCCTCACTTTTAGCATCAAATCGACTATATTATTGCTCAAACCATAAATTTTTTGTTGCAAACCATGAGTTTTAGAGCCCAAACCCCTCTTTGAAATCTAAAAGACTCATTTAGATGTCCCAAACCCTCACTGTTAGGGTCCAGACCTGTCTTTTTTACTGTCAAAACCTCATTTATATCTTGCAAAGCCTCACATTTAGGGTCTAAATCATCGTTTAGGGCTCAAAGCATCCTTTTTTGGTCCCAAACCAACCCTCACTTTTAGGACCCAAACCCTCTTTTTTAAGTTCAAAAGCCTCCATTTTATTGTCCAAACCCCGCTTTTAAAGCTCAAAGGCTCAGTTTTAACTGCCAAACCCTCACTTTCAGGGTTCAAATTGTTATAATTAATTTAGCCTTAAACGGAATTCCAATTAAAGTTTACAATTTATTGAATAGAGGCAAGCAAGCAGCGCTGGGTGCACGGGGGATCCTTCCTCCTAACGTGCATCCCGTCATACAATGCTACAGGGCTTATATTCAGTTAATTAATAACAATTAGTAAAAAACACGCCTAAGTTTACACTCACTGGTCAGTGATAAGCATCCCACTTGCCGTTGGGCAGCCGTAGTTAAATTAGCCACGCTTGCCACGTAGATTAGCCCGCGTGCTCTTTACTGGGGGTGGGGGGGGCAAGTCTTTTTGGTCCTGACTTGGGTCGGTGGTCGCACTCTCCCCCTGCCGGAATTACCCTTCCCCCAGTTTCCATGCCTCAGCGCCTTCGGAGCCAAGAAGGTCCCTGCCATCACCACTGGCCGACCTGTGCCCCCCCCACCTTGGCACCCCCCTTTGTAGCAGGGTGCTTCCCCTGTTAGCAGCAAACCCCCAACCCACATTCCAACCCTCCCGACCGTTAGCGAGTCAATTGACCGGCCCTGGTTACACAAGCACCAACAGTTCCATATTGACACGAATCACATGAACACATTTTACAGAATCCCTCTTTTAACTCTCAAAGCCTCAGTTTTTAGGTCCAAACCGTCACTTCAAGCGTCCAAACCCCACTTTTCAGGCACAAAGCCTCATTCAGAGGTCCCAAACCCTCACTGTTAGGGTCCAAACCCCTCCTTTTCATGGACTAAATCTCATTTTAAAATCCCAAACCCTCCCTTTCGTTGTCCAAACCCCTCTTTTAACGCTCAAAGCCTCATTTCCAGGTCCCCAAGACTCACTTTCAAGCACCCAAACTCCTCTTTTAACATCAAAGCCCTATAGCTAGGACTGCAAACCTCACTTTCAGGGTCCAAACCCCTCTTTTAACGCTCAAAGCCTCATTTGTAACAGCCAAACCCTCCCTTTCAGGGTTCAAATCCCTCTTTTACAAGTCAAAGCCTCAGCTTTAACACCCAAAGCCGCACTTCCAGCATCCAAACCCCACCTGTAACGCTCAGTGCCTCCTCTTTAGCTCCCAAACCCTCACTTTTAGCAGCGACTCCGGTCCCTTCATGCTCTAACCGTCAGTTTTTCTTTCAAAACCGTGCCTTTTAGAATCCAAACCCCTCGTTTAAGGCTAAAAGCCTCATCTATAGGCCCCAAACCCTCACTTTCAGGGTCCATACCCCACTTTTAAAGCTAAAAGCCTCCGTTTTAAATTCCAAACCCTCACTTCTAGGGCCTGTGGCGGTTTGGCCGGCAGCTCAGCCCCACACAGTCGCTCGCCCCCTCCCCACCGGTAGATGGGGGAGGGAATCAGAAGGGTAACGCTCGTGGGTTGGGATAAGAGCAGTTTCATAAATGAAATTAAAAGAAACAACAACAGAAATGCAACGGAAAGGAGAACAAGGAGAGGCGCAAAGCCCCGCGGGGTGGGGGGAAAGGGGTGGGAAGGGGGGGGGGGGCGGGAGAGGGGGAACGAACCGCCGGAACAAACCGCCCGCGCCGCAGCCGCTCACCCACCGCCGACCCGCCGCCGCGCCGCTCCCGAGCCGCCACTGCCCCCCCCACCCCCGCCCCCCCTTAATATCCTGGCCGTGGTGTCACGTGGTATGGAGTGACCCTGCCACCGGCCAGTCGGGGTCAGCCGCCCCCACCGCGGCCCCGCCCCTCCCCGCCCCGCCCCACCCCCGCGGCAGAGCGCGGGAAGCCGGAAAGGCAGCCGCCCCCCGCGGTGAGGAGAATTAACCCCTTCTCAGCCAAACCCAGCACAGCCCCCTCCCCCTATTCCGCACCGCTCACGCCGTGCCCAGGTCCCACACCTGGGCTGCTGCCCGCCGAGTCAGCCATCGCTCCGTCGCTGCTGCACTCTGCTTGTGTCGCAGTTTGTCCTCCATGGCTTGGGAGGCTCGTACTCTGCTATCGTGGGTACAACACAGGGGTGACACACAATATTATATAGCAGTTCGCATTGCCCCATTCACTTCATTGCCTGTTTTCGCCCAAAATCAAACCCCCTTGAGGCACACATCGGACTTCTCCGTCCTCCCGCATCACCCACCAAGTGCGCCCAGGCCCTCGAGCAAAAGCAATCCCACGAATGGCTTTGCCTTTGCCGGAGGCAGGGAGGACCCAGACTGTGTTGCCCAGCGTACTTTTTGCGTGCGCTACAGGGACTCCATCCCCTTCCCCAGTATGTAGGATTTCTGACTGGGCAGGGCCAGCTCGCCTGGCAGATCCCCTCCTGTTGACTAACCACGTGGCTTTTGCCAAATGTGCACCCCAGGGCTTGGGAGGGAAACTGTGGGCATGGGAAACCATTGGGATAGGAAACCATCCCAGGGCTGAGAAATCATTGCTGGCATGGGAAGCCATCACTGGGATGAGAAATCATCGTTGGGATGGGAATTCATGGCGGGGATGGGAAACCCTCATCGGGATGAGAGATCAGCAGGATGGGAAATCATGGTGATGGGCAGTTGCTGAGGCATGACAAATCCAGCCCTGGCAAGGCTGGCTCAGGCAGGTGCTGGCGGAATCATCGCCCTGGGGACGGAACCCCAGAGCACTCTTTGTCCCAAACAAACCCCACACTGACCCACCGCCATGGCAGGTACAGCAGCAGGCTCCTGCTCCTCGTGGTGCTCCTGCCCTCCAGGTAACCCCCCAAGGGGCTCTGCCCACCAATATCTCACCCCACCACCCCTCTTTGCTTCCCCCAACAGAGAGGTTCCCTCTCCGGCTGCCCACGGCATCGCAGGTGCCCAGCATGAGCTTCACCACCCCAGCCATGCCAGCACCGGTCAGTGCCCACGTGCTGCCCTCTGTCCCGGGGCTGGCAGTGTCTGGTGAGCCTGCCCAGCTCCACACCGGCACCCACCAGCTGTCCCAGCCCACCGTCTGGCAGGCGGTGCCAGGGCCCCTGGGGGCCCCGGGGCAGGTGGTGCAGCTCCCCAGCGGGGTGCCACCTCCCCCAGTGGCACAGCTCCCTCACGGGGTGCAGCTCCCCACTGGGGTGCAGCTCCTCAGTGGGGTGCAGATGCCCATGGGGGTACAGCTCCCCACTGGGGTGCAGCTCCCCATGGGGGTACAGCACCCGCAAGGCATGCAGCTCCCCACTGGGGTGCAGCTCCTCAGTGGGGTGCAGATGCCCATGGGGGTACAGCTCCCTGCTGGGGTACAGCTCTCCACTGGGGTACAGCTCGCCACTGGGGTGCCTCTCCCACACGGGACGCAGCTCCATGCTGGGTTGCAGCTCCCCAGTAGGGTGCAGCTCCTCCATGGGGTGCAGCTCCCCCACGGGGTGCAGCTCCCCCACGGGGTGCAGCTCAACCATGGGGTGTCGCTCCCCACCATGGCTGCTCCCTGTCCCCCTGCCTACGGCTGGGGACAGCAGGTGGTGCCACAGGTGCTGGTGCCCCACCAGCCGAGGGGGATGGGGCCACGGACCCTGGACCAGCGAGAGCCCATGGACCCCACGGGCTCCTGCCTGCTGCGTGTCCCTGACCACACTGGCGACCCACCACCGTGCTGCCCCACGGCTCAGCCTTGGGTCCAGGAGCACCCTGTGCTCCACACCCTGCCTGGCAGCGCCCAGAAGCCATCGGAGGGCTTCAAGAAGGAAGTGGTGGCCATCGAGGACAGTGTCCCTGCTGCCAGCCCCCACCAGACCGGCCTGGCTCTGCCGACCTGCAGAACCAAGATGGAGCCTAAAGGTGAGCTCTGGGGGGTGGCAGAGCCCGCGGGCAGCTGCCCTGAGCCAAGGAAAGCTTGCATCACCCCGCGCTTGGGTTGGATCTCTTTGCTTTTTCAGCAGTGGAGACCACCCCGGCAGCCCCAGAGAAGCCCGTCGACCTGCCCGAGCAGGGGCCACAGGCCTTCGCTGAGGCCTGTCCTGAGCTGGCAGAGGACACCATGGCCAGCTTGGTGCTCTCCTGGCTCAACACCTTGGAGAGCGAGGACAGCCTCCCCGATGGGCCTGACAGCCCCAGCCTCGCCGCCTTCCTCCACGAGCTCCCCGACCTCTCCGAGTACGTGGCGGAGGGCGGCTGCCCCAAGGAGCCAGCAGCGGCGGCGGGGCTGGGGGACGGCGAGGTCTCTGTCGACGACGTCGACGACTTCACCAGCTTCCTCGGCCGGGTCCCTGACTTCTCCGAGTACGTGGCAAAGGGCGGCTGCCCCCATCAGCAAGTGGTGGCAGCAGGGCTGGGGGACAGCGAGGACACCGTCCCTAACGGCCTTCCTTTCCCCAACAGCCTCATCAGCGCCGATTTCCTCGATGACCTCCACGACTTCTCCATGTACGCGGCAGATGGCGCCTGCCCCCAGGACCATGCGGTGGTGGCAGGGCTAGGGGACAGTGAGGACACCACCCTGACCACCAGTGTCCCCAACGTGACTGCCGAGGCCCTTGATGAGCACCCTGACCTCTGTGGGTATGTGGCGGAGGGCGGCTGCCCCAAGGAGCCACTGGTGGCGGCGGGGCTGGTGGATGGCGGGGACACCATCCCCAATATCCCCGACTTGACAACTTCCCTTACATGGCACAGCTCAGGCACTTCTGTCTCTCTCTCTCTGTCTGTCTGTCTGTCCCTGCCTCCCTCCCTGTGCTGCAGCCCCGCTCACTCGACTGCCTTCCACCTCAGGGCACCCACGGGTGCCTCACAGCTCACACGCGTCCCTCACAGAAAGGAGACCACAGCAACAGGCTGTAGGACAGACAGGGAGGAGTTAGAAAATACAGGCAGGGAGTCAGACAGAGAAAGAAAAAACCAGTGATGGGAGATGGGAAGAGAGTAAAAGTAGCAGTTCTGGGCAACTGCCCCATTTCTTGATCACTGCCCAGGAACTGCTTGCACCGTATCCGATCGTCGCTCATGGGCTCTTCCCTGAGCCCCTCTGACCGTACGCCAGCAGCGTGGCGTTATAACCGTGCCAGGCGCTCTCCAGCACTCCCTGACCATGACCACCAAAGACCTCTCTCTAACAAACCACCAAGAGCCTCCTCTTCATAAGCGAGCCACCAAACGCACACACAAGCACTGCTCTCTGCCAGGAGAGCCCTCGCTAGCAGTTTAAATTAGCAATCAAGACTGGCAAGCACGCTTGACAGCAACACTCAGTTCCAGGATGACAAGACATGTAGATAAAATCTAGCCACTGCTTCACACCAGGAAAGTGATAAATGCCGGTCTCTTGCGTTACGCTGACATGAATGTTAGTAACGGGAGATAAAGGAACTGACGGGCCTCCAGCTGCGTATCAGTGACAGCTGCTTCCAGCTGGTTCTTTGACTCAAGGCTTACCTGGCCCACGGAACTGCTGGACCCTGCGGAGATGAGCATGCCGTTCTCGTCCTTTAGGAAGCTCCTCTGAGACCAATAGGCTGGATCAGAAGCAAAGGCTTTGCTGTGCCCTGGATTCCTAGGGTCACACACGCCTGTGCTGTCGCTGTTCACAGAAGTCACACACCTCCTTCCCGCATCCTTCTCTCCCTGCCTATTAACATTACAACTGCAGCGTCAAACTACCAGCAATCAGGCTTTCACTAATAACTCATGGTCTAGTCTGGGTTTAAACCAAGTTCATCCGCAAGGCACAGCTTCATCTCCTAAGCACACTAGAGAAGATGCTGAGGTGGGAAGGCTTGTAGCTGTGGCTCATCTAGCCTAACCCACAGCCCAGGAGTTAATGACGTATGCCGCACTTTAGCTTTCGTCGTGCAGAACAATCCCTAGAGTCACACTGATGCAGCCTGCTTGATTTCTGGGTGCAACAAGCCCTCAAATACCAGATGTGTGGTTTCCTAAGCACAACTCTGTTGGATCAGTCAGCTCCAAAACTTAAAAAGCTCAACTCACCCCAAAAATGTTAACTTGCGCCCCTCTCCTGGTTTGGAATATCCACACAGCGAAGCACCACGGAAGCCTTGTTCACCAGACGGTTGCCGGACAAACCCCGTTGTGACACAGAGCAGCAAGTCAACAGGAGCACAGGCTGCACAAAGTCAGTGCTTGGCAGCAACCTCATCCAGAGCAGGAACTCCACTGGCAGAAAACCTCTTCAGCTTCCGCTGGACTTAGGAAGGGACTTCCTCAAGCCTCTTTCCTCCACGGCTACCCCAGCAAGCAGCAGTGGGGCAGCAGTGGGGCAGCGCTGCCCGGCTCCCCTCCTGCACCACTGACAAGCAGCACAGCAGGCACGGTGCAAAAATCAGCCTCCACCAATGGCCCCGAGCGATCCGCATCAGAGATTCAGAAGAAGGAACGGCGCAACGAAACCACCAACAGAAGCACACTGGTTACTACCAGGGCGGAGCAGCCGGCATGGTGTGTGCTATCCTAAAGCACTCTGAGCATGAGGGACAGTTTCCCCTCAAACACAGCAAGTGAAATCCACCTGAGGGTGGCACCCCAGCGCCTCTCAAGGGAGGCCAGCCGTGCGGCCGTGTAGCCGAAACAACCAGCCAGAGAGCGCAGCGTGACCACAGCAGTGCCCAGCGCCTTACGAGACGCACTGCTGGCGCTGCTGCAGGGACAGGGCTTGTGTCCACCGGAACAGAGGCTGCTGTCAGCCCAGCGGCAGCCGCCAAACCCAAAAGAACCCTTACACCTGGTAGCATTGCCCCAGTCCGGGAACAAACCCTAAATCCAGAGGCGCCCCACACCTGGCTGCACCCACCAGACCTAGCAGCAGGCACCTGACACAGCAACGCCCCCAAATCCTCAAGTTTCCCCCAAAATTGGCAGCAACCAGCAGACCCAGGCACACCCCCCAAAACCTGTCGGCGACCTCCAAACCCACAAACACCCCCAGACCCAGGGGCACACCTTAAACCTGCCAAGAGTCCCCCAAGCCCACAAGGAACCGCCAAACGCAGAAACAGCCCCAAACCGGGCACCTTTCCCCACACCAGGCAGCACCCCCGAAACCTTGCGGCACTGCCGGCCCCAGCGGGGTGCAGCCGCCCCAAGCCTGGTGGGGGGAGGCCAGGCCGTGGCAGGGCGGCGGGTGAACAGAGTAGGCCTCCGTGCCATGGAAGCAGGTTCAGCAATGGCTGAAACACCGCTTTGGTTACAAATCCAAAACTCGGCACCGTATGGGCTGCGACAAAGAAAATTAACTCCATCCCAGCCCAAACCAGAACAGACGCTGTCTCCGTTACGGCTTGATAGCAGCTTTCTGCCGCTCTGTCGTTTATTGACACCGTGGGCATCCACACCCCTGCTTGCCCCGATAGGAAGTTTGGCCCCAAACTGCTGAATCCCTGGTTTTGCTGCTGTTACAACGCGGACAATTGTGCTACTGACCTCTATTTATTGCTGTGCCATTCTGCTGAAATTTACGCTTGACCCCTGAAGCTGTTGCTCAGGAGTGTGTTACAGAATCACAGAAACACAGAATGTTCTGAGTTGGAAGGGACCCACAAGGATCATCAAGTCCGGGATCATCCTGTCCCTGCACAGGACAACCCCAAATTCACACCACGTCTCTGAGGGGGTTGGCCAAGTGCTTCTTGAACATCGCCAGGCTTGGCGCCATGACTGCCTCATGACAGAACCCCCGGGTCCCTCCCCACAGAGCTGCTCTCCGGCCTCTCATTCCCCAGGCTGTCTGTACATCCAGGCTTGCCATGCCCCAGGTGCAAAACCCAGCACTTGGCCTTGTTGAACTTCATATGGTTGGTGGTTGCCCAGCTCTCCAGTCTGTCCAGATCCCTCTGAAGGGCCTCTCTGCCCTCGGGAGTGTCAACAGCTCCTCCCAAGTTTGTCGTCAGCAAACTTAATTAGCGTTCCTTCAAGTCCTGCATCCAAGTCATTTACAAAGAGATTAAAGAGTACCGGCCCCAAGATGGATCCCTGTGGAACCCCGCTAGTGACTGGCCACCAGCCCCATGTAACCCCACTGACGAGAACCCTTTGAGCCCAACCCCCCAGCCAATTGCTCACCCACCGCATTACGCGTTTATCCAGCTGTGTGCTGGACATTTTGCCCAGGAGGAGACTGTGAGGGACAGTATCAAAAGCTTTACTGAAATCCAGAAAGATCACATCAGCTGGCTTCTCTTGGCCAACTAGGTCCGTGACCTTGTCATCCAAGGAAAACATATTTGTTGTCACTCCCCTATAGGCCCTCGCATTCACCGTCGCTCCCCAAATCCATATCCTGGCGGGACTGCCCCAGGCCCTTGCAGGAGGGCTGGAGAAATGGGCTTGGGGGGCGAGGGGGTGGTTGCCGTTTCTCCGGGGCCCGGAGGGTGCTGGGCCGGTCCCGCAACACCTGGCTGGCTGAGTTGGACAGCCATTTGGGCCGGGGCGGAGGCGGGCGGGCCGGGCGGCCGTCCGGGCTGGTGGAGGCTGGTTCCCCGCCGGTGCTCCGTGGCTGGTGGGCCGCTTTTCCAGGCACATGTGACGGCTGCTGGTGTTGGGTCCAGCTCTTGGAGGTGCTGGGGTGGGCAGTCCAGGTGTCCGGGTGTGAGGGGCAGCTGCTGGTGTCGGGCCGGGCTCTCGAAGCTGCGGCGAGGCGCCTGCGGAGAGAGGAGGCTGCTGAGGCCCCGCCACGGCTGCGGTGCTGGGTGGGTGGCGGGGCAGAGCTGCGCGCCCCATGGCATGTGGGCACCCGGCTGCACGTGGGAGCTGTGGGCACAGAGAGCTCTGTGCAGAAAACGGGGCACCCCGCGCCCCTCGGCTGGGGCTCTGCTCCCATGAGCTGAGAGCTGGGAAGGTTGCTCACCACAGCCTGGCTTGCTGGGATACCCTGGCCAAGGTGAACCTCTGGAGATTACAGCATCACCTCACAGGGTGATTTCTGCTGCTGGGTTCCCTGGCAGGGAGATGTCGCTACTGCAATTCTCACTTTCTGCGGCAACGTCATCCCTCTTTGTTTTCCTGCCTGACTTTGCTCTGCCTACGTCTGTTGCTGGGTCTGCTCTTGTCCAGGCAGGGTCACTTTTAACTAATACTTGCAACAGTAAGGACACGTTTCAGAAAAGAGGGCCCATGGGTTGAGAGGACAGTTAAAACATCTCACAGCAGAAACCTCAGTCCTGTTTGGCCAGTAACTAACTCGGCACGCCAGAATACCCTACCTCAAAATGCTTCGTGGCTAACAGCAGCCATCTAACGCAGCAGTTTGGCTGCACCTGCCCCCCGCCACCAACTCACCGCCTTCTCTTCCTCCACAGGCGGATCACACAACAGAAAACCATCCCAAGCAATATGGAGCCCACGACCGCCACGGCGCCTTCTATGCAGTACTTCTGGAAAGCTTTTGGATCCATAGCATTTCTGTTTCTCGTGCCATCCACGCCTGGAGGAAGGATTCTGTGTGTTAGTGTGTCCTGCACACTACTGCTCATCTCGCAGGAGGCCTGACATTGCCAGGAGATGCTCATTCTCGCTTTGGTAGCATCTCTGAGCCACGGAACATCCTGGGGCTGCGACATTTCCTTGGCTTCAGGAGAAGCAAAGGAAGCTCCCAAGGTCGTTGCAAATCAACACACTCTGGAGCCTCTCTTTCTCCTCGCAGCTTTGCTTACGCTCTGGCATGGCCATAATCCAGTTTTCCCAGTGTCACGGGTTTGCTCCCCCTTCTTGGTGATCCTTCACGTCTGCACACACTTTCCTTTGTGCTCACCCACCTCCGCTTTGCAAGGCTTGCTAGAGCTGCTGCCTGGGGGCTCGCTCTGACCCTTTGGGAACACTCACGAGGCCATCAGCAGAGGGTTAGGAGCGAGTGTGTCTCTGGCACACTGACGGCAATAACCTTCACACCCCAGAGATGGGAGTCACCCTCTCAGAGCTGCTCCTGCCTTCTTTAGAACACTTGCTCTCTACTAAGAGTTTGGCTGCTGACATGGTGTGCAGTAGCGAGAACTCGGGGAAGAGCCTGCAGACACGCAGAGATTTTGACCTGTGGCCCTGGATGACCACAGGACAGCAATTACCTGGCACCTCCACTGACTGAATTGCCCCTCTTCTGTCATCAGAGACTGGCACCGCGTGACTGCCTCCTTCCTGAAGCGCCTCATTCTCCGCAGTCTCACGGTCCATCTCTTTAGAAAGAAAGCGGGTCAGTTTAATTAGGCATAATTAGATGTAAACAGACAGCAAATCCCAACCTGCTGAAAGGCTAGGGGATTGCATGCGATCTTGTTCACATTCCACTGAGTGCATTTCGGGCAAAGGGCAGGACGATGGTACATGACTCCCTTCAGAGAGGGCAGGAAGATGCCGTAGCAGGTTCAGCCGTGGAAAGAGCCCTTCTGAGAAGCACGTCCCACCGTGCCAACTCCATCGCACGGTAAGGCTATCAGGCACACGTGGTGGGCTGAACCGCAAGCTCTTGCAACCATGTTCTGGGCACTTTCACGGGTGGCGGTGAAGAGCCCACAGTCCCCCAAGACACGAGGAAAACCACAGCCGAGGTATCTAAAACACAACTGGAAACAGACAGCCAAACCATGCGAGACTGAATTCACAGCCCCTCATTTTAGCTGCCTTCAAGGTGGGCGTCCCGCCTCAAGCTGCCCGCCCAGCTCCCACCTGTCCCTGACTCCAGGGGGTCACTCAGAGTCCTCGGCCATCAAGGAGAACAGCGGGGCTGGACCGGCTGTGAAGCTGGGGCTGCTCCCATCCTGGCCAGGGGCTGCCTGCAGCGCAGGCAAAGCCTGCCGGTCTCAGCCACCCCAAGCTGCCTGCGCACCCTCTCTGCCGGCCAAGGGCACTCTCCCCTCCGGTGACTGGCAGGGTGCCGGCCCTCTCGCGGCTTGTCAGGAATCAGCTCCTCGGCAAGTCCCTCACGCATTCAAGGCGTGAGCGCTGCCCATCCCTGACAGCTGGATACCAACCTCTGCCCAGTCCAGCTCTGACCGCTAGGGGTATAACTGGGGCAGCAGCTCTCCCTGGGGCTCAGCTTGAACCACAGCTGGCAGCAGAGGCTCTGGGCCACTCTGTGGCTCACCAGCGCCTGCAAGGCGTGAAACTGAGAGTCACCGCAGTGAGGCTCTGATCAATCCCTTCCTGCTGCGTAGCTACGGCCGGGCCAGACAGGCATCAAACCCTCAGCTTCCCAAGTCTTCTGCTTAAGAGTGATATATACCCACCAAGCGCTGCCTTGTCCAGGTCCTTCAGGATTTCCTTCAGGACTTCTGATGACCGCTGGGAAGACTTGCCTCTTTCAGCTTCATACTTCGCTCTTTGGGGATCTTAACAGAAAGTAGCATGTTAAACTTCTCTCTGATAAAATACTGAAACAGAGTGCTTAGTCTGTGCAGCCAGTCAAGACTGACTACTCACCCCTGCGATGCCAGGGGAGCTCCAGCGCGGGATGCAGCCCAGAAGCTGGAAACGCCCTCCCTGTACCCACACCTGCAACCAAACCCCCACAAGAAGTTCCCATCACACATTGGGATATTCACTGTCAGAACTGAAGAGGAGAACATATGAGGGGATCGTGTAACCACGTGGCACACACGGCCTATATTGTCACGCCTGCAAGAGATGTCTCGCTCACATCTGGGCTCTGAGCTGGCAGCTCTCCAAGGAAGTCAAAAGCCATGACGTACCCATGCGATATCCCAGCGTGTCAGCCCGGGAACCCAGACGGGAAGCTGGATATCCATCGCCTCCAGCCATGTCTGTAAACACAGGACAGAGAAGCTCCCATGAACTATTTTAAGGCACTCCTTCAGTTCTGAACAGCAGTGAATGCAGTTCAAACGCAGGCTTGCTCCATGGCACTCGTCCCTCCCTTCCCCTCAAGAGCATCGTGCCCCGGGCTGTGGGCTGGGGCTCTGTGTCCCATGGGGACCTGGGTTCACCCAAGGAGAGCACTGCAGGGCTAGAGCAGGAATGCTCCCACCTTCCCAAGCGGGCATCTCCCAAGGACAGAGGTGCCTGAAGCTGAAAGCCAGGACCCAGCCAGGAGCGGCAGAGCCACGGCTCCCGGCACGACCGTCACCAGCCTGGAGCAGAAGCGCTCCCACGGGCTATTGCCTGGCCTCTGCAGAGCCACTCCGGCCCCAGCATGCAGGCTGGGGGAAGGCTGCCCTGGGGCAGGGCGGCACAGGGCCAGCTCCAGCAGCAGCTTCTCACCCCGTGGCACTGCTCCTGACCCCACCGTTCACCTGGAAAATGCCCCTGCAGTGGCCACGCACCCCTGCGCCTCCCCGGGGAGCGTCTGCCTCCAGCTGCCCGTGGACCTGCCCACGACTCACCTGCCCGAGCCTGGCCCTGCTGCTCTCCCAGCCCTGCCCCACCACCACCCCAGCCCCGCTGTCACCCCGAGCAGCCGTGGGCGCTGTGCCACGCTGCCAGGGTTGGGGCTGGACCTTGCCTGCCCACCTACCTAATCCCCACGCTCGCCACGGAGCAGCCCCGACCTGCCAGGCTTGCAGGGCCATCAGGAGCAGGATAAATAGGTGGGTGGGGGCCGCGGCCCCCCGCGCCTGCACCATGCTGCTGCCGCTGCTGCCACAGCTGGCACTGCTGGAGCGGTGCCTGCGGCACAGCACTGCACAACACGGCGTGGCACAGCGGGGTCTGTGACCTCACAACACATCCACGCCCCCACGGACACGCCCTGGGCACCCGCGGTGTCATCTGACGTGCTCCGACAAGATCTTTCTGAGTCAGACTCCACGTGGGCCTTAATGGGATCCGCTGCCTTCAGCCAGCACAAATTCAGCTGTTTTCCAAAGGTGTTCCTCCCCTTCGTTGACAGGCCGCACAGCTTAACCTCTTTCTCTTTACATGCCCATACTGTTAACCTTGACCTTGGTTTTACTTCTTCCTAATTTATTGGCCAACCCAGCCTTTTGAAAATTCAATTTTCCAAGAAAGCAACAAAGTCAGTACTTTGGGATTTTAAAAAAGCAAGCAGCACATTTTGTGCTGTGTCTATAGTATGTAAATATTGTGTGAATATATTTCAAAAACACCTGTCTCTGTCTTTGAGATGAGAAGGATGCTTAGGGAGAGTTCTTTATCCTTTTGGCTTTCTGGGCTAAGAAACTGATTCACTAATTAAGCATCAATTAGTTTTGATTTAAGTAAAACACAGCCTGTCTTCTCGAGGGCTGCTTCGGGAACGTACTGGTCCAAGAGACTGAAAGATTAGCGTGGAGGGTGAGCCACCGATGGCCGATATGTGTCACAGTACAGTACTTAAATCATCGTTTTTTCCATAGCTCACCCCTTCTGTTCTCTCAAAACGTGAGGCACCTGAGCAGCACCAACCTGACACAGCTGATGCTGTGACCCCGTGCCTCAGGTCACCTCCAGGCAGTAACAACTTCACAGCAAGACCCACTTTCAAGGAAAAGACTCACCTCTGCAGAACTGCCCGCGCAGCACAGACCCTCGGGCGAGCTCATCTTCCCCAAGAGCCTGAATGGTCACCTCGGGAAACTGCAGCAGGCGGCTCGTTACCTGAGCCGCGAGGTCTCGCATTCTTCACTCTAAATAAAGAAAAACGTGCAAAAAGAGACTCCTGACAGCCAGAGACATTTCTGAGACTGACAGAAGTTTCATCAGGTTGCCGTGAATAACCTCCCGTCCACCTCCTGCAGCTCTTCTCCTGAACAAAACGGCGCTCAGGGCAGCTTTGGATCTCACAGCAGAGCAAAGGGAGAATCCTTTGCCCTTCAGATGCCTACGAGGTCACCAACAAAAAAGGACGCCGGGGTATCGACAGGATAAATCACAGGGGAAAAAAGCCCAATACACTGAGGTCAAGACTACTCACACAGGTTAGTACGATGCGATCTGAGACAAATCACAAGGGCATTCAAGGGCAGCGCTGACAAGGAAATACAAGTTATACAGATGGGCCTGCTGTGGAGAAAGGTTATGCTCTGAAGGCCGGGCAGTGGAATCGGCTGCACTGCCAGTCCCAGGCACGGGAACTCTTTGAGAACATGTTCCAGTACCTTCTGCCAGCAGGAAACGCACGAGCGCGTGACACACGGGACGCGGCCGTCAGGGTCCCGCACTAGGCACAGGGCAACGTTTTGATGGAAGTGCTTCATGATCACTCATAGAATATGTTCTACTAGTAGCAAGGTGGTTGTAAGAAAAAGAGTGAGCAAGTCTCTTGCAGCAGGGCAGCTAAGAGCAGTCAGGAAACCTCCTCACCTGCCGTGAGCCGCCCCGAGTCACCCTGCCTTTGCCGCTGCCTCCCGCGACAGGCCAAGAGCACAGAACTTTGTGTGGCCAAACTGCAAGTCACGCTTTAAGGACTTAAACTAACTGGGGAGACCGGAGTTTAACAGCAAACCACTCACCGCCCCAAACTCCCCACCAAGCCAGAAATCCTTCGTCTCCGGTGGAAAGCTCACACCCTGACACAGAGCAGTCCTGTCTACAGCGCACATCAGATGTGCTTCTCCGACCAGTGCCACTGGCAAGAACCATCAGGTAAGGAACCCTCCGACATCTGGACCCTTCAGGTGACTTTAAAGTTAGTCGTGCTGCCGTTATTAGCAGCGGACAAAAGCATGTGAAACTGCTGGCGCATCAGGCGCGCCCAGGTTCCCCGAGTGAGCCAACGGGCATCTGAAACATTTTTTTTTCTAGGCATTTGCTTGGCAATATGGAACCAGGGAGGTAAAACCTATAATAAATTATGAGCAATATATATACTGATCTGGTTACCAGGATGATGTACTTGCATCATTCCGCTAAGTTAAACCAAGGATGACTGGGAAATCAAAGCAGTGGGAAAAGAGAGAGAGACCGGTTAAAGGCGTGAAGCCTCTCCTTTAAGAGACAGGTCCAACACTAACTGCGTTTCTGCTCTCTTTGAAACCACTGACTACAACCACATTCCTATTTCTGTCAGCAGTCAGATTAGTGTAAATCGCCACAGGCTTACTCCATGCTCAGGAGTAAACCAGAATCCAGCCTCCCAGCTGGATCCTATCCCACAGCGGGCTGGGCACAAGCGGCCAAAATGACCATTCTCCTTCACCCTGGGAACTTAGGACTCCCATGGTTATTCTCCAACACGACTATTCCTGCATGCAGGAGCTGCAGTCCCTCTCCAACGCGGCCAAGCTAGCAAAAGCTCCTCAGGTCACTCCTGAAAGTGTGCTCTGTTGCACACTGCTTGGCGTACCTGGACAGGCGGGCGCAGGCGCCGAGTGTCTCAGGGCAGAGCGCACACGCAGCCGTCCCGACAGAGGCAGAGCCCAGGGAAGACAACGTTCCCAGCGCTCCCACAGCGCCGGCCCCTCGCAGCACCAGTTCCAGAGTCACGGAGTCACAAGGGAGAGAAAGGCCTTCCGGAATCCCTGGGGGCAGCTGGTCCAGCCCCTGCGCAGGCAGGGTCCCCCAGAGCAGGCTGCCCAGGGCCAGGGCCCGGCGGCTGCTGAACCCCCAGTGCTCAAACACACCCCTTGCAAACAGCCGCCCGACGAGGGGAGCTGCGGAAACGTTGGCAGCCCACGCGACAGACCCCGGGGTTTGGGGACTCGCTCCCACCAACTGAAGTATCCTCTCCTCCACACCAGTAAAACACCACCCCACCAGCAGGGGCTTGTCACCATTCTTCCTCCAAAACTCTTGCTGAAACAAGCTTTGATTTATTATTCTTGGTTTGATTCCCTCACTCACACAAATCTTCTGACACAAAAGAGAAAGCCCTTTATGGAGTGCATGGGATTTACAATCACAAACACCTCTGCGTTCGGTTTTCAGAGAGAGCCCCTTACTTTTTCAGGGAACTCAGCTTTTGGAGGCAAGGACCTAATGTTCAGGGATGCCTGAAAAACGCCAACAGCACAAAAGCAAAGGAGAGAATTTAAAAGCTTAGATCCACAACGGGTTCCTTGTTCTGAAAAATCAGGCTTTGAATCTGTGCCATCAGGAGGCTTTCCATCTGCTCACAGCCATGTGGATCCTTCTACCCATGCAGCAGCCTGAGATCACGGGGATGATCTCAGTGGCAGTGGTTAGCTACCTGGGGACAACAGATGCTTCTGACACTCCCTGGGTACTGACCCAGCCTCGCACAGCCTGGAGCTGGTCTGTCCCGCTGGCCTCATCACGGACAGTATGGCCAAGCAAACGACAGCACGTGCTTTGCTGACACCGCGCGTCTTTGCAACGTAGGAATCCCAATAAGCCCCTCTGATGAAGCACATATTTGAGACGGACACAGCTTACAGAGAAGCTGCCGCCAAAACAAACTAGCAATTTGTGATAACCAGGATGGAGGGAAGACATTCATCGCCTACAACAGGGAAATACTTTTCAGCAACCTCCAGCTTTTACATGCAATTTTGCCACTGATTTGTCACATAGAGCAGAAAAAGTCACTCGCTCAACCTCCCTGAGCCACACCTCACCCACTCACAAAAGACTTCAAAGGCCCACGTAGCACTGCCTCTAGTTGAGTGTTAGGGGGCGGTTGGGGTTTAATCTGACCAGCACCGTCTCTCAGGCTCTCTCAGTCTCACCGTCACGCTTTAACATCGGCCGTGGACACGCAAGCAAGCTTCGGCTGGTTGGTTCTGTCGGTCTAATCACTGCCAGGAGTCACCAGGGAGGCAGAGGCCTGCCCAGTACGGATGAACCCCGCAAAGCACCAGCTATACTGAGCGCGTGGGGGGGCAAAATTTAAAAAACAAAAGGAAAATACCAGTCCCGAGCGCGCTGTATTTCTGCACGCACCTGTACCTCTGGCTGTAAAGTTTCCCAGGACCTGGTCGGAATGCCTCGCCTTGCAGCTGTGCAGCCCCGAGCCATCGCATGACACACTGATGATCTTCTGCCCAGTACGAGCTCTGCTGGGAGGTGCAATCCCGATACCGTCTTTAAACCAGAAAACAGGCACAGAAGAGCCGTGGCTGTCACAGGAAAGTTCAATGGTGTCTGCGCTCCCAAACACCAGCTCTCCCAGAAAGGCGCTCTCGTTCCTCAAGTATTCTGCAACGGGAGAAAGAAATGGAAATGAGTAAATCAGAGCAGGCGTCAGAGGACGAAAGGGCATTTCAAAAATCAACAGATCTTCTATTTGCCCTGCTGACGCTTCCACGTGCCCAGAGCTCCCCCTTGCCCGGGGGAAGCCTTGCCTGCAGCCAGGCAGGCCGTACTGCGGCCAGGCAGCCGGGCACACTACAGTCAGGGCTCTGGCTGACCTGCAAGGGTGGCTTCGAACCTGCAGCGACCAAAACACGGCCCCCCCGCCAGGTGCGTCACAACAACCAGCACAGACCTCTGGGGGGGTCACCCCAACACCCAGGGGTGCACGGGGGGCTGATCTGGCAGCGAGGAGCGTGTGCTGAAAAGGGCACGGTTCAGCCTCTGGATCTCCGTTTCTTGATTTCTGTGAGTCTGTCCACAACCCCCGTGGGACCCAGCACGGAGGGGATACAAGGAGCAGGAATAGGGATAAACCCGATGGCTCAGGTGGCTCTGGGTGGCCCAAAGGCAGCCTCCGTGGGCTGAAGGAGACAAGGGGGAAGGCCAGACAGCAGGCGCAGGTTGGAACAGCTAAAATAAATGAACCCACCGCTAGCTCCCTGCTGGAGTTACTCTCCGGGCAGCAGCACCAAAGACTGAGCACGAAAGCTGAAATCCCTCTTTCTTCACTCTACCTACCAGCTGCGGCAGTTTGTTCCACCAGTGACGACAGGGAACCCTGCCACGGGCTGGAGAATTTTGTTTCACCATAGGCTAATGACGCAAAGAAAGGTTCAGGCTCACGAGTCTCCCCAGGGAGGGACGTGGGGCATGTTGGAGGTGTCGTTCTTGGGCCTCATGGTCTTCAGGCTCATTTGAGTGACAGAAGCTCACTTCTGACACTGAATGGTTTATTCATCCTGTACCCCAGTTTAATAGAGAAGAATTAGCCCTCGACACCTGCCCTCAGCCCAGCCGGGTCAGCGGCCATAAGCCTGCTTATGCCCCTAAGGCAGAACCATTTCTGGGCTGGTGCAAGATGGATCACGGAGGATCCCATTCCAGCACACAGGCACTGGGGTGCCGTGACTGCATCATTATCAAGCAAAAAGTAATTCAACCCAGAGCGGTCGGAACCTAGTCCTGTGATCCAAACCTAGGAGGCCCGAGCTGATCCCTGACGGGAATCAGACACGGAGAGGTGACCCTCACTTTGCAGCTGAAGCAGAGCCATAGATTACAATTTGACTATGAAACCAACGCAGTTACAGCAGCTCTGGATTCCTCAGCATGTGGCATTGGCTTCAAGCTGCTCTTCGGCCACTGAGCGAAGGAGCTGGAGCAGGTTAGGACAGAAGAATGGATTGCTTCTCTCTTCGCCTCATGCAAATTTTTATTCTGGTGCAAATGTAAGCATTAAAAATACAAAAATGTTTCCATCAGTAGCCTTGCAGGGTAGCCATAAAGAATCCTGGGGGCCTGAAAACGTCGTATTTCATGGGAGGTATCGCCTTGCACAAGGAGTCACATTTTAACTACTAACTTTACTAAAGGCTTTACTCAGCTCAATCTCACAGGGTTTTCTGCTTTTGGTATTACAGAAACCTCCTGGTCCTTCAAGCCAAGGGGCAGATGCTTTAGGGGTAAGCACACCACAAATACCACGTTCACCACAGGACTAAGCGCCCTTCTTCACACATCCAGGGATCTAAATCATACCCACGGCACTTGGCAGCCTGAGCTGGGAGCAGGTTGGAAAGGGGCACCTGGACACTCAGCTCGGCTGCACAGAAAGAGCACCTTTTTTTCATTTTTTTAACAAGCTCACCAGGTAAACAGCCCAAAGAGGGGCAAGCAGTAAACTGATAAGCTCTGTAGGAGGGTAAGGAAAAGAAGTCAGCGCATAACAAAGAATCTGATGGCATTTTGGCATCGTAGGTGCCTTCAGACCGGCTTTAGCCCAGCGTTTGTGCAGGGGGTGCTGTCGGATTTACAGTTCAGTTTCCTGAGCACATGGTTGGATATCAAATGTCACTCCTACGTGGAGAGGGGATGAAGGGAGAGAGGGGCCTGGGCCATGCCAACACCCCCAGGGCCTGCGAGGCCCCCCCAGTCTCTTCCCAGGACAGCTGCTCTCGGTGGCTGAGCCCCCGGCGGGGTCTGGGCAGACGGAGGTGCTGTGGGAGCGTGACAGTGACAGGCCTGGACACTGAGAGCGCCGCTGACCGTGCTGTATTTCAGCCGCTTGCCTGGAAAAGGGCAGCCGCTCACCCTCCCTGAGCTGCCGGCAGGGCTTTGGTTCTCATCCCTGACAGCTCTGGATATTAAGGGCGTCAGCAAATAGAAAGCTCCGGGAAGGGAACGGTTATAAAGGGGAAAAGGAGAACACACACATTGGCAGTGAGAGCATCCCTGCGTGAAGGGCAGTGCACGCTCCGCGCTTGAGGGGGAAGGAGAACTTTGGGGCTAAGATGTGGCTTATGGCACAGCAGTCCTCAAAGAAATGCAGCTGTGTTGCGCAGGCTTGACTACTCTACGTACACAGATATTGGTATAGTAAGAAAGCGGCTGAGCCACAGCCCAGGGATGTAGCTTCTGCTGCACAGCACTACATCCCGGGCTCTCTTACGGTGGCCACCGCGGTGACAACGTGGCATCAGCAAGTCTGCGCTTAATCGGCTCTGTGCTCCCCAGCCCCACGGCAGTGTGCCGCACCAGAGGTTAATAATGGGGAAACCTCAAAACCTCCCGCCCAAGGGAAAGCTGCAAACCTTGAAGTCCTTCAGGCAGGAGCGTCTCAATAGCCCTTTGATGTCCTGCTGTAAAGGGCTTCCCAGTGTTAGAAGCTTTTAGTTTTCCTCCACATGAAAAGCAGTTCAAAACCGTAAAGGGCTGAGCTGACTTGATCCCAGATGCAGACCTTCACACCTCCCAGCAACCTTAAAACTCCCCGGGGCCAGATCTCCCCCTGCCGGAATTACCTCTTACCTACTTGGCCCTTAACCTTGGCCGTCCTGGCCGCTTTTCTCAGCCCGCTACACGAAACCACATGTTGTCATCCTTTTCTGACAGCAGCACGTTGTCTGTTGTTTCGGTCACATTAATGATTGCCGAGGGACTAAAACACAGATCGACAGATACGCTGATTCGTACCCTCCATGTCCCCAGAATATAACAACATCCCTGGTTGATTAAGTTCATCCCTTTGGTTACAGCATGACTATTAGCGCTACTTGATGGCGTGACTTGGTTTCCTATCCCTTTGCTCCTTAAGCTCAGGGGTTAAGCTAGCCTGAGAGTGCTGTAGGAAAGCATCAGCCTTTAGGCAACGTTGAGAGTAGCTTTTCAGAATGAAGCTACAGTATTTAGTGGCAAAGAACAAGTCCATAAAATTATTGAAAGATTTCTGAGCCGTTAGGTGACTGCCAGCCTTCTTTTTAAGCTAGCTCCAAATGTCACGCTCATTGAGCTGATCTTACAGTTTGTGAGTTAACTGATGGATGTGTCAGGTCAGCTGTTCGTTATCGCTAACGAAAACACGTTTTGTCAAATACTTGATCAGCAGGGGGTGAATTTGATCTGGTGCTTGTATAAAAGACTCACCCCACGTGCATGGCATAACCTGAAGACAGCATGTTGATCCAAGTCTTGTGGCACATAAATTATGTAGGTTTTTAAATAATCAGGAAATCTGGAAATACAAGTGCAAATTATGAGAAGCAGATGGGTTTGTTTCCTTCTGAGGAATAATGGCACAGGCGTTGTCCTCTGGAATAAAGAGAACTACTTCACGGGATAAGAAATGTGTTTGTGCAGATGTGAACAAAAATCAATCAACAACCCACTGCTGGGGGTGTGTGTGTGTATTTCCCCCCAACAGAGACATGGAAGACTGCCAATTTAGTACAGTGTGACAATGAAGTATTTTGAGCTGTAATAAAGAAAACCCAGTAACCTAAAAAATTAATTTTTTTTAGAGCCAGTAGCCAAGGAGCAGCCGAATGTAATTACATGGTGAAATGCTTTGTGCAAAATGGGTGTTTGGAATATTGACACGGCAAGAAAATGTGAAAATATGCTTTAGTAAAAAGTAGGATATTAAAGCACAGGGGAAAGGGTGTTGAGCGAACAAAGTACATTTCTGTCACAGTCAGTAAACACCATTAAAAGTAAACGGCAGGGGAAAGCAAATGGACTATTTTTATCAAATAGGGAATTAACCAATATACCCAATATATGGTATATACACACAAATACAATAATGTTAAAAATCGGGAATGCGGCAGAGTTACAGGACGGTGAACGTTTCTGTGCACTCGCCTACGTTTGTTCATGCCCTTCACGTAGATGCTACTTAGTGAACCAGACAAAGGAGGAGGAGTTGTGATTTCCAGATACGTAAAGCTAAAATACAACTCCCAGCCCCGGTTCCAGAGGACTTGCCGCTGACGTCCTTACACCTAAACCAAGTAAACTTACGTCCTTGCATGAGCTAAGCAGCGCCAGACTAAGAGAGATGATTTGGTTTGTAAGCATTTGTGCTTGCAAGCATCTCAAGCAGATTTATTCCACCTGAGCGTGATCCATTCGTGGAACCACAGCCAGAGGGAATGCAATAGCTGACTGACTGTGGCTTTTGACTGACCTGAAGGCCAGAAATATTTCCCTTCAAAAGTTCTCTCACCAACAGGGCCGAAGCAGGAGTTTTACAATACTCAGCTTTTTACTGTCTCTCTGGTATGACTGACGCTTGCTGGACAGGCCCAGTGTTGCCTGACATTGGGAGAGACCCTGTTCTTACTTGGCTTGAATAGAAATGATCAGATATTGAAAGAAACAAGTGGATGATGAATGTACTTGGAACAAACCTAGTATAGTGTTTCTTATTCAAAGCTGTGATTTGAAATAGCTTTTGCAGCAAGAGCAAAGAGCCTCACGTCAGGTTTGGACCCTAACAGTGAGGGTTTGGGACCACTAAATGAGGCTTTGTGCGTTAAAAGACGGCTTTGGGCTCTAAAACTCAGTGTGGAAAGAGAAAATGACAGTTTGAGCATTAAAAGACCGTATTCGATGCCAACAGTAAAGGTTTGGGATATAAAAATGAGGCTTGGATAATAAAAATGAGGTTTTAGTACCTAAAAGTGAGGGCTTGGGGCTTTAAAGGAGGCACTGAACATTAAAAAAGGGGTTTGGGCCCCTCTTGGCTGTTAAAAATGAGGCTTTGAGGATTAATCAAGGGGTTTGGACTGAAACGCACCGTTAGGAACGGAAAAATGACGGTTTGAGCATTAATAGAGTGGATTTGATGCTAAATGGGAGGCTTTGGGACCTAAAAAGGAGGCCACGGAGTACTAAGAGGGGTTTGGACCCTGAAAGTGAGGCTTTGGGACCTAAAACTGAGGCTTTGAACCTAAAAGACAGGTTTGGACCATGAATGTGAGGGTTTGGGATTTAAAAATGAAGCTTTGAGCCTTAAAACAGGGGTTTGGAACAAAAAAAAAAAAAAGAGGCTTTGGGCCCTGAAATAAGGCTTTGGGCCTTAAAAGAGGCGTTTTGACCTTCAAAGTGAGGGTTTGGGACCTACAAATGAGGGTTTGCAGTTGAAAATAGGGCTTTGGACATTACAGGTGAGGTTTTGATACCTAAAAGTGAGGTTTTAATGCTTAATAGAGCAGTTTGGACCCTGAATGTGGCGGTTTAGAAAAGAAAACTGAGGCTTTGAGCCTTAAAAGACGTGTTTGGCAGCTAAACGTGAGGCTTTGCAAGATATAAAAGAGGCTTTGAGAGTGAAAATGACAGGTTGGCACCCTGAGAGTGAGGGTCTGGGACCTTAAGAGGAGGCTTTCAGCCTTAAAAGCGGGGTTTGGAACTCAAAAAATGGGGGGCGGCAGGACCCCAGAAGCGGAGGCTGCGGGACCCCATAAGCGGAGGCTGCAAGGTTTAAAACAGGTTTAGACACTGAAAGTGAGGCTTTGGGTGGTAAAAATGAGGTTTTGAGCATAAAAAGAGGGGTTTGGACTCTAAAAATGAGGCTTTGCCGGTGGAAATAGGGCTTTGGACATAAGAAATGAGGTCTTGGCTCCTAAAAGTGAGCTCAGGTTTGGGTGCTAAAAGTGAAACTTTGGCACCTAGAAATGAGGCTTTGAGTGTTAAAAGGGGGGTTTGAAACCTGAATGTGAGGGTCTGGCACATAAAAATGAGGCTTTGAGCCTTAAACAAGGGGGTTTGACTCTCAAACGTACTGTTTGGAAGGAAAAAATCATGATTTGAGCATTAATAGACAGGATTTGATGCTAGAAGGGAGGGGTTTATGTCCCAAGCCCGTCTTTCAACACTCAAAGCCTCAGTTTTCAGTCCCAAACCCTCACTTTCAAGGTCGAAAACCCTCATTTAAGGCACAAAGCCTCCTTTTTTAACAGCCAAACCCTGTCTCGTGGGTCCAAACCCCACTTTTAAGGCACAAAGCCTCATTTAGGAGCCCCAAACCCTCACTTTTAAGCTCCAAACCTATCTTTTCCACGCAAAGCCTCATTTTTATATCCCAAACCTTCACTTTTAGGGTTCAAATCCCTCCTTTTTAGGGACAAACCCTCATTTTTAACAGCCTAAGCCTCCCTTTTATTGTCCAAACCCCTCTTTTAATGCTCAAAGCCTTATAGTCAGGACCGCAAACCTCACTTTTAGGGTCCAAACCCCTGTTTTAAAGGTCAAACCCTCACTTTTAGGACCCAAAGCCCTCTTAACACAGCTAAAGCCTCCATTTCAGCATCAAACCCCCTCTTTTAGCACTCTGTGCTTCATTTTTAGGTGCCAAACCAACCCTCACTTTTAGCATCAGATCGACTATATTATTGCTCAAACCATAAATTTTTTGTTGCAAACCATGAGTTTTAGAGTGCAAACCCCTCTTTGAAATCTAAGAGACTCATTTAGATGTCCCAAACCCTCACTGTTAGGGTCCAGACCTGTCTTTTTTACTGTCAAAACCTCATTTATATCTTGCAAAGCCTCACATTTAGGGTCTAAATCATCGTTTAGGGCTCAAAGCATCCTTTTTTGGTCCCAAACCAACCCTCGCTTTTAGGACCCAAAGCCCTCCTTTTTAGGGACAAACCCTCTTTTTTAAGTTCAAAAGCCTCCATTTTATTGTCCAAACCCCTCTTTTAAAGCTCAAAGGCTCAGTTTTAACTGCCAAACCCTCACTTTCAGGGTTCAAATTGTTATAATTAATTTAGCCTTAAACGGAATTCCAATTAAAGTTTACAATTTATTGAATAGAGGCAAGCAAGCAGCGCTGGGTGCACGGGGGATCCTTCCTCCTAACGTGCATCCCGTCATACAATGCTACAGGGCTTATATTCAGTTAATTAATAACAATTAGTAAAAAACACGCCTAAGTTTACACTCACTGGTCAGTGATAAGCATCCCACTTGCCGTTGGGCAGCCGTAGTTAAATTAGCCACACTTGCCACGTAGATTAGCCCGCGGGTGGGGGGGGCAAGTCTTTTTGGTCCTGACTTGGGTCGGTGGTCGCACTCTCCCCCTGCCGGAATTACCCTTCCCCCAGTTTCCATGCCTCAGCGCCTTCGGAGCCAAGAAGGTCCCTGCCATCACCACTGGCCGACCTGTGCCCCCCCCACCTTGGCACCCCCCTTTGTAGCAGGGTGCTTCCCCTGTTAGCAGCAAACCCCCAACCCACATTCCAACCCTCCCGACCGTTAGCGAGTCAATTGACCGGCCCTGGTTACACAAGCACCAACAGTTCCATATTGACACGAATCACATGAACACATTTTACAGAATCCCTCTTTTAACTCTCAAAGCCTCAGTTTTTAGGCCCAAACCTTCGCTTCAAGCGTCCAAACCCCACTTTTCAGGCACAAAGCCTCATTCAGAGGTCCCAAACCCTCACTGTTAGGGTCCAAACCCCTCCTTTTCATGGACTAAATCTCTTTTTTAAATCCCAAACCCTCCCTTTCCTTGTCCAAACCCCTCTTTTAACGCTCAAAGCCTCATTTCCAGGTCCCCAAGACTCACTTTTGTAAAATGTGTTCATCTGATTCGTGTCAATATGGAACAATGCTAGAGTCACACGGTGAAGTGTGACCCTCTAGCATTTGACCGTTCTGTTTGTGCTTGTATAACGGAGAGGCCGTTCAGTGTTCAATTGAATTGTTAACTGTCTTAATGGTTGGGATGTTGATTGACAATTTGTGTAGTTAATTGTTAAGAAAGAATTTTAGTTAGGAGTAGAAACTAACATCTGAGAATTTTAACAAGATAATAAATAATGCTTAGGCCAGACAAGACGGCATTAGCAATGAATGCTTCACTGTCAAGAGGCCTCCTAAAAGGATACAACTCAGTAACTTCAAGGACTAACAGTGGAAACATCTTGCTACAAAGGAGAGAAAGAAGATAAGGGAAGGCCACAAATCAGCCAGCAGTGATAACAGGGAACTTCTTGGCTCAGGAGGCGCTGAAGCATGAAAACTGGGGGAAAGGTAATTCCGGCAGGGGGAGATTGCGACCACCGACCCAATTCAGGACCAAAAAGACTTGCCCCCCCACACCTGTAAAGAGCATGCGTGCTCATCTACGTGGCAAGCGTGGCTAATTTAACTACGGCTGCCCAACGGCAAGTGGGATGCTTATCACTGACCAAAGAGTGTAAACTTAGGCGTGTTTTTACTAATTGTTATTAATTAAGTAACTGAATATAAACCCTGTAGTATCGTATGACGGTATGCACGTTAGGCGGAAGGATCCCCCGTGCATCCAGCGCTGCTTGCTTGTCTCTATTCAATAAATTGTATACTTTGATTAAAATTCCTTTGAAGGCTAAATTAATCATAACAATTGGGGGCTCGTCCGGGATGGTCTTGGTTCCTGAATTCTGACTTGATCTAGGAGGGGCGCCCCACCATTCGGTGGCTCCTGGTCAGGTTGGGTCAGGGCTAACGCCATCCTGAACCCGAACAGGGACAAGCAAGGAATTTAATTTTTATAAGCTCCCTTGCCGGCTGCAGCAGTTTGTTTTGCCCGTAATTCTGCGCGCGAAGATCCAAACGAAGACGACGGAGTCGTAAGGATTTAGGTTGTATACCGTTTGGTTGGGTGGGATTCGGTTGCCTGTGTGTGTAAGAGTGTGACTGAGACAGAACCTAGTTCTGAAGTGATTGTGGAGGTCTTCTAACCGCGGTTCCAATCTCCCGCGAGGGACTTGGCCGGTGAAGGACCGAAGCGATTCCTATAGGATTCGTGGGTGGGTGATAGGTCCTAAACCCCCTGCAAGACACTCTTACCGGTAACCAAGGGCTGTAGGAATTGCCACAGTAAAATTCCTAGATGGGTCAGACAAATTCGAGGACCCAGGACCAGAAGAAAGGGAGCAAATTACCAGACATACCATCAGAAAGTCCATTGGGAATAATGATTAGAAATTGGAATGAAAGGGGCCCCAGAAAAGGAAAAAGTAAATTAAAATTGGTTCAATATTGTATGGTTGAATGGCCGAAGAAACCTTTAAGACCACTTGTCTTTTGGCCTGTTTTTGGATCTTTTGAAGACTGGATTTGCCAGGCCTTGAATATATATGTTAATTCAAAGGAACCTTTTAGTCAGGAGGAAAGTGAATATGCAGAATTATGGATCAGGACTTCACGTCCTTTTCCAGCCTCAATACTTACATTAAAGAAAAGAGATGAAAACTTTGAGGAAGAAGAAGGAGATAAAAATGAAAAAGGAAGGGAAAAAGATGATAAATGGGAACCACTGGATAACCTGCCGCCCCCATATCCTAATAATTCACCTCTGGCAGCGGCTTCCCCTCCAGTGGCCGTAGTATCTCCACCAGTCCCACCGTTATCCCTGCCTCCCCCACCAACAGCACCGGAATTAGATAAACCACCGGCTGCATGTACGAGAAGTAGGACTGCCGTATCTGAGGGGGCTTGTCTATATCCCTTACGAGAGGTACCCCTCGGAGGCAATCAGGGAGGCATCGGGTTTGTGGCAGTCCCATTAAATACCACAGATGTAAGAAACTTTAAGAAAGAAATGGGGACCCTATTAGATGATCCCCTCGGAGTATCTGAAAAACTAGATCAATTCCTAGGCCCCAATACTTATACCTGGGAAGAAATACAGTCCATTTTAGGAATCCTATTTACTGCTGAAGAACGGGGAATGATTAGACAAGTTGGAATAAGGATTTGGGAAAGACAGAATCAGGCAGGGCTCCCGGGAGATCAGAAATGGCCAAATGTGGATCCCCACTGGGATCATCAACAACCTCAAGGAAGACAGAATATGAGGGATTTGAGAACGTTAATCATACAGGGAATAAGGGAAGCGGTTCCCCGAGGGCAAAACATTAATAAAGCATTTAATGAACAACAAGGAAAAGAAGAATCTCCAACAGAATGGTTGGAGAGGTTGAGGAAAAGCTTACAAATGTATTCTGGAATTGATCCGAATACAGTGGCTGGGACCACAATCCTTAGAACACAATTCGTAGCTAAATCTTGGGGGGATATAAGAAGGAAATTAGAAAAGCTGGAAGACTGGCAAGAAAGAGGATTAGAGGAGTTACTTAGAGAAGCCCAAAAAGTTTATGTTAGAAGGGATGAAGAAAAACAGAAAGCAAAAGCAAAAATTTTTGTAGCAGCAGTAAGAGAAAGTCAGAAAAATAAGACTCCGTCTGGAGAGAAAAGGGAAAAAAAAAATAGAGCAGACACCCCCGCGACAACCTTACCGAGAGAGATTTACAACTCCCGTCTGTTACTACTGTAACAAGAGAGGACACGTTCAGAAGAACTGCCGAAAACGGGAACAAGATGAGAGAATGTTTAAAGAAGAATAGGGGTGTCAGGGGCTATATCTTCTGGGGACTCCAACATCAACAGAGCCCTTGATAAAATTATTAATTGGTCCCCATAAAGAGGAAGTTTTATTTTTAGTAGATACAGGAGCTGAGAAATCAACCATTCAAAAACTTCCAAAAGGAATAGAAAAAGGGAAGAGCTATATGTCAGTAGTTGGGGCAAAAGGAGAACCTTTTAAAGTACCAATTTTGAAAGATGTAGAAATAGAGACAGAAAAGAAAATTTGCCTTAATGATTTACTTTTGCTCCCTGAAGCGGAGTACAATTTATTAGGAAGGGATTTGATTTTGAAGTTAAATTTGGACATTCAGAGTAAAGGAGATAAATTGCAGATTAAATTATACACTTTAACACAAAAAGACGAAGAAGCTGTTAACCCCTCAGTGTGGTATAAAGAAGGGGAAATTGGAAAGATAGAAATGGACCCCATAAGTGTTCAAATTATAGATCCTTATCGCCCAATTAGAATCAAGCAATATCCTATACCCAGGGAGGGCCGAAAAGGATTAAAACCTGTAGTTGACAGACTTCTGGAAAAAGGAACTTTGGAACCATGTATGTCACCCCATAATACACCCATCCTCCCTGTAAAGAAGCCGGATGGCTCATACAGAATGGTACAGGATTTAAGAGCTGTAAATCAGCGAACGATCACTAAGTTCCCTGTGGTGGCAAATCCTTACACTTTACTGAGTCATATTTCTCCTAGATATACTTGGTATAGTGTAATAGATTTAAAGGATGCTTTTTGGGCCTGTCCTCTGGATGAGGAATCCAGAAATTATTTTGCCTTTGAGTGGGAGGACCCCGAAACAGGACGAAAACAACAATTAAGATGGACTGTGCTACCACAGGGGTTTACAGAGTCACCAAATCTATTTGGACAAACTTTAGAGAAAATCTTACAAGATTTTACATTACCCAAGGAGGTAGGGAATAATTTAGTGGATAAAGAGGCCCAGGAAGCAGCCCTGAGGACTAGGGCCGCTAAAATTAATGTAGTACAAACACAGGAGGACATCAGCAAAAAACACAGGAGAAGAAAGAGAAGAAGTTTGCCCCTGAAGAAAAGATAAAAATGGAAAAAATAGGGGCTAAGTTAGAACAAGGAAAATGGATATTGCCTGACCGGAGAGAAATTCTGCCGAAAGCCTATGCCAGACAAATATTGGAAGTTTGCATGCGCAAACACATTGGGGTACAAAGGCGTTAAGTGATCATTTCCTTAAACAATTTGGCTGTATTGGGATTTTTGAAATAGCAAAGCAGATTACACAAGGATGCTTAACTTGTCAAAAGGTAAATAAGAAAGTGTTTCGACAAGTAGCAATAGGAGGGAGAAAAACAGCTTACAGACCTTTCGAGAAAGTACAAATAGATTTTACTGAACTACCTAAAGTAGGGAGAATAAAATATTTATTGGTAATAATACATCATTTGACACAATGGGTAGAGGCTTACCCTGTAGCACGGGCTACAGCACAGATGGTGGTAAAAATTTTATTGGAACATTTGATACCTAGATATGGGATAATCCAGTACATTGATTCTGACCAGGGCACACACTTTACTTCCAGAATAATAAAACTATTATGTCAATCTTTAGGCATTCAGTGGGAATACCACACTCCATGGCACCCACAAAGTTCGGGGAAAGTAGAAAGAATGAATCAAACAATAAAACAACAATTGGCTAAATTAATGATTGAGACACAATTGCCTTGGACGAAATGCTTACCATTGGCACTGTTAAATATAAGAACTAAACCATACAGTGAGACTGGATTATCACCATATGAGATGTTATATGGCATGCCCTACTTTCAAGGGATGCCTTTGGGGAATAATATAATTGAAGACCATAGTATCCAAAAATATATAATTACCATTGGAAAAAGATTAAAAGAGTTAAGGGAGATTGGGATGGTGGCCCAGACACCACCTTTAGGATTTGCAATTCATCAGTTAGAACCAGGAGATAAGGTTCTAATAAAAACATGGAAAGAAAGAAACTTATCTCCCCTTTGGGAAGGACCTTTCCTTGTTTTATTAACTACAGAAACGGCTGTGAGAACTGCTGAAAAAGGGTGGACACATGTGTCGCGAGTGAAAGGTCCAGTGAAGGAGTGGACAGTCACATCTGAACCCGGAGAAACTAAGCTAACCATCAGAAGAACCTGATGAGGGCATCGTCAAGGAACATAAGCTAAGTTGCTGTGGGAATTTTATTGTGACTACTCCTGTAGAATTGGTAAACGGAGAAGCTCCTAAATGAATACCCATTAGGGGAGACAATATGTCAATAACAAGGATCAGTTAAATATTGGTTCCTGGGAATAGCAATAGGCTATCCATAGTATACCCTGGATTTCTTTCAGACATAGCATACGAATCCTTAAATACATTGAGGTAACTCAGGAAAGGACACCCCTTAAGATTATGGAAGAGGGCAAGACCGGATAGGGAACTGGTGCTGTGGTTTGAAAAGGTCTGCCAAGGGCTGCAACCCCTTTGGGCCGTGACCGCCAATCACTATGGCCCTTACCGGACCTCTTCTAGTCCTGCTTGGGGTGAGTTCCTTAACCCTGGCTGTGACAAACAACTGCAGTCAATGTGTGATAACCACTAGAAGGGGACGGATAAGTTCCCAAGCTTTGGTATATCATACTGTCTACGACTGTAAAGGCCAGGAAATAGGAAGCTGCATTCATAATCTGACCCAGTATGCTTTATGCAGAGAAGGTAACAGGACCGTATGCTATGATCCAAAAGAACTCCCTTACCAATATTGGGTAGAAATGAAAACAAATTCGGAAGTAGGAAGACTAATTGGAACAAGTAAGGTTATAGCATTTTATCATGAAATAGAAACAGGGGTAAAATATGAAATTCCCACAGTTGCTAAAAATCTATTTGTAAATCTTGCTGAAAACATTGCGAAGTCACTGAATGTAACCAATTGTTATGTTTGTGGTAGGACAAACCAGGGTGAACGATGGCCATGGGAGGCTATGGAGAGCAATATAAGTAACCCCCAAGTCTGGAAAACAATGGGAAAGGGTAATAGGAAACAACAATGGGTGCTTCAGACGAGTATAATTGGAAGGAGTTGCTGGCAGAATCTAAAAGACAATGGAAGACCAGTAGGTAATCTAGAGTGTGAGGGAGGTTACCTATGGAATGAAACTCAGAACAATTGGGATAAGTGGGGAAACCCACTGGAGATGAATGATCCATCCAAGAATTGGACCAATGGAACAAATATACCAAAAGGTTGGCCAACTCCTGAAGGACAGTATTGGATTTGCGGCAAACTGGCTTATGCATATTTGCCAAAGAATTGGACAGGATCTTGTGTATTGGGAACTATAAGACCCAGTTTTTTCCTGTTACCCATAAGTCGGGGAGAGCGACTGGGAGTCCAAGTGTATGTTGAGGCTGATGAGTTAAGAAAAAAAAAAACGTCATAAGCGGAGCTTACAAATTGGAAAGATAATGAATGGCCTCCGGAGAGGATTATTGCTTATTATGATCCAGCTACGTGGGCAGAAGATGGATCTTGGGGCTACAGGACCCCAATATATATATGTTAAATAGAATAATTAGATTACAGGCTGTGGTAGAAATAGTTGTAAATAAGACTGGAGATGCACTTGGATTAATTGCAAAACAGAACACCAAAATGAGAACTGCTTTGTATCAAAACCGCTTAGCTTTGGATTATTTGCTAGCACAAGAAGGAGGAGTGTGTGGAGAATTTAACCTTAGTAACTGTTGTCTAGAAATAGATGATGAAGGAAAAGCTGTAAATGAACTTGTAAAAGAAATTAAGAAAATCGCACACGTCCCAGTTCAAACTTGGAATGGAATCAATCTAGGAGAATTAGGGTGGAACTTTATGGATGGTAATTGGCTTACTAAAATTGGAATAGCTGTACTGGGGATATGTGGAGGACTGTTAGTAATTCCATGTTTAATACCCTGTTTTACTAGACTAATACACTCGGTTATACAAGGAATGCAGATAACTGCAATACCTGTTGATCCAGAAACAAGGAAAAAGAAAACTCATTCCTTGATGATAATAAAGACAAAAGAAGACCCAAAATTGATACCAATTCAGCAAGTATTGACTAGATTGGAAACAAAAACACGAATCAATGCCATAAAAAGAAAAGATGAGGGATTGTAAAATGTGTTCGTCTGATTCGTGTCAATATGGAACAATGCTAGAGTCACACGGTGAAGTGTGACCCTCTAGCATTTGACCGTTCTGTTTGTGCTTGTGTAACGGAGAGGCCGTTCAGTGTTCAATTGAATTGTTAACTGTCTTAATGGTTGGGATGTTGATTGACAATTTGTGTAGTTAATTGTTAAGAAAGAATTTTAGTTAGGAGTAGAAACTAACATCTGAGAATTTTAACAAGATAATAAATAATGCTTAGGCCAGACAAGACGGCATTAGCAATGAATGCTTCACTGTCAAGAGGCCTCCTAAAAGGATACAACTCAGTAACTTCAAGGACTAACAGTGGAAACATCTTGCTACAAAGGAGAGAAAGAAGATAAGGGAAGGCCACAAATCAGCCAGCAGTGATAACAGGGAACTTCTTGGCTCAGGAGGCGCTGAAGCATGAAAACTGGGGGAAAGGTAATTCCGGCAGGGGGAGATTGCGACCACCGACCCAATTCAGGACCAAAAAGACTTGCCCCCCCACACCTGTAAAGAGCACGCGGGCTAATCTACGTGGCAAGCGTGGCTAATTTAACTACGGCTGCCCAACGGCAAGTGGGATGCTTATCACTGACCAAAGAGTGTAAACTTAGGCGTGTTTTTACTAATTGTTATTAATTAAGTAACTGAATATAAACCCTGTAGTATCGTATGACGGTATGCACGTTAGGCGGAAGGATCCCCCGTGCATCCAGCGCTGCTTGCTTGCCTCTATTCAATAAATTGTATACTTTGATTAAAATTCCTTTGAAGGCTAAATTAATCATAACACTTTCAAGCACCCAAACTCCTCTTTTAACATCAAAGCCTTATAGCTAGGACTGCAAACCTCACTTTCAGGGTCCAAACCCCTCTTTTAACGCTCAAAGCCTCATTTGTAACAGCCAAACCCTCCCTTTCAGGGTTCAAATCCCTCTTTTACAAGTCAAAGCCTCAGCTTTAACACCCAAAGCCGCACTTCCAGCATCCAAACCCCACCTGTAACGCTCAGTGCCTCCTCTTTAGCTCCCAAACCCTCACTTTTAGCAGCGACTCCGGTCCCTTCATGCTCTAACCGTCAGTTTTTCTTTCAAAACCGTGCCTTTTAGAATCCAAACCCCTCGTTTAAGGCTAAAAGCCTCATCTATAGGCCCCAAACCCTCACTTTCAGGGTCCATACCCCACTTTTAAAGCTAAAAGCCTCCGTTTTAAATTCCAAACCCTCACTTCTAGGGCCTGTGGCGGTTTGGCCGGCAGCTCAGCCCCACACAGTCGCTCGCCCCCTCCCCACCGGTAGATGGGGGAGGGAATCAGAAGGGTAACGCTCGTGGGTTGGGATAAGAGCAGTTTCATAAATGAAATTAAAAGAAACAACAACAGAAATGCAACGGAAAGGAGAACAAGGAGAGGCGCAAAGCCCCGCGGGGTGGGGGGAAAGGGGTGGGAAGGGGGGGGGGGGCGGGAGAGGGGGAACGAACCGCCGGAACAAACCGCCCGCGCCGCAGCCGCTCACCCACCGCCGACCCGCCGCCGCGCCGCTCCCGAGCCGCCACTGCCCCCCCCACCCCCGCCCCCCCTTAATATCCTGGCCGTGGTGTCACGTGGTATGGAGTGACCCTGCCACCGGCCAGTCGGGGTCAGCCGCCCCCACCGCGGCCCCGCCCCTCCCCGCCCCGCCCCACCCCCGCGGCAGAGCGCGGGAAGCCGGAAAGGCAGCCGCCCCCCGCGGTGAGGAGAATTAACCCCTTCTCAGCCAAACCCAGCACAGCCCCCTCCCCCTATCCCGCACCGCTCACGCCGTGCCCAGGTCCCACACCTGGGCTGCTGCCCGCCGAGTCAGCCATCGCTCCGTCGCTGCTGCACTCTGCTTGTGTCGCAGTTTGTCCTCCATGGCTTGGGAGGCTCGTACTCTGCTATCGTGGGTACAACACAGGGGTGACACACAATATTATATAGCAGTTCGCATTGCCCCATTCACTTCATTGCCTGTTTTCGCCCAAAATCAAACCCCCTTGAGGCACACATCGGACTTCTCCGTCCTCCCGCATCACCCACCAAGTGCGCCCAGGCCCTCGAGCAAAAGCAATCCCACGAATGGCTTTGCCTTTGCCGGAGGCAGGGAGGACCCAGACTGTGTTGCCCAGCGTACTTTTTGCGTGCGCTACAGGGACTCCATCCCCTTCCCCAGTATGTAGGATTTCTGACTGGGCAGGGCCAGCTCGCCTGGCAGATCCCCTCCTGTTGACTAACCACGTGGCTTTTGCCAAATGTGCACCCCAGGGCTTGGGAGGGAAACTGTGGGCATGGGAAACCATTGGGATAGGAAACCATCCCAGGGCTGAGAAATCATTGCTGGCATGGGAAGCCATCACTGGGATGAGAAATCATCGTTGGGATGGGAATTCATGGCGGGGATGGGAAACCCTCATCGGGATGAGAGATCAGCAGGATGGGAAATCATGGTGATGGGCAGTTGCTGAGGCATGACAAATCCAGCCCTGGCAAGGCTGGCTCAGGCAGGTGCTGGCGGAATCATCGCCCTGGGGACGGAACCCCAGAGCACTCTTTGTCCCAAACAAACCCCACACTGACCCACCGCCATGGCAGGTACAGCAGCAGGCTCCTGCTCCTCGTGGTGCTCCTGCCCTCCAGGTAACCCCCCAAGGGGCTCTGCCCACCAATATCTCACCCCACCACCCCTCTTTGCTTCCCCCAACAGAGAGGTTCCCTCTCCGGCTGCCCACGGCATCGCAGGTGCCCAGCATGAGCTTCACCACCCCAGCCATGCCAGCACCGGTCAGTGCCCACGTGCTGCCCTCTGTCCCGGGGCTGGCAGTGTCTGGTGAGCCTGCCCAGCTCCACACCGGCACCCACCAGCTGTCCCAGCCCACCGTCTGGCAGGCGGTGCCAGGGCCCCTGGGGGCCCCGGGGCAGGTGGTGCAGCTCCCCAGCGGGGTGCCACCTCCCCCAGTGGCACAGCTCCCTCACGGGGTGCAGCTCCCCACTGGGGTGCAGCTCCTCAGTGGGGTGCAGATGCCCATGGGGGTACAGCTCCCCACTGGGGTGCAGCTCCCCATGGGGGTACAGCACCCGCAAGGCATGCAGCTCCCCACTGGGGTGCAGCTCCTCAGTGGGGTGCAGATGCCCATGGGGGTACAGCTCCCTGCTGGGGTACAGCTCTCCACTGGGGTACAGCTCGCCACTGGGGTGCCTCTCCCACACGGGACGCAGCTCCATGCTGGGTTGCAGCTCCCCAGTAGGGTGCAGCTCCTCCATGGGGTGCAGCTCCCCCACGGGGTGCAGCTCCCCCACGGGGTGCAGCTCAACCATGGGGTGTCGCTCCCCACCATGGCTGCTCCCTGTCCCCCTGCCTACGGCTGGGGACAGCAGGTGGTGCCACAGGTGCTGGTGCCCCACCAGCCGAGGGGGATGGGGCCACGGACCCTGGACCAGCGAGAGCCCATGGACCCCACGGGCTCCTGCCTGCTGCGTGTCCCTGACCACACTGGCGACCCACCACCGTGCTGCCCCACGGCTCAGCCTTGGGTCCAGGAGCACCCTGTGCTCCACACCCTGCCTGGCAGCGCCCAGAAGCCATCGGAGGGCTTCAAGAAGGAAGTGGTGGCCATCGAGGACAGTGTCCCTGCTGCCAGCCCCCACCAGACCGGCCTGGCTCTGCCGACCTGCAGAACCAAGATGGAGCCTAAAGGTGAGCTCTGGGGGGTGGCAGAGCCCGCGGGCAGCTGCCCTGAGCCAAGGAAAGCTTGCATCACCCCGCGCTTGGGTTGGATCTCTTTGCTTTTTCAGCAGTGGAGACCACCCCGGCAGCCCCAGAGAAGCCCGTCGACCTGCCCGAGCAGGGGCCACAGGCCTTCGCTGAGGCCTGTCCTGAGCTGGCAGAGGACACCATGGCCAGCTTGGTGCTCTCCTGGCTCAACACCTTGGAGAGCGAGGACAGCCTCCCCGATGGGCCTGACAGCCCCAGCCTCGCCGCCTTCCTCCACGAGCTCCCCGACCTCTCCGAGTACGTGGCGGAGGGCGGCTGCCCCAAGGAGCCAGCAGCGGCGGCGGGGCTGGGGGACGGCGAGGTCTCTGTCGACGACGTCGACGACTTCACCAGCTTCCTCGGCCGGGTCCCTGACTTCTCCGAGTACGTGGCAAAGGGCGGCTGCCCCCATCAGCAAGTGGTGGCAGCAGGGCTGGGGGACAGCGAGGACACCGTCCCTAACGGCCTTCCTTTCCCCAACAGCCTCATCAGCGCCGATTTCCTCGATGACCTCCACGACTTCTCCATGTACGCGGCAGATGGCGCCTGCCCCCAGGACCATGCGGTGGTGGCAGGGCTAGGGGACAGTGAGGACACCACCCTGACCACCAGTGTCCCCAACGTGACTGCCGAGGCCCTTGATGAGCACCCTGACCTCTGTGGGTATGTGGCGGAGGGCGGCTGCCCCAAGGAGCCACTGGTGGCGGCGGGGCTGGTGGATGGCGGGGACACCATCCCCAATATCCCCGACTTGACAACTTCCCTTACATGGCACAGCTCAGGCACTTCTGTCTCTCTCTCTCTGTCTGTCTGTCTGTCCCTGCCTCCCTCCCTGTGCTGCAGCCCCGCTCACTCGACTGCCTTCCACCTCAGGGCACCCACGGGTGCCTCACAGCTCACACGCGTCCCTCACAGAAAGGAGACCACAGCAACAGGCTGTAGGACAGACAGGGAGGAGTTAGAAAATACAGGCAGGGAGTCAGACAGAGAAAGAAAAAACCAGTGATGGGAGATGGGAAGAGAGTAAAAGTAGCAGTTCTGGGCAACTGCCCCATTTCTTGATCACTGCCCAGGAACTGCTTGCACCGTATCCGATCGTCGCTCATGGGCTCTTCCCTGAGCCCCTCTGACCGTACGCCAGCAGCGTGGCGTTATAACCGTGCCAGGCGCTCTCCAGCACTCCCTGACCATGACCACCAAAGACCTCTCTCTAACAAACCACCAAGAGCCTCCTCTTCATAAGCGAGCCACCAAACGCACACACAAGCACTGCTCTCTGCCAGGAGAGCCCTCGCTAGCAGTTTAAATTAGCAATCAAGACTGGCAAGCACGCTTGACAGCAACACTCAGTTCCAGGATGACAAGACATGTAGATAAAATCTAGCCACTGCTTCACACCAGGAAAGTGATAAATGCCGGTCTCTTGCGTTACGCTGACATGAATGTTAGTAACGGGAGATAAAGGAACTGACGGGCCTCCAGCTGCGTATCAGTGACAGCTGCTTCCAGCTGGTTCTTTGACTCAAGGCTTACCTGGCCCACGGAACTGCTGGACCCTGCGGAGATGAGCATGCCGTTCTCGTCCTTTAGGAAGCTCCTCTGAGACCAATAGGCTGGATCAGAAGCAAAGGCTTTGCTGTGCCCTGGATTCCTAGGGTCACACACGCCTGTGCTGTCGCTGTTCACAGAAGTCACACACCTCCTTCCCGCATCCTTCTCTCCCTGCCTATTAACATTACAACTGCAGCGTCAAACTACCAGCAATCAGGCTTTCACTAATAACTCATGGTCTAGTCTGGGTTTAAACCAAGTTCATCCGCAAGGCACAGCTTCATCTCCTAAGCACACTAGAGAAGATGCTGAGGTGGGAAGGCTTGTAGCTGTGGCTCATCTAGCCTAACCCACAGCCCAGGAGTTAATGACGTATGCCGCACTTTAGCTTTCGTCGTGCAGAACAATCCCTAGAGTCACACTGATGCAGCCTGCTTGATTTCTGGGTGCAACAAGCCCTCAAATACCAGATGTGTGGTTTCCTAAGCACAACTCTGTTGGATCAGTCAGCTCCAAAACTTAAAAAGCTCAACTCACCCCAAAAATGTTAACTTGCGCCCCTCTCCTGGTTTGGAATATCCACACAGCGAAGCACCACGGAAGCCTTGTTCACCAGACGGTTGCCGGACAAACCCCGTTGTGACACAGAGCAGCAAGTCAACAGGAGCACAGGCTGCACAAAGTCAGTGCTTGGCAGCAACCTCATCCAGAGCAGGAACTCCACTGGCAGAAAACCTCTTCAGCTTCCGCTGGACTTAGGAAGGGACTTCCTCAAGCCTCTTTCCTCCACGGCTACCCCAGCAAGCAGCAGTGGGGCAGCAGTGGGGCAGCGCTGCCCGGCTCCCCTCCTGCACCACTGACAAGCAGCACAGCAGGCACGGTGCAAAAATCAGCCTCCACCAATGGCCCCGAGCGATCCGCATCAGAGATTCAGAAGAAGGAACGGCGCAACGAAACCACCAACAGAAGCACACTGGTTACTACCAGGGCGGAGCAGCCGGCATGGTGTGTGCTATCCTAAAGCACTCTGAGCATGAGGGACAGTTTCCCCTCAAACACAGCAAGTGAAATCCACCTGAGGGTGGCACCCCAGCGCCTCTCAAGGGAGGCCAGCCGTGCGGCCGTGTAGCCGAAACAACCAGCCAGAGAGCGCAGCGTGACCACAGCAGTGCCCAGCGCCTTACGAGACGCACTGCTGGCGCTGCTGCAGGGACAGGGCTTGTGTCCACCGGAACAGAGGCTGCTGTCAGCCCAGCGGCAGCCGCCAAACCCAAAAGAACCCTTACACCTGGTAGCATTGCCCCAGTCCGGGAACAAACCCTAAATCCAGAGGCGCCCCACACCTGGCTGCACCCACCAGACCTAGCAGCAGGCACCTGACACAGCAACGCCCCCAAATCCTCAAGTTTCCCCCAAAATTGGCAGCAACCAGCAGACCCAGGCACACCCCCCAAAACCTGTCGGCGACCTCCAAACCCACAAACACCCCCAGACCCAGGGGCACACCTTAAACCTGCCAAGAGTCCCCCAAGCCCACAAGGAACCGCCAAACGCAGAAACAGCCCCAAACCGGGCACCTTTCCCCACACCAGGCAGCACCCCCGAAACCTTGCGGCACTGCCGGCCCCAGCGGGGTGCAGCCGCCCCAAGCCTGGTGGGGGGAGGCCAGGCCGTGGCAGGGCGGCGGGTGAACAGAGTAGGCCTCCGTGCCATGGAAGCAGGTTCAGCAATGGCTGAAACACCGCTTTGGTTACAAATCCAAAACTCGGCACCGTATGGGCTGCGACAAAGAAAATTAACTCCATCCCAGCCCAAACCAGAACAGACGCTGTCTCCGTTACGGCTTGATAGCAGCTTTCTGCCGCTCTGTCGTTTATTGACACCGTGGGCATCCACACCCCTGCTTGCCCCGATAGGAAGTTTGGCCCCAAACTGCTGAATCCCTGGTTTTGCTGCTGTTACAACGCGGACAATTGTGCTACTGACCTCTATTTATTGCTGTGCCATTCTGCTGAAATTTACGCTTGACCCCTGAAGCTGTTGCTCAGGAGTGTGTTACAGAATCACAGAAACACAGAATGTTCTGAGTTGGAAGGGACCCACAAGGATCATCAAGTCCGGGATCATCCTGTCCCTGCACAGGACAACCCCAAATTCACACCACGTCTCTGAGGGGGTTGGCCAAGTGCTTCTTGAACATCGCCAGGCTTGGCGCCATGACTGCCTCATGACAGAACCCCCGGGTCCCTCCCCACAGAGCTGCTCTCCGGCCTCTCATTCCCCAGGCTGTCTGTACATCCAGGCTTGCCATGCCCCAGGTGCAAAACCCAGCACTTGGCCTTGTTGAACTTCATATGGTTGGTGGTTGCCCAGCTCTCCAGTCTGTCCAGATCCCTCTGAAGGGCCTCTCTGCCCTCGGGAGTGTCAACAGCTCCTCCCAAGTTTGTCGTCAGCAAACTTAATTAGCGTTCCTTCAAGTCCTGCATCCAAGTCATTTACAAAGAGATTAAAGAGTACCGGCCCCAAGATGGATCCCTGTGGAACCCCGCTAGTGACTGGCCACCAGCCCCATGTAACCCCACTGACGAGAACCCTTTGAGCCCAACCCCCCAGCCAATTGCTCACCCACCGCATTACGCGTTTATCCAGCTGTGTGCTGGACATTTTGCCCAGGAGGAGACTGTGAGGGACAGTATCAAAAGCTTTACTGAAATCCAGAAAGATCACATCAGCTGGCTTCTCTTGGCCAACTAGGTCCGTGACCTTGTCATCCAAGGAAAACATATTTGTTGTCACTCCCCTATAGGCCCTCGCATTCACCGTCGCTCCCCAAATCCATATCCTGGCGGGACTGCCCCAGGCCCTTGCAGGAGGGCTGGAGAAATGGGCTTGGGGGGCGAGGGGGTGGTTGCCGTTTCTCCGGGGCCCGGAGGGTGCTGGGCCGGTCCCGCAACACCTGGCTGGCTGAGTTGGACAGCCATTTGGGCCGGGGCGGAGGCGGGCGGGCCGGGCGGCCGTCCGGGCTGGTGGAGGCTGGTTCCCCGCCGGTGCTCCGTGGCTGGTGGGCCGCTTTTCCAGGCACATGTGACGGCTGCTGGTGTTGGGTCCAGCTCTTGGAGGTGCTGGGGTGGGCAGTCCAGGTGTCCGGGTGTGAGGGGCAGCTGCTGGTGTCGGGCCGGGCTCTCGAAGCTGCGGCGAGGCGCCTGCGGAGAGAGGAGGCTGCTGAGGCCCCGCCACGGCTGCGGTGCTGGGTGGGTGGCGGGGCAGAGCTGCGCGCCCCATGGCATGTGGGCACCCGGCTGCACGTGGGAGCTGTGGGCACAGAGAGCTCTGTGCAGAAAACGGGGCACCCCGCGCCCCTCGGCTGGGGCTCTGCTCCCATGAGCTGAGAGCTGGGAAGGTTGCTCACCACAGCCTGGCTTGCTGGGATACCCTGGCCAAGGTGAACCTCTGGAGATTACAGCATCACCTCACAGGGTGATTTCTGCTGCTGGGTTCCCTGGCAGGGAGATGTCGCTACTGCAATTCTCACTTTCTGCGGCAACGTCATCCCTCTTTGTTTTCCTGCCTGACTTTGCTCTGCCTACGTCTGTTGCTGGGTCTGCTCTTGTCCAGGCAGGGTCACTTTTAACTAATACTTGCAACAGTAAGGACACGTTTCAGAAAAGAGGGCCCATGGGTTGAGAGGACAGTTAAAACATCTCACAGCAGAAACCTCAGTCCTGTTTGGCCAGTAACTAACTCGGCACGCCAGAATACCCTACCTCAAAATGCTTCGTGGCTAACAGCAGCCATCTAACGCAGCAGTTTGGCTGCACCTGCCCCCCGCCACCAACTCACCGCCTTCTCTTCCTCCACAGGCGGATCACACAACAGAAAACCATCCCAAGCAATATGGAGCCCACGACCGCCACGGCGCCTTCTATGCAGTACTTCTGGAAAGCTTTTGGATCCATAGCATTTCTGTTTCTCGTGCCATCCACGCCTGGAGGAAGGATTCTGTGTGTTAGTGTGTCCTGCACACTACTGCTCATCTCGCAGGAGGCCTGACATTGCCAGGAGATGCTCATTCTCGCTTTGGTAGCATCTCTGAGCCACGGAACATCCTGGGGCTGCGACATTTCCTTGGCTTCAGGAGAAGCAAAGGAAGCTCCCAAGGTCGTTGCAAATCAACACACTCTGGAGCCTCTCTTTCTCCTCGCAGCTTTGCTTACGCTCTGGCATGGCCATAATCCAGTTTTCCCAGTGTCACGGGTTTGCTCCCCCTTCTTGGTGATCCTTCACGTCTGCACACACTTTCCTTTGTGCTCACCCACCTCCGCTTTGCAAGGCTTGCTAGAGCTGCTGCCTGGGGGCTCGCTCTGACCCTTTGGGAACACTCACGAGGCCATCAGCAGAGGGTTAGGAGCGAGTGTGTCTCTGGCACACTGACGGCAATAACCTTCACACCCCAGAGATGGGAGTCACCCTCTCAGAGCTGCTCCTGCCTTCTTTAGAACACTTGCTCTCTACTAAGAGTTTGGCTGCTGACATGGTGTGCAGTAGCGAGAACTCGGGGAAGAGCCTGCAGACACGCAGAGATTTTGACCTGTGGCCCTGGATGACCACAGGACAGCAATTACCTGGCACCTCCACTGACTGAATTGCCCCTCTTCTGTCATCAGAGACTGGCACCGCGTGACTGCCTCCTTCCTGAAGCGCCTCATTCTCCGCAGTCTCACGGTCCATCTCTTTAGAAAGAAAGCGGGTCAGTTTAATTAGGCATAATTAGATGTAAACAGACAGCAAATCCCAACCTGCTGAAAGGCTAGGGGATTGCATGCGATCTTGTTCACATTCCACTGAGTGCATTTCGGGCAAAGGGCAGGACGATGGTACATGACTCCCTTCAGAGAGGGCAGGAAGATGCCGTAGCAGGTTCAGCCGTGGAAAGAGCCCTTCTGAGAAGCACGTCCCACCGTGCCAACTCCATCGCACGGTAAGGCTATCAGGCACACGTGGTGGGCTGAACCGCAAGCTCTTGCAACCATGTTCTGGGCACTTTCACGGGTGGCGGTGAAGAGCCCACAGTCCCCCAAGACACGAGGAAAACCACAGCCGAGGTATCTAAAACACAACTGGAAACAGACAGCCAAACCATGCGAGACTGAATTCACAGCCCCTCATTTTAGCTGCCTTCAAGGTGGGCGTCCCGCCTCAAGCTGCCCGCCCAGCTCCCACCTGTCCCTGACTCCAGGGGGTCACTCAGAGTCCTCGGCCATCAAGGAGAACAGCGGGGCTGGACCGGCTGTGAAGCTGGGGCTGCTCCCATCCTGGCCAGGGGCTGCCTGCAGCGCAGGCAAAGCCTGCCGGTCTCAGCCACCCCAAGCTGCCTGCGCACCCTCTCTGCCGGCCAAGGGCACTCTCCCCTCCGGTGACTGGCAGGGTGCCGGCCCTCTCGCGGCTTGTCAGGAATCAGCTCCTCGGCAAGTCCCTCACGCATTCAAGGCGTGAGCGCTGCCCATCCCTGACAGCTGGATACCAACCTCTGCCCAGTCCAGCTCTGACCGCTAGGGGTATAACTGGGGCAGCAGCTCTCCCTGGGGCTCAGCTTGAACCACAGCTGGCAGCAGAGGCTCTGGGCCACTCTGTGGCTCACCAGCGCCTGCAAGGCGTGAAACTGAGAGTCACCGCAGTGAGGCTCTGATCAATCCCTTCCTGCTGCGTAGCTACGGCCGGGCCAGACAGGCATCAAACCCTCAGCTTCCCAAGTCTTCTGCTTAAGAGTGATATATACCCACCAAGCGCTGCCTTGTCCAGGTCCTTCAGGATTTCCTTCAGGACTTCTGATGACCGCTGGGAAGACTTGCCTCTTTCAGCTTCATACTTCGCTCTTTGGGGATCTTAACAGAAAGTAGCATGTTAAACTTCTCTCTGATAAAATACTGAAACAGAGTGCTTAGTCTGTGCAGCCAGTCAAGACTGACTACTCACCCCTGCGATGCCAGGGGAGCTCCAGCGCGGGATGCAGCCCAGAAGCTGGAAACGCCCTCCCTGTACCCACACCTGCAACCAAACCCCCACAAGAAGTTCCCATCACACATTGGGATATTCACTGTCAGAACTGAAGAGGAGAACATATGAGGGGATCGTGTAACCACGTGGCACACACGGCCTATATTGTCACGCCTGCAAGAGATGTCTCGCTCACATCTGGGCTCTGAGCTGGCAGCTCTCCAAGGAAGTCAAAAGCCATGACGTACCCATGCGATATCCCAGCGTGTCAGCCCGGGAACCCAGACGGGAAGCTGGATATCCATCGCCTCCAGCCATGTCTGTAAACACAGGACAGAGAAGCTCCCATGAACTATTTTAAGGCACTCCTTCAGTTCTGAACAGCAGTGAATGCAGTTCAAACGCAGGCTTGCTCCATGGCACTCGTCCCTCCCTTCCCCTCAAGAGCATCGTGCCCCGGGCTGTGGGCTGGGGCTCTGTGTCCCATGGGGACCTGGGTTCACCCAAGGAGAGCACTGCAGGGCTAGAGCAGGAATGCTCCCACCTTCCCAAGCGGGCATCTCCCAAGGACAGAGGTGCCTGAAGCTGAAAGCCAGGACCCAGCCAGGAGCGGCAGAGCCACGGCTCCCGGCACGACCGTCACCAGCCTGGAGCAGAAGCGCTCCCACGGGCTATTGCCTGGCCTCTGCAGAGCCACTCCGGCCCCAGCATGCAGGCTGGGGGAAGGCTGCCCTGGGGCAGGGCGGCACAGGGCCAGCTCCAGCAGCAGCTTCTCACCCCGTGGCACTGCTCCTGACCCCACCGTTCACCTGGAAAATGCCCCTGCAGTGGCCACGCACCCCTGCGCCTCCCCGGGGAGCGTCTGCCTCCAGCTGCCCGTGGACCTGCCCACGACTCACCTGCCCGAGCCTGGCCCTGCTGCTCTCCCAGCCCTGCCCCACCACCACCCCAGCCCCGCTGTCACCCCGAGCAGCCGTGGGCGCTGTGCCACGCTGCCAGGGTTGGGGCTGGACCTTGCCTGCCCACCTACCTAATCCCCACGCTCGCCACGGAGCAGCCCCGACCTGCCAGGCTTGCAGGGCCATCAGGAGCAGGATAAATAGGTGGGTGGGGGCCGCGGCCCCCCGCGCCTGCACCATGCTGCTGCCGCTGCTGCCACAGCTGGCACTGCTGGAGCGGTGCCTGCGGCACAGCACTGCACAACACGGCGTGGCACAGCGGGGTCTGTGACCTCACAACACATCCACGCCCCCACGGACACGCCCTGGGCACCCGCGGTGTCATCTGACGTGCTCCGACAAGATCTTTCTGAGTCAGACTCCACGTGGGCCTTAATGGGATCCGCTGCCTTCAGCCAGCACAAATTCAGCTGTTTTCCAAAGGTGTTCCTCCCCTTCGTTGACAGGCCGCACAGCTTAACCTCTTTCTCTTTACATGCCCATACTGTTAACCTTGACCTTGGTTTTACTTCTTCCTAATTTATTGGCCAACCCAGCCTTTTGAAAATTCAATTTTCCAAGAAAGCAACAAAGTCAGTACTTTGGGATTTTAAAAAAGCAAGCAGCACATTTTGTGCTGTGTCTATAGTATGTAAATATTGTGTGAATATATTTCAAAAACACCTGTCTCTGTCTTTGAGATGAGAAGGATGCTTAGGGAGAGTTCTTTATCCTTTTGGCTTTCTGGGTTAAGAAACTGATTCACTAATTAAGCATCAATTAGTTTTGATTTAAGTAAAACACAGCCTGTCTTCTCGAGGGCTGCTTCGGGAACGTACTGGTCCAAGAGACTGAAAGATTAGCGTGGAGGGTGAGCCACCGATGGCCGATATGTGTCACAGTACAGTACTTAAATCATCGTTTTTTCCATAGCTCACCCCTTCTGTTCTCTCAAAACGTGAGGCACCTGAGCAGCACCAACCTGACACAGCTGATGCTGTGACCCCGTGCCTCAGGTCACCTCCAGGCAGTAACAACTTCACAGCAAGACCCACTTTCAAGGAAAAGACTCACCTCTGCAGAACTGCCCGCGCAGCACAGACCCTCGGGCGAGCTCATCTTCCCCAAGAGCCTGAATGGTCACCTCGGGAAACTGCAGCAGGCGGCTCGTTACCTGAGCCGCGAGGTCTCGCATTCTTCACTCTAAATAAAGAAAAACGTGCAAAAAGAGACTCCTGACAGCCAGAGACATTTCTGAGACTGACAGAAGTTTCATCAGGTTGCCGTGAATAACCTCCCGTCCACCTCCTGCAGCTCTTCTCCTGAACAAAACGGCGCTCAGGGCAGCTTTGGATCTCACAGCAGAGCAAAGGGAGAATCCTTTGCCCTTCAGATGCCTACGAGGTCACCAACAAAAAAGGACGCCGGGGTATCGACAGGATAAATCACAGGGGAAAAAAGCCCAATACACTGAGGTCAAGACTACTCACACAGGTTAGTACGATGCGATCTGAGACAAATCACAAGGGCATTCAAGGGCAGCGCTGACAAGGAAATACAAGTTATACAGATGGGCCTGCTGTGGAGAAAGGTTATGCTCTGAAGGCCGGGCAGTGGAATCGGCTGCACTGCCAGTCCCAGGCACGGGAACTCTTTGAGAACATGTTCCAGTACCTTCTGCCAGCAGGAAACGCACGAGCGCGTGACACACGGGACGCGGCCGTCAGGGTCCCGCACTAGGCACAGGGCAACGTTTTGATGGAAGTGCTTCATGATCACTCATAGAATATGTTCTACTAGTAGCAAGGTGGTTGTAAGAAAAAGAGTGAGCAAGTCTCTTGCAGCAGGGCAGCTAAGAGCAGTCAGGAAACCTCCTCACCTGCCGTGAGCCGCCCCGAGTCACCCTGCCTTTGCCGCTGCCTCCCGCGACAGGCCAAGAGCACAGAACTTTGTGTGGCCAAACTGCAAGTCACGCTTTAAGGACTTAAACTAACTGGGGAGACCGGAGTTTAACAGCAAACCACTCACCGCCCCAAACTCCCCACCAAGCCAGAAATCCTTCGTCTCCGGTGGAAAGCTCACACCCTGACACAGAGCAGTCCTGTCTACAGCGCACATCAGATGTGCTTCTCCGACCAGTGCCACTGGCAAGAACCATCAGGTAAGGAACCCTCCGACATCTGGACCCTTCAGGTGACTTTAAAGTTAGTCGTGCTGCCGTTATTAGCAGCGGACAAAAGCATGTGAAACTGCTGGCGCATCAGGCGCGCCCAGGTTCCCCGAGTGAGCCAACGGGCATCTGAAACATTTTTTTTTCTAGGCATTTGCTTGGCAATATGGAACCAGGGAGGTAAAACCTATAATAAATTATGAGCAATATATATACTGATCTGGTTACCAGGATGATGTACTTGCATCATTCCGCTAAGTTAAACCAAGGATGACTGGGAAATCAAAGCAGTGGGAAAAGAGAGAGAGACCGGTTAAAGGCGTGAAGCCTCTCCTTTAAGAGACAGGTCCAACACTAACTGCGTTTCTGCTCTCTTTGAAACCACTGACTACAACCACATTCCTATTTCTGTCAGCAGTCAGATTAGTGTAAATCGCCACAGGCTTACTCCATGCTCAGGAGTAAACCAGAATCCAGCCTCCCAGCTGGATCCTATCCCACAGCGGGCTGGGCACAAGCGGCCAAAATGACCATTCTCCTTCACCCTGGGAACTTAGGACTCCCATGGTTATTCTCCAACACGACTATTCCTGCATGCAGGAGCTGCAGTCCCTCTCCAACGCGGCCAAGCTAGCAAAAGCTCCTCAGGTCACTCCTGAAAGTGTGCTCTGTTGCACACTGCTTGGCGTACCTGGACAGGCGGGCGCAGGCGCCGAGTGTCTCAGGGCAGAGCGCACACGCAGCCGTCCCGACAGAGGCAGAGCCCAGGGAAGACAACGTTCCCAGCGCTCCCACAGCGCCGGCCCCTCGCAGCACCAGTTCCAGAGTCACGGAGTCACAAGGGAGAGAAAGGCCTTCCGGAATCCCTGGGGGCAGCTGGTCCAGCCCCTGCGCAGGCAGGGTCCCCCAGAGCAGGCTGCCCAGGGCCAGGGCCCGGCGGCTGCTGAACCCCCAGTGCTCAAACACACCCCTTGCAAACAGCCGCCCGACGAGGGGAGCTGCGGAAACGTTGGCAGCCCACGCGACAGACCCCGGGGTTTGGGGACTCGCTCCCACCAACTGAAGTATCCTCTCCTCCACACCAGTAAAACACCACCCCACCAGCAGGGGCTTGTCACCATTCTTCCTCCAAAACTCTTGCTGAAACAAGCTTTGATTTATTATTCTTGGTTTGATTCCCTCACTCACACAAATCTTCTGACACAAAAGAGAAAGCCCTTTATGGAGTGCATGGGATTTACAATCACAAACACCTCTGCGTTCGGTTTTCAGAGAGAGCCCCTTACTTTTTCAGGGAACTCAGCTTTTGGAGGCAAGGACCTAATGTTCAGGGATGCCTGAAAAACGCCAACAGCACAAAAGCAAAGGAGAGAATTTAAAAGCTTAGATCCACAACGGGTTCCTTGTTCTGAAAAATCAGGCTTTGAATCTGTGCCATCAGGAGGCTTTCCATCTGCCCACAGCCATGTGGATCCTTCTACCCATGCAGCAGCCTGAGATCACGGGGATGATCTCAGTGGCAGTGGTTAGCTACCTGGGGACAACAGATGCTTCTGACACTCCCTGGGTACTGACCCAGCCTCGCACAGCCTGGAGCTGGTCTGTCCCGCTGGCCTCATCACGGACAGTATGGCCAAGCAAACGACAGCACGTGCTTTGCTGACACCGCGCGTCTTTGCAACGTAGGAATCCCAATAAGCCCCTCTGATGAAGCACATATTTGAGACGGACACAGCTTACAGAGAAGCTGCCGCCAAAACAAACTAGCAATTTGTGATAACCAGGATGGAGGGAAGACATTCATCGCCTACAACAGGGAAATACTTTTCAGCAACCTCCAGCTTTTACATGCAATTTTGCCACTGATTTGTCACATAGAGCAGAAAAAGTCACTCGCTCAACCTCCCTGAGCCACACCTCACCCACTCACAAAAGACTTCAAAGGCCCACGTAGCACTGCCTCTAGTTGAGTGTTAGGGGGCGGTTGGGGTTTAATCTGACCAGCACCGTCTCTCAGGCTCTCTCAGTCTCACCGTCACGCTTTAACATCGGCCGTGGACACGCAAGCAAGCTTCGGCTGGTTGGTTCTGTCGGTCTAATCACTGCCAGGAGTCACCAGGGAGGCAGAGGCCTGCCCAGTACGGATGAACCCCGCAAAGCACCAGCTATACTGAGCGCGTGGGGGGGCAAAATTTAAAAAACAAAAGGAAAATACCAGTCCCGAGCGCGCTGTATTTCTGCACGCACCTGTACCTCTGGCTGTAAAGTTTCCCAGGACCTGGTCGGAATGCCTCGCCTTGCAGCTGTGCAGCCCCGAGCCATCGCATGACACACTGATGATCTTCTGCCCAGTACGAGCTCTGCTGGGAGGTGCAATCCCGATACCGTCTTTAAACCAGAAAACAGGCACAGAAGAGCCGTGGCTGTCACAGGAAAGTTCAATGGTGTCTGCGCTCCCAAACACCAGCTCTCCCAGAAAGGCGCTCTCGTTCCTCAAGTATTCTGCAACGGGAGAAAGAAATGGAAATGAGTAAATCAGAGCAGGCGTCAGAGGACGAAAGGGCATTTCAAAAATCAACAGATCTTCTATTTGCCCTGCTGACGCTTCCACGTGCCCAGAGCTCCCCCTTGCCCGGGGGAAGCCTTGCCTGCAGCCAGGCAGGCCGTACTGCGGCCAGGCAGCCGGGCACACTACAGTCAGGGCTCTGGCTGACCTGCAAGGGTGGCTTCGAACCTGCAGCGACCAAAACACGGCCCCCCCGCCAGGTGCGTCACAACAACCAGCACAGACCTCTGGGGGGGTCACCCCAACACCCAGGGGTGCACGGGGGGCTGATCTGGCAGCGAGGAGCGTGTGCTGAAAAGGGCACGGTTCAGCCTCTGGATCTCCGTTTCTTGATTTCTGTGAGTCTGTCCACAACCCCCGTGGGACCCAGCACGGAGGGGATACAAGGAGCAGGAATAGGGATAAACCCGATGGCTCAGGTGGCTCTGGGTGGCCCAAAGGCAGCCTCCGTGGGCTGAAGGAGACAAGGGGGAAGGCCAGACAGCAGGCGCAGGTTGGAACAGCTAAAATAAATGAACCCACCGCTAGCTCCCTGCTGGAGTTACTCTCCGGGCAGCAGCACCAAAGACTGAGCACGAAAGCTGAAATCCCTCTTTCTTCACTCTACCTACCAGCTGCGGCAGTTTGTTCCACCAGTGACGACAGGGAACCCTGCCACGGGCTGGAGAATTTTGTTTCACCATAGGCTAATGACGCAAAGAAAGGTTCAGGCTCACGAGTCTCCCCAGGGAGGGACGTGGGGCATGTTGGAGGTGTCGTTCTTGGGCCTCATGGTCTTCAGGCTCATTTGAGTGACAGAAGCTCACTTCTGACACTGAATGGTTTATTCATCCTGTACCCCAGTTTAATAGAGAAGAATTAGCCCTCGACACCTGCCCTCAGCCCAGCCGGGTCAGCGGCCATAAGCCTGCTTATGCCCCTAAGGCAGAACCATTTCTGGGCTGGTGCAAGATGGATCACGGAGGATCCCATTCCAGCACACAGGCACTGGGGTGCCGTGACTGCATCATTATCAAGCAAAAAGTAATTCAACCCAGAGCGGTCGGAACCTAGTCCTGTGATCCAAACCTAGGAGGCCCGAGCTGATCCCTGACGGGAATCAGACACGGAGAGGTGACCCTCACTTTGCAGCTGAAGCAGAGCCATAGATTACAATTTGACTATGAAACCAACGCAGTTACAGCAGCTCTGGATTCCTCAGCATGTGGCATTGGCTTCAAGCTGCTCTTCGGCCACTGAGCGAAGGAGCTGGAGCAGGTTAGGACAGAAGAATGGATTGCTTCTCTCTTCGCCTCATGCAAATTTTTATTCTGGTGCAAATGTAAGCATTAAAAATACAAAAATGTTTCCATCAGTAGCCTTGCAGGGTAGCCATAAAGAATCCTGGGGGCCTGAAAACGTCGTATTTCATGGGAGGTATCGCCTTGCACAAGGAGTCACATTTTAACTACTAACTTTACTAAAGGCTTTACTCAGCTCAATCTCACAGGGTTTTCTGCTTTTGGTATTACAGAAACCTCCTGGTCCTTCAAGCCAAGGGGCAGATGCTTTAGGGGTAAGCACACCACAAATACCACGTTCACCACAGGACTAAGCGCCCTTCTTCACACATCCAGGGATCTAAATCATACCCACGGCACTTGGCAGCCTGAGCTGGGAGCAGGTTGGAAAGGGGCACCTGGACACTCAGCTCGGCTGCACAGAAAGAGCACCTTTTTTTCATTTTTTTAACAAGCTCACCAGGTAAACAGCCCAAAGAGGGGCAAGCAGTAAACTGATAAGCTCTGTAGGAGGGTAAGGAAAAGAAGTCAGCGCATAACAAAGAATCTGATGGCATTTTGGCATCGTAGGTGCCTTCAGACCGGCTTTAGCCCAGCGTTTGTGCAGGGGGTGCTGTCGGATTTACAGTTCAGTTTCCTGAGCACATGGTTGGATATCAAATGTCACTCCTACGTGGAGAGGGGATGAAGGGAGAGAGGGGCCTGGGCCATGCCAACACCCCCAGGGCCTGCGAGGCCCCCCCAGTCTCTTCCCAGGACAGCTGCTCTCGGTGGCTGAGCCCCCGGCGGGGTCTGGGCAGACGGAGGTGCTGTGGGAGCGTGACAGTGACAGGCCTGGACACTGAGAGCGCCGCTGACCGTGCTGTATTTCAGCCGCTTGCCTGGAAAAGGGCAGCCGCTCACCCTCCCTGAGCTGCCGGCAGGGCTTTGGTTCTCATCCCTGACAGCTCTGGATATTAAGGGCGTCAGCAAATAGAAAGCTCCGGGAAGGGAACGGTTATAAAGGGGAAAAGGAGAACACACACATTGGCAGTGAGAGCATCCCTGCGTGAAGGGCAGTGCACGCTCCGCGCTTGAGGGGGAAGGAGAACTTTGGGGCTAAGATGTGGCTTATGGCACAGCAGTCCTCAAAGAAATGCAGCTGTGTTGCGCAGGCTTGACTACTCTACGTACACAGATATTGGTATAGTAAGAAAGCGGCTGAGCCACAGCCCAGGGATGTAGCTTCTGCTGCACAGCACTACATCCCGGGCTCTCTTACGGTGGCCACCGCGGTGACAACGTGGCATCAGCAAGTCTGCGCTTAATCGGCTCTGTGCTCCCCAGCCCCACGGCAGTGTGCCGCACCAGAGGTTAATAATGGGGAAACCTCAAAACCTCCCGCCCAAGGGAAAGCTGCAAACCTTGAAGTCCTTCAGGCAGGAGCGTCTCAATAGCCCTTTGATGTCCTGCTGTAAAGGGCTTCCCAGTGTTAGAAGCTTTTAGTTTTCCTCCACATGAAAAGCAGTTCAAAACCGTAAAGGGCTGAGCTGACTTGATCCCAGATGCAGACCTTCACACCTCCCAGCAACCTTAAAACTCCCCGGGGCCAGATCTCCCCCTGCCGGAATTACCTCTTACCTACTTGGCCCTTAACCTTGGCCGTCCTGGCCGCTTTTCTCAGCCCGCTACACGAAACCACATGTTGTCATCCTTTTCTGACAGCAGCACGTTGTCTGTTGTTTCGGTCACATTAATGATTGCCGAGGGACTAAAACACAGATCGACAGATACGCTGATTCGTACCCTCCATGTCCCCAGAATATAACAACATCCCTGGTTGATTAAGTTCATCCCTTTGGTTACAGCATGACTATTAGCGCTACTTGATGGCGTGACTTGGTTTCCTATCCCTTTGCTCCTTAAGCTCAGGGGTTAAGCTAGCCTGAGAGTGCTGTAGGAAAGCATCAGCCTTTAGGCAACGTTGAGAGTAGCTTTTCAGAATGAAGCTACAGTATTTAGTGGCAAAGAACAAGTCCATAAAATTATTGAAAGATTTCTGAGCCGTTAGGTGACTGCCAGCCTTCTTTTTAAGCTAGCTCCAAATGTCACGCTCATTGAGCTGATCTTACAGTTTGTGAGTTAACTGATGGATGTGTCAGGTCAGCTGTTCGTTATCGCTAACGAAAACACGTTTTGTCAAATACTTGATCAGCAGGGGGTGAATTTGATCTGGTGCTTGTATAAAAGACTCACCCCACGTGCATGGCATAACCTGAAGACAGCATGTTGATCCAAGTCTTGTGGCACATAAATTATGTAGGTTTTTAAATAATCAGGAAATCTGGAAATACAAGTGCAAATTATGAGAAGCAGATGGGTTTGTTTCCTTCTGAGGAATAATGGCACAGGCGTTGTCCTCTGGAATAAAGAGAACTACTTCACGGGATAAGAAATGTGTTTGTGCAGATGTGAACAAAAATCAATCAACAACCCACTGCTGGGGGTGTGTGTGTGTATTTCCCCCCAACAGAGACATGGAAGACTGCCAATTTAGTACAGTGTGACAATGAAGTATTTTGAGCTGTAATAAAGAAAACCCAGTAACCTAAAAAATTAATTTTTTTTAGAGCCAGTAGCCAAGGAGCAGCCGAATGTAATTACATGGTGAAATGCTTTGTGCAAAATGGGTGTTTGGAATATTGACACGGCAAGAAAATGTGAAAATATGCTTTAGTAAAAAGTAGGATATTAAAGCACAGGGGAAAGGGTGTTGAGCGAACAAAGTACATTTCTGTCACAGTCAGTAAACACCATTAAAAGTAAACGGCAGGGGAAAGCAAATGGACTATTTTTATCAAATAGGGAATTAACCAATATACCCAATATATGGTATATACACACAAATACAATAATGTTAAAAATCGGGAATGCGGCAGAGTTACAGGACGGTGAACGTTTCTGTGCACTCGCCTACGTTTGTTCATGCCCTTCACGTAGATGCTACTTAGTGAACCAGACAAAGGAGGAGGAGTTGTGATTTCCAGATACGTAAAGCTAAAATACAACTCCCAGCCCCGGTTCCAGAGGACTTGCCGCTGACGTCCTTACACCTAAACCAAGTAAACTTACGTCCTTGCATGAGCTAAGCAGCGCCAGACTAAGAGAGATGATTTGGTTTGTAAGCATTTGTGCTTGCAAGCATCTCAAGCAGATTTATTCCACCTGAGCGTGATCCATTCGTGGAACCACAGCCAGAGGGAATGCAATAGCTGACTGACTGTGGCTTTTGACTGACCTGAAGGCCAGAAATATTTCCCTTCAAAAGTTCTCTCACCAACAGGGCCGAAGCAGGAGTTTTACAATACTCAGCTTTTTACTGTCTCTCTGGTATGACTGACGCTTGCTGGACAGGCCCAGTGTTGCCTGACATTGGGAGAGACCCTGTTCTTACTTGGCTTGAATAGAAATGATCAGATATTGAAAGAAACAAGTGGATGATGAATGTACTTGGAACAAACCTAGTATAGTGTTTCTTATTCAAAGCTGTGATTTGAAATAGCTTTTGCAGCAAGAGCAAAGAGCCTCACGTCAGGTTTGGACCCTAACAGTGAGGGTTTGGGACCACTAAATGAGGCTTTGTGCGTTAAAAGACGGCTTTGGGCTCTAAAACTCAGTGTGGAAAGAGAAAATGACAGTTTGAGCATTAAAAGACCGTATTCGATGCCAACAGTAAAGGTTTGGGATATAAAAATGAGGCTTGGATAATAAAAATGAGGTTTTAGTACCTAAAAGTGAGGGCTTGGGGCTTTAAAGGAGGCACTGAACATTAAAAAAGGGGTTTGGGCCCCTCTTGGCTGTTAAAAATGAGGCTTTGAGGATTAATCAAGGGGTTTGGACTGAAACGCACCGTTAGGAACGGAAAAATGACGGTTTGAGCATTAATAGAGTGGATTTGATGCTAAATGGGAGGCTTTGGGACCTAAAAAGGAGGCCACGGAGTACTAAGAGGGGTTTGGACCCTGAAAGTGAGGCTTTGGGACCTAAAACTGAGGCTTTGAACCTAAAAGACAGGTTTGGACCATGAATGTGAGGGTTTGGGATTTAAAAATGAAGCTTTGAGCCTTAAAACAGGGGTTTGGAACAAAAAAAAAAAAAAGAGGCTTTGGGCCCTGAAATAAGGCTTTGGGCCTTAAAAGAGGCGTTTTGACCTTCAAAGTGAGGGTTTGGGACCTACAAATGAGGGTTTGCAGTTGAAAATAGGGCTTTGGACATTACAGGTGAGGTTTTGATACCTAAAAGTGAGGTTTTAATGCTTAATAGAGCAGTTTGGACCCTGAATGTGGCGGTTTAGAAAAGAAAACTGAGGCTTTGAGCCTTAAAAGACGTGTTTGGCAGCTAAACGTGAGGCTTTGCAAGATATAAAAGAGGCTTTGAGAGTGAAAATGACAGGTTGGCACCCTGAGAGTGAGGGTCTGGGACCTTAAGAGGAGGCTTTCAGCCTTAAAAGCGGGGTTTGGAACTCAAAAAATGGGGGGCGGCAGGACCCCAGAAGCGGAGGCTGCGGGACCCCATAAGCGGAGGCTGCAAGGTTTAAAACAGGTTTAGACACTGAAAGTGAGGCTTTGGGTGGTAAAAATGAGGTTTTGAGCATAAAAAGAGGGGTTTGGACTCTAAAAATGAGGCTTTGCCGGTGGAAATAGGGCTTTGGACATAAGAAATGAGGTCTTGGCTCCTAAAAGTGAGCTCAGGTTTGGGTGCTAAAAGTGAAACTTTGGCACCTAGAAATGAGGCTTTGAGTGTTAAAAGGGGGGTTTGAAACCTGAATGTGAGGGTCTGGCACATAAAAATGAGGCTTTGAGCCTTAAACAAGGGGGTTTGACTCTCAAACGTACTGTTTGGAAGGAAAAAATCATGATTTGAGCATTAATAGACAGGATTTGATGCTAGAAGGGAGGGGTTTATGTCCCAAGCCCGTCTTTCAACACTCAAAGCCTCAGTTTTCAGTCCCAAACCCTCACTTTCAAGGTCGAAAACCCTCATTTAAGGCACAAAGCCTCCTTTTTTAACAGCCAAACCCTGTCTCGTGGGTCCAAACCCCACTTTTAAGGCACAAAGCCTCATTTAGGAGCCCCAAACCCTCACTTTTAAGCTCCAAACCTATCTTTTCCACGCAAAGCCTCATTTTTATATCCCAAACCTTCACTTTTAGGGTTCAAATCCCTCCTTTTTAGGGACAAACCCTCATTTTTAACAGCCTAAGCCTCCCTTTTATTGTCCAAACCCCTCTTTTAATGCTCAAAGCCTTATAGTCAGGACCGCAAACCTCACTTTTAGGGTCCAAACCCCTGTTTTAAAGGTCAAACCCTCACTTTTAGGACCCAAAGCCCTCTTAACACAGCTAAAGCCTCCATTTCAGCATCAAACCCCCTCTTTTAGCACTCTGTGCTTCATTTTTAGGTGCCAAACCAACCCTCACTTTTAGCATCAGATCGACTATATTATTGCTCAAACCATAAATTTTTTGTTGCAAACCATGAGTTTTAGAGTGCAAACCCCTCTTTGAAATCTAAGAGACTCATTTAGATGTCCCAAACCCTCACTGTTAGGGTCCAGACCTGTCTTTTTTACTGTCAAAACCTCATTTATATCTTGCAAAGCCTCACATTTAGGGTCTAAATCATCGTTTAGGGCTCAAAGCATCCTTTTTTGGTCCCAAACCAACCCTCGCTTTTAGGACCCAAAGCCCTCCTTTTTAGGGACAAACCCTCTTTTTTAAGTTCAAAAGCCTCCATTTTATTGTCCAAACCCCTCTTTTAAAGCTCAAAGGCTCAGTTTTAACTGCCAAACCCTCACTTTCAGGGTTCAAATTGTTATAATTAATTTAGCCTTAAACGGAATTCCAATTAAAGTTTACAATTTATTGAATAGAGGCAAGCAAGCAGCGCTGGGTGCACGGGGGATCCTTCCTCCTAACGTGCATCCCGTCATACAATGCTACAGGGCTTATATTCAGTTAATTAATAACAATTAGTAAAAAACACGCCTAAGTTTACACTCACTGGTCAGTGATAAGCATCCCACTTGCCGTTGGGCAGCCGTAGTTAAATTAGCCACACTTGCCACGTAGATTAGCCCGCGGGTGGGGGGGGCAAGTCTTTTTGGTCCTGACTTGGGTCGGTGGTCGCACTCTCCCCCTGCCGGAATTACCCTTCCCCCAGTTTCCATGCCTCAGCGCCTTCGGAGCCAAGAAGGTCCCTGCCATCACCACTGGCCGACCTGTGCCCCCCCCACCTTGGCACCCCCCTTTGTAGCAGGGTGCTTCCCCTGTTAGCAGCAAACCCCCAACCCACATTCCAACCCTCCCGACCGTTAGCGAGTCAATTGACCGGCCCTGGTTACACAAGCACCAACAGTTCCATATTGACACGAATCACATGAACACATTTTACAGAATCCCTCTTTTAACTCTCAAAGCCTCAGTTTTTAGGCCCAAACCTTCGCTTCAAGCGTCCAAACCCCACTTTTCAGGCACAAAGCCTCATTCAGAGGTCCCAAACCCTCACTGTTAGGGTCCAAACCCCTCCTTTTCATGGACTAAATCTCTTTTTTAAATCCCAAACCCTCCCTTTCCTTGTCCAAACCCCTCTTTTAACGCTCAAAGCCTCATTTCCAGGTCCCCAAGACTCACTTTTGTAAAATGTGTTCATCTGATTCGTGTCAATATGGAACAATGCTAGAGTCACACGGTGAAGTGTGACCCTCTAGCATTTGACCGTTCTGTTTGTGCTTGTATAACGGAGAGGCCGTTCAGTGTTCAATTGAATTGTTAACTGTCTTAATGGTTGGGATGTTGATTGACAATTTGTGTAGTTAATTGTTAAGAAAGAATTTTAGTTAGGAGTAGAAACTAACATCTGAGAATTTTAACAAGATAATAAATAATGCTTAGGCCAGACAAGACGGCATTAGCAATGAATGCTTCACTGTCAAGAGGCCTCCTAAAAGGATACAACTCAGTAACTTCAAGGACTAACAGTGGAAACATCTTGCTACAAAGGAGAGAAAGAAGATAAGGGAAGGCCACAAATCAGCCAGCAGTGATAACAGGGAACTTCTTGGCTCAGGAGGCGCTGAAGCATGAAAACTGGGGGAAAGGTAATTCCGGCAGGGGGAGATTGCGACCACCGACCCAATTCAGGACCAAAAAGACTTGCCCCCCCACACCTGTAAAGAGCATGCGTGCTCATCTACGTGGCAAGCGTGGCTAATTTAACTACGGCTGCCCAACGGCAAGTGGGATGCTTATCACTGACCAAAGAGTGTAAACTTAGGCGTGTTTTTACTAATTGTTATTAATTAAGTAACTGAATATAAACCCTGTAGTATCGTATGACGGTATGCACGTTAGGCGGAAGGATCCCCCGTGCATCCAGCGCTGCTTGCTTGTCTCTATTCAATAAATTGTATACTTTGATTAAAATTCCTTTGAAGGCTAAATTAATCATAACAATTGGGGGCTCGTCCGGGATGGTCTTGGTTCCTGAATTCTGACTTGATCTAGGAGGGGCGCCCCACCATTCGGTGGCTCCTGGTCAGGTTGGGTCAGGGCTAACGCCATCCTGAACCCGAACAGGGACAAGCAAGGAATTTAATTTTTATAAGCTCCCTTGCCGGCTGCAGCAGTTTGTTTTGCCCGTAATTCTGCGCGCGAAGATCCAAACGAAGACGACGGAGTCGTAAGGATTTAGGTTGTATACCGTTTGGTTGGGTGGGATTCGGTTGCCTGTGTGTGTAAGAGTGTGACTGAGACAGAACCTAGTTCTGAAGTGATTGTGGAGGTCTTCTAACCGCGGTTCCAATCTCCCGCGAGGGACTTGGCCGGTGAAGGACCGAAGCGATTCCTATAGGATTCGTGGGTGGGTGATAGGTCCTAAACCCCCTGCAAGACACTCTTACCGGTAACCAAGGGCTGTAGGAATTGCCACAGTAAAATTCCTAGATGGGTCAGACAAATTCGAGGACCCAGGACCAGAAGAAAGGGAGCAAATTACCAGACATACCATCAGAAAGTCCATTGGGAATAATGATTAGAAATTGGAATGAAAGGGGCCCCAGAAAAGGAAAAAGTAAATTAAAATTGGTTCAATATTGTATGGTTGAATGGCCGAAGAAACCTTTAAGACCACTTGTCTTTTGGCCTGTTTTTGGATCTTTTGAAGACTGGATTTGCCAGGCCTTGAATATATATGTTAATTCAAAGGAACCTTTTAGTCAGGAGGAAAGTGAATATGCAGAATTATGGATCAGGACTTCACGTCCTTTTCCAGCCTCAATACTTACATTAAAGAAAAGAGATGAAAACTTTGAGGAAGAAGAAGGAGATAAAAATGAAAAAGGAAGGGAAAAAGATGATAAATGGGAACCACTGGATAACCTGCCGCCCCCATATCCTAATAATTCACCTCTGGCAGCGGCTTCCCCTCCAGTGGCCGTAGTATCTCCACCAGTCCCACCGTTATCCCTGCCTCCCCCACCAACAGCACCGGAATTAGATAAACCACCGGCTGCATGTACGAGAAGTAGGACTGCCGTATCTGAGGGGGCTTGTCTATATCCCTTACGAGAGGTACCCCTCGGAGGCAATCAGGGAGGCATCGGGTTTGTGGCAGTCCCATTAAATACCACAGATGTAAGAAACTTTAAGAAAGAAATGGGGACCCTATTAGATGATCCCCTCGGAGTATCTGAAAAACTAGATCAATTCCTAGGCCCCAATACTTATACCTGGGAAGAAATACAGTCCATTTTAGGAATCCTATTTACTGCTGAAGAACGGGGAATGATTAGACAAGTTGGAATAAGGATTTGGGAAAGACAGAATCAGGCAGGGCTCCCGGGAGATCAGAAATGGCCAAATGTGGATCCCCACTGGGATCATCAACAACCTCAAGGAAGACAGAATATGAGGGATTTGAGAACGTTAATCATACAGGGAATAAGGGAAGCGGTTCCCCGAGGGCAAAACATTAATAAAGCATTTAATGAACAACAAGGAAAAGAAGAATCTCCAACAGAATGGTTGGAGAGGTTGAGGAAAAGCTTACAAATGTATTCTGGAATTGATCCGAATACAGTGGCTGGGACCACAATCCTTAGAACACAATTCGTAGCTAAATCTTGGGGGGATATAAGAAGGAAATTAGAAAAGCTGGAAGACTGGCAAGAAAGAGGATTAGAGGAGTTACTTAGAGAAGCCCAAAAAGTTTATGTTAGAAGGGATGAAGAAAAACAGAAAGCAAAAGCAAAAATTTTTGTAGCAGCAGTAAGAGAAAGTCAGAAAAATAAGACTCCGTCTGGAGAGAAAAGGGAAAAAAAAAATAGAGCAGACACCCCCGCGACAACCTTACCGAGAGAGATTTACAACTCCCGTCTGTTACTACTGTAACAAGAGAGGACACGTTCAGAAGAACTGCCGAAAACGGGAACAAGATGAGAGAATGTTTAAAGAAGAATAGGGGTGTCAGGGGCTATATCTTCTGGGGACTCCAACATCAACAGAGCCCTTGATAAAATTATTAATTGGTCCCCATAAAGAGGAAGTTTTATTTTTAGTAGATACAGGAGCTGAGAAATCAACCATTCAAAAACTTCCAAAAGGAATAGAAAAAGGGAAGAGCTATATGTCAGTAGTTGGGGCAAAAGGAGAACCTTTTAAAGTACCAATTTTGAAAGATGTAGAAATAGAGACAGAAAAGAAAATTTGCCTTAATGATTTACTTTTGCTCCCTGAAGCGGAGTACAATTTATTAGGAAGGGATTTGATTTTGAAGTTAAATTTGGACATTCAGAGTAAAGGAGATAAATTGCAGATTAAATTATACACTTTAACACAAAAAGACGAAGAAGCTGTTAACCCCTCAGTGTGGTATAAAGAAGGGGAAATTGGAAAGATAGAAATGGACCCCATAAGTGTTCAAATTATAGATCCTTATCGCCCAATTAGAATCAAGCAATATCCTATACCCAGGGAGGGCCGAAAAGGATTAAAACCTGTAGTTGACAGACTTCTGGAAAAAGGAACTTTGGAACCATGTATGTCACCCCATAATACACCCATCCTCCCTGTAAAGAAGCCGGATGGCTCATACAGAATGGTACAGGATTTAAGAGCTGTAAATCAGCGAACGATCACTAAGTTCCCTGTGGTGGCAAATCCTTACACTTTACTGAGTCATATTTCTCCTAGATATACTTGGTATAGTGTAATAGATTTAAAGGATGCTTTTTGGGCCTGTCCTCTGGATGAGGAATCCAGAAATTATTTTGCCTTTGAGTGGGAGGACCCCGAAACAGGACGAAAACAACAATTAAGATGGACTGTGCTACCACAGGGGTTTACAGAGTCACCAAATCTATTTGGACAAACTTTAGAGAAAATCTTACAAGATTTTACATTACCCAAGGAGGTAGGGAATAATTTAGTGGATAAAGAGGCCCAGGAAGCAGCCCTGAGGACTAGGGCCGCTAAAATTAATGTAGTACAAACACAGGAGGACATCAGCAAAAAACACAGGAGAAGAAAGAGAAGAAGTTTGCCCCTGAAGAAAAGATAAAAATGGAAAAAATAGGGGCTAAGTTAGAACAAGGAAAATGGATATTGCCTGACCGGAGAGAAATTCTGCCGAAAGCCTATGCCAGACAAATATTGGAAGTTTGCATGCGCAAACACATTGGGGTACAAAGGCGTTAAGTGATCATTTCCTTAAACAATTTGGCTGTATTGGGATTTTTGAAATAGCAAAGCAGATTACACAAGGATGCTTAACTTGTCAAAAGGTAAATAAGAAAGTGTTTCGACAAGTAGCAATAGGAGGGAGAAAAACAGCTTACAGACCTTTCGAGAAAGTACAAATAGATTTTACTGAACTACCTAAAGTAGGGAGAATAAAATATTTATTGGTAATAATACATCATTTGACACAATGGGTAGAGGCTTACCCTGTAGCACGGGCTACAGCACAGATGGTGGTAAAAATTTTATTGGAACATTTGATACCTAGATATGGGATAATCCAGTACATTGATTCTGACCAGGGCACACACTTTACTTCCAGAATAATAAAACTATTATGTCAATCTTTAGGCATTCAGTGGGAATACCACACTCCATGGCACCCACAAAGTTCGGGGAAAGTAGAAAGAATGAATCAAACAATAAAACAACAATTGGCTAAATTAATGATTGAGACACAATTGCCTTGGACGAAATGCTTACCATTGGCACTGTTAAATATAAGAACTAAACCATACAGTGAGACTGGATTATCACCATATGAGATGTTATATGGCATGCCCTACTTTCAAGGGATGCCTTTGGGGAATAATATAATTGAAGACCATAGTATCCAAAAATATATAATTACCATTGGAAAAAGATTAAAAGAGTTAAGGGAGATTGGGATGGTGGCCCAGACACCACCTTTAGGATTTGCAATTCATCAGTTAGAACCAGGAGATAAGGTTCTAATAAAAACATGGAAAGAAAGAAACTTATCTCCCCTTTGGGAAGGACCTTTCCTTGTTTTATTAACTACAGAAACGGCTGTGAGAACTGCTGAAAAAGGGTGGACACATGTGTCGCGAGTGAAAGGTCCAGTGAAGGAGTGGACAGTCACATCTGAACCCGGAGAAACTAAGCTAACCATCAGAAGAACCTGATGAGGGCATCGTCAAGGAACATAAGCTAAGTTGCTGTGGGAATTTTATTGTGACTACTCCTGTAGAATTGGTAAACGGAGAAGCTCCTAAATGAATACCCATTAGGGGAGACAATATGTCAATAACAAGGATCAGTTAAATATTGGTTCCTGGGAATAGCAATAGGCTATCCATAGTATACCCTGGATTTCTTTCAGACATAGCATACGAATCCTTAAATACATTGAGGTAACTCAGGAAAGGACACCCCTTAAGATTATGGAAGAGGGCAAGACCGGATAGGGAACTGGTGCTGTGGTTTGAAAAGGTCTGCCAAGGGCTGCAACCCCTTTGGGCCGTGACCGCCAATCACTATGGCCCTTACCGGACCTCTTCTAGTCCTGCTTGGGGTGAGTTCCTTAACCCTGGCTGTGACAAACAACTGCAGTCAATGTGTGATAACCACTAGAAGGGGACGGATAAGTTCCCAAGCTTTGGTATATCATACTGTCTACGACTGTAAAGGCCAGGAAATAGGAAGCTGCATTCATAATCTGACCCAGTATGCTTTATGCAGAGAAGGTAACAGGACCGTATGCTATGATCCAAAAGAACTCCCTTACCAATATTGGGTAGAAATGAAAACAAATTCGGAAGTAGGAAGACTAATTGGAACAAGTAAGGTTATAGCATTTTATCATGAAATAGAAACAGGGGTAAAATATGAAATTCCCACAGTTGCTAAAAATCTATTTGTAAATCTTGCTGAAAACATTGCGAAGTCACTGAATGTAACCAATTGTTATGTTTGTGGTAGGACAAACCAGGGTGAACGATGGCCATGGGAGGCTATGGAGAGCAATATAAGTAACCCCCAAGTCTGGAAAACAATGGGAAAGGGTAATAGGAAACAACAATGGGTGCTTCAGACGAGTATAATTGGAAGGAGTTGCTGGCAGAATCTAAAAGACAATGGAAGACCAGTAGGTAATCTAGAGTGTGAGGGAGGTTACCTATGGAATGAAACTCAGAACAATTGGGATAAGTGGGGAAACCCACTGGAGATGAATGATCCATCCAAGAATTGGACCAATGGAACAAATATACCAAAAGGTTGGCCAACTCCTGAAGGACAGTATTGGATTTGCGGCAAACTGGCTTATGCATATTTGCCAAAGAATTGGACAGGATCTTGTGTATTGGGAACTATAAGACCCAGTTTTTTCCTGTTACCCATAAGTCGGGGAGAGCGACTGGGAGTCCAAGTGTATGTTGAGGCTGATGAGTTAAGAAAAAAAAAAACGTCATAAGCGGAGCTTACAAATTGGAAAGATAATGAATGGCCTCCGGAGAGGATTATTGCTTATTATGATCCAGCTACGTGGGCAGAAGATGGATCTTGGGGCTACAGGACCCCAATATATATATGTTAAATAGAATAATTAGATTACAGGCTGTGGTAGAAATAGTTGTAAATAAGACTGGAGATGCACTTGGATTAATTGCAAAACAGAACACCAAAATGAGAACTGCTTTGTATCAAAACCGCTTAGCTTTGGATTATTTGCTAGCACAAGAAGGAGGAGTGTGTGGAGAATTTAACCTTAGTAACTGTTGTCTAGAAATAGATGATGAAGGAAAAGCTGTAAATGAACTTGTAAAAGAAATTAAGAAAATCGCACACGTCCCAGTTCAAACTTGGAATGGAATCAATCTAGGAGAATTAGGGTGGAACTTTATGGATGGTAATTGGCTTACTAAAATTGGAATAGCTGTACTGGGGATATGTGGAGGACTGTTAGTAATTCCATGTTTAATACCCTGTTTTACTAGACTAATACACTCGGTTATACAAGGAATGCAGATAACTGCAATACCTGTTGATCCAGAAACAAGGAAAAAGAAAACTCATTCCTTGATGATAATAAAGACAAAAGAAGACCCAAAATTGATACCAATTCAGCAAGTATTGACTAGATTGGAAACAAAAACACGAATCAATGCCATAAAAAGAAAAGATGAGGGATTGTAAAATGTGTTCGTCTGATTCGTGTCAATATGGAACAATGCTAGAGTCACACGGTGAAGTGTGACCCTCTAGCATTTGACCGTTCTGTTTGTGCTTGTGTAACGGAGAGGCCGTTCAGTGTTCAATTGAATTGTTAACTGTCTTAATGGTTGGGATGTTGATTGACAATTTGTGTAGTTAATTGTTAAGAAAGAATTTTAGTTAGGAGTAGAAACTAACATCTGAGAATTTTAACAAGATAATAAATAATGCTTAGGCCAGACAAGACGGCATTAGCAATGAATGCTTCACTGTCAAGAGGCCTCCTAAAAGGATACAACTCAGTAACTTCAAGGACTAACAGTGGAAACATCTTGCTACAAAGGAGAGAAAGAAGATAAGGGAAGGCCACAAATCAGCCAGCAGTGATAACAGGGAACTTCTTGGCTCAGGAGGCGCTGAAGCATGAAAACTGGGGGAAAGGTAATTCCGGCAGGGGGAGATTGCGACCACCGACCCAATTCAGGACCAAAAAGACTTGCCCCCCCACACCTGTAAAGAGCACGCGGGCTAATCTACGTGGCAAGCGTGGCTAATTTAACTACGGCTGCCCAACGGCAAGTGGGATGCTTATCACTGACCAAAGAGTGTAAACTTAGGCGTGTTTTTACTAATTGTTATTAATTAAGTAACTGAATATAAACCCTGTAGTATCGTATGACGGTATGCACGTTAGGCGGAAGGATCCCCCGTGCATCCAGCGCTGCTTGCTTGCCTCTATTCAATAAATTGTATACTTTGATTAAAATTCCTTTGAAGGCTAAATTAATCATAACACTTTCAAGCACCCAAACTCCTCTTTTAACATCAAAGCCTTATAGCTAGGACTGCAAACCTCACTTTCAGGGTCCAAACCCCTCTTTTAACGCTCAAAGCCTCATTTGTAACAGCCAAACCCTCCCTTTCAGGGTTCAAATCCCTCTTTTACAAGTCAAAGCCTCAGCTTTAACACCCAAAGCCGCACTTCCAGCATCCAAACCCCACCTGTAACGCTCAGTGCCTCCTCTTTAGCTCCCAAACCCTCACTTTTAGCAGCGACTCCGGTCCCTTCATGCTCTAACCGTCAGTTTTTCTTTCAAAACCGTGCCTTTTAGAATCCAAACCCCTCGTTTAAGGCTAAAAGCCTCATCTATAGGCCCCAAACCCTCACTTTCAGGGTCCATACCCCACTTTTAAAGCTAAAAGCCTCCGTTTTAAATTCCAAACCCTCACTTCTAGGGCCTGTGGCGGTTTGGCCGGCAGCTCAGCCCCACACAGTCGCTCGCCCCCTCCCCACCGGTAGATGGGGGAGGGAATCAGAAGGGTAACGCTCGTGGGTTGGGATAAGAGCAGTTTCATAAATGAAATTAAAAGAAACAACAACAGAAATGCAACGGAAAGGAGAACAAGGAGAGGCGCAAAGCCCCGCGGGGTGGGGGGAAAGGGGTGGGAAGGGGGGGGGGGGCGGGAGAGGGGGAACGAACCGCCGGAACAAACCGCCCGCGCCGCAGCCGCTCACCCACCGCCGACCCGCCGCCGCGCCGCTCCCGAGCCGCCACTGCCCCCCCCACCCCCGCCCCCCCTTAATATCCTGGCCGTGGTGTCACGTGGTATGGAGTGACCCTGCCACCGGCCAGTCGGGGTCAGCCGCCCCCACCGCGGCCCCGCCCCTCCCCGCCCCGCCCCACCCCCGCGGCAGAGCGCGGGAAGCCGGAAAGGCAGCCGCCCCCCGCGCTGAGGAGAATTAACCCCTTCTCAGCCAAACCCAGCACAGCCCCCTCCCCCTATCCCGCACCGCTCACGCCGTGCCCAGGTCCCACACCTGGGCTGCTGCCCGCCGAGTCAGCCATCGCTCCGTCGCTGCTGCACTCTGCTTGTGTCGCAGTTTGTCCTCCATGGCTTGGGAGGCTCGTACTCTGCTATCGTGGGTACAACACAGGGGTGACACACAATATTATACAGCAGTTCGCATTGCCCCATTCACTTCATTGCCTGTTTTCGCCCAAAATCAAACCCCCTGGAGGCACACATCGGACTTCTCCGTCCTCCCGCAGCACCCACCAAGTGCGCCCAGGCCCTCGAGCAAAAGCAATCCCACGAATGGCTTTGCCTTTGCCGGAGGCAGGGAGGACCCAGACTGTGTTGCCCAGCGTACTTTTTGCGTGGCTACAGGGGCTCCATCCCCTTCCCCAGTATGTAGGATTTCTGACTGGGCAGGGCCAGCTCGCCTGGCAGATCCCCTCCTGTTGACTAACCACGTGGCTTTTGCCAAATGTGCACCCCAGGGCTTGGGAGGGAAACTGTGGGCATGGGAAACCATTGGGATAGGAAACCATCCCAGGGCTGAGAAATCATTGCTGGCATGGGAAGCCATCACTGGGATGAGAAATCATCGTTGGGATGGGAATTCATGGCGGGGATGGGAAACCCTCATCGGGATGAGAGATCAGCACAGAGGACAGAAAATCATCAGCCGGATGGGAAATCATGGTGATGGGCAGTTGCTGAGGCATGACAAATCCAGCCCTGGCAAGGCTGGCTCAGGCAGGTGCTGGCGGAATCATCGCCCTGGGGACGGAACCCCAGAACAGTGTTTGCCCCAAACAAACCCCACACTGACCCACCGCCATGGCAGGTACAGCAGCAGGCTCCTGCTCCTCGTGGTGCTCCGGCCCTCCAGGTAACCCCCCAAGGGGCTCTGCCCACCAATATCTCACCCCACCACCCCCTTTGCTTCCCCCAACAGAGAGGTTCCCTCTCCGGCTGCCCACGGCATCGCAGGTGCCCAGCATGAGCTTCACCACCCCAGCCATGCCAGCACCGGTCAGTGCCCACGTGCTGCCCTCTGTCCCGGGGCTGGCAGTGTCTGGTGAGCCTGCCCAGCTCCACACCGGCACCCACCAGCTGTCCCAGCCCACCGTCTGGCAGGCGGTGCCAGGGCCCCTGGGGGCCCCGGGGCAGGTGGTGCGGCTCCCCAGCGGGGTGCCACCTCCCCCAGTGGCACAGCTCCCTCACGGGGTGCAGCTCCCCACTGGGGTGCAGCTCCTCAGTGGGGTGCAGATGCCCATGGGGGTACAGCTCCCCACTGGGGTGCAGCTCCCCATGGGGGTACAGCACCCGCAAGGCATGCAGCTCCCCACTGGGGTGCAGCTCCTCAGTGGGGTGCAGATGCCCATGGGGGTACAGCTCCCTGCTGGGGTACAGCTCCCCACTGGGGTACAGCTCGCCACTGGGGTGCCTCTCCCACACGGGACGCAGCTCCATGCTGGGTTGCAGCTCCCCCACGGGGTGCAGCTCCCCCACGGGGTGCAGCTCCCCAGTAGGGTGCAGCTCCTCCATGGGGTGCAGCTCCCCCACGGGGTGCAGCTCCCCCATGGGGTGCAGCTAAACCATGGGGTGTCGCTCCCCACCATGGCTGCTCCCTGTCCCCCTGCCTACGGCTGGGGACAGCAGGTGGTGCCACAGGTGCTGGTGCCCCACCAGCCGAGGGGGATGGGGCCACGGACCCTGGACCAGCAAGAGCCCATGGACCCCACGGGCTCCTGCCTGCTGCGTGTCCCTGACCACACTGGCGACCCACCACCGTGCCGCCCCACGGCTCAGCCTTGGGTCCAGGAGCACCCTGTGCTCCACACCCTGCCTGGCAGCGCCCAGAAGCCATCGGAGGGCTTCAAGAAGGAAGTGGTGGCCATGGAGGACAGCGTCCCTGCTGCCAGCCCCCACCAGACCGGCCTGGCTCTGCCGACCTGCAGAACCAGGATGGAGCCTAAAGGTGAGCTCTGGGGGGTGGCAGAGCCCGCGGGCAGCTGCCCTGAGCCAAGGAAAGCTTGCATCACCCCGCGCTTGGGTTGGATCTCTTTGCTTTTTCAGCAGTGGAGACCACCCCGGCAGCCCCAGAGAAGCCCGTCGACCTGCCTGAGCAGGGGCCACAGGCCTTCGCTGAGGCCTGTCCTGAGCTGGCAGAGGACACCATGGCCAGCTTGGTGCTCTCCTGGCTCAACACCTTGGAGAGCGAGGACAGCCTCCCCGATGGGCCTGACAGCCCCAGCCTTGCCGCCTTCCTCCACGAGCTCCCCGACCTCTCCGAGTACGTGGCGGAGGGCGGCTGCCCCAAGGAGCCAGCAGCGGCGGCGGGGCTGGGGGACGGCGAGGTCTCTGTCGACGACGTCGACGACTTCACCAGCTTCCTCAGCCGGGTCCCTGACTTCTCCGAGTACGTGGCAGAGGGCGGCTGCCCCCATCAGCAAGTGGTGGCAGCAGGGCTGGGGGACAGCGAGGACACCGTCCCTAACGGCCTTCCTTTCCCCAACAGCCTCATCAGCGCCGATTTCCTCGATGACCTCCACGACTTCTCCATGTACGCGGCAGATGGCGCCTGCCCCCAGGACCATGCGGTGGTGGCAGGGCTAGGGGACAGTGAGGACACCACCCTGACCACCAGTGTCCCCAACGTGACTGCCGAGGCCCTTGATGAGCACCCTGACCTCTGTGGGTATGTGGCGGAGGGCTGCTTGCCCCAAGGAGCCACTGGTGGCGGCGGGGCTGGTGGATGGCGGGGACACCATCCCCAATGTCCCCGACTTGACAACTTCCCTTAACAAGCTCCCCTACCTCTTGGAGTACAGGGCAGAGGGCGGCTGCGAGGTGGAGAAGTTGGCAGCAGTGATGCTGGTGGACGGTGAAAATATCCTCGCCGATGTCCCCGACAGCCTGGACACCACTGCCTCCTGCAGCGAAGACCCTGACCTCCTGGAGTACGAGGCGGAGGGCGGCTGGTGCAAACGCCGCCTGCAATCGGGGATGCTGGGGGATGCCGACCCCTTCTGGGGGGTGCCGGCCTCCCCCTTGCAAGACACCAAGGGGAACCAGGGCGGGGTGTCGGCAGTCCTCCCCACCTGGTGGCGGCCGTTGGACACATCCGAAGAGAGCTCTCCGGAGACTGCATGGGAGACTTCTGAGGACAGTCCTGTGGACAGTCCCCAGAACGATCCCCTGCAGGCTCCTCCAGAGACGGCAGAGGAGACTTCTGAGGTCAGTCCTGTGGACAGTCCCCAGAACGATCCCCTGCAGGCTCCTCCGGAGACGGCAGAGGAGACTTCTGAGGACAGTCCTGTGGACAGTCCCCAGAACGATCCCCTGCAGGCTCCCCCGGAGACGGCAGAGGAGACTTCTGAGGACAGTCCTGTGGACAGTCCCCAGAACGATCCCCTGCAGGCTCCTCTGGAGACGGCAGAGGAGACTTCTGAGGACAGTCCTGTGGACAGTCCCCAGAACGATCCCCTGCAGGCTCCTCCGGAGACGGCAGAGGAGACTTCTGAGGTCAGTCCTGTGGACAGTCCCCAGAACGATCCCCTGCAGGCCCCTCCAGACAGTCCCCTGCTCAGCGTCCTGCAGTTCCCAATGCTGAGTCCCTTGCCCAGCTCCCCAGAAGCACCCCCAGTGTCACCAGCCCCACATGGCCCAACTGGCGGAGACGGCGCTGCGGAGGCAGCCTCGGATGGGTCCGACCCACCTGCTGCTGCCGCCGGGCGTTGTGTCCTGCCAAGAGGGGCCCCGATGGGGAGAAGCGGGCGGCAAGCAGGCCAAGGGAAAGCTGGACGGCGACAGGGCAGTGCAGGTGGCAGCGGGCTGCGGGTGGGAAGCAGCAAGCGCAGAGCATCCAATACCACCAACGTGCCTGCCAAGCGACGTAGGACCCGAGAGGAAGCCAGAAGGCAAAGGCTCTTCATGGGGCGGAGAAGAAAGGTTTAATGCAGCGGCCCACCCAGACACCACAGCACAGAGGCCTTGAACTGCTGCTCTGGGACTCCCACCCCACGCCCCACCCCAGCCTTGTGACCCTCAACTGCTCCAGTCCCACAGACCCGTGCTGGAAGCTACGGCCCCCCGCTGCCCGGGGGCTGCGATACGTTCCAGGGAACACACAGCATTGCCAGGTGCCAGCACAGCCGGTGTCAGGGCCCAGCCGGGCCCCGCAGCTCCCGGCAGCACTGGGCCGCACGCCCCTGCAGCACCCCAGGGAGGCCCCAGGAGGCCCCGGCCCGGGAGGAAGCCGCGGAGCAGTGGGCGCAGGGGCAAGGCGGGGCAGACGTGCTCACCCCTCCAGTGAGACACGGGAGTCCCCTCTGCCCGCCCTGATGGTGCCAGTCCTAGGCCCACTGGGTGCCACCTCTGATCCCACTGCCTTGACCCTGCGCCACTGCCGGCATCCCCACCGCAGCCTGGAACCAGAGTCCCCAGGAGCAGCATCCCCACCCGGCGCTGAGGACGCTCCGCATCGTCCTGAGGGTGCCCTTGCTCAACTCCAGCCACAGTTTCCACCTGCTGGGGCACACAGTGAAGGTGGTGGGGCTGATGCCCCAACCACCCAACCCGGAACCCAATCCCTTGATGGCAGCCCCGAGACCCAGCGCAGCACTGGATGCCTCAAGCCCCCGCTGACGGCAAGAAGGACATGACACCGGCGGCACCATCGAGCAGCAAGGCACGCACCAGGTCTGCCGCCAAACCTCAGCAGCCGAGCGGGCTGTGCTTGTCGCCCACGGAGGCCAAACCCCACGGGAGGGGCTGCCGCAGCAGCTGCACATGCCGCCACAACCTCCCAACGACTCCCCGCTGTCCTTCGGGCCCTGGGGGGGCTCACGGCTGCGCCCACCCCGCTGGAGGAGCAGGAGCAGTCGGTGCCCATCACACCCGAGCAGCGGCCCCAGCGGGAGCGTGTGAAGACGCTGGCCCAGGAGGAGCGGGAGCGGGCGGCCCTGCAGGTGTCACCGGGCAGCTGCAGGTTTATGTGCAGAGGGAGGCCAGCATGGACATAGCCAACGACTACGGCTACCCATAACCCACCGGCCCAGAACCGTCCCCCCCTCTTCGGAGCTGCCTTTTCCTCTCTAGCATTTGACTGCCGACAGAGCAGTGCCGCGGTGACGGCCTCGGTCAACACCTTCCTTCCGGCTGCCCTGCGAGGTCCTTGCACCTCTCGTGGTCAAGACAGTGTGATCCTGCTCTACCTCATTTGGCTGCAAGAAGAGTAAAGGAAGAAGCAGCTCCCAGAAGCCTCAGCAAATAGTTTGGCAAGGTCTTCTAGCCTGCTTCCACAGTCACAAGACCCAGTGCTGTTAGTATAATGTCTCGTTGCCTTCCCTAGAAAGGCACTGAAGCAGAATGGCCTCCCTGTCACTGCTCGCTACCAGCAGCAACAGAGGCCTCAGAAAGGCCAGGATTTCGAGTCTTTCACCAGCAGGCCAGGAGTAGTGCGTACTACGGGATGTGGCCACTTGTAGCCACTTGCAGTCCAGACACTCAAGGTGGTTTTAGCTTCAGCTGCGGTGGTTGTAGGCACTGAAGCTTAAACCCAAAAGGAAAGAGAAAAAGAACAGCTCTCCAGGCACACGCCGTTCAGAAGTTAAAGCAGAAGAAAGGCCAGCGTGGCACACGCTCAAGGACAGGGCTGCCTATAGCCCTTTGGCAGGGAAGCTTCTCCCCAGCCAAGCGCATTTCTCCTCCTCTCCTACAGTTCTCCTCCCTCTCTGTCCCCGTACCTTCAGCTGCAAGGTCTGACTGCGATTCAGCACTGCCCGGAAAGTGAACTGTCCCACGAGCCTTCCCTGCTCCTCACGTTCCTACTTCAGGCCCAAGAGAAACACGGGGGTGGAGAAACCAGAGCGCCTCACACACTGTGGGAAGACTGAACTTCAGTCGGGGAAGCACGGGTTTATTTCAGCTACGCAGTCAAAGGAAGACGAGCGCAAGGAGCAGACAAGAAGCTGCACCTAGGTAGCACGCCACGCTTGCCTACTCAGCGAGTCTAGGCTGCCACCCAGAGAAGGAGCAGATGTTCCCAGGGGGAGGGGGGTAACCTGAGGGTCACAAATGCCCACGGGGATTGAAAGCCAGAAGGGCTAGGACAGTGCGCTGTGCCACCTCCTCTTCCCTGTGGCTCCCCGAGTTCCATCATGCCCCAGAACCTTCCTTTCAAACAGTATATTGGACAGAAGCGCAATACAGCTCCAAGGAGCTTGCTGCTTCTGCGAGCCAGGAGGAGGCCAGAGGCCGCTGGACTCTGTGACCCATACTCACCCCCGGCTTAGAAACGCTGTGCAACCCCCAGCCCCCCACGCTGGAGAAACCACTCACGTAGACAGCCACGTCCTTTGGAGCTCTGCAGATACTGTCTCCAGGGAACGTTGTCCTGAAACGTGGTCCATGGTGACTGCTCTGGGAAGGATTGGCCCAGACAGCTTGATGAAGGCTTGTCCCCGACTTCCCAGCAAGGGCCAGCACTTTCCCACATGGTTTTCAGGCTGGAAGGAGAAGAAGAAACTACGTTCACATGGAGAAGGGTGCCCTGGCTCTCATTCCTGCTATGAGCATCACAGGATTAAGAACTGATTTGGCCAAGCAGCTCGGCTCTGAACCGCAGACAGTGCCTTCGGTCGGACCCTGCGGGTACCAAACAGAGAAGCAGCCGTGAGAATTCACGGGTCACAAGAGCACGTCAGTGGAGAAGCACTTGCATGGCAGCGAGCTGGGTGCGCTGCCTGAAGAAGCTCTCTGGCCTCTCTCGGTGTGCAGCAACTCGCCAAGAACAAGCAAGGGATGGTGCGGCTGAAAGGCACCGGCCCAGGGCAGGTGGCAACTAGGGTCCCACCTGGACAAGCCTTTCCTGTAAGGAGAAGCCATTGCTCCCCCCATCCAGTCCCACCTCCTCCCACTGGCACCTGCCAACTCTTCAACTTGTGCAGGCGGCTCAGGGGCAGTGCCAGGACAGCCTGCAAACGCAGCGTGAGGCCCTCCAGCAGGGCAGGCTCTCAGCACCCGCTTGTGCTCACTAAGAGCCCCCGTGAGCTCACGCCCGAGACCTCTGCAGGCACCTTTCCCACTCTGCTTCCATGCCATGCTGACAGTTTGCACGATGACTGGGAAGACACAGCATGCAGGACCAAGCGACCCTGTTAGAAGCTTGCACAGAGGACCTGGGGCACTCCGGGGGAGAAAATACTCATTTAAATTAAAAGAGCTGGGTGTTGGCTTTGCAGCGCCTCTCTCTGCCTGCGGGCATTTGCTCAGTGGGGGGGAGGGAGGGTGGGGGGTTAACGCATCCCCTGCCCACCCCGCGGGTGGCTGAGCTGGGCTGGGGATGGCTTATGTCCACAAACAGGTATTTTTACATTTAAGATCATATGATTCTATTTTTATAAATAATAGATTTATTTTTTTACAAATAAATATTTTGAAATTATAATATTTGTATTATGTATATGTCTATGTATAATATCATATACACATACACACATACATAGATATGTAGCTACGCATCCCACCACAAATCCACACAGGGAAAGGGGAGGGGGTGTCAGGAGGGACTGGGATGCGGGAGAGGGGTGACATGACCCCGGGGCCCAGGACTCACCGCAGTTCCTGCTCTCTGCACTGCCAGGCACATGGCACAGCTCAGGCACTTCTGTCTCTCTCTCTCTGTCTGTCTGTCCCTCCCTCCCTCCCTGTGCTGCAGCCCCGCTCACCCGACTGCCTTCCACCTCAGGGCACCCACGGGTGCCTCACAGCTCACACGGGTCCCTCACAGAAAGGAGACCACAGCAACAGGCTGTAGGACAGACAGGGAGGAGTTAGAAAATACAGGCAGGGAGTCAGACAGAGAAAGAAAGAAAGAAAAAACCAGTGATGGGAGATGGGAAGAGAGTAAAAGTAGCAGTTCTGGGCAACTGCCCCATTTCCTGATCACTGCCCAGGAACTGCTTGCACCGTATCCGATGGTCGCTCATGGGCTCTTCCCTGAGCCCCTCTGACCGTACGCCAGCAGCGTGGCGTTATAACCGTGCCAGGCGCTCTCCAGCACTCCCTGACCACGACCACCAAAGACCTCTCTCTAACAAACCACCAAGTGCCCCCTCTTCATAAGCGAGCCACCAAACGCACACACAAGCACTGCTCTCTGCCAGGAGAGCCCTCACTAGCAGGTTAAATTAGCAATCAAGACTGGCAAGCACGCTTGACAGCAACACTCAGTTCCAGGATGACAAGACATGTAGATAAAATCTAGCCACTGCTTCACACCAGGAAAGTGATAAATGTCGGTCTTTTGCAGGTCTATATTTCAATATTGCTGGAAATTTTTTCAGTTTTCAAGTCCTTTAATGACGGTTCACGGTTTTTAGTATTTCGTATAAAACCAAGATGTTGCTGCTGACCCCACCTATTGAATAGCTGCGTGTTTTAATTGCCCAAGCCTCTGGCTGAGTATTCATGCCATTGAACGTTACTCACTGAAGGTGTGTGCGTGAGGCGTGAATCCAACCTTCGTACCCAGGTGGCGAATAGGAGTTTCCCCAGGGACGGATCCAGAGCAGGGAATTAAGCTCTCACCCTGCACTGCGCTTTGGAGGAGGAGCGGGTTTGTGCCCCTTCTCCGAGTGGATGGTGAGCTGAGGGGTATTTCGCCCTTAGGGAACCTGAAGTTAAGCCAAAGAATGTCGAGTGAGTTCAAAACCCTGCCCAAGCCTTTGGAACATCCCGGCTCTGTTCACTGAGGCAAAGGAGTATTTTAGTTGAGCAACACTTATGCTGGGTAAAATGAGAGGATGAGAGGCTTTTGCTGCTTCAAATACTCATGGAAATGTCATTTTAAACGTGGTTCTTCAGACGAGATAAGTCTGCACCTCTTTTCTTAGCAGGACAAAACTTCTGAGCCTGTTCCCAGAGATAGAAAGAGCAGAGGAATTCCGTGGAGTTCCATGGTGGAGGGGAAAGATCCCAACCCAAAGGGTGCCGTGCTGACAAGCAGTGGGAGATACGCGATGCCAGCTCTTCCTGCGTAAGTATGGAATGAATTGGACTGACCGAGCAGTGAACAAGAGAAACCACGCGCAGAAGTGTGAGTGGCAATGCAACCGAACTGGCCAGCGCCTGTAGTGACGGGGGAGGAAGCACTGTCATTGCGTCTTAATCTTAAAATCTGTGATACTGTCTCATGTTGCAGTAGGGTGGTCCCCGTGTTCATGCCCCTGGAAGCTGGTTAAACCTGTGCTGTGCTAAGAACGTGTATTTCTGCAAAGCATTTTGGCGGTGTTTGTAGCGGAGTCGTTCTCTTGGAGAGGTCGTTTTGGTTCTGTTTGATGTTGCAAAGGCTCCTTGCAAAACGTAAGAAATTGCCGCTGGACTGAGATGTCCCCCCCCTCTGACTTCTATGAACTCCCGTGTGTGGAAGGGACGGAACTTTTCCTGTTGCTGTAAATTAAGAAAACACTCCTGTGTGCTGAGAGGAGCGGCTGTTTTAAACTGCGCTTGGTAGCACTTCTGTTTTGCTGCCATGGATCTCCTTCTGGAGAAGCTGTAACACAGGCTCCTTCCCTTTCTAAAATGTAATCACTCAGAGACGAACTTGATCGGAGACTAACTTGGTGCTGCGCCTGCAGTGTACATTTGCCGCCTGGCAAAGGAGAGGTGGGATTCATTTCACCTGATTTCTAGCTGTCCAAAAGTTATTTTTCTGGTCTGAGCTAATTTCTTGCTTGGTCAAAGGAAAGGGAGAGTTCTGCAGCAGGAAAATTGTTCCCCCCTCCCTCTTCTGGTCTTGTGGCTCTAGAAGAGTAGTTTAATCTGAAGGCCTATGTTTTAGAAGGCGAATGTGGAGTGAGAAGGATTCCACCTGTTCTCTTCCTTTGATAAAATCCAAAGCTTGGAAGAGTTTTCTCTGAGCCATCTTTAAACTTTTCTCTCCCACCAGGCCCTCTCCCCCTCCAGGGAAGCTCCTGTGCGAGGAAAGAAGGAAAAGCCTCCCTTTTTGCCAGAGGAGCCATCGCCCTCTTCTTCCTCCTCATCCTGCTCTGGTGATCCTAGTCCAGATGAGTTGTTGTGTCTCATTTGTGAAGATGCAATGTCCGATGCCGCTGTTAGTGCCTGCTGTGGAAACAGTTCCTGTGACGGATGTAAGTGCAGCTCCCACGGTTGTTACTTCAAAACATCACACCTGATCTTCTGAAAGCAGAAAGAGGAGATCAGGGAATTACTTTGTCACCAGCTCTATTTAAGGCTTAAGCAGAGCCTGAACAGGAAAGGACTCTTCTCACTTAAAGGGAAAAAAGGCAGGAAGCTTTTTTCCCTTTTTACGTATGTAGTTAAATCCTCTTGACAGGCGGAAGGAGGAGTTTGAGAAGAGAGCCTAACTGCGCAGGTGATTACAGTATTAGATATCGAACGCGTTTGGTTTGTCCGCAGCCCTTTCCCTCACACAAAATTATAGAGCCATCTCTGGTGCCTTCCTGTGGTCTGCAGCCAACGGGGAGCTGGGCATTTAATCCACACTCCTCTCCACGGGAGAGGTGGTTAAAAACTTCAGAGCTGTGCCGGTTGTAGCTGGGATAGAGTTAATGTCCTTCAGCGTCGCTGGCAGAGTGCTGAGGGCACACTGATGTTTCAGCTGCTGTTAAGTAGCGGCTCCGTGTCGCTAAGTAGCGCCTCTGCTAGTCAGGGGCCTCTCCAGCTTCCCGAGCTCTGCCCGACAGGTATGAGTGGCCGCGCCAGGGACCCCTCTGCCCGCCCAGCTCCATCAGGGGTGATGCCCAGGTGCGAGGGCAGAAGGAGGCCCCGAGCCGTGCGTCAGTCGGCCAGAGTGAGTCGGCCAGCGTCAGTCGGCCAGCATCGCCTGCCCGCACTCAGCTGGCTGGCGTCAGTCAGCGTCAGCGTCTGTTGTCGGGAGTCAGTCAGGACTTAATCCTGTCGGCACCGCTGACCCCCCGTCTGGGGTGTGGGGCTGAGCGCGGTGGTTCAAGTGCCGCCTTAGGCCCGTCAGTCAGGGTGGCTGTGTCAGCCTTGGCTGGCAGCTGTCACCTGCCTTTGGGCACACGGTGCCGTGTCCTGCTCTGCTGAGGGCGGCTCCTCATTCCCTGCCTGCTTCAGCTCGTTTTCCTGCTTCCACGTGCCTGGGCTTTGCTGGTTTAAGGCAGTGAAACGAACTTAATCAGGCTTCCCTTAACTTTGTGTCTTCTGCCTAGTGAGCCGTCGGACAGAGCTTTGGAGGAAGAATGGTGACAAGCCCCTGCTGGTGGGGTGGTGTTTTACTGGTGTGGGGGAGAGGATACTTCAGTTGGTCGGAGCCAGTCCCCAAACCCCGGGGCCTGTCGCGTGGGCTGCCGACGTTTCCGCAGCTCCCCTCGTCGGGCGGCTGTTTGCAAGGGGTGTGTTTGAGCACTGGGGGTTCAGCAGCCGCCGGGCCCTGGCCCTGGGCAGCCTGCTCTGGGGGACCCTGCCTGCGCAGGGGCTGGACCAGCTGCCCCCAGGGATTCCGGAAGGCCTTTCTCTCCCTTGTGACTCCGTGACTCTGGAACTGGTGCTGCGAGGGGCCGGCGCTGTGGGAGCGCTGGGAACGTTGTCTTCCCTGGGCTCTGCCTCTGTCGGGACGGCTGCGTGTGCGCTCTGCCCTGAGACACTCGGCGCCTGCGCCCGCCTGTCCAGGTACGCCAAGCAGTGTGCAACAGAGCACACTTTCAGGAGTGACCTGAGGAGCTTTTGCTAGCTTGGCCGCGTTGGAGAGGGACTGCAGCTCCTGCATGCAGGAATAGTCGTGTTGGAGAATAACCACAGGAGGCAGCTGGGTAAAGGGGCTCTAGTGTCAAACGCTGATGTGCCTCGGGTTTGGGTTTGTTCATGTAAAGGGAAATGAAATCTGTGGTCTGCATCAGATACGGGATCGGGGCTGTTGGGGGCTGTATTTCTGGGGAAAATGTCACTGAGCCAGTCATGAATAGTAATTCAAAAAGCTCTATAATTGTGATCTTTCCCTGCTGTTCAACAAAGCGGATGCTGTTTTTCTCAACAGAGCATAGTTTTTCTTCCATTTCTTCTTCTTTGGCTTCTTCCCACTCTTTGTCCTCTTTCCTTAGACAATGTGACCCGAGCAGTGTCAGGCAATGGTGTCCCTTCTCTGACCACCAAGTAACGCTTCCCTGAGATCACTTTAGCTTCCACATCTGGCTGAGTGAAAGAATGACGCCCGTCAGCCTCAGCCTCCCTCCGTGCGAGAGTGAGCCTCTACGTGCACGAGGGAGCCCAGAGCTGACTGAGAGTGCCTTGGGTGCTGCCCTTTCTAAAAGCGAAGGGGTTTCTTGCAGCTCTCCTTGCAAAGTGAGTGTGTGGTTTGACACGTGCATGAGCTAGCAGGACGGCTTACGGCCACAGAATGGAGATGGGCAAATCCCCTCTCCTTCTCCCCGGTGCAGTGTCCTGCCTCCTTCCTTGTGCCAGCTTTTATGCTTGCTGGCTCTCTCTGCAACCCCGTTTCACTCTCTAAGCTGGTGGGAAACTCTCTGCTCTTGTGGGTGCGTTCCCTGTCTGCTTGGGGAGTTAACGTGGCTCCTAAGGAGCTCTAAAACGTGTGCAGGTCAGGGCAAGGGAAGGCACAGGGATACAGGAGCAGAAGGAAGGAGCAGATGGAGAGATGGGGGCAGCAGCAAGGCCTCTCTTTTGGTGGCACTGAAGTGAACCTGGTTTGTGACATCACGTCTGCAGCTGCGACTGACCGTATCTTTAGCTTTTCCTTCAGTAAGCCCGTAACATTGTTGGCCTTTGAATCTGACTTTCATGTACTACATGTCAGTCAACAGTGACATCCCAGAACACTGACTTGGCTGGATGTGATTCTGCTCAAACATGTAATTTCTCAACTTGTTCTTTCTTATTTATTTTCTGGAGCTTTTTAATGCAAAACTCACTCTCTGACTCGTGCCGCCTTGCTTGACTTGACTCCAGTGTCTTGGGCTTTTTTCCCGTGTTGTTTATCCTGTCAGTACCCCTGCATCCCTTTTTGTTGGGGATCTCGTAGGCATCAGAAAAGCAAAGGATTCTGCTTTTGCTCTGCTGTGAGATCCAAACCTGTCCTGAGTGCCCTTTTGTTAAGGAAAAGAGCCGCAGGAGGTGGCCGGGAGATTATTCACGGCAAAGGGATGAAAGTTCTGTCAATCTCAGAAATGTCGATGGCTGTCAGGAGCCTCTTTTTGCATTTTTTTCTCTATTCACAGTGAAGAATGCGAGACCTCGCGGCTCAGGTAACGAGCAGCCTGCTGCAGTTTCCCGAGGTGACCATTCAGGCTCTTGGGGAAGATGAGCTCACCCGAGGGTCTGTGCTGCGTGGGCGGTTTTCCAGAGGTGAGCCTTTTCCTTGAAATTGGGTCTTGCTGTGAAGTTGTTACTGCCTGGAGGTGACCTGAGGCACGGGGTCACAGCATCAGCTGTGTCAGGTTGGTGCTGCTCAGGTGCGTCAGGTTTTGAGAGAACAGAAAGGATGAACTATGACAAAATGATGAAAAATGTTAACATTAAAACATTAGTAGAGTTAAACTTTGAAAGGACAACAGCCTGCGCCAGTCTTGAGCTATTAAAATAACACGGGCAAGTCAGTGAGCCCTCCTCAACTTCTAATGGAATGAAAGGCAGTTTTCAAAAGAGTCCTGGTGTGGTTTTGGGCTGTATTTATTGGTACCATCATAACATCCCGTGAAGAACTAGTTCTCCCACTGTGTTAGAGAGGCAGCCTCCCCTGCTTTTTCTTTCCTAGCCTGACTAAAAACAGAAGGAAGAGGAAAGCCCTGTTAGGCGCTGCAGCCAGGTTTGCAGAGCATTTAATGGGACGCAGAGGAGTGTCCCGGGAGAGCTGCTGAGAGCGGCTGAGCAGATGAGGTAGCTGACTTTGTCGGTGATCTGAAGGTAGAGCCGGGGGCCTGCCTGGGTGTCCGGGCTTCTGCTGAGACCATGTAGAATCTCTCTGTGTGACTGTAAGTGCAGTAGTTGAGTTAATACTCCCTTTGTGTTGGAAGTAGTTCAGTGAAACTAAATGTGCTAACTTCTCTCTGTGATCAGCGCGTGTAAAAGTTGAAATTGGCTCCCGCAGTGCCCATTTTAAGGTAATTCCTTGTTGAAGTCCAAATCCCTGCCCAAAGTAGGCGTGTGTCGAGCAAAGTTAGTCAACTAGAAAAGAATTGGCTGAGATTTTGCCATATTTGAAGTATGCTTTAGGAGTTGTATTCCCATATGTATTTAGATGATTTCTAGCAAAACCAAGCTGAATATGGCATGAAGACTAGAGACCAATCTATTGTAATCTTTATCCCAAACAAGCAGAATTCTTCAGTGCAGGAATGACAAGTCCAAATGCAAAATCATAAGGTGGTTCATTTTACGATGCATTGGTTGAGGATTCAGTGGGTGATTTTCAATAATCGACCCGAATTCGGTAAGCCTCTCTTGCTCTGTGAGCTACTTCTGTTGAAGCAAAGGGGCAGTGATTGTGATTTTCCCGTTGTTTTCAACCCTCTCTTGGGAGTTTGCTTTAGCCAGCCTTTTCTCTTCTTCCAGGGAGAGATGGGCTGGCCTGGCTGGCGTGTGGCCCTCAGCTGGAGGTCGTGAGCGCTGTGACGGGAGAGCGGCTCTCTGCACACCGTTTCAGTGGAGCCCGTGAGCAGCCTCCCACCATCCGCGTGGTGAAGGAGGTTTCCTGGCAGACGGGAATGGGGCTGCTGGTTGGCTTGAGAGAAGCAGAGGGAAGTGTTCTCTGCCTGTACGACCTTGGAACATCGAGCGTGGTTACAGCAGTAGTTCTGCCAGGAAGGGTAGGTGCTTTTTAATGGGGGAAACGTTGTCAGGTGCTGCATAACGCTGTTTCAGGAGCAGCTTTGGAGCGTCTCTTTGCTAGGACGTCCATTTTCTCTATTGTGTCATCATACTGTCACTGCAGAGTGTCCAGTCGAGAGCACCTTGATGTGAAATTATGGGGTTAACGGTACCGTTATCCTTTGAGTTTGCTGAGAGAGTCAAACAAGTTTTCTGGTTTTACAGTAGAGCACGTAGTTACCTCATTCTCCACTTGCACAAAAAGGCCTTGAAAACTACCTTTTTTTTTAGCCAGAGTGACAAAGAACTCGTCCTCACCCTGCCTTTCAAGTGTTGGTAACATACATGTCCTGAATGGTTCATTATGTCAGAAATACTGTCTTTAAAACATCTCAGACTTCCATGGCTGTGCTGTAGCTGACTTCGGCACATTCCCAGGAGTCTCGGACTAGCAAGCAGGTGACTTTAGAGCAAAGCACATTTTTCTGTTGACTTAGGATGGGAAAAAACAGGCTTCACTGCGTTACCTGGCAGGTGGTTACAGACTGACTTTCAGCCTGAAGCCCTTGAACCTCTGCTTATTGCATATGGTGCTTGTGCGGGTGGGATACTCTGGTGTAACGTTGCTAATTTTCCCTGCCTTCTCTAACCCATAAACTCAAATGACGTCCTTTCCCCTCGGCTCCTTATCTGAGTGTAGACAAGAGTCACCTTAAGGTAATGGAACATCAAGGTTCCCTCTGTCTTTACCACCTTAGAATCTGCGACAGATAAATACTTCCGTATTACTCAGCTTTCCAGAGCGTGGTTTGGTTTGACTTGCTAGAATCCAGGCGGGGTTTGTTTGTCTGTAGCGCTACAGTGTGATTGCGGGCAGTGAGCGTTTGTGTGGTGGTGATTTCTAACGAGCTGAGCTGGGTTGGTGCTCCGCTGTGTGGGTTTGCCGATCGTCCTGATAAATCTCAGCGTTTGAGATGGAAAGGCAAGCTGTGCGCTGACATAGACGTGCAGTCATTCAGACTTGTAAAAGCAAATCTGAATTGAAAACATTAACGGTATTAAATTGGTTTATAACGGTTGCATGTTTCAGAGCTCTGGAATGGTATTTTCCCCACTCTTCCTGGTTTGTGTGAGGCAGAAGGGCAGCATGCAGAGTCAGGGAGCTGAGACAGGATTTCTGCGTTCGTTCCCAGAAGGAGCTGGCAGCAGTGTAGGAGAGTGTGCAAAGCCCAGCAACAGCCTAAGCATCTGTGTGTTATCTCAACAGGTTTTTTTCCACGCTAATTTCAAAGCACAGCACTATACCAGCTAGAGTGAAGAAAATTAACTCTATCCCAGCTGAAACCATGACAGAAACAATATAAAGTTGTCTCAAATACTGCGGGCACTTCTAGGAGTAGAATTCTTGTGGCCCAGGGGAAAGGTAAATTCTGTAGCAGATTGCCAGGCAGCGCAGTCACAGCAAGTGCTTGATACGGGAGAGGAGAGAACTTTGGGGCTTCGAGGTTTGGTCAATTTTTCCCCACCTCTGGGGAGAAAACCCAATCTATATAAAAAAAGGACTCCTTGTGGTGCTCACTGCTCTGTTCCGTTGTCGTGTAACAGGTTGCTGTTGATGTAAAGCTCCCTGGTGTCACTGTGTGACATTATGCAAGGAGGCTGAAGGGCAGCCCGTGTTCTTTTGTTGTGGAGCCTTAGTGCAGGAGCCCTCACGTGCTGGTGTCTCTGCTGGAGCCGTCAGGGCTGTCCCGGGAGGGGCTGCAGGTGCGGAAAGGTCTGTCTCCATCAGGGCCTTGTACTAAAGCTGCTGGCAGGCGGCTCCGCGTGTTACAGAGCAGCGTGCGCTTCTCCTCAGCCGGAGCTGGCTTTTGGCGAACCAGCTGCTGGGCTTTTTGCCGCTGTTTCGGCACTGAAAACTTTTCTGCTTTCCCTGGTTGCTCTGTTGATTCTAAATGAGGACTGGTGTCACTTTCCCTAAGCCGGTATCTCCCTTCCGCTCTCTGTAACAATACTCCCTTGCCGTGGCAGCGGTGTGTCTCCCCTGCAACTTGGCCGCTGCCGCGTCTGACTGAGAGCCGAGATTTGCCCTAGTACCTGTTTGGCAAAGAAGGCGTGGGCTGTATCCCAGTGCTGACGGGCTGGGGGCCGTGGGAGAGCGAGAGTGAGTTTGGTCTTTCTTACTCCAGTCCCTTAAATACGGTCAAGTTTCTTGCATTTAACGGATTTTCTGTGTTGTCTTTGAGTTAATGGTTTCTAAGTGGAAAATGGAACTTGGTAAGCTGTGATAATAGACTGCACCATTGCAGTTGGAGTGAGCTCAGCGAAATCCCTGCAGGAAACCCCGTAAACGGAAGGCAGTAACGGATGTTTGTACAGGACATTTTTGGGGGTTGGTTGGTTTGTTTGTTTTGTCTGGGTATAATTGGGATCAATGCTGTGTTTTTAAGTCTGAGAACCCTGTATTTACTTTCTTGCTTCTGATGGGCTGATTGTGGCTTCACTTTTGAGTGATTTCTCTCAAAGCTTGTCAAAGAGCTGAAATACTAACTTGTAGTTTTCCTGTAGGTAACTGCTGTAGAGCCCATAACTAACCCCGGAGGAGCCAGCGCGAGGCCTTGGCACCTGCACCGGGCTCTGCAAGGGTTTTGTGGCGTGGCAGCGGTGGCGACAGATGTTGGTCATCTGCTTGTGGTGGACCTTGGTTTGGATGATCTCTCTTGCAGTCAGAGGGAGAATGAACCATCGGGTGAGCTTGCGGTTTCTAAACTTGAACGGAAAAGTAAGAAAACTTGTGTCTTTTAAATCAACAACACGCATCCCACTTTGAAGCTACTGCTGTGCAGACGTTTATGACTGCTGATGACAGGTGGCGGTTTGACATTGTCTGGCCCTGAAAGGATTAAAAATGGGAGTGGCTTCATACTCCTCCTAAGGTTACAAATACCCCCTCCCACCAGGGTCCCTCTGTCACGGTGATTCTCACCAGTGAGGGGTAGGAATCTGACCATCCGAGTCGGTGCAGCTGCCTGACAGGAAGGTGTGTCGGACGTGCCCTATTTCCTGGGAATGTTCTTCTGCTTCTGTTCATTGACTTGGGGCAAAGTTGAGGCTTGTTTTTTAAAGTAAATATGCCTTACCAAAATCCCTGCATTTGACCAAACGGAACCTGTACTTGGTGTACTCGGATTGCATACGCTGTTTTTGCTCTTACAAGAGTGGCCTCGGGAGCTGGTCTCACTTCAAGTAGCTTCACCACGAGGCCCAAACTCCTGATGTGCAGAGCCCAGGAAGAATTTGTCTATGGAGGTTTTGCTTTCACCTGGTTTTGAAATAGGAGCGAGGATACCTGTCCAGTCAGAGAGTTCCTATGTGCTCTGAATGCGTACAAAATGGGAAGAGCAGACAAAGTATTGCATCAATGGGTATTTTGCCGGGGACGGTAGCATTAGATCATCCATGTTGTCACATCAGTGTTTCAGATGCAACCTGAATGGCCTAACGCATTCCTTTATTGTGTGGTTTTGTGCGTGCAGGTCTAACAGTTGTCACTAGAGCTGCTGCTGGCGTTTCACAAGGAAGAGCAACCGTGAGCAGAGCAGGGAGACATCTCTGCCTTCAGTTACAGTGTCCTTCAGGAACAGCAATATCGACCCTGTGCTACATCAGCAGAAGCAACCAGCTCGCCGTGGGTTTTTCCGACGGCTCCCTGTCACTGTGGAATATGAAAACTCTGCAGCGGGAGTAAGTCGGCCTTTGCACTTGGTCACGCCTGGAGGTGCAGGGCTCTCAAGGCTCTGCTTGAGGAGGAAGTCTGTTAATTTAAAGAGCCCTTTTTCAGGGAGGGAAATGTGGAGTGTAATCTTGGCCTGTTTAGGAATCCCCTTCTGAAGTAACCATTGAGCCATACCTGGATTCAGTGGGCCGCCTTCTCCCCAGCGGGCTGGGATTGTTCTCCTTATTGTGCCCGTGGGCTGAGGAACTGCGGAAAGCTCCCTTCTCTGGGTTCTGTCAAGCAGTCAGGGTGTGAGAGAGCTGCTTTCCATAAGGCAGTTTGTTCCACCAGCAGTATTCAGTGACAGCAGGAGTTGTGTGTGTTTCAATGAAAGAGATTGTAGACATTATTTCTCAGAACCAGCTCCTGCAATGAGGGCACCCATTGAAAGGCTGAAGTATGTTAATGATGGGATTGTGGTGATCATATTCTTTAAAGCGTCCCGGTTGAAAGGAGTGAGACATGAAGGATCAAGAGCTGATCTGTGGCTGAAAAGACATTCTCTCCCACATTTCAGCCTCGACCAAAAGAGGGGACTGACCCATGCCAAGGCAGCGATGCATGGGAATGAAAGTCTGCTTGGAACACTTGGAGGGGGAATAAGGGTCATGTCAAGGGATAAGCAACAGAGAAATGAGGGAGATGATTTCAGCTCTGCCAAAGAGCAATCCCCCCTGGAATATCTGACCCAATTCAGATCGGGATTCACTTAAGCAAATCTGCAGTGACTCACCGGGAACTATTGGCGGCATGAATAGAGAGTGGAGGGATAGTGAGGTGGCAAGAATAGATTGTGAAGGTGCAAAGAAGGTTCAGAAGTCTGGAGGAGAAATGCTTTAGATAGTCCAAGTAAAGAAACAAGACACTACTGGTGTTTGGCGCTGTTTTCAGCTTGTGCAGAAGAGAGGCTGCATTTTCAGTTCAATATTGAAGCAGGCGACAAGAGTAGGAAGAATCTTTTGCCTGGCAGCTGAAGGAATCTTTCATGTTCCTGCTCCGCAGGCAGAGGAGGAGATAAAGCCAGGTTATTGCCCGTGATGGACAGTAATTTCCTCACCTCGTGGCTGTTGCATCAAAAGCAGTTGCTCCCGTGACTCCCTTGTTTGAGACGGGAGTGTGACCTTCTGTGCCTTGAGGAGAAGCACGTCAGGGGCTCTTTGCTCAGAAGATGCGTCTCCCCTTCTACAAACAGGCAGGGCCACCAGGCTCACCTGCTTTCTGTTTTTGTTAACCCTGCAGGCACCACTGTCAGCTTGAAGGAGGAAGGATTCCTGTCTGCGCCGTTACTTTTCAAGAGCCTGAGCACGATCCTCGCAACTGTTGCTACTTGTGGGCTGTTCAGTCGACGCACGAAAGGTGAATAAAAGCTTACTATCGGCCACTGATTTTTATTTTTTTTGAGTATTTGTTCACCTAGAGTTGACCCACGTGTATTTGTTTTGTTGAATTAGCCGTGCAGGAGATTCTCTCCGGTATGGAAGGGGCTGACGGTGCGATTTGTACAGGATGTAACAGGGATGGAGAGGGACCTACTAGTTCCTCCCTGCTGAAAGGCAGCAAAGCGACAGTGGCTCTATTTCTGTGCTGGCATTCTTAAATGGCTTCCTTTGTTTCCTGATGACTGCTTCATGATTTGCCTGATATTCACACCGTGGTATGAAAATACCATGGAGCGCAGTGGAGGCTGCAGCTCCAGAGCACTGACGGTGCGGATCCACCAGCCTGCTGCCCCTAAAGGAGGAGGTGACAGCATGGCCGGTTCCCTGGTGCCAGCCTGAGCCTTGGTGAGCCAGCTCAGCTCGGCTGGCAGGGAAGGTGCTCAGCAGCCAAGTCGGTGGTTTCCTGCTGGGCTAATGACTGAAAGGAGGGTGTGGAAGGTGCCGTGTGTGCAGGGGAGGGACTGGAGCTTTGGTGGGACGGGAAGGGGAGAAAGATCTGCCCCTTTCAGCATCAGCAAGCTATTTACTCAGCTCGGCTGCTCATGGAGTGGCAATCTTTTTCAGTTTGACTGTAATGCAGTTTTGATTGCGAGCTCTTCAATGCCAAGAACTGTTCCCAACCAATTTTACTCCACAGAACATCTTGAAGCTTCCAGATTGTATGGGTAGCCTTTGCCCCAGAAGCTGTTAGTGTCCATATTTCCTCCTTTGTGGTTTAGCGGCTAAATGTGACCAATTCTTAGGTTTTGGGAAGGGCTGTTTTTCTTTTCAGCAAGACAGTGCTATTCAGGAAACCTCAGCCTAGACCTAAGGAAAGGGTAACGAGGACTATAAGGCAGCTTTGTAACCAAATGTCATCATTTGTACCTTTTCCAGTGAAGGTGATGCCGTGAGTTTACATCTGTTGCAGTTAGCGTTCGCAGACAGGAGGCCCTTGGCTTCAGGACAAGTCATGTACGAGGTAAGACGTGCACGTCCGTGAAAGGATGGAAAGAGTCCTTTTCCCTAAGGGAGTATCAGTGAAGTTGGCAGGGGGAATATTGACCATGACAATTCAGAGATGACTTAAAAAGAAAGAATCTTTTGCTGAGTCTTCCCGGGCACGGCCTTTGTCCATACTTTTTGAAAAGAAGTCGTACAATTTCATACCGCCGTGTCGTGTGTTCCAGCCAGGGCCGTCTGCAAAGAGCCCGTATAAATTCAGTTCCTGAAGAGGCAGCAGCTTTTACAAATAAAATGATTCTTCATTTAAACACCAAGTGAATGGCATGTAGGAAGAGAAGACAGGGCTTTGAGTAGCTCTGTTTAACCAAACTGCAGAGTTGAATAAGGTTCTGTCTGTCTCCCTTCCTTAAAACACGGGCGTACAGCTTTATTCTGTTCCGGTCTTCAGGTTTAAATCCTTGTTTTCCCTTTGAGCTCTGTCAGCAGGACTTCACATGACGCTCACCTGCAGGGTCTCTTCGGTGCTGTCATGGTTTCAGCTGGGATAGAGTATATGTAAATTTTGAGAAGTGGCTCCAAAGAGGTTGTGTTTAAAATAGAGATGAACTAGCCTTACCTCTCTGTTATCTAACAGATAGAAGACGCGTTTTTAGAACATGTCATTTTATTCAGTGTTACGCCTGAAACCCTTGCAAAATCTTTTGGATGGGAAAGTAATCTTAATTCAGAGCATGTCTTTCCTGTTGAGGTGCGGTAGGAGAGGATCTGTGCTCTACAGCCTTGATATTTATTAGTAGTATTTCCTAGAATGGTTAAGAGAAAGCTTGCCTGTTCTCAGAGTAGGTGAGTTACATGTAACATATCAGGTCATACGAGAATGGATTGTCTCACGCCAGTTCCTTCTAGAGCTCTGAAACTTTAGGAAACTTGGGTAGAATGAGGTACAAGCAATTTTTTTATTTTCTGGTAGGTTTTTGGAGGTTTTTAGCTGCTTAGATTTTGGTTTTGTTTGGTTGGTTTTTAATTGTAGAGCTGCTCTTTGTCCACAATCCACACACCCATGTGTTGTAGGGTAGAGCATTTGACCAAGTGCTGTATTTGGAAAGACAGTATTTCAGTCAATGCTTGCTTAGCAATTGGTGGTCTCAGAGGTTCCACACAATCCTGCTGGAGTTTCTGTAGGTCTCAAAGTAGTTGGCTGACTCTGTAGGAATTCGTGCCCCTAAACGCCTTGCCCACGTGCATGCCATGTCCGCCGGGTTGTTTTGCTGTTGGCTGCACTTGGTGAAGGCAGGGAGGCATATTTCACCCATCAGTCCCTGAGGAGGTGAGAGGAGGAGCTGGCAGGAGCTGACGTGGTTTGAGAGAAGAGTGTGACTCAGTAAGACGTTCTCATGGCTACTCCCGAGGGATGGGCTTTCACTCTAGCGGTGTGTGCCTATAGATAATGCCTCGCAAGAGAGCTTTGGCTGCTGGAAGGCCACGACTCCTCTAACTTCATCAGTTCTGTGATCAAGTCATGGAGCAAAGCGCTTTGCATGCCTATGTATGGCATTATTTCAGATCTCTCTTTCTAGATAAATACGTAGGTTTGTGAAGAAACCGGGACGGTGCAAGGAATTCTGCAAAACACATTTAGAACCAGTAATGCGAGGGAAATGCTCAGTTCTGAAAATGTGCAAAGCTTTTACGGCCAAACTTACCCGTTACGGTTTGACACTCAGTTCTCTTGCTTGTCAGCTGTAGTTTCTCTTTGCCATCAGATTAAGCGCCTGGAAGAGATACAGTACAATATGCAGGTTCTATTAGACATAGACATTCTTTCCTACTGAGGTATAATGTCTGCTTTTCTCTCAGAATGACCTTTCTCTCGCCTGTGATTTTTTCCGCAGGGTTTGGCATCCTGTGTTGAAAAGTACAGTTTGGATCTGACGGGTGGAGCCTTTCCCTTGAGAGGGCAGGGCAGCAAGGCCAAACTACTCAGCTGTCAGGCTGTAGAAATCTTTCCCAACTGCATTGACAGAGAAGGCAGCGTTGATGAAGGTTTGTTCCTGATGCCCGTGTTTGGTTGTTCTAAACTGAATGGTTTTGGCATCCAAGCAGTGAATGCTGTTCCATACCCACAGCCTGAAAGTCTTCAATATCTGTATAGACTAACTTCTTGGGCTTATTTCAAAGGAAAAACTGGGTGCTTAGGTTCTGTGGGACTTGTTAAAATAAACCCTATTTTTCCCTTCAATGCTTGCTGACATGCTGTAGCGATGTATGGTGGGGTCACCTCTATAACACCTGTCAGTCATTTTATTCCTCCAGCTCTCGTCTTTGAACAGTAGGATCATCCCCTCCATTGCTTAGGAATGTTCCCTCAACTTTCTTTTTTCCCCTCTTCCAACCTATGCCTGCACCTGCATCCAGCTGGCGGCCGGTCACGAGTGCTGTTCCCCAGGGCTCGGTCCTGGGGCCAGATCTGTTTGATACCTTCCCCAAGCACCTGGATGAGCCGGCAGTGTGCCCGCGTGGCCAGGAAGGCCACCAGCATCCTGGCTTGTATGAGAGAGAGTGTGGCCAGCAGGAGTAGGGCAGTGATCGTCCCCCCCTACTCGGCGGTGGGGAGGCTGCACCTCGAATCCTGTGTTCAGTTTTGGGCCCCTCACTACGAGAAAGACACTGAGGTGCTGAGTGTGTCCAAAGCAGGGCAGCGAAGCTGGTGAAGGGTCTAGAGCACAAGGTTTAGTTGGGATCTTAGGAAAAATTTCTTCACAGAAAGGGTTGCGAAGCAGTGGAACAGGCTGCCCAGGGAAGTGGTGGCGTCACCATCCCTGGAGGGAGTTAAAAGACGTGCAGACGTGGTGCTTTGGGTCAGGGTTTAGTGGTGGGCTTGGCAGTATGAGGTTTACAGTTGGGCTCGATGATCTTAAGGGCCTTTTCCAACCTAAATGATTCTACGAGTCTATGATCTGCCTGTGCACTTTGCCCTCTCTGTATCTAATAGGTTCCTACACCTACAAGCTCTTAAAGCAATAGCTTCTGGCTTCCCTTGTCCGGATCGACAGTTAAAACTCCTCTGGTGTCTTTCATTACCTTGCAATAATGAGATGTGCATCTCTGGGTTTGCACATCCAGTGATGCTCTGAGCACATCTCTGAGCCGGCTGCAGTGATAACTTTCACAGCCTTTTGTTTGGGTGTGTGAATGCCCTTCCCTCTCTTCTTACTGGCCTTAACTTATGTCTGCTGTTACAAAGACGACACTGGTGTGACTTTCTAGGCTATTTGTGTTTATTAGCTTTGTCTTAGTCCTGAAGAGGCAGCTTCCACCTCTTTTGGGGTGCCATCCTCTAACAACAGCGTGTCAAAATCTAATGAAAACCCCTTTGGATTTTCTCCACCTGTGTCATGATTCTGAGGAGAGGGCCTTCTAAAACCTTCTCAAAAACAACCAACAGGCGCACCCACCAAAAAACCCAAACCAAAACCAACAAAAAAGGCCCTTTCGGTCCCCTTTTCATGAAGTCTGAGGCATGGAAAAATGCTTGTCATTTCTCTGATGGCTCCTCATTAGCTTTTATCCAGAAACTATTCAAGTTGTAGGCCCACATGAGCTTCTGTTGGATGTGGGTTGAGGTTAGAAAGGAAGCTGGCTTCTGATTTATGAAACTAATTGACATCTTCAAAGGCAGTTTCAGCGGCTCACACAAGTGAAAGGGCCCAGGAGTTCACGATGAAACACAGTAAAGCGTGGGAGGCTCCCTGAGCAGCCCTGATGAACTCAGCAGAGAACAGAGACCCATTTTGCCAAACGACCTGTCTCCTGGTTCCCTGCTCTGTCAGGGTAAAGGATGCACCCCCCACTTTGCTCACATCTGGAGAATGCCTTCTCCCCAGAGACGACAGACCATGCCACTTCTTGAGAGAACCCCCTCCCCTCCCGGCTTCTTGTGCACCCAGCAGAGCATGGGAGGCTGGACATGTCCTTGACTAGTATCAGCGCTGCCCAGCAACAGCCCAAACATCTGTGTGTTATCTCAACAGGTTTTTTCCATGCTAATTTCAAAGCACAGCACTATACCAGCTAGAGTGAAGAAAATTAACTCTATCCCAGCTGAAACCATGACAGTATACACCCCTTATTCCATATCATTGACATCATGCTCAGGTCCCATACTATTCAGTACAACTTCAATAATCCTTATCCATCTTCTTATCCTTTAACAATATATATATATATATATACAGATTTTCATTTATCATTCCACTAGTTTATGGAACACCCCTGTAGAATGCCTGTGAAATGTCCATTGAGTTCATTTAGTCCATGACTTTGGATTTCATCTCTTGTAAGGGTCCTTCGGTGCGGCGGTGTGCGTGGGGTCAGGTTGTTGCATGTCAGTCCTTGTTCCATCACCGCTGCACTGGTAGTTCGTGTTCTCTCACTGCTGCACTTTGCTCGGTTCCATTGAAAGTTCATTTGCTATTATCATTAATTGGGAGATTCCCACCATGATAACATTCCACTGATGCAACCATAGTAGTGATGACATACAACATCATATTACAATTAACAGCATATTATTCAGTTCATTGGCTGTTTTCACCCAGAATTAAATCCCCCTGGGGTACACACCGAACTCCTCCATCCTCCCGCATCACCCACCAAGTGCACCCAGGTCCTCGAGCAAACGCAATCCCACGAGTGGGTTTGCCTCTGCTGGAAGCAGGAATAACCCAGACTGTCTTGCCCAGCATATTTTTTATGTGCACTACAGGGACTCCATCCCCTTCCACAGTACGTAAGGATTCTGATTGGGCAGGGCCAGCTCGCCTGGCAGATCCCCTCGTGTTGACTAACCAGGTGGCTTTTGCTAAATGTGTATCCCAGTGTTTAAATGTTCCACCCCCCATTGCTCTCAGTGTCATCTTTAATAGTCCATTGTATCTTTCGATTTTCCCAGAGGCTGGTGCATGATAGGGGATGTGATACACCCACTCAATGCCGTGCTCTTTGGCCCAGGTGTCTATAAGGTTGTTTCGGAAATGAGTCCCATTATCTGACTCAATTCTCTCTGGGGTGCCATGTCGCCACAGCACTTGTTTTTCGAGACCCAGGATAGTGTTCCGGGCCGTGGCGTGGGGGACAGGAGATGTTTCCAGCCAGCCGGTGGTTGCTTCTACCATGGTGAGAACATGGCGCTTGCCTTGGCGGGTCTGTGGGAGTGTGATATAGTCAATTTGCCAGGCCTCCCCATATTTATATTTCAGCCATCGTCCCCCACACCACAGAGGCTTTACCCGCTTCGCTTGCTTGATTGCAGCACATGTTTCACATTCGTGGATAACCTGCGCAATAACGTCCATGGTCAAGTCCACCCCTCGATCACGAGCCCACCTGTATGTTGCATCTCTCCCTTGATGGCCTGAGGTGTCATGGGCCCACCGAGCTAGAAATAGTTCACCCTTATGCTGCCAGTCCAGATCCACCTCAGCCACTTCAATCTTGGCAGCCTGATCCACCTGCTGGTTGTTTCGATGTTCTTCAGTGGCCCGACTCTTGGGGACGTGAGCATCCACATGCCGTACCTTTACAACCAGGTTCTCTACCCGGGCAGCAATATCTTGCCACAGTGCGGCAGCCCAGATGGGTTTGCCTCTGCGCTGCCAGTTGCTTTGCTTCCACTGCTGTAGCCAGCCCCGCAGGGCATTTGCCACCATCCAGGAGTCAGTAGAGAGATAGAGCACTGGCCACTTTTCCCGTTCAGCGATGTCTAAGGCCAGCTGGATGGCCTTTACCTCTGCAAACTGGCTCGATTCACCTTCTCCTTCAGCAGTTTCTGCTACTTGTCGTGTAGGACTCCATACAGCAGCCTTCCATCTCCGGTGCTTTCCCACAAGGCGACAGGACCCATCAGTGAACAGGGCATATTGCTTCTCATCTTCTGGCAGTGTGTTATACAGTGGGGCTTCTTCAGCACGTGTCACCTCCTCCTCTGGTGATATTCCAAAGTCTTTGCCTTCTGGCCAGTCCATAATCACTTCCAAGATTCCTGGGCGACTGGGGTTTCCTACTCGAGCCCGCTGGGTGATCAGTGCAACCCATTTACTCCACGTAGCATCAGTTGCATGGTGTGTAGAGGGGACGTTTCCTTTGAACATCCAGCCCAGCACTGGCAGTCGGGGTGCCAGGAGCAGCTGTGCCTCAGTACCAACCACTTCTGAAGCAGCTCGAACCCCTTCATATGCTGCCAATATCTCTTTTTCAGTTGGAGTATAGCGGGCTTCGGACCCTCTGTATCCCCGACTCCAAAACCCTAGGGGTCGACCTCGGGTCTCCCCTGGTGCTTTCTGCCAGAGGCTCCAGGTAGGGCCATTCTCCCCGGCTGCGGTGTAGAGCACATTTTTTACATCTTGTCCTGCCCGGACTGGCCCAAGAGCTACTGCATGAACTATTTCCCGTTTAATCTGTTCAAAGGCTTGTTGTTGCTCAGGGCCCCATTTGAAATCATTCTTTTTCCGGGTCACTTGATGGAGGGGGCTTACGATCAGGCTGTAGTGTGGAATATGCATTCTCCAAAAACCCACAACGCCCAAGAAAGCTTGTGTTTCCTTTTTGCTGGTTGGTGGAGACATGGCTGTTATTTTGTTGATCACATCCATGGGGATCTGACGACGACCATCTTGCCATTTTATTCCCAAGAACTGGATTTCTCGTGCAGGTCCCTTAACTTTACTTTGTTTTATGGCAAAACCAGCTTTCAGGAGGATTTGAACTATTTCCTTCCCTTTCTCAAAAACTTCTTCTGCTGTATTGCCCCACACGATGATGTCATCAATGTATTGTAGGTGTTCGGGAGCTCCACCTTGTTCCAAAGCATTATGGATCAGTCCATGGCAAATGGTAGGGCTGTGTTTCCACCCCTGGGGCAGTCGATTCCAGGTGTACTGGACCCCCCTCCAAGTAAAAGCAAACTGTGGCCTGCACTCTGCTGCCAGAGGGATTGAGAAGAATGCATTAGCGATATCGATTGTGGCATACCACTTGGCTGCCTTGGACTCCAGTTCATATTGAAGTTCTAGCATGTCTGGCACAGCAGCACTCAACGGTGGAGTGACTTCATTCAGGCCACGATAGTCTACCGTTAGCCTCCACTCTCCATTAGACTTCCGGACTGGCCATATGGGACTGTTAAAGGGTGAGTGGGTTTTACTGATGACTCCTTGGCTCTCCAGTCGAAGAATGAGCCCGTGGATAGGGATCAGAGAGTCTCTGTTGGTGCGATATTGCCGTCGGTGCACTGTTGTGGTGGCGATCGGCACCTGTTGTTCTTTGACCTTCAGCAACCCCACAACAGAAGGGTCCTTCGAGAGGCCAGGCAAAGTAGACAGCTGTTTAATTTCCGCCGTCTCCAAGGCGGCTACACCAAAAGCCCACTTGTAACCTTTTGGGTCCTTGAAATACCCTCTCCTGAGATAGTCTATGCCAGGGATGCACGGAGCCTCTGGGCCAGTCACAATGGGGTGCTTCTGCCACTCATTGCCAGTGAGGCTCACTTCGGCCTCCAATACAGTTAGCTCTTGGGATCCCCCTGTCACTCCAGCAATGCTGATGGGTTCTGCCCCTATATAGTTTGATGGCATTAAGGTACACTGTGCACCGGTGTCCACTAAAGCTCTATATTCCTGTGGGTCAGATGTGCCAGGCCATCGGATCCACACAGTCCAGTAAACCCGGTTATCCCTCTCCTCCACCTGGCTGGAGGCAGGGCCCCCCTAGTCCTGATCATAGTATTCATCACTCACTTCCGGTAGATATGAATCACGGGTGTCTCTGTTAAGATCAGTCAGGCCATCAGCACTTCTGCTCCTCTGTCTGGAGAATTGCTTACGGGAAACTGGGGCAGCAGCTCTCCTGGAGAAACTCCCCTGAGTAATTGTTCTCCCTTGCAGCTCACGTACCCGCGCCTCTAAGGCTGAGGTAGGTTTTCCATCCCACTTCTTCATGTCCTCTCCGTGATCACGCAGGTAAAACCACAGGGTGCCCCGTCGTGTGTATCCCTTCTCTTGAGCCAAGGGACGATTACTCCTAATGGCTGAGATACTGGTCCGTACTGGTGGGGAGTAGGACATATCTTCTTTGAGTTGCTGGAACTCTCGGGACAGTTTCTCAACAGCAGAGACGAGCGAGGAAGAGAGATTCGCTTCATATTCCCAGAGTCTATCAATCAACTCAGCCACCGTTGGTGTCTCGTCATCTTTCCAGGACATCACTGCCAATGAGTTTGCATACGAGGATGGTGCGCTCCGTACAAACTTCCGCCACATGGGTCGTGTGCACTCGGCTTCATCTGGATCTTTGGAGGACCGTTGATCGTCCAGGTCACCATAAACCACCTCAAGCACGGCTAATTCCCTTAGATGCTGAATGCCTTTCTCCATGGTCGTCCATTTTCCTAGGTGAAATACAATATCTTCTTTGAAGGGATACCTCTCTCTCACCGCGGCCAGGAGCCGCCTCCAGAGGCTGAGGGCTTGTGTTCCTTTTCCAATTGCTTTATCAATGCCCCCTTCCCTAGAGAGGGATCCCAGTTGTTTGGCTTCCTTCCCCTCTAATTCCAAACTACTGGCCCCATTATCCCAGCATCGGAGCAGCCAGGTGATAACGTGCTCACCTGAATGACGCCCGAAATCTTTCCGTATATCCCGCAACTCACTCAAGGATAGAGATCGGGTAGTTTCCGTTTCTTGTACACATGGTTCCTCCTCCTCCTCCTCTTCTTGTGATGGCCCTGGTTCATCGTAATCTCTTTCTAAACAAGTTGACTTTCTCTTCTATGATTTCTTCTTGCGTATAGGGGCGACTGATACTGGCACAGGTTGGTCCTCTGATTCAGCTGCAACGCTTGGCCCTGGGGTTTGAGTAGCTGCAGTGCCTGTCGTGGGGGTTTGAGTGGCCGCCGTGCTCATCACCGGGGTTGGAGCAGCTGCAGTGTCTGTCACGACGGGTTGGGTGGCCGCCGTGCTCATCACCGGGGTTGGAGTAGGTGCAGTATCTGTCGCAACGGGTTGGGTGGCCGCAGTGCTCGTCACCGGGGTTGGAGTAACTGCAGTCTCTGTCACGGCGGGTTGGGTGGCCGCAGTGTTTGTCACCGGGGTTGGAGTAGCTGCAGTATCTGTCGCGGCGGGTTGGGTGGCCGCCGTGCTTGTCGCTGGGGTTGGAGTAGCTGCAGTCTCTGTCGTGAGGGTTTGGGTGGCCGCAGTGCTTGTCGCTGGGGTTGGAGTAGCTGCAGTCTCTGTCGTGAGGGTTTGGGTGGCCGCAGTACTTGTCACGGGGGTCGGAGTAGTTCCCTTCTCTTTCCCTTGGGGGTACTGAATAGTGTTAAATAGGGCTCGATAGGCATAAGCCAGACCCCGGCACATGGCAGTGATCTGTATGTCTCTGGAATTGCCAGGGTGACAACATATTTCCTCCAAATGTTCTACTAATTTTTCAGGATTCTGCACTGGTTCAGGGGTGAAGTCCCACACCACAGGGGGTGCCCACCGTCTTAGGCATTTGCCCATACTTTCCCACATACCCTGCCACGCATAGCTATCAAGCCTTGGGACAGATCTCTGGATTATATTCTTAACTTGCTTACTAACCTTAGACAGATCTGATACCACTTGCCAAAGCAATATCAACAGATGTATCTTAACTACACAAGGATGTTCAAGATACTGAAAAGTTGTTGTAAGGAGGGAGGAGACATTACATAAGATATTAGCTACGGTGCCATTCTGTATTTCCTCCATAAAAAACTCCTCAGAGGAGGAGGTATAATTGCTAATTGCCTCCATGAGGTGGTAGCTGTAGTACAGTAACGGCTTCCATGCAAAACCTAAATAACTGATAACAGTCAAGGCCAGTGTTTTAATAACAAGTCTCCTAGGCAAAATATCTCTAATCACTGCAGAGCACAGCAAACTGACGAAACCAACAGCAAGTTTTAACATGTACTTTACAATCAGCATGGTAAAGACTGGACAAGCTAATACTGCGAGCAGATTAATCAATGCTGTGACCAGCAACTGTTATTATCTCAAACCCTTCTTGCCCCACGTTGGGCGCCAAAAATAGACTGTCGTGGTTCAGCCTCAGCTGGCAACTGAACACCACGCAGCCGCTCGCTCACCCCCCCCCCCCCACCCCTGTGGGATGGGGAAGAGAATCGGACGAGCAAAAGAACTTGTGGGTTGAGATAAGCACAGTTTAATAACTACAATAGAATGATGATGATAAATGATTATGATAATAATGACAGTAATGTTAATATAATAACAGGGAAAAGGAAGGAAAGGGAAAAACAGGGAACAAAAACGCAGAAACACGAACGATACAACCGCTCACCACCCGCCGACCGACGCTGCCCGTCCCCGAGCCGCGATTGCTCCCCCCTCCCCCGGCCAGCCCCTCCCAGCTAGCATACTGGGCATGACGTTACATGATATGGAATATCCCTTTGGTCAGTTTGAATCCGCTCTCTCAGCTGTGCCCCCTCCCCTCCCAGCTCCTTGTGCTCCCAGCAGAGCATGGGAAGCTAGACGTGTCCTTGACTAGTATCAGCGCTGCCCAGCAACAGCCCAAACATCTGTGTGTTATCTCAACAGGTTTTTTCCATGCTAATTTCAAAGCACAGCACTATACCAGCTAGAGTAAAGAAAATTAACTCTATCGCAGCTGAAACCATGACACATGGGAAGCCATCACTGGGATGAGAAATCATCGTTGGGATGGGAATTCATGGCGGGGATGGGAAACCCTCATCGGGATGAGAGATCAGCACAGAGGACAGAAAATCATCAGCCGGATGGGAAATCATGGTGATGGGCAGTTGCTGAGGCATGACAAATCCAGCCCTGGCAAGGCTGGCTCAGGCAGGTGCTGGCGGAATCATCGCCATGGGGATGGAACCCCAGAACAGTGTTTGCCCCAAACAAACCCCACACTGACCCACCGCCATGGCAGGTACAGCTGCAGGCTCCTGCTCCTCGTGGTGCTCCTGCCCTCCAGGTAACCCCCCAAGGGGCTCTGCCCACCAATATCTCACCCCACCACCCCTCTTTGCTTCCCCCAACAGAGAGGTTCCCTCTCCGGCTGCCCACGGCATCGCAGGTGCCCAGCATGAGCTTCACCACCCCAGCCATGCCAGCACCGGTCAGTGCCCACGTGCTGCCCTCTGTCCCGGGGCTGGCAGTGTCTGGTGAGCCTGCCCAGCTCCACACCGTCACCCACCAGCTGTCCCAGCCCACCGTCTGGCAGGCGGTGCCAGGGCCCCTGGGGGCCCCGGGGCAGGTGGTGCAGCTCCCCAGCGGGGTGCCACCTCCCCCAGTGGCACAGCTCCCTCACGGGGTGCAGCTCCCCACTGGGGTGCAGCTCCTCAGTGGGGTGCAGATGCCCATGGGGGTACAGCTCCCCACTGGGGTGCAGCTCCCCATGGGGGTACAGCACCCGCAAGGCATGCAGCTCCCCACTGGGACGCAGCTCCCTCACAGCGTGCAGCTCCTCAGTGGGGTGCAGATGCCCATGGGGGTACAGCTCCCTGCTGGGGTACAGCTCCCCACTGGGGTACAGCTCCCCACTGGGGTGCCTCTCCCACACGGGACGCAGCTCCATGCTGGGTTGCAGCTCCCCCACGGGGTGCAGCTCCCCCACGGGGTGCAGCTCCCCAGTAGGGTGCAGCTCCTCCATGGGGTGCAGCTCCCCCACGGGGTGCAGCTCAACCATGGGGTGTCGCTCCCCACCATGGCTGCTCCCTGTCCCCCTGCCTACGGCTGGGGACAGCAGGTGGTGCCACAGGTGCTGGTGCCCCACCAGCCGAGGGGGATGGGGCCACGGACCCTGGACCAGCAAGAGCCCATGGACCCCACGGGCTCCTGCCTGCTACGCGCCCCTGACCACACTGGCGACCCACCACCATGCTGCCCCATGGCTCAGCCTTGGGTCCAGGAGCACCCTGTGCTCCACACCCTGCCTGGCAGCGCCCAGAAGCCATCGGAGGGCTTCAAGAAGGAAGTGGTGGCCATCGAGGACAGTGTCCCTGCTGCCAGCCCCCACCAGACCGGCCTGGCTCTGCCGACCTGCAGAACCAGGATGGAGCCTAAAGGTGAGCTCTGGGGGGTGGCAGAGCCCGCGGGCAGCTGCCCTGAGCCAAGGAAAGCTTGCATCACCCCGCGCTTGGGTTGGATCTCTTTGCTTTTTCAGCAGTGGAGACCACCCCGGCAGCCCCAGAGAAGCCCGTCGACCTGCCCGAGCAGGGGCCACAGGCCTTCGCTGAGGCCTGTCCTGAGCTGGCAGAGGACACCATGGCCAGCTTGGTGCTCTCCTGGCTCAACACCTTGGAGAGCGAGGACAGCCTCCCCGATGGGCCTGACAGCCCCAGCCTCGCCGCCTTCCTCCACGAGCTCCCCGACCTCTCCGAGTACGTGGCGGAGGGCGGCTGCCCCAAGGAGCCAGCAGCGGCGGTGGGGCTGGGGGACGGCGAGGTCTCTGTCGACGACGTCGACGACTTCACCAGCTTCCTCAGCCGGGTCCCTGACTTCTCCGAGTACGTGGCAAAGGGCGGCTGCCCCCATCAGCAAGTGGTGGCAGCAGGGCTGGGGGACAGCGAGGACACCATCCCTAATGGCCTTCCTTTCCCCAACAGCCTCATCAGCGCCGATTTCCTCGATGACCTCCACGACTTCTCCATGTACGAGGCAGATGGCGCCTGCCCCCAGGACCATGCGGTGGTGGCAGGGCTAGGGGACAGTGAGGACACCACCCTGACCACCAGTGTCCCCAGCGTGACTGGCGAGGCCCTTGATGAGCACCCTGACCTCTGTGGGTATGTGGCGGAGGGCGGCTGCCCCAAGGAGCCACTGGTGGCGGCGGGGCTGGTGGATGGCGGGGACACCATCCCCAATGTCCCCGACTTGACTACTTCCCTTAAGAAGCTCCCCCACCTCTTGGAGTACAGGGCAGAGGGCGGCTGCGAGGTGGACAAGTTGGCAGCAGTGATGCTGGTGGACAGCGAAAATATCCTCGCCGATGTCCCCGACAGCCTGGACACCACTGCCTCCTGCAGCGAAGACCCTGACCTGGAGTACGAGGTGGAGGGCGGCTGGTGCAAACGCCGCCTGCAATCGGGGATGCTGGGGGATGCCGACCCCTTCTGGGGGGTGCCGGCCTCCCCCTTGCAAGACACCAAGGGGAACCAGGGCGAGGTGTCAGCAGTCCTCCCCACCTGGTGGCGGCCGTTGGACACATCCGAAGAGAGCTCTCCGGAGACTGCATGGGAGACTTCTGAGGACAGTCCTGTGGACAGTCCCCAGAACGATCCCCTGCAGGCCCCTCCAAAGACGGCAGAGGAGACTTCTGAGGTCAGTCCTGTGGACAGTCCCCAGAACGATCCCCTGCAGGCTCCTCCAGAGACGGCAGAGGAGACTTCTGAGGTCAGTCCTGTGGACAGTCCCCAGAACGATCCCCTGCAGGCTCCTCCAGAGACGGCAGAGGAGACTTCTGAGGACAGTCCTGTGGACAGTCCCCAGAACGATCCCCTGCAGGCCCCTCCAGACAGTCCCCTGCTCAGCGTCCTGCAGTTCCCAATGCTGAGTCCCTTGCCCAGCTCCCCAGAAGCACCCCCAGTGTCACCAGCCCCACATGGCCCAACTGGCGGAGACGGCGCTGCGGAGGCAGCCTCGGATGGGTCCGACCCACCTGCTGCTGCCGCCGGGCGTTGTGTCCTGCCAAGAGGGGCCCCGATGGGGAGAAGCGGGCGGCAAGCAGGCCAAGGGAAAGCTGGACGGCGACAGGGCAGTGCAGGTGGCAGCGGGCTGCGGGTGGGAAGCAGCAAGCGCAGAGCATCCAATACCACCAACGTGCCTGCCAAGCGACGTAGGACCCGAGAGGAAGCCAGAAGGCAAAGGCTCTTCATGGGGCGGAGAAGAAAGGTTTAATGCAGCGGCCCACCCAGACACCACAGCACGGAGGCCTTGAACTGCTGCTCTGGGACTCCCGCCCCACGCCCCACCCCAGCCTTGTGACCCTCAACTGCTCCAGTCCCACAGACCCGTGCTGGAAGCTACGGCCCCCCGCTGCCCGGGGGCTGCGATACGTTCCAGGGAACACACAGCATTGCCAGGTGCCAGCACAGCCGGTGTCAGGGCCCAGCCGGGCCCCGCAGCTCCCGGCAGCACTGGGCCGCACGCCCCTGCAGCACCCCAGGGAGGCCCCAGGAGGCCCCGGCCCGGGAGGAAGCCACGGAGCAGTGGGCGCAGGGGCAAGGCGGGGCAGACGTGCTCACCCCTCCAGTGAGACACGGGAGTCCCCTCTGCCCGCCCTGATGGTGCCAGTCCTAGGCCCACTGGGTGCCACCTCTGATCCCACCGCCTTGACCCTGCGCCGCTGCCGGCATCCCCACCGCAGCCTGGAACCAGAGTCCCCAGGAGCAGCATCCCCACCCGGCGCTGAGGACGCTCCGCATCGTCCTGAGGGTGCCCTTGCTCAACTCCAGCCACAGTTTCCACCTGCTGGGGCACACAGTGAAGGTGGTGGGGCTGATGCCCCAACCACCCAACCCGGAACCCAATTCCTTGATGGCAGCCCCGAGACCCAGCGCAGCACTGGATGCCTCAAGCCCCCGCTGACAGCAAGAAGGACACGGCACCGGCGGCACCATCGAGCAGCAAGGCACGCACCAGGTCTGCCGACAAACCTCAGCAGCCGAGCGGGCTGTGCTTGTCGCCCACGGAGGCCAAACCCCACGGGAGGGGCTGCCGCAGCAGCTGCACATGCCGCCACAACCTCCCAACGACTCCCCGCTGTCCTTCGGGCCCTGGGGGGGCTCACGGCTGCGCCCACCCCGCTGGAGGAGCAGGAGCAGTCGGTGCCCATCACACCCGAGCAGCGGCCCCAGTGGGAGCGTGTGAAGACGCTGGCCCAGGAGGAGCAGGAGCGGGCGGCCCTGCAGGTGTCACCGGCCAGCTGCAGGTTTATGTGCAGAGGGAGGCCAGCATGGACATAGCCAACGACTACGGCTACCCATAACCCACCGGCCCAGAACCGTCCCCCCCTCTTCGGAGCTGCCTTTTCCTCTCTAGCATTTGACTGCCGACAGAGCAGTGCCGCGGTGACGGCCTCGGTCAACACCTTCCTTCCGGCTGCCCTGCGAGGTCCTTGCACCTCTCGTGGTCAAGACAGTGTGATCCTGCTCTACCTCATTTGGCTGCAAGAAGAGTAAAGGAAGAAGCAGCTCCCAGAAGCCTCAGCAAACAGTTTGGCAAGGTCTTCTAGCCTGCTTCCACAGTCACAAGACCCCGTGCTGTTAGTATAATGTCTCGTTGCCTTCTCTAGAAAGGCACTGAAGCAGAATGGCCTCCCTGTCACTGCTCGCTACCAGCAGCAACAGAGGCCTCAGAAAGGCCAGGATTTCGAGTCTTTCACCAGCAGGCCAGGAGTAGTGCGTACTACGGGATGTGGCCACTTGTAGCCACTTGCAGTCCAGACACTCAAGGTGGTTTTAGCTTCAGCTGCGGTGGTTGTAGGCACTGAAGCTTAAACCCAAAAGGAAAGAGAAAAAGAACAGCTCTCCAGGCACACGCTGTTCAGAAGTTAAAGCAGAAGAAAGGCCAGCGTGGCACACGCTCAAGGACAGGGCTGCCTATAGCCCTTTGGCAGGGAAGCTTCTCCCCAGCCAAGCGCATTTCTCCTCCTCTCCTACAGTTCTCCTCCCTCTCTGTCCCCGTACCTTCAGCTGCAAGGTCTGACTGTGATTCAGCACTGCCCGGAAAGTGAACTGTCCCAGGAGCCTTCCCTGCTCCTCAGGTTCCTACTTCAGGCCCAGGAGAAACACGGGGGTGGAGAAACCAGAGCGCCTCACACACTGTGGGAAGACTGAACTTCAGTCGGTGAAGCACGGGTTTATTTCAGCTACGCAGTCAAAGGAAGACGAGCGCAAGGAGCAGACAAGAAGCTGCACCTAGGTAGCACGCCACGCTTGCCTACTCAGCGAGTCTAGGCTGCCACCCAGAGAAGGAGCAGATGTTCCCAGGGGGAGGGGGGTAACCTGAGGGTCACAAATGCCCACGGGGATTGAAAGCCAGAAGGGCTAGGACAGTGCGCTGTGCCACCTCCTCTTCCCTGTGGCTCCCCAAGTTCCATCATGCCCCAGAACCTTCCTTTCAAACAGTATATTGGACAGAAGCGCAATACAGCTCCAAGGAGCTTGCTGCTTCTGCGAGCCAGGAGGAGGCCAGAGGCCGCTGGACTCTTTGACCCATACTCACCCCCGGCTTAGAAACGCTGTGCAACCCACAGCCCCCCACTCTGGAGAAACCACTCACATAGACAGCCACGTCCTTTGGAGCTCTGCCGATGCTGTCTCCAGGGAACGTTGTCCTGAAACGTGGTCCATGGTGACTGCTCTGGGAAGGATTGGCACAGACAGCTTGATGAAGGCTTGTCCCCGACTTCCCAGCAAGGGCCAGCACTTTCCCACATGGTTTTCAGGCTGGAAGGAGAAGAAGAAACTACGTTCACATGGAGAAGGGTGCCCTGGCTCTCATTCCTGCTATGAGCATCACAGGATTAAGAACTGATTTGGCCAAGCAGCTCGGCTCTGAACCGCAGACAGTGCCTTCGGTCGGACCCTGCGGGTACCAAACAGAGAAGCAGCCGTGAGAATTCACGGGTCACAAGAGCACGTCAGTGGAGAAGCACTTGCATGGCAGCGAGCTGGGTGCGCTGCCTGAAGAAGGTCTCTGGCCTCTCTCGGTGTGCAGCAACTCGCCAAGAACAAGCAAGGGATGGTGCGGCTGAAAGGCACCGGCCCAGGGCAGGTGGCAACTAGGGTCCCACCTGGACAAGCCTTTCCTGTAAGGAGAAGCCATTGCTCCCCCCATCCAGTCCCACCTCCTCCCACTGGCACCTGCCAACTCTTCAACTTGTGCAGGCGGCTCAGGGGCAGTGCCAGGACAGCCTGCAAACGCAGCGTGAGGCCCTCCAGCAGGGCAGGCTCTCAGCACCCGCTTGTGCTCACTAAGAGCCCCCGTGAGCTCACGCCCGAGACCTCTGCAGGCACCTTTCCCACTCTGCTTCCATGCCATGCTGACAGTTTGCACGATGACTGGGAAGACACAGCATGCAGGACCAAGCGACCCTGTTAGAAGCTTGCACAGAGGACCTGGGGCACTCCGGGGGAGAAAATACTCATTTAAATTAAAAGAGCTGGGTGTTGGCTTTGCAGCGCCTCTCTCTGCCTGCGGGCATTTGCTCAGTGGGAGGGAGGGTGGGGGGTTAACGCATCCCCTGCCCACCCCGCGGGTGGCTGAGCTGGGCTGGGGATGGCTTATGTCCACAAACGGGTATTTTTACATTTAAGATCATATGATTCTATTTTTATAAATAATAGATTTATTTTTTTACAAATAAATATTTTGAAATTATAATATTTGTATTATGTATACGTCTATGTATAATACCATATACATATACACACAGACATAGATATGTAGCTACGCATCCCACCACAAATCCACACAGGGAAAGGGGAGGGGGTGTCAGGAGGGACTGGGATGCGGGAGAGGGGTGACATGACCCCGGGGCCCAGGACTCACCGCAGTTCCTGCTCTCTGCACTGCCAGGCACATGGCACAGCTCAGGCACTTCTGTCTCTCTCTCTCTGTCTGTCTGTCCCTCCCTCCCTCCCTGTGCTGCAGCCCCGCTCACCCGACTGCCTTCCACCTCAGGGCACCCACGGGTGCCTCACAGCTCGCACCCCACGAGGCCGCCCCGAGGCACAGCTCAGGGGGGCCGGAGCGGGGCCCAGGCCCAGCTGGCTGCTGCCAGGACAGGCCCGGGGGCGGCCTGGGGCTGCGGGACAGGCCTCGGGGCAGGGGCTGGGGCCGGGGCAACATGGCCGCCCGGCAGCCCCTGCCCCAGGGCTCCAGCTCCCAGCATGCCCCGGGGCGCGCCTTCCCGCCGCCCGACCCTGCGCGGGCACCGCGCCCCCAGCCCGAGCCAGCCGCCCCCCCGCAGGCCCCACGGCCGCCCCCCCGGGGCTGCGGGACCCGCCGCCACAGAGACCGACAAGGCACCGGGAGCGCGCAGGGACAGAGACGTGGCACAGGGAGCGGGGCAGGGGGACAGCGGGGAGAGGGGCAGAGGGAAAAGGCAGCGGGGAGAGAGAAAGGGAGAGGCCGGGACGCAGAGCGGGACACAGGGCGAGGGGAGGGCGGGAAACGACCCCGAGAGACTGAGACAGAGGGGCTGTGGGTCAGGGCAAGGAGGCGCAGAAGGGCACAACAGCCGCGGCCTCCAGGGTGGAGACGCAGGAGGAGCAGAAGGGGCCGGGGAGCAGGACGGAGGCCCCGAGAGCAGCAGGGCCGGCCGAGCGGGGGATACAGGCGGGAGAGAGGGGACAGGCGGCAGCACAGAGGGGAAACAGGCGGCCAGGACACGGCGACAGAGAAAGGAGAAGGCCAGGGAGCGGGAGAGAGGTGTAGGGAAAGGAGACCATAGCAACAGGCTGTAGGACAGACAGGGAGGAGTTAGAAAACACAGGCACGGAGTCAGAAAGGGAAGGAAAGAAAAAAAAAGTGATGGGAGATGGGAAGAGAGTAAAAGTAGTAGTTCTGGGCAACTGCCCCATTTCCTGATCACTGCCCAGGAACTGCTTGCACCGTATCCGATCGTCGCTCATGGGCCCTTCCCTGAGCCCCTCTGACCGTACGCCGGCAGCGTGGCGTTATAACCGTGCCAGGCGCTCTCCAGCACTCCCTGACCACGACCACCAAAGACCTCTCTCTAACAAACCACCAAGTGCCTCCTCTTCATAAGCGAGCCACCAAACGCACACACAAGCACTGCTCTCTGCCAGGAGAGCCCTCGCTAGCAGTTTAAATTAGCAATCAAGACTGGCAAGCACGCTTGACAGCAACACTCAGTTCCAGGATGACAAGACATGTAGATAAAATCTAGCCACTGCTTCACACCAGGAAAGTGATAAATGCCGGTCTTTTGCGTTACGCTGACATGAATGTTAGTAACGGGAGATAAAGGAACTGACCGGCCTCCAGCTGCGTATCAGTGACAGCTGCTTCCAGCTGGTTCTTTGACTCAAGGCTTACCTGGCCCACGGAACTGCTGGACCCTGCGGAGATGAGCATGCCGTTCTCGTCCTTTAGGAAGCTCCTCTGAGACCAATAGGCTGGATCAGAAGCAAAGGCTTTGCTGTGCCCTGGATTCCTAGGGTCACTCACGCCTGTGCTGTCGCTGTTCACAGAAGTCACACACCTGCTTCCCGCATCCTTCTCTCCCTGCCTATTAACATTACAACTGCAGCGTCAAACTACCAGCAATCAGGCTTTCACTAATAACTCATGGTCTAGTCTGGGTTTAAACCAAGTTCAACAGCAAGGCACAGCTTCATCTCCTAAGCACACTAGAGAAGATGCTGAGGTGGGAAGGCTTGTAGCTGTGGCTCATCTAGCCTAACCCACAGCCCAGGAGTTAATGACGTATGCCGCACTTTAGCTTTCGTCGTGCAGAACAATCCCTAGAGTCACACTGATGCAGCCTGCTTGATTTCTGGGTGCAACAAGCCCTCAAATACCAGATGTGTGGTTTCCTAAGCACAACTCTGCTGGATCGGTCAGCTCCAAAACTTAAAAAGCTCAACTCACCCCAAAAATGTTAACTTGCGCCCCTCTCCTGGTTTGGAATATCCACACAGCGAAGCACCACGGAAGCCTTGTTCACCAGACGGTTGCCGGACAAACCCCGTTGTGACACAGAGCAGCAAGTCAACAGGAGCACAGGCTGCACAAAGTCAGTGCTTGGCAGCAACCTCATCCAGAGCAGGAACTCCACTGGCAGAAAACCTCTTGAGCTTCCGCTGGACTTAGGAAGGGACTTCCTCAAGCCTCTTTCCTCCACGGCTACCCCAGCAAGCAGCAGTGGGGCAGCAGTGGGGCAGCGCTGCCCGGCTCCCCTCCTGCACCACTGACAAGCGACACAGCAGGCACGGTGCAAAAATCAGCCTCCACCAATGGCCCCGAGCGATCCGCATCAGAGATTCAGAAGAAGGAACGGCGCAACGAAACCACCAACAGAAACACACTGGTTACTACCAGGGCGGAGCAGCCGGCATGGTGTGTGCTATCCTAAAGCACTCTGAGCATGAGGGACACAGTTTCCCCTCAAACACAGCAAGTGAAATCCACCTGAGGGTGGCACCCCAGCGCCTCTCAAGGGAGGCCAGCCGTGCGGCCGTGTAGCCGAAACAACCAGCCAGAGAGCGCAGCGTGACCACAGCAGTGCCCAGCGCCTTACGAGACGCACTGCTGGCGCTGCTGCAGGGACAGGGCTTGTGTCCACCGGAACAGAGGCTGCTGTCAGCCCAGCGGCAGCCGCCAAACCCAAAAGAACCCTTACACCTGGTAGCATTGCCCCAGTCCGGGAACAAACCCTAAATCCAGAGGCGCCCCACACCTGGCTGCACCCACCAGACCTAGCAGCATGCACCTGACACAGCAACGCCCCCAAATCCTCAAGTTTCCCCCAAAATTGGCAGCAACCAGCAGACCCAGGCACACCCCCCAAAACCTGTCGGCGACCTCCAAACCCACAAACACCCCCAGACCCAGGGGCACACCTTAAACCTGCCAAGAGTCCCCCAAGCCCACAAGGAACCGCCAAATGCAGAAACAGCCCCAAACCGGGCACCTTTCCCCACACCAGGCAGCACCCCCGAAACCTTGCGGCACTGCCGGCCCCAGCGGGGTGCAGCCGCCCCAAGCCTGGTGGGGGGAGGCCAGGCCGTGGCAGGGCGGCGGGTGAACAGAGTAGGCCTCCGTGCCATGGAAGCAGGTTCAGCAATGGCTGAAACACCGCTTTGGTTACAAATCCAAAACTCGGCACCGTATGGGCTGCGAGGAAGAAAATTAACTCCATCCCAGCCCGAACCAGAACAGACGCTGTCTCCGTTACGGCTTGATAGCAGCTTTCTGCCGCTCTGTCGTTTATTGACACCGTGGGCATCCACACCCCTGCTTGCCCCGATAGGAAGTTTGGCCCCAAACTGCTGAATCCCTGGTTTTGCTGCTGTTACAACGCGCACAATTGTGCTACTGACCTCTATTTATTGCTGTGCCATTCTGCTGAAATTTACGCTTGACCCCTGAAGCTGTTGCTCAGGAGTGTGTTACAGAATCATAGAAACACAGAATGTTCTGAGTTGGAAGGGACCCACAAGGATCATCAAGTCCGGGATCATCCTGTCCCTGCACAGGACAACCCCAAATTCACACCACGTCTCTGAGGGGGTTGGCCAAGTGCTTCTTGAACATCGCCAGGCTTGGCGCCATGACTGCCTCCTGGGGAGCCTGTTCCAGGGCTCCACCACCCTCTGGGTGAAGAACCTTTCCCTAATAGCCAACGTAAACCTCCCCTGGCACATCTCCCTGCCATTCCCTCAGGCCTATCGTGGGTCACCAGAGAGAAGGGATCAGTGCCTGCCCCTCTTCCTGCCCTTGTGAGGAAGCTGCAGACCGCGATGAGGTCTCCCCTTAGTCTCCTCTTCTCCAGGCTGAACAAACCAAGGGACTTTAGCTGCTCCTTGTACAGCTTCTCCTCTAAACCCTTCACCAACTCCATGGCCCTCCTCCGGACACTCTCTAGTAACTTTATATCCTTGATGTACTGCGGCAACCAAAACTGCACCCAGCGCTCTAGGTGAGGCCGCACCAGCGCACAGCAGAGCGGGATAATCCCCTCTCTCCATGGCTGCAATGCAGGGCTTGATGCACCCCAAGACATGGCTGGCCCTCCTGGCTGCCAGGGCACGCTCTTGCCTCATATTCAACTTGCCGGCGACCAGAACCCCCAGGTCCCTCCCTGCAGAGCTGCTCTCCGGCCTCTCATTCCCCAAGTCATTTACAAAGAGATTAAAGAGTACCAGCCCCAAGATGGATCCCTGTGGAACCCCGCTAGTGACTGGCCACCAGCCCCATGTAACCCCACTGACGAGAACCCTTTGAGCCCGACCCCCCAGCCAATTGCTCACCCACCGCATTACGCGTTTATCCAGCTGTGTGCTGGACATTTTGCCCAGGAGGAGACTGTGAGGGACAGTATCAAAAGCTTTACTGAAATCCAGAAAGATCACATCAGCTGGCTTCTCTTGGCCAACTAGGTGTGTGACCTTGTCATCCAAGGAAATCGTGTTTGTTGTCACTCCCCTATAGGCCCGCGCATTCACCGTCGCTCCCCAAATCCATATCCTGGCGGGACTGCCCCAGGCCCTTGCAGGCGGGCTGGAGAAATGGGCTTGGGGGGCGAGGGGGTGGTTGCCGTTTCTCCGGGCGGGCCGGGCGGCCGTCCGGGCTGGTGGAGGCTGGTTCCCCGCCGGTGCTCCGTGGCTGGTGGGCCGCTTTTCCAGGCACACGTGACGGCTGCTGGTGTTGGGTCCAGCTCTTGGAGGTGCTGGGGTGGGCAGTCCAGGTGTCCGGGTGCGAGGGGCAGCTGCTGGTGTCGGGCCGGGCTCTCGAAGCTGCGGCGAGGCGCCTGCAGAGAGAGGAGGCTGCTGAGGCCCCGCCACGGCTGCGGTGCTGGGTGGGTGGCGGGGCAGAGCTGCGCGCCCCATGGCATGTGGGCACCCGGCTGCACGTGGGAGCTGTGGGCACAGAGAGCTCTGTGCAGAAAACGGGGCACCCCGCGCCCCTCGGCTGGGGCTCTGCTCCCATGAGCTGAGAGCTGGGAAGGTTGCTCACCACAGCCTGGCTTGCTGGGATACCCTGGCCAAGGTGAACATCTGGAGATTACAGCATCACCTCACAGGGTGATTTCTGCTGCTGGGTTCCCTGGCAGGGAGATGTCGCTACTGCAATTCTCACTTTCTGCGGCAACGTCATCCCTCTTTGTTTTCCTGCCTGACTTTGCTCTGCCTACGTCTGTTGCTGGGTCTGCTCTTGTCCAGGCAGGGTCACTTTTAACTAATACTTGCACCAGTAAGGACACGTTTCAGAAAAGAGGGCCCATGGGTTGAGAGGACAGTTAAAACATCTCACAGCAGAAACCTCAGTCCTGTTTGGCCAGTAACTAACTCGGCACGCCAGAATACCCTACCTCAAAATGCTTCGTGGCTAACAGCAGCCATCTAACGCAGCAGTTTGGCTGCACCTGCCCCCCGCCACCAACTCACCGCCTTCTCTTCCTCCACAGGCGGATCACACAACAGAAAACCATCCCAAGCAATATGGAGCCCACGACCGCCACGGCGCCTTCTATGCAGTACTTCTGGAAAGCTTTTGGATCCATAGCATTTCTGTTTCTCGTGCCATCCACGCCTGGAGGAAGGATTCTGTGTGTTAGTGTGTCCTGCACACTACTGCTCATCTCGCAGGAGGCCTGACATTGCCAGGAGATGCTCATTCTCGCTTTGGTAGCATCTCTGAGCCACGGAACATCCTGGGGCTGCGACATTTCCTTGGCTTCAGGAGAAGCAAAGGAAGCTCCCAAGGTCGTTGCAAATCAACACACTCTGGAGCCTCTCTTTCTCCTCGCAGCTTTGCTTACGCTCTGGCATGGCCATAACCCAGTTTTCCCAGTGTCACGGGTTTGCTCCCCCTTCTTGGTGATCCTTCACGTCTGCACACACTTTCCTTTGTGCTCACCCACCTCCGCTTTGCAAGGCTTGCTAGAGCTGCTGCCTGGGGGCTCGCTCTGACCCTTTGGGAACACTCACGAGGCCATCAGCAGAGGGTTAGGAGCGAGTGTGTCTCTGGCACGCTGACGGCAATAACCTTCACACCCCAGAGATGGGAGTCACCCTCTCAGAGCTGCTCCTGCCTTCTTTAGAACACTTGCTCTCTACTAAGAGTTTGGCTGCTGACATGGTGTGCAGTAGCGAGAACTCGGGGAAGAGCCTGCAGACACGCAGAGATTTTGACCTGTGGCCCTGGATGACCAAAGGACAGCAATTACCTGGCACCTCCACTGACTGAATTGCCCCTCTTCTGTCATCAGAGACTGGCACCGTGTGACTGCCTCCTTCCTGAAGCGCCTCATTCTCCGCAGTCTCACGGTCCATCTCTTTAGAAAGAAAGCGGGTCAGTTTAATTAGGCATAATTAGATGTAAACAGACAGCAAATCCCAACCTGCTGAAAGGCTAGGGGATTGCATGCGATCTTGTTCACATTCCACTGAGTGCATTTCGGGCAAAGGGCAGGACGATGGTACATGACTCCCTTCAGAGAGGGCAGGAAGATGCCGTAGCAGGTTCAGCCGTGGAAAGAGCCCTTCTGAGAAGCACGTCCCACCGTGCCAACTCCATCGCACGGTAAGGCTATCAGGCACACGTGGTGGGCTGAACCGCAAGCTCTTGCAACCATGTTCTGGGCACTTTCACGGGTGGCGGTGAAGAGCCCACAGTCCCCCAAGACACGAGGAAAACCACAGCCAAGGTATCTAAAACACAACTGGAAACAGACAGCCAAACCATGCGAGACTGAATTCACAGCCCCTCATTTTAGCTGCCTTCAAGGTGGGCGTCCCGCCTCAAGCTGCCCGCCCAGCTCCCACCTGTCCCTGACTCCAGGGGGTCACTCAGAGTCCTCGGCCATCAAGGAGAACAGCGGGGCTGGACCGGCTGTGAAGCTGGGGCTGCTCCCATCCTGGCCAGGGGCTGCCTGCAGCGCAGGCAAAGCCTGCCGGTCTCAGCCACCCCAAGCTGCCTGCGCACCCTCTCTGCCGGCCAAGGGCACTCTCCCCTCCGGTGACTGGCAGGGTGCCGGCCCTCTCGCGGCTTGTCAGGAATCAGCTCCTCGGCAAGTCCCTCACGCATTCAAGGCGTGAGCGCTGCCCATCCCTGACAGCTGGATACCAACCTCTGCCCAGTCCAGCTCTGACCGCTAGGGGTATAACTGGGGCAGCAGCTCTCCCTGGGGCTCAGCTTGAACCACAGCTGGCAGCAGAGGCTCTGGGCCACTCTGTGGCTCACCAGCGCCTGCAAGGCGTGAAACTGAGAGTCACCGCAGTGAGGCTCTGATCAATCCCTTCCTGCTGCGTAGCTACGGCCGGGCCAGACAGGCATCAAACCCTCAGCTTCCCAAGTCTTCTGCTTAAGAGTGATATATACCCACCAAGCGCTGCCTTGTCCAGGTCCTTCAGGATTTCCTTCAGGACTTCTGATGACCGCTGGGAAGACTTGCCTCTTTCAGCTTCATACTTTGCTCTTTGGGGACCTTAACAGAAAGTAGCATGTTAAACTTCTCTCTGATAAAATACTGAAACAGAGTGCTTAGTCTGTGCAGCCAGTCAAGACTGACTACTCACCCCTGCGATGCCAGGGGAGCTCCAGCGCGGGATCCAGCCCAGAAGCTGGAAACGCCCTCCCTGTACCCACACCTGCAACCAAACCCCCACAAGAAGTTCCCATCACACATTGGGATATTCACTGTCAGAACTGAAGAGGAGAACGTATGAGGGGATCGTGTAACCACGTGGCACACACGGCCTATATTGTCACGCCTGCAAGAGATGTCTCGCTCACATCTGGGCTCTGAGCTGGCAGCTCTCCAAGGAAGTCAAAAGCCATGACGTACCCATGCGATATCCCAGCGTGTCAGCCCGGGAACCCAGACGGGAAGCTGGATATCCATCGCCTCCAGCCATGTCTGTAAACACAGGACAGAGAAGCTCCCATGAACTATTTTAAGGCACTCCTTCAGTTCTGAACAGCAGTGAATGCAGTTCAAACGCAGGCTTGCTCCATGGCACTCGTCCCTCCCTTCCCCTCAAGAGCATCGTGCCCCGGGCTGTGGGCTGGGGCTCTGTGTCCCATGGGGACCTGGGTTCACCCAAGGAGAGCACTGCAGGGCTAGAGCAGGAATGCTCCCATCTTCCCAAGCGGGCATCTCCCAAGGACAGAGGTGCCTGAAGCTGAAAGCCAGGACCCAGCCAGGAGCGGCAGAGCCACGGCTCCCGGCACGACTGTCACCAGCCTGGAGCAGAAGCGCTCCCACGGGCTATTGCCTGGCCTCTGCAGAGCCACTCCGGCCCCAGCGTGCAGGCTGGGGGAAGGCTGCCCTGGGGCAGGGCGGCACAGGGCCAGCTCCAGCAGCAGCTTCTCACCCCGTGGCACTGCTCCTGACCCCACCGTTCACCTGGAAAATGCCCCTGCAGTGGCCACGCACCCCTGCGCCTCCCCGGGGAGCGTCTGCCTCCAGCTGCCCGTGGACCTGCCCACGACTCACCTGCCCGAGCCTGGCCCTGCTGCTCTCCCAGCCCTGCCCCACCACCACCCCAGCCCCGCTGTCACCCCGAGCAGCCGTGGGCGCTGTGCCACGCTGCCAGGGTTGGGGCTGGACCTTGCCTGCCCACCTACCTAATCCCCACGCTCGCCACGGAGCAGCCCCGACCTGCCAGGCTTGCAGGGCCATCAGGAGCAGGATAAATAGGTGGGTGGGGGCCGCGGCCCCCCGCGCCTGCACCATGCTGCTGCCGCTGCTGCCACAGCTGGCACTGCTGGAGCGGTGCCTGCGGCACAGCACTGCACAACACGGCGTGGCACAGCGGGGTCTGTGACCTCACAACACATCCACGCCCCCACGGACACGCCCTGGGCACCCGCGGTGTCATCTGACATGCTCCGACAAGATCTTTCTGAGTCAGACTCCACGTGGGCCTTAATGGGATCCGCTGCCTTCAGCCAGCACAAATTCAGCTGTTTTCCAAAGGTGTTCCTCCCCTTCGTTGACAGGCCGCACAGCTTAACCTCTTTCTCTTTACATGCCCATACTGTTAACCTTGACCTTGGTTTTACTTCTTCCTAATTTATTGGCCAACCCAGCCTTTTGAAAATTCAATTTTCCAAGAAAGCAACAAAGTCAGTACTTTGGGATTTTAAAAAAGCAAGCAGCACATTTTGTGCTGTGTCTATAGTATGTAAATATTGTGTGAATATATTTCAAAAACACCTGTCTCTGTCTTTGAGATGAGAAGGATGCTTAGGGAGAGTTCTTTATCCTTTTGGCTTTCTGGGTTAAGAAACTGATTCACTAATTAAGCATCAATTAGTTTTGATTTAAGTAAAACACAGCCTGTCTTCTCGAGGGCTGCTTCGGGAACGTACTGGTCCAGGAGACTGAAAGATTAGCATGGAGGGTGATCCACTGATGGCCGATATGTGTCACAGTGCAGTACTTAAATCATCGTTTTTTCCATAGCTCACCCTTTCTGTTCTCTCAAAACGTGAGGCACCTGAGCAGCACCAACCTGACACAGCTGATGCTGTGACCCCGTGCCTCAGGTCACCTCCAGGCAGTAACAACTTCACAGCAAGACCCACTTTCAAGGAAAAGGCTCACCTCTGCAGAACCGCCCGCGCAGCACAGACCCTCGGGTGGTCTCATCTTCCCCAAGAGCCTGAATGGTCACCTCGGGAAACTGCAGCAGGCTGCTCGTTACCTGAGCCGTGAGGTCTCGCATTCTTCACTCTAAATAAAGAAAAACATGCAAAAAGAGACCCCTGACAGCCAGAGACATTTCTGAGACTGACAGAAGTTTCATCAGGTTGCCGTGAATAACCTCCCGTCCACCTCCAGCAGCTCTTTTCCTTAATAAAACGGCGCTCAGGGCAGCTTTGGATCTCACAGCAGAGCAAAGGGAGAATCCTTTGCCTTTCTGATGCCTACGAGGTCACCAACAAAAAGGGACGCCGGGGTATCGACAGGATAAATCACAGGGGAAAAAAGCCCAATACACTGAGGTCAAGACTACTCACACAGGTTAGTACGATGCGATCTGAGACAAATCACAAGGGCATTCAAGGGCAGCGCTGACAAGGAAATACAAGTTATACAGATGGGCCTGCTGTGGGGAAAGGTTATGCTCTGAAGGCCGGGCAGTGGAATCGGCTGCACTGCCAGTCCCAGGCACGGGAACTCTTTGAGAACATGTTCCAGTACCTTCTGCCAGCAGGAAAAGCACGAGCGCGTGACACACGGGACGCGGCCGTCAGGGTCCCGCACTAGGCACAGGGCAACGTTTTGATGGAAGTGCTTCATGATCACTCATAGAATATGTTCTACTAGTAGCAAGGTGGTTGTAAGAAAAAGAGTGAGCAAGTCTCTTGCAGCAGGGCAGCTAAGAGCAGTCAGGAAACCTCCTCACCTGCCGTGAGCCGCCCCGAGTCACCCTGCCTTTGCCGCTGCCTCCTGCGACAGGCCAAGAGCACAGAACTTTGTGTGGCCAAACTGCAAGTCACGCTTTAAGGACTTAAACTAACTGGGGAGACCGGAGTTTAACAGCAAACCACTCACCTCCCCAAACTCCCCACCAAACCAGAAATAATTCTTCTCTGGTGGAAAGCTCAAGCCTTGACACAGTACCACTCGGTCATTTCTTTCCCACTCATAGCAAAACACCTGCATTCAGTCCAAAACCAAAACCAAAAGTTTTCTTCTAAAAAGCCACTGTGTAACAGATATGGTCTGTATCAGAATTCTACAGTCAGTCAGGCTTATTGCGCCGATGCTCCACAAGCTCCCCATGATGCACAGATCTACAGCAAAAGGTGAGAAGACACAATTTAAGCTCTCTATCCCAGCAGCCCCGATCCCGCATCTGATGCAGACCACAGATTTCATCCCTTTAAATGAGAAACAAAGCCAAGACACATCAGCATTTGAAACTGGAGCCACTTTACCCAGCTGCCTCCTATGGTTATTCTCCAACACGACTATTCCTGCATGCAGGAGCTGCAGTCCCTCTCCAACGCGGCCAAGCTAGCAAAAGCTCCTCAGGTCACTCCTGAAAGTGTGCTCTGTTGCACACTGCTTGGCGTACCTGGACAGGCGGGCGCAGGCGCCGAGTGTCTCAGGGCAGAGCGCACACGCAGCCGTCCCGACAGAGGCAGAGCCCAGGGAAGACAACGTTCCCAGCGCTCCCACAGCGCTGACCCCTCGCAGCACCAGTTCCAGAGTCACGGAGTCACAAGGGAGAGAAAGGCCTTCCGGAATCCCTGGGGGCAGCTGGTCCAGCCCCTGCGCAGGCAGGGTCCCCCAGAGCAGGCTGCCCAGGGCCAGGGCCCAGCGGCTGCTGAACCCCCAGTGCTCAAACACACCCCTTGCAAACAGCCGCCCGACGAGGGGAGCTGCGGAAACGTTGGCAGCCCACGCGACAGGCCCAGGGGTTTGGGGACTCGCTCCCACCAACTGAAGTATCCTCTCCTCCACACCAGTAAAACACCACCCGACCAGCAGGGGCTTGTCACCATTCTTCCTCCAAAACTCTCTCTCTCCAAAACTCTTGCTGAAACAAGCTTTCATTTATTATTTTTGGTTTGATTCCCTCACTCACACAAATTTTCTGACACAAGAGAAAGCCCTTTACGGAGTGGATGGGATTTACAATCACAAACACCTCTGCGTTCGGTTTTCAGAGAGAGCCCCTTACTTTTTCAGGGAACTCAGCTTTTGGAGGCAAGGACCTAATGTTCAGGGATGCCTGAAAAACGCCAACAGCACAAAAGCAAAGGAGAGAATTTAAAAGCTTAGATCCACAACGGGTTCCTTGTTCTGAAAAATCAGGCTTTGAATCTGTGCCATCAGGAGGCTTTCCATCTGCCCACAGCCATGTGGATCCTTCTACCCATGCAGCAGCCTGAGATCACGGGGATGATCTCAGTGGCAGTGGTTAGCTACCTGGGGACAACAGATGCTTCTGACACTCCCTGGGTACTGACCCAGCCTCGCACAGCCTGGAGCTGGTCTGTCCCGCTGGCCTCATCACGGACAGTATGGCCAAGCAAACGACAGCACGTGCTTTGCTGACACCGCGCGTCTTTGCAATGTAGGAATCCCAATAAGCCCCTCTGATGAAGCACATATTTGAGACGGACACAGCTTACAGAGAAGCCGCCGCCAAAACAAACTAGCAATTTCTGATAACCAGGATGGAGGGAAGACATTCATCGCCTACAACAGGGAAATACTTTTCAGCAACCTCCAGCTTTTACATGCAATTTTGCCACTGATTTGTCACATAGAGCAGAAAAAGTCACTCGCTCAACCTCCCTGAGCCACAGCTCACCCACTCACAAAAGACTTCAAAGGCCCACGTAGCACTGCCTCTAGTTGAGTGTTAGGGGGCGGTTGGGGTTTAATCTGACCAGCACCGTCTCTCAGGCTCTCTCAGTCTCACCATCACGCTTTAACATCGGCCGTGGACACGCAAGCAAGCTTCGGCTGGTTGGTTCTGTCGGTCTAATCACTGCCAGGAGTCACCAGGGAGGCAGAGGCCTGCCCAGTACGGATGAACCCCGCAAAGCACCAGCTGTACTGAGCGCGTGGGGGGGCAAAATTTAAAAAACAAAAGGAAAATACCAGTCCCGAGCGCGCTGTATTTCTGCACGCACCTGTACCTCTGGCTGTAAAGTTTCCCAGGACCTGGTCGGAATGCCTCGCCTTGCAGCTGTGCAGCCCCGAGCCATCGCATGACACACTGATGATCTTCAACAGCTTCTGCCCAGTACGAGCTCTGCTGGGAGGTGCAATCCCGATACCGTCTTTAAACCAGAAAACAGGCACAGAAGAGCCGTGGCTGTCACAGGAAAGTTCAATGGTGTCTGCGCTCCCAAACACCAGCTCTCCCAGAAAGGCGCTCTCGTTCCTCAAGTATTCTGCAACGGGAGAAAGAAATGGAAATGAGTAAATCAGAGCAGGCGTCAGAGGACGAAAGGGCATTTCAAAAATCAACAGATCTTCTATTTGCCCTGCTGACGCTTCCAGGTGCCCAGAGCTCCCCCTTGCCCGGGGGAAGCCTTGCCTGCAGCCAGGCAGGCCGTACTGCGGCCAGGCAGCCGGGCACACTACAGTCAGGGCTCTGGCTGACCTGCAAGGGTGGCTTCGAACCTGCAGCGACCAAAACACGGCCCCCCCGCCAGGTGCGTCACAACAACCAGCACAGACCTCTGGGGGGGGTCACCCCAACACCCAGGGGTGCACGGGGGGCTGATCTGGCAGCGAGGAGCGTGTGCTGAAAAGGGCACGGTTCAGCCTCTGGATCTCCGTTTCTTGATTTCTGTGAGTCTGTCCACAACCCCCGTGGGACCCAGCACGGAGGGGATACAAGGAGCAGGAATGGGGATAAACCCGATGGCTCAGGTGGCTCTGGGTGGCCCAAAGGCAGCCTCCATGGGCTGAAGGAGACAAGGGGGAAGGCCGGACAGCAGGCGCAGGTTGGAACAGCTAAAATAAATGAACCCACCGCTAGCTCCCTGCTGGAGTTACTCTCCGGGCAGCAGCACCAAAGACTGAGCACGAAAGCTGAAATCCCTCTTTCTTCACTCTACCTACCAGCTGCGGCAGTTTGTTCCACCAGTGACGACAGGGAACCCTGCCACGGGCTGGAGGATTTTGTTTCACCATAGGCTAATGACGCAAAGAAAGGTTCAGGCTCACGAGTCTCCCCAGGGAGGAACGTGGGGCGTGTTGGAGGTGTCGTTCTTGGGCCTGATGGTCTTCAGGCTCATTTGAGTGACAGAAGCTCACTTCTGACACTCAATGGTTTATTCATCCTGTACCCCAGTTTAATAGAGAAGAATTAGCCCTCGACACCTGCCCTCAGCCCAGCCGGCTCAGCGGCCATAAGCCTGCTTATGCCCCTAAGGCAGAACCATTTCTGGGCTGGTGCAAGATGGATCACGGAGGATCCCATTCCAGCACAAAGGCACTGGGGTGCCGTGACTGCATCATTATCAAGCAAAAAGTCATTCAAACCAGAGCGGTCGGAACCTAGTCCTGTGATCCAAACCTAGGAGGCCCGAGCTGATCCCTGACGGGAATCAGACACGGAGAGGTGACCCTCACTTTGCAGCTGAAGCAGAGCCATAGATTACAATTTGACTATGAAACCAACGCAGTTACAGCAGCTCTGGATTCCTCAGCATGTGGCATTGGCTTCAAGCTGCTCTTCGGCCATTGAGCGAAGGAGCTGGAGCAGGTTAGGACAGAAGAATGGATTGCTTCTCTCTTCGCCTCATGCAAATTTTTATTCTGGTGCAAATGTAAGCATTAAAAATACAAAAATGTTTCCATCAGTAGCCTTGCAGGGTAGCCATAAAGAATCCTGGGGGCCTGAAAACGTCGTATTTCATGGGAGGTATCGCCTTGCAGAAGGAGTCACATTTTAACTACTAACTTTACTAAAGTCTTTACTCAGCTCAATCTCACAGGGTTTTCTGCTTTTGGTATTACAGAAACCTCCTGGTCCTTCAAGCCAAGGGGCAGATGCTTTAGGGGTAAGCACACCACAAATACCACGTTCACCACAGGACTAAGCGCCCTTCTTCACACATCCAGGGATCTAAATCATACCCACGGCACTTGGCAGCCTGAGCTGGGAGCAGGTTGGAAAGGGGCACCTGGACACTCAGCTCGGCTGCAGAGAAAGAGCACCTTTTTTTCTTTTTTTTTTTTTTTAACAAGCTCACCAGGTAAACAGCCCAAAGAGGGGCAAGCAGTAAACTGATAAGCTCTGTAGGAGGGTAAGGAAAAGAAGTCAGCGCATAACAAAGAATCTGATGGCATTTCGGCATCGTAGGTGCCTTCAGACCGGCTTTAACCCAGCGTTTGTGCGGGGGGTGCTGTCGGATTTACAGTTCAGTTTCCTGAGCACATAGTTGGATACCAAATGTCACTCCTACGTGGAGAGGGGACGAAGGGAGAGAGGGGCCTGGGCCATGCCAACACCCCCAGGGCCTGCGAGGCCCCCCCAGTCTCTTCCCAGGACAGCTGCTCTCGGTGGCTGAGCCCCCGGCGGGGTCTGGGCAGACGGAGGTGCTGTGGGAGCGTGACAGTGACAGGCCTGGACACTGAGAGCGCCGCTCACCGTGCTGTATTTCAGCCGCTTGCTTGGAAAAGGGCAGCCGCTCACCCTCCCTGAGCTGCCGGCAGGGCTTTGGTTCTCATCCCTGACAGCTCTGGATATTAAGGGCGTCAGCAAATAGAAAGCTCCGGGAAGGGAACGGTTATAAAGGGGAAAAGGAGAACACACACATTGGCAGTGAGAGCATCCCTGCGTGAAGGGCAGCGCACGCTCCGCGCTTGAGGGGGAAGGAGAACTTTGGGGCTAAGATGTGGCTTATGGCACAGCAGTCCTCAAAGAAATGCAGCTGTGTTGCGCAGGCTTGACTACTCTACGTACACAGATATTTGTATAGTAAGAAAGCGGCTGAGACACAGCCCAGGGATGTAGCTTCTGCTGCACAGCACTACAGCCGGGGCTCTCTTACGGTGGCCACCGCGGTGACAACGTGGCATCAGCAAGTCTGCGCTTAATCGGCTCTGTGCTCCCCAGCCCCACGGCAGTGTGCCGCACCAGAGGTTAATAATGGGGAAACCTCAAAACCTCCCGCCCAAGGGAAAGCTGCAAACCTTGAAGTCCTTCAGGCAGGAGCGTCTCAATAGCCCTTTGATGTCCTGCTGCAAAGGGCTTCCCAGTGTTAGAAGCTTTTAGTTTTCCTCCACATGAAAAGCAGTTCAAAACCGTAAAGGGCTGAGCTGACTTGATCCCAGATGCAGACCTTCACACCTCCCAGCAACCTTAAAACTCCCCGGGGCCAGATCTCCCCCTGCCCGAATTACCTCTTACCTACTTGGCCCTTAACCTTGGCCGTCCTGGCCGCTTTTCTCAGCCCGCTACACGAAACCACATGTTGTCATCCTTTTCTGACAGCAGCACGTTGTCTGTTGTTTCGGTCACAGTAATGATTGCCGAGGGACTAAAACACAGAGCGACAGATACGCTGATTCGTACCCTCCATGTCCCCAGAATATAACAACATCCCTGGTTGATTAAGTTCATCACTTTGGTTACAGCATGACTATTAGCGCTACTTGATGGCGTGACTTGGTTTCCTATCCCTTTGCTCCTTAAGCTCAGGGGTTAAGCTAGCCTGAGAGTGCTGTAGGAAAGCATCAGCCTTTAGGCAACGTTGAGAGCAGCTTTTCAGAATGAAGCTACAGTATTTAGCGGCAAAGAACAAGTCCATAAAATTACTGAAAGATTTCTGAGCCGTTAGGTGACTGCCAGCCTTTTTTAAGCTAGCTCCAAATGTCACGCTCATTGAGCTGATCTTACACTTTGTGAGTTAACTGATGGATGTACCAGGTCAGCTGTTCGTTATCGCTAACGAAAACACATTTTGTCAAATACTTGATCAGCAGGGGGCGAATTTGATCTGGTGCTTGTATAAAAGACTCACCCCCCGTGCATGGCATAACCTGAAGACAGCATGTTGATCCAAGTCTTGTGGCACATACCAAAGTATGTAGGTTTTTAAATAATCAGGAAATCTGGAAATACAAGTGCAAATTATGAGAAGCAGATGGGTTTGTTTCCTTCTGAGGAATAATGGCACAGGCGTTGTCCTCTGGAATAAAGAGAACTACTTCACGGGATAAGAAATGTGTTTGTGCAGATGTGAACAAAAATCAATCAACAACCCACTGCTGGGGGTGTGTGTGTGTATTTCCCCCCAACAGAGACATGGAAGACTGGCAATTTAGTACAGTGTGACAATGAAGTATTGTCATGGTTTCAGCTGGGATAGAGTTAATTTTCTTCACTCTAGCTGGTGTAGTGCTGTGCTTTGAAATTAGCATGGAAAAAAAAACCTGTTGAGATAACACACAGATGTTTGGGCTGTTGCTGGGCAGCGCTTATACTAGTCAAGGACATGTCCAGCTTCCCATGCTCTGCTGGGTGCACAAGGAGCCGGGAGGGGAGGGGGCACAGCTGAGAGAGCGGATTCAAACTGACCAAAGGGATATTCCATATCATGTCACGTCATGCCCAGTATGCTAGCTGGGAGGGGCTGGCCGGGGGAGGGGGGCGCAATCGCGGCTCGGGGACGGGCAGCGTCGGTCAGCGGGTGGTGAGCGGTTGTATCGTTTGTGTTTCCGTGTTTTTTTTTCCCTGTTTTTCCCTTTCCCTTCCTTTTCCCTTTTATTATATTAACATTATTGTCATTATTATCATAATCATTTATCATTATCATTTTATTGTAATCATTAAACTGCGCTTATCTCAACCCACAAGTTCTTTTGCTCGTCCGATTCTCTTCCCCATCCCACAGGGGTGGGGGAGTGAGGGAGCGGCTGCGTGGTGTTCAGTTGCCAGCTGAGGCTGAACCACGACAAGTATTTTGAGCTGTAATAAAGAAAACCCAGTAACCTAAAAAATTAATTTTTTTTAGAGCCAGTAGCCAAGGAGCAGCCGAATGTAATTACGTGGTGAAATGCTTTGTGCAAAATGGGTGTTTGGAATATTGACACGGCAAGAAAATGTGAAAATATGCTTTAGTAAAAAGTAGGATATTAAAGCACAAGGGAAAGTGTGTTGAGTGAACAAAGCACATTTCTGTCACAGTCAGTAAACACCATTAAAAGTAAATGGCAGGGGAAAGCAAATGGACTATTTTTATCAAATAGGGAATTAACCAATATACCCAATATATGGTATATACACACAAATACAATAATGTTAAAAATCGGGAATGCGGCAGAGTTACAGGACGATGAACATTTCTGTGCACTCGCCTACGTTTGTTCATGCCCTTCACGTAGATGCTACTTAGTGAACCAGACAAAGGAGGAGGAGTTGTGATTTCCAGACACGTAAAGCTAAAATACAACTCCCAGCCCCGGTTCCAGAGGACTTGCCGCTGACGTCCTTACACCTAAACCAAGTAAACTTACGTCCTTGCATGAGCTAAGCAGTGCCAGACTAAGAGAGATGATTTGGTTTGTAAGCATTTGTGCTTGCAAGCATCTCAAGCAGATTTATTCCACCTGAGCGTGATCCATTCGTGGAACCACAGCCAGAGGGAATGCAATAGCTGACTGACTGTGGCTTTTGACTGACCTGAAGGCCAGAAATATTTCCCTTCAAAAGTTCTCTCACCAACAGGGCCGAAGCAGGAGTTTTACAATACTCAGCTTTTTACTGTCTCTCTGGTATGACTGACGCTTGCTGGACAGGCCCAGTGTTGCCTGACATTGGGAGAGACCCTGTTCTTACTTGGCTTGAATAGAAATGGTCAGATATTGAAAGAAACAAGTGGATGATGAATGTACTTGGAACAAACCTAGTATAGTGTTTCTTATTCAAAGCTGTGATTTGAAATAGCTTTTGCAGCAAGAGCAAAGAGCCTCACGTCAGGTTTGGACCCTAACAGTGAGGGTTTGGGACCACTAAATGAGGCTTTGTGCGTTAAAAGACGGCTTTGGGCTCTAAAACTCAGTGTGGAAAGAGAAAATGACGGTTTGAGCATTAAGAGACCGTATTCGATGCCAACAGTAAAGGTTTGGGATATAAAAATGAGGCTTGGATAATAAAAATGAGGTTTTAGTACCTAAATGTGAGGGCTTGGGGCTTTAAAGGAGGCACTGAGCATTAAAAAAGGGGTTTGGGCCCCTCTTGGCTGTTAAAAATGAGGCTTTGAGGATTAATCAAGCGGTTTGGACTGAAACGCACCGTTTAGAATGGAAAAATGACGGTTTGAGCATTAATAGAGTGGATTTGATGCTAAATGGGAGGCTTTGGGACCTAAAAAGGAGGCCACGGAGTACTAAGAGGGGTTTGGACCCTGAAAGTGAGGCTTTGGGACCTAAAACTGAGGCTTTGAACCTGAAAGACAGGTTTGGACCATGAATGTGAGGGTTTGGGATTTAAAAATGAAGCTTTGAGCCTTAAAACAGGGGTTTGGAACAAAAAAAATGAGGCTTTGGGACCTAAAATAACGCTTTGGGCCTTAAAAGAGGCGTTTTGACCCTCAAAGTGAGGGTTTGGGATCTACAAATGAGGGTTTGCAGTTGAAAATAGGGCTTTGGACATTACAAATGAGGTTTTGATACCTAAAAGTGAGGTTTAATGCTTAATAGAGCAGTTTGGACCCTGAAAGTGCTGGTTTAGAAAAGAAAACTGAGGCTTTGAGCCTTAAAAGACGTGTTTGGCAGCTAAACGTGAGGCTTTGCAAGATATAAAAGAGGCCTTGAGAGTGAAAATGACAGGTTTGCACCCTGAGAGTGAGGGTCTGGGACCTTAAGAGGAGGCTTTGAGCCTTAAAACAGGGGTTTGGAACTCAAAAAATGAGGGGCGGCAGGACCCCAGAAGCAGAGGCTGCGGGACCCCAGAAGCAGAGGCTGCAAGGTTTAAAACAGGTTTAGACACTGAAAGTGAGGCTTTGGGCGGTAAAAATGAGGCTTTGAGCATAAAAAGAGGGGTTTGGACTCTAAAAATGAGGCTTTGCCGGTGGAAATAGGGCTTTGGACATAAGAAATGAGGTCTTGGCTCCTAAAAGTGAGCTCAGGTTTGGGTGCTAAAAGTGAAACTTTGGCACCTAGAAATGAGGTGTTAAAAGGGGGGTTTGAAACCTGAATGTGAGGGTCTGGCACATAAAAATGAGGCTTTGAGCCTTAAACAAGGCGGGTTTGACTCTCAAACGTACCGTTTGGAAGGAAAAAAATCATCATTTGAGCATTAATAGACAGGATTTGATGCTAGAAGGGAGGGTTTTATGTCCCAAGCCCGTCTTTCAACACTCAAAGCCTCATTTTTCAGTCCCAAACCCTCACTTTCAAGGTTGAAACCCCTCATTTAAGGCACAAAGCCTCATTTAGGAGTCCCAAACCCTCACTTTTAAGCTCCAAACCTATCTTTTCCACGCAAAGCCTCATTTTTATATCCCAAACCTTCACTTTTAGGGTTCAAATCCCTCCTTTTTAGGGACAAACCCTCATTTTTAACAGCCTAAGCCTCCCTTTTATTGTCCAAACCCCTCTTTTAATGCTCAAAGCCTTATAGTCAGGACCGCAAACCTCACTTTTAGGGTCCAAACCCCTGTTTTAAAGGTCAAACCCTCACTTTTAGGACCCAAAGCCCTCTTAACACAGCTAAAGCCTCCATTTCAGCATCAAACCCCCTCTTTTAGCACTCTGTGCTTCATTTTTAGGTGCCAAACCAACCCTCACTTTTAGCATCAGATCGACTATATTATTGCTCAAACCATAAACTTTTTGTTGTAAACCATGAGTTTTAGAGCCCAAACCCCTCTTTGAAATCTAAGAGACTCATTTAGATGTCCCAAACCCTCACTGTTAGGGTCCAGACCTGTCTTTTTTACTGTCAAAACCTCATTTATATCTTGCAAAGCCTCACATTTAGGGTCTAAATCATCGTTTAGGGCTCAAAGCATCCTTTTTTGGTCCCAAACCAACCCTCGCTTTTAGGACCCAAAGCCCTCCTTTTCAGGGACAAACCCTCATTTTTAAGTTCAAAAGCCTCCATTTTATTGTCCAAACCCCTCTTTTAACGCTCAAAGGCTCAGTTTTAACCACCAAACTCTCACTTTCAGGACTCAAATTGTTATAATTAATTTAGCCTTAAACGGAATTCCAATTAAAGTTTACAATTTATTGAATAGAGGCAAGCAAGCAGCGCTGGGTGCACGGGGGATCCTTCCTCCTAACGTGCATCCCGTCATACAATGCTACAGGGCTTATATTCAGTTAATTCATAACAATTAGTAAAAAACACGCCTAAGTTTACACTCACTGGTCAGTGATAAGCATCCCACTTGCCGTTGGGCAGCCGTAGTTAAATTAGCCACGCTTGCCACGTAGATTAGCCCGCGTGCTCTTTACTGGGGGTGGGGGGGGGGCAAGTCTTTTTGGTCCTGACTTGGGTCGGTGGTCGCACTCTCCCCCTGCCGGAATTACCCTTCCCCCAGTTTCCATGCCTCAGCGCCTTCGGAGCCAAGAAGGTCCCTGCCATCACCACTGGCCGACCTGTGCCCCCCCACCTTGGCACCCCCCTTTGTAGCAGGGTGCTTCCCCTGTTAGCAGCAAACCCCCAACCCACATTCCAACCCTCCCGACCGTTAGCGAGTCAATTGACCGGCCCTGGTTACACAAGCACCAACAGCTCCATATTGACACGAATCACATGAACACATTTTACAGAATCCCTCTTTTAACTCTCAAAGCCTCAGTTTTTAGGTCCAAACCGTCACTTCAAGCGTCCAAACCCCACTTTTCAGGCACAAAGCCTCATTCAGAGGTCCCAAACCCTCACTGTTAGGGTCCAAACCCCTCCTTTTCATGCACTAAATCTCATTTTACAATTCCAAACCCTCCCTTTCCTTGTCCAAACCCCTCTTTTAACGCTCAAAGCCTCATTTCCAGGTCCCCAAGACTCACTTTCAAGCACCCAAACTCCTCTTTTAACATCAACGCCTTATAGCTAGGACTGCAAACCTCACTTTTAGGGTCCAAACCCCTCTTTTAACGCTCAAAGCCTCATTTGTAACAGCCAAACCCTCCCTTTCAGGGTTCAAATCCCTCTTTTACAAGTCAAAGCCTCAGCTTTAACACCCGAAGCCGCACTTCCAGCATCCAAACCCCACCTGTAACGCTCAGTGCCTCCCCTTTAGCTCCCAAACCCTCACTTTTAGCAGCGACTCCGGTCCCTTCATGCTCTAACCATCAGTTTTTCTTTCAAAACCGTGCCTTTTAGAATCCAAACCCCTCGTTTAAGGCTAAAAGCCTCATCTATAGGCCCCAAACCCTCACTTTCAGGGTCCATACCCCACTTTTAAAGCCAAAAGCCTCCGTTTTAAATTCCAAACCCTCACTTCTAGGGCCTGTGGCGGTTTGGCCGGCAGCTCAGCCCCACACAGTCGCTCGCCCCCTCCCCACCGGTAGATGGGGGAGGGAATCAGAAGGGTAACGCTCGTGGGTTGGGATAAGAGCAGTTTCATAAATGAAATTAAAAGAAACAACAACAGAAATGCAACGGAAAGGAGAACAAGGAGAGGCGCAAAGCCCCGCGGGGTGGGGGGAAAGGGGTGGGAAGGGGGGGGGGGGCGGGAGAGGGGGAACGAACCGCCGGAACAAACCGCCCGCGCCGCAGCCGCTCACCCACCGCCGACCCGCCGCCGCGCCGCTCCCGAGCCGCCACTGCCCCCCCAACCCCCGCCCCCCCTTAATATCCTGGTCGTGGTGTCACGTGGTATGGAGTGACCCTGCCACCGGCCAGTCGGGGTCAGCCGCCCCCACCGCGGCCCCGCCCCTCCCCGCCCCCCCCACCCCCGCGGCAGAGCGCGGGAAGCCGGAAAGGCAGCCGCCCCCCGCGGTGAGGAGAATTAACCCCTTCTCAGCCAAACCCAGCACAGCCCCCTCCCCCTATCCCGCACCGCTCACGCCGTGCCCAGGTCCCACACCTGGGCTGCTGCCCGCCGAGTCAGCCATCGCTCCGTCGCTGCTGCACTCTGCTTGTGTCGCAGTTTGTCCTCCATGGCTTGGGAGGCTCGTACTCTGCTATCGTGGGTACAACACAGGGGTGACACACAATATTATACAGCAGTTCGCATTGCCCCATTCACTTCATTGCCTGTTTTCGCCCAAAATCAAACCCCCTTGAGGCACACATCGGACTTCTCCGTCCTCCCGCACCACCCACCAAGTGCGCCCAGGCCCCCGAGCAAAAGCAATCCCACGAATGGCTTTGCCTTTGCCGGAGGCAGGGAGGACCCAGACTGTGTTGCCCAGCATACTTTTTGCGTGGCTACAGGGGCTCCATCCCCTTCCCCAGTATGTAGGATTTCTGACTGGGCAGGGCCAGCTCGCCTGGCAGATCCCCTCCTGTTGACTAACCACGTGGCTTTTGCCAAATGTGCACCCCAGGGCTTGGGAGGGAAACTGTGGGCATGGGAAACCATTGGGATAGGAAACCATCCCAGGGCTGAGAAATCATTGCTGGCATGGGAAGCCATCACTGGGATGAGAAATCATCGTTGGGATGGGAATTCATGGCGGGGATGGGAAACCCTCATCGGGATGAGAGATCAGCCGGATGGGAAATCATGGTGATGGGCAGTTGCTGAGGCATGACAAATCCAGCCCTGGCAAGGCTGGCTCAGGCAGGTGCTGGCGGAATCATCGCCCTGGGGACGGAACCCCAGAACAGTGTTTGCCCCAAACAAACCCCACACTGACCCACCGCCATGGCAGGTACAGCAGCAGGCTCCTGCTCCTCGTGGTGCTCCGGCCCTCCAGGTAACCCCCCAAGGGGCTCTGCCCACCAATATCTCACCCCACCACCCCTCTTTGCTTCCCCCAACAGAGAGGTTCCCTCTCCGGCTGCCCACGGCATCGCAGGTGCCCAGCATGAGCTTCACCACCCCAGCCATGCCAGCACCGGTCAGTGCCCACGTGCTGCCCTCTGTCCCGGGGCTGGCAGTGTCTGGTGAGCCTGCCCAGCTCCACACCAGCACCCACCAGCTGTCCCAGCCCACCGTCTGGCAGGCGGTGCCAGGGCCCCTGGGGGCCCCGGGGCAGGTGGTGCAGCTCCCCAGCGGGGTGCAGCATCCCCCAGTGGCACAGCTCCCTCATGGGGTGCAGCTCCCCACTGGGGTGCAGCTCCTCAGTGGGGTGCAGATGCCCATGGGGGTACAGCTCCCCACTGGGGTGCAGCTCCCCATGGGGGTACAGCACCCGCAAGGCATGCAGCTCCCCACTGGGGTGCAGCTCCTCAGTGGGGTGCAGATGCCCATGGGGGTACAGCTCCCTGCTGGGGTACAGCTCCCCACTGGGGTACAGCTCGCCACTGGGGTGCCTCTCCCACACGGGACGCAGCTCCATGCTGGGTTGCAGCTCCCCCACGGGGTGCAGCTCCCCCACGGGGTGCAGCTCCCCAGTAGGGTGCAGCTCCTCCATGGGGTGCAGCTCCCCCACGGGGTGCAGCTCCCCCATGGGGTGCAGCTAAACCATGGGGTGTCGCTCCCCACCATGGCTGCTCCCTGTCCCCCTGCCTACGGCTGGGGACAGCAGGTGGTGCCACAGGTGCTGGTGCCCCACCAGCCGAGGGGGATGGGGCCACGGACCCTGGACCAGCAAGAGCCCATGGACCCCACGGGCTCCTGCCTGCTGCGTGTCCCTGACCACACTGGCGACCCACCACCGTGCCGCCCCACGGCTCAGCCTTGGGTCCAGGAGCACCCTGTGCTCCACACCCTGCCCGGCAGCGCCCAGAAGCCATCGGAGGGCTTCAGAAAGGAAGTGGTGGCCATCGAGGACAGTGTCCCTGCTGCCAGCCCCCACCAGACCGGCCTGGCTCTGCCGACCTGCAGAACCAGGATGGAGCCTAAAGGTGAGCTCTGGGGGGTGGCAGAGCCCGCGGGCAGCTGCCCTGAGCCAAGGAAAGCTTGCATCACCCCGCGCTTGGGTTGGATCTCTTTGCTTTTTCAGCAGTGGAGACCACCCCGGCAGCCCCAGAGAAGCCCGTCGACCTGCCCGAGCAGGGGCCACAGGCCTTCGCTGAGGCCTGTCCTGAGCTGGCAGAGGACACCATGGCCAGCTTGGTGCTCTCCTGGCTCAACACCTTGGAGAGCGAGGACAGCCTCCCCGATGGGCCTGACAGCCCCAGCCTCGCCGCCTTCCTCCACGAGCTCCCCGACCTCTCCGAGTACGTGGCGGAGGGCGGCTGCCCCAAGGAGCCAGCAGCGGCGGCGGGGCTGGGGGACGGCGAGGTCTCTGTCGACGACGTCGACGACTTCACCAGCTTCCTCAGCCGGGTCCCTGACTTCTCCGAGTACGTGGCAGAGGGCGGCTGCCCCCATCAGCAAGTGGTGGCAGCAGGGCTGGGGGACAGCGAGGACACCGTCCCTAACGGCCTTCCTTTCCCCAACAGCCTCATCAGCGCCGATTTCCTCGATGACCTCCACGACTTCTCCATGTACGAGGCAGATGGCACCTGCCCCCAGGACCATGCGGTGGTGGCAGGGCTAGGGGACAGTGAGGACACCACCCTGACCACCAGTGTCCCCAACGTGACTGCCGAGGCCCTTGATGAGCACCCTGACCTCTGTGGGTATGTGGCGGAGGGCTGCTTGCCCCAAGGAGCCACTGGTGGCGGCGGGGCTGGTGGATGGCGGGGACACCATCCCCAATGTCCCCGACTTGACAACTTCCCTTAACAAGCTCCCCCACCTCTTGGAGTACAGGGCAGAGGGCGGCTGCGAGGTGGACAAGTTGGCAGCAGTGATGCTGGTGGACGGTGAAAATATCCTCGCCGATGTCCCCGACAGCCTGGACACCACTGCCTCCTGCAGCGAAGACCCTGACCTCCTGGAGTACGAGGCGGAGGGCGGCTGGTGCAAACGCCGCCTGCAATCGGGGATGCTGGGGGATGCCGACCCCTTCTGGGGGGTGCCGGCCTCCCCCTTGCAAGACACCAAGGGGAACCAGGGCGGGGTGTCGGCAGTCCTCCCCACCTGGTGGCGGCCGTTGGACACATCCGAAGAGAGCTCTCCGGAGACTGCATGGGAGACTTCTGAGGACAGTCCTGTGGACAGTCCCCAGAACGATCCCCTGCAGGCTCCTCCAGAGACGGCAGAGGAGACTTCTGAGGACAGTCCTGTGGACAGTCCCCAGAACGATCCCCTGCAGGCCCCTCCAGAGACGGCAGAGGAGACTTCTGAGGACAGTCCTGTGGACAGTCCCCAGAACGATCCCCTGCAGGCTCCCCCGGAGACGGCAGAGGAGACTTCTGAGGACAGTCCTGTGGACAGTCCCCAGAACGATCCCCTGCAGGCTCCTCCGGAGACGGCAGAGGAGACTTCTGAGGACAGTCCTGTGGACAGTCCCCAGAACGATCCCCTGCAGGCTCCTCCGGAGACGGCAGAGGAGACTTCTGAGGTCAGTCCTGTGGACAGTCCCCAGAACGATCCCCTGCAGGCCCCTCCAGACAGTCCCCTGCTCAGCGTCCTGCAGTTCCCAATGCTGAGTCCCTTGCCCAGCTCCCCAGAAGCACCCCCAGTGTCACCAGCCCCACATGGCCCAACTGGCGGAGACGGCGCTGCGGAGGCAGCCTCGGATGGGTCCGACCCACCTGCTGCTGCCGCCGGGCGTTGTGTCCTGCCAAGAGGGGCCCCGATGGGGAGAAGCGGGCGGCAAGCAGGCCAAGGGAAAGCTGGACGGCGACAGGGCAGTGCAGGTGGCAGCGGGCTGCGGGTGGGAAGCAGCAAGCGCAGAGCATCCAATACCACCAACGTGCCTGCCAAGCGACGTAGACCCGAGAGGAAGCCAGAAGGCAAAGGCTCCTTCATGGGGCGGAGAAGAAAGGTTTAATGCAGCGGCCCACCCAGACACCACAGCAGAGGCCGACTGCTGCCTGGATCCACCCGACGCCCCACCCAGCCTTGATACTCGATCGCAGAGCGTCTGGGACTCGCCAATCTACGCGCCCTCACAGCACTTGATCCCCCGCTGCCCGGGGGCTGCGATACGTTCCAGGGAACACACAGCATTGCCAGGTGCCAGCACAGCCGGTGTCAGGGCCCAGCCGGGCCCCGCAGCTCCCGGCAGCACTGGGCCGCACGCCCCTGCAGCACCCCAGGGAGGCCCCAGGAGGCCCCGGCCCAGGAGGAAGCCGCGGAGCAGTGGGCGCAGGGGCAAGGCGGGGCAGACACGCTCACCGCTCCAGTGAGACACGGGAGTCCCCTCTGCCCGCCCTGATGGTGCCAGTCCTAGGCCCACTGGGTGCCACCTCTGATCCCACTGCCTTGACCCTGCGCCACTGCCGGCATCCCCACCGCAGCCTGGAACCAGAGTCCCCAGGAGCAGCATCCCCACCCAGCGCTGAGGATGCTCCGCATCGTCCTGAGGGTGCCCTTGCTCAACTCCAGCCACAGTTTCCACCTGCTGGGGCACACAGTGAAGGTGGTGGGGCTGATGCCCCAACCACCCAACCTGGAACCCAATCCCTTGATGGCAGCCCCGAGACCCAGCGCAGCACTGGATGCCTCAAGCCCCCGCTGACGGCAAGAAGGACACGGCACCGGCGGCACCATCGAGCAGCAAGGCACGCACCAGGTCTGCCGCCAAACCTCAGCAGCCGAGCGGGCTGTGCTTGTCGCCCACGGAGGCCAAACCCCACGGGAGGGGCTGCCGCAGCAGCTGCACATGCCGCCACAACCTCCCAACGACTCCCCGCTGTCCTTCGGGCCCTGGGGGGGCTCACGGCTGCGCCCACCCCGCTGGAGGAGCAGGAGCAGTCGGTGCCCATCACACCCGAGCAGCGGCCCCAGCGGGAGCGTGTGAAGACGCTGGCCCAGGAGGAGCGGGAGCGGGCGGCCCTGCAGGTGTCACCGGCCAGCTGCACGTTTGTGTGCAGAGGGAGGCCAGCATGGACATAGCCAACGACTACGGCTACCCATAACCCACCGGCCCAGAACCGTCCCCCCCTCTTCGGAGCTGCCTTTTCCTCTCTCGCATTTGACTGCCGACAGAGCAGTGCCGCGGTGACGGCCTTGGTCAACACCTTCCTTCCGGCTGCCCTGCGAGGTCCTTGCACCTCTCGTGGTCAAGACAGTGTGATCCTGCTCTACCTCATTTGGCTGCAAGAAGAGTAAAGGAAGAAGCAGCTCCCAGAAGCTTCAGCAAATAGTTTGGCAAGGTCTTCTAGCCTGCTTCCACAGTCACAAGACCCAGTGCTGTTAGTATAATGTCTCGTTGCCTTCTCTAGAAAGGCACTGAAGCAGAATGGCCTCCCTGTCACTGCTCGCTACCAGCAGCAACAGAGGCCTCAGAAAGGCCAGGATTTCAAGTCTTTCACCAGCAGGCCAGGAGTAGTGCGTACTACGGGATGTGGCCACTTGTAGCCACTTGCAGTCCAGACACTCAAGGTGGTTTTAGCTTCAGCTGCGGTGGTTGTAGGCACTGAAGCTTAAACCCAAAAGGAAAGAGAAAAAGAACAGCTCTCCAGGCACACGCCGTTCAGAAGTTAAAGCAGAAGAAAGGCCAGCGTGGCACACGCTCAAGGACAGGGCTGCCTATAGCCCTTTGGCAGGGAAGCTTCTCCCCAGCCAAACGCATTTCTCCTCCTCTCCTACAGTTCTCCTCCCTCTCTGTCCCCGTACCTTCAGCTGCAAGGTCTGACTGCGATTCAGCACTGCCCGGAAAGTGAACTGTCCCACGAGCCTTCCCTGCTCCTCACGTTCCTACTTCAGGCCCAAGAGAAACACGGGGGTGGAGAAACCAGAGCGCCTCGCACACTGTGGGAAGACTGAACTTCAGTCGGTGAAGCACGGGTTTATTTCAGCTACGCAGTCAAAGGAAGACGAGCACAAGGAGCAGACAAGAAGCTGCACCTAGGTAGCACGCCACGCTTGCCTACTCAGCGAGTCTAGGCTGCCACCCAGAGAAGGAGCAGATGTTCCCAGGGGGAGGGGGGTAACCTGAGGGTCACAAATGCCCACGGGGATTGAAAGCCAGAAGGGCTAGGACAGTGCGCTGTGCCACCTCCTCTTCCCTGTGGCTCCCCGAGTTCCATCATGCCCCAGAACCTTCCTTTCAAACAGTATATTGGACAGAAGCGCAATACAGCTCCAAGGAGCTTGCTGCTTCTGCGAGCCAGGAGGAGGCCAGAGGCCGCTGGACTCTGTGACCCATACTCACCCCCGGCTTAGAAACGCTGTGCAACCCCCAGCCCCCCACGCTGGAGAAACCACTCACGTAGACAGCCACGTCCTTTGGAGCTCTGCAGATACTGTCTCCAGGGAACGTTGTCCTGAAACGTGGTCCATGGTGACTGCTCTGGGAAGGATTGGCCCAGACAGCTTGATGAAGGCTTGTCCCCGACTTCCCAGCAAGGGCCAGCACTTTCCCACATGGTTTTCAGGCTGGAAGGAGAAGAAGAAACTACGTTCACATGGAGAAGGGTGCCCTGGCTCTCATTCCTGCTATGAGCATCACAGGATTAAGAACTGATTTGGCCAAGCAGCTTGGCTCTGAACCGCAGACAGTGCCTTCGGTCGGACCCTGCGGGTACCAAACAGAGAAGCAGCGTGAGAATTCACGGGTCACAAGAGCACGTCAGTGGAGAAGCACTTGCATGGCAGCGAGCTGGGTGCGCTGCCTGAAGAAGCTCTCTGGCCTCTCTCGGTGTGCAGCAACTCGCCAAGAACAAGCAAGGGATGGTGCGGCTGAAAGGCACCGGCCCAGGGCAGGTGGCAACTAGGGTCCCACCTGGACAAGCCTTTCCTGTAAGGAGAAGCCATTGCTCCCCCCATCCAGTCCCACCTCCTCCCACTGGCACCTGCCAACTCTTCAACTTGTGCAGGCGGCTCAGGGGCAGTGCCAGGACAGCCTGCAAACGCAGCGTGAGGCCCTCCAGCAGGGCAGGCTCTCAGCACCCGCTTGTGCTCACTAAGAGCCCCCGTGAGCTCACGCCCGAGACCTCTGCAGGCACCTTTCCCACTCTGCTTCCATGCCATGCTGACAGTTTGCACGATGACTGGGAAGACACAGCATGCAGGACCAAGCGACCCTGTTAGAAGCTTGCACAGAGGACCTGGGGCACTCCGGGGGAGAAAATACTCATTTAAATTAAAAGAGCTGGGTGTTGGCTTTGCAGCGCCTCTCTCTGCCTGCGGGCATTTGCTCAGTGGGGGGGAGGGAGGGTGGGGGGTTAACGCATCCCCTGCCCACCCCGCGGGTGGCTGAGCTGGGCTGGGGATGGCTTATGTCCACAAACAGGTATTTTTACATTTAAGATCATATGATTCTATTTTTATAAATAATAGATTTATTTTTTTACAAATAAATATTTTGAAATTATAATATTTGTATTATGTATATGTCTATGTATAATATCATATACACATACACACATACATAGATATGTAGCTACGCATCCCACCACAAATCCACACAGGGAAAGGGGAGGGGGTGTCAGGAGGGACTGGGATGCGGGAGAGGGGTGACATGACCCCGGGGCCCAGGACTCACCGCAGTTCCTGCTCTCTGCACTGCCAGGCACATGGCACAGCTCAGGCACTTCTGTCTCTCTCTCTCTGTCTGTCTGTCCCTCCCTCCCTCCCTGTGCTGCAGCCCCGCTCACCCGACTGCCTTCCACCTCAGGGCACCCACGGGTGCCTCACAGCTCACACGGGTCCCTCACAGAAAGGAGACCACAGCAACAGGCTGTAGGACAGACAGGGAGGAGTTAGAAAATACAGGCAGGGAGTCAGACAGGGAAAGAGAGAAAGAAAAAACCAGTGATGGGAGATGGGAAGAGAGTAAAAGTAGCAGTTCTGGGCAACTGCCCCATTTCCTGATCACTGCCCAGGAACTGCTTGCACCGTATCCGATGGTCGCTCATGGGCTCTTCCCTGAGCCCCTCTGACCGTACGCCAGCAGCGTGGCGTTATAACCGTGCCAGGCGCTCTCCAGCACTCCCTGACCACGACCACCAAAGACCTCTCTCTAACAAACCACCAAGTGCCCCCTCTTCATAAGCGAGCCACCAAACGCACACACAAGCACTGCTCTCTGCCAGGAGAGCCCTCGCTAGCAGGTTAAATTAGCAATCAAGACTGGCAAGCACGCTTGACAGCAACACTCAGTTCCAGGATGACAAGACATGTAGATAAAATCTAGCCACTGCTTCACACCAGGAAAGTGATAAATGCCGGTCTTTTGCAGGTCTATATTTCAATATTGCTGGAAATTTTTTCAGTTTTCAAGTCCTTTAATGACGGTTCACGGTTTTTAGTATTTCGTATAAAACCAAGATGTTGCTGCTGACCCCACCTATTGAATAGCTGCGTGTTTTAATTGCCCAAGCCTCTGGCTGAGTATTCATGCCATTGAACGTTACTCACTGAAGGTGTGTGCGTGAGGCGTGAATCCAACCTTCGTACCCAGGTGGCGAATAGGAGTTTCCCCAGGGACGGATCCAGAGCAGGGAATTAAGCTCTCACCCTGCACTGCGCTTTGGAGGAGGAGCGGGTTTGTGCCCCTTCTCTGAGTGGATGGTGAGCTGAGGGGTATTTCGCCCTTAGGGAACCTGAAGTTAAGCCAAAGAATGTCGAGTGAGTTCAAAACCCTGCCCAAGCCTTTGGAACATCCCGGCTCTGTTCACTGAGGCAAAGGAGTATTTTAGTTGAGCAACACTTATGCTGGGTAAAATGAGAGGATGAGAGGCTTTTGCTGCTTCAAATACTCATGGAAATGTCATTTTAAACGTGGTTCTTCAGACGAGATAAGTCTGCACCTCTTTTCTTAGCAGGACAAAACTTCTGAGCCTGTTCCCAGAGATAGAAAGAGCAGAGGAATTCCGTGGAGTTCCATGGTGGAGGGGAAAGATCCCAACCCAAAGGGTGCCGTGCTGACAAGCAGTGGGAAATACGCGATGCCAGCTCTTCCTGCGTAAGTATGGAATGAATTGGACTGACCGAGCAGTGAACAAGAGAAACCACGCACAGAAGTGTGCGTGGCAATGCAACCGAACTGGCCAGCGCCTGCAGTGACGGGGGAGGAAGCACTGTCATTGCGTCTTAATCTTAAAATCTGTGATACTGTCTCATGTTGCAGTAGGGTGGTCCCCGTGTTCATGCCCCTGGAAGCTGGTTAAACCTGTGCTGTGCTAAGAACGTGTATTTCTGCAAAGCATTTTGGTGGTGTTTGTAGCGGAGTCGTTCTCTTGGAGAGGTCGTTTTGGTTCTGTTTGATGTGGCAAAGGCTCCTTGCAAAACGTAAGAAATTGCCGCTGGACTGAGATGTCCCCCCCCTCTGACTTCTATGAACTCCCGTGTGTGGAAGAGACGGAACTTTTCCTGTTGCTGTAAATTAAGAAAACACTCCTGTGTGCTGAGAGGAGCGGCTGTTTTAAACTGCGCTTGGTAGCACTTCTGTTTTGCTGCCATGGATCTCCTTCTGGAGAAGCTGTAACGCAGGCTCCTTCCCTTTCTAAAATGTAATCACTCAGAGACGAACTTGATCGGAGACTAACTTGGTGCTGCGCCTGCAATGTACATTTGCCGCCTGGCAAAGGAGAGGTGGGATTCATTTCACCTGATTTCTAGCTGTCCAAAAGTTATTTTTCTGGTCTGAGCTAATTTCTTGCTTGGTCAAAGGAAAGGGAGAGTTCTGCAGCAGGAAAATTGTTCCCCCCTCCCTCTTCTGGTGTTGTGGCTCTAGAAGAGTAGTTTAATCTGAAGGCCTATGTTTTAGAAGGCGAATGTGGAGTGAGAAGAATTCCACCTGTTCTCTTCCTTTGATAAAATCCAAAGCTTGGAAAAGTTTTCTTTGAGCCATCTTTAAACTTTTCTCTCCCACCAGGCCCTCTGCCCCTCCAGGGAAGCTCCTGTGTGAGGAAAGAAGGAAAAGCCTCCCTTTTTGCCAGAGGAGCCATCGCCCTCTTCTTCCTCCTCATCCTGCTCTGGTGATCCTAGTCCAGATGAGTTGTTGTGTCTCATTTGTGAAGATGCAATGTCCGATGCCGCTGTTAGTGCCTGCTGTGGAAACAGTTCCTGTGACGGATGTAAGTGCAGCTCCCATGGTTGTTACTTCAAAACATCACACCTGATCTTCTGAAAGCAGAAAGAGGAGATCAGGGAATTACTTTGTCACCAGCTCTATTTAAGACTTAAGCAGAGCCTGAACAGGAAAGGACTCTTCTCACTTAAAGGGAAAAAAGGCAGGAAGCTTTTTTCCCTTTTTACGTATGTAGTTAAATCCTCTTGACAGGTGGAAGGAGGAGTTTGATAAGAGAGCCTAACTGCGCAGGTGATTACAGTATTAGATATCGAACGCGTTTGGTTTGTCCCCAGCCCTTTCCCTCACACAAAATTATAGAGCCATCTCTGGTGCCTTCCTGTGGCCTGCAGCCAACGGGGAGCTGGGCATTTAATCCACACTCCTCTCCACGGGAGAGGTGGTTAAAAACTTCAGAGCTGTGCCGGTTGTAGCTGGGATAGAGTTAATGTCCTTCAGCATCGCTGGCAGAGTGCTGAGGGCACACTGATGTTTCAGCTGCTGTTAAGTAGCGGCTCCGTGTCGCTAAGTAGCGCCTCTGCTAGTCAGGGGCCTCTCCAGCTTCCCGAGCTCTGCCCGACAGGTGTGAGTGGCCGCGCCAGGGACCCCTCTGCCCGCCCAGCTCCATCAGGGGTGATGCCCAGGTGCGAGGGCAGAAGGAGGCCCCGAGCCGTGCGTCAGTCGGCCAGAGTGAGTCGGCCAGCGTCAGTCGGCCAGCATCGCCTGCCCGCACTCAGCTGGCTGGCGTCAGTCAGCGTCAGCGTCTGTTGTCGGGAGTCAGTCAGGACTTAATCCTGTCGGCACCGCTGACCCCCCGTCTGGGGTGTGGGGCTGAGCGCAGTGGTTCAAGTGCCGCCTTAGGCCCGTCAGTCAGGGTGGCTGTGTCAGCCTTGGCTGGCAGCTGTCACCTGCCTTTGGGCACACGGTGCCGTGTCCTGCTCTGCTGAGGGCGGCTCCTCATTCCCTGCCTGCTTCAGCTCGTTTTCCTGCTTCCACGTGCCTGGGCTTTGCTGGTTTAAGGCAGTGAAACGAACTTAATCAGGCTTCCCTTAACTTTGTGTCTTCTGCCTAGTGAGCCGTCGGACAGAGCTTTGGAGGAAGAATGGTGACAAGCCCCTGCTGGTGGGGTGGTGTTTTACTGGTGTGGAGGAGAGGATACTTCAGTTGGTGGGAGCGAGTCCCCAAACCCCTGGGCCTGTCGCGTGGGCTGCCAACGTTTCCGCAGCTCCCCTCGTCGGGCGGCTGTTTGCAAGGGGTGTGTTTGAGCAGTGGGGGTTCAGCAGCCGCCGGGCCCTGGCCCTGGGCAGCCTGCTCTGGGGGACCCTGCCTGCGCAGGGGCTGGACCAGCTGCCCCCAGGGATTCCGGAAGGCCTTTCTCTCCCTTGTGACTCCGTGACTCTGGAACTGGTGCTGCGAGGGGCCGGCGCTGTGGGAGCGCTGGGAACGTTGTCTTCCCTGGGCTCTGCCTCTGTCGGGACGGCTGCGTGTGCGCTCTGCCCTGAGACACTCGGCGCCTGCGCCCGCCTGTCCAGGTACGCCAAGCAGTGTGCAACAGAGCACACTTTCAGGAGTGACCTGAGGAGCTTTTGCTAGCTTGGCCGCGTTGGAGAGGGACTGCAGCTCCTGCATGCAGGAATAGTCGTGTTGGAGAATAACCCTAGGAGGCAGCTGGGTAAAGGGGCTCTAGTGTCAAACGCTGGTGTGTCTCGGGTTTGGGTTTGTTCATGTAAAGGGAAATGAAATCTGTGGTCTGCATCAGATACGGGATCGGGGCTGTTGGGGGCTGTATTTCTGGGGAAAATGTCACTGAGCCAGTCATGAATAGTAATTCAAAAAGCTCTATAATTGTGATCTTTCCCGGCTGTTCAACAAAGCGGATGCTGTTTTTCTCAACAGAGCATAGTTTTTCTTCCATTTCTTCTTCTTTGGCTTCTTCCCACTCTTTGTCCTCTTTCCTTAGACAATGTGACCCGAGCAGTGTCAGGCAATGCTGTCCCTTCTCTGACCACCAAGTAACGCTTCCCTGAGATCACTTTAGCTTCCACATCTGGCTGAGTGAAAGAATGACGCCCGTCAGCCTCAGCCTCCCTCCGTGCGAGAGTGAGCCTCTACGTGCACGAGGGAGCCCAGAGCTGACTGAGAGTGCCTTGGGTGCTGCCCTTTCTAAAAGCGAAGGGGTTTCTTGCAGCTCTCCTTGCAAAGTGCGTGTGTGGTTTGACACGTGCATGAGCTAGCAGGACGGCTTACGGCCACAGAACGGAGATGGGCAAATCCCCTCTCCTTCTCCCCGGTGCAGTGTCCTGCCTCCTTCCTTGTGCCAGCTTTTATGCTTGCTGGCTCTCTCTGCAACCCCGTTTCACTCTCTAAGCTGGTGGGAAACTCTCTGCTCTTGTGGGTGCGTTCCCTGTCTGCTTGGGGAGTTAATGTGGCTCCTAAGGAGCTCTAAACCGTGTGCAGGTCAGGGCAAGGGAAGGCACAGGGATACAGGAGCAGAAGGAAGGAGCAGATGGAGAGATGGGGGCAGCAGCAAGGCCTCTCTTTTGGTGGCACTGAAGTGAACCTGGTTTGTGACATCACGTCTGCAGCTGCGACTGACCGTATCTGTAGCTTTTCCTTCAGTAAGCCCGTAACATTGTTGGCCTTTGAATCTGACTTTCATGTACTACATGTCAGTCAACGGTGACATCCCAGAACACTGACTTGGCTGGATGTGATTCTGCTCAAACATGTAATTTCTCAACTTGTTCTTTTTTATTTATTTTCTGGAGCTTTTTAATGCAAAACTCACTCTCTGACTCGTGCCACGTTGCTTGACTTGACTCCAGTGTCTTGGGCTTTTTTCCCGTGTTGTTTATCCTGTCAGTACCCCTGCGTCCCTTTTTGTTGGTGATCTCGTAGGCATCAGAAAAGCAAAGGATTCTGCTTTTGCTCTGCTGTGAGATCCAAACCTGTCCTGAGTGCCCTTTTGTTAAGGAAAAGAGCCGCAGGAGGTGGACGGGAGATTATTCACGGCAAAGGGATGAAAGTTCTGTCAATCTCAAAAATGTCTCTGGCTGTCAGGAGCCTCTTTTTGCATTTTTTTCTCTATTCACAGTGAAGAATGCAAGACCTCGTGGCTCAGGTAACGAGCAGCCTGCTGCAGTTTCCCGAGGTGACCATTCAGGCTCTTGGGGAAGATGAGCTCACCCGAGGGTCTGTGCTGCGCGGGCGGTTTTCCAGAGGTGAGCCTTTTCCTTGAAAGTGGGTCTTGCTGTGAAGTTGTTACTGCCTGGAGGTGACCTGAGGCACGGGGTCACAGCATCAGCTGTGTCAGGTTGGTGCTGCTCAGGTGCGTCAGGTTTTGAGAGAACAGAAAGGATGAACTATGACAAAATGATGAAAAATGTTAACATTAAAACATTAGTAGAGTTAAACTTTGAAAGGACAACAGCCTGCGCCAGCCTTGAGCTATTAAAATAACACGGGCAAGTCAGTGAGCCCTCCTCAACTTCTAATGGAATGAAAGGCAGTTTACAAAAAAGTCCTGGTGTGGTTTTGGGCTGTATTTATTGGTACCATCATAACATCCCGTGCAGAACTAGTTTTTCCACAGTGTTAGAGAGGCAGCCTCCCCTGCTTTTTCTTTCCTAGCCTGACTAAAAACAGAAGGAAGAGGAAAGCCCTGTTAGGCGCTGCAGCCAGGTTTGCAGAGCATTTAATGGGACGCAGAGGAGTGTCCCGGGAGAGCTGCTGAGAGCGGCTGAGCAGATGAGGTAGCTGACTTTGTCGGTGATCTGAAGGTAGAGCCGGGGGCCTGCCTGGGTGTCCGGGCTTCTGCTGAGACCATGTAGAATCTCTCTGTGTGACTGTAAGTGCAGTAGTTGAGTTAATACTCCCTTTGTGTTGGAAGTAGTTCAGTGAAACTAAATGTGCTAACTTCTCTCTGTGATCAGTGTGTGTAAAAGTTGAAATTGGCTCCCGCAGTGCCCATTTTAAGGTAATTCCTTGTTGAAGTCCAAACCCCTGCCCAAAGTAGGCGTGTGTCGAGCAAAGTTAGTCAACTAGAAAAGAATTGGCTGAGATTTTGCCATATTTGAAGTATGCTTTAGGAGTTGTATTCTCATATGTATTTAGATGATTTCTAGCAAAACCAAGCTGAATATGGTATAAGGACTAGAGACCAATCTATTGTAATCTTTATCCCAAACAAGCAGAATTCTTCAGTGCAGGAATGACAAGTCCAAATGCAAAATCATAAGGTGGTTCATTTTACGATGCATTGGTTGAGGATTCAGTGGGTGATTTTCAATAATCGACCCGAATTCGGTAAGCCTCTCTTGCTCTGTGAGCTACTTCTGTTGAAGCAAAGGGGCAGTGATTGTGATTTTCCCGTTGTTTTCAACCCTCTCCTGGGAGTTTGCTTTAGCCAGCCTTTTCTCTTCTTCCAGGGAGAGATGGGCTGGCCTGGCTGGCGTGTGGCCCTCAGCTGGAGGTCGTGAGCGCTGTGACGGGAGAGCGGCTCTCTGCACACCGTTTCAGTGGAGCCCGTGAGCAGCCTCCCACCATCCGCGTGGTGAAGGAGGTTTCCTGGCAGACGGGAACGGGGCTGCTGGTTGGCTTGAGAGAAGCAGAGGGAAGTGTTCTCTGCCTGTACGACCTTGGAACATCAAGCGTAGTTACAGCAGTATTTCTGCCAGGAAGGGTAGGTGCTTTTTAATGGGGGAAACGTTGTCAGGTGCTGCATAACGCTGTTTCAGGAGCAGCTTTGGAGCGTCTCTTTGCTAGGACGTCCATTTTCTCTATTGTGTCATCATACTGTCACTGCAGAGTGTCCAGTCGAGAGCACCTTGATGTGAAATCGTGGGGTTAACGGTACCGTTATCCTTTGAGTTTGCTGAGAGAGTCAAACAAGTTTTCTGGTTTTACAGTAGAGCACGTAGTTACCTCATTCTCCACTTTGACAAAAAGGCCTTGAAAACTACCTTTTTTTATAGCCAGAGTGACAAAGAACTCGTCCTCACCCTGCCTTTCAAGTGTTGGTAACATACATGTCCTGAATGGTTCATTATGTCAGAAATACTGTCTTTAAAACATCTCAGACTTCCATGGCTGTGCTGTAGCTGACTTCGGCACATTCCCAGGAGTCTCGGACTAGCAAGCAGGTGACTTCAGAGCAAAGCACATTTTTCTGTTGACTTAGGATGGGAAAAAACAGGCTTCACTGCGTTACCTGGCAGGTGGTTACAGACTGACTTTCAGCCTGAAGCCCTTGAACCTCTGCTTATTGCATATGGTGCTTGTGCCGGTGGGATACTCTGGTGTAACGTTGCTAATTTTCCCTGCCTTCTCTAACCCATAAACTCAAATGACGTCCTTTCCCCTCGGCTCCTTGTCTGAGTGTAGACAAGAGTCACCTTAAGGTAATGGAACATCAAGGTTCCCTCTGTCTTTACCACCTTAGAATCTGCGACAGAGAAATACTTCCGTATTACTCAGCTTTCCAGAGCGTGATTTGGTTTGACTTGCTAGAATCCAGGCGGGGTTTGTTTGTCTGTAGCGCTACAGTGTGATTGCGGGCAGTGAGCGTTTGTGGGGTGGTGATTTCTAACGAGCTGAGCTGGGTTGGTGCTCCGCTGTGTGGGTTTGCTGATCGTCCTGATAAATCTCAGCGTTTGAGATGGAAAGGCAAGGTGTGTGCTGACATAGACGTGCAGTCATTCAGACTTGTAAAAGCAAATCTGAATTGAAAACATTAACGGTATAAATTGGTTTATAACGGTTGCATGTTTCAGAGCTCTGGAATGGTATTTTCCCCACTCTTCCTGGTTTGTGTGAGGCAGAAGGGCAGCATGCAGAGTCAGGGAGCTGAGACAGGATTTCTGCGTTCGTTCCCAGAAGGAGCTGGCAGCAGTGTAGGAGAGCGTGCAAAGCCCAGCAACAGCCTAAGCATCTGTGTGTTATCTCAACAGGTTTTTTTCCATGCTAATTTCAAAGCACAGCACTATACCAGCTAGAGTGAAGAAAATTAACTCTATCCCAGCTGAAACCATGACAGAAACAATATAAAGTTGTCTCAAATACTGCGGGCACTTCTAGGAGTAGAATTCTTGTGGCCCAGGGGAAAGGTAAATTCTGTAGCAGATTGCCAGGCAGCGCAGTCACAGCAAGTGCTTGACACGGGAGAGGAGAGAACTTTGGGGCTTCGAGGTTTGGTCAATTTTTCCCCACCTCTGGGGAGAAAAACCAATCTATATAAAAAAAGGACTCCTTGTGGTGCTCACTGCTCTGTTCCGTTGTCGTGTAACAGGTTGCTGTTGGTGTAAAGCTCCCTGGTGTCACTGTGTGACATTATGCAAGGAGGCTGAAGGGCAGCCCGTGTTCTTTTGTTGTGGAGCCTTAGTGCAGGAGCCCTCACGTGCTGGTGTCTCTGCTGGAGCCGTCAGGGCTGTCCCGGGAGGGGCTGCAGGTGCGGAAAGGTCTGTCTCCATCAGGGCCTTGTACTAAAGCTGCTGGCAGGCGGCTCCGCGTGTTACAGAGCAGCGTGCGCGTCTCCTCAGCCGGAGCTGGCTTTTGGCGAACCAGCTGCTGGGCTTTTTGCCGCTGTTTCGGCACTGAAAACTTTTCTGCTTTCCCTGGTTGCTCTGTTGATTCTAAATGAGGACTGGTGTAGCTTTCCCTAAGCTGGTATCTCCCTTCCGCTCTCTGTAACAAGACTCCCTTGCCGTGGCAGCGGTGTGTCTCCCCTGCAACTTGGCCGCTGCCGCCTCTGACTGAGAGCCGAGATTTGCCCTAGTACCTGTTTGGCAAAGAAGGCGTGGGCTGTATCCCAGTGCTGACGGGCTGGGGGCCGTGGGAGAGCGAGAGTGAGTTTGGCCTTTCTTACTCCAGTCCCTTAAATACGGTCAAGTTTCTTGCATTTAACGGATTTTCTGTGTTGTCTTTGAGTTAATGGTTTCTAAGTGGAAAATGGAACTTGGTAAGCTGTGATAATAGACTGCACCATTGCAGTTGGAGTGAGCTCAGCGAAATCCCTGCAGGAAACCCCGTAAACGGAAGGCAGTAACGGATGTTTGTACAGGACATTTTTGGGGGTTGGTTGGTTTGTTTGTTTTGTCTGGATATAATTGGGATCAATGCTGTGTTTTTAAGTCTGAGAAACCTGTATTTACTTTCTTGCTTCTGATGGGCTGATTCTGGCTTCACTTTTGAGTGATTTCTCTCAAAGCTTGTCAAAGAGCTGAAATACTAACTTGTAGTTTTCCTGTAGGTAACTGCTGTAGAGCCCATAACTAACCCCGGAGGAGCCAGCGTGAGGCCTTGGCACCTGCACCGGGCTCTGCAAGGGTTTTGTGGCGTGGCAGCGGTGGCGACAGATGTTGGTCATCTGCTTGTGGTGGACCTTGGTTTGGATGATCTCTCTTGCAGTCAGAGGGAGAATGAACCATCGGGTGAGCTTGCGGTTTCTAAACTTGAACGGAAAAGTAAGAAAACTTGTGTCTTTTCAATCAACAACACGCATCCCACTTTGAAGCTACTGCTGTGCAGACGTTTATGGCTGCTGATGACAGGTGGCGGTTTGACATGGTCTGGCCCTGAAAGGATTAAAAATGGGAGTGGCTTCATACTCCTCCTAAGGTTACAAATACCCCCTCCCACCAGGGTCCCTCTGTCACGGTGATTCTCACCAGTGAGGGGTAGGAATCTGACCATCTGAGGCGGTGCAGCTGCCTGACAGGAAGGTGTGTCGGACGTGCCCTATTTCCTGGGAATGTTCTTCTGCTTCTGTTCATTGACTTGGGGCAAAGTTGAGGCTTGTTTTTTAAAGTAAATATGCCTTACCAAAATCCCTGCATTTCACCAAACGGAACCTGTACTTGGTGTACTCGGATTGCATACGCTGTTTTTGCTCTTACAAGAGTGGCCTCGGGAGCTGGTCTCACTTCAAGTAGCTTCACCACGAGGCCCAAACTGCTGATGTGCAGAGCCCAGGAAGAATTTGTCTATGGAGGTTTTGCTTTCACCTGGTTTTGAAATAGGAGCGAGGATACCTGTCCAGTCAGAGAGTTCCTATGTGCTCTGAATGCGTACAAAATGGGAAGAGCAGACAAAGTATTGCATCAATGGGTATTTTGCCGGGGACGGTAGAATTAGATCATCCATGTTGTCACGTCAGTGTTTCAAATGCAACCTGAATGGCCTAACGCATTCCTTTATTGTGTGGTTTTGTGCGTGCAGGTCTAACAGTTGTCACTAGAGCTGCTGCTGGCGTTTCACAAGGAAGAGCAACCGTGAGCAGAGCAGGGAGACATCTCTGCCTTCAGTTACAGTGTCCTTCAGGAACAGCAATATCGACCCTGTGCTACATCAGCAGAAGCAACCAGCTCGCCGTGGGTTTTTCCGACGGCTCCCTGTCACTGTGGAATATGAAAACTCTGCAGCGGGAGTAAGTCGGCCTTTGCACTTGGTCACGCCTGGAGGTGCAGGGCTCTCAAGGCTCTGCTTGAGGAGGAAGTCTGTTAATTTAAAGAGCCCTTTTTCAGGGAGGGAAATGTGGAGTGTAATCTTGGCCTGTTTAGGAATCCCCTTCTGAAGTAACCATTGAGCCATACCTGGATTCAGTGGGCCGCCTTCTGCCCAGCGGGCTGGGATTGTTCTCCTTATTGTGCCCGTGGGCTGAGGAACTGCGGAAAGCTCCCTTCTCTGGGTTCTGTCAAGCAGTCAGGGTGTGAGAGAGCTGCTTTCCATAAGGCAGTTTGTTCCACCAGCAGTATTCAGTGACAGCAGGAGTTGTGTGTGTTTCAATGAAAGAGATTGTAGACATTATTTCTCAGAACCAGCTCCTGCAATGAGGGCACCCATTGAAAGGCTGAAGTATGTTAATGATGGGATTGTGGTGATCATATTCTTTAAAGCGTCCCGGTTGAAAGGAGTGAGACATGAAGGATCAAGAGCTGATCTGTGGCTGAAAAGACATTCTCTCCCACATTTCAGCCTCGACCAAAAGAGGGGACTGACCCATGCCAAGGCAGCGATGCATGGGAATGAAGGTCTGCTTGGAACACTTGGAGGGGGAATAAGGGTCATGTCAAGGGATAAGCAACAGAGAAATGAGGGAGATGATTTCAGCTCTGCCAAAGAGCAATCCCCCCTGGAATATCTGACCCAATTCAGATCGGGATTCACTTAAGCAAATCTGCAGTGACTCACCGGGAACTATTGGCGGCATGAATAGAGAGTGGAGGGATAGTGAGGTGGCCAGAATAGATTGTGAAGGTGCAAGGAAGGTTCAGAAGTCTGGAGGAGAAAGGCTTTAGATAGTCCAAGTAAAGAAACAAGACACTACTGGTGTTTGGCGCTGTTTTCAGCTTGTGCAGAAGAGAGGCTGCCTTTTCAGTTCAATATTGAAGCAGGCGACAAGAGTAGGAAGAATCTTTTGCCTGGCAGCTGAAGGAATCTTTCATGTTCCTGCTCCGCAGGCAGAGGAGGAGATAAAGCCAGGTTATTGCCCGTGATGGACAGTAATTTCCTCACCTCGTGGCTGTTGCATCAAAAGCAGTCGCTCCCGTGACTCCCTTGTTTGAGACGGGAGTGTGACCTTCTGTGCCTTGAGGAGAAGCACGTCAGGGGCTCTTTGCTCAGAAGATGCTTCTCCCCTTCTACAAACAGGCAGGGCCACCAGGCTCACCTGCTTTCTGTTTTTGTTAACCCTGCAGGCACCACTGTCAGCTTGAAGGAGGAAGGATTCCTGTCTGCGCCGTTACTTTTCAAGAGCCTGAGCACGATCCTCGCAACTGCTGCTACTTGTGGGCTGTTCAGTCGACGCAAGAAAGGTGAATAAAAGCTTACTATCGGCCACTGGTTTTTTTTTTTTTTTTGAGTATTTGTTCACCTAGAGTTGACCCACATGTATTTGTTGTGTTGAATTAGCCGTGCAGGAGATTCTCTCCGGTATGGAAGGGGCTGACGGTGCGATTTGTACAGGATGTAACAGGGATGGAGAGGGACCTACTAGTTCCTCCCTGCTGAAAGGCAGCAAAGCGACAGTGGCTCTATTTCTGTGCTGGCATTCTTCAATGGCTTCCTTTGTTTCCTGATGACTGCTTCATGATTTGCCTGATATTCACACCGTGGTATGAAAATACCATGGAGCGCAGTGGAGGCTGCAGCTCCAGAGCACTGACGGTGCGGATCCACCAGCCTGCTGCCCCTAAAGGAGGAGGTGACAGCATGGCCGGTTCCCTGGTGCCAGCCTGAGCCTTGGTGAGCCAGCTCAGCTCGGCTGGCAGGGAAGGTGCTCAGCAGCCAAGTCGGTGGTTTCCTGCTGGGCTAATGACTGAAAGGAGGGTGTGGAAGGTGCCGTGTGTGCAGGGGAGGGACTGGAGCTTTGGTGGGAAGGGAAGGGGAGAAAGATCTGCCCCTTTCAGCATCAGCAAGCTATTTACTCAGCTCGGCTGCTCATGGAGTGGCAATCTTTTTCAGTTTGACTGTAAAGCAGTTTTGATTGCGAGCTCTTCAATGCCAAGAACTGTTCCCAACCATTTTTACTCCACAGAACATCTTGAAGCTTCCAGATTGTATGGGTAGCCTTTGCCCCAGAAGCTGTTAGTGTCCAAATTTCCTCCTTTGTGGTTTAGCAGCTAAATGTGACCAATTCTTAGGTTTTGGGAAGGGCTGTTTTTCTTTTCAGCAAGACAGTGCTATTCAGGAAACCTCAGCCTAGATCTAAGGAAAGGGTAACGAGGACTATAAAGCAGCTTTGTAACCAAATGTCATCATTTGTACCTTTTCCAGTGAAGGCGATGCCGTGAGTTTACATCTGTTGCAGTTAGCGTTCGCAGACAGGAGGCCCTTGGCTTCAGGACAAGCCATGTACGAGGTAAGACGTGCACGTCCGTGAAAGGATGGAAAGAGTCCTTTTCCCTAAGGGAGTATCAGTGAAGTTGGCAGGGGGAATATTGACCATGACAATTCAGAGATGACTTAAAAAGAAAGAATCTTTTGCTGAGTCTTCCCGGGCACGGCCTTTGCCCATACTTTTTGAAAAGAAGTCGTACAATTTCATACCGCCGTGTCGTGTGTTCCAGCCAGGGCCGCCTGCAAAGAGCCCGTCTAAATTCAGTTCCTGAAGAGGCAGCAGCTTTTACAAATAAAATGATTCTTCATTTAAACACCAAGTGAATGGCCTGTAGGAAGAGAAGACAGGGCTTTGAGTAGCTCTGTTTAACCAAACTGCAGAGTTGAATAAGGTTCTGTCTGTCTCCCTTCCTTAAAACACGGGCGTACAGCTTTATTCTGTTCCGGTCTTCAGGTTTAAATCCTTGTTTTCCCTTTGAGCTCTGTCAGCAGGACTTCACATGACGCTCACCTGCAGGGTCTCTTCGGTGCTGGTCCTGAAACTTAGTAGCTCTAAAGAGAACTCTTTCTACTTTTTGGCTGCGTTACCTACGAACTCTGCTCTTGAAGCCAGCAAAATACGCAAATACAGTAAAGAGTGGTCTGATTTGGTCAAAAAAGTATATGTAAATTTTGAGAAGTGGCTCCAAAGAGGTTGTGTTTAAAATAGAGATGAACTAGCCTTACCTCTCTGTTATCTAACAGATAGAAGACGCGTTTTTAGAACGTATCATTTTATTCAGTGTTACGCCTGAAACCCTTGCAAAATCTTTTGGATGGGAAAGTAATCTTAATTCAGAGCATGTCTTTCCTGTTGAGGTGCGGTAGGAGAGGATCTGTGCTCTACAGCCTTGATATTTATTAGTAGTATTTCCTAGAATGGTTAAGAGAAAGCTTGCCTGTTCTCAGAGTAGGTGAGTTACATGTAACATATCAGGTCATACGAGAATGGATTGTCTCATGCCAGTTCCTTCTAGAGCTCTGAAACTTTAGGAAACTTGGGTAGAATGAGGTACAAGCAATTTTTTTATTTTCTGGTAGGTTTTTGGAGATTTTTAGCTGCTTAGCTTTTGGTTTTGTTTGGTTGGTTTTTAACTGTAGAGCTGCTCTTTGTCCACAATCCACACACCCATGTGTTGTAGGGTAGATCATTTGACCAACTGCTGTATTTGGAAAGACAGTATTTCAGTCAATGCTTGCTTAGCAAATGGTGGTCTCAGAGGTTCCACACAATCCTGCTGGAGTTTCTGTAGGTCTCAAAGTAGTTGGCTGACTCTGTAGGAATTCGTGCCCCTAAACGCCTTGCCCACGTGCATGCCATGTCCGCCGGGTTGTTTTGCTGTTGGCTGCACTTGGTGAAGGCAGGGAGGCATATTTCACCCATCAGTCCCTGAGGAGGCGAGAGGAGGAGCTGGCAGGAGCTGACGTGGTTTGAGAGAAGAGTGTGACTCAGGAAGACGTTCTCATGGCTACTCCCGAGGGATGGGCTTTCACTCTAGCGGTGTGTGCCTATAGATAATGCCTCGCAAGAGAGCTTTGGCTGCTGGAAGGCCACGACTCCTCTAACTTCATCAGTTCTGTGATCAAGTCATGGAGCAAAGTGCTTTGCATGCCTATGTATGGCATTATTTCAGATCTCCCTTTCTAGATAAATACGTAGGTTTGTGAAGAAACCGGGACGGTGCAAGGAATTCTGCAAAACACATTTAGAACCAGTAATGCGAGGGAAATGCTCCGTTCTGAAAATGTGCAAAGCTTTTACGGCCAAACTTACCCGTTACGGTTTGACACTCAGTTCTCTTGCTTGTCAGCTGTAGTTTCTCTTTGCCATCAGATTAAGCGCCTGGGAGAGATACAGTACAATATGCAGGTTCTATTAGACATGGACATTCTTTCCTACTGAGGTATAATGTCTGCTTTTCTCTCAGAATGACCTTTCTCTCGCCTGTGATTTTTTCCGCAGGGTTTGGCATCCTGTGTTGAAAAGTACAGTTTGGATCTGACGGGTGGAGCCTTTCCCTTGAGAGGGCAGGGCAGCAAGGCCAAACTACTCAGCTGTCAGGCTGTAGAAATCTTTCCCAACTGCATTGACAGAGAAGGCAGCGTTGATGAAGGTTTGTTCCTGATGCCCGTCTTTGGTTGTTCTAAACTAAATGGTTTTGGCATCCAAGCAGTGAATGCTGTTCCATACCCACAGCCTGAAAGTCTTCAGTATCTGTATAGACTAACTTCTTGGGCTTATTTCAAAGGAAAAACTGGGTGCTTAGGTTCTGTGGGACTTGTTAAAATAAACCCTAGTTTTCCCTTCAATGCTTGCTGACATGCTGTAGCGATGTATGGTGGGGTCACCTCTATAACACCTGTCAGTCATTTTATTCCTCCAGCTCTCGTCTTTGAACAGTAGGATCATCCCCTCCATTGCTTAGGAATGTTCCCTCAACTTTCTTTTTTCCCCTCTTCCAACCTATGCCTGCACCTGCATCCAGCTGGCGGCCGGTCACGAGTGCTGTTCCCCAGGGCTCGGTCCTGGGGCCAGATCTGTTTGATACCTTCCCCAAGCACCTGGATGAGCCGGCAGTGTGCCCGCGTGGCCAGGAAGGCCACCAGCATCCTGGCTTGTATGAGAGATAGTGTGGCCAGCAGGAGTAGGGCAGTGATCGTCCCCCCCTACTCGGCGGTGGGGAGGCTGCACCTCGAATCCTGTGTTCAGTTTTGGGCCCCTCACTACGAGAAAGATACTGAGGTGCTGAGTGTGTCCAAAGAAGGGCAGCGAAGCTGGTGAAGGGTCTAGAGCACAAGGTTTAGTTGGGATCTTAGGGAAAATTTCTTCACAGAAAGGGTTGCGAAGCAGTGGAACAGGCTGCCCAGGGAAGTGGTGGCGTCACCATCCCTGGAGGGAGTTAAAAGACGTGCAGACGTGGCGCTTTGGGACAGGGTTTAGTGGTGGGCTTGGCAGTATGAGGTTTACAGTTGGGCTCGATGATCTTAAGGGCCTTTTCCAACCTAAATGATTCTACGAGTCTATGATCTGCCTGTGCACTTTGCCCTCTCTGTGTCTAATAGGTTCCTACACCTACAAGCTCTTAAAGCAATAGCTTCTGGCTTCCCTTGTCCGGATCGACAGTTAAAACTCCTCTGGTGTCTTTCATTCCCTTGCAATAATGAGATGTGCATCTCTGGGTTTGCACATCCAGTGATGCTCTGAGCACATCTCTGAGCCGGCTGCAGTGATAACTTTCACAGCCTTTTGTTTGGGTGTGTGAATGCCCTTCCCTCTCTTCTTACTGGCCTTAACTTATGTCTGCTGTTACAAAGACGACACTGGCGTGACTTTCTAGGCTATTTGTGTTTATTAGCTTTGTCTTAGTCCTGAAGAGGCAGCTTCCACCTCTTTTGGGGTGCCACCCTCTAACAACAGCGTGTCAAAATCTAATGAAAACCCCTTTGGATTTTCTCCACCTGTGTCATGATTCTGAGGAGAGGGCCTTCTAAAACCTTGTCAAAAACAACCAACAGGCGCACCCACCAAAAAACCCAAACCAAAACCAACAAAAAAGGCCCTTTCGGTCCCCTTTTCATGAAGCCTGAGGCATGGAAAAATGCTTGTCATTTTTCTGATGGCTCCTCATTAGCTTTTATCCAGAAACTATTCAAGTTGTAGGCCCACATGAGCTTCTGTTGGATTGGGTTGAGGTTAGAAATGCAGCTGGCTTCTGATTTATGAAACTAATTGACATCTTCAAAGGCAGTTTCAGCGGCTCACACAAGTGAAAGGGCACAGAAGCTCACGATGACACACAGTAAAGCGTGGGAGGCTCCCTGAGCAGCCCTGATGAACTCAGCAGAGAACAGAGACCCATTTTGCCAAACGACCTGTCTCCTGGTTCCCTGCTCTGTCAGGGTAAAGGATGCACCCCCCACTTTGCTCACATCTGGAGAATGCCTTCTCCCCAGAGACGACAGACCATGCCACTTCTTGAGAGAACCCGAGTGTAACATGGTCAATGTTTGATGTTAAACTCTTTGTTCCAACCTCCTGTTTGTTGGGGTTGGGTTTTGGTGTTTGTTTTGTGTGATAATTGTGTTCTTTCATTCTGACTGTGCTGGAAAGGAGCTATTCGTAACACCCGTAATCGAGTCGAATCTGGAAATTAATAATGCCAGCTGAGTGATCAAGTGTATACGACAAGAATTTGTATGCTTTCTAAAAGCAGCAATGTATGTTTTCCTAGGGTGGTGGGTTGTTTTTTGGTTTTTGTTTTTTTCTAACCATCTTGATGCACTCTTACTGTATGGGAAACTTGATTACCTGACGATTGTGTATTGGGTTTGTCTTAGGACGGATACAGGTTGAACTCGCAAAGGGGGGCAGCATGACTGAAACCTATCACAGAGGTGATGCTATGGTGTACATTTTTAAAATTCTTCTTAGTCAAGTGTTGCGTTTCATGAGTGACGTAACAGAATGAAGCCAAAATAGAAAGTGATGTTTTGAAAATGTCAGATAGATTGTATTTTCTCCCAATAAGAAACAATGTCTTGTCTTTTCCAGTCATATCTCCTGACATCAGTGTCTCCGTCTTCAGCTGGCAAGTGAACACACGCGGCCAGGGAAAACCATCTACTTATTTGGGTGTATTTGACTTGGACTGCTGGTATCAGGCTCAAATGCCAGGCTCACTAAGGCAGGTTTTTATGAAGCTGGTTTCAGTATCCCTCCCCATAATTCACTGGAAAGTCGGCGTTTAGCTTCTGCGCTTGTTTTCTTTCAGGCCAGAAGAATCCCTTCAGGACTGCCCCTATTTTGCACTGTGGTCACTGGACGCTGTGACAAGCACGACTGCTCCAAACCCCCTTCTGGATGTTGTGGTGCAGGAGCGCAGCCTAAGCTGGAGAGTTCCTCCTTCTTACCCACAACCTGAGCTGTGTTTTCACCCAAGCACCTATAATTTTGGTAGGTATTACACGGCTTTGAGTAGTGATAAGCTTAAACCAAGCTCAAATGCCATTTATTGGTTCTCCTGTTCACTGTTTGTCACGCAAAAACCCAACCAAACCGAAACACCCCAACCCCCACCCACCCAACTGTGATGACGTTGTACTGACCAAGTGTGTGCTGTTGTGACACCTGCCTGACAGGCGGCTGGGCCTGGGGGTTGGGTGCTTCTGTAACGCAGCCCGTGAGGTGGTGCTGGTGATCAGATGAAATGACTCTGGGCTGAAGCTCAAAGCGCAGCACCTCGATAGCCCCGGAGGTAAAATTTCTACACTCAGCCATTATTTTTCTAAAAAAGGCTGTAAGTGATGTCATGAGGAAAACGGGTACTCAGTTGTACCTTTCCAGAGGTTGCTGTGACAAAAATGTAAACTGGTGCTACCATCACGGTGAGAGTATGGAATGTTGTCCAACGTTCGTTGTCTCTGCAGATGGCACGTGCCTGCTGAGCTCTGGAGTTGTTCATGTGACGTGCAGCGGCTTCCAGAAGGAGGTGAGCTTTTACTGTGTCTTTATGGAGAATGTCAAGAGATGGAGCTTTCCTAAGCTTTCCATGGCGCTGCTTTCGGTGTCAGGGACCATTTAATGCTCCTCCTGCCCATCCACACGCGTAACTGCAATTGTACCCTACCAGTTTTATCAAATGTAATGTTTGAGGTCCCCTCTTGGGAGTGTAAACCCACCGTTGCCTCCCGTTGAAGCACGATCAGGGCCTGAATGTCTAGAAAGGAAGAGAGCGCTGCTCTAGGAGCAGGAAGAGAAAGTCGGGGAAAGCTGTTCCTTCTCTCTCATCAATGAGTGCAACTGCCTGCGTGGTCCTGAGTTCGGGTTTTGATCCCTGATTACCTTGGAAAAGAGGACAGAACGGAGAAAAGGAAGCATCGTTCCCTCAGAACAACCTTCAGGCAGAGGAGCACTTGGTAGGAAGGGGAGAGCAGTCTTTCCCTGCCCTCATCTTCCTCTCTACCGGATTCCTCTCCAGATCTGTGGGGGTGCGTTGGGGCAAAGAGCCCTTGTGCACAGTGTGGTAGCTAACATGACCGTCTTGGCAGGTTGGCCTGGCCCATAGGCTGTTTCTTTTGCAAGCCTGATGTAGGCTCTTCCATTCAGATTGGGTGATCTGATGTCAGCTCCACGTTGGAAATAATTGGGAAATGCAGAAATTTGTCATACCCTTTGCTGAATTGAGACTAGATCATTCAGAGGCTTGTTAGGGATTTCAGCAGGAATTGCTTGTGAATGTGAATGAAAGACAAATCTCAGAATTAGGGACAAGAAGCTTGGTTTGGGGTTTTGTTTGCCACCGTAAGTCGTACTCGGTGTGTTTCCTTGTCTGAGATTGGTTTTCAGAAAAAGATGGAAATCTGATGTGTGTATTCGAACGTGTAGAAATGGCTTTGAATGTGATGATTTTGTTTAGAAGGGAAAGATACTTGTGAATGTGCTTAAAAAGCCAAAGAAAGAAGCAAACAAAAAGCAAAAGCCCTAAAAAGGAAAATTTGATGAGGGCTCAGTCTTGGGCCCCTCGGGACAAGAAGGACATAGAGTTGCCGGTGCGTGTCCAAAGAAGGGCAACAAAGCTGGGGAAGGGTCTGGAGAACAGGTCTCATGAGGAGAGGTTGAGGGACCTGGGGTTGTTTGGCCTGGAGGAGAGGAGGCTGAGGGGAGACCTTATCGCTCCCTGCAGCTGCCTGACAGGAGGCTGTTGTGAGGTGGGGGTTGGTCTCTTCTCCCAGGTCACTAGCGATAGAACGAGAGGAAAGGGCTTCAAGCTGCATCAGGGGAGGTTTAGGTTGGATATTAGGGAAAATGCCTTCACTGCAAGAGTGGTCAGGCCTTGGAAGAGGCTGCCCAGAGAGGTGGGGGACTCACCATCCCTGGAGGTATTGAAAAGACATGTAGACGTGGCACTTGAGGGCCTGATTTAGGAGACATGGTAGTGTTGGGTTGACAGTTGCACTCATTGATCCTGGAGGGCTTTTCCAACCTTAAGGATTCTATGATTCTATGTTTCTATGTTCATTTCACCTGGAAGAAGTACCAGAACACCAGCTGCACTAAGCTGCTCCTTAACAGTGCACGTCTGTGCCTGCCTGTGCTTTGCCCTTCTGAAGGATCGCCACGGCATTAGAACACAGTGTTTGAAGTGCCTAAACCTGAAACCTATTAGAACATCAATGTTTCACTTCTTTTCTGTCATCTTGGGAAATGACAACTTAATGTTTGGGGTGTCGTAACTCCTTCATGTCTTCATAGCCTGGAAAGCTGCTTGATCTTGGCTTCGCTGCTTCCATGCAAACGTTGCAGAGTTCTGTTTGTTCTGTCCCCTTCGCGCATTCCTGATGGCAAACTTCTCTGCACCCCATGTGCCGTGGGTATAAGCAGGGCACGTTGCTGGGAATAGTTAATTGGAACGCAGTATATTGAGAGGATAATGCAGAGGCATGCAAATAAAGATTAGAATTAGCCTTTGGGAAGTTGACGTGTCAGGGGAAAAATTCCATGTGCTCCTCACAGCAACAAGCAGCCCAGCCTGTGATGCCTGAGTGAGTGTAGGGTTAGAAACAAGCACTTACTGTTGGTGGTTTGGATGTTGACAGCAGGTGGGATTCTCCTTTGATTTCGCCTGTTACTTTTAGGAGGAGCAGTTAGAGGCGGTCTTGTCAGCTGCTGCCCAGACAGGTTCTGTAGGGCTTCTGACTGGCTGCATTAAGCTTTGGACATCTAAAGGTAAGACTTGTTATGTGGTTTTTATGTTGCATGGTTTCTTCGTTTGGAATTCTTGATTCATTTCTTTTTTGTTCTCTCTTTTTAAAGAGCAGCCAAGTTCCGCTGCTAATTTACAGTTTGCCCTTGACTGGACGTGGAGCAGAGTGATCTATACAAAAGACGAATTTGATGACATATGTGAGTACTAGTGCAGCCATGCTGCAAACCTAGAGTCAGTCTTTCCAGCTGAGCTCATTCAGTGATCTGCTGGTAGATGGTCTTGCCCGCAGATCTGGAAGTGCACTTTGAAACTCTGCAATGGCTCTGTAGGCTAACGATTTCATACCTGTTCTTGAAAAGGTGTTGCGCTGTTTGACGGCTCCTGCAGCTCCACTGACCCGCAGAGGTTACAGGCTCTGCAGCACCGCCAGTTGCTTTTGAGCAACCTCAGCACAGTCTTGAACTGTTTTCTAACAGAGGCACAAGAGCTCGCCGGAGAAGGTTTGTCACAGTATTTCTAACTCTCTGGTATGTCTTATGAAGATTTGGAACGATGCTGGGGCTGTAATTGTGGAAAGAGGAGCTTCTGTTGGTTTTGCTGATTGGCAGAAAGTCAGATGTAGCGGGGAGAAGGGGCTTAAATGGGAGGGGTTGGGGCTGCCACTTACCGCGCGTTGAGCTCAGGGCAAGAGTTTGTTGGGGAGCTGGTGCGAGTGGGTGGGGAGGCTGCGGTCAGCAAGGAGCTGTGCAAGCACCCGGCTTGAAATTACAGCAACGGGATGTGGCACTGTGACAAATACTCCCTTTGATTGTCAGCTAACGAGTCAGTGCAATGAGGGGAGCTTTATAAAAACCAAAAGAAATTGCACACCAACAGTCCTCTTAAGCTTCTTCTCATGTTTTGCAGACTTGACAAATAAGCTGGCGGTGACCAGCCTCGCAGCTGTGTATGCACGAGTGGTCCTCTGGTTCTGTGGGTCCCGCCTCCTGCCCGAGGGCTCAGGTAAGCCTAAACTGTCACGCGTCTGTAGCAGTCAGTGCTTCCTATGAACACCTGCTTCCCCATGGTTTTGTCAAGGCTTCATCAATACCAAGTCGTGCCCGTTCAGTGACAGCAGATGCTGAAGTTCTGCTGCTGAAATTGAGATTTCACTGTTTTTTCAACTGCGTCGTGTAGAATGATGGAAGCAGTTTCTTTCCGGGGTGTTTCTCAGAAACAGCACTAAGCCTCTGAGGGAGGGAGTTGCTCGTGCCCACAGCTTGAAATCCTTGGGATTGTAAACAAGTAACTCCTAAAGCACCAACACGGGAATGCTTGATTTTACAGTAAAAGCCTGACGTGCGTGTTTTGAACTTTTTAGGGATTGTTTGAGGAAAAAATACACCTTGGAAATAGTTCATCATTTGGATGGGTTATAAATCCTATTGTCAGCCTTAACTGTCTTACGCATGTTCACATGACATGTTTAAAAACCCATTCCCTTTGAGAACTGGGTTTTTTTTTAGAGTGAACTTCAGCTGACACTACATGTTCTGGATGCTACATCACCTGTAAGCTTGAAATGGCACTTAGGACAAGGAGGAATTGACTCCTGTGTCGTAGGTCTCTTTTAGCAAAGGCAGAAGGAGGCTGGGCTTCTTTCAAAGTCGGAGGCTGGCCTGTGCTTTTGATGCTTAGCTTGTGTGTTCTTCTGTCTTTTTAGTCAAAAACTGTAGGTTGAAAATGTGATATGACTTCTTTAACTTACTTCTTATTTATTGCCTGTAGGTTACGAGATGCGTTTCTCTAGACCTTTCTACAATTATCCTCTGATTCGGAGCTACTACGCTGGTCATCGACAGCAACTGGAGCGTTTATCAAGGTAGGACGTGCAGGAAAGCTCTAGAGCAGTTCCACTGCAAATTCAGAAGCGGCAGCGAGTGGCTTTTCCATCAGCAGCTGTATTTGCTACGCTTCATGCATTTGCTGGCAACACTCTTGACTGGAGTGATGCGTGTGTCCTGCTGAACAGAGAGGTTCCTTTCCCGTGTTGAAATGTTGATATATACCTCTGCTTAGTGCCCTTTGTTGGTATCATCATTGTTTTGAGGCGCACGTAATTCATTGGCAATTCTGTGTCATTTGTTACCACTGGGAAAGGTCGTGTGGTGAGGACAGGATCAGTCACGGCCAGGTCAGCAAGGCACGGCCTTTGCAGAGCAATTGTTCTGGGCACAGAAGAAAGCGCGTTTTAGGAAAAAAAAAAAAAAAAACAACAACAAAAAAACAAAGCAAAAATAATCTCTCTCAATGACCAGTGATAGATGGCGATAAGGGGATTGGCCCAAATCTCCCACTCCCAAGCACCGCGGTGTCGTTGAAGGAGATGGGCAGAGTCACATGCAGCTGGCACGGCCAGCGCTCTCCTGGCGACTGGATAAAAGCCCCTTCCTCACGGGAGCTCCCTTTCCTGGGCTGGCTCACGAGCATAATGGTGATGTGCCTTGGGTTAGGTGAGAACAGATTTTTCTTTGGCAACTGTTCTGTAACCTAAAGAAAGCCCTCAAGTAGCCGTGGCTGTGGCAGCGTGAGCAAGGTGCAGCAGGAGGAGTCCAGGTGGAAGCTGCTCTATGTCAGGCGCTGGCTTTCAAGCTCCTCTTCCTGCGCGTCCTTCTCAGGTAACTCTCGTACAGGCTCACGGGCTCCTTAGAAGCACCACCTCCAGCGTGCTGCTTCTGCTCGTCCTCCTCGGGAAATGAAAGGCTGGCGTCGCAGCCCGCAGGAGCCTGCGATGGGCTTCTGAGGAATGCAGTGTTTCACAGGCCAGCCCTCCGTCACTGTGATGGCACGTGCAGAGGCGCAAACGTGCTGCTTCAGGGGATACCAGAATTCAGCTGCGGGCTCAGCTTTCTGACCGTGACTGTTTTTCAGTAACAGAAGCGAGGTGCTGAGACCAAAGCCTGACATTGCCGTGCTGGGGTCTCACCGCTGTGCGTGGGAACGCTCCCGCTGGGGGCGTGAGGTTTGGGGTAGCTTTGCTCACACTGCCCTTGTATTACAAGGAATGCGGCACAAAAGAAAAACTGAAAACTAAAAGGTCGCTGCAACTTTCCCCTTAATAAGGGAGCTTTTTGGATTCCTATTTGGAGCTCCTTTAATAATTCACTAGGATCTAATGAGCACCTTTCACCTGACTCCGAAATTTCTTTCCAGTCTATTTCAAGTCACGATCGTGCCTTTGTCTGTTTGTTCCTTTCTTGGAGTCGTGGGAGCTTTAGCTGGTTTTGTTTTGGCTGGAGGAAATCTGTGACACCGAGAGGCCGCAATTAGTGTTTTCCTCTGTCAAATCCTCGCTACGTTTTGTTCCAGAGGCAAACGGGACTCTGACTGCCTGATGATCGATGGGATGGTTTCCCAGTTGGGAGACCGAGTTGAGAAGTTGTGGCAGAGAGATGAAGGAGGAACGGGGAAATACCCACCTCCTAGCTTACAGGTGAGTGTTGTGTTCCCTGAAAACAACCACCACCACCACCACAAACCCCAGCCCCAGCCCAGCCCTCCCCCAAAGCCAATGATTTCTCAAAGAGAGGACTTTTAAAAAGCTTCTACCTTTTCATTCCAGGCACTGCTGGAGCTCTATTTGCTAGAAGGCGTTGAAGAAAGCCACAAACATGCAATCGTATCCCTTGGAGTTATTTCTGTCACACCTCCAGTATACGCGCATCAGGGGTCTGAAATGTCTGTCACCTACGCGTTCGATGCATTTTCTAATTTGTGCTTCAAACACACTGCGGATGAACACGTGTAGTTAAGAATTAAGTCGCAGACAGAAGCATTGTTGGATTTCTTTGTACTGTGGATTGTTTAGGAATGTTTAAAATGTTTTGTTGCAAAGTCTTTTCTGATGTGAGAAAACAGGTTTACTAAGCAATGTTAAAGGTAGAAAGCTCCCCTAGATTGTCTCAAAATGTAAACTGTTTTTCATTTTTGAAGCACCCACAGCTGTAGCAAACAGCTGCTTCCTCGAGCGATGCACTAGAATGTGCTGCTTCAGAGCAAAAGGATTTCTGACAGCGGTTTACCAGGACCTGATGTTGCTGAAATCATCCATTTTCCAGCACAGCTAAGAGGGCTTGCTTTTGTGCTGTTACAAGTGCGGGCACACAGAATAATAGAGAGAGAGAAGGGAAAAGTCATTGGGCAGAAACTGAACTTTTAAGCTGCCGAAATACACTGTGTTGCTTTGGCTGTGTGTTGCCTGACCCGAGAGGGGAGCCTAGAGAGCAGGGGCTTTAAAGCTGTTGCACCCCGGAGCTCTCTGATGAGAACAGACCCCCCAAAACAGCTGTCAGAAAGAGAGAGTGACACTGCCGATGAGTGATCCACATACTGGTTTAAATCCAGTTTTAATCATCCAGAGCTAAGCTGTGCTGTAAGGACACCCTAATTTCAGTTGTTTTATATACGCTGGAAAGGAGGGAAGAAACCAGCTGTAGAATTTGTTTGCTTTAATAATCAAGCATTGGCCGTTCTCGTGTTTTGAATGTCCAGCTGGTGGCTCCAGTGACTAAAGAGGGAGCCTGTGTTTCCAACAGAACTGTTTAAATATCGAAAGGCAACCTTTCTGAATGCCTTAGAGAAATCAGAGAGTCTGTCTTTCTGGTTATTTATTCAGAATGCAATTTTGTTGTTAGGGCCTGACTATCTTCAGGTTGCAACAGCATGAAATGGCAAGACTAATACATGAGTATTTTCTGCGTCCTACCACTATGATATTCTTATTTCCTTTTATTATATATTCCTATTATATTAATCATAGGAATAATATTATTTCATGTGATAAATTGTTGGTCTTGCAAATTTATTAGCCTTAATTCGATACTTGATATCAGACAATTTACTTGCTGCTAGACATCATACATTCCTTTCCGAACAAAACAGAACCTTCCGTCGACTCCTTCGCAGCTGCCTTTGCCATCCCTTCGGGCCTTGTTAAGCTTATTCGAGGTTTTTGGCTTCTAGACCACAAGGACTATGATGTAAGCATGTGACAGTTTAGTTGGGCACACATTGCAATACAATGCTATGATCTATCAAATGATGTAAAAACCCTGGTGCTTAGCTGATACCAGGTGATAAAACATGGGAAGCTTCTTTTTTGTAATGCTGCTTCAGCAGCACCTTCAGCAATACGTGATGATCTGCAGTTTGGTTTTAATTACGTTGAGAGGAAATGGATTAAGACAATGAAGAAGTCAGCGTTAATGCTTGACGTGTGACTTGCCAAAGCCGTCTGTTCAGGTTGTTCTCAGCAGAGCAGTCGAGCGCTTTCTCAAAAGCGGTGGTTTGGGGACTTTAACTATTCAAACTGCCATCCTGGCAGCAAGACTTGAGACAGAAGACCGCCAAAGTGACTCTTCAATCTAATTCATGTTCCCTCTGATGCTGAAGGTTGTTCTTTGCCCGTCACAATGTTAATATAACCTGTTTGCCTGGGAGAATGACTTGTCTTTATGAGAGGTGATGTTTGCTGACGGAGATTTGGTTATCCTGGCCAGGTGTGAATCCCTCCTGTCAAAGGACTCCCTTTGTTCTGTACGGCTCACGGAATATCTTTTTTCTGCAGACACTTCAGCATTTATATTTACCTGTCCGGTACCAAGCCCTTCATTAGTCACCAGCTAAGTTTATTCAACAGAGATTCACCCTCACTGAAGACACTTTTGAATCGTTTTGTTGTGCGCGTGTGTGTCTCTATATCTTAAGAAACCTGATCTCTACCTTCTGCAGAGCTCCCTGGCCCTCTTTGTTGAACCAACTGCAACCAAACCTGTGTCGTGGCAAAACGTGCGAATTCTTCAGTCCCTCATGTGCCAAGGAGAGCATGGGCGAGCCCTCAGATACACGCAGGTGATGAAGCTCTCGGCCTCCAGCTGTAGCGAAGTGCGGCTTTTCCTCACTGTGCTGTTGTCCAATAGGTAAAGAAATACCTGCCACCATTTTGGCACTCAAATACTGTGAGAGGTGGAGAACAAACACTAGAAATCACAATCCCCTACACTTCCTTTGAACTTTGAGCACAATATCTGGGGGGCATCTTTTTGGTGATACCATTAATATGCCTTTACGTCTCACAAAATTAACTACAGGTGCATGGCGGAGGCTTGGGCTCTGCTGCAGGAGCACACCACTCAGTTAAAGGAGGAAGAGCTATTAAAAGACATGTATGACATCTGTCGGGAGATGGGACTAGTGGGAGACTTCCTGAGGCTGCCTTTCACAGACTCTGAACAAGTAAGTGTGGGCAAGAGCAAAATCTGAACTCCGTCTTTGCCAAGAGAAGAGGCAGGGTCATCAGATATGTTTTCAAATGTGTTATTTCTCATAGAAGCGTTTGGAGAAATTTTTACGGACTCATGAGATTCTTTTAGCCCGGCACCTGCAGCGTGCCAACTGTACGGCAGCCCCACAGCTGAACCGGGCGATGAACATTCATCTCATGGTAAGCGTAAAAGTTCTGCCAAGTGTGCAAGGTTCTCTCAGGGGTTACTAACTAGATTTAACAGTGCTCAATAAGAATCCTGCTTTCTTTATCACACCCTTCTTTGAAATACTTGCAATAAGCATCTGCACCTTTCGTTACAGCTGAACCTAAAAGTTGAACAAAAAATTTCACTTCTCCAAAGCGACCCTGTGAAGTTGGAAATTCTGTGTTCCAGGCTGTTGTTGGCTCCACGTCAAATAGTTTGTTTGTGTCTGAGGATTAAATAAGTGTCGTGGTTTAGCCGGCAGCTCAGCCCCACACAGTTGCTTACTCACTGCCCCACTGTTAGATGGGGGAGAGAATCAGAAGGGTAACGCTTGTGGGTTGGGATAAGAACAGTTTAATAATTAAAATTAAAAGAAACAACAGTAGAAATGCAATGTAAAGGAGAACAACGAGAGGCGCAAAGCCCCGGGGAAGGGGGGAAGGGAGGGGAGAGGGGGAAGGAACCGCCGAAACAAACCACACGCGCCGCAGCCGCCCACCGACCCGACGCCGCGCCGCCTCTGCGCTGCCACTGCCCCCCCTCAATATACTGGTCATGGTGTCACATGGTATGGAATGAACCTGCCATTGGCTAGTCGGGGTCAGCCACCCCCACCATGGCCCCGCCCCTCCCAGCACCGCCCCCCCGCCACGCGGCAGAGCGCGGGAAGCCGGAAAGGCAGCCGCCCCCCACGGTGAGGAGAATTAACCCCTTCTCATCCAAAACCAGCACAATAAGTATCTTTCCTGTCAGCCACTCTTACCATTCAGATATTCAGGGACGTACGTTATGTAGGGTTCGGATGATTGGAAGTTGTTTGGGTCACTGTGGAATGAAGAGTGTGTTGTATGTCATCTCTGGTATCTCACACGCAGCTCTGGGTGCCAACCCACAGGCAACATTTGCATCATGGGTTGTTCTTTTTATTATTTCCTCAAGTTATAGCGTGAGGTCTGCAATTCCACAGCTTTCATTTTACCACTTCTAGGACAGAAATTCTTACCTAACTTCTGAGTCTCAAAATAGGCAGGTCAAATTCTGTGTTATGGGAACTTCTGTTGTGGTTCTGTGATCCATTTGCTGCTTTCCAGAACCATAGTTTCCCAGGGAAGCAAACTTGTGGGGTGGTTCTGGAAGGTTGAGGTCCTGCGTTTGAAAGCTCCCATCCCGGGGGAAGGGGTGTGTAGGTAGCTTTCTCTTCCTCATTTTAATCCTCACTTCCTTTTGTCCAACGTAACCCGCCGCTGCCCTGGAGATTCAGTCACCTGGGGCAGTGGCATTTCAGGAAAAACAAGGGAAAGGCTGCTGTTTTGTCAGCCACGTGAAACTTGTGGGTGCTGACAAGCGTGTCAGAATGAGGTTCTGCAGGGTGCCGGCATGGTTTTAGCTTAAAGTTGTAGGTTCTGCTATTATTCTAGTCTTCCTTCCGCTTGGCTAAAATTCCGGGTGAAGCTGGTGTGTGCTGATGGGCAGAACTGGCTGCCGCTCTGTGCAGGGGGTGTATTTTACTGCACCTGTAGAGGAAACATATTCCCTAATTCGAAATAGCACCGACAGCTCCGTGCAATGAACTTCTTGTAACATTTAACTTCTTGCTTTACGCTTCTCGTTCATCAGAACGACTGTGCTCCTCGCTGGAGACAGAGAGCAGTTGCCAGACATTCTCTCTCAGCCCAGCACGGCAAGACCCTTCCTAGAGGTCAGAGGCAGCTGGCTGTAGAGAGAGCCAAGCCTTACCATCTGCCTTCGTCCGGACCAAGAGAAGGTAATTTTTAGGGGGGGAATATAACGCACAACTAACCATCGCTTTGATTGCACAAGGCTGATCGTTTTTCCCTCGTGCTTTACAGCTGCAAGACCAAAGCCAATCTCGACAGTAACAAAACCAGCTAATGCAGGAAATGTGGATCCAAGGGCACCTTTCAGCAGTCGTGTGTTGGCCAAAGTTAGAGAGTTATGGGTAGGAAATGAGCAGAAACCCAGTTGAGAGAGAGTTTTTCTGTTATGATAATGTTTGCTATGCAAAATACATGTGTTTATATTATGGTAAATGTGTTCAGAGAATTTAAGATGGCTAAAACTAAAACCCTGATTACCATCAAGCTATTGGTGTATGGATCTTGCTAGACTTGATTGTGTGATCAAATAGTAACCTTTTCCCACTTGCTAACATTTTTCTGCCTTATTTACTTAAAAATAGGCAGAATGATAAAGAGCAGGAAAGAGGCCTGTAGCTGTCAGATGAGTTTCCTACAGGTGGTGTGGCCAAATCAACCTCAGTTCTGGTATATTTGGCCGTGAGGGCAATGAAGGTCAGTTACTGCCCTTCTCTGCTGTCCTTTTGTCATGAGAAAAGACCAAGACCTTGGGCAGATGGTACTATAAGGGCATGCCCGGCGTGCAAATAAGGCCGCAGATAACTAAGTAGTTTAATCCCCCATCAGAACCCCTTCTCATGGAAGATGACTCTCAGGGTTGTCAGCGCACTCCATTTATTTGCTGCAATTCATCCCTTCCCATGTAACCAACCATAAATAGCTTCTGGTGGGGAAGAAGCAAGCTCCAGGCAGAAGCCAGCCCATAGCCTCTTGTGAGTTGTTAGGCAATGCTTGTAACCTCTTAGTCTAGGCCAGTCGGAAAATACGATGAAAGAATAGAATTTCACGTGGTAAGATTGCATTTGTTTCTTATGTTGTTGGTACTTTTGTCTTCTGTGCAAAACTTGCAGGTTTCCATCGCAGGAATGCTGTTCTCACCAAAGCAGTCACGATAATGAGTGCCTTTGAGATGCTCGGAGAGAAATGTTCTGCGGTTCCTTCTGAATTACAGCTGTTCCTCAAATAAAAAGCGTTTCCAACGCACTGAGCTGTGTGGGTGACCCATACGTGAGGCAGAGGGAAAAATGCAGGTGACGGTGCCTGATGTGCCTGTTGGTTCAGGTCACTCACTCCTGGGCCGTGCATCACCCGGCGTGGTTCAAGAGCAGGCTCATCCCACAGCAGCCATCGGTGTGGTGTGCCTTGCTCTCGAACTTGGTTTAAACCCAGACTAGACCATGAGTTATTAGTGAAAGCCTGATTGCTGGTAGTTTGATACTACAATTGTAATGTTAATGGGCAGGGAGAGAAGGATGCAGGAGGGAGGTGTGTGACAGGCTCAGGGAAGAGCCCATGAGCGACGATCGGGTATGGTGCGAACAGAGGCTGGGTGCCCGTTGTGCGCCAAGAGCTCTTCAAAGCCCCCCGCACTCGGGAGAACCACAAGCTGTGCCAGGTGGGATTAGCACAGAGTGGTGCTACATGGAGTAAATGGGTCGCACTGATCACCCAGCGGGCTTGAATAGGAAACCCCAGTGGCCCAGGAATCCTGGAAGTGACCATGGACTGGGCAAAGGGCAAAGACCTTGGAATATCAGGTTCAACCTGATGATCCTAGAGGTCTTTTCCAGTCTTATTGATTCTATGGTTCTATGATCCTATGGAAGGATTTGCTAAAATTGATTTCTCCTGGCATGGACCATGGCTGAAATACAAATATGGGCAGGCCTGGCTTCTCCTTTAACTGTTCCTGAAGTAGGAAACACTCCTTACGGTGCCCTTGAGTTGCCTTTCGAGTTCAGACTGAGTTTGGAACTGGACCCTTGCTGAGTTTGAAAGGTGCTGCCCTTGAAGACGAGCTGTGCTGAGCTCTGCAACCATGTCACAGCTCTGGCTCTTCAATGGAACACCACATGCCCGTTTGGAGAAAGGAGATCCTTCCCTGTCACCTTCCTGCTGTCCTGTTTAACGATGGGGCAATATAAGTGATTGTCGTGCCCAAATCGTTTCCTCACAGGAGAAATAACAGTGCTGGAAAGCCATGTCTCCCCCCAGCTGAGGGGGGGAGCATCAGGGATTCCTGCAGGCTGTTTCACAGCAGGTTCCCCCGGAGCCCCAGGGACACCTGGAGGGAGCCCCGAGGGGCAGAGAAAGGGCTGCCTTGGGCTGTTCCTCTGCTGCCGAGCTGGGCTGGGCTCCTGGCGTGGAGGGAGCTGCTGGCAATGAGGCAGCGCTGCCGAGAGACAGCTCTGCCCAGGAGCAGCTCCTCTGCCAAGCGCAGCAGGGCTGAGGGCACTGCCTGCAGGCACCGAGGGCAGAGGAGCCGGGCAGGGAGAGGGGAAAGGCAGCCTGGGCTGGGGGGATGCTGAGCGCTGACTGGGGGAGAAACCTTCACAGCCCTCTACATGGTAAGTCTCTGGCTTCAGGAGAACGCAGCTGGTGTTCCTGGAGGGATATCCAACAGCTGCTCCATCCCACAGCAGAGGTGATCCTTGAGAAGGACTCTCACAGTTGCCCTTGCACAGAGGAGGAGGAGGATGTGATGAGGAGCAGCACTTCCCTGCTGCACCATCAGAAGGACAGGGCACAGCGGCTGCCTTCGCCCAGGGATGGCTGCAGGGTTTTGCAGCTGTGTGTGCATCATGGGGTGCATAAGGCTGTCCTTGCGAGCAGGGTCCCCCAGGTTTGAGGTAATAGACAGGGATAGGTTCATTTATAAGGAGGGTAAGATGAATACAATCGCTTATGTAGGAACGTAACAGCAATAAATAATAGAACAGGTAGAGCTAAAAAAAAATAAATCAGTAAACAAAGTAAAGGCCTGCATTGGGATACACTAGATGTCATTTGAGGAGAGCGAAGGAAAGTGTATTGATATTGACAAATATCCACGAAATCACTTCCTCAATGGACTGCTTGAGCTCCTGGTTCCTCAGGCTGTAGATGAGGGGGTTCACTGCTGGAGGCACCACCGAGTACAGCACTGCCACCACCAGGTCCAGGGATGGGGAGGAGATGGAGGGGGGCTTCAGGTAGGCAAATGTGCCAGTGCTGAGAAACAGGGAGACCACAGCCAGGTGAGGGAGGCACGTGGAAAAGGCTTTGTGCCGTCCCTGCTCAGAGGGGAGCCTCAGCACAGCCCTGAAGATCTGCACATAGGAGAAAAGGATGAAAACAAAACAGCCAAACACTAAACAGGCACTAACGACAAGAATCCCGACTTCCCTGAGGTAGGTGCCTGAGCAGGAGAGCTTGAGGATCTGGGGGATTTCACAGAAGAACTGCCCCAGGGCATTGCCATGGCAGAGGGGGAGTGAAAAAGTATTAGCTGTGTGCAGCACAGCATAGAGGAAACCACCGGCCCAGGCAGCTGCTGCCATGTGGGCACAAGCTCTGCTGCCCAGCAGGGTCCCGTAGTGCAGGGGTGTGCAGATGGCCACGTAGCGGTCATAGGCCATCACCGTGAGGAGAAAAAACTCTGCTGCAATCATAAAGAAAAAGAAAAAGAGCTGTGCAGCACATCCCGTGTAGGAGATGTCCCTGGTGTCCCAGAGGGAATTGGCCATGGATTTGGGGAGAGTGGTGGAGATGCAGCCCAGGTCGAGGAGGGAGAGGTTGAGGAGGAAGAAGTACATGGGGGCGTGGAGGCGCTGGTCGCAGGCGATGGCGGTGACGATGAGCCCGTTGCCCAGGAGGGCAGCCAGGTAGATGGCCAGGGAGAGCCAGAAGTGCAGGAGCTGCAGCTCCCGCGTGTCTGTGAACGCCAGGAGGAGGAAGTGGGTGATGGAGCTGCTGTTGGACATCTGCTGCCTCTGGGCGTGGAGCACTGAACAGGGAGGTAAAGGACGTGAGAAGTTAGGACAGATTTCTTTGAGAAAAAACCTGTTGCGTTTCTTACAGAAACGCCCCCAACTGCCTTTCACTTTTCAGGGAGACCTTTAGTGAGCTCAGGTTGGTGCTGGCGGAGGGAGAGTGCCCCAGGGAGCAGGAGGCTCTGCTGTGGGCTCTGCAGGAGTCATCCCAGCCCTACAGCAACAGGTAAATAGGAACGGGGGGTGATCTCAGTATAAATTGACTCCTGATATCAAATAGCTTTTCAGCGTTGTCGCTCCCAACTCACCTGAGTGCAGAGCAGAGCTGAGAGGATTGTGTTTTGTGTCTTCTGTTCCAGTTGCCCCACCACAGCTGAGGGGTGCTTTAGGTGCAGAAACCCCTGGCATTTCGGCTGCACTGCAGGGGAAATCTCGTGGGTCCCAAGAGGCAAAGGGACTGTCCCTTAGTGCAGATCTCCAAACCCCTCCAAACCCCATTGTACCTGAGGAGATCTCAGCTCTGCCCTCCCAGCCAGGGACACAGAGGGCTCATTACAGCTGCCCACTCACAGCCACCCAGCAGCATTTCCATGGCTGTAGCCGCGAGGCACCTTCCCCATGGGGCTCTCGCATGACACAGAGATGCCCTGGGAGAGCTTTGCCCTGCTGGAGGGCATCCTGCAGCCCAGCAGCACCTCCCAAGGAAACACTCCCATTGCCTACATTTGTTACACCCTGAGAGAGGGTGAGATTATTGCCAGCCTCACACACTGCAGTACCCAGAGCCCCAAAGTTTAACAAGCTGGGAGTTGGATGCTTTTTCTCCATGGACATACGTGCATGACAGTACTTGCAGCCTTGGTGTCTGTGCTGCACTCGAATCCCCACCCCCGCCACCACTGACTGTAACAGTAAGAACAAGGACGACAGAGAGAAGAGGAGAACATGCCAAAGTACCCTGCCAAGGGAGGCAGGAGAGGGACACCCAGTCAGACACACTCGTTGGTGGTGAGGCTGCTGGAAGGGCAACTCCTGGCCATGTCCCCAGTGAGTGAAAAGAGCAGGGGGTTGCTCCAGGGAAAGCATCTGCACTGCAGGGGATGGCAGGGAGACGCCTGAGTCCCTCCTCCCACAGCATTGCTGGGAGCATCTTTCTTCCTCCCTGCCCATGCCTCTGCTGCATGGAGCTCTTGGCCAGGACCTCTTTCTCTGTCCCCACGTCTCCTCCCTCTCCCTGCTCACAGAGCCCATCCCACACCCGCTGTGTGCTCAGCTCTGCCCTGCACACACCTCCTGGCAGCAGGGCCCTGCCCAGGGACAGCTCTGTGCGCGCAGGGGCTAAGGAGCAGCTCAGACAAGTCCTGACGAGAGCTGGGGTCTCCGTGCCTACCCCAGAGCACAGAAATACATTCCCATCTCCCACAGCCCACCCAGACAACCAAGAAGAGAAAACGAAAAGCACAGACTTCTTTCACACCCTTTCAGGTAATGCACTACCTTGACATCCATCTTTAAAATAACCCTCTGCAAACGTGCACAGAGTCTGAGCAGCCTGACCCACGCTGCACCCTCTGGACAGCAGAAGGAGCCTGCCCTGCCAGGGTCACTCCTTTCTCCCATAGCTTGTCCCCACAGCGCTGTGGGGAGCTCCCTGAGCAGGCAGAGTCCCTGCCCCAGCACACAGACCCCTGGGGCGCAGGGACCCTGCTCGCAAGGACAGCCTTATGCACCCCATGATGCACACACAGCTGCAAAACCCTGCAGCCATCCCTGGGCGAAGGCAGCCGCCGTGCCCTGTCCTTCTGATGGTGCAGCAGGGAAGTGCTGCTCCTCATCACATCCTCCTCCTCCTCTGTGCAAGGGCAACTGTGAGAGTCCTTCTCAAGGATCACCTCTGCTGTGGGATGGAGCAGCTGTTGGATATCCCTCCAGGAACACCAGCTGCGTTCTCCTGAAGCCAGAGACTTACCATGTAGAGGGCTGTGAAGGTTTCTCCCCCAGTCAGCGCTCAGCATCCCCCCAGCCCAGGCTGCCTTTCCCCTCTCCCTGCCCGGCTCCTCTGCCCTCGGTGCCTGCAGGCAGTGCCCTCAGCCCTGCTGCGCTTGGCAGAGGAGCTGCTCCTGGGCAGAGCTGTCTCTCGGCAGCGCTGCCTCATTGCCAGCAGCTCCCTCCACGCCAGGAGCCCAGCCCAGCTCGGCAGCAGAGGAACAGCCCAAGGCAGCCCTTTCTCTGCCCCTCGGGGCTCCCTCCAGGTGTCCCTGGGGCTCCGGGGGAACCTGCTGTGAAACAGCCTGCAGGAATCCCTGATGCTCCCCCCCTCAGCTGGGGGGAGACACGGCTTTCCAGCGCTGTTATTTCTCCTGTGAGGAAACGATTTGGGCACGACAATCACTTATATTGCCCCATCGTTAAACAGGACAGCAGGAAGGTGACAGGGAAGGATCTCCTTTCTCCAAACGGGCATGTGGTGTTCCATTGAAGAGCCAGAGCTGTGACATGGTTGCAGAGCTCAGCACAGCTCGTCTTCAAGGGCAGCACCTTCCAAACTCAGCAAGGGTCCAGTTCCAAACTCAGTCTGAACTCGAAAGGCAACTCAAGGGCACCGTAAGGAGTGTTTCCTACTTCAGGAACAGTTAAAGGAGAAGCAAAGACACTGTGTGGGCACTGCTGGATTTAGTAAGGGCAGGGGTAGAGAGATGTGAGATTCTCTGTGCCCTCTTTGCCTCAGCCTTCCCCAGCAAGGTCTCCCGGCCTCTGGGACTCAGGGCAGGACTCTGGAGGAGATCAGGCAGCGGGGGATGGGATCAAGCCAGGGGTCACTTGAGCAAACGCAATCCCTCCCAGCCCATGGGACAGGAGGGGCAGCATCGCGGGGAGCTGAGTGAGCAGGCCAGTGTCCCAGGGAAGCCACTCCCCATTGTCTTCCAGTGGCTGTGGAGCCTGTGGGAGCTCCCTGAGCCTATGGAAAATGCCAGCGTCGCATGCACCTGTCACCAGTGCCCAAAGGATGTGCAGAGGAGGGAAAGGCCGTGCCCCAGACCGTGTTCACTCAGATCCCATTTCTGGGTGTCTGAAGGAGAAGGTGACTGGATTTACTCAGGTTGGCTTGTCTGTCGCCATCCTCTTTGTCACCAAAATCATGATATCCAGGAAAGATTCAACCAAAGTCCTGCTCCTAAAGAGGATGTAGACTCGACAGTGTCACAGGCCAGGGACTGCCTCGGCGGGTAGTAGCTCTGCAGGGAAGGGTCTGCAGGGCTTTGGGTTCCATTAGGCAAGAGATGAGCCATCAGCAAAGGTGGCCAACAGCACCCTGGGCTGTAGGAGCGCTAGCACGGCCAGGGGAAGTGATTATCTCCCTCTGCTCAGCGCTTGTTACACCACACCCAGAGGACTTGCCCAGGTTTTGGTTCTACACAGTGTCAGAGAGACATGGGCGAGCTGGAGGGACACAGAAGTTCATTGGAGGGCCACAGAGGTGGCCACGGCTGGAGCACTTGTCCTCTTAGGAGAGGCCAAAGGAGCAGCGCTTGTACACCCTGGAGCATGGAGGCTTTGCGGGGAGGATGTACTAGGCTTGCATCGCCTGTGGTGAGGCTTCCAAGAAGACACTGTGGTGCAAGGCAGGGGCACAGGAGGCAACGAGCTGAAACACGAGCGGCTCAGGCTCAATATAGGGAGAAGCTTTTGCAATGTGAGGGCAGTCAGAGATGGGAAGCCGTTTCCCGGAGAGTGTGCGCTGCCTCCATCCCTGGAAGTTTCAGAGACCCATCTGGATGAAACCATGAGAAAGCTGGTGTGATCCTGCTTCGAGTAGGATGTTTCCTACAGATATCTAGGAAGGTGCCTTCCAGCCTGAATGAGGCTCTCATTCCTCCCCGTGGCGAGTAATTGTGTTGCCATTAAATGGTGACAGTTGGAATGGAGAGAAAAAGTGCTGTTCTAAAAACTTCATGCCAGAACATAATACGGAGAAACAACTGTCTTGTCAAGGAAGAATGTATGGGAGGCATAACATTAAAGAAATAAAGTTTACTGTCATCAAGAAGAAGAAGAAATTATTGGAGAGCATAGTACTGCTGCTGGATTTACTAAACGTAGAAACAAGGCAAATTAAATGGCATGTTGACCCCAGCTGGCAGCTAAACCCCCACCCAGGTGCTCGCTCACTCCCCCTGAGCGGGGTGGGGGAGAGCATTGGAAAGTCATAAAAAATCAAGGGTCAGAACAAGGAATTTGCCTCAGGTTGCTTTCCTTCCTCGGCCTTTGCTGAGGGGACTGAATAACCTCCTCTTTTGACAGAGCCAGAGAATGGTTTGGGTTGGAAGGGACCTTAAAGATCATCTAGTTCCAAACCCCTGCCATGGGCAGGGAAGGATGAATCTGTCCCTGGGTGGGATCAAGCCACCAGCCTTTCAGTTAACAGCCAAATACGCTGGCCAATGGCACCACAGAGACTCCCAAAGTGAGCTGTGTAGTGCTTCCCATCGGCAGGCAGATGCTCGGCCATTTCCAGGGAAGCAGGGCTTTGTCACGTGTAATGGTGACTTGGGAAGAGAAACACCATCACCCTGAATGTCCACCCTGCTTTCCCTGACCCCCGGACCTCCCCTCCCACGCCATTTCTGGGAGCAGCCCTGTCTCGTTCCCCGCCCACTGAAGACTAACCACCTGCAGTACAGTGCTGGGCACCAAACGCACTCCTCCTGCAGCCTTGCACAAGCGCTCCGACCTCAAAGAGCATGGAGGTGCCTCGGGGAGGTCCTCCCCTCACCAAGGTGAGCTGCCTCAGCTGGTGTGTTTAGGATGCATGAATGGTAACTGGAGAAACAGGGACATCCCTTGAGGATGAGATGGAAAGCCTTGAGAGCTTCTTAGCTCCTCAGTTAGTCATTAGGTAGTGATTGGCAGTGCCTACGGATGCAAGAGGCGGGTGGAGGGAACTCTAGCAAGAAGCAAGGTGTTGGTTGAGGGTTTTAGCAAATAGGATCATAGAACCATAGAATCAATAAGATTGGAAAAGACCTCTAGGATCATCAGGTTGAACCATCAGCCCAACACTACCATGTCTGCTAAACCATGACCTGAACTGCCACATCTACACATTGTTTGAACACCTTCAGGGATGGCGACTCCACCACCTCTCTGGGCAGCCTCTTCCAATGCCTGACCACTCTTTCAGCAAAGAAATTTTTCCTAATACCCAATTTAAATCTGCCCTGATGCATCTTGAAGCCGTTTCCTCTCGTTCTACACTAGTAACCTGAATGACCAACCCCCACCTCACTACAACCTCCTGTCAGGTACTTGTAGAGAGCGATAAGGTCTCCCCTCTGCCTCCTCTCCTCCAGGCCAAACAACCCCAGGTCCCTCAACCTCTCCTCATATGACCTGCTTGCTCTCCAGACCCTTCCCCAGATGCGCTGCCCTTCTCTGGACACGCTTCAGCACCTCAGTGTCCTTCTTGCACTGAGGGGCCCAAAACTGAACACAATATGCAAGGTGTGACCTCACCAGTGCTGAGCACAGGGGCACCATCCCTGCCCCGATCCTGCTGGCCACATTATTCCTGATACAAGCCCGGGTGCTGTTGGCCTCCTTGGCCACCTGGGCACTCCTCAGGCTGCAGGCAAGGCTTCCCTCGGGCAAGGAGGAGCTCTGGGCACGTGGAAGCATCAGCAGGGCAAACATAAGATCTGTTTCTTCTTGAAATGCTCTTTCATTCTCTGATGCCTGCTCTTATTTGCTCATTTCCATTTCTTTCTCCCGTTGCAGAAGACTTGAGGAACGAGAGCGCCTTTCTGGGAGAGCTGGTGTTTGGGGATGTAGATACCGTTGAACTTTCCTGTGACAGCCAAGGCTCCTCTGTGTCTGTTTTCTGGTTTAAAGACGGTATCGGGACTCGTCCATCCTCCCGCATCACCCCCAAGTGCACCCGGGTCCTCGAGCAAAAGCAATGCCACGAATGGGTTTGCCTTTGCCTGAGGCAGGAAGAACCCAGACTGTTTTCCCAGAGGCTGGTGCGTGACAGGGGGTGTGATACACCCGCTCCGTGCCGTGCCCTTTGGCCCAGGTGTCTGTGAGGGTGTTTCAGAAATGAGTCCCGTTGTCTGACTCAGTTCTCTCTGGGGTGCCATGTCGCCACAGCACTTGTTTTTCGAGCCCCAGGAGAGTGATCCGGGCGGTGGCGTGGGGCACGGGGTATGTTTCCCGCCAGCCGGGCGTTGCTTCCACCACTGTAAGCACAAGGCGCTTGCCTTGGCGGCTCTGTGGGAGTGTGATATAGTCCATTGCCGGGCCTGCCCATATCTGTATTTCAGCCATGGTCCACGTCCGATGCTTCCCCACAAGGCGACAGGACCCATCAGTGAGCAGGGCACACTGCTGCTCATTTTCTGGCAGTTTGTTCCACAGTGGGGCCTCTTCAGCACGTGGCACCCCCTCCTCTGGGGATATTCCAAGGTCTTTGCCCTTTGCCCAGTCCATGGTCACTTCCAGGATTCCTGGGCGACTGGGGTTTCCTATTCAAGCCCGCTGGGTGATCAGTGCGACCCATTTACTCCATGTAGCACCACTCTGTGCTAATCCCACCTGGCACAGCTTGTGGTTCTCCCGAGTGCGGGGGGCTTTGAAGAGCTCTTGGCGCACAACGGGCACCCAGCCTCTGTTCGCACCATACCCGATCGTCGCTCATGGGCTCTTCCCTGAGCCTGTCACACACCTCCCTCCTGCATCCTTCTCTCTCTGTCCATTAACATTACAATTGTAGTATCAAACTACCAGCAATCAGGCTTTCACTAAGAACTCACGGTCTAGTCTGGGTTTAAACCAAGTTCAAGAGCAAGGCACACCACACCGATGGCTGCTGTGGGATGAGCCTGCCCTTGAACCACGCCGGGTGATGCACGGCCCAGGAGTGAGTGACCTGAACCAACAGGCACATCAGGCACCGTCACCTGCATTTTTCCCTCTGCCTCACGTATGGGTCACCCACACAGCTCAGTGCATTGGGAAACGCTTTTTATTTGAGGAACAGCTGTAATTCAGAAGGAACCGCAGAACATTTCTCTCCGAGCATCTCAAAGGCACTCATTATCGTGACTGCTTTGGTGAGAACAGCATTCCTGCGATGGAAACCTGCAAGTTTTGCACAGAAGACAAAAGTACCAACAACATAAGAAACAAATGCAATCTTACTACGAGAAATTCTATTCTTTCATTGCATTTTCCGACTGGCCTAGGCTAAGACGTTACAAGCATTGCTCACAAGAGGCTATGGGCTGGCTTCTGCCTGGAGCTTGCTTCTTCCCCACCAGAAGCTATTTATGGTTGGTTACATGGGAAGGGATGAATTGCAGCAAATAAATGGAGTGCGCTGACAACCCTGAGAGTCATCTTCCATGAGAAGAGGTTCTGATGGGGGATTAAACTACTTAGTTATCTGCGGCCTTATTTGCACGCCGGGCATGCCCTTATAGTACGCTCTGCCCAAGGTCTTGGTCTTTTCTCATGGCAAAAGGACAGCAGAGAAGGGCAGTAACTGACCTTCATTGCCCTCAAGGCCAAATATACCAGAACTGAGGTTGATTTGGCCACACCACCTGTAGGAAACTCATCTGACAGCTACAGGCCTCTTTCCTGCTCTTTATCATTCTGCCTATTTTTAAGTAAATAAGGCAGAAACAAAGCAGAAACATGGCAGCAAGTGGGAAAAGGTTACTATTTGATCACACAATCAAGTCTAGCAAGATCCATACGCCAATAGCTTGATGGTAATCAGGGTTTTAGTTTTAGCCATCTTAAATTCTCTAAACATATTTACCATAATATAAATATATGTATTTTGCATAGCAAACATTATCATAACAGAAAAACTCTCTCTCAACTGGGTTTCTGCTCATTTCCTACCCATAACTCTCTAACTTTGGCCAACACACGACTGCTGAAAGGTGCCCTTGGATCCACATTTCCTGCATTAGCTGGTTTTGTTACTGTCGAGATTGGCTTTGGTCTTGCAGCTGTAAAGCACGAGGGAAAAACGATCAGCCTTGTGCAATCAAAGCGATGGTGAGTTGTGCGTTATATTCCCCCCCTAAAAATTACCTTCTCTTGGTCCGGACGAAGGCAGGTGGTAAGGCTTGGCTCTCTCTACAGCCAGCTGCCTCTGACCTCTAGGAAGGGTCTTGCCATGCTGGGCTGAGAGAGAATGTCTGGCAACTGCTCTCTGTCTCCAGCGAGGAGCACAGTCGTTCTGATGAACGAGAAGCATAAAGCAAGAAGTTAAATGTTACAAGAAGTTCATTGCACGGAGCTGTCGGTGCTATTTCGAATTAGGGAATACGTTTCCTCTACAGGTGCAGTAAAATACACCCCCTGCACAGAGCGGCAGCCAGTTCTGCCCATCAGCGCACACCAGCTTCACCCGGAATTTTAGCCAAGCGGAAGGAAGACTAGAATAATAGCAGAACCTACAACTTTAAGCTAAAACCATGCCGGCACCCTGCAGAACCTCATTCTGACACGCTTGTCAGCACCCACAAGTTTCACGTGGCTGACAAAACAGCAGCCTTTCCCTTGTTTTTCCTGAAACGCCGCTGCCCCAGGTGACTGAATCTCCAGGGCAGCGGCGGGTTACGTTGGACAAGAGGAAGTGAGGATTAAAATGAGGAAGAGAAAGCTACCTACACACCCCTTCCCCCGGGATGGAAGCTTTCAAATGCAGGACCTCAACCTTCCAGAACCACCCCACAAGTTTGCTTCCCTGGGAAACTACGGTTCTGGAAAGCAGCAAATGGATCACAGAACCACAACAGAAGTTCCCATAACACAGAATTTGACCTGCCTATGTTGAGACTCAGAAGTTAGGTAAGAATTTCTGTCCTAAAAGTGGTAAAACGAAAGCTGTGGAATTGCAGACCTCACGCTATAACTTGAGGAAATAATAAAAAGAACAACCCATGATGCAAACGTTGCCTGTGGGTTGGCACCCAGAGCTGCGTGTGAGATACCAGAGATGACATACAACACACTCTTCATTCCACAGTGACCCAAACAACCTCCAATCATCTGAACCCTACATAACGTACGTCCCTGAATATCTGAATGGTAAGAGTGGCTGACAGGAAAGATACTTATTGTGCTGGTTTTGGATGAGAAGGGGTTAATTCTCCTCACCGTGGGGGGCGGCTGCCTTTCCGGCTTCCCGCGTGGCGGGGGGGCAGGGCTGGGAGGGGCGGGGCCATGGTGGGGTGGCTGACCCCGACTGGCCAATGGCAGGTTCATTCCATACCATGTGACACCATGACCAGTATATTGAGGGGGGGCAGTGGCAGCGCAGAGGCGGCGCGGCATCGGGTCGGCGGGCGGCTGCGGCGCGTGTGGTTTGTTTCGGCGGTTCCTTCCCCCTCTCCCCTCCCTTCCCCCCTCCCCCGGGGCTTTGCGCCTCTCGTTGTTCTCCTTTACATTGCATTTCTGTTGTTGTTTCTTTTAATTTTGATTATTAAACTGTTCTTATCCCACCCCACGAGCGTTACCCTTCTGATTCTCTCCCCCATCTAACAGTGGGGCAGTGAGCGAGCGACTGTGTGGGGCTGAGCTGCCGGCTAAACCACGACACTTATTTAATCCTCAGACACAAACAAACTATTTGACGTGGAGTCAACAACAGCCTGGAACACAGAATTTCCAACTTCACAGGGTCGCTTTGGAGAAGTGAAATTTTTTGTTCAACTTTTAAGTTCAGCTGTAACGAAAGGTGCAGATGCTTATTGCAAGTATTTCAAAGAAGGGTGTGATAAAGAAAGCAGGATTCTTATTGAGCACTGTTAAATCTAGTTAGTAACCCCTGAGAGAACCTTGCACACTTGGCAGAACTTTTACGCTTACCATGAGATGAACGTTCATCGCCCGGTTCAGCTGTGGGGCTGCCGTACAGTTGGCACGCTGCAGGTGCCGGGCTAAAAGAATCTCATGAGTCCGTAAAAATTTCTCCAAACACTTCTATGAGAAATAACACATTTGAAAACATATCTGATGACCCTGCCTCTTCTCTTGGCAAAGACGGGGTTCAGATTTTCCTCTTGCCCACACTTACTTGTTCAGAGTCTGTGAAAGGCAGCCTCAGGAAGTCTTCCACTAGTCCCATCTCCCGACAGATGTCATACATGTCTTTTAATAGCTCTTCCTCCTTTAACTGAGTGGTGTGCTCCTGCAGCAGAGCCCAAGCCTCCGCCATGCACCTGTAGTTAATTTTGTGAGACGTAAAGGCATATTAATGGTATCACCGAAAAGATGCCCCCCAGATATTGTGCTCAAAGTTCAAAGGAAGTGTAGGGGATTGTGATTTCTAGTGTTTGTTCTCCACCTCTCACAGTATTTGAGTGCCAAAATGGTGGCAGATATTTCTTTACCTATTGGACAACAGCACAGTGAGGAAAAGCCGCACTTCGCTACAGCTGGAGGCCGAGAGCTTCATCACCTGCATGTATCTGAGGGCTCGCCCATGCTCTCCTTGGCACATGAGGGACTGAAGAATTCGCACGTTTTGCCACGACACAGGTTTGGTTGCAGTTGGTTCAAGCAGCAGGGCCAGGGAGCTCTGCAGAAGGTAGAGATCAGGTTTCTTAAGATATAGAGACACACACGCGCACAACAAAACGATTCAAAAGTGTCTTCAGTGAGGGTGAATCTCTGTTGAATAAACTTAGCTGGTGACTAATGAAGGGCTTGGTACCGGACAGGTAAATATAAATGCTGAAGTGTCTGCAGAAAAAAGATATTCCGTGAGCCGTACAGAACAAAGGGAGTCCTTTGACAGGAGGGATTCACACCTGGCCAGGATAACCAAATCTCCGTAGGCAAACATCACCTCTCATAAAGACAAGTCATTCTCCCAGGCAAACAGGTTATATTAACATTGTGACGGGCAAAGAACAACCTTCAGCATCAGAGGGAACATGAATTAGATTGAAGAGTCACTTTGGCGGTCTTCTGTCTCAAGTCTTGCTGCCAGGATGGCAGTTTGAATAGTTAAAGTCCCCAAACCACTGCTTTTGAGAAAGTGCTCGACTGCTCTGCTGAGAACAACCTGAACAGACGGCTTTGGCAAGTCACACGTCAAGCATTAACGCTGACTTCTTCATTGTCTTAATCCATTTCCTCTCAACGTAATTAAAACCAAACTGCAGATCATCACGTATTGCTGAAGGTGCTGCTGAAGCAGCATTACAAAAAAGAAGCTTCCCATGTTTTATCACCTGGTATCAGCTAAGCACCAGGGTTTTTACATCATTTGATAGATCATAGCATTGTATTGCAATGTGTGCCCAACTAAACTGTCACATGCTTACATCATAGTCCTTGTGGTCTAGAAGCCAAAAACCTCGAATAAGCTTAACAAGGCCCGAAGGGATGGCAAAGGCAGCTGCGAAGGAGTCGACGGAAGGTTCTGTTTTGTTCGGAAAGGGATGCGTGATGTCTAGCAGCAAGTAAATTGTCTGATATCAAGTATCTAATTAAGGCTAATAGATTTGCAAGACCAACAATTTATCACAGGAAATAACATTATTACTATTGTTAATAGAATATTAATAAATAATAAAAGGAAATAAGAATATGATAGTGGTAGGACGCAGAAAATACTCATGTATTAGTCTTGCCATTTCATGCTGTTGCAACCTGAAGATAGTCAGGCCCTAACAACAAAATTGCATTCTGAATAAATAACCAGAAAGACAGACTCTCTGATTTCTCTAAGGCATTCAGAAAGGTTGCCTTTCGATATTTAAACAGTCCCGTTGGAAACACAGGCTCCCTCTTTAGTCAATGGAGCCACCAGCTGGACATTCAAAACACGAGAACGGCCAATGCTTGATTATTAAAGCAAACAAATTCTACAGCTGGTTTCTTCCCTCCTTTCCAGCCTATATAAAACAAGTGAAATTAGGGTGTCCTTACAGCACAGCTTAGCTCTGCATGATTAAAACTGGATTTAAACCAGTATGTGGATCACTCATCGGCAGTGTCACTCTCTCTTTCTGACAGCTGTTTTGGGGGGTCTGTTCTCATCAGAGAGCTCCGGGGTGCAACAGCTTTAAAGCCCCTGCTCTCTAGGCTCCCCTCTCGGGTCAGGCAACACACAACCAAAGCAACACAGTGTATTTCGGCAGCTTAAAAGTTCAGTTTCTGCCCAATGACTTTTCCCTTCTCTCTCTCTATTATTCTGTGTGCCTGCACTTGTAACAGCACAAAAGCAAGCCCTCTTAGCTGTGCTGGAAAATGGAGGATTTCAGCAACATCAGGTCCTGGTACACCACTGTCAGAAATCCTTTTGCTCTGAAGCAGCACATTCTAGTGCCTCGCTCGAGGAAGCAGCTGTTTGCTACAGCTGTGGGTGCTTCAAAAATGAAAAACAGTTTACATTTTGAGACAATCTAGGGGAGCTTTCTACCTTTAACATTGCTTAGTAAACCTGTTTTCTCACATCAGAAAAGACTTTGCAACAAAACATTTTAAACATTCCTAAACAATCCACAGTACAAAGAAATCCAACAATGCTTCTGTCTGCGACTTAATTCTTAACTACACGTGTTCATCCGCCGTGTGTTTGAAGCACAAATTAGAAAATGCATCGAACGCGTAGGTGACAGACATTTCAGACCCCTGATGCGCGTATACTGGAGGTGTGACAGAAATAACTCCAAGGGATACGATTGCATGTTTGTGGCTTTCTTCAACGCCTTCTAGCAAATAGAGCTCCAGCAGTGCCTGGAATGAAAAGGTAGAAGCTTTTTAAAAGTCCTCTCTTTGAGAAATCATTGGCTTTGGGGGAGGGCTGGGCTGGGGCTGGGGTTTGTGGTGGTGGTGGTTGTTGTTGCCTTCAGGGAACACAACACTCACCTGTAAGCTAGGAGGTGGGTATTTCCCAGTTCCTCCTTCATCTCTCTGCCACATCTCCTCAACTTGGTCTCCCAACTGGGAAACCATCCCATCGATCATCAGGCAGTCAGAGTCCCGTTTGCCTCTGGAACAAAACGTAGCGAGGATTTGACAGAGGAAAACACTAATCCCAGCCTCTCGGTGTCACAGATTTCCTCCAGCCAAAACAAAACCAGCAAAAGCTCCCACGACTCCAAGAAAGGAACAAACAGACAAAGGCACGATCGTGACTTGAAATAGACTGGAAAGAAATTTCGGAGTCAGGTGAAAGGTGCTCATTAGATCCTAGTGAATTATTAAAGGAGCTCCAAATAGGAATCCAAAAAGCTCCCTTATGAAGGGGAAAGTTGCAGCGACCTTTTAGTTTTCAGTTTTTCTTTTGTGCCGCATTACTTGTAATACAAGGGCAGTGTGAGCAAAGCTACCCCAAACCTCACGCCCCCAGCGGGAGTGTTCCCACACACAGCGGTGAGACCACAGCACGGCAATGTCAGGCTTTGGTCTCAGCACCTCGCTTCTGTTACTGAAAAACAGTCACGGTCAGAAAGCTGAGCCCGCAGCTGAATTCTGGTATCCCCTGAAGCAGCACGTTTGCGCCTCTGCACGTGCCATCACAGTGACGGAGGGCTGGCCTGTGAAACACTGCATTCCTCAGAAGCCCATCGCAGGCTCCTGCGGGCTGCGACGCCAGCCTTTCATTTCCCGAGGAGGACGAGCAGAAGCAGCACGCTGGAGGTGGTGCTTCTAAGGAGCCCGTGAGCCTGTACGAGAGTTACCTGAGAAGGACGCGCAGGAAGAGGAGCTTGAAAGCCAGCGCCTGACATAGAGCAGCTTCCACCTGGACTCCTCCTGCTGCACCTTGCTCACGGTGCCACAGCCACGGCTACTTGAGGACTTTCTTTAGGTTACGGAACAGTTGCCAAAGAAAAATCTGTTCTCACCTAACCCAAGGCACATCACCATTATGCTCGTGAGCCAGCCCAGGAAAGGGAGCTCCCGTGAGGAAGGGGCTTTTATCCAGTCGCCAGGAGAGCGCTGGCCGTGCCAGCTGCATGTGACTCTGCCCATCTCCTTCAACGACACCGCGGTGCTTGGGAGTGGGAGATTTGGGCCAATCCCCTTATCGCCATCTATCACTGGTCATTGAGAGAGATTATTTTTGCTTTGTTTTTTTGTTGTTGTTTTTTTTTTTTTTTTTCTAAAACACGCTTTCTTCTGTGCCCAGAACAATTGCTCTGCAAAGGCCGTGCCTTGCTGACCTGGCCGTGACTGATCCTGTCCTCACCACACGACCTTTCCCAGTGGTAACAAATGACACAGAATTGCCAATGAATTACGTGCGCCTCAAAACAATGATGATACCAACAAAGGGCACTAAGCAGAGGTATATATCAACATTTCAGCACGGGAAAGGAACCTCTCTGTTCAGCAGGACACACGCATCACTCCAGTCAAGAGTGTTGCCAGCAAATGCATGAAGCGTAGCAAATACAGCTGCTGATGGAAAAGCCACTCGCTGCCGCTTCTGAATTTGCAGTGGAACTGCTCTAGAGCTTTCCTGCACGTCCTACCTTGATAAACGCTCCAGTTGCTGTCGATGACCAGCGTAGTAGCTCCCAATCAGAGGATAATTGTAGAAAGGTCTAGAGAAACGCATCTCGTAACCTACAGGCAATAAATAAGAAGTAAGTTAAAGAAGTCATATCACATTTTCAACCTACAGTTTTTGACTAAAAAGACAGAAGAACACACAAGCTAAGCATCAAAAGCACAGGCCAGCCTCCGACTTTGAAAGAAGCCCAGCCTCCTTCTGCCTTTGCTAAAAGAGACCTACGACACAGGAGTCAATTCCTCCTTGTCCTAAGTGCCATTTCAAGCTTACAGGTGATGTAGCATCCAGAACATGTAGTGTCAGCTGAAGTTCACTCTAAAAAAAAACCCAGTTCTCAAAGGGAATGGGTTTTTAAACATGTCATGTGAACATGCGTAAGGCAGTTAAGGCTGACAATAGGATTTATAACCCATCCAAATGATGAACTATTTCCAAGGTGTATTTTTTCCTCAAACAATCCCTAAAAAGTTCAAAACACGCACGTCAGGCTTTTACTGTAAAATCAAGCATTCCCGTGTTGGTGCTTTAGGAGTTACTTGTTTACAATCCCAAGGATTTCAAGCTGTGGGCACGAGCAACTCCCTCCCTCAGAGGCTTAGTGCTGGTTCTGAGAAACACCCCGGAAAGAAACTGCTTCCATCATTCTACACGACGCAGTTGAAAAAACAGTGAAATCTCAATTTCAGCAGCAGAACTTCAGCATCTGCTGTCACTGAACGGGCACGACTTGGTATTGATGAAGCCTTGACAAAACCATGGGGAAGCAGGTGTTCATAGGAAGCACTGACTGCTACAGACGCGTGACAGTTTAGGCTTACCTGAGCCCTCGGGCAGGAGGCGGGACCCACAGAACCAGAGGACCACTCGTGCATACAAAGCTGCGAGGCTGGTCACCGCCAGCTTATTTGTCAAGTCTGCAAAACATGAAAAGAAGCTTAAGAGGACTGTTGGTGTGCAATTTCTTTTGGTTTTTATAAAGCTCCCCTCATTGCACTGACTCGTTAGCTGACAATCAAAGGGAGTATTTGTCACAGTGCCACATCCCGTTGCTGTAATTTCAAGCCGGGTGCTTGCACAGCTCCTTGCTGACCGCAGCCTCCCCACCCACTCGCACCAGCTCCCCAACAAACTCTTGCCCTGAGCTCAACGCGCGGTAAGTGGCAGCCCCAACCCCTCCCAGTTAAGCCCCTTCTCCCCGCTACATCTGACTTTCTGCCAATCAGCAAAACCAACAGAAGCTCCTCTTTCCACAATTACAGCCCCAGCATCGTTCCAAATCTTCATAAGACATACCAGAGAGTTAGAAATACTGTGACAAACCTTCTCCGGCGAGCTCTTGTGCCTCTGTTAGAAAACAGTTCAAGACTGTGCTAAGGTTGCTCAAAAGCAACTGGCGGTGCTGCAGAGCCTGTAACCTCTGCGGGTCAGTGGAGCTGCAGGAGCCGTCAAACAGCGCAACACCTTTTCAAGAACAGGTATGAAATCGTTAGCCTACAGAGCCATTGCAGAGTTTCAAAGTGCACTTCCAGATCTGCGGGCAAGACCATCTACCAGCAGATCACTGAATGAGCTCAACTGGAAAGACTGACTCTAGGTTTGCAGCATGGCTGCACTAGTACTCACATATGTCATCAAATTCGTCTTTTGTATAGATCACTCTGCTCCATGTCCAGTCAAGGGCAAACTGTAAATTAGCAGCAGAACTTGGCTGCTCTTTAAAAAGAGAGAACAAAAAAGAAATGAATCAAGAATTCCAAACGAAGAAACCATGCAACATAAAAACCACATAACAAGTCTTACCTTTAGATGTCCAAAGCTTAATGCAGCCAGTCAGAAGCCCTACAGAACCTGTCTGGGCAGCAGCTGACAAGACCGCCTCTAACTGCTCCTCCTAAAAGTAACAGGCGAAATCAAAGGAGAATCCCACCTGCTGTCAACATCCGAACCACCAACAGTAAGTGCTTGTTTCTAACCCTACACCCACTCAGGCATCACAGGCTGGGCTGCTTGTTGCTGTGAGGAGCACATGGAATTTTTCCCCTGACACATCAACTTCCCAAAGGCTAATTCTAATCTTTATTTGCATGCCTCTGCATTATCCTCTCAATTTACTGCGTTCCAATTAACTGTTCCCAGCAACGTGCCCTGCTTATACCCACGGCACATGGGGTGCAGAGAAGTTTGCCATCAGGAATGCGCGAAGGGGACAGAACAAACAGAACTCTGCAACGTTTGCATGGAAGCAGCGAAGCCAAGATCAAGCAGCTTTCCAGGCTATGAAGACATGAAGCAGTTACGACACCCCAAACATTAGGTTGTCATTTCCCAAAATGACAGAAAAGAAGTGAAACATTGATGTTCTAATAGGTTTCAGGTTTAGGCGCTTCAAACACTGTGTTCTAATGCCGTGGCGATCCTTCAGAAGGGCAAAGCACAGGCAGGCACAGACGTGCACTGTTAAGGAGCAGCTTAGTGCAGCTGGTGTTCTGGTACTTCTTCCAGGTGAAATGAACATAGAAACATAGAATCATAGAATCCTTAAGGTTGGAAAAGCCCTCTAGGATCAATGAGTGCAACTGTCAACCCAACACTACCATGTCTCCTAAATCAGGCCCTCAAGTGCCACGTCTACATGTCTTTTCAGTACCTCCAGGGATGGTGAATCCCCCACCTCTCTGGGCAGCCTCTTCCAAGGCCTGACCACTCTTGCAGTGAAGGCATTTTCCCTAATATCCAACCTAAACCTCCCCTGATGCAGCTTGAAGCCGTTTCCTCTCGTTCTATCGCTAGTGACCTGGGAGAAGAGACCAACCCCCACCTCACAACAGCCTCCTGTCAGGCAGCTGCAGGGAGCGATAAGGTCTCCCCTCAGCCTCCTCTCCTCCAGGCCAAACAACCCCAGGTCCCTCAACCTCTCCTCATGAGACCTGTTCTCCAGACCCTTCCCCAGCTTTGTTGCCCTTCTTTGGACACGCACCGGCAACTCTATGTCCTTCTTGTCCCGAGGGGCCCAAGACTGAGCCCTCATCAAATTTTCCTTTTTAGGGCTTTTGCTTTTTGTTTGCTTCTTTCTTTGGCTTTTTAAGCACATTCACAAGTATCTTTCCCTTCTAAACAAAATCATCACATTCAAAGCCATTTCTACACGTTCGAATACACACATCAGATTTCCATCTTTTTCTGAAAACCAGTCTCAGACAAGGAAACACACCGAGTACGACTTACGGTGGCAAACAAAACCCCAAACCAAGCTTCTTGTCCCTAATTCTGAGATTTGTCTTACTCACATTCACAAGCAATTCCTGCTCAAATCCCTAACAAGCCTCTGAATGATCTAGTCTCAATTCAGCAAAGGGTATGACAAATTTCTGCATTTCCCAATTATTTCCAACGTGGAGCTGACATCAGATCACCCAATCTGAACGGAATAGCCTACATCAGGCTTGCAAAAGAAACAGCCTATGGGCCAGGCCAACCTGCCAAGACGTTCATGTTAGCTACCACACTGTGCACAAGTGCTCTTTGCCCCAACGCACCCCCACAGATCTGGAGAGGAATCCAGCAGAGAGGAAGATGAGGGCAGGGAAAGACTGCTCTCCCCTTCCTACCAAGTGCTCCTCTGCCTGAAGGTTGTTCTGAGGGAACGATGCTTCCTTTTCTCCGTTCTGTCCTCTTTTCCCAGCTCATCAGGGATCAAAACCCGAACTCAGGACCACGCAGGCAGTTGCACTCATTGATGAGAGAGAAGGAACACCTTTCCCCGACTTTCTCTTCCTGCTCCTAGAGCAGCGCTCTCTTCCTTTCTAGACATTCAGGCCCTGATCGTGCTTCAACGGGAGGCAACGGTGGGTTTACACTCCCAAGAGGGGACCTCAAACATTACATTTGATAAAACTGGCAGGGTACAATTGCAGTTACGCGTGTGGATGGGCAGGAGGAGCATTAAATGGTCCCTGACACCGAAAGCAGCGCCATGGAAAGCTTAGGAAAGCTCCATCTCTTGACATTCTCCATAAAGACACAGTAAAAGCTCACCTCCTTCTGGAAGCCGCTGCACGTCACATGAACAACTCCAGAGCTCAGCAGGCACGTGCCATCTGCAGAGACAACGAACGTTGGACAACATTCCATACTCTCACCGTGATGGTAGCACCAGTTTACATTTTTGTCACAGCAACCTCTGGAAAGGTACAACTGAGTACCCGTTTTCCTCATGACATCACTTACAGCCTTTTTTAGAAAAATAATGGCTGAGTGTAGAAATTTTACCTCCGGGGCTATCGAGGTGCTGCGCTTTGAGCTTCAGCCCAGAGTCATTTCATCTGATCACCAGCACCACCTCACGGGCTGTGTTACAGAAGCACCCAACCCCCAGACCCAGCCGCCTGTCAGGCAGGTGTCACAACAGCACACACTTGGTCAGTACAACGTCATCACAGTTGGGTGGGTGGGGGGTTGGGGTGTTTCGGTTTGGTTGGGTTCTTGCGTGACAAACAGTGAACAGGAGAACCAATAAATGGCATTTGAGCTCGGTTTAAGCTTATCACTACTCAAAGCCGTGTAATACCTACCAAAATTATAGGTGCTTGGGTGAAAACACAGCTCAGGTTGTGGGTAAGAAGGAGGAACTCTCCAGCTTAGGCTGCGCTCCTGCACCACAACATCCAGAAGGGGGTTTGGAGCAGTCGTGCTTGTCACAGCGTCCAGTGACCACAGTGCAAAATAGGGGCAGTCCTGAAGGGATTCTTCTGGCCTGAAAGAAAACAAGTGCAGAAGCTAAACGCCGACTTTCCAATGAATTATGGGGAGGGATACTGAAACCAGCTTCATAAAAACCTACCTTAGTGAGCCTGGCATTTGAGCCTGATACCAGCAGTCCAAGTCAAATACACCCAAATAAGTAGATGGTTTTCCCTGGCTGCGTGTGTTCACTTGCCAGCTGAAGACGGAGACACTGATGTCAGGAGATATGACTGGAAAAGACAAGACATTGTTTCTTATTGAGAGAAAATACAATCTATCTGACATTTTCAAAACATCCCTTTCTATTTTGGCTTCATTCTGTTACGTCACTCATGAAACGCAACACTTGACTAAGAAGAATTTTAAAAATGTACACCACAGCATCACCTCTGTGATAGGTTTCAGTCATGCTGCCCCCCTTTGCGAGTTCAACCTGTGTCCGTCCTAAGACAAACCCAATACACAATTGTCAGGTAATCAAGTTTCCCATACAGTAAGAGTGCATCAAGATGGTTAGAAAAAAACAAAAACCAAAAAACAACCCACCACCCTAGGAAAACATACATTGCTGCTTTTAGAAAGCATACAAATTCTTGTCGTATACACTTGATCACTCAGCTGGCATTATTAATTTCCAGATTCGACTTGATTACGGGTGTTACGAATAGCTCCTTTCCAGCACAGTCAGAATGAAGGAACACAATTATCACACAAAACAAACACCAAAACCCAACCCCAACAAACAGGAGGCTGGAACAAAGAGTTTAACATCAAACATTGACCATGTTACACTCGGGTTCTCTCAAGAAGTGGCATGGTCTGTCGTCTCTGGGGAGAAGGCATTCTCCAGATGTGAGCAAAGTGGGGGGTGCATCCTTTACCCTGACAGAGTAGGGAACCAGGAGACAGGTCGTTTGGCAAAATGGGTCTCTGTTCTCTGCTGAGTTCATCAGGGCTGCTCAGGGAGCCTCCCACGCTTTACTGTGTGTCATCGTGAGCTTCTGTGCCCTTTCACTTGTGTGAGCCGCTGAAACTGCCTTTGAAGATGTCAATTAGTTCCATAAATCAGAAGCCAGCTGCATTTCTAACCTCAACCCACATCCAACAGAAGCTCATGTGGGCCTACAACTTGAATAGTTTCTGGATAAAAGCTAATGAGGAGCCATCAGAGAAATGACAAGCATTTTTCCATGCCTCAGGCTTCATGAAAAGGGGAGCGAAAGGGCCTTTTTTGTTGGTTTTGGTTTGGGTTTTTTGGTGGGTGCGCCTGTTGGTTGTTTTTGAGAAGGTTTTAGAAGGCCCTCTCCTCAGAATCATGCCACAGGTGGAGAAAATCCAAAGGGGTTTTCATTAGATTTTGACACGCTGTTGTTAGAGGGTGGCACCCCAAAAGAGGTGGAAGCTGCCTCTTCAGGACTAAGACAAAGCTAATAAACACAAATAGCCTAGAAAGTCACGCCAGTGTCGTCTTTGTAACAGCAGACATAAGTTAAGGCCAGTAAGAAGAGAGGGAAGGGCATTCACACACCCAAACAAAAGGCTGTGAAAGTTATCACTGCAGCCGGCTCAGAGATGTGCTCAGAGCATCACTGGATGTGCAAACCCAGAGATGCACATCTCATTATTGCAAGGGAATGAAAGACACCAGAGGAGTTTTAACTGTCGATCCGGACAAGGGAAGCCAGAAGCTATTGCTTTAAGAGCTTGTAGGTGTAGGAACCTATTAGACACAGAGAGGGCAAAGTGCACAGGCAGATCATAGACTCGTAGAATCATTTAGGTTGGAAAAGGCCCTTAAGATCATCGAGCCCAACTGTAAACCTCATACTGCCAAGCCCACCACTAAACCCTGTCCCAAAGCGCCACGTCTGCACGTCTTTTAACTCCCTCCAGGGATGGTGACGCCACCACTTCCCTGGGCAGCCTGTTCCACTGCTTCGCAACCCTTTCTGTGAAGAAATTTTTCCTAAGATCCCAACTAAACCTTGTGCTCTAGACCCTTCACCAGCTTCGCTGCCCTTCGTTGGACACACTCAGCACCTCAGTATCTTTCTCGTAGTGAGGGGCCCAAAACTGAACACAGGATTCGAGGTGCAGCCTCCCCACCGCCGAGTAGGGGGGGACGATCACTGCCCTACTCCTGCTGGCCACACTCTCTCTCATACAAGCCAGGATGCTGGTGGCCTTCCTGGCCACGCGGGCACACTGCCGGCTCATCCAGGTGCTTGGGGAAGGTATCAAACAGATCTGGCCCCAGGACCGAGCCCTGGGGAACAGCACTCGTGACCGGCCGCCAGCTGGATGCAGGTGCAGGCATAGGTTGGAAGAGGGGAAAAAAGAAAGTTGAGGGAACATTCCTAAGCAATGGAGGGGATGATCCTACTGTTCAAAGACGAGAGCTGGAGGAATAAAATGACTGACAGGTGTTATAGAGGTGACCCCACCAGACATCGCTACAGCATGTCAGCAAGCATTGAAGGGAAAAATAGGGTTTATTTTAACAAGTCCCACAGAACCTAAGCACCCAGTTTTTCCTTTGAAATAAGCCCAAGAAGTTAGTCTATACAGATACTGAAGACTTTCAGGCTGTGGGTATGGAACAGCATTCACTGCTTGGATGCCAAAGCCATTTAGTTTAGAACAACCAAACACGGGCATCAGGAACAAACCTTCATCAACGCTGCCTTCTCTGTCAATGCAGTTGGGAAAGATTTCTACAGCCTGACAGCTGAGTAGTTTGGCCTTGCTGCCCTGCCCTCTCAAGGGAAAGGCTCCACCCGTCAGATCCAAACTGTACTTTTCAACACAGGATGCCAAACCCTGCGGAAAAAATCACAGGCGAGAGAAAGTTCATTCTGAGAGAAAAGCAGACATTATACCTCAGTAGGAAAGAATGTCTATGTCTAATAGAACCTGCATATTGTACTGTATCTCTCCCAGGCGCTTAATCTGATGGCAAAGAGAAACTACAGCTGACAAGCAAGAGAACTGAGTGTCAAACCGTAACGGGTAAGTTTGGCCGTAAAAGCTTTGCACATTTTCAGAACTGAGCATTTCCCTCGCATTACTGGTTCTAAATGTGTTTTGCAGAATTCCTTGCACCGTCCCGGTTTCTTCACAAACCTACGTATTTATCTAGAAAGAGAGATCTGAAATAATGCCATACATAGGCATGCAAAGCGCTTTGCTCCATGACTTGATCACAGAACTGATGAAGTTAGAGGAGTCGTGGCCTTCCAGCAGCCAAAGCTCTCTTGCGAGGCGTTATCGATAGGCACACACCGCTAGAGTGAAAGCCCATCCCTCGGGAGTAGCCATGAGAACGTCTTCCTGAGTCACACTCTTCTCTCAAACCACGTCAGCTCCTGCCAGCTCCTCCTCTCACCTCCTCAGGGACTAAAGGGTGAAATATGCCTCCCTGCCTTCACCAAGTGCAGCCAACAGCAAAACAACCCGGCGGACATGGCATGCACGTGGGCAAGGCGTTTAGGGGCACGAATTCCTACAGAGTCAGCCAACTACTATGAGACGTACAGAAACTCCAGCAGGATTGTGTGGAACCTCTGAGACCACCAATTGCTAAGCAAGCATTGACTGAAATACTGTCTTTCCAAATACAGCACTTGATCAAATGCTCTACCCTACAACACATGGGTGTGTGGATTGTGGACAAAGAGCAGCTCTACAGTTAAAAAGCAACCAAACAAAACCAAAAGCTAAGCAGCTAAAAATCTCCAAAAACCTACCAGAAAATAAAAAAATTGCTTGTACCTCATTCTACCCAAGTTTCCTAAAGTTTCAGAGCTCTAGAAGGAACTGGCATGAGACAATCCATTCTCGTATGACCTGATATGTTACATTTAACTCACCTACTCTGAGAACAGGCAAGCTTTCTCTTAACCATTCTAGGAAATACTACTAATAAATATCAAGGCTGTAGAGCACAGATCCTCTCCTACCGCACCTCAACAGGAAAGACATGCTCTGAATTAAGATTACTTTCCCATCAAAAAGATTTTGCAAGGGTTTCAGGCATAACACTGAATAAAATGATACGTGCTAAAAACGCGTCTTCTATCTGTTAGATAACAGAGAGGTAAGGCTAGTTCATCTCTATTTTAAACACAACCTCTTTGGAGCCACTTCTCAAAATTTACATATACTCTATCCCAGCTGAAACCATGACAGCACCGAAGAGACCCTGCAGGTGAGCGTCATGTGAAGTCCTGCTGACAGAGCTCAAAGGGAAAACAAGAATATAAACCTGAAGACCGGAACAGAATAAAGCTGTACGCCCGTGTTTTAAGGAAGGGAGACAGACAGAACCTTATTCAACTCTGCAGTTTGGTTAAACAGAGCTACTCAAAGCCCTGTCTTCTCTTCCTACAGGCCATTCACTTGGTGTTTAAATGAAGAATCATTTTATTTGTAAAAGCTGCTGCCTCTTCAGGAACTGAATTTAGACGGGCTCTTTGCAGACGGCCCTGCCTGGAACACACGACACGGCGGTATGAAATTGTACGACTTCTTTTCAAAAAGTATGGACAAAGGCCGTGCCCGGGAAGACTCAGCAAAAGATTCTTTCTTTTTAAGTCATCTCTGAATTGTCATGGTCAATATTCCCCCTGCCAACTTCACTGATACTCCCTTAGGGAAAAGGACTCTTTCCATCCTTTCACGGACGTGCACGTCTTACCTCGTACATGACTTGTCCTGAAGCCAAGGGCCTCCTGTCTGCGAACGCTAACTGCAACAGATGTAAACTCACAGCATCGCCTTCACTGGAAAAGGTACAAATGATGACATTTGGTTACAAAGCTGCTTTATAGTCCTCGTTACCCTTTCCTTAGGTCTAGGCTGAGGTTTCCTGAATAGCACTGTCTTGCTGAAAAGAAAAACAGCCCTTCCCAAAGCATGACAATTGGTCACATTTAGCTGCTAAACCACAAAGGAGGAAATATGGACACTAACAGCTTCTGGGGCAAAGGCTAACGACGTAGTCTGAAAGCTTCAAGATGTTCTATGGAGTAAAAATGGTTGGGAACAGTTCTTGGCATTGAAGAGCTCGCAATCAAAACTGCATTACAGTCAAACTGAAAAAGATTGCCACTCCATGAGCAGCCGAGCTGAGTAAATAGCTTGCTGATGCTGAGAGGGGCAGATCTTTCTCCCCTTCCCTTCCCACCAGAGCTCCAGTCCCTCCCCTGCACACACGGCACCTTCCACACCCTCCTTTCAGTCATTAGCCCAGCAGGAAACCACCGACTTGGCTGCTGAGCACCTTCCCTGCCAGCCGAGCTGAGCTGGCTCACCAAGGCTCAGGCTGGCACCAGGGAACCGGCCATGCTGTCACCTCCTCCTTTAGGGGCAGCAGGCTGGTGGATCCGCACCGTCAGTGCTCTGGAGCTGCAGCCTCCACTGCGCTCCATGGTATTTTCATACCACGGTGTGAATATCAGGCAAATCATGAAGCAGTCATCAGGAAACAAAGGAAGCCATTGAAGAATGCCAGCACAGAAATAGAGCCACTGTCGCTTTGCTGCCTTTCAGCAGGGAGGAACTAGTAGGTCCCTCTCCATCCCTGTTACATCCTGTACAAATCGCACCGTCAGCCCCTTCCATACCGGAGAGAATCTCCTGCACGGCTAATTCAACAAAACAAATACACGTGGGTCAACTCTAGGTGAACAAATACTCAAAAAAAAAAAAAAATCAGTGGCCGATAGTAAGCTTTTATTCACCTTTCTTGCGTCGACTGAACAGCCCACAAGTAGCAGCAGTTGCGAGGATCGTGCTCAGGCTCTTGAAAAGTAACGGCGCAGACAGGAATCCTTCCTCCTTCAAGCTGACAGTGGTGCCTGCAGGGTTAACAAAAACAGAAAGCAGGTGAGCCTGGTGGCCCTGCCTGTTTGTAGAAGGGGAGAAGCATCTTCTGAGCAAAGAGCCCCTGACGTGCTTCTCCTCAAGGCACAGAAGGTCACACTCCCGTCTCAAACAAGGGAGTCACGGGAGCGACTGCTTTTGATGCAACAGCCACGAGGTGAGGAAATTACTGTCCAGCACGGGCAATAACCTGGCTTTATCTCCTCCTCTGCCTGCGGAGCAGGAACATGAAAGATTCCTTCAGCTGCCAGGCAAAAGATTCTTCCTACTCTTGTCGCCTGCTTCAATATTGAACTGAAAATGCAGCCTCTCTTCTGCACAAGCTGAAAACAGCGCCAAACACCAGTAGTGTCTTGTTTCTTTACTTGGACTATCTAAAGCCTTTCTCCTCCAGACTTCTGAACCTTCCTTGCACCTTCACAATCTATTCTGGCCACCTCACTATCCCTCCACTCTCTATTCACGCCGCCAATAGTTCCCGGTGAGTCACTGCAGATTTGCTTAAGTGAATCCCGATCTGAATTGGGTCAGATATTCCAGGGGGGATTGCTCTTTGGCAGAGCTGAAATCATCTCCCTCATTTCTCTGTTGCTTATCCCTTGACATGACCCTTATTCCCCCTCCAAGTGTTCCAAGCAGACTTTCATTCCCATGCATCGCTGCCTTGGAATGGGTCAGTCCCCTCTTTTGGTCGAGGCTGAAATGTGGGAGAGAATGTCTTTTCAGCCACAGATCAGCTCTTGATCCTTCACGTCTCACTCCTTTCAACCGGGACGCTTTAAAGAATATGATCACCACAATCCCATCATTAACATACTTCAGCCTTTCAATGGGTGCCCTCATTGCAGGAGCTGCTTCTGAGAAATAATGTCTACAATCTCTTTCATTGAAACACACACAACTCCTGCTGTCACTGAATACTGCTGGTGGAACAAACTGCCTTATGGAAAGCAGCTCTCTCACACCCTGACTGCTTGACAGAACCCAGAGAAGGGAGCTTTCCGCAGTTCCTCAGCCCACGGGCACAATAAGGAGAACAATCCCAGCCCGCTGGGGAGAAGGCGGCCCACTGAATCCAGGTATGGCTCAATGGTTACTTCAGAAGGGGATTCCTAAACAGGCCAAGATTACACTCCACATTTCCCTCCCTGAAAAAGGGCTCTTTAAATTAACAGACTTCCTCCTCAAGCAGAGCCTTGAGAGCCCTGCACCTCCAGGCGTGACCAAGTGCAAAGGCCGACTTACTCCCGCTGCAGAGTTTTCATATTCCACAGTGACAGGGAGCCGTCGGAAAAACCCACGGCGAGCTGGTTGCTTCTGCTGATGTAGCACAGGGTCGAGAGCGCTGTTCCTGAAGGACACTGTAACTGAAGGCAGAGATGTCTCCCTGCTCTGCTCACGGTTGCTCTTCCTTGTGAAACGCCAGCAGCAGCTCTAGTGACAACTGTTAGACCTGCACGCACAAAACCACACAATAAAGGAATGCGTTAGGCCATTCAGGTTGCATTTGAAACACTGACGTGACAACATGGATGATCTAATTCTACCGTCCCCGGCAAAATACCCATTGATGCAATACTTTGTCTGCTCTTCCCATTTTGTACGCATTCAGAGCACACAGGAACTCTCTGACTGGACAGGTATCCTCGCTCCTATTTCAAAACCAGGTGAAAGCAAAACCTCCATAGACAAATTCTTCCTGGGCTCTGCACATCAGCAGTTTGGGCCTCGTGGTGAAGCTACTTGGAGTGAGACCAGCTCCCGAGGCCACTCTTGTAAGAGCAAAAACAGCGTATGCAATCCGAGTACACCAAGTACAGGTTCCGTTTGGTCAAATGCAGGGATTTTGGTAAGGCATATTTACTTTAAAAAACAAGCCTCAACTTTGCCCCGAGTCAATGAACAGAAGCAGAAGAACATTCCCAGGAAACAGGGCACGTCCGACACACCTTCCTGTCAGGCAGCTGCACCGCCTCGGATGGTCAGATTCCTACCCCTCACTGGTGAGAATCACCGTGACAGAGGGACCCTGGTGGGAGGGGGTATTTGTAACCTTAGGAGGAGTATGAAGCCACTCCCATTTTTAATCCTTTCAGGGCCAGACGATGTCAAACCGCCACCTGTAATCAGCAGCCATAAACGTCTGCACAGCAGTAGCTTCAAAGTGGGATGCGTGTTGTTGATTTAAAAGACACAAGTTTTCTTACTTTTCCGTTCAAGTTTAGAAACCGCAAGCTCACCCGATGGTTCATTCTCCCTCTGACTGCAAGAGAGATCATCCAAACCAAGGTCCACCACAAGCAGATGACCAACATCTGTCACCACCGCTGCCACGCCACAAAACCCTTGCAGAGCCCGGTGCAGGTGCCAAGGCCTCGCGCTGGCTCCTCCGGGGTTAGTTATGGGCTCTACAGCAGTTACCTACAGGAAAACTACAAGTTAGTATTTCAGCTCTTTGACAAGCTTTGAGAGAAATCACTCAAAAGTGAAGCCAGAATCAGCCCATCAGAAGCAAGAAAGTAAATACAGGTTTCTCAGACTTAAAAACACAGCATTGATCCCAATTATATCCAGACAAAACAAACAAACCAACCAACCCCCAAAAATGTCCTGTACAAACATCCGTTACTGCCTTCCATTTACGGGGTTTCCTGCAGGGATTTCGCTGAGCTCACTCCAACTGCAATGGTGCAGTCTATTATCACAGCTTACCAAGTTCCATTTTCCACTTAGAAACCATTAACTCAAAGACAACACAGAAAATCCGTTAAATGCAAGAAACTTGACCGTATTTAAGGGACTGGAGTAAGAAAGGCCAAACTCACTCTCGCTCTCCCACGGCCCCCAGCCCGTCAGCACTGGGATACAGCCCACGCCTTCTTTGCCAAACAGGTACTAGGGCAAATCTCGGCTCTCAGTCAGAGGCGGCAGCGGCCAAGTTGCAGGGGAGACACACCGCTGCCACGGCAAGGGAGTCTTGTTACAGAGAGCGGAAGGGAGATACCAGCTTAGGGAAAGCTACACCAGTCCTCATTTAGAATCAACAGAGCAACCAGGGAAAGCAGAAAAGTTTTCAGTGCCGAAACAGCGGCAAAAAGCCCAGCAGCTGGTTCGCCAAAAGCCAGCTCCGGCTGAGGAGAAGCGCACGCTGCTCTGTAACACGCGGAGCCGCCTGCCAGCAGCTTTAGTACAAGGCCCTGATGAAGACAGACCTTTCCGCACCTGCAGCCCCTCCCGGGACAGCCCTGACGGCTCCAGCAGAGACACCAGCACGTGAGGGCTCCTGCACTAAGGCTCCACAACAAAAGAACACGGGCTGCCCTTCAGCCTCCTTGCATAATGTCACACAGTGACACCAGGGAGCTTTACATCAACAGCAACCTGTTACACGACAATGGAACAGAGCAGTGAGCACCACAAGGAGTCCTTTTTTTATATAGATTGGGTTTTCTCCCCAGAGGTGGGGAAAAATTGACCAAACCTCGAAGCCCCAAAGTTCTCTCCTCTCCCGTATCAAGCACTTGCTGTGACTGCGCTGCCTGGCAATCTGCTACAGAATTTACCTTTCCCCTGGGCCACAAGAATTCTACTCCTAGAAGTGCCCGCAGTATTTGAGACAACTTTATATTGTTTCACACTTCCTGGAAATCAGATGAAATCTCCAATCTTCTCAGCTACTCAAAGCACCACCAAAAGTGCGTTGATTATTCGAATTCTTGCTGCTCCAAGCCTTGATGACTCTCAGAAGGAAAGCAGAAACACTGCACATATCGTGCTGCGGAATCAGCCAAAGTTCCCCTGTTGCTGTTAACTTCTTTTTCTTTTAAGGTCTCGTTTTGTTGTTGTACAACTGGCCCCAAATCCACCTTTTCCACTTTTGCATACAGCTTCCCAGTTTTAATGCTTCAGTTTTCCCTGTAGAAGCTCCTGGAACTGCCTATTTTCCCACGGCACCAGCCACTGGCTTTGCACGCTCTCCTACACTGCTGCCAGCTCCTTCTGGGAACGAACGCAGAAATCCTGTCTCAGCTCCCTGACTCTGCATGCTGCCCTTCTGCCTCACACAAACCAGCAAGAGTGGGGAAAATACCATTCCAGAGCTCTGAAACATGCAACCCTTATAAACCAATTTATACCGTTAATGTTTTCAATTCAGATTTGCTTTTACAAGTCTGAATGACTGCACGTCTATGTCAGCGCACAGCTTGCCTTTCCATCTCAAACGCTGAGATTTATCCGGACGATCGGCAAACCCACACAGCGGAGCACCAACCCAGCTCAGCTCGTTAGAAATCACCACCACACAAACGCTCACTGCCCGCAATCACACTGTAGCGCTACAGACAAACAAACCCCGCCTGGATTCTAGCAAGTCAAACCAAACCACGCTCTGGAAAGCTGAGTAATACGGAAGTATTTATCTGTCGCAGATTCTAAGGTGGTAAAGACAGAGGGAACCTTGATGTTCCATTACCTTAAGGTGACTCTTGTCTACACTCAGATAAGGAGCCGAGGGGAAAGGACGTCATTTGAGTTTATGGGTTAGAGAAGGCAGGGAAAATTAGCAACGTTACACCAGAGTATCCCACCGGCACAAGCACCATATGCAATAAGCAGAGGTTCAAGGGCTTCAGGCTGAAAGTCAGTCTGTAACCACCTGCCAGGTAACGCAGTGAAGCCTGTTTTTTCCCATCCTCAGTCAACAGAAAAATGTGCTTTGCTCTAAAGTCACCTGCTTGCTAGTCCGAGACTCCTGGGAATGTGCCGAAGTCAGCTACAGCACAGCCATGGAAGTCTGAGATGTTTTAAAGACAGTATTTCTGACATAATGAACCATTCAGGACATGTATGTTACCAACACTTGAAAGGCAGGGTGAGGACGAGTTCTTTGTCACTCTGGCTAAAAAAAAAAGGTAGTTTTCAAAGCCTTTTTGTGCAAGTGGAGAATGAGGTAACTACGTGCTCTACTGTAAAACCAGAAAACTTGTTTGACTCTCTCAGCAAACTCAAAGGATAACGGTACCGTTAACCCCACGATTTCACATCAAGGTGCTCTCGACTGGACACTCTGCAGTGACAGGATGATGACACAATAGAGAAAATGGACGTCCTAGCAAAGGGACGCTCCAAAGCTGCTCCTGAAACAGCGTTATGCAGCACCTGACAACGTTTCCCCCATTAAAAAGCACCTACCCTTCCTGGCAGAACTACTGCTGTAACCACGCTCGATGTTCCAGGGTCGTACAGGCAGAGAACACTTCCCTCTGCTTCTCTCAAGCCAACCAGCAGCCCCGTTCCCGTCTGCCAGGAAACCTCCTTCACCACGCGGATGGTGGGAGGCTGCTCACGGGCTCCACTGAAACGGTGTGCAGAGAGCCGCTCTCCCGTCACAGCGCTCACGACCTCCAGCTGAGGGCCACACGCCAGCCAGGCCAGCCCATCTCTCCCTGGAAGAAGAGAAAAGGCTGGCTAAAGCAAACTCCCAGGAGAGGGTTGAAAACAACGGGAAAATCACAATCACTGCCCCTTTGCTTCAACAGAAGTAGCTCACAGAGCAAGAGAGGCTTACCGAATTCGGGTCGATTATTGAAAATCACCCACTGAATCCTCAACCAATGCATCGTAAAATGAACCACCTTATGATTTTGCATTTGGACTTGTCATTCCTGCACTGAAGAATTCTGCTTGTTTGGGATAAAGATTACAATAGATTGGTCTCTAGTCTTTATGCCATATTCAGCTTGGTTTTGCTAGAAATCATCTAAATACATATGAGAATACAACTCCTAAAGCATACTTCAAATATGGCAAAATCTCAGCCAATTCTTTTCTAGTTGACTAACTTTGCTCGACACACGCCTACTTTGGGCAGGGATTTGGACTTCAACAAGGAATTACCTTAAAATGGGCACTGCGGGAGCCAATTTCAACTTTTACACGCGCTGATCACAGAGAGAAGTTAGCACATTTAGTTTCACTGAACTACTTCCAACACAAAGGGAGTATTAACTCAACTACTGCACTTACAGTCACACAGAGAGATTCTACATGGTCTCAGCAGAAGCCCGGACACCCAGGCAGGCCCCCGGCTCTACCTTCAGATCACCGACAAAGTCAGCTACCTCATCTGCTCAGCCGCTCTCAGCAGCTCTCCCGGGACACTCCTCTGCGTCCCATTAAATGCTCTGCAAACCCGGCTGCAGCGCCTAACAGGGCTTTCCTCTTCCTTCTGTTTTTAGTCAGGCTAGGAAAGAAAAAGCAGGGGGGGTTGCCTCTCTAACACTGTGGGAGAACTAGTTCTGCACGGGATGTTATGATGGTACCAATAAATACAGCCCAAAACCACACCAGGACTTTTTTGTAAAGTGCCTTTCATTCCATTAGAAGTTGAGGAGGGCTCACTGACTTGCCCGTGTTATTTTAATAGCTCAAGGCTGGCGCAGGCTGTTGTCCTTTCAAAGTTTAACTCTACTAATGTTTTAATGTTAACATTTTTCATCATTTTGTCATAGCTCACCCTTTCTGTTCTCTCAAAACGTGAGGCACCTGAGCAGCACCAACCTGACACAGCTGATACTGTGACCCCGTGCCTCAGGTCACCTCCAGGCAGTAACAACTTCACAGCAAGACCCAATTTCAAGGAAAAGGCTCACCTCTGGAAAACCGCCCGCGCAGCACAGACCCTCGGGTGAGCTCATCTTCCCCAAGAGCCTGAATGGTCACCTCGGGAAACTGCAGCAGGCTGCTCGTTACCTGAGCCGCGAGGTCTCGCATTCTTCACTGTGAATAGAGAAGAAAATGCAAAAAGAGGCTCCTGACAGCCAGAGACATTTTTGAGATTGACAGAACTTTCATCCCTTTGCCGTGAATAATCTCCCGTCCACCTCCTGCGGCTCTTTTCCTTAACAAAAGGGCACTCAGGACAGGTTTGGATCTCACAGCAGAGCAAAAGCAGAATCCTTTGCTTTTCTGATGCCTACGAGATCCCCAACAAAAAGGGACGCGGGGGTACTGACAGGATAAACAACACGGGGAAAAAGCCCAAGACACTGGAGTCAAGTCAAGCAAGGCGGCACGAGTCAGAGAGTGAGTTTTGCATTAAAAAGCTCCAGAAAATAAATAAGAAAGAACAAGTTGAGAAATTACATGTTTGAGCAGAATCACATCCAGCCAAGTCAGTGTTCTGGGATGTCACCGTTGACTGACATGTAGTACATGAAAGTCAGATTCAAAGGCCAACAATGTTACGGGCTTACTGAAGGAAAAGCTACAGATACGGTCAGTCGCAGCTGCAGACGTGATGTCACAAACCAGGTTCACTTCAGTGCCACCAAAAGAGAGGCCTTGCTGCTGCCCCCATCTCTCCATCTGCTCCTTCCTTCTGCTCCTGTATCCCTGTGCCTTCGCTTGCCCTGACCTGCACACGTTTTAGAGCTCCTTAGGAGCCACATTAACTCCCCAAGCAGACAGGGAACGCACCCACAAGAGCAGAGAGTTTTCCACCAGCTTAGAGAGTGAAACGGGGTTGCAGAGAGAGCCAGCAAGCATAAAAGCCGGCACAAGGAAGGAGGCAGGACACTGCACCGGGGAGAAGGAGAGGGGATTTGCCCATCTCCATTCTGTGGCCGTAAGCCGTCCTGCTAGCTCATGCACGTGTCAAACCACACACTCACTTTGCAAGGAGAGCTGCAAGAAACCCCTTCGCTTTTAGAAAGGGCAGCACCCAAGGCACTCTCAGTCAGCTCTGGGCTCCCTCGTGCACGTAGAGGCTCACTCTCGCACGGAGGGAGGCTGAGGCTGACGGGCGTCATTCTTTCACTCAGCCAGATGTGGAAGCTAAAGTGATCTCAGGGAAGCGTTACTTGGTGGTCAGAGAAGGGACAGCATTGCCTGACACTGCTCGGGTCACATTGTCTAAGGAAAGAGGACAAAGAGTGGGAAGAAGCCAAAGAAGAAGAAATGGAAGAAAAACTATGCTCTGTTGAGAAAAACAGCATCCGCTTTGTTGAACAGCAGGGAAAGATCACAATTATAGAGCTTTTTGAATTACTATTCATGACTGGCTCAGTGACATTTTCCCCAGAAATACAGCCCCCAACAGCCCCGATCCCGTATCTGATGCAGACCACAGATTTCATTTCCCTTTACATGAACAAACCCAAACCCGAGACACATCAGCGTTTGACACTAGAGCCCCTTTACCCAGCTGCCTCCTGTGGTTATTCTCCAACACGACTATTCCTGCAGGCAGGAGCTGCAGTCCCTCTCCAACGCGGCCAAGCTAGCAAAAGCTCCTCAGGTCACTCCTGAAAGTGTGCTCTGTTGCACACTGCTTGGCGTACCTGGACAGGCGGGCGCAGGCGCCGAGTGTCTCAGGGCAGAGCGCACACGCAGCCGTCCCGACAGAGGCAGAGCCCAGGGAAGACAACGTTCCCAGCGCTCCCACAGCGCCGGCCCCTCGCAGCACCAGTTCCAGAGTCACGGAGTCACAAGGGAGAGAAAGGCCTTCCGGAATCCCTGGGGGCAGCTGGTCCAGCCCCTGCGCAGGCAGGGTCCCCCAGAGCAGGCTGCCCAGGGCCAGGGCCCGGCGGCTGCTGAACCCCCAGTGCTCAAACACACCCCTTGCAAACAGCCGCCCGACGAGGGGAGCTGCGGAAACGTTGGCAGCCCACGCGACAGGCCCCGGGGTTTGGGGACTCGCTCCCACCAACTGAAGTATCCTCTCCTCCACACCAGTAAAACACCACCCCACCAGCAGGGGCTTGTCACCATTCTTCCTCCAAAGCTCTGTCCGACGGCTCACTAGGCAGAAGACACAAAGTTAACGGAAGCCTGATTAAGTTCGTTTCACTGCCTTAAACCAGCAAAGCCCAGGCACGTGGAAGCAGGAAAACGAGCTGAAGCAGGCAGGGAATGAGGAGCCGCCCTCAGCAGAGCAGGACACGGCACCGTGTGCCCAAAGGCAGGTGACAGCTGCCAGCCAAGGCTGACACAGCCACCCTGACTGACGGGCCTAAGGCGGCACTTGAACCACCGCGCTCAGCCCCACACCCCAGACGGGGGGTCAGCGGTGCCGACAGGATTAAGTCCTGACTGACTCCCGACAACAGACGCTGACGCTGACTGACGCCAGCCAGCTGAGTGCGGGCAGGCGATGCTGGCCGACTGACGCTGGCCGACTCACTCTGGCCGACTGACGCACGGCTCGGGGCCTCCTTCTGCCCTCGCACCTGGGCATCACCCCTGATGGAGCTGGGCGGGCAGAGGGGTCCCTGGCGCGGCCACTCATACCTGTCGGGCAGAGCTCGGGAAGCTGGAGAGGCCCCTGACTAGCAGAGGCGCTACTTAGCGACACGGAGCCGCTACTTAACAGCAGCTGAAACATCAGTGTGCCCTCAGCACTCTGCCAGCGACGCTGAAGGACATTAACTCTATCCCAGCTACAACCGGCACAGCTCTGAAGTTTTTAACCACCTCTCCCGTGGAGAGGAGTGTGGATTAAATGCCCAGCTCCCCGTTGGCTGCAGACCACAGGAAGGCACCAGAGATGGCTCTATAATTTTGTGTGAGGGAAAGGGCTGCGGACAAACCAAACGCGTTCGATATCTAATACTGTAATCACCTGCGCAGTTAGGCTCTCTTCTCAAACTCCTCCTTCCACCCCTCAAGAGGATTTAACTACATACGTAAAAAGGGAAAAAAGCTTCCTGCCTTTTTTCCCTTTAAGTGAGAAAAGTCCTTTCCTGTTCAGGCTCTGCTTAAGTCTTAAATAGAGCTGGTGACAAAGTAATTCCCTGATCTCCTCTTTCTGCTTTCAGAAGATCAGGTGTGATGTTTTGAAGTAACAACCGTGGGAGCTGCACTTACATCCGTCACAGGAACTGTTTCCACAGCAGGCACTAACAGCGGCATCGGACATTGTATCTTCACAAATGAGACACAACAACTCATCTGGACTAGGATCACCAGAGCAGGATGAGGAGGAAGAAGAGGGCGATGGCTCCTCTGGCAAAAAGGGAGGCTTTTCCTTCTTTCCTCGCACAGGAGCTTCCCTGGAGGGGGAGAGGGCCTGGTGGGAGAGAAAAGTTTAAAGATGGCTCAAAGAAAACTTTTCCAAGCTTTGGATTTTATCAAAGGAAGAGAACAGGTGGAATTCTTCTCACTCCACATTCGCCTTCTAAAACATAGGCCTTCAGATTAAACTACTCTTCTAGAGCCACAAGACCAGAAGAGGGAGGGGGGAACAATTTTCCTGCTGCAGAACTCTCCCTTTCCTTTGACCAAGCAAGAAATTAGCTCAGACCAGAAAAATAACTTTTGGACAGCTAGAAATCAGGTGAAATGAATCCCACCTCTCCTTTGCCAGGCGGCAAATGTACATTGCAGGCGCAGCACCAAGTTAGTCTCCGATCAAGTTCGTCTCTGAGTGATTACATTTTAGAAAGGGAAGGAGCCTGTGTTACAGCTTCTCCAGAAGGAGATCCATGGCAGCAAAACAGAAGTGCTACCAAGCGCAGTTTAAAACAGCCGCTCCTCTCAGCACACAGGAGTGTTTTCTTAATTTACAGCAACAGGAAAAGTTCCGTCTCTTCCACACACGGGAGTTCATAGAAGTCAGAGGGGGGGGACATCTCAGCCCAGCGGCAATTTCTTACGTTTTGCAAGGAGCCTTTGCCACATCAAACAGAACCAAAACGACCTCTCCAAGAGAACGACTCCGCTACAAACACCACCAAAATGCTTTGCAGAAATACACGTTCTTAGCACAGCACAGGTTTAACCAGCTTCCAGGGGCATGAACACGGGGACCACCCTACTGCAACATGAGACAGTATCACAGATTTTAAGATTAAGACGCAATGACAGTGCTTCCTCCCCCGTCACTACAGGCGCTGGCCAGTTCGGTTGCATTGCCACTCACACTTCTGCGCGTGGTTTCTCTTGTTCACTGCTCGGTCAGTCCAATTCATTCCATACTTACGCAGGAAGAGCTGGCATCGCGTATTTCCCACTGCTTGTCAGCACGGCACCCTTTGGGTTGGGATCTTTCCCCTCCACCATGGAACTCCACGGAATTCCTCTGCTCTTTCTATCTCTGGGAACAGGCTCAGAAGTTTTGTCCTGCTAAGAAAAGAGGTGCAGACTTATCTCGTCTGAAGAACCACGTTTAAAATGACATTTCCATGAGTATTTGAAGCAGCAAAAGCCTCTCATCCTCTCATTTTACCCAGCATAAGTGTTGCTCAACTAAAATACTCCTTTGCCTCAGTGAACAGAGCCGGGATGTTCCAAAGGCTTGGGCAGGGTTTTGAACTCACTCGACATTCTTTGGCTTAACTTCAGGTTCCCTAAGGGCGAAATACCCCTCAGCTCACCATCCACTCGGAGAAGGGGCACAAACCCGCTCCTCCTCCAAAGCGCAGTGCAGGGTGAGAGCTTAATTCCCTGCTCTGGATCCGTCCCTGGGGAAACTCCTATTCGCCACCTGGGTACGAAGGTTGGATTCACGCCTCACGCACACACCTTCAGTGAGTAACGTTCAATGGCATGAATACTCAGCCAGAGGCTTGGGCAATTAAAACACGCAGCTATTCAATAGGTGGGGTCAGCAGCAACATCTTGGTTTTATACGAAATACTAAAAACCATGAACCGTCATTAAAGGACTTGAAAACTGAAAAAATTTCCAGCAATATTGAAATATAGACCTGCAAAAGACCGACATTTATCACTTTCCTGGTGTGAAGCAGTAGCTAGATATTATCTACACGTCTTGTCATCCTGGAACTGAGTGTTGCTGTCAAGCGTGCTTGCCAGTCTTGATTGCTAATTTAAACTGCTAGTGAGGGCTCTCCTGGCAGAGAGCAGTGCTTGTGTGTGCGTTTGGTGGCTCGCTTATGAAGAGGAGGCTCTTGGTGGTTTGTTAGAGAGAGGTCTTTGGTGGTCGTGGTCAGGGAGTGCTGGAGAGCGCCTGGCACGGTTATAACGCCACGCTGCCGGCGTACGGTCAGAGGGGCTCAGGGAAGGGCCCATGAGCGACCATCGGATACGGTGCAAGCAGTTCCTGGGCAGTGATCAGGAAATGGGGCAGTTGCCCAGAACTGCTACTTTTACTCTCTTCCCATCTCCCATCACTGGTTTTTTCTTTCTCTGTCTGACTCCCTGCCTGTATTTTCTAACTCCTCCCTGTCTGTCCTACAGCCTGTTGCTGTGGTCTCCTTTCTGTGAGGGACCCGTGTGAGCTGTGAGGCACCCGTGGGTGCCCTGAGGTGGAAGGCAGTCGGGTGAGCCGGGCTGCAGCACAGGGAGGGAGGGACAGACAGACAGACAGAGAGAGAGAGACAGAAGTGCCTGAGCTGTGCCATGTGCCTGGCAGTGCAGAGAGCAGGAACTGCGGTGAGTCCTGGGCCCTGGGGTCATGTCACCCCTCTCCCACATCCCAGTCCCTCCTGACACCCCCTCCCCTTTCCCTGTGTGGATTTGTGGTGGGATGCGTAGGTACATATCTATGTATGTGTGTATATGTATATGGTATTATACATAGACATATACATAATACAAATATTATAATTTCAAAATATTTATTTGTAAAAAAATAAATCTATTATTTATAAAAATAGAATCATATTATCTTAAATGTAAAAATACCCGTTTGTGGACATAAGCCATCCCCAGCCCAGCTCAGCCACCCGCGGGGTGGGCAGGGGATGCGTTAACCCCCCACCCTCCCTCCCTGCCACTGAGCAAATGCCCGCAGGCAGAGAGAGGCGCTGCAAAGCCAACACCCAGCTCTTTTAATTTAAATGAGTATTTTCTCCCCCGGAGTGCCCCAGGTCCTCTGTGCAAGCTTCTAACAGGGTCGCTTGGTCCTGCATGCTGTGTCTTCCCAGTCATCGTGCAAACTGTCAGCATGGCATGGAAGCAGAGTGGGAAAGGTGCCTGCAGAGGTCTCGGGCGTGAGCTCACGGGGGCTCTTAGTGAGCACAAGCGGGTGCTGAGAGCCTGCCCTGCTGGAGGGCCTCACGCTGCGTTTGCAGGCTGTCCTGGCACTGCCCCTGAGCCGCCTGCACAAGTTGAAGAGTTGGCTGGTGCCAGTGGGAGGAGGTGGGACTGGATGGGGGGAGCAATGGCTTCTCCTTACAGGAAAGGCTTGTCCAGGTGGGACCCTAGTTGCCACCTGCCCTGGGCCGGTGCCTTTCAGCCGCACCATCCCTTGCTTGTTCTTGGCGAGTTGCTGCACACCGAGAGAGGCCAGAGAGCTTCTTCAGGCAGCGCACCCAGCTCGCTGCCATGCAAGTGCTTCTCCACTGACGTGCTCTTGTGACCCGTGAATTCTCACGGCTGCTTCTCTGTTTGGTACCCGCAGGGTCCGACCGAAGGCACTGTCTGCGGTTCAGAGCCGAGCTGCTTGGCCAAATCAGTTCTTAATCCTGTGATGCTCATAGCAGGAATGAGAGCCAGGGCACCCTTCTCCATGTGAACGTAGTTTCTTCTCCTCCTTCCAGCCTGAAAACCATGTGGGAAAGTGCTGGCCCTTGCTGGGAAGTCGGGGACAAGCCTTCATCAAGCTGTCTGTGCCAATCCTTCCCAGAGCAGTCACCATGGACCACGTTTCAGGACAACGTTCCCTGGAGACAGTATCTGCAGAGCTCCAAAGGACGTGGCTGTCTACGTGAGTGGTTTCTCCAGAGTGGGGGGCTGGGGGTTGCACAGCGTTTCTAAGCTGGGGGTGAGTATGGGTCAAAGAGTCCAGCGGCCTCTGGCCTCCTCCTGGCTCGCAGAAGCAGCAAGCTCCTTGGAGCTGTATTGCGCTTCTGTCCAATATACTGTTTGAAAGGAAGGTTCTGGGGCATGATGGAACTCGGGGAGCTACAGGGAAGAGGAGGTGGCACAGCGCACTGTCCTAGCCCTTCTGGCTTTCAATCCCCGTGGGCATTTGTGACCCTCAGGTTACCCCCCTCCCCCTGGGAACATCTGCTCCTTCTCTGGGTGGCAGCCTAGACTCGCTGAGTAGGCAAGCGTGGCGTGCTACCTAGGTGCAGCTTCTTGTCTGCTCCTTGCGCTCGTCTTCCTTTGACTGCGTAGCTGAAATAAACCCGTGCTTCACCGACTGAAGTTCAGTCTTCCCACAGTGTGTGAGGCGCTCTGGTTTCTCCACCCCCGTGTTTCTCTTGGGCCTGAAGTAGGAACCTGAGGAGCAGGGAAGGCTCGTGGGACAGTTCACTTTCCGGGCAGTGCTGAATCGCAGTCAGACCTTGCAGCTGAAGGTACGGGGACAGAGAGGGAGGAGAACTGTAGGAGAGGAGGAGAAATGCGCTTGGCTGGGGAGAAGCTTCCCTGCCAAAGGGCTATAGGCAGCCCTGTCCTTGAGCGTGTGCCACGCTGGCCTTTCTTCTGCTTTAACTTCCGAACAGCGTGTGCCTGGAGAGCTGTTCTTTTTCTCTTTCCTTTTGGGTTTAAGCTTCAGTGCCTACAACCACCGCAGCTGAAGCTAAAACCACCTTGAGCGTCTGGACTGCAAGTGGCTACAAGTGGCCACATCCCGTAGTACGCACTACTCCTGGCCTGCTGGTGAAAGACTCGAAATCCTGGCCTTTCTGAGGCCTCTGTTGCTGCTGGTAGCGAGCAGTGACAGGGAGGCCATTCTGCTTCAGTGCCTTTCTAGAGAAGGCAACGAGACATTATACTAACAGCACGGGGTCTTGTGACTGTGGAAGCAGCCTAGAAGACCTTGCCAAACTGTTTGCTGAGGCTTCTGGGAGCTGCTTCTTCCTTTACTCTTCTTGCAGCCAAATGAGGTAGAGCAGGATCACACTGTCTTGACCACGAGAGGTGCAAGGACCTCGCAGGGCAGCCGGAAGGAAGGTGTTGACCGAGGCCGTCACCGCGGCACTGCTCTGTCGGCAGTCAAATGCTAGAGAGGAAAAGGCAGCTCCGAAGAGGGGGGGACGGTTCTGGGCCGGTGGGTTATGGGTAGCCGTAGTCGTTGGCTATGTCCATGCTGGCCTCCCTCTGCACACAAACGTGCAGCTGCCCGGTGACACCTGCAGGGCCGCCCGCTCCTGCTCCTCCTGGGCCAGCGTCTTCACACGCTCCCGCTGGGGCCGCTGCTCGGGTGTGATGGGCACTGACTGCTCCTGCTCCTCCAGCGGGGTGGGCGCAGCCGTGAGCCCCCCCAGGGCCCGAAGGACAGTGGGGAGTCGTTGGGAGGTTGTGGCGGCATGTGCAGCTGCTGCGGCAGCCCCTCCCGTGGGGTTTGGCCTCCGTGGGCGACAAGCACAGCCCGCTCGGCTGCTGAGGTTTGTCGGCAGACCTGGTGCGTGCCTTGCTGCTCGATGGTGCCGCCGGTGCCGTGTCCTTCTTGCCGTCAGCGGGGGCTTGAGGCATCCAGTGCTGCGCTGGGTCTCGGGGCTGCCATCAAGGAATTGGGTTCCGGGTTGGGTGGTTGGGGCATCAGCCCCACCACCTTCACTGTGTGCCCCAGCAGGTGGAAACTGTGGCTGGAGTTGAGCAAGGGCACCCTCAGGACGATGCGGAGCATCCTCAGCGCCGGGTGGGGATGCTGCTCCTGGGGACTCTGGTTCCAGGCTGCGGTGGGGATGCCGGCAGCGGCGCAGGGTCAAGGCGGTGGGATCAGAGGTGGCACCCAGTGGGCCTAGGACTGGCACCATCAGGGCGGGCAGAGGGGACTCCCGTGTCTCACTGGAGCGGTGAGCGTGTCTGCTGCGCCTTGCCCCTGCGCCCACTGCTCCGCGGCTTCCTCCCGGGCCGGGGCCTCCTGGGGCCTCCCTGGGGTGCTGCAGGGGCGTGCGGCCCAGTGCTGCCGGGAGCTGCGGGGCCCGGCTGGGCCCTGACACCGGCTGTGCTGGCACCTGGCAATGCTGTGTGTTCCCTGGAACGTATCGCAGCCCCCGGGCAGCGGGGGGCCGTAGCTTCCAGCACGGGTCTGTGGGACTGGAGCAGTTGAGGGTCACAAGGCTGGGGTGGGGCGTGGGGTGGGAGTCCCAGAGCAGCAGTTCAAGGCCTCCGTGCTGTGGTGTCTGGGTGGGCCGCTGCATTAAACCTTTCTTCTCCGCCCCATGAAGAGCCTTTGCCTTCTGGCTTCCTCTCGGGTCCTACGTCTCTTGGCAGGCACGTTGGTGGTATTGGATGCTCTGCGCTTGCTGCTTCCCACCCGCAGCCCGCTGCCACCTGCACTGCCCTGTCGCCGTCCAGCTTTCCCTTGGCCTGCTTGCCGCCCGCTTCTCCCCATCGGGGCCCCTCTTGGCAGGACACAACGCCCGGCGGCAGCAGCAGGTGGGTCGGACCCATCCGAGGCTGCCTCCGCAGCGCCGTCTCCACCAGTTGGGCCATGTGGGGCTGGTGACACTGGGGGTGCTTCTGGGGAGCTGGGCAAGGGACTCAGCATTGGGAACTGCAGGACGCTGAGCAGGGGACTGTCTGGAGGGGCCTGCAGGGGATCGTTCTGGGGACTGTCCACAGGACTGACCTCAGAAGTCTCCTCTGCCGTCTCCGGAGGAGCCTGCAGGGGATCGTTCTGGGGACTGTCCACAGGACTGTCCTCAGAAGTCTCCCATGCAATCTCCGGAGAGCTCTCTTCGGATGTGTCCAACGGCCGCCACCAGGTGGGGAGGACTTCCGACACCTCGCCCTGGTTCCCCTTGGTGTCTTGCAAGGGGGAGGCTGGCACCCCCCAGAAGGGGTCGGCATCCCCCAGCATCCCCGATTGCAGGTGGCGTTTGCACCAGCCGCCCTCCGCCTCGTACTCCAGGTCAGGGTCTTCGCTGCAGGAGGCAGTGGTGTCCAGGCTGTCGGGGACATCGGCGAGGATATTTTCACCGTCCACCAGCATCACTGCTGCCAACTTCTCCACCTCGCAGCCGCCCTCTGCCCTGTACTCCAAGAGGTGGGGGAGCTTGTTAAGGGAAGTTGTTAAGTCGAGGACATTGGGGATGGTGTCCCCGCCATCCACCAGCCCCGCCGCCACCAGTGGCTCCTTGGGGCAAGCTGCCCTCCGCCACATACCCACAGAGGTCAGGGTGCTCATCAAGGGCCTCGCCAGTCACGCTGGGGACACTGGTGGTCAGGGTGGTGTCCTCACTGTCCCCTAGCCCTGCCACCACCGCATGGTCCTGGGGGCAGGCGCCATCTGCCGCGTACATGGAGAAGTCGTGGAGGTCATCGAGGAAATCGGCGCTGATGAGGCTGTTGGGGAAAGGAAGGCCATTAGGGATGGTGTCCTCGCTGTCCCCCAGCCCTGCTGCCACCACTTGCTGATGGGGGCAGCCGCCCTCTGCCACGTACTCGGAGAAGTCAGGGACCCGGCTGAGGAAGCTGGTGAAGTCGTCGACGTCGTCGACAGAGACCTCGCCGTCCCCCAGCCCCGCCGCCGCTGCTGGCTCCTTGGGGCAGCCGCCCTCCGCCACGTACTCGGAGAGGTCGGGGAGCTCGTGGAGGAAGGCGGCGAGGCTGGGGCTGTCAGGCCCATCGGGGAGGCTGTCCTCGCTCTCCAAGGTGTTGAGCCAGGAGAGCACCAAGCTGGCCATGGTGTCCTCTGCCAGCTCAGGACAGGCCTCAGCGAAGGCCTGTGGCCCCTGCTCGGGCAGGTCGACGGGCTTCTCTGGGGCTGCCGGGGTGGTCTCCACTGCTGAAAAAGCAAAGAGATCCAACCCAAGCGCGGGGTGATGCAAGCTTTCCTTGGCTCAGGGCAGCTGCCCGCGGGCTCTGCCACCCCCCAGAGCTCACCTTTAGGCTCCATCCTGGTTCTGCAGGTCGGCAGAGCCAGGCCGGTCTGGTGGGGGCTGGCAGCAGGGACACTGTCCTCGATGGCCACCACTTCCTTCTTGAAGCCCTCCGATGGCTTCTGGATGCTGCCAGGCAGGGTGTGGAGCACAGGGTGCTCCTGGACCCAAGGCTGAGCCGTGGGGCAGCACGGTGGTGGGTCGCCAGTGTGGTCAGGGGCGCGTAGCAGGCAGGAGCCCGTGGGGTCCATGGGCTCTTGCTGGTCCAGGGTCCGTGGCCCCATCCCCCTCGGCTGGTGGGGCACCAGCACTGGTCGGAGAAGCACATCTGATGTGCGCTGTAGACAGGACTGCTCTGTGTCAGGGTGTGAGCTTTCCACCAGAGACGAAGGATTTCTGGCTTGGTGGGGAGTCTGGGGCGGTGAGTGGTTTGCTGTTAAACTCCAATCTCCCCAGTTAGTTTAAATCCTTAAAGCGTGACTTGCAGTTTGGCCACACAAAGTTCTGTGCTCTTGGCCTGTCGCGGGAGGCAGCGGCAAAGGCAGGGTGACTCGGGGCGGCTCACGGCAGGTGAGGAGGTTTCCTGACTGCTCTTAGCTGCCCTGCTGCAAGAGACTTGCTCACTCTTTTTCTTACAACCACCTTGCTACTAGTAGAACATATTCTATGAGTGATCATGAAGCACTTCCATCAAAACGTTGCCCTGTGCCTAGTGCGGGACCCTGACGGCCGCGTCCCGTGTGTCACGCGCTCGTGCTTTTCCTGCTGGCAGAAGGTACTGGAACATGTTCTCAAAGAGTTCCCGTGCCTGGGACTGGCAGTGCAGCCGATTCCACTGCCCGGCCTTCAGAGCATAACCTTTCCCCACAGCAGGCCCATCTGTATAACTTGTATTTCCTTGTCAGCGCTGCCCTTGAATGCCCTTGTGATTTGTCTCAGATCGCATCGTACTAACCTGTGTGAGTAGTCTTGACCTCAGTGTATTGGGCTTTTTTCCCCTGTGATTTATCCTGTCGATACCCCGGCGTCCCTTTTTGTTGGTGACCTCGTAGGCATCTGAAGGGCAAAGGATTCTCCCTTTGCTCTGCTGTGAGATCCAAAGCTGCCCTGAGCGCCGTTTTGTTCAGGAGAAGAGCTGCAGGAGGTGGACGGGAGGTTATTCACGGCAACCTGATGAAACTTCTGTCAGTCTCAGAAATGTCTCTGGCTGTCAGGAGTCTCTTTTTGCACGTTTTTCTTTATTTAGAGTGAAGAATGCGAGACCTCGCGGCTCAGGTAACGAGCCGCCTGCTGCAGTTTCCCGAGGTGACCATTCAGGCTCTTGGGGAAGATGAGACCACCCGAGGGTCTGTGCTGCGTGGGCGGTTTTCCAGAGGTGAGCCTTTTCCTTGAAAGTGGGTCTTGCTGTGAAGTTGTTACTGCCTGGAGGTGACCTGAGGCACGGGGTCACAGCATCAGCTGTGTCAGGTTGGTGCTGCTCAGGTGCCTCACGTTTTGAGAGAACAGAAAGGGTGAGCTATGGAAAAAACGATGATTTAAGTACTGTACTGTGACACATATCGGCCATCAGTGGCTCACCCTCCATGCTAATCTTTCAGTCTCTTGGACCAGTACGTTCCCGAAGCAGCCCTCGAGAAGACAGGCTGTGTTTTACTTAAATCAAAACTAATTGATGCTTAATTAGTGAATCAGTTTCTTAACCCAGAAAGCCAAAAGGATAAAGAACTCTCCCTAAGCATCCTTCTCATCTCAAAGACAGAGACAGGTGTTTTTGAAATATATTCACACAATATTTACATACTATAGACACAGCACAAAATGTGCTGCTTGCTTTTTTAAAATCCCAAAGTACTGACTTTGTTGCTTTCTTGGAAAATTGAATTTTCAAAAGGCTGGGTTGGCCAATAAATTAGGAAGAAGTAAAACCAAGGTCAAGGTTAACAGTATGGGCATGTAAAGAGAAAGAGGTTAAGCTGTGCGGCCTGTCAACGAAGGGGAGGAACACCTTTGGAAAACAGCTGAATTTGTGCTGGCTGAAGGCAGCGGATCCCATTAAGGCCCATGTGGAGTCTGACTCACAAAGATCTTGTCGGAGCACGTCAGATGACACCGCGGGTGCCCAGGGCGTGTCCGTGGGGGCGTGGATGTGTTGTGAGGTCACAGACCCCGCTGTGCCACGCCGTGTTGTGCAGTGCTGTGCCGCAGGCACCGCTCCAGCAGTGCCAGCTGTGGCAGCAGCATGGTGCAGGCGCGGGGGGCCGCGGCCCCCACCCACCTATTTATCCTGCTCCTGATGGCCCTGCAAGCCTGGCAGGTCGGGGCTGCTCCGTGGCGAGCGTGGGGATTAGGTAGGTGGGCAGGCAAGGTCCAGCCCCAACCCTGGCAGCGTGGCACAGCGCCCACGGCTGCTCGGGGTGACAGCGGGGCTGGGGTGGTGGTGGGGCAGGGCTGGGAGAGCAGCAGGGCCAGGCTCGGGCAGGTGAGTCGTGGGCAGGTCCACGGGCAGCTGGAGGCAGACGCTCCCCGGGGAGGCGCAGGGGTGCGTGGCCACTGCAGGGGCATTTTCCAGGTGAACGGTGGGGTCAGGAGCAGTGCCACGGGGTGAGAAGCTGCTGCTAGAGCTGGCCCTGTGCCGCCCTGCCCCAGGGCAGCCTTCCCCCAGCCTGCACGTTGGGGCTGGAGTGGCTCTGCAGAGGCCAGGCAATAGCCCGTGGGAGCGCTTCTCCTCCAGGCTGGTGACAGTCGTGCCGGGAGCCGTGGCTCTGCCGCTCCTGGCTGGGTCCTGGCTTTCAGCTTCAGGCACCTCTGTCCTTGGGAGATGCCCGCTTGGGAAGGTGGGAGCATTCCTGCTCTAGCCCTGCAGTGCTCTCCTTGGGTGAACCCAGGTCCCCATGGGACACAGAGCCCCAGCCCACAGCCCGGGGCACGATGCTCTTGAGGGGAAGGGAGGGACGAGTGCCATGGAGCAAGCCTGCGTTTGAACTGCATTCACTGCTGTTCAGAACTGAAGGAGTGCCTTAAAATAGTTCATGGGAGCTTCTCTGTCCTGTGTTTACAGACATGGCTGGAGGCGATGGATATCCAGCTTCCCGTCTGGGTTCCCGGGCTGACACGCTGGGATATCGCATGGGTACGTCATGGCTTTTGACTTCCTTGGAGAGCTGCCAGCTCAGAGCCCAGATGTGAGCGAGACATCTCTTGCAGGCGTGACAATATAGGCCGTGTGTGCCACGTGGTTACACGATCCCCTCATACGTTCTCCTCTTCAGTTCTGACAGTGAATATCCCAATGTGTGATGGGAACTTCTTGTGGGGGTTTGGTTGCAGGTGTGGGTACAGGGAGGGCGTTTCCAGCTTCTGGGCTGGATCCCGCGCTGGAGCTCCCCTGGCATCGCAGGGGTGAGTAGTCAGTCTTGACTGCCTGCACAGACTAAGCACTCTGTTTCAGTATTTTATCAGAGAGAAATTTAACATGCTACTTTCTGTTAAGGTCCCCAAAGAGCAAAGTATGAAGCTGAAACAGGCAAATCTTCCCAGCGGTCTTCGGAAGTCCTGAAGGAAATCCTGAAGGACCTGGACAAGGCAGCGCTTGGTGGGTATATATCACTCTTAAGCAGAAGACTTGGGAAGCTGAGGGTTTGATGCCTGTCTGGCCCAGCCATAGCTACGCAGCAGGAAGGGATTGATCAGAGCCTCACTGCGGTGACTATCAGTTTCACGCCTTGCAGGCGCTGGTGAGCCACAGAGTGGCCCAGAGCCTCTGCTGCCAGTTGTGGTTCAAGCTGAGCCCCAGGGAGAGCTGCTGCCCCAGTTATACCCCTAGCGGTCAGAGCTGGACTGGGCAGAGGTTGGTATCCAGCTGTCAGGGATGGGCAGCGCTCACGCCTTGAATGCGTGAGGGACTTGCCGAGGAGCTGATTCCTGACAAGCCGCGAGAGGGCCGGCACCCTGCCAGTCACCGGAGGGGAGAGTGCCCTTGGCCGGCAGAGAGGGTGCGCAGGCAGCTTGGGGTGGCTGAGACCGGCAGGCTTTGCCTGCGCTGCAGGCAGCCCCTGGCCAGGATGGGAGCAGCCCCAGCTTCACAGCCGGTCCAGCCCCGCTGTTCTCCTTGATGGCCGAGGACTCTGAGTGACCCCCTGGAGTCAGGGACAGGTGGGAGCTGGGCGGGCAGCTTGAGGCGGGACGCCCACCTTGAAGGCAGCTAAAATGAGGGGCTGCGAATTCAGTCTCGCATGGTTTGGCTGTCTGTTTCCAGTTGTGTTTTAGATACCTCGGCTGTGGTTTTCCTCGTGTCTTGGGGGACTGTGGGCTCTTCACCGCCACACAGGAAAGTGCCCAGAACATGGTTGCAAGAGCTTGCGGTTCAGCCCACCACGTGTGCCTGATAGCCTTACCGTGTGATGGAGTTGGCACGGTGGGACGTGCTTCTCAGAAGGGCTCTTTCCACGGCTGAACCTGCTACGGCACCTTCCTGCCCTCTCTGAAGGGAGTCATGTACCGTTGTCCTGCCCTTTGCCCGAAATGCACTCAGTGGAATGTGAACAAGATCGCATGCAATCCCCTAGCCTTTCAGCAGGTTGGGATTTGCTGTCTGTTTACATCTAATTATGCCTAATTAAACTGACCCGCTTTCTTTCTAAAGAGATGGACCGTGAGACTGCGGAGAATGAGGCGCTTCAGGAAGGAGGCAGTCACGCGGTGCCAGTCTCTGATGACAGAAGAGGGGCAATTCAGTCAGTGGAGGTGCCAGGTAATTGCTGTCCTTTGGTCATCCAGGGCCACAGGTCAAAATCTCTGCGTGTCTGCAGGCTCTTCCCCGAGTTCTCGCTACTGCACACCATGTCAGCAGCCAAACTCTTAGTAGAGAGCAAGTGTTCTAAAGAAGGCAGGAGCAGCTCTGAGAGGGTGACTCCCATCTCTGGGGTGTGAAGGTTATTGCCGTCAGCGTGCCAGAGACACACTCGCTCCTAACCCTCTGCTGATGGCCTCGTGAGTGTTCCCAAAGGGTCAGAGCGAGCCCCCAGGCAGCAGCTCTAGCAAGCCTTGCAAAGCGGAGGTGGGTGAGCACAAAGGAAAGTGTGTGCAGACGTGAAGGATCACCAAGAAGGGGGAGCAAACCCGTGACACTGGGAAAACTGGATTATGGCCATGCCAGAGCGTAAGCAAAGCTGCGAGGAGAAAGAGAGGCTCCAGAGTGTGTTGATTTGCAACGACCTTGGGAGCTTCCTTTGCTTCTCCTGAAGCCAAGGAGATGTCGCAGCCCCAGGATGTTCCGTGGCTCAGAGATGCTACCAAAGCGAGAATGAGCATCTCCTGGCAATGTCAGGCCTCCTGCGAGATGAGCAGTAGTGTGCAGGACACACTAACACACAGAATCCTTCCTCCAGGCGTGGATGGCACGAGAAACAGAAATGCTATGGATCCAAAAGCTTTCCAGAAGTACTGCATAGAAGGCTCCGTGGCGGTCGTGGGCTCCATATTGCTTGGGATGGTTTTCTGTTGTGTGATCCGCCTGTGGAGGAAGAGAAGGCGGTGAGTTGGTGGCGGGGGGCAGGTGCAGCCAAACTGCTGCGTTAGATGGCTGCTGTTAGCCACGAAGCATTTTGAGGTAGGGTATTCTGGCGTGCCGAGTTAGTTACTGGCCAAACAGGACTGAGGTTTCTGCTGTGAGATGTTCTAACTGTCCTCTCAACCCATGGGCCCTCTTTTCTGAAACGTGTCCTTACTGTTGCAAGTATTAGTTAAAAGTGACCCTGCCTGGACAAGAGCAGACCCAGCAACAGACGTAGGCAGAGCAAAGTCAGGCAGGAAAACAAAGAGGGATGGCGTTGCCGCAGAAAGTGAGAATTGCAGTAGCGACATCTCCCTGCCAGGGAACCCAGCAGCAGAAATCACCCTGTGAGGTGATGCTGTAATTTCCAGAGGTTCACCTTGGCCAGGGTATCCCAGCAAGCCAGGCTGTGGTGAGCAACCTTCCCAGCTCTCAGCTCATGGGAGCAGAGCCCCAGCCGAGGGGCGCGGGGTGCCCCGTTTTCTGCACAGAGCTCTCTGTGCCCACAGCTCCCACGTGCAGCCGGGTGCCCGCATGCCATGGGGCGCGCAGCTCTGCCCCGCCACCCACCCAGCACCGCAGCCGTGGCGGGGCCTCAGCAGCCTCCTCTCTCCGCAGGCGCCTCGCCGCAGCTTCGAGAGCCCGGCCCGACACCAGCAGCTGCCCCTCACACCCGGACACCTGGACTGCCCACCCCAGCACCTCCAAGAGCTGGACCCAACACCAGCAGCCGTCACGTGTGCCTGGAAAAGCGGCCCACCAGCCACGGAGCACCGGCGGGGAACCAGCCTCCACCAGCCCGGACGGCCGCCCGGCCCGCCCGCCTCCGCCCCGGCCCAAATGGCTGTCCAACTCAGCCAGCCAGGTGTTGCGGGACCGGCCCAGCACCCTCCGGGCCCCGGAGAAACGGCAACCACCCCCTCGCCCCCCAAGCCCATTTCTCCAGCCCTCCTGCAAGGGCCTGGGGCAGTCCCGCCAGGATATGGATTTGGGGAGCGACGGTGAATGCGAGGGCCAATAGGGGAGTGACAACAAATACGATTTCCTTGGATGACAAGGTCACACACCTAGTTGGCCAAGAGAAGCCAGCTGATGTGATCTTTCTGGATTTCAGTAGAGCTTTTGATACTGTCCCTCACAGTCTCCTCCTGGGCAAAATGTCCAGCACACAGCTGGATAAACGCGTAATGCGGTGGGTGAGCAATTGGCTGGGGGGTCGGGCTCAAAGGGTTCTCGTCAGTGGGGTTACATGGGGCTGGTGGCCAGTCACTAGCGGGGTTCCACAGGGATCCATCTTGGGGCCGGTACTCTTTAATCTCTTTGTAAATGACTTGGATGCAGGACTTGAAGGAACGCTAATTAAGTTTGCTGACGACAAACTTGGGAGGAGCTGTTGACACTCCCGAGGGCAGAGAGGCCCTTCAGAGGGATCTGGACAGACTGGAGAGCTGGGCAACCACCAACCATATGAAGTTCAACAAGGCCAAGTGCTGGGTTTTGCACGTGGGGCATGGCAAGCCTGATGTACAGACAGCCTGGGGAATGAGAGGCCGGAGAGCAGCTCTGTGGGGAGGGACCCGGGGGTTCTGTCATGAGGCAGTCATGGCGCCAAGCCTGGCGATGTTCAAGAAGCACTTGGCCAACCCCCTCAGAGACGTGGTGTGAATTTGGGGTTGTCCTGTGCAGGGACAGGATGATCCCGGACTTGATGATCCTTGTGGGTCCCTTCCAACTCAGAACATTCTGTGTTTCTATGATTCTGTAACACACTCCTGAGCAACAGCTTCAGGGGTCAAGCGTAAATTTCAGCAGAATGGCACAGCAATAAATAGAGGTCAGTAGCACAATTGTCCGCGTTGTAACAGCAGCAAAACCAGGGATTCAGCAGTTTGGGGCCAAACTTCCTATCGGGGCAAGCAGGGGTGTGGATGCCCATGGTGTCAATAAACGACAGAGCGGCAGAAAGCTGCTATCAAGCCGTAACGGAGACAGCGTCTGTTCTGGTTCGGGCTGGGATGGAGTTAATTTTCTTCCTCGCAGCCCATACGGTGCCGAGTTTTGGATTTGTAACCAAAGCGGTGTTTCAGCCATTGCTGAACCTGCTTCCATGGCACGGAGGCCTACTCTGTTCACCCGCCGCCCTGCCACGGCCTGGCCTCCCCCCACCAGGCTTGGGGCGGCTGCACCCCGCTGGGGCCGGCAGTGCCGCAAGGTTTCGGGGGTGCTGCCTGGTGTGGGGAAAGGTGCCCGGTTTGGGGCTGTTTCTGCGTTTGGCGGTTCCTTGTGGGCTTGGGGGACTCTTGGCAGGTTTAAGGTGTGCCCCTGGGTCTGGGGGTGTTTGTGGGTTTGGAGGTCGCCGACAGGTTTTGGGGGGTGTGCCTGGGTCTGCTGGTTGCTGCCAATTTTGGGGGAAACTTGAGGATTTGGGGGCGTTGCTGTGTCAGGTGCCTGCTGCTAGGTCTGGTGGGTGCAGCCAGGTGTGGGGCGCCTCTGGATTTAGGGTTTGTTCCCGGACTGGGGCAATGCTACCAGGTGTAAGGGTTCTTTTGGGTTTGGCGGTTGCCGCTGGGCTGACAGCAGCCTCTGTTCCGGTGGACACAAGCCCTGTCCCTGCAGCAGCGCCAGCAGTGCGTCTCGTAAGGCGCTGGGCACTGCTGTGGTCACGCTGCGCTCTCTGGCTGGTTGTTTCGGCTACACGGCCGCACGGCTGGCCTCCCTTGAGAGGCGCTGGGGTGCCACCTCAGGTGGATTTCACTTGCTGTGTTTGAGGGGAAACTGTGTCCCTCATGCTCAGAGTGCTTTAGGATAGCACACACCATGCCGGCTGCTCCGTCCTGGTAGTAACCAGTGTGTTTCTGTTGGTGGTTTCGTTGCGCCGTTCCTTCTTCTGAATCTCTGATGCGGATCGCTCGGGGCCATTGGTGGAGGCTGATTTTTGCACCGTGCCTGCTGTGTTGCTTGTCAGTGGTGCAGGAGGGGAGCCGGGCAGCGCTGCCCCACTGCTGCCCCACTGCTGCCCCACTGCTGCCCCACTGCTGCCCCACTGCTGCCCCACTGCTGCTTGCTGGGGTAGCCGTGGAGGAAAGAGGCTTGAGGAAGTCCCTTCCTAAGTCCAGCGGAAGCTCAAGAGGTTTTCTGCCAGTGGAGTTCCTGCTCTGGATGAGGTTGCTGCCAAGCACTGACTTTGTGCAGCCTGTGCTCCTGTTGACTTGCTGCTCTGTGTCACAACGGGGTTTGTCCGGCAACCGTCTGGTGAACAAGGCTTCCGTGGTGCTTCGCTGTGTGGATATTCCAAACCAGGAGAGGGGCGCAAGTTAACATTTTTGGGGTGAGTTGAGCTTTTTAAGTTTTGGAGCTGACCGGTCCAGCAGAGTTGTGCTTAGGAAACCACACATCTGGTATTTGAGGGCTTGTTGCACCCAGAAATCAAGCAGGCTGCATCTGTGTGACTCTAGGGCTTGTTCTGCACGACGAAAGCTAAAGTGCGGCATACGTCATTAACTCCTGGGCTGTGGGTTAGGCTAGATGAGCCACAGCTACAAGCCGTCCCACCTCAGCATCTTCTCTAGTGTGCTTAGGAGATGAAGCTGTGCCTTGCTGTTGAACTTGGTTTAAACCCAGACTAGACCATGAGTTATTAGTGAAAGCCTGATTGCTGGTAGTTTGACGCTGCAATTGTAATGTTAATAGGCAGGGAGAGAAGGATGCGGGAAGCAGGTGTGTGACTTCTGTGAACAGCGACAGCACAGGCGTGTGTGACCCTAGGAATCCAGGGCACAGCAAAGCCTTTGCTTCTGATCCAGCCTATTGGTCTCAGAGGAGCTTCCTAAAGGACGAGAACGGCATGCTCATCTCCGCAGGATCCAGCAGTTCCGTGGGCCAGGTAAGCCTTGAGTCAAAGAACCAGCTGGAAGCAGCTGTCACTGATACGCAGCTGGAGGCCGGTCAGTTCCTTTATCTCCCGTTACTAACATTCATGTCAGCGTAACGCAAAAGACCGGCATTTATCACTTTCCTGGTGTGAAGCAGTGGCTAGATTTTATCTACATGTCTTGTCATCCTGGAACTGAGTGTTGCTGTCAAGCGTGCTTGCCAGTCTTGATTGCTAATTTAAACTGCTAGCGAGGGCTCTCCTGGCAGAGAGCAGTGCTTGTGTGTGCGTTTGGTGGCTCGCTTATGAAGAGGGGGCACTTGGTGGTTTGTTAGAGAGAGGTCTTTGGTGGTCATGGTCAGGGAGTGCTGGAGAGCGCCTGGCACGGTTATAATGCCTTATGGGGTGGATGACACTGGGGATGCAGCCGGGGTCTGACCAAAAGACTCAGCAGTGGGATCTGCAGGGGGCTGAGCAGGGGACTCTCTGCAGGACCCTGCAGGGGCTCCTTCTGGGGACTCTCCACAGGCCTGTCCTCTGAAGTCTCCTCTGCAGTCTCTGCAGAGCTCTCCTCAGAAGTGTCCAAGGGCAGCCAGGTGGGGAGGGCTGCCGCCATCCCACCCTGGTTCCCCTTGAGGTCCTGCAAGGGGGAGGCCGGCCCCCCTGAGAATGGTTCATCGTCCCCAGCATCACTGCTGCCAGGTGTTCCTCAGGACACTTGCCCTCCGCTCCATAATCCAAGACACTGGGGACTTCACTGAAGGAGGCGGTGGTGGCAAGGCTGTCAGGGACATTGAGGAGGATGGTTTCTCCAACCACCAGCATCACTGCTGCCCACTGCTCCACATCACAGGTGCCCTCTGCCCTTTACTCCAAGAGGTGGGGGAAGCTTGTTGATGGAGGTTGTCAAGTCGGGGATATCGGGGATTGTGGGGACACCATCCACCAGCCCCTTGCCTCCACTCGCTCTTTGGGGCAGCTGCTCTCTGCCACATACCCAGAGAGGTCGGGGAGCTCATTAAGGGCCTCGCCAGTCACGCTGGGACCACTGGTGGTCAGGATGGTGTCCTCACTGTCCCCTAGCTGTTCCACCACCACTTGGTCCTTGGGGCAGTTGCCCGCTGCCATGTACCTGGGAAGTCATGGAGCTCACTGAGGAAACTGGTGCTGGTGCGGCTGTTGGGCAAGTCTAGGAAATCAGGGACGGTGTCCTCGCTGTCCCCCAGTCCCGCTGCCACCACTCTGTCATCAGGGCAGCCGCCCTCTGCCACGTACTCGGAGAGGTCAGGGAACTTGTGGAGGTAGGCAGCCAAACTGGGGCCGTCAGGGACACCAGGGACACGTCCTCACTGTCCATGGTGTCAAGCCAGGCGAGCGTCTCAGTGATGTCTACAGTGAAAGACTGCTCATCCTGAAACTGGAGCTTGTCCCCTGCCAGCTCGGGAAAGGCCTTGGTGAATGGCTCTGGCCGCAGCTCAGGCAGGTCAAATCAAGAATCAAGATATTTCAGCATTATTTACTGTCTGAAGTCCTCTTAGAAGCAGTGCCCCCTATTGCCCTGTGGACAGCATAATGTCATGACTGGCCTGACTGGTAATTTTCCTTTTCTTTTCTAGTACAAGGATGCATTTATGAAGGCAAATCCAGGGTACAAGTGGTGGCCCACAACAAACCAGCCTGTGAAAGCCCGGACATCCACTGTTACAAACAGGAAAAAGCTATGGGCCTTTGCTTCAGACTCTGCAAAAGGTTTACCAAGCCTGGGGAAAGCGACAAAAAGTGAAGGAATGCCGCAGCGTAACTTTGGGACGGCAGGTGAGATTCCATCCCTGTTCCTCAGACATAGCAGCCTTGTTTTGTTTGAGGGTGCGGCGTTGGAATCGAACTGCAAGACCAGTTTTCCTCACTGCACGTGGTGCTGCAGTGCCGATACCTTTCACGGCCCAAATTAAGTTGCCAAGACTCGAGTTAAACCTCTGCATAACAACCTAAAATTTTCCTCAGCACGTGATTGCTTTCAAGAGTCGAGGGCAGATATGTGGCACATCGTAACCCAAACCCCATTTGGGGTCCAGATTGGACTGGGTTTTACTTCAGGCTTATCTGCTGTTAGAGATTTTCTTTTTTCAGGTCAAAAAGGAACATGCTGATTATGTGCCTTCTTTTTCATAGAGTGTATTAATTTGCTGTTTACAAAAATCATGTATGGGTGTCTATGAAGTTGGAGGTGTTAACGTTCTCGCGGATGAATGTACCGGCGGAGCTAACTTTTTGTATTTAAATCCAGAGAAGCGCAATCTAATGTCACTGAAAACGTGCTCTTTTGCCCATTATACCTGGGAGGCGTGAGTTCTAACTTCCAACTCAGGTCATCCTATGATTCTATGATTTAATGGATGTATCATCTTGATACAATTTCTTTACAGGCTGACGTTTGATTAACATGTTTCTGGCTAATAAGAATAGTACAGCTAAGCTCTGTGTCCATTTGAATGAGGCTGTTGCTTTGGAAGAGTAATTTCTTTGTGTTTTCCTTTCAGAAGCGATGACTCTTGCACTGCTTCTCATAAGCATCCCTAAGCAGACCTTTAGGCACGTTATTTGAGCAGTTTGGGGTTTGCGGTACCCTTAACTACTTATTGTCACGCAGTTCGGTGGTTTGGGATTATTTCTCCAATAAGTATTTCTGTCACTTAGCAACCCTCAGTGTCTTCAACAACTTTTGGTTTTTAGCTTCTAAGTAATTTTGTTATTCGGAATGGTAGCGTAAGTTACAGGTAGAGCGGTGTCCATAGCATCACCCACACAAGGTGCCTGTGTACGTAGCCCCAAATCACCAGGTTAGTATTTTGTTGCACAAAACTCCTTTGCAGAGTTTAGAAAAAAAAACATCTGGTATTTTTGTGCTCTCTTCTTAGGCGATTGTCAAATACATTAAAATAGGTGCCAAACGATGTTTTCACCTTTTAATTTGATTTAAGCTGTCCGGGACTGTGAAGCATTAGGGTGTCCATCTTCTCTTAAAGCCTGCTTCGTGTTTCTGCTCCCTGGTATTTTGATTTGGTCGCTCATGTTCTTAGCTTGGAAGAAACAGCCTTGAGGTCTCGATTTACTCTCCACACTCCTTGTTTCAGGTTTCCTCGAGTACTTGCCAGTCAGATGCGACTAATTCTATGGAAGCTTGTCAGAAGCTGTCATTGTTTCCGCGTGCAGAGGTGAGTTTCTTTGAAAAGGGTTGTCTTCCCCAGTGTTTCCCTTTAAGAAGCATCTGATGTTCAGCCTGAAAGAGAAATCAAAGATATTTAATCTGGGGAAGAGAAGGCTGCGGGGAGACCATATTGCAGCTTGTCAGTACTTAAAGGGGGACTATAGGAAAGATGGGGACAACCATTTTAGCAAGGCCTGCTTTGACAGGACAAGGGGTAATGGTTTTAAACTAAAGGAGAGTTGATTTAGAGTGGATATAAGGAAGACATTTTTTAGGAGGGTGGTGAAGCACTGGATCAGGTTGCCCGGAGAGGTTGTGGAAGCCTCTGAGCTCTGTTGTTGAGCCAGTTCTCTGTCCACCTCACCAACCCACACTACCTTAGCTTGATTGTGAGGATGTTATAGGAGACAGGGTCGAACGCCTTACTGAAGTTGAGGCAGACAACATCCACTGCTCTCCCTTCGTCGACCCAGCCAGTCACGCCATCATAGAAGGCTGTCAGGTTGGTCTTAGCGTGATCTCCCCTTGGTGAACCCATGTTGACTGCTTCTGATAACCTTCTTGTCCTCTACATGCCTGGAGATGACCTCCAGGATGAACTGCTCCATCACCTTTTCAGGGATGGAGGTGAGGCTGACTGCCTATAGTTTCCCAGGTCCTCCTTCTTGCCCTTTTTGAAGAGTGGAGTGACATTTTCTTTCAAAGATGATGGAGAGTGGCTTGGCAAGAACTGCCAGCTCCTTCAGCACTCATGGGTGCATGCCATCAGGGCCATGGATTTGCAAGGATCCAGTTTGCCTAGGTGATCTCTGGCCCAATCCTCCTCAACCAAGGGGAAGTCCTCCTTTCTCCAGATTTTATCTCTCTCCTCTGGGACCTGGGATGCCTGAGGGCCAGCCTTCCCAGTGAAGACTGAAGCAGAGATAAGGTCAGGGAGTGCTGGAGAGCGCCTGGCAAGGTTATAACGCCACGCTGCTGGCGTACGGTCAGAGGGGCTCAGGGAAGGGCCCATGAGCGACCATCGGATACGGTGCAAGCAGTTCCTGGGCAGTGATCAGGAAATGGGGCAGTTACCCAGAACTGCTATTTTTACTCTCTTCCCATCTCCCATCACTGGTTTTTTCTTTCCTTCCCTGTCTGACTCCGTGCCTGTATTTTCTAACTCCTCCCTGTCTGTCCTACAGCCTGTTGCTATGGTCTCCTTTCCCTACACCTCTCTCCCGCTCCCTGGCCTTCTCCTTTCTCTGTCGCCATGTCCTGGCCGCCTGTTTCCCCTCTGTGCTGCCGCCTGTCCCCTCTCTCCCGCCTGTATCCCCCGCTCGGCCGGCCCTGCTGCTCTCGGGGCCTCCGTCCTGCTCCCCGGCCCCTTCTGCTCCTCCTGCGTCTCCACCCTGGAGGCCGCGGCTGTTGTGCCCTTCTGCGCCTCCTTGCCCTGACCCACAGCCCCTCTGTCTCAGTCTCTCGGGGTCGTTTCCCGCCCTCCCCTCGCCCTGTGTCCCGCTCTGCGTCCCGGCCTCCCCCTTTCTCTCTCCCCGCTGCCTTTTCCCTCTGCCCCTCTCCCCGCTGTCCCCCTGCCCCGCTCCCTCTGCCACGTCTCTGTCCCTGCGCGCTCCCGGTGCCTTGTCGGTCTCTGTGGCGGCGGGTCCCGCAGCCCCGGGGGGGCGGCCGTGGGGCCTGCGGGGGGGCGGCTGGCTCGGGCTGGGGGCGCGGTGCCCGCGCAGGGTCGGGCGGCGGGAAGGCGCGCCCCGGGGCATGCTGGGAGCTGCAGCCCTGGGGCAGGGGCTGCCGGGCGGCCATGTTGCCCCGGCCCCAGCCCCTGCCCCGAGGCCTGTCCCGCAGCCCCAGGCCGCCCCCAGGCCTGTCCTGGCAGCAGCCAGCTGGGCCTGGGCCCCGCTCCGGCCCCCCTGAGCTGTGCCTCGGGGCGGCCTCGTGGGGTGCGAGCTGTGAGGCACCCGTGGGTGCCCTGAGGTGGAAGGCAGTCGGCTGAGCGGGGCTGCAGCACAGGGAGGGAGGGAGGGACAGACAGACAGACAGACAGAGACAGAAGTGCCTGAGCTGTGCCATGTGCCTGGCAGTGCAGAGAGCAGGAACTGCGGTGAGTCCTGGGCCCCGGGGTCATGTCACCCCTCTCCCGCATCCCAGTCCCTCCTGACACCCCCTTCCCTTTCCCTGTGTGGATTTGTGGTGGGATGCTTTACTCAGCTCAATCTCACAGGGTTTTTTTTGCCTTTGATATTACAGAAACCTCCTGGTCCTTCAAGCCAAGGGGCAGATAATTTTGGGGTAAGCACACCACGAATACCACATTCACCACGGGACTAAGCGCCCTTCTTCACACATCCAGGGATCTAAATCATACCCACGGCACTTGGCAGCCTGAGCTGTGAGCATGCTGGAAAGGGGCACCTGGACACTCAGCTCGGCTGCAGAGAAAGTGTTTTGGTTTTTTTTAACAGGATCACCAGGTAAACAGCCCAAAGAGGGGCAAGCAGTAAACTGATATGCTCTGTAGGTGGCCAAGGAAAAGATGTCAGAGCGTAACAAGGTATTTTATGGCACTTTTGGCATCATAGGTGCCTTCAGACCTGGTTTCAGCCCAGCGTTTGCATAGCGGATGCTGTCAGATTTACTCCTCCCAGCAGCCCCCGCTCCCTGCTTTCACACACCACGAGTGGCTTTGCTGAACCGCAGTCCCATTTGCTGCAAAAATGGGAGGGATGGTGAATTTGTACCAAGCCACCGTCCTCTCTGGCATCCAGCCTGGCATGTGGAGAAGAATCCACTTCATTAACTAACCAGGATTAAAGGAGATGAAACAAGAAACACTGGAACAGCTCCAGCAAACCTCACTATCGAACGGCTTGGAGGGGGCTGAGCCAGCAGGCAATTTCATGCTGCTGCTTTGGTTCTTTCTTTTTTGTTTTTTTTTTTGAAGAGTCAGAAAAAAGAAGAAGTAACAGGAATGCAGAGCCAGACAAACCCCCAGGACATCACAAAAGTTACAAACGTGCAGCACACTAGGAGAAAGAGAAAAGTCTATTCAAACGGGACAGAATGAAAATGAAGCCGCTTTAATTGACCACCTGTGTGTCAGGTCCAGGCAGCTGGGAAACAGTTGCCCAGTGGGGAGGAAATTTCACCTCTGTTTTTATGAGTAATACAAGAACTTGAAACGTTCTTGCTTGTTCTGTTCCATCTAATAAAAATTGCCAGAAGCTAAACTATGAGGAGGACACAGCCACTTTTCCACCTACTCTGAAGCCTCGGGGCTCACGCCCAGGCTCCTGCACTGGATCCTACACACTCCAGTGACCGGCCAGAAAAACCTGCCCAGCAGGCCATGCCCTAACCTCAGCTGAAATTAAGGTTAGGCTAATGCTGTCAGTCACAGCTCTGTGCACCAACTGACAGATCCCCGTCAGAAATGGCTTGGGCAAAGGCCGGTGCCCTCTGTGCCTCCCCAGCTGCACTCGCACCCTCTGCTGGCCCCTCCAGGGACATTCAGATCTTCACACACTGCGCCCAGTCAACGCTCTTTTGCAACTTCTCTGTAGTTTTATTCACCTCTTCCCTGATCAGTCCAGCCAGGGCCTCTCCGGCCGAGGGAGCACCGAGCTGCTCTTGAGCACAAGGCATCGCATTGAGCAGTCCCTTCATCCAACTGTTGGATCAAATCAGAGGTGTTCATCGTGGGGCTCCACGAGCCGGCTGTCCTCAGAGCTCCGCGCCTATCACATGGTCCTGTCAGGTTATTCCAGCACGGGCCAGCATCTCTTGTGACGGAATGTCACTCTTTTTGCTGCCTTAGTCTCGGTGGCAGCTGTCTGAGCACTGCGTGGGTGGGCTCCTCGAGCAGGTTGGCCTCAGAGTTCGATGCCGATAACACGGCTGTTACAGGTGTTATGAAGGTCAAGGCTTCCGGACAACGGGAGGGCTTGGCTTTCACCAGCTTTGTCACTGTGATTTCAGCGAGGATTTTCTCTGCTATTCCTCCACCTCCTGTTGCTGCTTCTTCTCTGCAGCTCTGAGGTTTGGCTGCCTGCGCTTGGCTCTGCTGTGACGCTTGGCCTTTGGGCACAGGTTTGCCCTGGCGCTGACCAGCCACGGGCTGCTTTTTGGCAGAGGAATTCTTTGGAATCACCAGCTGCTGCCTGGAAGGACACAACTGGAGAGGTCTACCTGAGGACGCGATGGGTTTGGGGCCCCCCGTGAGCCACGTGCCCCTTCGTGCGGCCACTGGCAGCCCACCCGAGGAAACCCCGAGCCAGGACATTCAGCTGACAGCCGGCTGTCCCATGCACAGCTCAGGAGATCACACTGGGGCTCTCCTGAAGGGCTGGGGAAAATCCAGCCCTGTGAAATGGGAGGGCTTTCAGCAGCCCCATCCTGCCCTTCCAGGCATTGCCTTCACCGTGGTTGGGCAGCAATGAACAGTGAGTGTTTGGGGCTGGGGAATGGGCTCTTGCTGGGTCAGAAAGTCATGGAATCATAAAATCATAGAATATTTGGGTCGGAAGGGACTTTTAAAGGTCATCTAGTCCAACCCCCGTGCCCTGAGCAAGGCCATCTTCAACCAGACCTTGTTGTTCAGAGCCCCATCCAAGCTGGCCATGAGTGTTTCCAGGGATGGGGCATCAACCACCTCTCTGGGCTAAACGTCCCTGTGCAGATGCCAACCCTGAGCCTCCAGCCTCACCTGACCCGAGACCTTCTCCTCTTCTTCTCCTTCATCTCCATCATCTTGCAGAAGGGTGGTATTTCACTATTAGTCACGTTTGGACCGGCAGGAACGAGAGAACCAGAAGATTTCCCTGGACCCAGGAAGGAGGGACCTCGTCAGAAGAGTGTCATTGTGATGCTGCCAGCCCTGCTAATGCCCAGGGGTGTTAGACCTCTTCCCAAAACGTCTGAGAGGGCTGTTGTGCTCCCCTTGCAGCCGCTGCCACAGCCTTGCAGCCTCCCCAGCACGGGCACTTGCCCCGGTTCCCAATTTCCAATGTGGTTTTGCAACTGTGTTATCAGCACCAGGGTTGGGAATGAGGAAGGAAGTGGCGGGGACTCTTCTGGAGAGTCGTTTCTGAGGGGGGAGGAGATGCCATTGGATCCACTGTACCCTTGGGTGCATCCCACCCCAGGGCTCTGTTTTGGAGAAGCTGATGAGTCATTGGGACAAACGGCTTTGGCGCAAGCCAGCGCCTTTTGGCACTCAGCACCGATGATTTCCCCATCGGTGACTGAAGTTGGTTGCTCGTCCCATGGAAAGGAGCCAGGAGCTGCTTTACCTTCCTGCTCAAGAGGTGGCAAGTCCTTTCTTCTCAGCTGCTTGTCTTTCCCAGGGACTTCTCTCAAGGTCTTGAGGAGCCTCCTGGGCGGTGGTTTGGGCACAAATTCCATTTCAAACCTGGAAACCAGGAGAAAATGCTGACATGACCCAAAGCACCAGCAGCCCTTGCCGCTCACCACCATCACCAGCTCACAGGCAGATTTTGGCATTGCCATAAAGACCATAAAGACCATTGTTTTCCCGAGTCTACTGTGGTTTTCCCAAGTCTACCATGGTTTTCCCATCTACCATGCCCCATTCCCAAGGACAGTCCTGGGAAATGGTGGGAGTCACCCGGCAAAGTCCAGGCCTCCGTGGGACAAAGCATGGCCTAAATTCCTCTGTCTTTCCCATCAGATTTGCCTTCTGGGAGTGACTATGACCTGGGGACATCAACGAGAGTCGCTGCCTGGTGTCCCCATGGGTGGTGGACATCGTGCCACCACCCACACGTGGGCATCACATGGGTAGTGTCACAAGGAGCAAATGCTGCTGTGAGCATCTGCATCAGACAGTGGCTACAGCCACCAACGTACTCACTTGGGAAAGATGATGACACGGTCAGAGACACTCAGTGAGGCCACAGGGACCTCCCGGGACACCACCATATCCAGCAGCCAAGGGACCTGCAATGGAGAAGCCCAAAGGTGGCAGGATGTCCCCAGCATGGCCATAGCACCCGATATCGGCGGAGCCCAAAGGTGGCAGGACGTCCCCAGCGTGGCCAAGGCACTTGATGTCAGAGGAGCCGAGGCAGTGAGAGCTGGTCAGGCCACATCTCTCACCCGAGTGGATGACCACATCCTTATGGGCCACAGCAAGGAGTGCTGGGACACTGCCGTGGGACCACCCGTGCCACGGAGACACCGAAACACTCACCTTGAAAACAGCTTTTTCCAGGTTCTCCTTCCCAGACAGCTTCTCCAAGAAGTTGTGATAGAACTTCATTTGCACCTTTGTGCCTTCGATGAGGAGCACCCCGATGTCCTTCAGGACGAGGGCAACAGTCTCCCCCTTCCCCAGGCAGTGTGAGAGGAGGGATGTGGTGCCTTGGATGCAGCCCTCCACTTTCTGCCGGGACACAGAGGCGGCTGTGGCCACCTTGGCATATTTGAAGGGCTCCAGCACTTTATTGCCTGGAAAACCACACGAGAGAGACGTTCACCCCGTGGCCCTTCCCCAAGCATTTCCAAAGGGCTGCTTATTGCAGTCATTGCATCGCCCCAGAAGATAAAAACCCAACCATTTTTGAGGTGCTCTGCAGAGGGGGAGTTGCTTTAGAGAAGCATCTCAGAGCAGGGGAGGGGTGCAACGGCCGTGCAGCCAGCTAGGGTTTAACCCGACGTCTCACCAGGCAGGTAGGCCTTGTTGTCCATTAGGTTGTGGGCAACCACGAGATTCCTGGCCAGGTGAAACACGGGCCACTGGAGAGTTACAGCCTTGTCTCCGACCTGGATCTGCTTGGGGACGGTGTCAAAGGAGCCGAGGGTGGGAATTCGGAGCCCCTGCATCAGAAGAGAAGGCTGGAGGTGGCCCTGACCACGGCGGGTGCTTTGGGGTGGATCCTGCCCGCTCCTGCTGTGTGGAGGCATGAGCCGAGGCAGTGAAGAGAGCTTTGGGGAGGAGCTGCTGAGTCCTTCCCCCTCCAAAAAACGCCATGGTGGAATCATGGTAGAGCATCCCAAGGGCATCTGGGGTGTCTCCAGCAGCCGGGCTCAGCCGTGCTGTACAATACCACCCACCAGAGGTGACACCACCCTTGCACGAGCCCTCTTTGGCCATCAGTGGGGACTTTTGGGGTGAATTTCCTGCTTTCCGAGCAGGGGAATAGTGCCAGCAGCCGTGGGGCCTCCCCACCCGTCTGGGTAGACAAGGATGATGTGGGTCTTGAACTACCTTGTGCAGCAGGAGCCACTCCTGAACGTGGTCGGCCACTGCGTCCCAGACGGCGGCTTGCTCTGGAAAGCAAAGGAAAACCAGGTCACGCTCCCCATCTGCCAGCTCTCAGCCCCCCAGCACCCCGAGCCCTCGCGCCGGGCGGATGCGAAGCGGCCTCACCCTCCACAGCCAGAGACAACCCCGGGGTGGCTGCAGTGCTGAGTCTCGCTCACGCGAGGCCGTGACTGCTGGTTGCCACCACGTTCCTGCCGTGGCTATGGCCGCTGGTACCTTTGGCGGTGATGCTGGGCATCATGAAGGGGTGCTCCGTCCCGTCCCAGAAGCCCTTCTGGGCCCAGCTCTTGCTCTGGGGCTGCTCCTCAGCAGTGATGCTCGTTGGGGAGCTCATCCCTGCGTCAGATACTCCTCTGGGGTGCAGGACCCACTGCCCCGTGGCCTCTTTTATTACCTGAGTGGCCATGTCACAGCCACAGCGTGAGGCCACAGCGACACGGCCGCGATGGCACTGCCCACTGTGACACGGCAGTGACCCACTGCCCGCCAGGACGGGGCGACACCGGCTCCGTCCCCGCGCCCGGCGTGCTGCTGACGGGCCCCTGTGAGCCGCAGCCCTGGCGGGTGGCACAGGCGGAGAAACGCCTGCGTGCGTGGAGCAGCCATGGGACGTGCTCGGCTGCCCCACGCTGCCCAAAACCCTCTCTTGCATCCCAGTCACCCCAACATCGGTGGGGTGGGAGGGCATCGGAGGGGTGAAGGCAGGGAAACCTGCAGGTTGAGATAAGAATGGCTTAATAACGATAGTAATAACTGTAACAACAATAATAATAGTAAGTATAATAATAACAATAATAACTGTAATAGTAATTGTAATAACAACTACAATAATAATGAGTCTGGTTTAATATCTTTATCAATGATCTGGGTGAGGGGATTGAGTGCACCCTCAGTAACTTTGCAGAAAACACTAATTTGTGTGTGAGTGTTGATCTGCTCGAGGGCAGGAAGGCTCTGCAGGGGGACCTGCACAGGCTGCATCCATGGGCCAAGGCCAAGTGTATGAGGTTTAACAAGGCCCAGTGCCGGGTCCTGCCCTTGGCTCACACCAACCCCAGGCAGCGCCCCAGGCCTGGGGCAGAGGGGCTGGGAAGTGCCCGGCGGAGAAGGCCCTGGGGGTGCTGGCTGACAGCCGGCTGGGCATGAGCCAGCAGTGCCCGGGTGGCCAAGGAGGCCACCAGCCCCCGGGCTTGTGTCAGCACTGGTGTGGCCAGCAGGAGCCGGGCAGGGATGGGGCCCCTGTGCTCGGCACTGGGGAGGCCCCACCTCGAATGCTGGGCTCAGGTTTGGGCCCCTCGGGACAAGAAGGGCCTTGAGGTGCTGGAGCGTGTCCAGAGAAGGGCAGCGGGGCTGGGGTAGGGTCTGGAGCACAAGTGTGCTGGGGGGCGGCTGAGGGGGCTGGGGGGGTTTAGCCTGGAGAAGAGGAGGCTGAGGGGAGACTTTATTGCTCTCTAAAACTACCTGAAAGGAGGCTGTAGTGAGGTGGGGGTTGGTCTCTTCTCCCAGGTCACTAGCGATAGAACGAGAGGAAAGGGCTTCAAGCTGCGTCAGGGGAGGTTTCGATGGGATATTGGGAAAAATGTCTTCCCTGCAAGAGTGGTCAGGCCTTGGAAGAGGCTGCCCAGAGATGTGGGGGAGTCGCTGTCACTGGGGGTGTTTAACAAACATGTAGACGTGGCATTTCAGGGCATGGTTGAGGAGACCTGGTGGTGTTGGGCTGACGGCTGGAGTTGATGATCCTAGAGGTCTTTTCCAAACTTAGTGATTCAATGCTTTCATGACTCGATGCTTCTATATTATAGGCATTGTCCACAACTCAATTTATCTCTGTTTCCAGTCTTCCCCCAGCCATAGCGGTACATTTACAGGAGGTCAAAGGAAGGAAACAAAAAAAAAGATTAAAAAAGATCCCCCGTGGTGTTAAGGTGCTGCCATATTTATGGATTTTCTCAGGACTGCTAATATTTACACAAAACAGGAGATAATTCCAAGTACAGTGTGCTATTTAATTAATACGCAGTTGATTTGCCAGGCCACTAATTAAATATCTCACCTAAAAAGTCAAAAAATTAAATTCAATTTCAATCACACCTGTAAAATGGGGTGCGAGCTGGGCTTTGCTGAGCGAGGCTGTAACCGCCCGGGGTGTGGAGGTTGGCGTGTTCCAAAGGAGATGGTAAATTCCTGAATTGTTCCCTAAATCCGATATACTCACCCAATTATTGAAATAAAAAATAAGAAAATCAGAAAGAACCCCACGAAAGCTGCTCTCCTTGTTGACTGACCCTTTTTAAGCTATTTTTTTAGACTGGAAGTTTATAAATACATAGATAAATGCTAACGACGTCACCGAAATCCTTTTTTAATGCAGAACTACATATTTTCAAGATAAAACCTGAAATCCTGCAGATATAAATAAACTGCACCTGAAAAATGGAGTGAGTTTTGAAGCCTGAGGCCGTAAAAATTGTTTAAATCTTCCGATTTCCTCCACTCCATCATTCTTAGAAAAGAAATCTTGTATATTGTTGAAGGGTTCAAATAAAAGCAAATGTGGAAGCACTTCAGGACACAGAGAGTATTCCGATTAGGGATATTATTCCACCTTTTTACTGGTCGTGTTGAACAAGAGTCTCTTAAAATAAACTGATTAAATTAAGAAAAAAATAGCCAAGATGTAATTTTAAAATTTTTAAAATTTTAAAATTTTTAAATTATTTTTATCTTTATTTTTTTAATTCCTACGGGGCAGGTTTTGGTAAAAGAGAGGTGGGGGATTCAGCCCCCACCCCAGCACACTGCACTCCTGGTGAATATTGGGAAAAATAGATATAATATTGTTCTTTCCACCACTTACTGCGTGGTAATCGTACCAGCGGGCGTTCGGTATTTATATCTGTCGTGGTTCAGCCTCAGCTGGCAACTGAACACCACGCAGCCGCTCGCTCACCCCCCCCCCCACCCCTGTGGGATGGGGAAGAGAATCGGACGAGCAAAAGAACTTGTGGGTTGAGATAAGCACAGTTTAATAACTACAATAGAATGATGATGATAAATGATTATGATAATAATGACAGTAAGGTTAATATAATAAAAGGGAAAAGGGAGGAAAGGGAAAACAGGGAACAAAAACGCAGAAACACGAACGATACAACCGCTCACCACCCGCCGACCGACGCTGCCCGTCCCCGAGCCGCGATTGCTCCCCCCTCCCCCGGCCAGCCCCTCCCAGCTAGCATACTGGGCATGACGTTACATGATATGGAATATCCCTTTGGTCAGTTTGAATCTGCTCTCTCAGCTGTGCCCCCTCCCCTCCCAGCTCCTTGTGCACCCAGCAGAGCATGGGAGGCTGGACATGTCCTTGACTAGTATAAGCGCTACCCAGCAGCAGCCTAAACATCTGTGTGTTACCTCAACAGGTTTTTTCCATGCTAATTTCAAAGCACAGCACTATACCAGCTAAAGAAAATTAACTCTATCGCAGCTGAAACCATGACACATGGGAAGCCATCACTGGGATGAGAAATCATTGTTGGGATGGGAATTCATGGCGGGGATGGGAAACCCTCATCGGGATGAGAGATCAGCACAGAGGACAGAAAATCATCAGCCGGATGGGAAATCATGGTGATGGGCAGTTGCTGAGACATGACAAATCCAGCCCTGGCAAGGCTGGCTCAGGCAGGTGCTGGCGGAATCATCGCCCTGGGGACGGAACCCCAGAACAGTGTTTGCCCCAAACAAACCCCACACTGACCCACCGCCATGGCAGGTACAGCTGCAGGCTCCTGCTCCTCGTGGTGCTCCTGCCCTCCAGGTAACCCCCCAATATCTCACCCCACCACCCCTCTTTGCTTCCCCCAACAGAGAGGTTCCCTCTCCGGCTGCCCACGGCATCGCAGGTGCCCGGCATGAGCTTCACCACCCCAGCCATGCCAGCACCGGTCAGTGCCCACGTGCTGCCCTCTGTCCCGGGGCTGGCAGTGTCTGGTGAGCCTGCCCAGCTCCACACCGTCACCCACCAGCTGTCCCAGCCCACCGTCTGGCAGGCGGTGCCAGGGCCCCTGGGGGCCCCGGGGCAGGTGGTGCAGCTCCCCAGCGGGGTGCAGCATCCCCCAGTGGCACAGCTCCCTCACGGGGTGCAGCTCCCCACTGGGGTGCAGCTCCTCAGTGGGGTGCAGATGCCCATGGGGGTACAGCTCCCCACTGGGGTGCAGCTCCCCATGGGGGTACAGCACCCGCAAGGCATGCAGCTCCCCACTGGGGTGCAGCTCCCTCACAGCGTGCAGCTCCTCAGTGGGGTGCAGATGCCCATGGGGGTACAGCTCCCTGCTGGGGTACAGCTCCCCACTGGGGTACAGCTCGCCACTGGGGTGCCTCTCCCACACGGGACGCAGCTCCATGCTGGGTTGCAGCTCCCCCACGGGGTGCAGCTCCCCCACGGGGTGCAGCTCCTCCATGGGGTGCAGCTCCCCCACGGGGTGCAGCTCAACCATGGGGTGTCGCTCCCCACCATGGCTGCTCCCTGTCCCCCTGCCTACGGCTGGGGACAGCAGGTGGTGCCACAGGTGCTGGTGCCCCACCAGCCGAGGGGGATGGGGCCACGGACCCTGGACCAGCAAGAGCCCATGGACCCCACGGGCTCCTGCCTGCTACGCGCCCCTGACCACACTGGCGACCCACCACCGTGCTGCCCCACGGCTCAGCCTTGGGTCCAGGAGCACCCTGTGCTCCACACCCTGCCTGGCAGCGCCCAGAAGCCATCGGAGGGCTTCAAGAAGGAAGTGGTGGCCATCGAGGACAGTGTCCCTGCTGCCAGCCCCCACCAGACCGGCCTGGCTCTGCCGACCTGCAGAACCAGGATGGAGCCTAAAGGTGAGCTCTGGGGGGTGGCAGAGCCCGCGGGCAGCTGCCCTGAGCCAAGGAAAGCTTGCACCACCCCGCGCTTGGGTTGGATCTCTTTGCTTTTTCAGCAGTGGAGACCACCCCGGCAGCCCCAGAGAAGCCCGTCGACCTGCCCGAGCAGGGGCCACAGGCCTTCGCTGAGGCCTGTCCTGAGCTGGCAGAGGACACCATCGCCAGCTTGGTGCTCTCCTGGCTCAACACCTTGGAGAGCGAGGACAGCCTCCCCGATGGGCCTGACAGCCCCAGCCTCGCCGCCTTCCTCCACGAGCTCCCCGACCTCTCCGAGTACGTGGCGGAGGGCGGCTGCCCCAAGGAGCCAGCAGCAGCGGCGGGGCTGGGGGACGGCGAGGTCTCTGTCGACGACGTCGACGACTTCACCAGCTTCCTCGGCCGGGTCCCTGACTTCTCCGAGTACGTGGCAGAGGGCGGCTGCCCCCATCAGCAAGTGGTGGCAGCAGGGCTGGGGGACAGCGAGGACACCGTCCCTAACGGCCTTCCTTTCCCCAACAGCCTCATCAGCGCCGATTTCCTCGATGACCTCCACGACTTCTCCATGTACGCGGCAGATGGCACCTGCCCCCAGGACCATGCGGTGGTGGCAGGGCTAGGGGACAGTGAGGACACCACCCTGACCACCAGTGTCCCCAACGTGACTGCCGAGGCCCTTGATGAGCACCCTGACCTCTGTGGGTATGTGGCGGAGGGCTGCTTGCCCCAAGGAGCCACTGGTGGCGGCGGGGCTGGTGGATGGCGGGGACACCATCCCCAATGTCCCCGACTTGACAACTTCCCTTAACAAGCTCCCCCACCTCTTGGAGTACAGGGCAGAGGGCGGCTGCGAGGTGGAGAAGTTGGCAGCAGTGATGCTGGTGGACGGTGAAAATATCCTCGCCGATGTCCCCGACAGCCTGGACACCACTGCCTCCTGCAGCGAAGACCCTGACCTGGAGTACGAGGCGGAGGGCGGCTGGTGCAAACGCCGCCTGCAATCGGGGATGCTGGGGGATGCCGACCCCTTCTGGGGGGTGCCGGCCTCCCCCTTGCAAGACACCAAGGGGAACCAGGGCGGGGTGTCGGCAGTCCTCCCCACCTGGTGGCGGCCGTTGGACACATCCGAAGAGAGCTCTCCGGAGACTGCATGGGAGACTTCTGAGGACAGTCCTGTGGACAGTCCCCAGAACGATCCCCTGCAGGCTCCTCCGGAGACGGCAGAGGAGACTTCTGAGGACAGTCCTGTGGACAGTCCCCAGAACGATCCCCTGCAGGCTCCTCCAGAGACGGCAGAGGAGACTTCTGAGGACAGTCCTGTGGACAGTCCCCAGAACGATCCCCTGCAGGCCCCTCCAGACAGTCCCCTGCTCAGCGTCCTGCAGTTCCCAATGCTGAGTCCCTTGCCCAGCTCCCCAGAAGCACCCCCAGTGTCACCAGCCCCACATGGCCCAACTGGCGGAGACGGCGCTGCGGAGGCAGCCTCGGATGGGTCCGACCCACCTGCTGCTGCCGCCGGGCGTTGTGTCCTGCCAAGAGGGGCCCCGATGGGGAGAAGCGGGCGGCAAGCAGGCCAAGGGAAAGCTGGACGGCGACAGGGCAGTGCAGGTGGCAGCGGGCTGCGGGTGGGAAGCAGCAAGCGCAGAGCATCCAATACCACCAACGTGCCTGCCAAGCGACGTAGGACCCGAGAGGAAGCCAGAAGGCAAAGGCTCTTCATGGGGCGGAGAAGAAAGGTTTAATGCAGCGGCCCACCCAGACACCACAGCACGGAGGCCTTGAACTGCTGCTCTGGGACTCCCACCCCACGCCCCACCCCAGCCTTGTGACCCTCAACTGCTCCAGTCCCACAGACCCGTGCTGGAAGCTACGGCCCCCCGCTGCCCGGGGGCTGCGATACGTTCCAGGGAACACACAGCATTGCCAGGTGCCAGCACAGCCGGTGTCAGGGCCCAGCCGGGCCCCGCAGCTCCCGGCAGCACTGGGCCGCACGCCCCTGCAGCACCCCAGGGAGGCCCCAGGAGGCCCCGGCCCGGGAGGAAGCCGCGGAGCAGTGGGCGCAGGGGCAAGGCGGGGCAGACGTGCTCACCCCTCCAGTGAGACACGGGAGTCCCCTCTGCCCGCCCTGATGGTGCCAGTCCTAGGCCCACTGGGTGCCACCTCTGATCCCACCGCCTTGACCCTGCGCCGCTGCCGGCATCCCCACCGCAGCCTGGAACCAGAGTCCCCAGGAGCAGCATCCCCACCCGGCGCTGAGGACGCTCCGCATCGTCCTGAGGGTGCCCTTGCTCAACTCCAGCCACAGTTTCCACCTGCTGGGGCACACAGTGAAGGTGGTGGGGCTGATGCCCCAACCACCCAACCCGGAACCCAATTCCTTGATGGCAGCCCCGAGACCCAGCGCAGCACTGGATGCCTCAAGCCCCCGCTGACAGCAAGAAGGACACGGCACCGGCGGCACCATCGAGCAGCAAGGCACGCACCAGGTCTGCCGACAAACCTCAGCAGCCGAGCGGGCTGTGCTTGTCGCCCACGGAGGCCAAACCCCACAGGAGGGGCTGCCGCAGCAGCTGCACATGCCGCCACAACCTCCCAACGACTCCCCGCTGTCCTTCGGGCCCTGGGGGGGCTCACGGCTGCGCCCACCCCGCTGGAGGAGCAGGAGCAGTCGGTGCCCATCACACCCGAGCAGCGGCCCCAGCGGGAGCGTGTGAAGACGCTGGCCCAGGAGGAGCGGGAGCGGGCGGCCCTGCAGGTGTCACCGGGCAGCTGCAGGTTTATGTGCAGAGGGAGGCCAGCATGGACATAGCCAACAACTACGGCTACCCATAACCCACCGGCCCAGAACCGTCCCCCCCTCTTCGGAGCTGCCTTTTCCTCTCTAGCATTTGACTGCCGACAGAGCAGTGCCGCGGTGACGGCCTCGGTCAACACCTTCCTTCCGGCTGCCCTGCGAGGTCCTTGCACCTCTTGTGGTCAAGACAGTGTGATCCTGCTCTACCTCATTTGGCTGCAAGAAGAGTAAAGGAAGAAGCAGCTCCCAGAAGCCTCAGCAAATAGTTTGGCAAGGTCTTCTAGCCTGCTTCCACAGTCACAAGACCCCGTGCTGTTAGTATAATGTCTCGTTGCCTTCCCTAGAAAGGCACTGAAGCAGAATGGCCTCCCTGTCACTGCTCGCTACCAGCAGCAACAGAGGCCTCAGAAAGGCCAGGATTTCGAGTCTTTCACCAGCAGGCCAGGAGTAGTGCGTACTACGGGATGTGGCCACTTGTAGCCACTTGCAGTCCAGACACTCAAGGTGGTTTTAGCTTCAGCTGCGGTGATTGTAGGCACTGAAGCTTAAACCCAAAAGGAAAGAGAAAAAGAACAGCTCTCCAGGCACACACCGTTCGGAAGTTAAAGCAGAAGAAAGGCCAGCGTGGCACACGCTCAAGGACAGGGCTGCCTATAGCCCTTTGGCAGGGAAGCTTCTCCCCAGCCAAGCGCATTTCTCCTCCTCTCCTACAGTTCTCCTCCCTCTCTGTCCCCGTACCTTCAGCTGCAAGGTCTGACTGCGATTCAGCACTGCCCGGAAAGTGAACTGTCCCACGAGCCTTCCCTGCTCCTCACGTTCCTACTTCAGGCCCAAGAGAAACACGGGGGTGGAGAAACCAGAGCGCCTCGCACACTGTGGGAAGACTGAACTTCAGTCGGTGAAGCACGGGTTTATTTCAGCTACGCAGTCAAAGGAAGACGAGCGCAAGGAGCAGACAAGAAGCTGCACCTAGGTAGCACGCCACGCTTGCCTACTCAGCGAGTCTAGGCTGCCACCCAGAGAAGGAGCAGATGTTCCCAGGGGGAGGGGGGTAACCTGAGGGTCACAAATGCCCACGGGGATTGAAAGCCAGAAGGGCTAGGACAGTGCGCTGTGCCACCTCCTCTTCCCTGCGGCTCCCCGAGTTCCATCATGCCCCAGAACCTTCCCTTCAAACAGTATATTGGACAGAAGCGCAATACAGCTCCAAGGAGCTTGCTGCTTCTGCGAGCCAGGAGGAGGCCAGAGGCCGCTGGACTCTGTGACCCATACTCACCCCCGGCTTAGAAACGCTGTGCAACCCCCAGCCCCCCACGCTGGAGAAACCACTCACGTAGACAGCCATGTCCTTTGGAGCTCTGCAGATACTGTCTCCAGGGAATGTTGTCCTGAAACGTGGTCCATGGTGACTGCTCTGGGAAGGACTGGCACAGACAGCTTGATGAAGGCTTGTCCCCGACTTCCCAGCAAGGGCCAGCACTTTCCCACATGGTTTTCAGGCTGGAAGGAGGAGAAGAAACTACGTTCACATGGAGAAGGGTGCCCTGGCTCTCATTCCTGCTATGAGCATCACAGGATTAAGAACTGATTTGGCCAAGCAGCTCGGCTCTGAACCGCAGATGGTGCCTTCGGTCGGACCCTGCGGGTACCAAACAGAGAAGCAGCTGTGAGAATTCACGGGTCACAAGAGCACGTCAGTGGAGAAGCACTTGCATGGCAGCGAGCTGGGTGCGCTGCCTGAAGAAGCTCTCTGGCCTCTCTCGGTGTGCAGCAACTCGCCAAGAACAAGCAAGGGATGGTGCGGCTGAAAGGCACCGGCCCAGGGCAGGTGGCAACTAGGGTCCCACCTGGACAAGCCTTTCCTGTAAGGAGAAGCCATTACTCCCCCCATCCAGTCCCACCTCCTCCCACTGGCACCTGCCAACTCTTCAACTTGTGCAGGCGGCTCAGGGGCAGTGCCAGGACAGCCTGCAAACGCAGCGTGAGGCCCTCCAGCAGGGCAGGCTCTCAGCACCCGCTTGTGCTCACTAAGAGCCCCCGTGAGCTCACGCCCGAGACCTCTGCAGGCACCTTTCCCACTCTGCTTCCATGCCATGCTGACAGTTTGCACGATGACTGGGAAGACACAGCATGCAGGACCAAGCGACCCTGTTAGAAGCTTGCACAGAGGACCTGGGGCACTCCGGGGGAGAAAATACTCATTTAAATTAAAAGAGCTGGGTGTTGGCTTTGCAGTGCCTCTCTCTGCCTGCGGGCATTTGCTCAGTGGGGGGGAGGGAGGGTGGGGGGTTAACGCATCCCCTGCCCACCCCGCGGGTGGCTGAGCTGGGCTGGGGATGGCTTATGTCCACAAACAGGTATTTTTACATTTAAGATAATATGATTCTATTTTTATAAATAATAGATTTATTTTTTTACAAATAAATATTTTGAAATTATAATATTTGTATTATGTATACGTCTATGTATAATATCATATACATATACACACAGACATAGATATGTAGCTACGCATCCCACCACAAATCCACACAGGGAAAGGGGAGGGGGTGTCAGGAGGGACTGGGATGCGGGAGAGGGGTGACATGACCCCGGGGCCCAGGACTCACCGCAGCTCCTGCTCTCTGCACTGCCAGGCACATGGCACAGCTCAGGCACTTCTGTCTCTCTCTCTCTGTCTGTCTGTCTGTCCCTGCCTCCCTCCCTGTGCTGCAGCCCCGCTCACCCGACTGCCTTCCACCTCAGGGCACCCACGGGTGCCTCACAGCTCACACGGGTCCCTCACAGAAAGGAGACCACAGCAACAGGCTGTAGGACAGACAGGGAGGAGTTAGAAAATACAGGCACGGAGTCAGACAGAGAAAGAAAAAACCAGTGATGGGAGATGGGAAGAGAGTAAAAGTAGCAGTTCTGAGCAACTGCCCCATTTCTTGATCACTGCCCAGGAACTGCTTGCACCGTATCCGATCGTCGCTCATGGGCTCTTCCCTGAGCCCGTCTGACCGTACGCCAGCAGCGTGGCGTTATAACCGTGCCAGGCGCTCTCCAGCACTCCCTGACCACGACCACCAAAGACCTCTCTCTAACAAACCACCAAGTGCCTCCTCTTCATAAGCGAGCCACCAAACGCACACACAAGCACTGCTCTCTGCCAGGAGAGCCCTCGCTAGCAGGTTAAATTAGCAATCAAGACTGGCAAGCACGCTTGACAGCAACACTCAGTTCCAGGATGACAAGACGTGTAGATAAAATCTAGCCACTGCTTCACACCAGGAAAGTGATAAATGTCGGTCTTTTGCAGGTCTATATTTCAATATTGCTGGAAATTTTTTCAGTTTTCAAGTCCTTTAATGACGGTTCACGGTTTTTAGTATTTCGTATAAAACCAAGATGTTGCTGCTGACCCCACCTATTGAATAGCTGCGTGTTTTAATTGCCCAAGCCTCTGGCTGAGTATTCATGCCATTGAACGTTACTCACTGAAGGTGTGTGCGTGAGGCGTGAATCCAACCTTCGTACCCAGGTGGCGAATAGGAGTTTCCCCAGGGACGGATCCAGAGCAGGGAATTAAGCTCTCACTCCGCACTGCGCTTTGGAGGAGGAGCGGGTTTGTGCCCCTTCTCCGAGTGGATGGTGAGCTGAGGGGTATTTCGCCCTTAGGGAACCTGAAGTTAAGCCAAAGAATGTCGAGTGAGTTCAAAACCCTGCCCAAGCCTTTGGAACATCCCGGCTCTGTTCACTGAGGCAAAGGAGTATTTTAGTTGAGCAACACTTATGCTGGGTAAAATGAGAGGATGAGAGGCTTTTGCTGCTTCAAATACTCATGGAAATGTCATTTTAAATGTGGTTCTTCAGACGAGATAAGTCTGCACCTCTTTTCTTAGCAGGACAAAACTTCTGAGCCTGTTCCCAGAGATAGAAAGAGCAGAGGAATTCCGTGGAGTTCCATGGTGGAGGTGAAAGATCCCAACCCAAAGGGTGCCGTGCTGACAAGCAGTGGGAAATACGCGATGCCAGCTCTTCCTGCGTAAGTATGGAATGAATTGGACTGACCGAGCAGTGAACAAGAGAAACCACGCACAGAAGTGTGCGTGGCAATGCAACCGAACTGGCCAGCGCCTGCAGTGACGGGGGAGGAAGCACTGACATTGCGTCTTAATCTTAAAATCTGTGATACTGTCTCATGTTGCAGTAGGGTGGTCCCCGTGTTCATGCCCCTGGAAGCTGGTTAAACCTGTGCTGTGCTAAGAACGTGTATTTCTGCAAAGCATTTTGGTGGTGTTTGTAGCGGAGTCGTTCTCTTGGAGAGGTCGTTTTGGTTCTGTTTGATGTGGCAAAGGCTCCTTGCAAAACGTAAGAAATTGCCGCTGGACTGAGATGTCCCCCCCCTCTGACTTCTATGAACTCCCGTGTGTGGAAGAGACGGAACTTTTCCTGTTGCTGTAAATTAAGAAAACACTCCTGTGTGCTGAGAGGAGCGGCTGTTTTAAACTGCGCTTGGTAGCACTTCTGTTTTGCTGCCATGGATCTCCTTCTGGAGAAGCTGTAACACAGGCTCCTTCCCTTTCTAAAATGTAATCACTCAGAGACGAACTTGATCGGAGACTAACTTGGTGCTGCGCCTGCAATGTACATTTGCCGCCTGGCAAAGGAGAGGTGGGATTCATTTCACCTGATTTCTAGCTGTCAAAAAGTTATTTTTCTGGTCTGAGCTAATTTCTTGCTTGGTCAAAGGAAAGGGAGAGTTCTGCAGCAGGAAAATTGTTCCCCCCTCCCTCTTCTGGTCTTGTGGCTCTAGAAGAGTAGTTTAATCTGAAGGCCTATGTTTTAGAAGGCGAATGTGGAGTGAGAAGAATTCCACCTGTTCTCTTCCTTTGATAAAATCCAAAGCTTGGAAAAGTTTTCTTTGAGCCATCTTTAAACTTTTCTCTCCCACCAGGCCCTCTCCCCCTCCAGGGAAGCTCCTGTGCGAGGAAAGAAGGAAAAGCCTCCCTTTTTGCCAGAGGAGCCATCGCCCTCTTCTTCCTCCTCATCCTGCTCTGGTGATCCTAGTCCAGATGAGTTGTTGTGTCTCATTTGTGAAGATACAATGTCCGATGCCGCTGTTAGTGCCTGCTGTGGAAACAGTTCCTGTGACGGATGTAAGTGCAGCTCCCACGGTTGTTACTTCAAAACATCACATCTGATCTTCTGAAAGCAGAAAGAGGAGATCAGGGAATTACTTTGTCACCAGCTCTATTTAAGGCTTAAGCAGAGCCTGAACAGGAAAGGACTTTTCTCACTTAAAGGGAAAAAAGGCAGGAAGCTTTTTTCCCTTTTTACGTATGTAGTTAAATCCTCTTGACAGGTGGAAGGAGGAGTTTGAGAAGAGAGCCTAACTGCGCAGGTGATTACAGTATTAGATATCGAACGCGTTTGGTTTGTCCCCAGCCCTTTCCCTCACACAAAATTATAGAGCCATCTCTGGTGCCTTCCTGTGGTCTGCAGCCAACGGGGAGCTGGGCATTTAATCCACACTCCTCTCCACGGGAGAGGTGGTTAAAAACTTCAGAGCTGTGCAGGTTGTAGCTGGGATAGAGTTAATGTCCGTCAGCGTCGCTGGCAGAGTGCTGAGGGCACACTGATGTTTCAGCTGCTGTTAAGTAGCGGCTCCGTGTCGCTAAGTAGCGCCTCTGCTAGTCAGGGGCCTCTCCAGCTTCCCGAGCTCTGCCCGACAGGTATGAGTGGCCGCGCCAGGGACCCCTCTGCCCGCCCAGCTCCATCAGGGGTGATGCCCAGGTGCGAGGGCAGAAGGAGGCCCCGAGCCGTGCGTCAGTCGGCCAGAGTGAGTCGGCCAGCGTCAGTCGGCCAGCATCGCCTGCCCGCACTCAGCTGGCTGGCGTCAGTCAGCGTCAGCGTCTGTTGTCGGGAGTCAGTCAGGACTTAATCCTGTCGGCACCGCTGACCCCCCGTCTGGGGTGTGGGGCTGAGCGCGGTGGTTCAAGTGCCGCCTTAGGCCCGTCAGTCAGGGTGGCTGTGTCAGCCTTGGCTGGCAGCTGTCACCTGCCTTTGGGCACACGGTGCCGTGTCCTGCTCTGCTGAGGGCGGCTCCTCATTCCCTGCCTGCTTCAGCTCGTTTTCCTGCTTCCACGTGCCTGGGCTTTGCTGGTTTAAGGCAGTGAAACGAACTTAATCAGGCTTCCCTTAACTTTGTGTCTTCTGCCTAGTGAGCCGTCGGACAGAGCTTTGGAGGAAGAATGGTGACAAGCCCCTGCTGGTGGGGTGGTGTTTTACTGGTGTGGAGGAGAGGATACTTCAGTTGGTGGGAGCGAGTGCCCAAACCCCGGGGCCTGTCGCGTGGGCTGCCAACGTTTCCGCAGCTCCCCTCGTCGGGCGGCTGTTTGCAAGGGGTGTGTTTGAGCACTGGGGGTTCAGCAGCCGCCGGGCCCTGGCCCTGGGCAGCCTGCTCTGGGGGACCCTGCCTGCGCAGGGGCTGGACCAGCTGCCCCCAGGGATTCCGGAAGGCCTTTCTCTCCCTTGTGACTCCGTGACTCGGGAACTGGTGCTGCGAGGGGCCAGCGCTGTGGGAGCGCTGGGAACGTTGTCTTCCCTGGGCTCTGCCTCTGTCGGGACGGCTGCGTGTGCGCTCTGCCCCGAGACACTCGGCGCCTGCGCCCGCCTGTCCAGGTACGCCAAGCAGTGTGCAACAGAGCACACTTTCAGGAGTGACCTGAGGAGCTTTTGCTAGCTTGGCCGCGTTGGAGAGGGACTGCAGCTCCTGCATGCAGGAATAGTCGTGTTGGAGAATAACCCTAGGAGGCAGCTGGGTAAAGGGGCTCTAGTGTCAAACGCTGATGTGTCTCGGGTTTGGGTTTGTTCATGTAAAGGGAAATGAAATCTGTGGTCTGCATCAGATACGGGATCGGGGCTGTTGGGGGCTGTATTTCTGGGGAAAATGTCACTGAGCCAGTCATGAATAGTAATTCAAAAAGCTCTATAATTGTGATCTTTCCCTGCTGTTCAACAAAGCGGATGCTGTTTTTCTCAACAGAGCATAGTTTTTCTTCCATTTCTTCTTCTTTGGCTTCTTCCCACTCTTTGTCCTCTTTCCTTAGACAATGTGACCCGAGCAGTGTCAGGCAATGCTGTCCCTTCTCTGACCACCAAGTAACGCTTCCCTGAGATCACTTTAGCTTCCACATCTGGCTGAGTGAAAGAATGACGCCCGTCAGCCTCAGCCTCCCTCCGTGCGAGAGTGAGCCTCTACGTGCACGAGGGAGCCCAGAGCTGACTGAGAGTGCCTTGGGTGCTGCCCTTTCTAAAAGCGAAGGGGTTTCTTGCAGCTCTCCTTGCAAAGTGAGTGTGTGGTTTGACACGTGCATGAGCTAGCAGGACGGCTTACGGCCACAGAATGGAGATGGGCAAATCCCCTCTCCTTCTCCCTGGTGCAGTGTCCTGCCTCCTTCCTTGTGCCAGCTTTTATGCTTGCTGGCTCTCTCTGCAACCCCGTTTCACTCTCTAAGCTGGTGGAAAACTCTCTGCTCTTGTGGGTGCGTTCCCTGTCTGCTTGGGGAGTTAATGTGGCTCCTAAGGAGCTCTAAACCGTGTGCAGGTCAGGGCAAGGGAAGGCACAGGGATACAGGAGCAGAAGGAAGGAGCAGATGGAGAGATGGGGGCAGCAGCAAGGCCTCTCTTTTGGTGGCACTGAAGTGAACCTGGTTTGTGACATCACGTCTGCAGCTGCGACTGACCGTATCTTTAGCTTTTCCTTCAGTAAGCCCGTAACATTGTTGGCCTTTGAATCTGACTTTCATGTACTACATGTCAGTCAACGGTGACATCCCAGAACACTGACTTGGCTGGATGTGATTCTGCTCAAACATGTAATTTCTCAACTTGTTCTTTCTTATTTATTTTCTGGAGCTTTTTAATGCAAAACTCACTCTCTGACTCGTGCCGCGTTGCTTGACTTGACTCCAGTGTCTTGGGCTTTTTCCCCGTGTTGTTTATCCTGTCAGTACCCCTGCGTCCCTTTTTGTTGGTGATCTCGTAGGCATCAGAAAAGCAAAGGATTCTGCTTTTGCTCTGCTGTGAGATCCAAACCTGTCCTGAGTGCCCTTTTGTTAAGGAAAAGAGCCGCAGGAGGTGGCCGGGAGATTATTCACGGCAAAGGGATGAAAGTTCTGTCAATCTCAAAAATGTCGATGGCTGTCAGGAGTCTCTTTTTGCATTTTCTTCTCTATTCACAGTGAAGAATGCGAGACCTCGCGGCTCAGGTAACGAGCAGCCTGCTGCAGTTTCCCGAGGTGACCATTCAGGCTCTTGGGGAAGATGAGCTCACCCGAGGGTCTGTGCTGCGTGGGCGGTTTTCCAGAGGTGAGCCTTTTCCTTGAAAGTGGGTCTTGCTGTGAAGTTGTTACTGCCTGGAGGTGACCTGAGGCACGGGGTCACAGCATCAGCTGTGTCAGGTTGGTGCTGCTCGGGTGCGTCAGGTTTTGAGAGAACAGAAAGGATGAACTATGACAAAATGATGAAAAATGTTAACATTAAAACATTAGTAGAGTTAAACTTTGAAAGGACAACAGCCTGCGGCAGTCTTGAGCTATTAAAATAACACGGGCAAGTCAGTGAGCCCTCCTCAACTTCTAATGGAATGAAAGGCAGTTTACAAAAGAGTCCTGGTGTGGTTTTGGGCTGTATTTATTGGTACCATCATAACATCCTGTGCAGAACTAGTTCTCCCACAGTGTTAGAGAGGCAGCCTCCCCTGCTTTTTCTTTCCTAGCCTGACTAAAAACAGAAGGAAGAGGAAAGCCCTGTTAGGCGCTGCAGCCAGGTTTGCAGAGCATTTAATGGGACGCAGAGGAGTGTCCCGGGAGAGCTGCTGAGAGCGGCTGAGCAGATGAGGTAGCTGACTTTGTCGGTGATCTGAAGGTAGAGCCGGGGGCCTGCCTGGGTGTCCGGGCTTCTGCTGAGACCATGTAGAATCTCTCTGTGTGACTGTAAGTGCAGTAGTTGAGTTAATACTCCCTTTGTGTTGGAAGTAGTTCAGTGAAACTAAATGTGCTAACTTCTCTCTGTGATCAGCGTGTGTAAAAGTTGAAATTGGCTCCCGCAGTGCCCATTTTAAGGTAATTCCTTGTTGAAGTCCAAATCCCTGCCCAAAGTGGGCGTGTGTCGAGCAAAGTTAGTCAACTAGAAAAGAATTGGCTGAGATTTTGCCATATTTGAAGTATGCTTTAGGAGATGTATTCTCATATGTATTTAGATGATTTCTAGCAAAACCAAGCTGAATATGGCATGAAGACTAGAGACCAATCTATTGTAATCTTTATCCCAAACAAGCAGAATTCTTCAGTGCAGGAATGACAAGTCCAAATGCAAAATCATAAGGTGGTTCATTTTACGATGCATTGGTTGAGGATTCAGTGGGTGATTTTCAATAATCGACCCGAATTCGGTAAGCCTCTCTTGCTCTGTGAGCTACTTCTGTTGAAGCAAAGGGGCAGTGATTGTGATTTTCCCGTTGTTTTCAACCCTCTCTTGGGAGTTTGCTTTAGCCAGCTTTTCCTTCTCTTCCAGGGAGAGATGGGCTGGCCTGGCTGGCGTGTGGCCCTCAGCTGGAGGTCGTGAGCGCTGTGACGGGAGAGCGGCTCTCTGCACACCGTTTCAGTGGAGCCCGTGAGCAGCCTCCCACCATCCGCGTGGTGAAGGAGGTTTCCTGGCAGACGGGAACGGGGCTGCTGGTTGGCTTGAGAGAAGCAGAGGGAAGTGTTCTCTGCCTGTACGACCCTGGAACATCGAGCGTGGTTACAGCAGTAGTTCTGCCAGGAAGGGTGGGTGCTTTTTAATGGGGGAAACGTTGTCAGGTGCTGCATAACGCTGTTTCAGGAGCAGCTTTGGAGCGTCCCTTTGCTAGGACGTCCATTTTCTCTATTGTGTCATCATACTGTCACTGCAGAGTGTCCAGTCGAGAGCACCTTGATGTGAAATCGTGGGGTTAACGGTACCGTTATCCTTTGAGTTTGCTGAGAGAGTCAAACAAGTTTTCTGGTTTTACAGTAGAGCACGTAGTTACCTCATTCTCCACTTTGACAAAAAGGCCTTGAAAACTACCTTTTTTTATAGCCAGAGTGACAAAGAACTCGTCCTCACCCTGCCTTTCAAGTGTTGGTAACATACATGTCCTGAATGGTTCATTATGTCAGAAATACTGTCTTTAAAACATCTCAGACTTCCATGGCTGTGCTGTAGCTGACTTCGGCACATTCCCAGGAGTCTCGGACTAGCAAGCAGGTGACTTTAGAGCAAAGCACATTTTTCTGTTGACTTAGGATGGGAAAAAACAGGCTTCACTGCGTTACCTGGCAGGTGGTTACAGACTGACTTTCAGCCTGAAGCCCTTGAACCTCTGCTTATTGCATATGGTGCTTGTGCCGGTGGGATACTCTGGTGTAACGTTGCTAATTTTCCCTGCCTTCTCTAACCCATAAACTCAAATGACGTCCTTTCCCCTCGGCTCCTTGTCTGAGTGTAGACAAGAGTCACCTTAAGGTAATGGAACATCAAGGTTCCCTCTGTCTTTACCACCTTAGAATCTGCGACAGATAAATACTTCCGTATTACTCAGCTTTCCAGAGCGTGGTTTGGTTTGACTTGCTAGAATCCAGGCGGGGTTTGTTTGTCTGTAGCGCTACAGTGTGATTGCGGGCAGTGAGCGTTTGTGGGGTGGTGATTTCTAACGAGCTGAGCTGGGTTGGTGCTCCGCTGTGTGGGTTTGCCGATCGTCCTGATAAATCTCAGCGTTTGAGATGGAAAGGCAAGCTGTGTGCTGACATAGACGTGCAGTCATTCAGACTTGTAAAAGCAAATCTGAATTGAAAACATTAACGGTATTAAATTGGTTTATAAGGGTTGCATGTTTCAGAGCTCTGGAATGGTATTTTCCCCACTCTTGCTGGTTTGTGTGAGGCAGAAGGGCAGCATGCAGAGTCAGGGAGCTGAGACAGGATTTCTGCGTTCGTTCCCAGAAGGAGCTGGCAGCAGTGTAGGAGAGCGTGCAAAGCCCAGCAACAGCCTAAGCATCTGTGTGTTATCTCAACAGGTTTTTTTCCATGCTAATTTCAAAGCACAGCACTATACCAGCTAGAGTGAAGAACATTAACTCTATCCCAGCTGAAACCATGACAGAAACAATATAAAGTTGTCTCAAATACTGCGGGCACTTCTAGGAGTAGAATTCTTGTGGCCCAGGGGAAAGGTAAATTCTGTAGCAGATTGCCAGGCAGCGCAGTCACAGCAAGTGCTTGACACGGGAGAGGAGAGAACTTTGGGGCTTCGAGGTTTGGTCAATTTTTCCCCACCTCTGGGGAGAAAACCCAATCTATATAAAAAAAGGAGTCCTTGTGGTGCTCACTGCTCTGTTCCGTTGTCGTGTAACAGGTTGCTGTTGATGTAAAGCTCCCTGGTGTCACTGTGTGACATTATGCAAGGAGGCTGAAGGGCAGCCCGTGTTCTTTTGTTGTGGAGCCTTAGTGCAGGAGCCCTCACGTGCTGGTGTCTCTGCTGGAGCAGTCAGGGCTGTCCCGGGAGGGGCTGCAGGTGCGGAAAGGTCTGTCTTCATCAGGGCCTTGTACTAAAGCTGCTGGCAGGCGGCTCCGCGTGTTACAGAGCAGCGTGCGCGTCTCCTCAGCCGGAGCTGGCTTTTGGCGAACCAGCTGCTGGGCTTTTTGCCGCTGTTTCGGCACTGAAAACTTTTCTGCTTTCCCTGGTTGCTCTGTTGATTCTAAATGAGGACTGGTGTAGCTTTCCCTAAGCTGGTATCTCCCTTCCGCTCTCTGTAACAATACTCCCTTGCCGTGGCAGCGGTGTGTCTCCCCTGCAACTTGGCCGCTGCCGCGTCTGACTGAGAGCCGAGATTTGCCCTAGTACCTGTTTGGCAAAGAAGGCGTGGGCTGTATCCCAGTGCTGACGGGCTGGGGGCCGTGGGAGAGCGAGAGTGAGTTTGGCCTTTCTTACTCCAGTCCCTTAAATACGGTCAAGTTTCTTGCATTTAACGGATTTTCTGTGTTGTCTTTGAGTTAATGGTTTCTAAGTGGAAAATGGAACTTGGTAAGCTGTGATAATAGACTGCACCATTGCAGTTGGAGTGAGCTTAGCGAAATCCCTGCAGGAAACCCCGTAAACGGAAGGCAGTAACGGATGTTTGTACAGGACATTTTTGGGGGTTGGTTTGTTTGTTTGTTTTGTCTGGATATAATTGGGATCAATGCTGTGTTTTTAAGTTAGAGAACCCTGTATTTACTTTCTTGCTTCTGATGGGCTGATTCTGGCTTCACTTTTGAGTGATTTCTATCAAAGCTTGTCAAAGAGCTTAAATACTAACTTGTAGTTTTCCTGTAGGTAACTGCTGTAGAGCCCATAACTAACCCCGGAGGAGCCAGCGTGAGGCCTTGGCACCTGCACCGGGCTCTGCAAGGGTTTTGTGGCGTGGCAGCGGTGGCGACAGATGTTGGTCATCTGCTTGTGGTGGACCTTGGTTTGGATGATCTCTCTTGCAGTCAGAGGGAGAATGAACCATCGGGTGAGCTTGCGGTTTCTGAACTTGAACGGAAAATTAAGAAAACTTGTGTCTTTTAAATCAACAACACGCATCCCACTTTGAAGCTACTGCTGTGCAGACGTTTATGGCTGCTGATGACAGGTGGCGGTTTGACATCGTCTGGCCCTGAAAGGATTAAAAATGGGAGTGGCTTCATACTCCTCCTAAGGTTACAAATACCCCCTCCCACCAGGGTCCCTCTGTCACGGTGATTCTCACCAGTGAGGGGTAGGAATCTGACCATCTGAGTCGGTGCAGCTGCCTGACAGGAAGGTGTGTCGGACGTGCCCTGTTTCCTGGGAATGTTCTTCTGCTTCTGTTCATTGACTTGGGGCAAAGTTGAGGCTTGTTTTTTAAAGTAAATATGCCTTACCAAAATCCCTGCATTTCACCAAACGGAACCTGTACTTGGTGTACTCGGATTGCATACGCTGTTTTTGCTCTTACAAGAGTGGCCTCGGGAGCTGGTCTCACTTCAAGTAGCTTCACCATGAGGCCCAAACTCCTGATGTGCAGAGCCCAGGAAGAATTTGTCTATGGAGGTTTCGCTTTCACCTGGTTTTGAAATAGGAGCGAGGATACCTGTCCAGTCAGAGAGTTCCTATGTGCTCTGAATGCGTACAAAATGGGAAGAGCAGACAAAGTATTGCATCAATGGGTATTTTGCCGGGGACGGTAGAATTAGATCATCCATGTTGTCACGTCAGTGTTTCAAATGCAACCTGAATGGCATAACGCATTCCTTTATTGTGTGGTTTTGTGCGTGCAGGTCTAACAGTTGTCACTAGAGCTGCTGCTGGCGTTTCACAAGGAAGAGCAACCGTGAGCAGAGCAGGGAGACATCTCTGCCTTCAGTTACAGTGTCCTTCAGGAACAGCGCTCTCGACCCTGTGCTACATCAGCAGAAGCAACCAGCTCGCCGTGGGTTTTTCCGACGGCTCCCTGTCACTGTGGAATATGAAAACTCTGCAGCGGGAGTAAGTCGGCCTTTGCACTTGGTCACGCCTGGAGGTGCAGGGCTCTCAAGGCTCTGCTTGAGGAGGAAGTCTGTTAATTTAAAGAGCCCTTTTTCAGGGAGGGAAATGTGGAGTGTAATCTTGGCCTGTTTAGGAATCCCCTTCTGAAGTAACCATTGAGCCATACCTGGATTCAGTGGGCCGCCTTCTGCCCAGCGGGCTGGGATTGTTCTCCTTATTGTGCCCGTGGGCTGAGGAACTGCGGAAAGCTCCCTTCTCTGGGTTCTGTCAAGCAGTCAGGGTGTGAGAGAGCTGCTTTCCATAAGGCAGTTTGTTCCACCAGCAGTATTCAGTGACAGCAGGAGTTGGTTGTGTTTCAATGAAAGAGATTGTAGACATTATTTCTCAGAACCAGCTCCTGCAATGAGGGCACCCATTGAAAGGCTGAAGTATGTTAATGATGGGATTGTGGTGATCATATTCTTTAAAGCGTCCCGGTTGAAAGGAGTGAGACGTGAAGGATCAAGAGCTGATCTGTGGCTGAAAAGACATTCTCTCCCACATTTCAGCCTCGACCAAAAGAGGGGACTGACCCATGCCAAGGCAGCGATGCATGGGAATGAAAGTCTGCTTGGAACACTTGGAGGGGGAATAAGGGTCATGTCAAGGGATAAGCAACAGAGAAATGAGGGAGATGATTTCAGCTCTGCCAAAGAGCAATCCCCCCTGGAATATCTGACCCAATTCAGATCGGGATTCACTGAAGCAAATCTGCAGTGACTCACCGGGAACGATTGGCGGCATGAATAGAGAGTGCAGGGATAGTGAGGTGGCCAGAATAGATTGTGAAGGTGCAAGGAAGGTTCAGAAGTCTGGAGGAGAAAGGCTTTAGATAGTCCAAGTAAAGAAACAAGACACTACTGGTGTTTGGCGCTGTTTTCAGCTTGTGCAGAAGAGAGGCTGCATTTTCAGTTCAATATTGAAGCAGGCGACAAGAGTAGGAAGAATCTTTTGCCTGGCAGCTGAAGGAATCCTTCCTGCTCCTGCTCCGCAGGCAGAGGAGGAGATAAAGCCAGGTTATTGCCCGTGATGGACAGTAATTTCCTCACCTCGTGGCTGTTGCATCAAAAGCAGTCGCTCCCGTGACTCCCTTGTTTGAGACGGGAGTGTGACCTTCTGTGCCTTGAGGAGAAGCACGTCAGGGGCTCTTTGCTCAGAAGATGCTTCTCCCCTTCTACAAACAGGCAGGGCCACCAGGCTCACCTGCTTTCTGTTTTTGTTAACCCTGCAGGCACCACTGTCAGCTTGAAGGAGGAAGGATTCCTGTCTGCGCCGTTACTTTTCAAGAGCCTGAGCACGATCCTCGCAACTGTTGCTACTTGTGGGCTGTTCAGTCGACGCACGAAAGGTGAATAAAAGCTTACTATCGGCCACTGATTTTTTTTTTTTTTTGAGTATTTGTTCACCTAGAGTTGACCCACGTGTATTTGTTTTGTTGAATTAGCCGTGCAGGAGATTCTCTCCGGTATGGAAGGGGCTGACGGTGCGATTTGTACAGGATGTAACAGGGATGGAGAGGGACCTACTAGTTCCTCCCTGCTGAAAGGCAGCAAAGCGACAGTGGCTCTATTTCTGTGCTGGCATTCTTCAATGGCTTCCTTTGTTTCCTGATGACTGCTTCATGATTTGCCTGATATTCACACCGTGGTATGAAAATACCATGGAGCGCAGTGGAGGCTGCAGCTCCAGAGCACTAACGGTGCGGATCCACCAGCCTGCTGCCCCTAAAGGAGGAGGTGACAGCATGGCCGGTTCCCTGGTGCCAGCCTGAGCCTTGGTGAGCCAGCTCAGCTCGGCTGGCAGGGAAGGTGCTCAGCAGCCAAGTCGGTGGTTTCCTGCTGGGCTAATGACTGAAAGGAGGGTGTGGAAGGTGCCGTGTGTGCAGGGGAGGGACTGGAGCTTTGGTGGGAAGGGAAGGGGAGAGCGATCTCGCCCTCTCAGCATCAGCAAGCTATTTACTCAGCTCGGCTGCTCATGGAGTGGCAATCTTTTTCAGTTTGACTGTAAAGCAGTTTTGATTGCGAGCTCTTCAATGCCAAGAACTGTTCCCAACCATTTTTACTCCACAGAACATCTTGAAGCTTCCAGATTGTATGGGTAGCCTTTGCCCCAGAAGCTGTTAGTGTCCAAATTTCCTCCTTTGTGGTTTAGCGGCTAAATGTGACCAATTCTTAGGTTTTGGGAAGGGCTGTTTTTCTTTTCAGCAAGACAGTGCTATTCAGGAAACCTCAGCCTAGACCTAAGGAAAGGGTAACGAGGACTATAAAGCAGCTTTGTAACCAAATGTCATCATTTGTACCTTTTCCAGTGAAGGCGATGCCGTGAGTTTACATCTGTTGCAGTTAGCGTTCGCAGACAGGAGGCCCTTGGCTTCAGGACAAGCCATGTACGAGGTAAGACGTGCACGTGCGTGAAAGGATGGAAAGAGTCCTTTTCCCTAAGGGAGTATCAGTGAAGTTGGCAGGGGGAATATTGACCATGACAATTCAGAGATGACTTAAAAAGAAAGAATCTTTTGCTGAGTCTTCCCGGGCACGGCCTTTGTCCATACTTTTTGAAAAGAAGTCGTACAATTTCATACCGCCGTGTCGTGTGTTCCAGCCAGGGCCGCCTGCAAAGAGCCCATATAAATTCAGTTCCTGAAGAGGCAGCAGCTTTTACAAAGAAAATGATTCTTCATTTAAACACCAAGTGAATGGCATGTAGGAAGAGAAGACAGGGCTTTGAGTAGCTCTGTTTAACCAAACTGCAGAGTTGAATAAGGTTCTGTCTGTCTCCCTTCCTTAAAACACGGGCGTACAGCTTTATTCTGTTCCGGTCTTCAGGTTTATATTCTTGTTTTCCCTTTGAGCTCTGTCAGCAGGACTTCACATGACGCTCACCTGCAGGGTCTCTTCGGTGCTGGTCCTGAAACTTAGTAGCTCTAAAGAGAACTCTTTCTACTTTTTGGCTGCGTTACCTACGAACTCTGCTCTTGAAGCCAGCAAAATACGCAAATACAGTAAAGAGTGGTCTGATTTGGTCAAAAAAGTATATGTAAATTTTGAGAAGTGGCTCCAAAGAGGTTGTGTTTAAAATAGAGATGAACTAGCCTTACCTCTCTGTTATCTAACAGATAGAAGACGCGTTTTTAGAACGTGTCATTTTATTCAGTGTTACGCCTGAAACCCTTGCAAAATCTTTTGGATGGGAAAGTAATCTTAATTCAGAGCATGTCTTTCCTGTTGAGGTGCGGTAGGAGAGGATCTGTGCTCTACAGCCTTGATATTTATTAGTAGTATTTCCTAGAATGGTTAAGAGAAAGCTTGCCTGTTCTCAGAGTAGGTGAGTTAAATGTAACATATCAGGTCATACGAGAATGGATTGTCTCACGCCAGTTCCTTCTAGAGCTCTGAAACTTTAGGAAACTTGGGTAGAATGAGGTACAAGCAATTTTTTATTTTCTGGTAGGTTTTTGGAGATTTTTAGCTGCTTAGCTTTTGGTTTTGTTTGGTTGGTTTTTAACTGTAGAGCTGCTCTTTGTCCACAATCCACACACCCATGTGTTGTAGGGTAGAGCATTTGACCAAGTGCTGTATTTGGAAAGACAGTATTTCAGTCAATGCTTGCTTAGCAATTGGTGGTCTCAGAGGTTCCACACAATCCTGCTGGAGTTTCTGTAGGTCTCAAAGTAGTTGGCTGACTCTGTAGGAATTCGTGCCCCTAAACGCCTTGCCCACGTGCATGCCATGTCCGCCGGGTTGTTTTGCTGTTGGCTGCACTTGGTGAAGGCAGGGAGGCATATTTCACCCTTTAGTCCCTGAGGAGGCGAGAGGAGGAGCTGGCAGGAGCTGACGTGGTTTGAGAGAAGGCTGTGACTCAGGAAGACGTTCTCATGGCTACTCCCGAGGGATGGGCTTTCACTCTAGCGGTGTGTGCCTATAGATAACGCCTCGCAAGAGAGCTTTGGCTGCTGGAAGGCCGTGACTCCTCTAACTTCATCAGTTCTGTGATCAAGTCATGGAGCAAAGCGCTTTGCATGCCTATGTATGGCATTATTTCAGATCTCTCTTTCTAGATAAATACGTAGGTTTGTGAAGAAACCGGGACGGTGCAAGGAATTCTGCAAAACACATTTAGAACCAGTAATGCGAGGGAAATGCTCAGTTCTGAAAATGTGCAAAGCTTTTACGGCCAAACTTACCCGTTACGGTTTGACACTCAGTTCTCTTGCTTGTCAGCTGTAGTTTCTCTTTGCCATCAGATTAAGCGCCTGGGAGAGATACAGTACAATATGCAGGTTCTATTAGACATAGACATTCTTTCCTACTGAGGTATAATGTCTGCTTTTCTCTCAGAATGACCTTTCTCTCGCCTGTGATTTTTTCCGCAGGGTTTGGCATCCTGTGTTGAAAAGTACAGTTTGGATCTGACGGGTGGAGCCTTTCCCTTGAGAGGGCAGGGCAGCAAGGCCAAACTACTCAGCTGTCAGGCTGTAGAAATCTTTCCCAACTGCATTGACAGAGAAGGCAGCGTTGATGAAGGTTTGTTCCTGATGCCCGTGTTTGGTTGTTCTAAACTGAATGGTTTTGGCATCCAAGCAGTGAATGCTGTTCCATACCCACAGCCTGAAAGTCTTCAATATCTGTATAGACTAACTTCTTGGGCTTATTTCAAAGGAAAAACTGGGTGCTTAGGTTCTGTGGGACTTGTTAAAATAAACCCTATTTTTCCCTTCAATGCTTGCTGACATGCTGTAGCGATGTATGGTGGGGTCACCTCTATAACACCTGTCAGTCATTTTATTCCTCCAGCTCTCGTCTTTGAACAGTAGGATCATCCCCTCCATTGCTTAGGAATGTTCCCTCAACTTTCTTTTTTCCCCTCTTCCAACCTATGCCTGCACCTGCATCCAGCTGGCGGCTGGTCACGAGTGCTGTTCCCCAGGGCTCGGTCCTGGGGCCAGATCTGTTTGATACCTTCCCCAAGCACCTGGATGAGCCGGCAGTGTGCCCGCGTGGCCAGGAAGGCCACCAGCATCCTGGCTTGTATGAGAGATAGTGTGGCCAGCAGGAGTAGGGCAGTGATCGTCCCCCCTTACTCGGCAGTGGTGAGGCTGCACCTCGAATCCTGTGTTCAGTTTTGGGCCCCTCACTACGAGAAAGACACTGAGGCGCTGAGTGTGTCCAAAGCAGGGCAGCGAAGCTGGTGAAGGGTCTAGAGCACAAGGTTTAGTTGGGATCTTAGGAAAAATTTCTTCACAGAAAGGGTTGCGAAGCAGTGGAACAGGCTGCCCAGGGAAGTGGTGGCGTCACCATCCCTGGAGGGAGTTAAAAGACGTGCAGACGTGGCGCTGTGGGACAGGGTTTAGTGGTGGGCTTGGCAGTATGAGGTTTACAGTTGGGCTCGATGATCTTAAGGGCCTTTTCCAACCTAAATGATTCTACGAGTCTATGATCTGCCCGTGCACTTTGCCCTCTCTGTGTCTAATAGGTTCCTACACCTACAAGCTCTTAAAGCAATAGCTTCTGGCTTCCCTTGTCCGGATCGACAGTTAAAACTCCTCTGGTGTCTTTCATTCCCTTGCAATAATGAGATGTGCATCTCTGGGTTTGCACATCCAGTGATGCTCTGAGCACATCTCTGAGCCGGCTGCAGTGATAACTTTCACAGCCTTTTGTTTGGGTGTGTGAATGCCCTTCCCTCTCTTCTTACTGGCCTTAACTTATGTCTGCTGTTACAAAGACGACACTGGCGTGACTTTCTAGGCTATTTGTGTTTATTAGCTTTGTCTTAGTCCTGAAGAGGCAGCTTCCACCTCTTTTGGGGTGCCACCCTCTAACAACAGCGTGTCAAAATCTAATGAAAACCCCTTTGGATTTTCTCCACCTGTGTCATGATTCTGAGGAGAGGGCCTTCTAAAACCTTGTCAAAAACAACTAACAGGCGCACCCACCAAAAAACCCAAACCAAAACCAACAAAAAAGGCCCTTTCGGTCCCCTTTTCATGAAGTCTGAGGCATGGAAAAATGCTTGTCATTTCTCTGATGGCTCCTCATTAGCTTTTATCCAGAAACTATTCAAGTTGTAGGCCCACATGAGCTTCTGTTGGATGTGGGTTGAGGTTAGAAATGCAGCTGGCTTCTGATTTATGGAACTAATTGACATCTTCAAAGGCAGTTTCAGCGGCTCACACAAGTGAAAGGGCACAGAAGCTCACGATGACACACAGTAAAGCGTGGGAGGCTCCCTGAGCAGCCCTGATGAACTCAGCAGAGAACAGAGACCCATTTTGCCAAACGACCTGTCTCCTGGTTCCCTGCTCTGTCAGGGTAAAGGATGCACCCCCCACTTTGCTCACATCTGGAGAATGCCTTCTCCCCAGAGACGACAGACCATGCCACTTCTTGAGAGAACCCGAGTGTAACATGGTCAATGTTTGATGTTAAACTCTTTGTTCCAACCTCCTGTTTGTTGGGGTTGGGTTTTGGTGTTTGTTTTGTGTGATAATTGTGTTCTTTCATTCTGACTGTGCTGGAAAGGAGCTATTCGTAACACTCGCAATCGAGTCAAATCTGGAAATTAATAATGCCAGCTGAGTGATCAAGTGTATACGACAAGAATTTGTATGCTTTCTAAAAGCAGCAATGTATGTTTTCCTAGGGTGGTGGGTTGTTTTTTGGTTTTTGTTTTTTTCTAACCATCTTGATGCACTCCTACTGTATGGGAAACTTGATTACCTGACAATTGTGTATTGGGTTTGTCTTAGGACGGATACAGGTTGAACTCGCAAAGGGGGGCAGCATGACTGAAACCTATCACAGAGGTGATGCTGTGGTGTACATTTTTAAAATTCTTCTTAGTCAAGTGTTGCGTTTCATGAGTGACGTAACAGAATGAAGCCAAAATAGAAAGGGATGTTTTGAAAATGTCAGATAGATTGTATTTTCTCCCAATAAGAAACAATGTCCTGTCTTTTCCAGTCATATCTCCTGACATCAGTGTCTCCGTCTTCAGCTGGCAAGTGAACACACGCGGCCAGGGAAAACCATCTACTTATTTGGGTGTATTTGACTTGGACTGCTGGTATCAGGCTCAAATGCCAGGCTCACTAAGGTAGGTTTTTATGAAGATGGTTTCAGTATCCCTCCCCATAATTCACTGGAAAGTCGGCGTTTAGCTTCTGCGCTTGTTTTCTTTCAGGCCAGAAGAATCCCTTCAGGACTGCCCCTATTTTGCACTGTGGTCACTGGACGCTGTGACAAGCACGACTGCTCCAAACCCCCTTCTGGATGTTGTGGTGCAGGAGCGCAGCCTAAGCTGGAGAGTTCCTCCTTCTTACCCACAACCTGAGCTGTGTTTTCATCCAAGCACCTATAATTTTGGTAGGTATTACACGGCTTTGAGTAGTGATAAGCTTAAACCGAGCTCAAATGCCATTTATTGGTTCTCCTGTTCACTGTTTGTCACGCAAAAACCCAACCAAACCGAAACACCCCAACCCCCCACCCACCCAACTGTGATGACGTTGTACTGACCAAGTGTGTGCTGTTGTGACACCTGCCTGACAGGCGGCTGGGTCTGGGGGTTGGGTGCTTCTGTAACGCAGCCCGTGAGGTGGTGCTGGTGATCAGATGAAATGACTCTGGGCTGAAGCTCAAAGCGCAGCACCTCGATAGCCCCGGAGGTAAAATTTCTACACTCAGCCATTATTTTTCTAAAAAAGGCTGTAAGTGATGTCATGAGGAAAACGGGTACTCAGTTGTACCTTTCCAGAGGTTGCTGTGACAAAAATGTAAACTGGTGCTACCATCACGGTGAGAGTATGGAATGTTGTCCAACGTTCGTTGTCTCTGCAGATGGCACGTGCCTGCTGAGCTCTGGAGTTGTTCATGTGACGTGCAGCGGCTTCCAGAAGGAGGTGAGCTTTTACTGTATCTTTATGGAGAATGTCAAGAGATGGACCTTTCCTAAGCTTTCCATGGCGCTGCTTTCGGTGTCAGGGACCATTTAATGCTCCTCCTGCCCATCCACATGCGTAACTGCAATTGTACCCTACCAGTTTTATCAAATGTAATGTTTGAGGTCCCCTCTTGGGAGTGTAAACCCACCGTTGCCTCCCGTTGAAGCACGATCAGGGCCTGAATGTCTAGAAAGGAAGAGAGCGCTGCTCTAGGAGCAGGAAGAGAAAGTCGGGGAAAGCTGTTCCTTCTCTCTCATCAATGAGTGCAACTGCCTGCGTGGTCCTGAGTTCGGGTTTTGATCCCTGATGAGCTGGGAAAAGAGGACAGAATGGAGAAAAGGAAGCATCGTTCCCTCAGAACAACCTTCAGGCAGAGGAGCACTTGGTAGGAAGGGGAGAGCAGTCTTTCCCTGCCCTCATCTTCCTCTCTACTGGATTCCTCACCAGATCTGTGGGGGTGCGTTGGGGCAAAGCGCACTTGTGCACAGTGTGGTAGCTAACATGAACGTCTTGGCAGGTTGGCCTGGCCCATAGGCTGTTTCTTTTGCAAGCCTGATGTAGGCTCTTCCATTCAGATTGGGTGATCTGATATCAGCTCCACGTTGGAAATAATTGGGAAATGCAGAAATTTGTCATACCCTTTGCTGAATTGAGACTAGATCATTCAGAGGCTTGTTAGGGATTTGAGCAGGAATTGCTTGTGAATGTGAGTAAGACAAATCTCAGAATTAGGGACAAGAAGCTCGGTTTGGGGTTTTGTTTGCCACCGTAAGTCGTACTCGGTGTGTTTCCTTGTCTGAGACTGGTTTTCAGAAAAAGATGGAAATCTGATGTGTGTATTTGAACGTGTAGAAATGGCTTTGAATGTGATGATTTTATTTAGAAGGGAAAGATACTTGTGAATGTGCTTAAAAAGCCAAAGAAAGAAGCAAACAAAAAGCAAAAGCCCTAAAAAGGAAAATTTGATGAGGGCTGAGTCTTGGGCCCCTCGGGACAAGAAGGACATAGAGTTGCCGGTGCGTGTCCAAAGAAGGGCAACCAAGCTGGGGAAGGGTCTGGAGAACAGGTCTCATGAGGAGAGGTTGAGGGACCTGGGGTTGTTTGGCCTGGAGGAGAGGAGGCTGAGGGGAGACCTTATCGCTCCCTGCAGCTGCCTGACAGGAGGCTGTTGTGAGGTGGGGGTTGGTCTCTTCTCCCAGGTCACTAGCGATAGAACGAGAGGAAAGGGCTTCAAGCTGCATCAGGGGAGGTTTAGGTTGGATATTAGGGAAAATGCCTTCACTGCAAGAGTGGTCAGGCCTTGGAAGAGGCTGCCCAGAGAGGTGGGGGACTCACCATCTCTGGAGGTATTGAAAAGACATGTAGACGTGGCACTTGAGGCCTGATTTAGGAGACATGGTAGTGTTGGGTTGACAGTTGCACTCATTGATCCCAGAGGGCTTTTCCAACCTTAAGGATTCTATGATTCTATGTTTCTATGTTCATTTCACCTGGAAGAAGTACCAGAACACCAGCTGCACTAAGCTGCTCCTTAACAGTGCACGTCTGTGCCTGCCTGTGCTTTGCCCTTCTGAAGGATCACCACGGCATTAGAACACAGTGTTTGAAGCGCCTAAAACTGAAACCTATTAGAACATCAATGTTTCACTTCTTTTCTGTCATTTTGGGAAATGACAACTTAATGTTTGGGGTGTCGTAACTCCTTCATGTCTTCATAGCCTGGAAAGCTGCTTGATCTTGGCTTCGCTGCTTCCATGCAAACGTTGCAGAGTTCTGTTTGTTCTGTCCCCTCCGCGCATTCCTGATGGCAAACTTCTCTGCACCCCATGTGCCATGGGTATAAGCAGGGCACGTTGCTGGGAATAGTTAATTGGAACGCAGTAAATTGAGAGGATAATGCAGAGGCATGCAAATAAAGATTAGAATTAGCCTTTGGGAAGTTGATGTGTCAGGGGAAAAATTCCATGTGCTCCTCACAGCAACAAGCAGCCCAGCCTGTGATGCCTGAGTGAGTGTAGGGTTAGAAACAAGCACTTACTGTTGGTGGTTGGGATGTTGACAGCAGGTAGGATTCTCCTTTGATTTCGCCTGTTACTTTTAGGAGGAGCAGTTAGAGGCGGTCTTGTCAGCTGCTGCCCAGACAGGTTCTGTAGGGCTTCTGACTGGCTGCATTAAGCTTTGGACATCTAAAGGTAAGACTTGTTATGTTTTTTTTATGTTGCATGGTTTCTTCGTTTGGAATTCTTGATTCATTTCTTTTTTGTTCTCTCTTTTTAAAGAGCAGCCAAGTTCTGCTGCTAATTTACAGTTTGCCCTTGACTGGACGTGGAGCAGAGTGATCTATACACAACACGAATTTGATGACATATGTGAGTACTAGTGCAGCCATGCTGCAAACCTAGAATCAGTCTTTCCAGTTGAGCTCATTCAGTGATCTGCTGGTAGATGGTCTTGCCCGCAGATCTGGAAGTGCACTTTGAAACTCTGCAATGGCTCTGTAGGCTAACGATTTCATACCTGTTCTTGAAAAGGTGTTGCGCTGTTTGACGGCTCCTGCAGCTCCACTGACCCGCAGAGGTTACAGGCTCTGCAGCACCGCCAGTTGCTTTTGAGCAACCTTAGCACAGTCTTGAACTGTTTTCTAACAGAGGCACAAGAGCTCGCCGGAGAAGGTTTGTCACAGTATTTCTAACTCTCTGGTATGTCTTATGAAGATTTGGAACGATGCTGGGGCTGTAATTGTGGAAAGAGGAGCTTCTGTTGGTTTTGCTGATTGGCAGAAAGTCAGATGTAGCGGGGAGAAGGGGCTTAACTGGGAGGGGTTGGGGCTGCCACTTACCGCGCGTTGAGCTCAGGGCAAGAGTTTGTTGGGGAGCTGGTGCGAGTGGGTGGGGAGGCTGCGGTCAGCAAGGAGCTGTGCAAGCACCCGGCTTGAAATTACAGCAACGGGATGTGGCACTGTGACAAATACTCCCTTTGATTGTCAGCTAGCAGTGCGTGATTGCATGCAAATATTGGATTGGAAATGACTAAAATCAGAGAGGAAGCCTAAATGAGTAACATGTGAAGTGAGTTGCATGAGTTTCTGTAGCTGTTTCTATTAGAACTTGTTCCTGGCATATTGAGGAGAAAAGAGAAAATCCTTTTGCTAGAGTAAACGTCTCTGCTACGTGAAGAACAGGTGCCTTATCCATGAGTGGATTTAGTAGTTCCAACTTCACTTTTTTTTATTAAACCTTTAGTGAATCTTCTTCTTTGTAAGGGTTGCTTGTGATTGTGGGCTTTTACTTCAGAGAAGGACGTGATAGGGAGTGAAAAATGCACAGGCAAAGATTTCTACCGTGTTATTTTTCTACTTTCTCTTTAGTGTAATGAGGGGAGCTTTATAAAAAACAAAAGAAATTGCACACCAACAGTCCTCTTAAGCTTCTTTTCATGTTTTGCAGACTTGACACATAAGCTGGCGGTGACCAGCCTCGCAGCTTTGTATGCACGAGTGGTCCTCTGGTTCTGTGGGTCCCGCCTCCTGCCCGAGGGCTCAGGTAAGCCTAAACTGTCACGCGGCTGTAGCAGTCAGTGCTTCCTATGAACACCTGCTTCCCCATGGTTTTGTCAAGGCTTCATCGATACCAAGTCGTGCCGGTTCAGTGACAGCAGATGCTGAAGTTCTGCTGCTGAAATTGAGATTTCACTGTTTTTTCAACTGCGTCGTGTAGAATGATGGAAGCAGTTTCTTTCCGGGGTGTTTCTCAGAACCAGCACTAAGCCTCTGAGGGAGGGAGTTGCTCGTGCCCACAGCTTGAAATCCTTGGGATTGTAAACAAGTAACTCCTAAAGCACCAACACGGGAATGCTTGATTTTACAGTAAAAGCCTGACGTGCGTGTTTTGAACTTTTTACGGATTGTTTGAGGAAAAAATACACCTTGGAAATAGTTCATCATTTGGATGGGTTATAAATCCTATTGTCAGCCTTAACTGTCTTACGCATGTTCACATGACATGTTTAAAAACCCATTCCCTTTGAGAACTGGGGGTATTTTTTTAGAGTGAACTTCAGCTGACACTACATGTTCTGGATGCTACATCACCTGTAAGCTTGAAATGGCACTTAGGACAAGGAGGAATTGACTCCTGTGTCGTAGGTCTCTTTTAGCAAAGGCAGAAGGAGGCTTGGCTTCTTTCAAAGTCGGAGGCTGGCCTGTGCTTTTGATGCTTAGCTTGTGTGTTCTTCTGTCTTTTTAGTCAAAAACTGTAGGTTGAAAATGTGATATGACTTCTTTAACTTACTTCTTATTTATTGCCTGTAGGTTACGAGATGCGTTTCTCTAGACCTTTCTACAATTATCCTCTGATTCGGAGCTACTACGCTGGTCATCGACAGCAACTGGAGCGTTTATCAAGGTAGGACGTGCAGGAAAGCTCTAGAGCAGTTCCACTGCAAATTCAGAAGCGGCAGCGAGTGGCTTTTCCATCAGCAGCTGTATTTGCTACGCTTCATGCATTTGCTGGCAACACTCTTGACTGGAGTGATGCGTGTGTCCTGCTGAACAGAGAGGTTCCTTTCCCGTGTTGAAATGTTGATATATACCTCTGCTTAGTGCCCTTTGTTGGTATCATCATTGTTTTGAGGCGCACGTAATTCATTGGCAATTCTGTGTCATTTGTTACCACTGGAAAAGGTCGTGTGGTGAGGACAGGATCAGTCACGGCCAGGTCAGCAAGGCACGGCCTTTGCAGAGCAATTGTTCTGGGCACAGAAGAAAGCATGTTTTAGAAAAAAAAAAAAAAAAAAAAAAAAACCAAAGCAAAAATAATCTCTCTCAATGAGCAGTGATAGATGGCGATAAGGGGATTGGCCCAAATCTCCCACTCCCAAGCACCGCGGTGTCGTTGAAGGAGATGGGCAGAGTCACACGCAGCTGGCACGGCCAGCGCTCTCCTGGCGACTGGATAAAAGCCCCTTCCTCACGGGAGCTCCCTTTCCTGGGCTGGCTCACGAGCATAATGGTGATGCGCCTTGGGTTAGGTGAGAACAGATTTTTCTTTGGCAACTCTTCTGTAACCTAAAGAAAGTCCTCAAGTAGCCGTGGCTGTGGCACCGTGAGCAAGGTGCAGCAGGAGGAGTCCAGGTGGAAGCTGCTCTATGTCAGGCGCTGGCTTTCAAGCTCCTCTTCCTGCGCGTCCTTCTCAGGTGACTCTCGTACAGGCTCACGGGCTCCTTAGAAGCACCACCTCCAGCGTGCTGCTTCTGCTCGTCCTCCTCGGGAAATGAAAGGCTGGCGTCGCAGCCCGCAGGAGCCTGCGATGGGCTTCTGAGGAATGCAGTGTTTCACAGGCCAGCCCTCCGTCACTGTGATGGCACGTGCAGAGGCGCAAACGTGCTGCTTCAGGGGATACCAGAATTCAGCTGCGGGCTCAGCTTTCTGACCGTGACTGTTTTTCAGTAACAGAAGCGAGGTGCTGAGACCAAAGCCTGACATTGCCGTGCTGTGGTCTCACCGCTGTGCGTGGGAACACTCCCGCTGGGGGCGTGAGGTTTGGGGTAGCTTTGCTCACACTGCCCTTGTATTACAAGTAATGCGGCACAAAAGAAAAACTGAAAACTAAAAGGTCGCTGCAACTTTCCCCTTAATAAGGGAGCTTTTTGGATTCCTATTTGGAGCTCCTTTAATAATTCACTAGGATCTAATGAGCACCTTTCACCTGACTCCGAAATTTCTTTCCAGTCGATTTCAAGTCACGATCGTGCCTTTGTCTGTTTGTTCCTTTCTTGGAGTCGTGGGAGCTTTAGCTGGGTTTGTTTTGGCTGGAGGAAATCTGTGACACCGAGAGGCTGGAATTAGTGTTTTCCTCTGTCAAATCCTCGCTACGTTTTGTTCCAGAGGCAAACGGGACTCTGACTGCCTGATGATCGATGGGATGTTTTCCCAGTTGGGAGACCGAGTTGAGAAGTTGTGGCGGAGAGATGAAGGAGGAACTGGGAAATACCCACCTCCTAGCTTACGGGTGAGTGTTGTGTTCCCTGAAAACAACCACCACCACCACCACAAACCCCAGCCCCAGCCCAGCCCTCCCCCAAAGCCAATGATTTCTCAAAGAGAGGACTTTTAAAAAGCTTCTACCTTTTCATTCCAGGCACTGCTGGAGCTCTATTTGCTAGAAGGCGTTGAAGAAAGCCACAAACACGCAATCGTATCCCTTGGAGTTATTTCTGTCACGCCTCCAGTATACGCGCATCAGGGGTCTGAAATGTCTGTCACCTACGCGTTCGATGCATTTTCTAATTTGTGCTTCAAACACACTGCGGATGAACACGTGTAGTTGAGAATTAAGTCGCAGACAGAAGCATTGTTTGATTTCTTTGTACTGTGGATTGTTTAGGAATGTTTAAAATGTTGTGTTGCAAAGTCTTTTCTGATGTGAGAAAACAGGTTTACTAAGCAATGTTAAAGGTAGAAAGCTCCCCTAGATTGTCTCAAAATGTAAACTGTTTTTCATTTTTGAAGCACCCACAGCTGTAGCAAACAGCTGCTTCCTCGAGCGATGCACTAGAATGTGCTGCTTCAGAGCAAAAGGATTTCTGACAGCGGTTTACCAGGACCTGATGTTGCTGAAATCATCCATTTTCCAGCACAGCTAAGAGGGCTTGCTTTTGTGCTGTTACAAGTGCAGGCACACAGAATAATAGAGAGAGAGAAGGGAAAAGTCATTGGGCAGAAACTGAACTTTTAAGCTGCCGAAATACACTGTGTTGCTTTGGTTGTGTGTTGCCTGACCCGAGAGGGGAGCCTAGAGAGCAGGGGCTTTAAAGCTGTTGCACCCCGGAACTCTCTGATGAGAACAGACCCCCCAAAACAGCTGTCAGAAAGAGAGAGTGACACTGCCGATGAGTGATCCACATACTGGTTTAAATCCAGTTTTAATCATGCAGAGCTAAGCTGTGCTGTAAGGACACCCTAATTTCACTTGTTTTATATACGCTGGAAAGGAGGGAAGAAACCAGCTGTAGAATTTGTTTGCTTTAATAATCAAGCATTGGCCGTTCTCGTGTTTTGAATGTCCAGCTGGTGGCTCCAGTGACTAAAGAGGGAGCCTGTGTTTCCAACGGAACTGTTTAAATATCGAAAGGCAACCTTTCTGAATGCCTTAGAGAAATCAGAGAGTCTGTCTTTCTGGTTATTTATTCAGAATGCAATTTTGTTGTTAGGGCCTGACTATCTTCAGGTTGCAACAGCATGAAATGGCAAGACTAATACATGAGTATTTTCTGCGTCCTACCACTATGATATTCTTATTTCCTTTTATTATCTATTAATATTCTATTAACAATAGTAATAATGTTATTTCATGTGATAAATTGTTGGTCTTGCAAATCTATTAGCCTTAATTAGATACTTGATATCAGACAATTTACTTGCTGCTAGACATCACGCATCCCTTTCCGAACAAAACAGAACCTTCCGTCGACTCCTTCGCAGCTGCCTTTGCCATCCCTTCGGGCCCTGTTAAGCTTATTCGAGGTTTTTGGCTTCTAGACCACAAGGACTATGATGTAAGCATGTGACAGTTTAGTTGGGCACACATTGCAATACAATGCTATGATCTATCAAATGATGTAAAAACCCTGGTGCTTAGCTGATACCAGGTGATAAAACATGGGAAGCTTCTTTTGTAATGCTGCTTCAGCAGCACCTTCAGCAATACGTGATGATCTGCAGTTTGGTTTTAATTACGTTGAGAGGAAATGGATTAAGACAATGAAGAAGTCAGCGTTAATGCTTGACGTGTGACTTGCCAAAGCCGTCTGTTCAGGTTGTTCTCAGCAGAGCAATCGAGCACTTTCTCAAAAGCAGTGGTTTGGGGACTTTAACTATTCAAACTGCCATCCTGGCAGCAAGACTTGAGACAGAAGACCGCAAAAGTGACTCTTCAATCTAATTCATGTTCCTCCTGATGCTGAAGGTTGTTCTTTGCCCGTCACAATGTTAATATAACCCGTTTGCCTGGGAGAATGACTTGTCTTTATGAGAGGTGATGTTTGCCTACGGAGATTTGGTTATCCTGGCCAGGTGTGAATCCCTCCTGTCAAAGGACTCCCTTTGTTCTGTACGGCTCACGGAATATTTTTTTCTGCAGACACTTCAGCATTTATATTTACCTGTCCGGTACCAAGCCCTTCATTAGTCACCATCTAAGTTTATTCAACAGAGATTCACCCTTACTGAAGACACTTTTGAATCGTTTTGTTGTGCGCGTGTGTGTCTCTATATCTTAAGAAACCTGATCTCTACCTTCTGCAGAGCTCCCTGGCCCTCTTTGTTGAACCAACTGCAACCAAACCTGTGTCGTGGCAAGACGTGCGAATTCTTCAGTCCCTCATGTGCCAAGGAGAGCATGGGCGAGCCCTCAGATACACGCAGGTGATGAAGCTCTCGGCCTCCAGCTGTAGCGAAGTGCGGCTTTTCCTCACTGTGCTGTTGTCCAATAGGTAAAGAAATATCTGCCACCATTTTGGCACTCAAATACTGTGAGAGGTGGAGAACAAACACTAGAAATCACAATCCCCTACACTTCCTTTGAACTTTGAGCACAATATCTGGGGGGCATCTTTTTGGTGATACCATTAATATGCCTTTACGTCTCACAAAATTAACTACAGGTGCATGGCAGAGGCTTGGGCTCTGCTGCAGGAACACACCACTCAGTTAAAGGAGGAAGAGCTATTAAAAGACATGTATGACATCTGTCGGGAGATGGGACTAGTGGAAGACTTCCTGAGGCTGCCTTTCACAGACTCTGAACAAGTAAGTGTGGGCAAGAGGAAAATCTGAACCCCCTCTTTGCCAAGAGAAGAGGCAGGGTCATCATATATGTTTTCAAATGTGTTATTTCTCATAGAAGTGTTTGGAGAAATTTTTACGGACTCATGAGATTCTTTTAGCCCGGCACCTGCAGCGTGCCAACTGTACGGCAGCCCCACAGCTGAACCAGGCGATGAACGTTCATCTCATGGTAAGCGTAAAAGTCCTGCCAAGTGTGCAAGGTTCTCTCAGGGGTTACTAACTAGATTTAACAGTGCTCAATAAGAATCCTGCTTTCTTTATCACACCCTTCTTTGAAATACTTGCAATAAGCATCTGCACCTTTCGTTACAGCTGAACTTAAAAGTTGAACAAAAAATTTCACTTCTCCAAAGCGACCCTGTGAAGTTGGAAATTCTGTGTTCCAGGCTGTTGTTGACTCCACGTCAAATAGTTTGTTTGTGTCTGAGGATTAAATAAGTGTCGTGGTTTAGCCGGCAGCTCAGCCCCACACAGTCGCTTACTCACTGCCCCACTGTTAGATGGGGGAGAGAATCAGAAGGGTAACGCTCGTGGGGTGGGATAAGAACAGTTTAATAATCAAAATTAAAAGAAACAACAACAGAAATGCAATGTAAAGGAGAACAACGAGAGGCGCAAAGCCCCGGGGGAGGGGGGAAGGGAGGGGAGAGGGGGAAGGAACCGCCGAAACAAACCACACGCGCCGCAGCCGCCCACCGACCCGACGCCGCGCCGCCTCTGCGCTGCCACTGCCCCCCCTCAATATACTGGTCATGGTGTCACATGGTATGGAATGAACCTGCCATTGGCTAGTCGGGGTCAGCCGCCCCACCATGGCCCCGCCCCTCCCAGCACCGCCCCCCCGCCACGCAGCAGAGCGCGGGAAGCCGGAAAGGCAGCCGCCCCCCACGGTGAGGAGAATTAACCCCTTCTCATCCAAAACCAGCACAATAAGTATCTTTCCTGTCAGCCACTCTTACCATTCAGATATTCCGGGACGTATGTTACGTAGGGTTCAGATGATTGGAAGTTGTTTGGGTCACTGTGGAATGAAGAGTGTGTTGTATGTCATCTCTGGTATCTCACACGCAGCTCTGGGTGCCAACCCGCAGGCAACATTTGCATCATGGGTTGTTCTTTTTATTATTTCCTCAAGTTATAGCGTGAGGTCTGCAATTCCACAGCTTTCGTTTTACCACTTTTAGGACAGAAATTCTTACCTAACTTCTGAGTCTCAACATAGGCAGGTCAAATTCTGTGTTATGGGAACTTCTGTTGTGGTTCTGTGATCCATCTGCTGCTTTCCAGAACCATAGTTTCCCAGGGAAGCAAACTTGTGGGGTGGTTCTGGAAGGTTGAGGTCCTGCGTTTGAAAGCTTCCATCCCGGGGGAAGGGGTGTGTAGGTAGCTTTCTCTTCCTCATTTTAATCCTCACTTCCTCTTGTCCAACGTAACCCGCCGCTGCCCTGGAGATTCAGTCACCTGGGGCAGCGGCGTTTCAGGAAAAACAAGCCTGCTGTTTTGTCAGCCACGTGAAACTTGTGGGTGCTGACAAGCGTGTCAGAATGAGGTTCTGCAGGGTGCCGGCATGGTTTTAGCTTAAAGTTGTAGGTTCTGCTATTATTCTAGTCTTCCTTCCGCTTGGCTAAAATTCCGGGTGAAGCTGGTGTGCGCTGATGGGCAGAGCTGGCTGCCGCTCTGTGCAGGGGGTGTATTTTACTGCACCTGTAGAGGAAACGTATTCCCTAATTCGAAATAGCACCGACAGCTCCGTGCAATGAACTTCTTGTAACATTTAACTTCTTGCTTTACGCTTCTCGTTCATCAGAACGACTGTGCTCCTCGCTGGAGACAGAGAGCAGTTGCCAGACATTCTCTCTCAGCCCAGCATGGCAAGACCCTTCCTAGAGGTCAGAGGCAGCTGGCTGTAGAGAGAGCCAAGCCTTACCACCTGCCTTCGTCCGGACCAAGAGAAGGTAATTTTTAGGGGGGGAATATAACGCACAACTCACCATCGCTTTGATTGCACAAGGCTGATCGTTTTTCCCTCGTGCTTTACAGCTGCAAGACCAAAGCCAATCTCGACAGTAACAAAACCAGCTAATGCAGGAAATGTGGATCCAAGGGCACCTTTCAGCAGTCGTGTCTTGGCCAAAGTTAGAGAGTTATGGGTAGGAAACGAGCAGAAACCCAGTTGAGAGAGAGTTTTTCTGTTATGATAATGTTTGCTATGCAAAATACATGTGTTTATATTATGGTAAATGTGTTCAGAGAATTTAAGATGGCTAAAACTAAAACCCTGATTACCATCAAGCTATTGGTGTACATATCTTGCTAGACTTGATTGTGTGATCAAATAGTGATCTCTTCCCACTTGCTGACACATTTCTGCTTTGTTTCTGCCTCTTTTACTTAAAAATAGGCAGAATGATAAAGAGCAGGAAAGAGGCCTGTAGCTGTCAGATGAGTTTCCTACAGGTGGTGTGGCCAAATCAACCTCAATTCTGGTATATTTGGCCGTGAGGGCAATGAAGGTCAGTTACTGCCCTTCTCTGCTGTCCTTTTGCCATGAGAAAAGACCAAGGCCTTGGGCAGATCGTACTATAAGGACATGCCCGGCGTGCAAAAAGGCCGCAGATAACTGAGTAGTTTAATCCCCCATCAGAACCCCTTCTCATGGAAGATGACTCTCAGGGTTGTCAGCGCACTCCATTTATTTGCTGCAATTCATCCCTTCCCATGTAACCAACCATAACTAGCTTCTGGTGGGGAAGAAGCAAGCTCCAGGCAGAAGCCAGCCCATAGCCTCTTGTGAGTTGTTAGGCAATGCTTGTAACCTCTTAGCCTAGGCCAGTCGGAAAATGCTATGAAATAATAGAATTTCTCGTAGTAAGATAGCATTTGTTTCTTATGTTGTTGGTACTTTTGTCTTCTGTGCAAAACTTGCAGGTTTCCATCGCAGGAATGCTGTTCTCACCAAAGCAGTCGCGATAATGAGTGCCTTTGAGATGCTCGGAGAGAAATGTTCTGCGGTTCCTTCTGAATTACAGCTGTTCCTCAAATAAAAAGCGTTTCCCAATGCACTGAGCTGTGTGGGTGACCCATACGTGAGGCAGAGGGAAAAATGCAGGTGACGGTGCCTGATGTGCCTGTTGGTTCAGGTCACTCACTCCTGGGCCGTGCATCACCCGGCGTGGTTCAAGAGCAGACTCACCCCACAGCAGCCATCGGTGTGGTGTGCCTTGCTCTCGAACTTGGTTTAAACCCAGACTAGACCATGAGTTATTAGTGAAAGCCTGATTGCTGGTAGTTTGATACTACAATTGTAATGTTAATGGACAGAGAGAGAAGGATGCAGGAGGGAGGTGTGTGAGAGGCTCAGGGAAGAGCCCATGAGCGACGATCGGGTATGGTGCGAACAGAGGCTGGGTGCCCGTTGTGCGCCAAGAGCTCTTCAAAGCCCCCCGCACTCGGGAGAACCACAAGCTGTGCCAGGTGGGATTAGCACAGAGTGGTGCTACATGGAGTAAATGGGTGGCACTGATCACCCAGCGGGCTTGAATAGGAAACCCCAGTGGCCCAGGAGTCTTGGAAGTGACCATGGGCTGGCCAGAGGGCAAAGACTTTGGAATATCACCAGAGGAGGGGGTGCCACGTGCTGAAGAGGCCCCACTGTGGAACAAACTGTTGGAAGATGAAAAGCAATAGGCCCTGTTCATTGTAAGCGCCATGTGCTTACAGTGGTGGATGCAACGACCGGCTGGCGGGAAACATATCCCATCCCCCCCGCCCCTGCCCAGACACCACCCTGGGTCTGGAAAAACAGGTCCTGAGGTGACATGGCACCCCAGAGAGATCTGAGTCAGGCAACGGGACTCATTTCTGAAACACCCTCACAGACACCTGGGCCAAAGAGCGCGGCACTGAGTGGGTGTATCACACCCCCTGTCACACACCAGCCTCTGGGGAAATGGAGCGGTACGATGGACTGTTAAAAACTACCCTGAGAGCAAGGGGGGGTGGGACATTCAGGCGCTGGGGTGCACATTTGGCAAAAGCCACGTGGTTAGTCAACAGGAGGGGATCTGGTTCTTCACCCAGAGGGTGGTGGAGCCCTGGAACAGGCTCCCCAGGAGGCAGTCATGGCGCCAAGCCTGGCGATGTTCAAGAAGCACTTGGCCAACCCCCTCAGAGACGTGGTGTGAATTTGGGGTTGTCCTGTGCAGGGACAGGATGATCCCGGACTCGATGATCCTTGTGGGTCCCTTCCAACTCAGAACATTCTGTGTTTCTATGATTCTGTAACACACTCCTGAGCAACAGCTTCAGGGGTCAAGCGTAAATTTCAGCAGAATGGCACAGCAATAAATAGAGGTCAGTAGCACAATTGTCCGCGTTGTAACAGCAGCAAAACCAGGGATTCAGCAGTTTGGGGCCAAACTTCCTATCGGGGCAAGCAGGGGTGTGGATGCCCACGGTGTCAATAAACGACAGAGCGGCAGAAAGCTGCTATCAAGCCGTAACGGAGACAGCGTCTGTTCTGGTTTGGGCTGGGATGGAGTTAATTTTCTTCCTCGCAGCCCATACGGTGCCGAGTTTTGGATTTGTAACCAAAGCGGTGTTTCAGCCATTGCTGAACCTGCTTCCATGGCACGGAGGCCTACTCTGTTCACCCGCCGCCCTGCCACGGCCTGGCCTCCCCCCACCAGGCTTGGGGCGGCTGCACCCCGCTGGGGCCGGCAGTGCCGCAAGGTTTCGGGGGTGCTGCCTGGTGTGGGGAAAGGTGCCCGGTTTGGGGCTGTTTCTGCATTTGGCGGTTCCTTGTGGGCTTGGGGGACTCTTGGCAGGTTTAAGGTGTGCCCCTGGGTCTGGGGGTGTTTGTGGGTTTGGAGGTCGCCGACAGGTTTTGGGGGGTGTGTCTGGGTCTGCTGGTTGCTGCCAATTTTGGGGGAAACTTGAGGATTTGGGGGCGTTGCTGTGTCAGGTGCCTGCTGCTAGGTCTGGTGGGTGCAGCCAGGTGTGGGGCGCCTCTGGATTTAGGGTTTGTTCCCGGACTGGGGCAATGCTGCCAGGTGTAAGGGTTCTTTTGGGTTTGGCGGCTGCCGCTGGGCTGACAGCAGCCTCTGTTCCGGTGGACACAAGGCCTGTCCCTGCAGCAGCGCCAGCAGTGCGTCTCGTAAGGCGCTGGGCACTGCTGTGGTCACGCTGCGCTCTCTGGCTGGTTGTTTCGGCTACACGGCCGCACGGCTGGCCTCCCTTGAGAGGCGCTGGGGTGCCACCCTCAGGTGGATTTCACTTGCTGTGTTTGAGGGGAAACTGTGTCCCTCATGCTCAGAGTGCTTTAGGATAGCACACACCATGCCGGCTGCTCCGCCCTGGTAGTAACCAGTGTGTTTCTGTTGGTGGTTTCGTTGCGCCGTTCCTTCTTCTGAATCTCTGATGCGGATCGCTCGGGGCCATTGGTGGAGGCTGATTTTTGCACCGTGCCTGCTGTGTTGCTTGTCAGTGGTGCAGGAGGGGAGCCGGGCAGCGCTGCCCCACTGCTGCCCCACTGCTGCCCCACTGCTGCTTGCTGGGGTAGCCGTGGAGGAAAGAGGCTTGAGGAAGTCCCTTCCTAAGTCCAGCGGAAGCTCAAGAGGTTTTCTGCCAGTGGAGTTCCTGCTCTGGATGAGGTTGCTGCCAAGCACTGACTTTGTGCAGCCTGTGCTCCTGTTGACTTGCTGCTCTGTGTCACAACGGGGTTTGTCCGGCAACCGTCTGGTGAACAAGGCTTCCGTGGTGCTTCGCTGTGTGGATATTCCAAACCAGGAGAGGGGCGCAAGTTAACATTTTTGGGGTGAGTTGAGCTTTTTAAGTTTTGGAGCTGACCAGTCCAGCAGAGTTGTGCTTAGGAAACCACACATCTGGTATTTGAGGGCTTGTTGCACCCAGAAATCAAGCAGGCTGCATCTGTGTGACTCTAGGGATTGTTCTGCACGACGAAAGCTAAAGTGCGGCATACGTCATTAACTCCTGGGCTGTGGGTTAGGCTAGATGAGCCACAGCTACAAGCCTTCCCACCTCAGCATCTTCTCTAGTGTGCTTAGGAGATGAAGCTGTGCCTTGCGGATGAACTTGGTTTAAACCCAGACTAGACCATGAGTTATTAGTGAAAGCCTGATTGCTGGTAGTTTGACGCTGCAGTTGTAATGTTAATAGGCAGGGAGAGAAGGATGCGGGAAGCAGGTGTGTGACTTCTGTGAACAGCGACAGCACAGGCGTGAGTGACCCTAGGAATCCAGGGCACAGCAAAGCCTTTGCTTCTGATCCAGCCTATTGGTCTCAGAGGAGCTTCCTAAAGGACGAGAACGGCATGCTCATCTCCGCAGGATCCAGCAGTTCCGTGGGCCAGCTAAGCCTTGAGTCAAAGAACCAGCTGGAAGCAGCTGTCACTGATACGCAGCTGGAGGCCGGTCAGTTCCTTTATCTCCCGTTACTAACATTCATGTCAGCGTAACGCGAAAGACCGGCATTTATCACTTTCCTGGTGTGAAGCAGTGGCTAGATTTTATCTACGTGTCTTGTCATCCTGGAACTGAGTGTTGCTGTCAAGCGTGCTTGCCAGTCTTGATTGCTAATTTAAACTGCTAGCGAGGGCTCTCCTGGCAGAGAGCAGTGCTTGTGTGTGCGTTTGGTGGCTCGCTTATGAAGAGGAGGCACTTGGTGGTTTGTTAGAGAGAGGTCTTTGGTGGTCATGGTCAGGGAGTGCTGGAGAGCGCCTGGCACGGTTATAACGCCACGCTGCCGGCGTACGGTCAGAGGGGCTCAGGGAAGGGCCCATGAGCGACCATCGGATACGGTGCAAGCAGTTCCTGGGCAGTGATCAGGAAATGGGGCATGTGAGAAACTGAACTAAGGTATTGTTTATTAAGACTTATGTTAAGCTCAATGTAAAGCATGCGAAGAATACCTCCCAGGCGTGCTTATGCAAGATAACCATCAGAGATAAGACAAGCAACCCCATATCACCAGGAAGCAGGAAACGACCCCCTAACAACAACTGAAGCATGCGAAAAGTACCTCCACTATCTCATTGAACATGGAAGTAAAGATGTATAAAGAGAGACTGTTTGAACTGCTCAGTACGGCAGTTGGCGGAGCGCAGACTCCCCTGCCGTCCAGCGCTGTATTTGCTCATATTCTACTTGCTACAATTAATAAAATTCTAATTGGATTATGATCCATTGTGGTCTCAATTTATGACAATTTGGTGCCGTGACTCGGATAAGGAACGGTGAGCTTCTGTCCTCCGGGGAGGCGCCCCGCGGCAATCCGCGGCCCCGCGACCGACAGCTTACCTCAACCTTACCGACGAACCTAAATTCTAGAATGATGAGCAAAGGAGAAACCGGTAAAATCCCATAAAAATTCTGTGCACGGGAGTCCGGACGAAGACGCAGGGCGCGTAAGTATATGGCGAATTTGTTCGCGGGTTTACCGTTCGGGCGGGATTGGGTTTCCTGGAATATAACGAGTGAGAGGTTCGCTATATTGAACCAGGCGAGTGCGGACCCTTAAGTACTGCGTTTCCCATCTCCCGCGAGGGACTGGGCCAGGAACAAGGGGAACGAGTGAGTGCACGCTTGTGGATATTCCAGAAGATGGGGGCGAAGGGCAGCAAGCCTTCGACTCCCATGGGAAAGGTACCCACTGTACCTAAGAATACCCCTCTGGCATATATCCTAGACAATTGGAGATATTTCCCTGGAACCCTAGGGAAAGATAAACAGAAAATGATAAAATATTGTACTAGGATATGGGGAGGGAAGAAGATTTCTAAAGATGTCGTTTGGCCAGTCTATGGGTCAGAAGAGGATTGGGTCAGACAACAATTAAACCTCTGGGTTAACAATAAAAAACCCCTTAACCCAGAAGAGAGTCAGTATGCGGAAGTGTGGCTAGAAAGACCGAGAGCTAGACTTTATCCACTGAATGAAGTAAAAACTGAACAAAAGAAAAAGAAGGAAGAGTTAGACGAAACCCTTCTAAGCCCCCCTCCCTATATTTCTCCTCCTGCTCCCGCAGCCCCTTCAGAGGTCCCCAGAGCACCCACTCCCCCACCAGAATCGGAACAAGGGTCTCCCCCTCCTCCTAGACGCGTAACTAGGAGTCAAAAAGGGGCAGCTCAGATGTATCCTTTAAGGGAAATGCCCATGGGGGGACCCCAACCTGTGATTGGATATATTTTTGTGCCCCTAAGTTCGGCTGACCTACGAGATTTTAAAAGAACCGAGATGGGAAACCTAATTGAAGACCCACTCGGAGTGGCAGAAAGATTAGATCAATTTTTGGGACCAAATCTTTATACTTGGGATGAGATGCAATCTATCCTTGGTCAATTATTTACTACCGAGGAAAGAGATATGATCAGGCGAGCAGGAATGAGACTGTGGGATGCTCAGCATGCCCAGGGACCCCAAGCAGATATTAAATGGCCACTCCAAAGACCTAATTGGGATAATCAGGATCCGGTGCATAGAACTCATATGCAGGACCTGAGAACTATAGTAATTCAAGGGATTAGAGAAGCAGTACCCCGTGGCCAGAATATCAATAAAGCATTTAATGAAATACAAAAGAAAGATGAGAGCCCTACTGAGTGGCTGGAACGACTGAGGAAAGCCCTTCAGCTGTATTCTGGGGTAAATCCAGACGACCCTTTAGGGCAAGCGCTCCTCAAAACTCAGTTTGTGGCAAAATCATGGGAAGATATCAGAAAGAAGATTGAAAAGTTAGAGGACTGGCAGAATAGAGGGTTGGATGAATTATTGAGGGAAGCTCAGAAAGTCTACGTAAGGCGGGAAGAAGAGAGCAGCAAGCGACAAGTAAAAATGATGGTAGCAGCAGTCAGAGAGGATCGCAAAGGGCGGACTGGTGAACACAGATCTGCTGGAACGAAACAAGGGAACGTGGTAGTAAAGAAGGAACAGAGATGTTGTTTTTACTGTGGAAAGAAGGGACATATAAAGACGAATTGCAGAGAAAGGATCAGGGATGAGGAAATATTAAAAACGGAATAGGAGAGTCAGGGGCTCTATATCTTAGGGGACCGGAGTCATCATGAGCCCTTGATAAAATTAAAAATAGGTCCCCATAAACAAGAGTTCACCTTTTTAGTAGACACTGGGGCTGAGAAATCGACTATTAGGCAAATACCTGAGGGATGTAAAGTTTCCCCTGAAAAGGTACAAGTAATTGGGGCAAAAGGAGAACCCTTTAAAGTAAGCAAAATCAAAAATGTGGTATTCGAAACTGAAAATAAATTTGGAATGGGTGAACTCTTGCTCGTCCCTGAAGCAGAATTTAATCTGTTAGGACGAGATTTAATTGTTGAATTGCAATTAGAAATTAAAGTAAAAAATCAAGAGCTAACGGTGTCTGCTTATCCTTTGACCGTAGATGATCAAAAACAAATTAACCCCGATGTCTGGTACTCTCCGGACACAATAAGTAAACTGGAAATCCCACCGATTAAAATTCAAATTTCCGAACCCCACATACCTGTGAGGATAAGGCAATATCCCATATCCCTAGAAGGACGGAGAGGATTGAAACCAGAAATTGATCGATTATTAGCACAAGGAATCTTAGAGCCTTGTATGTCACCCTTTAACACTCCCATTTTGCCTGTAAGGAAGCCAAATGGGAAATATCGGCTCGTACATGATTTAAGGGAAATAAACAAAAGAACTATCACCCGGTTCCCTGTAGTAGCAAATCCATACACACTGCTAAGCAAGCTAGGACCCCATAACTCCTGGTATAGTGTGGTTGATTTAAAGGATGCCTTTTGGGCCTGTCCACTGGCAGAAGAATGCCGTGATTATTTTGCCTTTGAATGGGAAGACATAGAGACAGGCCGCAGACAGCAATTGAGATGGACCGTGCTCCCCCAAGGGTTCACTGAGTCCCCTAACCTGTTTGGACAGGCCCTGGAAGAGCTCTTAAAAGAATACCAGGTACAAACGGGAAATGTGCTGTTACAGTATGTAGATGATCTACTCATAGCAGGGAATAATAAGAAGGATGTAAGAAAAGAAACCATTCGACTTCTAAACTTTCTTGCACAACAGGGACTACGGGTATCACAAGAAAAGTTACAATTTGTGGAGGAAAAAGTGAAATATTTGGGGCATTATTTGTTTAACGGCAAGAAGATATTGGATCCGGAGCGCATTAAGGGAATTCTGGAATTACCTATGCCTGTCACTAAGAGGCAAATTCGACAAGCATTAGGGTTATTTGGGTATTGTAGACAATGGATAGAGAATTACAGCTTTAAAGTTAAATTCTTGTATGAACAACTGTCTAAAGACAAAATACCCAAGTGGACCCCTCAGGATCAAGATCAGTTTACCAGCCTCAAAAGGGAGTTAAGTCAAGCACCGGTTTTAAGCCTCCCAGATCTAAAGCGGCCATTCCATTTATTCGTTAACATACATGAAGGAACAGCATTCGGAGTATTAACTCAGGAATGGGCGGGACAAAAGAAACCAGTAGCATACTTATCAAAGCTGTTGGATCCTGTGAGCAGGGGTTGGCCAAGTTGTTTACAAATCGTTGTTGCTGCTGCCTTATTACTTGAAGAAACGAATCGTATTACCTTCAATGGGGAAGTTGTCCTATATGCGCCTCATAACATAAGGGGGGTGCTTCAACAAAAAGCAGAAAAATGGCTTACAGATAGCCGACTACTAAAGTATGAGGGAATACTCATAGAATCTCCAAAACTGTCCCTAAGGACTGTCGGAGCGGTTAACCCTGCAGAATTTTTATACCCAGGGGAAAGTACTGAGTTAATACACGATTGTCTTCAAACGATTGAACAACAAACACGAATTCGACCAGATCTAGAAGAAGAGGAATTACAACATGGAGAAATAATTTTTATAGATGGGTCATCTCGAATAGTGGAAGGTAAACGATTGTCAGGGTATGCCATCATTAAGTTGGATAAAGGAGAATTTAAGACAATAGAATCGGGCCCCCTGAGTGCCAGCTGGTCGGCTCAAGCCTGTGAGCTGTACGCATTGTGGAAAGCCTTAGTGTCACTGAAGGGAAAGGATGGAACTATATATACAGACTCACGCTATGCGTTCGGAGTAGTACATACCTTTGGGAAAATATGGGAGGAGAGAGGATTTGTTAACTCACAGGGAAAAGAACTGATACACCCAGAATTAATTCGGCGAGTTCTGGGGGCATTGAAAATACCAAATAAAATAGCAGTTGTACATATAAAGGGACACCAGCGAGGCACGAGTTATCAAGTTAGAGGAAATAATGCAGCTGATACAGAAGCAAAACGAGTAGCAGGCAATTATAGTACGATTTTGACTATGCAGCAAGTACCTGTTAGTAATAATTTGAGTTTTGAGTCTGCAGAAAAGGAAAAACTAGAACAAATGGGAGCTAAGGAACAAGATGGTAAGTACATATTGCCAGATGGGAGAGAAGTCTTGCCGAAGGGCATAGCACTCGAAATCTTTTCAAAAATACACAGTAAAACACACTGGGGAACCCAGGCGTTAGTTGATCATTTCAATCAACAGTTTGCCTGTATAAGCGTATATAACATAGCAAAGGCAGTCACTGCAGCCTGCGAGACCTGTCAAAAGGTTAATCGAAACAACATGAGACGAAAACCTCTTGGAGGACGTTCCCCAGCATACAGACCTTTCTCACACATACAAGTGGATTTTACTGAACTACCCAGGGTAGGGCGTTACAAATATTTATTAGTGATGGTGGATCATTTAACACATTATGTTGAGGCTTTTCCTACCTCTAAAGCAACTGCTAACCAAGTTACTAAGGTATTACTTGAACATATTATATCTCGATATGGAGTACCCGATGTAATCGATTCGGACAGAGGAACACACTTTGTGTCAAAAATTGTTAGAAATCTAACAGGAAGTTTAGGTATTAAGTGGGAATATCATACGCCATGGCATCCACAAAGTTCGGGAAAAGTTGAAAGGATGAACGGAGAAATCAAAACTATTTTGACTAAATTAATGATAGAAACCAAATTATCATGGGTTAAGTGCCTACCCATGGCACTATTAATTCTCAGAACCAGGCCCCGAGCAGATGTAGGGATATCAGCGTTTGAACTGGTGTATGGAATGCCCTATAGAATCGAAAGTCCACAAACAAATGTTTTAATTCGAGATCATGTGATTAATGAATATGTTTCACAATTAGCAGAACATCGTAACAAGCTTTGGGAACATGGACTAATTGTGCAACGACCCCCATTGGACTTAAAAATTCACAATTTTAAACCTGGGGACTGGATATTGGTTAAAACGTGGAAAGAAGAAACCCTAAAACCCAATTGGGAGGGACCTTATCTTGTTTTGCTTACAACAGAAACAGCTGTCCGGACTGCTGAGCGTGGATGGACTCATGCCAGTCGCATTAAAGGCCCAGTGACGAGACCCCACTGGAAAGTAATCAGTACTCCAGGTGACACCAAGATAACTCTGAAAAGATAACGTAATGATAAGAACTTTAGTTGATTATTTTGCCGCATTACCTTTTGGTATAAAGTGTATATTGCTGTTTATATTTGCTATAATTATCTTTTTTTAATCTATTATATATGGAAGCGTACAAAGTGTGTTGAAGGAAATTGCTAAACTTATGTAGTAACACAATATTGAATATAGAGGAAAAGCTAATAAGCACTTTAGATATACAAATTAGATGCAATCATTTGAACTGCGATTGTTATCCATTTGCTCGTTGCAAGTGTAAGGTATGCCAGGATAAATGGTGGACACACTGTGAATATGGATACCCTCCGATAGGAGTTTGCACACAGTGTTGGAAAACCCAAAGAACTCTCACTGAGTGGAAATTAAAAACAATTAGAGTCGGAACAAGAAATTATTCGAGGATCCCATGAATGGTGGAAAGTTTTGCCAAAGGAATAAACCCTTAGTATTATTGAATCAATCCCCTTTGTGGTTGAAATTTTGGCTACAAAGTGCAGAAGGGAAGTACTAGCTGTGTCTTGCTTAGTCTCATTAGTTAAAGCTGCAAAGTGGGAGGCCTATATAAACAGGCAGAAAGCCTGAAACAGCTGTTCTCCTGAAGATTTCCCTTGCTGCCAAGAAGATGGTACACCCCGTGGCTCGAAGCAACCGAGTCGACGGGCGAGGCAGAGGAGGAACAAACTGTGGAGAAAAGAACCAGAACAATGAGGCGCAAGAGCAGCTATGGTCAAACTTCCCCAAGACTGGTAAAAGTGTACTTAAATTGGAAAAATTGACAGACACCCTTTTTCCTGGTATATCGTTAGTTTTATTATCGATAATAGCCCAAACAAATGGAAAAGGAAACCCTCATGAACCCATGAATTGGACAATAACAAACATACAATATCCAAATAAGCCAATCCAAGCACAAATTATGGAGGGGGGAACAGTTAGTTTCAATATAAGTTTGCGTTACTTAATCGATGGAGAAATGGATAAGAATTGCAAGCCAATTTATATATGCCCAGCATCGAACCCTGGTAAATCATACTGTAATCGTCCAGACCATTATTATTGTGCATACTGGGGATGCGAAACATGGGCCTCTGAATGGTCTGCATCTGGAGATCAAAATCTAGAAATCAAATGGTCACCACAAATATGTCAAAAGAGAAATTGGAGCTACACAGATAGTTACTATAATGGTACATGTAATCATAAAGATATTGGATGTACAGGCATTAATATAACCATAAAAGATCCTAGTCAGGACTTCTGGCTTGTAGGAAAATTTTGGGGAATTAGATATTACGAACAAGGTGTAGATAGAGGGGGTATTTTTCAAATTATGAAGAAACCGATGCCCCACGATCCTTTGCCAATAGGACCAAATCTGGTCCTGAATCCGCTCACTTCCTCTGAAGAAAAGATGGCCCCCGTAATTGTCATAACCCCTTCCTCAGGCTCTCCTTCGAAAACAACTAATGATGCTGTGACTGAATTCTCTTTATCCAGAGATCTAGAGTTGTCAGAACCCAAGGACCCCTTATGGAATCTAATGCAAGCCTCTTATCGTGCCCTTAATGAAAGCAAACCAAATTTAACTGAAGAATGCTGGTTATGTTATAATATTAGACCACCATATTTTGAGGCAGTTGGAAAACCAGGTATGATTCGATGGTCTAATGGTTTAAACCCACAAGAATGTCAATGGGATGACCAGAAGAATCATACGCAAGGAATTACTATTCAATTAGTAACGGGTCAGGGAAAATGTATAGGCACAGTGCCCGAAAAGTATCAGCCTTTGTGCAGCCGAACAGTCACTAACACCAATATAGAGAAACACAAAAATAAAAAGGACAAATGGGCTATCCCGACACCAGGAGCTAAATGGGTTTGTTCAGACATCGGAATAACGCCTTGCCTATCCTTGAACGTGTTTAATGAATCTCAGTTTTGCATACAGGTGATTATTGTTCCTCGCCTAATCTATCACACCTCTGAGGAGGTGCTACGCCACTTTGAAGGAAACCTGAATAGACAAAAACGAGAGCCAATTACGGCAGTAACCCTAGCTACACTGCTGATAGCGGGTGGAGTTGGAGCAAGTACAGGCATAGCCTCCCTGGTAAAAGGTCAGGAGTTGCAAAATTTGCAGATGGCTGTAGATGAGGATTTAGCAAAAATAGAGCAATCTATTCAAAATTTAGCCACTTCAGTAAAATCTTTATCAGAAGTGGTGCTGCAAAATAGGAGAGGATTAGACCTATTGTTCTTAAAGGAAGGAGGGTTATGCGTAGCTCTCAATGAAGAATGTTGTTCGTTTGCTGACCATACGGGAGTAGTCCAAGACACCATGTCTGAACTCCGGAAAAGGTTAGAACAACGTAAAAAAGATCGTGAAGCGGGCAAGTTATGGTATGAAAGCTGGTTTAATGTTTCACCTTGGCTAACCACTTTGTTGTCTGCTTTAGCAGGACCGCTTATTATGTTAATTCTGGGACTTATATTTGGACCTTGTATATTACGCTGTATTTTACATTTTATTAAAGAACGGTTTGACCCAGCTAAATTGCTTATTTTGACTACAAGGTCTGAAGCAAAATATAAGAGTGTATCTATTAATGAAGATGACGATTGTTGTGAATGCATTATGCCACATAAGAACTATGATTGTAATTGTGAGATATTACCTTGTGAGTGTTATGATAAATGTCGGAATTGTGGAAGAAGATTTGCCTGCAGTGCCGAAAATGAAAGTAGTGTCTAATAAACAATAATAGGATAAAAAGAAAAAGGGGGGATTGTGAGAAACTGAACTAAGGTATTGTTTATTAAGACTTATGTTAAGCTCGGTGTAAAGCATGCGAAGAATACCTCCCAGGCGTGCTTATGCAAGATAACCATCAGAGAGATAAGACAAGCAACCCCATATCACCAGGAAGCAGGAAACGACCCCCTAACAACTACTGAAGCATGTGAAAAGTACCTCCACTATCTCATTGAACATGGAAGTAAAGATGTATAAAGAGAGACTGTTTGAACTGCTCAGTACGGCAGTTGGCGGAGCGCAGACTCCCCTGCCGTCCAGCGCTGTATTTGCTCATATTCTACTTGCTACAATTAATAAAATTCTAATTGGATTATGATCCATTGTGGTCTCAATTTATGACAAGGGACAAACCCTCTTTTTTAAGTTCAAAAGCCTCCATTTTATTGTCCAAACCCCGCTTTTAAAGCTCAAAGGCTCAGTTTTAACCGCCAAACCCTCACTTTCAGGGTTCAAATCGTTATAATTAATTTAGCCTTAAACGGAATTCCAATTAAAGTTTACAATTTATTGAATAGAGGCAAGCAAGCAGCGCTGGGTGCACGGGGGATCCTTCCTCCTAACGTGCATCCCGTCATACAATGCTACAGAGCTTATATTCAGTTAATTCATAACAATTAGTAAAAAACACGCCTAAGTTTACACTCACTGGTCAGTGATAAGCATCCCACTTGCCGTTGGGCAGCCGTAGTTAAATTAGCCACACTTGCCACGTAGATTAGCCCGCGTGCTCTTTACTGGGGGTGGGGGGGGGGCAAGTCTTTTTGGTCCTGACTTGGGTCGGTGGTCGCACTCTCCCCCTGCCGGAATTACCCTTCCCCCAGTTTCCATGCCTCAGCACCTTCTGAGCCAAGAAGGTCCCTGCCATCACCACTGGCCGACCTGTGCCCCCCCACCTTGGCACCCCCCTTTGTAGCAGGGTGCTTCCCCTGTTAGCAGCAAACCCCCAACCCACATTCCAACCCTCCCGACCGTTAGCGAGTCAATTGACCGGCCCTGGTTACACAAGCACCAACAGTTCCATATTGACACGAATCACATGAACACATTTTACAGAATCCCTCTTTTAACTCTCAAAGCCTCAGTTTTTAGGTCCAAACTGTCACTTCAAGCGTCCAAACCCCACTTTTCAGGCACAAAGCCTCATTCAGAGGTCCCAAACCCTCACTGTTAGGGTCCAAACCCCTCCTTTTCATGGACTAAATCTCATTTTACAGTTCCAAACCCTCCCTTTCCTTGTCCAAACCCCTCTTTTAACGCTCAAAGCCTCATTTCCAGGTCCCCAAGACTCACTTTCAAGCACCCAAACTCCTCTTTTAACATCAAAGCCTTATAGCTAGGACTGCAAACCTCACTTTCAGGGTCCAAACCCCTCTTTTAACGCTCAAAGCCTCATTTGTAACAGCCAAACCCTCCCTTTCAGGGTTCAAATCCCTCTTTTACAAGTCAAAGCCTCAGCTTTAACACCCAAAGCCGCACTTCCAGCATCCAAACCCCACCTGTAACGCTCAGTGCCTCCTCTTTAGCTCCCAAACCCTCACTTTTAGCAGCGACTCCGGTCCCTTCATGCTCTAACCGTCAGTTTTTCTTTCAAAACCGTGCCTTTTAGAATCCAAACCCCTCGTTTAAGGCTAAAAGCCTCATCTATAGGCCCCAAACCCTCACTTTCAGGGTCCATACCCCACTTTTAAAGCTAAAAGCCTCCGTTTTAAATTCCAAACCCTCACTTCTAGGGTCTGTGGCGGTTTGGCCGGCAGCTCAGCCCCACACAGTCGCTCGCCCCCTCCCCACCGGTAGATGGGGGAGGGAATCAGAAGGGTAACGCTCGTGGGTTGGGATAAGAGCAGTTTCATAAATGAAATTAAAAGAAACAACAACAGAAATGCAACGGAAAGGAGAACAAGGAGAGGCGCAAAGCCCCGCGGGGTGGGGGGAAAGGGGTGGGAAGGGGGGGGGGCGGGAGAGGGGGAACGAACCGCCGGAACAAACCGCCCGCGCCGCAGCCGCTCACCCACCGCCGACCCGCCGCCGCGCCGCTCCCGAGCCGCCACTGCCCCCCCCACCCCCGCCCCCCCTTAATATCCTGGTCGTGGTGTCACGTGGTATGGAGTGACCCTGCCACCGGCCAGTCGGGGTCAGCCGCCCCCACCGCGGCCCCGCCCCTCCCCGCCCCGCCCCACCCCCGCGGCAGAGCGCGGGAAGCCGGAAAGGCAGCCGCCCCCCGCGGTGAGGAGAATTAACCCCTTCTCAGCCAAACCCAGCACAGCCCCCTCCCCCTATTCCGCACCGCTCACGCCGTGCCCAGGTCCCACACCTGGGCTGCTGCCCGCCGAGTCAGCCATCGCTCCGTCGCTGCTGCACTCTGCTTGTGTCGCAGTTTGTCCTCCATGGCTTGGGAGGCTCGTACTCTGCTATCGTGGGTACAACACAGGGGTGACACACAATATTATATAGCAGTTCGCATTGCCCCATTCACTTCATTGCCTGTTTTCGCCCAAAATCAAACCCCCTTGAGGCACACATCGGACTTCTCCGTCCTCCCGCACCACCCACCAAGTGCGCCCAGGCCCCCGAGCAAAAGCAATCCCGCGAATGGCTTTGCCTTTGCCGGAGGCAGGGAGGACCCAGACTGTGTTGCCCAGCGTACTTTTTGCGTGGCTACAGGGGCTCCATCCCCTTCCCCAGTATGTAGGATTTCTGACTGGGCAGGGCCAGCTCGCCTGGCAGATCCCCTCCTGTTGACTAACCACGTGGCTTTTGCCAAATGTGCACCCCAGGGCTTGGGAGGGAAACTGTGGGCATGGGAAACCATTGGGATAGGAAACCATCCCAGGGCTGAGAAATCATTGCTGGCATGGGAAGCCATCACTGGGATGAGAAATCATCGTTGGGATGGGAATTCATGGCGGGGATGGGAAACCCTCATCGGGATGAGAGATCAGCCGGATGGGAAATCATGGTGATGGGCAGTTGCTGAGGCATGACAAATCCAGCCCTGGCAAGGCTGGCTCAGGCAGGTGCTGGCGGAATCATCGCCCTGGGGACGGAACCCCAGAGCACTCTTTGCCCCAAACAAACCCCACACTGACCCACCGCCATGGCAGGTACAGCAGCAGGCTCCTGCTCCTCGTGGTGCTCCTGCCCTCCAGGTAACCCCCCAAGGGGCTCTGCCCACCAATATCTCACCCCACCACCCCTCTTTGCTTCCCCCAACAGAGAGGTTCCCTCTCCGGCTGCCCACGGCATCGCAGGTGCCCGGCATGAGCTTCACCACCCCAGCCATGCCAGCACCGGTCAGTGCCCACGTGCTGCCCTCTGTCCCGGGGCTGGCAGTGTCTGGTGAGCCTGCCCAGCTCCACACCGTCACCCACCAGCTGTCCCAGCCCACCGTCTGGCAGGCGGTGCCAGGGCCCCTGGGGGCCCCGGGGCAGGTGGTGCAGCTCCCCAGCGGGGTGCCACCTCCCCCAGTGGCACAGCTCCCTCACGGGGTGCAGCTCCCCACTGGGGTGCAGCTCCTCAGTGGGGTGCAGATGCCCATGGGGGTACAGCTCCCCACTGGGGTGCAGCTCCCCATGGGGGTACAGCACCCGCAAGGCATGCAGCTCCCCACTGGGGTGCAGCTCCTCAGTGGGGTGCAGATGCCCATGGGGGTACAGCTCCCTGCTGGGGTACAGCTCCCCACTGGGGTACAGCTCGCCACTGGGGTGCCTCTCCCACACGGGACGCAGCTCCATGCTGGGTTGCAGCTCCCCCACGGGGTGCAGCTCCCCCACGGGGTGCAGCTCCCCAGTAGGGTGCAGCTCCCCAGTAGGGTGCAGCTCCTCCATGGGGTGCAGCTCCCCCATGGGGTGCAGCTAAACCATGGAGTGTCGCTCCCCACCATGGCTGCTCCCTGTCCCCCTGCCTACGGCTGGGGACAGCAGGTGGTGCCACAGGTGCTGGTGCCCCACCAGCCGAGGGGGATGGGGCCACGGACCCTGGACCAGCAAGAGCCCATGGACCCCACGGGCTCCTGCCTGCTGCGTGCCCCTGACCACACTGGCGACCCACCACCGTGCCGCCCCACGGCTCAGCCTTGGGTCCAGGAGCACCCTGTGCTCCACACCCTGCCTGGCAGCGCCCAGAAGCCATCGGAGGGCTTCAAGAAGGAAGTGGTGGCCATGGAGGACAGCGTCCCTGCTGCCAGCCCCCACCAGACCGGCCTGGCTCTGCCGACCTGCAGAACCAGGATGGAGCCTAAAGGTGAGCTCTGGGGGGTGGCAGAGCCCGCGGGCAGCTGCCCTGAGCCAAGGAAAGCTTGCATCACCCCGCGCTTGGGTTGGATCTCTTTGCTTTTTCAGCAGTGGAGACCACCCCGGCAGCCCCAGAGAAGCCCGTCGACCTGCCTGAGCAGGGGCCACAGGCCTTCGCTGAGGCCTGTCCTGAGCTGGCAGAGGACACCATGGCCAGCTTGGTGCTCTCCTGGCTCAACACCTTGGAGAGCGAGGACAGCCTCCCCGATGGGCCTGACAGCCCCAGCCTCGCCGCCTTCCTCCACGAGCTCCCCGACCTCTCCGAGTACGTGGCGGAGGGCGGCTGCCCCAAGGAGCCAGCGGCGGCGGCGGGGCTGGGGGACGGCGAGGTCTCTGTCGACGACGTCGACGACTTCACCAGCTTCCTCGGCCGGGTCCCTGACTTCTCCGAGTACGTGGCAGAGGGCGGCTGCCCCCATCAGCAAGTGGTGGCAGCAGGGCTGGGGGACAGCGAGGACACCATCCCTAACGGCCTTCCTTTCCCCAACAGCCTCATCAGCGCCGATTTCCTCGATGACCTCCACGACTTCTCCATGTACGCGGCAGATGGCGCCTGCCCCCAGGACCATGCGGTGGTGGCAGGGCTAGGGGACAGTGAGGACACCACCCTGACCACCAGTGTCCCCAACGTGACTGGCGAGGCCCTTGATGAGCACCCTGACCTCTGTGGGTATGTGGCGGAGGGCTGCTTGCCCCAAGGAGCCACTGGTGGCGGCGGGGCTGGTGGATGGCGGGGACACCATCCCCAATGTCCCCGACTTGACAACTTCCCTTAACAAGCTCCCCCACCTCTTGGAGTACAGGGCAGAGGGCGGCTGCGAGGTGGAGAAGTTGGCAGCAGTGATGCTGGTGGACGGTGAAAATATCCTCGCCGATGTCCCCGACAGCCTGGACACCACTGCCTCCTGCAGCGAAGACCCTGACCTCCTGGAGTACGAGGCGGAGGGCGGCTGGTGCAAACGCCGCCTGCAATCGGGGATGCTGGGGGATGCCGACCCCTTCTGGGGGGTGCCGGCCTCCCCCTTGCAAGACACCAAGGGGAACCAGGGCGGGGTGTCAGCAGTCCTCCCCACCTGGTGGCGGCCGTTGGACACATCCGAAGAGAGCTCTCCGGAGACTGCATGGGAGACTTCTGAGGACAGTCCTGTGGACAGTCCCCAGAACGATCCCCTGCAGGCTCCTCCAGAGACGGCAGAGGAGACTTCTGAGGACAGTCCTGTGGACAGTCCCCAGAACGATCCCCTGCAGGCTCCTCCGGAGACGGCAGAGGAGACTTCTGAGGTCAGTCCTGTGGACAGTCCCCAGAACGATCCCCTGCAGGCTCCTCCGGAGACGGCAGAGGAGACTTCTGAGGACAGTCCTGTGGACAGTCCCCAGAACGATCCCCTGCAGGCTCCTCCGGAGACGGCAGAGGAGACTTCTGAGGTCAGTCCTGTGGACAGTCCCCAGAACGATCCCCTGCAGGCTCCTCCAGAGACGGCAGAGGAGACTTCTGAGGTCAGTCCTGTGGACAGTCCCCAGAACGATCCCCTGCAGGCTCCTCCGGAGACGGCAGAGGAGACTTCTGAGGACAGTCCTGTGGACAGTCCCCAGAACGATCCCCTGCAGGCCCCTCCAGACAGTCCCCTGCTCAGCGTCCTGCAGTTCCCAATGCTGAGTCCCTTGCCCAGCTCCCCAGAAGCACCCCCAGTGTCACCAGCCCCACATGGCCCAACTGGTGGAGACGGCGCTGCGGAGGCAGCCTCGGATGGGTCCGACCCACCTGCTGCTGCCGCCGGGCGTTGTGTCCTGCCAAGAGGGGCCCCGATGGGGAGAAGCGGGCGGCAAGCAGGCCAAGGGAAAGCTGGACGGCGACAGGGCAGTGCAGGTGGCAGCGGGCTGCGGGTGGGAAGCAGCAAGCGCAGAGCATCCAATACCACCAACGTGCCTGCCAAGAGACGTAGGACCCGAGAGGAAGCCAGAAGGCAAAGGCTCTTCATGGGGCGGAGAAGAAAGGTTTAATGCAGCGGCCCACCCAGACACCACAGCACAGAGGCCTTGAACTGCTGCTCTGGGACTCCCACCCCACGCCCCACCCCAGCCTTGTGACCCTCAACTGCTCCAGTCCCACAGACCCGTGCTGGAAGCTACGGCCCCCCGCTGCCCGGGGGCTGCGATACGTTCCAGGGAACACACAGCATTGCCAGGTGCCAGCACAGCCGGTGTCAGGGCCCAGCCGGGCCCCGCAGCTCCCGGCAGCACTGGGCCGCACGCCCCTGCAGCACCCCAGGGAGGCCCCAGGAGGCCCCGGCCCGGGAGGAAGCCGCGGAGCAGTGGGCGCAGGGGCAAGGCGGGGCAGACACGCTCACCGCTCCAGTGAGACACGGGAGTCCCCTCTGCCCGCCCTGATGGTGCCAGTCCTAGGCCCACTGGGTGCCACCTCTGATCCCACCGCCTTGACCCTGCGCCGCTGCTGGCATCCCCACCGCAGCCTGGAACCAGAGTCCCCAGGAGCAGCATCCCCACCCGGCGCTGAGGACGCTCCGCATCGTCCTGAGGGTGCCCTTGCTCAACTCCAGCCACAGTTTCCACCTGCTGGGGCACACAGTGAAGGTGGTGGGGCTGATGCCCCAACCACCCAACCCGGAACCCAATTCCTTGATGGCAGCCCCGAGACCCAGCGCAGCACTGGATGCCTCAAGCCCCCGCTGACGGCAAGAAGGACACGGCACCGGCGGCACCATCGAGCAGCAAGGCACGCACCAGGTCTGCCGACAAACCTCAGCAGCCGAGCGGGCTGTGCTTGTCGCCCACGGAGGCCAAACCCCACGGGAGGGGCTGCCGCAGCAGCTGCACATGCCGCCACAACCTCCCAACGACTCCCCGCTGTCCTTCGGGCCCTGGGGGGGCTCACGGCTGCGCCCACCCCGCTGGAGGAGCAGGAGCAGTCGGTGCCCATCACACCCGAGCAGCGGCCCCAGCGGGAGCGTGTGAAGACGCTGGCCCAGGAGGAGCAGGAGCGGGCGGCCCTGCAGGTGTCACCGGCCAGCTGCAGGTTTATGTGCAGAGGGAGGCCAGCATGGACATAGCCAACGACTACGGCTACCCATAACCCACCGGCCCAGAACCGTCCCCCCCTCTTCGGAGCTGCCTTTTCCTCTCTAGCATTTGACTGCCGACAGAGCAGTGCCGTGGTGACGGCCTCGGTCAACACCTTCCTTCCGGCTGCCCTGCGAGGTCCTTGCCCCTCTCGTGGTCAAGACAGTGTGATCCTGCTCTACCTCATTTGGCTGCAAGAAGAGTAAAGGAAGAAGCAGCTCCCAGAAGCTTCAGCAAACAGTTTGGCAAGGTCTTCTAGCCTGCTTCCACAGTCACAAGACCCCGTGCTGTTAGTATAATGTCTCGTTGCCTTCTCTAGAAAGGCACTGAAGCAGAATGGCCTCCCTGTCACTGCTCGCTACCAGCAGCAACAGAGGCCTCAGAAAGGCCAGGATTTCGAGTCTTTCACCAGCAGGCCAGGAGTAGTGCGTACTACGGGATGTGGCCACTTGTAGCCACTTGCAGTCCAGACGCTCAAGGTGGTTTTAGCTTCAACTGCAGTGGTTGTAGGCACTGAAGCTTAAACCCAAAAGGAAAGAGAAAAAGAACAGCTCTCCAGGCACACGCTGTTCAGAAGTTAAAGCAGAAGAAAGGCCAGCGTGGCACACGCTCAAGGACAGGGCTGCCTATAGCCCTTTGGCAGGGAAGCTTCTCCCCAGCCAAGCGCATTTCTCCTCCTCTCCTACAGTTCTCCTCCCTCTCTGTCCCCGTACCTTCAGCTGCAAGGTCTGACTGCGATTCAGCACTGCCCGGAAAGTGAACTGTCCCACGAGCCTTCCCTGCTCCTCACGTTCCTACTTCAGGCCCAAGAGAAACACGGGGGTGGAGAAACCAGAGCGCCTCGCACACTGTGGGAAGACTGAACTTCAGTCGGTGAAGCACGGGTTTATTTCAGCTACGCAGTCAAAGGAAGACGAGCGCAAGGAGCAGACAAGAAGCTGCACCTAGGTAGCACGCCACGCTTGCCTACTCAGCGAGTCTAGGCTGCCACCCAGAGAAGGAGCAGATGTTCCCAGGGGGAGGGGGGTAACCTGAGGGTCACAAATGCCCACGGGGATTGAAAGCCAGAAGGGCTAGGACAGTGCGCTGTGCCACCTCCTCTTCCCTGTGGCTCCCCGAGTTCCATCATGCCCCAGAACCTTCCTTTCAAACAGTATATTGGACAGAAGCGCAATACAGCTCCAAGGAGCTTGCTGCTTCTGCGAGCCAGGAGGAGGCCGGAGGCCGCTGGACTCTGTGACCCATACTCACCCCCGGCTTAGAAACGCTGTGCAACCCCCAGCCCCCCACGCTGGAGAAACCACTCACGTAGACAGCCATGTCCTTTGGAGCTCTGCAGATACTGTCTCCAGGGAACGCTGTCCTGAAACGTGGTCCATGGTGACTGCTCTGGGAAGGATTGGCCCAGACAGCTTGATGAAGGCTTGTCCCCGACTTCCCAGCAAGGGCCAGCACTTTCCCACATGGTTTTCAGGCTGGAAGGAGAAGAAGAAACTACGTTCACATGGAGAAGGGTGCCCTGGCTCTCATTCCTGCTATGAGCATCACAGGATTAAGAACTGATTTGGCCAAGCAGCTCGGCTCTGAACCGCAGACGGTGCCTTCGGTCGGACCCTGCGGGTACCAAACAGAGAAGCAGCCGTGAGAATTCACGGGTCACAAGAGCACGTCAGTGGAGAAGATCTTGCATGGCAGCGAGCTGGGTGCGCTGCCTGAAGAAGCTCTCTGGCCTCTCTCGGTGTGCAGCAACTCGCCAAGAACAAGCAAGGGATGGTGCGGCTGAAAGGCACCGGCCCAGGGCAGGTGGCAACTAGGGTCCCACCTGGACAAGCCTTTCCTGTAAGGAGAAGCCATTGCTCCCCCCATCCAGTCCCACCTCCTCCCACTGGCACCAGCCAACTCTTCAACTTGTGCAGGCGGCTCAGGGGCAGTGCCAGGACAGCCTGCAAACGCAGCGTGAGGCCCTCCAGCAGGGCAGGCTCTCAGCACCCGCTTGTGCTCACTAAGAGCCCCCGTGAGCTCACGCCCGAGACCTCTGCAGGCACCTTTCCCACTCTGCTTCCATGCCATGCTGACAGTTTGCACGATGACTGGGAAGACACAGCATGCAGGACCAAGCGACCCTGTTAGAAGCTTGCACAGAGGACCTGGGGCACTCCGGGGGAGAAAATACTCATTTAAATTAAAAGAGCTGGGTGTTGGCTTTGCAGTGCCTCTCTCTGCCTGCGGGCATTTGCTCAGTGGGAGGGAGGGTGGGGGGTTAACGCATCCCCTGCCCACCCCGCGGGTGGCTGAGCTGGGCTGGGGATGGCTTATGTCCACAAACAGGTATTTTTACATTTAAGATAATATGATTCTATTTTTATAAATAATAGATTTATTTTTTTACAAATAAATATTTTGAAATTATAATATTTGTATTATGTATACGTCTATGTATAATACCATATACACATACACACATACATAGATATGTAGCTACGCATCCCACCACAAATCCACACAGGGAAAGGGGAGGGGGTGTCAGGAGGGACTGGGATGCGGGAGAGGGGTGACATGACCCCGGGGCCCAGGACTCACCGCAGTTCCTGCTCTCTGCACTGCCAGGCACATGGCACAGCTCAGGCACTTCTGTCTCTCTCTCTCTGTCTGTCTGTCTGTCCCTCCCTCCCTGTGCTGCAGCCCCGCTCACCCGACTGCCTTCCACCTCAGGGCACCCACGGGTGCCTCACAGCTCGCACCCCACGAGGCCGCCCCGAGGCACAGCTCAGGGGGGCCGGAGCGGGGCCCAGGCCCAGCTGGCTGCTGCCAGGACAGGCCCGGGGGCGGCCTGGGGCTGCGGGACAGGCCTCGGGGCAGGGGCTGGGGCCGGGGCAACATGGCCGCCCGGCAGCCCCTGCCCCAGGGCTCCAGCTCCCAGCATGCCCCGGGGCGCGCCTTCCCGCCGCCCGACCCTGCGCGGGCACCGCGCCCCCAGCCCGAGCCAGCCGCCCCCCCGCAGGCCCCACGGCCGCCCCCCCGGGGCTGCGGGACCCGCCGCCACAGAGACCGACAAGGCACCGGGAGCGCGCAGGGACAGAGACGTGGCAGAGGGAGCGGGGCAGGGGGACAGCGGGGAGAGGGGCAGAGGGAAAAGGCAGCGGGGAGAGAGAAAGGGGGAGGCCGGGACGCAGAGCGGGACACAGGGCGAGGGGAGGGCGGGAAACGACCCCGAGAGACTGAGACAGAGGGGCTGTGGGTCAGGGCAAGGAGGCGCAGAAGGGCACAACAGCCGCGGCCTCCAGGGTGGAGACGCAGGAGGAGCAGAAGGGGCCGGGGAGCAGGACGGAGGCCCCGAGAGCAGCAGGGCCGGCCGAGCGGGGGATACAGGCGGGAGAGAGGGGACAGGCGGCAGCACAGAGGGGAACCAGGCGGCCAGGACGCGGTGACAGAGGAAGGAGAAGGCCAGGGAGCGGGAGAGAGGTGTAGGGAAAGGAGACCATAGCAACAGGCTGTAGGACAGACAGGGAGGAGTTAGAAAACACAGGCACGGAGTCAGACAGAGTAAGAAAGAGAAAGGAAATAAAAGGGATATGAACTGGGGAGAGAGCAAAAATAGTCATTCTGGGCAACTGCCGCATTTCTTGCTCACCTGCCAGCGACTGCATTGCCAGGATCCTCAAGAAATGTTCTGCCTGCAAAAGCCCTGTCCTGGGCCCAATCCTGCACTGTAATACTGGTGATGAGATACACACCCCAGAACTCGGGGTAGATGTGTTCTTTGTTCTTTTTTACCAAAAATATAGCAATGCTGTGAATGCCCGGCATGTTTCTGAAAGCAGCCAAGGTTACCGTGACCTGTTCCGGCAGAAAGAAGCATTTCAGAGGCGGCTGTGGGGTGTAAGAGCCAAGGAGCGGCTGGCGGGCTGCTCTGGGAAGGAAGGGCTCTGATGGCGACCTGGATAACAAACCATTGCAGGCACACCTTCGCTGAGAGGCCGCACGCTGCTCCCTTCCAGGTGCTCCTCGCCAGCCATCTCTGTGCTTCAGCACGGGTAACTGCCCGAGGGAGGAGGCGGGAATCCGCCATCGGTGCGGAGCGGCGGTGGCGGGAGGAGGGCTGCGTTCAGTGGGGAGAGCACAGCTTTGCGGGAATGCAGCGCGTCTGGGGGCCTCTTGATTTCTGCACGAAGCGTGCATCACGCAGCAACGTCGCTGGCTTAAACCAAAGCGCTTGATTCCTTCCTTAATAAACCGTGCCTCCCGGGCTGGAGGAAGAACTGTGGAAAAAATCTTAACTTTTTGTACCCATTTCAGTTCCTCTGTCGGCCACTGACAACAAGAATGAAATACTGGGGGCAGAAATTAAAATGAAACTAAATACCCAAATTTAAGAGACGTTTGTTCATCTGGCATTTTGTTTTCAGGCCACAAACCAACCCACGAGCTTCATGACTGGCACCGCCGGCAGCTGTAGAAATCCAGAGCCAAATTTTCTGCCGTACGTACCCCGTGAGTCCGATGGCTGCTGGAAAGAAATTAAATATTCTGACTATTTAAATTATAAAATTTAAATATTTTGAATCACTCGGGTTTGGGCAGGACTTTGTGCACGCTAGAATTGGCAGAAAACCCTAAAATTAGGTAGCCAAAACGGTAATTCAACCCATAACAGAAAGTCAGTGAATTCTGGGGGATGATCAGCACTCAGCCAGCGCCAGTGAACGCGTGGCACTTCCAAAAATTAACACTTTTTCTTCCTTTTTTTTGCTAGACTTTAATATTTATTTTCTCTCTAGCTATTTCCTAGCTTTGGCCATGCTCACGGCTATGATTTCAGGGGTTTGCGTAGTTTTCCCAGGTGAAAAAAGTAATGAATGACTAAAATTTCCAAAATTGTCCTTGTGCCTCCCCTGGTCATTCCTTATATGTAAAATTCTTGGGCCAAATTTGAGGAACAGCTTGAAATACTCACTCTTTTGGCAGGGCTTTTCTACCAACCAGAATATTCCGTTGCTTCCTGAGGTGTTTAAATGTCATTTTGTGGTCAGAGAGAGACTTCCCTCCCCCTGCCCAGGAGCATCAGGAATTTCAGCCTTTCCTAAATTTCTGAAATCCAGTTTCAGAATGGTCTAAATTTCTGAAATCCATTGACAGCATTTCCAAAATTTCTGAAACCCAATTTCAGCCTTTTCTAAATTTCTGAAATAAAATTTCAACATTTCCTAAATTTCAGTCGTTCCAAAATTTCTGTAATCAAATTGCAGCATTTCCCGAACTCCTGAAATCCAATTCCAGCAACCCTAAAATGTTCTTTTCATTCAAATAAAATAAATGAACACATAAATACGTGAAGGGATGTGACCACCCACCAAGACAATGCAACTTAAAAAAAAAAAAACCTACTTCATTCACATTCTTATGGAATATAAATACCGAATACATGGGATATAAATACCGAACGCCCGCTGGTACGATTACCACGCAGTAAGTGGTGGAAAGAACAATATTACATCTATTTTTCCCAATATTCACCAGGAGTGCAGTGTGCTGGGGTGGGGGCTGAATCCCCCACCTCTCTTTTACCAAAACCTGCCCCGTAGGAATTAAAAAAATAAAGATAAAAATAATTTTAAAATTTTAAAAATTTTAAAATTACATCTTGGCTATTTTTTTCTTAATTTAATCAGTTTATTTTAAGAGACTCTTGTTCAACACGACCAGTAAAAAGGTGGAATAATATCCCTAATCGGAATACTGTCTGTGTCCTGAAGTGCTTCCACATTTGCTTTTATTTGAACCCTTCAACAATATACAAGATTTCTTTTCTAAGAATGATGGAGTGGAGGAAATCGGAAGATTTAAACAATTTTTACGGCCTCAGGCTTCAAAACTCACTCCATTTTTCAGGTGCAGTTTATTTATATCTGCAGGATTTCAGGTTTTATCTTGAAAATATGTAGTTCTGCATTAAAAAAGGATTTCGGTGACGTCGTTAGCATTTATCTATGTATTTATAAACTTCCAGTCTAAAAAAATAGCTTAAAAAGGGTCAGTCAACAAGGAGAGCAGCTTTCGTGGGGTTCTTTCTGATTTTCTTATTTTTTATTTCAATAATTGGGTGAGTATATCGGATTTAGGGAACAATTCAGGAATTTACCATCTCCTTTGGAACACGCCAACCTCCACACCCCGGGCGGTTACAGCCTCGCTCAGCAAAGCCCAGCTCGCACCCCATTTTACAGGTGTGATTGAAATTGAATTTAATTTTTTGACTTTTTAGGTGAGATATTTAATTAGTGGCCTGGCAAATAAACTGCGTATTAATTAAATAGCACACTGTACTTGGAATTATCTCCTGTTTTGTGTAAATATTAGCAGTCCTGAGAAAATCCATAAATATGGCAGCACCTTAACACCACGGGGGATCTTTTTTAATCTTTTTTTTTGTTTCCTTCCTTTGACCTCCTGTAAATGTACCGCTATGGCTGGGGGAAGACTGGAAACAGAGATAAATTGAGTTGTGGACAATGCCTATAATATAGAAGCATCGAGTCATGAAAGCATTGAATCACTAAGTTTGGAAAAGACCTCTAGGATCATCAACTCCAGCCGTCAGCCCAACACCACCAGGTCTCCTCAACCATGCCCTGAAATGCCACGTCTACATGTTTGTTAAACACCCCCAGTGACAGCGACTCCCCCACATCTCTAGGCAGCCTCTTCCAAGGCCTGACCACTCTTGCAGGGAAGACATTTTTCCCAATATCCCATCGAAACCTCCCCTGACGCAGCTTGAAGCCCTTTCCTCTCGTTCTATCGCTAGTGACCTGGGAGAAGAGACCAACCCCCACCTCACTACAGCCTCCTTTCAGGTAGTTTTAGAGAGCAATAAAGTCTCCCCTCAGCCTCCTCTTCTCCAGGCTAAACCCCCCCCAGCCCCCTCAGCCGCCCCCCAGCACACTTGTGCTCCAGACCCTGCCCCAGCCCCGCTGCCCTTCTCTGGACACGCTCCAGCCCCTCAAGGCCCTTCTTGTCCCGAGGGGCCCAAACCTGAGCCCAGCACTCGAGGTGGGGCCTCCCCAGGGCCGAGCACAGGGGCCCCATCCCTGCCCGGCCCCTGCTGGCCACACCAGTGCTGACACAAGCCCGGGGGCTGGTGGCCTCCTTGGCCACCCGGGCACTGCTGGCTCATGCCCAGCCGGCTGTCAGCCAGCACCCCCAGGGCCTTCTCCGCCGGGCACTTCCCAGCCCCTCTGCCCCGGACCTGGGGCGCTGCCTGGGGTTGGTGTGACCCCAGGGCAGGACCCGGCCCTGGGCCTTGTTAAACCTCATACACTTGGCCTTGGCCCATGGATGCAGCCTGTGCAGGTCCCCCTGCAGAGCCTTCCTGCCCTCGAGCAGATCAACACTCACACACAAATTAGTGTTTTCTGCAAAGTTACTGAGGGTGCACTCAATCCCCTCACCCAGATCATTGATAAAGATATTAAACCAGACTCATTATTATTGTAGTTGTTATTACAATTATTATTACAGTTATTATTGTTATTATTATACTTACTATTATTATTGTTGTTACAGTTATTACTATCGTTATTAAGCCATTCTTATCTCAACCTGCAGGTTTCCCTGCCTTCACCCCTCCGATGCCCTCCCACCCCACCGATGTTGGGGTGACTGGGATGCAAGAGAGGGTTTTGGGCAGCGTGGGGCAGCCGAGCACGTCCCATGGCTGCTCCACGCACGCAGGCGTTTCTCCGCCTGTGCCACCCGCCAGGGCTGCGGCTCACAGGGGCCCGTCAGCAGCACGCCGGGCGCGGGGACGGAGCCGGTGTCGCCCCGTCCTGGCGGGCAGTGGGTCACTGCCGTGTCACAGTGGGCAGTGCCATCGCGGCCGTGTCGCTGTGGCCTCACGCTGTGGCTGTAACATGGCCACTCAGGTAATAAAAGAGGCCACGGGGCAGTGGGTCCTGCACCCCAGAGGAGTATCTGACGCAGGGATGAGCTCCCCAACGAGCATCACTGCTGAGGAGCAGCCCCAGAGCAAGAGCTGGGCCCAGAAGGGCTTCTGGGACGGGACGGAGCACCCCTTCATGATGCCCAGCATCACCGCCAAAGGTACCAGCGGCCATAGCCACGGCAGGAACGTGGTGGCAACCAGCAGTCACGGCCTCGCGTGAGCGAGACTCAGCACTGCAGCCACCCCGGGGTTGTCTCTGGCTGTGGAGGGTGAGGCCGCTTCGCATCCGCCCGGCACGAGGGCTCGGGGTGCTGGGGGGCTGAGAGCTGGCAGATGGGGAGCGTGACCTGGTTTTCCTTTGCTTTCCAGAGCAAGCCGCCGTCTGGGACGCAGTGGCCGACCACGTTCAGGAGTGGCTCCTGCTGCACAAGGTAGTTCAAGACCCACATCATCCTTGTCTACCCAGACGGGTGGGGAGGCCCCACGGCTGCTGGCACTATTCCCCTGCTCGGAAAGCAGGAAATTCACCCCAAAAGTCCCCACTGATGGCCAAAGAGGGCTCGTGCAAGGGTGGTGTCACCTCTGGTGGGTGGTATTGTACAGCACGGCTGAGCCCGGCTGCTGGAGACACCCCAGATGCCCTTGGGATGCTCTACCATGATTCCACCATGGCGTTTTTTGGAGGGGGAAGGACTCAGCAGCTCCTCCCCAAAGCTCTCTTCACTGCCTCGGCTCATGCCTCCACACAGCAGGAGCGGGCAGGATCCACCCCAAAGCACCCGCCGTGGTCAGGGCCACCTCCAGCCTTCTCTTCTGATGCAGGGGCTCCGAATTCCCACCCTCGGCTCCTTTGACACCGTCCCCAAGCAGATCCAGGTCGGAGACAAGGCTGTAACTCTCCAGTGGCCCGTGTTTCACCTGGCCAGGAATCTCGTGGTTGCCCACAGCCTAATGGACAACAAGGCCTACCTGCCTGGTGAGACGTCGGGTTAAACCCTAGCTGGCTGCACGGCCGTTGCACCCCTCCCCTGCTCTGAGATGCTTCTCTAAAGCAACTCCCCCTCTGCAGAGCACCTCAAAAATGGTTGGGTTTTTATCTTCTGGGGCAATGCAATGACTGCAATAAGCAGCCCTTTGGAAATGCTTGGGGAAGGGCCACGGGGTGAACGTCTCTCTCGTGTGGTTTTCCAGGCAATAAAGTGCTGGAGCCCTTCAAATATGCCAAGGTGGCCACAGCCGCCTCTGTGTCCCGGCAGAAAGTGGAGGGCTGCATCCAAGGCACCACATCCCTCCTCTCACACTGCCTGGGGAAGGGGGAGACTGTTGCCCTCGTCCTGAAGGACATCGGGGTGCTCCTCATCGAAGGCACAAAGGTGCAAATGAAGTTCTATCACAACTTCTTGGAGAAGCTGTCTGGGAAGGAGAACCTGGAAAAAGCTGTTTTCAAGGTGAGTGTTTCGGTGTCTCCGTGGCACGGGTGGTCCCACGGCAGTGTCCCAGCACTCCTTGCTGTGGCCCATAAGGATGTGGTCATCCACTCGGGTGAGAGATGTGGCCTGACCAGCTCTCACTGCCTCGGCTCCTCTGACATCAAGTGCCTTGGCCACGCTGGGGACGTCCTGCCACCTTTGGGCTCCGCCGATATCGGGTGCTATGGCCATGCTGGGGACATCCTGCCACCTTTGGGCTTCTCCATTGCAGGTCCCTTGGCTGCTGGATATGGTGGTGTCCCGGGAGGTCCCTGTGGCCTCACTGAGTGTCTCTGACCACGTCATCATCTTTCCCAAGTGAGTACGTTGGTGGCTGTAGCCACTGTCTGATGCAGATGCTCACAGCAGCATTTGCTCCTTGTGACACTACCCATGTGATGCCCACATGTGGGTGGTGGCACGATGTCCACCACCCATGGGGACACCAGGCAGCGACTCTCGTTGATGTCCCCAGGTCATAGTCACTCCCAGAAGGCAAATCTGATGGGAAAGACAGAGGAATTTAGGCCATGCTTTGTCCCACAGAGGCCTGGACTTTGCCGGGTGACTCCCACCATTTCCCAGGACTGTCCTTGGGAATGGGGCATGGTAGATGGGAAAACCATGGTAGACTTGGGAAAACCACAGTAGACTCGGGAAAACAATGGTCTTTATGGTCTTTATGGCAATGCCAAAATCTGCCTGTGAGCTGGTGATGGTGGTGAGCGGCAAGGGCTGCTGGTGCTTTGGGTCATGTCAGCATTTTCTCCTTGTTTCCAGGTTTGAAATGGAATTTGTGCCCAAACCACCGCCCAGGAGGCTCCTCAAGACCTTGAGAGAAGTCCCTGGGAAAGACAAGCAGCTGAGAAGAAAGGACTTGCCACCTCTTGAGCAGGAAGGTAAAGCAGCTCCTGGCTCCTTTCCATGGGACGAGCAACCAACTTCAGTCACCGATGGGGAAATCATCGGTGCTGAGTGCCAAAAGGCGCTGGCTTGCGCCAAAGCCGTTTGTCCCAATGACTCATCAGCTTCTCCAAAACAGAGCCCTGGGGTGGGATGCACCCAAGGGTACAGTGGATCCAATGGCATCTCCTCCCCCCTCAGAAACGACTCTCCAGAAGAGTCCCCGCCACTTCCTTCCTCATTCCCAACCCTGGTGCTGATAACACAGTTGCAAAACCACATTGGAAATTGGGAACCAGGGCAAGTGCCCGTGCTGGGGAGGCTGCAAGGCTGTGGCAGCGGCTGCAAGGGGAGCACAACAGCCCTCTCAGACGTTTTGGGAAGAGGTCTAACACCCCTGGGCATTAGCAGGGCTGGCAGCATCACAATGACACTCTTCTGACGAGGTCCCTCCTTCCTGGGTCCAGGGAAATCTTCTGGTTCTCTCGTTCCTGCCGGTCCAAACGTGACTAATAGTGAAATACCACCCTTCTGCAAGATGATGGAGATGAAGGAGAAGAAGAGGAGAAGGTCTCGGGTCAGGTGAGGCTGGAGGCTCAGGGTTGGCATCTGCACAGGGACGTTTAGCCCAGAGAGGTGGTTGATGCCCCATCCCTGGAAACACTCATGGCCAGCTTGGATGGGGCTCTGAACAACAAGGTCTGGTTGAAGATGGCCTTGCTCAGGGCACGGGGGTTGGACTAGATGACCTTTAAAAGTCCCTTCCGACCCAAATATTCTATGATTTTATGATTCCATGACTTTCTGACCCAGCAAGAGCCCATTCCCCAGCCCCAAACACTCACTGTTCATTGCTGCCCAACCACGGTGAAGGCAATGCCTGGAAGGGCAGGATGGGGCTGCTGAAAGCCCTCCCATTTCACAGGGCTGGATTTTCCCCAGCCCTTCAGGAGAGCCCCAGCGTGATCTCCTGAGCTGTGCATGGGACAGCCGGCTGTCAGCTCAATGTCCTGGCTCGGGGTTTCCTCGGGTGGGCTGCCAGTGGCCGCACGAAGGGGCACATGGCTCACGGGGGGCCCCAAACCCATCGCGTCCTCAGGTAGACCTCTCCAGTTGTGTCCTTCCAGGCAGCAGCTGGTGATTCCAAAGAATTCCTCTGCCAAAAAGCAGCCCGTGGCTGGTCAGCGCCAGGGCAAACCTGTGCCCAAAGGCCAAGCGTCACAGCAGAGCCAAGCGCAGGCAGCCAAACCTCAGAGCTGCAGAGAAGAAGCAGCAACAGGAGGTGGAGGAATAGCAGAGAAAATCCTCGCTGAAATCACAGTGACAAAGCTGGTGAAAGCCAAGCCCTCCCGTTGTCCGGAAGCCTTGACCTTCATAACACCTGTAACAGCCGTGTTATCGGCATCGAACTCTGAGGCCAACCTGCTCGAGGAGCCCACCCACGCAGTGCTCAGACAGCTGCCACCGAGACTAAGGCAGCAAAAAGAGTGACATTCCGTCACAAGAGATGCTGGCCCGTGCTGGAATAACCTGACAGGACCATGTGATAGGCGCGGAGCTCTGAGGACAGCCGGCTCGTGGAGCCCCACGATGAACACCTCTGATTTGATCCAACAGTTGGATGAAGGGACTGCTCAATGCGATGCCTTGTGCTCAAGAGCAGCTCGGTGCTCCCTCGGCCGGAGAGGCCCTGGCTGGACTGATCAGGGAAGAGGTGAATAAAACTACAGAGAAGTTGCAAAAGAGCGTTGACTGGGCGCAGTGTGTGAAGATCTGAATGTCCCTGGAGGGGCCAGCAGAGGGTGCGAGTGCAGCTGGGGAGGCACAGAGGGCACCGGCCTTTGCCCAAGCCATTTCTGACGGGGATCTGTCAGTTGGTGCACAGAGCTGTGACTGACAGCATTAGCCTAACCTTAATTTCAGCTGAGGTTAGGGCATGGCCTGCTGGGCAGGTTTTTCTGGCCGGTCACTGGAGTGTGTAGGATCCAGTGCAGGAGCCTGGGCGTGAGCCCCGAGGCTTCAGAGTAGGTGGAAAAGTGGCTGTGTCCTCCTCATAGTTTAGCTTCTGGCAATTTTTATTAGATGGAACAGAACAAGCAAGAACGTTTCAAGTTCTTGTATTACTCATAAAAACAGAGGTGAAATTTCCTCCCCACTGGGCAACTGTTTCCCAGCTGCCTGGACCTGACACACAGGTGGTCAATTAAAGCGGCTTCATTTTCATTCTGTCCCGTTTGAATAGACTTTTCTCTTTCTCCTAGTGTGCTGCACGTTTGTAACTTTTGTGATGTCCTGGGGGTTTGTCTGGCTCTGCATTCCTGTTACTACTTCTTTTTTCTGACTCTTCAAAAAAAAAAACAAAAAAGAAAGAACCAAAGCAGCAGCATGAAATTGCCTGCTGGCTCAGCCCCCTCCAAGCCGTTCGATAGTGAGGTTTGCTGGAGCTGTTCCAGTGTTTCTTGTTTCATCTCCTTTAATCCTGGTTAGTTAATGAAGTGGATTCTTCTCCACATGCCAGGCTGGATGCCAGAGAGGACGGTGGCTTGGTACAAATTCACCATCCCTCCCGTTTTTGCAGCAAATGGGACTGCGGTTCAGCAAAGCCACTCGTGGTGTGTGAAAGCAGGGAGCGGGGGCTGCTGGGAGGAGTAAATCTGACAGCATCCGCTATGCAAACGCTGGGCTGAAACCAGGTCTGAAGGCACCTATGATGCCAAAAGTGCCATAAAATACCTTGTTACGCTCTGACATCTTTTCCTTGGCCACCTACAGAGCATATCAGTTTACTGCTTGCCCCTCTTTGGGCTGTTTACCTGGTGATCCTGTTAAAAAAAACCAAAACACTTTCTCTGCAGCCGAGCTGAGTGTCCAGGTGCCCCTTTCCAGCATGCTCACAGCTCAGGCTGCCAAGTGCCGTGGGTATGATTTAGATCCCTGGATGTGTGAAGAAGGGCGCTTAGTCCCGTGGTGAATGTGGTATTCGTGGTGTGCTTACCCCTAAAGCATCTGCCCCTTGGCTTGAAGGACCAGGAGGTTTCTGTAATATCAAAAGCAAAAAAAACCCTGTGAGATTGAGCTGAGTAAAGCATCCCACCACAAATCCACACAGGGAAAGGGAAGGGGGTGTCAGGAGGGACTGGGGTGCGGGAGAGGGGTGACATGACCCCGGGGCCCAGGACTCTCCGCAGTTCCTGCTCTCTGCACTGCCAGGCACATGGCACAGCTCAGGCACTTCTGTCTCTCTCTCTCTCTGTCAGTCTGTCCCTCCCTCCCTGTGCTGCAGCCCCGCTCACCCGACTGCCTTCCACCTCAGGGCACCCACGGGTGCCTCACAGCTCGCACCCCACGAGGCCGCCCCGAGGCACAGCTCAGGGGGGCCGGAGCGGGGCCCAGGCCCAGCTGGCTGCTGCCAGGACAGGCCCGGGGGCGGCCTGGGGCTGCGGGACAGGCCTCGGGGCAGGGGCTGGGGCCGGGGCAACATGGCCGCCCGGCAGCCCCTGCCCCAGGGCTCCAGCTCCCAGCATGCCCCGGGGCGCGCCTTCCCGCCGCCCGACCCTGCGCGGGCACCGCGCCCCCAGCCCGAGCCAGCCGCCCCCCCGCAGGCCCCACGGCCGCCCCCCCGGGGCTGCGGGACCCGCCGCCACAGAGACCGACAAGGCACCGGGAGCGCGCAGGGACAGAGACGTGGCACAGGGAGCGGGGCAGGGGGACAGCGGGGAGAGGGGCAGAGGGAAAAGGCAGCGGGGAGAGAGAAAGGGAGAGGCCGGGACGCAGAGCGGGACACAGGGCGAGGGGAGGGCGGGAAACGACCCCGAGAGACTGAGACAGAGGGGCTGTGGGTCAGGGCAAGGAGGCGCAGAAGGGCACAACAGCCGCGGCCTGCAGGGTGGAGACGCAGGAGGAGCAGAAGGGGCCCGGGAGCAGGACGGAGGCCCTGAGAGCAGCAGGGCCGGCCGAGCGGGGGATACAGGCGGGAGAGAGGGGACAGGCGGCAGCACAGAGGGGAAACAGGCGGCCAGGACACGGCGACAGAGGAAGGAGAAGGCCAGGGAGCGGGGGAGAGAGGTGTAGGGAAAGGAGACCATAGCAACAGGCTGTAGGACAGACAGGGAGGAGTTAGAAAATACAGGCACGGAGTCAGACAGGGAAAGAGAGAAAGAAAAAACCAGTGATGGGAGATGGGAAGAGAGTAAAAGTAGCAGTTCTGGGCAACTGCCCCATTTCTTGATCACTGCCCAGGAACTGCTTGCACCGTATCCGATCGTCGCTCATGGGCTCTTCCCTGAGCCCCTCTGACCGTACGCCGGCAGCGTGGCGTTATAACCGTGCCAGGAGCTCTCCAGCACTCCCTGACCATGACCACCAAAGACCTCTCTCTAACAAACCACCAAGAGCCTCCTCTTCATAAGCGAGCCACCAAACGCACACACAAGCACTGCTCTCTGCCAGGAGAGCCCTCGCTAGCAGTTTAAATTAGCAATCAAGACTGGCAAGCACGCTTGACAGCAACACTCAGTTCCAGGATGACAAGACGTGTAGATAAAATCTAGCTACTGCTTCACACCAGGAAAGTGATAAATGCCGGTCTTTTGCGTTACGCTGACATGAATGTTAGTAACGGGAGATAAAGGAACTGACCGGCCTCCAGCTGCGTATCAGTGACAGCTGGTTCTTTGACTCAAGGCTTACCTGGCCCACGGAACTGCTGGATCCTGCGGAGATGAGCATGCCGTTCTCGTCCTTTAGGAAGCTCCTCTGAGACCAATAGGCTGGATCAGAAGCAAAGGCTTTGCTGTGCCCTGGATTCCTAGGGTCACACACGCCTGTGCTGTCGCTGTTCACAGAAGTCACACACCTGCTTCCCGCATCCTTCTCTCCCTGCCTATTAACATTACAACTGCAGCGTCAAACTACCAGCAATCAGGCTTTCACTAATAACTCATGGTCTAGTCTGGGTTTAAACCAAGTTCAACAGCAAGGCACAGCTTCATCTCCTAAGCACGCTAGAGAAGATGCTGAGGTGGGAAGGCTTGTAGCTGTGGCTCATCTAGCCTAACCCACAGCCCAGGAGTTAATGACGTATGCCGCACTTTAGCTTTCGTCGTGCAGAACAATCCCTAGAGTCACACAGATGCAGCCTGCTTGATTTCTGGGTGCAACAAGCCCTCAAATACCAGATGTGTGGTTTCCTAAGCACAACTCTGCTGGATCGGTCAGCTCCAAAACTTAAAAAGCTCAACTCACCTCAAAAATGTTAACTTGCGCCCCTCTCCTGGTTTGGAATATCCACACAGCGAAGCACCACGGAAGCCTTGTTCACCAGACGGTTGCCGGACAAACCCCGTTGTGACACAGAGCAGCAAGTCAACAGGAGCACAGGCTGCACAAAGTCAGTGCTTGGCAGCAACCTCATCCAGAGCAGGAACTCCACTGGCAGAAAACCTCTTGAGCTTCCGCTGGACTTAGGAAGGGACTTCCTCAAGCCCCTTTCCTCCACGGCTACCCCAGCAAGCAGCAGTGGGGCAGCAGTGGGGCAGCAGTGGGGCAGCGCTGCCCGGCTCCCCTCCTGCACCACTGACAAGCGACACAGCAGGCACGGTGCAAAAATCAGCCTCCACCAATGGCCCCGAGCGATCCGCATCAGAGATTTAGAAGAAGGAACGGCGCAACGAAACCACCAACAGAAACACACTGGTTACTACCAGGGCGGAGCAGCCGGCATGGTGTGTGCTATCCTAAAGCACTCTGAGCATGAGGGACACAGTTTCCCCTCAAACACAGCAAGTGAAATCCACCTGAGGGTGGCACCCCAGCGCCTCTCAAGGGAGGCCAGCCGTGCGGCCGTGTAGCCGAAACAACCAGCCAGAGAGCGCAGCGTGACCACAGCAGTGCCCAGCGCCTTACGAGACGCACTGCTGGCGCTGCTGCAGGGACAGGGCTTGTGTCCACCGGAACAGAGGCTGCTGTCAGCCCAGCGGCAGCCGCCAAACCCAAAAGAACCCTTACACCTGGTAGCATTGCCCCAGTCCGGGAACAAACCCTAAATCCAGAGGCGCCCCACACCTGGCTGCACCCACCAGACCTAGCAGCAGGCACCTGACACAGCAACGCCCCCAAATCCTCAAGTTTCCCCCAAAATTGGCAGCAACCAGCAGACCCAGGCACACCCCCCAAAACCTGTCGGCGACCTCCAAACCCACAAACACCCCCAGACCCAGGGGCACACCTTAAACCTGCCAAGAGTCCCCCAAGCCCACAAGGAACCGCCAAATGCAGAAACAGCCCCAAACCGGGCACCTTTCCCCACACCAGGCAGCACCCCCGAAACCTTGCGGCACTGCCGGCCCCAGCGGGGTGCAGCCGCCCCAAGCCTGGTGGGGGGAGGCCAGGCCGTGGCAGGGCGGCGGGTGAACAGAGTAGGCCTCCGTGCCATGGAAGCAGGTTCAGCAATGGCTGAAACACCGCTTTGGTTACAAATCCAAAACTCGGCACCGTATGGGCTGCGAGGAAGAAAATTAACTCCATCCCAGCCCGAACCAGAACAGACGCTGTCTCCGTTACGGCTTGATAGCAGCTTTCTGCCGCTCTGTCGTTTATTGACACCGTGGGCATCCACATCCCTGCTTGCCCCGATAGGAAGTTTGGCCCCAAACTGCTGAATCCCTGGTTTTGCTGCTGTTACAACGCGGACAATTGTGCTACTGACCTCTATTTATTGCTGTGCCATTCTGCTGAAATTTACGCTTGACCCCTGAAGCTGTTGCTCAGGAGTGTGTTACAGAATCATAGAAACACAGAATGTTCTGAGTTGGAAGGGACCCACAAGGATCATCAAGTCCGGGATCATCCTGTCCCTGCACAGGACAACCCCAAATTCACACCACGTCTCTGAGGGGGTTGGCCAAGTGCTTCTTGAACATCGCCAGGCTTGGCGCCATGACTGCCTCATGACAGAACCCCCGGGTCCCTCCCCACAGAGCTGCTCTCCGGCCTCTCATTCCCCAGGCTGTCTGTACATCAGGCTTGCCATGCCCCAGGTGCAAAACCCAGCACTTGGCCTTGTTGAACTTCATATGGTTGGTGGTTGCCCAGCTCTCCAGTCTGTCCAGATCCCTCTGAAGGGCCTCTCTGCCCTCGGGAGTGTCAACAGCTCCTCCCAAGTTTGTCGTCAGCAAACTTAATTAGCGTTCCTTCAAGTCCTGCATCCAAGTCATTTACAAAGAGATTAAAGAGTACCGGCCCCAAGATGGATCCCTGTGGAACCCCGCTAGTGACTGGCCACCAGCCCCATGTAACCCCACTGACGAGAACCCTTTGAGCCCGACCCCCCAGCCAATTGCTCACCCACCGCATTACGCGTTTATCCAGCTGTGTGCTGGACATTTTGCCCAGGAGGAGACTGTGAGGGACAGTATCAAAAGCTCTACTGAAATCCAGAAAGATCACATCAGCTGGCTTCTCTTGGCCAACTAGGTCCGTGACCTTGTCATCCAAGGAAATCGTATTTGTTGTCACTCCCCTATAGGCCCTCGCATTCCCCGTTGCTCCCCAAATCCATATCCTGGCGGGACTGCCCCAGGCCCTTGCAGGAGGGCTGGAGAAATGGGCTTGGGGGGCGAGGGGGTGGTTGCCGTTTCTCCGGGGCCCGGAGGGTGCTGGGCCGGTCCCGCAACACCTGGCTGGCTGAGTTGGACAGCCATTTGGGCCGGGGCGGAGGCGGGCGGGCCGGGCGGCCGTCCGGGCTGGTGGAGGCTGGTTCCCCGCCGGTGCTCCGTGGCTGGTGGGCCGCTTTTCCAGGCACATGTGACGGCTGCTGGTGTTGGGTCCAGCTCTTGGAGGTGCTGGGGTGGGCAGTCCAGGTGTCCGGGTGTGAGGGGCAGCTGCTGGTGTCGGGCCGGGCTCTCGAAGCTGCGGCGAGGCGCCTGCGGAGAGAGGAGGCTGCTGAGGCCCCGCCACGGCTGCGGTGCTGGGTGGGTGGCGGGGCAGAGCTGCGCGCCCCATGGCATGTGGGCACCCGGCTGCACGTGGGAGCTGTGGGCACAGAGAGCTCTGTGCAGAAAACGGGGCACCCCGCGCCCCTCGGCTGGGGCTCTGCTCCCATGAGCTGAGAGCTGGGAAGGTTGCTCACCACAGCCTGGCTTGCTGGGATACCCTGGCCAAGGTGAACATCTGGAGATTACAGCATCACCTCACAGGGTGATTTCTGCTGCTGGGTTCCCTGGCAGGGAGATGTCGCTACTGCAATTCTCACTTTCTGCGGCAACGTCATCCCTCTTTGTTTTCCTGCCTGACTTTGCTCTGCCTACGTCTGTTGCTGGGTCTGCTCTTGTCCAGGCAGGGTCACTTTTAACTAATACTTGCAACAGTAAGGACACGTTTCAGAGAAGAGGGCCCATGGGTTGAGAGGACAGTTAAAACATCTCACAGCAGAAACCTCAGTCCTGTTTGGCCAGTAACTAACTCGGCACGCCAGAATACCCTACCTCAAAATGCTTCGTGGCTAACAGCAGCCATCTAACGCAGCAGTTTGGCTGCACCTGCCCCCCGCCACCAACTCACCGCCTTCTCTTCCTCCACAGGCGGATCACACAACAGAAAACCATCCCAAGCAATATGGAGCCCACGACCGCCACGGCGCCTTCTATGCAGTACTTCTGGAAAGCTTTTGGATCCATAGCATTTCTGTTTCTCGTGCCATCCACGCCTGGAGGAATGATTCTGTGTGTTAGTGTGTCCTGCACACTACTGCTCATCTCGCAGGAGGCCTGACATTGCCAGGAGATGCTCATTCTCGCTTTGGTAGCATCTCTGAGCCACGGAACATCCTGGGGCTGCGACATTTCCTTGGCTTCAGGAGAAGCAAAGGAAGCTCCCAAGGTCGTTGCAAATCAACACACTCTGGAGCCTCTCTTTCTCCTCGCAGCTTTGCTTACGCTCTGGCATGGCCATAATCCAGTTTTCCCAGTGTCACGGGTTTGCTCCCCCTTCTTGGTGATCCTTCACGTCTGCACACACTTTCCTTTGTGCTCACCCACCTCCGCTTTGCAAGGCTTGCTAGAGCTGCTGCCTGGGGGCTCGCTCTGACCCTTTGGGAACACTCACGAGGCCATCAGCAGAGGGTTAGGAGCGAGTGTGTCTCTGGCACGCTGACGGCAATAACCTTCACACCCCAGAGATGGGAGTCACCCTCTCAGAGCCGCTCCTGCCTTCTTTAGAACACTTGCTCTCTACTAAGAGTTTGGCTGCTGACATGGTGTGCAGTAGCGAGAACTCGGGGAAGAGCCTGCAGACACGCAGAGATTTTGACCTGTGGCCCTGGATGACCAAAGGACAGCAATTACCTGGCACCTCCACTGACTGAATTGCCCCTCTTCTGTCATCAGAGACTGGCACCGCGTGACTGCCTCCTTCCTGAAGCGCCTCATTCTCCGCAGTCTCACGGTCCATCTCTTTAGAAAGAAAGCGGGTCAGTTTAATTAGGCATAATTAGATGTAAACAGACAGCAAATCCCAACCTGCTGAAAGGCTAGGGGATTGCATGCGATCTTGTTCACATTCCACTGAGTGCATTTCGGGCAAACGGCAGGACGACGGTACATGACTCCCTTCAGAGAGGGCAGGAAGGTGCCGTAGCAGGTTCAGCCATGGAAAGAGCCCTTCTGAGAAGCACGTCCCACCGTGCCAACTCCATCGCACGGTAAGGCTATCAGGCACACGTGGTGGGCTGAACCGCAAGCTCTTGCAACCATGTTCTGGGCACTTTCACGGGTGGCGGTGAAGAGCCCACAGTCCCCCAAGACACGAGGAAAACCACAGCCAAGGTATCTAAAACACAACTGGAAACAGACAGCCAAACCATGCGAGACTGAATTCACAGCCCCTCATTTTAGCTGCCTTCAAGGTGGGCGTCCCGCCTCAAGCTGCCCGCCCAGCTCCCACCTGTCCCTGACTCCAGGGGGTCACTCAGAGTCCTCGGCCATCAAGGAGAACAGCGGGGCTGGACCGGCTGTGAAGCTGGGGCTGCTCCCATCCTGGCCAGGGGCTGCCTGCAGCGCAGGCAAAGCCTGCCGGTCTCAGCCACCCCAAGCTGCCTGCGCACCCTCTCTGCCGGCCAAGGGCACTCTCCCCTCCGGTGACTGGCAGGGTGCCGGCCCTCTCGCGGCTTGTCAGGAATCAGCTCCTCGGCAAGTCCCTCACGCATTCAAGGCGTGAGCGCTGCCCATCCCTGACAGCTGGATACCAACCTCTGCCCAGTCCAGCTCTGACCGCTAGGGGTGTAACTGGGGCAGCAGCTCTCCCTGGGGCTCAGCTTGAACCACAACTGGCAGCAGAGGCTCTGGGCCACTCTGTGGCTCACCAGCGCCTGCAAGGCGTGAAACTGAGAGTCACCGCAGTGAGGCTCTGATCAATCCCTTCCTGCTGCGTAGCTACGGCCGGGCCAGACAGGCATCAAACCCTCAGCTTCCCAAGTCTTCTGCTTAAGAGTGATATATACCCACCAAGCGCTGCCTTGTCCAGGTCCTTCAGGATTTCCTTCAGGACTTCTGATGACCGCTGGGAAGACTTGCCTCTTTCAGCTTCATACTTTGCTCTTTGGGGACCTTAACAGAAAGTAGCATGTTAAACTTCTCTCTGATAAAATACTGAAACAGAGTGCTTAGTCTGTGCAGCCAGTCAAGACTGACTACTCACCCCTGCGATGCCAGGGGAGCTCCAGCGCGGGATGCAGCCCAGAAGCTGGAAACGCCCTCCCTGTACCCACACCTGCAACCAAACCCCCACAAGAAGTTCCCATCACACATTGGGATATTCACTGTCAGAACTGAAGAGGAGAACGTATGAGGGGATCGTGTAACCACGTGGCACACACGGCCTATATTGTCACGCCTGCAAGAGATGTCTCGCTCACATCTGGGCTCTGAGCTGGCAGCTCTCCAAGGAAGTCAAAAGCCATGACGTACCCATGCGATATCCCAGCGTGTCAGCCCAGGAACCCAGACGGGAAGCTGGATATCCATCGCCTCCAGCCATGTCTGTAAACACAGGACAGAGAAGCTCCCATGAACTATTTTAAGGCACTCCTTCAGTTCTGAACAGCAGTGAATGCAGTTCAAACGCAGGCTTGCTCCATGGCACTCGTCCCTCCCTTCCCCTCAAGAGCATCGTGCCCCGGGCTGTGGGCTGGGGCTCTGTGTCCCATGGGGACCTGGGTTCACCCAAGGAGAGCACTGCAGGGCTAGAGCAGGAATGCTCCCACCTTCCCAAGTGGGCATCTCCCAAGGACAGAGGTGCCTGAAGCTGAAAGCCAGGACCCAGCCAGGAGCGGCAGAGCCACGGCTCCCGGCACGACTGTCACCAGCCTGGAGGAGAAGCGCTCCCATGGGCTATTGCCTGGCCTCTGCAGAGCCACTCCGGCCCCAGCGTGCAGGCTGGGGGAAGGCTGCCCTGGGGCAGGGCGGCACAGGGCCAGCTCCAGCAGCAGCTTCTCACCCCGTGGCACTGCTCCTGACCCCACCGTTCACCTGGAAAATGCCCCTGCAGTGGCCACGCACCCCTGCGCCTCCCCGGGGAGCGTCTGCCTCCAGCTGCCCGTGGACCTGCCCACGACTCACCTGCCCGAGCCTGGCCCTGCTGCTCTCCCAGCCCTGCCCCACCACCACCCCAGCCCCGCTGTCACCCCGAGCAGCCGTGGGCGCTGTGCCACGCTGCCAGGGTTGGGGCTGGACCTTGCCTGCCCACCTACCTAATCCCCACGCTCGCCACGGAGCAGCCCCGACCTGCCAGGCTTGCAGGGCCATCAGGAGCAGGATAAATAGGTGGGTGGGGGCCGCGGCCCCCCGCGCCTGCACCATGCTGCTGCCGCTGCTGCCACAGCTGGCACTGCTGGAGCGGTGCCTGCGGCACAGCACTGCACAACACGGCGTGGCACAGCGGGGTCTGTGACCTCACAACACATCCACGCCCCCACGGCCACGCCCTGGGCACCCGCGGTTTCATCTGACGTGCTCCGACAAGATCTTTGTGAGTCAGACTCCACGTGGGCCTTAATGGGATCCGCTGCCTTCAGCCAGCACAAATTCAGCTGTTTTCCAAAGGTGTTCCTCCCCTTCGTTGACAGGCCGCACAGCTTAACCTCTTTCTCTTTACATGCCCATACTGTTAACCTTGACCTTGGTTTTACTTCTTCCTAATTTATTGGCCAACCCAGCCTTTTGAAAATTCAATTTTCCAAGAAAGCAACAAAGTCAGTACTTTGGGATTTTAAAAAAGCAAGCAGCACATTTTGTGCTGTGTCTATAGTATGTAAATATTGTGTGAATATATTTCAAAAACACCTGTCTCTGTCTTTGAGATGAGAAGGATGCTTAGGGAGAGTTCTTTATCCTTTTGGCTTTCTGGGTTAAGAAACTGATTCACTAGTTAAGCATCAATTAGTTTTGATTTAAGTAAAACACAGCCTGTCTTCTCGAGGGCTGCTTCGGGAACGTACTGGTCCAGGAGACTGAAAGATTAGCGTGGAGGGTGAGCCACCGATGGCCGATATGTGTCACAGTACAGTACTTAAATCATCGTTTTTTCCATAGCTCACCCTTTCTGTTCTCTCAAAACCTGACGCACCTGAGCAGCACCAACCTGACACAGCTGATGCTGTGACCCCGTGCCTCAGGTCACCTCCAGGCAGTAACAACTTCACAGCAAGACCCACTTTCAAGGAAAAGACTCACCTCTGCAGAACTGCCCGCGCAGCACAGACCCTCGGGTGAGCTCATCTTCCCCAAGGGCCTGAATGGTCACCTCGGGAAACTGCAGCAGGCTGCTCGTTACCTGAGCCGCGAGGTCTCGCATTCTTCACTCTAAATAAAGAAAAACGTGCAAAAAGAGACTCCTGACAGCCAGAGACATTTTTGAGATTGACAGAATTTTCATCAGGTTGCCGTGAATAATCTCCTGTCCACCTCCTGTAGATCTTCTCCTGAACAAAATGGCACTGAGGGCAGATTTGGATCTCACAGCAGAGCAAAAGGAGAATCCTTTGCCTTTCTGATGCCTACGAGATCACCAACAAAAAGGGACGCAGGGGTATCGACAGGATAAATCACAGGGAAAAAAGCCCAGGACACTGAAGTCAAGTCTACTCACACAGGTTAGTACAATGTGATCTGAGAAAAATCATCTTTTCAAAAGCTTCTCGGTAATAGGGAGAAGTTTCCATTTGTCCCTTTCCTTGATTTCATACTTTATTCTTTATTGTCCATTGACTTCTAGTAGATTTCATGCATCGTTTATGTCTTGTTCACTTTTGGCATGTGTATTTTGAACAACGTTCTTAAGGACCTTCATTCTCTAAACTCTTCCACAAAACGTACTCTTGATACTTTCACATTACAAGCAATACAGACTTTCATAGCTCATCAATTACACAGCAGTTTTCCATAAACTTACGATGGAAACATAACACAGCACGGATTTTTTTTCTACAATTAAAGCCTCATATTCCTTATTCCAGTCCTTTCCTTCCTATTGCCTGTCCTTACCACTCCTCTGCAGGATTTCACAAACATTTCTAGGCCTTTCAGACACTTCCCACACTTCTGGAGGTGCTCCACAAAGAGTTCATGTTTCCGTACATCAAGAGGGATTTTGTTGTGGATAAACTGAAAAGCTGAAGGGATTTACAAGGTTAAACAGGTGCCTTAATAAGGGATACACTCTGGTTCCTCTTCAGGTCTTATCAATCTTTCTCTATTCCCGACACGTGGAAAGAAAAACTCCTTCAAGTAACTGTGTTTTGCAGGTTCTGAAATGGTTCCTGAAAACGCCTCCCGAAGGCAAGGCAGATTTAATCACCCCGGTCAAATGGCACTGCTTTCTTCACGGCGTCTCAAAAGGGAGACATGAAACGCAGCTCGCTGTGCCTGGGTGTCCCACCTGCTGGCCAAGGCAGGCGTCAGAGCCAGCCCTCACCCCGTGCTACGGAGCGGTACGGCCAGCGCTTACACGGGCTCACACGGCGTGTTGCGGTGTCTGTGCCGTACGTGTTCTCCTGCAAACAAAGGGCTACGATCGCTCCTGCCAGCGCGCACTGGGAACCTGTGTCCCTCCCAGCACAGGCGGTCACAGCTCGCTCTGAAGCCCGGGCTCGGGGAGCAACACAAGGGCACTCAAGGGCAGCGCTGACAAGGAAATACAAGTTATACAGATGGGCCTGCTGTGGAGAAAGGTTATGCTCTGAAGGCCGGGCAGTGGAATCGGCTGCACTTCCAGTCCCAGGCACGGGAACTCTTTGAGAACATGTTCCAGTACCTTCTGCCAGCAGGAAAAGCACGAGCGCGTGACACACGGGACGCGGCCGTCAGGGTCCCGCACTAGGCACAGGGCAACGTTTTGATGGAAGTGCTTCATGATCACTCATAGAATATGTTCTACTAGTAGCAAGGTGGTTGTAAGAAAAAGAGTGAGCAAGTCTCTTGCAGCAGGGCAGCTAAGAGCAGTCAGGAAACCTCCTCACCTGCCGTGAGCCGCCCCGAGTCACCCTGCCTTTGCCGCTGCCTCCCGCGACAGGCCAAGAGCACAGAACTTTGTGTGGCCAAACTGCAAGTCACGCTTTAAGGACTTAAACTAACTGGGGAGACCGGAGTTTAACAGCAAACCACTCACCGCCCCAAACTCCCCACCAAGCCAGAAATCCTTCGTCTCTGGTGGAAAGCTCACACCCTGACACAGAGCAGTCCTGTCTAGAGCGCACATCAGATGTGCTTCTCCGACCAGTGCCACTGGCAAGAACCATCAGGTAAGGAACCCTCCGACATCTGGACCCTTCAGGTGACTTTAAAGTTAGTCGTGCTGCCGTTATTAGCAGCGGACAAAAGCATGTGAAACTGCCGGCGCATCAGGCGCGCCCAGGTTCCCCGAGTGAGCCAACGGGCATCTGAAACATTTTTTTTTCTAGGCATTTGCTTGGCAATATGGAACCAGGGAGGTAAAACCTATAATAAATTATGAGCAATATATATACTGATCTGGTTACCAGGATGTTGTACTTGCATCATTCCGCTAAGTTAAACCAAGGATGACTGGGAAATCAAAGCAGTGGGAAAAGAGAGAGAGACCGGTTAAAGGCGTGAAGCCTCTCCTTTAAGAGACAGGTCCAACACTAACTGCGTTTCTGCTCTCTTTGAAAACACTGACTACAACCACATTCCTATTTCTGTCAGCAGTCAGATTAGTGTAAATCGCCACAGGCTTACTCCATGCTCAGGAGTAAACCAGAATCCAGCCTCCCAGCTGGATCCTATCCCACAGCGGGCTGGGCACAAGCGGCCAAAATGACCATTCTCCTTCACCCTGGGAACTTAGGACTCCCATGGTTATTCTCCAACACGACTATTCCTGCAGGCAGGAGCTGCAGTCCCTCTCCAACGCGGCCAAGCTAGCAAAAGCTCCTCAGGTCACTCCTGAAAGTGTGCTCTGTTGCACACTGCTTGGCGTACCTGGACAGGCGGGCGCAGGCGCCGAGTGTCTCAGGGCAGAGCGCACACGCAGCCGTCCCGACAGAGGCAGAGCCCAGGGAAGACAACGTTCCCAGCGCTCCCACAGCGCTGGCCCCTCGCAGCACCAGTTCCAGAGTCACGGAGTCACAAGGGAGAGAAAGGCCTTCCGGAATCCCTGGGGGCAGCTGGTCCAGCCCCTGCGCAGGCAGGGTCCCCCAGAGCAGGCTGCCCAGGGCCAGGGCCCGGCGGCTGCTGAACCCCCAGTGCTCAAACACACCCCTTGCAAACAGCCGCCCGACGAGGGGAGCTGCGGAAACGTTGGCAGCCCACGCGACAGGTCCCGGGGTTTGGGGACTCGCTCCCACCAACTGAAGTATCCTCTCCTCCACACCAGTAAAACACCACCCCACCAGCAGGGGCTTGTCACCATTCTTCCTCCAAAACTCTCTCTCTCCAAAACTCTTGCTGAAACAAGCTTTCATTTATTATTTTTGGTTTGATTCCCTCACTCACACAAGTTTTCTGACACAAGAGAAAGCCCTTTATGGAGTGCATGGGATTTACAATCACAAACACCTCTGCGTTCGGTTTTCAGAGAGAGCCCCTTACTTTTTCAGGGAACTCAGCTTTTGGAGGCAAGGACCTACTGTTCAGGGATGCCTGAAAAACACCAACAGCACAAAAGCAAAGGAGAGAATTTAAAAGCTTAGATCCACAACGGGTTCCTTGTTCTGAAAAATCAGGCTTTGAATCTGTGCCATCAGGAGGCTTTCCATCTGCTCACAGCCATGTGGATCCTTCTACCCATGCAGCAGCCTGAGATCACGGGGATGATCTCAGTGGCAGTGGTTAGCTACCTGGGGACAACAGATGCTTCTGACACTCCCTGGGTACTGACCCAGCCTCGCACAGCCTGGAGCTGGTCTGTCCCGCTGGCCTCATCACGGACAGTATGGCCAAGCAAACGACAGCACGTGCTTTGCTGACACCGCGCGTCTTTGCAACGTAGGAATCCCAATAAGCCCCTCTGATGAAGCACATATTTGAGACGGACACAGCTTACAGAGAAGCTGCCGCCAAAACAAACTAGCAATTTCTGATAACCAGGATGGAGGGAAGACATTCATCGCCTACAACAGGGAAATACTTTTCAGCAACCTCCAGCTTTTACATGCAATTTTGCCACTGATTTGTCACATAGAGCAGAAAAAGTCACTCGCTCAACCTCCCTGAGCCACAGCTCACCCACTCACAAAAGACTTCAAAGGCCCACGTAGCACTGCCTCTAGTTGAGTGTTAGGGGGCGGTTGGGGTTTAATCTGACCAGCACCGTCTCTCAGGCTCTCTCAGTCTCACCGTCACGCTTTAACATCGGCCGTGGACACGCAAGCAAGCTTCGGCTGGTTGGTTCTGTCGGTCTAATCACTGCCAGGAGTCACCAGGGAGGCAGAGGCCTGCCCAGTGCGGATGAACCCCGCAAAGCACCAGCTGTACTGAGCGCGTGGGGGGGCAAAATTTAAAAAACAAAAGGAAAACACCAGTCCCAAGCGCGCTGTATTTCTGCACGCACCTGTACCTCTGGCTGTAAAGTTTCCCAGGACCTGGTCGGAATGCCTCGCCTTGCAGCTGTGCAGCCCTGAGCCATCGCATGACACACTGATGATCTTCAACAGCTTCTGCCCAGTACGAGCTCTGCTGGGAGGTGCAATCCCGATACCGTCTTTAAACCAGAAAACAGGCACAGAAGAGCCGTGGCTGTCACAGGAAAGTTCAATGGTGTCTGCGCTCCCAAACACCAGCTCTCCCAGAAAGGCGCTCTCGTTCCTCAAGTATTCTGCAACGGGAGAAAGAAATGGAAATGAGTAAATCAGAGCAGGCGTCAGAGGACGAAAGGGCATTTCAAAAATCAACAGATCTTCTATTTGCCCTGCTGACGCTTCCACGTGCCCAGAGCTCCCCCTTGCCCGGGGGAAGCCTTGCCTGCAGCCAGGCAGGCCGTACTGCGGCCAGGCAGCCGGGCACACTACAGTCAGGGCTCTGGCTGACCTGCAAGGGTGGCTTCGAACCTGCAGCGACCAAAACACGGCCCCCCCGCCAGGTGCGTCACAACAACCAGCACAGACCTCTGGGGGGGGTCACCCCAACACCCAGGGGTGCACGGGGGGCTGATCTGGCAGCGAGGAGCGTGTGCTGAAAAGGGCACGGTTCAGCCTCTGGATCTCCGTTTCTTGATTTCTGTGAGTCTGTCCACAACCCCCGTGGGACCCAGCACGGAGGGGATACAAGGAGCAGGAATGGGGATAAACCCGATGGCTCAGGTGGCTCTGGGTGGCCCAAAGGCAGCCTCCGTGGGCTGAAGGAGACAAGGGGGAAGGCCGGACAGCAGGCGCAGGTTGGAACAGCTAAAATAAATGAACCCACCGCTAGCTCCCTGCTGGAGTTACTCTCCGGGCAGCAGCACCAAAGACTGAGCACGAAAGCTGAAATCCCTCTTTCTTCACTCTACCTACCAGCTGCGGCAGTTTGTTCCACCAGTGACGACAGGGAACCCTGCCACGGGCTGGAGGATTTTGTTTCACCATAGGCTAATGACGCAAAGAAAGGTTCAGGCTCACGAGTCTCCCCAGGGAGGAACGTGGGGCGTGTTGGAGGTGTCGTTCTTGGGCCTCATGGTCTTCAGGCTCATTTGAGTGACAGAAGCTCACTTCTGACACTCAATGGTTTATTCATCCTGTACCCCAGTTTAATAGAGAAGAATTAGCCCTCGACACCTGCCCTCAGCCCAGCCGGGTCAGCGGCCATAAGCCTGCTTATGCCCCTAAGGCAGAACCATTTCTGGGCTGGTGCAAGATGGATCACGGAGGATCCCATTCCAGCACAAAGGCACTGGGGTGTCGTGACTGCATCATTATCAAGCAAAAAGTCATTCAAACCAGAGCGGTCGGAACCTAGTCCTGTGATCCAAACCTAGGAGGCCCGAGCTGATCCCTGACGGGAATCAGACACGGAGAGGTGACCCTCACTTTGCAGCTGAAGCAGAGCCATAGATTACAATTTGACTATGAAACCAACGCAGTTACAGCAGCTCTGGATTCCTCAGCATGTGGCATTGGCTTCAAGCTGCTCTTCGGCCATTGAGCGAAGGAGCTGGAGCAGGTTAGGACAGAAGAATGGATTGCTTCTCTCTTCGCCTCATGCAAATTTTTATTCTGGTGCAAATGTAAGCATTAAAAATACAAAAATGTTTCCATCAATAGCCTTGCAGGGTGGCCATAAAGAATCCTGGGGGCCTGAAAACGTCGTATTTCATGGGAGGTATCGCCTTGCAGAAGGAGTCACATTTTAACTACTAACTTTACTAAAGGCTTTACTCAGCTCAATCTCACAGGGTTTTCTGCTTTTGGTATTACAGAAACCTCCTGGTCCTTCAAGCCAAGGGGCAGATGCTTTAGGGGTAAGCACACCACAAATACCACGTTCACCACAGGACTAAGCGCCCTTCTTCACACATCCAGGGATCTAAATCATACCCACGGCACTTGGCAGCCTGAGCTGGGAGCAGGTTGGAAAGGGGCACCTGGACACTCAGCTCGGCTGCACAGAAAGAGCACCTTTTTTTCTTTTTTTTTTTAACAAGCTCACCAGGTAAACAGCCCAAAGAGGGGCAAGCAGTAAACTGATAAGCTCTGTAGGAGGGTAAGGAAAAGAAGTCAGCGCATAACAAAGAATCTGATGGCATTTCGGCATCGTAGGTGCCTTCAGACCGGCTTTAGCCCAGCGTTTGTGCAGGGGGTGCTGTCGGATTTACAGTTCAGTTTCCTGAGCATAGCGTTGGATATCAAATGTCACTCCTACGTGGAGAGGGGATGAAGGGAGAGAGGGGCCTGGGCCATGCCAACACCCCCAGGGCCTGCGAGGCCCCCCCAGTCTCTTCCCAGGACAGCTGCTCTCGGTGGCTGAGCCCCCGGCGGGGTCTGGGCAGACAGAGGTGCTGTGGGAGCGTGACAGTGACAGGCCTGGACACTGAGAGCGCCGCTGACCGTGCTGTATTTCAGCCGCTTGCTTGGAAAAGGGCAGCCGCTCACCCTCCCTGAGCTGCCGGCAGGGCTTTGGTTCTCATCCCTGACAGCTCTGGATATTAAGGGCGTCAGCAAATAGAAAGCTCCGGGAAGGGAACGGTTATAAAGGGGAAAAGGAGAACACACACATTGGCAGTGAGAGCATCCCTGCGTGAAGGGCAGCGCACGCTCCGCGCTTGAGGGGGAAGGAGAACTTTGGGGCTAAGATGTGGCTTGTGGCACAGCAGTCCTCAAAGAAATGCAGCTGTGTTGCGCAGGCTTGACTACTCTACGTACACAGATATTTGTATAGTAAGAAAGCGGCTGAGCCACAGCCCAGGGATGTCGCTTCTGCTGCACAGCGCTACAGCCGGGGCTCTCTTACGGTGGCCACCGCGGTGACAACGTGGCATCAGCAAGTCTGCGCTTAATCGGCTCTGTGCTCCCCAGCCCCACGGCAGTGTGCCGCACCAGAGGTTAATAACGGGGAAACCTCAAAACCTCCCGCCCAAGGGAAAGCTGCAAACCTTGAAGTCCTTCAGGCAGGAGCGTCTCAATAGCCCTTTGATGTCCTGCTGTAAAGGGCTTCCCAGTGTTAGAAGCTTTTAGTTTTCCTCCACATGAAAAGCAGTTCAAAACCGTAAAGGGCTGAGCTGACTTGATCCCACATGCAGACCTTCACACCTCCCAGCAACCGTAAAACTCCCCGGGGCCTAATCTCCCCCTGCCGGAATTACCTCTTACCTACTTGGCCCTTAACCTTGGCGGTCCTGGCCGCTTTTCTCAGCCCGCTACACGAAACCACATGTTGGCATCGAATACGGTCTTTTAATGCTCAAACTGTCATTTTCTCTTTCCACACTGAGTTTTAGAGCCCAAAGCCGTCTTTTAACGCACAAAGCCTCATTTAGTGGTCCTAAACCCTCACTGTTAGGGTCCAGACCTGTCTTTTTTAGTGTCAAAACCTCATTTATATCTTGCAAAGCCTCACATTTAGGGTCTAAATCATCGTTTAGGGCTCAAAGCATCCTTTTTTGGTCCCAAACCAACCCTCACTTTTAGGACCCAAACCCCTCCTTTTTAGGGACAAACCCTCATTTTTAAGTTCAAAAGCCTCCATTTTATTGTCCAAACCCCTCTTTTAAAGCTCAAAGGCTCAGTTTTAACTGCCAAACCCTCACTTTCAGGGTTCAAATTGTTATAATTAATTTAGCCTTAAACGGAATTCCAATTAAAGTTTACAATTTATTGAATAGAGGCAAGCAAGCAGCGCTGGGTGCACGGGGGATCCTTCCTCCTAACGTGCATCCCGTCATACAATGCTACAGGGCTTATATTCAGTTAATTCATAACAATTAGTAAAAAACACGCCTAAGTTTACACTCACTGGTCAGTGATAAGCATCCCACTTGCCGTTGGGCAGCCGTAGTTAAATTAGCCACGCTTGCCACGTAGATTAGCCCGCGTGCTCTTTACGGGTGGGGGGGGCAAGTCTTTTTGGTCCTGACTTGGGTCGGTGGTCGCACTCTCCCCCTGCCGGAATTACCCTTCCCCCAGTTTCCATGCCTCAGCGCCTTCTGAGCCAAGAAGGTCCCTGCCATCACCACTGGCCGACCTGTGCCCCCCCCACCTTGGCACCCCCCTTTGTAGCAGGGTGCTTCCCCTGTTAGCAGCAAACCCCCAACCCACATTCCAACCCTCCCGACCGTTAGCGAGTCAATTGACCGGCCCTGGTTACACAAGCACCAACAGTTCCATATTGACACGAATCACATGAACACATTTTACAGAATCCCTCTTTTAACTCTCAAAGCCTCAGTTTTTAGGTCCAAACCTTCGCTTCAAGCGTCCAAACCCCACTTTTCAGGCACAAAGCCTCATTCAGAGGTCCCAAACCCTCACTGTTAGGGTCCAAACCCCTCCTTTTCATGGACTAAATCTCATTTTACAATTCCAAACCCTCCCTTTCCTTGTCCAAACCCCTCTTTTAACGCTCAAAGCCTCATTTCCAGGTCCCCAAGACTCACTTTCAAGCACCCAAACTCCTCTTTTAACATCAAAGCCCTATAGCTAGGACTGCAAACCTCACTTTCAGGGTCCAAACCCCTCTTTTAACGCTCAAAGCCTCATTTGTAACAGCCAAACCCTCCCTTTCAGGGTTCAAATCCCTCTTTTACAAGTCAAAGCCTCAGCTTTAACACCCAAAGCCGCACTTCCAGCATCCAAACCCCACCTGTAACGCTCAGTGCCTCCTCTTTAGCTCCCTAACCCTCACTTTTAGCAGCGACTCCGGTCCCTTCATGCTCTAACCGTCAGTTTTTCTTTCAAAACCGTGCCTTTTAGAATCCAAACCCCTCGTTTAAGGCTAAAAGCCTCATCTATAGGCCCCAAACCCTCACTTTCAGGGTCCATACCCCACTTTTAAAGCTAAAAGCCTCCGTTTTAAATTCCAAACCCTCACTTCTAGGGTCTGTGGCGGTTTGGCCGGCAGCTCAGCCCCACACAGTCGCTCGCCCCCTCCCCACCGGTAGATGGGGGAGGGAATCAGAAGGGTAACGCTCGTGGGTTGGGATAAGAGCAGTTTCATAAATGAAATTAAAAGAAACAACAACAGAAATGCAACGGAAAGGAGAACAAGGAGAGGCGCAAAGCCCCGCGGGGTGGGGGGAAAGGGGTGGGAAGGGGGGGGGGGGCGGGAGAGGGGGAACGAACCGCCGGAACAAACCGCCCGCGCCGCAGCCGCTCACCCACCGCCGACCCGCCGCCGCGCCGCTCCCGAGCCGCCACTGCCCCCCCCACCCCCGCCCCCCCTTAATATCCTGGCCGTGGTGTCACGTGGTATGGAGTGACCCTGCCACCGGCCAGTCGGGGTCAGCCGCCCCCACCGCGGCCCCGCCCCTCCCCGCCCCGCCCCACCCCCGCGGCAGAGCGCGGGAAGCCGGAAAGGCAGCCGCCCCCCGCGCTGAGGAGAATTAACCCCTTCTCAGCCAAACCCAGCACAGCCCCCTCCCCCTATCCCGCACCGCTCACGCCGTGCCCAGGTCCCACACCTGGGCTGCTGCCCGCCGAGTCAGCCATCGCTCCGTCGCTGCTGCACTCTGCTTGTGTCGCAGTTTGTCCTCCATGGCTTGGGAGGCTCGTACTCTGCTATCGTGGGTACAACACAGGGGTGACACACAATATTATATAGCAGTTCGCATTGCCCCATTCACTTCATTGCCTGTTTTCGCCCAAAATCAAACCCCCTTGAGGCACACATCGGACTTCTCCGTCCTCCCGCACCACCCACCAAGTGCGCCCAGGCCCTCGAGCAAAAGCAATCCCACGAATGGCTTTGCCTTTGCCGGAGGCAGGGAGGACCCAGACTGTGTTGCCCAGCGTACTTTTTGCGTGGCTACAGGGGCTCCATCCCCTTCCCCAGTATGTAGGATTTCTGACTGGGCAGGGCCAGCTCGCCTGGCAGATCCCCTCCTGTTGACTAACCACGTGGCTTTTGCCAAATGTGCACCCCAGGGCTTGGGAGGGAAACTGTGGGCATGGGAAACCATTGGGATAGGAAACCATCCCAGGGCTGAGAAATCATTGCTGGCATGGGAAGCCATGACTGGGATGAGAAATCATCGTTGGGATGGGAATTCATGGCGGGGATGGGAAACCCTCATCGGGATGAGAGATCAGCACAGAGGAGAGAAAATCATCAGCCGGATGGGAAATCATGGTGATGGGCAGTTGCTGAGGCATGACAAATCCAGCCCTGGCAAGGCTGGCTCAGGCAGGTGCTGGCGGAATCATCGCCCTGGGGACGGAACCCCAGAACAGTGTTTGCCCCAAACAAACCCCACACTGACCCACCGCCATGGCAGGTACAGCAGCAGGCTCCTGCTCCTCGTGGTGCTCCGGCCCTCCAGGTAACCCCCCAAGGGGCTCTGCCCACCAATATCTCACCCCACCACCCCTCTTTGCTTCCCCCAACAGAGAGGTTCCCTCTCCGGCTGCCCACGGCATCGCAGGTGCCCAGCATGAGCTTCACCACCCCAGCCATGCCAGCACCGGTCAGTGCCCACGTGCTGCCCTCTGTCCCGGGGCTGGCAGTGTCTGGTGAGCCTGCCCAGCTCCACACCGTCACCCACCAGCTGTCCCAGCCCACCGTCTGGCAGGCGGTGCCAGGGCCCCTGGGGGCCCCGGGGCAGGTGGTGCAGCTCCCCAGCGGGGTGCAGCATCCCCCAGTGGCACAGCTCCCTCACGGGGTGCAGCTCCCTCACGGGGGTACAGCACCTGCAAGGCATGCAGCTCCCCACTGGGGTGCAGCTCCTCAGTGGGGTGCAGATGCCCATGGGGGTACAGCTCCCTGCTGGGGTGCAGCTCCTGCTGGGGTGCCTCTCCCCCATGGGACGCAGCTCCATGCTGGGTTGCAGCTCCCCCACGGGGTGCAGCTCCCCCACGGGGTGCAGCTCCCCAGTAGGGTGCAGCTCCCCCACGGGGTGCAGCTCAACCATGGGGTGTCGCTCCCCACCATGGCTGCTCCCTGTCCCCCTGCCTACGGCTGGGGACAGCAGGTGGTGCCACAGGTGCTGGTGCCCCACCAGCCGAGGGGGATGGGGCCATGGACCCTAGACCAGCAAGAGCCCATGGACCCCACGGGCTCCTGCCTGCTACGCGCCCCTGACCACACTGGCGACCCACCACCGTGCCGCCCCACGGCTCAGCCTTGGGTCCAGGAGCACCCTGTGCTCCACACCCTGCCTGGCAGCGCCCAGAAGCCATCGGAGGGCTTCAAGAAGGAAGTGGTGGCCATCGAGGACAGTGTCCCTGCTGCCAGCCCCCACCAGACCGGCCTGGCTCTGCCGACCTGCAGAACCAGGATGGAGCCTAAAGGTGAGCTCTGGGGGGTGGCAGAGCCCGCGGGCAGCTGCCCTGAGCCAAGGAAAGCTTGCATCACCCCGCGCTTGGGTTGGATCTCTTTGCTTTTTCAGCAGTGGAGACCACCCCGGCAGCCCCAGAGAAGCCCGTCGACCTGCCCAAGCAGGGGCCACAGGCCTTCGCTGAGGCCTGTCCTGAGCTGGCAGAGGACACCATGGCCAGCTTGGTGCTCTCCTGGCTCAACACCTTGGAGAGCGAGGACAGCCTCCCCGATGGGCCTGACAGCCCCAGCCTCGCAGCCTTCCTCCACGAGCTCCCCGACCTCTCCGAGTACGTGGCGGAGGGCGGCTGCCCCAAGGAGCCAGCAGCGGCGGCGGGGCTGGGGGACGGCGAGGTCTCTGTCGACGACTTCACCAGCTTCCTCAGCCGGGTCCCTGACTTCTCCGAGTACGTGGCAAAGGGCGGCTGCCCCCATCAGCAAGTGGTGGCAGCAGGGCTGGGGGACAGCAAGGACACCATCCCTAACGGCCTTCCTTTCCCCAACAGCCTCATCAGCGCCGATTTCCTCGATGACCTCCACGACTTCTCCATGTACGCGGCAGATGGCGCCTGCCCCCAGGACCATGCGGTGGTGGCAGGGTTAGGGGACAGTGAGGACACCACCCTGACCACCAGTGTCCCCAGCGTGACTGCCGAGGCCCTTGATGAGCACCCTGACCTCTGTGGGTATGTGGCGGAGGGCGGCTGCCCCAAGGAGCCACTGGTGGCGGCGGGGCTGGTGGATGGCGGGGACACCATCCCCAATGTCCCCGACTTAACAACTTCCCTTAACAAGCTCCCCCACCTCTTGGAGTACAGGGCAGAGGGCGGCTGCGAGGTGGAGAAGTTGGCAGCAGTGATGCTGGTGGACGGTGAAAATATCCTCGCCGATGTCCCCGACAGCCTGGACACCACTGCCTCCTGCAGCGAAGACCCTGACCTCCTGGAGTACGAGGCGGAGGGCGGCTGGTGCAAACGCCGCCTGCAATCGGGGATGCTGGGGGATGCCGACCCCTTCTGGGGGGTTCCGGCCTCCCCCTTGCAAGACACCAAGGGGAACCAGGGCGGGGTGTCGGCAGTCCTCCCCACCTGGTGGCGGCCGTTGGACACATCCGAAGAGAGCTCTCCGGAGACTGCATGGGAGACTTCTGAGGACAGTCCTGTGGACAGTCCCCAGAACGATCCCCTGCAGGCTCCTCCGGAGACGGCAGAGGAGACTTCTGAGGACAGTCCTGTGGACAGTCCCCAGAACGATCCCCTGCAGGCTCCTCCAGAGACGGCAGAGGAGACTTCTGAGGACAGTCCTGTGGACAGTCCCCAGAACGATCCCCTGCAGGCTCCTCCAGAGACGGCAGAGGAGACTTCTGAGGACAGTCCTGTGGACAGTCCCCAGAATGATCCCCTGCAGGCTCCTCCGGAGACGGCAGAGGAGACTTCTGAGGTCAGTCCTGTGGACAGTCCCCAGAACGATCCCCTGCAGGCCCCTCCAGACAGTCCCCTGCTCAGCGTCCTGCAGTTCCCAATGCTGAGTCCCTTGCCCAGCTCCCCAGAAGCACCCCCAGTGTCACCAGCCCCACATGGCCCAACTGGCGGAGACGGCGCTGCGGAGGCAGCCTCGGATGGGTCCGACCCACCTGCTGCTGCCGCCGGGCGTTGTGTCCTGCCAAGAGGGGCCCCGATGGGGAGAAGCGGGCGGCAAGCAGGCCAAGGGAAAGCTGGACGGCGACAGGGCAGTGCAGGTGGCAGCGGGCTGCGGGTGGGAAGCAGCAAGCGCAGAGCATCCAATACCACCAACGTGCCTGCCAAGCGACGTAGGACCCGAGAGGAAGCCAGAAGGCAAAGGCTCTTCATGGGGCGGAGAAGAAAGGTTTAATGCAGCGGCCCACCCAGACACCACAGCACGGAGGCCTTGAACTGCTGCTCTGGGACTCCCACCCCACGCCCCACCCCAGCCTTGTGACCCTCAACTGCTCCAGTCCCACAGACCCGTGCTGGAAGCTACGGCCCCCCGCTGCCCGGGGGCTGCGATACGTTCCAGGGAACACACAGCATTGCCAGGTGCCAGCACAGCCGGTGTCAGGGCCCAGCCGGGCCCCGCAGCTCCCGGCAGCACTGGGCCGCACGCCCCTGCAGCACCCCAGGGAGGCCCCAGGAGGCCCCGGCCCGGGAGGAAGCCGCGGAGCAGTGGGCGCAGGGGCAAGGCGGGGCAGACGTGCTCACCCCTCCAGTGAGACACGGGAGTCCCCTCTGCCCGCCCTGATGGTGCCAGTCCTAGGCCCACTGGGTGCCACCTCTGATCCCACCGCCTTGACCCTGCGCCGCTGCCGGCATCCCCACCGCAGCCTGGAACCAGAGTCCCCAGGAGCAGCATCCCCACCCAGCGCTGAGGATGCTCCGCATCGTCCTGAGGGTGCCCTTGCTCAACTCCAGCCACAGTTTCCACCTGCTGGGGCACACAGTGAAGGTGGTGGGGCTGATGCCCCAACCACCCAACCCGGAACCCAATTCCTTGATGGCAGCCCCGAGACCCAGCGCAGCACTGGATGCCTCAAGCCCCCGCTGACGGCAAGAAGGACACGGCACCGGCGGCACCATCGAGCAGCAAGGCACGCACCAGGTCTGCCGCCAAACCTCAGCAGCCGAGCGGGCTGTGCTTGTCGCCCACGGAGGCCAAACCCCACGGGAGGGGCTGCCGCAGCAGCTGCACATGCCGCCACAACCTCCCAACGACTCCCCGCTGTCCTTCGGGCCCTGGGGGGGCTCATGGCTGCGCCCACCCCGCTGGAGGAGCAGGAGCAGTCGGTGCCCATCACACCCGAGCAGCGGCCCCAGCGGGAGCGTGTGAAGACGCTGGCCCAGGAGGAGCAGGAGCGGGCGGCCCTGCAGGTGTCACCGGCCAGCTGCACGTTTGTGTGCAGAGGGAGGCCAGCATGGACATAGCCAACGACTACGGCTACCCATAACCCACCGGCCCAGAACCGTCCCCCCCTCTTCGGAGCTGCCTTTTCCTCTCTAGCATTTGACTGCCGACAGAGCAGTGCCGCGGTGACGGCCTCGGTCAACACCTTCCTTCCGGCTGCCCTGCGAGGTCCTTGCACCTCTCGTGGTCAAGACAGTGTGATCCTGCTCTACCTCATTTGGCTGCAAGAAGAGTAAAGGAAGAAGCAGCTCCCAGAAGCTTCAGCAGACAGTTTGGCAAGGTCTTCTAGCCTGCTTCCACAGTCACAAGACCCCGTGCTGTTAGTATAATGTCTCGTTGCCTTCTCTAGAAAGGCACTGAAGCAGAATGGCCTCCCTGTCACTGCTCGCTACCAGCAGCAACAGAGGCCTCAGAAAGGCCAGGATTTCGAGTCTTTCACCAGCAGGCCAGGAGTAGTGCGTACTACGGGATGTGGCCACTTGTAGTCACTTGCAGTCCAGACACTCAAGGTGGTTTTAGCTTCAGCTGCGGTGGTTGTAGGCACTGAAGCTTAAACCCAAAAGGAAAGAGAAAAAGAACAGCTCTCCAGGCACACGCTGTTCAGAAGTTAAAGCAGAAGAAAGGCCAGCGTGGCACACGCTCAAGGACAGGGCTGCCTATAGCCCTTTGGCAGGGAAGCTTCTCCCCAGCCAAGCACATTTCTCCTCCTCTCCTACAGTTCTCCTCCCTCTCTGTCCCCGTACCTTCAGCTGCAAGGTCTGACTGCGATTCAGCACTGCCCGGAAAGTGAACTGTCCCACGAGCCTTCCCTGCTCCTCACGTTCCTACTTCAGGCCCAAGAGAAACACGGGGGTGGAGAAACCAGAGCGCCTCACACACTGTGGGAAGACTGAACTTCAGTCGGTGAAGCACGGGTTTATTTCAGCTACGCAGTCAAAGGAAGACGAGCGCAAGGAGCAGACAAGAAGCTGCACCTAGGTAGCACGCCACGCTTGCCTACTCAGCGAGTCTAGGCTGCCACCCAGAGAAGGAGCAGATGTTCCCAGGGGGAGGGGGGTAACCTGAGGGTCACAAATGCCCACGGGGATTGAAAGCCAGAAGGGCTAGGACAGTGCGCTGTGCCACCTCCTCTTCCCTCTGGCTCCCCGAGTTCCATCATGCCCCAGAACCTTCCTTTCGAACAGTATATTGGACAGAAGCGCAATACAGCTCCAAGGAGCTTGCTGCTTCTGCGAGCCAGGAGGAGGCCAGAGGCCGCTGGACTCTTTGACCCATACTCACCCCCGGCTTAGAAACGCTGTGCAACCCCCAGCCCCCCACTCTGGAGAAACCACTCACGTAGACAGCCATGTCCTTTGGAGCTCTGCAGATACTGTCTCCAGGGAACGTTGTCCTGAAACGTGGTCCATGGTGACTGCTCTGGGAAGGATTGGCACAGACAGCTTGATGAAGGCTTGTCCCCGACTTCCCAGCAAGGGCCAGCACTTTCCCACATGGTTTTCAGGCTGGAAGGAGAAGAAGAAACTACGTTCACATGGAGAAGGGTGCCCTGGCTCTCATTCCTGCTATGAGCATCACAGGATTAAGAACTGATTTGGCCAAGCAGCTCGGCTCTGAACCGCAGACAGTGCCTTCGGTCGGACCCTGCGGGTACCAAACAGAGAAGCAGCCGTGAGAATTCACGGGTCACAAGAGCACGTCAGTGGAGAAGCACTTGCATGGCAGCGAGCTGGGTGCGCTGCCTGAAGAAGCTCTCTGGCCTCTCTCGGTGTGCAGCAACTCGCCAAGAACAAGCAAGGGATGGTGCGGCTGAAAGGCACCGGCCCAGGGCAGGTGGCAACTAGGGTCCCACCTGGACAAGCCTTTCCTGTAAGGAGAAGCCATTGCTCCCCCCATCCAGTCCCACCTCCTCCCACTGGCCCCTGCCAACTCTTCAACTTGTGCAGGCGGCTCAGGGGCAGTGCCAGGACAGCCTGCAAACGCAGCGTGAGGCCCTCCAGCAGGGCAGGCTCTCAGCACCCGCTTGTGCTCACTAAGAGCCCCCGTGAGCTCACGCCCGAGACCTCTGCAGGCACCTTTCCCACTCTGCTTCCATGCCATGCTGACAGTTTGCACGATGACTGGGAAGACACAGCATGCAGGACCAAGCGACCCTGTTAGAAGCTTGCACAGAGGACCTGGGGCACTCCGGGGGAGAAAATACTCATTTAAATTAAAAGAGCTGGGTGTTGGCTTTGCAGCGCCTCTCTCTGCCTGCGGGCATTTGCTCAGTGGGAGGGAGGGTGGGGGGTTAACGCATCCCCTGCCCACCCCGCGGGTGGCTGAGCTGGGCTGGGGATGGCTTATGTCCACAAACAGGTATTTTTACATTTAAGATAATATGATTCTATTTTTATAAATAATAGATTTATTTTTTTACAAATAAATATTTTTAAATTATAATATTTGTATTATGTATACGTCTATGTATAATATCATATACACATACACACAGACATAGATATGTACCTACGCATCCCACCACAAATCCACACAGGGAAAGGGGAGGGGGTGTCAGGAGGGACTGGGATGCGGGAGAGGGGTGACATGACCCCGGGGGCCCAGGACTCACCGCAGTTCCTGCTCTCTGCACTGCCAGGCACATGGCACAGCTCAGGCACTTCTGTCTCTCTCTGTCTGTCTGTCTGTCTGTCCCTGCCTCCCTCCTTGTGCTGCAGCCCCGCTCACCCGACTGCCTTCCACCTCAGGGCACCCACGGGTGCCTCACAGCTCGCACGGGTCCCTCACAGAAAGGAGACCACAGCAACAGGCTGTAGGACAGACAGGGAGGAGTTAGAAAATACAGGCAGGGAGTCAGACAGAGAAAGAAAAAACCAGTGATGGGAGATGGGAAGAGAGTAAAAGTAGCAGTTCTGGGCAACTGCCCCATTTCTTGATCACTGCCCAGGAACTGCTTGCACCGTATCCGATGGTCGCTCATGGGCCCTTCCCTGAGCCCCTCTGACCGTACGCCAGCAGCGTGGCGTTATAACCGTGCCAGGCGCTCTCCAGCACTCCCTGACCACGACCACCAAAGACCTCTCTCTAACAAACCACCAAGTGCCTCCTCTTCATAAGCGAGCCACCAAACGCACACACAAGCACTGCTCTCTGCCAGGAGAGCCCTCGCTAGCAGGTTAAATTATCAATCAAGACTGGCAAGCACGCTTGACAGCAACACTCAGTTCCAGGATGACAAGACGTGTAGATAAAATCTAGCCACTGCTTCACACCAGGAAAGTGATAAATGCCGGTCTTTTGCAGGTCTATATTTCAATATTGCTGGAAATTTTTTCAGTTTTCAAGTCCTTTAATGACGGTTCACGGTTTTTAGTATTTCGTACAAAACCAAGATGTTGCTGCTGGCCCCACCTATTGAATAGCTGCGTGTTTTAATTGCCCAAGCCTCTGGCTGAGTATTCCTGCCATTGAACGTTACTCACTGAAGGTGTGTGCGTGAGGCGTGAATCCAACCTTCGTACCCAGGTGGCGAATAGGAGTTTCCCCAGGGACGGATCCAGAGCAGGGAATTAAGCTCTCACTCTGCACTGCGCTTTGGAGGAGGAGCGGGTTTGTGCCCCTTCTCTGAGTGGATGGTGAGCTGAGGGGTATTTCGCCCTTAGGGAACCTGAAGTTAAGCCAAAGAATGTCGAGTGAGTTCAAAACCCTGCCCAAGCCTTTGGAACATCCCGGCTCTGTTCACTGAGGCAAAGGAGTATTTTAGTTGAGCAACACTTATGCTGGGTAAAATGAGAGGGTGAGAGGCTTTTGCTGCTTCAAATACTCATGGAAATGTCATTTTAAACGTGGTTCTTCAGACGAGATAAGTCTGCACCTCTTTTCTTAGCAGGACAAAACTTCTGAGCCTGTTCCCAGAGATAGAAAGAGCAGAGGAATTCCGTGGAGTTCCATGGTGGAGAGGAAAGATCCCAACCCAAAGGGTGCCGTGCTGACAAGCAGTGGGAAATACACCATGCCAGCTCTTCCTGCGTAAGTATGGAATGAATTGGACTGACCGAGCAGTGAACAAGAGAAACCACGCGCAGAAGTGTGAGTGGCAATGCAACCGAACTGGCCAGCGCCTGTAGTGACGGGGGAGGAAGCACTGTCATTGCGTCTTAATCTTAAAATCTGTGATACTGTCTCATGTTGCAGTAGGGTGGTCCCCGTCTTCATGCCCCTGGAAGCTGGTTAAACCTGTGCTGTGCTAAGAACGTGTATTTCTGCAAAGCATTTTGGTGGTGTTTGTAGCGGAGTCGTTCTCTTGGAGAGGTCGTTTTGGTTCTGTTTGATGTTGCAAAGGCTCCTTGCAAAACGTAAGAAATTGCCGCTGGACTGAGATGTCCCCCCCCTCTGACTTCTATGAACTCCCGTGTGTGGAAGAGACGGAACTTTTCCTGTTGCTGTAAATTAAGAAAACACTCCTGTGTGCTGAGAGGAGCGGCTGTTTTAAACTGCGCTTGGTAGCACTTCTGTTTTGCTGCCATGGATCTCCTTCTGGAGAAGCTGTAACACAGGCTCCTTCCCTTTCTAAAATGTAATCACTCAGAGACGAACTTGATCGGAGACTAACTTGGTGCTGCGCCTGCAATGTACATTTGCCGCCTGGCAAAGGAGAGGTGGGATTCATTTCACCCGATTTCTAGCTGTCAAAAAGTTATTTTTCTGGTCTGAGCTAATTTCTTGCTTGATCAAAGGAAAGGGAGAGTTCTGCAGCAGGAAAATTGTTCCCCCCTCCCTCTTCTGGTCTTGTGGCTCTAGAAGAGTAGTTTAATCTGAAGGCCTATGTTTTAGAAGGCGAATGTGGAGTGAGAAGAATTCCACCTGTTCTCTTCCTTTGATAAAATCCAAAGCTTGGAAGAGTTTTCTTTGAGCCATCTTTAAACTTTTCTCTCCCACCAGGCCCTCTCCCCCTCCAGGGAAGCTCCTGTGTGAGGAAAGAAGGAAAAGCCTCCCTTTTTGCCAGAGGAGCCATCGCCCTCTTCTTCCTCCTCATCCTGCTCTGGTGATCCTAGTCCAGATGAGTTGTTGTGTCTCATTTGTGAAGATACAATGTCCGATGCCGCTGTTAGTGCCTGCTGTGGAAACAGCTCCTGTGACGGATGTAAGTGCAGCTCCCACGGTTGTTACTTCAAAACATCACATCTGATCTTCTGAAAGCAGAAAGAGGAGATCAGGGAATTACTTTGTCACCAGCTCTATTTAAGACTTAAGCAGAGCCTGAACAGGAAAGGACTTTTCTCACTTAAAGGGAAAAAAGGCAGGAAGCTTTTTTCCCTTTTTACTTATGTAGTTAAATCCTCTTGAGGGGTGGAAGGAGGAGTTTGAGAAGAGAGCCTAACTGCGCAGGTGATTACAGTATTAGATATCGAACGCGTTTGGTTTGTCCCCAGCCCTTTCCCTCACACAAAATTATAGAGCCATCTCTGGTGCCTTCCTGTGGTCTGCAGCCAACGGGGAGCTGGGCATTTAATCCACACTCCTCTCCACGGGAGAGGTGGTTAAAAACTTCAGAGCTGTGCCGGTTGTAGCTGGGATAGAGTTAATGTCCTTCAGCGTCGCTGGCAGAGTGCTGAGGGCACACTGATGTTTCAGCTGCTGTTAAGTAGCGGCTCCGTGTCGCTAAGTAGCGCCTCTGCTAGTCAGGGGCCTCTCCAGCTTCCCGAGCTCTGCCCGACAGGTATGAGTGGCCGCGCCAGGGACCCCTCTGCCCGCCCAGCTCCATCAGGGGTGATGCCCAGGTGCGAGGGCAGAAGGAGGCCCCGAGCCGTGCGTCAGTCGGCCAGAGTGAGTCGGCCAGCGTCAGTCGGCCAGCATCGCCTGCCCGCACTCAGCTGGCTGGCGTCAGTCAGCGTCAGCGTCTGTTGTCGGGAGTCAGTCAGGACTTAATCCTGTCGGCACCGCTGACCCCCCGCCTGGGGTGTGGGGCTGAGCGCGGTGGTTCAAGTGCCGCCTTAGGCCCGTCAGTCAGGGTGGCTGTGTCAGCCTTGGCTGGCAGCTGTCACCTGCGTTTGGGCACACGGTGCCGTGTCCTGCTCTGCTGAGGGCGGCTCCTCATTCCCTGCCTGCTTCAGCTCGTTTTCCTGCTTCCACGTGCCTGGGCTTTGCTGGTTTAAGGCAGTGAAACGAACTTAATCAGGCTTCCCTTAACTTTGTGTCTTCTGCCTAGTGAGCCGTCGGACAGAGCTTTGGAGGAAGAATGGTGACAAGCCCCTGCTGGTGGGGTGGTGTTTTACTGGTGTGGAGGAGAGGATACTTCAGTTGGTGGGAGCGAGTCCCCAAACCCCGGGGCCTGTCGCGTGGGCTGCCAACGTTTCCGCAGCTCCCCTCGTCGGGCGGCTGTTTGCAAGGGGTGTGTTTGAGCACTGGGGGTTCAGCAGCCGCCGGGCCCTGGCCCTGGGCAGCCTGCTCTGGGGGACCCTGCCTGCGCAGGGGCTGGACCAGCTGCCCCCAGGGATTCCGGAAGGCCTTTCTCTCCCTTGTGACTCCGTGACTCTGGAACTGGTGCTGCGAGGGGCCGGCGCTGTGGGAGCGCTGGGAACGTTGTCTTCCCTGGGCTCTGCCTCTGTCGGGACGGCTGCGTGTGCGCTCTGCCCTGAGACACTCGGCGCCTGCGCCCGCCTGTCCAGGTACGCCAAGCAGTGTGCAACAGAGCACACTTTCAGGAGTGACCTGAGGAGCTTTTGCTAGCTTGGCCGCGTTGGAGAGGGACTGCAGCTCCTGCATGCAGGAATAGTCGTGTTGGAGAATAACCATGGGAGTCCTAAGTTCCCAGGGTGAAGGAGAATGGTCATTTTGGCCGCTTGTGCCCAGCCCGCTGTGGGATAGGATCCAGCTGGGAGGCTGGATTCTGGTTTACTCCTGAGCATGGAGTAAGCCTGTGGCGATTTACACTAATCTGACTGCTGACAGAAATAGGAATGTGGTTGTAGTCAGTGGTTTCAAAGAGAGCAGAAACGCAGTTAGTGTTGGACCTGTCTGTTAAAGGAGAGGCTTCACGCCTTTAACCGGTCTCTCTCTCTTTTCCCACTGCTTTGATTTCCCAGTCATCCTTGGTTTAACTTAGCGGAATGATGCAAGTACAACATCCTGGTAACCAGATCAGTATATATATTGCTCATAATTTATTATAGGTTTTACCTCCCTGGTTCCATATTGCCAAGCAAATGCCTAGAAAAAAAAATGTTTCAGATGCCCGTTGGCTCACTCGGGGAACCTGGGCGCGCCTGATGCGCCGGCAGTTTCACATGCTTTTGTCCGCTGCTAATAACGGCAGCACGACTAACTTTAAAGTCACCTGAAGGGTCCAGATGTCGGAGGGTTCCTTACCTGATGGTTCTTGCCAGTGGCACTGGTCGGAGAAGCACATCTGATGTGCGCTGTAGACAGGACTGCTCTGTGTCAGGGTGTGAGCTTTCCACCAGAGACGAAGGATTTCTGGCTTGGTGGGGAGTTTGGGGCGGTGAGTGGTTTGCTGTTAAACTCCGGTCTCCCCAGTTAGTTTAAGTCCTTAAAGCGTGACTTGCAGTTTGGCCACACAAAGTTCTGTGCTCTTGGCCTGTCGCGGGAGGCAGCGGCAAAGGCAGGGTGACTCGGGGCGGCTCACGGCAGGTGAGGAGGTTTCCTGACTGCTCTTAGCTGCCCTGCTGCAAGAGACTTGCTCACTCTTTTTCTTACAACCACCTTGCTACTAGTAGAACATATTCTATGAGTGATCATGAAGCACTTCCATCAAAACGTTGCCCTGTGCCTAGTGCGGGACCCTGACGGCCGCGTCCCGTGTGTCACGCGCTCGTGCTTTTCCTGCTGGCAGAAGGTACTGGAACATGTTCTCAAAGAGTTCCCGTGCCTGGGGCTGGCAGTGCAGCCGATTCCACTGCCCGGCCTTCAGAGCATAACCTTTCCCCACAGCAGGCCCATCTGTATAACTTGTATTTCCTTGTCAGCGCTGCCCTTGAGTGCCCTTGTGATTTGTCTCAGATCGCATCGTACTAACCTGTGTGAGTAGTCTTGACCTCAGTGTATTGGGCTTTTTTCCCCTGTGATTTATCCTGTCGATACCCCGGCGTCCCTTTTTGTTGGTGACCTCGTAGGCATCAGAAAGGCAAAGGATTCTCCCTTTGCTCTGCTGTGAGATCCAAAGCTGCCCTGAGCGCCGTTTTGTTCAGGAGAAGAGCTGCAGGAGGTGGACGGGAGGTTATTCACGGCAACCTGATGAAACTTCTGTCAGTCTCAGAAATGTCTCTGGCTGTCAGGAGTCTCTTTCTGCACGTTTTTCTTTATTTAGAGTGAAGAATGCGAGACCTCGCGGCTCAGGTAACGAGCAGCCTGCTGCAGTTTCCCGAGGTGACCATTCAGGCCCTTGGGGAAGATGAGACCACCCGAGGGTCTGTGCTGCGCGGGCAGTTCTGCAGAGGTGAGCCTTTTCCTTGAAATTGGGTCTTGCTGTGAAGTTGTTACTGCCTGGAGGTGACCTGAGGCACGGGGTCACAGCATCAGCTGTGTCAGGTTGGTGCTGCTCAGGTGCCTCACGTTTTGAGAGAACAGAAAGGGTGAGCTATGGAAAAAACGATGATTTAAGTACTGTACTGTGACACATATCGGCCATCGGTGGCTCACCCTCCACGCTAATCTTTCAGTCTCTTGGACCAGTACGTTCCCGAAGCAGCCCTCGAGAAGACAGGCTGTGTTTTACTTAAATCAAAACTAATTGATGCTTAACTAGTGAATCAGTTTCTTAACCCAGAAAGCCAAAAGGATAAAGAACTCTCCCTAAGCATCCTTCTCATCTCAAAGACAGAGACAGGTGTTTTTGAAATATATTCACACAATATTTACATACTATAGACACAGCACAAAATGTGCTGCTTGCTTTTTTAAAATCCCAAAGTACTGACTTTGTTGCTTTCTTGGAAAATTGAATTTTCAAAAGGCTGGGTTGGCCAATAAATTAGGAAGAAGTAAAACCAAGGTCAAGGTTAACAGTATGGGCATGTAAAGAGAAAGAGGTTAAGCTGTGCGGCCTGTCAACGAAGGGGAGGAACACCTTTGGAAAACAGCTGAATTTGTGCTGGCTGAAGGCAGCGGATCCCATTAAGGCCCACGTGGAGTCTGACTCAGAAAGATCTTGTCGGAGCACGTCAGATGACACGGCGGGTGCCCAGGGCGTGGCCGTGGGGGCGTGGATGTGTTGTGAGGTCACAGACCCCGCTGTGCCACGCCGTGTTGTGCAGTGCTGTGCCGCAGGCACCGCTCCAGCAGTGCCAGCTGTGGCAGCAGCGGCAGCAGCATGGTGCAGGCGCGGGGGGCCGCGGCCCCCACCCACCTATTTATCCTGCTCCTGATGGCCCTGCAAGCCTGGCAGGTCGGGGCTGCTCCGTGGCGAGCGTGGGGATTAGGTAGGTGGGCAGGCAAGGTCCAGCCCCAACCCTGGCAGCGTGGCACAGCGCCCACGGCTGCTCGGGGTGACAGCGGGGCTGGGGTGGTGGTGGGGCAGGGCTGGGAGAGCAGCAGGGCCAGGCTCGGGCAGGTGAGTCGTGGGCAGGTCCACGGGCAGCTGGAGGCAGACGCTCCCCGGGGAGGCGCAGGGGTGCGTGGCCACTGCAGGGGCATTTTCCAGGTGAACGGTGGGGTCAGGAGCAGTGCCACGGGGTGAGAAGCTGCTGCTGGAGCTGGCCCTGTGCCTCCCTGCCCCAGGGCAGCCTTCCCCAGCCTGCACGCTGGGGCCGGAGTGGCTCTGCAGAGGCCAGGCAATAGCCCGTGGGAGCGCTTCTCCTCCAGGCTGGTGACAGTCGTGCCGGGAGCCGTGGCTCTGCCGCTCCTGGCTGGGTCCTGGCTTTCAGCTTCAGGCACCTCTGTCCTCGGGAGATGCCCGCTTGGGAAGGTGGGAGCATTCCTGCTCTAGCCCTGCAGTGCTCTCCTTGGGTGAACCCAGGTCCCCATGGGACACAGAGCCCCAGCCCACAGCCCAGGGCACGATGCTCTTGAGGGGGAAGGGAGGGACGAGTGCCATGGAGCAAGCCTGCGTTTGAACTGCATTCACTGCTGTTCAGAACTGAAGGAGTGCCTTAAAATAGTTCATGGGAGCTTCTCTGTCCTGTGTTTACAGACATGGCTGGAGGCGATGGATATCCAGCTTCCCGTCTGGGTTCCCGGGCTGACACGCTGGGATATCGCATGGGTACGTCATGGCTTTTGACTTCCTTGGAGAGCTGCCAGCTCAGAGCCCAGATGTGAGCGAGACATCTCTTGCAGGCGTGACAATATAGGCCGTGTGTGCCACGTGGTTACACGATCCCCTCATACGTTCTCCTCTTCAGTTCTGACAGTGAATATCCCAATGTGTGATGGGAACTTCTTGTGGGGGTTTGGTTGCAGGTGTGGGTACAGGGAGGGCGTTTCCAGCTTCTGGGCTGCATCCCGCGCTGGAGCTCCCCTGGCATCGCAGGGGTGAGTAGTCAGTCTTGACTGGCTGCACAGACTAAGCACTCTGTTTCAGTATTTTATCAGAGAGAAGTTTAACATGCTACTTTCTGTTAAGGTCCCCAAAGAGCAAAGTATGAAGCTGAAAGAGGCAAGTCTTCCCAGCGGTCATCAGAAGTCCTGAAGGAAATCCTGAAGGACCTGGACAAGGCAGCGCTTGGTGGGTATATATCACTCTTAAGCAGAAGACTTGGGAAGCTGAGGGTTTGATGCCTGTCTGGCCCGGCCGTAGCTACGCAGCAGGAAGGGATTGATCAGAGCCTCACTGCGGTGACTCTCAGTTTCACGCCTTGCAGGCGCTGGTGAGCCACAGAGTGGCCCAGAGCCTCTGCTGCCAGTTGTGGATCAAGCTGAGCCCCAGGGAGAGCTGTTGCCCCAGTTATACCCCTAGCGGTCAGAGCTGGACTGGGCAGAGGTTGGTATCCAGCTGTCAGGGATGGGCAGCGCTCACGCCTTGAATGCGTGAGGGACTTGCCGAGGAGCTGATTCCTGACAAGCCGCGAGAGGGCCGGCACCCTGCCAGTCACCGGAGGGGAGGGTGCCCTTGGCCGGCAGAGAGGGTGCGCAGGCAGCTTGGGGTGGCTGAGACCGGCAGGCTTTGCCTGCGCTGCAGGCAGCCCCTGGCCAGGATGGGAGCAGCCCCAGCTTCACAGCCGGTCCAGCCCCGCTGTTCTCCTTGATGGCTGAGGACTCTGAGTGACCCCCTGGAGTCAGGGACAGGTGGGAGCTGGGCGGGCAGCTTGAGGCGGGACGCCCACCTTGAAGGCAGCTAAAATGAGGGGCTGTGAATTCAGTCTCGCATGGTTTGGCTGTCTGTTTCCAGTTGTGTTTTAGATACCTTGGCTGTGGTTTTCCTCGTGTCTTGGGGGACTGTGGGCTCTTCACCGCCACCCGTGAAAGTGCCCAGAACATGGTTGCAAGAGCTTGCGGTTCAGCCCACCACGTGTGCCTGATAGCCTTACCGTGCGATGGAGTTGGCACGGTGGGACGTGCTTCTCAGAAGGGCTCTTTCCACGGCTGAACCTGCTACGGCACCTTCCTGCCCTCTCTGAAGGGAGTCATGTACCGTCGTCCTGCCCTTTGCCCGAAATGCACTCAGTGGAATGTGAACAAGATCGCATGCAATCCCCTAGCCTTTCAGCAGGTTGGGATTTGCTGTCTGTTTACATCTAATTATGCCTAATTAAACTGACCCGCTTTCTTTCTAAAGAGATGGACCGTGAGACTGCGGAGAATGAGGCGCTTCAGGAAGGAGGCAGTCACGCGGTGCCAGTCTCTGATGACAGAAGAGGGGCAATTCAGTCAGTGGAGGTGCCAGGTAATTGCTGTCCTTTGGTCATCCAGGGCCACAGGTCAAAATCTCTGCGTGTCTGCAGGCTCTTCCCCGAGTTCTCGCTACTGCACACCATGTCAGCAGCCAAACTCTTAGTAGAGAGCAAGTGTTCTAAAGAAGGCAGGAGCGGCTCTGAGAGGGTGACTCCCATCTCTGGGGTGTGAAGGTTATTGCCGTCAGCGTGCCAGAGACACACTCGCTCCTAACCCTCTGCTGATGGCCTCGTGAGTGTTCCCAAAGGGTCAGAGCGAGCCCCCAGGCAGCAGCTCTAGCAAGCCTTGCAAAGCGGAGGTGGGTGAGCACAAAGGAAAGTGTGTGCAGACGTGAAGGATCACCAAGAAGGGGGAGCAAACCCGTGACACTGGGAAAACTGGATTATGGCCATGCCAGAGCGTAAGCAAAGCTGCGAGGAGAAAGAGAGGCTCCAGAGTGTGTTGATTTGCAACGACCTTGGGAGCTTCCTTTGCTTCTCCTGAAGCCAAGGAAATGTCGCAGCCCCAGGATGTTCCGTGGCTCAGAGATGCTACCAAAGCGAGAATGAGCATCTCCTGGCAATGTCAGGCCTCCTGCGAGATGAGCAGTAGTGTGCAGGACACACTAACACACAGAATCCTTCCTCCAGGCGTGGATGGCACGAGAAACAGAAATGCTATGGATCCAAAAGATTTCCAGAAGTACTGCATAGAAGGCTCCGTGGCGGTCGTGGGCTCCATATTGCTTGGGATGGTTTTCTGTTGTGTGATCCGCCTGTGGAGGAAGAGAAGGCGGTGAGTTGGTGGCGGGGGGCAGGTGCAGCCAAACTGCTGCGTTAGATGGCTGCTGTTAGCCACGAAGCATTTTGAGGTAGGGTATTCTGGCGTGCCGAGTTAGTTACTGGCCAAACAGGACTGAGGTTTCTGCTGTGAGATGTTCTAACTGTCCTCTCAACCCATGGGCCCTCTTTTCTGAAACGTGTCCTTACTGTTGCAAGTATTAGTTAAAAGTGACCCTGCCTGGACAAGAGCAGACCCAGCAACAGACGTAGGCAGAGCAAAGTCAGGCAGGAAAACAAAGAGGGATGACGTTGCCGCAGAAAGTGAGAATTGCAGTAGCGACATCTCCCTGCCAGGGAACCCAGCAGCAGAAATCACCCTGTGAGGTGATGCTGTAATTTCCAGAGGTTCACCTTGGCCAGGGTATCCCAGCAAGCCAGGCTGTGGTGAGCAACCTTCCCAGCTCTCAGCTCATGGGAGCAGAGCCCCAGCTGAGGGGCGCGGGGTGCCCCGTTTTCTGCACAGAGCTCTCTGTGCCCACAGCTCCCACGTGCAGCCGGGTGCCCACATGCCATGGGGCGCGCAGCTCTGCCCCGCCACCCACCCAGCACCGCAGCCGTGGCGGGGCCTCAGCAGCCTCCTCTCTCCGCAGGCGCCTCGCCGCAGCTTCGAGAGCCCGGCCCGACACCAGCAGCTGCCCCTCACACCCGGACACCTGGACTGCCCACCCCAGCACCTCCAAGAGCTGGACCCAACACCAGCAGCCGTCACATGTGCCTGGAAAAGCGGCCCACCAGCCACGGAGCACCGGCGGGGAACCAGCCTCCACCAGCCCGGACGGCCGCCCGGCCCGCCCGCCTCCGCCCCGGCCCAAATGGCTGTCCAACTCAGCCAGCCAGGTGTTGCGGGACCGGCCCAGCACCCTCCGGGCCCCGGAGAAACGGCAACCACCCCCTCGCCCCCCAAGCCCATTTCTCCAGCCCTCCTGCAAGGGCCTGGGGCAGTCCCGCCAGGATATGGATTTGGGGAGCAACGGTGAATGCGAGGGCCAATAGGGGAGTGACAACAAACACGATTTCCTTGGATGACAAGGTCACGGACCTAGTTGGCCAAGAGAAGCCAGCTGATGTGATCTTTCTGGATTTCAGTAAAGCTTTTGATACTGTCCCTCACAGTCTCCTCCTGGGCAAAATGTCCAGCACACAGCTGGATAAACGCGTAATGCGGTGGGTGAGCAATTGGCTGGGGGGTCGGGCTCAAAGGGTTCTCGTCAGTGGGGTTACATGGGGCTGGTGGCCAGTCACTAGCGGGGTTCCACAGGGATCCATCTTGGGGCCGGTACTCTTTAATCTCTTTGTAAATGACTTGGATGCAGGACTTGAAGGAACGCTAATTAAGTTTGCTGATGACAAACTTGGGAGGAGCTGTTGACACTCCCGAGGGCAGAGAGGCCCTTCAGAGGGATCTGGACAGACTGGAGAGCTGGGCAACCACCAACCATATGAAGTTCAACAAGGCCAAGTGCTGGGTTTTGCACCTGGGGCATGGCAAGCCTGGATGTACAGACAGCCTGGGGAACGAGAGGCCGGAGAGCAGCTCTGTGGGGAGGGACCCGGGGGTTCTGTCATGAGGCAGTCATGGCGCCAAGCCTGGCGATGTTCAAGAAGCACTTGGCCAACCCCCTCAGAGACGTGGTGTGAATTTGGGGTTGTCCTGTGCAGGGACAGGATGATCCCGGACTTGATGATCCTTGTGGGTCCCTTCCAACTCAGAACATTCTGTGTTTCTATGATTCTGTAACACACTCCTGAGCAACAGCTTCAGGGGTCAAGCGTAAATTTCAGCAGAATGGCACAGCAATAAATAGAGGTCAGTAGCACAATTGTGCGCGTTGTAACAGCAGCAAAACCAGGGATTCAGCAGTTTGGGGCCAAACTTCCTATCGGGGCAAGCAGGGATGTGGATGCCCACGGTGTCAATAAACGACAGAGCGGCAGAAAGCTGCTATCAAGCCGTAACGGAGACAGCGTCTGTTCTGGTTCGGGCTGGGATGGAGTTAATTTTCTTCCTCGCAGCCCATACGGTGCCGAGTTTTGGATTTGTAACCAAAGCGGTGTTTCAGCCATTGCTGAACCTGCTTCCATGGCACGGAGGCCTACTCTGTTCACCCGCCGCCCTGCCACGGCCTGGCCTCCCCCCACCAGGCTTGGGGCGGCTGCACCCCGCTGGGGCCGGCAGTGCCGCAAGGTTTCGGGGGTGCTGCCTGGTGTGGGGAAAGGTGCCCGGTTTGGGGCTGTTTCTGCGTTTGGCGGTTCCTTGTGGGCTTGGGGGACTCTTGGCAGGTTTAAGGTGTGCCCCTGGGTCTGGGGGTGTTTGTGGGTTTGGAGGTCGCCGACAGGTTTTGGGGGGTGTGCCTGGGTCTGCTGGTTGCTGCCAATTTTGGGGGAAACTTGAGGATTTGGGGGCGTTGCTGTGTCAGGTGCCTGCTGCTAGGTCTGGTGGGTGCAGCCAGGTGTGGGGCGCCTCTGGATTTAGGGTTTGTTCCCGGACTGGGGCAATGCTACCAGGTGTAAGGGTTCTTTTGGGTTTGGCGGCTGCCGCTGGGCTGACAGCAGCCTCTGTTCCGGTGGACACAAGGCCTGTCCCTGCAGCAGCGCCAGCAGTGCGTCTCGTAAGGCGCTGGGCACTGCTGTGGTCACGCTGCGCTCTCTGGCTGGTTGTTTCGGCTACACGGCCGCACGGCTGGCCTCCCTTGAGAGGCGCTGGGGTGCCACCTCAGGTGGATTTCACTTGCTGTGTTTGAGGTGAAACTGTGTCCCTCATGCTCAGAGTGCTTTAGGATAGCACACACCATGCCGGCTGCTCCGCCCTGGTAGTAACCAGTGTGTTTCTGTTGGTGGTTTCGTTGCGCCGTTCCTTCTTTTGAATCTCTGATGTGGATCGCTCGGGGCCATTGGTGGAGGCTGATTTTTGCACCGTGCCTGCTGTGTTGCTTGTCAGTGGTGCAGGAGGGGAGCCGGGCAGCGCTGCCCCACTGCTGCCCCACTGCTGCTTGCTGGGGTAGCCGTGGAGGAAAGAGGCTTGAGGAAGTCCCTTCCTAAGTCCAGCGGAAGCTCAAGAGGTTTTCTGCCAGTGGAGTTCCTGCTCTGGATGAGGTTGCTGCCAAGCACTGACTTTGTGCAGCCTGTGCTCCTGTTGACTTGCTGCTCTGTGTCACAACGGGGTTTGTCCGGCAACCGTCTGGTGAACAAGGCTTCCAGTGGTGCTTCGCTGTGTGGATATTCCAAACCAGGAGAGGGGCGCAAGTTAACATTTTTGGGGTGAGTTGAGCTTTTTAAGTTTTGGAGCTGACCGATCCAACAGAGTTGTGCTTAGGAAACCACACAGCTGGTATTTGAGGGCTTGTTGCACCCAGAAATCAAGCAGGCTGCATCTGTGTGACTCTAGGGATTGTTCTGCACGACGAAAGCTAAAGTGCGGCATACGTCATTAACTCCTGGGCTGTGGGTTAGGCTAGATGAGCCACAGCTACAAGCCGTCCCACCTCAGCATCTTCTCTAGTGTGCTTAGGAGATGAAGCTGTGCCTTGCGGATGAACTTGGTTTAAACCCAGACTAGACCATGAGTTATTAGTGAAAGCCTGATTGCTGGTAGTTTGATGCTGCAATTGTAATGTTAATAGGCAGGGAGAGAAGGATGCGGGAAGCAGGTGTGTGACTTCTGTGAACAGCGACAGCACAGGCGTGAGTGACCCTAGGAATCCAGGGCACAGCAAAGCCTTTGCTTCTGATCCAGCCTATTGGTCTCAGAGGAGCTTCCTAAAGGACGAGAACGGCATGCTCATCTCCGCAGGATCCAGCAGTTCCGTGGGCCAGGTAAGCCTTGAGTCAAAGAACCAGCTGGAAGCAGCTGTCACTGATACGCAGCTGGAGGCCGGTCAGTTCCTTTATCTCCCGTTATGAACATTCATGTCAGCGTAACGCAAAAGACCGGCATTTATCACTTTCCTGGTGTGAAGCAGTGGCTAGATTTTATCTACATGTCTTGTCATCCTGGAACTGAGTGTTGCTGTCAAGCGTGCTTGCCAGTCTTGATTGCTAATTTAACCTGCTAGCGAGGGCTCTCCTGGCAGAGAGCAGTGCTTGTGTGTGCATTTGGTGGCTCGCTTATGAAGAGGAGGCACTTGGTGGTTTGTTAGAGAGAGGTCTTTGGTGGTCGTGGTCAGGGAGTGCTGGAGAGCGCCTGGCACGGTTATAACGCCACGCTGCTGGCGTACGGTCAGACGGGCTCAGGGAAGAGCCCATGAGCGACGATCAGATACGGTGCAAGCAGTTCCTGGGCAGTGATCAAGAAATGGGGCAGTTGCCCAGAACTGCTACTTTTACTCTCTTCCCATCTCCCATCACTGGTTTTTTCTTTCTCTCTTTCCCTGTCTGACTCCGTGCCTGTGTTTTCTAACTCCTCCCTGTCTGTCCTACAGCCTGTTGCTATGTTTTCCTTTCCCTACACCTCTCTCCCGCTCCCTGGCCTTCTCCTTTCTCTGTCGCCGTGTCCTGGCCGCCTGTTTCCCCTCTGTGCTGCCGCCTGTCCCCTCTCTCCCGCCTGTATCCCCCGCTCGGCCGGCCCTGCTGCTCTCGGGGCCTCCGTCCTGCTCCCCGGCCCCTTCTGCTCCTCCTGCGTCTCCACCCTGGAGGCCGCGGCTGTTGTGCCCTTCTGCGCCTCCTTGCCCTGACCCACAGCCCCTCTGCCTCAGTCTCTCGGGGTCGTTTCCCGCCCTCCCCTCGCCCTGTGTCCCGCTCTGCGTCCCGGCCTCCCCCTTTCTCTCTCCCCGCTGCCTTTTCCCTCTGCCCCTCTCCCCGCTGTCCCCCTGCCCCGCTCCCTCTGCCACGTCTCTGTCCCTGCGCGCTCCCGGTGCCTTCTCGGTCTCTGTGGCACGGGTCCCGCAGCCCCGGGGGGGCGGCCGTGGGGCCTGCGGGGGGGCGGCTGGCTCGGGCTGGGGGCGCGGTGCCCGCGCAGGGTCGGGCGGCGGGAAGGCGCGCCCCGGGGCATGCTGGGAGCTGGAGCCCTGGGGCAGGGGCTGCCGGGCGGCCATGTTGCCCCGGCCCCAGCCCCTGCCCCGAGGCCTGTCCCGCAGCCCCAGGCCGCCCCCGGGCCTGTCCTGGCAGCAGCCAGCTGGGCCTGGGCCCCGCTCCGGCCTCCCTGGGCTGTGCCTCTGGGCGGCCTCGTGGGGTGCGAGCTGTGAGGCACCCGTGGGTGCCCTGAGGTGGAAGGCAGTCGGGTGAGCGGGGCTGCAGCACAGGGAGGGAGGGAGGCAGGGACAGACAGACAGAGAGAGAGAGACAGAAGTGCCTGAGCTGTGCCATGTGCCTGGCAGTGCAGAGAGCAGGAACTGCGGTGAGTCCTGGGCCCCGGGGTCATGTCACCCCTCTCCCACATCCCAGTCCCTCCTGACACCCCCTTCCCTTTCCCTGTGTGGATTTGTGGTGGGATGCGTAGGTACATATCTATGTCTGTGTGTATGTGTATATGATATTATACATAGACATATACATAATACAAATATTATAATTTCAAAATATTTATTTGTAAAAAAATAAATCTATTTTTTATAAAAATAGAATCATATTATCTTAAATGTAAAAATACCTGTTTGTGGACATAAGCCATCCCCAGCCCAGCTCAGCCACCCGCGGGGTGGGCAGGGGATGCGTTAACCCCCCACCCTCCCCCCCACTGAGCAAATGCCCGCAGGCAGAGAGAGGCGCTGCAAAGCCAACACCCAGCTCTTTTAATTTAAATGAGTATTTTCTCCCCCGGAGTGCCCCAGGTCCTCTGTGCAAGCTTCTAACAGGGTCGCTTGGTCCTGCATGCTGTGTCTTCCCAGTCATCGTGCAAACTGTCAGCGTGGCATGGAAGCAGAGTGGGAAAGGTGCCTGCAGAGGTCTCGGGCGTGAGCTCACGGGGGCTCTTAGTGAGCACAAGCGGGTGCTGAGAGCCTGCCCTGCTGGAGGGCCTCACGCTGCGTTTGCAGGCTGTCCTGGCACTGCCCCTGAGCCGCCTGCACAAGTTGAAGAGTTGGCAGGTGCCAGTGGGAGGAGGTGGGACTGGATGGGGGGAGCAATGGCTTCTCCTTACAGGAAAGGCTCGTCCAGGTGGGACCCTAGTTGCCACCTGCCCTGGGCCGGTGCCTTTCAGCCGCACCATCCCTTGCTTGTTCTTGGCGAGTTGCTGCACACCGAGAGAGGCCAGAGAGCTTCTTCAGGCAGCGCACCCAGCTCGCTGCCATGCAAGTGCTTCTCCACTGACGTGCTCTTGTGACCCATGAATTCTCACGCTGCTTCTCTGTTTGGTACCCGCAGGGTCCAACCGAAGGCACTGTCTGCGGTTCAGAGCCGAGCTGCTTGGCCAAATCAGTTCTTAATCCTGTGATGGTCATAGCAGAAATGAGAGCCAGGGCACCCTTCTCCATGTGAACGTAGTTTCTTCTTCTCCTTCCAGCCTGAAAACCATGTGGGAAAGTGCTGGCCCTTGCTGGGAAGTCGGGGACAAGCCTTCATCAAGCTGTCTGTGCCAATCCTTCCCAGAGCAGTCACCATGGACCACGTTTCAGGACAACATTCCCTGGAGAGAGTATCTGCAGAGCTCCAAAGGACGTGGCTGTCTACGTGAGTGGTTTCTCCAGCGTGGGGGGCTGGGGGTTGCACAGCGTTTCTAAGCCAGGGGTGAGTATGGGTCAAAGAGTCCAGCGGCCTCTGGCCTCCTCCTGGCTCGCAGAAGCAGCAAGCTCCTTGGAGCTGTATTGCGCTTCTGTCCAATATACTGTTTGAAAGGAAGGTTCTGGGGCATGATGGAACTCGGGGAGCCACAGGGAAGAGGAGGTGGCACAGCGCACTGTCCTAGCCCTTCTGGCTTTCAATCCCCGTGGGCATTTGTGACCCTCAGGTTACCCCCCTCCCCCTGGGAACATCTGCTCCTTCTCTGGGTGGCAGCCTAGACTCGCTGAGTAGGCAAGCGTGGCGTGCTACCTAGGTGCAGCTTCTTGTCTGCTCCTTGCGCTCGTCTTCCTTTGACTGCGTAGCTGAAATAAACCCGTGCTTCACCGACTGAAGTTCAGTCTTCCCACAGTGTGCGAGGCGCTCTGGTTTCTCCACCCCCGTGTTTCTCTTGGGCCTGAAGTAGGAACGTGAGGAGCAGGGAAGGCTCGTGGGACAGTTCACTTTCCGGGCAGTGCTGAATCACAGTCAGACCTTGCAGCTGAAGGTACGGGGACAGAGAGGGAGGAGAACTGTAGGAGAGGAGGAGAAATGCGCTTGGCTGGGGAGAAGCTTCCCTGCCAAAGGGCTATAGGCAGCCCTGTCCTTGAGCGTGTGCCACGCTGGCCTTTCTTCTGCTTTAACTTCCGAACAGCGTGTGCCTGGAGAGCTGTTCTTTTTCTCTTTCCTTTTGGGTTTAAGCTTCAGTGCCTACAACCACCGCAGCTGAAGCTAAAACCACCTTGAGTGTCTGGACTGCAAGTGGCTACAAGTGGCCACATCCCGTAGTACGCACTACTCCTGGCCTGCTGGTGAAAGACTCGAAATCCTGGCCTTTCTGAGGCCTCTGTTGCTGCTGGTAGCGAGCAGTGACAGGGAGGCCATTCTGCTTCAGTGCCTTTCTAGAGAAGGCAACGAGACATTATACTAACAGCACGGGGTCTTGTGACTGTGGAAGCAGGCTAGAAGACCTTGCCAAACTGTTTGCTGAAGCTTCTGGGAGCTGCTTCTTCCTTTACTCTTCTTGCAGCCAAATGAGGTAGAGCAGGATCACACTGTCTTGACCACGAGAGGTGCAAGGACCTCGCAGGGCAGCCGGAAGGAAGGTGTTGACCGAGGCCGTCACCGCGGCCCTGCTCTGTCGGCAGTCAAATGCTAGAGAGGAAAAGGCAGCTTCGAAGAGGGGGGGACGGTTCTGGGTCGGTGGGTTATGGGTAGCCGTAGTCGTTGGCTATGTCCATGCTGGCCTCCCTCTGCACACAAACGTGCAGCTGCCCGGTGACACCTGCAGGGCCGCCCGCTCCCGCTCCTCCTGGGCCAGCGTCTTCACACGCTCCCGCTGGGGCCGCTGCTCGGGTGTGATGGGCACCGACTGCTCCTGCTCCTCCAGCGGGGTGGGCGCAGCCGTGAGCCCCCCCAGGGCCCGAAGGACAGCGGGGAGTCGTTGGGAGGTTGTGGCGGCATGTGCAGCTGCTGTGGCAGCCCCTCCTGTGGGGTTTGGCCTCCGTGGGCGACAAGCACAGCCTACTCGGCTGCTGCGGTTTGTCGGCAGACCTGGTGCGTGCCTTGCTGCTCGATGGTGCCGCCGGTGCCGTGTCCTTCTTGCCGTCAGCGGGGGCTTGAGGCATCCAGTGCTGCGCTGGGTCTCGGGGCTGCCATCAAGGGATTGGGTTCCGGGTTGGGTGGTTGGGGCATCAGCCCCACCACCTTCACTGTGTGCCCCAGCAGGGGAAACTGTGGCTGGAGTTGAGCAATGGCACCCTCAGGACGATGCGGAGCATCCTCAGCGCCGGGTGGGGATGCTGCTCCTGGGGACTCTGGTTCCAGGCTGCGGTGGGGATGCCGGCAGCGGCGCAGGGTCAAGGCGGTGGGATCAGAGGTGGCACCCAGTGGGCCTAGGACTGGCACCATCAGGGCGGGCAGAGGGGACTCCCGTGTCTCACTGGAGGGGTGAGCACGTCTGCCCCGCCTTGCCCCTGCGCCCACTGCTCCGCGGCTTCCTCCCGGGCCGGGGCCTCCTGGGGCCTCCCTGGGGTGCTGCAGGGGCGTGCGGCCCAGTGCTGCCGGGAGCTGCGGGGCCCGGCTGGGCCCTGACACCGGCTGTGCTGGCACCTGGCAATGCTGTGTGTTCCCTGGAACGTATCGCAGCCCCCGGGCAGCGGGGGGCCGTAGCTTCCAGCACGGGTCTGTGGGACTGGAGCAGTTGAGGGTCACAAGGCTGGGGTGGGGCGTGGGGCGGGAGTCCCAGAGCAGCAGTTCAAGGCCTCCGTGCTGTGGTGTCTGGGTGGGCCGCTGCATTAAACCTTTCTTCTCCGCCCCATGAAGAGCCTTTGCCTTCTGGCTTCCTCTCGGGTCCTACGTCGCTTGGCAGGCACGTTGGTGGTATTGGATGCTCTGCGCTTGCTGCTTCCCACCCGCAGCCCGCTGCCACCTGCACTGCCCTGTCGCCGTCCAGCTTTCCCTTGGCCTGCTTGCCGCCCGCTTCTCCCCATCGGGGCCCCTCTTGGCAGGACACAACGCCCGGCGGCAGCAGCAGGTGGGTCGGACCCATCCGAGGCTGCCTCCGCAGCGCCGTCTCCGCCAGTTGGGCCATGTGGGGCTGGTGACACTGGGGGTGCTTCTGGGGAGCTGGGCAAGGGACTCAGCATTGGGAACTGCAGGACGCTGAGCAGGGGACTGTCTGGAGGGGCCTGCAGGGGATCGTTCTGGGGACTGTCCACAGGACTGTCCTCAGAAGTCTCCTCTGCCGTCTCCGGAGGAGCCTGCAGGGGATCGTTCTGGGGACTGTCCACAGGACTGTCCTCAGAAGTCTCCTCTGCCGTCTCCGGAGGAGCCTGCAGGGGATCGTTCTGGGGACTGTCCACAGGACTGACCTCAGAAGTCTCCTCTGCCGTCTCCGGAGGAGCCTGCAGGGGATCGTTCTGGGGACTGTCCACAGGACTGACCTCAGAAGTCTCCTCTGCCGTCTCCGGAGGAGCCTGCAGGGGATCGTTCTGGGGACTGTCCACAGGACTGTCCTCAGAAGTCTCCTCTGCCATCTCCGGAGGAGCCTGCAGGGGATTGTTCTGGGGACTGTCCACAGGACTGTCCTCAGAAGTCTCCCATGCAGTCTCCGGAGAGCTCTCCTCGGATGTGTCCAACGGCCGCCACCAGGTGGGGAGGACTGCCGACACCCCGCCCTGGTTCCCCTTGGTGTCTTGCAAGGGGGAGGCCGGAACCCCCCAGAAGGGGTCGGCATCCCCCAGCATCCCCGATTGCAGGCGGCGTTTGCACCAGCCGCCCTCCGCCTCGTACTCCAGGTCAGGGTCTTCGCTGCAGGAGGCAGTGGTGTCCAGGCTGTCGGGGACATCGGCGAGGATATTTTCACCGTCCACCAGCATCACTGCTGCCAACTTCTCCACCTCGCAGCCGCCCTCTGCCCTGTACTCCAAGAGGTGGGGGAGCTTGTTAAGGGAAGTTGTCAAGTCGGGGACATTGGGGATGGTGTCCCCGCCATCCACCAGCCCCGCCGCCACCAGTGGCTCCTTGGGGCAGCCGCCCTCCGCCACATACCCACAGAGGTCAGGGTGCTCATCAAGGGCCTCGGCAGTCACGTTGGGGACACTGGTGGTCAGGGCGGTGTCCTCACTGTCCCCTAGCCCTGCCACCACCGCATGGTCCTGGGGGCAGGCGCCATCTGCCGCGTACATGGAGAAGTCGTGGAGGTCATCGAGGAAATCGGCGCTGATGAGGCTGTTGGGGAAAGGAAGGCCGTTAGGGATGGTGTCCTCGCTGTCCCCCAGCCCTGCTGCCACCACTTGCTGATGGGGGCAGCCGCCCTCTGCCACGTACTCGGAGAAGTCAGGGACCCGGCTGAGGAAGCTGGTGAAGTCGTCGACGTCGTCGACAGAGACCTCGCCATCCCCCAGCCCCACCGCCGCTGCTGGCTCCTTGGGGCAGCCGCCCTCCGCCACGTACTCGGAGAGGTCGGGGAGCTCGTGGAGGAAGGCGGCGAGGCTGGGGCTGTCAGGCCCATCGGGGAGGCTGTCCTCGCTCTCCAAGGTGTTGAGCCAGGAGAGCACCAAGCTGGCCATGGTGTCCTCTGCCAGCTCAGGACAGGCCTCAGCGAAGGCCTGTGGCCCCTGCTCGGGCAGGTCGACGGGCTTCTCTGGGGCTGCCGGGGTGGTCTCCACTGCTGAAAAAGCAAAGAGATCCAACCCAAGCGCGGGGTGATGCAAGCTTTCCTTGGCTCAGGGCAGCTGCCCGCGGGCTCTGCCACCCCCCAGAGCTCACCTTTAGGCTCCATCCTGGTTCTGCAGGTCGGCAGAGCCAGGCCGGTCTGGTGGGGGCTGGCAGCAGGGACACTGTCCTCGATGGCCACCACTTCCTTCTTGAAGCCCTCTGATGGCTTCTGGGCGCTGCCAGGCAGGGTGTGGAGCACAGGGTGCTCCTGGACCCAAGGCTGAGCCGTGGGGCGGCACGGTGGTGGGTCGCCAGTGTGGTCAGGGGCACGCAGCAGGCAGGAGCCCATGGGGTCCATGGGCTCTTGCTGGTCCAGGGTCCGTGGCCCCATCCCCCTCGGCTGGTGGGGCACCAGCACCTGTGGCACCACCTGCTGTCCCCAGCCGTAGGCAGGGGGACAGGGAGCAGCCATGGTGGGGAGCGACACTCCATGGTTTAGCTGCACCCCATGGGGGAGCTGCACCCCGTGGGGGAGCTGCACCCTATGGAGGAGCTGCACCCTACTGGGGAGCTGCACCCCGTGGGGGAGCTGCACCCCGTGGGGGAGCTGCAACCCAGCATGGAGCTGCGTCCCGTGTGGGAGAGGCACCCCAGTGGCGAGCTGTACCCCAGTGGGGAGCTGTACCCCAGCAGGGAGCTGTACCCCCATGGGCATCTGCACCCCACTGAGGAGCTGCACCCCAGTGGGGAGCTGCATGCCTTGCGGGTGCTGTACCCCCATGGGGAGCTGCACCCCAGTGGGGAGCTGTACCCCCATGGGCATCTGCACCCCACTGAGGAGCTGCACCCCAGTGGGGAGCTGCACCCCATGAGGGAGCTGTGCCACTGGGGGATGCTGCACCCCGCTGGGGAGCTGCACCACCTGCCCCGGGGCCCCCAGGGGCCCTGGCACCGCCTGCCAGACGGTGGGCTGGGACAGCTGGTGGGTGCCGGTGTGGAGCTGGGCAGGCTCACCAGACACTGCCAGCCCCGGGACAGAGGGCAGCACGTGGGCACTGACCGGTGCTGGCATGGCTGGGGTGGTGAAGCTCATGCTGGGCACCTGCGATGCCGTGGGCAGCCGGAGAGGGAACCTCTCTGTTGGGGGAAGCAAAGAGGGGTGGTGGGGTGAGATATTGGTGGGCAGAGCCCCTTGGGGGGTTACCTGGAGGGCAGGAGCACCACGAGGAGCAGGAGCCTGCTGCTGTACCTGCCATGGCGGTGGGTCAGTGTGGGGTTTGTTTGGGGCAAACACTGTTCTGGGGTTCCGTCCCCAGGGCGATGATTCCGCCAGCACCTGCCTGAGCCAGCCTTGCCAGGGCTGGATTTGTCATGCCTCAGCAACTGCCCATCACCATGATTTCCCATCCAGCTGATGATTTTCTGTCCTCTGTGCTGATCTCTCATCCCGATGAGGGTTTCCCATCCCCGCCATGAATTCCCATCCCAACGATGATTTCTCATCCCAGTGATGGCTTCCCATCCCAGCAATGATTTCTCAGCCCTGGGATGGTTTCCTATCCCAATGGTTTCCCATGCCCACAGTTTCCCTCCCAAGCATGATTTTTGTGGGGAGGTGAATTTCCTTCCGAAGGGGAAGGGATGCAGCCGGTACAGGCGGCCCTGCGGTGCTGCCATGGGTGAGCTGCCCCATCCCCACCACTGGGGCGGGATGGGGCCCTTTTGGGGGTTGTTTTTGTGCTCCCCCTCTCTGCCCCAGGGTGGGGACAATGCTGCTCCCAGCCGTGGGGATACCTGGCGCTGGCGGTACCGGTACCGTGTGGCCATGCTGGGGAGCTGTCGGGCAAATGTGGCAACTGGCCCGTGCCAACCGAGGAGAGAGGCTGGGACGCAAAGTCTAGCGGTACAGAGGCACCCTCACATTCGTGCCCTCGAGCTGTCCCGTTCAAACTGAGGCACCCCAGATGCAGTCTTACACGTGTTTCTTAGACCGTTCAAGCGTTCATCTCCAACGCTAGTTGACCGGTTGATACTTAACACACCCGCGTGCGCTGCTGTTTTGCAAAGCAACTCTAGTTCTGTGGTGTCGTCATCCGTCTGCTTGCTTTTTCTGAGAGCCGAGTTGCAGATCCTGCTTCCTGTACCTGGAGAGATTCCCTATTCGATGTGTTTGCTTCTCTTGCTTTTAGGCTAAAGGCAGATACGCACTGTAGTGTAAACTTATAATTTGTTCCCATCCCAGAAGGGTCTGATTGTCAGTGTTTGACTATTTCTTGCATTTGGGGAGAGGGGGCAGGAGATGGCAGGTATTCTTCTGCCCCAAATCTGGGGTTTTTGCATACCAGCCATAGGGGAACGAGCAAGGGTGCCAGCTGGCGAGCCATGCAAAAAAGCAGTTTCCTTCATAAGTGATTGCGACTAGTTTCCTAAAGACAATGTCCGTTTCGGGCAAGAGCAAAAGAACAATATCCCAAACAGTATTGTGTTTGTGCAGGTATTATGAAGGAAGCGTTAATCCTTTCCAGACTTGAAACGCAGTAATCGGTTTCGCATGTTAGCAAATGTTAGTAGTTCTCTTTCTAAGATCTCTTTTCTACCCTAAGCTGGTCTCTGTGCTCCAGGTTGTCATTCTGTATTCTGTGTTCCTCAGATTTACGGAGGACAGAGAATCAGGTGCAGTGACTGAAATTACCGCTATTGAAATGCAATCCTGGCTACAGGATTGTTGCTGTCATTCATGTATTCATACAGCCCAGTAGTATGTCAGCTCCACCGGCCTTATTTGAACGGTCGTGTTTTCCAGCCTTCTTAAAGATTTGCCTCTCCACCACAATGAGTAGCCATTGTTAGCTTGTGGTTTTGCCATGTCTTTCTAGTGTTGGCTCTGAATAAATGAAGTACACTGGTGAGTTACAGCGTCTCTTGCACAAACACTACAGCAGCCTCCTGGTGCCCATGAAGCATCTGCAAGCAAAAAACCCTGAATTTATGTGGCTCTGGGTGCAAGCTTTGGGCGTATTGCTGCAGTAGTTGTTGCAGTGCTTTCAGGCCCTCCCCAGTAATTCTGGACACCACAGTGTTGGCTTCTAAACGTGGCCTTGTTCTCGGGGTTAATTGAAATAGGTGTGCCTAGCGCCGTCTTGTCGATGCACGCTCCGTTTCTGGTTGGGCGGCACCCTCTCCTGGTATTGTAATGCTGCCCTAAATGAGAGGAGAGGTGCTGCTGTCATCAGGGATCAGGTAAATAGCTGTATGCGGTTCAAGGCAAGAATGGCACTGCTGTTCTGACACAGAAAATGAACCAGGCAGATGAGCTTTCTGTTCCTTCAGCTGGAAACATTGCAGAAACCACTGTTAGAGTGGCTCCTGTTTGGGAGCGAGGAATGGAGGCTGTAGTGGTGGAGGGGCCTTCCAAAATGCGTTACTGGCCTTGGAGTGTGTTCCTCAAGGTAAGTGGATGAAGCAACCCTTGTGTGGTGATGTAAAGTACGTCCTTGTCCTTCCTCCCCTTCGGGAGGTGCGTGGCTGTAAGTGCGAGCCCGGTGGTGTTCTAGCAGTGGCAGGCAGCATGAGCCTTTCTCTTTGCCCCTAAATTCCACAGCAGCCTCTGAATTGCCCTCTGCTCATGGGGCACTTTGGGTGGTGCATGAGTTGTTTGTCAACACTATCCGTGGTTGTATGTCTGATTCGTCATGAGTAGAGGGCAGCTACAGATCAATGAGTGTGTGAAATCTCAGCAAGTTTTCAAATGTAATAACTACTCCCTAAAATACTGTAGCATTTTCCAGATTATCTTAAAGCAAATTCTGGCAATTGAGACCCTTCTGGGTTTTTTCACAGGGCTCCTAAATAGCGCCTAATCCTAGGAACTGCTTTCAGGTGACGTTTCCACTCCTATTTTCAGTCGATACAGCACACGTAACAGATTTAGTATTTTGGCGCTGTGATGGCTAAGTATGGCAGATACCTGAGCACAGGGCTTGGGCTTCCACAAAGAAACACTGTTCTAAAGGTGCTGCTGCTGACATTTCTGTGACTTCTTTGTCAGGTCACTGATGTTTGTCACCCAAGTAAACTTGCACCTCAGAGTGTCTGGGCTATGGCTGTTCTTTCTTCGAACTTGAAGTACTGTGTCTGGTAGCTGTCTGTAATCCTGGGGATATACAGCCTGGCTAAAGGTCCCTTCGTATTTTGATGGTTGATTATTTAAGAACCCAAAACGGTAGCACAGACTTTGTATTTTTGATACTTCCGCAGCAGAGACAAAATACCTGAGAAGTTCTTGCACTGTTGTGTTCTATATCTGTATGTCTGAGGTAACCTGTGACAAAGTAGAAATGGGGTTTGGGGGCTTTTTCAGTGGCACTGACTGTACCAAGAGAGAAGAGTTTCTGTATACGAATGAATGTCCACATTCTCTAGACTATCAGAGCAGCATGTTTTGATGTTCAGGCTCTATAATTTGTGTTCACTGCTTGATGTTGGGTACCAGTGCTCTATTTGAAGTCCTGATCACCTTTTTATTATTATGAGGTGATGAGGGAATGACTTTGTGCACTTGTTGGAGGAATCCCGCGCTGCCACGTACATGTAGCTACTAGAATCACCCCCCACCTCAATGATTTATGTCTCAGTGGGGGTTACTGTGCTTACCAAGCGTGACGAACAGCTTTAAAAGCTTCTTAAGAATTTTGCGATGCTCAAAGGCGACTCAAGCACATAGCACATATTTTGTTGCTCAGTTTTATTCTGCTTTCAGATGATGAACACGTCATTTAGTTCCTGAGTGCCCTCAATCGCGAGAAGTGCGTCAAGTCTCTCATGCTAGAAACTGTCAAATAGACAACGTCTTCCACAAATGTCTCCCATGAGTTCCACACGAGCTGTGCTCTTGGTGGGGTGCACAGAGTTAATGGGTGCAGTGGGAGGGCTGGAATGAATGCTGCAGGGGAAGGAAGAAGAGGGAGAAGAAGCAGTTTCTGAAGAAAATAGGGGAAGCTCTGGGAGGGAGAAAGGCTTACTTGGGGTCCCACAGCAATGCAAGTAAGTCCCCTTAGGGGCACAGAGAGCTTCAGGAAAGGTTTGTTTTGCCATATTGTGTTCCCTCTTTGCTTACAGCCTTGTTTCTACCTTGTCCCCTTAGATTTCATGGCCGTTTGCTTCCAACTCCGCTCTGTTCAGCTCGACCGCTCCATCAAGGGGCTGAAAGACCATTTCCATAAGGACAGCTCCTCCACGGGGGTGCCATATTCCCCTGCCCCTCCGAAGAGAAGGAAGGGCACCCCCACCAAAAAGCCAGTCAAGAGACCGGGTGAGTCCCTGAAGGGGGGATCCCTGTCTGTGTATCCTCTTGCCTGGGCTTTTAGGACAGGAGCAGGGGTGAGGTTTTGGAGATAAGCACCTCTTCTCTGCCCTGGGTTCAGCACTGAGATTACAGACATTTTCTGTCCCTATTTTACAAGTCATCAGGTCTGTTCTCTGGGTGATGTGAGGGAGGAGAGGGGCCCTGTATATGGGAGAGAAAAGGCCGTTGCCCTAACAAAGGCGATAGGTAAAAAGGGACCTGAGAGGGCTCTAAAAGGATATGCTCTGAGAGCAGCTATCCTCAGCCTTGGGATATGGAACATAGACTGTGCAGCAGCAAATAGAAAACCCAGACCTGATAAAACACTAGCACTTACCTCCCGCAGCAGCCCAGTGATGTTGTCCCTCTCTGTGTCACAGCACCCTGCCGTCTCCTCTGTAACAGTGACAAAAGTCAGACGAGTTCGTATTTCTGTGGGTTTACCTGGCCAATACTCTCCCACCCTCATATTTTTTCCTGTGTTGTCCAAATAAACTTACTGCATTGAGGAAAATAATGAGAAATGTAGTTCGGGACTGGAAACGGATGGGATGGGGTAAGGGAGGAAAAGAAATACCCATTTTATGTGTGTTGTGTTTATTTTTATAACCCTGATGTGAATGCAGTCCTCGTCCCGGGTAATGTGCGTCTGTGTGCGTGTGCTGGCCCTGGTGCTCGCTCTCCACTCCGGTGTGTGGGGAGGCTTTGCTGGGCCTCTTCTTGCTAAAGCAGAGGGTGTGCCTGGGGTACCTGGAGCGGGAGGGCTGCCTGGGGAAGGCTGTGACACCCACAGATCACGCCTCTGGTCTTTTAAAATCAATCTGTGCCATTGCTGCTGTGCCCTGGAGCCGTTCCTGAAAGCTGCTGTGCGAGTTGCAGTTGGTGAATGCGGTCAGTCTGCGAATTTCAGTGGGTTTTCCCCTGTCAGCAGAGAGCCACGTGGAAAGGGGATGTCTCAGCCCACACTTGGTCTTCCTCGGGACTTTGGCAAGTAGTTACTTGTGTAAGAATTTGCCCCCAGTGTTGGAAGACGCGTGGAGGACAATATCCTCCTGCTAAGCAGAACTAGCTGTGCTGCAGGTGGCAGAAGGGCAGTGTCTCAAATCGCTCCTAAGCACGATGGCAGTCATTTGTGTTCAGCTCCTGAACGGTGGCTCCTGCCCAGCAGCAGGATTACAACAGGTAAGAATTATTTTTGTGTGGCTCAGTAGCTCACTACGGGGAAGATGCCAGATGGGGATCTGTAGCTGAGCCGTGGGGAACTCAGGCGGAGGATGCTTCAGATTTGGTCCTCAGCTGTCACCCGACACTGAGGAGATACCTGGGATTTGATTGCTGTGAAGTCAGCATGGTCAGCAAATGTACTTCAGTGAAATTAAAAAGGGAGAGGAAAATAGTCTTTGAGCAGAGAGTCACAGTTTCTTCTGCAGTTCCGCCAGCTTTCCGGGATGGCTCTTGAGATGGAGGTCTGACCCCCTCTCTGCACTGGCAGAGTGGCCCTCTTCATAGCAATAGTTGTCTGGTCGTGTTTGATTCCCTGGTTTTAGCCTGTGTTCAATTACGGACAAAGCACTTTTTTTCTGTGCTATTGCTTCCGTAAGTCAAGTCAAGCTCTGCAAATTTGGGTTTCAGGGTTCCAACAATGAGTTGATTTCCTTATCCCTTAAGGATGAATATTCCCGTGCACACCCCAATGCACACTTTAACCTGTTGCAAGAGACAAATAACAGACGAAATCTGATGTGCTATAACTTGTTTACCCACAAGGCAAAGTGCAAGAGAGGCTCCAGCTAAAGGGAAGGTGAGGTATTAGGGACAGGGTAACAAGGCAGAGACCCCCCTCTCCCCCCACTGCTGTGTTTGATTCTGGAGGACACGCTCCATATCCATGTGCTGTTTCAGAGGGTCTTCGTCTCTCTGTTGTTGTTTTATTTGTTGGTGTACCCTGCACTGTCTCCTGTCATTGAAAATCCGACTGCTGGAGCTGCTTCTAAAGCAGAGTTGTGTCTTCTTAAATGAAACTTGCCAAGACAGGTTGAACTGACGAAGCAATCGGTGGGTTTGGGTTTTTTTCCCAGTAGTTTGCTGTTTGAAATGTCAGCAGTCTGTCTCAGAGGGCAAGTGTATTCCGATTCCCAAATCATCCTGCTGCAAATGCGTGCACATCAAATACCGCTCCGTTGTGATGCCCGTAGGCGCAGTGCTCTTTCGCTGGCTGGGGAGCAGCAGGTAGCTCAGCAGCTCTGCAGCGCCAGGGAAGGATGGGGCCAGGCGGTGCTGGTAGGGGCACCCAGCCTGGCTGCCCACAAGCAAAAGCCTGTTGGGGTTGAGCCGGCAACTGAGCCCCACACAGCCGCTCGCTCACCCCCCCACCGGCGGGATGGGGAGAGCATCAGAAGGGCAAAAGTGAGAGAGCTCGTGGGTTGAGATAAGAACAGTTTAATAATTAAAATCAAACCATAATAACAACAGCAATAATGCAAAGAAAAGGAAAATAAGGAGAGAGAGGCGAAACCCGGGGCGGGGGGAAGGGGGAATGACCAACCCAGACACACGGCACGTGACGCGGCCGCTCAGCACCCGCCGACCCGCCGATGCCGGTCCCTGAGCAGCAGCCGCCCCTCTGTGCGCCCACTGCCCCGGGTAATAGGCTGCTCGTGGCGTCACATGGTACGGAATGAGCACCCCATTGGCCAATCAGGGTCAGCTGTCTTGGCTGTGGCTCCGCCCCCCCGGCCCCTTGCCCACGGGGCAGAGCGTGGGAAGCTGGAAAGGTCCCTGGCTGCGTCGCCAGCTGCAGCGAAGAGGAGTGACTCTCTCCCAGCCAAAACCAGCGCAGTCGCCACCCCTTATTCCACACCGTTTTCGCCATGCCCAGGCCCCACACGATGCAACGCAACCTCACCAACCACCACCCCTCCCCTCCCCAGCCTTTGGCATCATACACAGACATCGCTCCCTTCGTCTATGGCCCTTCCCTGTAAAATGTCCATAAAAACGCCCACTTGTGTTTCTCAGGGCAGCTGCGGTGCCGGGTCCGGCCCTGGCACAAGCAGAGGGACGGTCCCACACGCTCCCATCATGTCACCCCCAGGAGCTCCCCGCAGGGGCAGGGAAGGATGCTCCGGGGGGTGGGAGCAGCTCCCAGGACTTCGGACACCAGGCACGGCCACCCTGGTGCCACACGGGCGGTGTGTAAGCGTTGCCGCGCAGGTGGGGGTTTGTGCCTCGGTTCCCCCGTGGAGAATTGCTGTGTCGCTGCAGAGGGGGGTGATGGCACCCCCGTACCGGGGCTGGGTGTACAGCCAGGGCTGGGCTGCTGAGGTGTCCCCTACCCACAGGAGAGAGGGTCAGACAGAGCCCGGCGGCGCTGGAGGGAAACAAGGAGGCAGAAGGGGTTTTTTCTTCTTCATTTTGTTTTTAATTTGTAAATAACTTTCCATGAAAAACGTTAAATTGCACATGTGTATCTGCAGTTCTTCAGCATCAGTATAGAGGCCCCAAAATAGGAAAATACCACAAAAACAACAAATAAAAAGAAGCATCAACAATACAGATACCAACACCTACAGTGACCCCCCACCCCAAAACCCGCAAGAGGCATGACCCTTGCTCCCCAGCCCCGGGACACCGTCCCCAGCCTACGTCAGCTAGTGAAAGGCAGAGAGGGTTTATGGTGGTCTAGACCCTTCGGCAACAGCAGCGAGGGGTTTGGGTAGAAAAAATACCAAAGCCAGCTGTGGGAGCGACCCCGTCCCCGCTGCTCCTCTCCTGTCGGGGACAATTCCGGGACCCTTGATGAAACCTGTTGCTGCTGCTGCAGGAATCCTCCCTTGCCTGGTCTTGGTTTACAGAACGATGAACACAAGCCTTTAAACAGTGAAAATATAAACCAGCTCCCAAACTGCATTTCCCCTAACCCCACTCTTAGGAAATTCTAGTGCTAAAAATATAGGTTTCTTTCAATATATAATCCATAATAGATTCTATAAAAAGATCTAAAGAAGCAGACTTGCTGAATTTATAAACCTTTTGTTCTTCCCTAGGTAGAACCTCCCTAGGAGGGAGGCTGAACTCAGAGGATCTAGAAGGGACCTCTACGTACTTGCTAGCTAATTATCACACTATACCTGTGACCTACCCTAGACAGAAAATAGGGAAAAGAGAGAGAGAAACAGAGGGACGAAGGGGTGAGGAAATTGCACGTAGTCTATCGAGCCCTAAGCCACCAGGATCTCATGTCTTGGATGGGATTTAGCGGGTGCTCTGTTAGCCCTGAAGGAACGTAGGCCGTGTCCATTGCCACGGGGGAAAAAAAAAAAGACAATTCACATTTCTTCCTTTAAAAGCAAAAAAATAAGCAGTGTTGTATTTCTTCTCCTGAGGAAACTCATGGACTAGAGACTTCTGACGTGGCCTTTAAAGCTCTATCAAGCTGTTCCTGCGGTGTTGGTTTTTTCTCCCCGCGGTGTTTCTGTGAATAATCTTACAGTGAAGCTGGTAAAAGTCCCTGTGAATGTCTCTGTCTCTAGAAACTCTTGTCCCTTGTAAGTCCCAGCAGCTCTGGGGGAGCATCCTACTGAAGCCTGTGCGGGCTTTGGAGAGTGACTGGCCCCTTATAAGAGGGACGCCAGACTGCTCCAGTCGCTCACATCTGCTGGCAAAGAGCCGTCGCTGAGTTCAAACACCTCCTCCACGTTGCCGGAGTTGGAGAGGTAATCGTTTGTCCCTTGGTGCCAGGGGTGCTGCAGGAAGGCCGCGGCCATGAAGGTTTCATCAAAGTCCAGGTCGTCGTGGTTGGCTTCGGTGAGGACGTGCTCCTGCCCCTGGGGAGAGGCGATGTGGTGCCCGTGTAGCATCAAGTCCAGGTCGCGTGTTATGGGGCTGATGGGAGGCGTGAGCTCCAGGTCGCCAAAAGTGGAGACGTCTCCATTCAGGATGGTGTTGAGGATGGCTTCCCAGTCAAGGCTGCCTTTCAGTGATGCCAGCTCAGTCTGCTCTTCCTGGGTCAGCAAGGCAGAGTTGGAAAGCCGAGGCGCCTTGGCCGTTTGCTCGGGCAAGGGCTGCTTGCGCTTGTGCCCTGCTTTGCCGTCCGCTGGGTTCCAGGTCTGGTCACCGGTGACTTCTTCAAACTCCTTCAGCAGCTGCTGTAACTCCACGCTGACGTTGAGGCTGTTACTGGAGGCGCAAGCTGAAGTGGCCGGGCTGGCGACGCTCTGTGCTTCTTGCTGGGCGCTGTCGGTGACGGCCGGGTGGATCTGCACCGGGGGCATCCTCCGCTTTTTGAAGGCACCACTCTTGAGCCGGTCGGCGTATTGGGGGTCAAGCTTCCAAAACCCACCTTTCCCTCGCTCGCCCTTCTCCCGGGGCACCTTGATGAAGCCCTTGTTCAAGGAGAGGTTGTGTCGGATGGAGTTCTAGACCCAAAAGAGGAAAAAACCAAGGCTGAACCTCCATTATCTTTGAAAGGTCGTGGAGGACAGGAGAGGTGCCCGAGGACTGGAGGAAAGCAAATGTCACTCTAATCCTCAAAAAGGGGGAGAAGGAGGACCCGGGAAACCATAGGCCAGGCGGCCTCAGTGAGTGGTTCTGAAGCCCTGAATGTGCCTGGAGTGATGCAACTAATTCGAAAGGAAACTCAGCTATTGGGTAAATGCCCCAGCGTTGGACTCCACAAAGCTAAGACTGTATTAAGAGATTGGATATGGTAGAGGTGGGTGGTTTTTTTTGTAATGTTGCCTAGATATCTTTATGCTTATTTATCCATAACCCGTAGTGCTGAAGAGGAAAACCAAGGCTTGAACGCTTAGAGCTGTTGAAAAACATGCGCACACCCACACCGCACCCCCCCCCACCCCTGAAACCCCTCCTCCGGGCTGAAGGTCCTTGGGTGTGTTGGCTCCTTTCCAAAGCACTCAGCTCCCACAGGGATATCTCCGTCTCCCCCCGGAGTAGGTGGCATGACCTTTCCAGGCTGTCTTCATGTATGGGAATGAGGAGAGGGGATGAGAACACAGCCGAGAAGAGACCAAACCGAAGAGAGAAGAGACCTAAAAAAGTAGAGAAGAGACCAAAAAGAGAGAGGGAGGCAAGAGAAGCAATAAGAAAAAAAGAAAAAAAAAGGAGAAAAAACAAAAATGAAAAAAAAATAAAGAATAAAGAATAAATAAAAAGAAGAAAAAATAAATAAAAGAGAAAAAAGAAAAAAGAAAAAAGAAAAAGGAGAAATAGAAATAAAAAGTAGGAAAAAAAAGAAAAGAGAAAAAAGAATAAGGAATAATAATAAGACAAAAGAATAAAGAAAAAAGGAAAAAAGAAGAACAGAAAGCGCTGGGCTGCCAGAGGCCCCGGCGACCGCCCTGCGCAGGGAGAAGGTGGGCAGCCCCCGGGCAGGGGGTTTGCAGCGCCGTCGCCCTGCCCTGCCCGGGCGAGCACCGCTGCCGGGATCGCTGGCGTGCGGCGGGCGCGGGCTGCGAATAACCCGAGCAGAGGGACGAGCCTCCCGGGTCCCGCCTGCCCTGCCACAGCCCAGAAAGGCCCCCGTGCCGGAGGTCCCGTCGTGTGCCGGAGGAGGGCAGCGAGCCAAGGTGGCTGGGAAAAGCCCCTGTGCTTCAGGCTGTCCCCAGAGCTGGTGAGCGTGGGGGCTGGCCCCTGCCCCCCGAGGGCACGCGTGTGCTGCCTGGGGACAGCAGCCCTATTTGACCTCTCTTGGGTTTCCCTCTGAGGCCTCACCGGCTCGTCACAGTGATGGAGCCTCCTTTGCCTGTCCCAGGGGTCAGGAGACCTGCCCTCTGCCCTGCTTGGAAAGCAGCAGCATTTCTGCTCTGGACCTCCGCAGCGAGGGATTTGCGCAACAACCTGCCTGGGGGTCGGCTCCGTCCCTCTCCTGCACCTGCTCCTCAGCCCCCAGAGGCACTCGGCCTGGCGATTTCATGCGTGCTCAGCCCCGAGGGACTCGGGACCCCACGAGAGCGCCAGGAAGGTGGAGCTGGGCACAGAGACGCCTTCGCCCCAGCGCCAAGAGGGGCCGGAGGGACCAGCAGGCCAGTGGGTACCTCCCCGCTCCCAACACGGCCCCGGGCTCTCCCCTAGAATGGCTCCTTCCCTCCGCCGCCCTCGTGGCCGTGGCATTTCTGCACACCCAAGCTCTTTCCCGTTACAGCCCTTCCCCGCCGGCTGCCGGCATCGCTCTCCTGCCAGCGGGATCCAGCGTCCCCGCGGGACCTTGCCTTGCACCGTGGGGGCTGTGGAAAGCCCCCCCCCAGCCCCGCGGGGAGAGGGGAGAAGGCAAGAAGTCTCCAAATCTCGTACCTGCCAGTTGGGATCGGCGTGTCGGAAGTAGCAGAAGTTGTCAGTGATCCACTTGTAGATGGCGGAGAGGGTGATTTCGGGCTTCTGGCTGGCTTCCATCGCCATGCAGATGAGGGTGGCGTAGGAGTAGGGTGGCTTGATGTGTGGGTTGGTCTTGTAGTCGATGTCCTGCGCGAGCTGAGGGTGCGCGGCCATGGGGTGGTGCGCCATCCTCAAGGTGGAGGAGGAGATGGGCTTGCAGGGAGTGTGGGGCATGCCCACGCGTGCCGGGTCGGCGGCCGGGGGCGAGCACGGCGCGGCAGAGCTGGGGATGCTGTGACAGTCCTGGGGGTCCGGGTCACTGGGGCAGCAGGAGGACTTGCCCATGCAGGCGCTGATCGAGAAGTCCTGCAGCCACATGAGGCTGGTCAGGCTGTCGTCCAGGTCGTCCGAGTCCCCCACGCTGCCCTCCGGCCCTCCGTCCGTTCCTGCCTGCAGGCAGTGCAGCCACCCCTCAGCCATGCCTCGGCGCTTCGGCAGCTCCTGCTTTCACAGGGTGCACGTGAAGGGAAGGGAGGGGATGGGACAGATCCTGCAACAGCAACAGGGAGAGGGTTGAGGCTCCCTGAAGCGCAGCTGCTCTCCGGCACCCGGGCAGGGCTGGCCCTGGGTGCTCCGGGTGCCGCTGGGCGAGACCCATCCCCAGGGTGCTGCGCACCGGAGCCACAACACCTCCCCCGGGGTGCTTGAGCAGCCCCAAACTCAGGGAAATTCCCTCAAACCCCTGTGCCACGGTGTCACCCAGACCCCGGCGGGCCAGTGCTGCCCAACAAGCCTTCAGCCAAAGTAAGAAAGAAAAAAACAGCCAAACCCCCCCTCAAACAGCCAAAATCCAGCCCTGCCATCCCGCAAAGCAAGAATGATTCTCCCACCTGCTGCTAGCAGGACAAAATCTCAGGCTACACCACCTCGCCAAAATATCTTAACGTTCCCCTCCTGCTACCAGCTTCCCTTGGTTCCCTGCTCTTTCTGCCTCTCCCTTCACCTAGCGCCACTAAAACAACCCGGGGAGGGGGCACAGGCCCAGCCCAAGCACACCCTTACTCAGCGAGAGCCGGTGGATCCAGGCGTCCGTTATTCCCGGGCTGGGGCTGTGGTGTCCGGCTTCGCTGCCGGGCTGTGAGCCCAAACTCCCGTGTCTTTGGGCGAGGAGAGGCCCCCGAGGCCGAGGAGCCCAGCACCGGCTGCACTGGGGCAGCTGGGGCCGAGGGTTCCGTCATCCGAATGATGCTGCGACCAACAGTCAGGGGGTGTGGGCGGAGCGGAATCACCCGCTCTGCTCCCTCAAAACAGGCTTTTCCCCCCAGAATAAGGCTCAGCGGGGCGACAGCTTGTTGGGGTGCCTGATCCCGTGTCACCACCCAGCCCTTGCACATTCCTGTGCCCCCGGTAAGGGAGAGCCCAGAAACCCTCACGGCAGTGGTTGGGGGAGCGGCGGAGGGAATGCAAATAACAACAAAAATAACAATAACACAGCTCCTGGCCCTGCGGTTGGTCCTCGCATGGCCATGGGGAGGTGGAGGGGACCTGCCAGTTTGGGCTGAGACTCGGCTATTTGAGGGACGGAGCCCCGGGGTGGGGATGGGCAGGGTTGGGGTACACGGGGAGGTGGCAGGGAGGATGCGGGATCCCACCGTACCCCACACCCAGTGCCAAATCCATCCCCAGCAATCCCAAACCCCACATCCTGGTGCCCCCCGTGGGGCTGGTGCAGGGGCAGCCCCAGCCCTTCCCTCCTGCCTGGGACCCCCCTCCACTTGTGACCCTGAGGAGCCCACAGTGACCAGGGCAAAGCTGAAGGGGGCAGGGGGGCTGGTAGAGCCCCAGATTCAAGGATGGGGCCTGCCTTTATTTAATTAGAAGGCTTACAGACACATGTCTCTCTAAGAACTCCCCAAGCCCCACCACCGCCCGCCCAAGGGCTTTAACAGAGACCAGGGAGGGACCCCCAGCACCCCAACCGAGGGGGCCAAGAGCAGCCATGAAACCCAAGGGAAGCCATTTCCTTTCCCCTTACACTGTAAGGCCTGCCCTTTGCGGGGTGGGGGGCTTTGGGGTGTCTCCGGGAAGGTTTAACCACCAGGCACTCCTCCTGCCCACTGCCCCACGGGGGAAGGACCCCCGAGAGCAAGGGGCAGGGGGGCGGCCAGACCCGCTCTCGGGGGCTGCTGCTGCCGCCAGTGGTGCGGACAACAAGGGCTTTTCCTGCCAGGACCCCCGGGGGTTTGGGCCAGACGAGCTGGGAGGGTCAAACCCTCTCCCCAGCACAGGGGCAGAGTCCCCTCTGCTCGCGCCCTTCCCCAGCGGCCGCAGGCTGGGAGCTGGCGGGTGCTGGGACCAGCCGTGGAGGAGGGAGGAGGCGACTCCCGGGGAGCGGGAATCGCTGTCTCCCTTTTCAGCAGACCGAGAGCCAGAAACCAACCCCAACCCTCAGTTTGCTGCCCTTCTAACAGGTCACCTCCCTCGGGAGCAGGGCCTGCCCCTGTAAAAACACACCTGAAGGCAGCAAGAGCTCGAGGGCTTTCCTGAGCAGCCTGCAGCAAAGCACTTCAGGCCTCAGCGCTCCCATCCCCACCCTCCCCCTGCGCAGGGTGGGGCTGTCTGCGAGCGCCCCACTTGCCGCAAGGTGCTTCCCCCCACCACGCATCAGCCCCTCCATTAAAACCAAATTATAACCCCCCCTTACAGCCCTCCTCACCTTCAAGGCATCAGCTCCCAGCACGAGGTTTCTTCCCTGGCGCTGGAGGGATTTCTCTTCAGCGCTCCTCTTCTCCCCTTCCCCTCCAGGAAAGGTCCCCTCTGGGTGTCCTCATCCGTCCCCGCAGTGCCGGGGCCCCGGCGCCTGTGCCCACTGCCCGGCCACCCGCACCCCACGCCAGGAAGCTGCCGCTACCCCCAGCCAGGCTCTCCCGGCAGAGGTTTCGTTTGCATTTGCACCTTCTCCATCCTGGCAGGGCTCGGAGGAGGCAGGATTTAGGATGGGTCGGTAATGCGGGCTGAAAGGGACATTGGGAAGTGTTTAGGAGTCTTGAAGCAGCTGGGCTGGTTTTGGGGAGGTGCAGGGGGACGGGTGGGTGGATGCTCCCAGCCAGAAAGGGTTTCCACCCACCGAGCCCCCAAGACCCCGACTGCCCTCGCCTTGTAACCACAGAACGACTCCGGACACTTTGTTGACATAAGATACCCTTTAATAAACGCGCTCTTCAAATCCAAAACACGCTCAAAGCAAAGCCGTAAGCAGCAATCTGGCTTCCTTCCTTCAGTCCCTGCCGGGTGGATCCCTGGAGCAAGGGGCTGCCCTGCGAGGCAAGGGGCCGGTGCTTTTCACGCCGCGCTGCCGGCACTGGCAGCTCCTGCCCACCCCTCGTCCCTGCTGGGTGGCCGAGGGCGGCGCCGGCATCACCCACGCCAAAATCCCGTCTCTCCTGTGCCATGGCGGAGGATGCTCGTGGCTTTGCTCGCAGCACGCTGCATGGGCACAGCCTCCTCCCGGCTCCTCTCCATCGCCGTGCGCTCGCCGGCAGCCGCGGTCCCTCTGAGCAAGCGTCAGGTGCCCGCACGCAGCCACCCCGCTCTGCAGCTGCCCCCTGAGCTTGCTGGGCCGCTCCTGCAGCCTTGGGGACACACAGCTCGGAGCGGCCAGAAAACCCTCCTGGTCGCCTCCCAGGACCTGCCTGTCCTGCCCCGACCCGCCCCGACCACAAGCACTGTTGCAGCCCTACACCGGGGGGCCTGGCCAGGCCTGCAGAGCTCTCCTTGTCCCCTTTGAAACCACGAGGAAGGTTGGGCTTTGGTAGACAAGCCACCGCTGGAGCATCAGACTGATGTTCCCTTCCCTGGACACCGTCCAGCCACACCGTCCCCCCGCCCCGCTCTGCCCCCCCGCCAGGCCCCATGGCCGCCTCCCTGGGGCTGCCCAGGTCCTGGAGCCCTGGTGGAGCTGGGAGGAGGAGGAGGAGGGGGAGAGAGGGACAGAGCGGCAGAGAGGGGTGGGACAGGGCAGTGGGGGGGCCCCCACGCGCCAACTGCCCCCGTTAATGTACTGGTCATGGTGTCACGTGGTATGGAATGATCATCCCATTGGCCAATCAGGGTCAGCTGCCCCGGCCGTGGCCCCGCCCCTCCCAGCCCCCCACCTACACGGCAGAGCGTGGGAAGCTGGAAAGGTCCCTGACCACCGCAGTGAGGAGAATTAACCCCTTCTCAGCCAAAACCAGCGCAGTCTCCACCCCTTATTCCGTACCATTCACACCATGCCCAGGTCTACACCATGTCAGAGCCTACATCAGGCTTGCAAAAGAAACAGCCTATGGGCCAGGCCAACCTGCCAAGGACTTCATGTTAGCTACCACACTGTGCACAAGGGCTCTTTGCCCCAGCGCACCCCCACAGATCTGGAGAGGAATCCAGTAGAGAGGAAGATGAGGGCAGGGAAAGACTGCTCTCCCCTTCCTACCAAGTGCTCCTCTGCCTGAAGGTTGTTCTGAGGGAACGATGCTTCCTTTTCTCCGTTCTGTCCTCTTTTCCCAGCTCATCAGGGATCAAAACCCGAACTCAGGACCACGCAGGCAGTTGCACTCATTGATGAGAGAGAAGGAACAGCTTTCCCCGACTTTCTCTTCCTGCTCCTAGAGCAGCGCTCTCTTCCTTTCTAGACATTCAGTCCCTGATCGTGCTTCAACGGGAGGCAACGGTGGGTTTACACTCCCAAGAGGGGACCTCAAACATTACATTTGATAAAACTGGTAGGGTACAATTGCAGTTACGCGTGTGGATGGGCAGGAGGAGCATTAAATGGTCCCTGACACCGAGAGCAGCGCCATGGAAAGCTTAGGAAAGCTCCATCTCTTGACATTCTCCATAAAGATACAGTAAAAGCTCACCTCCTTCTGGAAGCCGCTGCACGTCACATGAACAACTCCAGAGCTCAGCAGGCACGTGCCATCTGCAGAGACAACGAACGTTGGACAACATTCCATACTCTCACCGTGATGGTAGCACCAGTTTACATTTTTGTCACAGCAACCTCTGGAAAGGTACAACCGAGTACCCGTTTTCCTCATGACATCACTTACAGCCTTTTTTAGAAAAATAATGGCTGAGTGTAGAAATTTTACCTCCGGGGCTATCGAGGTGCTGCGCTTTGAGCTTCAGCCCAGAGTCATTTCATCTGATCACCAGCACCACCTCACGGGCTGCGTTACAGAAGCACCCAACCCCCAGACCCAGCCGCCTGTCAGGCAGGTGTCACAACAGCACACACTTGGTCAGTACAACGTCATCACAGTTGGGTGGGTGGGGGTTGGGGTGTTTCGGTTTGGTTGGGTTTTTGCGTGACAAACAGTGAACAGGAGAACCAATAAATGGCATTTGAGCTCGGTTTAAGCTTATCACTACTCAAAGCCGTGTAATACCTACCAAAATTATAGGTGCTTGGATGAAAACACAGCTCAGGTTGTGGGTAAGAAGGAGGAACTCTCCAGCTTAGGCTGCGCTCCTGCACCACAACATCCAGAAGGGGGTTTGGAGCAGTCGTGCTTGTCACAGCGTCCAGTGACCACAGTGCAAAATAGGGGCAGTCCTGAAGGGATTCTTCTGGCCTGAAAGAAAACAAGCACAGAAGCTAAACGCCGACTTTCCAGTGAATTATGGGGAGGGATACTGAAACCAGCTTCATAAAAACCTACCTTAGTGAGCCTGGCATTTGAGCCTGATACCAGCAGTCCAAGTCAAATACACCCAAATAAGTAGATGGTTTTCCCTGGCCGCGTGTGTTCACTTGCCGGCTGAAGACGGAGACACTGATGTCAGGAGATACAACTGTAAAAGACAAGACATTGTTTCTTATTGGGAGAAAATACAATCTATCTGACATTTTCAAAACATCACTTTCTATTTTGGCTTCATTCTGTTACGTCACTCATGAAACGCAACACTTGACTAAGAAGAATTTAAAAAATGTTCACCATAGCAAACACCTCTGTGATAGGTTTCAGTCATGCTGCCCCCTTTTCAAGTTCAGATTGTATCCATCCTAAGCCAAATCAAATACACAATTATTAGCTAATCAAGTTTTCTATAGAGTAAGAGTTGATCAAGAGGTTTAGGGGAAAAAAGAAATAAAATAAGCCCAACAAGTTAGCCTACACAGATACTGAAGACTTTCAGGCTGTGGGTATGGAACAGCATTCACTGCTTGGATGCCAAAACCATTTCGTTTAGAACAACCAAAGACGGGCATCAGGAACAAACCTTCATCAACGCTGCCTTCTCTGTCAATGCAGTTGGGAAAGATTTCTACAGCCTGACAGCTGAGTAGTTTGGCCTTGCTGCCCTGCCCTCTCAAGGGAAAGGCTCCACCCGTCAGATCCAAACTGTACTTTTCAACACAGGATGCCAAACCCTGCGGAAAAAATCACAGGCGAGAGAAAGGTCATTCTGAGAGAAAAGCAGACATTATACCTCAGTAGGAAAGAATGTCCATGTCTAATAGAACCTGCATATTGTACTGTATCTCTCCCAGGCGCTTAATCTGATGGCAAAGAGAAACTACAGCTGACAAGCAAGAGAACTGAGTGTCAAACCGTAACGGGTAAGTTTGGCCGTAAAAGCTTTGCACATTTTCAGAACTGAGCATTTCCCTCGCATTACTGGTTCTAAATGTGTTTTGCAGAATTCCTTGCACCGTCCCGGTTTCTTCACAAACCTACATATTTATCTAGAAAGAGAGATCTGAAATAATGCCATACATAGGCATGCAAAGCGCTTTGCTCCATGACTTGATCACAGAACTGATGAAGTTAGAGGAGTCGTGGCCTTCCAGCAGCCAAAGCTCTCTTGCGAGGCATTATCTATAGGCACACACCGCTAGAGTGAAAGCCCATCCCTCGGGAGTAGCCATGAGAACGTCTTACTGAGTCACAGCCTTCTCTCAAACCACGTCAGCTCCTGCCAGCTCCTCCTCTCACCTCCTCAGGGACTAAAGGGTGAAATATGCCTCCCTGCCTTCACCAAGTGCAGCCAACAGCAAAACAACCCGGCGGACATGGCATGCACGTGGGCAAGGCGTTTAGGGGCACGAATTCCTACAGAGTCAGCCAACTACTTTGAGACCTACAGAAAGTCCAGCAGGATTGTGTGGAACCTCTGAGACCACCAATTTCTAAGCCAGCATTAACAGAAATACTGTCTTTCCAAATACAGCAGTTGGTCAAATGCTCTACCCTACGACACATGGGTATTACTCAGCCCTCAGCCCCACCACCCTCCTCCTTCTCCACATCTGGCCATCTCTGAGGCCACCGCCCCCCCGCGCCCAAACCCCCCATATTTGGCCACACGCGTCGCCCACAGGCACAATCAACACCACAATGGGCTCCTGCTGCCAAGAGCCACCTCGCTGTCGCTCGGGCCCTATAAAAGCAGGGCCCTGCAGCTGGACCACACCGCGCCGCGCTTTCAGGACCTCGCGTGCCCAGCGTGCTGGGGAGGAAGAGGAAGAGGGGTTTAGAAGCTGAACGTGAGGGTTTGGGTATTAAAAATGAGGCTTTCATGTTAGAAGAGGGTTTTGGGTGCTTTAAAGTGAGTCATTGGGACCTAAAAATGAGGCTTTGAGCCTTAAAAGTCAGATTTAGACCCTAAACATGTGGCTTTGTGACATACAAATGAGGTTTGATAGTAAAAAAGACAGGTTTGGACCCTAACAGTGAGGGTTTGGGACCTCTAAATGAGGCTTTGTACATTAAAAGAGGGGTTTGGGCTCTAAAACTCACAGTGTGGAAAGAGAAAATGATGGTCTGAGCATTCAAAGACCGCATTTGATGCCAATACTAAAGGTTTGGGATATAAAAGTGAGGCTTTGCGGGTGAAAAGAGGGGTTTGGGCATTAAAAATGAGGTCTTGGCACCTAAAAGTGACAGGTTGGGACTTTAAAGGAGACACTGAGCTTTATGAAGGGGTCTGGTTGGCTGTTAAAAATGAGGCTTTGAGCCTTAAACAAGGGGTTTGGACTCAAATGCACGGTTTAGAACGAGAAAATGACGTTTTGAGCATTAATACAGTGGATTCGATGCTAAAAGGGAGGGTTTGGGACCTATAAAGGAGGCACTGAGCATTAAAAGAGGGGTTTGCAGCCTGAAAGTGAGGGTTTGAAACTCAAATACAAGTTTGGACCCCAAAAGTGAAGGTTTGGGATCTCAAAATGAGGCTTTGCTTGAGAAAATAGGGCTTTGGACATTAAAAATGAGATTTTAGTACCTAAAAGTGAGGGTTTGGGACATTAAAAGTAGGCACTGGGCATTAAGAGAGGGTTTGGACCCTGAAAGTGAGGCTTTGGGTAGTAAAACTGAGGCTTTGAGCTTTAAATCTGGGGTTTGAACCCTAAAAGTGAGGGCTTGGGACCTATGAATGAGGGTTTGACCCTATAAAGGACAGGTTTGGACCTGAAAAGTGAGGGTTTGGCACCTAAAAATGAGGCTTTATTCTTTAATAGAGGGGTTTGGACCCTGAAAATGAGGGTTTGGCACCTAAAAAAGGAAGCTTTTAGCCTTAAAATGGGTTTGGAACACCAAAAATGAGGGTTTGGGACTTAAAATAAGGATTTCAGCATTAAAAGAGGGGTTTGGCACCTGAAAGTGAGGGTTTGGGACCTAAAACTGAGGCTTTGAAACTAAAAGACAGGTTTGGACTGTGGAAGTGAGGGTTTGGCTGTTAAAAATGAGGCTTTGAGCTTAAACAAGAACTTTGGACTCTAAAACGCATGGTTTGTAATGAGAAAATGATGGTTTGAGCATTAAGAGACTGGATTTGATGCTAAAAGGGCACGGTTTGGGACCTAAAAAGGAGGCACTGAGCATTAAAAGAGGGGTTTGGACCCTGAAAGTGAGGCTGTGAGACCTAGAGCTGAGGCTTTGAACCTAAAAGACAGGTTTGGACCCTAAAAGTGTGGGTTTGGGACCTAAAACTGAGGCTTTGCGGGTGAAAGGAGGGATTTGATCATTAAAAATGAGGTTTTGGCAGCTGAAAGTGAGGGTTTGGATGCTAAAAGTGAGGGTTTGGGGCTTTAAAAGTAGGCACTGAGCATTAAAAGAGGGGTTTCGACCCTAAAAATGAGGCCTTGGGTGGTAAAACTGAGGCTGTGAGCTTTAAAACTGGGGTTTGAACCCTAAAAGTGAGGACTTGGGACCTAAGAATGAGGCTTTATTCCTTAATAGAGGGGTTTGGACCCTGAAAATGAGGGTGTGGCACGTAAAAATGAGGCTTTGAGCCTTAAACAAGGGCTTTGGACTCTAAAACGCACGGTTTGGAACTAAAAAATGATGGTTTGAGCATTAATATGCTGGATTCGATGCTAAAAGGGAGGGTTTTATGTCCCAAGCCCGTCTTTCAACACTCAAAGCCTGTTTTCAGTCCCAAACCCTCACTTTCAAGGTCGCAACCCCTCTTTTAAGGCACAAACCCTCATTTTTAACACCCAAACCCTCACTTTCAGGGTCCAAACCCCTCCTTTCTAGGGACAAACCCTCATTTTTAACAGCCAAAACCTCACTTTCAGCAACCAAACCCCTCTTTTAACGCTCAGTGCCTCATTTAGAGGTCCCAAACCCTCACTGTTAGGGTCCAGAGCTTTCTTTTTTACTGTCAAAGACTCGTATATTTGTTGCAAAGCCTCACATTGAGGATCTAAATCCATCCTTTAGGGCTCAAAGCATTGTTTTTAGGTCCCCAACCCTCCCTTTTGGTCTCCAAACTTGCCTTTTTTAGCATCAAAGCCTCATTTTTATATCCCAAACCCTCACTTTTAGGACTCAAACCCCTCCTTTTTAGCATCCAAACCCTCATTTTTAAGTTCCAAAGCCTCCCTTTTATTGTCCAAACCCATCTTTTAACGCTCAAAGCCTTATAGTCAGGACCACAAACCTCACTTTCATGGTTGAAACCCCTGTTTTAAAGCTCAAAGCCTAATTTCTAACAGCCAAACCCTCACTCTCAGGGCTCAAATCACTATCTTGACTCTCAAAGCCTCAGTTTTCAGTTCCAAACCTTCACTTTCAGGGTCCAAACCCCACTTTTAAAACACAAGGCTCATTCAGGGGTCCCAAACCCTTACTGTTAGGGTCCAATCCTGTCTTTTAGGCTCAAAGCCTCAGTTTTAGATCCCAAACCCTCACTTTGGGGTTCCAAACCCCTCCGTTTCATGGAGTAACCCTCATTTTTAAATACCAAACTCTCCCTTTCATTGTCCAAACCCTTCTTTTAATGCTCAAAGCCTCATTTTTAGGTCCCAAACACTCACATTTTTTGTTCCAAACTGTGAGTTTCAGGGTTCAAACCCCTCTTTTAAGGCTAAAAGCCTCAGTTTTAGGTTCCAAACCTTCACTTTCAGGGTACAAACCCCTCCTTTAAGGTTCAAAGCTACATTTTTAAATTTCAAACCTTCACTTTTAGGGTCAAAACCCCTACTTTTAAGGGAGAAACCCTCATTTTAGGTCCCAAACCCTCCCTTTAAAGCACCGAAAACTTCACCTGTAACAGCAAAGCCTTATAGTTAGGACTGCAAACCTCACTTTCAGGGTCCAAATCCCTCTTTTTAAGCTCAAAGCCTTATTTTTAGCAGCCAAAGCTGCACTTTCAGGGTTCAAATCCCTCTTTTAGCTCTCAACGCCTCAGTTATATGTTCCAAACCTTCACTTTCAAGGTGCAAACCCCACTTTCAAGGCACAAAGCCTCATTCAGAGGTCCCAAAGCCTCACTGTTAGGGTCCAAACCCCTCATTTTCATGGACTAAATCTCATTTTTAAATTCCAAACCCTCCATTTGATTATTCAAACCCTTCTTTTAATGCTCAAAGCCTCATCTTAAGGTCCCAAAGACTCTCTTTAGAGCACCCAAACCCCTCTTTTAGTCTCAAAGCCTTATAGTTCGGACTGCAAACCTCACTTTCAGGGTCCAAACCCTTGTTTTAAAGCTCAAAGCCTCATTCTTAACACCCAAATCCTCACTTCCAGGGCTCAAATCCCTCTTTTCACCCTCAAAGCCTCAGTTTTCAGTTCCAAACCTTCACTTTCAGGGTACAAGCCCCTCTTTTAAGGCACAAAGCCACAGAGAAAATGCTTGATATGGGAGAGGAGGAAACCTTGGGGCTCAGGGGTTGGTTATTTTTGCCCACCTCTGCGGAGAAAAAACAATGTATAAAGAAAAGGATACCTTGTGATGCTCACTCCTCTCTGTTCCTGTCCCGTGACACGCTGCTGTTGATGTAAAGCTCCCTGTTGTCACTGGGGTGCATTTTGCAAGGAGGCCAAAGGATTGCCTCTATTCTACTTATGGGCTGTTCCGTCTGCACAAGAAAGGTGAATAAAAACTTACTATAAGCCATGGAATTAATAGTTTTATCTATATTAGTTGACATACAGTTGACACATGTATATTTCTTTTGTTATTTAGCTGTGCAGGAGATTGTCTCCTGCAGGTACAGAAGGTGCTGAGCTTACGGTGCAACAGAGATGAAGAGGGACCTACGAGTTCCTCCCTGCTGAAAGGAGGCAAAGCAGCCGGGGCTATATTTTTGTGCTGGCATTCTTAAAAGATTGCCTTTGTTTCCTGATGACTGCTTCATGGTTTGCTTGATATTGACACCACGGTATGAAAATACCATTCAAAGCAGTTGACCCGCAACTGCTCCAGTCCCACAGAGCCCGTGCTGGACGCTACGGCCCCCCGCTGCCCGGGGGCTGTGATATGTCCCAGGGAACACACAGCGCTGCTGTGCACGAATGTGAGGGTGCCTCTGTACCGCTAGACTTTGCGTCCCAGCCTCTCTCCTCGGTTGGCACGGGCCAGTTGCCACATTTGCCCGACAGCTCCCCAGCATGGCCACACGGTACCGGTACCGCCAGCGCCAGGTATCCCCACGGCTGGGAGCAGCATTGTCCCCACCCTGGGGCAGAGAGGGGGAGCACAAAAACAACCCACAAAAGGGCCCCATCCCGCCCCAGTGGTGGGGATGGGGCAGCTCACCCATGGCAGCACTGCAGGGCCGCCTGTACCGGCTGCATCCCTTCCCCTTCGGAAGGAAATTCACCTCCCCACAAAATTCATGCTTGGGAGGGAAACTGTGGGCATGGGAAACCATTGGGATAGGAAACCATCCCAGGGCTGAGAAATCATTGCTGGCATGGGGAGCCATCACTGGGATGAGAAATCATCGTTGGGATGGGAATTCATGGCGGGGATGGGAAACCCTCATCGGGATGAGAGATCAGCCGGATGGGAAATCATGGTGATGGGCAGTTGCTGAGGCATGACAAATCCAGCCCTGGCAAGGCTGGCTCAGGCAGGTGCTGGCGGAATCATCGCCCTGGGGACGGAACCCCAGAACAGTGTTTGCCCCAAACAAACCCCACACTGACCCACCGCCATGGCAGGTACAGCAGCAGGCTCCTGCTCCTCGTGGTGCTCCGGCCCTCCAGGTAACCCCCCAAGGGGCTCTGCCCACCAATATCTCACCCCACCACCCCTCTTTGCTTCCCCCAACAGAGAGGTTCCCTCTCCGGCTGCCCACGGCATCGCAGGTGCCCGGCATGAGCTTCACCACCCCAGCCATGCCAGCACCGGTCAGTGCCCACGTGCTGCCCTCTGTCCCGGGGCTGGCAGTGTCTGGTGAGCCTGCCCAGCTCCACACCGTCACCCACCAGCTGTCCCAGCCCACCGTCTGGCAGGCGGTGCCAGGGCCCCTGGGGGCCCCGGGGCAGGTGGTGCAGCTCCCCAGCGGCGTGCCACCTCCCCAAGTGGCACAGCTCCCTCACGGGGTGCAGGTCCCCACTGGGGTGCAGCTCCTCAGTGGGGTGCAGATGCCCATGGGGGTACAGCTCCCCACTGGAGTGCAGCTCCCCATGGGGGTACAGCACCCGCAAGGCATGCAGCTCCCCACTGGGACGCAGCTCCCTCACAGCGTGCAGCTCCTCAGTGGGGTGCAGATGCCCATGGGGGTACAGCTCCCTGCTGGGGTACAGCTCCCCACTGGGGTACAGCTCGCCACTGGGGTGCCTCTCCCACACGGGACGCAGCTCCATGCTGGGTTGCAGCTCCCCCACGGGGTGCAGCTCCCCCACGGGGTGCAGCTAAACCATGGGGTGTCGCTCCCCACCATGGCTGCTCCCTGTCCCCCTGCCTACGGCTGGGGACAGCAGGTGGTGCCACAGGTGCTGGTGCCCCACCAGCCGAGGGGGATGGGGCCACGGACCCTGGACCAGCAAGAGCCCATGGACCCCACGGGCTCCTGCCTGCTACGCGCCCCTGACCACACTGGCGACCCACCACCATGCTGCCCCACGGCTCAGCCTTGGGTCCAGGAGCACCCTGTGCTCCACACCCTGCCTGGCAGCGCCCAGAAGCCATCGGAGGGCTTCAAGAAGGAAGTGGTGGCCATCGAGGACAGCGTCCCTGCTGCCAGCCCCCACCAGACCGGCCTGGCTCTGCCGACCTGCAGAACCAGGATGGAGCCTAAAGGTGAGCTCTGGGGGGTGGCAGAGCCCGCGGGCAGCTGCCCTGAGCCAAGGAAAGCTTGCATCACCCCGCGCTTGGGTTGGATCTCTTTGCTTTTTCAGCAGTGGAGACCACCCCGGCAGCCCCAGAGAAGCCCGTCGACCTGCCCGAGCAGGGGCCACAGGCCTTCGCTGAGGCCTGTCCTGAGCTGGCAGAGGACACCATGGCCAGCTTGGTGCTCTCCTGGCTCAACACCTTGGAGAGCGAGGACAGCCTCCCCGATGGGCCTGACAGCCCCAGCCTCGCCGCCTTCCTCCACGAGCTCCCCGACCTCTCCGAGTACGTGGCGGAGGGCGGCTGCCCCAAGGAGCCAGCAGCGGCGGCGGGGCTGGGGGACGGCGAGGTCTCTGTCGACGACGTCGACGACTTCACCAGCTTCCTCGGCCGGGTCCCTGACTTCTCCGAGTACGTGGCAGAGGGCGGCTGCCCCATCAGCAAGTGGTGGCAGCAGGGCTGGGGGACAGCGAGGACACCATCCCTAACGGCCTTCCTTTCCCCAACAGCCTCATCAGCGCCGATTTCCTCGATGACCTCCACGACTTCTCCATGTACGCGGCAGATGGCGCCTGCCCCCAGGACCATGCGGTGGTGGCAGAGCTAGGGGACAGTGAGGACACCACCCTGACCACCAGTGTCCCCAGCGTGACTGGCGAGGCCCTTGATGAGCACCCTGACCTCTGTGGGTATGTGGCGGAGGGCGGCTGCCCCAAGGAGCCACTGGTGGCAGCGGGGCTGGTGGATGGCGGGGACACCATCCCCAATGTCCCCGACTTGACAACTTCCCTTAACAAGCTCCCCCACCTCTTGGAGTACAGGGCAGAGGGCGGCTGCGAGGTGGACAAGTTGGCAGCAGTGGTGCTGGTGGACGGTGAAAATATCCTCGCCGATGTCCCCGACAGCCTGGACACCACTGCCTCCTGCAGCGAAGACCCTGACCTCCTGGAGTACGAGGCGGAGGGCGGCTGGTGCAAACGCCGCCTGCAATCGGGGATGCTGGGGGATGCCGACCCCTTCAGGGGTGTGCCGGCCTCCCCCTTGCAAGACACCAAGGGGAACCAGGGCGAGGTGTTGGCAGTCCTCCCCACCTGGCTGCCCTTGGATATCTCCGAGGAGAGCTCTCCGGAGACTGCAGAGGAGACTTCTGAGGTCAGTCCTGCGGACAGTCCCCAGAACGATCCCCTGCAGGCTCCTCCGGACAGTCCCCTGCTCAGCCCCCTGCAGTCCCCACTACTGACGCCCTTGGCCAGAGCCCAGGTGCACCCCCAGCGTCACCAGCCCCACATGGCCCAGCTGCTGGAGGAGGCGCTGCGGAGGCAGCCCCGGGTGCTTTTGACCCACTTGCCGCTGCCGCCGGGTGTCACCTCCTGCCGGGTGGGGCCCAGCTGGGGAGAGGTGGGCAGCAAGCAGGCAAACCACAAAGGCAGAGCTGCACGGGGATGGCACGGGGCAGGCAGCAGCGGGCTGCAGGCGGGAAGCAGCAAGCGCAGAGCGTCCAACATCAGCAGCGTGCCCGCCAAGCAACCTAGAAACACAGGCAACACCAAGGGGCAAAGGCCCTTCATGCACCAGAGGGGACAGATTTAAAGCAGCCGTCCCACTCAAACACCACAGCATGGAGGCCTTGAACTGCTGCTCTGGGACTCCCACCCCACGCCCCACCCCAGCCTTGTGACCCTCAACTGCTCCAGTCCCACAGACCCGTGCTGGAAGCACAAGGAGCAGACAAGAAGCTGCACCTAGGTAGCACGCCACGCTTGCCTACTCAGCGAGTCTAGGCTGCCACCCAGAGAAGGAGCAGATGTTCCCAGGGGGAGGGGGGTAACCTGAGGGTCACAAATGCCCACGGGGATTGAAAGCCAGAAGGGCTAGGACAGTGCGCTGTGCCACCTCCTCTTCCCTGCGGCTCCCCGAGTTCCATCATGCCCCAGAACCTTCCTTTCGAACAGTATATTGGACAGAAGCGCAATACAGCTCCAAGGAGCTTGCTGCTTCTGCGAGCCAGGAGGAGGCCAGAGGCCGCTGGACTCTTTGACCCATACTCACCCCCGGCTTAGAAACGCTGTGCAACCCCCAGCCCCCCACTCTGGAGAAACCACTCACGTAGACAGCCATGTCCTTTGGAGCTCTGCAGATACTGTCTCCAGGGAACGTTGTCCTGAAACGTGGTCCATGGTGACTGCTCTGGGAAGGACTGGCACAGACAGCTTGATGAAGGCTTGTCCCTGACTTCCCAGCAAGGGCCAGCACTTTCCCACATGGTTTTCAGGCTGGAAGGAGAAGAAGAAACTACGTTCACATGGAGAAGGGTGCCCTGGCTCTCATTCCTGCTATGAGCATCACAGGATTAAGAACTGATTTGGCCAAGCAGCTCGGCTCTGAACCGCAGACAGTGCCTTCGGTCGGACCCTGCGGGTACCAAACAGAGAAGCAGCCGTGAGAATTCACGGGTCACAAGAGCACGTCAGTGGAGAAGCACTTGCATGGCAGCGAGCTGGGTGCGCTGCCTGAAGAAGCTCTCTGGCCTCTCTCGGTGTGCAGCAACTCGCCAAGAACAAGCAAGGGATGGTGCGGCTGAAAGGCACCGGCCCAGGGCAGGTGGCAACTAGGGTCCCACCTGGACAAGCCTTTCCTGTAAGGAGAAGCCATTGCTCCCCCCATCCAGTCCCACCTCCTCCCACTGGCACCTGCCAACTCTTCAACTTGTGCAGGCGGCTCAGGGGCAGTGCCAGGACAGCCTGCAAACGCAGCGTGAGGCCCTCCAGCAGGGCAGGCTCTCAGCACCCGCTTGTGCTCACTAAGAGCCCCCGTGAGCTCACGCCCGAGACCTCTGCAGGCACCTTTCCCACTCTGCTTCCATGCCATGCTGACAGTTTGCACGATGACTGGGAAGACACAGCATGCAGGACCAAGCGACCCTGTTAGAAGCTTGCACAGAGGACCTGGGGCACTCCGGGGGAGAAAATACTCATTTAAATTAAAAGAGCTGGGTGTTGGCTTTGCAGCGCCTCTCTCTGCCTGCGGGCATTTGCTCAGTGGGAGGGAGGGTGGGGGGTTAACGCATCCCCTGCCCACCCCGCGGGTGGCTGAGCTGGGCTGGGGATGGCTTATGTCCACAAACGGGTATTTTTACATTTAAGATAATATGATTCTATTTTTATAAATAATAGATTTATTTTTTTACAAATAAATATTTTGAAATTATAATATTTGTATTATGTATACGTCTATGTATAATATCATATACACATACACACATACATAGATATGTAGCTACGCATCCCACCACAAATCCACACAGGGAAAGGGGAGGGGGTGTCAGGAGGGACTGGGATGCGGGAGAGGGGTGACATGACCCCGGGGCCCAGGACTCACCGCAGTTCCTGCTCTCTGCACTGCCAGGCACGTGGCACAGCTCAGGCACTTCTGTCTCTCTCTCTCTGTCTGTCTGTCTGTCCCTCCCTCCCTGTGCTGCAGCCCCGCTCACCCGACTGCCTTCCACCTCAGGGCACCCACGGGTGCCTCACAGCTCGCACCCCACGAGGCCGCCCCGAGGCACAGCTCAGGGGGGCCGGAGCGGGGCCCAGGCCCAGCTGGCTGCTGCCAGGACAGGCCCGGGGGCGGCCTGGGGCTGCGGGACAGGCCTCGGGGCAGGGGCTGGGGCCGGGGCAACATGGCCGCCCGGCAGCCCCTGCCCCAGGGCTCCAGCTCCCAGCATGCCCCGGGGCGCGCCTTCCCGCCGCCCGACCCTGCGCGGGCACCGCGCCCCCAGCCCGAGCCAGCCGCCCCCCCGCAGGCCCCACGGCCGCCCCCCCGGGGCTGCGGGACCCGCCGCCACAGAGACCGAGAAGGCACCGGGAGCGCGCAGGGACAGAGACGTGGCAGAGGGAGCGGGGCAGGGGGACAGCGGGGAGAGGGGCAGAGGGAAAAGGCAGCGGGGAGAGAGAAAGGGGGAGGCCGGGACGCAGAGCGGGACACAGGGCGAGGGGAGGGCGGGAAACGACCCCGAGAGACTGAGACAGAGGGGCTGTGGGTCAGGGCAAGGAGGCGCAGAAGGGCACAACAGCCGCGGCCTCCAGGGTGGAGACGCAGGAGGAGCAGAAGGGGCCGGGGAGCAGGACGGAGGCCCCGAGAGCAGCAGGGCCGGCCGAGCGGGGGATACAGGCGGGAGAGAGGGGACAGGCGGCAGCACAGAGGGGAAACAGGCGGCCAGGACACGGCGACAGAGAAAGGAGAAGGCCAGGGAGCGGGAGAGAGGTGTAGGGAAAGGAGACCATAGCAACAGGCTGTAGGACAGACAGGGAGGAGTTAGAAAACACAGGCACGGAGTCAGACAGAGAAAGAGAGAAAGGAAATAAAAGGGATATGAACTGGGGAGAGAGCAAAAATAGTCATTCTGGGCAACTGCCGCATTTCTTGCTCACCTGCCAGCGACTGCATTGCCAGGATCCTCAAGAAATGTTCTGCCTGCAAAAGCCCTGTCCTGGGCCCAATCCTGCACTGTAATACTGGTGATGAGATACACACCCCAGAACTCGGGGTAGATGTGTTCTTTGTTCTTTTTTACCAAAAATATAGCAATGCTGTGAATGCCCGGCATGTTTCTGAAAGCAGCCAAGGTTACCGTGACCTGTTCCGGCAGAAAGAAGCATTTCAGAGGCGGCTGTGGGGTGTAAGAGCCAAGGAGCGGCTGGCGGGCTGCTCTGGGAAGGAAGGGCTCTGATGGCGACCTGGATAACAAACCATTGCAGGCACACCTTCGCTGAGAGGCCGCACGCTGCTCCCTTCCAGGTGCTCCTCGCCAGCCATCTCTGTGCTTCAGCACGGGTAACTGCCCGAGGGAGGAGGCGGGAATCCGCCATCGGTGCGGAGCGGCGGTGGCGGGAAGAGGGCTGCGTTCAGTGGGGAGAGCACAGCTTTGCGGGAATGCAGCGCGTCTGGGGGCCTCTTGATTTCTGCACGAAGCGTGCATCACGCAGCAACGTCGCTGGCTTAAACCAAAGCGCTTGATTCCTTCCTTAATAAACCGTGCCTCCCGGGCTGGAGGAAGAACTGTGGAAAAAATCTTAACTTTTTGTACCCATTTCAGTTCCTCTGTCGGCCACTGACAACAAGAATGAAATACTGGGGGCAGAAATTAAAATGAAACTAAATACCCAAATTTAAGAGACGTTTGTTCATCTGGCATTTTGTTTTCAGGCCACAAACCAACCCACGAGCTTCATGACTGGCACCGCCGGCAGCTGTAGAAATCCAGAGCCAAATTTTCTGCCGTACGTACCCCGTGAGTCCGATGGCTGCTGGAAAGAAATTAAATATTCTGACTATTTAAATTATAAAATTTAAATATTTTGAATCACTCGGGTTTGGGCAGGACTTTGTGCACGCTAGAATTGGCAGAAAACCCTAAAATTAGGTAGCCAAAACGGTAATTCAACCCATAACAGAAAGTCAGTGAATTCTGGGGGATGATCAGCACTCAGCCAGCGCCAGTGAACGCGTGGCACTTCCAAAAATTAACACTTTTTCTTCCTTTTTTTTGCTAGACTTTAATATTTATTTTCTCTCTAGCTATTTCCTAGCTTTGGCCATGCTCACGGCTATGATTTCAGGGGTTTGCGTAGTTTTCCCAGGTGAAAAAAGTAATGAATGACTAAAATTTCCAAAATTGTCCTTGTGCCTCCCCTGGTCATTCCTTATATGTAAAATTCTTGGGCCAAATTTGAGGAACAGCTTGAGATACTCACTCTTTTGGCAGGGCTTTTCTACCAACCAGAATATTCCGTTGCTTCCTGAGGTGTTTAAATGTCATTTTGTGGTCAGAGAGAGACTTCCCTCCCCCTGCCCAGGAGCATCAGGAATTTCAGCCTTTCCTAAATTTCTGAAATCCAGTTTCAGAATGGTCTAAATTTCTGAAATCCATTGACAGCATTTCCAAAATTTCTGAAACCCAATTTCAGCCTTTTCTAAATTTCTGAAATAAAATTTCAACATTTCCTAAATTTCAGTCGTTCCAAAATTTCTGTAATCAAATTGCAGCATTTCCCGAACTCCTGAAATCCAATTCCAGCAACCCTAAAATGTTCTTTTCATTCAAATAAAATAAATGAACACATAAATACGTGAAGGGATGTGACCACCCACCAAGACAATGCAACTTAAAAAAAAAAAAACCTACTTCATTCACATTCTTATGGAATATAAATACCGAATACATGGGATATAAATACCGAACGCCCGCTGGTACGATTACCACGCAGTAAGTGGTGGAAAGAACAATATTACATCTATTTTTCCCAATATTCACCAGGAGTGCAGTGTGCTGGGGTGGGGGCTGAATCCCCCACCTCTCTTTTACCAAAACCTGCCCCGTAGGAATTAAAAAAATAAAGATAAAAATAATTTTAAAATTTTAAAAATTTTAAAATTACATCTTGGCTATTTTTTTCTTAATTTAATCAGTTTATTTTAAGAGACTCTTGTTCAACACGACCAGTAAAAAGGTGGAATAATATCCCTAATCGGAATACTGTCTGTGTCCTGAAGTGCTTCCACATTTGCTTTTATTTGAACCCTTCAACAATATACAAGATTTCTTTTCTAAGAATGATGGAGTGGAGGAAATCGGAAGATTTAAACAATTTTTACGGCCTCAGGCTTCAAAACTCACTCCATTTTTCAGGTGCAGTTTATTTATATCTGCAGGATTTCAGGTTTTATCTTGAAAATATGTAGTTCTGCATTAAAAAAGGATTTCGGTGACGTCGTTAGCATTTATCTATGTATTTATAAACTTCCAGTCTAAAAAAATAGCTTAAAAAGGGTCAGTCAACAAGGAGAGCAGCTTTCGTGGGGTTCTTTCTGATTTTCTTATTTTTTATTTCAATAATTGGGTGAGTATATCGGATTTAGGGAACAATTCAGGAATTTACCATCTCCTTTGGAACACGCCAACCTCCACACCCCGGGCGGTTACAGCCTCGCTCAGCAAAGCCCAGCTCGCACCCCATTTTATAGGTGTGATTGAAATTGAATTTAATTTTTTGACTTTTTAGGTGCGATATTTAATTAGTGGCCTGGCAAATAAACTGCGTATTAATTAAATAGCACACTGTACTTGGAATTATCTCCTGTTTTGTGTAAATATTAGCAGTCCTGAGAAAATCCATAAATATGGCAGCACCTTAACACCACGGGGGATCTTTTTTAATCTTTTTTTTTGTTTCCTTCCTTTGACCTCCTGTAAATGTACCGCTATGGCTGGGGGAAGACTGGAAACAGAGATAAATTGAGTTGTGGACAATGCCTATAATATAGAAGCATCGAGTCATGAAAGCATTGAATCACTAAGTTTGGAAAAGACCTCTAGGATCATCAACTCCAGCCGTCAGCCCAACACCACCAGGTCTCCTCAACCATGCCCTGAAATGCCACGTCTACATGTTTGTTAAACACCCCCAGTGACAGCGACTCCCCCACATCTCTGGGCAGCCTCTTCCAAGGCCTGACCACTCTTGCAGGGAAGACATTTTTCCCAATATCCCATCGAAACCTCCCCTGACGCAGCTTGAAGCCCTTTCCTCTCGTTCTATCGCTAGTGACCTGGGAGAAGAGACCAACCCCCACCTCACTACAGCCTCCTTTCAGGTAGTTTTAGAGAGCAATAAAGTCTCCCCTCAGCCTCCTCTTCTCCAGGCTAAACCCCCCCAGCCCCCTCAGCCGCCCCCCAGCACACTTGTGCTCCAGACCCTGCCCCAGCCCCGCTGCCCTTCTCTGGACACGCTCCAGCCCCTCCAGGCCCTTCTTGTCCCGAGGGGCCCAAACCTGAGCCCAGCATTCGAGGTGGGGCCTCCCCAGGGCCGAGCACAGGGGCCCCATCCCTGCCCGGCTCCTGCTGGCCACCCCAGTGCTGACACAAGCCCGGGGGCTGGTGGCCTCCTTGGCCACCCGGGCACTGCTGGCTCATGCCCAGCCGGCTGTCAGCCAGCACCCCCAGGGCCTTCTCCGCCGGGCACTTCCCAGCCCCTCTGCCCCAGGCCTGGGGCGCTGCCTGGGGCTGGTGTGACCCCAGGGCAGGACCCGACACTGGGCCTTGTTAAACCTCATACACTTGGCCTTGGCCCATGGATGCAGCCTGTACAGGTCCCCCTGCAGAGCCTTCCTGCCCTCGAGCAGATCAACACTCACACACAAATTAGTGTTTTCTGCAAAGTTACTGAGGGTGCACTCAATCCCCTCACCCAGATCATTGATAAAGATATTAAACCAGACTCATTATTATTGTAGTTGTTATTACAATTATTATTACAGTTATTATTGTTATTATTATACTTACTATTATTATTGTTGTTACAGTTATTACTATCGTTATTAAGCCATTCTTATCTCAACCTGCAGGTTTCCCTGCCTTCACCCCTCCGATGCCCTCCCACCCCACCGATGTTGGGGTGACTGGGATGCAAGAGAGGGTTTTGGGCAGCGTGGGGCAGCCGAGCACGTCCCATGGCTGCTCCACGCACGCAGGCGTTTCTCCGCCTGTGCCACCCGCCAGGGCTGCGGCTCACAGGGGCCCGTCAGCAGCACGCCGGGCACGGGGACGGAGCCGGTGTCGCCCCGTCCTGGCGGGCAGTGGGTCACTGCCGTGTCACAGTGGGCAGTGCCATCGCGGCCGTGTCGCTGTGGCCTCACGCTGTGGCTGTGACATGGCCACTCAGGTAATAAAAGAGGCCACGGGGCAGTGGGTCCTGCACCCCAGAGGAGTATCTGACGCAGGGATGAGCTCCCCAACGAGCATCACTGCTGAGGAGCAGCCCCAGAGCAAGAGCTGGGCCCAGAAGGGCTTCTGGGACGGGACGGAGCACCCCTTCATGATGCCCAGCATCACCGCCAAAGGTACCAGCGGCCATAGCCACGGCAGGAACGTGGTGGCAACCAGCAGTCACGGCCTCGCGTGAGCGAGACTCAGCACTGCAGCCACCCCGGGGTTGTCTCTGGCTGTGGAGGGTGAGGCCGCTTCGCATCCGCCCGGCGCGAGGGCTCGGGGTGCTGGGGGGCTGAGAGCTGGCAGATGGGGAGCGTGACCTGGTTTTCCTTTGCTTTCCAGAGCAAGCCGCCGTCTGGGACGCAGTGGCCGACCACGTTCAGGAGTGGCTCCTGCTGCACAAGGTAGTTCAAGACCCACATCATCCTTGTCTACCCAGACGGGTGGGGAGGCCCCACGGCTGCTGGCACTATTCCCCTGCTCGGAAAGCAGGAAATTCACCCCAAAAGTCCCCACTGATGGCCAAAGAGGGCTCGTGCAAGGGTGGTGTCACCTCTGGTGGGTGGTATTGTACAGCACGGCTGAGCCCGGCTGCTGGAGACACCCCAGATGCCCTTGGGATGCTCTACCATGATTCCACCATGGCGTTTTTTGGAGGGGGAAGGACTCAGCAGCTCCTCCCCAAAGCTCTCTTCACTGCCTCGGCTCATGCCTCCACACAGCAGGAGCGGGCAGGATCCACCCCAAAGCACCCGCCGTGGTCAGGGCCACCTCCAGCCTTCTCTTCTGATGCAGGGGCTCCGAATTCCCACCCTCGGCTCCTTTGACACCGTCCCCAAGCAGATCCAGGTCGGAGACAAGGCTGTAACTCTCCAGTGGCCCGTGTTTCACCTGGCCAGGAATCTCGTGGTTGCCCACAGCCTAATGGACAACAAGGCCTACCTGCCTGGTGAGACGTCGGGTTAAACCCTAGCTGGCTGCACGGCCGTTGCACCCCTCCCCTGCTCTGAGATGCTTCTCTAAAGCAACTCCCCCTCTGCAGAGCACCTCAAAAATGGTTGGGTTTTTATCTTCTGGGGCGATGCAATGACTGCAATAAGCAGCCCTTTGGAAATGCTTGGGGAAGGGCCACGGGGTGAACGTCTCTCTCGTGTGGTTTTCCAGGCAATAAAGTGCTGGAGCCCTTCAAATATGCCAAGGTGGCCACAGCCGCCTCTGTGTCCCGGCAGAAAGTGGAGGGCTGCATCCAAGGCACCACATCCCTCCTCTCACACTGCCTGGGGAAGGGGGAGACTGTTGCCCTCGTCCTGAAGGACATCGGGGTGCTCCTCATCGAAGGCACAAAGGTGCAAATGAAGTTCTATCACAACTTCTTGGAGAAGCTGTCTGGGAAGGAGAACCTGGAAAAAGCTGTTTTCAAGGTGAGTGTTTCGGTGTCTCCGTGGCACGGGTGGTCCCACGGCAGTGTCCCAGCACTCCTTGCTGTGGCCCATAAGGATGTGGTCATCCACTCGGGTGAGAGATGTGGCCTGACCAGCTCTCACTGCCTCGGCTCCTCTGACATCAAGTGCCTTGGCCACGCTGGGGACGTCCTGCCACCTTTGGGCTCCGCCGATATCGGGTGCTATGGCCGTGCTGGGGACATCCTGCCACCTTTGGGCTTCTCCATTGCAGGTCCCTTGGCTGCTGGATATGGTGGTGTCCCGGGAGGTCCCTGTGGCCTCACTGAGTGTCTCTGACCACGTCATCATCTTTCCCAAGTGAGTACGTTGGTGGCTGTAGCCACTGTCTGATGCAGATGCTCACAGCAGCATTTGCTCCTTGTGACACTACCCATGTGATGCCCACGTGTGGGTGGTGGCACGATGTCCACCACCCATGGGGACACCAGGCAGCGACTCTCGTTGATGTCCCCAGGTCATAGTCACTCCCAGAAGGCAAATCTGATGGGAAAGACAGAGGAATTTAGGCCATGCTTTGTCCCACGGAGGCCTGGACTTTGCCGGGTGACTCCCACCATTTCCCAGGACTGTCCTTGGGAATGGGGCATGGTAGATGGGAAAACCATGGTAGACTTGGGAAAACCACAGTAGACTCGGGAAAACAATGGTCTTTATGGTCTTTATGGCAATGCCAAAATCTGCCTGTGAGCTGGTGATGGTGGTGAGCGGCAAGGGCTGCTGGTGCTTTGGGTCATGTCAGCATTTTCTCCTGGTTTCCAGGTTTGAAATGGAATTTGTGCCCAAACCACCGCCCAGGAGGCTCCTCAAGACCTTGAGAGAAGTCCCTGGGAAAGACAAGCAGCTGAGAAGAAAGGACTTGCCACCTCTTGAGCAGGAAGGTAAAGCAGCTCCTGGCTCCTTTCCATGGGACGAGCAACCAACTTCAGTCACCGATGGGGAAATCATCGGTGCTGAGTGCCAAAAGGCGCTGGCTTGCGCCAAAGCCGTTTGTCCCAATGACTCATCAGCTTCTCCAAAACAGAGCCCTGGGGTGGGATGCACCCAAGGGTACAGTGGATCCAATGGCATCTCCTCCCCCCTCAGAAACGACTCTCCAGAAGAGTCCCCGCCACTTCCTTCCTCATTCCCAACCCTGGTGCTGATAACACAGTTGCAAAACCACATTGGAAATTGGGAACCGGGGCAAGTGCCCGTGCTGGGGAGGCTGCAAGGCTGTGGCAGCGGCTGCAAGGGGAGCACAACAGCCCTCTCAGACGTTTTGGGAAGAGGTCTAACACCCCTGGGCATTAGCAGGGCTGGCAGCATCACAATGACACTCTTCTGACGAGGTCCCTCCTTCCTGGGTCCAGGGAAATCTTCTGGTTCTCTCGTTCCTGCCGGTCCAAACGTGACTAATAGTGAAATACCACCCTTCTGCAAGATGATGGAGATGAAGGAGAAGAAGAGGAGAAGGTCTCGGGTCAGGTGAGGCTGGAGGCTCAGGGTTGGCATCTGCACAGGGACGTTTAGCCCAGAGAGGTGGTTGATGCCCCATCCCTGGAAACACTCATGGCCAGCTTGGATGGGGCTCTGAACAACAAGGTCTGGTTGAAGATGGCCTTGCTCAGGGCACGGGGGTTGGACTAGATGACCTTTAAAAGTCCCTTCCGACCCAAATATTCTATGATTTTATGATTCCATGACTTTCTGACCCAGCAAGAGCCCATTCCCCAGCCCCAAACACTCACTGTTCATTGCTGCCCAACCACGGTGAAGGCAATGCCTGGAAGGGCAGGATGGGGCTGCTGAAAGCCCTCCCATTTCACAGGGCTGGATTTTCCCCAGCCCTTCAGGAGAGCCCCAGTGTGATCTCCTGAGCTGTGCATGGGACAGCTGGCTGTCAGCTCAATGTCCTGGCTCGGGGTTTCCTCGGGTGGGCTGCCAGTGGCCGCACGAAGGGGCACGTGGCTCACGGGGGGCCCCAAACCCATCGCGTCCTCAGGTAGACCTCTCCAGTTGTATCCTTCCAGGCAGCAGCTGGTGATTCCAAAGAATTCCTCTGCCAAAAAGCAGCCCGTGGCTGGTCAGCGCCAGGGCAAACCTGTGCCCAAAGGCCAAGCGTCACAGCAGAGCCAAGCGCAGGCAGCCAAACCTCAGAGCTGCAGAGAAGAAGCAGCAACAGGAGGTGGAGGAATAGCAGAGAAAATCCTCGCTGAAATCACAGTGACAAAGCTGGTGAAAGCCAAGCCCTCCCGTTGTCCGGAAGCCTTGACCTTCATAACACCTGTAACAGCCGTGTTATCGGCATCGAACTCTGAGGCCAACCTGCTCGAGGAGCCCACCCACGCAGTGCTCAGACAGCTGCCACCGAGACTAAGGCAGCAAAAAGAGTGACATTCCGTCACAAGAGATGCTGGCCCGTGCTGGAATAACCTGACAGGACCATGTGATAGGCGCGGAGCTCTGAGGACAGCCGGCTCGTGGAGCCCCACGATGAACACCTCTGATTTGATCCAACAGTTGGATGAAGGGACTAGCTCAATGCGATGCCTTGTGCTCAAGAGCAGCTCGGTGCTCCCTCGGCCGGAGAGGCCCTGGCTGGACTGATCAGGGAAGAGGTGAATAAAACTACAGAGAAGGTGCAAAAGAGCGTTGACTGGGCGCAGTGTGTGAAGATCTGAATGTCCCTGGAGGGGCCAGCAGAGGGTGCGAGTGCAGCTGGGGAGGCACAGAGGGCACCGGCCTTTGCCCAAGCCATTTCTGACGGGGATCTGTCAGTTGGTGCACAGAGCTGTGACTGACAGCATTAGCCTAACCTTAATTTCAGCTGAGGTTAGGGCATGGCCTGCTGGGCAGGTTTTTCTGGCCGGTCACTGGAGTGTGTAGGATCCAGTGCAGGAGCCTGGGCGTGAGCCCCGAGGCTTCAGAGTAGGTGGAAAAGTGGCTGTGTCCTCCTCATAGTTTAGCTTCTGGCAATTTTTATTAGATGGAACAGAACAAGCAAGAACGTTTCAAGTTCTTGTATTACTCATAAAAACAGAGGTGAAATTTCCTCCCCACTGGGCAACTGTTTCCCAGCTGCCTGGACCTGACACACAGGTGGTCAATTAAAGCGGCTTCATTTTCATTCTGTCCCGTTTGAATAGACTTTTCTCTTTCTCCTAGTGTGCTGCACGTTTGTAACTTTTGTGATGTCCTGGGGGTTTGTCTGGCTCTGCATTCCTGTTACTACTTCTTTTTTCTGACTCTTCAAAAAAAAAAAACAAAAAAGAAAGAACCAAAGCAGCAGCATGAAATTGCCTGCTGGCTCAGCCCCCTCCAAGCCGTTCGATAGTGAGGTTTGCTGGAGCTGTTCCAGTGTTTCTTGTTTCATCTCCTTTAATCCTGGTTAGTTAATGAAGTGGATTCTTCTCCACATGCCAGGCTGGATGCCAGAGAGGACGGTGGCTTGGTACAAATTCACCATCCCTCCCGTTTTTGCAGCAAATGGGACTGCGGTTCAGCAAAGCCACTCGTGGTGTGTGAAAGCAGGGAGCGGGGGCTGCTGGGAGGAGTAAATCCGACAGCATCCGCTATGCAAACGCTGGGCTGAAACCAGGTCTGAAGGCACCTATGATGCCAAAAGTGCCATAAAATACCTTGTTACGCTCTGACATCTTTTCCTTGGCCACCTACAGAGCATATCAGTTTACTGCTTGCCCCTCTTTGGGCTGTTTACCTGGTGATCCTGTTAAAAAAAACCAAAACACTTTCTCTGCAGCCGAGCTGAGTGTCCAGGTGCCCCTTTCCAGCATGCTCCCAGCTCAGGCTGCCAAGTGCCGTGGGTATGATTTAGATCCCTGGATGTGTGAAGAAGGGCGCTTAGTCCCGTGGTGAACGTGGTATTCGTGGTGTGCTTACCCCTAAAGCATCTGCCCCTTGGCTTGAAGGACCAGGAGGTTTCTGTAATATCAAAAGCAAAAAAAACCCTGTGAGATTGAGCTGAGTAAAGCATCCCACCACAAATCCACAGAGGGAAAGGGAAGGGGGTGTCAGGAGGGACTGGGATGTGGGAGAGGGGTGACATGACCCCGGGGCCCAGGACTCACCGCAGTTCCTGCTCTCTGCACTGCCAGGCACATGGCACAGCTCAGGCACTTCTGTCTCTCTCTGTCTCTGTCTGTCTGTCCCTCCCTCCCTGTGCTGCAGCCCCGCTCACCCGACTGCCTTCCACCTCAGGGCACCCACGGGTGCCTCACAGCTCGCACCCCACGAGGCCGCCCCGAGGCACAGCTCAGGGGGGCCGGAGCGGGGCCCAGGCCCAGCTGGCTGCTGCCAGGACAGGCCCGGGGGCGGCCTGGGGCTGCGGGACAGGCCTCGGGGCAGGGGCTGGGGCCGGGGCAACATGGCCGCCCGGCAGCCCCTGCCCCAGGGCTCCAGCTCCCAGCATGCCCCGGGGCGCGCCTTCCCGCCGCCCGACCCTGCGCGGGCACCGCGCCCCCAGCCCGAGCCAGCCGCCCCCCCGCAGGCCCCACGGCCGCCCCCCCGGGGCTGCGGGACCCGCCGCCACAGAGACCGACAAGGCACCGGGAGCGCGCAGGGACAGAGACGTGGCAGAGGGAGCGGGGCAGGGGGACAGCGGGGAGAGGGGCAGAGGGAAAAGGCAGCGGGGAGAGAGAAAGGGGGAGGCCGGGACGCAGAGCGGGACACAGGGCGAGGGGAGGGCGGGAAACGACCCCGAGAGACTGAGACAGAGGGGCTGTGGGTCAGGGCAAGGAGGCGCAGAAGGGCACAACAGCCGCGGCCTCCAGGGTGGAGACGCAGGAGGAGCAGAAGGGGCCGGGGAGCAGGACGGAGGCCCCGAGAGCAGCAGGGCCGGCCGAGCGGGGGATACAGGCGGGAGAGAGGGGACAGGCGGCAGCACAGAGGGGAAACAGGCGGCCAGGACACGGCGACAGAGAAAGGAGAAGGCCAGGGAGCGGGAGAGAGGTGTAGGGAAAGGAGACCATAGCAACAGGCTGTAGGACAGACAGGGAGGAGTTAGAAAACACAGGCAGGGAGTCAGACAGGGAAAGAGAGAAAAAACAGTGATGGGAGATGGGAAGAGAGTAAAAATAGCAGTTCTGGGTAACTGCCCCATTTCTTGATCACTGCCCAGGAACTGCTTGCACCGTATCCGATGGTCGCTCATGGGCCCTTCCCTGAGCCCCTCTGACCGTACGCCAGCAGCGTGGCGTTATAACCTTGCCAGGCGCTCTCCAGCACTCCCTGACCTTATCTCTGCTTCAGTCTTCACTGGGAAGGCTGGCCCTCAGGCATCCCAGGTCCCAGAGGAGAGAGATAAAATCTGGAGAAAGGAGGACTTCCCCTTGGTTGAGGAGGATTGGGCCAGAGATCACCTAGGCAAACTGGATCCTTGCAAATCCATGGCCCTGATGGGATGCACCCATGAGTGCTGAAGGAGCTGGCAGTTCTTGCCAAGCCACTCTCCATCATCTTTGAAAGAAAATGTCACTCCACTCTTCAAAAAGGGCAAGAAGGAGGACCTGGGAAACTATAGGCAGTCAGCCTCACCTCCATCCCTGAAAAGGTGATGGAGCAGTTCATCCTGGAGGTCATCTCCAGGCATGTAGAGGACAAGAAGGTTATCAGAAGCAGTCAACATGGGTTCACCAAGGGGAGATCACGCTAAGACCAACCTGACAGCCTTCTATGATGGCGTGACTGGCTGGGTCGACGAAGGGAGAGCAGTGGATGTTGTCTGCCTCAACTTCCGTAAGGCGTTCGACCCTGTCTCCTATAACATCCTCACGATCAAGCTAAGGTAGTGTGGGTTGGTGAGGTGGACAGAGAACTGGCTCAACAACAGAGCTCAGAGGCTTCCACAACCTCTCCGGGCAACCTGATCCAGTGCTTCACCACCCTCCTAAAAAATGTCTTCCTTATATCCACTCTCAATCAACTCTCCTTTAGTTTAAAACCATTACCCCTTGTCCTGTCAAAGCAGGCCTTGCTAAAATGGTTGTCCCCATCTTTCCTATAGTCCCCCTTTAAGTACTGACAAGCTGCAATATGGTCTCCCCGCAGCCTTCTCTTCCCCAGATTAAATATCTTTGATTTCTCTTTCAGGCTGAACATCAGATGCTTCTTAAAGGGAAACACTGGGGAAGACAACCCTTTTCAAAGAAACTCACCTCTGCACGCGGAAACAATGACAGCTTCTGACAAGCTTCCATAGAATTAGTTGCATCTGACTGGCAAGTACTCGAGGAAACCTGAAACAAGGAGTGTGGAGAGTAAGTCAAGACCTCAAGGGTGTTTCTTCCAAGCTAAGAACATGAGCGACCAAATCAAAATACCAGGGAGCAGAAACACGAAGCAGGCTTTAAGAGAAGATGGACACCCTAATGCTTCACAGTCCCGGACAGCTTAAATCAAATTAAAAGGTGAAAACATCGTTTGGCACCTATTTTAATGTATTTGACAATCGCCTCAGAAGAGAGCACAAAAATACCAGATTTTTTTTTTCTAAACTCTGCAAAGGGGTTTTGTGCAACAAAATACTAACCTGGTGATTTGGGGCTACGTACACAGGCACCTTGTGTTGGTGATGCTATGGACACCGCTCTACCTGTAACTTACGCTACCATTCCGAATAACAAAATTACTTAGAAGCTAAAAACCAAAAGTTGTTGAAGACACTGAGGGTTGCTAAGTGACAGAAATACTTATTGGAGAAATAATCCCAAACCACCGAACTGCGTGACAATAAGTAGTTAAGGGTACCGCAAACCCCAAACTGCTCAAATAACGTGCCTAAAGGTCTGCTTAGGGATGCTTATGAGAAGCAGTGCAAGAAAGAGTCATCGCTTCTGAAAGGAAAACACAAAGAAATTACTCTTCCAAAGCAACAGCCTCATTCAAATGGACACAGAGCTTAGCTGTACTATTCTTATTAGCCAGAAACATGTTAATCAAACGTCAGCCTGTAAAGAAATTGTATCAAGATGATACATCCATTAAATCATAGAATCATAGGGTGACCTGAGTTGGAAGTTAGAACTCACGCCTCCCAGGTATAATGGGCAAAAGAGCACGTTTTCAGTGACATTAGATTGCGCTTCTCTGGATTTAAATACAAAAAGTTAGCTCCGCCGGTACATTCATCCGCGAGAACGTTAACACCTCCAACTTCATAGACACCCATACATGATTTTTGTAAACAGCAAATTAATACACTCTATGAAAAAGAAGGCACATAATCAGCATGTTCCTTTTTGACCTGAAAAAAGAAAATCTCTAACAGCAGATAAGCCTGAAGTAAAACCCAATCCAATCTGGACCCCAAATGGGGTTTGGGTTACGATGTGCCACATATCTGCCCTCGACTCTTGAAAGCAATCATGTGCTGAGGAAAATTTTAGGTTGTTATGCAGAGGTTTAACTCGAGTCTTGGCAACTTAATTTGGGCCGTGAAAGGTATCGGCACTGCAGCACCACGTGCAGTGAGGAAAACTGGTCTTGCAGTTCGATTCCAACGCCGCACCCTCAAACAAAACAAGGCTGCTACGTCTGAGGAACAGGGATGGAATCTCACCTGCCGTCCCAAAGTTACGCTGCGGCATTCCTTCACTTTTTGTCGCTTTCCCCAGGCTTGGTAAACCTTTTGCAGAGTCTGAAGCAAAGGCCCATAGCTTTTTCCTGTTTGTAACAGTGGATGTCCGGGCTTTCACAGGTTGGTTTGTTGTGGGCCACCACTTGTACCCTGGATTTGCCTTCATAAATGCATCCTTGTACTAGAAAAGAAAAGGAAAATTACCAGTCAGGCCAGTCATGACATTATGCTGTCCACAGGGCAATAGAGGGCACTGCTTCTAAGAGGACTTCAGACAGCAAATAATGCTGAAATATCTTGATTCTTGATTTGACCTGCCTGAGCTGCGGCCAGAGCCATTCACCAAGGCCTTTCCCGAGCTGGCAGGGGACAAGCTCCAGTTTCAGGATGAGCAGTCTTTCACTGTAGACATCACTGAGACGCTCGCCTGGCTTGACACCATGGACAGTGAGGACGTGTCCCTGGTGGCCCTGACGGCCCCAGTTTGGCTGCCTACCTCCACAAGTTCCCTGACCTCTCCGAGTACGTGGCAGAGGGCGGCTGCCCTGATGACAGAGTGGTGGCAGCGGGACTGGGGGACAGCGAGGACACCGTCCCTGATTTCCTAGACTTGCCCAACAGCCGCACCAGCACCAGTTTCCTCAGTGAGCTCCATGACTTCCCAGGTACATGGCAGAGGGCAACTGCCCCAAGGACCAAGTGGTGGTGGAACAGCTAGGGGACAGTGAGGACACCATCCTGACCACCAGTGGTCCCAGCATGACTGGCGAGGCCCTTAATGAGCTCCCCGACCTCTCCGGGTATGTGGCAGAGAGCAGCTGCCCCAAAGAGCGAGTGGAGGCAAGGGGCTGGTGGATGGTGTCCCCACAATCCCCGATATCCCCGACTTGACAACCTCCATCAACAAGCTTCCCCCACCTCTTGGAGTAAAGGGCAGAGGGCACCTGCGATGTGGAGCAGTGGGCAGCAGTGATGCTGGTGGTTGGAGAAACCATCCTCCTCAATGTCCCTGACAGCCTTGCCACCACCGCCTCCTTCAGTGAAGTCCCCAGTGTCTTGGATTATGGAGCGGAGGGCAAGCGTCCTGAGGAACACCTGGCAGCAGTGATGCTGGGGACGATGAACCATTCTCAGGGCGGCCGGCCTCCCCCTTGCAGGACCTCAAGGGGAACCAGGGTGGGATGGCGGCAGCCCTCCCCACCTGGCTGCCCTTGGACACTTCTGAGGAGAGCTCTGCAGAGACTGCAGAGGAGACTTCAGAGGACAGGCCTGTGGAGAGTCCCCAGAAGGATCCCCTGCAGGGTCCTGCAGAGAGTCCCCTGCTCAGCCCCCTGCAGATCCCACTGCTGAGTCTTTTGGTCAGACCCCGGCTGCATCCCCAGTGTCATCCACCCCATAAGGCGTTATAACCTTGCCAGGCGCTCTCCAGCACTCCCTGACCACGACCACCAAAGACCTCTCTCTAACAAACCACCAAGAGCCTCCTCTTCATAAGCGAGCCACCAAACGCACACACAAGCACTGCTCTCTGCCAGGAGAGCCCTCACTAGCAGGTTAAATTAGCAATCAAGACTTGCAAGCACGCTTGACAGCAACACTCAGTTCCAGATGACAGAGATGTAGATAAAATCTAGCCACTGCTTCACACCAGGAAAGTGATAAATGTCGGTCTTTTGCGTTACGCTGACATGAATGTTAGTAACGGGAGATAAAGGAACTGACCGGCCTCCAGCTGCGTATCAGTGACAGCTGCTTCCAGCTGGTTCTCTGACTCAAGGCTTACCTGGCCCACGGAACTGCTGGATCCTGCGGAGATGAGCATGCCGTTCTCGTCCTTTAGGAAGCTCCTCTGAGACCAATAGGCTGGATCAGAAGCAAAGGCTTTGCTGTGCCCTGGATTCCTAGGGTCACTCACGCCTGTGCTGTCGCTGTTCACAGAAGTCACACACCTGCTTCCCGCATCCTTCTCTCCCTGCCTATTAACATTACAACTGCAGCGTCAAACTACCAGCAATCAGGCTTTCACTAATAACTCATGGTCTAGTCTGGGTTTAAACCAAGTTCATCCGCAAGGCACAGCTTCATCTCCTAAGCACACTAGAGAAGATGCTGAGGTGGGAAGGCTTGTAGCTGTGGCTCATCTAGCCTAACCCACAGCCCAGGAGTTAATGACGTATGCCGCACTTTAGCTTTCGTCGTGCAGAACAATCCCTAGAGTCACACTGATGCAGCCTGCTTGATTTCTGGGTGCAACAAGCCCTCAAATACCAGATTTGTGGTTTCCTAAGCACAACTCTGTTGGATCAGTCAGCTCCAAAACTTAAAAAGCTCAACTCGCCCCAAAAATGTTAACTTGCGCCCCTCTCCTGGTTTGGAATATCCACACAGCGAAGCACCACGGAAGCCTTGTTCACCAGACGGTTGCCGGACAAACCCCGTTGTGACACAGAGCAGCAAGTCAACAGGAGCACAGGCTGCACAAAGTCAGTGCTTGGCAGCAACCTCATCCAGAGCAGGAACTCCACTGGCAGAAAACCTCTTGAGCTTCCGCTGGACTTAGGAAGGGACTTCCTCAAGCCTCTTTCCTCCACGGCTACCCCAGCAAGCAGCAGTGGGGCAGCAGTGGGGCAGCGCTGCCCGGCTCCCCTCCTGCACCACTGACAAGCGACACAGCAGGCACGGTGCAAAAATCAGCCCCACCAATGGCCCCGAGCGATCCGCATCAGAGATTCAGAAGAAGGAACGGCGCAACGAAACCACCAACAGAAACACACTGGTTACTACCAGGGCGGAGCAGCCGGCATGGTGTGTGCTATCCTAAAGCACTCTGAGCATGAGGGACACAGTTTCCCCTCAAACACAGCAAGTGAAATCCACCTGAGGGTGGCACCCCAGCGCCTCTCAAGGGAGGCCAGCCGTGCGGCCGTGTAGCCGAAACAACCAGCCAGAGAGCGCAGCGTGACCACAGCAGTGCCCAGCGCCTTACGAGACGCACTGCTGGCGCTGCTGCAGGGACAGGGCTTGTGTCCACCGGAACAGAGGCTGCTGTCAGCCCAGCGGCAGCCGCCAAACCCAAAAGAACCCTTACACCTGGCAGCATTGCCCCAGTCCGGGAACAAACCCTAAATCCAGAGGCGCCCCACACCTGGCTGCACCCACCAGACCTAGCAGCAGGCACCTGACACAGCAACGCCCCCAAATCCTCAAGTTTCCCCCAAAATTGGCAGCAACCAGCAGACCCAGGCACACCCCCCAAAACCTGTCGGCGACCTCCAAACCCACAAACACCCCCAGACCCAGGGGCACACCTTAAACCTGCCAAGAGTCCCCCAAGCCCACAAGGAACCGCCAAACGCAGAAACAGCCCCAAACCGGGCACCTTTCCCCACACCAGGCAGCACCCCCGAAACCTTGCGGCACTGCCGGCCCCAGCGGGGTGCAGCCGCCCCAAGCCTGGTGGGGGGAGGCCGGGCCGTGGCAGGGCGGCGGGTGAACAGAGTAGGCCTCCGTGCCATGGAAGCAGGTTCAGCAATGGCTGAAACACCGCTTTGGTTACAAATCCAAAACTCGGCACCGTATGGGCTGCGAGGAAGAAAATTAACTCCATCCCAGCCCGAACCAGAACAGACGCTGTCTCCGTTACGGCTTGATAGCAGCTTTCTGCCGCTCTGTCGTTTATTGACACCGTGGGCATCCACATCCCTGCTTGCCCCGATAGGAAGTTTGGCCCCAAACTGCTGAATCCCTGGTTTTGCTGCTGTTACAACGCGCACAATTGTGCTACTGACCTCTATTTATTGCTGTGCCATTCTGCTGAAATTTACGCTTGACCCCTGAAGCTGTTGCTCAGGAGTGTGTTACAGAATCATAGAAACACAGAATGTTCTGAGTTGGAAGGGACCCACAAGGATCATCAAGTCTGGGATCATCCTGTCCCTGCACAGGACAACCCCAAATTCACACCGTGTCTCTGAGGGGGTTGGCCAAGTGCTTCTTGAACATCGCCAGGCTTGGCGCCATGACTGCCTCCTGGGGAGCCTGTTCCAGGGCTCCACCACCCTCTGGGTGAAGAACCAGATCCCCTCCTGTTGACTAACCACGTGGCTTTTGCCAAATGTGCACCCCAGGGCCTGAATGTCCCAGCCCCCCTTGCTCTCAGGGTAGTTTTTAACAGTCCATCGTACCGCTCCATTTCCCCAGAGGCTGGTGCGTGACAGGGGTGTGATACACCCACTCATTGCCGCGCTCTTTGGCCCAGGTGTCTGTGAGGTTGTTTCGGAAATGAGTCCCGTTGCCTGACTCAGTTCTCTCTGGGGTGCCATGTCACCTCAGGACTTGTTTTTCCAGACCCAGGATGGTGTCTGGGCAGGGGTGTGGGGGATGGGATATGTTTCCAGCCAGCCGGTCGTTGCATCCACCATTGTAAGCACATGGCGCTTACAATGAACAGGGCCTATTGCTTTTCATCTTCCAACAGTTTGTTATACAGTGGGGCCTCTTCAGCACGTGGCACCCCCTCCTCTGGGGATATTCCAAGGTCTTTGCCCTTTGCCCAGCCCATGGTCACTTCCAAGACTCCTGGGCCACTGGGGTTTCCTATTCAAGCCCGCTGGGTGATCAGTGCGACCCATTTACTCCATGTAGCATCACTTTCTGCTAATCCCACCTGGCACTGCTTGTGGTTCTCCCAAGTGCGGGGGGCTTTGAAGAGCTCTTGGCGCACAACGGGCACCCAGCCTCTGTTCGCACCATACCCGATCGTCGCTCATGGGCTCTTCCCTGAGCCTGTCACACACCTCCCTCCTGCATCCTTCTCTCTCTGTCCATTAACATTACAATTGCAGCGTCAAACTACCAGCAATCAGGCATTCACTAATAACTCATGGTTTCGTCTGGGTTTAAACCAAGTTCGAGAGCAAGGCACACCACACCGATGGCTGCTGTGGGATGAGCCTGCTCTTGAACCACGCCGGGTGATGCACGGCCCAGGAGTGAGTGACCTGAACCAACAGGCACATCAGGCACCGTCACCTGCATTTTTCCCTCTGCCTCACGTATGGGTCACCCACACAGCACAGTGCATTGGGAAACGCTTTTTGTTTGAGGAACAGCTGTAATTCAGAAGGAACCGCAGAACATTTCTCTCCGAGCATCTCAAAGGCACTCATTATCGTGACTGCTTTGGTGAGAACAGCATTCCTGCGATGGAAACCTGCAAGTTTTGCACAGAAGACAAAAGTACCAACAACATAAGAAACAAATGCTATCTTACTACGAGAAATTCTATTATTTCATAGCATTTGCCGACTGGCCTAGGCTAAGAGGTTACAAGCATTGCCTAACAACTCACAAGAGGCTATGGGCTGGCTTCTGCCTGGAGCTTGCTTCTTCCCCACCAGAAGCTAGTTATGGTTGGTTACATGGGAAGGGATGAATTGCAGCAAATAAATGGAGTGCGCTGACAACGCTGAGAGTCATCTTCCATGAGAAGGGGTTCTGATGGGGGATTAAACTACTTAGTTATCTGCGGCCTTATTTGCACGCCGGGCATGTCCTTATAGTACGATCTGCCCAAGGTCTTGGTCTTTTCTCATGGCAAAAGGACAGTAGAGAAGGGCAGTAACTGACCTTCATTGCCCTCACGGCCAAATATACCAGAACTGAGGTTGATTTGGCCACACCACCTGTAGGAAAATCATCTGACAGCTACAGGCCTCTTTCCTGCTCTTTATCGTTCTGCCTATTTTTAAGTAAATAAGGCAGAAAAATGTTAGCAAGTGGGAAAAGGTTACTATTTGATCACACAATCAAGTCTAGCAAGATCCATACACCAATAGCTTGATGGTAATCAGGGTTTTAGTTTTAGCCATCTTAAATTCTCTAAACACATTTACCATAATATACATATATGTATTTTGCATAACAAACATTATCATAACAGAAAAACTCTCTCTCAGCGAAGTTTCTGCTCATTTCCTACCCATAACTCTCTAACTTTGGCCAACACACGACTGCTGAAAGGTGCCCTTGGATCCAGATTTCCTGCATTAGCTGGTTTTGTTACTGTCGAGATTGGCTTTGGTCTTGCAGCTGTAAAGCACGAGGGAAAAACGATCAGCCTTGTGCAATCAAAGCGATGGTTAGTTGTGCGTTATATTCCCCCCCTAAAAACTACCTTCTCTTGGTCCGGACGAAGGCAGATGGTAAGGCTTGGCTCTCTCTACAGCCAGCTGCCTCTGACCTCTAGGAAGGGTCTTGCCGTGCTGGGCTGAGAGAGAATTTCTGGCAACTGCTCTCTGTCTCCAGCGAGGAGCACAGTCGTTCTGATGAACGAGAAGCGTAAAGCAAGAAGTTAAATAGTTACAAGAAGTTCATAGCACGGAGCTGTCGGTGCTATTTCGAATTAGGGAATATGTTTCCTCTACAGGTGCAGTAAAATACACCCCCTGCACAGAGCGGCAGCCAGTTCTGCCCATCAGCGCACACCAGCTTCACCCTGTATATTTAGCCAAGCGGAAGGAAGACTAGAATAATAGCAGAACCTACAACTTTAAGCTAAAACCATGCCGGCACCCTGCAGAACCTCATTCTGACACGCTTGTCAGCACCCACAAGCTTCACGTGGCTGACAAAACAGCAGCCTTTCCCTTGTTTTTCCTGAAACGCCACTGCCCCAGGTGACTGAATCTCCAGGGCAGCGGCGGGTTACGTTGGACAAGAGGAAGTGAGGATTAAAATGAGGAAGAGAAAGCTGCCTACACACCCCTTCCCCCGGGATGGAAGCTTTCAAATGCAGGACCTCAGCCTTCCAGAACCACCCCACAAGTTTGCTTCCCTGGGAAACTACGGTTCTGGAAAGCAGCAAATGGATCACAGAACCACAACAGAAGTTCCCATAACACAGAATTTGACCTGCCTATGTTGAGACTCAGAAGTTAGGTAAGAATTTCTGTCCTAAAAGTGGTAAAATGAAAGCTGTGGAATTGCAGACCTCACGCTATAACTTGAGGAAATAATAAAAAGAACAACCCATGATGCAAACGTTGCCTGTGGGTTGGCACCCAGAGCTGCGTGTGAGATACCAGAGATGACATACAACACACTCTTCATTCCACAGTGACCCAAACAACTTCCAATCATCCGAACCCTACATAACGTACGTCCCGGAATATCTGAATGGTAAGAGTGGCTGACAGGAAAGATACTTATTGTGCTGGTTTTGGATGAGAAGGGGTTAATTCTCCTCACCGTGGGGGGCGGCTGCCTTTCCGGCTTCCCGCGCTCTGCCGCGTGGCGGGGGGGCGGGGCTGGGAGGGGCGGGGCCATGGTGGGGCGGCTGACCCCGACTGGCCAATGGCAGGTTCATTCCATACCATGTGACACCATGACCAGTATATTGAGGGGGGGCAGTGGCAGCGCAGAGGCGGCGCGGTGTCGGGTCGGTGGACGGCTGCGGCGCGTGTGGTTTGTTCCGGCGGTTCCTTCCCCCTCTCCCCTCCCTTCCCCCCTCCCCCGGGGCTTTGCGCCTCTCGTTGTTCTCCTTTACATTGCTTTTCTACTGTTGTTTCTTTTAATTTTAATTATTAAACTGTTCTTATCCCAACCCACGAGCGTTACCCTTCTGATTCTCTCCCCCATCTAACAGTGGGGCAGTGAGTGAGCGACTGTGTGGGGCTGAGCTGCCGGCTAAACCACGACACTTATTTAATCCTCAGACACAAACAAACTCTTTGACGTGGAGCCAACAACAGCCTGGAACACAGAATTTCCAACTTCACAGGGTCGCTTTGGAGAAGTGAAATTTTTTGTTCAACTTTTAAGTTCAGCTGTAACGAAAGGTGCAGATGCTTATTGCAAGTATTTCAAAGAAGGGTGTGATAAAGAAAGCAGGATTCTTATTGAGCACTGTTAAATCTAGTTAGTAACCCCTGAGAGAACCTTGCACACTTGGCAGAACTTTTACGCTTACCATGAGATGAACGTTCATCGCCTGGTTCAGCTGTGGGGCTGCCGTACAGTTGGCACGCTGCAGGTGCCGGGCTGAAAGAATCTCACGAGTCCGTAAAAATTTCTCCAAACAATTCTATGAGAAATAACACATTTGAAAACATATATGATGACCCTGCCTCTTCTCTTGGCAAAGAGGGGGTTCAGATTTTCCTCTTGCCCACACTTACTTGTTCAGAGTCTGTGAAAGGCAGCCTCAGGAAGTCTTCCACTAGTCCCATCTCCCGACAGATGTCATACATGTCTTTTAATAGCTCTTCCTCCTTTAACTGAGTGGTGTGCTCCTGCAGCAGAGCCCAAGCCTCCGCCATGCACCTGTAGTTAATTTTGTGAGACGTAAAGGCATATTAATGGTATCACCAAAAAGATGCCCCCCAGATATTGTGCTCAAAGTTCAAAGGAAGTGTAGGGGATTGTGATTTCTAGTGTTTGTTCTCCACCTCTCACAGTATTTGAGTGCCAAAATGGTGGCAGATATTTCTTTACCTATTGGACAACAGCACAGTGAGGAAAAGCCGCACTTCGCTACAGCTGGAGGCCGAGAGCTTCATCACCTGCATGTATCTGAGGGCTCGCCTATGCTCTCCTTGGCACATGAGGGACTGAAGAATTCGCACGTCTTGCCACGACACAGGTTTGGTTGCAGTTGGTTCAAGCAGCAGGGCCAGGGAGCTCTGCAGAAGGTAGAGATCAGGTTTCTTAAGATATAGAGACACACACGCGCACAACAAAACGATTCAAAAGTGTCTTCAGTGAGGGTGAATCTCTGTTGAATAAACTTAGATGGTGACTAATGAAGGGCTTGGTACCGGACAGGTAAATATAAATGCTGAAGTGTCTGCAGAAAAAAGATATTCCGTGAGCCGTACAGAACAAAGGGAGTCCTTTGACAGGAGGGATTCACACCTGGCCAGGATAACCAAATCTCCGTAGGCAAACATCACCTCTCGTAAAGACAAGTCATTCTCCCAGGCAAACGGGTTATATTAACATTGTGACGGGCAAAGAACAACCTTCAGCATCAGAGGGAACATGAATTAGATTGAAGAGTCACTTTTGCGGTCTTCTGTCTCAAGTCTTGCTGCCAGGATGGCAGTTTGAATAGTTAAAGTCCCCAAACCACTGCTTTTGAGAAAGCGCTCGACTGCTCTGCTGAGAACAACCTGAACAGATGGCTTTGGCAAGTCACACGTCAAGCATTAACGCTGACTTCTTCATTGTCTTAATCCATTTCCTCTCAACGTAATTAAAACCAAACTGCAGACCATCACGTATTGCTGAAGGTGCTGCTCAAGCAGGATTACAAAAAAGAAGCTTCCCATGTTTTATCACCTGGTATCAGCTAAGCACCAGGGTTTTTACATCATTTGATAGATCATAGCATTGTATTGCAATGTGTGCCCAACCAAACTGTCACATACTTACATCATAGTCCTTGTGGTCTAGAAGCCAAAAACCTCGAATAAGCTTAACAAGGCCCGAAGGGATGGCAAAGGCAGCTGCGAAGGAGTCGACGGAAGCTTCTGTTTTGTTCGGAAAGGGATGCATGATGTCTAGCAGCAAGTAAATTGTCTGATATCAAGTATCTAATTAAGGCTAATAGATTTGCAAGACCAACAATTTATCACATGAAATAACATTATTACTATTGTTAATAGAATATTAATAGATAATAAAAGGAAATAAGAATATCATAGTGGTAGGACACAGAAAATACTCATGTATTAGTCTTGCCATTTCATGCTGTTGCAACCTGAAGATAGTCAGGCCCTAACAACAAAATTGCATTCTGAATAAATAACCAGAAAGACAGACTCTCTGATTTCTCTAAGGCATTCAGAAAGGTTGCCTTTCGATATTTAAACAGTCCCGTTGGAAACACAGGCTCCCTCTTTAGTCACTGGAGCCACCAGCTGGACATTCAAAACACGAGAACGGCCAATGCTTGATTATTAAAGCAAACAAATTCTACAGCTGGTTTCTTCCCTCCTTTCCAGCGTATATAAAACAAGTGAAATTAGGGTGTCCTTACAGCACAGCTTAGCTCTGGATGATTAAAACTGGATTTAAACCAGTATGTGGATCACTCATCGGCAGTGTCACTTTCTCTTTCTGACAGCTGTTTTGGGGGGTCTATTCTCATCAGAGAGCTCCGGGGTGCAACAGCTTTAAAGCCCCTGCTCTCTAGGCTCCCCTCTCGGGTCAGGCAACACACAGCCAAAGCAACACAGTGTATTTCGGCAGCTTAAAAATTCAGTTTCTGCCCAATGACTTCTCCCTTCTCTCTCTCTATTATTCTGTGTGCCTGCACTTGTAACAGCACAAAAGCAAGCCCTCATAGCTGTGCTGGAAAATGGATGATTTCAGCAAAATCAGGCCCTGGTAAACCGCTGTCAGAAATCCTTTTGCTCTGAAGCAGCACATTCTAGTGCATCGCTCGAGGAAGCAGCTGTTTGCTACAGCTGTGGGTGCTTCAAAAATGAAAAACAGTTTACATTTTGAGACAATCTAGGGGAGCTTTCTACCTTTAACATTGCTTAGTAAACCTGTTTTCTCACATCAGAAAAGACTTTGCAACAAAACATTTTAAACATTCCTAAACAATCCACAGTACAAAGAAATCCAACAATGCTTCTGTCTGCGACTTAATTCTTAACTACACGTGTTCATCCGCAGTGTGTTTGAAGCACAAATTAGAAAATGCATCGAACGCGTAGGTGACAGACGTTTCAGACCCCTGATGCGCGTATACTGGAGGTGTGACAGAAATAACTCCAAGGGATACGATTGCATGTTTGTGGCTTTCTTCAACGCCTTCTAGCAAATAGAGCTCCAGCAGTGCCTGGAATGAAAAGGTAGAAGCTTTTTAAAAGTCCTCTCTTTGAGAAATCATTGGCTTTGGGGGAGGGCTGGGCTGGGGCTGGGGTTTGTGGTGGTGGTGGTGGTTGTTTTCAGGGAACACAACACTCACCTGTAAGCTAGGAGGTGGGTATTTCCCCGTTCCTCCTTCCTCTCTCCGCCACATCTCCTCAACTCGGTCTCCCAACTGGGAAACCATCCCATCGACCATCAGGCAGTCAGAGTCCCGTTTGCCTCTGGAACAAAACGTAGCGAGGATTTGACAGAGGAAAACACTAATTGCGGCCTCTCGGTGTCACAGATTTCCTCCAGCCAAAACAAACCCAGCTAAAGCTCCCACGACTCCAGGAAAGGAACAAACAGACAAAGGCATGATCGTGACTTGAAATCGACTGGAAAGAAATTTCGGAGTCAGGTGAAAGGTGCTCATTAGATCCTAGTGAATTATTAAAGGAGCTCCAAATAGGAATCCAAAAAGCTCCCTTATTAAGGGGAAAGTTGCAGCGACCTTTTAGTTTCCAGTTTTTCTTTTGTGCCGCATTACTTGTAATACAAGGGCAGTGTGAGCAAAGCTACCCCAAACCTCACGCCCCCAGCGGGAGCGTTCCCACACACAGCGGTGAGACCACAGCACAGCAATGTCAGGCTTTGGTCTCAGCACCTCGCTTCTGTTACTGAAAAACAGTCACGGTCAGAAAGCTGAGCCCGCAGCTGAATTCTGGTATCCCCTGAAGCAGCACGTTTGCGCCTCTGCACGTGCCGTCACAGTGACGGAGGGCTGGCCTGTGAAACACTGCATTCCTCAGAAGCCCATCGCAGGCTCCTGCGGGCTGCGACGGCAGCCTTTCATTTCCCGAGGAGGACGAGCAGAAGCAGCACGCTGGAGGTGGTGCTTCTAAGGAGCCCGTGAGCCTGTACGAGAGTTACCTGAGAAGGACGCGCAGGAAGAGGAGCTTGAAAGCCAGCGCCTGACATAGAGCAGCTTCCACCTGGACTCCTCCTGCTGCACCTTGCTCACGGTGCCACAGCCACGGCTACTTGAGGGCTTTCTTTAGGTTACAGAACAGTTGCCAAAGAAAAATCTGTTCTCACCTAACCCAAGGCACATCACCATTATGCTCGTGAGCCAGCCCAGGAAAGGGAGCTCCCGTGAGGAAGGGGCTTTTATCCAGTCGCCAGGAGAGCGCTGGCCGTGCCAGCTGCATGTGACTCTGCCCATCTCCTTCAACGACACCGCGGTGCTTGGGAGTGGGAGATTTGGGCCAATCCCCTTATCGCCATCTATCACTGCTCATTGAGAGAGATTATTTTTGCTTTGTTTTTTGTTTTGTTTTATTTTTTTCCTAAAACACACTTTCTTCTGTGCCCAGAACAATTGCTCTGCAAAGGCCGTGCCTTGCTGACCTGGCCGTGACTGATCCTGTCCTCACCACACGACCTTTTCCAGTGGTAACAAATGACACAGAATTGCCAATGAATTACGTGCACGTCAAAACAATGATGATACCAACAAAGGGCACTAAGCAGAGGTATATATCAACATTTCAACACGGGAAAGGAACCTCTCTGTTCAGCAGGACACACGCATCACTCCAGTCAAGAGTGTTGCCAGCAAATGCATGAAGCGTAGCAAATACAGCTGCTGATGGAAAAGCCACTCGCTGCCGCTTCTGAATTTGCAGTGGAACTGCTCTAGAGCTTTCCTGCACGTCCTACCTTGATAAACGCTCCAGTTGCTGTCGATGACCAGCGTAGTAGCTCCGAATCAGAGGATAATTGTAGAAAGGTCTAGAGAAACGCATCTCGTAACCTACAGGCAATAAATAAGAAGTAAGTTAAAGAAGTCATATCACATTTTCAACCTACAGTTTTTGACTAAAAAGACAGAAGAACACACAAGCTAAGCATCAAAAGCACAGGCCAGCCTCCGACTTTGAAAGAAGCCCAGCCTCCTTCTGCCTTTGCTAAAAGAGACCTACGACACAGGAGTCAATTCCTCCTTGTCCTAAGTGCCATTTCAAGCTTACAGGTGATGTAGCATCCAGAACATGTAGTGTCAGCTGAAGTTCACTCTAAAAAAAACCCCCAGTTCTCAAAGGGAATGGGTTTTTAAACGTGTCACGTGAACATGCGTAAGACAGTTAAGGCTGACAATAGGATTTATAACCCATCCAAATGATGAACTATTTCCAAGGTGTATTTTTTCCTCAAACAATCCGTAAAAAGTTCAAAACACGCACGTCAGGCTTTTACTGTAAAATCAAGCATTCCCGTGTTGGTGCTTTAGGAGTTACTTGTTTACAATTCCAAGGATTTCAAGCTGTGGGCACGAGCAACTCCCTCCCTCAGAGGCTTAGTGCTGTTTCTGAGAAACACCCCGGAAAGAAACTGCTTCCATCATTCTACACGACGCAGTTGAAAAAACAGTGAAATCTCAATTTCAGCAGCAGAACTTCAGCATCTGCTGTCACTGAACGGGCACGACTTGGTATTGATGAAGCCTTGACAAAACCATGGGGAAGCAGGTGTTCATAGGAAGCACTGACTGCTACAGCCGCGTGACAGTTTAGGCTTACCTGAGCCCTCGGGCAGGAGGCGGGACCCACAGAACCAGAGGACCACTCGTGCATACAAAGCTGCGAGGCTGGTCACCGCCAGCTTATTTGTCAAGTCTGCAAAACATGAAAAGAAGCTTAAGAGGACTGTTGGTGTGCAATTTCTTTTGTTTTTTATAAAGCTCCCCTCATTGCACTAAAGAGAAAGTAGAAAAATAACACGGTAGAAATCTTTGCCTGTGCATTTTTCACTCCGTATCACGTCCTTCTCTGAAGTAAAAGCCCACAATCACAAGCAACCCCTACAAAGAAGAAGATTCACTAAAGGTTTAATAAAAAAAAGTGAAGTTGGAACTACTAAATCCACTCATGGATAAGGCACCTGTTCTTCACGTAGCAGAGACGTTTACTCTAGCAAAGGGATTTTCTCTTTTCTCCTCAATATGCCAGGAACAAGTTCTAATAGAAACAGCTACAGAAACTCATGCAACTCACTTCACATGTTACTCATTTAGGCTTCCTCTCTGATTTTAGTCATTTCCAATCCAATATTTGCATGCAATCACGCACTGCTAGCTGACAATCAAAGGGAGTATTTGTCACAGTGCCACATCCCGTTGCTGTAATTTCAAGCCGGGTGCTTGCACAGCTCCTTGCTGACCGCAGCCTCCCCACCCACTCGCACCAGCTCCCCAACAAACTCTTGCCCTGAACTCAACGCGCGGTAAGTGGCAGCCCCAACCCCTCCCATTTAAGCCCCTTCTCCCCGCTACATCTGACTTTCTGCCAATCAGCAAAACCAACAGAAGCTCCTCTTTCCACAATTACAGCCCCAGCATCGTTCCAAATCTTCATAAGACATACCAGAGAGTTAGAAATACTGTGACAAACCTTCTCCGGCGAGCTCTTGTGCCTCTGTTAGAAAACAGTTCAAGACTGTGCTAAGGTTGCTCAAAAGCAACTGGCGGTGCTGCAGAGCCTGTAACCTCTGCGGGTCAGTGGAGCTGCAGGAGCCGTCAAACAGCGCAACACCTTTTCAAGAACAGGTATGAAATCGTTAGCCTACAGAGCCATTGCAGAGTTTCAAAGTGCACGTCCAGATCTGCGGGCAAGACCATCTACCAGCAGATCACTGAATGAGCTCAACTGGAAAGACTGACTCTAGGTTTGCAGCATGGCTGCACTAGTACTCACATATGTCATGAAATTTGTGTTTTGTATCGATCACTTTGCTCCATGTCCAGTCAAGGGCAAACTGTAAATTAGCAGCGGAACTTGGCTGCTCTTTAAAAAGAGAGAACAAAAAAGAAATGAATCAAGAATTCCAAACGAAGAAACCATGCAACATAAAAACCACATAACAAGTCTTACCTTTAGATGTCCAAAGCTCAATGCAGCCAGTCAGAAGCCCTACAGAACCTGTCTGGGCAGCAGCTGACAAGACCGCCTCTAACTGCTCCTCCTAAAAGTAACAGGCGAAACCAAAGGAGAATCCCACCTGCTTTCAACATCCCAACCACCAACAGTAAGTGCTTGTTTCTAACCCTACACTCACTCAGGCATCACAGGCTGGGCTGCTTGTTGCTGTGAGGAGCACATGGAATTTTCCCCCTGACATGACAACTTCCCAAAGGCTAATTCTAATCTTTATTTGCATGCCTCTGCATTATCCTCTCAATTTACTGCGTTCCAATTAACTATTCCCAGCAACGTGCCCTGCTTATACCCACGGCACATGGGGTGCAGAGAAGTTTGCCATCAGGAATGCGCGAAGGGGACAGAACAAACAGAACTCTGCAACGTTTGCATGGAAGCAGCGAAGCCAAGATCAAGCAGCTTTCCAGGCTATGAAGACATGAAGCAGTTACGACACCCCAAACATTAAGTTGTCATTTCCCAAAATGACAGAAAAGAAGTGAAACATTGATGTTCTAATAGGTTTCAGGTTTAGGCGCTTCAAACACTGTGTTCTAATGCCGTGGCGATCCTTCAGAAGGGCAAAGCACAGGCAGGCACAGACGTGCACTGTTAAGGAGCAGCTTAGTGCAGCTGGTGTTCTGGTACTTCTTCCAGGTGAAATGAACATAGAAACATAGAATCATAGCATCCTTAAGGTTGGAAAAGCCCTCTAGGATCAATGAGCGCAACTGTCAACCCAACACTACCATGTCTCCTAAATCAGGCCTCAAGTGCCACGTCTACATGTCTTTTCAGTACCTCCAGGGATGGTGAATCCCCCACCTCTCTGGGCAGCCTCTTCCAAGGCCTGACCACTCTTGCAGTGAAGGCATTTTCCCTAATATCCAACCTAAACCTCCCCTGATGCAGCTTGAAGCCCTTTCCTCTCGTTCTATCGCTAGTGACCTGGGAGAAGAGACCAACCCCCACCTCACAACAGCCTCCTGTCAGGCAGCTGCAGGGAGCGATAAGGTCTCCCCTCAGCCTCCTCTCCTCCAGGCCAAACAACCCCAGGTCCCTCAACCTCTCCTCATGAGACCTGTTCTCCAGACCCTTCCCCAGCTTTGTTGCCCTTCTTTGGACACGCACCGGCAACTCTATGTCCTTCTTGTCCCGAGGGGCCCAAGACTGAGCCCTCATCAAATTGCCCTTTTTAGGGCTTTTGCTTTTTGTTTGCTTCTTTCTTTGGCTTTTTAAGCACATTCACAAGTATCTTTCCCTTCTAAACAAAATCATCACATTCAAAGCCATTTCTACACGTTCGAATACACACATCAGATTTCCATCTTTTTCTGAAAACCAGTCTCAGACAAGGAAACACACCGAGTACGACTTACGGTGGCAAACAAAACCCCAAACCAAGCTTCTTGTCCCTAATTCTGAGATTTGTCTTACTCACATTCACAAGCAATTCCTGCTCAAATCCCTAACAAGCCTCTGAATGATCTAGTCTCAATTCAGCAAAGGGTATGACAAATTTCTGCATTTCCCAATTATTCCCAACGTGGAGCTGACATCAGATCACCCAATCTGAATGGAAGAGCCTACATCAGGCTTGCAAAAGAAACAGCCTATGGGCCAGGCCAACCTGCCAAGACGTTCATGTTAGCTACCACACTGTGCACAAGGGCTCTTTGCCCCAACGCACCCCCACAGATCTGGAGAGGAATCCAGCAGAGAGGAAGATGAGGGCAGGGAAAGACTGCTCTCCCCTTCCTACCAAGTGCTCCTCTGCCTGAAGGTTGTTCTGAGGGAACGATGCTTCCTTTTCTCCATTCTGTCCTCTTTTCCCAGCTCATCAGGGATCAAAACCCGAACTCAGGACCATGCAGGCAGTTGCACTCATTGATGAGAGAGAAGGAACAGCTTTCCCCGACTTTCTCTTCCTGCTCCTAGAGCAGCGCTCTCTTCCTTTCTAGACATTCAGGCCCTGATCGTGCTTCAACGGGAGGCAACGGTGGGTTTACACTCCCAAGAGGGGACCTCAAACATTACATTTGATAAAACTGGTAGGGTACAAGTGGAGTTACGCGTGTGGATGGGCAGGAGGAGCATTAAATGGTCCCTGACACCGAAAGCAGCGCCATGGAAAGCTTAGGAAAGCTCCATCTCTTGACATTCTCCATAAAGACAGAGTAAAAGCTCACCTCCTTCTGGAAGCCGCTGCACGTCACATGAACAACTCCAGAGCTCAGCAGGCACGTGCCATCTGCAGAGACAACGAACGTTGGACAACATTCCATACTCTCACCGTGATGGTAGCACCAGTTTACATTTTTGTCACAGCAACCTCTGGAAAGGTACAACCGAGTACCCGTTTTCCTCATGACATCACTTACAGCCTTTTTTAGAAAAATAATGGCTGAGTGTAGAAATTTTACCTCCGGGGCTATCGAGGTGCTGCGCTTTGAGCTTCAGCCCAGAGTCATTTCATCTGATCACCAGCACCACCTCACGGGCTGCGTTACAGAAGCACCCAACCCCCAGACCCAGCCGCCTGTCAGACGGGTGTCACAACAGCACACACTTGGTCAGTACAACGTCATCACAGTTGGGTGGGTGGGGGTTGGGGTGTTTCGGTTTGGTTGGGTTTATGCGTGACAAACAGTGAACAGGAGAACCAATAAATGGCATTTGAGCTCGGTTTAAGCTTATCACTACTCAAAGCAGTGTAATACCTACCAAATTTATAGGTGCTTGGATGAAAACACAGCTCAGGTTGTGGGTAAGAAGGAGGAACTCTCCAGCTTAGGCTGCGCTCCTGCACCACAACATCCAGAAGGGGGTTTGGAGCAGTCGTGCTTGTCACAGCGTCCAGTGACCACAGTGCAAAATAGGGGCAGTCCTGAAGGGATTCTTCTGGCCTGAAAGAAAACAAGCGCAGAAGCTAAACGCCGACTTTCCAGTGAATTATGGGGAGGGATACTGAAACCAGCTTCATAAAAACCTACCTTAGTGAGCCTGGCATTTGAGCCTGATACCAGCAGTCCAAGTCAAATACACCCAAATAAGTAGATGGTTTTCCCTGGCCGCGTGTGTTCACTTGCCAGCTGAAGACGGAGACACTGATGTCAGGAGATATGACTGTAAAAGACAAGACATTGTTTCTTATTGGGAGAAAATACAATCTATCTGACATTTTCAAAACATCCCTTTCTATTTTGGCTTCATTCTGTTACGTCACTCATGAAACGCAACACTTGACTAAGAAGAATTTTAAAAATGTACACCAAAGCATCACCTCTGTGATAGGTTTCAGTCATGCTGCCCCCCTTTGCGAGTTCAACCTGTATCCGTCCTAAGACAAACCCAATACACAATTGTCAGGTAATCAAGTTTCCCATACAGTAAGAGTGCATCAAGATGGTTAGAAAAAAACAAAAACCAAAAAACAACCCACCACCCTAGGGAAAACATACATTGCTGGTTTTAGAAAGCATACAAATTCTTGTCGTATACACTTGATCACTCAGCTGGCATTATTAATTTCCAGATTCGACTCGATTACGGGTGTTACGAATAGCTCCTTTCCAGCGCAGTCAGAATGAAAGAACACAATTATCACACAAAACAAACACCAAAACCCAACCCCAACAAACAGGAGGTTGGAACAAAGAGTTTAACATCAAACATTGACCATGTTACACTCGGGTTCTCTCAAGAAGTGGCATGGTCTGTCGTCTCTGGGGAGAAGGCATTCTCCAGATGTGAGCAAAGTGGGGGGTGCATCCTTTACCCTGACAGAGCAGGGAACCAGGAGACAGGTCGTTTGGCAAAATGGGTCTCTGTTCTCTGCTGAGTTCATCAGGGCTGCTCAGGGAGCCTCCCACGCTTTACTGTGTGTCATCGTGAGCTTCTGTGCCCTTTCACTTGTGTGAGCCGCTGAAACTGCCTTTGAAGATGTCAATTAGTTTCATAAATCAGAAGCCAGCTGCATTTCTAACCTCAACCCACATCCAACAGAAGCTCATGTGGGCCTACAACTTGAATAGTTTCTGGATAAAAGCTAATGAGGAGCCATCAGAAAAATGACAAGCATTTTTCCATGCCTCAGACTTCATGAAAAGGGGACCGAAAGGGCCTTTTTTGTTGGTTTTGGTTTGGGTTTTTTGGTGGGTGCGCCTGTTGGTTGTTTTTGACAAGGTTTTAGAAGGCCCTCTCCTCAGAATCATGCCACAGGTGGAGAAAATCCAAAGGGGTTTTCATTAGATTTTGACACGCTGTTGTTAGAGGATGGCACCCCAAAAGAGGTGGAAGCTGCCTCTTCAGGACTAAGACAAAGCTAATAAACACAAATAGCCTAGAAAGTCACGCCAGTGTGGTCTTTGTAACAGCAGACATAAGTTAAGGCCAGTAAGAAGAGAGGGAAGGGCATTCACACACCCAAACAAAAGGCTGTGAAAGTTATCACTGCAGCCGGCTCAGAGATGTGCTCAGAGCATCACTGGATGTGCAAACCCAGAGATGCACATCTCATTATTGCAAGGGAATGAAAGACACCAGAGGAGTTTTAACTGTCGATCCGGACAAGGGAAGCCAGAAGCTATTGCTTTAAGAGCTTGTAGGTGTAGGAACCTATTAGACACAGAGAGGGCAAAGCGCACAGGCAGATCATAGACTCGTAGAATCATTTAGGTTGGAAAAGGCCCTTAAGATCATCGAGCCCAACTGTAAACCTCATACTGCCAAGCCCACCACTAAACCCTGTCCCACAGCACCACGTCTGCACATCTTTTAACTCCCTCCAGGGATGGTGACGCCACCACTTCCCTGGGCAGCCTGTTCCACTGCTTCGCAACCCTTTCTGTGAAGAAATTTTCCCTAAGATCCCAACTAAACCTTGTGCTCTAGACCCTTCACCAGCTTCGCTGCCCTTCTTTGGACACACTCAGCGCCTCAGTATCTTTCTCGTAGTGAGGGGCCCAAAACTGAACACAGGATTCGAGGTGCAGCCTCACCACCGCCGAGTAGGGGGGGACGATCACTGCCCTACTCCTGCTGGCCACACTCTCTCTCATACAAGCCAGGATGCTGGTGGCCTTCCTGGCCACGCGGGCACACTGCCGGCTCATCCAGGCGGTTGGGGAAGGTATCAAACAGATCTGGCCCCAGGACCGAGCCCTGGGGAACAGCACTCGTGACCGGCCGCCAGCTGGATGCAGGTGCAGGCATAGGTTGGAAGAGGGGAAAAAAGAAAGTTGAGGGAACATTCCTAAGCAATGGAGGGGATGATCCTACTGTTCAAAGACGAGAGCTGGAGGAATAAAATGACTGACAGGTGTTATAGAGGTGACCCCACCATACATCGCTACAGCATGTCAGCAAGCATTGAAGGGAAAAATAGGGTTTATTTTAACAAGTCCCACAGAACCTAAGCACCCAGTTTTTCCTTTGAAATAAGCCCAAGAAGTTAGTCTATACAGATATTGAAGACTTTCAGGCTGTGGGTATGGAACAGCATTCACTGCTTGGATGCCAAAACCATTTAGTTTAGAACAACCAAACACGGGCATCAGGAACAAACCTTCATCAACGCTGCCTTCTCTGTCAATGCAGTTGGGAAAGATTTCTACAGCCTGACAGCTGAGTAGTTTGGCCTTGCTGCCCTGCCCTCTCAAGGGAAAGGCTCCACCCGTCAGATCCAAACTGTACTTTTCAACACAGGATGCCAAACCCTGCGGAAAAAATCACAGGCGAGAGAAAGGTCATTCTGAGAGAAAAGCAGACATTATACCTCAGTAGGAAAGAATGTCTATGTCTAATAGAACCTGCATATTGTACTGTATCTCTCCCAGGCGCTTAATCTGATGGCAAAGAGAAACTACAGCTGACAAGCAAGAGAACTGAGTGTCAAACCGTAACGGGTAAGTTTGGCCGTAAAAGCTTTGCACATTTTCAGAACTGAGCATTTCCCTCGCATTACTGGTTCTAAATGTGTTTTGCAGAATTCCTTGCACCGTCCCGGTTTCTTCACAAACCTACGTATTTATCTAGAAAGAGAGATCTGAAATAATGCCATACATAGGCATGCAAAGCGCTTTGCTCCATGACTTGATCACAGAACTGATGAAGTTAGAGGAGTCACGGCCTTCCAGCAGCCAAAGCTCTCTTGCGAGGCATTATCTATAGGCACACACCGCTAGAGTGAATGCCCATCCCTCGGGAGTAGCCATGAGAACGTCTTACTGAGTCACACTCTTCTCTCAAACCACGTCAGCTCCTGCCAGCTCCTCCTCTCACCTCCTCAGGGACTAAAGGGTGAAAGATCCCTCCCTGCCTTCACCAAGTGCAGCCAACAGCAAAACAACCCGGCGGACATGGCATGCACGTGGGCAAGGCGTTTAGGGGCACGAATTCCTACAGAGTCAGCCAACTACTTTGAGACCTACAGAAACTCCAGCAGGATTGTGTGGAACCTCTGAGACCACCATTTGCTAAGCAAGCATTGACTGAACTACTGTCTTTCCAAATACAGCACTTGGTCAAATGCTCTACCCTACAACACATGGGTGTGTGGATTGTGGACAAAGAGCAGCTCTACAGTTAAAAACCAACCAAACAAAACCAAAAGCTAAGCAGCTAAAAACCTCCAAAAACCTACCAGAAAATAAAAAAATTGCTTGTACCTCATTCTACCCAAGTTTCCTAAAGTTTCAGAGCTCTAGAAGGAACTGGCGTGAGACAATCCATTCTCGTATGACCTGATATGTTACATTTAACTCACCTACTCTGAGAACAGGCAAGCTTTCTCTTAACCATTCTAGGAAATACTACTAATAAATATCAAGGCTGTAGAGCACAGATCCTCTCCTACCGCACCTCAACAGGAAAGACATGCTCTGAATTAAGATTACTTTCCCATCCAAAAGATTTTGCAAGGGTTTCAGGCGTAACACTGAATAAAGTGATACGTTCTAAAAACGCGTCTTCTATCTGTTAGATAACAGAGAGGTAAGGCTAGTTCATCTCTATTTTAAACACAACCTCTTTGGAGCCACTTCTAAAAATTTACATATACTTTTTTGACCAAATCAGACCACTCTTTACTGTATTTGCCTATTTTGCTGGCTTCAAGAGCAGAGTTCGTAGGTAACGCAGCCAAAAATTAGAAAGAGTTCTCTTTAGAGCTACTAAGTTTCAGGACCAGCACCGAAGAGACCCTGCAGGTGAGCGTCATGTGAAGTCCTGCTGACAGAGCTCAAAGGGAAAACAAGGATTTAAACCTGAAGACCGGAACAGAATAAAGCTGTACGCCCGTGTTTTAAGGAAGGGAGACAGACAGAACCTTATTCAACTCTGCAGTTTGGTTAAACAGAGCTACTCAAAGCCCTGTCTTCTCTTCCTACATGCCATTCACTTGGTGTTTAAATGAAGAATCATTTTATTTGTAAAAGCTGCTGCCTCTTCAGGAACTGAATTTATACGGGCTCTTTGCAGGCGGCCCTGGCTGGAACACACGACACGGCGGTATGAAATTGTACGACTTCTTTTCAAAAAGTATGGACAAAGGCCGTGCCCGGGAAGACTCAGCAAAAGATTCTTTCTTTTTAAGTCATCTCTGAATTGTCATGGTCAATATTCCCCCTGCCAACTTCACTGAGACTCCCTTAGGGAAAAGGACTCTTTCCATCCTTTCACGGACGTGCACGTCTTACCTCGTACATGGCTTGTCCTGAAGCCAAGGGCCTCCTGTCTGCGAACGCTAACTGCAACAGATGTAAACTCACGGCATCGCCTTCACTGGAAAAGGTACAAATGATGACATTTGGTTACAAAGCTGCTTTATAGTCCTCGTTACCCTTTCCTTAGATCTAGGCTGAGGTTTCCTGAATAGCACTGTCTTGCTGAAAAGAAAAACAGCCCTTCCCAAAACCTAAGAATTGGTCACATTTAGCTGCTAAACCACAAAGGAGGAAATTTGGACACTAACAGCTTCTGGGGCAAAGGCTACCCATACAATCTGGAAGCTTCAAGATGTTCTGTGGAGTAAAAATGGTTGGGAACAGTTCTTGGCATTGAAGAGCTCGCAATCAAAACTGCTTTACAGTCAAACTGAAAAAGATTGCCACTCCATGAGCAGCCGAGCTGAGTAAATAGCTTGCTGATGCTGAAAGGGGCAGATCTTTCTCCCCTTCCCTTCCCACCAAAGCTCCAGTCCCTCCCCTGCACACACGGCACCTTCCACACCCTCCTTTCAGTCATTAGCCCAGCAGGAAACCACCGACTTGGCTGCTGAGCACCTTCCCTGCCAGCCGAGCTGAGCTGGCTCACCAAGGCTCAGGCTGGCACCAGGGAACCGGCCATGCTGTCACCTCCTCCTTTAGGGGCAGCAGGCTGGTGGATCCGCACCGTCAGTGCTCTGGAGCTGCAGCCTCCACTGCGCTCCATGGTATTTTCATACCACGGTGTGAATATCAGGCAAATCATGAAGCAGTCATCAGGAAACAAAGGAAGCCATTGAAGAATGCCAGCACAGAAATAGAGCCACTGTCGCTTTGCTGCCTTTCAGCAGGGAGGAACTAGTAGGTCCCTCTCCATCCCTGTTACATCCTGTACAAATCGCACCGTCAGCCCCTTCCATACCGGAGAGAATCTCCTGCACGGCTAATTCAACAAAACAAATACACGTGGGTCAACTCTAGGTGAACAAATACTCAAAAAGAAAAAAAAACCAGTGGCCGATAGTAAGCTTTTATTCACCTTTCTTGCGTCGACTGAACAGCCCACAAGTAGCAGCAGTTGCGAGGATCGTGCTCAGGCTCTTGAAAAGTAACGGCGCAGACAGGAATCCTTCCTCCTTCAAGCTGACAGTGGTGCCTGCAGGGTTAACAAAAACAGAAAGCAGGTGAGCCTGGTGGCCCTGCCTGTTTGTAGAAGGGGAGAAGCATCTTCTGAGCAAAGAGCCCCTGACGTGCTTCTCCTCAAGGCACAGAAGGTCACACTCCCGTCTCAAACAAGGGAGTCACGGGAGCGACTGCTTTTGATGCAACAGCCACGAGGTGAGGAAATTACTGTCCAGCACGGGCAATAACCTGGCTTTATCTCCTCCTCTGCCTGCGGAGCAGGAACATGAAAGATTCCTTCAGCTGCCAGGCAAAAGATTCTTCCTACTCTTGTCGCCTGCTTCAATATTGAACTGAAAAGGCAGCCTCTCTTCTGCACAAGCTGAAAACAGCGCCAAACACCAGTAGTGTCTTGTTTCTTTACTTGGACTATCTAAAGCCTTTCTCCTCCAGACTTCTGAACCTTCCTTGCACCTTCACAATCTATTCTTGCCCCCTCACTATCCCTCCACTCTCTATTCATGCCGCCAATAGTTCCCGGTGAGTCACTGCAGATTTGCTTAAGTGAATCCCTATCTGAATTGGGTCAGATATTCCAGGGGGGATTGCTCTTTGGCAGAGCTGAAATCATCTCCCTAATTTCTCTGTTGCTTATCCCTTGACATGACCCTTATTCCCCCTCCAAGTGTTCCAAGCAGACCTTCATTCCCATGCATCGCTGCCTTGGCATGGGTCAGTCCCCTCTTTTGGTCGAGGCTGAAATGTGGGAGAGAATGTCTTTTCAGCCACAGATCAGCTCTTGATCCTTCATGTCTCACTCCTTTCAACCGGGACGCTTTAAAGAATATGATCACCACAATCCCATCATGAACATACTTCAGCCTTTCAATGGGTGCCCTCATTGCAGGAGCTGGTTCTGAGAAATAATGTCTACAATCTCTTTCATTGAAACACACACAACTCCTGCTGTCACTGAATACTGCTGGTGGAACAAACTGCCTTATGGAAAGCAGCTCTCTCACACCCTGACTGCTTGACAGAACCCAGAGAAGGGAGCTTTCCGCAGTTCCTCAGCCCACGGGCACAATAAGGAGAACAATCCCAGCCCGCTGGGCAGAAGGCGGCCCACTGAATCCAGGTATGGCTCAATGGCTACTTCAGAAGGGGATTCCTAAACAGGCCAAGATTACACTCCACATTTCCCTCCCTGAAAAAGGGCTCTTTAAATTAACAGACTTCCTCCTCAAGCAGAGCCTTGAGAGCCCTGCACCTCCAGGCGTGACCAAGTGCAAAGGCCGACTTACTCCCGCTGCAGAGTTTTCATATTCCACAGTGACAGGGAGCCGTCGGAAAAACCCACGGCGAGCTGGTTGCTTCTGCTGATGTAGCACAGGGTCGAGAGCGCTGTTCCTGAAGGACACTGTAACTGAAGGCAGAGATGTCTCCCTGCTCTGCTCACGGTTGCTCTTCCTTGTGAAACGCCAGCAGCAGCTCTAGTGACAACTGTTAGACCTGCACGCACAAAACCACACAATAAAGGAATGCGTTAGGCCATTCAGGTTGCATTTGAAACACTGACGTGACAACATGGATGATCTAATTCTACCGTCCCCGGCAAAATACCCATTGATGCAATACTTTGTCTGCTCTTCCCATTTTGTACGCACTCAGAGCACATAGGAACTCTCTGACTGGACAGGTATCCTCGCTCCTATTTCAAAACCAGGTGAAAGCAAAACCTCCATAGACAAATTCTTCCTGGGCTCTGCACATCAGCAGTTTGGGCCTCATGGTGAAGCTACTTGAAGTGAGACCAGCTCCCGAGGCCACTCTTGTAAGAGCAAAAACAGCGTATGCAATCCGAGTACACCAAGTACAGGTTCCGTTTGGTCAAATGCAGGGATTTTGGTAAGGCATATTTACTTTAAAAAACAAGCCTCAACTTTGCCCCAAGTCAATGAACAGAAGCAGAAGAACATTCCCAGGAAACAGGGCACGTCCGACACACCTTCCTGTCAGGCAGCTGCACCGACTCGGATGGTCAGATTCCTACCCCTCACTGGTGAGAATCACCGTGACAGAGGGACCCTGGTGGGAGGGGGTATTTGTAACCTTAGGAGGAGTATGAAGCCACTCCCATTTTTAATCCTTTCAGGGCCAGACCATGTCAAACCGCCACCTGTAATCAGCAGCCATAAACGTCTGCACAGCAGTAGCTTCAAAGCGGGATGCGTGTTGTTGATTTAAAAGACACAAGTTTTCTTACTTTTCCGTTCAAGTTTAGAAACCGCAAGCTCACCCGATGGTTCATTCTCCCTCTGACTGCAAGAGAGATCATCCAAACCAAGGTCCACCACAAGCAGATGACCAACATCTGTCGCCACCGCTGCCACGCCACAAAACCCTTGCAGAGCCCGGTGCAGGTGCCAAGGCCTCGCGCTGGCTCCTCCGGGGTTAGTTATGGGCTCTACAGCAGTTACCTACAGGAAAACTACAAGTTAGTATTTCAGCTCTTTGACAAGCTTTGAGAGAAATCACTCAAAAGTGAAGCCAGAATCAGCCCATCAGAAGCAAGAAAGTAAATACAGGGTTCTCAGACTTAAAAACACAGCATTGATCCCAATTATATCCAGACAAAACAAACAAACCAACCAACCCCCAAAAATGTCCTGTACAAAAATCCGTTACTGCCTTCCGTTTACGGGGTTTCCTGCAGGGATTTCGCTGAGCTCACTCCAACTGCAATGGTGCAGTCTATTATCACAGCTTACCAAGTTCCATTTTCTACTTAGAAACCATTAACTCAAAGACAACACAGAAAATGCGTTAAATGCAAGAAACTTGACCGTATTTAAGGGACTGGAGTAAGAAAGGCCAAACTCACTCTCGCTCTCCCACGGCCCCCAGCCCGTCAGCACTGGGATACAGCCCACGCCTTCTTTGCCAAACAGGTACTAGGGCAAATCTCGGCTCTCAGTCAGACGCGGCAGCGGCCAAGTTGCAGGGGAGACACACCGCTGCCACGGCAAGGGAGTATTGTTACAGAGAGCGGAAGGGAGATACCAGCTTAGGGAAAGCTACACCAGTCCTCATTTAGAATCAACAGAGCAACCAGGGAAAGCAGAAAAGTTTTCAGTGCCGAAACAGCGGCAAAAAGCCCAGCAGCTGGTTCGCCAAAAGCCAGCTCCGGCTGAGGAGACGCGCACGCTGCTCTGTAACACGCGGAGCCGCCTGCCAGCAGCTTTAGTACAAGGCCCTGATGGAGACAGACCTTTCCGCACCTGCAGCCCCTCCCGGGACAGCCCTGACGGCTCCAGCAGAGACACCAGCACGTGAGGGCTCCTGCACTAAGGCTCCACAACAAAAGAACACGGGCTGCCCTTCAGCCTCCTTGCATAATGTCACACAGTGACACCAGGGAGCTTTACATCAACAGCAACCTGTTACACGACAACGGAACAGAGCAGTGAGCACCACAAGGAGTCCTTTTTTTTAATATATTGGGTTTTCTCCCCAGAGGTGGGGAAAAATTGACCAAACCTCGAAGCCCCAAAGTTCTCTCCTCTCCCGTATCAAGCACTTGCTGTGACTGCGCTGCCTGGCAATCTGCTACAGAATTTACCTTTCCCCTGGGCCACAAGAATTCTACTCCTAGAAGTGCCCGCAGTATTTGAGACAACTTTATATTGTTTCTGTCATGGTTTCAGCTGGGATAGAGTTAATTTTCTTCACTCTAGCTGGTATAGTGCTGTGCTTTGAAATTAGCATGGAAAAAAACCTGTTGAGATAACACACAGATGCTTAGGCTGTTGCTGGGCTTTGCACGCTCTCCTACACTGCTGCCAGCTCCTTCTGGGAACGAACGCAGAAATCCTGTCTCAGCTCCCTGACTCTGCATGCTGCCCTTCTGCCTCACACAAACCAGCAAGAGTGGGGAAAATACCATTCCAGAGCTCTGAAACATGCAACCGTTATAAACCAATTTAATACCGTTAATGTTTTCAATTCAGATTTGCTTTTACAAGTCTGAATGACTGCACGTCTATGTCAGCACACAGCTTGCCTTTCCATCTCAAACGCTGAGATTTATCAGGACGATCGGCAAACCCACACAGCGGAGCACCAACCCAGCTCAGCTCGTTAGAAATCACCACCACACAAACGCTCACTGCCCGCAGTCACACTGTAGCGCTACAGACAAACAAACCCCGCCTGGATTCTAGCAAGTCAAACCAAACCACGCTCTGGAAAGCTGAGTAATACGGAAGTATTTATCTGTCGCAGATTCTAAGGTGGTAAAGACAGAGGGAACCTTGATGTTCCATTACCTTAAGGTGACTCTTGTCTACACTCAGATAAGGAGCCGAGGGGAAAGGACGTCATCTGAGTTTATGGGTTAGAGAAGGCAGGGAAAATTAGCAACGTTACGCCAGAGTATCCCACCCGCACAAGCACCATATGCAATAAGCAGAGGTTCAAGGGCTTCAGGCTGAAAGTCAGTCTGTAACCACCTGCCAGGTAACGCAGTGAAGCCTGTTTTTTCCCATCCTAAGTCAACAGAAAAATGTGCTTTGCTCTAAAGTCACCTGCTTGCTAGTCCGAGACTCCTGGGAATGTGCCGAAGTCAGCTACAGCACAGCCATGGAAGTCTGAGATGTTTTAAAGACAGTATTTCTGACATAATGAACCATTCAGGACATGTATGTTACCAACACTTGAAAGGCAGGGTGAGGACGAGTTCTTTGTCACTCTGGCTAAAAAAAAAGGTAGTTTTCAAGGCCTTTTTGTCAAAGTGGAGAATGAGGTAACTACGTGCTCTACTGTAAAACCAGAAAACTTGTTTGACTCTCTCAGCAAACTCAAAGGATAACGGTACCGTTAACCCCACGATTTCACATCAAGGTGCTCTCGACTGGACACTCTGCAGTGACAGTATGATGACACAATAGAGAAAATGGACGTCCTAGCAAAGAGACGCTCCAAAGCTGCTCCTGAAACAGCGTTATGCAGCACCTGACAACGTTTCCCCCATTAAAAAGCACCCACCCTTCCTGGCAGAACTACTGCTGTAACCACGCTCGATGTTCCAGGGTCGTACAGGCAGAGAACACTTCCCTCTGCTTCTCTCAAGCCAACCAGCAGCCCCGTTCCCGTCTGCCAGGAAACCTCCTTCACCACGCGGATGGTGGGAGGCTGCTCACGGGCTCCACTGAAACGGTGTGCAGAGAGCCGCTCTCCCGTCACAGCGCTCACGACCTCCAGCTGAGGGCCACACGCCAGCCAGGCCAGCCCATCTCTCCCTGGAAGAAGAGAAAAGGCTGGCTAAAGCAAACTCCCAAGAGAGGGTTGAAAACAACGGGAAAATCACAATCACTGCCCCTTTGCTTCAACAGAAGTAGCTCACAGAGCAAGAGAGGCTTACCGAATTCGGGTCGATTATTGAAAATCACCCACTGAATCCTCAACCAATGCATCGTAAAATGAACCACCTTATTATTTTGCATTTGGACTTGTCATTCCTGCACTGAAGAATTCTGCTTGTTTGGGATAAAGATTACAATAGATTGGTCTCTAGTCTTCATGCCATATTCAGCTTGGTTTTGCTAGAAATCATCTAAATACATATGAGAATACATCTCCTAAAGCATACTTCAAATATGGCAAAATCTCAGCCAATTCTTTTCTAGTTGACTAACTTTGCTCGACACACGCCTACTTTGGGCAGGGATTTGGACTTCAACAAGGAATTACCTTAAAATGGGCACTGCGGGAGCCAATTTCAACTTTTACACGCGCTGATCACAGAGAGAAGTTAGCACATTTAGTTTCACTGAACTACTTCCAACACAAAGGGAGTATTAACTCAACTACTGCACTTACAGTCACACAGAGAGATTCTACATGGTCTCAGCAGAAGCCCGGACACCCAGGCAGGCCCCCGGCTCTACCTTCAGATCACCGACAAAGTCAGCTACCTCATCTGCTCAGCCGCTCTCAGCAGCTCTCCCGGGACACTCCTCTGCGTCCCATTAAATATCTGCAAACCCGGCTGCAGCGCCTAACAGGGCTTTCCTCTTCCTTCTGTTTTTAGTCAGGCTAGGAAAGAAAAAGCAGGGGGGGTTGCCTCTCTAACACTGTGGGAGAACTAGTTCTGCACGGGATGTTATGATGGTACCAATAAATACAGCCCAAAACCACACCAGGACTTTTTTGTAAACTGCCTTTCATTCCATTAGAAGTTGAGGAGGGCTCACTGACTTGCCCGTGTTATTTTAATAGCTCAAGACTGCCGCAGGCTGTTGTCCTTTCAAAGTTTAACTCTACTAATGTTTTAATGTTAACATTTTTCATCATTTTGTCACAGTTCATCCTTTCTGTTCTCTCAAAACCTGACGCACCTGAGCAGCACCAACCTGACACAGCTGATGCTGTGACCCCGTGCCTCAGGTCACCTCCAGGCAGTAACAACTTCACAGCAAGACCCAATTTCAAGGAAAAGGCTCACCTCTGGAAAACCGCCCACGCAGCACAGACCCTCGGGTGGTCTCATCTTCCCCAAGAGCCTGAATGGTCACCTCGGGAAACTGCAGCAGGCTGCTCGTTACCTGAGCCGCGAGGTCTCGCATTCTTCACTGTGAATAGAGAAGAAAATGCAAAAAGAGGCTCCTGACAGCCAGAGACATTTTTGAGATTGACAGAACTTTCATCCCTTTGCCGTGAATAATCTCCCGGCCACCTCCTGCGGCTCTTTTCCTTAACAAAAGGGCACTCAGGACAGGTTTGGATCTCACAGCAGAGCAAAAGCAGAATCCTTTGCTTTTCTGATGCCTACGAGATCCCCAACAAAAAGGGGACGCAGGGGTACTGACAGGATAAACAACACGGGAAAAAAGCCCAAGACACTGGAGTCAAGTCAAGCAAGGCGGCACGAGTCAGAGAGTGAGTTTTGCATTAAAAAGCTCCAGAAAATAAATAAAAAAGAACAAGTTGAGAAATTACATGTTTGAGCAGAATCACATCCAGCCAAGTCAGTGTTCTGGGATGTCACCGTTGACTGACATGTAGTACATGACAGTCAGATTCAAAGGCCAACAATGTTACGGGCTTACTGAAGGAAAAGCTAAAGATACGGTCAGTCGCAGCTGCAGACGTGATGTCACAAACCAGGTTCACTTCAGTGCCACCAAAAGAGAGGCCTTGCTGCTGCCCCCATCTCTCCATCTGCTCCTTCCTTCTGCTCCTGTATCCCTGTGCCTTCCCTTGCCCTGACCTGCACACGGTTTAGAGCTCCTTAGGAGCCACATTAACTCCCCAAGCAGACAGGGAACGCACCCACAAGAGCAGAGAGTTTTCCACCAGCTTAGAGAGTGAAACGGGGTTGCAGAGAGAGCCAGCAAGCATAAAAGCTGGCACAAGGAAGGAGGCAGGACACTGCACCGGGGAGAAGGAGAGGGGATTTGCCCATCTCCATTCTGTGGCCGTAAGCCGTCCTGCTAGCTCATGCACGTGTCAAACCACACACTCACTTTGCAAGGAGAGCTGCAAGAAACCCCTTCGCTTTTAGAAAGGGCAGCACCCAAGGCACTCTCAGTCAGCTCTGGGCTCCCTCGTGCACGTAGAGGCTCACTCTCGCACGGAGGGAGGCTGAGGCTGACGGGCGTCATTCTTTCACTCAGCCAGATGTGGAAGCTAAAGTGATCTCAGGGAAGCGTTACTTGGTGGTCAGAGAAGGGACACCATTGCCTGACACTGCTCGGGTCACATTGTCTAAGGAAAGAGGACAAAGAGTGGGAAGAAGCCAAAGAAGAAGAAATGGAAGAAAAACTATGCTCTGTTGAGAAAAACAGCATCCGCTTTGTTGAACAGCAGGGAAAGATCACAATTATAGAGCTTTTTGAATTACTATTCATGACTGGTTCAGTGACATTTTCCCCAGAAATACAGCCCCCAACAGCCCCGATCCCGTATCTGATGCAGACCACAGATTTCATTTCCCTTTACATGAAAAAACCCAAACCCGAGACACATCAGCGTTTGACACTAGAGCCCCTTTACCCAGCTGCCTCCTAGGGTTATTCTTCAACACGACTATTCCTGCATGCAGGAGCTGCAGTCCCTCTCCAACGCGGCCAAGCTAGCAAAAGCTCCTCAGGTCACTCCTGAAAGTGTGCTCTGTTGCACACTGCTTGGCGTACCTGGACAGGCGGGCGCAGGCGCCGAGTGTCTCAGGGCAGAGCGCACACGCAGCCGTCCCGACAGAGGCAGAGCCCAGGGAAGACAACGTTCCCAGCGCTCCCACAGCGCTGGCCCCTCGCAGCACCAGTTCCAGAGTCACGGAGTCACAAGGGAGAGAAAGGCCTTCCGGAATCCCTGGGGGCAGCTGGTCCAGCCCCTGCGCAGGCAGGGTCCCCCAGAGCAGGCTGCCCAGGGCCAGGGCCCGGCGGCTGCTGAACCCCCAGTGCTCAAACACACCCCTTGCAAACAGCCGCCCGACGAGGGGAGCTGCGGAAACGTTGGCAGCCCACGCGACAGGCCCCGGGGTTTGGGGACTCGCTCCCACCAACTGAAGTATCCTCTCCTCCACACCAGTAAAACACCACCCCACCAGCAGGGGCTTGTCACCATTCTTCCTCCAAAGCTCTGTCCGACGGCTCACTAGGCAGAAGACACAAAGTTAAGGGAAGCCTGATTAAGTTCGTTTCACTGCCTTAAACCAGCAAAGCCCAGGCACGTGGAAGCAGGAAAACGAGCTGAAGCAGGCAGGGAATGAGGAGCCGCCCTCAGCAGAGCAGGACACGGCACCGTGTGCCCAAACGCAGGTGACAGCTGCCAGCCAAGGCTGACACAGCCACCCTGACTGACGGGCCTAAGGCGGCACTTGAACCACCGCGCTCAGCCCCACACCCCAGGCGGGGGGTCAGCGGTGCCGACAGGATTAAGTCCTGACTGACTCCCGACAACAGACGCTGACGCTGACTGACGCCAGCCAGCTGAGTGCGGGCAGGCGATGCTGGCCGACTGACGCTGGCCGACTCACTCTGGCCGACTGACGCACGGCTCGGGGCCTCCTTCTGCCCTCGCACCTGGGCATCACCCCTGATGGAGCTGGGCGGGCAGAGGGGTCCCTGGCGCGGCCACTCATACCTGTCGGGCAGAGCTCGGGAAGCTGGAGAGGCCCCTGACTAGCAGAGGCGCTACTTAGCGACACGGAGCCGCTACTTAACAGCAGCTGAAACATCAGTGTGCCCTCAGCACTCTGCCAGCGACGCTGAAGGACATTAACTCTATCCCAGCTACAACCGGCACAGCTCTGAAGTTTTTAACCACCTCTCCCGTGGAGAGGAGTGTGGATTAAATGCCCAGCTCCCCGTTGGCTGCAGACCACAGGAAGGCACCAGAGATGGCTCTATAATTTTGTGTGAGGGAAAGGGCTGGGGACAAACCAAACGCGTTCGATATCTAATACTGTAATCACCTGCGCAGTTAGGCTCTCTTCTCAAACTCCTCCTTCCACCCCTCAAGAGGATTTAACTACATACGTAAAAAGGGAAAAAAGCTTCCTGCCTTTTTTCCCTTTAAGTGAGAAAAGTCCTTTCCTGTTCAGGCTCTGCTTAAGCCTTAAATAGAGCTGGTGACAAAGTAATTCCCTGATCTCCTCTTTCTGCTTTCAGAAGATCAGATGTGATGTTTTGAAGTAACAACCGTGGGAGCTGCACTTACATCCGTCACAGGAACTGTTTCCACAGCAGGCACTAACAGCGGCATCGGACATTGCATCTTCACAAATGAGACACAACAACTCATCTGGACTAGGATCACCAGAGCAGGATGAGGAGGAAGAAGAGGGCGATGGCTCCTCTGGCAAAAAGGGAGGCTTTTCCTTCTTTCCTCGCACAGGAGCTTCCCTGGAGGGGGAGAGGGCCTGGTGGGAGAGAAAAGTTTAAAGATGGCTCAAAGAAAACTCTTCCAAGCTTTGGGCCAGTGGGTTTCTCAGTGCTCTGCTGCACACTGCCAGTACATTTTCACTCCCCCTCTGCCATGGCAATGCCCTGGGGCAGTTCTTCTGTGAAATCCCCCAGATCCTCAAGCTCTCCTGCTCAGGCACCTACCTCAGGGAAGTCGGGATTCTTGTCGTTAGTGCCTGTTTAGTGTTTGGCTGTTTTGTTTTCATCCTCTTCTCCTATGTGCAGATCTTCAGGGCTGTGCTGAGGCTCCCCTCTGAGCAGGGACGGCACAAAGCCTTTTCCACGTGCCTCCCTCACCTGGCTGTGGTCTCCCTGTTTATCAGCACTGGCACATTTGCCTACCTGAAGCCCCCCTCCATCTCCTCCCCACCCCTGGACCTGGTGGTGGCAGTGCTGTACTCGGTGGTGCCTCCAGCAGTGAACCCCCTCATCTACAGCATGAGGAACCAGGAGCTCAAGCAGCCCATTAAGGAAGTGATTTCATGGATATTTGTCAATATCAATAAACTTTCCATCACTCTCCAAAAATGACATTTAGTGTATCCCAATGAAGACCTTTACTTTGTTTACTGATTTATTTTTTTTAGCTCTACCTGTTCTATTATTTATTGTTGTTACGTTCCTACATAATCGATTGTATTCATCTTACCCTCCTTATAAATGAACCTATCCCTGTCTATTACCTCAAATCTGTATAGGTGTTTTTTGTAACGCCTTTTCAGAGCTGACACTCTCACAGCATCTCTGTAAGAAAATGATGCCTCCATCAGGCAGGACCTCAAGATTTGGCTGTTCTTCCAAAGCTGATGTCAACAACAGGCCCAGGAATTTCCCCCCAAAGGGCCTGAGCAGAAAGCTCATCGTCACCTTGGTGGCTGTTAGAGATCAAGGGTTGGGTTTAGGACACATCCCTTGATGTCAATTGACAGAGGAGGCAGTGCATGCTCACCGAGATGCTGCCATACTGCGCTGTCCCAGCGCGCGGCAGGGCAGAGGCATCCTCCAGGAGAGGAATGTGGAGCTGCCTGCAGCGCCCGCAACATGTGCCACATGGACCGTGTCACTGCCTGGAGCCCCACAAAGTGAGAGATCGCCCAAGGGGGAGTCAACCATAGGGAAAGCACTAAATCAACGTGCAAGACACAAAATTATCTTTCTTAATGCGGTAGGTATGATGGAAATGTTGAGAACATTAAAAAAAAATGAAGCAACAAAGAAATAAAATGAAAGATGTAGAGAGGAGGAAGTGTCCTCTTGCAACTTGAAGCTTCAAACACTGTTGGTGTTGCTATCCTCCTTGCTTTGTTCTGTCTTGTTTTAATATCCTGATCTGTGGGGGGATTTCGTGTACTGCCTTTGTTTGCAAAGGCAAGTGATCCCAGGATTGGGCTGGGATGCAGTTACAGGGACACGGGCGCGTGGTGCCAGTGTAGGTGCCCTGGGACCCTCTGCCCAGGCTCCAGCTGCCGCTTCCGAGGGCCTCTCGTCTCCAGCAGGTCCCCTGTGACAGCTGCCAGTGCCAGGCATGGGCTGCAGAGACACTGGCTCCTCCAGAGGCAGCGCTGGACACTCACGGTCAGACAGCGGAGCCCTGCCTGGAAACCAGAGAATTTCTGACACGTGTTTCAAAGGATGAGCACGACCTCCTCAGCTGAAACGACTGAATACTTGCAATGAAATGTCAGTGTTTCCCCATGGTTTCTCGAAATGCGGAGTTTTCAGGATGTGCAATAATAGCAAGAGCAGAGCTATTGACCTTCCACTAGACTTGCATTGTCAGTGCTCTGTCTATTAGGCTGCGCATTTCATCTCCCTCATCTTTCACGCATTCCCACCTGTCCTACCTAAACTGACCACGTCTGACGTCACCTTTCCAGCAGCCCATCTGCACAGAAACGCTTGCAATTGCTCTCCAGATTTCCCTTCCCCTCACTCTTTGCTCATTCGGCACCTCTCAAATACACAGTTGCTGCTTTCAGCAGAAGGGAGTTAAAGGCTGCCTGTTGTTCCATAGACCGTCTAAATGTGTCTTTACCCAACTCTTTAACTGTGTTTTTTTATCATATCTTTTCTGTCAAAAACATTTCCTGCATGATTTTGCCTTGTGGAAGGTGAACCTCATTTGTGGCAGCTTGTACTTGGCATACAATTGAGGGGTGGGTTTTACTTCAATGGTGAACCTTATCGGTTTTACTTTGTTTGTTCAAAAAATAAGAACCACCCCCCTTTGCCTGTGTGCAGCCAGTTCTCAAAGGAAAGCAGGTGGGAGCTGGTATGAAGGAGCTGCAACACCCAGCTGCAGAGACCAGTGGAGCAGTCTGATGTAAGGAAAAGCAACACAAGACCCAGGTGCCTGATGAGAGACATGCTGGGGCTGGGGAGGTGCGGTGGGAGGTTGTCCTTACTGTGTCAGACCTGAAGGGACAGCTTCTCTGACCAGTCCAGGTCTCCCTAGGAGAGACCCTGGGTCAGTATCTATTGGAGAGTGCTGCCATTGCCTCTCCTCTAAACTGAAAAATATTAATCTACACCCTTTAAAATAAAAAGTCCTTTTTATTAGAAGCTCCTTGAAACCTTTCTCCATAAGTCACCAGGAAACTTCTCTAATTAACTGTAAAAGACTTGAAGTAAATTAGAGGAAGAAATAGAGCTCGTTTGGGCTTTCTTTCTTTTAATGAGCCCCATCGCGTCTTTGGTGCCGAGTCCTTCAACCTTGGGACTGAGAGGAGATTGCGCAAACCTTTCCTTAAGTTAAAGTCAGGAAAAAACCCTGAAGTGTCTTGAAGTAGGACTGAGTCCCTCTGAGGAGGGCCATTGCTGAGACAGGCTCCCCAGGGACTCGTTAGGGCAGATAACTGGAAGCCGTGACTCCAGGGAGGCCAAGGTAATGTGCCGGCAGCTCGGATGCTGGGGAAACCCTGGCTTTGCCTCATGAAGCAGAAGGGCCAAGCTCTGAGCCCCAGCCCCGGGGAAGGCAGACCCTGTCCCTCACACAGCGCTCAGGGCCCTTCCTGGGGCAGGGGGCTGTGGGGTGTGTGATGGTGAGTGAAGGACAAGGGTATGGCAGCGCCCAGCCTCACTGGGGTGTGCAAGGAGGCGAGGAGGCCCCCGTGCCTGAGGACAACGTGTCTCCTCATAGGCCTTGCTGGCAGAGGCGATTGCCAGAGTCACGGGGACAAAGCCTTGGGTTCTCCTGGCAGCTTCCAGCCTTGCCAGCGCTCTTTGCCATCTCTACCAGAGCTTGTCCTGTGCTGTCCCACAGCCGATGCTTCGTCCCTGCACGCTGGAGACACCCCCCTCGCTTCCCACCTTGCTCTCACCTGCCATTGCCATACAGTCACTGACGTCTGTCTGTCCTCATGCTCTGTTCTGTGAGACACAGAGACGGACTGATCCCATCCTCCCTCGGGAGGGCTTCATGTACCACAGCACGACCCTTTGAGGGACATCTCTTCCTCGTCATGGCCACTCCCCACCTCCCAGGCTGCCCTGCGTGGCAGTGCTGCTCTCTCCTGCTCTTCCCTCCCTCCAAGGAAAGCTCCACCACCAGGGAAACCACCCTTCAAGCAGGCGTCCCAGCGCGGCAGCCTTCCCGTGGCCTTTCCCCTGAGCACCAGAAGTAACCTCACCGTCATCCCCGCAGGCTGCCGCCCTTCAGCTTCTCCATAGACACGGCCAAGCTGCGTGCCTGCTGCTGCCCCATCAGGCCCCCGGGCAGCAGAGACACGACACCCAGAACAGAAGCCCCCTTCGTGCAGTGAGCCCGGCTCCTTCGGCAGAGGGGATCTCACGGTCGCTGTGCCAGCCAGGTGCCTCCTGCCGGCCTCTCGGAGACGCTGGCAGGTGTCAGCTTACAAGCCCATACCCCAGCCATGGGTCAAGGGCTGACCCACCGGCTCTTTCAGAAAGAAGTGACCTCACAGTCCCTTTCCCAGCCACGGTCCTGCTCTTGGCCTGTCACCTCCAGAGGCACAAGTGACCTCCCAGACCCCTTCACAGCCTTTGGCTTCCTCCTGGATTGGGAGTTCCCGAGACACAACTGACCACACAAGATGTACCCAACGCTCACCCTCCTTGTGGCCCTGTAGCCCAGGACCTGAGCAGATAAAAGTAAGCTTGGTTCATCAAATTTATCAGAGGGATTTCCTACCAATACTTTGAGTGGAAAAAGGTTCCTCAGAGGAACTGCTGTATTTATACTGGTGCGATTTATATCACTCGTTCTGCCCCGCGGTTTTTTCTTCTTCCTCTGTCTCTTCTGTCTTCAAAAAGCTCTCCAATGACAAGAGAGTCTTTGAATGAGAGACTAACTGGGGTTGGAAAGACCCCTGAACACCATTGTGCTGGGTGTCGCTCAGATGGAGTCAGCTTCTCCAATAGCAGCCCATATACTGCTGTGCTACGTACTCCTGGCTAGAACAGTGTTGATCACACTAGAGTTGACTATGTGAGATGGATCAAGGTCTTCCTGTAACTTGGCATCATCCACAAGGAGTTGAAAATGTGTTTTGTCCCATCATACAGAGGGATAGTAAAAATGTTCCACATGGGGATCAAGGGCTGGTCACTGAGGGAAGCAACCAGTAAGTGTCTGCCAGGAGGACTTTGTACCATGGATGATATTTGACCCTCATCAGTCAGCCAACTTCCCACCCACCACATACTCCACTTCTTCAGTCCAGCTGTCAACAAGCTGTCAAGTGTGTCCCTGCCCCCATCCTTTCTGCCCCACAGGCTGTAGGTGAGAGGATTGAGCAGGGGCGGGGATGGTGTTGGAAAAGGGCATCGTCAGACTGTCTCAGGGGGGCTGTTCTGGGCATCACTTAGACAACGATGAGAGAGGCTGTAGAAAAGAGTGGCACTAGCGAGGTGAGAGGAGCAGGCGGAGAAGGCCGCCTGCGTGCCCAGCTGGGCAGGAGGGCTGCCCCAGGGTGGCAGCACTGGTGCACACAAGGGATGCCGGCATGAACAGAAACTGGGAGGCTGGGCCTAAGCACCAGGTTCTGAAAGCAGAGAGCAGGAGTGTCATGGTTTCACTGCAGGAGAGTTCCAGCACTGGGGCAGAAACCACAGAAGAAATGGTCCAGTACATCAGGGCAACAAACCTTCATCCAGCCCAGGCACTCTGCAGCCCCTCGTGCCAAACTTGCTCCCCAGCACGACAGGAGGGAATTGGCCCAGGGGCTCCTCAGGCAGCTCCTGCTGCCCCAGGGACAGGGCAGCCTGCCCCAACCGGGCACCTGCACCAAAGGATGTCTCTGTCCGTGCCTCACGGGCACACACACAGTGCCCTGCTCCTCTCCCAGCACATCCCATCTCCCCACAAGATGCCTTTCCCCAGCTAAGCACACCTGTGCTGGCCGGGCCGCCCATTCCTGCACCCTGCCCCCATGCTCCCCACAGCCCCCGAGCTGGCAGTGCTGCTCTGCAGAGAAGGTGGGCTGTGGTTCACTGAGGGTAAGACAAATCACCCACCAGGCTCCTTTCCCTGCCCCTGCTGTGTCCCCTGGGCTTGCTGAACTCCTGTTTGCCACTTCACACCCAGATCTAGAGTGTTGTTTCTGGGCAACACTGTGCTGGACAGGCTGGTGCTCAGTGGGGTCCATTCACTGCCAAGTCCCTGGCACACGCTGTCCCTCCCTGCACATCCCCTCTGCTCTCCTGGCAGCTCCCAAGTCCCTCCAGAAAAACATTCACCTGCCATCAGCCCTGTCACATGCTCCAGAGCCCCAGGAGGGTCAGTCAGAGACCATTAACCACCTGCATGGGTGCTGGCCACCAACAAGCAGCACCTGAACCAGCCCGCAGTCCCTTGAAGGCCCTACTGGGACCATGACCTCATCACACTGAGCCCATGGAGAGCAAGCAAAACAATGAACCGATTCCTTGGGCATGCTCTTGAGAGCATTCTTGGGCCTGCTCTTGAGAGCAACTCTGGAAGAAGACATAAGCCTTCAGGTACTGCACTCAGGAGATGCCCTTTCCTGATGGAAACGGTGTTGTGGTGTTATGTGCCTTCCTGAACGCACAGCACTAGAACACAGCAGGACCGTGACCAATCTCCAAGAGCACTCAGGCCTTACACCCGCTCAGCAGCTCAGGAGGAGAGTGTGGACGTGGGAAGAGAGCAGCTCTGAAAAGACCAAGAGCTGCTGCTCCCTGGCAGCGCTGCTGTGCCGGGACTCTTTTTCCCCCCACCTACGTCCACAGGCACGGCCCCTGCAGCTTCATAGAGGTCTCAGAGGAAGGGTCTTGCACAAAAAAGTTGATGCAGGGTCCTTTTTTTTTTGTTTAAATACACAGAGTGCACTGTTCCTCATTTACACAATCTCTGGGTCAAATTCAACAGTAGACAGTGAATTAGAAGTGGGATAGATAATAAAACTTTATTGTGCACTTGCACACTCCCCAAAAATATTTCAAGGTAAAATAGGCTTGTCATGAGTTCCATTCTGAGTGCTGTGGAGAAGGCAACAAGCAGTTTCTTGCACCTGAAAAACATCCAGTGACCAGTTTCCCCACGGCATCCTTGAGCTCCTGGTTCCTCATGCTGTAGATGAGGGGGTTCACTGCTGGAGACACCACCGAGTACAGCACTGCCACCACCAGGTCCAGGGGTGGGGAGGAGATGGAGGGGGGCTTCAGGTAGGCAAATGTGCCAGTGCTGATAAACAGGGAGACCACGGCCAGGTGAGGGAGGCACGTGGAAAAGGCTTTGTGCGGTCCCTGCTCAGAGGGGATCCTCAGCACAGCCCTGAAGATCTGCACATAGGAGAAAAGAATGAAAACAAAACATCCAAAAAAGACAAAAGCACTAAACACAAGGAGACGAAATTCTGTGAGGTAGGTGCCTGAGCAGGAGAGCTTGAGGATCTGGGGGATTTCACAGAAGAACTGCTCCAGGGCATTGCCATGGCAGAGGGGCAGTGAAAATGTACTGGCCGTGTGCAGCAGAGCATAGAGGAAACCACTGGCCCAGGCAGCTGCTGCCATGTGGGCACAAGCTCTGCTGCCCAGCAGGGTCCCGTAGTGCAGGGGTGTGCAGATGGCCACGTAGCGGTCGTAGGCCATGACCGTGAGGAGAAAAAATTCTGCTGACATTAAAAAGACAAACAGAAAGGCTTGTGCAGCACATCCCGCGTAGGAGATGTCCCTGGTGTCCCCGAGGGAATTGGCCATGGATTTGGGGAGAGTGGTGGAGATGGAGCCCAGGTCGAGGAGGGAGAGGTTGAGGAGGAAGAAGTACATGGGGGTGTGGAGGCGGTGGTCGCAGGCGATGGCGGTGATGATGAGCCCGTTGCCCAGGAGGGCAGCCAGGTAGATGGCCAGGGAGAGCCAGAAGTGCAGGAGCTGCAGCTCCCGCGTGTCTGTGAACGCCAGGAGGAGGAAGTGGGTGATGGAGCTGCTGTTGGACATCTGCTGCCTCTGGGCGTGGGAAAGTATCCAAGAGGAAAAGACGGTGTCATGTTAAGACAGGCTTCTCTGAAGAAAACCTATGCCATTATTTTTAGACTGTCCCACTGTGACCCCTCCACCCTATTTCCTTCTCTGGGGGAAAACATTGTTCAGGTCCCGGACTTGAGTTTCATTGTGTGCTGGCTGAGTGTGGCGTGAGCAGCCAGGCCTCTGCGTGTGGCCTCTCGAGGAGTCATCCCTGCCCTGCTGCAGAGGGTACGTGGGAATGTGGTGGGGGAACAGGCTGGATATTCAGAATCTGTCAGATGAAACCACTCCTATTGCAGAAGGGCTTGTTTGCAGCTGCTCTCCCAGTGTTAAGGAGTGACGGCAGCAGAAAGAAGATTTAAAGAAGCTTTTTCCTACCCACACACCACGCCTGGTTCTCTGAAGACAGAAATCCCCACATTTCTGCCGCACTCGGGGACAGTGACTGTGAGACCTGCCTAAAAGGCAAAGGGGTTAATTCAGTGTGGCTTCGGGCAAAGTGGGGGGGTCTGGACGGGCTTGTTCCCAAGTGCCCTGCACTGATAACTTTGGGTATCGGAGGAGAATCACACTCCCTTGTTACCCTGAAAAGAAACCAGACATGCTGTGAGCAGAGGGATCACCAAATGTCTCACCCTTTCTTAAGGTATCTCAGCAAGGTCTCAGCACCCCACTTCTTCCCAAGGACATCCTTGGTTCATTTCACAAACCCAACAGCATTTCCTCAGCTGTAGCATCTCTGCGCTTCTCCATGGGACATACAGATAACACCAAGATGCTTTAGGAAAGATTTGCACCCCGGAGGGCAGCTCAGAGCTTGGCAGGACACCCCAAGGAGATGCCCAAGTGTCCTGTTGAAGAGAGCTCAGTCACAGGACACAGCTCATTCCCCAGCCACACAGACTGCTTTGCCCACAGCCCCACGGTTAGAGAAGAGCTTGGGCACTTCATTCCCATGGAGACACTTGCGTGGGAGGAATCACAGGATCAGGGCCTGACCTGGCTGCTGCAACTCCCATGCCCTGAAGAGCCTGACAGCAAGAACTAGATAAGAGGAACAATATCACAGGCTAGTGCAGAAACAAGGACGAATGCAGTGATGGTCTGGCTCAGAGAGGCAGTGGAGAGACAGCCGAGCACTCAGGGAAGCGCTACCCTCACCCAGCTGTGCACGCCAGCTCCCAGACATCAACATTGCCCTCCTCCCCACAGCATTCCTGGTTTTAATTTCCTCTCATTCCCTGATCTTACCCCTGCTGCCTGGACACTTTCCTCCCCAGAGGTGTTTCCCTGTGCCATGTCTTCTCCCTGTCAGCGCTCACAGGCCCATCCCAACCTCTGTGCACCCACCTCAGCCCTACAGAAACCTGCCTGTTTGCAGGGCACTGCCTGGGCACATCTTCCTCTTTGCAGGTGGGAAAGGGCAGGTCAGGACAGCCCTGGTGGGGCCAGCGGAGGTGATGCTGGTGGTGTCCAAAGGCAGAGGAGAGGCTGAAGGCACTTTGGGAGGCTCCCAGCAGAGCTACTGGTCACTCAGAGTCACAGCTCAGGAGACTCAGTAGTTGTTCAAACATTAGAGCTCCTATTCTATTTCTCCCATCCCCCATCATCTCACCCTTCCCCAAGTAGGAAACTGAAAACAGACCCTGGAAAGCTCCTTCTCTTTACATCAACCCCCGCCTTGACCTGACCCACACAGCACCCTCTCAGCAGCAGCACAACCCTGCCCTGCCCCGCCGAGCACCGCTCCTTCCACCCACAGCTTGTCCCCATGGCCCCATGGGGAGCTCCCCGGGCAGGCTGAGCGCTGACCCTGGCATGGAGCAGAGTCCCTGCCCCAGCACAGAGTCCCCTGGGGTGCAGGGACCCTGCTCTGAAGGACAGCCCTGGGCAGCCCTGGGTGCGCACCCACCTTCATCCCACTGCAGCCATCCCTGGCAGAAGGGAGGAGGGGGCTGGCTTGCCCCGTCCCTCGGCTGGTGCAGCGGGAAGCCCTGCTCGGAAGCATGTCCTTCTCTGTGCTACAGAAATGCTGCGAGCCACCCTGCCAGTCCGTACCAGCCATGGGATGGGCAGGCTCTAGAAATGCCTCCAGGATTCTCACCTGCCTTGTCCTGCACCCAGAGACTTACCGTGTCAAAGGTGGTGAAGGTTGCTCCCCCAGTCAGCGCTCAGCATCCCCCCACCCCAGGCTGCCTTTCCCCTCTCCCTGCCCGGCTCCTCTGCCCTCGGTGCCTGCAGGCAGTGCCCTCAGCCCTGCTGCGCTTGGCAGAGGAGCTGCTCCTGGGCAGAGCTGTCTCTCGGCAGCGCTGCCTCATTGCCAGCAGCTGCCTTTGTCCCAGGAGCCCAGCCCAGCTCGGCAGCAGAGGAACAGCCCAAGGCAGCCCTTTCTCTGCCCCTCGGGGCTCCCTCCAGGTGTCCCTGGGGCTCCGGGGGAACCTGCTGTGAAACAGCCTGCAGGAATCCCTGATGCTCCCCCCCTCAGCTGGGGGGAGACACGGCTTTCCAGCACTGTTATTTCTCCTGTGAGGAAACGATTTGGGCACGACAATCACTTATATTGCCCCATCGTTAAACAGGACAGCAGGAAGGTGACAGGGAAGGATCTCCTTTCTCCAAACGGGCATGTGGTGTTCCATTGAAGAGCCAGAGCTGTGACATGGTTGCAGAGCTCAGCACAGCTCGTCTTCAAGGGCAGCACCTTCCAAACTCAGCAAGGGTCCAGTTCCAAACTCAGTCTGAACTCGAAAGGCAACTCAAGGGCACCGTAAGGAGTGTTTCCTACTTCAGGAACAGTTAAAGGAGAAACAAAGACACTGTGTGGGCACTGCTGGATTTAGTAAGGGCAGGGGTAGAGAGATGTGAGATTCTCTGTGCCCTCTTTGCCTCAGCCTTCCCCAGCAAGGTCTCCCGGCCTCTGGGACTCAGGGCAGGACTCTGGAGGAGATCAGGCAGCGGGGGATGGGATCAAGCCAGGGGTCACTTGAGCAAACGCAATCCCTCCCAGCCCATGGGACAGGAGGGGCAGCATCGCGGGGAGCTGAGTGAGCAGGCCAGTGTCCCAGGGAAGCCACTCCCCATTGTCTTCCAGTGGCTGTGGAGCCTGAGGGAGCTCCCTGAGCCTATGGAAAATGCCAGCGTCGCATGCACCTTTCCCCAGTGCCCAAAGGATGTGCAGAGGAGGGAAAGGCCGTGCCCCAGACCGTGTTCACTCAGATCCCATTGCTGGCTGACTGAAGGAGAAGGTGACTGGATTTACTCAGGTTGGCTTGTCTGTCGCCATCCTCTTTGTCACCAAAATCATGATATCCAGGAAAGATTCAACCAAAGTCCTGCTCCTAAAGTGGATGTAGACTCGACAGTGTCACAGGACAGGGACTGCCTCGGCGGGTAGTAGCTCTGCAGGGAAGGGTCTGCAGGGCTTTGGGTTCCATTAGGCAAGAGATGAGCCATCAGCAAAGGTGGCCAACAGCACCCTGGGCTGTAGGAGCGCTAGCACGGCCAGGGGAAGTGATTATCTCCCTCTGCTCAGCGCTTGTTACACCACACCCAGAGGACTTGCCCAGGTTTTGGTTCTACACAGTGTCAGAGAGACATGGGCGAGCTGGAGGGACACAGAAGTTCATTGGAGGGCCACAGAGGTGGCCACGGCTGGAGCACTTGTCCTCTTAGGAGAGGCCAAAGGAGCAGCGCTTGTACACCCTGGAGCATGGAGGCTTTGCGGGGAGGATGTACTAGGCTTGCATCGCCTGTGGTGAGGCTTCCAAGAAGACACTGTGGTGCAAGGCAGGAGCACAGGAGGCAACGAGCTGAAACACGAGTGGCTCAGGCTCAATATAGGGAGAAACTGCTGCAATGTGAGGACAGTCAGACACGGGAAGCCATTTCCCAGAGAGTGTGCGCTGCCTCCATCCCTGGAAGTTTCAAAGACCCATCTGGATGAAACCATGAGAAAGCTGGTGTGATCCTGCTTCGAGTAGGATGTTTCCTACAGATATCTAGGAAGGTGCCTTCCAGCCTGAATGAGGCTCTCATTCCTCCCCGTGGCGAGTAATTGTGTTGCCATTAAATGGTGACAGTTGGAATGGAGAGAAAAAGTGCTGTTCTAAAAACTTCATGCCAGAACATAATACGGAGAAACAACTGTCTTGTCAAGGAAGAATGTATGGGAGGCATAACATTAAAGAAATAAAGTTTACTGTCATCAAGAAGAAGAAGAAATTATTTGAGAGCATAGTACTGCTGCTGGATTTACTAAACGTAGAAACAAGGCAAATTAAATGGCATGTTGACCCCAGCTGGCAGCTAAACCCCCACCCAGCTGCTCGCTCACTCCCCCTGAGCGGGATGGGGGAGAGCATTGGAAAGTCATAAAAAATCAAGGGTCAGAACAAGGAATTTGCCTCAGGTTGCTTTCCTTCCTCGGCCTTTGCTGAGGGGACTGAATAACCTCCTCTTTTGACAGAGCCAGAGAATGGTTTGGGTTGGAAGGGACCTTAAAGATCATCTAGTTCCAAACCCCTGCCATGGGCAGGGAAGGATGAATCTGTCCCTGGGTGGGATCAAGCCACCAGCCTTTCAGTTAACAGCCAAATACGCTGGCCAATGGCACCACAGAGACTCCCAAAGTGAGCTGTGCAGTGCTTCCCATCGGCAGGCAGATGCTCGGCCATTTCCAGGGAAGCAGGGCTTTGTCACGTGTAATGGTGACTTGGGAAGAGAAACACCATCACCCTGAATGTCCACCCTGCTTTCCCTGACCCCCGGACCTCCCCTCCCACGCCATTTCTGGCAGCAGCCCTGTCTCGTTCCCCGCCCACTGCAGACCAACCACCTGCAGTACAGTGCTGGGCACCAAACGCACTCCTCCTGCAGCCTTGCACAAGCGCTCCGACCTCAAAGAGCACGGAGGTGCCTTGGGGAGGTCCTCCCCTCACCAAGGTGAGCTGCCTCAGCTGGTGAGTTTAGGATGCATGAATGGTAACTGGAGAAACAGGGACATCCCTTGAGGATGAGATGGAAAGCCTTGAGAGCTTCTTAGCTCCTCAGTTAGTCATTAGGTAGTGATTGGCAGTGCCTACGGATGCAAGAGGCGGGTGGAGGGAACTCTAGCAAGATCAAGGTGTTGGTTGAGGGTTTTAGCAAATAGGATCATAGAACCATAGAATCAATAAGATTGGAAAAGACCTCTAGGATCATCAGGTTGAACCATCAGCCCAACACTACCATGTCTGCTAAACCATGCCCTGAACTGCCACATCTACACATTGTTTGAACACCTTCAGGGATGGCGACTCCACCACCTCTCTGGGCAGCCTCTTCCAATATCTGACCACTCTTTCAGCAAAGAAATTTTTCCTAATACCCAATTTAAATCTGCCCTGATGCATCTTGAAGCCGTTTCCTCTCGTTCTACACTAGCAACCTGAATGACCAACCCCCACCTCACTACAACCTCCTGTCAGGTACTTGTAGAGAGCGATAAGGTGTCCCCTCTGCCTCCTCTCCTCCAGGCCAAACAACCCCAGGTCCCTCAACCTCTCCTCATATGACCTGCTCTCCAGACCCTTCCCCAGATGCGCTGCCCTTCTCTGGACACGCTTCAGCACCTCAGTGTCCTTCTTGCACTGAGGGGCCCAAAACTGAACACAATATGCAAGGTGTGACCTCACCAGTGCCGAGCACAGGGGCACCATCCCTGCCCCGATCCTGCTGGCCACATTATTCCTGATACAAGCCCGGGTGCTGTTGGCCTCCTTGGCCACCTGGGCACTCCTCAGGTTGCAGGCAAGGCTTCCCTCGGGCAAGGAGGAGCTCTGGGCACGTGGAAGCATCAGCAGGGCAAACATAAGATCTGTTTCTTCTTGAAATGCTCTTTCATTCTCTGATGCCTGCTCTTATTTGCTCATTTCCATTTCTTTCTCCCGTTGCAGAAGACTTGAGGAACGAGAGCGCCTTTCTGGGAGAGCTGGTGTTTGGGGGTGGAGATACCGTTGAACTTTCCTGTGACAGCCAAGGCTCCTCTGTGTCTGGTTTCTGGTTTAAAGACGGTATCGGGACTCGTCCATCCTCCCGCATCACCCCCAAGTGCACCCGGGTCCTCGAGCAAAAGCAATGCCACGAATGGGTTTGCCTTTGCCTGAGGCAGGAGGAACCCAGACTGTTTTCCCAGAGGCTGGTGCGTGACAGGGGGTGTGATACACCCGCTCCGTGCCGTGCCCTTTGGCCCAGGTGTCTGTGAGGGTGTTTCAGAAATGAGTCCCGTTGTCTGACTCAGTTCTCTCTGGGGTGCCATGTCGCCTCAGGACCTGTTTTTCGAGCCCCAGGAGCGTGATCCGGGCGGTGGCGTGGGGCACGGGGTATGTTTCCCGCCAGCCGGGCGTTGCTTCCACCACTGTAAGCACAAGGCGCTTGCCTTGGCGGCTCTGTGGGAGTGTGATATAGTCCATTGCCGGGCCTGCCCATATCTGTATTTCAGCCATGGTCCACGTCCGATGCTTCCCCACAAGGCGACAGGACCCATCAGTGAGCAGGGCACACTGCTGCTCATTTTCTGGCAGTTTGTTCCACAGTGGGGCCTCTTCAGCACGTGGCACCCCCTCCTCTGGGGATATTCCAAGGTCTTTGCCCTCTGGCCAGCCCATGGTCACTTCCAAGACTCCTGGGCCACTGGGGTTTCCTATTCAAGCCCACTGGGTGATCAGTGCGACCCATTTACTCCATGTAGCACCACTCTGTGCTAATCCCACCTGGCACAGCTTGTGGTTCTCCCGAGTGCGGGGGGCTTTGAAGAGCTCTTGGCGCACAACGGGCACCCAGCCTCTGTTCGCACCATACCCGATCGTCGCTCATGGGCTCTTCCCTGAGCCTGTCACACACCTCCTTCCTGCATCCTTCTCTCTCTGTCCATTAACATTACAATTGTAGTATCAAACTACCAGCAATCAGGCATTCACTAATAACTCATGGTCTAGTCTGGGTTTAAACCAAGTTCAAGAGCAAGTTCAAAAGCATCCCACACCGTTGGCTGCTGTGGGATGAGCCTGCTCTTGAACCACGCCGGGTGATGCACGGCCCAGGAGTGAGTGACCTGAACCAACAGGCACATCAGGCACCGTCACCTGCATTTTTCCCTCTGCCTCACGTATGGGTCACCCACACAGCTCAGTGCGCTGGAAAACGCTTTTTATTTGAGGAACAGCTGTAATTCAGAAGGAACCGCAGAACATTTCTCTCCGAGCATCTCAAAGGCACTCATTATCGTGACTGCTTTGGTGAGAACAGCATTCCTGCGATGGAAACCTGCAAGTTTTGCACAGAAGACAAAAGTACCAACAACATAAGAAACAAATGCAATCTTACCACGTGAAATTCTATTCTTTCATCGTATTTGCCGACTGGCCTAGACTAAGAGGTTACAAGCATTGCCTAACAACTCACAAGAGGCTATGGGTTGGCTTCTGCCTGGAGCTTGCTTCTTCCCCACCAGAAGCTATTTATGGTTGGTTACATGGGAAGGGATGAATTGCAGCAAATAAATGGAGTGCGCTGACAACCCTGAGAGTCATCTTCCATGAGAAGAGGTTCTGATGGGGGATTAAACTACTTAGTTATCTGCGGCCTTATTTGCACGCCGGGCATGCCCTTATAGTACGATCTGCCCAAGGTCTTGGTCTTTTCTCATGGCAAAAGGACAGCAGAGAAGGGCAGTAAGTGACCTTCATTGCCCTCAAGGCCAAATATACCAGAACTGAGGTTGTTTTGGCCACACCACCTGTAGGAAAATCATCTGACAGCTACAGGCCTCTTTTCTGCTCTTTATCATTCTGCCTATTTTTAAGTAAATAAGGCAGAAAAATGTTAGCAAGTGGGAAAAGGTTACTATTTGATCACACAATCAAGTCTAGCAAGATCCATACACCAATAGCTTGATGGTAATCAGGGTTTTAGTTTTAGCCATCTTAAATTCTCTGAACACATTTACCATAATATAAACACATGTATTTTGCATAGCAAACATTATCATAACAGAAAAACTCTCTCTCAACTGGGTTTCTGCTCGTTTCCTACCCATAACTCTCTAACTTTGGCCAACACACGACTGCTGAAAGGTGCCCTTGGATCCACATTTCCTGCATTAGCTGGTTTTGTTACTGTCGAGATTGGCTTTGGTCTTGCAGCTGTAAAGCATGAGGGGAAAACGATCAGCCTTGTGCAATCAAAGCGATGGTTAGTTGTGCGTTATATTCCCCCCCTAAAAATTACCTTCTCTTGGTCCGGACGAAGGCAGATGGTAAGGCTTGGCTCTCTCTACAGCCAGCTGCCTCTGACCTCTAGGAAGGGTCTTGCCGTGCTGGGCTGAGAGAGAATTTCTGGCAACTGCTCTCTGTCTCCAGCGAGGAGCACAGTCGTTCTGATGAACGAGAAGCATAAAGCAAGAAGTTAAATGTTACAAGAAGTTCATAGCACGGAGCTGTCGGTGCTATTTCGAATTAGGGAATATGTTTCCTCTACAGGTGCAGTAAAATACACCCCCTGCACAGAGCGGCAGCCAGTTCTGCCCATCAGCGCACACCAGCTTCACCCGGAATTTTAGCCAAGCGGAAGGAAGACTAGAATAATAGCAGAACCTACAACTTTAAGCTAAAACCATGCCGGCACCCTGCAGAACCTCATTCTGACACGCTTGTCAGCACCCACAAGTTTCACGTGGCTGACAAAACAGCAGCCTTTCCCTTGTTTTTCCTGAAACGCCACTGCCCCAGGTGACTGAATCTCCAGGGCAGTGGCGGGTTACGTTGGACAAGAGGAAGTGAGGATTAAAATGAGGAAGAGAAAGCTGCCTACACACCCCTTCCCCCGGGATGGAAGCTTTCAAACGCAGGACCTCAGCCTTCCAGAACCACCCCACAAGTTTGCTTCCCTGGGAAACTATGGTTCTGGAAAGCAGCAAATGGATCACAGAACCACAACAGAAGTTCCCATAACACAGAATTTGACCTGCCTATGTTGAGACTCAGAAGTTAGGTAAGAATTTCTGTCCTAAAAGTGGTAAAACGAAAGCTGTGGAATTGCAGACCTCACGCTATAACTTGAGGAAATAATAAAAAGAACAACCCATGATGCAAATGTTGCCTGTGGGTTGGCACCCAGAGCTGCGTGTGAGATACCAGAGATGACATACAACACACTCTTCATTCCACAGTGACCCAAACAACTTCCAATCATCCGAACCCTACATAACGTACGTCCCTGAATATCTGAATGGTAAGAGTGGCTGACAGGAAAGATACTTATTGTGCTGGTTTTGGATGAGAAGGGGTTAATTCTCCTCACCGTGGGGGGCGGCTGCCTTTCCGGCTTCCCGCGCTCTGCCGCGTGGCGGGGGGGCGGGGCTGGGAGGGGCGGGGCCATGGTGGGGCGGCTGACCCCGACTGGCCAATGGCAGGTTCATTCCATACCATGTGACACCATGACCAGTATATTGAGGGGGGGCAGTGGCAGCGCAGAGGCGGCGCGGCGTCGGGTCGGTGGGCGGCTGCGGCGCGTGTGGTTTGTTTTGGCGGTTCGTTCCCCCTCTCCCCTCCCTTCCCCCCTCCCCCGGGGCTTTGCGCCTCTCGTTGTTCTCCTTTACATTGCTTTTCTACTGTTGTTTCTTTTAATTTTAATTATTAAACTGTTCTTATCCCAACCCACGAGCGTTACCCTTCTGATTCTCTCCCCCATCTAACAGTGGGGCAGTGAGCGAGCGACTGTGTGGGGCTGAGCTGCCGGCTAAACCACGACACTTATTTAATCCTCAGACACAAACAAACTATTTGACGTGGAGTCAACAACAGCCTGGAACACAGAATTTCCAACTTCACAGGGTCGCTTTGGAGAAGTGAAATTTTTTGTTCAACTTTTAAGTTCAGCTGTAACGAAAGGTGCAGATGCTTATTGCAAGTATTTCAAAGAAGGGTGTGATAAAGAAAGCAGGATTCTTATTGAGCACTGTTAAATCTAGTTAGTAACCCCTGAGAGAACCTTGCACACTTGGCAGGACTTTTACGCTTACCATGAGATGAACGTTCATCGCCCGGTTCAGCTGTGGGGCTGCCGTACAGTTGGCACGCTGCAGGTGCCGGGCTAAAAGAATCTCATGAGTCCGTAAAAATTTCTCCAAACACTTCTATGAGAAATAACACATTTGAAAACATATCTGATGACCCTGCCTCTTCTCTTGGCAAAGAGGGGGTTCAGATTTTGCTCTTGCCCACACTTACTTGTTCAGAGTCTGTGAAAGGCAGCCTCAGAAAGTCTTCCACTAGTCCCATCTCCCGACAGATGTCATACATGTCTTTTAATAGCTCTTCCTCCTTTAACTGAGTGGTGTGCTCCTGCAGCAGAGCCCAAGCCTCCGCCATGCACCTGTAGTTAATTTTGTGAGACGTAAAGGCATATTAATGGTATCACCAAAAAGATGCCCCCCAGATATTGTGCTCAAAGTTCAAAGGAAGTGTAGGGGATTGTGATTTCTAGTGTTTGTTCTCCACCTCTCACAGTATTTGAGTGCCAAAATGGTGGCAGATATTTCTTTACCTATTGGACAACAGCACAGTGAGGAAAAGCCGCACTTCGCTACAGCTGGAGGCCGAGAGCTTCATCACCTGCATGTATCTGAGGGCTCGCCTATGCTCTCCTTGGCACATGAGGGACTGAAGAATTCGCACGTCTTGCCACGACACAGGTTTGGTTGCAGTTGGTTCAAGCAGCAGGGCCAGGGAGCTCTGCAGAAGGTAGAGATCAGGTTTCTTAAGATATAGAGACACACACGCGCACAACAAAACGATTCAAAAGTGTCTTCAGTAAGGGTGAATCTCTGTTGAATAAACTTAGATGGTGACCAATGAAGGGCTTGGTACCGGACAGGTAAATATAAATGCTGAAGTGTCTGCAGAAAAAAATATTCCGTGAGCCGTACAGAACAAAGGGAGTCCTTTGACAGGAGGGATTCACACCTGGCCAGGATAACCAAATCTCCGTCGGCAAACATCACCTCTCATAAAGACAAGTCATTCTCCCAGGCAAACAGGTTATATTAACATTGTGACGGGCAAAGAACAACCTTCAGCATCAGAGGGAACATGAATTAGATTGAAGAGTCACTTTGGCGGTCTTCTGTCTCAAGTCTTGCTGCCAGGATGGCAGTTTGAATAGTTAAAGTCCCCAAACCACTGCTTTTGAGAAAGCGCTCGACTGCTCTGCTGAGAACAACCTGAACAGACGGCTTTGGCAAGTCACACGTCAAGCATTAACGCTGACTTCTTCATTGTCTTAATCCATTTCCTCTCAACGCAATTAAAACCAAACTGCAGATCATCACGTATTGCTGAAGGTGCTGCTGAAGCAGCATTACAAAAAAGAAGCTTCCCATGTTTTATCACCTGGTATCAGCTAAGCACCAGGTTTTTAAAGTCATTTGATAGATCATAGCATTGTATTGCAACGTGTGCCCAACTAAACTGTCACATGCTTACATCATAATCCTTGTGGTCTAGAAGCCAAAAACCTCGAATAAGCTTAACAAGGCCCGAAGGGATGGCAAAGGCAGCTGCGAAGGAGTCGACGGAAGGTTCTGTTTTGTTCTGAAAGGGATGCGTGATGTCTAGCAGCAAGTAAATTGTCTGATATCAAGTATCTAATTAAGGCTAATAGATTTGCAAGACCAACAATTTATCACATGAAATAACATTATTACTATTGTTAATAGAATATTAATAGATAATAAAAGGAAATAAGAATATCATAGTGGTAGGACGCAGAAAATACTCATGTATTAGTCTTGCCATTTCATGCTGTTGCAACCTGAAGATAGTCAGGCCCTAACAACAAAATTGCATTCTGAATAAATAACCAGAAAGACAGACTCTCTGATTTCTCTAAGGCATTCAGAAAGGTTGCCTTTCGATATTTAAACAGTTCCGTTGGAAACACAGGCTCCCTCTTTAGTCACTGGAGCCACCAGCTGGACATTCAAAACACGAGAACGGCCAATGCTTGATTATTAAAGCAAACAAATTCTACAGCTGGTTTCTTCCCTCCTTTCCAGCGTATATAAAACAACTGAAATTAGGGTGTCCTTACAGCACAGCTTAGCTCTGCATGATTAAAACTGGATTTAAACCAGTATGTGGATCACTCATCGGCAGTGTCACTTTCTCTTTCTGACAGCTGTTTTGGGGGGTCTGTTCTCATCAGAGAGCTCCGGGGTGCAACAGCTTTAAAGCCCCTGCTCTCTAGGCTCCCCTCTCGGGTCAGGCAACACACAGCCAAAGCAACACAGTGTATTTCGGCAGCTTAAAAGTTCAGTTTCTGCCCAATGACTTTTCCCTTCTCTCTCTCTATTATTCTGTGTGCCCGCACTTGTAACAGCACAAAAGCAAGCCCTCTTAGCTGTGCTGGAAAATGGATGATTTCAGCAACATCAGGTCCTGGTACACCACTGTCAGAAATCCTTTTGCTCTGAAGCAGCACATTCTAGTGCATCGCTCGAGGAAGCAGCTGTTTGCTACAGCTGTGGGTGCTTCAAAAATGAAAAACAGTTCACATTTTGAGACAATCTAGGGGAGCTTTCTACCTTTAACATTGCTTAGTAAACCTGTTTTCTCACATCAGAAAAGACTTTGCAACAAAACATTTTAAACATTCCTAAACAATCCACAGTACAAAGAAATCCAACAATGCTTCTGTCTGCGACTTAATTCTCAACTACACGTGTTCATCCGCAGTGTGTTTGAAGCACAAATTAGAAAATGCATCGAACGCGTAGGTGACAGACATTTCAGACCCCTGATGCGCGTATACTGGAGGTGTGACAGAAATAACTCCAAGGGATACGATTGCATGTTTGTGGCTTTCTTCAACGCCTTCTAGCAAATAGAGCTCCAGCAGTGCCTGGAATGAAAAGGTAGAAGCTTTTTAAAAGTCCTCTCTTTGAGAAATCATTGGCTTTGGGGGAGGGCTGGGCTGGGGCTGGGGTTTGTGGTGGTGGTGGTGGTTGTTTTCAGGGAACACAACACTCACCTGTAAGCTAGGAGGTGGGTATTTCCCAGTTCCTCCTTCCTCTCTCTGCCACAACTTCTCAACTCGGTCTCCCAACTGGGAAACCATCCCATCGATCATCAGGCAGTCAGAGTCCCGTTTGCCTCTGGAACAAAACGTAGCGAGGATTTGACAGAGGAAAACACTAATTGCGGCCTCTCGGTGTCACAGATTTCCTCCAGCCAAAACAAAACCAGCTAAAGCTCCCACGAGCCCAAGAACGGAACAAACAGACAAAGGCACGATCGTGACTTGAAATAGACTGGAAAGAAATTTCGGAGTCAGGTGAAAGGTGCTCATTAGATCCTAGTGAATTATTAAAGGAGCTCCAAATAGGAATCCCAAAAGCTCCCTTATTAAGGGGAAAGTTGCAGCGACCTTTTAGTTTTCAGTTTTTCTTTTGTGCCGCATTCCTTGTAATACAAGGGCAGTGTGAGCAAAGCTACCCCAAACCTCACGCCCCCAGCGGGAGCGTTCCCACACACAGCGGTGAGACCACAGCACAGCAATGTCAGGCTTTGGTCTCAGCACCTCGCTTCTGTTACTGAAAAACAGTCACGGTCAGAAAGCTGAGCCCGCAGCTGAATTCTGGTATCCCCTGAAGCAGCACGTTTGCGCCTCTGCACGTGCCATCACAGTGACGGAGGGCTGGCCTGTGAAACACTGCATTCCTCAGAAGCCCATCGCAGGCTCCTGCGGGCTGCGACGCCAGCCTTTCATTTCCCGAGGAGGACGAGCAGAAGCAGCACGCTGGAGGTGGTGCTTCTAAGGAGCCCGTGAGCCTGTACGAGAGTTACCTGAGAAGGACGCGCAGGAAGAGGAGCTTGAAAGCCAGCGCCTGACATAGAGCAGCTTCCACCTGGACTCCTCCTGCTGCACCTTGCTCACGGTGCCACAGCCACGGCTACTTGAGGACTTTCTTTAGGTTACAGAACAGTTGCCAAAGAAAAATCTGTTCTCACCTAACCCAAGGCACATCACCATTATGCTCGTGAGCCAGCCCAGGAAAGGGAGCTCCCGTGAGGAAGGGGCTTTTATCCAGTCGCCAGGAGAGCGCTGGCCGTGCCAGCTGCATGTGACTCTGCCCATCTCCTTCAACGACACCGCGGTGCTTGGGAGTGGGAGATTTGGGCCAATCCCCTTATCGCCATCTATCACTGGTCATTGAGAGAGATTATTTTTGCTTTGTTTTTTGGTTTTTTTTTTCCTAAAACACGCTTTCTTCTGTGCCCAGAACAATTGCTCTGCAAAGGCCGTGCCTTGCTGACCTGGCCGTGACTGATCCTGTCCTCACCACACGACCTTTCCCAGTGGTAACAAATGACACAGAATTGCCAATGAATTACGTGCACGTCAAAACAATGATGATACCAACAAAGGGCACTAAGCAGAGGTATATATCAACATTTCAACACGGGAAAGGAACCTCTCTGTTCAGCAGGACACACGCATCACTCCAGTCAAGAGTGTTGCCAGCAAATGCATGAAGCGTAGCAAATACAGCTGCTGATGGAAAAGCCACTTGCTGCCGCTTCTGAATTTGCAGTGGAACTGCTCTAGAGCTTTCCTGCACGTCCTACCTTGATAAACGCTCCAGTTGCTGTCGATGACCAGCGTAGTAGCTCCGAATCAGAGGATAATTGTAGAAAGGTCTAGAGAAACGCATCTCATCACCTACAGGCAATAAATAAGAAGTAAGTTAAAGAAGTCATATCACATTTTCAACCTACAGTTTTTGACTAAAAAGACAGAAGAACACACAAGCTAAGCATCAAAAGCACAGGCCAGCCTCCGACTTTGAAAGAAGCCCAGCCTCCTTCTGCCTTTGCTAAAAGAGACCTACGACACAGGAGTCAATTCCTCCTTGTCCTAAGTGCCATTTCAAGCTTACAGGTGATGTAGCATCCAGAACATGTAGTGTCAGCTGAAGTTCACTCTAAAAAAAAACCCCCAGATCTCAAAGGGAATGGGTTTTTAAACATGTCATGTGAACATGCGTAAGACAGTTAAGGCTGACAATAGGATTTATAACCCATCCAAATGATGAACTATTTCCAAGGTGTATTTTTTCCTCAAACAATCCGTAAAAAGTTCAAAACACGCACGTCAGGCTTTTACTGTAAAATCAAGCATTCCCGTGTTGGTGCTTTAGGAGTTACTTGTTTACAATCCCAAGGATTTCAAGCTGTGGGCACGAGCAACTCCCTCCCTCAGAGGCTTAGTGCTGGTTCTGAGAAACACCCCGGAAAGAAACTGCTTCCATCATTCTACACGACGCAGTTGAAAAAACAGTGAAATCTCAATTTCAGCAGCAGAACTTCAGCATCTGCTGTCACTGAACGGGCACGACTTGGTATCGATGAAGCCTTGACAAAACCATGGGGAAGCAGGTGTTCATAGGAAGCACTGACTGCTACAGACGCGTGACAGTTTAGGCTTACCTGAGCCCTCGGGCAGGAGGCGGGACCCACAGAACCAGAGGACCACTCGTGCATACAAAGCTGCGAGGCTGGTCACCGCCAGCTTATGTGTCAAGTCTGCAAAACATGAAAAGAAGCTTAAGAGGACTGTTGGTGTGCAATTTCTTTTGTTTTTTATAAAGCTCCCCTCATTGCACTAAAGAGAAAGTAGAAAAATAACACGGTAGAAATCTTTGCCTGTGCATTTTTCACTCCGTATCACGTCCTTCTCTGAAGTAAAAGCCCACAATCACAAGCAACCCTTACAAAGAAGAAGATTCACTAAAGGTTTAATAAAAAAAAGTGAAGTTGGAACTACTAAATCCACTCATGGATAAGGCACCTGTTCTTCACGTAGCAGAGACGTTTACTCTAGCAAAGGGATTTTCTCTTTTCTCCTCAATATGCCAGGAACAAGTTCTAATAGAAACAGCTACAGAAACTCATGCAACTCACTTTACATGTTACTCATTTAGGCTTCCTCTCTGATTTTAGTCATTTCCAATCCAATATTTGCATGCAATCACGCACTGCTAGCTGACAATCAAAGGGAGTATTTGTCACAGTGCCACATCCCGTTGCTGTAATTTCAAGCCGGGTGCTTGCACAGCTCCTTGCTGACCGCAGCCTCCCCACCCACTCGCACCAGCTCCCCAACAAACTCTTGCCCTGAGCTCAACGCGCGGTAAGTGGCAGCCCCAACCCCTCCCAGTTAAGCCCCTTCTCCCCGCTACATCTGACTTTCTGCCAATCAGCAAAACCAACAGAAGCTCCTCTTTCCACAATTACAGCCCCAGCATCGTTCCAAATCTTCATAAGACATACCAGAGAGTTAGAAATACTGTGACAAACCTTCTCCGGCGAGCTCTTGTGCCTCTGTTAGAAAACAGTTCAAGACTGTGCTAAGGTTGCTCAAAAGCAACTGGCGGTGCTGCAGAGCCTGTAACCTCTGCGGGTCAGTGGAGCTGCAGGAGCCGTCAAACAGCGCAACACCTTTTCAAGAACAGGTATGAAATCGTTAGCCTACAGAGCCATTGCAGAGTTTCAAAGTGCACTTCCAGATCTGCGGGCAAGACCATCTACCAGCAGATCACTGAATGAGCTCAACTGGAAAGACTGACTCTAGGTTTGCAGCATGGCTGCACTAGTACTCACATATGTCATCAAATTCGTCTTTTGTATAGATCACTTTGCTCCATGTCCAGTCAAGGGCAAACTGTAAATTAGCAGCAGAACTTGGCTGCTCTTTAAAAAGAGAGAACAAAAAAGAAATGAATCAAGAATTCCAAACGAAGAAACCATGCAACATAAAAACCACATAACAAGTCTTACCTTTAGATGTCCAAAGCTTAATGCAGCCAGTCAGAAGCCCTACAGAACCTGTCTGGGCAGCAGCTGACAAGACCGCCTCTAACTGCTCCTCCTAAAAGTAACAGGCGAAATCAAAGGAGAATCCCACCTGCTGTCAACATCCCAACCACCAACAGTAAGTGCTTGTTTCTAACCCTACACTCACTCAGGCATCACAGGCTGGGCTGCTTGTTGCTGTGAGGAGCACATGGAATTTTTCCCCTGACACGTCAACTTCCCAAAGGCTAATTCTAATCTTTATTTGCATGCCTCTGCATTATCCTCTCAATATACTGCGTTCCAATTAACTATTCCCAGCAACGTGCCCTGCTTATACCCATGGCACATGGGGTGCAGAGAAGTTTGCCATCAGGAATGCGCGAAGGGGACAGAACAAACAGAACTCTGCAACGTTTGCATGGAAGCAGCGAAGCCAAGATCAAGCAGCTTTCCAGGCTATGAAGACATGAAGCAGTTACGACACCCCAGACATTAAGTTGTCATTTCCCAAAATGACAGAAAAGAAGTGAAACATTGATGTTCTAATAGGTTTCAGTTTTAGGCGCTTCAAACACTGTGTTCTAATGCCATGGCGATCCTTCAGAAGGGCAAAGCACAGGCAGGCACAGACGTGCACTGTTAAGGAGCAGCTTAGTGCAGCTGGTGTTCTGGTACTTCTTCCAGGTGAAATGAACATAGAAACATAGAATCATAGAATCCTTAAGGTTGGAAAAGCCCTCTAGGATCAATGAGTGCAACTGTCAACCCAACACTACCATGTCTCCTAAATCAGGCCTCAAGTGCCACGTCTACATGTCTTTTCAATACCTCCAGGGACGGTGAGTCCCCCACCTCTCTGGGCAGCCTCTTCCAAGGCCTGACCACTCTTGCAGTGAAGGCATTTTCCCTAATATCCAACCTAAACCTCCCCTGATGCAGCTTGAAGCCGTTTCCTCTCGTTCTATCGCTAGTGACCTGGGAGAAGAGACCAACCCCCACCTCACAACAGCCTCCTGTCAGGCAGCTGCAGGGAGCGATAAGGTCTCCCCTCAGCCTCCTCTCCTCCAGGCCAAACAACCCCAGGTCCCTCAACCTCTCCTCATGAGACCTGTTCTCCAGACCCTTCCCCAGCTTTGTTGCCCTTCTTTGGACACGCGCCGGCAACTCTATGTCCTTCTTGTCCCGAGGGGCCCAAGACTGAGCCCTCATCAAATTTTCCTTTTTAGGGGTTTTGCTTTTTGTTTGCTTCTTTCTTTGGCTTTTTAAGCACATTCACAAGTATCTTTCCCTTCTAAACAAAATCATCACATTCAAAGCCATTTCTACACGTTCGAACACACACATCAGATTTCCATCTTTTTCTGAAAACCAGTCTCAGACAAGGAAACACACCGAGTACGACTTACGGTGGCAAACAAAACCCCAAACCAAGCTTCTTGTCCCTAATTCTGAGATTTGTCTTACTCACATTCACAAGCAATTCCTGCTCAAATCCCTAACAAGCCTCTGAATGATCTAGTCTCAATTCAGCAAAGGGTATGACAAATTTCTGCATTTCCCAATTATTCCCAACGTGGAGCTGACATCAGATCACCCAATCTGAATGGAAGAGCCTACATCAGGCTTGCAAAAGAAACAGCCTATGGGCCAGGCCAACCTGCCAAGACGTTCATGTTAGCTACCACACTGTGCACAAGGGCTCTTTGCCCCAACGCACCCCCACAGATCTGGAGAGGAATCCAGTAGAGAGGAAGATGAGGGCAGGGAAAGACTGCTCTCCCCTTCCTACCAAGTGCTCCTCTGCCTGAAGGTTGTTCTGAGGGAACGATGCTTCCTTTTCTCTGTTCTGTCCTCTTTTCCCACCTCATCAGGGATCAAAACCCGAACTCAGGACCACGCAGGCAGTTGCACTCATTGATGAGAGAGAAGGAACAGCTTTCCCCAACTTTCTCTTCCTGCTCCTAGAGCAGCGCTCTCTTCCTTTCTAGACATTCAGGCCCTGATCGTGCTTCAACGGGAGGCAACGGTGGGTTTACACTCCCAAGAGGGGACCTCAAACATTACATTTGATAAAACTGGCAGGGTACAATTGCAGTTACGCGTGTGGATGGGCAGGAGGAGCATTAAATGGTCCCTGACACCGAAAGCAGCGCCATGGAAAGCTTAGGAAAGCTCCATCTCTTGACATTCTCCATAAAGACACAGTAAAAGCTCACCTCCTTCTGGAAGCCGCTGCACGTCACATGAACAACTCCAGAGCTCAGCAGGCACGTGCCATCTGCAGAGACAACGAACGTTGGACAACATTCCATACTCTCACCGTGATGGTAGCACCAGTTTACATTTTTGTCACAGCAACCTCTGGAAAGGTACAACCGAGTACCCGTTTTCCTCATGACATCACTTACAGCCTTTTTTAGAAAAATAATGGCTGAGTGTAGAAATTTTACCTCCGGGGCTATCGAGGTGCTGCGCTTTGAGCTTCAGCCCAGAGTCATTTCATCTGATCACCAGCACCACCTCACGGGCTGCGTTACAGAAGCACCCAACCCCCAGACCCAGCCGCCTGTCAGGCAGGTGTCACAACAGCACACACTTGGTCAGTACAACGTCATCACAGTTGGGTGGGTGGGGGTTGGGGTGTTTCGGTTTGGTTGGGTTTTTGCGTGACAAACAGTGAACAGGAGAACCAATAAATGGCATTTGAGCTCGGTTTAAGCTTATCACTACTCAAAGCCGTGTAATACCTACCAAAATTATAGGTGCTTGGGTGAAAACACAGCTCAGGTTGTGGGTAAGAAGGAGGAACTCTCCAGCTTAGGCTGCGCTCCTGCACCACAACATCCAGAAGGAGGTTTGGAGCAGTCGTGCTTGTCACAGCGTCCAGTGACCACAGTGCAAAATAGGGGCAGTCCTGAAGGGATTCATCTGGCCTGAAAGAAAACAAGCGCAGAAGCTAAACGCCGACTTTCCAGTGAATTATGGGGAGGGATACTGAAACCAGCTTCATAAAAACCTACCTTAGTGAGCCTGGCATTTGAGCCTGATACCAGCAGTCCAAGTCAAATACACCCAAATAAGTAGATGGTTTTCCCTGGCCGTGTGTGTTCACTTGCCAGCTGAAGACGGAGACACTGATGTCAGGAGATATGACTGGAAAAGACAAGACATTCTTTCTTATTGGGAGAAAATACAATCTATCTGACATTTTCAAAACATCACTTTCTATTTTGGCTTCATTCTGTTACGTCACTCATGAAACGCAACACTTGACTAAGAAGAATTTTAAAAATGTACACCACAGCATCACCTCTGTGATAGGTTTCAGTCATGCTGCCCCCCTTTGCGAGTTCAACCTGTATCCGTCCTAAGACAAACCCAATACACAATTGTCAGGTAATCAAGTTTCCCATACAGTAAGAGTGCATCAAGATGGTTAGAAAAAAACAAAAACCAAAAAACAACCCACCACCCTAGGAAAACATACATTGCTGCTTTTAGAAAGCATACAAATTCTTGTCGTATACACTTGATCACTCAGCTGGCATTATTAATGTCCAGATTCGACTCGATTACGGGTGTTACGAATAGCTCCTTTCCAGCACAGTCAGAATGAAAGAACACAATTATCACACAAAACAAACACCAAAACCCAACCCCAACAAACAGGAGGTTGGAACAAAGAGTTTAACATCAAACATTGACCATATTATCTTAAATGTAAAAATACCCGTTTGTGGACATAAGCCATCCCCAGCCCAGCTCAGCCACCCGCGGGGTGGGCAGGGGATGCGTTAACCCCCCACCCTCCCTCCCACTGAGCAAATGCCCGCAGGCAGAGAGAGGCGCTGCAAAGCCAACACCCAGCTCTTTTAATTTAAATGAGTATTTTCTCCCCCGGAGTGCCCCAGGTCCTCTGTGCAAGCTTCTAACAGGGTCGCTTGGTCCTGCATGCTGTGTCTTCCCAGTCATCGTGCAAACTGTCAGCATGGCATGGAAGCAGAGTGGGAAAGGTGCCTGCAGAGGTCTCGGGCGTGAGCTCACGGGGGCTCTTAGTGAGCACAAGCGGGTGCTGAGAGCCTGCCCTGCTGGAGGGCCTCACGCTGCGTTTGCAGGCTGTCCTGGCACTGCCCCTGAGCCGCCTGCACAAGTTGAAGAGTTGGCAGGTGCCAGTGGGAGGAGGTGGGACTGGATGGGGGGAGCAATGGCTTCTCCTTACAGGAAAGGCTTGTCCAGGTGGGACCCTAGTTGCCACCTGCCCTGGGCCGGTGCCTTTCAGCCGCACCATCCCTTGCTTGTTCTTGGCGAGTTGCTGCACACCGAGAGAGGCCAGAGAGCTTCTTCAGGCAGCGCACCCAGCTCGCTGCCATGCAAGTGCTTCTCCACTGACGTGCTCTTGTGACCCGTGAATTCTCACGGCTGCTTCTCTGTTTGGTACCCGCAGGGTCCGACCGAAGGCACTGTCTGCGGTTCAGAGCCGAGCTGCTTGGCCAAATCAGTTCTTAATCCTGTGATGCTCATAGCAGGAATGAGAGCCAGGGCACCCTTCTCCATGTGAACGTAGTTTCTTCTTCTCCTTCCAGCCTGAAAACCATGTGGGAAAGTGCTGGCCCTTGCTGGGAAGTCGGGGACAAGCCTTCATCAAGCTGTCTGGGCCAATCCTTCCCAGAGCAGTCACCATGGACCACGTTTCAGGACAACGTTCCCTGGAGACAGTATCGGCAGAGCTCCAAAGGACATGGCTGTCTACGTGAGTGGTTTCTCCAGCGTGGGGGGCTGGGGGTTGCACAGCGTTTCTAAGCCGGGGGTGAGTATGGGTCAAAGAGTCCAGCGGCCTCTGGCCTCCTCCTGGCTCGCAGAAGCAGCAAGCTCCTTGGAGCTGTATTGCGCTTCTGTCCAATATACTGTTCGAAAGGAAGGTTCTGGGGCATGATGGAACTCGGGGAGCCACAGGGAAGAGGAGGTGGCACAGCGCACTGTCCTAGCCCTTCTGGCTTTCAATCCCCGTGGGCATTTGTGGCCCTCAGGTTACCCCCCTCCCCCTGGGAACATCTGCTCCTTCTCTGGGTGGCAGCCTAGACTCGCTGAGTAGGCAAGCGTGGCGTGCTACCTAGGTGCAGCTTCTTGTCTGCTCCTTGCGCTCGTCTTCCTTTGACTGCGTAGCTGAAATAAACCCGTGCTTCACCGACTGAAGTTCAGTCTTCCCACAGTGTGTGAGGCGCTCTGGTTTCTCCACCCCCGTGTTTCTCTTGGGCCTGAAGTAGGAACCTGAGGAGCAGGGAAGGCTCCTGGGACAGTTCACTTTCCGGGCAGTGCTGAATCGCAGTCAGACCTTGCAGCTGAAGGTACGGGGACAGAGAGGGAGGAGAACTGTAGGAGAGGAGGAGAAATGCGTTTGGCTGGGGAGAAGCTTCCCTGCCAAAGGGCTATAGGCAGCCCTGTCCTTGAGCGTGTGCCACGCTGGCCTTTCTTCTGCTTTAACTTCCGAACAGCGTGTGCCTGGAGAGCTGTTCTTTTTCTCTTTCCTTTTGGGTTTAAGCTTCAGTGCCTACAACCACCGCAGCTGAAGCTAAAACCACCTGGAGCGTCTGGACTGCAAGTGGCTACAAGTGGCCACATCCCGTAGTACGCACTACTCCTGGCCTGCTGGTGAAAGACTCGAAATCCTGGCCTTTCTGAGGCCTCTGTTGCTGCTGGTAGCGAGCAGTGACAGGGAGGCCATTCTGCTTCAGTGCCTTTCTCGGGAAGGCAACGAGACATTATACTAACAGCACTGGGTCTTGTGACTGTGGAAGCAGGCTAGAAGACCTTGCCAAACTGTTTGCTGAAGCTTCTGGGAGCTGCTTCTTCCTTTACTCTTCTTGCAGCCAAATGAGGTAGAGCAGGATCACACTGTCTTGACCACGAGAGGTGCAAGGACCTCGCAGGGCAGCCGGAAGGAAGGTGTTGACCGAGGCCGTCACCGCGGCACTGCTCTGTCGGCAGTCAAATGCTAGAGAGGAAAAGGCAGCTCCGAAGAGGGGGGGACGGTTCTGGGCCGGTGGGTTATGGGTAGCCGTAGTCGTTGGCTATGTCCATGCTGGCCTCCCTCTGCACATAAACCTGCAGCTGGCCGGTGACACCTGCAGGGCCGCCCGCTCCCGCTCCTCCTGGGCCAGCGTCTTCACACGCTCCCGCTGGGGCCGCTGCTCGGGTGTGATGGGCACCGACTGCTCCTGCTCCTCCAGCGGGGTGGGCGCAGCCGTGAGCCCCCCCAGGGCCCGAAGGACAGCGGGGAGTCGTTGGGAGGTTGTGGCGGCATGTGCAGCTGCTGCGGCAGCCCCTCCCGTGGGGTTTGGCCTCCGTGGGCGACAAGCACAGCCCGCTCGGCTGCTGAGGTTTGTCGGCAGACCTGGTGCGTGCCTTGCTGCTCGATGGTGCCGCCGGTGCCGTGTCTTTCTTGCCGTCAGCGGGGGCTTGAGGCATCCAGTGCTGCGCTGGGTCTCGGGGCTGCCATCAAGGAATTGGGTTCCGGGTTGGGTGGTTGGGGCATCAGCCCCACCACCTTCACTGTGTGCCCCAGCAGGGGAAACTGTGGCTGGAGTTGAGCAATGGCACCCTCAGGACGATGCGGAGCGTCCTCAGCGCCGGGTGGGGATGCTGCTCCTGGGGACTCTGGTTCCAGGCTGCGGTGGGGATGCCGGCAGCGGCGCAGGGTCAAGGCGGTGGGATCAGAGGTGGCACCCAGTGGGCCTAGGACTGGCACCATCAGGGCGGGCAGAGGGGACTCCCGTGTCTCACTGGAGCGGTGAGCGTGTCTGCCCCGCCTTGCCCCTGCGCCCACTGCTCCGCGGCTTCCTCCCGGGCCGGGGCCTCCTGGGGCCTCCCTGGGGTGCTGCAGGGGCGTGCGGCCCAGTGCTGCCGGGAGCTGCGGGGCCCGGCTGGGCCCTGACACCGGCTGTGCTGGCACCTGGCAATGCTGTGTGTTCCCTGGAACGTATCGCAGCCCCCGGGCAGCGGGGGGCCGTAGCTTCCAGCATGGGTCTGTGGGACTGGAGCAGTTGAGGGTCACAAGGCTGGGGTGGGGCGTGGGGTGGGAGTCCCAGAGCAGCAGTTCAAGGCCTCCGTGCTGTGGTGTCTGGGTGGGCCGCTGCATTAAACCTTTCTTCTCTGCCCCATGAAGAGCCTTTGCCTTCTGGCTTCCTCTCGGGTCCTACGTCTCTTGGCAGGCACGTTGGTGGTATTGGATGCTCTGCGCTTGCTGCTTCCCACCCGCAGCCCGCTGCCACCTGCACTGCCCTGTCGCCGTCCAGCTTTCCCTTGGCCTGCTTGCCGCCCGCTTCTCCCCATCGGGGCCCCTCTTGGCAGGACACAACGCCCGGCGGCAGCAGCAGGTGGGTCGGACCCATCCGAGGCTGCCTCCGCAGCGCCGTCTCCGCCAGTTGGGCCATGTGGGGCTGGTGACACTGGGGGTGCTTCTGGGGAGCTGGGCAAGGGACTCAGCATTGGGAACTGCAGGACGCTGAGCAGGGGACTGTCTGGAGGGGCCTGCAGGGGATCGTTCTGGGGACTGTCCACAGGACTGTCCTCAGAAGTCTCCTCTGCCGTCTCTGGAGGAGCCTGCAGGGGATCGTTCTGGGGACTGTCCACAGGACTGACCTCAGAAGTCTCCTCTGCCGTCTCTGGAGGAGCCTGCAGGGGATTGTTCTGAGGACTGTCCACAGGACTGACCTCAGAAGTCTCCTCTGCCGTCTCCGGAGGAGCCTGCAGGGGATTGTTCTGGGGACTGTCCACAGGACTGTCCTCAGAAGTCTCCCATGCAGTCTCCGGAGAGCTCTCTTCGGATGTGTCCAACGGCCGCCACCAGGTGGGGAGGACTGCCGACACCCCGCCCTGGTTCCCCTTGGTGTCTTGCAAGGGGGAGGCCGGCACCCCCCAGAAGGGGTCGGCATCCCCCAGCATCCCCGATTGCAGGCGGCGTTTGCACCAGCCGCCCTCCGCCTCGTACTCCAGGTCAGGGTCTTCGCTGCAGGAGGCAGTGGTGTCCAGGCTGTCGGGGACATCGGCGAGGATATTTTCACCGTCCACCAGCATCACTGCTGCCAACTTCTCCACCTCGCAGCCGCCCTCTGCCCTGTACTCCAAGAGGTGGGGGAGCTTGTTAAGGGAAGTTGTCAAGTCGGGGACATTGGGGATGGTGTCCCCGCCATCCACCAGCCCCGCCGCCACCAGTGGCTCCTTGGGGCAAGCAGCCCTCCGCCACATACCCACAGAGGTCAGGGTGCTCATCAAGGGCCTCGGCAGTCACGCTGGGGACACTGGTGGTCAGGGTGGTGTCCTCACTGTCCCCTAGCCCTGCCACCACCGCATGGTCCTGGGGGCAGGCGCCATCTGCCGCGTACATGGAGAAGTCGTGGAGGTCATCGAGGAAATCGGCGCTGATGAGGCTGTTGGGGAAAGGAAGGCCGTTAGGGATGGTGTCCTCGCTGTCCCCCAGCCCTGCTGCCACCACTTGCTGATGGGGGCAGCCGCCCTCTGCCACGTACTCGGAGAAGTCAGGGACCCGGCTGAGGAAGCTGGTGAAGTCGTCGACGTCGTCGACAGAGACCTCGCCGTCCCCCAGCCCCGCCGCCGCTGCTGGCTCCTTGGGGCAGCCGCCCTCCGCCACGTACTCGGAGAGGTCGGGGAGCTCGTGGAGGAAGGCGGCGAGGCTGGGGCTGTCAGGCCCATCGGGGAGGCTGTCCTCGCTCTCCAAGGTGTTGAGCCAGGAGAGCACCAAGCTGGCCATGGTGTCCTCTGCCAGCTCAGGACAGGCCTCAGCGAAGGCCTGTGGCCCCTGCTCGGGCAGGTCGACGGGCTTCTCTGGGGCTGCCGGGGTGGTCTCCACTGCTGAAAAAGCAAAGAGATCCAACCCAAGCGCGGGGTGATGCAAGCTTTCCTTGGCTCAGGGCAGCTGCCCGCGGGCTCTGCCACCCCCCAGAGCTCACCTTTAGGCTCCATCCTGGTTCTGCAGGTCGGCAGAGCCAGGCCGGTCTGGTGGGGGCTGGCAGCAGGGACACTGTCCTCGATGGCCACCACTTCCTTCTTGAAGCCCTCCGATGGCTTCTGGGCGCTGCCAGGCAGGGTGTGGAGCACAGGGTGCTCCTGGACCCAAGGCTGAGCCGTGGGGCGGCACGGTGGTGGGTCGCCAGTGTGGTCAGGGGCGCGTAGCAGGCAGGAGCCCGTGGGGTCCATGGGCTCTTGCTGGTCCAGGGTCCATGGCCCCATCCCCCTCGGCTGGTGGGGCACCAGCACCTGTGGCACCACCTGCTGTCCCCAGCCGTAGGCAGGGGGACAGGGAGCAGCCATGGTGGGGAGCGACACTCCATGGTTTAGCTGCACCCCGTGGGGGAGCTGCACCCCGTGGGGGAGCTGCACCCCATGGGGGAGCTGCACCCTACTGGGGAGCTGCACCCCGTGGGGGAGCTGCAGCCCGTGGGGGAGCTGCAACCCAGCATGGAGCTGCGTCCCGTGTGGGAGAGGCACCCCAGTGGCGAGCTGTACCCCAGTGGGGAGCTGTACCCCAGCAGGGAGCTGTACCCCCATGGGCATCTGCACGCCAGTGGCGAGCTGTACCCCCATGGGCATCTGCACCCCACTGAGGAGCTGCACCCCGTGAGGGAGCTGTGCCACTGGGGGAGGTGGCACCCCGCTGGGGAGCCGCACCACCTGCCCCGGGGCCCCCAGGGGCCCTGGCACCGCCTGCCAGACGGTGGGCTGGGACAGCTGGTGGGTGCCGGTGTGGAGCTGGGCAGGCTCACCAGACACTGCCAGCCCCGGGACAGAGGGCAGCACGTGGGCACTGACCGGTGCTGGCATGGCTGGGGTGGTGAAGCTCATGCTGGGCACCTGCGATGCCGTGGGCAGCCGGAGAGGGAACCTCTCTGTTGGGGGAAGCAAAGAGGGGTGGTGGGGTGAGATATTGGTGGGCAGAGCCCCTTGGGGGGTTACCTGGAGGGCGGGAGCACCACGAGGAGCAGGAGCCTGCTGCTGTACCTGCCATGGCGGTGGGTCAGTGTGGGGTTTGTTTGGGGCAAACACTGTTCTGGGGTTCCATCCCCATGGCGATCATTCCGCCAGCACCTGCCTGAGCCAGCCTTGCCAGGGCTGGATTTGTCATGCCTCAGCAACTGCCCATCACCATGATTTCCCATCCGGCTGATCTCTCATCCCGATGAGGGTTTCCCATCCCCGCCATGAATTCCCATCCCAACGATGATTTCTCATCCCAGTGATGGCTCCCCATGCCAGCAATGATTTCTCAGCCCTGGGATGGTTTCCTATCCCAATGGTTTCCCATGCCCACAGTTTCCCTCCCAAGCATGATTTTTGTGGGGAGGTGAATTTCCTTCCGAAGGGGAAGGGATGCAGCCGGTACAGGCGGCCCTGCAGTGCTGCCATGGGTGAGCTGCCCCATCCCCACCACTGGGGCGGGATGGGGCCCTTTTGGGGGTTGTTTTTGTGCTCCCCCTCTCTGCCCCAGGGTGGGGACAATGCTGCTCCCAACCGTGGGGATACCTGGCGCTGGCGGTACCGGTACCGTGTGGCCATGCTGGGGAGCTGTCGGGCCAATCTGGCAACTGGCCCGTGCCAACCGAGGAGAGAGGCTGGGACGCAAAGTCTAGCGGTACAGAGGCACCCTCACATTCGTGCACAGCAGCGCTGTGTGTTCCCTGGGACATATCACAGCCCCCGGGCAGCGGGGGGCCGTAGCTTCCAGCACGGGCTCTGTGGGACTGGAGCAGTTGCGGGTCAACTGCTTTGAATGGTATTTTCATACCGTGGTGTCAATATCAAGCAAACCATGAAGCAGTCATCAGGAAACAAAGGCAATCTTTTAAGAATGCCAGCACAAAAATATAGCCCCGGCTGCTTTGCCTCCTTTCAGCAGGGAGGAACTCGTAGGTCCCTCTTCATCTCTGTTGCACCGTAAGCTCAGCACCTTCTGTACCTGCAGGAGACAATCTCCTGCACAGCTAAATAACAAAACAAATATACATGTGTCAACTGTATGTCAACTAATATAGATAAAACTATTAATTCCATGGCTTATAGTAAGTTTTTATTCACCTTTCTTGTGCAGACGGAACAGCCCATAAGTAGAATACAGGCGATCCTTTGGCCTCCTTGCAAAATGCACCCCAGTGACAACAGGGAGCTTTACATCAACAGCAGCGTGTCACGGGACAGGAACAGAGAGGAGTGAGCATCACAAGGTATCCTTTTCCTTATACATTGTTTTTTCTCCGCAGAGGTGGGCAAAAATAACCAACCCCTGAGCCCCAAGGTTTCCTCCTCTCCCATATCAAGCATTTGCTCTGTGGCTTTGTGCCTTAAAAGAGGGGCTTGTACCCTGAAAGTGAAGGTTTGGAACTGAAAACTGAGGCTTTGAGGGTGAAAAGAGGGATTTGAGCCCTGGAAGTGAGGATTTGGGTGTTAAGAATGAGGCTTTGAGCTTTAAAACAAGGGTTTGGACCCTGAAAGTGAGGTTTGCAGTCCGAACTATAAGGCTTTGAGACTAAAAGAGGGGTTTGGGTGCTCTAAAGAGAGTCTTTGGGACCTTAAGATGAGGCTTTGAGCATTAAAAGAAGGGTTTGAATAATCAAATGGAGGGTTTGGAATTTAAAAATGAGATTTAGTCCACGAAAATGAGGGGTTTGGACCCTAACAGTGAGGCTTTGGGACCTCTGAATGAGGCTTTGTGCCTTGAAAGTGGGGTTTGCACCTTGAAAGTGAAGGTTTGGAACATATAACTGAGGCGTTGAGAGCCAAAAGAGGGATTTGAACCCTGAAAGTGCAGCTTTGGCTGCTAAAAATAAGGCTTTGAGCTTAAAAAGAGGGATTTGGACCCTGAAAGTGAGGTTTGCAGTCCTAACTATAAGGCTTTGCTGTTACAGGTGAAGTTTTCGGTGCTTTAAAGGGAGGGTTTGGGACCTAAAATGAGGGTTTCTCCCTTAAAAGTAGGGGTTTTGACCCTAAAAGTGAAGGTTTGAAATTTAAAAATGTAGCTTTGAACCTTAAAGGAGGGGTTTGTACCCTGAAAGTGAAGGTTTGGAACCTAAAACTGAGGCTTTTAGCCTTAAAAGAGGGGTTTGAACCCTGAAACTCACAGTTTGGAACAAAAAATGTGAGTGTTTGGGACCTAAAAATGAGGCTTTGAGCATTAAAAGAAGGGTTTGGACAATGAAAGGGAGAGTTTGGTATTTAAAAATGAGGGTTACTCCATGAAACGGAGGGGTTTGGAACCCCAAAGTGAGGGTTTGGGATCTAAAACTGAGGCTTTGAGCCTAAAAGACAGGATTGGACCCTAACAGTAAGGGTTTGGGACCCCTGAATGAGCCTTGTGTTTTAAAAGTGGGGTTTGGACCCTGAAAGTGAAGGTTTGGAACTGAAAACTGAGGCTTTGAGAGTCAAGAGAGTGATTTGAGCCCTGAGAGTGAGGGTTTGGCTGTTAGAAATTAGGCTTTGAGCTTTAAAACAGGGGTTTCAACCATGAAAGTGAGGTTTGTGGTCCTGACTATAAGGCTTTGAGCGTTAAAAGATGGGTTTGGACAATAAAAGGGAGGCTTTGGAACTTAAAAATGAGGGTTTGGATGCTAAAAAGGAGGGGTTTGAGTCCTAAAAGTGAGGGTTTGGGATATAAAAATGAGGCTTTGATGCTAAAAAAGGCAAGTTTGGAGACCAAAAGGGAGGGTTGGGGACCTAAAAACAATGCTTTGAGCCCTAAAGGATGGATTTAGATCCTCAATGTGAGGCTTTGCAACAAATATACGAGTCTTTGACAGTAAAAAAGAAAGCTCTGGACCCTAACAGTGAGGGTTTGGGACCTCTAAATGAGGCACTGAGCGTTAAAAGAGGGGTTTGGTTGCTGAAAGTGAGGTTTTGGCTGTTAAAAATGAGGGTTTGTCCCTAGAAAGGAGGGGTTTGGACCCTGAAAGTGAGGGTTTGGGTGTTAAAAATGAGGGTTTGTGCCTTAAAAGAGGGGTTGCGACCTTGAAAGTGAGGGTTTGGGACTGAAAACAGGCTTTGAGTGTTGAAAGACGGGCTTGGGACATAAAACCCTCCCTTTTAGCATCGAATCCAGCATATTAATGCTCAAACCATCATTTTTTAGTTCCAAACCGTGCGTTTTAGAGTCCAAAGCCCTTGTTTAAGGCTCAAAGCCTCATTTTTACGTGCCACACCCTCATTTTCAGGGTCCAAACCCCTCTATTAAGGAATAAAGCCTCATTCTTAGGTCCCAAGTCCTCACTTTTAGGGTTCAAACCCCAGTTTTAAAGCTCACAGCCTCAGTTTTACCACCCAAGGCCTCATTTTTAGGGTCGAAACCCCTCTTTTAATGCTCAGTGCCTACTTTTAAAGCCCCAAACCCTCACTTTTAGCATCCAAACCCTCACTTTCAGCTGCCAAAACCTCATTTTTAATGATCAAATCCCTCCTTTCACCCGCAAAGCCTCAGTTTTAGGTCCCAAACCCACACTTTTAGGGTCCAAACCTGTCTTTTAGGTTCAAAGCCTCAGCTCTAGGTCTCACAGCCTCACTTTCAGGGTCCAAACCCCTCTTTTAATGCTCAGTGCCTCCTTTTTAGGTCCCAAACCGTGCCCTTTTAGCATCAAATCCAGTCTCTTAATGCTCAAACCATCATTTTCTCATTACAAACCATGCGTTTTAGAGTCCAAAGTTCTTGTTTAAGCTCAAAGCCTCATTTTTAACAGCCAAACCCTCACTTTCACAGTCCAAACCTGTCTTTTAGTTTCAAAGCCTCAGTTTTAGGTCCCAAACCCTCACTTTCAGGTGCCAAACCCCTCTTTTAATGCTGAAATCCTTATTTTAAGTCCCAAACCCTCATTTTTGGTGTTCCAAACCCGTTTTAAGGCTAAAAGCTTCCTTTTTTAGGTGCCAAACCCTCATTTTCAGGGTCCAAACCCCTCTATTAAAGAATAAAGCCTCATTTTTAGGTGCCAAACCCTCACTTTTCAGGTCCAAACCTGTCCTTTATAGGGTCAAACCCTCATTCATAGGTCCCAAGCCCTCACTTTTAGGGTTCAAACCCCAGATTTAAAGCTCAAAGCCTCAGTTTTACTACCCAAAGCCTCACTTTCAGGGTCCAAACCCTCTCTTAATGCCCAGTGCCTACTTTTAATGTCCCAAACCCTCACTTTTAGGTACTAAAATCTCATTTTTAATGTCCAAAGCCCTATTTTCTCAAGCAAAGCCTCATTTTGAGATCCCAAACCTTCACTTTTGGGGTCCAAACTTGTATTTGAGTTTCAAACCCTCACTTTCAGGCTGCAAACCCCTCTTTTAATGCTCAGTGCCTCCTTTATAGGTCCCAAACCCTCCCTTTTAGCATCGAATCCACTGTATTAATGCTCAAAACGTCATTTTCTCGTTCTAAACCGTGCATTTGAGTCCAAACCCCTTGTTTAAGGCTCAAAGCCTCATTTTTAACAGCCAACGAGACCCCTTCATAAAGCTCAGTGTCTCCTTTAAAGTCCCAACCTGTCACTTTTAGGTGCCAAGACCTCATTTTTAATGCCCAAACCCCTCTTTTCACCCGCAAAGCCTCACTTTTATATCCCAAACCTTTAGTATTGGCATCAAATGCGGTCTTTGAATGCTCAGACCATCATTTTCTCTTTCCACACTGTGAGTTTTAGAGCCCAAACCCCTCTTTTAATGTACAAAGCCTCATTTAGAGGTCCCAAACCCTCACTGTTAGGGTCCAAACCTGTCTTTTTTACTATCAAACCTCATTTGTATGTCACAAAGCCACATGTTTAGGGTCTAAATCTGACTTTTAAGGCTCAAAGCCTCATTTTTAGGTCCCAATGACTCACTTTAAAGCACCCAAAACCCTCTTTTAACATGAAAGCCTCATTTTTAATACCCAAACCCTCACGTTCAGCTTCTAAACCCCTCTTCCTCTTCCTCCCCAGCACGCTGGGCACGCGAGGTCCTGAAAGCGCGGTGCGGTGTGGGCCAGCTGCAGGGCCCTGCTTTTATAGCTCCCGAGCAACAGCGAGGTGGCTCTTGGCAGCAGGAGCCCATTGTGGTGTTGATTGTGCCTGTGGGCGACGCGTGTGGCCAAATATGGGGGGTTTGGGCGCGGGGGGGCGGTGGCCTCAGAGATGGCCAGATGTGGAGAAGGAGGAGGGCGGTGGGGCTGAGGGCTGAGTAATACCCATGTGTCGTAGGGTAGAGCATTTGACCAACTGCTGTATTTGGAAAGACAGTATTTCAGCCAATGCTTGCTTAGCAATTGGTGGTCTCAGAGGTTCCACACAATCCTGCTGGAGTTTCTGTAGGTCTCAAAGTAGTTGGCTGACTCTGTAGGAATTCGTGCCCCTAAACGCCTTGCCCACGTGCATGCCATGTCCGCCGGGTTGTTTTGCTGTTGGCTGCACTTGGTGAAGGCAGGGAGGCATATTTCACCCTTTAGTCCCTGAGGAGGTGAGAGGAGGAGCTGGCAGGAGCTGACGTGGTTTGAGAGAAGGCTGTGACTCAGGAAGACGTTCTCATGGCTACTCCCGAGGGATGGGCTTTCACTCTAGCGGTGTGTGCCTATCGATAACGCCTCGCAAGAGAGCTTTGGCTGCTGGAAGGCCACGACTCCTCTAACTTCATCAGTTCTGTGATCAAGTCATGGAGCAAAGCGCTTTGCATGCCTATGTATGGCATTATTTCAGATCTCTCTTTCTAGATAAATACGTAGGTTTGTGAAGAAACCGGGACGGTGCAAGGAATTCTGCAAAACACATTTAGAACCAGTAATGCGAGGGAAATGCTCAGTTCTGAAAATGTGCAAAGCTTTTACGGCCAAACTTACCCGTTACGGTTTGACACTCAGTTCTCTTGCTTGTCAGCTGTAGTTTCTCTTTGCCATCAGATTAAGCGCCTGGGAGAGATACAGTACAATATGCAGGTTCTATTAGACATAGACATTCTTTCCTACTGAGGTATAATGTCTGCTTTTCTCTCAGAATGACCTTTCTCTCGCCTGTGATTTTTTCCGCAGGGTTTGGCATCCTGTGTTGAAAAGTACAGTTTGGATCTGACGGGTGGAGCCTTTCCCTTGAGAGGGCAGGGCAGCAAGGCCAAACTACTCAGCTGTCAGGCTGTAGAAATCTTTCCCAACTGCATTGACAGAGAAGGCAGCGTTGATGAAGGTTTGTTCCTGATGCCCGTGTTTGGTTGTTCTAAACTGAATGGTTTTGGCATCCAAGCAGTGAATGCTGTTCCATACCCACAGCCTGAAAGTCTTCAATATCCGTGTAGGCTAACTTGTTGGGCTTATTTTATTTCTTTTTTCCCCTAAACCTCTTGATCAACTCTTACTCTATAGAAAACTTGATTAGCTAATAATTGTGTATTTGATTTGGCTTAGGATGGATACAATCTGAACTTGAAAAGGGGGGCAGCATGACTGAAACCTATCACAGAGGTGTTTGCTATGGTGAACATTTTTTAAATTCTTCTTAGTCAAGTGTTGCGTTTCATGAGTGACGTAACAGAATGAAGCCAAAATAGAAAGTGATGTTTTGAAAATGTCAGATAGATTGTATTTTCTCCCAATAAGAAACAATGTCTTGTCTTTTACAGTTGTATCTCCTGACATCAGTGTCTCCGTCTTCAGCCGGCAAGTGAACACACGCGGCCAGGGAAAACCATCTACTTATTTGGGTGTATTTGACTTGGACTGCTGGTATCAGGCTCAAATGCCAGGCTCACTAAGGTAGGTTTTTATGAAGCTGGTTTCAGTATCCCTCCCCATAATTCACTGGAAAGTCGGCGTTTAGCTTCTGCGCTTGTTTTCTTTCAGGCCAGAAGAATCCCTTCAGGACTGCCCCTATTTTGCACTGTGGTCACTGGACGCTGTGACAAGCACGACTGCTCCAAACCCCCTTCTGGATGTTGTGGTGCAGGAGTGCAGCCTAAGCTGGAGAGTTCCTCCTTCTTACCCACAACCTGAGCTGTGTTTTCACCCAAGCACCTATAATTTTGGTAGGTATTACACGGCTTTGAGTAGTGATAAGCTTAAACCGAGCTCAAATGCCATTTATTGGTTCTCCTGTTCACTGTTTGTCACGCAAAAACCCAACCAAACCGAAACACCCCAACCCCCACACACCCAACTGTGATGACGCTGTACTGACCAAGTGTGTGCTGTTGTGACACCTGCCTGACAGGCGGCTGGGTCTGGGGGTTGGGTGCTTCTGTAACGCAGCCCGTGAGGTGGTGCTGGTGATCAGATGAAATGACTCTGGGCTGAAGCTCAAAGCGCAGCACCTCGATAGCCCCGGAGGTAAAATTTCTACACTCAGCCATTATTTTTCTAAAAAAGGCTGTAAGTGATGTCATGAGGAAAACGGGTACTCGGTTGTACCTTTCCAGAGGTTGCTGTGACAAAAATGTAAACTGGTGTTTCCATCACGGTGAGAGTATGGAATGTTGTCCAACGTTCGTTGTCTCTGCAGATGGCACGTGCCTGCTGAGCTCTGGAGTTGTTCATGTGACGTGCAGCGGCTTCCAGAAGGAGGTGAGCTTTTACTGTGTCTTTATGGAGAATGTCAAGAGATGGAGCTTTCCTAAGCTTTCCATGGCGCTGCTTTCGGTGTCAGGGACCATTTAATGCTCCTCCTGCCCATCCACACGCGTAACTGCAATTGTACCCTACCAGTTTTATCAAATGTAATGTTTGAGGTCCCCTCTTGGGAGTGTAAACCCACCGTTGCCTCCCGTTGAAGCACGATCAGGGACTGAATGTCTAGAAAGGAAGAGAGCGCTGCTCTAGGAGCAGGAAGAGAAAGTCGGGGAAAGCTGTTCCTTCTCTCTCATCAATGAGTGCAACTGCCTGCGTGGTCCTGAGTTCGGGTTTTGATCCCTGATGAGCTGGGAAAAGAGGACAGAACAGAGAAAAGGAAGCATCGTTCCCTCAGAACAACCTTCCCCCCGTCAGTCTCTCAAAGCATGAGGTTCCGTGCAGGAGCTGAGGTTGGGGGTGTCTCACTCGGATGCGAGCTGTTGCCAACAGCCGCTTGCTGCACTAGACATGATCATTTGCTTCCAAGGACGTGGGCTGCAGCAAACAATTACCGTTGGCAGCTCTACCTGATGACTTCCTCACCACTTCCCTGTATTTTCCCTTCATCGGTCGGCTTTTCTGCAGCCTCTCAAAGCAGATCTTCACCTCTGTAGCCTTTGCCTTGTGCTACAGGTGCCCAATTGACTCCTCTGGGGCTGCCCTCTTGTTGCTGCAACACCTCAGTCACCTTTAGCTCGTGACACCCGCCACCTTCTCTCTGCTTTATCCCACCGCAGTGACTTCACCCCCCTCCTTCAGAGGTTTCCCATTCACAGGGCACCAACCTTTCTCTCTCCTCTGAAGGATTTCCATGAGAGATGCAGCCGTTGTGATGAAGAACCCATCTTCACCCAGGCAGGCTCCAAGCGAAATGCTGAGCGAGCGAGTCATCAGGCAGAGGAGCACTTGGTAGGAAGGGGAGAGCAGTCTTTCCCTGCCCTCATCTTCCTCTCTGCTGGATTCCTCTCCAGATCTGTGGGGGTGCGCTGGGGCAAAGAGCCCTTGTGCACAGTGTGGTAGCTAACATGAGCGTCTTGGCAGGTTGGCCTGGCCCATAGGCTGTTTCTTTTGCAAGCCTGATGTAGGCTCTGACATGGTGTAGACCTGGGCATGGTGTGAATGGTACGGAATAAGGGGAGGCGACTGCGCTGGTTTTGGCTGAGAAGGGGTTAATTCTCCTCACTGCGGTGGTCAGGGACCTTTCCAGCTTCCCGCGCTCTGCCGTGTGGGTGGGGGGCTGGGAGGGGTGGGGCCACGGCCGGGGCAGCTGACCCTGATTGGCCAATGGGATGATCATTCCATACCACGTGACACCATGACCAGTACATTAACGGGGGCAGTTGGCGCGTGGGGGCCCCCCCACTGCCCTGTCCCACCCCTCTCTGCCGCTCTGTCCCTCTCTCCCCCTCCTCCTCCTCCTCCCAGCTCCACCAGGGCTCCAGGACCTGGGCAGCCCCAGGGAGGCGGCCATGGGGCCTGGCGGGGGGGCAGAGCGGGGCGGGGGGACGGTGTCGCTGGACGGTGTCCAGGGAAGGGAACATCAGTCTGATGCTCCAGCGGTGGCTTGTCTACCAAAGCCCAACCTTCCTCGTGGTTTCAAAGGGGACAAGGAGAGCTCTGCAGGCCTGGCCAGGCCCCCCGGTGTAGGGCTGCAACAGTGCTTGTGGTCGGGGCAGGACAGGCAGGTCCTGGGAGGCGACCAGGAGGGTTTTCTGGCCGCTCCGAGCTGTGTGTCCCCAAGGCTGCAGGAGCGGCCCAGCAAGCTCAGGGGGCAGCTGCAGAGCGGGGTGGCTGCGTGCGGGCACCTGACGCTTGCTCAGAGGGACCGTGGCTGCCGGCGAGCGCACGGCGATGGAGAGGAGCCGGGAGGAGGCTGTGCCCATGCAGCGTGCTGCGAGCAAAGCCACGAGCATCCTCCGCCGTGGCACAGGAGAGACGGGATTTTGGCGTGGGTGATGCCGGCGCCGCCCTCGGCCACCCAGCAGGGACGAGGGGTGGGCAGGAGCTGCCAGTGCCGGCAGCGCGGCGTGAAAAGCACCGGCCCCTTGCCTCGCAGGGCAGCCCCTTGCTCCAGGGATCCACCCGGCAGGGATTGAAGGAAGGAAACCAGATTGCTGCTCACGGCTTTGCTTTGAGCGTGTTTTGGATTTGAAGAGCGCGTTTAATAAAGGGTATCTTAGGTCAACAAAGTGTCCGGAGTCGTTCTGTGGTTACAAGGCGAGGGCAGTCGGGGTCTTGGGGGCTCGGTGGGTGGAAACCCTTTCTGGCTGGGAGCATCCACCCACCCGTCCCCCTGCACCTCCCCAAAACCAGCCCAGCTGCTTCAAGACTCCTAAACACTTCGCAACATCCCTTTCAACCCGCATTACCGACCCATCCTAAATCCTGCCTCCTCCGAGCCCTGCCAGGATGGAGAAGGTGCAAATGCAAACGAAACCTCTGCCGGGAGAGCCTGGCCGGGGGTAGCGGCAGCTTCCTGGCGTGGGGTGCGGGTGGCCGGGCAGTGGGCACAGGCGCCGGGGCCCCGGCACCGCGGGGACGGATGAGGACACCCAGAGGGGACCTTTCCTGGAGGGGAAGGGGAGAAGAGGAGCGCTGAAGAGAAATCCCTCCAGCGCCAGGGAAGAAACCTCGTGCTGGAGGCTGATGCCTTGAAGGTGAGGAGGGCTGTAAGGGGGGGTTATAATTTGGTTTTAATGGAGGGGCTGATGCGTGGTGGGGGGAAGCACCTTGCGGCAAGTGGGGCGCTCGCAGACAGCCCCACCCTGCGCAGGGGGAGGGTGGGGATGGGAGCGCTGAGGCCTGAAGTGCTTTGCTGCAGGCTGCTCAGGAAAGCCCTCGAGCTCTTGCTGCCTTCAGGTGTGTTTTTACAGGGGCAGGCCCTGCTCCCGAGGGAGGTGACTTGTTAGAAGGGCAGCAGACTGAGGGTTGGGGTTGGTTTCTGGCTGTCGGTCTGCTGAAAAGGGAGACAGAGATTCCCGCTCCCCGGGAGTCGCCTCCTCCCTCCTCCACGGCTGGTCCCAGCACCCGCCAGCTCCCAGCCTGTGGCCGCTGGGGAAGGGCGCGAGCAGAGGGGACTCTGCCCCTGTGCTGGGGAGAGGGTTTGACCCTCCCAGCTCGTCTGGCCCAAACCCCCGGGGGTCCTGGCAGGAAAAGCCCTTGTTGTCCGCACCACTGGCGGCAGCAGCAGCCCCCGAGAGCGGGTCTGGCCGCCCCCCTGCCCCTTGCTCTTGGGGGTCCTTCCCCCGTGGGGCAGTGGGCAGGAGGAGTGCCTGGTGGTTAAACCTTCCCGGAGACACCCCGAAGCCCCCCACCCCGCAAAGGGCAGGCCTTACAGTGTAAGGGGAAAGGAAATGGCTTCCCTTGGGTTTCATGGCTGCTCTTGGCCCCCTCGGTTGGGGTGCTGGGGGTCCCTCCCTGGTCTCTGTTAAAGCCCTTGGGCGGGCGGTGGTGGGGCTTGGGGAGTTCTTAGAGAGACATGTGTCTGTAAGCCTTCTAATTAAATAAAGGCAGGCCCCATCCTTGAATCTGGGGCTCTACCAGCCCCCCTGCCCCCTTCAGCTTTGCCCTGGTCACTGTGGGCTCCTCAGGGTCACAAGTGGAGGGGGGTCCCAGGCAGGAGGGAAGGGCTGGGGCTGCCCCTGCACCAGCCCCACGGGGGGCACCAGGATGTGGGGTTTGGGATTGCTGGGGATGGATTTGGCACTGGGTGTGGGGTACGGTGGGATCCCGCATCCTCCCTGCCACCTCCCCGTGTACCCCAACCCTGCCCATCCCCACCCCGGGGCTCCGTCCCTCAAATAGCCGAGTCTCAGCCCAAACTGGCAGGTCCCCTCCACCTCCCCATGGCCATGCGAGGACCAACCGCAGGGCCAGGAGCTGTGTTATTGTTATTTTTGTTGTTATTTGCATTCCCTCCGCCGCTCCCCCAACCACTGCCGTGAGGGTTTCTGGGCTCTCCCTTACCGGGGGCACAGGAATGTGCAAGGGCTGGGTGGTGACACGGGATCAGGCACCCCAACAAGCTGTCGCCCCGCTGAGCCTTATTCTGGGGGGAAAAGCCTGTTTTGAGGGAGCAGAGCGGGTGATTCCGCTCCGCCCACACCCCCTGACTGTTGGTCGCAGCATCATTCGGATGACGGAACCCTCGGCCCCAGCTGCCCCAGTGCAGCCGGTGCTGGGCTCCTCGGCCTCGGGGGCCTCTCCTCGCCCAAAGACACGGGAGTTTGGGCTCACAGCCCGGCAGCGAAGCCGGACACCACAGCCCCAGCCCGGGAATAACGGACGCCTGGATCCACCGGCCCTCGCTGAGTAAGGGTGTGCTTGGGCTGGGCCTGTGCCCCCTCCCCGGGTTGTTTTAGTGGCGCTAGGTGAAGGGAGAGGCAGAAAGAGCAGGGAACCAAGGGAAGCTGGTAGCAGGAGGGGAACGTTAAGATATTTTGGCGAGGTGGTGTAGCCTGAGATTTTGTCCTGCTAGCAGCAGGTGGGAGAATCATTCTTGAATCATTCTTGCTTTGCGGGATGGCAGGGCTGGATTTTGGCTGTTTGAGGGGGGGTTTGGCTGGTTTTTTCTTTCTTACTTTGGCTGAAGGCTTGTTGGGCAGCACTGGCCCGCCGGGGTCTGGGTGACACCGTGGCACAGGGGTTTGAGGGAATTTCCCTGAGTTTGGGGCTGCTCAAGCACCCCGGGGGAGGTGTTGTGGCTCCGGTGCGCAGCACCCTGGGGATGGGTCTCGCCCAGCGGCACCCAGAGCACCCAGGGCCAGCCCTGCCCAGGTGCCGGAGAGCAGCTGCGCTTCAGGGAGCCTCAACCCTCTCCCTGTTGCTGTTGCAGGATCTGCCCCATCCCCTCCCTTCCCTTCACGTGCACCCTGTGAAAGCAGGATCTGCCGAAGCGCCGAGGCATGGCTGAGGGGTGGCTGCGCTGCCTGCAGGCAGGAAAGGACGGAGGGCCGGAGGGCAGCGTGGGGGGCTCGGACGACCTGGACGACAGCCTGACCAGCCTCATGTGGCTGCAGGACTTCTCGATCAGCGCCTGCATGGGCAAGTCCTCCTGCTGCCCCAGTGACCCGGACCCCCAGGACTGTCACAGCATCCCCAGCTCTGCCGCGCCGTGCTCGCCCCCGGCCGCCGACCCGGCACGCGTGGGCATGCCCCACACTCCCTGCAAGCCCATCTCCTCCTCCACCTTGAGGACAGCGCACCACCCCATGGCCGCACACCCTCAGCTCGCGCAGGACATCGACTACAAGACCAACCCACACATCAAGCCACCCTACTCCTACGCCACCCTCATCTGCATGGCGATGGAAGCCAGCCAGAAGCCCAAAATCACCCTCTCCGCCATCTACAAGTGGATCACTGACAACTTCTGCTACTTCCGACACGCCGATCCCAACTGGCAGGTACGAGATGTGGAGACTTCTTGCCTTCTCCCCTCTCCCCGCGGGGCTGGGGAGGGCTTTCCACCTCAGAGGGAAACCCAAGAGAGGTCAAATAGGGCTGCTGTCCCCAGGCAGCACACGCGTGCCCTCGGGGGGCAGGGGCCAGCCCCCACGCTCGCCAGCTCTGGGGCCAGCCTGAAGCACAGGGGCTTTTCCCAGCCACCTTGGCTCGCTGCCCTCCTCCGGCACACGACGGGACCTCCGGCACGGGGGCCTTTCTGGGCTGTGGCAGGGCAGGCGGGACCCGGGAGGCTCGTCCCTCTGCTCGGGTTATTCGCAGCCCGCGCCCGCCGCACGCCAGCGATCCCGGCAGCGGTGCTCGCCCGGGCAGGGCAGGGCGACGGCGCTGCAAACCCCCTGCCCGGGGGCTGCCCACCTTCTCCCTGCGCAGGGCGGTCGCCAGGGCCTCTGGCAGCCCAGCGCTTTCTGTTCTTCTTTTTTCCTTTTTTCTTTATTCTTTTGTCTTATTATTATTCCTTATTCTTTTTTCTCTTTTCTTTTTTTTCCTACTTTTTATTTCTATTTCTCCTTTTTCTTTTTTCTTTTTTCTTTTTTCTCTTTTATTTATTTTTTCTTCTTTTTATTTATTCTTTATTCTTTATTTTTTTTTCATTTTTGTTTTTTCTCCTTTTTTTTTCTTTTTTTCTTATTGCTTCTCTTGCCTCCCTCTCTCTTTTTGGTCTCTTCTCTACTTTTTTAGGTCTCTTCTCTCTTCGGTTTGGTCTCTTCTCGGCTGTGTTCTCATCCCCTCTCCTCATTCCCATACATGAGGACAGCCTGGAAAGGTCATGCCACCTACTCCGGGGGGAGACGGAGATAACCCTGTGGGAGCTGAGTGCTTTGGAAAGGAGCCAACACACCCGGGCTTCAGCCCGGAGGAGGGGTTTCAGGGGTGGGGGGGGTGCGGTGTGGGTGTGCGCATGTTTTTCAACAGCTCTAAGCGTTCAAGCTTTGGTTTTCCTCTTCAGCACTACGGGTTATGGATAAATAAGCATAAAGGTATCTAGGCAACATCACAAAAAAAACCCACCTCTACCATATCCAATCTCTTAATACAGTCTTAGCTTTGTGGAGTCCAACGCTGGGGCATTTACCCAATAGCTGAGTTTCCTTTCGAATTAGTTGCATCACTCCAGGCACATTCAGGGCTTCAGAACCACTCACTGAGGCCGCCTGGCCTATGGTTTCCCGGGTCCTCCTTCTGCCCCTTTTTGAGGATTAGAGTGACATTTGCTTTCCTCCAGTCCTCGGGCACCTCTCCTGTCCTCCACGACCTTTCAAAGATAATGCAGGTTCAGCCTTGTTTTCTTCCTGTTTTGGGTCTAGAACTCCATCCGACACAACCTCTCCTTGAACAAGGGCTTCATCAAGGTGCCCCGGGAGAAGGGCGAGCGAGGGAAAGGTGGGTTTTGGAAGCTTGACCCCCAATACGCCGACCGGCTCAAGAGTGGTGCCTTCAAAAAGCGGAGGATGCCCCCGGTGCAGATCCACCCGGCCGTCACCGACAGCGCCCAGCAAGAAGCACAGAGCGTCGCCAGCCCGGCCACTTCAGCTTGCGCCTCCAGTAACAGCCTCAACGTCAGCGTGGAGTTACAGCAGCTGCTGAAGGAGTTTGAAGAAGTCACCGGTGACCAGACCTGGAACCCAGCGGATGGCAAAGCAGGGCACAAGCGCAAGCAGCCCTTGCCCGAGCAAACGGCCAAGGCGCCTCGGCTTTCCAACTCTGCCTTGCTGACCCAGGAAGAGCAGACTGAGCTGGCATCACTGAAAGGCAGCCTTGACTGGGAAGCCATCCTCAACACCATCCTGAATGGAGACGTCTCCACTTTTGGGGACCTGGAGCTCACGCCTCCCATCAGCCCCATAACACGCGACCTGGACTTGATGCTACACGGGCACCACATCGCCTCTCCCCAGGGGCAGGAGCACGTCCTCACCGAAGCCAACCACGACGACCTGGACTTTGATGAAACCTTCATGGCCACGGCCTTCCTGCAGCACCCCTGGCACCAAGGGACAAACGATTACCTCTCCAACTCCGGCAACGTGGAGGAGGTGTTTGAACTCAGCGACGGCTCTTTGCCAGCAGATGTGAGCGACTGGAGCAGTCTGGCGTCCCTCTTATAAGGGGCCAGTCACTCTCCAAAGCCCGCACAGGCTTTAGGAGGATGCTCCCCCAGAGCTGCTGGGACTTACAAGGGACAAGAGTTTCTAGAGACCAAGACATTCACAGGGACTTTTACCAGCTTCACTGTAAGATTATTCACAGAAACACCGCGGGGAGGAAAAAAACCAACACCACAGGAACAGCTTGATAGAGCTTTAAAGGCCACGTCAGAAGTCTCTAGTCCATGAGTTTCCTCAGGAGAAGAAATAGAACACTGCTTATTTTTTTGCTTTTAAAGGAAGAAATGTGAATTGTCTTTTTTTTTTTTCCCCCGTGGCAATGGACACGGCCTACGTTCCTTCAGGGCTAACAGAGCACCCGCTAAATCCCATCCAAGACATGAGATCCTGGTGGCTTAGGGCTCGATAGACTACATGCAATTTCCTCACCCCTTCGTCCCTCTGTTTCTCTCTCTCTTTTTCCTATTTTGTGTCTAGGGTAGGTCACAGGTATAGTGTGATAATTAGCTAGCAAGTACGTAGAGGTCCCTTCTAGATCCTCTGAGATCAGCCTCCCTCCTAGGGAGGTGCTACCTAGGGAAGAACAAAAGGTTTATAAATTCAGCAAGTCTGCTTCTTTAGATGTTTTTATAGAATCTATTATCGATTATATATTGAAAGAAATCTCAATTTTTAGCACTAGAATTTCCTAAGAGTGGGGTTAGGGGAAATGCAGTTTGGGAGCTGGTTTATATTTTCACTGTTTAAAGGCTTGTGTTCATCATTCTGTAAACCAAGACCAGGTAAGGGAGGATTCCTGCAGCAGCAGCAACAGGTTTCATCAAGGGTCCCGGAATTGTCCCCGACAGGAGAGGAGCAGCGGGGACGGGGTCGCTCCCACAGCTGGCTTTGGTATTTTTTCTACCCAAACCCCTCGCTGCAGTTGCCGAAGGGTCTAGACCACCATAAACCCTCTCTGCCTTTCACTAGCTGACGTAGGCTGGGGACGGTGTCCCGGGGCCGGGGAGCAAGGGTCATGCCTCTTGCGGGTTTTGGGGGGGGTCACTGTAGGTGTTTGTATCTGTAGTGTTGATGCTTCTTTTTATTTGTTGTTTTTGTGGTATTTTCCTGTTTTGGGGCCTCTATACTGATGCTGAAGAACTGCAGATACACGTGTGCAATTTAACGTTTTTCATGGAAAGTTATTTACAAATTAAAAACAAAATGAAGAAGAAAAAACCCCTTCTGCCTCCTTGTTTCCCTCCAGCGCCGCCGGGCTCTGTCTGACCCTCTCTCCTGTGGGTAGGGGACACCTCAGCAGCCCAGCCCTGGCTGTACACCCAGCCCCGGTACGGGGGTGCCATCACCCCCCTCTGCAGCGGCACAGCAATTCTCCACGGGGGAACCGAGGCACAAACCCCCACCTGCGCGGCAACGCTTACACACCGCCCGTGTGGCACCAGGGTGGCCGTGCCTGGTGTCCGAAGTCCTGGGAGCTGCTCCCACCCCCCGGAGCATCCTTCCCTGCCCCTGCGGGGAGCTCCTGGGGGTGACAGGATGGGAGCGCGTGGGACCGTCCCTCTGCTTGTGCCAGGGCCGGACCCGGCACCGCAGCTGCCCTGAGAAACACAAGTGGGCGATTTTATGGACATTTTACAGGGAAGGGCCATAGACGAAGGGAGTGATGTCTGTGTATGATGCCAAAGGCTGGGGAGGGGAGGGGTGGTGGTTGGTGAGGTTGCGTTGCATCGTGTGGGACCTGGGCATGGCGAAAACAGTGTGGAATAAGGGGTGGCGACCGCGCTGGTTTTGGCTGGGAGAGAGTCACTCCTCTTCGCTGCAGCTGGCGACGCAGCCAGGGACCTTTCCAGCTTCCCACGCTCTGCCCCGTGGGCAAGGGGCCGGGGGGGCGGGGCCACAGCCAAGACAGCTGACCCTGATTGGCCAATGGGGTGCTCATTCCGTACCATGTGACGCCACGAGCAGCCTATTACCCGGGGCAGTGGGCGCACAGAGGGGCGGCTGCTGCTCAGGGACCGGCATCGGCGGGTCGGCGGGTGCTGAGCGGCCGCGTCACGTGCCGTGTGTCTGGGTTGGTCATTCCCCCTTCCCCCCACCCCGGGTTTCGCCTCTCTCTCCTTATTTTCCTTTTCTTTGCATTATTGCTGTTGTTATTATGGTTTGATTTTAATTATTAAACTGTTCTTATCTCAACCCACGAGCTCTCTCACTTTTGCCCTTCTGATGCTCTCCCCATCCCGCCGGTGGGGGGGTGAGCGAGCGGCTGTGTGGGGCTCAGTTGCCGGCTCAACCCCAACAGGCTTTTGCTTGTGGGCAGCCAGGCTGGGTGCCCCTACCAGCACCGCCTGGCCCCATCCTTCCCTGGCGCTGCAGAGCTGCTGAGCTACCTGCTGCCCTCAAGCCAGCGAAAGAGCACTGGGCCTACGGGCATCACAACGGAGCGGTATTCGATGTGCATGCATTTGCAGCAGGATGATTTGGGAATCGGAATACACTTGCCCTCTGAGACAGACTGCTGACATTTCAAACAGCAAACTACTGGGAAAAAAACCCAAACCCACCGATTGCTTCGTCAGTTCAACCTGTCTTGGCAAGTTTCATTTAAGAAGACACAACTCTGCTTTAGAAGCAGCTCCAGCAGTCGGATTTTCAATGACAGGAGACAGTGCAGGGTACACCAACAAATAAAACAACAACAGAGAGACGAAGACCCTCTGAAACAGCACATGGATATGGAGCGTGTCCTCCAGAATCAAACACAGCAGCGGGGGGAGAGGGGGGTCTCTGCCTTGTTACCCTGTCCCTAATACCTCACCTTCCCTTTAGCTGGAGCCTCTCTTGCACTTTGCCTTGTGGGTAAACAAGTTATAGCACATCAGATTTAGTCTGTTATTTGTCTCTTGCAACAGGTTAAAGTGTGCATTGGGGTGTGCAGGGGGATATTCATCCTTAAGGGATAAGGAAATCAACTCATTGTTGGAACCCTGAAACCCAAATTTGCAGAGCTTGACTTGACTTACGGAAGCAATAGCACAGAAAAAAAGTGCTTTGTCCGTAATTGAACACAGGCTAAAACCAGGGGAATCAAACACGACCAGACAACTATTGCTATGAAGAGGGCCACTATGCCAGTGCAGAGAGGGGGTCAGACCTCCATCTCAAGAGCCATCCCGGAAAGCTGGCGGAACTGCAGAAGAAACTGTGACTCTCTGCTCAAAGACTATTTTCCTCTCCCTTTTTAATTTCACTGAAGTACATTTGCTGACCATGCTGACTTCACAGCAATCAAATCCCAGGTAACTTCTCAGTGTCGGGTGACAGCTGAGGACCAAATCTGAAGCATCCTCCACCTGAGTTCCCCACGGCTCAGCTACAGATCCCCATCTGGCATCTTCCCCGTAGTGAGCTACTGAGCCACACAAAAATAATTCTTACCTGTTGTAATCCTGCTGCTGGGCAGGAGCCACCGTTCAGGAGCTGAACACAAATGACTGCCATCGTGCTTAGGAGCGATTTGAAACCCTGCCCTTCTGCCACCTGCAGCACAGCTAGTTCTGCTTAGCAGGAGGATATTGTCCTCCACGCGTCTCCCAACACTGGGGGCAAATTCTTACACAAGTAACTACCTGCCAAAGTCCCGAGGAAGACCAAGTGTGGGCTGAGACATCCCCTTTCCACGTGACTCTCTGCTGACAGGGGAAAACCCACTGAAATTCGCAGACTGACCGCATTCACCAACTGCAACTCGCACAGCAGCTTTCAGGAACGGCTCCAGGGCACAGCAGCAATGGCACAGATTGATTTTAAAAGACCAGAGGCGTGATCTGTGGGTGTCACAGCCTTCCCCAGGCAGCCCTCCCGCTCCAGGTACCCCAGGCGCACCCTCTGCTTTAGCAAGAAGAGGCCCAGCAAAGCCTCCCCACACACCGGAGTGGAGAGCGAGCACCAGGGCCAGCACACGCGCACAGACGCACATTACCAGGGACGAGGACTGCATTCACATCAGGGTTATAAAAATAAACACAACACACTTAAAATGGGTATTTCTTTTCCTCCCTTACCCCATCCCATCCGTTTCCAGTCCCGAACTACATTTCTCATTATTTTCCTCAATGCAGTAAGAGTATTTGGACAACACAGGAAAAAATATGAGGGTGGGAGAGTCTTGGCCAGGTAAACCCACAGAAATACGAACTCGCCTGACTTTTGTCACTGTTACAGAGGAGACGGCAGGGTGCTGTGACACAGAGAGGGACAACATCACTGGGCTGCTGCGGGAGGTACGTGCTAGTGTTTCATCAGGTCTGGGTTTTCTATTTGCTGCTGCACAGTCTATGTTCCATATCCCAAGGCTGAGGATAGCTGTTCTCAGAGCATATCCTTTTAGAGCCCTCTCAGGTCCCTTTTTACCTATCGCCTTTGTTAAGGCAACGGCCTTTTCTCTCCCATATACAGGGCCCCTCTCCTCCCTCACATCACCCAGAGAACAGACCTGATGACTTGTAAAATAGGGACAGAAAATGTCTGTAATCTCAGTGCTGAACCCAGGGCAGAGAAGAGGTGCTTATCTCCAAAACCTCACCCCTGCTCCTGTCCTAAAAGCCCAGGCAAGAGGATACACAGACAGGGATCCCCCCTTCAGGGACTCACCTGGTCTCTTGACTGGCTTTTTGGTGGGGGTGCCCTTCCTTCTCTTCGGAGGGGCAGGGGAATATGGCACCCCCGTGGAGGAGCTGTCCTTATGGAAATGGTCTTTCAGCCCCTTGATGGAGCGGTCGAGCTGAACAGAGCGGAGTTGGAAGCAAACGGCCATGAAATCTAAGGGGACAAGGTAGAAACAAGGCTGTAAGCAAAGAGGGAACACGATATGGCAAAACAAACCTTTCCTGAAGCTCTCTGTGCCCCTAAGGGGACTTAGTAGCATTGATGTGGGACCCCAAGTAAGCCTTTCTCCCTCCCAGAGCTTCCCCTATTTTCTTCAGAAACTGCTTCTTCTCCCTCTTCTTCCTTCCCCTGCAGCATTCATTCCAGCCCTCCCACCGCACCCGTTAACTCTGTGCACCACCACCAGGAGCACAGCTCGTGTGGAACTCATGGGAGACATTTGTGGAAGACGTTGTCTATTCGACAGTTTCTACATGAGAGACTTGACGCACTTCTCGCGATTGAGGGCACTCAGGAACTAAATGACGTGTTCATCATCTGAAAGCAGAATAAAACTGAGCAACAAAATATGTGCTATGTGCTTGAGTCGCCTTTGATCATCGCAAAATTCTTAAGAAGCTTTTAAAGCTGTTCGTCACGCTTGGTAAGCACAGTAACCCCCACTGAGACATAAATCATTGAGGTGGGGGGTGATTCTAGTAGCTACATGTACGTGGCAGCGCGGGATTCCTCCAACAAGTGCACAAAGTCATTCCCTCATCACCTCATAATAATAAAAAGGTGATCAGGACTTCAAATAGAGCACTGGTACCCAACATCAAGCAGTGAACACAAATTATAGAGCCTGAACATCAAAACATGCTGCTCTGATAGCCTAGAGAATGTGGACATTCATTCGTATACAGAAACTCTTCTCTCTTGGTACAGTCAGTGCCACTGAAAAAGCCCCCAAACCCCATTTCTGCTTTGTCACAGGTTACCTCAGACATACAGATATAGAACACAACAGTGCAAGAACTTCTCAGGTATTTTGTCTCTGCTGCGGAAGTATCAAAAATACAAAGTCTGTGCTACCGTTTTGGGTTCTTAAATAATCAACCATCAAAATACGAAGGTACCTTTAGCCAGGCTGTATATCCCCAGGATTACAGACAGCTACCAGACACAGTACTTCAAGTTCTAAGAAAGAACAGCCATAGCCCAGACACTCTGAGGTGCAAGTTTACTTGAGTGACAAACATCAGTGACCTGACAAAGAAGTCACAGAAATGTCAGCAGCGGCACCTTTAGAACAGTGTTTCTTTGTGGAAGCCCAAGCCCTGTGCTCAGGTATCTGCCATACTTAGCCATCACAGCGCCAAAATACTAAATCTGTTACGTGTGCTGTATCGACTGAAAATAGGAGTGGAAACGTCACCTGAAAGCAGTTCCTAGGATTAGGCGCGATTTAGGAGCCCTGTGAAAAAACCCAGAAGGGTCTCAATTGCCAGAATTTGCTTTAAGATAATCTGGAAAATGCTACAGTATTTTAGGGAGTAGTTATTACATTTGAAAACTTGCTGAGATTTCACACACTCATTGATCTGTAGCTGCACTCTACTCATGACGAATCAGACATACAACCACGGATATTGTTGACAAACAACTCATGCACCACCCAAAGTGCCCCATGAGCAGAGGGCAATTCAGAGGCTGCTGTGGAATTTAGGGGCAAAGAGAAAGGCTCATGCTGCCTGCCACTGCTAGAACACCACCGGGCTCGCACTTACAGCCACGCACTTCCCGAAGGGGAGGAAGGACAAGGACGTACTTTACATCCCCACACAAGGGTTGCTTCATCCACTTACCTTGAGGAACACACTCCAAGGCCAGTAACGCATTTTGGAAGGCCTCTCCACCACTACAGCCTCCATTCCTTGCTCCCAAACAGGAGCCACTCTAACAGTGGTTTCTGCAATGTTTCCAGCTGAAGGAACAGAAAGCTCATCTGCCTGGTTCATTTTCTGTGTCAGAACAGCAGTGCCATTCTTGTCTTGAACCGCACACAGCTATTTACCTGATCCTTGATGACAGCAGCACCTCTCCTCTCGTTTAGGGCAGCATTACAATACCAGGAGAGGGTGCCGCCCAACCAGAAACGGAGCGTGCATCGACAAGACGGCGCTAGGCACACCTATTTCAATTAACCCCGAGAACAAGGCCACGTTTAGAAGCCAACACTGTGGTGTCCAGAATTACTGGGGAGGGCCTGAAAGCACTGCAACAACTACTGCAGCAATACGCCCAAAGCTTGCACGCAGAGCCACATAAATTCAGGGTTTTTTGCTTGCAGATGCTTCATGGGCACCAGGAGGCTGCTGTAGTGTTTGTGCAAGAGACGCTGTAACTCACCAGTGTACTTCATTTATTCAGAGCCAACACTAGAAAGACATGGCAAAACCACAAGCTAACAATGGCTACTCATTGTGGTGGAGAGGCAAATCTTTAAGAAGGCTGGAAAACACGACCGTTCAAATAAGGCCGGTGGAGCTGACATACTACTGGGCTGTATGAATACATGAATGACAGCAACAATCCTGTAGCCAGGATTGCATTTCAATAGCGGTAATTTCAATCACTGCACCTGATTCTCTGTCCTCCGTAAATCTGAGGAACACAGAATACAGAATGACAACCTGGAGCACAGAGATCAGCTTAGGGTAGAAAAGAGATCTTAGAAAGAGAACTACTAACATTTGCTAACATGCGAAACCGATTACTGCGTTTCAAGTCTGGAAAGGATTAACGCTTCCTTCATAATACCTGCACAAACACAATACTGTTTGGGATATTGTTCTTTTGCTCTTGCCCGAAACGGACATTGTCTTTAGGAAACTAGTCGCAATCACTTATGAAGGAAACTGCTTTTTTGCATGGCTCGCCAGCTGGCACCCTTGCTCGTTCCCCTATGGCTGGTATGCAAAAACCCCAGATTTGGGGCAGAAGAATACCTGCCATCTCCTGCCCCCTCTCCCCAAATGCAAGAAATAGTCAAACACTGACAATCAGACCCTTCTGGGATGGGAACAAATTATAAGTTTACACTACAGTGCGTATCTGCCTTTAGCCTAAAAGCAAGAGAAGCAAACACATCGAATAGGGAATCTCTCCAGGTACAGGAAGCAGGATCTGCAACTCGGCGCTCAGAAAAAGCAAGCAGACGGATGACGACACCACAGAACTAGAGTTGCTTTGCAAAACAGCAGCGCACGCGGGTGTGTTAAGTATCAACCGGTCAACTAGCGTTGGAGATGAACGCTTGAACGGTCTAAGAAACATGTGTAAGACTGCATCTGGGGTGCCTCAGTTTGAACGGGACAGCTCGAGGGCACGAATGTGAGGGTGCCTCTGTACCGCTAGACTTTGCGTCCCAGCCTCTCTCCTCGGTTGGCACGGGCCAGTTGCCAGATTTGCCCGACAGCTCCCCAGCATGGCCACACAGTACCGGTACCGCCAGTGCCAGGTATCCCCACGGCTGGGAGCAGCATTGTCCCCACCCTGGGGCAGAGAGGGGGAGCACAAAAACAACCCCCAAAAGGGCCCCATCCCGCCCCAGTGGTGGGGATGGGGCAGCTCACCCATGGCAGCACCGCAGGGCCGCCTGTACCGGCTGCATCCCTTCCCCTTCAGAAGGAAATTCACCTCCCCACAAAAATCATGCTTGGGAGGGAAACTGTGGGCATGGGAAACCATTGGGATAGGAAACCATCCCAGGGCTGAGAAATCATTGCTGGCATGGGAAGCCATCACCGGGATGAGAAATCATCGTTGGGATGGGAATTCATGGCGGGGATGGGAAACCCTCATCGGGATGAGAGATCAGCTGGATGGGAAATCATGGTGATGGGCAGTTGCTGAGGCATGACAAATCCAGCCCTGGCAAGGCTGGCTCAGGCAGGTGCTGGCGGAATCATCGCCATGGGGATGGAACCCCAGAACAGTGTTTGCCCCAAACAAACCCCACACTGACCCACCGCCATGGCAGGTACAGCAGCAGGCTCCTGCGCCTCGTGGTGCTCCTGCCCTCCAGGTAACCCCCAAGGGGCTCTACCCACCAATATCTCACCCCACCACCCCTCTTTGCTTCCCCCAACAGAGAGGTTCCCTCTCCGGCTGCCCACGGCATCGCAGGTGCCCGGCATGAGCTTCACCACCCCAGCCATGCCAGCACCGGTCAGTGCCCACGTGCTGCCCTCTGTCCCGGGGCTGGCAGTGTCTGGTGAGCCTGCCCAGCTCCACACCGTCACCCACCAGCTGTCCCAGCCCACCATCTGGCAGGCGGTGCCAGGGCCCCTGGGGGCCCCGGGGCAGGTGGTGCAGCTCCCCAGCGGGGTGCCACCTCCCCCAGTGGCACAGCTCCCTCATGGGGTGCAGCTCCCTCACGGGGGTACAGCACCTGCAAGGCATGCAGCTCCCCACTGGGGTGCAGCTCCTCAGTGGGGTGCAGATGTCCATGGGGGTACAGCTCCATGCTGGGTTGCAGCTCCCCCACGGGTTGCAGCTCCCCAGTCAGGTGCAGCTTCCCCATGGGGTGCAGCTCCCCCACGGGGTGCAGCTAAACCATGGGGTGTCGCTCCCCACCATGGCTGCTCCATGTCCCCCTGCCTACGGCTGGGGACAGCAGGTGGTGCCACAGGTGCTGGTGCCCCACCAGCCGAGGGGGATGGGGCCATGGACCCTAGACCAGCAAGAGCCCATGGACCCCACGGGCTCCTGCTCGCTGCGTGCCCCTGACCACACCGGCGACCCACCACCGTGCCGCCCCACGGCTCAGCCTTGGGTCCAGGAGCACCCTGTGCTCCACACCCTGCCCGGCAGTGCCCAGAAGCCATCGGAGGGCTTCAAGAAGGAAGTGGTGGCCATGGAGGACAGTGTCCCTGCTGCCAGCCCCCACCAGACCGGCCTGGCTCTGCCGACCTGCAGAACCAGGATAGAGCCTAAAGGTGAGCTTTGGGGGGTGGCAGAGCCCGCGGGCAGCTGCCCTGAGCCAAGGAAAGCTTGCATCACCCCGCGCTTGGGTTGGATCTCTTTGCTTTTTCAGCAGTGGAGACCACCCCGGCAGCCCCAGAGAAGCCCGTCAACCTGCCCGAGCAGGGGCCACAGGCCTTCGCTGAGGCCTGTCCTGAGCTGGCAGAGGACACCATGGCCAGCTTGGTGCTCTCCTGGCTCAACACCTTGGAGAGCGAGGACAGCCTCCCCAATGGGCCTGACAGCCCCAGCCTCGCCGCCTTCCTCCACGAGCTCCCCGACCTCTCCGAGTACGTGGCGGAGGGCGGCTGCCCCAAGGAGCCAGCAGCGGCGGCGGGGCTGGGGGACGGCGAGGTCTCTGTCGACGACGTCGACGACTTCACCAGCTTCCTCAGCCGGGTCCCTGACTTCTCCGAGTACGTGGCAGAGAGCGGCTGCCCCCATCAGCAAGTGGTGGCAGCAGGGTTGGGGGACAGCGAGGACACCGTCCCTAACGGCCTTCCTTTCCCCAACAGCCTCATCAGCGCCGATTTCCTCGATGACCTCCACGACTTCTCCATGTACACGGCAGATGGCGCCTGCCCCCAGGACCATGCGGTGGTGGCAGGGCTAGGGGACAGTGAGGACACCACCCTGACCACCAGTGTCCCCAACGTGACTGCCGAGGCCCTTGATGAGGACCCTGACCTCTGTGGGTATGTGGCGGAGGGCGGCTTGCCCCAAGGAGCCACTGGTGGCAGCGGGGCTGGTGGATGGCAGGGACACCATCCCCAATGTTCTCGACTTAACAACTTCACTTAACAAGCTCCCCCACCTCTTGGAGTACAGGGCAGAGGGCGGCTGCGAGGTGGAGAAGTTGGCAGCAGTGATGCTGGTGGACGGTGAAAATATCCTCACCGATGTCCCCGACAGCCTGGACACCACTGCCTCCTGCAGCGAAGACCCTGACCTCCTGGAGTACGAGGCAGAGGGCGGCTGGTGCAAATGCCGCCTGCAATCGGGGATGCTGGGGGATGCCGACCCCTTCAGGGGTGTGCCGGCCTCCCCCTTGCAAGACACCAAGGGGAACCAGGGCGGGGTGTCGGCAGTCCTCCCCACCTGGCTGCCCTTGGATATCTCCGAGGAGAGCTCTCCGGAGACTGCAGAGGAGACTTCTGAGGACAGACCTGTGGACAGTCCCCAGAACAATTCCCTGCAGGCTCCTCCAGACAGTCCCCTGCTCAGCCCCCTGCAGTCCCCACTACTGACGCCCTTGGCCAGAGCCCAGGTGCACCCCCAGCGTCACCAGCCCCACATGGCCCAGCTGCTGGAGGAGGCGCTGCGGAGGCAGCCCCGGGTGCTTTTGACCCACTTGCCGCTGCCGCCGGGTGTCACCTCCTGCCGGGTGGGGCCCAGCTGGGGAGAGGTGGGCAGCAAGCAGGCAAACCACAAAGGCAGAGCTGCACGGGGATGGCATGGGGCAGGCAGCAGCGGGCTGCAGGCGGGAAGCAGCAAGCGCAGAGCGTCCAACATCAGCAGCGTGCCCGCCAAGCAACCTAGAAACACGGGCAACACCAAGGGGCAAAGGCCCTTCATGCAGCAGAGGGGACAGATTTAAAGCAGCCGTCCCACCCAGACACCACAGCATGGAGGCCTTGAACTGCTGCTCTGGGACTCCCGCCCCACGCCCCACCCCAGCCTTGTGACCCTCAACTGCTCCAGTCCCACAGACCCGTGCTGGAAGCTACGGCCCCCCGCTGCCCGGGGGCTGCGATACGTTCCAGGGAACACACAGCATTGCCAGGTGCCAGCACAGCCGGTGTCAGGACCCAGCCAGGCCCCACAGCTCATGGCAGCACTGGGCCGCACGCCCCTGCAGCACCCCAGGGAGGCCCCAGGAGGCCCCGGCCCGGGAGGAAGCCGCGGAGCAGTGGGCGCAGGGGCAAGGCGGGGCAGACGCGCTCACCCCTCCAGTGAGACACGGGAGTCCCCTCTGCGCGCCCTGATGGTGCCAGTCCTAGGCCCACTGGGTGCCACCTCTGATCCCACCGCCTTGACCCTGCGCTGCTGCCGGCATCCCCACCGCAGCCTGGAACCAGAGTCCCCAGGAGCAGCATCCCCACCCGGCGCTGAGGACGCTCCGCATCGTCCTGAGGGTGCCCTTGCTCAACTCCAGCCACAGTTTCCACCTGCTGGGGCACACAGTGAAGGTGGTGGGGCTGATGCCCCAACCACCCAACCCGGAACCCAATTCCTTGATGGCAGCCCCGAGACCCAGCGCAGCACTGGATGCCTCAAGCCCCCGCTGACGGCAAGAAGGACATGACACCGGCGGCACCATCGAGCAGCAAGGCACGCACCAGGTCTGCCGACAAACCTCAGCAGCCGAGCGGGCTGTGCTTGTCGCCCACGGAGGCCAAACCCCATGGGAGGGGCTGCCGCAGCAGCTGCACATGCCGCCACAACCTCCCAACGACTCCCCGCTGTCCTTCGGGCCCTGGGGGGGCTCACGGCTGCGCCCACCCCGCTGGAGGAGCAGGAGCAGTCGGTGCCCATCACACCCGAGCAGCGGCCCCAGCGGGAGTGTGTGAAGACGCTGGCCCAGGAGGAGCGGGAGCGGGCGGCCCTGCAGGTGTCACGGGGCAGCTGCACGTTTGTGTGCAGAGGGAGGCCAGCATGGACATAGCCAACGACTACGGCTACCCATAACCCACCAGCCCAGAACTGTCCCCCCCTCTTCGGAGCTGCCTTTTCCTCTCTAGCATTTGACTGCCGACAGAGCAGTGCCGCGGTGACGGCCTGGGTCAACACCTTCCTTCCGGCTGCCCTGCGAGGTCTTTGCACCTCTCGTGGTCAAGACAGTGTGATCCTGCTCTACCTCATTTGGCTGCAAGAAGAGTAAAGGAAGAAGCAGCTCCCAGAAGCTTCAGCAAACAGTTTGGCAAGGTCTTCTAGCCTGCTTCCACAGTCACAAGACCCAGTGCTGTTAGTATAATGTCTCGTTGTCTTCTCTAGAAAGGCACTGAAGCAGAATGGCCTCCCTGTCACTGCTCGCTACCAGCAGCAACAGAGGCCTCAGAAAGGCCAGGATTTCGAGTCTTTCACCAGCAGGCCAGGAGTAGTGCGTACTACGGGATGTGGCCACTTGTAGCCACTTGCAGTCCAGACACTCAAGGTGGTTTTAGCTTCAACTGCAGTGGTTGTAGGCACTGAAGCTTAAACCCAAAAGGAAAGAGAAAAAGAACAGCTCTCCAGGCACACACCGTTCAGAAGTTAAAGCAGAAGAAAGGCCAGCGTGGCACACGCTCAAGGACAGGGCTGCCTATAGCCCTTTGGCAGGGAAGCTTCTCCCCAGCCAAGCGCATTTCTCCTCGTCTCCTACAGTTCTCCTCCCTCTCTGTCCCCGTACCTTCAGCTGCAAGGTCTGACTGTGATTCAGCACTGCCCGGAAAGTGAACTGTCCCAGGAGCCTTCCCTGCTCCTCAGGTTCCTACTTCAGGCCCAAGAGAAACACGGGGGTGGAGAAACCAGAGCGCCTCACACACTGTGGGAAGACTGAACTTCAGTCGGTGAAGCACGGGTTTATTTCAGCTACGCAGTCAAAGGAAGACGAGCACAAGGAGCAGACAAGAAGCTGCACCTAGGTAGCACGCCACGCTTGCCTACTCAGCGAGTCTAGGCTGCCACCCAGAGAAGGAGCAGATGTTCCCAGGCGGAGCGGGGTAACCTGAGGGTCACAAATGCCCACGGGGATTGAAAGCCAGAAGGGCTAGGACAGTGCGCTGTGCCACCTCCTCTTCCCTATGGCTCCCCGAGTTCCATCATGCCCCAGAACCTTCCTTTCGAACAGTACATTGGACAGAAGCGCAATACAGCTCCAAGGAGCTTGCTGCTTCTGCGAGCCAGGAGGAGGCCAGAGGCCGCTGGACTCTTTGACCCATACTCACCCCCGGCTTAGAAACGCTGTGCAACACCCAGCCCCCCACTCTGGAGAAACCACTCACGTAGACAGCCATGTCCTTTGGAGCTCTGCCAATACTGTCTCCAGGGAACGTCGTCCTGAAACGTGGTCCATGGTGACTGCTCTGGGAAGGATTGGCACAGACAGCTTGATGAAGGCTTGTCCCCAACTTCCCAGCAAGGGCCAGCACTTTCCCACATGGTTTTCAGGCTGGAAGGAGAAGAAGAAACTACGTTCACATGGAGAAGGGTGCCCTGGCTCTCATTCCTGCTATGAGCATCACAGGATTAAGAACTGATTTGGCCAAGCAGCTCGGCTCTGAACCGCAGACAGTGCCTTCGGTCGGACCCTGCGGGTACCAAACAGAGAAGCAGCCGTGAGAATTCACGGGTCACAAGAGCACGTCAGTGGAGAAGCACCTGCATGGCAGCGAGCTGGGTGCGCTGCCTGAAGAAGCTCTCTGGCCTCTCTCGGTGTGCAGCAACTCGCCAAGAACAAGCAAGGGATGGTGCGGCTGAAAGGCACCTGCCCAGAGCAGGTGGCAACTAGGGTCCCACCTGGACAAGCCTTTCCTGTAAGGAGAAGCCATTGCTCCCCCTCATCCAGTCCCACCTCCTCCCACTGGCACCTGCCAACTCTTCAACTTGTGCAGGCGGCTCAGGGGCAGTGCCAGGACAGCCTGCAAACGCAGCGTGAGGCCCTCCAGCAGGGCAGGCTCTCAGCACCCGCTTGTGCTCACTAAGAGCCCCCGTGAGCTCACGCCCGAGACCTCTGCAGGCACCTTTCCCACTCTGCTTCCATGCCATGCTGACAGTTTGCACGATGACTGGGAAGACACAGCATGCAGGACCAAGCGACCCTGTTAGAAGCTTGCACAGAGGACCTGGGGCACTCCGGGGGAGAAAATACTCATTTAAATTAAAAGAGCTGGGTGTTGGCTTTGCAGTGCCTCTCTCTGCCTGCGGGCATTTGCTCACTGGGAGGGAGGGTGGGGGGTTAATGCAGCTCCTGCCCACCCCGCGGGTGGCTGAGCTGGGCTGGGGATGGCTTATGTCCACAAACAGGTATTTTTACATTTAAGATAATATGATTCTATTTTTATAAATAATAGATTTATTTTTTTACAAATAAATATTTTGAAATTATAATATTTGTATGTATATGTCTATGTATAATATCATATACATATACACACATACATAGATATGTACCTACGCATCCCACCACAAATCCACACAGGGAAAGGGAAGGGGGTGTCAGGGAGGGACTGGGATGTGGGAGAGGGGTGACATGACCCCGGGGCCCAGGACTCACCGCAGCTCCTGCTCTCTGCACTGCCAGGCACATGGCACAGCTCAGGCACTTCTGTCTCTGTCTGTCTGTCTGTCCCTCCCTCCCTCCCTCCCTGTGCTGCAGCCCCGCTCACCCGACTGCCTTCCACCTCAGGGCACCCACGGGTGCCTCACAGCTCGCACCCCACGAGGCCGCCCCCAGGCACAGCTCAGGGGGGCCGGAGCGGGGCCCAGGCCCAGCTGGCTGCTGCCAGGACAGGCCCGGGGGCGGCCTGGGGCTGCGGGACAGGCCTCGGGGCAGGGGCTGGGGCCGGGGCAACATGGCCGCCCGGCAGCCCCTGCCCCAGGGCTCCAGCTCCCAGCATGCCCCGGGGCGCGCCTTCCCGCCGCCCGACCCTGCGCGGGCACCGCGCCCCCAGCCCGAGCCAGCCGCCCCCCCGCAGGCCCCACGGCCGCCCCCCCGGGGCTGCGGGACCCGCCGCCACAGAGACCGAGAAGGCACCGGGAGCGCGCAGGGACAGAGACGTGGCAGAGGGAGCGGGGCAGGGGGACAGCGGGGAGAGGGGCAGAGGGAAAAGGCAGCGGGGAGAGAGAAAGGGGGAGGCCGGGACGCAGAGCGGGACACAGGGCGAGGGGAGGGCGGGAAACGACCCCGAGAGACTGAGACAGAGGGGCTGTGGGTCGGGGCAAGGAGGCGCAGAAGGGCACAACAGCCGCGGCCTCCAGGGTGGAGACGCAGGAGGAGCAGAAGGGGCCGGGGAGCAGGACGGAGGCCGCGAGAGCAGCAGGGCCGGCCGAGCGGGGGATACAGGCGGGAGAGAGGGGACAGGCGGCAGCACAGAGGGGAAACAGGCGGCCAGGACGCGGTGACAGAGAAAGGAGAAGGCCAGGGAGCGGGAGAGAGGTGTAGGGAAAGGAAAACATAGCAACAGGCTGTAGGACAGACAGGGAGGAGTTAGAAAATACAGGCACGGAGTCAGAGGAAGAAAGAAAGAAAAAAACAGTGATGGGAGATGGGAAGAGAGTAAAAATAGCAGTTCTGGGTAACTGCCCCATTTCTTGATCACTGCCCAGGAACTGCTTGCACCATATCCGATGGTCGCTCATGGGCCCTTCCCTGAGCCCGTCTGACCGTACGCCAGCAGCGTGGCGTTATAACCTTGCCAGGCGCTCTCCAGCACTCCCTGACCTTATCTCTGCTTCAGTCTTCACTGCGAAGGCTGGCCCTCAGGCATCCCAGGTCCCAGAGGAGAGAGATAAAATCTGGAGAAAGGAGGACTTCCCCTTGGTTGAGGAGGATTGGGCCAGAGATCGCCTAGGCAAACTGGATCCTTGCAAATCCATGGCCCTGATGGCATGCACCCATGAGTGCTGAAGGAGCCGGCAGTTCTTGCCAAGCCACTCTCCATCATCTTTGAAAGAAAATGTCACTCCACTCTTCAAAAAGGGCAAGAAGGAGGACCTGGGAAACTATAGGCCAGTCAGCCTCACCTCCATCCCTGAAAAGGTGATGGAGCAGTTCATCCTGGAGGTCATCTCCAGGCATGTAGAGGACAAGAAGGTTATCAGAAGCAGTCAACATGGGTTCACCAAGGGGAGATCATGCTTGACCAACCTGATAGCCTTCTATGGTGGCGTGACTGGCTGGGTCGATGAAGGGAGAGCAGTGGATGTTGTCTGCCTCAACTTCAGTAAGGCGTTCGACCCTGTCTCCTATAACATCCTCACGATCAAGCTAAGGTAGTGTGGGTTGGTGAGGCGGACAGAGAACTGGCTCAACAACAGAGCTCAGAGGCTTCCACAACCTCTCCGGGCAACCTGATCCAGTGCTTCACCACCCTCCTAAAAAATGTCTTCCTTATATCCACTCTCAATCAACTCTCCTTTAGTTTAAAACCATTACCCCTTGTCCTGTCAAAGCAGGCCTTGCTAAAATGGTTGTCCCCATCTTTCCTATAGTCCCCCTTTAAGTACTGACAGGCTGCAACATGGTCTCCCCGCAGCCTTCTCTTCTCCAGATTAAATATCTTTGATTTCTCTTTCAGGCTGAACATCAGATGCTTCTTAAAGGGAAACACTGGGGAAGACAACCCTTTTCAAAGAAACTCACCTCTGCACACGGAAACAAGGACAGCTTCTGACAAGCTTCCATAGAATTAGTCGCATCTGACTGGCAAGTACTCGAGGAAACCTGAAACAAGGAGTGCGGAGAGTAAGTCAAGACCTCAAGGGTGTTTCTTCCAAGCTAAGAACATGAGCGACCAAATCAAAATACCAGGGAGCAGAAACACAAAGCAGGCTTTAAGAGAAGATGGACACCCTAATGCTTCACAGTCCCGGACAGCTTAAATCAAATTAAAAGGTGAAAACATCGTTTGGCACCTATTTTAATGTATTTGACAATCGCCTAAGAAGAGAGCACAAAAATACCAGATTTTTTTTTTCTAAACTCTGCAAAGGGGTTTTGTGCAACAAAATACTAAACTGGTGATTTGGGGCTACGTACACAAGCACCTTGTGTTGGTGATGCTATGGACACCGCTCTACCTGTAACTTACGCTACCATTCCGAATAACAAAATTACTTAGAAGCTAAAAACCAAAAGTTGTTGAAGACACTGAGGGTTGCTAAGTGACAGAAATACTTATTGGAGAAATAATCCCAAACCACCGAACCGCGTGACAATAAGTAGTTAAGGGTACCGCAAACCCCAAACTGCTCAAATAATGTGCCTAAAGGTCTGCTTAGGGATGCTTATGAGAAGCAGTGCAAGAAAGAGTCATCGCTTCTGAAATGAAAACACAAAGAAATTACTCTTCCAAAGCAACAGCCTCATTCAAATGGACACAGAGCTTAGCTGTACTATTCTTATTAGCCAGAAACGTGTTAATCAAACGTCAGCCTGTAAAGAAATAGTATCAAGATGATACATCCATTAAATCATAGAATCACAGGATGACCTGAGTTGGAAGTTAGAACTCACGCCTCCCAGGTATAATGGGCAAAAGAGCATGTTTTCAGTGAAATTAGATTGCGCTTCTCTGGATTTAAATACAAAAAGTTAGCTCCGCCGGTACATTCATCCGCGAGAACGTTAACACCTCCAACTTCATAGACACCCGTACATGATTTTTGTAAACAGCAAATGAATACACTCTATGAAAAAGAAGGCACATAATCAGTATTTTCCTTTTTGACCTGAAAAAAGAAAATCTCTAACAGCAGATAAGCCTGAAGTAAAACCCAGTCCAATCTGGACCCCAAATGGGGTTTGGGTTACGATGTGCCACATATCTGCCCTCGACTCTTGAAAGCAATCATGTGCTGAGGAAAATTTTAGGTTGTTATGCAGAGGTTTAACTCGAGTCTTGGCAACTTAATTTGGGCCGTGAAAGGTATCGGCACTGCAGCACCACGTGCAGTGAGGAAAACTGGTCTTGCAGTTCGATTCCAACGCCGCACCCTCAAACAAAACAAGGCTGCTACGTCTGAGGAACAGGGATGGAATCTCACCTGCCGTCCCAAAGTTACGCTGCGGCATTCCTTCACTTTTTGTCGCTTTCCCCAGGCTTGGTAAACCTTTTGCAGAGTCTGAAGCAAAGGCCCATAGCTTTTTCCTGTTTGTAACAGTGGATGTCCGGGCTTTCACAGGTTGGTTTGTTGTGGGCCACCACTTGTACCCTGGATTTGCCTTCATAAATGCATCCTTGTACTAGAAAAGAAAAGGAAAATTACCAGTCAGGCCAGTCATGACATTATACTGTCCACAAGGCAATAGAGGGCACTGCTTCTAAGAGGACTTCAGACAGCAAATAATGCTGAAATATCTTGATTCTTGATTTGACCTGCCTGAGCTGCGGCCAGAGCCATTCACCAAGGCCTTTCCCGAGCTGGCAGGGGACAAGCTCCAGTTTCAGGATGAGCAGTCTTTCACTGTAGACATCGCTGAGACGCTTGCCCGGCTTGACACCATGGACAGTGAGGACGTGTCCCTGGTGTCCCTGACGGCCCCAGTTTGGCTGCCTACCTCCACAAGTTCCCTGACCTCTCCGAGTACGTGGCAGAGGGCGGCTGCCCCGATGACAGAGTGGTGGCAGCGGGACTGGGGGACAGCGAGGACACCGTCCCTGATTTCCTAGACTTGCCCAACAGCCGCACCAGCACCAGTTTCCTCAGTGAGCTCCATGACTTCGCAGGTACATGGCACAGGGCAACTGCCCCAAGGACCAAGTGGTGGTGGAACAGCTAGGGGACAGTGAGGACACCACCCTGACCACCAGTGGTCCCAGCGTGACTGCCGAGGCCCTCGATGAGCTCCCCGACCTCTCCGGGTATGTGGCAGAGAGCAGCTGCCCCAAAGAGCGAGTGGTGGCAGTGGGGCTGGGGGATGGTGTCCCCACAATCCCCGATATCCCCGACTTGACAACCTCCATCAACAAGCTTCCCCCACCTCTTGGAGTAAAGGGCAGAGGGCACCTGCGATGTGGAGCAGTGGGCAGCAGTGATGCTGGTGGTTGGAGAAACCATCCTCCTCAATGTCCCTGACAGCCTTGCCACCACCGCCTCCTTCAGTGAAGTCCCCAGTGTCTTGGATTATGGAGCGGAGGGCAAGCGTCCTGAGGAACACCTGGCAGCAGTGATGCTGGGGACGATGAACCATTCTCAGGGGGGCCGGCCTCCCCCTTGCAGGACCTCAAGGGGAACCAAGGTGGGATGGCGGCAGCCCTCCCCACCTGGCTGCCCTTGGACACTTCTGAGGAGAGCTCTGCAGAGACTGCAGAGGAGACTTCAGAGGACAGGCCTGCGAAGAGTCCCCAGAAGGATCCCCTGCAGGGTCCTGCAGAGAGTCCCCTGCTCAGCCCCCTGCAGATCCCACTGCTGAGTCTTTTGGTCAGACCCCGGCTGCATCCCCAGTGTCATCCACCCCATAAGGCATTATAACCGTGCCAGGAGCTCTCCAGCACTCCCTGACCATGACCACCAAAGACCTCTCTCTAACAAACCACCAAGTGCCTCCTCTTCATAAGCGAGCCACCAAACGCACACACAAGCACTGCTCTCTGCCAGGAGAGCCCTCACTAACAGTTTAGATTAGCAATCAAGACTGGCAAGCACGCTTGACAGCAACACTCAGTTCCAGATGACAGAGATGTAGATAAAATCTAGCCACAGCTTCACACCAGGAAAGTGATAAATGTCGGTCTTTTGCGTTACGCTGACATGAATGTTAGTAACGGGAGATAAAGGAACTGACCGGCCTCCAGCTGCGTATCAGTGACAGCTGCTTCCAGCTGGTTCTCTGACTCAAGGCTTACCTGGCCCACGGAACTGCTGGATCCTGCGGAGATGAGCATGCCGTTCTCGTCCTTTAGGAAGCTCCTCTGAGACCAATAGGCTGGATCAGAAGCAAAGGCTTTGCTGTGCCCTGGATTCCTAGGGTCACTCACGCCTGTGCTGTCGCTGTTCACAGAAGTCACACACCTGCTTCCCGCATCCTTCTCTCCCCGCCTATTAACATTACAATTGCAGCGTCAAACTACCAGCAATCAGGCTTTCACTAATAACTCATGGTTTCGTCTGGGTTTAGACCAAGTTCATCCGCAAGGCACAGCTTCATCTCCTAAGCACACTAGAGAAGATGCTGAGGTAGGAAGGCTTGTAGCTGTGGCTCATCTAGCCTAACCCACAGCCCAGGAGTTAATGACGTATGCCGCACTTTAGCTTTCGTCGTGCAGAACAATCCCTAGAGTCACACTGATGCAGCCTGCTTGATTTCTGGGTGCAACAAGCCCTCAGATACCAGATGTGTGGTTTCCTAAGCACAACTCTGCTGGATCAGTCACCTCCAAAACTTAAAAAGCTCAACTCACCCCAAAAATGTTAACTTGCGCCCCTCTCCTGGTTTGGAATATCCACACAGCGAAGCACCACTGGAAGCCTTGTTCACCAGGCAGTTGCCGGACAAACCCCGTTGTGACACAGAGCAGCAAGTCAACAGGAGCACAGGCTGCACAAAGTCAGTGCTTGGCAGCAACCTCATCCAGAGCAGGAACTCCACTGGCAGAAAACCTCTTGAGCTTCCGCTGGACTTGGGAAGGGACTTCCTCAAGCCTCTTTCCTCCACGGCTACCCCAGCAAGCAGCAGTGGGGCAGCAGTGGGGCAGCGCTGCCCGGCTCCCCTCCTGCACCACTGACAAGCAACACAGCAGGCACGGTGCAAAAATCAGCCTCCACCAATGGCCCCGAGCGATCCGCATCAGAGATTCAAAAGAAGGAACGGCGCAACGAAACCACCAACAGAAACACACTGGTTACTACCAGGGCGGAGCAGCCGGCATGGTGTGTGCTATCCTAAAGCACTCTGAGCATGAGGGACAGTTTCCCCTCAAACACAGCAAGTGAAATCCACCTGAGGGTGGCACCCCAGCGCCTCTCAAGGGAGGCCAGCCGTGCGGCCGTGTAGCCGAAACAACCAGCCAGAGAGCGCAGCGTGACCACAGCAGTGCCCAGCGCCTTACGAGACGCACTGCTGGCGCTGCTGCAGGGACAGGGCTTGTGTCCACCGGAACAGAGGCTGCTGTCAGCCCAGCGGCAGCCGCCAAACCCAAAAGAACCCTTGCACCTGGTAGCATTGCCCCAGTCCGGGAACAAACCCTAAATCCAGAGGCGCCCCACACCTGGCTGCACCCACCAGACCTAGCAGCATGCACCTGACACAGCAACACCCCCAAATCCTCAAGTTTCCCCCAAAATTGGCAGCAACCAGCAGACCCAGGCACACCCCCCAAAACCTGTCAGCGACCTGTCAGCACAATCAATATTTATACAGCTAAATAACAAAAGGTTTAGACAATACTTTGTCTTCACTGCCCCCCAATCCATTTTCTTTCTCTTATTTCATTCTTTTTTTCCATTTTTAATTTCACCTTGTTTTGCTTGTGGTTTTTATATAAGACCTGCTTTTGTAGAAGCGTGAAAGGTCTCTGTGGTCCCTCTGCTCATGAATCCATTTGCTAAAATAATGTTTTTGAAATCCTCTTTTTTGAATACCTCCTTTTTAGGTATCTTACTGACCAGTTCATTCATGTCTAATATTGAAAGCTTTTGAAAAGCAGGAACGGGTTCGGTTCTATACAGGCCAGCGCTGCTCAGAAATGGACCCCAGTCCCTGCTGGCCTCAGCGACCCAGTGGCACACACTCCTGTTACCGGCTCATCTGGTGGCTGGCTGTACAGAAATGTGACCTTTTTTGCCGTGGCTGGGGGTGGTGATGGTGGTGTTGCTGGTGTTCTGTCTCAGCTCTATAATCCATAAAGGAACAGAGACTTTAAGGTGTATCATGTTACTGGTTTGACAGGACTTGCATGCTAGAGAAGAGTTGCTCAAGTGACTTGCTACTGTTACAGCCTCTTGCTAGAAGGAGCAAGAGGGAACAGGGAAGGGTGTAGAGGAGGACCGGAGCAGCCCCGTAGCTGGTGTGTGCCGCCAGCATCGCCCTCGTACAGCCGTCTCGCCAGCAAAACGCAGGAGGAACAGAGCAGCTTATGGCCACTGCACGAAGCAGCTGCAGCGCGGGAAGGGGAATTTAACTGCGAGGCTGTGAGGCACAGCACGCGTGGTAGCCGAAGCCCCGCGGGAAACACGCGGAGATGTCAAGCTCTCTAAAGGACCCTGAGATATGAACAGCAAGAACTTAGCAATTGTTGACCTGGTATTTCTTGCAGACGGAAGCAGCTGACGGCTTCCTCTTTATTTGCTCCTAGTCCAGTCCTTGGGCAGATAGGCCAGACCTTGCAGCAGGGCATGCCTGCTGGAGAAAAACTGCTAAAGCCGCCTCTTTGTTGCTGCTCCTGTAACCAGAGCGATAGAATTAACCAACCATAGATGTTGCTATACTCCTCGTACAGCCTTATCCAACTGGACGTTAAGTCTGGGGACATGGAGTATACCAATCAGTGTATTCTTTGATCTGCATTTTAGTCCCTCCGTAATCATTAATGTGAACGAAACAATAGACAATGTGCTTCTGTCAGAAAAGGATGACAAAATGTGGTTTCGTGTAGTGGGCTGAGAAAAGTGGCCAGGACTGCCAAGATTAAGAGCCGAGTAGGTAAAAGGTAATTCCGACAGGGGCAGATCGCGACCACCGACTCACGGACCACCACCGACCCAAGTAACACCACCTACTCAAAAGAGAACAACAGAAGAGGATAACTGAGCCTGCGCAGTAATTTACATACGGAACGAGCAAGTTTGTACCAATCGGTAGAAAGGACAATAATGAATATCTATGAATATGTAACTTTTTGATCTATAAATTGTACGGGAAAGGTGCGTAAGGTAGGCACGTTAGGAGGAGCGACCCCGCGTGCATCCGGCGCTGTGAATAAAGAATGCCTGCTCTTTAATACTAAATTGGTGTTAGAGAGCTGTTTCTGATTTTACCGCGTTTTTCGGTAACACTCCTACCAGTCTGTCACGATCCACTGTCGGGCTGAACAATTTGGCAGAGGTTAAACCCCCTTGCTTTCCAACCGACCTCAGGTAATTCTGGGAGGTTGGGGGCGGCTGGGCTTAACTTCTGACTGACTCCAACGTGTTGCCGTGGCCAGGTTCCTTCTACATTCTCGGGAACAGAACTAAGACTCAAAACGGCATCAAAGTGCCAAGTCCCTTCATTTGGCCAGCGACGGAGACGCGAGAGAAAAGCAGAGAAAGAGAGAAAAAAGGGAGAACGGGGGGAGAGAGAAAACGAGAGCGACACGAGAGTGTTGTAATAGCTACCGCCGCGGGTCTGGGGCGGTCCGTCCCTCCGTGCGGTCCCTCCCTCCCTGCGGTCCGTCCCTCCGCGCGGTCCGTCCCTCCGTGCGGTCCGTCCTTCCATGCGGTCCGTCCCTCCGCGCGGTCCGTCCCTCTGTGCGGTCCGTCCCTCCACACGGTCCCTCCCTCCGCGCGGTCCGTCCCTCCGCGCGGTCCGTCCTTCCCCGCGGTCCGTCCTTCCGTGCGGTCCGTCCTTCCCCGCGGTCCGTCCCTCCGTGCGATCCGTCCTTCCCCGCGGTCCGTCCTTCCCCGCGGTCCGTCCCTCCGTGCGGTCCGTCCCTCCACGTGGTCCGTCCTTCGGTGCGGTCCGTCCCTCCGCACTGTCCGTCCCTCCGTGCGGTCCGTCCCTCCGTGCGGTCCCTCCCTCCATGCGGTCAGTCCCTCCGTGCTGTCTGTCCCTCCGTGCGGTCCCTCCCTCCGTGCGGTCCGTCCTTCCCCGCGGTCCGTCCCTCCGTGCTGTCTGTCCCTCCGTGCTGTCTGTCCCTCCGTGCGGTCCGTCCCTCCGCGCGGTCCGTCCCTCCGTGCGGTCCGTCCCTCCATGCGGTCCGTCCCTCCGCGCGGTCCCTCCCTCCGTGCGGTCCGTCCCTCCGTGCCGACTGTGAGATTTGATTCTGCTCTTTTGAACAACTGAGGAGACGATAAGCAGTGAGTCACGTGTCTCTCTGATAATGTTTTCCTAGCGTAAGCTTACCTGGGGCTTGGGGCATGATATAATTCAATAGGCTGGAAAAGGAGAAAGAGGACAGTTACCCTTTTTCCTTGTGGTAAAGCTGCACTTGAGCCTGAGCTCTCAAGAAACACTGCTGAGTTTATTTCAGTAAAACTGAAATCGAGGGGTTCTAAGGCAGTGTTGCAAAGCCCTTCAGAATTCAAGGGACACCTGGAATTATAAACGTGAAACGTTCTTTTTTCCAGGTCATAGACGTTAAATAAGTCCATCAATCGCTCTCTGAGAGCTTGCTTGCATCTTTTTCTATATTTCAATATTGCTGGAAATGTTTTCAGTTTTCAAGTCCTTTAATGACGGTTCACGGTTTTTAGTATTTCGTATAAAACCAAGATGTTGCTGCTGACCCCACCTATTGAATAGCTGCGTGTTTTAATTGCCCAAGCCTCTGGCTGAGTATTCACGCCATTGAACGTTACTCACTGAAGGTGTGTGCGTGAGGCGTGAATCCAGCCTTCGTACCCAGGTGGCGAATAGGAGTTTCCCCAGGGACGGATCCAGAGCACGGAATTAAGCTCTCACCCTGCACTGCGCTTTGGAGGAGGAGCGGGTTTGTGCCCCTTCTCCGAGTGGATGGTGAGCTGAGGGGTATTTCGCCCTTAGGGAACCTGAAGTTAAGCCAAAGAATGTCGAGTGAGTTCAAAACCCTGCCCAAGCCTTTGGAACATCCCGGCTCTATTCACTGAGGCAAAGGAGTATTTTAGTTGAGCAACACTTATGCTGGGTAAAATGAGAGGGTGAGAGGCTTTTGCTGCTTCAGATACTCATGGAAATGTCATTTTAAACGTGGTTCTTCAGACGAGATAAGTCTGCACCTCTTTTCTTAGCAGGACAAAACTTCTGAGCCTGTTCCCAGAGATAGAAAGAGCAGAGGAATTCCGTGGAGTTCCATGGTGGAGGGGAAAGATCCCAACCCAAAGGGTGCCGTGCTGACAAGCAGTGGGAAATACGCGATGCCAGCTCTTCCTGCGTAAGTATGGAATGAATTGGACTGACCGAGCAGTGAACAAGAGAAACCACGCGCAGAAGTGTGAGTGGCAATGCAACCGAACTGGCCAGCGCCTGTAGTGACGGGGGAGGAAGCACTGTCATTGCGTCTTAATCTTAAAATCTGTGATACTGTCTCATGTTGCAGTAGGGTGGTCCCCGTGTTCATGCCCCTGGAAGCTGGTTAAACCTGTGCTGTGCTAAGAACGTGTATTTCTGCAGAGCATTTTGGTGGTGTTTGTAGCGGAGTCGTTCTCTCGGATAGGTCATTTTGGTTCTGTTTGATGTTGCAAAGGCTCCTTGCAAAACGTAAGAAATTGCCGCTGGACTGAGATGTCCCCCCCCTCTGACTTCTATGAACTCCCGTGTGTGGAAGAGACGGAACTTTTCCTGTTGCTGTAAATTAAGAAAACACTCCTGTGTGCTGAGAGGAGCGGCTGTTTTAAACTGTGCTTGGTAGCACTTCTGTTTTGCTGCCATGGATCTCCTTCTGGAGAAGCTGTAACACAGGCTCCTTCCCTTTCTAAAATGTAATCACTCAGAGACGAACTTGATCGGAGACTAACTTGGTGCTGCGCCTGCAATGTACATTTGCCGCCTGGCAAAGGAGAGGTGGGATTCATTTCACCTGATTTCTAGCTGTCCAAAATTTATTTTTCTGGTCTGAGCTAATTTCTTGCTTGGTCAAAGGAAAGGGAGAGTTCTGCAGCAGGAAAATTGTTCCCCCCTCCCTCTTCTGGTCTTGTGGCTCTAGAAGAGTAGTTTAATCTGAAGGCCTATGTTTTAGAAGGCGAATGTGGAGTGAGAAGAATTCCACCTGTTCTCTTCCTTTGATAAAATCCAAAGCTTGGAAAAGTTTTCTTTGAGCCATCTTTAAACTTTTCTCTCCCACCAGGCCCTCTCCCCCTCCAGGGAAGCTTCTGTGCGAGGAAAGAAGGAAAAGCCTCCCTTTTTGCCAGAGGAGCCATCGCCCTCTTCTTCCTCCTCATCCTGCTCTGGTGATCCTAGTCCAGATGAGTTGTTGTGTCTCATTTGTGAAGATACAATGTCCGATGCCGCTGTTAGTGCCTGTTGTGGAAACAGTTCCTGTGACGGATGTAAGTGCAGCTCCCATGGTTGTTACTTCAAAACATCACACCTGATCTTCTGAAAGCAGAAAGAGGAGATCAGGGAATTACTTTGTCACCAGCTCTATTTAAGACTTAAGCAGAGCCTGAACAGGAAAGGACTTTTCTCACTTAAAGGGAAAAAAGGCAGGAAGCTTTTTTCCCTTTTTACGTATGTAGTTAAATCCTCTTGACAGGTGGAAGGAGGAGTTTGAGAAGAGAGCCTAACTGCGCAGGTGATCACAGTATTAGATATCGAACGCGTTTGGTTTGTCCGCAGCCCTTTCCCTCACACAAAATTATAGAGCCATCTCTGGTGCCTTCCTGTGGTCTGCAGCCAACGGGGAGCTGGGCATTTAATCCACACTCCTCTCCACGGGAGAGGTGGTTAAAAACTTCAGAGCTGTGCCGGTTGTAGCTGGGATAGAGTTAATGTCCTTCAGCGTCGCTGGCAGAGTGCTGAGGGCACACTGATGTTTCAGCTGCTGTTAAGTAGCGGCTCCGTGTCGCTAAGTAGCGCCTCTGCTAGTCAGGGGCCTCTCCAGCTTCCCGAGCTCTGCCCGACAGGTATGAGTGGCCGCGCCAGGGACCCCTCTGCCCGCCCAGCTCCATCAGGGGTGATGCCCAGGTGCGAGGGCAGAAGGAGGCCCCGAGCCGTGCGTCAGTCGGCCAGAGTGAGTCGGCCAGCGTCAGTCGGCCAGCATCGCCTGCCCGCACTCAGCTGGCTGGCGTCAGTCAGCGTCAGCGTCTGTTGTCGGGAGTCAGTCAGGACTTAATCCTGTCGGCACCGCTGACCCCCCGTCTGGCGTGTGGGGCTGAGCGCGGTGGTTCAAGTGCCGCCTTAGGCCCATCAGTCAGGGTGGCTGTGTCAGCCTTGGCTGGCAGCTGTCACCTGCCTTTGGGCACACGGTGCCGTGTCCTGCTCTGCTGAGGGCGGCTCCTCATTCCCTGCCTGCTTCAGCTCGTTTTCCTGCTTCCACGTGCCTGGGCTTTGCTGGTTTAAGGCAGTGAAACGAACTTAATCAGGCTTCCCTTAACTTTGTGTCTTCTGCCTAGTGAGCCGTCGGACAGAGCTTTGGAGGAAGACTGGTGACAAGCCCCTGCTGGTGGGGTGGTGTTTTACTGGTGTGGAGGAGAGGATACTTCAGTTGGTGGGAGCGAGTCCCCAAACCCCTGGGCCTGTCGCGTGGGCTGCCAACGTTTCCGCAGCTCCCCTCGTCGGGCGGCTGTTTGCAAGGGGTGTGTTTGAGCACTGGGGGTTCAGCAGCCGCCGGGCCCTGGCCCTGGGCAGCCTGCTCTGGGGGACCCTGCCTGCGCAGGGGCTGGACCAGCTGCCCCCAGGGATTCCGGAAGGCCTTTCTCTCCCTTGTGACTCCGTGACTCTGGAACTGGTGCTGCGAGGGGCCAGCGCTGTGGGAGCGCTGGGAACGTTGTCTTCCCTGGGCTCTGCCTCTGTCGGGACGGCTGCGTGTGCGCTCTGCCCTGAGACACTCGGCGCCTGCGCCCGCCTGTCCAGGTACGCCAAGCAGTGTGCAACAGAGCACACTTTCAGGAGTGACGTGAGGAGCTTTTGCTAGCTTGGCCGCGTTGGAGAGGGACTGCAGCTCCTGCCTGCAGGAATAGTCGTGTTGGAGAATAACCACAGGAGGCAGCTGGGTAAAGGGGCTCTAGTGTCAAACGCTGATGTGCCTCGGGTTTGGGTTTGTTCATGTAAAGGGAAATGAAATCTGTGGTCTGCATCAGATACGGGATCGGGGCTGTTGGGGGCTGTATTTCTGGGGAAAATGTCACTGAGCCAGTCATGAATAGTAATTCAAAAAGCTCTATAATTGTGATCTTTCCCTGCTGTTCAACAAAGCGGATGCTGTTTTTCTCAACAGAGCATAGTTTTTCTTCCATTTCTTCTTCTTTGGCTTCTTCCCACTCTTTGTCCTCTTTCCTTAGACAATGTGACCCGAGCAGTGTCAGGCAATGGTGTCCCTTCTCTGACCACCAAGTAACGCTTCCCTGAGATCACTTTAGCTTCCACATCTGGCTGAGTGAAAGAATGACGCCCGTCAGCCTCAGCCTCCCTCCGTGCGAGAGTGAGCCTCTACGTGCACGAGGGAGTCCAGAGCTGACTGAGAGTGCCTTGGGTGCTGCCCTTTCTAAAAGCGAAGGGGTTTCTTGCAGCTCTCCTTGCAAAGTGAGTGTGTGGTTTGACACGTGCATGAGCTAGCAGGACGGCTTACGGCCACAGAATGGAGATGGGCAAATCCCCTCTCCTTCTCCCCGGTGCAGTGTCCTGCCTCCTTCCTTGTGCCGGCTTTTATGCTTGCTGGCTCTCTCTGCAACCCCGTTTCACTCTCTAAGCTGGTGGAAAACTCTCTGCTCTTGTGGGTGCGTTCCCTGTCTGCTTGGGGAGTTAATGTGGCTCCTAAGGAGCTCTAAAACGTGTGCAGGTCAGGGCAAGCGAAGGCACAGGGATACAGGAGCAGAAGGAAGGAGCAGATGGAGAGATGGGGGCAGCAGCAAGGCCTCTCTTTTGGTGGCACTGAAGTGAACCTGGTTTGTGACATCACGTCTGCAGCTGCGACTGACCGTATCTGTAGCTTTTCCTTCAGTAAGCCCGTAACATTGTTGGCCTTTGAACCTGACTTTCATGTACTACATGTCAGTCAACGGTGACATCCCAGAACACTGACTTGGCTGGATGTGATTCTGCTCAAACATGTAATTTCTCAACTTGTTCTTTTTTATTTATTTTCTGGAGCTTTTTAATGCAAAACTCACTCTCTGACTCGTGCCGCCTTGCTTGACTTGACTCCAGTGTCTTGGGCTTTTTCCCCGTGTTGTTTATCCTGTCAGTACCCCTGCGTCCCTTTTTGTTGGTGATCTCGTAGGCATCAGAAAAGCAAAGGATTCTGCTTTTGCTCTGCTGTGAGATCCAAACCTGTCCTGAGTGCCCTTTTGTTAAGGAAAAGAGCCGCAGGAGGTGGCCGGGAGATTATTCACGGCAAAGGGATGAAAGTTCTGTCAATCTCAGAAATGTCGATGGCTGTCAGGAGCCTCTTTTGGCATTTTCTTCTCTATTCACAGTGAAGAATGCGAGACCTCGCGGCTCAGGTAACGAGCAGCCTGCTGCAGTTTCCCGAGGTGACCATTCAGGCTCTTGGGGAAGATGAGCTCACCCGAGGGTCTGTGCTGCGTGGGCGGTTTTCCAGAGGTGAGCCTTTTCCTTGAAATTGGGTCTTGCTGTGAAGTTGTTACTGCCTGGAGGTGACCTGAGGCACGGGGTCACAGCATCAGCTGTGTCAGGTTGGTGCTGCTCAGGTGCGTCAGGTTTTGAGAGAACAGAAAGGATGAGCTATGACAAAATGATGAAAAATGTTAACATTAAAACATTAGTAGAGTTAAACTTTGAAAGGACAACAGCCTGCGCCAGTCTTGAGCTATTAAAATAACACGGGCAAGTCAGTGAGCCCTCCTCAACTTCTAATGGAATGAAAGGCAGTTTACAAAAAAGTCCTGGTGTGGTTTTGGGCTGTATTTATTGGTACCATCATAACATCCCGTGCAGAACTAGTTCTCCCACAGTGTTAGAGAGGCAGCCTCCCCTGCTTTTTCTTTCCTAGCCTGACTAAAAACAGAAGGAAGAGGAAAGCCCTGTTGGGCGCTGCAGCCAGGTTTGCAGAGCATTTAATGGGACGCAGAGGAGTGTCCCGGGAGAGCTGCTGAGAGCGGCTGAGCAGATGAGGTAGCTGACTTTGTCGGTGATCTGAAGGTAGCGCTGGGGGCCTGCCTGGGTGTCCGGGCTTCTGCTGAGACCATGTAGAATCTCTCTGTGTGACTGTAAGTGCAGTAGTTGAGTTAATACTCCCTTTGTGTTGGAAGTAGTTCAGTGAAACTAAATGTGCTAACTTCTCTCTGTGATCAGCGCGTGTAAAAGTTGAAATTGGCTCCCGCAGTGCCCATTTTGAGGTAATTCCTTGTTGAAGTCCAAATCCCTGCCCAAAGTAGGCGTGTGTCGAGCAAAGTTAGTCAACTAGAAAAGAATTGGCTGAGATTTTGCCATATTTGAAGTATGCTTTAGGAGTTGTATTCTCATATGTATTTAGATGATTTCTAGCAAAACCAAGCTGAATATGGTATAAAGACTAGAGACCAATCTATTGTAATCTTTATCCCAAACAAGCAGAATTCTTCAGTGCAGGAATGACAAGTCCAAATGCAAAATCATAAGGTGGTTCATTTTACGATGCATTGGTTGAGGATTCAGTGGGTGATTTTCAATAACCGACCCGAATTCGGTAAGCCTCTCTTGCTCTGTGAGCTACTTCTGTTGAAGCAAAGGGGCAGTGATTGTGATTTTCCCGTTGTTTTCAACCCTCTCTTGGGAGTGTGCTTTAGCCAGCCTTTTCTCTTCTTCCAGGGAGAGATGGGCTGGCCTGGCTGGCGTGTGGCCCTCAGCTGGAGGTCGTGAGCGCTGTGACGGGAGAGCGGCTCTCTGCACACCGTTTCAGTGGAGCCCGTGAGCAGCCTCCCACCATCCGCGTGGTGAAGGAGGTTTTCTGGCAGACGGGAGCGGGGCTGCTGGTTGGCTTGAGAGAAGCAGAGGGAAGTGTTCTCTGCCTGTACGACCTTGGAACATCGAGCGTGGTTACAGCAGTAGTTCTGCCAGGAAGGGTAGGTGCTTTTTAATGGGGGAAACGTTGTCAGGTGCTGCATAACGCTGTTTCAGGAGCAGCTTTGGAGCGTCTCTTTGCTAGGACGTCCATTGTCTCTATTGTGTCATCATACTGTCACTGCAGAGTGTCCAGTCGAGAGCACCTTGATGTGAAATCGTGGGGTTAACGGTACCGTTATCCTTTGAGTTTGCTGAGAGTCAAACAAGTTTTCTGGTTTTGCAGTAGAGCACATTGTTACCTCATTCTCCACTTTGACAAAAAGGCCTGGAAAACTAACTTTTTTTTTAGCCAGAGTGACAAAGAACTCGTCCTCACCCTGCCTTTCAAGTGTTGGTAACATACATGTCCTGAATGGTTCATTATGTCAGAAATACTGTCTTTAAAACATCTCAGACTTCCATGGCTGTGCTGTAGCTGACTTCGGCACATTCCCAGGAGTCTCGGACTAGCAAGCAGGTGACTTTAGAGCAAAGCACATTTTTCTGTTGACTTAGGATGGGAAAAAACAGGCTTCACTGCGTTACCTGGCAGGTGGTTACAGACTGACTTCCAGCCTGAAGCCCTTGAACCTCTGCTTATTGCATATGGTGCTTGTGCCGGTGGGATACTCTGGTGTAACGTTGCTAATTTTCCCTGCCTTCTCTAACCCATAAACTCAGATGACGTCCTTTCCCCTCGGCTCCTTATCTGAGTGTAGACAAGAGTCACCTTAAGGTAATGGAACATCAAGGTTCCCTCTGTCTTTACCACCTTAGAATCTGCGACAGATAAATACTTCCGTATTACTCAGCTTTCCAGAGCGTGGTTTGGTTTGACTTGCTAGAATCCAGGCGGGGTTTGTTTGTCTGTAGCGCTACAGTGTGATTGCTGGCAGTGAGCGTTTGTGGGGTGGTGATTTCTAACGAGCTGAGCTGGGTTGGTGCTCCGCTGTGTGGGTTTGCCGATCGTCCTGATAAATCTCAGCGATTGAGATGGAAAGGCAAGCTGTGTGCTGGCATAGACGTGCAGTCATTCAGACTTGTAAAAGCAAATCTGAATTGAAAACATTAACGGTATTAAATTGGTTTATAACGGTTGCATGTTTCAGAGCTCTGGAATGGTATTTTCCCCACTCTTGCTGGTTTGTGTGAGGCAGAAGGGCAGCATGCAGAGTCAGGGAGCTGAGACAGGATTTCTGCGTTCGTTCCCAGAAGGAGCTGGCAGCAGTGTAGGAGAGTGTGCAAAGCCAGTGGCTGGTGCCGTGGGAAAATAGGCAGTTCCAGGAGCTTCTACAGGGAAAACTGAAGCGTTAAAACTGGGAAGCTGTATGCAAAAGTGGAAAAGGTGGATTTGGGGCCAGTTGTACAACAACAAAATGAGACCTTAAAAGAAAAAGAAGTTAACAGCAACACGGGAACTTTGGCTGATTCCGCAGCACGATATGTGCAGTGTTTCTGCTTTCCTCCTGAGAGTCATCAAGGCTTGGAGCAGCAAGAATTCGAATAATCAACGCACTTTTGGTGGTGCTTTGAGTAGCTGAGAAGATTGGAGATTTCATCTGATTTCCAGGAAGTGTGAAACAATATAAAGTTGTCTGAAATACTGCGGGCACTTCTAGGAGTAGAATTCTTGTGGCCCAGGGGAAAGGTAAATTCTGTAGCAGATTGCCAGGCAGCGCAGTCACAGCAAGTGCTTGATACGGGAGAGGAGAGAACTTTGGGGCTTCGAGGTTTGGTCAATTTTTCCCCACCTCTGGGGAGAAAACCCAATCTATATAAAAAAAGGACTCCTTGTGGTGCTCACTGCTCTGTTCCGTTGTCGTGTAACAGGTTGCTGTTGATGTAAAGCTCCCTGGTGTCACTGTGTGACATTATGCAAGGAGGCTGAAGGGCAGCCCGTGTTCTTTTGTTGTGGAGCCTTAGTGCAGGAGCCCTCACGTGCTGGTGTCTCTGCTGGAGCCGTCAGGGCTGTCCCGGGAGGGGCTGCAGGTGCGGAAAGGTCTGTCTCCATCAGGGCCTTGTACTAAAGCTGCTGGCAGGCGGCTCCGCGTGTTACAGAGCAGCGTGCGCTTCTCCTCAGCCGGAGCTGGCTTTTGGCGAACCAGCTGCTGGGCTTTTTGCCGCTGTTTCGGCACTGAAAACTTTTCTGCTTTCCCTGGTTGCTCTGTTGATTCTAAATGAGGACTGGTGTAGCTTTCCCTAAGCTGGTATCTCCCTTCCGCTCTCTGTAACAATACTCCCTTGCCGTGGCAGCGGTGTGTCTCCCCTGCAACTTGGCCGCTGCCGCGTCTGACTGAGAGCCGAGATTTGCCCTAGTACCTGTTTGGCAAAGAAGGCGTGGGCTGTATCCCAGTGCTGACGGGCTGGGGGCCGTGGGAGAGCGAGAGTGAGTTTGGCCTTTCTTACTCCAGTCCCTTAAATACGGTCAAGTTTCTTGCATTTAACGGATTTTCTGTGTTGTCTTCGAGTTAATGGTTTCTAAGTAGAAAATGGAACTTGGTAAGCTGTGATAATAGACTGCACCATTGCAGTTGGAGTGAGCTCAGCGAAATCCCTGCAGGAAACCCCGTAAACGGAAGGCAGTAACGGATTTTTGTACAGGACATTTTTGGGGGTTGGTTGGTTTGTTTGTTTTGTCTGGATATAATTGGGATCAATGCTGTGTTTTTAAGTCTGAGAAACCTGTATTTACTTTCTTGCTTCTGATGGGCTGATTCTGGCTTCACTTTTGAGTGATTTCTATCAAAGCTTGTCAAAGAGCTGAAATACTAACTTGTAGTTTTCCTGTAGGTAACTGCTGTAGAGCCCATAACTAACCCCGGAGGAGCCAGCGTGAGGCCTTGGCACCTGCACCGGGCTCTGCAAGGGTTTTGTGGCGTGGCAGCGGTGGCGACAGATGTTGGTCATCTGCTTGTGGTGGACCTTGGCTTGGATGATCTCTCTTGCAGTCAGAGGGAGAATGAACCATCGGGTGAGCTTGCGGTTTCTAAACTTGAACGGAAAAGTAAGAAAACTTGTGTCTTTTAAATCAACAACACGCATCCCACTTTGAAGCTACTGCTGTGCAGACGTTTATGGCTGCTGATGACAGGTGGCGGTTTGACATCGTCTGGCCCTGAAAGGATTAAAAATGGGAGTGGCTTCATACTCCTCCTAAGGTTACAAATACCCCCTCCCACCAGGGTCCCTCTGTCACGGTGATTCTCACCAGTGAGGGGTAGGAATCTGACCATCTGAGTCGGTGCAGCTGCCTGACAGGAAGGTGTGTCGGACGTGCCCTATTTCCTGGGAATGTTCTTCTGCTTCTGTTCATTGACTCGGGGCAAAGTTGAGGCTTGTTTTTTAAAGTAAATATGCCTTACCAAAATCCCTGCATTTCACCAAACGGAACCTGTACTTGGTGTACTCGGATTGCATACGCTGTTTTTGCTCTTACAAGAGTGGCCTCGGGAGCTGGTGTCACTTCAAGTAGCTTCACCGTGAGGCCCAAACTGCTGATGTGCAGAGCCCAGGAAGAATTTGTCTATGGAGGTTTCGCTTTCACCTGGTTTTGAAATAGGAGCGAGGATACCTGTCCAGTCAGAGAGTTCCTGTGTGCTCTGAATGCGTACAAAATGGGAAGAGCAGACAAAGTATTGCATCAATGGGTATTTTGCCAGGGACGGTAGAATTAGATCATCCATGTTGTCACGTCAGTGTTTCAAATGCAACCTGAATGGCCTAACGCATTCCTTTATTGTGTGGTTTTGTGCGTGCAGGTCTAACAGTTGTCACTAGAGCTGCTGCTGGCGTTTCACAAGGAAGAGCAACCGTGAGCAGAGCAGGGAGACATCTCTGCCTTCAGCTACAGTGTCCTTCAGGAACAGCGCTCTCGACCCTGTGCTACATCAGCAGAAGCAACCAGCTCGCCGTGGGTTTTTCCGACGGCTCCCTGTCACTGTGGAATATGAAAACTCTGCAGCGGGAGTAAGTCGGCCTTTGCACTTGGTCACGCCTGGAGGTGCAGGGCTCTCAAGGCTCTGCTTGAGGAGGAAGTCTGTTAATTTAAAGAGCCCTTTTTCAGGGAGGGAAATGTGGAGTGTAATCTTGGCCTGTTTAGGAATCCCCTTCTGAAGTAACCATTGAGCCATACCTGGATTCAGTGGGCCGCCTTCTCCCCAGCGGGCTGGGATTGTTCTCCTTATTGTGCCCGTGGGCTGAGGAACTGCGGAAAGCTCCCTTCTCTGGGTTCTGTCAAGCAGTCAGGGTGTGAGAGAGCTGCTTTCCATAAGGCAGTTTGTTCCACCAGCAGTATTCAGTGACAGCAGGAGTTGTGTGTGTTTCAACGAAAGAGATTGTAGACATTATTTCTCAGGACCGGCTCCTGCAATGAGGGCACCCATTGAAAGGCTGAAGTATGTTAATGATGGGATTGTGGTGATCATATTCTTTAAAGCGTCCCGGTTGAAAGGAGTGAGACGTGAAGGATCAAGAGCTGATCTGTGGCTGAAAAGACATTCTCTCCCACATTTCAGCCTCGACCAAAAGAGGGGACTGACCCATGCCAAGGCAGCGATGCATGGGAATGAAAGTCTGCTTGGAACACTTGGAGGGGGAATAAGGGTCATGTCAAGGGATAAGCAACAGAGAAATGAGGGAGATGATTTCAGCTCTGCCAAAGAGCAATCCCCCCTGGAATATCTGACCCAATTCAGATCGGGATTCACTTAAGCAAATCTGCAGTGACTCACCGGGAACTATTGGCGGCATGAATAGAGAGTGGAGGGATAGTGAGGCGGCAGGAATAGATTGTGAAGGTGCAAGGAAAGTTGAGAAGTCTGGAGGAGAAAGGCTTTAGATAGTCCAAGTAAAGAAACAAGACACTACTTTTGTTTGGCGCTGTTTTCAGCGTGTGCAGAAGAGAGGCTGCATTTTCAGTTCAATATTGAAGCAGGCGACAAGAGTAGGAAGAATCTTTTGCCTGGCAGCTGAAGGAATCTTTCATGTTCCTGCTCCGCAGGCAGAGGAGGAGATAAAGCCAGGTTATTGCCCGTGCTGGACAGTAATTTCCTCACCTCGTGGCTGTTGCATCAAAAGCAGTCGCTCCCGTGACGCCCTTGTTTGAGACGGGAGTGGGACCTTCTGTGCCTTGAGGAGAAGCACGTCAGGGGCTCTTTGCTCAGAAGATGCTTCTCCCCTTCTACAAACAGGCAGGGCCACCAGGCTCACCTGCTTTCTGTTTTTGTTAACCCTGCAGGCACCACTGTCAGCTTGAAGGAGGAAGGATTCCTGTCTGCGCCGTTACTTTTCAAGAGCCTGAGCACGATCCTCGCAACTGTTGTTACTTGTGGGCTGTTCAGTCGACGCAAGAAAGGTGAATAAAAGCTTACTATCGGCCACTGGTTTGTTTTTTTTTTTTTGAGCATTTGTTCACCTAGAGTTGACCCACGTGTATTTGTTTTGTTGAATTAGCCGTGCAGGAGATTCTCTCCGGTATGGAAGGGGCTGACGGTGCGATTTGTACAGGATGTAACAGGGATGGAGAGGGACCTACTAGTTCCTCCCTGCTGAAAGGCAGCAAAGCGACAGTGGCTCTATTTCTGTGCTGGCATTCTTCAATGGCTTCCTTTGTTTCCTGATGTCTGCTTCACGATTTGCCTGATATTCACACCGTGGTATGAAAATACCATGGAGCGCAGTGGAGGCTGCAGCTCCAGAGCACTGACGGTGCGGATCCACCAGCCTGCTGCCCCTAAAGGAGGAGGTGACAGCACGGCCGGTTCCCTGGTGCCAGCCTGAGCCTTGGTGAGCCAGCTCAGCTCGGCTGGCAGGGAAGGTGCTCAGCAGCCAAGTCGGTGGTTTCCTGCTGGGCTAATGACTGAAAGGAGGGTGTGGAAGGTGCCGTGTGTGCAGAGGAGGGACTGGAGCTTTGGTGGGAAGGGAAGGGGAGAAAGATCTGCCCCTTTCAGCATCAGCAAGCTATTTACTCAGCTCGGCTGCTCGTGGAGTGGCAATCTTTTTCAGTTTGACTGTAAAGCAGTTTTGATTGCGAGCTCTTCAATGCCAAGAACTGTTCCCAACCATTTTTACTCCACAGAACATCTTGAAGCTTCCAGATTGTATGGGTAGCCTTTGCCCCAGAAGCTGTTAGTGTCCAAATTTCCTCCTTTGTGGTTTAGCGGCTAAATGTGACCAATTCTCAGGTTTTGGGAAGGGCTGTTTTTCTTTTCAGCAAGACAGTGCTATTCAGGAAACCTCAGCCTAGACCTAAGGAAAGGGTAACGAGGACTATAAAGCAGCTTTGTAACCAAATGTCACCATTTGTACCTTTTCCAGTGAAGGCGATGCCGTGAGTTTACATCTGTTGCAGTTAGCGTTCGCAGACAGGAGGCCCTTGGCTTCAGGACAAGCCATGTACGAGGTAAGACGTGCACGTCCGTGAAAGGATGGAAAGAGTCCTTTTCCCTAAGGGAGTATCAGTGAAGTTGGCAGGGGGAATATTGACCATGACAATTCAGAGATGACTTAAAAAGAAAGAATCTTTTGCTGAGCCTTCCCGGGCACGGCCTTTGTCCATACTTTTTGAAAAGAAGTCGTACAATTTCATACCGCCGTGTCGTGTGTTCCAGCCAGGGCCGCCTGCAAAGAGCCCGTATAAATTCAGTTCCTGAAGAGGCAGCAGGTTTTACAAATAAAATGATTCTTCATTTAAACACCAAGTGAATGGCCTGTAGGAAGAGAAGACAGGGCTTTGAGTAGCTCTGTTTAACCAAACTGCAGAGTTGAATAAGGTTCTGTCTGTCTCCCTTCCTTAAAACACGGGCGTACAGCTTTATTCTGTTCCGGTCTTCAGGTTTAAATTCTTGTTTTCCCTTTGAGCTCTGTCAGCAGGACTTCACATGACGCTCACCTGCAGGGTCTCTTCGGTGCTGGTCCTGAAACTTAGTAGCTCTAAAGAGAACTCTTTCTACTTTTTGGCTGCGTTACCTACGAACTCTGCTCTTGAAGCCAGCAAAATAGGCAAATACAGTAAAGAGTGGTCTGATTTGGTCAAAAAAGTATATGTAAATTTTGAGAAGTGGCTCCAAAGAGGTTGTGTTTAAAATAGAGATGAACTAGCCTTACCTCTCTGTTATCTAACAGATAGAAGACGCGTTTTTAGCACGTATCATTTTATTCAGTGTTACGCCTGAAACCCTTGCAGAATCTTTTGGATGGGAAAGTAATCTTAATTCAGAGCATGTCTTTCCTGTTGAGGTGCGGTAGGAGAGGATCTGTGCTCTACAGCCTTGATATTTATTAGTAGGATTTCCTAGAATGGTTAAGAGAAAGCTTGCCTGTTCTCAGAGTAGGTGAGTTACATGTAACATATCAGGTCATACGAGAATGGATTGTCTCACGCCAGTTCCTTCTAGAGCTCTGAAACTTTAGGAAACTTGGGTAGAATGAGGTACAAGCAATTTTTTTATTTTCTGGTAGGTTTTTGGAGATTTTTAGCTGCTTAGCTTTTGGTTTTGTTTGGTTGGTTTTTAACTGTAGAGCTGCTCTTTGTCCACAATCCACACACCCATGTGTTGTAGGGTAGAGCATTTGACCAAGTGCTGTATTTGGAAAGACAGTATTTCAGTCAATGCTTGCTTAGCAAATGGTGGTCTCAGAGGTTCCACACAATCCTGCTGGAGTTTCTGTAGGTCTCAAAGTAGTTGGCTGACTCTGTAGGAATTCGTGCCCCTAAACGCCTTGCCCACGTGCATGCCATGTCCGCCGGGTTGTTTTGCTGTTGGCTGCACTTGGTGAAGGCAGGGAGGCATATTTCACCCTTTAGTCCCTGAGGAGGTGAGAGGAGGAGCTGGCAGGAGCTGACATGGTTTGAGAGAAGGCTGTGACTCAGTAAGACGTTCTCATGGCTACTCCCGAGGGATGGGCTTTCACTCTAGCGGTGTGTGCCTATCGATAATGCCTCGCAAGAGAGCTTTGGCTGCTGGAAGGCCGTGACTCCTCTAACTTCATCAGTTCTGTGATCAAGTCATGGAGCAAAGCGCTTTGCATGCCTATGTATGGCATTATTTCAGATCTCTCTTTCTAGATAAATACGTAGGTTTGTGAAGAAACCGGGATGGTGCAAGGAATTCTGCAAAACACATTTAGAACCAGTAATGCGAGGGAAATGCTCAGTTCTGAAAATGTGCAAAGCTTTTACGGCCAAACTTACCCGTTACGGTTTGACACTCAGTTCTCTTGCTTGTCAGCTGTAGTTTCTCTTTGCCATCAGATTAAGCGCCTGGGAGAGATACAGTACAATATGCAGGTTCTATTAGACATGGACATTCTTTCCTACTGAGGTATAATGTCTGCTTTTCTCTCAGAATGACCTTTCTCTCGCCTGTGATTTTTTCCGCAGGGTTTGGCATCCTGTGTTGAAAAGTACAGTTTGGATCTGACGGGTGGAGCCTTTCCCTTGAGAGGGCAGGGCAGCAAGGCCAAACTACTCAGCTGTCAGGCTGTAGAAATCTTTCCCAACTGCATTGACAGAGAAGGCAGCGTTGATGAAGGTTTGTTCCTGATGCCCGTCTTTGGTTGTTCTAAACTAAATGGCTTTGGCATCCAAGCAGTGAATGCTGTTCCATACCCACAGCCTGAAAGTCTTCAATATCTGTATAGACTAACTTCTTGGGCTTATTTCAAAGGAAAAACTGGGTGCTTAGGTTCTGTGGGACTTGTTAAAATAAACCCTATTTTTCCCTTCAATGCTTGCTGACATGCTGTAGCGATGTCTGGTGGGGTCACCTCTATAACACCTGTCAGTCATTTTATTCCTCCAGCTCTCGTCTTTGAACAGTAGGATCATCCCCCCCATTGCTTAGGAATGTTCCCTCAACTTTCTTTTTTCCCCTCTTCCAACCTATGCCTGCACCTGCATCCAGCTGGCGGCCGGTCACGAGTGCTGTTCCCCAGGGCTCGGTCCTGGGGCCAGATCTGTTTGATACCTTCCCCAAGCACCTGGATGAGCCGGCAGTGTGCCCGCGTGGCCAGGAAGGCCCCCAGCATCCTGGCTTGTATGAGAGAGAGCGTGGCCAGCAGGAGTAGGGCAGTGATCGTCCCCCCCTACTCGGCGGTGGTGAGGCTGCACCTCGAATCCTGTGTTCAGTTTTGGGCCCCTCACTACTAGAAAGACACTGAGGCGCTGAGTGTGTCCAAAGAAGGGCAGCGAAGCTGGTGAAGGGTCTAGAGCACAAGGTTTAGTTGGGATCTTAGGAAAAATTTCTTCACAGAAAGGGTTGCGAAGCAGTGGAACAGGCTGCCCAGGGAAGTGGTGGCGTCACCATCCCTGGAGGGAGTTAAAAGACGTGCAGACGTGGCGCTGTGGGACAGGGTTTAGTGGTGGGCTTGGCAGTATGAGGTTTACAGTTGGGCTCGATGATCTTAAGGGCCTTTTCCAACCTAAATGATTCTACGAGTCTATGATCTGCCTGTGCACTTTGCCCTCTCTGTGTCTAATAGGTTCCTACACCTACAAGCTCTTAAAGCAAGAGCTTCTGGCTTCCCTTGTCCGGATCGACAGTTAAAACTCCTCTGGTGTCTTTCATTCCCTTGCAATAATGAGATGTGCATCTCTGGGTTTGCACATCCAGTGATGCTCTGAGCACATCTCTGAGCCGGCTGCAGTGATAACTTTCACAGCCTTTTGTTTGGGTGTGTGAATGCCCTTCCCTCTCTTCTTACTGGCCTTAACTTATGTCTGCTGTTACAAAGACGACACTGGCGTGACTTTCTAGGCTATTTGTGTTTATTAGCTTTGTCTTAGTCCTGAAGAGGCAGCTTCCACCTCTTTTGGGGTGCCACCCTCTAACAACAGCGTGTCAAAATCTAATGAAAACCCCTTTGGATTTTCTCCACCTGTGTCATGATTCTGAGGAGAGGGCCTTCTAAAACCTTCTCAAAAACAACCAACAGGCGCACCCACCAAAAAACCCAAACCAAAACCAAGAAAAAAGGCCCTTTCGGTCCCCTTTTCATGAAGCCTGAGGCATGGAAAAATGCTTGTCATTTCTCTGATGGCTCCTCATTAGCTTTTATCCAGAAACTATTCAAGTTGTAGGCCCACATGAGCTTCTGTTGGATGTGGGTTGAGGTTAGAAATGAAGCTGGCTTCTGATTTATGAAACTAATTGACATCTTCAAAGGCAGTTTCAGCGGCTCACACAAGTGAAAGGGCACAGAAGTTCACGATGACACACAGTAAAGCGTGGGAGGCTCCCTGAGCAGCCCTGATGAACTCAGCAGAGAACAGAGACCCATTTTGCCAAACGACCTGTCTCCTGGTTCCCTGCTCTGTCAGGGTAAAGGATGCACCCCCCACTTTGCTCACATCTGGAGAATGCCTTCTCCCCAGAGACGACAGACCATGCCACTTCTTGAGAGAAGCCGAGTGTAACATGGTCAATGTTTGATGTTAAACTCTTTGTTCCAACCTCCTGTTTGTTGGGGTTGGGTTTTGGTGTTTGTTTTGTGTGATAATTGTGTTCTTTCATTCTGACTGTGCTGGAAAGGAGCTATTCGTAACACCCGCAATCGAGTCGAATCTGGAAATTAATAATGCCAGCTGAGTGATCAAGTGTATACGACAAGAATTTGTATGCTTTCTAAAAGCAGCAATGTATGTTTTCCTAGGGTGGTGGGTTGTTTTTTGGTTTTTGTTTTTTTCTAACCATCTTGATGCACTCTTACTGTATGGGAAACTTGATTACCTGACAATTGTGTATTGGGTTTGTCTTAGGACGGATACAGGTTGAACTCGCAAAGGGGGGCAGCATGACTGAAACCTATCACAGAGGTGATGCTATGGTGTACATTTTTAAAATTCTTCTTAGTCAAGTGTTGCGTTTCATGAGTGACGTAACAGAATGAAGCCAAAATAGAAAGGGATGTTTTGAAAATGTCAGATAGATTGTATTTTCTCCCAATAAGAAACAATGTCTTGTCTTTTCCAGTCATATCTCCTGACATCAGTGTCTCCGTCTTCAGCTGGCAAGTGAACACACGCAGCCAGGGAAAACCATCTACTTATTTGGGTGTATTTGACTTTGACTGCTGGTATGAGGCTCAAATGCCAGGCTCACTAAGGTAGGTTTTTATGAAGCTGGTTTCAGTATCCCTCCCCATAATTCACTGGAAAGTCGGCGTTTAGCTTCTGCGCTTGTTTTCTTTCAGGCCAGAAGAATCCCTTCAGGACTGCCCCTATTTTGCACTGTGGTCACTGGACGCTGTGACAAGCACGACTGCTCCAAACCTCCTTCTGGATGTTGTGGTGCAGGAGCGCAGCCTAAGCTGGAGAGTTCCTCCTTCTTACCCACAACCTGAGCTGTGTTTTCACCCAAGCACCTATAATTTTGGTAGGTATTTCACTGCTTTGAGTAGTGATAAGCTTAAACCGAGCTCAAATGCCATTTATTGGTTCTCCTGTTCACTGTTTGTCACGCAAAAACCCAACCAAACCAAAACACCCCAACCCCCACCCACCCAACTGTGATGACGTTGTACTGACCAAGTGTGTGCTGTTGTGACACCTGCCTGACAGGCGGCTGGGTCTGGGGGTTGGGTGCTTCTGTAACGCAGCCCGTGAGGTGGTGCTGGTGATCAGATGAAATGACTCTGGGCTGAAGCTCAAAGCGCAGCACCTCGATAGCCCCAGGGGTAAAATTTCTACACTCAGCCATTATTTTTCTAAAAAAGGCTGTAAGTGATGTCATGAGGAAAACGGGTACTCAGTTGTACCTTTCCAGAGGTTGCTGTGACAAAAATGTAAACTGGTGCTACCATCACGGTGAGAGTATGGAATGTTGTCCAACGTTCGTTGTCTCTGCAGATGGCACGTGCCTGCTGAGCTCTGGAGTTGTTCATGTGACGTGCAGCGGCTTCCAGAAGGAGGTGAGCTTTTACTGTGTCTTTATGGAGAATGTCAAGAGATGGAGCTTTCCTAAGCTTTCCATGGCGCTGCTTTCGGTGTCAGGGACCATTTCATGCTCCTCCTGCCCATCCACACGCGTAACTGCAATTGTACCCTGCCAGTTTTATCAAATGTAATGTTTGAGGTCCCCTCTTGGGAGTGTAAACCCACCGTTGCCTCCCGTTGAAGCACGATCAGGGACTGAATGTCTAGAAAGGAAGAGAGCGCTGCTCTAGGAGCAGGAAGAGAAAGTCGGGGAAAGCTGTTCCTTCTCTCTCATCAATGAGTGCAACTGCGTGCGTGGTCCTGAGTTCGGGTTTTGATCCCTGATGAGCTGGGAAAAGAGGACAGAACGGAGAAAAGGAAGCATCGTTCCCTCAGAACAAGCTTCAGGCAGAGGAGCACTTGGTAGGAAGGGGAGAGCAGTCTTTCCCTGCCCTCATCTTCCTCTCTACCGGATTCCTCACCAGATCTGTGGGGGTGCGTTAGGGCAAAGCGCACTTGTGCACAGGGTGGTAGCTAACATGAACGTCTTGGCAGGTTGGCCTGGCCCATAGGCTGTTTCTTTTGCAAGCCTGATGTAGGCTCTTCCATTCAGATTGGGTGATCTGATGTCAGCTCCACGTTGGGAATAATTGGGAAATGCAGAAATTTGTCATACCCTTTGCTGAATTGAGACTAGATCATTCAGAGGCTTGTTAGGCATTTGAGCAGGAATTGCTTGTGAATGTGAGTAAGACAAATGTCAGAATTAGGGGCAAGAAGCTTGGTTTGGGGTTTTGTTTGCCACCGTAAGTCGTAGTCGGTGTGTTTCCTTGTCTGAGACTGGTTTTCAGAAAAAGATGGAAATCTGATGTGTGTATTCGAACGTGTAGAAATGGCTTTGAATGTGATGATTTTATTTAGAAGGGAAAGATACTTGTGAATGTGCTTAAAAAGCCAAAGAAAGAAGCAAACAAAAAGCAAAAGCCCTAAAAAGGAAAATTTGATGAGGGCTCAGTCTTGGCCCCTCGGGACAAGAAGGACATAGAGTTGCCGGTGCGTGTCCAAAGAAGGGCAACAAAGGTGGGGAAGGGTCTGGAGAACAGGTCTCATGAGGAGAGGTTGAGGGACCTGGGGTTGTTTGGCCTGGAGGAGAGGAGGCTGAGGGGAGACCTTATCGCTCCCTGCAGCTGCCTGACAGGAGGCTGTTGTGAGGTGGGGGTTGGTCTCTTCTCCCAGGTCACTAGCGATAGAACGAGAGGAAACGGCTTCGAGCTGCATCAGGGGAGGTTTAGGTTGGATATTAGGGAAAATGCCTTCACTGCAAGAGTGGTCAGGCCTTGGAAGAGGCTGCCCAGAGAGGTGGGGGACTCACCATCCCTGGAGGTATTGAAAAGACATGTAGACGTGGCACTTGAGGGCCTGATTTAGGAGACATGGTAGTGTTGGGTTGACAGTTGCACTCATTGATCCTAGAGGGCTTTTCCAACCTTAAGGATTCTATGATTCTATGTTTCTATGTTCATTTCACCTGGAAGAAGTACCAGAACACCAGCTGCACTAAGCTACTCCTTAACAGTGCACGTCTGTGCCTGCCTGTGCTTTGCCCTTCTGAAGGATCGCCACGGCATTAGAACACAGTGTTTGAAGCGCCTAAACCTGAAACCTATTAGAACATCAATGTTTCACTTCTTTTCTGTCATCTTGGGAAATGACAACTTAATGTTTGGGGTGTCGTAACTCCTTCATGTCTTCATAGCCTGGAAAGCTGCTTGATCTTGGCTTCGCTGCTTCCATGCAAACGTTGCAGAGTTCTGTTTGTTCTGTCCCCTTCGCGCATTCCTGATGGCAAACTTCTCTGCACCCCATGTGCCATGGGTATAAGCAGGGCACGTTGCTGGGAATAGTTAATTGGAACGCAGTAAATTGAGAGGATAATGCAGAGGCATGCAAATAAAGATTAGAATTAGCCTTTGGGAAGTTGACGTGTCAGGGGAAAAATTCCATGTGCTCCTCACAGCAACAAGCAGCCCAGCCTGTGATGCCTGAGTGAGTGTAGGGTTAGAAACAAGCACTTACTGTTGGTGGTTGGGATGTTGACAGCAGGTGGGATTCTCCTTTGATTTCGCCTGTTACTTTTAGGAGGAGCAGTTAGACGCGGTCTTGTCAGCTGCTGCCCAGACAGGTTCTGTAGGGCTTCTGACTGGCTGCATTAAGCTTTGGACATCTAAAGGTAAGACTTGTTATGTTTTTTTTATGTTGCATGGTTTCTTCGTATGGAATTCTTGATTCATTTCTTTTTTGTTCTCTCTTTTTAAAGAGCAGCCAAGTTCTGCTGCTAATTTACAGTTTGCCCTTGACTGGACGTGGAGCAGAGTGATCTATACAAAAGACGAATTTGAGCAAATCTGTGAGTACTAGTGCAGCCATGCTGCAAACCTAGAGTCAGTCTTTCCAGTTGAGCTCATTCAGTGATCTGCTGGTAGATGGTCTTGCCCGCAGATCTGGAAGTGCACTTTGAAACTCTGCAATGGCTCTGTAGGCTAACGATTTCATACCTGTTCTTGAAAAGGTGTTGCGCTGTTTGACGGCTCCTGCAGCTCCACTGACCCGCAGAGGTTACAGGCTCTGCAGCACCGCCAGTTGCTTTTGAGCAACCTTAGCACAGTCTTGAACTGTTTTCTAACAGAGGCACAAGAGCTCGCCGGAGAAGGTTTGTCACAGTATTTCTAACTCTCTGGTATGTCTTATGAAGATTTGGAACGATGCTGGGGCTGTAATTGTGGAAAGAGGAGCTTCTGTTGGTTTTGCTGATTGGCAGAAAGTCAGATGTAGCGGGGAGAAGGGGCTTAACTGGGAGGGGTTGGGGCTGCCACTTACCGCGCGTTGAGCTCAGGGCAAGAGTTTGTTGGGGAGCTGGTGCGAGTGGGTGGGGAGGCTGCGGTCAGCAAGGAGCTGTGCAAGCACCCGGCTTGAAATTACAGCAACGGGATGTGGCACTGTGACAAATACTCCCTTTGATTGTCAGCTAGCAGTGCGTGATTGCATGCAAATATTGGATTGGAAATGACTAAAATCAGAGAGGAAGCCTAAATGAGTAACATGTGAAGTGAGTTGCATGAGTTTCTGTAGCTGTTTCTATTAGAACTTGTTCCTGGCATATTGAGGAGAACAGAGAAAATCCCTTTGCTAGAGTAAACGTCTCTGCTACGTGAAGAACAGGTGCCTTATCCATGAGTGGATTTAGTAGTTCCAACTTCACTTTTTTTTATTAAACCTTTAGTGAATCTTCTTCTTTGTAAGGGTTGCTTGTGATTGTGGGCTTTTACTTCAGAGAAGGACGTGATAGGGAGTGAAAAATGCACAGGCAAATATTTCTACCATGTTATTTTTCTACTTTCTCTTTAGTGCAATGAGGGGAGCTTTATAAAAAACAAAAGAAATTGCACACCAACAGTCCTCTTAAGCTTCTTTTCATGTTTTGCAGACTTGACAAATAAGCTGGCGGTGACCAGCCTCGCAGCTTTGTATGCACGAGTGGTCCTCTGGTTCTGTGGGTCCCGCCTCCTGCCCGAGGGCTCAGGTAAGCCTAAACTGTCACGCGTCTGTAGCAGTCAGTGCTTCCTATGAACACCTGCTTCCCCATGGTTTTGTCAAGGCTTCATCAATACCAAGTCGTGCCCGTTCAGTGACAGCAGATGCTGAAGTTCTGCTGCTGAAATTGAGATTTCACTGTTTTTTCAACTGCGTCGTGTAGAATGATGGAAGCAGTTTCTTTCCGGGGTGTTTCTCAGAACCAGCACTAAGCCTCTGAGGGAGGGAGTTGCTCGTGCCCACAGCTTGAAATCCTTGGGATTGTAAACAAGTAACTCCTAAAGCACCAACACGGGAATGCTTGATTTTACAGTAAAAGCCTGACGTGCGTGTTTTGAACTTTTTACGGATTGTTTGAGGAAAAAATACACCTTGGAAATAGTTCATCATTTGGATGGGTTATAAATCCTATTGTCAGCCTTAACTGCCTTACACATGTTCATGTGACACGTTTAAAAACCCATTCCCTTTGAGAACTGGGGTTTTTTTAGAGTGAACTTCAGCTGACACTACATGTTCTGGATGCTACATCACCTGTAAGCTTGAAATGGCACTTAGGACAAGGAGGAATTGACTCCTGTGTCGTAGGTCTCTTTTAGCAAAGGCAGAAGGAGGCTGGGCTTCTTTCAAAGTCGGAGGCTTGCCTGTGCTTTTGATGCTTAGCTTGTGTGTTCTTCTGTCTTTTTAGTCAAAAACTGTAGGTTGAAAATGTGATATGACTTCTTTAACTTACTTCTTATTTATTGCCTGTAGGTGACGAGATGCGTTTCTCTAGACCTTTCTACAATTATCCTCTGATTCGGAGCTACTACGCTGGTCATCGACAGCAACTGGAGCGTTTATCAAGGTAGGACGTGCAGGAAAGCTCTAGAGCAGTTCCACTGCAAATTCAGAAGCGGCAGCGAGTGGCTTTTCCATCAGCAGCTGTATTTGCTACGCTTCATGCATTTGCTGGCAACACTCTTGACTGGAGTGATGCGTGTGTCCTGCTGAACAGAGAGGTTCCTTTCCCGTGTTGAAATGTTGATATATACCTCTGCTTAGTGCCCTTTGTTGGTATCATCATTGTTTTGAGGCGCACGTAATTCATTGGCAATTCTGTGTCATTTGTTACCACTGGAAAAGGTCGTGTGGTGAGGACAGGATCAGTCACGGCCAGGTCAGCAAGGCACGGCCTTTGCAGAGCAATTGTTCTGGGCACAGAAGAAAGCGTGTTTTAGAAACAAACAAAAAACAAAGCAAAAACAATCTCTCTCAATGACCAGTGATAGATGGCGATAAGGGGATTGGCCCAAATCTCCCACTCCCAAGCACCGCGGTGTCGTTGAAGGAGATGGGCAGAGTCACATGCAGCTGGCACGGCCAGCGCTCTCCTGGCGACTGGATAAAAGCCCCTTCCTCACGGGAGCTCCCTTTCCTGGGCTGGCTCACGAGCATAATGGTGATGTGCCTTGGGTTAGGTGAGAACAGATTTTTCTTTGGCAACTGTTCTGTAACCTAAAGAAAGTCCTCAAGTAGCCGTGGCTGTGGCACCGTGAGCAAGGTGCAGCAGGAGGAGTCCAGGTGGAAGCTGCTCTATGTCAGGCGCTGGCTTTCAAGCTCCTCTTCCTGCGCGTCCTTCTCAGGTAACTCTCGTACAGGCTCACGGGCTCCTTAGAAGCACCACCTCCAGCGTGCTGCTTCTGCTCGTCCTCCTCGGGAAATGAAAGGCTGGCGTCGCAGCCCGCAGGAGCCTGCGATGGGCTTCTGAGGAATGCAGTGTTTCACAGGCCAGCCCTCCGTCACTGTGATGGCACGTGCAGAGGCGCAAACGTGCTGCTTCAGGGGATACCAGAATTCAGCTGCGGGCTCAGCTTTCTGACCGTGACTGTTTTTCAGTAACAGAAGCGAGGTGCTGAGACCAAAGCCTGACATTGCCGTGCTGGGGTCTCACCGCTGTGTGTGGGAACACTCCCGCTGGGGGCGTGAGGTTTGGGGTAGCTTTGCTCACACTGCCCTTGTATTACAAGGAATGCGGCACAAAAGAAAAACTGGAAACTAAAAGGTCGCTGCAACTTTCCCCTTAATAAGGGAGCTTTTTGGATTCCTATTTGGAGCTCCTTTAATAATTCACTAGGATCTAATGAGCACCTTTCACCTGACTCCGAAATTTCTTTCCAGTCTATTTCAAGTCACGATCGTGCCTTTGTCTGTTTGTTCCTTTCTTGGGCTCGTGGGAGCTTTAGCTGGGTTTGTTTTGGCTGGAGGAAATCTGTGACACCGAGAGGCTGGAATTAGTGTTTTCCTCTGTGCAAATCCTCGCTACGTTTTGTTCCAGAGGCAAACGGGACTCTGACTGCCTGATGATCGATGGGATGGTTTCCCAGTTGGGAGACCGAGTTGAGAAGTTGTGGCAGAGAGAGGAAGGAGGAACGGGGAAATACCCACCTCCTAGCTTACAGGTGAGTGTTGTGTTCCCTGAAAACAACCACCACCACCACCACAAACCCCAGCCCCAGCCCAGCCCTCCCCCAAAGCCAATGATTTCTCAAAGAGAGGACTTTTAAAAAGCTTCTACCTTTTCATTCCAGGCACTGCTGGAGCTCTATTTGCTAGAAGGCGTTGAAGAAAGCCACAAACATGCAATCGTATCCCTTGGAGTTATTTCTGTCACACCTCCAGTATACGCGCATCAGGGGTCTGAAATGCCTGTCACCTACGCGTTCGATGCATTTTCTAATTTGTGCTTCAAACACACTGCGGATGAACACGTGTAGTTAAGAATTAAGTCGCAGACAGAAGCATTGTTGGATTTCTTTGTACTGTGGATTGTTTAGGAATGTTTAAAATGTTTTGTTGCAAAGTCTTTTCTGATGTGAGAAAACAGGTTTACTAAGCAATGTTAAAGGTAGAAAGCTCCCCTAGATTGTCTCAAAATGTAAACTGTTTTTCATTTTTGAAGCACCCACAGCTGTAGCAAACAGCTGCTTCCTCGAGCGATGCACTAGAATGTGCTGCTTCAGAGCAAAAGGATTTCTGACAGCGGTGTACCAGGACCTGATGTTGCTGAAATCATCCATTTTCCAGCACAGCTAAGAGGGCTTGCTTTTGTGCTGTTACAAGTGCAGGCACACAGAATAATAGAGAGAGAGAAGGGAAAAGTCATTGGGCAGAAACTGAACTTTTAAGCTGCCGAAATACACTGTGTTGCTTTGGCTGTGTGTTGCCTGACCCGAGAGGGGAGCCTAGAGAGCAGGGGCTTTAAAGCTGTTGCACCCCGGAGCTCTCTGATGAGAATAGACCCCCCAAAACAGCTGTCAGAAAGAGAGAGTGACACTGCCGATGAGTGATCCACATACTGGTTTAAATCCAGTTTTAATCATGCAGAGCTAAGCTGTGCTGTAAGGACACCCTAATTTCACTTGTTTTATATACGCTGGAAAGGAGGGAAGAAACCAGCTGTAGAATTTGTTTGCTTTAATAATCAAGCATTGGCCGTTCTCGTGTTTTGAATGTCCAGCTGGTGGCTCCAGTGGCTAAAGAGGGAGCCTGTGTTTCCAACGGAACTGTTTAAATATGGAAAGGCAACCTTTCTGAATGCCTTAGAGAAATCAGAGAGTCTGTCTTTCTGGTTATTTATTCAGAATGCAATTTTGTTGTTAGGGCCTGACTATCTTCAGGTTGCAACAGCATGAAATGGCAAGACTAATACATGAGTATTTTCTGCGTCCTACCACTATCATATTCTTATTTCATTTTAGTATCTATTAATATTCTATTAACAATAGTAATAATGTTATTTCATGTGATAAATTGTTGGTCTTGCAAATTCATTAGCCTTAATTAGATACTTGATATCAGACAATTTACTTGCTGCTAGACATCATACATTCCTTTCCAAACAAAACAGAACCTTCCGTCGACTCCTTCGCAGCTGCCTTTGCCATCCCTTCGGGCCTTGTTAAGCGTATCCAAGGATTTTGGCTTCTAGACCACAAGGATTATGATGTAAGCATGTGACAGTTTAGTTGGGCACACATTGCAATACAATGCTATGATCTATCAAATGATGTAAAAACCCTGGTGCTAAGCTGATACCAGGTGATAAAACATGGGAAGCTTCTTTTGTAATGCTGCTTCAGCAGCACCTTCAGCAATACGTGATGATCTGCAGTTTGGTTTTAATTACGTTGAGAGGAAATGGATTAAGACAATGAAGAAGTCAGCGTTAATGCTTGACGTGTGACTTGCCAAAGCCGTCTGTTCAGGTTGTTCTCAGCAGAGCAGTCGAGCGCTTTCTCAAAAGCAGTGGTTTGGGGACTTTAACTATTCAAACTGCCATCCTGGCAGCAAGATTTGAGACAGAAGACCGCAAAAGTGACTCTTCAATCTAATTCATGTTCCTCCTGATGCTGAAGGTTGCTCTTTGCCTATCACAATTTTAACGCAACCTGTCTGGGAGAATAACTGGTATTTATAAGAAGTGATGTTTGCCTATGGGGATTTGGTTACCCTAGCCGAGTGTGAATCACTCCTTTTAAAAGACTCTGGTTTTTTTCTGTATGGCTAACTGATTTTTTTTTCCTGCAAATAGTAAAGAATTTATATTTACCTGTCCGGTATCAAGGACATTCACCCTTACTGAAGAAACTGTTGAACAGTTTTGTGGTGTGCTTGTGTGTCCAATCTGATCCCCTCTATTCAAAGAGGATGTGGCCAGGCTGGAAGGGGCCCAGAGAGGGGCCACCAGGATGATCAGAGGACAGGGAAGCTGCCATACGAGGATGGGCTGGGAGAGCTGGGTTTGTTCAGCCTTGAGAAAAGGAGGCTCAGAGGGGATCTCATCCCCGTGTACCAGGGCTTAGGGGGTAGCTACAAAGAAGGTTGAGACTCCCTTTTTACACGGAGTCCCATAGAGAGGACAAGGGGGATGGACACAGGTTGCTCTTGGGGAGATTCCGATTGGGCACCAGAGGGAAATTTTTCACACTGAGGACAGTCACCGTTGGAATAATCTCCCCAGGGACGTGGTTGACTCGGCCACGTTGGACACCGCCAAGAGTCATCTGGACAGGGTGCTGGGCCATCTTGTCTAGACTGGGCTCTTCCCAGAAAGGTTGGACTAGATGATCGCTGAGGTCCCTTCCAACCTGGCATTCTGTGATCTTAGTAAACCTTATCTCCACCTTCTGCAGAACTCCCTGGCCCTGCTCTTTCACCCAGCTACAATCACACCTGTGTCGTGGCAACACGTGAGAATTCTTCGGTCCCTCATGTGCCAAGGAGAGCATAGGCGAGCCCTCAGATACATGCAGGTGATGAAGCCACCATTCTCAAGCAGTTGTGAAGAGCGACTTTTCCTCACTGTGCTGTTGTCCAATAGGTAAAGAAATATCTGCCACCATTTTGGCACTCAAATACTGTGAGAGGTGGAGAACAAACACTGGAAATCACAATCCCCTACACTTCCTTTGAACTTTGAGCACAATATCTGGGAAGCATCTTTTTGGTGATACTATTTATACGCCTTTACATCTCACAAAATTAACTACAGGTGCATGGCGGAGGCTTGGGCTCTGCTGCAGGAAGACGCCGCTCAGTTAAAGGAGGAAGAGCTATTAAAAGACATGTATGACATCTGTCGGGAGCTGGGACTAGTAGGAGACTTCCTGAGGCTGCCTTTCACAGACTCTGAACAAGTAAGTGTGGGCAAGAGGAAAATCTGAACCCCTCTTTGCCAAGAGAAGAGGCAGGGTCATCATATATGTTTTCAAATGTGTTATTTCTCATAGAAGTGTTTGGAGAAATTTTTACAGACTCATGAGATTCTTTTAGTCCAGCATCTGCAGCGTGCCAACTGTACGGCAGCAGCACGGCTGAACCGGGCGATGAACGTTCATCTCATGGTAAGCGTAAAAGTCCTGCCAAGTGTGCAAGGTTCTCTCAGGGGTTACTAACTAGATTTAACAGCGCTCAGTAAGAATCCTGCTTTCTTTATCACACCCTTCTTTGAAATACTTGCAATAAGCCTCTGCACCTTACGTTACAGCTGAACCTAAAAGTTGAACAGAATGTGTCACTGCTCCAAAGCTACCCCGTGCAGTTGGAAATTCTGTGTTCCAGGCTGTTGTTGACTCCACTTTGAACAGTTTGTTTGTGTCTGAGGATTAAATAAGTATCTCCTGTCAGCCACTCTTACCATTCAGATATTCAGGGACGTACGTTATGTAGGGTTCGGATGATTGGAAGTTGTTTGGGTCACTGTGGAATGAAGAGTGTGTTGTGTGTCATCTCTGGTATCTCACACGCAGCTCTGGGTGCCAACCCACAGGCAACATTTGCATCATGGGTTGTTCTTTTTATTATTTCCTCAAGTTATAGCATGAGGTCTGCAATTCCACAGCTTTCGTTTTACCACTTTTAGGACAGAAATTCTTACTTAACTTCTGAGTCTCAAAATAGGCAGGTCAAATTCTGTGTTATGGGAACTTCTGTTGTGGTTCTGTGATCCATCTGCTGCTTTCCGGAACCATAGTTTCCCAGGGAAGCAAACTTGTGTGGTGGTTCCGGAAGGTTTAGGTCCTGCATTTGAAAGCTTCCATCCCGGGGGAAGGGGTGTGTAGGCAGCTTTCTCCTCCTCATTTTAATCCTCACTTCCTCTTGTCCAACGTAACCCGCCGCTGCCCTGGAGATTCAGTCACCTGGGGCAGTGGCGTTTCAGGAAAAACAAGGGAAAGGCTGCTGTTTTGTCAGCCACGTGAAACTTGTGGGTGCTGACAAGCGTGTCAGAATGAGGTTCTGCAGGGTGCCGGCATGGTTTTAGCTTAAAGTTGTAGGTTCTGCTATTATTCTAGTCTTCCTTCCGCTTGGCTAAATATACAGGGTGAAACTTCTTGCTTTACGCTTTTTGTTCACCAGAACGATCGTGCTCCTCGCTGGAGACAGAGAGCAGTTGCCAGAAATTCTCTCTCAGCCCAGCACGGCAAGACCCTTCCTAGAGGTCAGAGGCAGCTGGCTGTAGAGAGAGCCAAGCCTTACCATCTGCCTTCGTCCGGACCAAGAGAAGGTAATTTTTAGGGGGGGAATATAACGCACAACTCACCATCGCTTTGATTGCACAAGGCTGATCGTTTTTCCCTCGTGCTTTACAGCTGCAAGACCAAAGCCAATCTCGACAGTAATAAAACCAGCTAATGCAGGAAATGTGGATCCAAGGGCACCTTTCAGCAGTCGTGTGTTGGCCAAAGTTAGAGAGTTATGGGTAGGAAACGAGCAGAAACTTCGTTGAGAGAGAGTTTTTCTGTTATGATAATGTTTGTTATGCAAAATACATATATTTATATTATGGTAAATATGTTTAGAGAATTTAAGATGGCTAAAACTAAAACCCTGATTACCATCAAGCTATTGGTGTATGGATCTTGCTAGACTTGATTGTGTGATCAAATAGTAACCTTTTCCCACTTGCTGCCATGTTTCTGCTTTGTTTCTGCCTTATTTACTTAAAAATAGGCAGAATGATAAAGAGCAGGAAAGAGGCCAGTAGCTGTCAGATGATTTTCCTACAGGTGGTGTGGCCAAATCAACCTCAGTTCTGGTATATTTGGACCTCTTAGTCTAGGCCAATTGGAAAATGCAATGAAATAATAGAATTTCACGTGGTAAGATTGCATTTGTTTCTTATGTTGTTGGTACTTTTGTCTTCTGTGCAAAACTTGCAGGTTTCCATCGCAGGAATGCTGTTCTCACCAAAGCAGTCACGATAATGAGTGCCTTTGAGATGCTCGGAGAGAAATGTTCTGCGGTTCCTTCTGAATTACAGCTGTTCCTCAAATAAAAAGCGTTTCCCAATGCACTGAGCTGTGTGGGTGACCCATACGTGAGGCAGAGGGAAAAATGCAGGTGACGGTGCCTGATGTGCCTGTTGGTTCAGGTCACTCACTCCTGGGCCGTGCATCACCCAGCGTGGTTCAAGAGCAGGCTCATCCCACAGCAGCCAACGGTGTGGTGTGCCTTGCTCTTGAACTTGGTTTAAACCCAGACTAGACCGTGAGTTATTAGTGAAAGCCTGATTGCTGGTATTTTGATACTACAATTGTAATGTTAATGGGCAGGGAGAGAAGGATGCAGGAGGGAGGTGTGTGAGAGGCTCAGGGAAGAGCCCATGAGCGACGATCGGGTATGGTGCGAACAGAGGCTGGGTGCCCGTTGTGCGCCAAGAGCTCTTCAAAGCCCCCCGCACTCGGGAGAACCACAAGCTGTGCCAGGTGGGATTAGCACAGAGTGGTGCTACATGGAGTAAATGGGTCGCAGTGATCACCCAGCGGGCTTGAATAGGAAACCCCCGTGGCCCAGGAATCCTGGAAGTGACCATGGGCTGGCCAGAGGGCAAAGACCTTGGAATATCCCCAGAGGAGGGGGTGCCACGTGCTGAAGAGGCCCCACTGTGGAACAAACTGCCAGAAAATGAGCAGCAGTGTGCCCTGCTCACTGATGGGTCCTGTCCCCTTGCTGGGAAGCATCGGACGTGGACCATGGCTGAAATACAGATATGGGCAGGCCCGGCAATGGACTATATCACACTCCCACAGAGCCGCCAAGGCAAGCGCCATGTGCTTACAGTGGTGGAAGCAACGCCCGGCTGGCGGGAAACATACCCTGTGCCCCACGCCACCGCCCGGATCACTCTCCTGGGGCTCGAAAAACAAGTGCTGTGGCGACATGGCACCCCAGAGAGAACTGAGTCAGACAACGGGACTCATTTCTGAAACACCCTCACGGACACCTGGGCCAAAGGGCACGGCACGGAGCGGGTGTATCACACCCCCTGTCACGCACCAGCCTCTGGGAAAACAGTCTGGGTTCTTCCTGCCTCAGGCAAAGGCAAACCCATTCGTGGCACTGCTTTTGCTCGAGGACCCGGGTGCACTTGGGGGTGATGCGGGAGGATGGATGAGTCCCGATACCGTCTTTAAACCAGAAACCAGACACAGAAGAGCCTTGGCTGTCACAGGAAAGTTCAACGGTATCTCCACCCCCAAACAACAGCTCTCCCAGAAAGGCGCTCTCGTTCCTCCAGTCTTCTGCAACGGGAGAAAGAAATGGAAATGAGCAAATAAGAGCAGGCATCAGAGAATGAAAGAGCATTTCAAGAAGAAACAGATCTTATGTTTGCCCTGCTGATGCTTCCACGTGCCCAGAGCTCCTCCTTGCCCGAGGGAAGCCTTGCCTGCAACCTGAGGAGTGCCCAGGTGGCCAAGGAGGCCAACAGCACCCGGGCTGGTATCAGGAATAATGTGGCCAGCAGGATCGGGGCAGGGATGGTGCCCCTGTGCTCGGCACTGGTGAGGTCACACCTTGCATATTGTGTTCAGTTTTGGGCCCCTCAGTGCAAGAAGGACACTGAGGTGCTGAAGCGTGTCCAGAGAAGGGCAGCGCATCTGGGGAAGGGTCTGGAGAGCAAGCAGGTCATATGAGGAGAGGTTGAGGGAACTGGGTTTGTTTGGCCTGGAGAGGAGGAGGCAGAGGGGAGACCTTATCGCTCTCTACAAGTACCTGACAGGAGGCTGTTGTGAAATGGTTGTTGGTCGTTCAAGTTACCAGTGTAGAACGAGAGGAAACGGCTTCAAGATGCATCAGGGCAGATTTAAATTGGGTATTAGGAAAAATTTCTTTGCTGAAAGAGTGGTCAGATATTGGAAGAGGCTGCCCAGAGAGGTGGTGGAGTCGCCATCCCTGAAGGTGTTCAAACAATGTGTAGATGTGGCAGTTCAGGGCATGGTTTAGCAGACATGGTAGTGTTGGGCTGATGGTTCAATCTGATGATCCTAGAGGTCTTTTCCAATCTTATTGATTCTATGGTTCTATGATCCTATTTGCTAAAACCCTCAACCAACACCTTGATCTTGCTAGAGTTCCCTCCACCCGCCTCTTGCATCCGTAGGCACTGCCAATCACTACCTAATGACTAACTGAGGAGCTAAGAAGCTCTCAAGGCTTTCCATCTCCTCGTCAAGGGATGTCCCTGTTTCTCCAGTCACCACTCATGCATCCTAAACACACCAGCTGAGGCAGCTCACCTTGGTGAGGGGAGGACCTCCCCGAGGCACCTCCGTGCTCTTTGAGGTCGGAGCGCTTGTGCAAGGCTGCAGGAGGAGTGCGTTTGGTGCCCAGCACTGTACTGCAGGTGGTTGGTCTGCAGTGGGCGGGGAACGAGACAGGGCTGCTCCCAGAAATGGCGTGGGAGGGGAGGTCCGGGGGTCAGGGAAAGCAGGGTGGACATTCAGGGTGATGGTGTTTCCCTTCCCAAGTCACCATTACACGTGACAAAGCCCTGCTTCCCTGGAAACGGCCGAGCATCTGCCTGCCGATGGGAAGCACTACACAGCTCACTTTGGGAGTCTCTGTGGTGCCATTGGCCAGCGTATTTGGCTGTTAACTGAAAGGCTGGTGGCTTGATCCCACCCAGGGACAGATTCATCCTTCCCTGCCCATGGCAGGGGTTTGGAACTAGATGATCTTTAAGGTCCCTTCCAACCCAAACCATTCTCTGGCTCTATCAAAAGAGGAGGTTATTCAGTCCCCTCAGCAAAGGCCGAGGAAGGAAAGCAACCTGAGGCAAATTCCTTGTTCTGACCCTTGAATTTTTATGACTTTCCAATGCTCTCCCCCATCCCGCTCAGGGGGAGTGAGCGAGCAGCTGGGGAGGGGCTTAGCGGCCAGCTGGGGTCAACATGCCATGTAATTTGCCTTGTTTCTACGTTTAGTAAATCCAGCAGCAGTACTATGCTCTCAAATAATTTCTTCTTCTTCTTGATGACAGTAAACTTTATTTCTTTAACGTTATGCCTCCCATACATTCTTCCTTGACAAGACAGTTGTTTCTCCGTATTATGTTCTGGCATGAAGTTTTTAGAACAGCACTTTCCCTCTCCTTTCTAGCTGTTACCATTTAATGGCAACACAATTACTCGCCACGGGGAGGAATGAGAGCCTCATTCAGGCTGGAAGGCACCTTCCTAGATATCTGTAGGAAACATCCTACTCGAAGCAGGATCACACCAGCTTTCTCATGGTTTCATCCAGATGGGTCTTTGAAACTTCCAGGGATGGAGGCAGCGCACACTCTCCGGGAAACGGCTTCCCGTGTCTGACTGCCCTCACATTGCAGAAGTTTCTCCCTATATTGACCCTGAGCCACTCGTGTTTCAGCTCGTTGCCTCCTGTGCTCCTGCCTTGCACCACAGTGTCTTCTTGGAAGCCTCACCACAGGCGATGCAAGCCTAGTACATCCTCCCCGCAAAGCCTCCATGCTCCAGGGTGTACAAGCGCTGCTCCTTTGGCCTCTCCTAAGAGGACAAGTGCTCCAGCCGTGGCCACCTCTGTGGCCCTCCAATGAACTTCTGTGTCCCTCCAGCTCGCCCATGTCTCTCTGACACTGTGTAGAACCAAAACCTGGGCAAGTCCTCTGGGTGTGGTGTAACAAGCGCTGAGCAGAGGGAGATAATCACTTCCCCTGGCCGTGCTAGCGCTCCTACAGCCCAGGGTGCTGTTGGCCACCTTTGCTGATGGCTCATCTCTTGCCTAATGGAACCCAAAGCCCTGCAGACCCTTCCCTGCAGAGCTACTACCCGCCGAGGCAGTCCCTGGCCTGTGACACTGTCGAGTCTACATCCACTTTAGGAGCAGGACTTTGGTTGAATCTTTCCTGGATATCATGATTTTGGTGACAAAGAGGACGGTGACAGACAAGCCAACCTGAGTAAATCCAGTCACCTTCTCCTTCAGTCAGCCAGCAATGGGATCCAAGAGAACACGGTCTGGGGCACGGCCTTTCGCTCCTCCGCACGTCCTTTGGGCACTGGGGAAAGGTGCACGCGACGTTTGCGTTTTCCCCATGCTCAGGGAGCTCCCTCAGGCTCCACAGCCACTGGAAGACAATGGGGAGTGGCTTCCCTGGGACACTGGCCTGCTCACTCAGCTCCCCGCGATGCTGCCCCTCCTGTCCCATGGGCTGGGAGGGATTGCGTTTGCTCAAGTGAGCCCTGGCTTGATCCCATCCCCCGCTGCCTGATCTCCTCCAGAGTCCTGCCCTGAGTCCCAGAGGCCGGGAGACCTTGCTGGGGAAGGCTGAGGCAAAGAGGGCACAGAGAATCTCACATCTCTCTACCCCTGCCCTTACTAAATCCAGCAGTGCCCACACAGTGTCTTTGTTTCTCCTTTAGCTGTTCCTGAAGTAGGAAACACTCCTTACGGTGCCCTTGAGTTGCCTTTCGAGTTCAGACTGAGTTTGGAACTGGACCCTTGCTGAGTTTGGAAGGTGCTGCCCTTGAAGACGAGCTGTGCTGAGCTCTGCAACCATGTCACAGCTCTGGCTCTTCAATGGAACACCACATGCCCGTTTGGAGAAAGGAGATCCTTCCCTGTCACCTTCCTGCTGTCCTGTTTAACGATGGGGCAATATAAGTGATTGTCCTGCCCAAATCGTTTCCTCACAGGAGAAATAACAGTGCTGGAAAGCCGTGTCTCCCCCCAGCTGAGGGGGGGAGCATCAGGGATTCCTGCAGGCTGTTTCACAGCAGGTTCCCCCGGAGCCCCAGGGACACCTGGAGGGAGCCCCGAGGGGCAGAGAAAGGGCTGCCTTGGGCTGTTCCTCTGCTGCCGAGCTGGGCTGGGCTCCTGGCGTGGAGGGAGCTGCTGGCAATGAGGCAGCGCTGCCGAGAGACAGCTCTGCCCAGGAGCAGCTCCTCTGCCAAGCGCAGCAGGGCTGAGGGCACTGCCTGCAGGCACCGAGGGCAGAGGAGCCGGGCAGGGAGAGGGGAAAGGCAGCCTGGGCTGGGGGGATGCTGAGCGCTGCCTGGGGGAGAAATCTTCGCCACCCTTGACACGGTAAGTCTCTGGCTGCAGGACAAGGCGGATGAGAATCCTGGAGGCATTTCTAGAGCCTGCCCATCCCATGGCTGGTACGGACTGGCAGGGTGGCTCGCAGCATTTCTGTAGCACAGAGAAGGACATGCTTCCGAGCAGGGCTTCCCGCTGCACCAGCCGAGGGACGGGGCAAGCCAGCCCCCTCCTCCCTTCTGCCAGGGATGGCTGCAGTGGGATGAAGGTGGGTGCGCACCCAGGGCTGCCCAGGTTAATTAACCCAGGGCAGTATGAAAGGAGCTTCACTGAAGATGGCCAGCATAGTGGTTACACCCTGCTAAGGTCCTTACAGGGATGTATCTTTTTCTAGTGGGGAAGGCAGTATATTTTGAACATGACAGAGGATCTGTATTAAACTTTTAGAGTTATAAAGCTTTATCTTTGTTGAATTATATTAGCTGGTCAAGAAAGAACCTTAGAAACTCCACTGACTTGCACGTGGTTCGAAACTTCAACAGCCAAAATCAACACTGTCACGAATATTTTGGGGGTGGGGGGCTGGGCACAAGGTGGTGCATGGTGAAAGCAACCCTTTTCTAAAACCTGATACTAAAAATAATCCCTCCCAAAAGCCCAGAGATACCAGGGTCAAATAATAGCACTCTACGACACCACACCGCTCCACCTAAAGCAGGGTTACAGACATACCAGAGACCCACCTACAACAGCAAAACCAGTTTTATCCATGGCTGCCAGGCCTGTGCAGTGGAAACAAACTTCCCCTACAGGAAAATGAGGGATCCTTCTGCATGACAGCCTTCCTAAATCGTGCGTAGTCAGTCCCGGGCTGTCACGACAAAGGAGCCCCATAAATCGAATCCTGCAGCCTCCTGCCAGAACCTCTGCCGAGCGTGATGCGAAGGGGAGAGGGCATCAGCTGCCGTTGTCCTGCTGTGTTTGCATGCCTCCTGCGCTACCACCAACCCCAATTGCCAGACAGAAGAAAATGCCACCAAAACGGTGTGTGATGCCTTGCACTTTACTCCGGTTTCAAGACCTGATGGTACATCACAAGCGATTGATACCAGCACCGATCATCTCCCTGTGCCGAATCTGGGCCTGAAATGAAAGCTACAGCAGGAATGAGGAACATGCAAGGCTGGAAAAAGTTTAATTTGTCTTGGTGAATGAAGAAAAGTTTGTAAAGGAAGAAAATTTCTCTTGAATACAGGTAAATCAAAGAATAAACTACCTGACTGAAGCGTTAAGCATTACATTTCAGTGTTATACTATGTTTGCAAAAATCTGATCCTCACTATTAATACAAGCATTGTATTTTACTTTTTCCTTTCCTTTACTAGCAATTTTTACTTATCAGAAAAAAAAAAAATGTAGAAATAATTGATTACATGCATCCTTATGACAAGATTTTAATAGTTAAGCATTCAAATAATGCAGAAACTCTTGAAATAACCAGTCTCCTATTTCATTCCCCTCAAATCAGCCAGATCCGGAAAACTTTGTGAAGTTAACATCAAAATAAATTTTTGCTGTCAATGTCTTCTTTCTTCAAAGGTCAAATTTATGCTCTGCAGATTCTGAAGTGTGCTGGGTTCCAGTGCTAGGAACATGCAATTGAGAATGACACCATTTATCTTCCTCAGCTACACCCAGATTTCAGTTCGCTGTATTTAAACTGAACATGCTTCTGCAGTCTGTTATTCCAAATCTGTTCCAAAATCCCAACTGATGTAAAATACTAAGATTTTATGGCAACACCACTTTAAAACACCAGCATTTTTAATCATATTTAACGCTATGCAATGAAGTAAAGCGGCAAGTCCTCTGGAACCGGGGCTGGGAGTTGTATTTTAGCTTTACGTATCTGGAAATCACAACTCCTCCTCCTTTGTCTGGTTCACTAAGTAGCATCTACGTGAAGGGCATGAACAAACGTAGGCGAGTGCACAGAAACGTTCACCGTCCTTTAACTCTGCCGCATTCCCGATTTTTAACATTATTGTATTTGTGTGTATATAACATATATTGGGTATATTGGTTAATTTCCCGTTTGATAAAAATAGTCCATTTGCTTTCCCCTGCCGTTTAATTTTAATGGTGTTTACTGACTGTGACAGAAACGTGCTTTGTTCGCTCAACACACTTTCCCCTGTGCTTTAATATCCTACTTTTTACTAAAGCATATTTTCACATTTTCTTGCCGTGTCAATATTCCAAACACCCATTTTGCACAAAGTATTTCACCAAGTAATTACATTCGGCTGCTCCTTGGCTACTGGCTCTAAAAAAAAATTAAATTTTTGAGGTTAATGGGTTTTCTTTATTACAGCTCAAAATACTTCATTGTCACACTGTACTAAATTGCCAGTCTTCCATGTCTCTGTTGGGGGGAAATACACACACACACACCCCCAGCAGTGGGTTGTTGATTGATTTTTGTTCGCATCTGCACAAACACATTTCTTATCCCATGAAGTAGTTCTCTTCATTCCAGAGGACAACGCCTGTGCTATTATTCCTCAAAAGGAAACAAACCCATCTGCTTCTCATAATTTGCACTTGTATTTCCGGATTTCCTGATTATTTAAAAACCTAAATACTTTGGTATGTGCCACAAGACTTGGATCAACATGCTGTCTTCAGGTTATGCCATGCACGTGTGGTGAGTCTTTTATACAAGCACCAGATCAAATTCACCCCCTGCTGATCAAGTATTTGACAAAATGTGTTTTCATTAGTGATAACGAACAGCTGACCTGATACATCCATTAGTTAGCTCACAAACTGTAAGATCAGCTCAATGAGCGTGACATTTGGAGCTAGCTTAGAAAGAAGGCTGGCAGTCACCTAACGGCTCAGAAATCTTTCAGTAATTTTATTGACTTGTTCTTTGCCGCTAAATACTGTAGCTTCATTCTGAAAAGCTACTCTCAACGTTGCCTAAAGGCTGATGCTTTCCTACAGCACTCTCAGGCTAGCTTAACCCCTGAGCTTAAGGAGCAAAGGGATAGGAAACCAAGTCACGCCATCAAGTAGCGCTAATAGTCATGCTGTAACCAAAGTGATGAACTTAATCAACCAGGGATGTTGTTATATTATGGGGACATGGAGGGTACGAATCAGCGTATCTGTCGATCTGTGTTTTAGTCCCTCGGCAATCATTAATGTGACCGAAACAACAGACAACGTGCTGCTGTCAGAAAAGGATGACAACATGTGGTTTCGTGTAGCGGGCTGAGAAAACCGGCCAGGACCGCCAAGGTTAAGGGCCAAGTAGGTAAGAGGTAATTCCGGCAGGGGGAGATCTGGCCCCGGGGAGTTTTCAGGTTGCTGGGAGGTGTGAAGGTCTGCATCTGGGATCAAGTCAGCTCAGCCCTTTACGGTTTTGAACTGCTTTTCATGTGGAGGAAAACTAAAAGCTTCTAACACTGGGAAGCCCTTTACAGCAGGACATCAAAGGGCTATTGAGACGCTCCTGCCTGAAGGACTTCAAGGTTTGCAGCTTTCCCTTGGGCGGGAGGTTTTGAGGTTTCCCCATTATTAACCTCTGGTGCGGCACACTGCCGTGGGGCTGGGGAGCACAGAGCCGATTAAGCGCAGACTTGCTGATGCCACGTTGTCACCGCGGTGTCCACCGTAAGAGAGCCCCGGCTGTAGTGCTGTGCAGCAGAAGCGACATCCCTGGGCTGTGTCTCAGCCGCTTTCTTACTATACAAATATCTGTGTACGTAGAGTAGTCAAGCCTGCGCAACACAGCTGCATTTCTTTGAGGACTGCTGTGCCATAAGCCACATCTTAGCCCCAAAGTTTTCCTTCCCCCTCAAGCGCGGAGCGTGCACTGCCCTTCATGCAGGGATGCTCTCACTGCCAATGTGTTTGTTCTCCTTTTCCCCTTCATAACCGTTCCCTTCCCGGAGCTTTCTATTTGCTGACGCCCTTAATATCCAGAGCTGTCAGGGATGAGAACCAAAGCCCTGCCGGCAGCTCAGGGAGGGTGAGCGGCTGCCCTTTTCCAGGCAAGCGGCTGAAATACAGCACGGTCAGCGGCGCTCTCAGTGTCCAGGCCTGTCACTGTCACGCTCCCACAGCACCTCCGTCTGCCCAGACCCCGCCGGGGGCTCAGCCACCGAGAGCAGCTGTCCTGGGAAGAGACTGGGGGGGCCTCGCAGGCCCTGGGGGCGTTGGCATGGCCCAGGCCCCTCTCTCCCTTCGTCCCCTCTCCAAAGCCCTGCCTGGGAGGGAGGCTGCTCATCTCTCTCGGGAAGTGCAACCTGTTGATAGTCTTAAAAGAGGTTAAATGCAGCCTCTGTGGGGTCTGGTACCCCCATGCAGCCCCCTCAGGGCAGCCTCACAGAACTTGCTTCCTCAGCAGGCACAAAGCGATACCTGAATCAATACTGAGCTGCAGCAAAGTGATGAAGCAGGAAAAAATTCCATGCAAGTTTTCATACTCCGGGCAAGTTTGATGCGAGACGTGGTCACGCGAGGCTCTCAATAGGATCGGGTTAGGAGCGCACAATAAATACCGCCAGCTGTCCCTTGCAGCACTGGGGCTTGTTAGCTGACTTGTGAGCCAGGCTGAGCGTTGCAGTAAGGAGCCGTTCCTCCGGCCCCAGGGACCGTTACGCGCTCACCTGGGGCTGCAGTGAAGCATGGGTTCAGAGCTCAGTGTCAGCGTGCCTGGGCAGAAGCCCAAGCTGCCACCCCTTTGCACCCAAGGGGTAAGTGCCGTCAGTGGGTGCAGGCGCTGGGGTGCATTTCCCACAGCTCATGGCACTCTCTGTTGATACCGACATGGGGCATTAGAATGGCTAAGCCGCGCTTTATTAGCTCGCCAGCCCAAAGGGCTGGGATTCAGGCCGATCGATAGTGGTGTTGCTCAGCGGGGTGCGAGCTGGTTACAGCACAGCCTCACCCTGTGGGGTTTGTTTCCCACCAAACAGCGGGAACAGATGAGGAACAGAGGGCTCTGCAAGGGGCGAGTTGTTCGATCTGAAGTGAAACACGAAGGCACGAGCGAGCTGGAGCGACGCACTGAGTCCCTCCCGCCAGAGCTGAGTACGGGGAGGTGCTGGCGGAGGGGAGATAATTTGGCAGCCTGGAGAGCAAAGCGGGCACTTGGAGGAAGCGGAGAGAGAAAGAAACAAGAACAACTGGCAAGAGCCTGTGGAGGGTGTGAGAAGCCAAGATTTAAAATCAGACCTTGAAATAATGCTGACTCAGCACAGCTGCTGCACGCTATTGCCAATGGTGAAAAGCCTCAGGGGTTTTTAGAAGCAAAACCAACAAGCAAACCAACAAAAAACCAGCTGGGTGATTTTTTTCCCCCTCAGCTCGGTTACTTTTCCCCAGCCCTGGCCACTCTGCAAGGCGATGCTCGTCACCCATATCAGGGTGCCGGATTGGGCCCAGGGCAGGGCTTTTGCAGGCAGCACATTTCTTGTTCCCAGTAACGCAGTCGCTGGGCATTGATCAACAACTGGGGCAGTTGCCCAGAATTACCATTCTTGCTCTCTCCCCAGTTCCCTTCACTTTTGCTCTTCCTTTTTCTTTCTTTCTTTCTCTGCCTGACTCCCTGCCTGTATTTTCTAACTCCTCCCTGTCTGTCCTACTGCCTGTTGCTATGTTTTCCTTTCCCTACACCTCTCTCCCGCTCCCTGGCCTTCTCCTTTCTCTGTCGCCGTGTCCTGGCCGCCTGGTTCCCCTCTGTGCTGCCGCCTGTCCCCTCTCTCCCGCCTGTATCCCCCGCTCAGCCGGCCCTGCTGCTCTCGGGGCCTCCGTCCTGCTCCCCGGCCCCTTCTGCTCCTCCTGCGTGAACCCTGAAACTCACGGTTTGGGACCTAAAAAGGAGGCAATGAGTGTTAAAACCGGGGTTTGGACGCTGAAAGTGAGTCGTTGGGTGTTACAAATGAGGCTTTGGCTGTTAAACGAGGGCTTTGGTTCCTAGAAGTGAGGGTTTGGCTGTTAAAAATGAGGCTTTGAGCCGTAATAAAGGGGTTTGGACCCTGAAAGGGAGGGTTTGGGGCATAAAAATGATGCTTTGAGCCTTAAACGATGGATTTACACCCTAAACGTGAGGCTTTGCGACATACAAATGAGGCTTTGACAGTAAAAAAGACAGGTTTGGACCCTAACAGTGAGGGTTTGGGAGCTCTAAATGCGGCCTTGAGCCTTAAAAGTGGGCTTTGGACCTTGAGAGTGAAGGTTTGGAACTGAAAACTGAGGCTTTGAGAGTTAGAAGAGGGATTTGAACCCTGAAAGTGAGGATTTGAGTGTTAAGAAGGAGGCTTTGAGCCTTAAAACAGGGGTTTGGACTCTGAAATTCACGGTTTGGAACGAAAAAATGACTGTTTGAGCATTAGAAGACCAGATTCGATGCTAGAAGTGAGGGTTTGGGCCCTAAAAATGAGGGTTTGTCCCTTAAAAGTAGTTGTTTGGACCCTAAAACTGAAGATTTGGAATTAAAAACGGAGGCTTTTAGCCTTAAAAGACAGGTTTGGACCCTGAAAGTGAGGGTCTGGGACCAAAAGATGAGACTTTTAGCCTTAAACGAGGGGTTTGGACTCTAAAACGTGTGGCTTTGGAAGGAAAAACTGATGGTTTGAGCATAAAAGGACTGGGGCTGCTGCTAAAAGTGAGGGTTTGGGACCGAAAGAGGAGGCACTGAGCGTTAAAAGAGAGGTTTGGACGTTGGAAGTGTGGCTTTGGGTGTTAAAAATGAGGCTTTGAGTGTTAAAAGGGGGCTTTGGACCCTAAAAGTGAGGTTTGCGGTCCTAACTATAGGGCTTGAGGTTAAAATAGGGGTCTGGACAATAAAAGGGAGGCTTTGGAACTTAAAAATGAGGGTTTGTCCCTAAAAAGGAAGGGTTTGGATCCTAAAAGTGAGGGATTGGGATCCAAATTAATGCTTTGAGCCCTAAAGGATGGTTTTAGACCCTAAACGTGAGGCTTTTCAAAATATAAATTAGTCTTTGACATTAAAAAAGACAGGTCTGGACCCTAATAGTGAGGGTTTGGGACATCTAAATGAGGCTTTGAGAGTTAAAAGAGGGGTTTGGACCCTGAAAGTGAAGCTTTTGGACATAAAAGAAGGCTTTGAGTGTTAAAAGTCAGATTTAGACCCTAAACATGAGGTTTTGCGACATACAAATGCGGTTTGATGGTAAAAAAGACAGGTTTGGACCCTACCAGTGAGGGTTTGGGACCTCTAAATGAGGCTTTGCATGAGAAAACAGGGCTCTGGAAATGAAAAAATGAGGTTTTGGTACCTAACAGTGAGGGTCTGGTACTTTCAAAATAGGCATTGAGCATTAAAAGAGGGGTTTGGACCCTGCAAGTGAGGGTTTGGGACCTGAAAGTGAGGCTTTGAGCTTTAAAACAGGGGTTTGGACCCTAAAAGTGAGGGCTTGGGACCTAAGAATGAGGGTTTGGACCCTAAAAAAGACACGTTTGGACCTGAAAAGTGAGGGTTTGGCACCTAAAAATGAGGCTTTATTCCTTGTTAGAGGGGTTTGGACCCTGAAAGTGAGGGTTTGGGATATAAAAAGGAGGCTTTTGCCCTTAAAAGAGGGATTAGGAAAACAGAAAAATGAGGGTTTTGGACTTAAAAGAGGGGTTTGGACCCTGAAAGTGAGGGTTTGGGACCTAAAACTGAGGCTTTGAACCTAAAAAAAAGGAATGAAAAAAATGACGGTTTGAGCATTAATAGGCTGGATTCAATGCTAAAAGGGAGGGTTTTATGTCCCAAGCCTGTCTTTCAACACTCAAAGCCTCATTTTTTAGTCCCAAACCCTCACTTTCATGGTCCAAAACCCTCCTTTTTAGGGACAAACCCTCATTTTTAACAGCCAAAGCCTGACTTTTATTGTCCAAACCCATCTTTTAACGCTCAAACCCTTATAGTTAGAACCGCAAACCTCACTTTTAGGGTCCAAACCCCTCCTTTTTTAGGGACAAACCCTCATTTTTAGGTCCCAAAGAATCACTTTAAAGCACCCAAAACCTCACTTTTAACATCACAGCCTTAATAGGTAGGACAGTAAACCTCACTTTTAGGGTCCAAATCCCTGTTTTAAAGATCAAAGCCTCATTTTTAACAGCCAAAACCTCACTTTCAGGGTCCTAACCCCTCTTTCAACGCTCGGTGCCTCATTTAGAGGTCCCAAACCCTCACTGTTAGGGTCCAGACCTTTCTGTTTTACTGTCAAAGACTCGTATATTTGTTGCAAAGCCTCACATTGAGGATCTAAATCCATCCTTTAGGGCTCAAAGCATTATTTTTAGGTCCCCAACCCTCCCTTTTGGTCTCCAAACTTGCCTTTTTTAGCATCAAAGCCTCATTTTTATATCCCAAACCCTCACTTTTAGGATCCAAACCCCTCCTTTTTAGCATCCAAACCCTCATTTTTAAGTTCCAAAGCCTCCCTTTTATTGTCCAAACCCATCTTTTAACGCTCAAAGCCTTATAGTCAGGACCACAAACCTCACTTTCATGGTTGAAACCCCTGTTTTAAAGCTCAAAGCCTAATTTCTAACAGCCAAACCCTCACTCTCAGGGCTCAAATCACTCTCTTGACTCTCAAAGCCTCAGTTTTCAGTTCCAAACCTTCACTTTCAGGGTCCAAACCCCACTTTTAAAACACAAGGCTCATTCAGGGGTCCCAAACCCTCACTGTTAGGGTCCAATCCTGTCTCTTAGGCTCAAAGCCTCAGTTTTAGATCCTAAACCCTCACTTTGGGGTTCCAAACCCCTCCGTTTCATGGAGTAACCCTCATTTTTAAATACCAAACTCTCCCTTTCATTGTTCAAACCCTTCTTTTAATGCTCAAAGCCTCATTTTCAGGTCCCAAACACTCACTTTATAGCACCCAAACCCCTCTTTTAACCTCAAAGCCTTATAGTTAGGACTGCAAACCTCACTTTTAGGGTCCAAACCCCTGTTTTAAAGCTCAAAGCCTCATTTGTAAGAGCCAAACCCTCACTTTCAGGGTCCAAAGCCCTATTTTTACACCCAAAGCCACACTTCCCTCATCGAAATTCCTCTTTTAATGCTCAGTGCCTCCTCTTTCGGTCCCAAACCCTCACTTTTAGCATCAACTCTGGTCCTTTAAGGCACAAACCATCAGTTTTTCTTTCCAAAGCCTCACGTTTTAGAGTCCAAATCCCTCGTTTAAGGCTAAAAGCCTCATCTTTAGGTACGAAACCCTCACTTTCAGGGTCCAAACCCTTCTGTTAAGGAACAAAGCCTCAGTTTTTAATTCCACATCTTCAGTTTTAGGGTCCAAACACCTACTTTTAAGTAGGTGTTCAAAAGCTTTTCAAACTTTTGAAAAGCAGGAATGGGTTCGGTTCTATACAGGACAGCGCTGCTCAGAAATGGACCCCAGTCCCTGCTGGCCTCAGCGACCCAGTGGCACACACTCCTGTTACCGGCTCATCTGGTGGCTGGCTGTACAGAAATGTGACCTTTTTTGCCGTGGCTGGGGGTGGTGATGGTGGTGTTGCTGGTGTTCTGTCTCAGCTCTATAATCCATAAAGGAACAGAGACTTTAAAGTGTATCATGTTACTGGTTTGACAGGACTTGCATGCTAGAGAAGAGTTGCTCAAGTGACTTGCTACTGTTACAGCCTCTTGCTAGAAGGAGCAAGAGGGAACAGGGAAGGGTGTAGAGGAGGACCGGAGCAGCCCCGTAGCTGGTGTGTGCCGCCAGCATCGCCCTCGTACAGCCGTCTCGCCAGCAAAACGCAGGAGGAGCAGAGCAGCTTATGGCCACTGCACGAAGCAGCTGCAGCGCGGGAAGGGGAATTTAACTGCGAGGCTGTGAGGCACAGCACGCGTGGTAGCCGAAGCCCCGCGGGAAACACGCGGAGATGTCAAGCTCTCTAAAGGACCCTGAGATATGAACAGCAAGAACTTAGCAATTGTTGACCTGGTATTTCTTGCAGACGGAAGCAGCTGACGGCTTCCTCTTTATTTGCTCCTAGTCCAGTCCTTGGGCAGATAGGCCAGACCTTGCAGCAGGGCATGCCTGCTGGAGAAAAACTGCTAAAGCCGCCTCTTTGTTGCTGCTCCTGTAACCAGAGCGATAGAATTAACCAGCCATAGATGTTGCTATACTCCTTGTACAGCCTTATCCAACTGGACGTTAAGTCTGGGGACATGGAGTATACCAATCAGTGTATTCTCTGATCTGCATTTTAGTCCCTCGGTAATCATTAATGTGAACGAAACAATAGACAATGTGCTTCTGTCAGATAAGGATGACAAAATGTGGTTTCGTGTAGCGGACTGAGAAAACTGGCCAGGACTGCCAAGATTAAGAGCCGAGTAGGTAAAAGGTAATTCCGACAGGGGCAGATCGCGACCACCGACTCACGGACCACCACCGACCCAAGTAACACCACCTACTCAAAAGAGAACAACAGAAGAGGATAACTGAGCCTGCGCAGTAATTTACATCCTGAACGAGCAAGTTTGTACCGATCGGTAGAAAGGACAATAATGAATATGTATGAATATGTAACTTTTTGATCTATAAATTGTATGGGAAAGGTGCGTAAGGTAGGCACGTTAGGAGGAGCGATCCCGCGTGCATCCGGCGCTGTGAATAAAGAATGCCTGCTCTTTAATACTAAATTGGTGTTAGAGAGCTGTTTCTGATTTTACCGCGTTTTTCGGTAACACTCCTACCAGTCTGTCACGATCCACTGTCGGGCTGAACAATTTGGCAGAGGTTAAACCCCCTTGCTTTCCAACCGACCTCAGGTAATTCTGGGAGGTTGGGGGCGGCTGGGCTTAACTTCTGACTGACTCCAACGTGTTGCCGTGGCCAGGTTCCTTCTACATTCTCGGGCACAGAACTAAGACTCAAAACGGCATCAAAGTGCCAAGTCCCTTCATTTGGCCAGCGACAGAGACGCGAGAGAAAAGCAGAGAAAGAGAGAAAAAAGGGAGAAAGGGGGGAGAGAGAAAACGAGAGCGACACGAGAGTGTTGCAATAGCTACCGCCGCGGGTCTGGGGCGGTCCGTCCTTCCGTGCGGTCTGTCCCTCCGCGCGGTCCGTCCCTCCGCGCGGTCCGTCCTTCCCCGCGGTCCGTCCTTCCCCGCGGTCCGTCCCTCCGTGCGGTCCCTCCCTCCGTGCGGTCCGTCCTTCCCCGCGGTCCGTCCTTCCACACGGTCCGTCCCTCTGTGCGGTCCGTCCCTCCGCGCGGTCCGTCCTTCCGCGCGGTCCGTCCTTCCCCGCGGTCCGTCCCTCCGCGCAGTCCCTCCCTCCGCGCGGTCCGTCCCTCCGTGCGGTCCGTCCCTCCATGCGGTCCGTCCCTCCGCGCGGTCCCTCCCTCCGTGCGGTCCGTCCCTCCGCGCCGACTGTGAGATTTGATTCTGCGCTTTTGAACAACTGAGGAGACGATAAGCAGTGAGTCACGTGTCTCTCTGATAATGTTTTCCTAGCGTAAGCTTACCTGGGGCTTGGGGCATGATATAATTCAATAGGCTGGAAAAGGAGAAAGAGGACAGTTACCCTTTTTCCTTGTGGTAAAGCTGCACTTGAGCCTGAGCTCTCAAGAAACACTGCTGAGTTTATTTCAGTAAAACTGAAATCGAGGGGTTCTAAGGCAGTGTTGCAAAGCCCTTCAGAATTCAAGGGACACCTGGAATTATAAACGTGAAACGTTCTTTTCTCCAGGTCATAGACGTTAAATAAGTCCATCAATCGCTCTCTGAGAGCTTGCTTGCATCTTTTTCTATATTTCAATATTGCTGGAAATTTTTTCAGTTTTCAAGTCCTTTAATGACGGTTCCCGGTTTTTAGTATTTCGTATAAAACCAAGATGTTGCTGCTGACCCCACCTATTGAATAGCTGCGTGTTTTAATTGCCCAAGCCTCTGGCTGAGTATTCATGCCATTGAACGTTACTCACTGAAGGTGTGTGCGTGAGGCGTGAATCCAACCTTCGTACCCAGGTGGCGAATAGGAGTTTCCCCAGGGACGGATCCAGAGCAGGGAATTAAGCTCTCACTCTGCACTGCGCTTTGGAGGAGGAGCGGGTTTGTGCCCCTTCTCCGAGTGGAAGGTGAGCTGAGGGGTATTTCGCCCTTAGGGAACCTGAAGTTAAGCCAAAGAATGTCGAGTGAGTTCAAAACCCTGCCCAAGCCTTTGGAACATCCCGGCTATAGTCACTGAGGCAAAGGAGTATTTTAGCTGAGCAACACTTATGCTGGGTAAAATGAGAGGATGAGAGGCTTTTGCTGCTTCAAATACTCATGGAAATGTCATTTTAAACGTGGTTCTTCAGACGAGATAAGTCTGCACCTCTTTTCTTAGCAGGACAAAACTTCTGAGCCTGTTCCCAGAGATAGAAAGAGCAGAGGAATTCCGTGGAGTTCCATGGTGGAGGGGAAAGATCCCAACCCAAAGGGTGCCGTGCTGACAAGCAGTGGGAAATACGCGATGCCAGCTCTTCCTGCGTAAGTATGGAATGAATTGGACTGACCGAGCAGTGAACAAGAGAAACCACGCGCAGAAGTGTGAGTGGCAATGCAACCGAACTGGCCAGCGCCTGTAGTGACGGGGGAGGAAGCACTGTCATTGCGTCTTAATCTTAAAATCTGTGATACTGTCTCATGTTGCAGTAGGGTGGTCCCCGTGTTCATGCCCCTGGAAGCTGGTTAAACCTGTGCTGTGCTAAGAACGTGTATTTCTGCAAAGCATTTTGGTGGTGTTTGTAGCGGAGTCGTTCTCTTGGAGAGGTCGTTTTGGTTCTGTTTGATGTGGCAAAGGCTCCTTGCAAAACGTAAGAAATTGCCGCTGGGCTGAGATGTCCCCCCCCTCTGACTTCTATGAACTCCCGTGTGTGGAAGGGACGGAACTTTTCCTGTTGCTGTAAATTAAGAAAACACTCCTGTGTGCTGAGAGGAGCGGCTGTTTTAAACTGCGCTTGGTAGCACTTCTGTTTTGCTGCCATGGATCTCCTTCTGGAGAAGCTGTAACACAGGCTCCTTCCCTTTCTAAAATGTAATCACTCAGAGACGAACTTGATCGGAGACTAACTTGGTGCTGTGCCTGCAATGTACATTTGCCGCCTGGCAAAGGAGAGGTGGGATTCATTTCACCTGATTTCTAGCTGTCCAAAAGTTATTTTTCTGGTCTGAGCTAATTTCTTGCTTGGTCAAAGGAAAGGGAGAGTTCTGCAGCAGGAAAATTGTTCCCCCCTCCCTCTTCTGGTCTTGTGGCTCTAGAAGAGTAGTTTAATCTGAAGGCCTATGTTTTAGAAGGTGAATGTGGAGTGAGAAGAATTCCACCTGTTCTCTTCCTTTGATAAAATCCAAAGCTTGGAAAAGTTTTCTTTGAGCCATCTTTAAACTTTTCTCTCCCACCAGGCCCTCTCCCCCTCCAGGGAAGCTTCTGTGCGAGGAAAGAAGGAAAAGCCTCCCTTTTTGCCAGAGGAGCCATCGCCCTCTTCTTCCTCCTCATCCTGCTCTGGTGATCCTAGTCCAGATGAGTTGTTGTGTCTCATTTGTGAAGATGCAATGTCCGATGCCGCTGTTAGTGCCTGCTGTGGAAACAGCTCCTGTGACGGATGTAAGTGCAGCTCCCACGGTTGTTACTTCAAAACATCACATCTGATCTTCTGAAAGCAGAAAGAGGAGATCAGGGAATTACTTTGTCACCAGCTCTATTTAAGACTTAAGCAGAGCCTGAACAGGAAAGGACTTTTCTCACTTAAAGGGAAAAAAGGCAGGAAGCTTTTTTCCCTTTTTACGTATGTAGTTAAATCCTCTTGACAGGCGGAAGGAGGAGTTTGAGAAGAGAGCCTAACTGCGCAGGTGATTACAGTATTAGATATCGAACGTGTTTGGTTTGTCCCCAGCCCTTTCCCTCACACAGAATTATAGAGCCATCTCTGGTGCCTTCCTGTGGTCTGCAGCCAACGGGGAGCTGGGCATTTAATCCACACTCCTCTCCACGGGAGAGGTGGTTAAAAACTTCAGAGCTGTGCCGGTTGTAGCTGGGATAGAGTTAATGTCCTTCAGCGTCGCTGGCAGAGTGCTGAGGGCACACTGATGTTTCAGCTGCTGTTAAGTAGCGGCTCCGTGTCGCTAAGTAGCGCCTCTGCTAGTCAGGGGCCTCTCCAGCTTCCCGAGCTCTGCCCGACAGGTATGAGTGGCCGCGCCAGGGACCCCTCTGCCCGCCCAGCTCCATCAGGGGTGATGCCCAGGTGCGAGGGCAGAAGGAGGCCCCGAGCCGTGCGTCAGTCGGCCAGAGTGAGTCGGCCAGCGTCAGTCGGCCAGCATCGCCTGCCCGCACTCAGCTGGCTGGCGTCAGTCAGCGTCAGCGTCTGTTGTCGGGAGTCAGTCAGGACTTAATGCTGTCGGCACCGCTGACCCCCCGCCTGGGGTGTGGGGCTGAGCGCGGTGGTTCAAGTGCCGCCTTAGGCCCGTCAGTCAGGGTGGCTGTGTCAGCCTTGGCTGGCAGCTGTCACCTGCCTTTGGGCACACGGTGCCGTGTCCTGCTCTGCTGAGGGCGGCTCCTCATTCCCTGCCTGCTTCAGCTCGTTTTCCTGCTTCCACGTGCCTGGGCTTTGCTGGTTTAAGGCAGTGAAACGAACTTAATCAGGCTTCCCTTAACTTTGTGTCTTCTGCCTAGTGAGCCGTCGGACAGAGCTTTGGAGGAAGAATGGTGACAAGCCCCTGCTGGTGGGGTGGTGTTTTACTGGTGTGGAGGAGAGGATACTTCAGTTGGTGGGAGCGAGTCCCCAAACCCCGGGGCCTGTCGCGTGGGCTGCCAACGTTTCCGCAGCTCCCCTCGTCGGGCGGCTGTTTGCAAGGGGTGTGTTTGAGCACTGGGGGTTCAGCAGCCGCCGGGCCCTGGCCCTGGGCAGCCTGCTCTGGGGGACCCTGCCTGCGCAGGGGCTGGACCAGCTGCCCCCAGGGATTCCGGAAGGCCTTTCTCTCCCTTGTGACTCCGTGACTCTGGAACTGGTGCTGCGAGGGGCCAGCGCTGTGGGAGCGCTGGGAACGTTGTCTTCCCTGGGCTCTGCCTCTGTCGGGACGGCTGCGTGTGCGCTCTGCCCTGAGACACTCGGCGCCTGCGCCCGCCTGTCCAGGTACGCCAAGCAGTGTGCAACAGAGCACACTTTCAGGAGTGACCTGAGGAGCTTTTGCTAGCTTGGCCGCGTTGGAGAGGGACTGCAGCTCCTGCCTGCAGGAATAGTCGTGTTGGAGAATAACCCTAGGAGGCAGCTGGGTAAAGGGGCTCTAGTGTCAAACGCTGATGTGTCTCGGGTTTGGGTTTGTTCATGTAAAGGGAAATGAAATCTGTGGTCTGCATCAGATACGGGATCGGGGCTGTTGGGGGCTGTATTTCTGGGGAAAATGTCACTGAGCCAGTCATGAATAGTAATTCAAAAAGCTCTATAATTGTGATCTTTCCCTGCTGTTCAACAAAGCGGATGCTGTTTTTCTCAACAGAGCATAGTTTTTCTTCCATTTCTTCTTCTTTGGCTTCTTCCCACTCTTTGTCCTCTTTCCTTAGACAATGTGACCCGAGCAGTGTCAGGCAATGGTGTCCCTTCTCTGACCACCAAGTAACGCTTCCCTGAGATCACTTTAGCTTCCACATCTGGCTGAGTGAAAGAATGACGCCCGTCAGCCTCAGCCTCCCTCCGTGCGAGAGTGAGCCTCTACGTGCACGAGGGAGTCCAGAGCTGACTGAGAGTGCCTTGGGTGCTGCCCTTTCTAAAAGCGAAGGGGTTTCTTGCAGCTCTCCTTGCAAAGTGAGTGTGTGGTTTGACACGTGCATGAGCTAGCAGGACGGCTTACGGCCACAGAATGGAGATGGGCAAATCCCCTCTCCTTCTCCCCGGTGCAGTGTCCTGCCTCCTTCCTTGTGCCGGCTTTTATGCTTGCTGGCTCTCTCTGCAACCCCGTTTCACTCTCTAAGCTGGTGGGAAACTCTCTGCTCTTGTGGGTGTGTTCCCTGTCTGCTTGGGGAGTTAATGTGGCTCCTAAGGAGCTCTAAAACGTGTGCAGGTCAGGGCAAGGGAAGGCACAGGGATACAGGAGCAGAAGGAAGGAGCAGATGGAGAGATGGGGGCAGCAGCAAGGCCTCTCTTTTGGTGGCACTGAAGTGAACCTGGTTTGTGACATCACGTCTGCAGCTGCGACTGACCGTATCTTTAGCTTTTCCTTCAGTAAGCCCGTAACATTGTTGGCCTTTGAATCTGACTTTCATGTACTACATGTCAGTCAACGGTGACATCCCAGAACACTGACTTGGCTGGATGTGATTCTGCTCAAACATGTAATTTCTCAACTTGTTCTTTCTTATTTATTTTCTGGAGCTTTTTAATGCAAAACTCACTCTCTGACTCGTGCCGCCTTGCTTGACTTGACTCCAGTGTCTTGGGCTTTTTCCCATGTTGTTTATCCTGTCAGTACCCCTGCGTCCCTTTTTGTTGGTGATCTCGTAGGCATCAGAAAAGCAAAGGATTCTGCTTTTGCTCTGCTGTGAGATCCAAACCTGTCCTGAGTGCCCTTTTGTTAAGGAAAAGAGCCGCAGGAGGTGGCCGGGAGATTATTCACGGCAAAGGGATGAAAGTTCTGTCAATCTCAAAAATGTCGATGGCTGTCAGGAGCCTCTTTTGGCATTTTCTTCTCTATTCACAGTGAAGAATGCGAGACCTCGCGGCTCAGGTAACGAGCAGCCTGCTGCAGTTTCCCGAGGTGACCATTCAGGCTCTTGGGGAAGATGAGCTCACCCGAGGGTCTGTGCTGCGCGGGCGGTTTTCCAGAGGTGAGCCTTTTCCTTGAAATTGGGTCTTGCTGTGAAGTTGTTACTGCCTGGAGGTGACCTGAGGCACGGGGTCACAGCATCAGCTGTGTCAGGTTGGTGCTGCTCAGGTGCGTCAGGTTTTGAGAGAACAGAAAGGATGAACTATGACAAAATGATGAAAAATGTTAACATTAAAACATTAGTAGAGTTAAACTTTGAAAGGACAACAGCCTGCGGCAGTCTTGAGCTATTAAAATAACATGGGCAAGTCAGTGAGCCCTCCTCAACTTCTAATGGAATGAAAGGCAGTTTACAAAAAAAGTCCTGGTGTGGTTTTGGGCTGTATTTATTGGTACCATCATAACATCCCGTGCAGAACTAGTTCTCCCACAGTGTTAGAGAGGCAGCCTCCCCTGCTTTTTCTTTCCTAGCCTGACTAAAAACAGAAGGAAGAGGAAAGCCCTGTTAGGCGCTGCAGCCAGGTTTGCAGAGCATTTAATGGGACGCAGAGGAGTGTCCCGGGAGAGCTGCTGAGAGCGGCTGAGCAGATGAGGTAGCTGACTTTGTCGGTGATCTGAAGGTAGAGCCGGGGGCCTGCCTGGGTGTCCGGGCTTCTGCTGAGACCATGTAGAATCTCTCTGTGTGACTGTAAGTGCAGTAGTTGAGTTAATACTCCCTTTGTGTTGGAAGTAGTTCAGTGAAACTAAATGTGCTAACTTCTCTCTGTGATCAGCGTGTGTAAAAGTTGAAATTGGCTCCCGCAGTGCCCATTTTAAGGTAATTCCTTGTTGAAGTCCAAACCCCTGCCCAAAGTAGGCGTGTGTCGAGCAAAGTTAGTCAACTAGAAAAGAATTGGCTGAGATTTTGCCATATTTGAGGTATGCTTTAGGAGTTGTATTCCCATATGTATTTAGATGATTTCTAGCAAAACCAAGCTGAATATGGTATAAAGACTAGAGACCAATCTATTGTAATCTTTATCCCAAACAAGCAGAATTCTTCAGTGCAGGAATGACAAGTCCAAATGCAAAATCATAAGGTGGTTCATTTTACGATGCATTGGTTGAGGATTCAGTGGGTGATTTTCAATAATCGACCCGAATTCGGTAAGCCTCTCTTGCTCTGTGAGGTACTTCTGTTGAAGCAAAGGGGCAGTGATTGTGATTTTCCCGTTGTTTTCAACCCTCTCTTGGGAGTTTGCTTTAGCCAGCCTTTTCTCTTCTTCCAGGGAGAGATGGGCTGGCCTGGCTGGCGTGTGGCCCTCAGCTGGAGGTCGTGAGCGCTGTGACGGGAGAGCGGCTCTCTGCACACCGTTTCAGTGGAGCCCGTGAGCAGCCTCCCACCATCCGCGTGGTGAAGGAGGTTTCCTGGCAGACGGGAACGGGGCTGCTGGTTGGCTTGAGAGAAGCAGAGGGAAGTGTTCTCTGCCTGTACGACCTTGGAACATCAAGCGTGGTTACAGCAGTAGTTCTGCCAGGAAGGGTAGGTGCTTTTTAATGGGGGAAACGTTGTCAGGTGCTGCATAACGCTGTTTCAGGAGCAGCTTTGGAGCGTCTCTTTGCTAGGACGTCCATTTTCTCTATTGTGTCATCATACTGTCACTGCAGAGTGTCCAGTCGAGAGCACCTTGATGTGAAATCGTGGGGTTAACGGTACCGTTATCCTTTGAGTTTGCTGAGAGTCAAACAAGTTTTCTGGTTTTGCAGTAGAGCACGTTGTTACCTCATTCTCCACTTTGACAAAAAGGCCTGGAAAACTACCTTTTTTTTTTAGCCAGAGTGACAAAGAACTCGTCCTCACCCTGCCTTTCAAGTGTTGGTAACATACATGTCCTGAATGGTTCATTATGTCAGAAATACTGTCTTTAAAACATCTCAGACTTCCATGGCTGTGCTGTAGCTGACTTCGGCACATTCCCAGGAGTCTCGGACTAGCAAGCAGGTGACTTTAGAGCAAAGCACATTTTTCTGTTGACTTAGGATGGGAAAAAACAGGCTTCACTGCGTTACCTGGCAGGTGGTTACAGACTGACTTTCAGCCTGAAGCCCTTGAACCTCTGCTTATTGCATATGGTGCTTGTGCCGGTGGGATACTCTGGTGTAACGTTGCTAATTTTCCCTGCCTTCTCTAACCCATAAACTCAGATGACGTCCTTTCCCCTCGGCTCCTTGTCTGAGTGTAGACAAGAGTCACCTTAAGGTAATGGAACATCAAGGTTCCCTCTGTCTTTACCACCTTAGAATCTGCGACAGATAAATACTTCCGTATTACTCAGCTTTCCAGAGCGTGGTTTGGTTTGACTTGCTAGAATCCAGGCGGGGTTTGTTTGTCTGTAGCGCTACAGTGTGATTGCTGGCAGTGAGCGTTTGTGTGGTGGTGCTTTCTAACGAGCTGAGCTGGGTTGGTGCTCCGCTGTGTGGGTTTGCCGATCGTCCTGATAAATCTCAGCGTTTGAGATGGAAAGGCAAGCTGTGCGCTGACATAGACGTGCAGTCATTCAGACTTGTAAAAGCAAATCTGAATTGAAAACATTAACGGTATTAAATTGGTTTATAACGGTTGCATGTTTCAGAGCTCTGGAATGGTATTTTCCCCACTCTTGCTGGTTTGTGTGAGGCAGAAGGGCAGCATGCAGAGTCAGGGAGCTGAGACAGGATTTCTGCGTTCGTTCCCAGAAGGAGCTGGCAGCAGTGTAGGAGAGTGTGCAAAGCCAGTGGCTGGTGCCGTGGGAAAATAGGCAGTTCCAGGAGCTTCTACAGGGAAAACTGAAGCGTTAAAACTGGGAAGCTGTATGCAAAAGTGGAAAAGGTGGATTTGGGGCCAGTTGTACAACAACAAAACGAGACCTTAAAAGAAAAAGAAGTTAACAGCAACAGGGGAACTTTGGCTGATTCCGCAGCACGATATGTGCAGTGTTTCTGCTTTCCTCCTGAGAGTCATCAAGGCTTGGAGCAGCAAGAATTCGAATAATCAACGCACTTTTGGTGGTGCTTTGAGTAGCTGAGAAGATTGGAGATTTCATCTGATTTCCAGGAAGTGTGAAACAATATAAAGTTGTCTCAAATACTGCGGGCACTTCTAGGAGTAGAATTCTTGTGGCCCAGGGGAAAGGTAAATTCTGTGGCAGATTGCCAGGCAGCGCAGTCACAGCAAGTGCTTGATACGGGAGGGGAGAGAACTTTGGGGCTTCGAGGTTTGGTCAATTTTTCCCCACCTCTGGGGAGAAAACCCAATCTATATAAAAAAAGGACTCCTTGTGGTGCTCACTGCTCTGTTCCGTTGTCGTGTAACAGGTTGCTGTTGATGTAAAGCTCCCTGGTGTCACTGTGTGACATTATGCAAGGAGGCTGAAGGGCAGCCCGTGTTCTTTTGTTGTGGAGCCTTAGTGCAGGAGCCCTCACGTGCTGGTGTCTCTGCTGGAGCCGTCAGGGCTGTCCCGGGAGGGGCTGCAGGTGCGGAAAGGTCTGTCTCCATCAGGGCCTTGTACTAAAGCTGCTGGCAGGCGGCTCCGCGTGTTACAGAGCAGCGTGCGCTTCTCCTCAGCCGGAGCTGGCTTTTGGCGAACCAGCTGCTGGGCTTTTTGCCGCTGTTTCGGCACTGAAAACTTTTCTGCTTTCCCTGGTTGCTCTGTTGATTCTAAATGAGGACTGGTGTAGCTTTCCCTAAGCTGGTATCTCCCTTCCGCTCTCTGTAACAATAGTCCCTTGCCGTGGCAGCGGTGTGTCTCCCCTGCAACTTGGCCGCTGCCGCGTCTGACTGAGAGCCGAGATTTGCCCTAGTACCTGTTTGGCAAAGAAGGCGTGGGCTGTATCCCAGTGCTGACGGGCTGGGGGCCGTGGGAGAGCGAGAGTGAGTTTGGCCTTTCTTACTCCAGTCCCTTAAATACGGTCAAGTTTCTTGCATTTAACGGATTTTCTGTGTTGTCTTTGAGTTAATGGTTTCTAAGTAGAAAATGGAACTTGGTAAGCTGTAATAATAGACTGCACCATTGCAGTTGGAGTGAGCTCAGCGAAATCCCTGCAGGAAACCCCGTAAACGGAAGGCAGTAACGGATTTTTGTACAGGACATTTTTGGGGGTTGGTTGGTTTGTTTGTTTTGTCTGGATATAATTGGGATCAATGCTGTGTTTTTAAGTCTGAGAACCCTGTATTTACTTTCTTGCTTCTGATGGGCTGATTCTGGCTTCACTTTTGAGTGATTTCTATCAAAGCTTGTCAAAGAGCTGAAATACTAACTTGTAGTTTTCCTGTAGGTAACTGCTGTAGAGCCCATAACTAACCCCGGAGGAGCCAGCGCGAGGCCTTGGCACCTGCACCGGGCTCTGCAAGGGTTTTGTGGCGTGGCAGCGGTGGCGACAGATGTTGGTCATCTGCTTGTGGTGGACCTTGGTTTGGATGATCTCTCTTGCAGTCAGAGGGAGAATGAACCATCGGGTGAGCTTGCGGTTTCTAAACTTGAACGGAAAAGTAAGAAAACTTGTGTCTTTTAAATCAACAACACGCATCCCACTTTGAAGCTACTGCTGTGCAGACGTTTATGACTGCTGATGACAGGTGGCGGTTTGACATCGTCTGGCCCTGAAAGGATTAAAAATGGGAGTGGCTTCATACTCCTCCTAAGGTTACAAATACCCCCTCCCACCAGGGTCCCTCTGTCACGGTGATTCTCACCAGTGAGGGGTAGGAATCTGACCATCCGAGTCGGTGCAGCTGCCTGACAGGAAGGTGTGTCGGACGTGCCCTGTTCCTTGGGAATGTCCTTCTGCTTCTGTTCATTGACTTGGGGCAAAGTTGAGGCTTGTTTTTTAAAGTAAATATGCCTTACCAAAATCCCTGCATTTGACCAAACGGAACCTGTACTTGGTGTACTCGGATTGCATACGCTGTTTTTGCTCTTACAAGAGTGGCCTTGGGAGCTGGTCTCACTTCAAGTAGCTTCACCGTGAGGCCCAAACTGCTGATGTGCAGAGCCCAGGAAGAATTTGTCTATGGAGGTTTCGCTTTCACCTGGTTTTGAAATAGGAGCGAGGATACCTGTCCAGTCAGAGAGTTCCTGTGTGCTCTGAATGCGTACAGAATGGGAAGAGCAGACAAAGTATTGCATCAATGGGTATTTTGCCGGGGACGGTAGAATTAGATCATCCATGTTGTCACGTCAGTGTTTCAAATGCAACCTGAATGGCCTAACGCATTCCTTTATTGTGTGGTTTTGTGCGTGCAGGTCTAACAGTTGTCACTAGAGCTGCTGCTGGCGTTTCACAAGGAAGAGCAACCGTGAGCAGAGCAGGGAGACATCTCTACCTTCAGTTACAGTGTCCTTCAGGAACAGCAATATCGACCCTGTGCTACATCAGCAGAAGCAACCAGCTCGCCGTGGGTTTTTCCGACGGCTCCCTGTCACTGTGGAATATGAAAACTCTGCAGCGGGAGTAAGTCGGCCTTTGCACTTGGTCACGCCTGGAGGTGCAGGGCTCTCAAGGCTCTGCTTGAGGAGGAAGTCTGTTAATTTAAAGAGCCCTTTTTCAGGGAGGGAAATGTGGAGTGTAATCTTGGCCTGTTTAGGAATCCCCTTCTGAAGTAACCATTGAGCCATACCTGGATTCAGTGGGCCGCCTTCTCCCCAGCGGGCTGGGATTGTTCTCCTTATTGTGCCCGTGGGCTGAGGAACTGCGGAAAGCTCCCTTCTCTGGGTTCTGTCAAGCAGTTAGGGTGTGAGAGAGCTGCTTTCCATAAGGCAGTTTGTTCCACCAGCAGTATTCAGTGACAGCAGGAGTTGTGTGTGTTTCAATGAAAGAGATTGTAGACATTATTTCTCAGAAGCAGCTCCTGCAATGAGGGCACCCATTGAAAGGCTGAAGTATGTTAATGACGGGATTGTGGTGATCATATTCTTTAAAGCGTCCCGGTTGAAAGGAGTGAGACGTGAAGGATCAAGAGCTGATCTGTGGCTGAAAAGACATTCTCTCCCACATTTCAGCCTCGACCAAAAGAGGGGACTGACCCATGCCAAGGCAGCGATGCATGGGAATGAAAGTCTGCTTGGAACACTTGGAGGGGGAATAAGGGTCATGTCAAGGGATAAGCAACAGAGAAATGAGGGAGATGATTTCAGCTCTGCCAAAGAGCAATCCCCCCTGGAATATCTGACCCAATTCAGATCGGGATTCACTTAAGCAAATCTGCAGTGACTCACCGGGAACTATTGGCAGCATGAATAGAGAGTGGAGGGATAGTGAGGTGGCAGGAATAGATTGTGAAGGTGCAAGGAAGGTTCAGAAGTCTGGAGGAGAAAGGCTTTAGATAGTCCAAGTAAAGAAACAAGACACTACTGGTGTTTGGCACTGTTTTCAGCTTGTGCAGAAGAGAGGCTGCATTTTCAGTTCAATATTGAAGCAGGCGACAAGAGTAGGAAGAATCTTTTGCCTGGCAGCTGAAGGAATCTTTCATGTTCCTGCTCCGCAGGCAGAGGAGGAGATAAAGCCAGGTTATTGCCCGTGATGGACAGTAATTTCCTCACCTCGTGGCTGTTGCATCAAAAGCAGTCGCTCCCGTGACTCCCTTGTTTGAGACGGGAGTGTGACCTTCTGTGCCTTGAGGAGAAGCACGTCAGGGGCTCTTTGCTCAGAAGATGCTTCTCCCCTTCTACAAACAGGCAGGGCCACCAGGCTCACCTGCTTTCTGTTTTTGTTAACCCTGCAGGCACCACTGTCAGCTTGAAGGAGGAAGGATTCCTGTCTGCGCCGTTACTTTTCAAGAGCCTGAGCACGATCCTCGCAACTGCTGCTACTTGTGGGCTGTTCAGTCGACGCAAGAAAGGTGAATAAAAGCTTACTATCGGCCACTGATTATTTTTTTTTTTGAGCATTTGTTCACCTAGAGTTGACCCACGTGTATTTGTTTTGTTGAATTAGCCGTGCAGGAGATTCTCTCCGGTATGGAAGGGGCTGACGGTGCGATTTGTACAGGATGTAACAGGGATGGAGAGGGACCTACTAGTTCCTCCCTGCTGAAAGGCAGCAAAGCGACAGTGGCTCTATTTCTGTGCTGGCATTCTTCAATGGCTTCCTTTGTTTCCTGATGACTGCTTCATGATTTGCCTGATATTCACACCGTGGTATGAAAATACCATGGAGCGCAGTGGAGGCTGCAGCTCCAGAGCACTGACGGTGCGGATCCACCAGCCTGCTGCCCCTAAAGGAGGAGGTGACAGCATGGCCGGTTCCCTGGTGCCAGCCTGAGCCTTGGTGAGCCAGCTCAGCTCGGCTGGCAGGGAAGGTGCTCAGCAGCCAAGTCGGTGGTTTCCTGCTGGGCTAATGACTGAAAGGAGGGTGTGGAAGGTGCCGTGTGTGCAGGGGAGGGACTGGAGCTTTGGTGGGAAGGGAAGGGGAGAAAGATCTGCCCCTCTCGGCATCAGCAAGCTATTTACTCAGCTCGGCTGCTCGTGGAGTGGCAATCTTTTTCAGTTTGACTGTAAAGCAGTTTTGATTGCGAGCTCTTCAATGCCAAGAACTGTTCCCAACCATTTTTACTCCATAGAACATCTTGAAGCTTCCAGATTGTATGGGTAGCCTTTGCCCCAGAAGCTGTTAGTGTCCAAATTTCCTCCTTTGTGGTTTAGCGGCTAAATGTGACCAATTCTTAGGTTTTGGGAAGGGCTGTTTTTCTTTTCAGTGAGACAGTGCTATTCAGGAAACCTCAGCCTAGACCTAAGGAAAGGGTAACGAGGACTATAAAGCAGCTTTGTAACCAAATGTCATCATTTGTACCTTTTCCAGTGAAGGCGATGCCGTGAGTTTACATCTGTTGCAGTTAGCGTTCGCAGACAGGAGGCCCTTGGCTTCAGGACAAGCCATGTACGAGGTAAGACGTGCACGTGCGTGAAAGGATGGAAAGAGTCCTTTTCCCTAAGGGAGTATCAGTGAAGTTGGCAGGGGGAATATTGACCATGACAATTCAGAGATGACTTAAAAAGAAAGAATCTTTTGCTGAGCCTTCCCGGGCACGGCCTTTGTCCATACTTTTTGAAAAGAAGTCGTACAATTTCATACCGCCGTGTCGTGTGTTCCAGGCAGGGCCGCCTGCAAAGAGCCCGTATAAATTCAGTTCCTGAAGAGGCAGCAGCTTTTACAAATAAAATGATTCTTCATTTAAACACCAAGTGAATGGCCTGTAGGAAGAGAAGACAGGGCTTTGAGTAGCTCTGTTTAACCAAACTGCAGAGTTGAATAAGGTTCTGTCTGTCTCCCTTCCTTAAAACACGGGCGTACAGCTTTATTCTGTTCCGGTCTTCAGGTTTAAATCCTTGTTTTCCCTTTGAGCTCTGTCAGCAGGACTTCACATGACGCTCACCTGCAGGGTCTCTTCAGTGCTGGTCCTGAAACTTAGTAGCTCTAAAGAGAACTCTTTCTACTTTTTGGCTGCGTTACCTACGAACTCTGCTCTTGAAGCCAGCAAAATACGCAAATACAGTAAAGAGTGGTCTGATTTGGTCAAAAAAGTATATGTAAATTTTGAGAAGTGGCTCCAAAGAGGTTGTGTTTAAAATAGAGATGAACTAGCCTTACCTCTCTGTTATCTAACAGATAGAAGACGCGTTTTTAGCACGTATCATTTTATTCAGTGTTACGCCTGAAACCCTTGCAAAATCTTTTGGATGGGAAAGTAATCTTAATTCAGAGCATGTCTTTCCTGTTGAGGTGCGGTAGGAGAGGATCTGTGCTCTACAGCCTTGATATTTATTAGTAGTATTTCCTAGAATGGTTAAGAGAAAGCTTGCCTGTTCTCAGAGTAGGTGAGTTACATGTAACATATCAGGTCATACGAGAATGGATTGTCTCACGCCAGTTCCTTCTAGAGCTCAGAAACTTTAGGAAACTTGGGTAGAATGAGGTACAAGCAATTTTTTTATTTTCTGGTAGGTTTTTGGAGATTTTTAGCTGCTTAGCTTTTGGTTTTGTTTGGTTGGTTTTTAACTGTAGAGCTGCTCTTTGTCCACAATCCACACACCCATGTGTTGTAGGGTAGAGCATTTGACCAAGTGCTGTATTTGGAAAGACAGTATTTCAGTCAATGCTTGCTTAGCAAATGGTGGTCTCAGAGGTTCCACACAATCCTGCTGGAGTTTCTGTAGGTCTCAAAGTAGTTGGCTGACTCTGTAGGAATTTGTGATCCTAAACGCCTTGCCCACGTGCATGCCATGTCCGCCGGGTTGTTTTGCTGTTGGCTGCACTTGGTGAAGGCAGGGAGGGATCTTTCACCCATCAGTCCCTGAGGAGGTGAGAGGAGGAGCTGGCAGGAGCTGACGTGGTTTGAGAGAAGGCTGTGACTCAGTAAGACGTTCTCATGGCTACTCCCGAGGGATGGGCTTTCACTCTAGCGGTGTGTGCCTATAGATAATGCCTCGCAAGAGAGCTTTGGCTGCTGGAAGGCCGTGACTCCTCTAACTTCATCAGTTCTGTGATCAAGTCATGGAGCAAAGCGCTTTGCATGCCTATGTATGGCATTATTTCAGATCTCTCTTTCTAGATAAATACGTAGGTTTGTGAAGAAACCGGGATGGTGCAAGGAATTCTGCAAAACACATTTAGAACCAGTAATGCGAGGGAAATGCTCAGTTCTGAAAATGTGCAAAGCTTTTACGGCCAAACTTACCCGTTACGGTTTGACACTCAGTTCTCTTGCTTGTCAGCTGTAGTTTCTCTTTGCCATCAGATTAAGCGCCTGGGAGAGATACAGTACAATATGCAGGTTCTATTAGACATAGACATTCTTTCCTACTGAGGTATAATGTCTGCTTTTCTCTCAGAATGACCTTTCTCTCGCCTGTGATTTTTTCCGCAGGGTTTGGCATCCTGTGTTGAAAAGTACAGTTTGGATCTGACGGGTGGAGCCTTTCCCTTGAGAGGGCAGGGCAGCAAGGCCAAACTACTCAGCTGTCAGGCTGTAGAAATCTTTACCAACTGCATTGACAGAGAAGACAGCGTTGATGAAGGTTTGTTCCTGATGCCCGTCTTTGGTTGTTCTAAACTAAATGGTTTTGGCATCCAAGCAGTGAATGCTGTTCCATACCCACAGCCTGAAAGTCTTCAATATCTGTATAGACTAACTTCTTGGGCTTATTTCAAAGGGAAAACTGGGTGCTTAGGTTCTGTGGGACTTGTTAAAATAAACCCTGTTTTTCCCTTCAATGCTTGCTGACATGCTGTAGCGATGTCTGGTGGGGTCACCTCTATAACACCTGTCAGTCATTTTATTCCTCCAGCTCTCGTCTTTGAACAGTAGGATCATCCCCCCCATTGCTTAGGAATGTTCCCTCAACTTTCTTTTTTCCCCTCTTCCAACCTATGCCTGCACCTGCATCCAGCTGGCGGCCGGTCACGAGTGCTGTTCCCCAGGGCTCGGTCCTGGGGCCAGATCTGTTTGATACCTTCCCCAAGCACCTGGATGAGCCGGCAGTGTGCCCGCGTGGCCAGGAAGGCCCCCAGCATCCTGGCTTGTATGAGAGATAGTGTGGCCAGCAGGAGTAGGGCAGTGATCGTCCCCCCCTACTCGGCGGTGGTGAGGCTGCACCTCGAATCCTGTGTTCAGTTTTGGGCCCCTCACTACGAGAAAGATACTGAGGTGCTGAGTGTGTCCAAAGAAGGGCAGCGAAGCTGGTGAAGGGTCTAGAGCACAAGGTTTAGTTGGGATCTTAGGAAAAATTTCTTCACAGAAAGGGTTGCGAAGCAGTGGAACAGGCTGCCCAGGGAAGTGGTGGCGTCACCATCCCTGGAGGGAGTTAAAAGACGTGCAGACGTGGCGCTGTGGGACAGGGTTTAGTGGTGGGCTTGGCAGTATGAGGTTTACAGTTGGGCTCGATGATCTTAAGGGCCTTTTCCAACCTAAATGATTCTACGAGTCTATGATCTGCCTGTGCACTTTGCCCTCTCTGTGTCTAATAGGTTCCTACACCTACAAGCTCTTAAAGCAAGAGCTTCTGGCTTCCCTTGTCCGGATCGACAGTTAAAACTCCTCTGGTGTCTTTCATTCCCTTGCAATAATGAGATGTGCATCTCTGGGTTTGCACATCCAGTGATGCTCTGAGCACATCTCTGAGCCGGCTGCAGTGATAACTTTCACAGCCTTTTGTTCGGGTGTGTGAATGCCCTTCCCTCTCTTCTTACTGGCCTTAACTTATGTCTGCTGTTACAAAGACCACACTGGCATGACTTTCTAGGCTATTTGTGTTTATTAGCTTTGTCTTAGTCCTGAAGAGGCAGCTTCCACCTCTTTTGGGGTGCCATCCTCTAACAACAGCGTGTCAAAATCTAATGAAAACCCCTTTGGATTTTCTCCACCTGTGGCATGATTCTGAGGAGAGGGCCTTCTAAAACCTTGTCAAAAACAACCAACAGGCGCACCCACCAAAAAACCCAAACCAAAACCAACAAAAAAGGCCCTTTCGGTCCCCTTTTCATGAAGCCTGAGGCATGGAAAAATGCTTGTCATTTCTCTGATGGCTCCTCATTAGCTTTTATCCAGAAACTATTCAAGTTGTAGGCCCACATGAGCTTCTGTTGGATGTGGGTTGAGGTTAGAAATGAAGCTGGCTTCTGATTTATGAAACTAATTGACATCTTCAAAGGCAGTTTCAGCGGCTCACACAAGTGAAAGGGCACAGAAGTTCACGATGACACACAGTAAAGCGTGGGAGGCTCCCTGAGCAGCCCTGATGAACTCAGCAGAGAACAGAGACCCATTTTGCCAAACGACCTGTCTCCTGGTTCCCTGCTCTGTCAGGGTAAAGGATGCACCCCCCACTTTGCTCACATCTGGAGAATGCCTTCTCCCCAGAGACGACAGACCATGCCACTTCTTGAGAGAACCCGAGTGTAACATGGTCAATGTTTGATGTTAAACTCTTTGTTCCAACCTCCTGTTTGTTGGGGTTGGGTTTTGGTGTTTGTTTTGTGTGATAATTGTGTTCTTTCATTCTGACTGTGCTGGAAAGGAGCTATTCGTAACACCCGCAATCGAGTCGAATCTGGAAATTAAGAATGCCAGCTGAGTGATCAAGTGTATACGACAAGAATTTGTATGCTTTCTAAAAGCAGCAATGTATGTTTTCCTAGGGTGGTGGGTTGTTTTTTGGTTTTTGTTTTTTTCTAACCATCTTGATGCACTCTTACTGTATGGGAAACTTGATTACCTGACAATTGTGTATTGGGTTTGTCTTAGGACGGATACAGGTTGAACTCGCAAAGGGGGGCAGCATGACTGAAACCTATCACAGAGGTGATGCTATGGTGTACATTTTTAAAATTCTTCTTAGTCAAGTGTTGCGTTTCATGAGTGACGTAACAGAATGAAGCCAAACTAGAAAGGGATGTTTTGAAAATGTCAGATAGATTGTATTTTCTCCCAATAAGAAACAATGTCTTGTCTTTTCCAGTCATATCTCCTGACATCAGTGTCTCCGTCTTCAGCTGGCAAGTGAACACATGCGGCCAGGGAAAACCATCTACTTATCTGGGTGTATTTGACTTTGACTGCTGGTATGAGGCTCAAATGCCAGGCTCACTAAGGTAGGTTTTTATGAAGCTGGTTTCAGTATCCCTCCCCATAATTCACTGGAAAGTCGGCGTTTAGCTTCTGCGCTTGTTTTCTTTCAGGCCAGAAGAATCCCTTCAGGACTGCCCCTATTTTGCACTGTGGTCACTGGACGCTGTGACAAGCACGACTGCTCCAAACCCCCTTCTGGATGTTGTGGTGCAGGAGCGCAGCCTAAGCTGGAGAGTTCCTCCTTCTTACCCACAACCTGAGCTGTGTTTTCATCCAAGCACCTATAATTTTGGTAGGTATTACACGGCTTTGAGTAGTGATAAGCTTAAACCGAGCTCAAATGCCATTTATTGCTTCTCCTGTTCACTGTTTGTCACGCAAAAACCCAACCAAACCGAAACACCCCAACCCCCACCCACCCAACCGTGATGACGTTGTGCTGACCAAGTGTGTGCTGTTGTGACACCTGCCTGACAGGCGGCTGGGTCTGGGGGTTGGGTGCTTCTGTAACGCAGCCCGTGAGGTGGTGCTGGTGATCAGATGAAATGACTCTGGGCTGAAGCTCAAAGCGCAGCACCTCGATAGCCCCGGAGGTAAAATTTCTACACTCAGCCATTATTTTTCTAAAAAAGGCTGTAAGTGATGTCATGAGGAAAACGGGTACTCAGTTGTACCTTTCCAGAGGTTGCTGTGACAAAAATGTAAACTGGTGCTACCATCACGGTGAGAGTATGGAATGTTGTCCAACGTTCGTTGTCTCTGCAGATGGCACGTGCCTGCTGAGCTCTGGAGTTGTTCATGTGACGTGCAGCGGCTTCCAGAAGGAGGTGAGCTTTTACTGTGTCTTTATGGAGAATGTCAAGGGATGGAGCTTTCCTAAGCTTTCCATGGCGCTGCTTTCGGTGTCAGGGACCATTTAATGCTCCTCCTGCCCATCCACACGCGTAACTGCAATTGTACCCTACCAGTTTTATCAAATGTAATGTTTGAGGTCCCCTCTTGGGAGTGTAAACCCACCGTTGCCTCCCGTTGAAGCACGATCAGGGCCTGAATGTCTAGAAAGGAAGAGAGCGCTGCTCTAGGAGCAGGAAGAGAAAGTCGGGGAAAGCTGTTCCTTCTCTCTCATCAATGAGTGCAACTGCCTGCGTGGTCCTGAGTTCGGGTTTTGATCCCTGATGAGCTGGGAAAAGAGGACAGAACGGAGAAAAGGAAGCATCGTTCCCTCAGAACAACCTTCAGGCAGAGGAGCACTTGGTAGGAAGGGGAGAGCAGTCTTTCCCTGCCCTCATCTTCCTCTCTACTGGATTCCTCACCAGATCTGTGGGGGTGCGTTAGGGCAAAGCGCACTTGTGCACAGTGTGGTAGCTAACATGACCGTCTTGGCAGGTTGGCCTGGCCCATAGGCTGTTTCTTTTGCAAGCCTGATGTAGGCTCTTCCATTCAGATTGGGTGATCTGATGTCAGCTCCACGTTGGGAATAATTGGGAAATGCAGAAATTTGTCATACCCTTTGCTGAATTGAGACTAGATCATTCAGAGGCTTGTTAGGGATTTGAGCAGGAATTGCTTGTGAATGTGAGTAAGACAAATGTCAGAATTAGGGGCAAGAAGCTTGGTTTGGGGTTTTGTTTGCCACCGTAAGTCGTACTCGGTGTGTTTCCTTGTCTGAGACTGGTTTTCAGAAAAAGATGGAAATCTGATGTGTGTATTTGAACATGTAGAAATGGCTTTGAATGTGATGATTTTATTTAGAAGGGAAAGATACTTGTGAATGTGCTTAAAAAGCCAAAGAAAGAAGCAAACAAAAAGCAAAAGCCCTAAAAAGGAAAATTTGTTGAGGGCTCAGTCTTGGGCCCCTCGGGACAAGAAGGACATAGAGTTGCCGGTGCGTGTCCAAAGAAGGGCAACAAAGCTGGGGAAGGGTCTGGAGAACAGGTCTCATGAGGAGAGGTTGAGGGACCTGGGGTTGTTTGGCCTGGAGGAGAGGAGGCTGAGGGGAGACCTTATCGCTCCCTGCAGCTGCCTGACAGGAGGCTGTTGTGAGGTGGGGGTTGGTCTCTTCTCCCAGGTCACTAGCGATAGAACGAGAGGAAACGGCTTCAAGCTGCACCGGGGAGGTTTAGGTTGGATATTAGGGAAAATGCCTTCACTGCAAGAGTGGTCAGGCCTTGGAAGAGGCTGCCCATAGAGGTGGGGGACTCACCATCCCTGGAGGTATTGAAAAGACATGTAGACGTGGCACTTGAGGGCCTGATTTAGGAGACATGGTAGTGTTGGGTTGACAGTTGCGCTCATTGATCCTAGAGGGCTTTTCCAACCTTAAGGATTCTATGTTTCTATGTTCATTTCACCTGGAAGAAGTACCAGAACACCAGCTGCACTAAGCTACTCCTTAACAGTGCACGTCTGTGCCTGCCTGTGCTTTGCCCTTCTGAAGGATCGCCACGGCATTAGAACACAGTGTTTGAAGCGCCTAAACCTGAAACCTATTAGAACATCAATGTTTCACTTCTTTTCTGTCATCTTGGGAAATGACAACTTAATGTTTGGGGTGTCGTAACTGCTTCATGTCTTCATAGCCTGGAAAGCTGCTTGATCTTGGCTTCGCTGCTTCCATGCAAACGTTGCAGAGTTCTGTTTGTTCTGTCCCCTTCGCGCATTCCTGATGGCAAACTTCTCTGCACCCCATGTGCCATGGGTATAAGCAGGGCACGTTGCTGGGAATAGTTAATTGGAACGCAGTAAATTGAGAGGATGATGCAGAGGCATGCAAATAAAGATTAGAATTAGCCTTTGGGAAGTTGACGTGTCAGGGGAAAAATTCCATGTGCTCCTCACAGCAACAAGCAGCCCAGCCTGTGATGCCTGAGTGAGTGTAGGGTTAGAAACAAGCACTTACTGTTGGTGGTTGGGATGTTGACAGCAGGTGGGATTCTCCTTTGATTTCGCCTGTTACTTTTAGGAGGAGCAGTTAGACGCGGTCTTGTCAGCTGCTGCCCAGACAGGTTCTGTAGGGCTTCTGACTGGCTGCATTAAGATTTGGACATCTAAAGGTAAGACTTGTTCTGTTTTTTTTATGTTGCATGGTTTCTTCGTTTGGAATTCTTGATTCATTTCTTTTTTGTTCTCTCTTTTTAAAGAGCAGCCAAGTTCTGCTGCTAATTTACAGTTTGCCCTTGACTGGACGTGGAGCAGAGTGATCTATACAAAAGACGAATTTGAGCAAATCTGTGAGTACTAGTGCAGCCATGCTGCAAACCTAGAGTCAGTCTTTCCAGCTGAGCTCATTCAGTGATCTGCTGGTAGATGGTCTTGCCCGCAGATCTGGAAGTGCACTTTGAAACTCTGCAATGGCTCTGTAGGCTAACGATTTCATACCTGTTCTTGAAAAGGTGTTGCGCTGTTTGACGGCTCCTGCAGCTCCACTGACCCGCAGAGGTTACAGGCTCTGCAGCACCGCCAGTTGCTTTTGAGCAACCTTAGCACAGTCTTGAACTGTTTTCTAACAGAGGCACAAGAGCTCGCCGGAGAAGGTTTGTCACAGTATTTCTAACTCTCTGGTATGTCTTATGAAGATTTGGAACGATGCTGGGGCTGTAATTGTGGAAAGAGGAGCTTCTGTTGGTTTTGCTGATTGGCAGAAAGTCAGATGTAGCGGGGAGAAGGGGCTTAACTGGGAGGGGTTGGGGCTGCCACTTACCGCGCGTTGAGCTCAGGGCAAGAGTTTGTTGGGGAGCTGGTGCGAGTGGGTGGGGAGGCTGCGGTCAGCAAGGAGCTGTGCAAGCACCCGGCTTGAAATTACAGCAACGGGATGTGGCACTGTGACAAATACTCCCTTTGATTGTCAGCTAGCAGTGCGTGATTGCATGCAAATATTGGATTGGAAATGACTAAAATCAGAGAGGAAGCCTAAATGAGTAACATGTAAAGTGAGTTGCATGAGTTTCTGTAGCTGTTTCTATTAGAACTTGTTCCTGGCATATTGAGGAGAACAGAGAAAATCCCTTTGCTAGAGTAAACGTCTCTGCTACGTGAAGAACAGGTGCCTTATCCATGAGTGGATTTAGTAGTTCCGACTTCACATTTTTTTATTAAACCTTTAGTGAATCTTCTTCTTTGTAAGGGTTGCTTGTGATTGTGGGCTTTTACTTCAGAGAAGGACGTGATACGGAGTGAAAAATGCACAGGCAAAGATTTCTACCATGTTATTTTTCTACTTTCTCTTTAGTGCAATGAGGGGAGCTTTATAAAAAAAACAAAAGAAATTGCACACCAACAGTCCTCTTAAGCTTCTTTTCATGTTTTGCAGACTTGACAAATAAGCTGGCGGTGACCAGCCTCGCAGCTTTGTATGCACGAGTGGTCCTCTGGTTCTGTGGGTCCCGCCTCCTGCCCGAGGGCTCAGGTAAGCCTAAACTGTCACGCGTCTGTAGCAGTCAGTGCTTCCTATGAACACCTGCTTCCCCATGGTTTTGTCAAGGCTTCCTCAATACCAAGTCGTGCCCGTTCAGTGACAGCAGATGCTGAAGTTCTGCTGCTGAAATTGAGATTTCACTGTTTTTTCAACTGCGTCGTGTAGAATGATGGAAGCAGTTTCTTTCCGGGGTGTTTCTCAGAAACAGCACTAAGCCTCTGAGGGAGGGAGTTGCTCGTGCCCACAGCTTGAAATCCTTGGGATTGTAAACAAGTAACTCCTAAAGCCCAACACGGGAATGCTTGATTTTACAGTAAAAGCCTGACGTGCGTGTTTTGAACTTTTTACGGATTGTTTGAGGAAAAAATACACCTTGGAAATAGTTCATCATTTGGATGGGTTATAAATCCTATTGTCAGCCTTAACTGCCTTACGCATGTTCACGTGACATGTTTAAAAACCCATTCCCTTTGAGAACTGGGGGTTTTTTTAGAGTGAACTTCAGCTGACACTACATGTTCTGGATGCTACATCACCTGTAAGCTTGAAATGGCACTTAGGACAAGGAGGAATTGACTCCTGTGTCGTAGGTCTCTTTTAGCAAAGGCAGAAGGAGGCTGGGCTTCTTTCAAAGTCGGAGGCTTGCCTGTGCTTTTGATGCTTAGCTTGTGTGTTCTTCTGTCTTTTTAGTCAAAAACTGTAGGTTGAAAATGTGATATGACTTCTTTAACTTACTTCTTATTTATTGCCTGTAGGTGACGAGATGCGTTTCTCTAGACCTTTCTACAATTATCCTCTGATTCGGAGCTACTACGCTGGTCATCGACAGCAACTGGAGCGTTTATCAAGGTAGGACGTGCAGGAAAGCTCTAGAGCAGTTCCACTGCAAATTCAGAAGCGGCAGCGAGTGGCTTTTCCATCAGCAGCTGTATTTGCTACGCTTCATGCATTTGCTGGCAACACTCTTGACTGGAGTGATGCGTGTGTCCTGCTGAACAGAGAGGTTCCTCTCCCGTGTTGAAATATTGATATATACCTCTGCTTAGTGCCCTTTGTTGGTATCATCATTGTTTTGACGTGCACGTAATTCATTGGCAATTCTGTGTCATTTGTTACCACTGGAAAAGGTCGTGTGGTGAGGACAGGATCAGTCACGGCCAGGTCAGCAAGGCACGGCCTTTGCAGAGCAATTGTTCTGGGCACAGAAGAAAGCGTGTTTTAGAAAAAAAAAAACCAAAAAACAAAGCAAAAATAATCTCTCTCAATGACCAGTGATAGATGGCGATAAGGGGATTGGCCCAAATCTCCCACTCCCAAGCACCGCGGTGTCGTTGAAGGAGATGGGCAGAGTCACATGCAGCTGGCACGGCCAGCGCTCTCCTGGCGACTGGATAAAAGCCCCTTCCTCACGGGAGCTCCCTTTCCTGGGCTGGCTCACGAGCATAATGGTGATGTGCCTTGGGTTAGGTGAGAACAGATTTTTCTTTGGCAACTGTTCTGTAACCTAAAGAAAGTCCTCAAGTAGCCGTGGCTGTGGCACCGTGAGCAAGGTGCAGCAGGAGGAGTCCAGGTGGAAGCTGCTCTATGTCAGGCGCTGGCTTTCAAGCTCCTCTTCCTGCGCGTCCTTCTCAGGTAACTCTCGTACAGGCTCACGGGCTCCTTAGAAGCACCACCTCCAGCGTGCTGCTTCTGCTCGTCCTCCTCGGGAAATGAAAGGCTGGCGTCGCAGCCCGCAGGAGCCTGCGATGGGCTTCTGAGGAATGCAGTGTTTCACAGGCCAGCCCTCCGTCACTGTGATGGCACGTGCAGAGGCGCAAACGTGCTGCTTCAGGGGATACCAGAATTCAGCTGCGGGCTCAGCTTTCTGACCGTGACTGTTTTTCAGTAACAGAAGCGAGGTGCTGAGACCAAAGCCTGACATTGCCGTGCTGGGGTCTCACCGCTGTGTGTGGGAACACTCCCGCTGGGGGCGTGAGGTTTGGGGTAGCTTTGCTCACACTGCCCTTGTATTACAAGTAATGCGGCACAAAAGAAAAACTGAAAACTAAAAGGTCGCTGCAACTTTCCCCTTAATAAGGGAGCTTTTTGGATTCCTATTTGGAGCTCCTTTAATAATTCACTAGGATCTAATGAGCACCTTTCACCTGACTCCGAAATTTCTTTCCAGTCTACTTCAAGTCACGATCGTGCCTTTGTCTGTTTGTTCCTTTCTTGGAGTCGTGGGAGCTTTAGCTGGGTTTGTTTTGGCTGGAGGAAATCTGTGACACCGAGAGGCTGGAATTAGTGTTTTCCTCTGTCAAATCCTCGCTACGTTTTGTTCCAGAGGCAAACGGGACTCTGACTGCCTGATGGTCGATGGGATGGTTTCCCAGTTAGGAGACCGAGTTGAGAAGTTGTGGCAGAGAGATGAAGGAGGAACGGGGAAATACCCACCTCCTAGCTTACAGGTGAGTGTTGTGTTCCCTGAAAACAACCACCACCACCACCACAAACCCCAGCCCCAGCCCAGCCCTCCCCCAAAGCCAATGATTTCTCAAAGAGAGGACCTTTAAAAAGCTTCTACCTTTTCATTCCAGGCACTGCTGGAGCTCTATTTGCTAGAAGGCGTTGAAGAAAGCCACAAACATGCAATCGTATCCCTTGGAGTTATTTCTGTCACACCTCCAGTATACGCGCATCAGGGGTCTGAAATGTCTGTCACCTCCGCGTTCGATGCATTTTCTAATTTGTGCTTCAAACACACTGCGGATGAACACGTGTAGTTAAGAATTAAGTCGCAGGCAGAAGCATTGTTGGATTTCTTTGTACTGTGGATTGTTTAGGAATTTTTAAAATGTTTTGTTGCAAAGTCTTTTCTGATGTGAGAAAACAGCTTTACTAAGCAATGTTAAAGGTAGAAAGCTCCCCTAGATTTTCTCAAAATGTAAACTGTTTTTCATTTTTGAAGCACCCACAGCTGTAGCAAACAGCTGCTTCCTCGAGCGATGCACTAGAATGTGCTGCTTCAGAGCAAAAGGATTTCTGACAGTGGTGTACCAGGACCTGATGTTGCTGAAATCATCCATTTTCCAGCACAGCTAAGAGGGCTTGCTTTTGTGCTGTTACAAGTGCAGGCACACAGAATAATAGAGAGAGAGAAGGGAAAAGTCATTGGGCAGAAACTGAACTTTTAAGCTGCCGAAATACACTGTGTTGCTTTGGTTGTGTGTTGCCTGACCCGAGAGGGGAGCCTAGAGAGCAGGGGCTTTAAAGCTGTTGCACCCCGGAGCTCTCTGATGAGAACAGACCCCCCAAAACAGCTGTCAGAAAGAGAAAGTGACACTGCCGATGAGTGATCCACATACTGGTTTAAATCCAGTTTTAATCATGCAGAGCTAAGCTGTGCTGTAAGGACACCCTAATTTCAGTTGTTTTATATACGCTGGAAAGGAGGGAAGAAACCAGCTGTAGAATTTGTTTGCTTTAATAATCAAGCATTGGCCGTTCTCATGTTTTGAATGTCCAGCTGGTGGCTCCAGTGGCTAAAGAGGGAGCCTGTGTTTCCAACGGAACTGTTTAAATATCGAAAGGCAACCTTTCTGAATGCCTTAGAGAAATCAGAGAGTCTGTCTTTCTGGTTATTTATTCAGAATGCAATTTTGTTGTTAGGGCCTGACTATCTTCAGGTTGCAACAGCATAAAATGGCAAGACTAATACATGAGTATTTTCTGCGTCCTACCACTATGATATTCTTATTTCATTTTATTATTTATTCCTATTATATTAATCATAGGTATAATATTATTTCATGTGATAAATTGTTGGTCTTGCAAATTTATTAGCCTTAATTAGATACTTGATATCAGACAATTTACTTGCTGCTAGACATCATACATTCCTTTCCGAACAAAACAGAACCTTCCGTCGACTCCTTCGCAGCTGCCTTTGCCATCCCTTCGGGCCTTGTTAAGCGTATCCAAGGATTTTGGCTTCTAGACCACAAGGATTATGATGTAAGCATGTGACAGTTTAGTTGGGCACACATTGCAATACAATGCTATGATCTATCAAATGATGTAAAAACCCTGGTGCTTAGCTGATACCAGGTGATAAAACATGGGAAGCTTCTTTTGTAATGCTGCTTCAGCAGCACCTTCAGCAATACGTGATGATCTGCAGTTTGGTTTTAATTACGTTGAGAGGAAATGGATTAAGACAATGAAGAAGTCAGCGTTAATGCTTGACGTGTGACTTGCCAAAGCCGTCTGTTCAGGTTGTTCTCATCAGAGCAGTCGAGCGCTTTCTCAAAAGCAGTGGTTTGGGGACTTTAACTATTCAAACTGCCATCCTGGCAGCAAGACTTGAGACAGAAGACCGCAAAAGTGACTCTTCAATCTAATTCATGTTCCTCCTGATGCTGAAGGTTGCTCTTTGCCTATCACAATTTTAACGCAACCTGTCTGGGAGAATAACTGGTATTTATAAGAAGTGATGTTTGCCTATGGGGATTTGGTTACCCTAGCCGAGTGTGAATCACTCCTTTTAAAAGACTCTGGTTTTTTTCTGTATGGCTAACTGATTTTTTTTTCCTGCAAATAGTAAAGAATTTATATTTACCTGTCCGGTATCAAGGACATTCACCCTTACTGAAGAAACTGTTGAACAGTTTTGTGGTGTGCTTGTGTGTCCAATCTGATCCCCTCTATTCAAAGAGGATGTGGCCAGGCTGGAAGGGGCCCAGAGAGGGGACACCAGGATGATGAGAGGACAGGGAAGCTGCCATACGAGGATGGGCTGGGAGAGCTGGGTTTGTTCAGCCTTGAGAAAAGGAGGCTCAGAGGGGATCTCATCCCCGTGTACCAGGGCTTAGGGGGTAGCTACAAAGAAGGTTGAGACTCCCTTTTTACACGGAGTCCCATAGAGAGGACAAGGGGGATGGACACAGGTTGCTCTTGGGGAGATTCCGATTGGGCACCAGAGGGAAATTTTTCACACTGAGGACAGTCACCGTTGGAATAATCTCCCCAGGGACGTGGTTGACTCGGCCACGTTGGACACCGCCAAGAGTCATCTGGACAGGGTGCTGGGCCATCTTGTCTAGACTGGGCTCTTCCCAGAAAGGTTGGACTAGATGATCGCTGAGGTCCCTTCCAACCTGGCATTCTGTGATCTTAGTAAACCTTATCTCCACCTTCTGCAGAACTCCCTGGCCCTGCTCTTTCACCCAGCTACAATCACACCTGTGTCGTGGCAACACGTGAGAATTCTTCGGTCCCTCATGTGCCAAGGAGAGCATAGGCGAGCCCTCAGATACATGCAGGTGATGAAGCCACCATTCTCAAGCAGTTGTGAAGAGCGACTTTTCCTCACTGTGCTGTTGTCCAATAGGTAAAGAAATATCTGCCACCATTTTGGCACTCAAATACTGTGAGAGGTGGAGAACAAACACTAGAAATCACAATCCCCTACACTTCCTTTGAACTTTGAGCACAATATCTGGGAAGCATCTTTTTGGTGATACTATTTATACGCCTTTACATCTCACAAAATTAACTACAGGTGCATGGCGGAGGCTTGGGCTCTGCTGCAGGAAGACGCCGCTCAGTTAAAGGAGGAAGAGCTATTAAAAGACATGTATGACATCTGTCGGGAGTTGGGACTAGTAGGAGACTTCCTGAGGCTGCCTTTCACAGACTCTGAACAAGTAAGTGTGGGCAAGAGGAAAATCTGAACCCCCTCTTTGCCAAGAGAAGAGGCAGGATCATCATATATGTTTTCAAATGTGTTATTTCTCATAGAAGTGTTTGGAGAAATTTTTACAGACTCATGAGATTCTTTTAGTCCAGCATCTGCAGCGTGCCAACTGTACGGCAGCCCCACAGCTGAACCGGGCGATGAACGTTCATCTCATGGTAAGCGTAAAAGTCCTGCCAAGTGTGCAAGGTTCTCTCAGGGGTTACTAACTAGATTTAACAGCGCTCAGTAAGAATCCTGCTTTCTTTATCACACCCTTCTTTGAAATACTTGCAATAAGCCTCTGCACCTTACGTTACAGCTGAACCTAAAAGTTGAACAGAATGTGTCACTGCTCCAAAGCTACCCCGTGCAGTTGGAAATTCTGTGTTCCAGGCTGTTGTTGACTCCACTTTGAACAGTTTGTTTGTGTCTGAGGATTAAATAAGTATCTCCTGTCAGCCACTCTTACCATTCAGATATTCAGGGACGTACGTTATGTAGGGTTCGGATGATTGGAAGTTGTTTGGGTCACTGTGGAATGAAGAGTGTGTTGTATGTCATCTCTGGTATCTCACACGCAGCTCTGGGTGCCAACCCACAGGCACCGTTTGCATCATGGGTTGTTCTTTTTATTATTTCCTCAAGTTATAGCGTGAGGTCTGCAATTCCACAGCTTTCGTTTTACCACTTTTAGGACAGAAATTCTTACTTAACTTCTGAGTCTCAAAATAGGCAGGTCAAATTCTGTGTTATGGGAACTTCTGTTGTGGTTCTGTGATCCATTTGCTGCTTTCCAGAACCATAGTTTCCCAGGGAAGCAAACTTGTGGGGTGGTTCTGGAAGGTTGAGGTCCTGCGTTTGAAAGCTTCCATCCCGGGGGAAGGGGTGTGTAGGCAGCTTTCTCTTCCTCATTTTAATCCTCACTTCCTCTTGTCCAACGGAACCCGCCGCTGCCCTGGAGATTCAGTCACCTGGGGCAGTGGCGTTTCAGGAAAAACAAGGGAAAGGCTGCTGTTTTGTCAGCCACGTGAAACTTGTGGGTGCTGACAAGCGCGTCAGAATGAGGTTCTGCAGGGTGCCGGCATGGTTTTAGCTTAAAGTTGTAGGTTCTGCTATTATTCTAGTCTTCCTTCCGCTTGGCTAAATATACAGGGTGAAACTTCTTGCTTTACGCTTTTTGTTCACCAGAACGATCGTGCTCCTCGCTGGAGACAGAGAGCAGTTGCCAGAAATTCTCTCTCAGCCCAGCACGGCAAGACCCTTCCTAGAGGTCAGAGGCAGCTGGCTGTAGAGAGAGCCAAGCCTTACCATCTGCCTTCATCCGGACCAAGAGAAGGTAATTTTTAGGGGGGGAATATAACGCACAACTCACCATCGCTTTGATTGCACAAGGCTGATCGTTTTTCCCTCGTGCTTTACAGCTGCAAGACCAAAGCCAATCTCGACAGTAACAAAACCAGCTAATGCAGGAAATGTGGATCCAAGGGCACCTTTCAGCAGTCGTGTGTTGGCCAAAGTTAGAGAGTTATGGGTAGGAAACGAGCAGAAACTTCGTTGAGAGAGAGTTTTTCTGTTATGATAATGTTTGTTATGCAAAATACATATATTTATATTATGGTAAATATGTTTAGAGAATTTAAGATGGCTAAAACTAAAACCCTGATTACCATCAAGCTATTGGTGTATGGATCTTGCTAGACTTGATTGTGTGATCAAATAGTAACCTTTTCCCACTTGCTGCCATGTTTCTGCTTTGTTTCTGCCTTATTTACTTAAAAATAGGCAGAATGATAAAGAGCAGGAAAGAGGCCAGTAGCTGTCAGATGATTTTCCTACAGGTGGTGTGGCCAAATCAACCTCAGTTCTGGTATATTTGGACCTCTTAGTCTAGGCCAATTGGAAAATGCAATGAAATAATAGAATTTCACGTGGTAAGATTGCATTTGTTTCTTATGTTGTTGGTACTTTTGTCTTCTGTGCAAAACTTGCAGGTTTCCATCGCAGGAATGCTGTTCTCACCAAAGCAGTCACGATAATGAGTGCCTTTGAGATGCTCGGAGAGAAATGTTCTGCGGTTCCTTCTGAATTACAGCTGTTCCTCAAATAAAAAGCGTTTCCCAATGCACTGTGCTGTGTGGGTGACCCATACGTGAGGCAGAGGGAAAAATGCAGGTGACGGTGCCTGATGTGCCTGTTGGTTCAGGTCACTCACTCCTGGGCCGTGCATCACCCGGCGTGGTTCAAGAGCAGGCTCATCCCACAGCAGCCAACGGTGTGGTGTGCCTTGCTCTTGAACTTGGTTTAAACCCAGACTAGACCGTGAGTTATTAGTGAAAGCCTGATTGCTGGTATTTTGATACTACAATTGTAATGTTAATGGGCAGGGAGAGAAGGATGCAGGAGGGAGGTGTGTGACAGGCTCAGGGAAGAGCCCATGAGCGACGATCGGGTATGGTGCGAACAGAGGCTGGGTGCCCGTTGTGCGCCAAGAGCTCTTCAAAGCCCCCCGCACTCGGGAGAACCACAAGCTGTGCCAGGTGGGATTAGCACAGAGTGGTGCTACATGGAGTAAATGGGTCGCAGTGATCACCCAGCGGGCTTGAATAGGAAACCCCAGTGGCCCAGGAATCCTGGAAGTGACCATGGACTGGGCAGAGGGCAAAGACCTTGGAATATCCCCAGAGGAGGGGGTGCCACGTGCTGAAGAGGCCCCACTGTGGAACAAACTGCCAGAAAATGAGCAGCAGTGTGCCCTGCTCACTGATGGGTCCTGTCGCCTTGTGGGGAAGCATCGGACGTGGACCATGGCTGAAATACAGATATGGGCAGGCCCGGCAATGGACTATATCACACTCCCACAGAGCCGCCAAGGCAAGCGCCATGTGCTTACAGTGGTGGAAGCAACGCCCGGCTGGCGGGAAACATACCCCGTGCCCCACGCCACCGCCCGGATCACTCTCCTGGGGCTCGAAAAACAAGTGCTGTGGCGACATGGCACCCCAGAGAGAACTGAGTCAGACAACGGGACTCATTTCTGAAACACCCTCACAGACACCTGGGCCAAAGGGCACGGCACGGAGCGGGTGTATCACACCCCCTGTCACGCACCAGCCTCTGGGAAAACAGTCTGGGTTCTTCCTGCCTCAGGCAAAGGCAAACCCATTCGTGGCACTGCTTTTGCTCGAGGACCCGGGTGCACTTGGGGGTGATGCGGGAGGATGGACGAGTCCCGATACCGTCTTTAAACCAGAAAAGAGACACAGAAGAGCCTTGGCTGTCACAGGAAAGTTCAGCGGTATCTCCACCCCCAAACACCAGCTCTCCCAGAAAGGCGCTCTCGTTCCTCAAGTCTTCTGCAACGGGAGAAAGAAATGGAAATGAGCAAATAAGAGCAGGCATCAGAGAATGAAAGAGCATTTCAAGAAGAAACAGATCTTATGTTTGCCCTGCTGATGCTTCCACGTGCCCAGAGCTCCTCCTTGCCCGAGGGAAGCCTTGCCTGCAACCTGAGGAGTGCCCAGGTGGCCAAGGAGGCCAACAGCACCCGGGCTGGTATCAGGAATAATGTGGCCAGCAGGATCGGGGCAGGGATGGTGCCCCTGTGCTCAGCACTGGTGAGGTCACACCTTGCATATTGTGTTTAGTTTTGGGCCACTCAGTGCAAGAAGGACACTGAGGTGCTGAAGCGTGTCCAGAGAAGGGCAGCGGATCTGGGGAAGGGTCTGGAGAGCAAGCAGGTCATATGAGGAGAGGTTGAGGGACCTGGGGTTGTTTGGCCTGGAGAAGAGGAGGCAGAGGGGAGACCTTATCGCTCTCTACAAGTACCTGACAGGAGGCTGTTGTGAAATGGTTGTTGGTCGTTCAAGTTACCAGTGTAGAATGAGAGGAAACGGCTTCAAGATGCATCAGGGCAGATTTAAATTGGGTATTAGGAAAACTTCCTTTGCTGAAAGAGTGGTCAGATATTGGAAGAGGCTGCCCAGAGAGGTGGTGGAGTCGCCATCCCTGAAGGTGTTCAAACAATGTGTAGATGTGGCAGTTCAGGGCATGGTTTAGCAGACATGGTAGTGTTGGGCTGATGGTTCAACCTGATGATCCTAGAGGTCTTTTCCAATCTTATTGATTCTATGGTTCTATGATCCTATTTGCTAAAACCCTCAACCAACACCTTGATCTTGCTAGAGTTCCCTCCACCCGCCTCTTGCATCCATAGGCACTGCCAATCACTACCTAATGACTAACTGAGGAGCTAAGAAGCTCTCAAGGCTTCCCATCTCCTCGTCAAGGGGTGTCCCTGTTTCTCCAGTCACCATTCATGCATCCTAAACACACCAGCTGAGGCAGCTCACCTTGGTGAGGGGAGGACCTCCCCGAGGCACCTCCGTGCTCTTTGAGGTCGGAGCGCTTGTGCAAGGCTGCAGGAGGAGTGCGTTTGGTGCCCAGCACTGTACTGCAGGTGGTTGGTCTGCAGTGGGCGGGGAACGAGACAGGGCTGCTCCCAGAAATGGCGTGGGAGGGGAGGTCCGGGGGTCAGGGAAAGCAGGGTGGACATTCAGGGTGATGGTGTTTCTCTTCCCAAGTCACCATTACACGTGACAAAGCCCTGCTTCCCTGGAAACGGCCGAGCATCTGCCTGCCCATGGGAAGCACTACACAGCTCACTTTGGGAGTCTCTGTGGTGCCATTGGCGAGCGTATTTGGCTGTTAACTGAAAGGCTGGTGGCTTGATCCCACCCAGGGACAGATTCATCCTTCCCTGCCCATGGCAGGGGTTTGGAACTAGATGATCTTTAAGGTCCCTTCCAACCCAAACCATTCTCTGGCTCTATCAAAAGAGGAGGTTATTCAGTCCCCTCAGCAAAGGCCGAGGAAGGAAAGCAACCTGAGGCAAATTCCTTATTCTGACCCTTGATTTTTTATGACTTTCCAATGCTCTCCCCCACCCCGCTCAGGGGGAGTGAGCGAGCAGCTGGGGAGGGGCTTAGCGGCCAGCTGGGGTCAACATGCCATTTAATTTGCCTTGTTTCTACGTTTAGTAAATCCAGCAGCAGTACTATGCTCTCAAATAATTTCTTCTTCTTCTTGATGACAGTAAACTTTATTTCTTTAACGTTATGCCTCCCATACATTCTTCCTTGACAAGACAGTTGTTTCTCCGTATTATGTTCTGGCATGAAGTTTTTAGAACAGCACTTTCCCTCTCCTTTCTAGCTGTTACCATTTAATGGCAACACAATTACTCGCCACGGGGAGGAATGAGAGCCTCGTTCAGGCTGGAAGGCACCTTCCTAGATATCTGTAGGAAACATCCTACTTGAAGCAGGATCACACCAGCTTTCTCATGGTTTCATCCAGATGGGTCTTTGAAACTTCCAGGGATGGAGGCAGCGCACACTCTCCGGGAAACGGCTTCCCGTGTCTGACTGCCCTCACATTGCAGCAGTTTCTCCCTATATTGAGCCTGAGCCACTCGTGTTTCAGCTCGTTGCCTCCTGTGCTCCTGCCTTGCACCACAGTGTCTTCTTGGAAGCCTCACCACAGGCGATGCAAGCCTAGTACATCCTCCCCGCAAAGCCTCCATGCTCCAGGGTGTACAAGCGCTGCTCCTTTGGCCTCTCCTAAGAGGACAAGTGCTCCAGCCGTGGCCACCTCTGTGGCCCTCCAATGAACTTCTGTGTCCCTCCAGCTCGCCCATGTCTCTCTGACACTGTGTAGAACCAAAACCTGGGCAAGTCCTCTGGGTGTGGTGTAACAAGCGCTGAGCAGAGGGAGATAATCACTTCCCCTGGCCGTGCTAGGGCTCCTACAGCCCAGGGTGCTGTTGGCCACCTTTGCTGATGGCTCATCTCTTGCCTAATGGAACCCAAAGCCCTGCAGACCCTTCCCTGCAGAGCTACTGCCCGCCGAGGCAGTCCCTGGCCTGTGACACTGTCGAGTCTACATCCACTTTAGGAGCAGGACCTTGGCTGAATCTTTCCTGGATACCATGTGGTTGGTAACAAAGAGGATGGTGACAGACCACGAGCAGAGAGGATGGTGACAGACAAGCCAACCTGAGTAAACCCAGTCACCTTCTCCTTCAGTCAGCCAGCAGTGGGATCCAAGAGAACACGGTCTGGGGCACGGCCTTTCGCTCCTCTGCACATCCTTTGGGCACTGGGGAAAGGTGCACGCGACGTTTGCGTTTTCCCCATGCTCAGGGAGCTCCCTCAGGCTCCACGGCCACTGGAAGACAATGGGGAGTGGCTTCCCTGGGACACTGGCCTGCTCACTCAGCTCCCCGCGATGCTGCCCCTCCTGTCCCATGGGCTGGGAAGGATTGCGTTTGCTCAAGTGAGCCCTGGCTTGATCCCATCCCCCGCTGCCTGATCTCCTCCAGAGTCCTGCCCTGAGTCCCAGAGGCCGGGAGACCTTGCTGGGGAAGGCTGAGGCAAAGAGGGCACAGAGAATCTCACATCTCTCTACCCCTGCCCTTACTAAATCCAGCAGTGCCCACACAGTGTCTTTGCTTCTCCTTTAACTGTTCCTGAAGTAGGAAACGCTCCTTATGGTGCCCTTGAGTTGCCTTTCGAGTTCAGACTGAGTTTGGAACTGGACCCTTGCTGAGTTTGGAAGGTGCTGCCCTTGAAGACGAGCTGTGCTGAGCTCTGCAACCATGTCACAGCTCTGGCTCTTCAATGGAACACCACATGCCCGTTTGGAGAAAGGAGATCCTTCCCTGTCACCTTCCTGCTGTCCTGTTTAACGATGGGGCAATATAAGTGATTGTCGTGCCCAAATCGTTCCCTCACAGGAGAAATAACAGTGCTGGAAAGCCATGTCTCCCCCCAGCTGAGGGGGGGAGCATCAGGGATTCCTGCAGGCTGTTTCACAGCAGGTTCCCCCGGAGCCCCAGGGACACCTGGAGGGAGCCGCGAGGGGCAGAGAAAGGGCTGCCTTGGGCTGTGCCTCTGCTGCCGAGCTGGGCTGGGCTCCTGGCGTGGAGGGAGCTGCTGGCAATGAGGCAGCGCTGCCGAGAGACAGCTCTGCCCAGGAGCAGCTCCTCTGCCAAGCGCAGCAGGGCTGAGGGCACTGCCTGCAGGCACCGAGGGCAGAGGAGCCGGGCAGGGAGAGGGGAAAGGCAGCCTGGGCTGGGGGGATGCTGGGAGCTGACTGGGGGAGAAATCTTCGCCACCCTTGACACGGTAAGTCTCTGGCTGCAGGACAAGGCGGATGAGAATCCTGGAGGCATTTCTAGAGCCTGCCCATCCCACGGCTGGTACGGACTGGCAGGGTGGCTCGCAGCATTTCTGTAGCACAGAGAAGGACATGCTTCCGAGCAGGGCTTCCCGCTGCACCAGCCGAGGGACGGGGCAAGCCAGCCCCCTCCTCCCTTCTGCCAGGGATGGCTGCAGTGGGATGAAGGTGGGTGCGCACCCAGGGCTGCCCAGGTTAATTAACCCAGGGCAGTATGAAAGGAGCTTCACTGAAGATGGCCAGCATAGTGGTTACACCCTGCTAAGGTCCTTACAGGGATGTATCTTTTTCTAGTGGGGAAGGCAGTATATTTTGAACATGACAGAGGATCTGTATTAAACTTTTAGAGTTATAAAGCTTTATCTTTGTTGAATTATATTAGCTGGTCAAGAAAGAACCTTAGAAACTCCACTGACTTGCACGTGGTTCGAAACTTCAACAGCCAAAATCAACACTGTCACGAATATTTTGGGGGTGGGGGGCTGGGCACAAGGTGGTGCATGGTGAAAGCAAACCTTTTCTAAAACCTGATACTAAAAATAATCCCTCCCAAAAGCCCAGAGATACCAGGGTCAAATAATAGCACTCTACGACACCACACCGCTCCACCTAAAGCAGGGTTACAGACATACCAGAGACCCACCTACAACAGCAAAACCAGTTTTATCCATGGCTGCCAGGCCTGTGCAGTGGAAACAAACTTCCCCTACAGGAAAATGAGGGATCCTTCTGCATGACAGCCTTCCTAAATCGTGCGTAGTCAGTCCCGGGCTGTCACGACAAAGGAGCCCCATAAATCGAATCCTGCAGCCTCCTGCCAGAACCTCTGCCGAGCGTGATGCGAAGGGGAGAGGGCATCAGCTGCCGTTGTCCTGCTGTGTTTGCATGCCTCCTGCGCTACCACCAACCCCAATTGCCAGACAGAAGAAAATGCCACCAAAACGGTGTGTGATGCCTTGCACTTTACTCCGGTTTCAAGAACTGATGGTACATCACAAGCGATTGATACCAGCACCGATCATCTCCCTGTGCCGAATCTGGGCCTGAGATGAAAGCTACAGCAGGAATGAGGAACATGCAAGGCTGGAAAAAGTTTAATTTGTCTTGGTGAATGAAGAAAAGTTTGTAAAGGAAGAAAATTTCTCTTGAATACAGGTAAATCAAAGAATAAACTACCTGACTGAAGCGTTAAGCATTACATTTCAGTGTTATACTATGTTTGCAAAAATCTGATCCTCACTCTTAATACAAGCATTGTATTTTACTTTTTCCTTTCCTTTACTAGCAATTTTTACTTATCAGGAAAAAAAAATGTAGAAATAATTGCTTACATGCATCCTTATGACAAGATTTTAATAGTTAAGCATTCAAATAATGCAGAAACTCTTGAAATAACCAGTCTCCTATTTCATTCCCCTCAAATCAGCCAGATCCGGAAAACTTTGTGAAGTTAACATCAAAATAAATTTTTGCTGTCAATGTCTTCTTTCTTCAAAGGTCAAATTTATGCTCTGCAGATTCTGAAGTGTACTGGGTTCCAGTGCTAGGAACATGCAATTGAGAATGACACCATTTATCTTCCTCAGCTACACCCAGATTTCAGTTCGCTGTATTTAAACTGAACATGCTTCTGCAGTCTGTTATTCCAAATCTGTTCCAAAATCCCAACTGATGTAAAATACTAAGATTTTATGGCAACACCACTTTAAAACACCAGCATTTTGAATCATACTTAACGCTGTGCAATGAAGTAAAGCAGTCACGCAAAGCCCAAGCGTTCCAAAGCGTGGCCGCTAGTTACCTTAGCATCCTCACGCCACTGCTTTAATGATGCAAAGCATTACACAAGGAACTAGGCAGTAAAGAATGAATCCCATAAATCTGCAGTTTATAAGTGGCAAGCTTCCTCACAGGATGTTGCTTCCCTTCTCATGGGGGGTCGGGTTGGGTTGGTTGTTCTTTTGTGGGTTTGTTGGGGTTTTTTGGTTTGGTTTGGGGAGGGGGGGTGTCCCTTTCCTTTTTCCTTAGTCTGGAAAACTGGGAAGCTGGGTCAGTTGTAGCATTATCCCATATGGGAGAAGATAGAAGAAGGTAAAGTAAAAACTACAGCAAAATGAAACATTGCCCTTCCTAAACTGTAAAAACTGGCCTTCCAGGAATCAATTGAGAGAGCTGCCTTATAAATCTCCTTCTTCAGTTGTCTACTCAGTGCATAAGATGCGGAAGTCAGAAGCAGTGAGGAAGGAGATTAAATAGGTTTAGAGTGACTTTGCGGAACAAATGGAATAGATTCCAAAGATTGCTGCTTAGGGTCTTGCTTGCTGGATTCGCTGCATACAAAACAGCACACTGGGATCACAAAGTGCTGTGATCTGCACTTTGTATTTCCCAAGGTTTGCTTTCCAAAAGGCGAAAAGGAGAGTCTCCTGCTCTCTACAAGTTCAGCATTCAGAATTCTGTCTTATCATTTGTTTTCTTTCTGTATACTTCAACTTTCTGGATATAGACAAATATAAAAAAGGATCTCACATTCAAATGCAGCATGTCCCTCCTTTCCCATTCTCACACCCTACCATAACATGACATGTACCACATACTCTCCCTGCTAAATAGGAGAGGATTGTAATTCAGAGTTAAGGGAAAGAGTTCAACATGCTCTCATACACTAAAAGAGTAGTATTTACTGGATTCATACACCAACATTAATATCACCAGATTAAATTCTCTCTATGGGTTTGATTCAGCTCCTGAGTCACTGACAGAGCTCGCATTTGCTTTGCTGATGAGGCATCAAACACAACATGAAAGAAAGCATTCATCTGAGAAAAATACTAAGCTTAGAGAACTGTACAGAGAAACCCCACCTGAGCCAGTTTAGAAGCAACATGCATGTAAACCTGGGTTATCGCTGCCCAGATTAATTAACACTGCCAAGGGTGAAGAACTTAGAAAACCCTTGCAAATGTGTGGATATCTATCAGATACCACTGTGATTAAAATTTGTAATAAGTAATTCGTGAACTTTTAGAAAGAGATGTTTTAAAGCTACTTCCTTAATTCTGTGCCGTATAAAACCACGGTACTTCATCAATCCCTCCAGAAGCTCACAGAAGTTTCCTGGGACTTTGCTAAGCGGTACAGCATATGCCTCCTGTCTGCACGTGCACTGGACCCCGAAACCAAACTGCCAAACTTATTAGCATGGCGTCACTTCATGTCATGCCGTATGTATCTGTGATTCGTGTGTGCCAAGGGCTCCCTCAAGGGAACAGCCTCCTCACCTTCCGCCTTACGCAGCTTCTTACGCAAACGTTTCCAATGAGGCACAACTCCTAGATATATGTATCTCAGATAGGTGGCATTGATCCAAAAAATTTACTGCTCAAATTCCTCTTTACGGGAGGGTCAAACCCAGCTTTTGGACAGCTCTACATCTAAATTTTAAAATCTGAAGTCGGGAAATGTTCTCATTTGTCGATTCGGTTCAGATAAGCTTTTTCTGAAAAAGACATAGGTGTCCAGGATTTTGGTTTGGGTCAACTTTTGGCACTGACGGTGCCTTCGGTCGGACCCTGCGGGTACCAAACAGAGAAGCAGCCGTGAGAATTCACGGGTCACAAGAGCACGTCAGTGGAGAAGCACTTGCATGGCAGCGAGCTGGGTGCGCTGCCTGAAGAAGCTCTCTGGCCTCTCTCGGTGTGCAGCAACTCGCCAAGAACAAGCAAGGGATGGTGCGGCTGAAAGGCACCTGTCCAGGGCAGGTGGCAACTAGGGCCCCACCTGGACAAGCCTTTCCTGTAAGGAGAAGCCATTGCTCCCCCCATCCAGTCCCACCTCCTCCCACTGGCACCTGCCAACTCTTCAACTTGTGCAGGCGGCTCAGGGGCAGTGCCAGGACAGCCTGCAAACGCAGCGTGAGGCCCTCCAGCAGGGCAGGCTCTCAGCACCCGCTTGTGCTCACTAAGAGCCCCCGTGAGCTCACGCCCGAGACCTCTGCAGGCACCTTTCCCACTCTGCTTCCATGCCATGCTGACAGTTTGCACGATGACTGGGAAGACACAGCATGCAGGACCAAGCGACCCTGTTAGAAGCTTGCACAGAGGACCTGGGGCACTCCGGGGGAGAAAATACTCATTTAAATTAAAAGAGCTGGGTGTTGGCTTTGCAGCGCCTCTCTCTGCCTGCGGGCATTTGCTCAGTGGGAGGGAGGGTGGGGGGTTAACGCATCCCCTGCCCACCCCGCGGGTGGCTGAGCTGGGCTGGGGATGGCTTATGTCCACAAACAGGTATTTTTACATTTAAGATAATATCATTCTATTTTTATAAATAATAGATTTATTTTTTTACAAATAAATATTTTGAAATTATAATATTTGTATTATGTATACGTCTATGTATAACATCATATACATATACACACAGACATAGATATGTACCTACGCATCCCACCACAAATCCACAGAGGGAAAGGGGAGGGGGTGTCAGGAGGGACCGGGATGCGGGAGAGGGGTGACATGACCCCAGGGCCCAGGACTCACCGCAGTTCCTGCTCTCTGCACTGCCAGGCACGTGGTGCAGCTCAGGCACTTCTGTCTCTGTCTGTCAGTCTGTCCCTCCCTCCCTCCCTGTGCTGCAGCCCCGCTCACCCGACTGCCTTCCACCTCAGGGCACCCACGGGTGCCTCACAGCTCGCACGGGTCCCTCACAGAAAGGAGACCACAGCAACAGGCTGTAGGACAGACAGGGAGGAGTTAGAAAATACAGGCAGGGAGTCAGACAGGGAAAGAAAGAAAGAAAAAACCAGTGATGGGAGATGGGAAGAGAGTAAGAATAGCAGTTCTGGGCAACTGCCCCCTTTCCTGATCACTGCCCAGGAACTGCTTGCACCGTATCCGATGGTCGCTCATGGGCTCTTCCCTGAGCCCCTCTGACCGTACGCCGGCAGCGTGGCGTTATAACCGTGCCAGGCGCTCTCCAGCACTCCCTGACCACGACCACCAAAGACCTCTCTCTAACAAACCACCAAGTGCCTCCTCTTCATAAGCGAGCCACCAAACGCACACACAAGCACTGCTCTCTGCCAGGAGAGCCCTCACTAACAGTTTAGATTAGCAATCAAGACTGGCAAGCACGCTTGACAGCAACACTCAGTTCCAGATGACAAGACATGTAGATAAAATCTAGCCACTGCTTCACACCAGGAAAGTGATAAATGCCGGTCTTTTGCGTTACGCTGACATGAATGTTAGTAACGGGAGATAAAGGAACTGACCGGCCTCCAGCTGCGTATCAGTGACAGCTGCTTCCAGCTGGTTCTCTGACTCAAGGCTTACCTGGCCCACGGAACTGCTGGATCCTGCGGAGATGAGCATGCCGTTCTCGTCCTTTAGGAAGCTCCTCTGAGACCAATAGGCTGGATCAGAAGCAAAGGCTTTGCTGTGCCCTGGATTCCTAGGGTCACTCACGCCTGTGCTGTCGCTGTTCACAGAAGTCACACACCTGCTTCCCGCATCCTTCTCTCCCTGCCTATTAACATTACAATTGCAGCGTCAAACTACCAGCAATCAGGCTTTCACTAATAACTCATGCTTTCGTCTGGGTTTAGACCAAGTTCATCCGCAAGGCACAGCTTCATCTCCTAAGCACACTAGAGAAGATGCTGAGGTGGGAAGGCTTGTAGCTGTGGCTCATCTAGCCTAACCCACAGCCCAGGAATTAATGACGTATGCCGCACTTTAGCTTTCGTCGTGCAGAACAATCCCTAGAGTCACACTGATGCAGCCTGCTTGATTTCTGGGTGCAACAAGCCCTCAAATACCAGATGTGTGGTTTCCTAAGCACAACTCTGCTGGATCGGTCAGCTCCAAAACTTAAAAAGCTCAACTCACCCCAAAAATGTTAACTTGCGCCCCTCTCCTGGTTTGGAATATCCACACAGCGAAGCACCACGGAAGCCTTGTTCACCAGGCAGTTGCCGGACAAACCCCGTTGTGACACAGAGCAGCAAGTCAACAGGAGCACAGGCTGCACAAAGTCAGTGCTTGGCAGCAACCTCATCCAGAGCAGGAACTCCACTGGCAGAAAACCTCTTCAGCTTCCGCTGGACTTAGGAAGGGACTTCCTCAAGCCTCTTTCCTCCACGGCTACCCCAGCAAGCAGCAGTGGGGCAGCAGTGGGGCAGCGCTGCCCGGCTCCCCTCCTGCACCACTGACAAGCGACACAGCAGGCACGGTGCAAAAATCAGCCTCCACCAATGGCCCCGAGCGATCCGCATCAGAGATTCAGAAGAAGGAACGGCGCAACGAAACCACCAACAGAAACACACTGGTTACTACCAGGGCGGAGCAGCCGGCATGGTGTGTGCTATCCTAAAGCACTCTGAGCATGAGGGACACAGTTTCCCCTCAAACACAGCAAGTGAAATCCACCTGAGGGTGGCACCCCAGCGCCTCTCAAGGGAGGCCAGCCGTGCGGCCGTGTAGCCGAAACAACCAGCCAGAGAGCGCAGCGTGACCACAGCAGTGCCCAGCGCCTTACGAGACGCACTGCTGGCGCTGCTGCAGGGACAGGGCTTGTGTCCACCGGAACAGAGGCTGCTGTCAGCCCAGCGGCAGCCGCCAAACCCAAAAGAACCCTTACACCTGGTAGCATTGCCCCAGTCCGGGAACAAACCCTAAATCCAGAGGCGCCCCACACCTGGCTGCACCCACCAGACCTAGCAGCAGGCACCTGACACAGCAACGCCCCCAAATCCTCAAGTTTCCCCCAAAATTGGCAGCAACCAGCAGACCCAGGCACACCCCCCAAAACCTGTCAGCGACCTGTCAGCACAATCAATATTTATACAGCTAAATAACAAAAGGATTAGACAATACTTTGTCTTCACTGCCCCCCAATCCATTTTCTTTCTCTTATTTCTTTTTTTTTTTTCCACTTTAATTTCACCTTGTTTTGCTTGTGGTTTTTATATAAGACCTGCTTCTGTAGAAGCGTGAAAGGTCTCTGTGGTCCCTCTGCTCATGAATCCATTTGCTAAAATAATGTTTTTGAAATCCTCTTTCTTGAAAACCTCTTTTTTAGGTATCTTACTGACCAGTTCATTCATGTCTAATATTGAAAGCTTTTGAAAAGCAGGAACGGGTTCGGTTCTATACAGGACAGCGCTGCTCAGAAATGGACCCCAGTCCCTGCTGGCCTCAGCGACCCAGTGGCACACACTCCTGTTACCGGCTCATCTGGTGGCTGGCTGTACAGAAATGTGACCTTTTTTGCCGTGGCTGGGGGTGGTGATGGTGGTGTTGCTGGTGTTCTGTCTCAGCTCTATAATCCATAAAGGAACAGAGACTTTAAGGTGTATCATGTTACTGGTTTGACAGGACTTGCATGCTAGAGAAGAGTTGCTCAAGTGACTTGCTACTGTTACAGCCTCTTGCTAGAAGGAGCAAGAGGGAACAGGGAAGGGTGTAGAGGAGGACCGGAGCAGCCCCGTAGCTGGTGTGTGCCGCCAGCATCGCCCTCGTACAGCCGTCTCGCCAGCAAAACGCAGGAGGAGCAGAGCAGCTTATGGCCACTGCACGAAGCAGCTGCAGCGCGGGAAGGGGAATTTAACTGCGAGGCTGTGAGGCACAGCACGCGTGGTAGCCGAAGCCCCGCGGGAAACACGCGGAGATGTCAAGCTCTCTAAAGGACCCTGAGATATGAACAGCAAGAACTTAGCAATTGTTGACCTGGTATTTCTTGCAGACGGAAGCAGCTGACGGCTTCCTCTTTATTTGCTCCTAGTCCAGTCCTTGGGCAGATAGGCCAGACCTTGCAGCAGGGCATGCCTGCTGGAGAAAAACTGCTAAAGCCGCCTCTTTGTTGCTGCTCCTGTAACCAGAGCGATAGAATTAACCAACCATAGATGTTGCTATACTCCTCGTACAGCCTTATCCAACTGGACGTTAAGTCTGGGGACATGGAGTATACCAATCAGTGTATTCTTTGATCTGCATTTTAGTCCCTCCGTAATCATTAATGTGAACGAAACAATAGACAATGTGCTTCTGTCAGAAAAGGATGACAAAATGTGGTTTCGTGTAGTGGGCTGAGAAAACTGGCCAGGACTGCCAAGATTAAGAGCCGAGTAGGTAAAAGGTAATTCCGACAGGGGCAGATCGCGACCACCGACTCACGGACCACCACCGACCCAAGTAACACCACCTACTCAAAAGAGAACAACAGAAGAGGATAACTGAGCCTGCGCAGTAATTTACATACGGAACGAGCAAGTTTGTACCAATCGGTAGAAAGGACAATAATGAATATCTATGAATATGTAACTTTTTGATCTATAAATTGTACGGGAAAGGTGCGTAAGGTAGGCACGTTAGGAGGAGCGACCCCGCGTGCATCCGGCGCTGTGAATAAAGAATGCCTGCTCTTTAATACTAAATTGGTGTTAGAGAGCTGTTTCTGATTTTACCGCGTTTTTCGGTAACACTCCTACCAGTCTGTCACGATCCACTGTCGGGCTGAACAATTTGGCAGAGGTTAAACCCCCTTGCTTTCCAACCGACCTCAGGTAATTCTGGGAGGTTGGGGGCGGCTGGGCTTAACTTCTGACTGACTCCAACGTGTTGCCGTGGCCAGGTTCCTTCTACATTCTCGGGAACAGAACTAAGACTCAAAACGGCATCAAAGTGCCAAGTCCCTTCATTTGGCCAGCGACGGAGACGCGAGAGAAAAGCAGAGAAAGAGAGAAAAAAGGGAGAACGGGGGGAGAGAGAAAACGAGAGCGACACGAGAGTGTTGTAATAGCTACCGCCGCGGGTCTGGGGCGGTCCGTCCCTCCGTGCGGTCCCTCCCTCCCTGCGGTCCGTCCCTCCGCGCGGTCCGTCCCTCCGTGCGGTCCGTCCTTCCATGCGGTCCGTCCCTCCGCGCGGTCCGTCCCTCTGTGCGGTCCGTCCCTCCACACGGTCCCTCCCTCCGCGCGGTCCGTCCCTCCACACGGTCTGTCCCTCCGCGCGGTCCGTCCCTCCGCGCGGTCCGTCCTTCCCCGCGGTCCGTCCTTCCGTGCGGTCCGTCCTTCCCCGCGGTCCGTCCCTCCGTGCGATCCGTCCTTCCCCGCGGTCCGTCCTTCCCCGCGGTCCGTCCCTCCGTGCGGTCCGTCCCTCCACGTGGTCCGTCCTTCGGTGCGGTCCGTCCCTCCGCACTGTCCGTCCCTCCGTGCGGTCCGTCCCTCCGTGCGGTCCCTCCCTCCATGCGGTCAGTCCCTCCGTGCTGTCTGTCCCTCCGTGCGGTCCCTCCCTCCGTGCGGTCCGTCCTTCCCCGCGGTCCGTCCCTCCGTGCTGTCTGTCCCTCCGTGCTGTCTGTCCCTCCGTGCGGTCCGTCCCTCCGCGCGGTCCGTCCCTCCGTGCGGTCCGTCCCTCCATGCGGTCCGTCCCTCCGCGCGGTCCCTCCCTCCGTGCGGTCCGTCCCTCCGTGCCGACTGTGAGATTTGATTCTGCGCTTTTGAACAACTGAGGAGACGATAAGCAGTGAGTCACGTGTCTCTCTGATAATGTTTTCCTAGCGTAAGCTTACCTGGGGCTTGGGGCATGATATAATTCAATAGGCTGGAAAAGGAGAAAGAGGACAGTTACCCTTTTTCCTTGTGGTAAAGCTGCACTTGAGCCTGAGCTCTCAAGAAACACTGCTGAGTTTATTTCAGTAAAACTGAAATCGAGGGGTTCTAAGGCAGTGTTGCAAAGCCCTTCAGAATTCAAGGGACACCTGGAATTATAAACGTGAAACGTTCTTTTTTCCAGGTCATAGACGTTAAATAAGTCCATCAATCGCTCTCTGAGAGCTTGCTTGCATCTTTTTCTATATTTCAATATTGCTGGAAATGTTTTCAGTTTTCAAGTCCTTTAATGACGGTTCACGGTTTTTAGTATTTCGTATAAAACCAAGATGTTGCTGCTGACCCCACCTATTGAATAGCTGCGTGTTTTAATTGCCCAAGCCTCTGGCTGAGTATTCACGCCATTGAACGTTACTCACTGAAGGTGTGTGCGTGAGGCGTGAATCCAGCCTTCGTACCCAGGTGGCGAATAGGAGTTTCCCCAGGGACGGATCCAGAGCAGGGAATTAAGCTCTCACTCTGCACTGCGCTTTGGAGGAGGAGCGGGTTTGTGCCCCTTCTCCGAGTGGATGGTGAGCTGAGGGGTATTTCGCCCTTAGGGAACCTGAAGTTAAGCCAAAGAATGTCGAGTGAGTTCAAAACCCTGCCCAAGCCTTTGGAACATCCCGGCTCTATTCACTGAGGCAAAGGAGTATTTTAGTTGAGCAACACTTATGCTGGGTAAAATGAGAGGGTGAGAGGCTTTTGCTGCTTCAGATACTCATGGAAATGTCATTTTAAACGTGGTTCTTCAGACGAGATAAGTCTGCACCTCTTTTCTTAGCAGGACAAAACTTCTGAGCCTGTTCCCAGAGATAGAAAGAGCAGAGGAATTCCGTGGAGTTCCATGGTGGAGGGGAAAGATCCCAACCCAAAGGGTGCCGTGCTGACAAGCAGTGGGAAATACGCGATGCCAGCTCTTCCTGCGTAAGTATGGAATGAATTGGACTGACCGAGCAGTGAACAAGAGAAACCACGCGCAGAAGTGTGAGTGGCAATGCAACCGAACTGGCCAGCGCCTGTAGTGACGGGGGAGGAAGCACTGTCATTGCGTCTTAATCTTAAAATCTGTGATACTGTCTCATGTTGCAGTAGGGTGGTCCCCGTGTTCATGCCCCTGGAAGCTGGTTAAACCTGTGCTGTGCTAAGAACGTGTATTTCTGCAGAGCATTTTGGTGGTGTTTGTAGCGGAGTCGTTCTCTCGGATAGGTCATTTTGGTTCTGTTTGATGTTGCAAAGGCTCCTTGCAAAACGTAAGAAATTGCCGCTGGACTGAGATGTCCCCCCCCTCTGACTTCTATGAACTCCCGTGTGTGGAAGAGACGGAACTTTTCCTGTTGCTGTAAATTAAGAAAACACTCCTGTGTGCTGAGAGGAGCGGCTGTTTTAAACTGTGCTTGGTAGCACTTCTGTTTTGCTGCCATGGATCTCCTTCTGGAGAAGCTGTAACACAGGCTCCTTCCCTTTCTAAAATGTAATCACTCAGAGACGAACTTGATCGGAGACTAACTTGGTGCTGCGCCTGCAATGTACATTTGCCGCCTGGCAAAGGAGAGGTGGGATTCATTTCACCTGATTTCTAGCTGTCCAAAATTTATTTTTCTGGTCTGAGCTAATTTCTTGCTTGGTCAAAGGAAAGGGAGAGTTCTGCAGCAGGAAAATTGTTCCCCCCTCCCTCTTCTGGTCTTGTGGCTCTAGAAGAGTAGTTTAATCTGAAGGCCTATGTTTTAGAAGGCGAATGTGGAGTGAGAAGAATTCCACCTGTTCTCTTCCTTTGATAAAATCCAAAGCTTGGAAAAGTTTTCTTTGAGCCATCTTTAAACTTTTCTCTCCCACCAGGCCCTCTCCCCCTCCAGGGAAGCTTCTGTGCGAGGAAAGAAGGAAAAGCCTCCCTTTTTGCCAGAGGAGCCATCGCCCTCTTCTTCCTCCTCATCCTGCTCTGGTGATCCTAGTCCAGATGAGTTGTTGTGTCTCATTTGTGAAGATACAATGTCCGATGCCGCTGTTAGTGCCTGTTGTGGAAACAGTTCCTGTGACGGATGTAAGTGCAGCTCCCATGGTTGTTACTTCAAAACATCACACCTGATCTTCTGAAAGCAGAAAGAGGAGATCAGGGAATTACTTTGTCACCAGCTCTATTTAAGACTTAAGCAGAGCCTGAACAGGAAAGGACTTTTCTCACTTAAAGGGAAAAAAGGCAGGAAGCTTTTTTCCCTTTTTACGTATGTAGTTAAATCCTCTTGACAGGTGGAAGGAGGAGTTTGAGAAGAGAGCCTAACTGCGCAGGTGATCACAGTATTAGATATCGAACGCGTTTGGTTTGTCCGCAGCCCTTTCCCTCACACAAAATTATAGAGCCATCTCTGGTGCCTTCCTGTGGTCTGCAGCCAACGGGGAGCTGGGCATTTAATCCACACTCCTCTCCACGGGAGAGGTGGTTAAAAACTTCAGAGCTGTGCCGGTTGTAGCTGGGATAGAGTTAATGTCCTTCAGCGTCGCTGGCAGAGTGCTGAGGGCACACTGATGTTTCAGCTGCTGTTAAGTAGCGGCTCCGTGTCGCTAAGTAGCGCCTCTGCTAGTCAGGGGCCTCTCCAGCTTCCCGAGCTCTGCCCGACAGGTATGAGTGGCCGCGCCAGGGACCCCTCTGCCCGCCCAGCTCCATCAGGGGTGATGCCCAGGTGCGAGGGCAGAAGGAGGCCCCGAGCCGTGCGTCAGTCGGCCAGAGTGAGTCGGCCAGCGTCAGTCGGCCAGCATCGCCTGCCCGCACTCAGCTGGCTGGCGTCAGTCAGCGTCAGCGTCTGTTGTCGGGAGTCAGTCAGGACTTAATCCTGTCGGCACCGCTGACCCCCCGTCTGGCGTGTGGGGCTGAGCGCGGTGGTTCAAGTGCCGCCTTAGGCCCATCAGTCAGGGTGGCTGTGTCAGCCTTGGCTGGCAGCTGTCACCTGCCTTTGGGCACACGGTGCCGTGTCCTGCTCTGCTGAGGGCGGCTCCTCATTCCCTGCCTGCTTCAGCTCGTTTTCCTGCTTCCACGTGCCTGGGCTTTGCTGGTTTAAGGCAGTGAAACGAACTTAATCAGGCTTCCCTTAACTTTGTGTCTTCTGCCTAGTGAGCCGTCGGACAGAGCTTTGGAGGAAGACTGGTGACAAGCCCCTGCTGGTGGGGTGGTGTTTTACTGGTGTGGAGGAGAGGATACTTCAGTTGGTGGGAGCGAGTCCCCAAACCCCTGGGCCTGTCGCGTGGGCTGCCAACGTTTCCGCAGCTCCCCTCGTCGGGCGGCTGTTTGCAAGGGGTGTGTTTGAGCACTGGGGGTTCAGCAGCCGCCGGGCCCTGGCCCTGGGCAGCCTGCTCTGGGGGACCCTGCCTGCGCAGGGGCTGGACCAGCTGCCCCCAGGGATTCCGGAAGGCCTTTCTCTCCCTTGTGACTCCGTGACTCTGGAACTGGTGCTGCGAGGGGCCAGCGCTGTGGGAGCGCTGGGAACGTTGTCTTCCCTGGGCTCTGCCTCTGTCGGGACGGCTGCGTGTGCGCTCTGCCCTGAGACACTCGGCGCCTGCGCCCGCCTGTCCAGGTACGCCAAGCAGTGTGCAACAGAGCACACTTTCAGGAGTGACCTGAGGAGCTTTTGCTAGCTTGGCCGCGTTGGAGAGGGACTGCAGCTCCTGCCTGCAGGAATAGTCGTGTTGGAGAATAACCCTAGGAGGCAGCTGGGTAAAGGGGCTCTAGTGTCAAACGCTGATGTGCCTCGGGTTTGGGTTTGTTCATGTAAAGGGAAATGAAATCTGTGGTCTGCATCAGATACGGGATCGGGGCTGTTGGGGGCTGTATTTCTGGGGAAAATGTCACTGAGCCAGTCATTAATAGTAATTCAAAAAGCTCTATAATTGTGATCTTTCCCTGCTGTTCAACAAAGCGGATGCTGTTTTTCTCAACAGAGCATAGTTTTTCTTCCATTTCTTCTTCTTTGGCTTCTTCCCACTCTTTGTCCTCTTTCCTTAGACAATGTGACCCGAGCAGTGTCAGGCAATGGTGTCCCTTCTCTGACCACCAAGTAACGCTTCCCTGAGATCACTTTAGCTTCCACATCTGGCTGAGTGAAAGAATGACGCCCGTCAGCCTCAGCCTCCCTCCGTGCGAGAGTGAGCCTCTACGTGCACGAGGGAGTCCAGAGCTGACTGAGAGTGCCTTGGGTGCTGCCCTTTCTAAAAGCGAAGGGGTTTCTTGCAGCTCTCCTTGCAAAGTGAGTGTGTGGTTTGACACGTGCATGAGCTAGCAGGACGGCTTACGGCCACAGAATGGAGATGGGCAAATCCCCTCTCCTTCTCCCCGGTGCAGTGTCCTGCCTCCTTCCTTGTGCCGGCTTTTATGCTTGCTGGCTCTCTCTGCAACCCCGTTTCACTCTCTAAGCTGGTGGAAAACTCTCTGCTCTTGTGGGTGCGTTCCCTGTCTGCTTGGGGAGTTAATGTGGCTCCTAAGGAGCTCTAAAACGTGTGCAGGTCAGGGCAAGCGAAGGCACAGGGATACAGGAGCAGAAGGAAGGAGCAGATGGAGAGATGGGGGCAGCAGCAAGGCCTCTCTTTTGGTGGCACTGAAGTGAACCTGGTTTGTGACATCACGTCTGCAGCTGCGACTGACCGTATCTGTAGCTTTTCCTTCAGTAAGCCCGTAACATTGTTGGCCTTTGAACCTGACTTTCATGTACTACATGTCAGTCAACGGTGACATCCCAGAACACTGACTTGGCTGGATGTGATTCTGCTCAAACATGTAATTTCTCAACTTGTTCTTTTTTATTTATTTTCTGGAGCTTTTTAATGCAAAACTCACTCTCTGACTCGTGCCGCGTTGCTTGACTTGACTCCAGTGTCTTGGGCTTTTTCCCCGTGTTGTTTATCCTGTCAGTACCCCTGCGTCCCTTTTTGTTGGTGATCTCGTAGGCATCAGAAAAGCAAAGGATTCTGCTTTTGCTCTGCTGTGAGATCCAAACCTGTCCTGAGTGCCCTTTTGTTAAGGAAAAGAGCCGCAGGAGGTGGCCGGGAGATTATTCACGGCAAAGGGATGAAAGTTCTGTCAATCTCAAAAATGTCTCTGGCTGTCAGGAGCCTCTTTTGGCATTTTCTTCTCTATTCACAGTGAAGAATGCGAGACCTCGCGGCTCAGGTAACGAGCAGCCTGCTGCAGTTTCCCGAGGTGACCATTCAGGCTCTTGGGGAAGATGAGCTCACGCGAGGGTCTGTGCTGCGTGGGCGGTTTTCCAGAGGTGAGCCTTTTCCTTGAAATTGGGTCTTGCTGTGAAGTTGTTACTGCCTGGAGGTGACCTGAGGCACGGGGTCACAGTATCAGCTGTGTCAGGTTGGTGCTGCTCAGGTGCGTCAGGTTTTGAGAGAACAGAAAGGATGAACTATGACAAAATGATGAAAAATGTTAACATTAAAACATTAGTAGAGTTAAACTTTGAAAGGACAACAGCCTGCGGCAGTCTTGAGCTATTAAAATAACACGGGCAAGTCAGTGAGCCCTCCTCAACTTCTAATGGAATGAAAGGCAGTTTGCAAAAAAGTCCTGGTGTGGTTTTGGGCTGTATTTATTGGTACCATCATAACATCCCGTGCAGAACTAGTTCTCCCACAGTGTTAGAGAGGCAGCCTCCCCTGCTTTTTCTTTCCTAGCCTGACTAAAAACAGAAGGAAGAGGAAAGCCCTGTTGGGCGCTGCAGCCAGGTTTGCAGAGCATTTAATGGGACGCAGAGGAGTGTCCCGGGAGAGCTGCTGAGAGCGGCTGAGCAGATGAGGTAGCTGACTTTGTCGGTGATCTGAAGGTAGAGCCGGGGGCCTGCCTGGGTGTCCGGGCTTCTGCTGAGACCATGTAGAATCTCTCTGTGTGACTGTAAGTGCAGTAACTGAGTTAATACTCCCTTTGTGTTGGAAGTAGTTCAGTGAAACTAAATGTGCTAACTTCTCTCTGTGATCAGCGTGTGTAAAAGTTGAAATTGGCTCCCGCAGTGCCCATTTTGAGGTAATTCCTTGTTGAAGTCCAAATCCCTGCCCAAAGTAGGCGTGTGTCGAGCAAAGTTAGTCAACTAGAAAAGAATTGGCTGAGATTTTGCCATATTTGAAGTATGCTTTAGGAGTTGTATTCTCATATGTATTTAGATGATTTCTAGCAAAACCAAGCTGAATATGGTATAAAGACTAGAGACCAATCTATTGTAATCTTTATCCCAAACAAGCAGAATTCTTCAGTGCAGGAATGACAAGTCCAAATGCAAAATCATAAGGTGGTTCATTTTACGATGCATTGGTTGAGGATTCAGTGGGTGATTTTCAATAATCGACCCGAATTCGGTAAGCCTCTCTTGCTCTGTGAGGTACTTCTGTTGAAGCAAAGGGGCAGTGATTGTGATTTTCCCGTTGTTTTCAACCCTCTCTTGGGAGTTTGCTTTAGCCAGCCTTTTCTCTTCTTCCAGGGAGAGATGGGCTGGCCTGGCTGGCGTGTGGCCCTCAGCTGGAGGTCGTGAGCGCTGTGACGGGAGAGCGGCTCTCTGCACACCGTTTCAGTGGAGCCCGTGAGCAGCCTCCCACCATCCGCGTGGTGAAGGAGGTTTCCTGGCAGACGGGAACGGGGCTGCTGGTTGGCTTGAGAGAAGCAGAGGGAAGTGTTCTCTGCCTGTACGACCTTGGAACATCGAGCGTGGTTACAGCAGTAGTTCTGCCAGGAAGGGTAGGTGCTTTTTAATGGGGGAAACGTTGTCAGGTGCTGCATAACGCTGTTTCAGGAGCAGCTTTGGAGCGTCTCTTTGCTAGGACGTCCATTTTCTCTATTGTGTCATCATACTGTCACTGCAGAGTGTCCAGTCGAGAGCACCTTGATGTGAAATCGTGGGGTTAACGGTACCGTTATCCTTTGAGTTTGCTGAGAGTCAAACAAGTTTTCTGGTTTTGCAGTAGAGCACATTGTTACCTCATTCTCCACTTTGACAAAAAGGCCTGGAAAACTAACTTTTTTTTTAGCCAGAGTGACAAAGAACTCGTCCTCACCCTGCCTTTCAAGTGTTGGTAACATACATGTCCTGAATGGTTCATTATGTCAGAAATACTGTCTTTAAAACATCTCAGACTTCCATGGCTGTGCTGTAGCTGACTTCGGCACATTCCCAGGAGTCTCGGACTAGCAAGCAGGTGACTTTAGAGCAAAGCACATTTTTCTGTTGACTTAGGATGGGAAAAAACAGGCTTCACTGCGTTACCTGGCAGGTGGTTACAGACTGACTTCCAGCCTGAAGCCCTTGAACCTCTGCTTATTGCATATGGTGCTTGTGCCGGTGGGATACTCTGGTGTAACGTTGCTAATTTTCCCTGCCTTCTCTAACCCATGAACTCAGATGACGTCCTTTCCCCTCGGCTCCTTGTCTGAGTGTAGACAAGAGTCACCTTAAGGTAATGGAACATCAAGGTTCCCTCTGTCTTTACCACCTTAGAATCTGCGACAGATAAATACTTCCGTATTACTCAGCTTTCCAGAGCGTGGTTTGGTTTGACTTGCTAGAATCCAGGCGGGGTTTGTTTGTCTGTAGCGCTACAGTGTGATTGCTGGCAGTGAGCGTTTGTGGGGTGGTGATTTCTAACGAGCTGAGCTGGGTTGGTGCTCCGCTGTGTGGGTTTGCCGATCGTCCTGATAAATCTCAGCGATTGAGATGGAAAGGCAAGCTGTGTGCTGGCATAGACGTGCAGTCATTCAGACTTGTAAAAGCAAATCTGAATTGAAAACATTAACGGTATTAAATTGGTTTATAACGGTTGCATGTTTCAGAGCTCTGGAATGGTATTTTCCCCACTCTTGCTGGTTTGTGTGAGGCAGAAGGGCAGCATGCAGAGTCAGGGAGCTGAGACAGGATTTCTGCGTTCGTTCCCAGAAGGAGCTGGCAGCAGTGTAGGAGAGTGTGCAAAGCCAGTGGCTGGTGCCGTGGGAAAATAGGCAGTTCCAGGAGCTTCTACAGGGAAAACTGAAGCGTTAAAACTGGGAAGCTGTATGCAAAAGTGGAAAAGGTGGATTTGGGGCCAGTTGTACAACAACAAAATGAGACCTTAAAAGAAAAAGAAGTTAACAGCAACAGGGGAACTTTGGCTGATTCCGCAGCACGATATGTGCAGTGTTTCTGCTTTCCTCCTGAGAGTCATCAAGGCTTGGAGCAGCAAGAATTCGAATAATCAACGCACTTTTGGTGGTGCTTTGAGTAGCTGAGAAGATTGGAGATTTCATCTGATTTCCAGGAAGTGTGAAACAATATAAAGTTGTCTCAAATACTGCGGGCACTTCTAGGAGTAGAATTCTTGTGGCCCAGGGGAAAGGTAAATTCTGTAGCAGATTGCCAGGCAGCGCAGTCACAGCAAGTGCTTGATACGGGAGGGGAGAGAACTTTGGGGCTTCGAGGTTTGGTCAATTTTTCCCCACCTCTGGGGAGAAAACCCAATCTATATAAAAAAAGGACTCCTTGTGGTGCTCACTGCTCTGTTCCGTTGTCGTGTAACAGGTTGCTGTTGATGTAAAGCTCCCTGGTGTCACTGTGTGACATTATGCAAGGAGGCTGAAGGGCAGCCCGTGTTCTTTTGTTGTGGAGCCTTAGTGCAGGAGCCCTCACGTGCTGGTGTCTCTGCTGGAGCCGTCAGGGCTGTCCCGGGAGGGGCTGCAGGTGCGGAAAGGTCTGTCTCCATCAGGGCCTTGTACTAAAGCTGCTGGCAGGCGGCTCCGCGTGTTACAGAGCAGCGTGCGCTTCTCCTCAGCCGGAGCTGGCTTTTGGCGAACCAGCTGCTGGGCTTTTTGCCGCTGTTTCGGCACTGAAAACTTTTCTGCTTTCCCTGGTTGCTCTGTTGATTCTAAATGAGGACTGGTGTAGCTTTCCCTAAGCTGGTATCTCCCTTCCGCTCTCTGTAACAATACTCCCTTGCCGTGGCAGCGGTGTGTCTCCCCTGCAACTTGGCCGCTGCCGCGTCTGACTGAGAGCCGAGATTTGCCCTAGTACCTGTTTGGCAAAGAAGGCGTGGGCTGTATCCCAGTGCTGACGGGCTGGGGGCCGTGGGAGAGCGAGAGTGAGTTTGGCCTTTCTTACTCCAGTCCCTTAAATACGGTCAAGTTTCTTGCATTTAACGGATTTTCTGTGTTGTCTTCGAGTTAATGGTTTCTAAGTAGAAAATGGAACTTGGTAAGCTGTGATAATAGACTGCACCATTGCAGTTGGAGTGAGCTCAGCGAAATCCCTGCAGGAAACCCCGTAAACGGAAGGCAGTAACGGATTTTTGTACAGGACATTTTTGGGGGTTGGTTGGTTTGTTTGTTTTGTCTGGATATAATTGGGATCAATGCTGTGTTTTTAAGTCTGAGAAACCTGTATTTACTTTCTTGCTTCTGATGGGCTGATTCTGGCTTCACTTTTGAGTGATTTCTATCAAAGCTTGTCAAAGAGCTGAAATACTAACTTGTAGTTTTCCTGTAGGTAACTGCTGTAGAGCCCATAACTAACCCCGGAGGAGCCAGCGTGAGGCCTTGGCACCTGCACCGGGCTCTGCAAGGGTTTTGTGGCGTGGCAGCGGTGGCGACAGATGTTGGTCATCTGCTTGTGGTGGACCTTGGCTTGGATGATCTCTCTTGCAGTCAGAGGGAGAATGAACCATCGGGTGAGCTTGCGGTTTCTAAACTTGAACGGAAAAGTAAGAAAACTTGTGTCTTTTAAATCAACAACACGCATCCCACTTTGAAGCTACTGCTGTGCAGACGTTTATGGCTGCTGATGACAGGTGGCGGTTTGACATCGTCTGGCCCTGAAAGGATTAAAAATGGGAGTGGCTTCATACTCCTCCTAAGGTTACAAATACCCCCTCCCACCAGGGTCCCTCTGTCACGGTGATTCTCACCAGTGAGGGGTAGGAATCTGACCATCTGAGTCGGTGCAGCTGCCTGACAGGAAGGTGTGTCGGACGTGCCCTGTTTCCTGGGAATGTTCTTCTGCTTCTGTTCATTGACTTGGGGCAAAGTTTAGGCTTGTTTTTTAAAGTAAATATGCCTTACCAAAATCCCTGCATTTCACCAAACGGAACCTGTACTTGGTGTACTCGGATTGCATACGCTGTTTTTGCTCTTACAAGAGTGGCCTCGGGAGCTGGTCTCACTTCAAGTAGCTTCACCGTGAGGCCCAAACTGCTGATGTGCAGAGCCCAGGAAGAATTTGTCTATGGAGGTTTCGCTTTCACCTGGTTTTGAAATAGGAGCGAGGATACCTGTCCAGTCAGAGAGTTCCTATGTGCTCTGAATGCATACAGAATGGGAAGAGCAGACAAAGTATTGCATCAATGGGTATTTTGCCGGGGACGGTAGAATTAGATCATCCATGTTGTCACGTCAGTGTTTCAAATGCAACCTGAATGGCCTAACGCATTCCTTTATTGTGTGGTTTTGTGCGTGCAGGTCTAACAGTTGTCACTAGAGCTGCTGCTGGCGTTTCACAAGGAAGAGCAACCGTGAGCAGAGCAGGGAGACATCTCTACTTTCAGTTACAGTGTCCTTCAGGAACAGCGCTCTCGACCCTGTGCTACATCAGCAGAAGCAACCAGCTCGCCGTGGGTTTTTCCGACGGCTCCCTGTCACTGTGGAATATGAAAACTCTGCAGCGGGAGTAAGTCGGCCTTTGCACTTGGTCACGCCTGGAGGTGCAGGGCTCTCAAGGCTCTGCTTGAGGAGGAAGTCTGTTAATTTAAAGAGCCCTTTTTCAGGGAGGGAAATGTGGAGTGTAATCTTGGCCTGTTTAGGAATCCCCTTCTGAAGTAGCCATTGAGCCATACCTGGATTCAGTGGGCCGCCTTCTGCCCAGCGGGCTGGGATTGTTCTCCTTATTGTGCCCGTGGGCTGAGGAACTGCGGAAAGCTCCCTTCTCTGGGTTCTGTCAAGCAGTCAGGGTGTGAGAGAGCTGCTTTCCATAAGGCAGTTTGTTCCACCAGCAGTATTCAGTGACAGCAGGAGTTGTGTGTGTTTCAACGAAAGAGATTGTAGACATTATTTCTCAGAACCAGCTCCTGCAATGAGGGCACCCATTGAAAGGCTGAAGTATGTTAATGATGGGATTGTGGTGATCATATTCTTTAAAGCGTCCCGGTTGAAAGGAGTGAGACGTGAAGGATCAAGAGCTGATCTGTGGCTGAAAAGACATTCTCTCCCACATTTCAGCCTCGACCAAAAGAGGGGACTGACCCATGCCAAGGCAGCGATGCATGGGAATGAAAGTCTGCTTGGAACACTTGGAGGGGGAATAAGGGTCATGTCAAGGGATAAGCAACAGAGAAATGAGGGAGATGATTTCAGCTCTGCCAAAGAGCAATCCCCCCTGGAATATCTGACCCAATTCAGATCGGGATTCACTTAAGCAAATCTGCAGTGACTCACCGGGAACTATTGGCGGCATGAATAGAGAGTGGAGGGATAGTGAGGTGGCAGGAATAGATTGTGAAGGTGCAAGGAAGGTTCAGAAGACTGGAGGAGAAAGGCTTTAGATAGTCCAAGTAAAGAAACAAGACACTACTGGTGTTTGGCGCTGTTTTCAGCTTGTGCAGAAGAGAGGCTGCATTTTCAGTTCAATATTGAAGCAGGCGACAAGAGTAGGAAGAATCTTTTGCCTGGCAGCTGAAGGAATCTTTCATGTTCCTGCTCCGCAGGCAGAGGAGGAGATAAAGCCAGGTTATTGCCCGTGATGGACAGTAATTTCCTCACCTCGTGGCTGTTGCATCAAAAGCAGTCGCTCCCGTGACTCCCTTGTTTGAGACGGGAGTGTGACCTTCTGTGCCTTGAGGAGAAGCACGTCAGGGGCTCTTTGCTCAGAAGATGCTTCTCCCCTTCTACAAACAGGCAGGGCCACCAGGCTCACCTGCTTTCTGTTTTTGTTAACCCTGCAGGCACCACTGTCAGCTTGAAGGAGGAAGGATTCCTGTCTGCGCCGTTACTTTTCAAGAGCCTGAGCACGATCCTCGCAACTGCTGCTACTTGTGGGCTGTTCAGTCGACGCAAGAAAGGTGAATAAAAGCTTACTACCGGCCACTGGGATTTTTTTTTTTTTTTGAGCATTTGTTCACCTAGAGTTGACCCACGTGTATTTGTTTTGTTGAATTAGCCGTGCAGGAGATTCTCTCCGGTATGGAAGGGGCTGACGGTGCGATTTGTACAGGATGTAACAGGGATGGAGAGGGACCTACTAGTTCCTCCCTGCTGAAAGGCAGCAAAGCGACAGTGGCTCTATTTCTGTGCTGGCATTCTTCAATGGCTTCCTTTGTTTCCTGATGACTGCTTCATGATTTGCCTGATATTCACACCGTGGTATGAAAATACCATGGAGCGCAGTGGAGGCTGCAGCTCCAGAGCACTAACGGTGCGGATCCACCAGCCTGCTGCCCCTAAAGGAGGAGGTGACAGCATGGCCGGTTCCCTGGTGCCAGCCTGAGCCTTGGTGAGCCAGCTCAGCTCGGCTGGCAGGGAAGGTGCTCAGCAGCCAAGTCGGTGGTTTCCTGCTGGGCTAATGACTGAAAGGAGGGTGTGGAAGGTGCCGTGTGTGCAGGGGAGGGACTGGAGCTTTGGTGGGAAGGGAAGGGGAGAAAGATCTGCCCCTTTCAGCATCAGCAAGCTATTTACTCAGCTCGGCTGCTCGTGGAGTGGCAATCTTTTTCAGTTTGACTGTAAAGCAGTTTTGATTGCGAGCTCTTCAATGCCAAGAACTGTTCCCAACCATTTTTACTCCACAGAACATCTTGAAGCTTCCAGATTGTATGGGTAGCCTTTGCCCCAGAAGCTGTTAGTGTCCGTATTTCCTCCTTTGTGGTTTAGCGGCTAAATGTGACCAATTCTTAGGTTTTGGGAAGGGCTGTTTTTCTTTTCAGTGAGACAGTGCTATTCAGGAAACCTCAGCCTAGACCTAAGGAAAGGGTAACGAGGACTATAAAGCAGCTTTGTAACCAAATGTCATCATTTGTACCTTTTCCAGTGAAGGCGATGCCGTGAGTTTACATCTGTTGCAGTTAGCGTTCGCAGACAGGAGGCGCTTGGCTTCAGGACAAGCCATGTACGAGGTAAGACGTGCACGTCCGTGAAAGGATGGAAAGAGTCCTTTTCCCTAAGGGAGTATCAGTGAAGTTGGCAGGGGGAATATTGACCATGACAATTCAGAGATGACTTAAAAAGAAAGAATCTTTTGCTGAGTCTTCCCGGGCACGGCCTTTGTCCATACTTTTCGAAAAGAAGTCGTACAATTTCATACCGCCGTGTCGTGTGTTCCAGGCAGGGCCGCCTGCAAAGAGCCCGTATAAATTCAGTTCCTGAAGAGGCAGCAGCTTTTACAAATAAAATGATTCTTCATTTAAACACCAAGTGAATGGCCTGTAGGAAGAGAAGACAGGGCTTTGAGTAGCTCTGTTTAACCAAACTGCAGAGTTGAATAAGGTTCTGTCTGTCTCCCTTCCTTAAAACACGGGCGTACAGCTTTATTCTGTTCCGGTCTTCAGGTTTAAATTCTTGTTTTCCCTTTGAGCTCTGTCAGCAGGACTTCACATGACGCTCACCTGCAGGGTCTCTTCGGTGCTGGTCCTGAAACTTAGTAGCTCTAAAGAGAACTCTTTCTACTTTTTGGCTGCGTTACCTACGAACTCTGCTCTTGAAGCCAGCAAAATAGGCAAATACAGTAAAGAGTGGTCTGATTTGGTCAAAAAAGTATATGTAAATTTTGAGAAGTGGCTCCAAAGAGGTTGTGTTTAAAATAGAGATGAACTAGCCTTACCTCTCTGTTATCTAACAGATAGAAGACGCGTTTTTAGAACGTATCATTTTATTCAGTGTTACGCCTGAAACCCTTGCAAAATCTTTTTGATGGGAAAGTAATCTTAATTCAGAGCATGTCTTTCCTGTTGAGGTGCGGTAGGAGAGGATCTGTGCTCTACAGCCTTGATATTTATTAGTAGTATTTCCTAGAATGGTTAAGAGAAAGCTTGCCTGTTCTCAGAGTAGGTGAGTTACATGTAACATATCAGGTCATACGAGAATGGATTGTCTCACGCCAGTTCCTTCTAGAGCTCTGAAACTTTAGGAAACTTGGGTAGAATGAGGTACAATCAATTTTTTTTTATTTTCTGGTAGGTTTTTGGAGATTTTTAGCTGCTTAGCTTTTGGTTTTGTTTGGTTGGTTTTTAACTGTAGAGCTGCTCTTTGTCCACAATCCACACACCCATGTGTTGTAGGGTAGAGCATTTGACCAAGTGCTGTATTTGGAAAGACAGCATTTCAGTCAATGCTTGCTTAGCAATTGGTGGTCTCAGAGGTTCCACACAATCCTGCTGGAGTTTCTGTAGGTCTCAAAGTAGTTGGCTGACTCTGTAGGAATTCGTGCCCCTAAACGCCTTGCCCACGTGCATGCCATGTCCGCCGGGTTGTTTTGCTGTTGGCTGCACTTGGTGAAGGCAGGGAGGCATATTTCACCCTTTAGTCCCTGAGGAGGTGAGAGGAGGAGCTGGCAGGAGCTGACGTGGTTTGAGAGAAGAGTGTGACTCAGTAAGAAGTTCTCATGGCTACTCCCGAGGGATGGGCTTTCACTCTAGCGGTGTGTGCCTATAGATAATGCCTCGCAAGAGAGCTTTGGCTGCTGGAAGGCCGTGACTCCTCTAACTTCATCAGTTCTGTGATCAAGTCATGGAGCAAAGCGCTTTGCATGCCTATGTATGGCATTATTTCAGATCTCCCTTTCTAGATAAATACGTAGGTTTGTGAAGAAACCGGGATGGTGCAAGGAATTCTGCAAAACACATTTAGAACCAGTAATGCGAGGGAAATGCTCAGTTCTGAAAATGTGCAAAGCTTTTACGGCCAAACTTACCCGTTACGGTTTGACACTCAGTTCTCTTGCTTGTCAGCTGTAGTTTCTCTTTGCCATCAGATTAAGCGCCTGGGAGAGATACAGTACAATATGCAGGTTCTATTAGACATAGACATTCTTTCCTACTGAGGTATAATGTCTGCTTTTCTCTCAGAATGACCTTTCTCTCGCCTGTGAATTTTTCCGCAGGGTTTGGCATCCTGTGTTGAAAAGTACAGGTTGGATCTGACGGGTGGAGCCTTTCCCTTGAGAGGGCAGGGCAGCAAGGCCAAACTACTCAGCTGTCAGGCTGTAGAAATCTTTCCCAACTGCATTGACAGAGAAGACAGCGTTGATGAAGGTTTGTTCCTGATGCCCGTCTTTGGTTGTTCTAAACTAAATGGCTTTGGCATCCAAGCAGTGAATGCTGTTCCATACCCACAGCCTGAAAGTCTTCAATATCTGTATAGACTAACTTCTTGGGCTTATTTCAAAGGAAAAACTGGGTGCTTAGGTTCTGTGGGACTTGTTAAAATAAACCCTATTTTTCCCTGCAATGCTTGCTGACATGCTGTAGCGATGTATGGTGGGGTCACCTCTATAACACCTGTCAGTCATTTTATTCCTCCAGCTCTCGTCTTTGAACAGTAGGATCATCCCCTCCATTGCTTAGGAATGTTCCCTCAACTTTCTTTTTTCCCCTCTTCCAACCTATGCCTGCACCTGCATCCAGCTGGCGGCTGGTCACGAGTGCTGTTCCCCAGGGCTCGGTCCTGGGGCCAGATCTGTTTGATACCTTCCCCAAGCACCTGGATGAGCCGGCAGTGTGCCCGCGTGGCCAGGAAGGCCACCAGCATCCTGGCTTGTATGAGAGAGAGTGTGGCCAGCAGGAGTAGGGCAGTGATCGTCCCCCCCTACTCGGCGGTGCTGAGGCTGCACCTCGAATCCTGTGTTCAGTTTTGGGCCCCTCGCTACGAGAAAGATACTGAGGTGCTGAGTGTGTCCAAAGCAGGGCAGCGAAGCTGGTGAAGGGTCTAGAGCACAAGGTTTAGTTGGGATCTTAGGAAAAATTTCTTCACAGAAAGGGTTGCGAAGCAGTGGAACAGGCTGCCCAGGGAAGTGGTGGCGTCACCATCCCTGGAGGGAGTTAAAAGATGTGCAGACGTGGCGCTGTGGGACAGGGTTTAGTGGTGGGCTTGGCAGTATCGGGTTTACAGTTGGGCTCGATGATCTTAAGGGCCTTTCCCAACCTAAATGATTCTACGAGTCTATGATCTGCCTGTGCACTTTGCCCTCTCTGTGTCTAATAGGTTCCTACACCTACAAGCTCTTAAAGCAAGAGCTTCTGGCTTCCCTTGTCCGGATCGACAGTTAAAACTCCTCTGGTGTCTTTCATTACCTTGCAATAATGAGATGTGCATCTCTGGGTTTGCACATCCAGTGATGCTCTGAGCACATCTCTGAGCTGGCTGCAGTGATAACTTTCACAGCCTTTTGTTTGGGTGTGTGAATGCCCTTCCCTCTCTTCTTACTGGCCTTAACTTATGTCTGCTGTTACAAAGATGACACTGGCATGACTTTCTAGGCTATTTGTGTTTATTAGCTTTGTCTTAGTCGTGAAGAGGCAGCTTCCACCTCTTTTGGGGTGCCATCCTCTAACAACAGCGTGTCAAAATCTAATGAAAACCCCTTTGGATTTTCTCCACCTGTGTCATGATTCTGAGGAGAGGGCCTTCTAAAACCTTGTCAAAAACAACCAACAGGCGCACCCACCAAAAAACCCAAACTAAAACCAACAAAAAAGGCCCTTTCGGTCCCCTTTTCATGAAGTCTGAGGCATGGAAAAATGCTTTTATCCAGAAACTATTCAAGTTGTAGGCCCACATGAGCTTCTGTTGGATGTGGGTTGAGGTTAGAAATGAAGCTGGCTTCTGATTTATGAAACTAATTGACATCTTCAAAGGCAGTTTCAGCGGCTCACACAAGTGAAAGGGCCCAGGAGTTCACGATGACGCACAGTAAAGCGTGGGAGGCTCCCTGAGCAGCCCTGATGAACTCAGCAGAGAACAGAGACCCATTTTGCCAAACGACCTGTCTCCTGGTTCCCTGCTCTGTCAGGGTAAAGGATGCACCCCCCACTTTGCTCACATCTGGAGAATGCCTTCTCCCCAGAGACGACAGACCATGCCACTTCTTGAGAGAACCCGAGTGTAACATGGTCAATGTTTGATGTTAAACTCTTTGTTCCAACCTCCTGTTTGTTGGGGTTGGGTTTTGGTGTTTGTTTTGTGTGATAATTGTGTTCTTTCATTCTGACTGTGCTGGAAAGGAGCTATTCGTAACACTCGTAATCGAGTCGAATCTGGAAATTAATAATGCCAGCTGAGTGATCAAGTGTATACGACAAGAATTTGTATGCTTTCTAAAAGCAGCAATGTATGTTTTCCTAGGGTGGTGGGTTGTTTTTTGGTTTTTGTTTTTTTCTAACCATCTTGATGCACTCTTACTGTATGGGAAACTTGATTACCTGACAATTGTGTATTGGGTTTGTCTTAGGACGGATACAGGTTGAACTCGCAAAGGGGGGCAGCATGACTGAAACCTATCACAGAGGTGATGCTATGGTGTACATTTTTAAAATTCTTCTTAGTCAAGTGTTGCGTTTCATGAGTGACGTAACAGAATGAAGCCAAACTAGAAAGTGATGTTTTGAAAATGTCAGATAGATTGTATTTTCTCCCAATAAGAAACAATGTCTTGTCTTTTCCAGTCATATCTCCTGACATCAGTGTCTCCGTCTTCAGCTGGCAAGTGAACACACGCGGCCAGGGAAAACCATCTACTTATCTGGGTGTATTTGACTTTGACTGCTGGTATGAGGCTCAAATGCCAGGCTCACTAAGGTAGGTTTTTATGAAGCTGGTTTCAGTATCCCCCCCCATAATTCACTGGAAAGTCGGCGTTTAGCTTCTGCGCTTGTTTTCTTTCAGGCCAGAAGAATCCCTTCAGGACTGCCCCTATTTTGCACTGTGGTCACTGGATGCTGTGACAAGCATGACTGCTCCAAACCTCCTTCTGGATGTTGTGGTGCAGGAGCGCAGCCTAAGCTGGAGAGTTCCTCCTTCTTACCCACAACCTGAGCTGTGTTTTCACCCAAGCACCTATAATTTTGGTAGGTATTACACGGCTTTGAGTAGTGATAAGCTTAAACGGAGCTCAAATGCCATTTATTGGTTCTCCTGGTCACTGTTTGTCGCGCAAAAACCCAACCAAACCGAAACACCCCAACCCCCACCCACCCAACTGTGATGACGTTGTACTGACCAAGTGTGTGCTGTTGTGACACCTGCCTGACAGGCGGCTGGGTCTGGGGGTTGGGTGCTTCTGTAACGCAGCCCGTGAGGTGGTGCTGGTGATCAGATGAAATGACTCTGGGCTGAAGCTCAAAGCGCAGCACCTCGATAGCCCCGGAGGTAAAATTTCTACACTCAGCCATTATTTTTCTAAAAAAGGCTGTAAGTGATGTCATGAGGAAAACGGGTACTCAGTTGTACCTTTCCAGAGGTTGCTGTGACAAAAATGTAAACTGGTGCTACCATCACGGTGAGAGTATGGAATGTTGTCCAACGTTCGTTGTCTCTGCAGATGGCACGTGCCTGCTGAGCTCTGGAGTTGTTCATGTGACGTGCAGCGGCTTCCAGAAGGAGGTGAGCTTTTACTGTGTCTTTATGGAGAATGTCAAGAGATGGACCTTTCCTAAGCTTTCCATGGCGCTGCTTTCGGTGTCAGGGACCATTTAATGCTCCTCCTGCCCATCCACACGCGTAACTGCAATTGTACCCTACCAGTTTTATCAAATGTAATGTTTGAGGTCCCCTCTTGGGAGTGTAAACCCACCGTTGCCTCCCGTTGAAGCACGATCAGGGACTGAATGTCTAGAAAGGAAGAGAGCACTGCTCTAGGAGCAGGAAGAGAAAGTCGGGGAAAGCTGTTCCTTCTCTCTCATCAATGAGTGCAACTGCCTGCGTGGTCCTGAGTTCGGGTTTTGATCCCTGATGAGCTGGGAAAAGAGGACAGAACGGAGAAAAGGAAGCATCGTTCCCTCAGAACAACCTTCAGGCAGAGGAGCACTTGGTAGGCAGGGGAGAGCAGTCTTTCCCTGCCCTCATCTTCCTCTCTACTGGATTCCTCACCAGATCTGTGGGGGTGCGTTAGGGCAAAGCGCACTTGTGCACAGGGTGGTAGCTAACATGAACGTCTTGGCAGGTTGGCCTGGCCCATAGGCTGTTTCTTTTGCAAGCCTGATGTAGGCTCTTCCATTCAGATTGGGTGATCTGATGTCAGCTCCACGTTGGAAATAATTGGGAAATGCAGAAATTTGTCATACCCTTTGCTGAATTGAGACTAGATCATTCAGAGGCTTGTTAGGGATTTGAGCAGGAATTGCTTGTGAATGTGAGTAAGACAAATCTCAGAATTAGGGACAAGAAGCTTGGTTTGGGGTTTTGTTTGCCACCGTAAGTCGTACTCGGTGTGTTTCCTTGTCTGAGACTGGTTTTCAGAAAAAGATGGAAATCTGATGTGTGTATTTGAATGTGTAGAAATGGCTTTGAATGTGATGATTTTGTTTAGAAGGGAAAGATACTTGTGAATGTGCTTAAAAAGCCAAAGAAAGAAGCAAACAAAAAGCAAAAGCCCTAAAAAGGACAATTTGATGAGGGCTCAGTCTTGGGCCCCTCGGGACAAGAAGGACATAGAGTTGCCGGTGCGTGTCCAGAGAAGGGCAACAAAGCTGGGGAAGGGTCTGGAGAACAGGTCTCATGAGGAGAGGTTGAGGGACCTGGGGTTGTTTGGCCTGGAGGAGAGGAGGCTGAGGGGAGACCTTATCGCTCCCTGCAGCTGCCTGACAGGAGGCTGTTGTGAGGTGGGGGTTGGTCTCTTCTCCCAGGTCACTAGCGATAGAACGAGAGGAAACGGCTTCAAGCTGCACCGGGGAGGTTTAGGTTGGATATTAGGGAAAATGCCTTCACTGCAAGAGTGGTCAGGCCTTGGAAGAGGCTGCCCAGAGAGGTGGGGGACTCACCATCCCTGGAGGTATTGAAAAGACATGTAGACGTGGCACTTGAGGGCCTGATTTAGGAGACATGGTAGTGTTGGGTTGACAGTTGCACTCATTGATCCTAGAGGGCTTTTCCAACCTTAAGGATTCTATGATTCTATGTTTCTATGTTCATTTCACCTGGAAGAAGTACCAGAACACCAGCTGCACTAAGCTGCTCCTTAACAGTGCACGTCTGTGCCTGCCTGTGCTTTGCCCTTCTGAAGGATCGCCACGGCATTAGAACACAGTGTTTGAAGCGCCTAAACCTGAAACCTATTAGAACATCAATGTTTCACTTCTTTTCTGTCATCTTGGGAAATGACAACTTAATGTTTGGGGTGTCGTAACTCCTTCATGTCTTCATAGCCTGGAAAGCTGCTTGATCTTGGCTTCGCTGCTTCCATGCAAACGTTGCAGAGTTCTGTTTGTTCTGTCCCCTTCGCGCATTCCTGATGGCAAACTTCTCTGCACCCCATGTGCCATGGGTATAAGCAGGGCACGTTGCTGGGAATAGTTAATTGGAACGCAGTAAATTGAGAGGATAATGCAGAGGCATGCAAATAAAGATTAGAATTAGCCTTTGGGAAGTTGACGTGTCAGGGGAAAAATTCCATGTGCTCCTCACAGCAACAAGCAGCCCAGCCTGTGATGCCTGAGTGAGTGTAGGGTTAGAAACAAGCACTTACTGTTGGTGGTTGGGATGTTGACAGCAGGTGGGATTCTCCTTTGATTTCGCCTGTTACTTTTAGGAGGAGCAGTTAGACGCGGTCTTGTCAGCTGCTGCCCAGACAGGTTCTGTAGGGCTTCTGACTGGCTGCATTAAGCTTTGGACATCTAAAGGTAAGACTTGTTCTGGTTTTTTTATGTTGCATGGTTTCTTCGTTTGGAATTCTTGATTCATTTCTTTTTTGTTCTCTCTTTTTAAAGAGCAGCCAAGTTCTGCTGCTAATTTACAGTTTGCCCTTGACTGGACGTGGAGCCGAGTGATCTATACAAAAGACGAATTTGAGCAAATCTGTGAGTACTAGTGCAGCCATGCTGCAAACCTAGAGTCAGTCTTTCCAGTTGAGCTCATTCAGTGATCTGCTGGTAGATGGTCTTGCCCGCAGATCTGGAAGTGCACTTTGAAACTCTGCAATGGCTCTGTAGGCTAACGATTTCATACCTGTTCTTGAAAAGGTGTTGCGCTGTTTGACGGCTCCTGCAGCTCCACTGACCCGCAGAGGTTACAGGCTCTGCAGCACCGCCAGTTGCTTTTGAGCAACCTTAGCACAGTCTTGAACTGTTTTCTAACAGAGGCACAAGAGCTCCCTGGAGAAGGTTTGTCACAGTATTTCTAACTCTCTGGTATGTCTTATGAAGATTTGGAACGATGCTGGGGCTGTAATTGTGGAAAGAGGAGCTTCTGTTGGTTTTGCTGATTGGCAGAAAGTCAGATGTAGCGGGGAGAAGGGGCTTAAATGGGAGGGGTTGGGGCTGCCACTTACCGCGCGTTGAGCTCAGGGCAAGAGTTTGTTGGGGAGCTGGTGCGAGTGGGTGGGGAGGCTGCGGTCAGCAAGGAGCTGTGCAAGCACCCGGCTTGAAATTACAGCAACGGGATGTGGCACTGTGACAAATACTCCCTTTGATTGTCAGCTAGCAGTGCGTGATTGCATGCAAATATTGGATTGGAAATGACTAAAATCAGAGAGGAAGCCTAAATGAGTAACATGTAAAGTGAGTTGCATGAGTTTCTGTAGCTGTTTCTATTAGAACTTGTTCCTGGCATATTGAGGAGAAAAGAGAAAATCCCTTTGCTAGAGTAAACGTCTCTGCTACGTGAAGAACAGGTGCCTTATCCATGAGTGGATTTAGTAGTTCCGACTTCACTTTTTTTTATTAAACCTTCAGTGAATCTTCTTCTTTGTAAGGGTTGCATGTGATTGTGGGCTTTTACTTCAGAGAAGGACGTGATACGGAGTGAAAAATGCACAGGCAAAGATTTCTACCATGTTATTTTTCTACTTTCTCTTTAGTGCAATGAGGGGAGCTTTATAAAAAACAAAAGAAATTGCACACCAACAGTCCTCTTAAGCTTCTTTTCATGTTTTGCAGACTTGACACATAAGCTGGCGGTGACCAGCCTCGCAGCTTTGTATGCACGAGTGGTCCTCTGGTTCTGTGGGTCCCGCCTCCTGCCCGAGGGCTCAGGTAAGCCTAAACTGTCACGCGGCTGTAGCAGTCAGTGCTTCCTATGAACACCTGCTTCCCCATGGTTTTGTCAAGGCTTCATCAATACCAAGTCGTGCCCGTTCAGTGACAGCAGATGCTGAAGTTCTGCTGCTGAAATTGAGATTTCACTGTTTTTTCAACTGCGTCATGTAGAATGATGGAAGCAGTTTCTTTCCGGGGTGTTTCTCAGAAACAGCACTAAGCCTCTGAGGGAGGGAGTTGCTCGTGCCCACAGCTTGAAATCCTTGGGATTGTAAACAAGTAACTCCTAAAGCCCAACACGGGAATGCTTGATTTTACAGTAAAAGCCTGACGTGCGTGTTTTGAACTTTTTACGGATTGTTTGAGGAAAAAATACACCTTGGAAATAGTTCATCATTTGGATGGGTTATAAATCCTATTGTCAGCCTTAACTGCCTTACGCATGTTCACGTGACACGTTTAAAAACCCATTCCCTTTGAGAACTGGGGGTTTTTTTAGAGTGAACTTCAGCTGACACTACATGTTCTGGATGCTACATCACCTGTAAGCTTGAAATGGCACTTAGGACAAGGAGGAACTGACTCCTGTGTCGTAGGTCTCTTTTAGCAAAGGCAGAAGGAGGCTGGGCTTCTTTCAAAGTCGGAGGCTTGCCTGTGCTTTTGATGCTTAGCTTGTGTGTTCTTCTGTCTTTTTAGTCAAAAACTGTAGGTTGAAAATGTGATATGACTTCTTTAACTTACTTCTTATTTATTGCCTGTAGGTGACGAGATGCGTTTCTCTAGACCTTTCTACAATTATCCTCTGATTCGGAGCTACTACGCTGGTCATCGACAGCAACTGGAGCGTTTATCAAGGTAGGACGTGCAGGAAAGCTCTAGAGCAGTTCCACTGCAAATTCAGAAGCGGCAGCGAGTGGCTTTTCCATCAGCAGCTGTATTTGCTACGCTTCATGCATTTGCTGGCAACACTCTTGACTGGAGTGATGCGTGTGTCCTGCTGAACAGAGAGGTTCCTTTCCCGTGTTGAAATGTTGATATATACCTCTGCTTAGTGCCCTTTGTTGGTATCATCATTGTTTTGACGTGCACGTAATTCATTGGCAATTCTGTGTCATTTGTTACCACTGGAAAAGGTCGTGTGGTGAGGACAGGATCAGTCACGGCCAGGTCAGCAAGGCACGGCCTTTGCAGAGCAATTGTTCTGGGCACAGAAGAAAGCGTGTTTTAGAAACAAACAAAAACCAAAGCAAAAATAATCTCTCTCAATGACCAGTGATAGATGGCGATAAGGGGATTGGCCCAAATCTCCCACTCCCAAGCACCGCGGTGTCGTTGAAGGAGATGGGCAGAGTCACATGCAGCTGGCACGGCCAGCGCTCTCCTGGCGACTGGATAAAAGCCCCTTCCTCACGGGAGCTCCCTTTCCTGGGCTGGCTCACGAGCATAATGGTGATGTGCCTTGGGTTAGGTGAGAACAGATTTTTCTTTGGCAACTGTTCTGTAACCTAAAGAAAGTCCTCAAGTAGCCGTGGCTGTGGCACCGTGAGCAAGGTGCAGCAGGAGGAGTCCAGGTGGAAGCTGCTCTATGTCAGGCGCTGGCTTTCAAGCTCCTCTTCCTGCGCGTCCTTCTCAGGTAACTCTCGTACAGGCTCACGGGCTCCTTAGAAGCACCACCTCCAGCGTGCTGCTTCTGCTCGTCCTCCTCGGGAAATGAAAGGCTGGCGTCGCAGCCCGCAGGAGCCTGCGATGGGCTTCTGAGGAATGCAGTGTTTCACAGGCCAGCCCTCCGTCACTGTGATGGCACGTGCAGAGGCGCAAACGTGCTGCTTCAGGGGATACCAGAATTCAGCTGCGGGCTCAGCTTTCTGACCGTGACTGTTTTTCAGTAACAAAAGCGAGGTGCTGAGACCAAAGCCTGACATTGCCGTGCTGTGGTCTCACCGCTGTGTGTGGGAACACTCCCGCTGGGGGCGTGAGGTTTGGGGTAGCTTTGCTCACACTGCCCTTGTATTACAAGTAATGCGGCACAAAAGAAAAACTGAAAACTAAAAGGTCGCTGCAACTTTCCCCTTAATAAGGGAGCTTTTTGGATTCCTATTTGGAGCTCCTTTAATAATTCACTAGGATCTAATGAGCACCTTTCACCTGACTCCGAAATTTCTTTCCAGTCTACTTCAAGTCACGATCGTGCCTTTGTCTGTTTGTTCCTTTCTTGGGCTCGTGGGAGCTTTTGCTGGTTTTGTTTTGGCTGGAGGAAATCTGTGACACCGAGAGGCTGGAATTAGTGTTTTCCTCTGTCAAATCCTCGCTACGTTTTGTTCCAGAGGCAAACGGGACTCTGACTGCCTGATGATCGATGGGATGGTTTCCCAGTTGGGAGACCGAGTTGAGAAGTTGTGGCGGAGAGAGGAAGGAGGAACGGGGAAATACCCACCTCCTAGTTTACAGGTGAGTGTTGTGTTCCCTGAAAACAACCACCACCACCACCACAAACCCCAGCCCCAGCCCAGCCCTCCCCCAAAGCCAATGATTTCTCAAAGAGAGGACTTTTAAAAAGCTTCTACCTTTTCATTCCAGGCACTGCTGGAGCTCTATTTGCTAGAAGGCGTTGAAGAAAGCCACAAACATGCAATCGTATCCCTTGGAGTTATTTCTGTCACACCTCCAGTATACGCGCATCAGGGGTCTGAAATGTCTGTCACCTACGCGTTCGATGCATTTTCTAATTTGTGCTTCAAACACACTGCGGATGAACACGTGTAGTTAAGAATTAAGTCGCAGACAGAAGCATTGTTTGATTTCTTTGTACTGTGGATTGTTTAGGAATGTTTAAAATGTTTTGTTGCAAAGTCTTTTCTGATGTGAGAAAACAGGTTTACTAAGCAATGTTAAAGGTAGAAAGCTCCCCTAGATTGTCTCAAAATGTAAACTGTTTTTCATTTTTGAAGCACCCACAGCTGTAGCAAACAGCTGCTTCCTCGAGCGATGCACTAGAATGTGCTGCTTCAGAGCAAATGGATTTCTGACAGTGGTGTACCAGGACCTGATTTTGCTGAAATCATCCATTTTCCAGCACAGCTAAGAGGGCTTGCTTTTGTGCTGTTACAAGTGCAGGCACACAGAATAATAGAGAGAGAGAAGGGAAAAGTCATTGGGCAGAAACTGAACTTTTAAGCTGCCGAAATACACTGTGTTGCTTTGGTTGTGTGTTGCCTGACCCGAGAGGGGAGCCTAGAGAGCAGGGGCTTTAAAGCTGTTGCACCCCGGAGCTCTCTGATGAGAACAGACCCCCCAAAACAGCTGTCAGAAAGAGAGAGTGACACTGCCAATGAGTGATCCACATACTGGTTTAAATCCAGTTTTAATCATCCAGAGCTAAGCTGTGCTGTAAGGACACCCTAATTTCACTTGTTTTATATACGCTGGAAAGGAGGGAAGAAACCAGCTGTAGAATTTGTTTGCTTTAATAATCAAGCATTGGCCGTTCTCGTGTTTTGAATGTCCAGCTGGTGGCTCCAGTGACTAAAGAGGGAGCCTGTGTTTCCAACGGAACTGTTTAAATATCGAAAGGCAACCTTTCTGAATGCCTTAGAGAAATCAGAGAGTCTGTCTTTCTGGTTATTTATTCAGAATGCAATTTTGTTGTTAGGGCCTGACTATCTTCAGGTTGCAACAGCATGAAATGGCAAGACTAATACATGAGTATTTTCTGCGTCCTACCACTATGATATTCTTATTTCCTTTTAGTATCTATTAATATTCTATTAACAATAGTAATAATGTTATTTCATGTGATAAATTGTTGGTCTTGCAAATCTATTAGCCTTAATTAGATACTTGATATCAGACAATTTACTTGCTGCTAGACATCACGCATCCCTTTCCGAACAAAACAGAACCTTCCGTCGACTCCTTCGCAGCTGCCTTTGCCATCCCTTCGGGCCTTGTTAAGCGTATCCAAGGATTTTGGCTTCTAGACCACAAGGACTATGATGTAAGCATGTGACAGTTTAGTTGGGCACACATTGCAATACAATGCTATGATCTATCAAATGATGTAAAAACCCTGGTGCTTAGCTGATACCAGGTGATAAAACATGGGAAGCTTCTTTTGTAATGCTGCTTCAGCAGCACCTTCAGCAATACGTGATGATCTGCAGTTTGGTTTTAATTACGTTGAGAGGAAATGGATTAAGACAATGAAGAAGTCAGCGTTAATGCTTGACGTGTGACTTGCCAAAGCCGTCTGTTCAGGTTGTTCTCAGCAGAGCAGTCGAGCGCTTTCTCAAAAGCAGTGGTTTGGGGACTTTAACTATTCAAACTGCCATCCTGGCAGCAAGACTTGAGACAGAAGACCGCCAAAGTGACTCTTCAATCTAATTCATGTTCCCTCTGATGCTGAAGGTTGTTCTTTGCCCGTCACAATGTTAATATAACCTGTTTGCCTGGGAGAATGACTTGTCTTTATGAGAGGTGATGTTTGCCGACGGAGATTTGGTTATCCTGGCCAGGTGTGAATCCCTCCTGTCAAAGGACTCCCTTTGTTCTGTACGGCTCACGGAATATTTTTTTCTGCAGACACTTCAGCATTTATATTTACCTGTCCGGTACCAAGCCCTTCATTAGTCACCATCTAAGTTTATTCAACAGAGATTCACCCTTACTGAAGACACTTTTGAATCGTTTTGTTGTGCGCGTGTGTGTCTCTATATCTTAAGAAACCTGATCTCTACCTTCTGCAGAACTCCCTGGCCCTGCTGGTTGAACCAACTGCAACCAAACCTGTGTCGTGGCAAGACGTGCGAATTCTTCAGTCCCTCATGTGCCAAGGAGAGCATAGGCGAGCCCTCAGATACACACAGGTGATGAAGCTCTCGGCCTCCAGCTGTAGCGAAGTGCGGCTTTTCCTCACTGTGCTGTTGTCCAATAGGTAAAGAAATATCTGCCACCATTTTGGCACTCAAATACTGTGAGAGGTGGAGAACAAACACTAGAAATCACAATCCCCTACACTTCCTTTGAACTTTGAGCACAATATCTGGGGGGCATCTTTTTGGTGATACCATTAAGATGCCTTTACGTCTCACAAAATTAACTGCAGGTGCATGGCGGAGGCTTGGGCTCTGCTGCAGGAGCACACCACTCAGTTAAAGGAGGAAGAGCTATTAAAAGACATGTATGACATCTGTCGGGAGATGGGACTAGTGGAAGACTTTCTGAGGCTGCCTTTCACAGACTCTGAACAAGTAAGTGTGGGCAAGAGGAAAATCTGAACCCCTCTTTGCCAAGAGAAGAGGCAGGGTCATCATATATGTTTTCAAATGTGTTATTTCTCATAGAAGTGTTTGGAGAAATTTTTACGGATTCATGAGATTCTTTTAGTCCAGCATCTGCAGCGTGCCAACTGTACGGCAGCCCCACAGCTGAACCAGGCGATGAACGTTCATCTCATGGTAAGCGTAAAAGTCCTGCCAAGTGTGCAAGGTTCTCTCAGGGGTTACTAACTAGATTTAACAGCGCTCAGTAAGAATCCTGCTTTCTTTATCACACCCTTCTTTGAAATACTTGCAATAAGCCTCTGCACCTTACGTTACAGCTGAACCTAAAAGTTGAACAGAATGTGTCACTGCTCCAAAGCTACCCCGTGCAGTTGGAAATTCTGTGTTCCAGGCTGTTGTTGACTCCACTTTGAACAGTTTGTTTGTGTCTGAGGATTAAATAAGTATCTCCTGTCAGCCACTCTTACCATTCAGATATTCAGGGACGTACGTTATGTAGGGTTCGGATGATTGGAAGTTGTTTGGGTCACTGTGGAATGAAGAGTGTGTTGTGTGTCATCTCTGGTATCTCACACGCAGCTCTGGGTGCCAACCCACAGGCAACATTTGCATCATGGGTTGTTCTTTTTATTATTTCCTCAAGTTATAGCATGAGGTCTGCAATTCCACAGCTTTCGTTTTACCACTTTTAGGACAGAAATTCTTACTTAACTTCTGAGTCTCAAAATAGGCAGGTCAAATTCTGTGTTATGGGAACTTCTGTTGTGGTTCTGTGATCCATTTGCTGCTTTCCAGAACCATAGTTTCCCAGGGAAGCAAACTTGTGGGGTGGTTCTGGAAGGTTGAGGTCCTGCGTTTGAAAGCTTCCATCCCGGGGGAAGGGGTGTGTAGGCAGCTTTCTCTTCCTCATTTTAATCCTCACTTCCTCTTGTCCAACGTAACCCGCCGCTGCCCTGGAGATTCAGTCACCTCGGGCAGTGGCGTTTCAGGAAAAACAAGGGAAAGGCTGCTGTTTTGTCAGCCACGTGAAACTTGTGGGTGCTGACAAGCGTGTCAGACTGAGGTTCTGCAGGGTGCCGGCATGGTTTTAGCTTAAAGTTGTAGGTTCTGCTATTATTCTAGTCTTCCTTCCGCTTGGCTAAATATACAGGGTGAAACTTCTTGCTTTACGCTTTTTGTTCACCAGAACGATCGTGCTCCTCGCTGGAGACAGAGAGCAGTTGCCAGACATTCTCTCTCAGCCCAGCACGGCAAGACCCTTCCTAGAGGTCAGAGGCAGCTGGCTGTAGAGAGAGCCAAGCCTTACCACCTGCCTTCGTCCGGACCAAGAGAAGGTAATTTTTAGGGGGGGAATATAACGCACAACTAACCATCGCTTTGATTGCACAAGGCTGATTGTTCTTCCCTCGTGCTTTACAGCTGCAAGACCAAAGCCAATCTCGACAGTAACAAAACCAGCTAATGCAGGAAATGTGGATCCAAGAGCACCTTTCAGCAGTCGTGTGTTGGCCAAAGTTAGAGAGTTATGGGTAGGAAATGAGCAGAAACCCAGTTGAGAGAGAGTTTTTCTGTTATGATAATGTTTGCTATGCAAAATACATGTGTTTATATTATGGTAAATGTGTTTAGAGAATTTAAGATGGCTAAAACTAAAACCCTGATTACCATCAAGCTATTGGTGTATGGATCTTGCTAGACTTGATTGTGTGATCAAATAGTAACCTTTTCCCACTTGCTAACATTTTTCTGCCTTATTTACTTAAAAATAGGCAGAATGATAAAGAGCAGGAAAGAGGCCAGTAGCTGTCAGATGATTTTCCTACAGGTGGTGTGGCCAAATCAACCTTAGTTCTGGTATATTTGGACCTCTTAGTCTAGGCCAATTGGAAAATGCAATGAAAGAATAGAATTTCACGTGGTAAGATAGCATTTGTTTCTTATTTTGTTGGTACTTTTGTCTTCTGTGCAAAACTTGCAGGTTTCCATCGCAGGAATGCTGTTCTCACCAAAGCAGTCACGATAATGAGTGCCTTTGAGATGCTCGGAGAGAAATGTTCTGCGGTTCCTTCTGAATTACAGCTGTTCCTCAAATAAAAAGCGTTTCCCAATGCACTGAGCTGTGTGGGTGACCCATACGTGAGGCAGAGGGAAAAATGCAGGTGACGGTGCCTGATGTGCCTGTTGGTTCAGGTCACTCACTCCTGGGCTGTGCATCACCCGGCGTGGTTCAAGAGCAGGCTCATCCCACAGCAGCCAACGGTGTGGTGTGCCTTGCTCTTGAACTTGGTTTAAACCCAGACTAGACCGTGAGTTATTAGTGAAAGCCTGATTGCTGGTAGTTTGACGTTGCAATTGTAATGTTAATGGGCAGGGAGAGAAGGATGCAGGAGGGAGGTGTGTGACAGGCTCAGGGAAGAGCCCATGAGCGACGATCGGGTATGGTGCGAACAGAGGCTGGGTGCCCGTTGTGCGCCAAGAGCTCTTCAAAGCCCCCCGCACTCGGGAGAACCACAAGCTGTGCCAGGTGGGATTAGCACAGAGTGGTGCTACATGGAGTAAATGGGTCGCAGTGATCACCCAGCGGGCTTGAATAGGAAACCCCAGTCGCCCAGGAATCCTGGAAGTGGCCATGGACTGGGCAGAGGGCAAAGACCTTGGAATATCCCCAGAGGAGGGGGTGTCACGTGCTGAAGAGGCCCCACTGTGGAACAAACTGCCAGAAAATGAGCAGCAGTGTGCCCTGCTCACTGATGGGTCCTGTCGCCTTGTGGGGAAGCATCGGACGTGGACCATGGCTGAAATACAGATATGGGCAGGCCCGGCAATGGACTATATCACACTCCCACAGAGCCGCCAAGGCAAGCGCCATGTGCTTACAGTGGTGGAAGCAACGCCCGGCTGGCGGGAAACATACCCCGTGCCCCACGCCACCGCCCGGATCACTCTCCTGGGGCTCGAAAAACAAGGGCTGTGGCGACATGGCACCCCAGAGAGAACTGAGTCAGACAACGGGACTCATTTCTGAAACACCCTCACAGACACCTGGGCCAAAGGGCACGGCACGGAGCGGGTGTATCACACCCCCTGTCACGCACCAGCCTCTGGGAAAACAGTCTGGGTTCTTCCTGCCTCAGGCAAAGGCAAACCCATTCGTGGCACTGCTTTTGCTCGAGGATGCGGGTGCACTTGGGGGTGATGCGGGAGGATGGACGAGTCCCGATACCGTCTTTAAACCAGAAACCAGACACAGGAGAGCCTTGGCTGTCACAGGAAAGTTCAGCGGTATCTCCACCCCCAAACACCAGCTCTCCCAGAAAGGCGCTCTCGTTCCTCAAGTCTTCTGCAACGGGAGAAAGAAATGGAAATGAGCAAATAAGAGCAGGCATCAGAGAATGAAAGAGCATTTCAAGAAGAAACAGATCTTATGTTTGCCCTGCTGATGCTTCCACGTGCCCAGAGCTCCTCCTTGCCCGAGGGAAGCCTTGCCTGCAACCTGAGGAGTGCCCAGGTGGCCAAGGAGGCCAACAGCACCCGGGCTTGTATCAGGAATAATGTGGCCAGCAGGATCGGGGCAGGGATGGTGCCCCTGTGCTCGGCACTGGTGAGGTCACACCTTGCATATTGTGTTCAGTTTTGGGCCCCTCAGTGCAAGAAGGACACTGAGGTGCTAAAGCGTGTCCACAGAAGGGCAGGGCATCTGGGGAAGGGTCTGGAGAGCAAGCAGGTCATATGAGGAGAGGTTGAGGGAACTGGGGTTGTTTGGCCTGGAGGAGAGGAGGCAGAGGGGAGACCTTATCGCTCTCTACAAGTACCTGACAGGAGGTTGTAGTGAGGTGGGGGTTGGTCATTCAGGTTACTAGTGTAGAACGAGAGGAAACGGCTTCAAGATGCATCAGGGCAGATTTAAATTGGGTATTAGGAAAACTTTCTTTGCTGAAAGAGTGGTCAGATATTGGAAGAGGCTGCCCAGAGAGGTGGTGGAGTCGCCATCCCTGAAGGTGTTCAAACAATGTGTAGATGTGGCAGTTCAGGTCATGGTTTAGCAGACATGGTAGTGTTGGGCTGATGGTTCAACCTGATGATCCTAGAGGTCTTTTCCAATCTTATTGATTCTATGGTTCTATGATCCTATGGAAGGATTTGCTAAAATTGATTTCTCCTGGCATGCACCCTGGCTGAAATACAAATATGGGCAGGCCTGGCTTCTCCTTTAAGTGTTCCTGAAGTAGGAAACACTCCTTACGGTGCCCTTGAGTTGCCTTTCGAGTTCAGACTGAGTTTGGAACTGGACCCTTGCTGAGTTTGGAAGGTGCTGTCCTTGAAGACGAGCTGTGCTGAGCTCTGCAACCATGTCACAGCTCTGGCTCTTCAATGGAACACCACATGCCCGTTTGGAGAAAGGAGATCCTTCCCTGTCACCTTCCTGCTGTCCTGTTTAACGATGGGGCAATATAAGTGATTGTCGTGCCCAAATCGTTTCCTCACAGGAGAAATAACAGTGCTGGAAAGCCGTGTCTCCCCCCAGCTGAGGGGGGGAGCATCAGGGATTCCTGCAGCCTGTTTCACAGCAGGTTCCCCCGGAGCCCCAGGGACACCTGGAGGGAGCCCCGAGGGGCAGAGAAAGGGCTGCCTTGGGCTGTGCCTCTGCTGCCGAGCTGGGCTGGGCTCCTGGCGTGGAGGGAGCTGCTGGCAATGAGGCAGCGCTGCCGAGAGACAGCTCTGCCCAGGAGCAGCTCCTCTGCCAAGCGCAGCAGGGCTGAGGGCAGACATGATAAATGAGAGAGGCTGAAGTCAGTCTGGGGAGGAAGAATGGCTGAGATCTCACTGGGGGAGAAATCTTCACAGAATTTGAAACATTAAGTCTCTGGTTGTTGGCCAGTGAAGATTCAGTTGCTGGAGGGATCTCCTGAGGTTGGCACCTCCCACAGCTTTTAGGGTCTTTCAGGTGGACTCTCACAGTTTGTCTAGTGCAGAGGAGGTGTCATACTGCGGAGCTGGGTATCCCTGCTGCACCATCCGAGGGACGGGGCAAGCCAGCCCCCTCCTCCCTTCTGCCAGGGATGGCTGCAGTGGGATGAAGGTGGGTGCGCACCCAGGGCTGCCCAGGGCTGTCCTTCAGAGCAGGGTCCCTGCACCCCAGGGGACTCTGTGCTGGGGCAGGGACTCTGCTCCATCCCCGGGTCAGTGCCCAGCCTGCCCGGGGAGCTCCCCATGGGGCCGTGGGGACAGGCTGTGGGTGGAAGGAGCGGTGCTCGGCGGGGCAGGGCAGGGTTCTGCTGCTGAGAGGGTGCTGTGTGTGTCAGGACAAGGTGGGGGTTGATGTAAAGAGAAGGAGCTTTCCAGGGTCTGTTTTCAATTTCCTACTTGGGGAAGGGTGAGATGATGGGGGGATGGGAGAAATAGAATAGGAGCTGTAATGTTTGAACAACTACTGAGTCTCCTGAGCTGTAACTCTGAGTGACCAGCATGTCTACTGGGAGCCTCCTGAAGTGCCTTCAGCCACTCCTCTGCCTTTGGACTGCACCAGCATCACCTCTGCTGGCCCCACCAGGGCTGTCCTGACCTGCCCTTTCCCACCTGCAAAGAGGAAGATGTGCCCAGGCAGTGCCCTGCAAACAGGCAGGTTTCTGTAGGGCCAAGGTGAGTGCACAGAGGTTGGGATGGGGCTGTGAGCACTGACAGGGAGAAGACATGGCACAGACAAACACCTCTGAGGAGGAAAATGTCCAGACAGCAGAGGTATGATCAGGGAATGAGAGGAAATTAAAATGAGAAATGCTGTGGGAAGGAGGGCAATGTTGATGTCTGGGAGCTGGCGTGCACAGCTGGGTGAGGGTAACGCTTCCCTGAGTGCTCGGCTGTCTCTCCACTGCCTCTCTGAGCCAGACCATCACTGCATTCATCCTTGTTTCTGCACTAGCCTGTGATATTGTTCCTCTTATCTAGTTCTTGCTGTCAGGCTCTTCAGGGCATGGGAGTTGCAGCAGCCAAGTCAGGCCCTGATCTTGAGATTCCTCCCAGGCAAGTGTCTCCATGGGAATGAGGTGCCCAAGCTCTTCTCTAACTGTGGGGCTGTGGGCAAAGCAGTCTGTGTGGCTGGGGAACGCGCTGTGTGCCTGTGACTGAGCTCTCTTCATCAGGACAGTTGGGCATCTCCTTGGGGTGTCCTTCCAAGCTCTGAGCTGCCCTCCAGGATGCAAATCTTTCCTATAGCATCTTGGTGTTACCTGTATGTCCCATGGAGAAGCGCAGAGATGCTACAGCTGAGGAAATGCTGTTGGGTTTGTGAAATGAACCATGTGTGTCTTTGTATAGAAGCAGGTGCTGAGACCTTGCTGAGATACATTAAGAAAAGGTGAGACATTTAGTGATCCCTCTGCTCTCAGCAGTGTCTGGTTTCTTTTCAAAGTACCACAGGAGTGAGACTGTCCTCCAAAACCAAAAGATGTAAGAGCAGGGCACTTGGGAACAAGCCCCATCACTTTGCCCAGAGCCACACTGAATCCCTTTGCCCCTTAGGCAGGTCTCACAGTCGGTGACTCCAAGCGTGGCAGAAATGCAGGAACTTCTGACTTCAGAGAACCAGTCATGGTGTGCAGGTAGGAAAAAAATGCTCTAAAACTCCTTTCTGCTGCCCACATTCTTTATCTCTGGGAGTGCAGATGAGAACAAGCCCTTCTGCGATTGGCGTGGTTTTGTCTGACAAATGCTGAATATCCAGCCTGTTCCCCCGCCACATTCCCACGTACCCTGTGCAGCAGGGCAGGGATGACTCCTCGAGAGGCCACACACAGAGTCCTGGCTGCTCAGCCAGCACACAGTGAGGCTCAAGTCAGGGACCTGAATGAAACTTTCCCCAGAGGTATAAAAAGTTTTGCGAGACACAGTGGGAGGATCTAAAAGAAATGGCATAGTTTTTGCTCAGAGAAACCTGTCTTAACTTGTCTTTGTCTTTTCCTATAGGACCCACACCCAGAGGCAGCAGATGTCCAACAGCAGCTCCATCACCCTGTTCCTCCTCCTGGCGTTCACAGAGACGCGGGAGCTGCAGCTCCTGCACTTCTGGCTCTCCCTGGCCATCTACCTGGCTGCCCTCCTGGGCAACGGGCTCATCGTCACCGCCATCGCCTGCGACCACCGCCTCCACACCCCCATGTACTTCTTCCTCCTCAACCTCTCCCTCCTCGACCTGGGCTCCATCTCCACCACTCTCCCCAAATCCATGGCCAATTCCCTCGGGGACACCAGGGACATCTCCTACATGGGATGTGCTGCACAAGCCTTTCTATTTGTCTTTTTGATGTCAGCAGAGTTTTTTCTCCTCACGGTGATGGCCTACGACCGCTACGTGGCCATCTGCACACCCCTGCACTACGGGACCCTGCTGGGCAGCAGAGCTTGTGCCCACATGGCAGCAGCTGCCTGGGCCGGTGGGTTTCTCAATGCTCTGCTGCACACGGCCAGTACATTTTCACTCCCCCTCTGCCATGGCAATGCCCTGGGGCAGTTCTTCTGTGAAATCCCCCAGATCCTCAAGCTCTCCTGCTCAGACACCTACCTCAGGGAAGTCGGGATTCTTGTCGTTAGTGCCTGTTTAGTGTTTGGCTGTTTTGTTTTCATCCTTTTCTCCTATGTGCAGATCTTCAGGGCTGTGCTGAGGCTCCCCTCTGAGCAGGGACGGCACAAAGCCTTTTCCACGTGCCTCCCTCACCTGGCCGTGGTCTCCTTGTATATTGGCACTGGCACATTTGCCTACCTGAAGCCCCCCTCCATCTCCTCCCCATCCCTGGACCTGGTGTTGGCAGTGCTGTACTCGGTGGTGTCTCCAGCAGTGAACCCCCTCATCTACAGCATGAGGAACCAGGAGCTCAAGGATGCCGTGGGGAAACTGATCACTGGATGTTTTTCAGGTGCAAGAAACTGCTTGTTGCCTTCTCCACAGCACTCAGAATGGAACTCATGACAAGCCTATTTTACCTTGAAATATTTTCGGGGTGTGTGCAAGTGCACAATGAAGTTTTATTATCTATCCCACTTCTAATTCACTGTCTACTGTTGAATTTGACCCAGAGATTGTGTAAATGAGGAACTGTGCTCTCTGTGTATTTAAACAGAAAAAAAAAGGACTCTGCATCAACTTTTTTGTGCAAGACCCTTCCTCTGAGACCTCTATGAAGCTGCAGGGGCCGTGCCTGTGGACATAGGTGGGGGGAAAAGAGTCCTGGCACAGCAGCACTGCCAGGGAGCAGCAGCTCTTGGTCTTTTCAGAGCTGCTCTCTTCCCACGTCCACACTCTCCTCCTGAGCTGCTGAGCGGGTGTAAGGCCTGAGTGCTCTTGGAGATTGGTCACGGTCCTGCTGTGTTCTAGTGCTGTGCGTTCAGGAAGGCACATAACACCACAACACCGTTTCCATCAGGAAAGGGCATCTCCTGAGTGCAGTACCTGAAGGCTTATGTCTTCTTCCAGAGTTGCTCTCAAGAGCAGGCCCAAGAATGCTCTCAAGAGCATGCCCAAGGAATCGGTTCATTGTTTTGCTTGCTCTCCATGGGCTCAGTGTGATGAGGTCATGGTCCCAGTATGACCTTCAAGGGACTGAGGGCTGGTTCAGGTGCTGCTTGTTGGTGGCCAGCACCCATGCAGGTGGTGAATGGTCTCTGACTGACCCTCCTGGGGCTCTGGAGCATGTGACAGGGCTGATGGCAGGTGAATGCTTTTCTGGAGGGACTTGGGAGCTGCCAGGAGAGCAGAGGGGATGTGCAGGGAGGGACAGCGTGTGCCAGGGACTTGGCAGTGAATGGACCCCACCGAGCACCAGCCTGTCCAGCACGGTGTCGCCCAGAAACAACACTCTAGATCTGGGTGTGAAGTGGCAAACAGGAGCTCAGCAAGCCCAGGGGACACAGGAGGGGCAGGGAAAGGAGCCTGGTGGGTGATTTGTCTTACCCTCAGTGAACCACAGCCCACTTTCTCTGCAGAGCAGCACCGCCAGCTCGGGGCTGTGGGGAGTATGGGGGCAGGGTGCAGGAATGGGCGGCCAGGCCAGCACAGGTGTGCTTAGCTGGGAAAAGGCATCTTGTGGGGAGATGGGATGTGCTGGGAGAGGAGCAGGGCACTGTGTGTGTGCCCATAAGGCATGGAGAGAGACATCCTTTGGTGCAGGTGCCCGGTTGGGGCAGGCTGCCCTGTCCCTGGGGCAGCAGGAGCTGCCTGAGGAGCCCCTGGGCCAATTCCCTCCTGCCGTGCTGGGGAGCAAGTTTGGCACGAGGGGCTGCAGAGTGCCTGGGCTGGATGAAGGTTTGTTGCCCTGATGTACTGGACCATTTCTTCTGTGGTTTTTGCCCCAGTGCTGGAACTCTCCTGCAGTGAAACCATGACACTCCTGCTCTCTGCTTTCAGAACCTGGTGCTTAGGCCCAGTCTCCCAGTTTCTGTTCACGCCGGCATCCCTTGTGTGCACCAGCGCTGCCACCCTGGGGCAGCCCTCCTGCCCAGCTGGGCACGCAGGCGGCCTTCTCCGCCTGCTCCTCTCACCTCGCTAGTGCCACTCTTTTCTACAGCCTCTCTCATCGTTGTCTAAGTGATGCCCAGAACAGCCCCCCGAGACAGTCTGACGATGCCCTTTTCCAACACCATCCCCGCCCCTGCTCAATCCTCTCACCTACAGCCTGTGGGGCAGAAAGGATGGGGGCAGGGACACACTTGACAGCTTGTTGACAGCTGGACTGAAGAAGTGGAGTATGTGGTGGGTGGGAAGTTGGCTGAATGATGAGGGTCAAATATCATCCATGGTACAAAGTCCTCCTGGCAGACACTTACTGGTTGCTTCCCTCAGTGACCAGCCCTTGACCCCCATGTGGAACCTTTTTAGTATCCCTCTGTATGATGGGACAAAACACATTTTCAACTCCTTGTGGATGATGCCAAGTTACAGGAAGACCTTGATCCATCTCACATAGTCAACTCTAGTGTGATCAACACTGTTCTAGCCAGGAGTTTGTAGCACAGCAGTATATGGGCTGTTATTGGAGAACGTGACTCCATCTGAGCGACACCCAGCACAATGGCATTCAGGTATCTTTCCAACCCCAGTAATACTCACATTCAATGACTGTCTTGTCTTGGGAGAGCTGTTTGAAGACAGAAGAAACAGAGGAAGAAGAAAGATTAGAGAGCCAGAACTAGTGATATAAATCGCACCAGTATAAATACAGCAGTTCCTCTGAGGAACCTTTTTCCACTCAAAGTATTGGTAGGAAATCCCTCTGATAAATTTGATGAACCAAGCTTACTTTTATCTGCTCAGGTCCTGGGCTACAGGGCCACAAGGAGGGTGACGGTTGGGTACATCTTGTGTGGTCATTTGTGTCTCGGGAACTCCCAATCCAGGAGGAAGCCAAAGGCTGTGAAGGGGTCTGTGAGGTCACTTGTGCCTCTGGAGGTGACAGGCCAAGAGCAGGACCGTGGCTGGGAAAGGGACTGTGAGGTCACTTCTTTCTGAAAGAGCCGGTGGGTCAGCCCTTGACCCATGGCTGGGGTATGGGCTTGTAAGCTGACACCTGCCAGCGTCTCCGAGAGGCCGGCAGGAGGCACCTGGCTGGCACAGCGACCGTGAGATCCCCTCTGCCGAAGGAGCCGGGCTCACTGCACGAAGGGGGCTTCTGTTCTGGGTGTCGTGTCTCTGCTGCCCGGGGGCCTGATGGGGCAGCAGCAGGCACGCAGCTTGGCCGTGTCTATGGAGAAGCTGAAGGGCGGCAGCCTGCGGGGATGACGGTGAGGTTACTTCTGGTGCTCAGGGGAAAGGCCACGGGAAGGCTGCCGCGCTGGGACGCCTGCTTGAAGGGTGGTTTCCCAGTGGTGGAGCTTTCCTTGGAGGGAGGGAAGAGCAGGAGAGAGCAGCACTGCCACGCAGGGCAGCCTGGGAGGTGGGAAGTGGCCATGAGGGGGAAGAGATGTCCCTCAAAGGGTCGTGCTGTGGTACATGAAGTCCTCCCGAAGGAGGATGGGATCAGTCCCTCTCTGTGTCTCACAGAACAGAGCGTGAGGACAGACAGACGTCAGTGACTGTATGGCAATGGCAGGTGAGAGCAAGGTGGGGAAGCGAGGGGGGTGTCTCCAGTGTGCAGGGAAGAAGCATCGGCTGTGGGACAGCACAGGGCAAGCTCTGGTAGAGAAGGCAAAGAGCGCTGGCAAGGCTGGAAGCTGCCAGGAGAACCCAAGGCTTTGTCCCCGTGGCTCTGGCAAGTGTCTCTGCCAGCAAGGCCTATGAGGAGACACGTTGTCCTCAGGCACGGGGGCCTCCTCGCCTCCTCGCACACCCCAGTGAGGCTGGGCACTGCCGTACCCTTGTCCTTCACTCACCATCACACACCCCACAGCCCCCTGCCCCAGGAAGGGCCCTGAGCGCTGTGTGAGGGACAGGGTCTGCCTTCCCCGGGGCTGGGGCTCAGAGCTTGGCCCTTCTGCTTCATGAGGCAAAGCCAGGGTTTCCCCAGCATCCGAGCTGCCGGCACATTACCTTGGCCTCCCTGGAGTCACGGCTTCCAGTTATCTGCCCTAACGAGTCCCTGGGGAGCCTGTCTCAGCAATGGCCCTCCTCAGAGGGACTCAGTCCTGCTTCAAGACACTTCAGGGTTTTTTTCTGACTTTAACTTAAGGAAAGGTTTGCGCAATCTCCTCTCAGTCCCAAGGTTGAAGGACTCGGCACCAAAGACGCGATGGGGCTCATTAAAAGAAAGAAAGCCCAAACGAGCTCTATTTCTTCCTCTAATTTTCTTCAAGTCTTGTACAGTTAATTAGAGAAGTTTCCTGGTGACTTATGGAGAAAGGTTTCAAGGAGCTTCTAATAAAAAGGACTTTTTATTTTAAAGGGTGTAGATTAATATTTTTCAGTTTAGAGAAGAGGCAATGGCAGCACTCTCCAATAGATACTGACCCAGGGTCTCTCCTAGGGAGACCTGGACTGGTCAGGGAAGCTGTCCCTTCAGGTCTGACACAGTAAGGACAACCTCCCACCGCACCTCCCCAGCCCCAGCATGTCTCTCGTCAGGCACCTGCGTCTTGTGCTGCTTTTCCTTACATCAGACTGCTCCACTGGTCTCTGCAGCTGGGTGTTGCAGCTCCTTCATACCAGCTCCCACCTGCTTTCCTTTGAGAACTGGCTGCACACAGGCAAAGGGGGATGGTTCTTATTTTTTGAACAAACAAAGTAAAACCGATAAGGTTCACCATTGAAGTAAAACCCACCCCTCAATTGTATGCCAAGTAAAACCTGCCACAAATGAGGTTCACCTTCCACAAGGCAAAATCATGCAGGAAATGTTTTTGACAGAAAAGATATGATAAAAAAACACAATTAAAGAGTTGGGTAAAGACACATTTAGAAAGACTATGGAACAACAGGCAGCCTTTAACTCCCTTCTGCTCAAAGCAGCAACTGTGTATTTGAGAGGTGCCTGAATGAGCAAAGAGTGAGGGGAAGGGAAATCTGGAGAGCAATTGCAAGCGTTTCTGTGCAGATGGGCTGCTGGAAAGGTGATGTCAGACGTGGTCAGTTTAGGTAGGACAGGTGGGAATGCGTGAAAGATGAGGGAGATGAAATGCACAGCCTAATAGACAGAGCACTGACAATGCAAGTCTAGTGGAAGGTCAATAGCTCTGCTCTTGCTATTAATGCACATCCTGAAAACTCCTCATTTCGAGAAACCATGGGGAAACACTGACATTTCATTGCAAGTATTCAGCTGTTTCAGCTGAGGCGGTCGTGCTCATCCTTTGAAACACGTGTCAGAAATTCTCTGGTTTCCAGGCAGCGCTCCGCTGTCTGACTGTGAGTGTCCAGCGCTGCCTCTGGAGGAGCCAGTGTCTCTGCAGCCCATGCCTGGCACTGGCAGCTGTCACAGGGGACCTGCTGGAGACAAGAGGCCCTCGGAAGTGGCAGCTGGAGCCTGGGCAGAGGGTCCCAGGGCACCTACACTGGCACCACGTGCCCGTGTCCCTGTAACTGCATCCCAGCCCAATCCTGGGATCACTTGCCTTTGCAAACAAAGGCAGTACACGAAATCCCCCCACAGATCAGGATATTAAAACAAGACAGAACAAAGCAAGGAGGATAGCAACATCAACAGTGTCTGAAGCTTCAAGTTGCAAGAGGACACTTCCTCCTCTCTACATCTTTCATTCTATTTCCTTGTTGCTTTGGTTTTTTTTAATCTTCTCAACATTTCCATCATACCTACTGCATTAAGAAAGATAATTTTGTGTCTTGCACGTTGATTTAGTGCTTTCCCTATGGTTGACTCCCCCTTGGGCGATCTCTCACTTTGTGGGGCTCCAGGCAGTGACACGGTCCATGCACGTGTTGCGGGCGCTGCAGGCAGCTCCACATTCCTCTCCTGGAGGATGCCTGTGCCCTGCCGCGCGCTGGGACGGCGCAGTATGGCAGTGTCTCAGTGAGCATGCACCGCCTCCTCTGTCAATTGACATCAAGGCATGTGTCCTAAACCCAACCCTTGATCTCTAACAGCCACCAAGGTGACGATGAGCTTTCTGCTCAGGCCCTTTGGGGGGAAATTCCTGGGCCTGTTGTTGACATCAGCTTTGGAAGAACAGCCAAATCTTGAGGTCCTGCCTGATGGAGGCATCATTTTCTTACAGAGATGCTGTGAGAGTGTCAGCTCTGAAAAGGCGTTACAAAAAACATCAATACAGGTTTGAGGTAATAGACAGGGATAGGTTCATTTATAAGGAGGGTAAGATGAATACAATCGATTATGTAGGAACGTAACAACAATAAATAATAGAACAGGTAGAGCTAAAAAAAAATAAATCAGTAAACAAAGTAAAGGTCTTCATTGGGATACACTAAATGTCATTTTTGGAGAGTGATGGAAAGTTTATTGATAGTGACAAATATCCATGAAATCACTTGCTTAATGGGCTGCTTGAGCTCCTGGTTCCTCATGCTGTAGATGAGGGGGTTCACTGCTGGAGGCACCACCGAGTACAGCACTGCCAACACCAGGTCCAGGGATGGGGAGGAGATGGAGGGGGGCTTCAGGTAGGCAAATGTGCCAGTGCCAATATACAGGGAGACCACGGCCAGGTGAGGGAGGCACGTGGAAAAGGCTTTGTGCCGTCCCTGCTCAGAGGGGAGCCTCAGCACAGCCCTGAAGATCTGCACATAGGAGAAAAGGATGAAAACAAAACAGCCAAACACTAAACAGGCACTAACGACAAGAATCCCGACTTCCCTGAGGTAGGTGCCTGAGCAGGAGAGCTTGAGGATCTGGGGGATTTCACAGAAGAACTGCCCCAGGGCATTGCCATGGCAGAGGGGCAGTGAAAATGTACTGGCCGTGTGCAGCAGAGCATTGAGAAACCCACCGGCCCAGGCAGCTGCTGCCATGTGGGCACAAGCCCTGCTGCCCAGCAGGGTCCCGTAGTGCAGGGGTGTGCAGATGGCCACGTAGCGGTCGTAGGCCATCACCGTGAGGAGAAAAAACTCTGCTGACATCAAAAAGACAAATAGAAAGGCTTGTGCAGCACATCCCATGTAGGAGATGTCCCTGGTGTCCCCGAGGGAATTGGCCATGGATTTGGGGAGAGTGGTGGAGATGGAGCCCAGGTCGAGGAGGGAGAGGTTGAGGAGGAAGAAGTACATGGGGGTGTGGAGGCGGTGGTCGCAGGCGATGGCGGTGACGATGAGCCCGTTGCCCAGGAGGGCAGCCAGGTAGATGGCCAGGGAGAGCCAGAAGTGCAGGAGCTGCAGCTCCCGCGTCTCTGTGAACGCCAGGAGGAGGAAGTGGGTGATGGAGCTGCTGTTGGACATCTGCTGCATCTGGGTGTGGAGCACTGAACAGGGAGGTAAAGGAAGTGAGAAGTTAGGACAGATTTCTTTGAGAAAAAACCTGTTGTGTTTCTTACAGAAACGCCCCCAACTGCCTTTCACTTTTCAGGGAGACCTTTAGTGAGCTCAGGTTGGTGCTGGCGGAGGGAGAGTGCCCCAGGGAGCAGGAGGCTCTGCTGTGGGCTCTGCAGGAGTCATCCCAGCCCTACAGCAACAGGTAAATAGGAACGGGGGGTGATCTCAGTATAAATTGACTCCTGATATCAAATAGCTTTTCAGCATTGTCGCTCCCAACTCACCTGAGTGCAGAGCAGAGCTGAGAGGATTGTGTTTTGTGTCTTCTGTTGCAGTTGCCCCACCACAGCTGAGGGGTGCTTTGGGTGCAGAAACCCCTGGCATTTCTGCTGCACTGCAGGGGAAATCTTGTGGGTCCCAAGAGGCAAAGGGACTGTCCCTTAGTGCAGATCTCCAAACCCCTCCAAACCCCATTGTACCTGAGGAGATCTCAGCTCTGCCCTCCCAGCCAGGGACACAGAGGGCTCATTACAGCTGCCCACTCACAGCCACCCAGCAGCATTTCCATGGCTGTAGCCGCGAGGCACCTTCCCCATGGGGCTCTCGCATGACACAGAGATGCCCTGGGAGAGCTTTGCCCTGCTGGAGGGCATCCTGCAGCCCAGCAGCACCTCCCAAGTGTCGTGGTTCAGCCTCAGCTGGCAACTGAACACCACGCAGTCGCTCGCTCACCCCCCCCCACCCCTGTGGGATGGGGAAGAGAATCGGACGAGCAAAAGAACTTGTGGGTTGAGATAAGCACAGTTTAATAACTACAATAGAATGATGATGATAAATGATTATGATAATAATGACAGTAATGTTAATATAATAAAAGGGAAAAGGAAGGAAAGGGAAAACAGGGAACAAAAACGCAGAAACACGAACGATACAACCGCTCACCACCCGCCGACCGACGCTGCCCGTCCCCGAGCCACGATTGCTCCCTCCCTCCCCCGGCCAGCCCCTCCCAGCTAGCATACTGGGCATGACGTTACATGATATGGAATATCCCTTTGGTCAGTTTGAATCCACTCTCTTAGCTGTGCCCCCTCCCCTCCCGGCTTCTTGTGCACCCAGCAGAGCATGGGAGGCCAGACATGTCCTTGACTAGTATCAGCGCTGCCCAGCAACAGCCTAAACATCTGTGTGTTATCTCAACAGGTTTTTTTTCCATGCTAATTTCAAAGCACAGCACTATACCAGCTAGAGTGAAGAAAATTAACTCTATCCCAGCTGAAACCATGACAGTATCCACCCCTTATTCCATATCATTGACATCAGGCTCAGGTCCCATACTATTCAGTACAACTTCAATAATCCTTATCCATCTTCTTATCCTTTAACAATATATATATATATATATATATAGATACAGATTTTCATTTATCATTCCACTAGTTTATGGAACACCCCTGTAGAATGCCTGTGAAATGTCCATTGAGTTCATTTAGTCCATGACTTTGGATTTCATCTCTTGTAAGGGTCCTTCGGTGCGGCGGTGTGCGTGGGGTCAGGTTGTTGCATGTCAGTCCTTGTTCCATCACCGCTGCACTGGTAGTTCGTGTTCTCTCACTGCTGCACTTTGCTCGGTTCCATTGAAAGTTCATTTGCTATTATCATTAATTGGGAGATTCCCACCATGATAACATTCCACTGATGCAACCATAGTAGTGATGACATACAACATCATATTACAATTAACAGCATATTATTCAGTTCATTGGCTGTTTTCACCCAAAATTAAATCCCCCTGGGGTACACACCGAACTCCTCCATCCTCCCGCATCACCCACCAAGTGCACCCAGGTCCTCGAGCAAACGCAATCCCACGAGTGGGTTTGCCTCTGCTGGAAGCAGGAATAACCCAGACTGTCTTGCCCAGCATATTTTTTATGTGCACTACAGGGACTCTATCCCCTTCCACAGTACGTAAGGATTCTGATTGGGCCGGGCCAGCTCGCCTGGCAGATCCCCTTGTGTTGACTAACCAGGTGGCTTTTGCTAAATGTGTATCCCAGTGTTTAAATGTTCCACCCCCCATTGCTCTCAGTGTCATCTTTAATAGTCCATTGTATCTTTCGATTTTCCCAGAGGCTGGTGCGTGATAGGGGATGTGATACACCCACTCAATGCCGTGCTCTTTGGCCCAGGTGTCTATAAGGTTGTTTCGGAAATGAGTCCCATTATCTGACTCAATTCTCTCTGGGGTGCCATGTCGCCACAGGACTTGTTTTTCGAGACCCAGGATAGTGTTCCGGGCAGTGGCGTGGGGGACAGGAGATGTTTCCAGCCAGCCGGTGGTTGCTTCTACCATGGTGAGAACATGGCGCTTGCCTTGGCGGGTCTGTGGGAGTGTGATATAGTCGATTTGCCAGGCCTCCCCATATTTATATTTCAGCCATCGTCCCCCATACCACAGAGGCTTTACCCGCTTCGCTTGCTTGATTGCGGCACATGTTTCACATTCGTGGATAACCTGCGCAATAACGTCCATGGTCAAGTCCACTCCTCGATCACGAGCCCACCTGTATGTTGCATCTCTCCCTTGATGGCCTGAGGTGTCATGGGCCCACCGAGCTAGAAATAGTTCACCCTTATGCTGCCAGTCCAGACCCACCTCAGCCACTTCAATCTTGGCAGCCTGATCTACCTGCCGGTTGTTTCAATGCTCTTCAGTGGCCCGACTCTTGGGGACGTGAGCATCCACATGCCGTACCTTTACAACCAGGTTCTCTACCCGGGCAGCAATATCTTGCCACAGTGCGGCAGCCCAGATGGGTTTGCCTCTGTGCTGCCAGTTGCTTTGCTTCCACTGCTGCAGCCACCCCCACAGGGCATTTGCCACCATCCAGGAGTCAGTACAGAGATAGAGCACTGGCCACTTTTCCCGTTCAGCGATGTCTAATGCCAGCTGGATGGCCTTTACTTCTGCAAACTGGCTCGATTCACCTTCTCCTTCAGCAGTTTCTGCTACTTGTCGTGTAGGACTCCATACAGCAGCCTTCCATCTCCGGTGCTTCCCCACAAGGCGACAGGACCCATCAGTAAACAGGGCATATTGCTTCTCATCTTCTGGCAGTGTGTTATACAGTGGGGCTTCTTCAGCACGTGTCACCTCCTCCTCTGGTGATATTCCAAAGTCTTTGCCTTCTGGCCAGTCCATAATCACTTCCAAGATTCCTGGGCGACTGGGGTTTCCTACTCGAGCCCGCTGGGTGATCAGTGCAACCCATTTACTCCACGTAGCATCAGTTGCATGGTGTGTAGAGGGGACATTTCCTTTGAACATCCAGCCCAGCACTGGCAGTCGGGGTGCCAGGAGCAACTGTGCTTCAGTACCAACCACTTCTGAAGCAGCTCGGACCCCTTCATATGCTGCCAATATCTCTTTTTCAGTTGGAGTATGGCGGGCTTCAGACCCTCTGTATCCCCGACTCCAAAACCCTAGGGGTCGACCCCGGGTCTCCCCTGGTGCTTTCTGCCAGAGGCTCCAGGTAGGGCCATTCTCCCCGGCTGCGGTGTAGAGCACATTTTTAATATCTTGTCCTGCCCGGACTGGCCCAAGAGCTACTGCATGGACTATTTCCCGTTTAATCTGTTCAAAGGCTTGTTGTTGTTCAGGGCCCCATTTGAAATCATTCTTTTTCCGGGTCACTTGATGGAGGGGGCTTACGATCAGGCTGTAGTGTGGAATATGCATCCTCCAAAAACCCACAACGCCCAAGAAAGCTTGTGTTTCCTTTTTGCTGGTTGGTGGAGACATGGCTGTTATTTTGTTGATCACATCCATGGGGATCTGACGACGACCATCTTGCCATTTTATTCCCAAGAACTGGATTTCTCGTGCAGGTCCCTTAACTTTACTTTGTTTTATGGCGAAACCAGCTTTCAGGAGGATTTGAACTATTTCCTTCCCTTTCTCAAAAACTTCTTCTGCTGTATTGCCCCACACGATGATGTCATCAATGTATTGTAGGTGTTCGGGAGCTCCACCTTGTTCCAAAGCATTATGGATCAGTCCATGGCAAATGGTAGGGCTGTGTTTCCACCCCTGGGGCAGTCGATTCCAGGTGTACTGGACCCCCCTCCAAGTAAAAGCAAACTGTGGCCTGCACTCTGCTGCCAGAGGGATTGAGAAGAATGCATTAGCGATATCGATTGTGGCATACCACTTGGCTGCCTTGGACTCCAGTTCGTATTGAAGTTCTAGCATGTCTGGCACAGCAGCACTCAACGGTGGAGTGACTTCATTCAGGCCACGATAGTCTACCGTTAGCCTCCACTCTCCATTAGACTTCCGGACTGGCCATATGGGACTGTTAAAGGGTGAGTGGGTTTTACTGATGACTCCTTGGCTCTCCAGTCGACGAATGAGCCCGTGGATAGGGATCAGAGAGTCTCTGTTGGTGCGATATTGCCGTCGGTGCACTGTTGTGGTGGCGATCGGCACCTGTTGTTCTTTGACCTTCAGCAACCCCACAACAGAAGGGTCCTTCGAGAGGCCAGGCAAAGTAGACAGCTGTTTAATTTCCGCCGTCTCCAAGGCGGCTACACCAAAAGCCCACTTGTAACCTTTTGGGTCCTTGAAATACCCTCTCCTGAGATAGTCTATGCCAAGGATGCAGGGAGCCTCGGGGCCAGTCACAATGGGGTGCTTCTGCCACTCATTGCCAGTTAGGCTCACTTCAGCCTCCAATACAGTTAGCTCTTGGGATCCCCCCGTCACTCCAGCAATGCTGATGGGTTCTGCCCCTATATAGTTTGATGGCATTAAGGTACACTGTGCACCGGTGTCCACTAAAGCTCTATATTCCTGTGGGTCAGATGTGCCAGGCCATCGGATCCACACAGTCCAGTAAACCCGGTTATCCCTCTCCTCCACCTGGCTGGAGGCAGGGCCCCCCTAGTCCTGATCATAGTATTCATCACTCACTTCCGGTAGATATGAATCACGGGTGTCTCTGTTAAGATCAGTCAGGCCATCAGCACTTCTGCTCCTCTGTCTGGAGAATTGCTTACAGGAAACTGGGGCAGCAGCTCTCCTGGAGAAACTCCCCTGAGTAATTGTTCTCCCTTGCAGCTCACGTACCCGTGCCTCTAAGGCTGAGGTAGGTTTTCCATCCCACTTCTTCATGTCCTCTCCGTGATCACGCAGGTAAAACCATAGGGTGCCCCGTCGTGTGTATCCCTTCTCTTGAGCCAAGGGACAATTACTCCTAATGGCTGAGATACTGGTCCGTACTGGTGGGGAGTAGGACATATCTTCTTTGAGTTGCTGGAACTCTCGGGACAGTTTCTCAACAGCAGAGACGAGCGAGGAAGAGAGATTCGCTTCATATTCCCGGAGTCTATCAATCAACTCAGCCACCGTTGGTGTCTCGTCATCTTTCCAGGACATCACTGCCAATGAGTTTGCATACGAGGATGGTGCGCTCCGTACAAACTTCCGCCACATGGGTCGTGTGCACTCGGCTTCATCTGGATCTTTGGAGGACCGTTGATCGTCCAGGTCACCATAAACCACCTCAAGCACGGCTAATTCCCTTAGATGCTGAACGCCTTTCTCCATGGTTGTCCATTTTCCTAGGCGAAATACAATATCTTCTTTGAAGGGATACCTCTCTCTCACCGCGGCCAGGAGCCGCCTCCAGAGGCTGAGGGCTTGTGTTCCTTTTCCAATTGCTTTATCAATGCCCCCTTCCCTAGAGAGGGATCCCAGTTGTTTGGCTTCCTTCCCCTCTAATTCCAAACTACTGGCCCCATTATCCCAGCATCGGAGCAGCCAGGTGATAACGTGCTCACCTGAATGACGCCCGAAATCTTTCCGTATATCCCGCAACTCACTCAAGGATAGAGATCGGGTAGTTTCCGTTTCTTGTACACATGGTTCCTCCTCCTCCTCCTCTTCTCGTGATGGCCCTGGTTCATCGTAATCTCTTTCTAAACGAGTTGACTTTCTCTTCCATGATTTCTTCTTGCGTATAGGGGCGACTGATACTGGCACAGGTTGGTCCTCTGGTTCAGCTGCAACGCTTGGCCCTGGGGTTTGAGTAGCTGCAGTGCCTGTCGTGGGGGTTTGAGTGGCCACCGTGCTCATCACCGGGGTTGGAGTAGCTGCAGTCTCTGTCGCGGCGGGTTGGGTGGCCGCAGTGCTCATCACCGGGGTTGGAGTAGCTGCATTCCCTGTCACGGCGGGTTGGGTGGCCGCAGTGCTCATCACCGGGGTTGGAGTAGCTGCAGTATCTGTCGCGGCGGGTTGGGTGGCCGCAGTGTTTGTCACCGGGGTTGGAGTAGCTGCAGTCTCTGTCACGGCGGTTTGGGTGGCCGCAGTGCTTGTCGCTGGGGTTGGAGTAGTTCCCTTCTCTTTCCCTTGGGGGTACTGATTAGTGTTAAATAGGGCTCGATAGGCATAAGCCAGACCCCAGCACATGGCAGTGATCTGTATGTCTCTGGAATTGCCAGGGTGACAACATATTTCCTCCAAATGTTCTACTAATTTTTCAGGATTCTGCACTTGTTCAGGGGTGAAGTCCCACACCACAGGGGGTGCCCACCGTCTTAGGCATTTGCCCATACTTTCCCACATACCCTGCCACGCATAGCTATCGAGCCTTGGGACAGATCTCTGGATTATATTCTTAACTTGCTTACTAACCTTAGACAGATCTGATACCACTTGCCAAAGCAATATCAACAGATGTATCTTAACTACACAAGGATGTTCAAGATACTGAAAAGTTGTTGTAATGAGGGAGGAGACATTACATAAGATATTAGCTACGGTGCCATTCTGTATTTCCTCCATAAAAAACTCCTCAGAGGAGGAGGTATAATTGCTAATTGCCTCCATGAGGTGGTAGCTGTAGTACAGTAACGGCTTCCATGCAAAACCTAAATAACTGATAACAGTCAAGGCCAGTGTTTTAATAACAAGTCTCCTAGGCAAAATATCTCTAATCACTGCAGAGCACAGCCAGCTGACAGAACCAACAGCAAGTTTTAACATGTACTTTACAATCAGCATGGTAAAGACTGGACAAGCTAATACTGCGAGCAGATTAATCAATGCTGTGACCAGCAACTGTTATTATCTCAAACCCTTCTCGCCCCACGTTGGGCACCAAAAATAGACTGTCGTGGTTCAGCCTCAGCTGGCAACTGAACACCACGCAGCCGCTCGCTCACCCCCCCCCCACCCCTGTGGGATGGGGAAGAGAATCGGACGAGCAAAAGAACTTGTGGGTTGAGATAAGCACAGTTTAATAACTACAATAGAATGATGATGATAAATGATTATGATAATAATGACAGTAATGTTAATATAATAAAAGGGGGAAGGAAGGAAAGGGAAAACAGGGAACAAAAACGCAGAAACACGAACGATACAACCGCTCACCACCCGCCGACCGACGCTGCCCGTCCCCGAGCCGCGATTGCCCCCTCCCTCCCCCGGCCAGCCCCTCCCAGCTAGCATACTGGGCATGACGTTACATGATATGGAATATCCCTTTGGTCAGTTTGAATCCACTCTCTTAGCTGTGCCCCCTCCCCTCCCGGCTTCTTGTGCACCCAGCAGAGCATGGGAGGCTAGACATGTCCTTGACTAGTATCAGCGCTGCCCAGCAACAGCCTAAACATCTGTGTGTTATCTCAACAGGTTTTTTTCCATGCTAATTTCAAAGCACAGCACTATACCAGCTAGAGTGAAGAAAATTAACTCTATCCCAGCTGAAACCATGACACCAACCATAAATAGCTTCTGGTGGGGAAGAAGCAAGCTCCAGGCAGAAGCCAACCCATAGCCTCTTGTGAGTTGTTAAGCAATGCTTGTAACCTCTTAGCCTAGGCCAGTCGGAAAATGCAATGGAAGAATAGAATTTCTCGTCGTAAGATAGCATTTGTTTCTTATGTTGTTGGTACTTTTGTCTTCTGTGCAAAACTTGCAGGTTTCCATCGCAGGAATGCTGTTCTCACCAAAGCAGTCACGATAATGAGTGCCTTTGAGATGCTCAGAGAGAAATGTTCTGCGGTTCCTTCTGAATTACAGCTGTTCCTCAAATAAAAAGCGTTTTCCAATGCACTGAGCTGTGTGGGTGACCCATACGTGAGGCAGAGGGAAAAATGCAGGTGACGGTGCCTGATGTGCCTGTTGGTTCAGGTCACTCACTCCTGGGCTGTGCATCACCCGGCATGGCTCAAGAGCAGGCTTATCCCACAGCAGCCATCGGTGTGGTGTGCCTTGCGTTGAACTTGGTTTAAACCCAGACTAGACCACGACTTATTAGTGAAAGCCCGATCGCTGGTAGTTTGATACTACAATTGTAATGTTAATACACAGAGAGAGAGGGATGCAGGAAGTAGGTGTGTGATTTCTGTGAACACCGACAGCACAAGCGTAGATGACCCTAGGAACCCAGGGCACAGGAAAAGCTTTGCTTCTGATCTAGCCTATTGGTCTCATAGCAGCTTCCTGAAGGACGAGAACGGCACGCTCATCTCCGCAGGATCCAACAGTGATGTGGGCCAGGTAAGCCTTGAGTCAAAGAACCAACTGGAAGCAGCTGTCAGTAATACACAGTTGTGGGTCAGTCAGTTAGTTTATCTCCCATTATTAACATTCATGTAAATGTAACGAACAGGGGATGATTCCTCCAAGCGTGCACACCTGCCATAGTTCCTTTCTGACATTCATACATGGAAGTTAACACACCGCACCTCTCTAATACATAATCATTGACCTGGCTGGGCACCCCCTTCTTCCATGGGTCTCTATCTCCGCCGCTTAAGTTTAAAGGTACAGTGTGATTTTAATTCACTGCGCATGCTCAAGAGGAGTGGGATGGGGGTCAGCCCTTTCATCCCTCAGTTGAGTCGGGGGTCACTATCTCCCGCTGTTGGAATTACCTTTCCCCCAGTGACTCTGCGTGGGCAAATGTGCAGTTTTTCAGGGCCTTCTGGGGCCAGAAGTTCCCTTTGATCACTGCTGACTGAGTTGGGGCCTTCCCTTCACACCCTTCTTTGTAGCAGGATGTTCCCACTGTCAGTCCTTGAAGTTCTACTGATTTGTATTCTTTTAGGAGGTTCCTGTCAATGGGGCAGTCATTGCTAATAGCCTCCTCTCTGGCCCAAGCATTGTTTATTATCTTGTTAAAATTCTCAGGTGTTACCTTCTCCTCCTGACTCACTCGCTCTCACTGCTATTCTCACTTGAATAGCAAAGGCTATTAAAGACCAAGGGAACAAGCTCAGCCAAGACCTGCTGAGCAGACGCCCAAGCTGCCCACTTCTCGGAGGTCTCCTCTTGTGCCCGCAGTGGTTGTGTCTGCTGGCGCTCGCAAGGTTCCTGCCAAGACAATGCTGCCTGTAAAACCTTCAGGCTTTACCTCTTGCTCCTCTGATCTGGAAGACTGACTCAGCAAACAACACAACCATCCAGGACATCAGTATATGCAGCGCCTGGTCCCTCCTGCCTCTCTTTCTGCAAAAAACAGTCACAGGAGAAAGTGCTGGAAAGCAGGCTCACATTCAACCTGTGCAGCAGCAAATCCCCCGCGGGCTAGAGGGGAACTTCTTCCTCGACGTACCCGTTTTCTTTTGGCTAAGTCTGAAAAGCAAGTCTCTTGTGACTGGCCAGACTAAGCCTTTCCTGCTGCCTTAGCACGCCCTCATCTCCAAACACAGTAACAACGGATAATAAAAGCTTGCCTTTTCTCCTTACTGCCGGTTGGGACCATCCACTGCCTGCTTGGAAATCAGGGGTGCACGTGTGCTACTGCTTCGGTTATAAGGTAGGAAGATGCTTGTTTGTATTTCAGAGCCTTGCAAGTATTCATTTAGGGAGTTATCACCATGAGCATGGCTAAGCTGGCTGCTTGGCTTACAGCTGTACGGGGCACAGACAAAAATTGCTCTCAGGCTTGTCCTCTTGCTCAGACATCTAATGAGGCAAAGTCACCGCAGCATGACTGCTTCTAGGGCAGCAGTCTTCTGCCTTGCTTTTGCCTCAGAAACTGGCTGCAGATAGGGGTGGGGTTGTTTTGCCACAGGGTTTGTGAGCCCAGCTTTGCCTCATCCCCCTCCTTCTTCAGCTTGCCTGGCTGTGGCTCCTCCTCCCCCTGCCAGGCTGGAGAGCAAAGAGGGTGGTAACATCTGAAATGCGGGCACTTGTTCTCAATTGTACCTGTCTCCTACGGGAGAGCTGAGAGACCTTGCTCACAGAAGACGGGCTAGGGAGAACACAAGGCAATCTACATTAGTCAGGTGGTAAGGGGCCAAAATTTCCACCACAGACCACCTCCTCCTGGGTGAAATGCTATTGCCAATGGCGAAAAGCCTCAGGTTTTTTTAAAGGCAAAACCAACAAGGAGACCAACAAAAAAAAAGCTGGATGATTTTTTTCCCCCTCAGCTGGGCTTGTTTTCCCCAGCCCTGGCCACTCTGCAAGGCGATGCTTGTCACCAATATGAGGGTGCAGGAGAGGGCCCAGAACAGGGATGTTGCAGGCAGCACATTTCTTGAGGCTCCCAGTAATGCAGTCGCTGGGGATTGATCAAGAAATCGGGCAGTCGCCCAGAATTTCTATTTTTGCTCTCTCCCCAATTCCCATGACTCTTTTTTCCCTTTCTCTTTCTTCTCTGCCTGACTCCCCGCCTGTATTTCCTGACTCCTGTCTGTCTGTCCTGCAGCCTGTTCCTATGTTTTCCTTTCCCCACACCTCTCTCCCCCGCTCCCTGGCCTTCTCCTTCCTCTGTCACCGCGTCCTGGCCGCCTGTTTCCCCTCTGTGCTGCCGCCTGTCCCCTCTCTCCCGCCTGTATCCCCCGCTCGGCTGGCCCTGCTGCTCTCGGGGCCTGCGGGGGGGCGGTTCCCGCCCAGGGTCGGGAGGCGGGAGGGCGCGCCCCGGGGCATGCTGGGAGCTGTAGGCCTGGGGCAGGGGCTGGGGCCGGGGCAACATGGCCGCCCGGCAAGCTCACAAGCTGTGAGGCACCCGTGGATTCCCTGAGGTGGAAGGCAGTCGAGTGAGTGGGGCTGCAGCAGAGGGAGGGAGGCAGCGAGGGAGGGAGGGATGGACAGACCGAGAGAGACAGAAGTGCCTGAGCTGTGCCATGTGCGTGGCAGTGCAGAGAGCAGGAACTGCGGTGAGTCCTGGGCCCCTGGGATCATGTCACCCCTCTTCCGCACCCCAGTCCCTCCTGAAACCCCTCTTCCCTTTCCCTCTGTGGATTCTGTGGTGGGATATGTAGGTACATATGTATTTATGTGTATGTATGTAATTTATATTATACATAGACATAATACAAATCTTATAACATGAAATACTTGTTTATACATACTTTAATATTTATAAGTATAGAATAGTAGTATTTTACAGAAAAAATACACTGTTCTGTATGTAAGCTATGCCCGGCCCAGCTCAGCCACCCACGGGGTGGGCAGGGGCTGCATTAACAACCCCACACTCCCTCCCGCTGAGCAAATGCCCGCAGGCAGAGAGAGGTGCTGCAAAGGCAACACCCAACTCTTTTAATGAATTTTAATTAGTATTTTCTCCCCCGGAGTGCCCCAGGTCCTCTGCACAAGCTTCTAACAGGGTCACTTGGTCCTGCAGTCTGTGTCTTCCCAGTCAGTGTGAAAACTGTCAGCGTGGCACGGAAGCAGAGTGGAAAAGGTGCCTGCAGAGGTCCAGGGCGTGAGGTCGCGGGGGCCCTTAGGGAGCACAAGAACCTGAGGAGCAGGGAACGCTCCTGGGACAGTTCAATTTCTGGGCAGTGCTGAATCACAGTCAGACCTTCCAGGTGTAGGTACATGGATATAGAGGGAGGGGAATTGTAGGAGAGGAGAAGAAATGTGCTTAGCTGGGGAGCAGCTTCCCTGCCAAAGGGCTATAGGCAGCCCTGTCCTTGAGCGCGTGCCACACCGGCCTTTCTTCTGCTTTAACTTCCAAACAGCATATGCCTGGGCAGCTGTTCTTTTTCTCCTTCCTTTTGGATTTAAGTTTCAGCGGCTACAACCGCCGCAGTTGAAGCTAAAACCAGCTTGAGTGTCTGGACTGCAAGTGCATACAATGGCCACATCCTGTAGTAGGCACTACTCCTGGCCTGCTGGTGAAAGACTCGAAATCCTGGTCCGTCTGAGGACTCTGTTGTTGCTGGTAGCGAGTAGTGACAGGGAGGCCGTTCTGTTTCAGTGGCTTTCTAGAGAAGGCAACAAGACGTAATACCAACACAATTGGGTCTTGTGACTGTGGAAGCAGGCTAGAAGACCTGGCCCAACTCTTTGCTGAAGCTTCTGGTAGCTGATTCTTCCTTTCCTTTACTTGCAGCCAAATGAGGTAGAGCAGGGTAAGACTGTCTTGACCACGATAGGTCTAAAGACCTCGCAGGGCAGCCAGAAGGAAGCTGTTGAATGAGGCCTTCGCTGTGGCACTACTCTGTCAGTAGTCAAATGCTAGAGAGGAGAAGGCAGCTCACAAGCAGGGGATGGTGCTGGGCCGGTGGGTCATGGGCAGCCGTAGTCGTTGGCTATGTCCATGTTGGCCTCCCTCTGCACAAAAACCTGCAGCTGGCCCAGTGACCCCTGCAGGGCCGCCCGCTCCCGCTCCTCCTGGGCCCCACCCAGGGGCCCCCCAAAAAAGCAAAAATCCTGTAGTGGGAGGGAAGACTTAGTTTTAGTTAGAAGGAATTAAAGTCAATGAAAGGCAAAGCAAACGCATCCCCTTCTCGTTTGCTCTGCGTGTACCTGCTTTGGGCTGTGGGTGGGCGTAGGGAGGGTGGAAGCCTTGCCTCTCTCTTGACAAGCCCCTCTCTCCCCCTGGAAAAGCACTGCAGCCTCAGGTGCTTCTGGTGTTGGAGGCACCATTAGCTTTCTTCTGAAAGCCAACTCAGCTCTTGGTCTTAAGTGTGGGGTTTGTGTTTTGGCTTTTGTTTTGTTTTTGAAGACAGATATTTCTGTATGCTTTTCAAAGCAGAACGTGGGTCATGGTGTGGTAGGAATAAATCACTGGAAAGCTTGCCAATTATTGTTGAGCCGTAAAGCAGCAAAACCAAATTTAATTAAGGGTTTTTGTAAAAAGGATGCACAAAAGCTTCCCTTTGAATATTTCTTCATTGTCTTGCTCTCATGTTAGCTGTCAAGTTAGACTCTTGCCTGCAGGCCATATAATAACTGCTTCCTGAGAAAATACAAGAAGTAATTAATAGTTCATGAACGGTTGTGCCTCAGTACTGGTCGATGCTAGACTGTATAATGCCAGACTCCAAGAGGGAGCTTCCCTAGTTTCTTGATTGCTTCTGAAAAACCACAAAATGAGAGTGGCTGTGCCTGCCGTGAGAGAACATAGGCCTGTTTTGCCATGTGCCAGAAAGGGTGGCATATGGAGCATGAAGCTTCCAAATACTTGATCAGGCTTCCTTTTTAACAGAACTAGGTACAAAAAGTACCTAGGGAAGGGAAGCTGAATCTTCTGGTAAGACTTGCAATGGAACGAAGGTGTCTTTCTCAGCTCTGGGTGTTCCTCTCCAAAGGCACATTTTCAAGAGCTTTTGAGTCAGTAATGCGGTCATGTTGTATGTGCTTTCCTAAACATATAGAGCAGGAACGATTCACTGGCGTGAGGAATCAGCTTCTGCATGTAGATGGTTTTTCCTCAGCATCTGATACAACTGCGCCTTTGAATTCTTCGACTACGTTAGGGCCTAAAGCACAAGAGCATTTTGCAAGGAAGAGTTTTAATCTCCCTTCTGAGCAATTTAGTGACGTCTTGCGGAGAGCTGTTCCGCTGACATTGTGAAATTTGGTTCTACGCTTTTGAACAACTGAAGACATAATAGGCAGTGAGTCGCGTGTCTCTCTGAGAATGTTTTCCTAGTGTAAGCTTAACTGGGGCTTGGGGCATAATATCATTCAATCGGCTGGAAAAGGAACAAGGTGAGAGTTACCCTTTCTCCTTGTGGAACAACTGCCCTTGAGTCTGCATCCTCAATAAACACTGCTGAGTGTATTTCAGTACATCTGAAATCGAGAGTGTATTTCAGTACATCTGAAATCGAGAGTGTATTTCAGTACATCTGAAATCGAGAGTGTATTTCAGTACATCTGAAATCGAGAGTGTATTTTAGTACATCTGAAATCGAGAGGTTTTAAGGCAATGTTGCAAAGCCCTTCAAAATTCAAGGGACACCTGGAATAATAAATGGGAAATGTTCTTTTTTTCCAGGTCATAGACATTAAATATGTTCATCAATCTTTCTCTGTGAACTTGCATGCGTATTTTTATATATTTCAATACTACTGGAAATTTTTCCGTTTTCAACTCTTTTTAATGGCAATTCACAGTTATTTTGTATAAAACCAAGATGTTTCTGTTGACCCCACCTATTGAATATTTGCGTGATGTAATTATCACAGAATCACAGAATCACAGCTTGGAAGGGACCTCAGGGATCACCTAGTCCAGCCTTTCTAGGAAGAGCGTTACACAAGCCTCTGGTTGACTCTTCATGCCATTTAACGTCACTCGTTGAAAGTGTGTGCGTGAGGTCTGAATTCAACCTTCGTACACAGGTGGTGAATAGAAGTTTCCCCAGTGACTGATTCAGAGCACGGAATTAAGCTCTCACTCTGCACTGCGCTTTGGAGGAGGAGCGGGTTTGTGCCCCTTCTCTGAGTGGAAGGTGCGCTGAGGGATATTTCGCCCTTAGGGAACCTGAAGTTAAGCCAAAGAATGTCGAGTGAGTCCAAAACACTGCTTAAGCCTTTGGAACATCCCGGCTATAGTCACTGAGGCAAATGAGTACTTTAGTTGAGAAACACTTATGCTGGGTAAAATGAGAGGGTGAGAGGCTTTTGCTGCTTCAAATAATCATGGAAATGTAATTTTAAATGTGGTTCTTAAGATGAGCTAAGTCTGCATTTCTTTTCTTAACAGGACCAAAATTTTGAGCCTGTTCCCAGAGTGAAAAAGAGCACAGGAATTCCATGGAGTTTCATGGTGGAGGTGAAAGATCCCAGCACAAAGGGTGCTGTGCTGACAAGCAGTGGGAAATATGCAATGCCAACTCTTGCTGCGTGAGTATGGAATGAATTGGACCGATCAAGAAGTGAACAAGAGAAACCATGCGCAGAAGCGTGAGTGGCAATGCAACCGAACTGGCCAGCGCCTGTAGTGACGGGGGAGGAAGCATTGTCATTGCGGCTTAACCTGAAAATCTGTGATGCTTTCTAATGCTACAGTAGGGTGGTCCTCCTGTTCGTGCCCCTGGAAGTTGGTGAAACTTGTGCTGTGCTAAGAAGCTGTATTTCTGCAAAAGATTTCAGTGGTGTTTGCAGTGGAGTTGTTCTCTTGGAAAGGCTGTTTTGGTTCTGTTTGATGTTGCAAAGGCTCCTTGCAAAATTTAACAGATTGCCACTGGACTGAGATTTACTCCCTCTGACTTCTATGAAATCCCATGTGTGGAACACACAGAAGTTTTCCCGTGGCTGTAAATTAAGAAAATACTACTGTGTGCTGAGAGGAGTGGCTGTTTTAAAATGCACTTGGTAGCACTTCTGTTGTGCTGCCATGGATCCCCTTTTGTAGAAGGTGTAACATAGACTTCTTCCATTTCTAAAATGTAATTACTCAGCGACTAACTTGATTGGAGACTAACTTGGTGCTGAGCCTGCCATTTACATATACCGTCTGGTGAAGGAGAGGTGGGATTCATTTCACCTCATTTCTAGCTGTCAAAAAATTATTTTTCTAGTTTGAGCTGGTTTCTTGGTTGATCGAACGAATGCAGAAGGAAAATTCTTCCCCCCTCCCTCTTCTAGGGTTGTGGCTGTAGACAAGTAGTTTAAACCAAAGGCTTACGTTGCAGAAGGCTAATGTGGAGTGAGAGAATTCCATCTGTTCTCTTCCTTTGATAAAATCCAAAGCTTGGAAAAGTTTTCTTTGAGCCATCTTTAAACTTTTCTCTCCCACCAGGCCCTCTCCCCCTCCAGGGAAGCTCCTGTGCGAGGAAAGAAGGAAAAGCCTCCCTTTTTGCCAGAGGAGCCATCGCCCTCTTCTTCCTCCTCATCCTGCTCTGGTGATCCTAGTCCAGATGAGTTGTTGTGTCTCATTTGTGAAGATGCAATGTCCGATGCCGCTGTTAGTGCCTGCTGTGGAAACAGTTCCTGTGACGGATGTAAGTGCAGCTCCCACGGTTGTTACTTCAAAACATCACACCTGATCTTCTGAAAGCAGAAAGAGGAGATCAGGGAATTACTTTGTCACCAGTTCTATTTAAGACTGAAGCAGAGCCTGAACAGGAAAGGACTCTTCTCACTTAAAGGGAAAAAAGGCAGGAAGCTTTTTTCCCTTTTTACGTATGTAGTTAAATCCTCTTGACAGGTGGAAGGAGGAGTTTGAGAAGAGAGCCTAACTGCGCAGGTGATCACAGTATTAGATATCGAACGCGTTTGGTTTGTCCGCAGCCCTTTCCCTCACACAAAATTATAGAGCCATCTCTGGTGCCTTCCTGTGGTCTGCAGCCAACGGGGAGCTGGGCATTTAATCCACACTCCTCTCCACGGGAGAGGTGGTTAAAAACTTCAGAGCTGTGCCGGTTGTAGCTGGGATAGAGTTAATGTCCTTCAGCGTCGCTGGCAGAGTGCTGAGGGCACACTGATGTTTCAGCTGCTGTTAAGTAGCGGCTCCGTGTCGCTAAGTAGCGCCTCTGCTAGTCAGGGGCCTCTCCAGCTTCCCGAGCTCTGCCCGACAGGTATGAGTGGCCGCGCCAGGGACCCCTCTGCCCGCCCAGCTCCATCAGGGGTGATGCCCAGGTGCGAGGGCAGAAGGAGGCCCCGAGCCGTGCGTCAGTCGGCCAGAGTGAGTCGGCCAGCGTCAGTCGGCCAGCATCGCCTGCCCGCACTCAGCTGGCTGGCGTCAGTCAGCGTCAGCGTCTGTTGTCGGGAGTCAGTCAGGACTTAATCCTGTCGGCACCGCTGACCCCCCGCCTGGGGTGTGGGGCTGAGCGCGGTGGTTCAAGTGCCGCCTTAGGCCCGTCAGTCAGGGTGGCTGTGTCAGCCTTGGCTGGCAGCTGTCACCTGCCTTTGGGCACACGGTGCCGTGTCCTGCTCTGCTGAGGGCGGCTCCTCATTCCCTGCCTGCTTCAGCTCGTTTTCCTGCTTCCACGTGCCTGGGCTTTGCTGGTTTAAGGCAGTGAAACGAACTTAATCAGGCTTCCCTTAACTTTGTGTCTTCTGCCTAGTGAGCCGTCGGACAGAGCTTTGGAGGAAGAATGGTGACAAGCCCCTGCTGGTGGGGTGGTGTTTTACTGGTGTGGAGGAGAGGATACTTCAGTTGGTGGGAGCGAGTCCCCAAACCCCGGGGCCTGTCGCGTGGGCTGCCAACGTTTCCGCAGCTCCCCTCGTCGGGCGGCTGTTTGCAAGGGGTGTGTTTGAGCACTGGGGGTTCAGCAGCCGCCGGGCCCTGGCCCTGGGCAGCCTGCTCTGGGGGACCCTGCCTGCGCAGGGGCTGGACCAGCTGCCCCCAGGGATTCCGGAAGGCCTTTCTCTCCCTTGTGACTCCGTGACTCTGGAACTGGTGCTGCGAGGGGCCAGCGCTGTGGGAGCGCTGGGAACGTTGTCTTCCCTGGGCTCTGCCTCTGTCGGGACGGCTGCGTGTGCGCTCTGCCCTGAGACACTCGGCGCCTGCGCCCGCCTGTCCAGGTACGCCAAGCAGTGTGCAACAGAGCACACTTTCAGGAGTGACCTGAGGAGCTTTTGCTAGCTTGGCCGCGTTGGAGAGGGACTGCAGCTCCTGCATGCAGGAATAGTCGTGTTGGAGAATAACCACAGGAGGCAGCTGGGTAAAGTGGCTCTAGTGTCAAACGCTGATGTGTCTCGGGTTTGGGTTTGTTCATGTAAAGGGAAATGAAATCTGTGGTCTGCATCAGATACGGGATCGGGGCTGTTGGGGGCTGTATTTCTGGGGAAAATGTCACTGAGCCAGTCATGAATAGTAATTCAAAAAGCTCCATAATTGTGATCTTTCCCTGCTGTTCAACAAAGCGGATGCTGTTTTTCTCAACAGAGCATAGTTTTTCTTCCATTTCTTCTTCTTTGGCTTCTTCCCACTCTTTGTCCTCTTTCCTTAGACAATGTGACCCGAGCAGTGTCAGGCAATGGTGTCCCTTCTCTGACCACCAAGTAACGCTTCCCTGAGATCACTTTAGCTTCCACATCTGGCTGAGTGAAAGAATGACGCCCGTCAGCCTCAGCCTCCCTCCGTGCGAGAGTGAGCCTCTACGTGCACGAGGGAGTCCAGAGCTGACTGAGAGTGCCTTGGGTGCTGCCCTTTCTAAAAGCGAAGGGGTTTCTTGCAGCTCTCCTTGCAAAGTGCGTGTGTGGTTTGACACGTGCATGAGCTAGCAGGACGGCTTACGGCCACAGAATGGAGATGGGCAAATCCCCTCTCCTTCTCCCCGGTGCAGTGTCCTGCCTCCTTCCTTGTGCCAGCTTTTATGCTTGCTGGCTCTCTCTGCAACCCCGTTTCACTCTCTAAGCTGGTGGGAAACTCTCTGCTCTTGTGGGTGCGTTCCCTGTCTGCTTGGGGAGTTAATGTGGCTCCTAAGGAGCTCTAAAACGTGTGCAGGTCAGGGCAAGGGAAGGCACAGGGATACAGGAGCAGAAGGAAGGAGCAGATGGAGAGATGGGGGCAGCAGCAAGGCCTCTCTTTTGGTGGCACTGAAGTGAACCTGGTTTGTGACATCACGTCTGCAGCTGCGACTGACCGTATCTGTAGCTTTTCCTTCAGTAAGCCCGTAACATTGTTGGCCTTTGAATCTGACTTTCATGTACTACATGTCAGTCAACGGTGACATCCCAGAACACTGACTTGGCTGGATGTGATTCTGCTCAAACATGTAATTTCTCAACTTGTTCTTTTTTATTTATTTTCTGGAGCTTTTTAATGCAAAACTCACTCTCTGACTCGTGCCGCCTTGCTTGACTTGACTCCAGTGTCTTGGGCTTTTTTCCCATGTTGTTTATCCTGTCAGTACCCCTGCGTCCCTTTTTGTTGGTGATCTCGTAGGCATCAGAAAAGCAAAGGATTCTGCTTTTGCTCTGCTGTGAGATCCAAACCTGTCCTGAGTGCCCTTTTGTTAAGGAAAAGAGCCGCAGGAGGTGGCCGGGAGATTATTCACGGCAAAGGGATGAAAGTTCTGTCAATCTCAAAAATGTCGATGGCTGTCAGGAGCCTCTTTTGGCATTGTCTTCTCTATTCACAGTGAAGAATGCGAGACCTCGCGGCTCAGGTAACGAGCAGCCTGCTGCAGTTTCCCGAGGTGACCATTCAGGCTCTTGGGGAAGATGAGCTCACGCGAGGGTCTGTGCTGCGCGGGCGGTTTTCCAGAGGTGAGCCTTTTCCTTGAAATTGGGTCTTGCTGTGAAGTTGTTACTGCCTGGAGGTGACCTGAGGCACGGGGTCACAGCATCAGCTGTGTCAGGTTGGTGCTGCTCAGGTGCGTCAGGTTTTGAGAGAACAGAAAGGATGAGCTATGACAAAATGATGAAAAATGTTAACATTAAAACATTAGTAGAGTTAAACTTTGAAAGGACAACAGCCTGCGCCAGTCTTGAGCTATTAAAATAACACGGGCAAGTCAGTGAGCCCTCCTCAACTTCTAATGGAATGAAAGGCAGTTTACAAAAGAGTCCTGGTGTGGTTTTGGGCTGTATTTATTGGTACCATCATAACATCCCGTGCAGAACTAGTTCTCCCACAGTGTTAGAGAGGCAACCCCCCCTGCTTTTTCTTTCCTAGCCTGACTAAAAACAGAAGGAAGAGGAAAGCCCTGTTGGGCGCTGCAGCCAGGTTTGCAGAGCATTTAATGGGACGCAGAGGAGTGTCCCGGGAGAGCTGCTGAGAGCGGCTGAGCAGATGAGGTAGCTGACTTTGTCGGTGATCTGAAGGTAGAGCCGGGGGCCTGCCTGGGTGTCCGGGCTTCTGCTGAGACCATGTAGAATCTCTCTGTGTGACTGTAAGTGCAGTAGTTGAGTTAATACTCCCTTTGTGTTGGAAGTAGTTCAGTGAAACTAAATGTGCTAACTTCTCTCTGTGATCAGCGCGTGTAAAAGTTGAAATTGGCTCCCGCAGTGCCCATTTTGAGGTAATTCCTTGTTGAAGTCCAAACCCCTGCCCAAAGTAGGCGTGTGTCGAGCAAAGTTAGTCAACTAGAAAAGAATTGGCTGAGATTTTGCCATATTTGAAGTATGCTTTAGGAGTTGTATTCTCATATGTATTTAGATGATTTCTAGCAAAACCAAGCTGAATATGGTATAAAGACTAGAGACCAATCTATTGTAATCTTTATCCCAAACAAGCAGAATTCTTCAGTGCAGGAATGACAAGTCCAAATGCAAAATCATAAGGTGGTTCATTTTACGATGCATTGGTTGAGGATTCAGTGGGTGATTTTCAATAATCGACCCGAATTCGGTAAGCCTCTCTTGCTCTGTGAGGTACTTCTGTTGAAGCAAAGGGGCAGTGATTGTGATTTTCCCGTTGTTTTCAACCCTCTCTTGGGAGTTTGCTTTAGCCAGCCTTTTCTCTTCTTCCAGGGAGAGATGGGCTGGCCTGGCTGGCGTGTGGCCCTCAGCTGGAGGTCGTGAGCGCTGTGACGGGAGAGCGGCTCTCTGCACACCGTTTCAGTGGAGCCCGTGAGCAGCCTCCCACCATCCGCGTGGTGAAGGAGGTTTCCTGGCAGACGGGAACGGGGCTGCTGGTTGGCTTGAGAGAAGCAGAGGGAAGTGTTCTCTGCCTGTACGACCCTGGAACATCGAGCGTGGTTACAGCAGTAGTTCTGCCAGGAAGGGTAGGTGCTTTTTAATGGGGGAAACGTTGTCAGGTGCTGCATAACGCTGTTTCAGGAGCAGCTTTGGAGCGTCTCTTTGCTAGGACGTCCATTTTCTCTATTGTGTCATCATACTGTCACTGCAGAGCGTCCAGTCGAGAGCACCTTGATGTGAAAGCGTGGGGTTAACGGTACCGTTATCCTTTGAGTTTGCTGAGAGTCAAACAAGTTTTCTGGTTTTGCAGTAGAGCACGTTGTTACCTCATTCTCCACTTTGACAAAAAGGCCTGGAAAACTACCTTTTTTTTTTAGCCAGAGTGACAAAGAACTCGTCCTCACCCTGCCTTTCAAGTGTTGGTAACATACATGTCCTGAATGGTTCATTATGTCAGAAATACTGTCTTTAAAACATCTCAGACTTCCATGGCTGTGCTGTAGCTGACTTCGGCACATTCCCAGGAGTCTCGGACTAGCAAGCAGGTGACTTTAGAGCAAAGCACATTTTTCTGTTGACTTAGGATGGGAAAAAACAGGCTTCACTGCGTTACCTGGCAGGTGGTTACAGACTGACTTTCAGCCTGAAGCCCTTGAACCTCTGCTTATTGCATATGGTGCTTGTGCCGGTGGGATACTCTGGTGTAATGTTGCTAATTTTCCCTGCCCTCTCTAACCCATAAACTCAGATGACGTCCTTTCCCCTCGGCTCCTTATCTGAGTGTAGACAAGAGTCACCTTAAGGTAATGGAACATCAAGGTTCCCTCTGTCTTTACCACCTTAGAATCTGCGACAGATAAATACTTCCGTATTACTCAGCTTTCCAGAGCGTGGTTTGGTTTGACTTGCTAGAATCCAGGCGGGGTTTGTTTGTCTGTAGCGCTACAGTGTGATTGCTGGCAGTGAGCGTTTGTGGGGTGGTGATGTCTAACGAGCTGAGCTGGGTTGGTGCTCCGCTGTGTGGGTTTGCCGATCGTCCTGATAAATCTCAGCGTTTGAGATGGAAAGGCAAGCTGTGCGCTGACATAGACGTGCAGTCATTCAGACTTGTAAAAGCAAATCTGAATTGAAACCATTAACGGTATTAAATTGGTTTATAACGGTTGCATGTTTCAGAGCTCTGGAATGGTATTTTCCCCACTCTTGCTGGTTTGTGTGAGGCAGAAGGGCAGCATGCAGAGTCAGGGAGCTGAGACAGGATTTCTGCGTTCGTTCCCAGAAGGAGCTGGCAGCAGTGTAGGAGAGCGTGCAAAGCCCAGCAACAGCCTAAGCATCTGTGTGTTATCTCAACAGGTTTTTTTCCATGCTAATTTCAAAGCACAGCACTATACCAGCTAGAGTGAAGAAAATTAACTCTATCCCAGCTGAAACCATGACAGAAACAATATAAAGTTGTCTCAAATACTGCGGGCACTTCTAGGAGTAGAATTCTTGTGGCCCAGGGGAAAGGTAAATTCTGTAGCAGATTGCCAGGCAGCGCAGTCACAGCAAGTGCTTGATACGGGAGAGGAGAGAACTTTGGGGCTTCGAGGTTTGGTCAATTTTTCCCCACCTCTGGGGAGAAAAAACAATATATTAAAAAAAAGGACTCCTTGTGGTGCTCACTGCTCTGTTCCGTTGTCGTGTAACAGGTTGCTGTTGATGTAAAGCTCCCTGGTGTCACTGTGTGACATTATGCAAGGAGGCTGAAGGGCAGCCCGTGTTCTTTTGTTGTGGAGCCTTAGTGCAGGAGCCCTCACGTGCTGGTGTCTCTGCTGGAGCAGTCAGGGCTGTCCCGGGAGGGGCTGCAGGTGCGGAAAGGTCTGTCTTCATCAGGGCCTTGTACTAAAGCTGCTGGCAGGCGGCTCCGCGTGTTACAGAGCAGCGTGCGCGTCTCCTCAGCCGGAGCTGGCTTTTGGCGAACCAGCTGCTGGGCTTTTTGCCGCTGTTTCGGCACTGAAAACTTTTCTGCTTTCCCTGGTTGCTCTGTTGATTCTAAATGAGGACTGGTGTAGCTTTCCCTAAGCTGGTATCTCCCTTCCGCTCTCTGTAACAATACTCCCTTGCCGTGGCAGCGGTGTGTCTCCCCTGCAACTTGGCCGCTGCCGCGTCTGACTGAGAGCCGAGATTTGCCCTAGTACCTGTTTGGCAAAGAAGGCGTGGGCTGTATCCCAGTGCTGACGGGCTGGGGGCCGTGGGAGAGCGAGAGTGAGTTTGGTCTTTCTTACTCCAGTCCCTTAAATACGGTCAAGTTTCTTGCATTTAACGGATTTTCTGTGTTGTCTTCGAGTTAATGGTTTCTAAGTGGAAAATGGAACTTGGTAAGCTGTGATAATAGACTGCACCATTGCAGTTGGAGTGAGCTCAGCGAAATCCCTGCAGGAAACCCCGTAAACGGAAGGCAGTAACGGATTTTTGTACAGGACATTTTTGGGGGTTGGTTGGTTTGTTTGTTTTGTCTGGATATAATTGGGATCAATGCTGTGTTTTTAAGTCTGAGAACCCTGTATTTACTTTCTTGCTTCTGATGGGCTGATTCTGGCTTCACTTTTGAGTGATTTCTCTCAAAGCTTGTCAAAGAGCTGAAATACTAACTTGTAGTTTTCCTGTAGGTAACTGCTGTAGAGCCCATAACTAACCCCGGAGGAGCCAGCGTGAGGCCTTGGCACCTGCACCGGGCTCTGCAAGGGTTTTGTGGCGTGGCAGCGGTGGCGACAGATGTTGGTCATCTGCTTGTGGTGGACCTTGGTTTGGATGATCTCTCTTGCAGTCAGAGGGAGAATGAACCATCGGGTGAGCTTGCGGTTTCTAAACTTGAACGGAAAAGTAAGAAAACTTGTGTCTTTTAAATCAACAACACGCATCCCACTTTGAAGCTACTGCTGTGCAGACGTTTATGGCTGCTGATGACAGGTGGCGGTTTGACATCGTCTGGCCCTGAAAGGATTAAAAATGGGAGTGGCTTCATACTCCTCCTAAGGTTACAAATACCCCCTCCCACCAGGGTCCCGCTGTCACGGTGATTCTCACCAGTGAGGGGTAGGAATCTGACCATCCGAGTCGGTGCAGCTGCCTGACAGGAAGGTGTGTCGGACGTGCCCTGTTTCCTGGGAATGTTCTTCTGCTTCTGTTCATTGACTTGGGGCAAAGTTGAGGCTTGTTTTTTAAAGTAAATATGCCTTACCAAAATCCCTGCATTTGACCAAACGGAACCTGTACTTGGTGTACTCGGATTGCATACGCTGTTTTTGCTCTTACAAGAGTGGCCTCGGGAGCTGGTGTCACTTCAAGTAGCTTCACCATGAGGCCCAGACTCCTGATGTGCAGAGCCCAGGAAGAATTTGTCTATGGAGGTTTTGCTTTCACCTGGTTTTGAAATAGGAGCGAGGATACCTGTCCAGTCAGAGAGTTCCTGTGTGCTCTGAATGCGTACAGAATGGGAAGAGCAGACAAAGTATTGCATCAATGGGTATTTTGCCGGGGACGGTAGAATTAGATCATCCATGTTGTCACGTCAGTGTTTCAAATGCAACCTGAATGGCCTAACGCATTCCTTTATTGTGTGGTTTTGTGCGTGCAGGTCTAACAGTTGTCACTAGAGCTGCTGCTGGCGTTTCACAAGGAAGAGCAACCGTGAGCAGAGCAGGGAGACATCTCTGCCTTCAGCTACAGTGTCCTTCAGGAACAGCGCTCTCGACCCTGTGCTACATCAGCAGAAGCAACCAGCTCGCCGTGGGTTTTTCCGACGGCTCCCTGTCACTGTGGAATATGAAAACTCTGCAGCGGGAGTAAGTCGGCCTTTGCACTTGGTCACGCCTGGAGGTGCAGGGCTCTCAAGGCTCTGCTTGAGGAGGAAGTCTGTTAATTGAAAGAGCCCTTTTTCAGGGAGGGAAATGTGGAGTGTAATCTTGGCCTGTTTAGGAATCCCCTTCTGAAGTAGCCATTGAGCCATACCTGGATTCAGTGGGCCGCCTTCTGCCCAGCGGGCTGGGATTGTTCTCCTTATTGTGCCCGTGGGCTGAGGAACTGCGGAAAGCTCCCTTCTCTGGGTTCTGTCAAGCAGTTGGGGTGTGAGAGAGCTGCTTTCCATAAGGCAGTTTGTTCCACCAGCAGTATTCAGTGACAGCAGGAGTTGTGTGTGTTTCAATGAAAGAGATTGTAGACATTATTTCTCAGAACCAGCTCCTGCAATGAGGGCACCCATTGAAAGGCTGAAGTATGTTAATGATGGGATTGTGGTGATCATATTCTTTAAAGCGTCCCGGTTGAAAGGAGTGAGACGTGAAGGATCAAGAGCTGATCTGTGGCTGAAAAGACATTCTCTCCCACATTTCAGCCTCGAGCAAAAGAGGGGACTGACCCATGCCAAGGCAGCGATGCATGGGAATGAAAGTCTGCTTGGAACACTTGGAGGGGGAATAAGGGTCATGTCAAGGGATAAGCAACAGAGAAATGAGGGAGATGATTTCAGCTCTGCCAAAGAGCAATCCCCCCTGGAATATCTGACCCAATTCAGATCGGGATTCACTTAAGCAAATCTGCAGTGACTCACCGGGAACGATTGGCGGCATGAATAGAGAGTGGAGGGACAGTGTGGTGGCAGGAATAGATTGTGAAGGTGCAAGGAAGGTTCAGAAGTCTGGAGGAGAAAGGCTTTAGATAGTCCAAGTAAAGAAACAAGACACTACTGGTGTTTGGCGCTGTTTTCAGCGTGTGCAGAAGAGAGGCTGCATTTTCAGTTCAATATTGAAGCAGGCGACAAGAGTAGGAAGAATCTTTTGCCTGGCAGCTGAAGGAATCTTTCATGTTCCTGCTCCGCAGGCAGGGGAGGAGATAAAGCCAGGTTATTGCCCGTGATGGACAGTAATTTCCTCACCTCGTGGCTGTTGCATCAAAAGCAGTCGCTCCCGTGACTCCCTTGTTTGAGACGGGAGTGTGACCTTCTGTGCCTTGAGGAGAAGCACGTCAGGGGCTCTTTGCTCAGAAGATGCTTCTCCCCTTCTACAAACAGGCAGGGCCACCAGGCTCACCTGCTTTCTGTTTTTGTTAACCCTGCAGGCACCACTGTCAGCTTGAAGGAGGAAGGATTCCTGTCTGCGCCGTTACTTTTCAAGAGCCTGAGCACGATCCTCGCAACTGGTGCTACTTGTGGGCTGTTCAGTCGACGCAAGAAAGGTGAATAAAAGCTTACTATCGGCCACTGGTTTTTTTTTTTTTTTTGAGTATTTGTTCACCTAGAGTTGACCCACGTGTATTTGTTTTGTTGAATTAGCCGTGCAGGAGATTCTCTCCGGTATGGAAGGGGCTGCCGGTGCGATTTGTACAGGATGTAACAGGGATGGAGAGGGACCTACTAGTTCCTCCCTGCTGAAAGGCAGCAAAGCGACAGTGGCTCGATTTCTGTGCTGGCATTCTTCAATGGCTTCCTTTGTTTCCTGATGACTGCTTCATGATTTGCCTGATATTCACACCGTGGTATGAAAATACCATGGAGCGCAGTGGAGGCTGCAGCTCCAGAGCACTGACGGTGCGGATCCACCAGCCTGCTGCCCCTAAAGGAGGAGGTGACAGCATGGCCGGTTCCCTGGTGCCAGCCTGAGCCTTGGTGAGCCAGCTCAGCTCGGCTGGCAGGGAAGGTGCTCAGCAGCCAAGTCGGTGGTTTCCTGCTGGGCTAATGACTGAAAGGAGGGTGTGGAAGGTGCCGTGTGTGCAGGGGAGGGACTGGAGCTTTGGTGGGAAGGGAAGGGGAGAAAGATCTGCCCCTTTCAGCATCAGCAAGCTATTTACTCAGCTCGGCTGCTCATGGAGTGGCAATCTTTTTCAGTTTGACTGTAAAGCAGTTTTGATTGCGAGCTCTTCAATGCGAAGAGCTGTTCCCAACCATTTTTACTCCACAGAACATCTTGAAGCTTCCAGATTGTATGGGTAGCCTTTGCCCCAGAAGCTGTTAGTGTCCAAATTTCCTCCTTTGTGGTTTAGCAGCTAAATGTGACCAATTGTCATGCTTTGGGAAGGGCTGTTTTTCTTTTCAGCAAGACAGTGCTATTCAGGAAACCTCAGCCTAGACCTAAGGAAAGGGTAACGAGGACTATAAAGCAGCTTTGTAACCAAATGTCATCATTTGTACCTTTTCCAGTGAAGGCGATGCCGTGAGTTTACATCTGTTGCAGTTAGCGTTCGCAGACAGGAGGCCCTTGGCTTCAGGACAAGCCATGTACGAGGTAAGACGTGCGCGTCCGTGAAAGGATGGAAAGAGTCCTTTTCCCTAAGGGAGTATCAGTGAAGTTGGCAGGGGGAATATTGACCATGACAATTCAGAGATGACTTAAAAAGAAAGAATCTTTTGCTGAGTCTTCCCGGGCACGGCCTTTGTCCATACTTTTTGAAAAGAAGTCGTACAATTTCATACCGCCGTGTCGTGTGTTCCAGCCAGGGCCGTCTGCAAAGAGCCCGTATAAATTCAGTTCCTGAAGAGGCAGCAGCTTTTACAAATAAAATGATTCTTCATTTAAACACCAAGTGAATGGCATGTAGGAAGAGAAGACAGGGCTTTGAGTAGCTCTGTTTAACCAAACTGCAGAGTTGAATAAGGTTCTGTCTGTCTCCCTTCCTTAAAACACGGGCGTACAGCTTTATTCTGTTCCGGTCTTGAGGTTTAAATTCTTGTTTTCCCTTTGAGCTCTGTCAGCAGGACTTCACATGACGCTCACCTGCAGGGTCTCTTCAGTGCTGGTCCTGAAACTTAGTAGCTCTAAAGAGAACTCTTTCTACTTTTTGGCTGCGTTACCTACGAACTCTGCTCTTGAAGCCAGCAAAATAGGCAAATACAGTAAAGAGTGGTCTGATTTGGTCAAAAAAGTATATGTAAATTTTGAGAAGTGGCTCCAAAGAGGTTGTGTTTAAAATAGAGATGAACTAGCCTTACCTCTCTGTTATCTAACAGATAGAAGACGCGTTTTTAGCACGTATAATTTTATTCAGTGTTACGCCTGAAACCCTTGCAAAATCTTTTGGATGGGAAAGTAATCTTAATTCAGAGCATGTCTTTCCTGTTGAGGTGCGGTAGGAGAGGATCTGTGCTCTACAGCCTTGATATTTATTAGTAGGATTTCCTAGAATGGTTAAGAGAAAGCTTGCCTGTTCTCAGAGTAGGTGAGTTACATGTAACATATCAGGTCATACGAGAATGGATTGTCTCATGCCAGTTCCTTCTAGAGCTCTGAAACTTTAGGAAACTTGGGTAGAATGAGGTACAAGCAATTTTTTTATTTTCTGGTAGGTTTTTGGAGATTTTTAGCTGCTTAGCTTTTGGTTTTGTTTGGTTGGTTTTTAATTGTAGAGCTGGTCTTTGTCCACAATCCACACACCCATGTGTCGTAGGGTAGAGCATTTGACCAAGTGCTGTATTTGGAAAGACAGTATTTCAGTCAATGCTTGCTTAGCAATTGGTGGTCTCAGAGGTTCCACACAATCCTGCTGGAGTTTCTGTAGGTCTCAAAGTAGTTGGCTGACTCTGTAGGAATTCGTGCCCCTAAACGCCTTGCCCACGTGCATGCCATGTCCGCCGGGTTGTTTTGCTGTTGGCTGCACTTGGTGAAGGCAGGGAGGCATATTTCACCCTTTAGTCCCTGAGGAGGTGAGAGGAGGAGCTGGCAGGAGCTGACGTGGTTTGAGAGAAGAGTGTGACTCAGGAAGACGTTCTCATGGCTACTCCCGAGGGATGGGCTTTCACTCTAGCGGTGTGTGCCTATAGATAATGCCTCGCAAGAGAGCTTTGGCTGCTGGAAGGCCGTGACTCCTCTAACTTCATCAGTTCTGTGATCAAGTCATGGAGCAAAGCGCTTTGCATGCCTATGTATGGCATTATTTCAGATCTCTCTTTCTAGATAAATACGTAGGTTTGTGAAGAAACCGGGACGGTGCAAGGAATTCTGCAAAACACATTTAGAACCAGTAATGCGAGGGAAATGCTCAGTTCTGAAAATGTGCAAAGCTTTTACGGCCAAACTTACCCGTTACGGTTTGACACTCAGTTCTCTTGCTTGTCAGCTGTAGTTTCTCTTTGCCATCAGATTAAGCGCCTGGGAGAGATACAGTACAATATGCAGGTTCTATTAGACATGGACATTCTTTCCTACTGAGGTATAATGTCTGCTTTTCTCTCAGAATGACCTTTCTCTCGCCTGTGATTTTTTCCGCAGGGTTTGGCATCCTGTGTTGAAAAGTACAGGTTGGATCTGACGGGTGGAGCCTTTCCCTTGAGAGGGCAGGGCAGCAAGGCCAAACTACTCAGCTGTCAGGCTGTAGAAATCTTTCCCAACTGCATTGACAGAGAAGGCAGCGTTGATGAAGGTTTGTTCCTGATGCCCGTGTTTGGTTGTTCTAAACTAAATGGTTTTGGCATCCAAGCAGTGAATGCTGTTCCATACCCACAGCCTGAAAGTCTTCAATATCTGTATAGACTAACTTCTTGGGCTTATTTCAAAGGAAAAACTGGGTGCTTAGGTTCTGTGGGACTTGTTAAAATAAACCCTATTTTTCCCTTCAATGCTTGCTGACATGCTGTAGCGATGTATGGTGGGGTCACCTCTATAACACCAGTCAGTCATTTTATTCCTCCAGCTCTCGTCTTTGAACAGTAGGATCATCCCCTCCATTGCTTAGGAATGTTCCCTCAACTTTCTTTTTTCCCCTCTTCCAACCTATGCCTGCACCTGCATCCAGCTGGCGGCCGGTCACGAGTGCTGTTCCCCAGGGCTCGGTCCTGGGGCCAGATCTGTTTGATACCTTCCCCAAGCACCTGGATGAGCCGGCAGTGTGCCCGCGTGGCCAGGAAGGCCACCAGCATCCTGGCTTGTATGAGAGAGAGTGTGGCCAGCAGGAGTAGGGCAGTGATCGTCCCCCCCTACTCGGCGGTGGGGAGGCTGCACCTCGAATCCTGTGTTCAGTTTTGGGCCCCTCACTACGAGAAAGATACTGAGGCGCTGAGTGTGTCCAAAGCAGGGCAGCGAAGCTGGTGAAGGGTCTAGAGCACAAGGTTTAGTTGGGATCTTAGGGAAAATTTCTTCACAGAAAGGGTTGCGAAGCAGTGGAACAGGCTGCCCAGGGAAGTGGTGGCGTCACCATCCCTGGAGGGAGTTAAAAGACGTGCAGACGTGGCGCTGTGGGACAGGGTTTAGTGGTGGGCTTGGCAGTATGAGGTTTACAGTTGGGCTCGATGATCTTAAGGGCCTTTTCCAACCTAAATGATTCTACGAGTCTATGATCTGCCTGTGCACTTTGCCCTCTCTGTGTCTAATAGGTTCCTACACCTACAAGCTCTTAAAGCAAGAGCTTCTGGCTTCCCTTGTCCGGATCGACAGTTAAAACTCCTCTGGTGTCTTTCATTCCCTTGCAATAATGAGATGTGCATCTCTGGGTTTGCACATCCAGTGATGCTCTGAGCACATCTCTGAGCCGGCTGCAGTGATAACTTTCACAGCCTTTTGTTTGGGTGTGTGAATGCCCTTCCCTCTCTTCTTACTGGCCTTAACTTATGTCTGCTGTTACAAAGACCACACTGGCGTGACTTTCTAGGCTATTTGTGTTTATTAGCTTTGTCTTAGTCCTGAAGAGGCAGCTTCCACCTCTTTTGGGGTGCCATCCTCTAACAACAGCGTGTCAAAATCTAATGAAAACCCCTTTGGATTTTCTCCACCTGTGTCATGATTCTGAGGAGAGGGCCTTCTAAAACCTTCTCAAAAACAACCAACAGGCGCACCCACCAAAAAACCCAAACCAAAACCAACAAAAAAGGCCCTTTCGGTCCCCTTTTCATGAAGCCTGAGGCATGGAAAAATGCTTGTAATTTTTCTGATGGCTCCTCATTAGCTTTTATCCAGAAACTATTCAAGTTGTAGGCCCACATGAGCTTCTGTTGGATGTGGGTTGAGGTTAGAAATGCAGCTGGCTTCTGATTTATGAAACTAATTGACATCTTCAAAGGCAGTTTCAGCGGCTCACACAAGTGAAAGGGCACAGAAGCTCACGATGACACACAGTAAAGCGTGGGAGGCTCCCTGAGCAGCCCTGATGAACTCAGCAGAGAACAGAGACCCATTTTGCCAAACGACCTGTCTCCTGGTTCCCTACTCTGTCAGGGTAAAGGATGCACCCCCCACTTTGCTCACATCTGGAGAATGCCTTCTCCCCAGAGACGACAGACCATGCCACTTCTTGAGAGAACCCGAGTGTAACATGGTCAATGTTTGATGTTAAACTCTTTGTTCCAGCCTCCTGTTTGTTGGGGTTGGGTTTTGGTGTTTGTTTTGTGTGATAATTGTGTTCTTTCATTCTGACTGTGCTGGAAAGGAGCTATTCATAACACCCGTAATCGAGTCGAATCTGGACATTAATAATGCCAGCTGAGTGATCAAGTGTATACGACAAGAATTTGTATGCTTTCTAAAAGCAGCAATGTATGTTTTCCTAGGGTGGTGGGTTGTTTTTTGGTTTTTGTTTTTTTCTAACCATCTTGATGCACTCTTACTGTATGGGAAACTTGATTACCTGACAATTGTGTATTGGGTTTGTCTTAGGACGGATACAGGTTGAACTCGCAAAGGGGGGGCAGCATGACTGAAACCTATCACAGAGGTGATGCTGTGGTGTACATTTTTAAAATTCTTCTTAGTCAAGTGTTGCGTTTCATGAGTGACGTAACAGAATGAAGCCAAAATAGAAAGGGATGTTTTGAAAATGTCAGATAGATTGTATTTTCTCCCAATAAGAAACAATGTCTTGTCTTTTCCAGTCATATCTCCTGACATCAGTGTCTCCGTCTTCAGCTGGCAAGTGAACACACGCAGCCAGGGAAAACCATCTACTTATTTGGGTGTATTTGACTTTGACTGCTGGTATGAGGCTCAAAAGCCAGGCTCACTAAGGTAGGTTTTTATGAAGCTGGTTTCAGTATCCCTCCCCATAATTCATTGGAAAGTCGGCGTTTAGCTTCTGCGCTTGTTTTCTTTCAGGCCAGAAGAATCCCTTCAGGACTGCCCCTATTTTGCACTGTGGTCACTGGACGCTGTGACAAGCACGACTGCTCCAAACCCCCTTCTGGATGTTGTGGTGCAGGAGCGCAGCCTAAGCTGGAGAGTTCCTCCTTCTTACCCACAACCTGAGCTGTGTTTTCATCCAAGCACCTATAATTTTGGTAGGTATTACACGGCTTTGAGTAGTGATAAGCTTAAACCGAGCTCAAATGCCATTTATTGGTTCTCCTGTTCACTGTTTGTCACGCAAAAACCCAACCAAACCGAAACACCCCAACCCCCCACCCACCCAACTGTGATGACGTTGTACTGACCAAGTGTGTGCTGTTGTGACACCTGCCTGACAGGCGGCTGGGTCTGGGGGTTGGGTGCTTCTGTAACGCAGCCCGTGAGGTGGTGCTGGTGATCAGATGAAATGACTCTGGGCTGAAGCTCAAAGCGCAGCACCTCGATAGCCCCGGAGGTAAAATTTCTACCCTCAGCCATTATTTTTCTAAAAAAGGCTGTAAGTGATGTCATGAGGAAAACGGGTACTCAGTTGTACCTTTCCAGAGGTTGCTGTGACAAAAATGTAAACTGGTGCTACCATCACGGTGAGAGTATGGAATGTTGTCCAACGTTCGTTGTCTCTGCAGATGGCACGTGCCTGCTGAGCTCTGGAGTTGTTCATGTGACGTGCAGCGGCTTCCAGAAGGAGGTGAGCTTTTACTGTGTCTTTATGGAGAATGTCAAGAGATGGACCTTTCCTAAGCTTTCCATGGCGCTGCTTTCGGTGTCAGGGACCATTTAATGCTCCTCCTGCCCATCCACACGCGTAACTGCAATTGTACCCTACCAGTTTTATCAAATGTAATGTTTGAGGTCCCCTCTTGGGAGTGTAAACCCACCGTTGCCTCCCGTTGAAGCACGATCAGGGACTGAATGTCTAGAAAGGAAGAGAGCGCTGCTGTAGGAGCAGGAAGAGAAAGTCGGGGAAAGCTGTTCCTTCTCTCTCATCAATGAGTGCAACTGCGTGCGTGGTCCTGAGTTCGGGTTTTGATCCCTGATGAGCTGGGAAAAGAGGACAGAATGGAGAAAAGGAAGCATCGTTCCCTCAGAACAACCTTCAGGCAGAGGAGCACTTGGTAGGAAGGGGAGAGCAGTCTTTCCCTGCCCTCATCTTCCTCTCTACTGGATTCCTCTCCAGATCTGTGGGGGTGCGTTGGGGCAAAGAGCCCTTGTGCACAGTGTGGTAGCTAACATGACCGTCTTGGCAGGTTGGCCTGGCCCATAGGCTGTTTCTTTTGCAAGCCTGATGTAGGCTCTTCCATTCAGATTGGGTGATCTGATGTCAGCTCCACGTTGGGAATAATTGGGAAATGCAGAAATTTGTCATACCCTTTGCTGAATTGAGACTAGATCATTCAGAGGCTTGTTAGGGATTTGAGCAGGAATTGCTTGTGAATGTGAGTAAGACAAATCTCAGAATTAGGGACAAGAAGCTTGGTTTGGGGTTTTGTTTGCCACCGTAAGTCGTACTCGGTGTGTTTCCTTGTCTGAGACTGGTTTTCAGAAAAAGATGGAAATCTGATGTGTGTATTCGAACGTGTAGAAATGGCTTTGAATGTGATGATTTTGTTTAGAAGGGAAAGATACTTGTGAATGTGCTTAAAAAGCCAAAGAAAGAAGCAAACAAAAAGCAAAAGCCCTAAAAAGGAAAATTTGATGAGGGCTCAGTCTTGGGCCCCTCGGGACAAGAAGGACATAGAGTTGCCGGTGCGTGTCCAAAGAAGGGCAACAAAGCTGGGGAAGGGTCTGGAGAACAGGTCTCATGAGGAGAGGTTGAGGGACCTGGGGTTGTTTGGCCTGGAGGAGAGGAGGCTGAGGGGAGACCTTATCGCTCCCTGCAGCTGCCTGACAGGAGGCTGTTGTGAGGTGGGGGTTGGTCTCTTCTCCCAGGTCACTAGCGATAGAACGAGAGGAAACGGCTTCAAGCTGCATCAGGGGAGGTTTAGGTTGGATATTAGGGAAAATGCCTTCACTGCAAGAGTGGTCAGGCCTTGGAAGAGGCTGCCCAGAGAGGTGGGGGACTCACCATCCCTGGAGGTATTGAAAAGACACGTAGATGTGGCACTTGAGGCCTGATTTAGGAGACATGGTAGTGTTGGGTTGACAGTTGCGCTCATTGATCCTAGAGGGCTTTTCCAACCTTAAGGATTCTATGATTCTATGTTTCTATGTTCATTTCACCTGGAAGAAGTACCAGAACACCAGCTGCACTAAGCTACTCCTTAACAGTGCACGTCTGTGCCTGCCTGTGCTTTGCCCTTCTGAAGGATCGCCACGGCATTAGAACAGAGTGTTTGAAGCGCCTAAACCTGAAACCTATTAGAACATCAATGTTTCACTTCTTTTCTGTCATCTTGGGAAATGACAACTTAATGTTTGGGGTGTCGTAACTCCTTCATGTCTTCATAGCCTGGAAAGCTGCTTGATCTTGGCTTCACTGCTTCCATGCAAACGTTGCAGAGTTCTGTTTGTTCTGTCCCCTTCGCGCATTCCTGATGGCAAACTTCTCTGCACCCCATGTGCTGTGGGTATAAGCAGGGCACGTTGCTGGGAATAGTTAATTGGAACGCAGTAAATTGAGAGGATAATGCAGAGGCATGCAAATAAAGATTAGAATTAGCCTTTGGGAAGTTGACGTGTCAGGGGAAAAATTCCATGTGCTCCTCACAGCAACAAGCAGCCCAGCCTGTGATGCCTGAGTGAGTGTAGGGTTAGAAACAAGCACTTACTGTTGGTGGTTGGGATGTTGAAAGCAGGTGGGATTCTCCTTTGATTTCGCCTGTTACTTTTAGGAGGAGCAGTTAGAGGCGGTCTTGTCAGCTGCTGCCCAGACAGGTTCTGTAGGGCTTCTGACTGGCTGCATTGAGCTTTGGACATCTAAAGGTAAGACTTGTTATGTTTTTTTTATGTTGCATGGTTTCTTCGTTTGGAATTCTTGATTCATTTCTTTTTTGTTCTCTCTTTTTAAAGAGCAGCCAAGTTCTGCTGCTAATTTACAGTTTGCCCTTGACTGGACGTGGAGCAGAGTGATCTATACAAAAGACGAATTTGATGACATATGTGAGTACTAGTGCAGCCATGCTGCAAACCTAGAGTCAGTCTTTCCAGTTGAGCTCATTCAGTGATCTGCTGGTAGATGGTCTTGCCCGCAGATCTGGAAGTGCACTTTGAAACTCTGCAATGGCTCTGTAGGCTAACGATTTCATACCTGTTCTTGAAAAGGTGTTGCGCTGTTTGACGGCTCCTGCAGCTCCACTGACCCGCAGAGGTTACAGGCTCTGCAGCACCGCCAGTTGCTTTTGAGCAACCTTAGCACAGTCTTGAATTGTTTTCTAAGAGAGGCACAAGAGCTCGCCGGAGAAGGTTTGTCACAGTATTTCTAACTCTCTGGTATGTCTTATGAAGATTTGGAACGATGCTGGGGCTGTAATTGTGGAAAGAGGAGCTTCTGTTGGTTTTGCTGATTGGCAGAAAGTCAGATGTAGCGGGGAGAAGGGGCTTAAATGGGAGGGGTTGGGGCTGCCACTTACCGCGCGTTGAGCTCAGGGCAAGAGTTTGTTGGGGAGCTGGTGCGAGTGGGTGGGGAGGCTGCGGTCAGCAAGGAGCTGTGCAAGCACCCGGCTTGAAATTACAGCAACGGGATGTGGCACTGTGACAAATACTCCCTTTGATTGTCAGCTAGCAGTGCGTGATTGCATGCAAATATTGGATTGGAAATGACTAAAATCAGAGAGGAAGCCTAAATGAGTAACATGTGAAGTGAGTTGCATGAGTTTCTGTAGCTGTTTCTATTAGAACTTGTTCCTGGCATATTGAGGAGAAAAGAGAAAATCCCTTTGCTAGAGTAAACGTCTCTGCTACGTGAAGAACAGGTGCCTTATCCATGAGTGGATTTAGTAGTTCCAACCTCACTTTTTTTTATTAAACCTTTAGTGAATCTTCTTCTTTGTAGGGGTTGCTTGTGATTGTGGGCTTTTACTTCAGAGAAGGACGTGATAGGGAGTGAAAAATGCACAGGCAAAGATTTCTACCGTGTTATTTTTCTACTTTCTCTTTAGTGCAATGAGGGGAGCTTTATAAAAAACAAAAGAAATTGCACACCAACAGTCCTCTTAAGCTTCTTTTCATGTTTTGCAGACTTGACAAATAAGCTGGCGGTGACCAGCCTCGCAGCTTTGTATGCACGAGTGGTCCTCTGGTTCTGTGGGTCCCGCCTCCTGCCCGAGGGCTCAGGTAAGCCTAAACTGTCACGCGGCTGTAGCAGTCAGTGCTTCCTATGAACACCTGCTTCCCCATGGTTTTGTCAAGGCTTCATCGATACCAAGTCGTGCCCGTTCAGTGACAGCAGATGCTGAAGTTCTGCTGCTGAAATTGAGATTTCACTGTTTTTTCAACTGCGTCGTGTAGAATGATGGAAGCAGTTTCTTTCCGGGGTGTTTCTCAGAAACAGCACTAAGCCTCTGAGGGAGGGAGTTGCTCGTGCCCACAGCTTGAAATCCTTGGGATTGTAAACAAGTAACTCCTAAAGCACCAACACGGGAATGCTTGATTTTACAGTAAAAGCCTGACGTGCGTGTTTTGAACTTTTTAGGGATTGTTTGAGGAAAAAATACACCTTGGAAATAGTTCATCATTTGGATGGGTTATAAATCCTATTGTCAGCCTTAACTGTCTTACGCATGTTCACATGACATGTTTAAAAACCCATTCCCTTTGAGAACTGGGGGTATTTTTTTAGAGTGAACTTCAGCTGACACTACATGTTCTGGATGCTACATCACCTGTAAGCTTGAAATGGCACTTAGGACAAGGAGGAATTGACTCCTGTGTCGTAGGTCTCTTTTAGCAAAGGCAGAAGGAGGATGGCCTTCTTTCAAAGTCGGAGGCTGGCCTGTGCTTTTGATGCTTAGCTTGTGTGTTCTTCTGTCTTTTTAGTCAAAAACTGTAGGTTGAAAATGTGATATGACTTCTTTAACTTACTTCTTATTTATTGCCTGTAGGTTACGAGATGCGTTTCTCTAGACCTTTCTACAATTATCCTCTGATTCGGAGCTACTACGCTGGTCATCGACAGCAACTGGAGCGTTTATCAAGGTAGGACGTGCAGGAAAGCTCTAGAGCAGTTCCACTGCAAATTCAGAAGCGGCAGCGAGTGGCTTTTCCATCAGCAGCTGTATTTGCTACGCTTCATGCATTTGCTGGCAACACTCTTGACTGGAGTGATGCGTGTGTCCTGCTGAACAGAGAGGTTCCTTTCCCGTGTTGAAATGTTGATATATACCTCTGCTTAGTGCCCTTTGTTGGTATCATCATTGTTTTGAGGCGCACGTAATTCATTGGCAATTCTGTGTCATTTGTTACCACTGGAAAAGGTCGTGTGGTGAGGACAGGATCAGTCACGGCCAGGTCAGCAAGGCACGGCCTTTGCAGAGCAATTGTTCTGGGCACAGAAGAAAGCGTGTTTTAGAAAAAAAAAAAAAAATACAAAACAAAAAACAAAGCAAAAATAATCTCTCTCAATGAGCAGTGATAGATGGCGATAAGGGGATTGGCCCAAATCTCCCACTCCCAAGCACCGCGGTGTCGTTGAAGGAGATGGGCAGAGTCACATGCAGCTGGCACGGCCAGTGCTCTCCTGGCGACTGGATAAAAGCCCCTTCCTCACGGGAGCTCCCTTTCCTGGGCTGGCTCACGAGCATAATGGTGACGTGCCTTGGGTTAGGTGAGAACAGATTTTTCTTTGGCAACTGTTCTGTAACCTAAAGAAAGCCCTCAAGTAGCCGTGGCTGTGGCACCGTGAACAAGGTGCAGCAGGAGGAGTCCAGGTGGAAGCTGCTCTATGTCAGGCGCTGGCTTTCAAGCTCCTCTTCCTGCGCGTCCTTCTCAGGTAACTCTCGTACAGGCTCACGGGCTCCTTAGAAGCACCACCTCCAGCGTGCTGCTTCTGCTCGTCCTCCTCGGGAAATGAAAGGCTGGCGTCGCAGCCCGCAGGAGCCTGCGATGGGCTTCTGAGGAATGCAGTGTTTCACAGGCCAGCCCTCCGTCACTGTGATGGCACGTGCAGAGGCGCAAACGTGCTGCTTCAGGGGATACCAGAATTCAGCTGCGGGCTCAGCTTTCTGACCGTGACTGTTTTTCAGTAACAGAAGCGAGGTGCTGAGACCAAAGCCTGACATTGCCGTGATGTGGTCTCACCGCTGTGTGTGGGAACGCTCCCGCTGGGGGCGTGAGGTTTGGGGTAGCTTTGCTCACACTGCCCTTGTATTACAAGTAATGCGGCACAAAAGAAAAACTGAAAACTAAAAGGTCGCTGCAACTTTCCCCTTAATAAGGGAGCTTTTTGGATTCCTATTTGGAGCTCCTTTAATAATTCACTAGGATCTAATGAGCACCTTTCACCTGACTCCGAAATTTCTTTCCAGTCTATTTCAAGTCACGATCGTGCCTTTGTCTGTCTGTTCCTTTCTTGGAGTCGTGGGAGCTTTAGCTGGGTTTGTTTTGGCTGGAGGAAATCTGTGACACCGAGAGGCCGCAATTAGTGTTTTCCTCTGTCAAATCCTCGCTACGTTTTGTTCCAGAGGCAAACGGGACTCTGACTGCCTGATGGTCGATGGGATGGTTTCCCAGTTGGGAGACCGAGTTGAGGAGATGTGGCAGAGAGATGAAGGAGGAACGGGGAAATACCCACCTCCTAGCTTACAGGTGAGTGTTGTGTTCCCTGAAAACAACCACCACCACCACCACAAACCCCAGCCCCAGCCCAGCCCTCCCCCAAAGCCAATGATTTCTCAAAGAGAGGACTTTTAAAAAGCTTCTACCTTTTCATTCCAGGCACTGCTGGAGCTCTATTTGCTAGAAGGCGTTGAAGAAAGCCACAAACATGCAATCGTATCCCTTGGAGTTATTTCTGTCACACCTCTAGTATACGCGCATCAGGGGTCTGAAATGTCTGTCACCTACGCGTTCGATGCATTTTCTAATTTGTGCTTCAAACACACTGCGGATGAACACGTGTAGTTAAGAATTAAGTCGCAGACAGAAGCATTGTTGGATTTCTTTGTACTGTGGATTGTTTAGGAATGTTTAAAATGTTTTGTTGCAAAGTCTTTTCTGATGTGAGAAAACAGGTTTACTAAGCAATGTTAAAGGTAGAAAGCTCCCCTAGATTGTCTCAAAATGTAAACTGTTTTTCATTTTTGAAGCACCCACAGCTGTAGCAAACAGCTGCTTCCTCGAGCGATGCACTAGAATGTGCTGCTTCAGAGCAAAAGGATTTCTGACAGCGGTGTACCAGGACCTGATGTTGCTGAAATCATCCATTTTCCAGCACAGCTAAGAGGGCTTGCTTTTGTGCTGTTACAAGTGCGGGCACACAGAATAATAGAGAGAGAGAAGGGAAAAGTCATTGGGCAGAAACTGAACTTTTAAGCTGCCGAAATACACTGTGTTGCTTTGGTTGTGTGTTGCCTGACCCGAGAGGGGAGCCTAGAGAGCAGGGGCTTTAAAGCTGTTGCACCCCGGAGCTCTCTGATGAGAATAGACCCCCCAAAACAGCTGTCAGAAAGAGAAAACGACACTGCCGATGAGTGATCCACATACTGGTTTAAATCCAGTTTTAATCATGCAGAGCTAAGCTGTGCTGTAAGGACACCCTAATTTCACTTGTTTTATATACGCTGGAAAGGAGGGAAGAAACCAGCTGTAGAATTTGTTTGCTTTAATAATCAAGCATTGGCCGTTCTCGTGTTTTGAATGTCCAGCTGGTGGCTCCAGTGACTAAAGAGGGAGCCTGTGTTTCCAACGGAACTGTTTAAATATCGAAAGGCAACCTTTCTGAATGCCTTAGAGAAATCAGAGAGTCTGTCTTTCTGGTTATTTATTCAGAATGCAATTTTGTTGTTAGGGCCTGACTATCTTCAGGTTGCAACAGCATGAAATGGCAAGACTAATACATGAGTATTTTCTGCGTCCTACCACTATGATATTCTTATTTCCTTTTATTATCTATTAATATTCTATTAACAATAGTAATAATGTTATTTCATGTGATAAATTGTTGGTCTTGCAAATCTATTAGCCTTAATTCGATACTTGATATCAGACAATTTACTTGCTGCTAGACATCACGCATCCCTTTCCGAACAAAACAGAACCTTCCGTCGACTCCTTCGCAGCTGCCTTTGCCATCCCTTCGGGCCTTGTTAAGCTTATTCGAGGTTTTTGGCTTCTAGACCACAAGGATTATGATGTAAGCATGTGACAGTTTAGTTGGGCACACATTGCAATACAATGCTATGATCTATCAAATGATGTAAAAACCCTGGTGCTTAGCTGATACCAGGTGATAAAACATGGGAAGCTTCTTTTGTAATGCTGCTTCAGCAGCACCTTCAGCAATACGTGATGATCTGCAGTTTGGTTTTAATTACGTTGAGAGGAAATGGATTAAGACAATGAAGAAGTCAGCGTTAATGCTTGACGTGTGACTTGCCAAAGCCGTCTGTTCAGGTTGTTCTCAGCAGAGCAGTCGAGCGCTTTCTCAAAAGCAGTGGTTTGGGGACTTTAACTATTCAAACTGCCATCCTGGCAGCAAGACTTGAGACAGAAGACCGCCAAAGTGACTCTTCAATCTAATTCATGTTCCCTCTGATGCTGAAGGTTGTTCTTTGCCCGTCACAATGTTAATATAACCTGTTTGCCTGGGAGAATGACTTGTCTTTATGAGAGGTGATGTTTGCCGACGGAGATTTGGTTATCCTGGCCAGGTGTGAATCACTCCTGTCAAAGGACTCCCTTTGTTCTGTACGGCTCACGGAATATTTTTTTCTGCAGACACTTCAGCATTTATATTTACCTGTCCGGTACCAAGCCCTTCATTAGTCACCATCTAAGTTTATTCAACAGAGATTCACCCTTACTGAAGACACTTTTGAATCGTTTTGTTGTGCGCGTGTGTGTCTCTATATCTTAAGAAACCTGATCTCTACCTTCTGCAGAGCTCCCTGGCCCTGCTGGTTGAACCAACTGCAACCAAACCTGTGTCGTGGCAAGACGTGCGAATTCTTCAGTCCCTCATGTGCCAAGGAGAGCATAGGCGAGCCCTCAGATACACGCAGGTGATGAAGCTCTCGGCCTCCAGCTGTAGCGAAGTGCGGCTTTTCCTCACTGTGCTGTTGTCCAATAGGTAAAGAAATACCTGCCACCATTTTGGCACTCAAATACTGTGAGAGGTGGAGAACAAACACTAGAAATCACAATCCCCTACACTTCCTTTGAACTTTGAGCACAATATCTGGGGGGCATCTTTTTGGTGATACCATTAATATGCCTTTACGTCTCACAAAATTAACTACAGGTGCATGGCGGAGGCTTGGGCTCTGCTGCAGGAGCACACCACTCAGTTAAAGGAGGAAGAGCTATTAAAAGACATGTATGACATCTGTCGGGAGATGGGACTAGTGGAAGACTTTCTGAGGCTGCCTTTCACAGACTCTGAACAAGTAAGTGTGGGCAAGAGGAAAATCTGAACCCCGTCTTTGCCAAGAGAAGAGGCAGGGTCATCATATATGTTTTCAAATGTGTTATTTCTCATAGAAGTGTTTGGAGAAATTTTTACGGACTCGTGAGATTCTTTTAGCCCGGCACCTGCAGCGTGCCAACTGTACGGCAGCCCCACAGCTGAACCGGGCGATGAACGTTCATCTCATGGTAAGCGTAAAAGTCCTGCCAAGTGTGCAAGGTTCTCTCAGGGGTTACTAACTAGATTTAACAGTGCTCAATAAGAATCCTGCTTTCTTTATCACACCCTTCTTTGAAATACTTGCAATAAGCATCTGCACCTTTCGTTACAGCTGAACTTAAAAGTTGAACAAAAAATTTCACTTCTCCAAAGCGACCCTGTGAAGTTGGAAATTCTGTGTTCAGGGCTGTTGTTGACTCCACGTCAAATAGTTTGTTTGTGTCTGAGGATTAAATAAGTGTCGTGGTTTAGTCGGCAGCTCAGCCCCACACAGTCGCTCGCTCACTGCCCCACTGTTAGATGGGGGAGAGAATCAGAAGGGTAACGCTCGTGGGGTGGGATAAGAACAGTTTAATAATTAAAATTAAAAGAAACAACAGTAGAAATGCAATGTAAAGGAGAACAACGAGAGGCGCAAAGCCCCGGGGGAGGGGGGAAGGGAGGGGAGAGGGGGAAGGAACCGCCGAAACAAACCACACGCGCCGCAGCCGCCCACCGACCCAACGCCGCGCCGCCTCTGCGCTGCCACTGCCCGCCCTCAATATACTGGTCATGGTGTCACATGGTATGGAATGAACCTGCCATTGGCTAGTCAGGGTCAGCCGCCCCCACCATAGCCCTGCCCCTCCCAGCCCCGCCCCCCCGCCACGCGGCAGAGCGCGGGAAGCCGGAAAGGCAGCCGCCCCCCACGGTGAGGAGAATTAACCCCTTCTCATCCAAAACCAGCACAATAAGTATCTTTCCTGTCAGCCACTCTTACCATTCAGATATTCAGGGACGTACGTTACGTAGGGTTCGGATGATTGGAAGTTGTTTGGGTCACTGTGGAATGAAGAGTGTGTTGTATGTCATCTCTGGTATCTCACACGCAGCTCTGGGTGCCAACCCACAGGCAACATTTGCATCATGGGTTGTTCTTTTTATTATTTCCTCAAGTTATAGCGTGAGGTCTGCAATTCCACAGCTTTCGTTTTACCACTTTTAGGACAGAAATTCTTACCTAACTTCTGAGTCTCAACATAGGCAGGTCAAATTCTGTGTTATGTGAACTTCTGTTGTGGTTCTGTGATCCATTTGCTGCTTTCCAGAACCGTAGTTTCCCAGGGAAGCAAACTTGTGGGGTGGTTCTGGAAGGTTGAGGTCCTGCGTTTGAAAGCTTCCATCCCGGGGGAAGGGGTGTGTAGGTAGCTTTCTCTTCCTCATTTTAATCCTCACTTCCTCTTGTCCAACGTAACCCGCCGCTGCCCTGGAGATTCAGTCACCTGGGGCAGCGGCGTTTCAGGAAAAACAAGGGAAAGGCTGCTGTTTTGTCAGCCACGTGAAACTTGTGGGTGCTGACAAGCGTGTCAGAATGAGGTTCTGCAGGGTGCCGGCATGGTTTTAGCTTAAAGTTGTAGGTTCTGCTATTATTCTAGTCTTCCTTCCGCTTGGCTAAAATTCCGGGTGAAGCTGGTGTGCGCTGATGGGCAGAATTGGCTGCCGCTCTGTGCAGGGGGTGTATTTTACTGCACCTGTAGAGGAAACGTATTCCCTAATTCGAAATAGCACCGACAGCTCCGTGCTATGAACTTCTTGTAACATTTAACTTCTTGCTTTACGCTTCTCGTTCATCAGAACGACTGTGCTCCTCACTGGAGACAGAGAGCAGTTGCCAGAAATTCTCTCTCAGCCCAGCATGGCAAGACCCTTCCTAGAGGTCAGAGGCAGCTGGCTGTAGAGAGAGCCAAGCCTTACCATCTGCCTTCGTCCGGACCAAGAGAAGGTAGTTTTTAGGGGGGGAATATAACGCACAACTCACCATCGCTTTGATTGCACAAGGCTGATCGTTTTTCCCTCGTGCTTTACAGCTGCAAGACCAAAGCCAATCTCGACAGTAACAAAACCAGCTAATGCAGGAAATGTGGATCCAAGGGCACCTTTCAGCAGTCGTGTGTTGGCCAAAGTTAGAGAGTTATGGGTAGGAAATGAGCAGAAACCCAGTTGAGAGAGAGTTTTTCTGTTATGATAATGTTTGCTATGCAAAATACATATATTTATATTATGGTAAATATGTTTAGAGAATTTAAGATGGCTAAAACTAAAACCCTGATTACCATCAAGCTATTGGCGTATGGATCTTGCTAGACTTGATTGTGTGATCAAATAGTAACCTTTTCCCACTTGCTGCCATGTTTCTGCTTTGTTTCTGCCTTATTTACTTAAAAATAGGCAGAATGATAAAGAGCAGGAAAGAGGCCAGTAGCTGTCAGATGAGTTTCCTACAGGTGGTGTGGCCAAATCAACCTCAGTTCTGGTATATTTGGCCTTGAGGGCAATGAAGGTCAGTTACTGCCCTTCTCTGCTGTCCTTTGGCCATGAGAAAAGACCAAGACCTTGGGCAGATCGTACTATAAGGGCATGCCCGGCGTGCAAATAAGGCCGCAGATAACTGAGTAGTTTAATCCCCCATCAGAACCTCTTCTCATGGAAGATGACTCTCAGGGTTGTCAGTGCACTCCATTTATTTGCTGCAATTTCATCCCTTCCCATGTAACCAACCATAACTAGCTTCTGGTGGGGAAGACGCAAGCTCCAGGCAGAAGCCAGCCCATAGCCTCTTGTGAGCAATGCTTGTAACCTCTTAGCCTAGGCCAGTCGGAAAATGCAATGAAATAATAGAATTTCACGTGGTAAGATTGCATTTGTTTCTTATGTTGTTGGTACTTTTGTCTTCTGTGCAAAACTTGCAGGTTTCCATCGCAGGAATGCTGTTCTCACCAAAGCAGTCACGATAATGAGTGCCTTTGAGATGCTCGGAGAGAAATGTTCTGCGGTTCCTTCTGAATTACAGCTGTTCCTCAAATAAAAAGCGTTTTCCAATGCACTGAGCTGTGTGGGTGACCCATACGTGAGGCAGAGGGAAAAATGCAGGTGACGGTGCCTGATGTGCCTGTTGGTTCAGGTCACTCACTCCTGGGCCGTGCATCACCCGGCGTGGTTCAAGAGCAGGCTCATCCCACAGCAGCCAACGGTGTGGTGTGCCTTGCTCTTGAACTTGGTTTAAACCCAGACTAGACCGTGAGTTATTAGTGAAAGCCTGATTGCTGGTATTTTGATACTACAATTGTAATGTTAATGGGCAGGGAGAGAAGGATGCAGGAGGGAGGTGTGTGACAGGCTCAGGGAAGAGCCCATGAGCGACGATCGGGTATGGTGCGAACAGAGGCTGGGTGCCCGTTGTGCGCCAAGAGCTCTTCAAAGCCCCCCGCACTCGGGAGAACCACAAGCTGTGCCAGGTGGGATTAGCACAGAGTGGTGCTACATGGAGTAAATGGGTCGCAGTGATCACCCAGCGGGCTTGAATAGGAAACCCCAGTGGCCCAGGAATCCTGGAAGTGACCATGGGCTGGGCAAAGGGCAAAGACCTTGGAATATCCCCAGAGGAGGGGGTGCCACGTGCTGAAGAGGCCCCACTGTGGAACAAACTGCCAGAAAATGAGCAGCAGTGTGCCCTGCTCACTGATGGGTCCTGTCGCCTTGTGGGGAAGCATCGGACGTGGACCATGGCTGAAATACAGATATGGGCAGGCCCGGCAATGGACTATATCACACTCCCACAGAGCCGCCAAGGCAAGCGCCATGTGCTTACAGTGGTGGAAGCAACGCCCGGCTGGCGGGAAACATACCCCGTGCCCCACGCCACCGCCCGGATCACTCTCCTGGGGCTCGAAAAACAAGTGCTGTGGCGACATGGCACCCCAGAGAGAACTGAGTCAGACAACGGGACTCATTTCTGAAACACCCTCACAGACACCTGGGCCAAAGGGCACGGCACGGAGCGGGTGTATCACACCCCCTGTCACGCACCAGCCTCTGGGAAAACAGTCTGGGTTCTTCCTGCCTCAGGCAAAGGCAAACCCATTCGTGGCACTGCTTTTGCTCGAGGACCCGGGGGCACTTGGGGGTGATGCGGGAGGATGGACGAGTCCCGATACCGTCTTTAAACCAGAAAAGAGACACAGGAGAGCCTTGGCTGTCACAGGAAAGTTCAGCGGTATCTCCACCCCCAAACACCAGCTCTCCCAGAAAGGCGCTCTCGTTCCTCAAGTCTTCTGCAACGGGAGAAAGAAATGGAAATGAGCAAATAAGAGCAGGCATCAGAGAATGAAAGAGCATTTCAAGAAGAAACAGATCTTATGTTTGCCCTGCTGATGCTTCCACGTGCCCAGAGCTCCTCCTTGCCCGAGGGAAGCCTTGCCTGCAACCTGAGGAGTGCCCAGGTGGCCAAGGAGGCCAACAGCACCCGGGCTGGTATCAGGAATAATGTGGCCAGCAGGATCGGGGCAGGGATGGTGCCCCTGTGCTCGGCACTGGTGAGGTCACACCTTGCATATTGTGTTCAGTTTTGGGCCCCTCAGTGCAAGAAGGACACTGAGGTGCTGAAGCGTGTCCAGAGAAGGGCAGCGCATCTGGGGAAGGGTCTGGAGAGCAAGCAGGTCATATGAGGAGAGGTTGAGGGACCTGGGGTTGTTTGGTCTGGAGGAGAGGAGGCAGAGGGGAGACCTTATCGCTCTCTACAAGTACCTAACAGGAGGTTGTAGTGAGGTGGGGGTTGGTCGTTCAGGTTACTAGTGTAGAACGAGAGGAAACGGCTTCAAGATGCATCAGGGCAGATTTAAATTGGGTATTAGGAAAAATTTCTTTGCTGAAAGAGTGGTCAGATATTGGAAGAGGCTGCCCAGAGAGGTGGTGGAGTCGCCATCCCTGAAGGTGTTCAAACAATGTGTAGACATGGCAGTTCAGGGCATGGTTTAGCAGACATGGTAGTGTTGGGCTGATGGTTCAACCTGATGATCCTAGAGGTCTTTTCCAATCTTATTGATTCTATGGTTCTATGATCCTCTTTGCTAAAACCCTCAACCAACACCTTGATCTTGCTAGAGTTCCCTCCACCCGCCTCTTGCATCCGTAGGCACTGCCAATCACTACCTAATGACTAACTGAGGAGCTAAGAAGCTCTCAAGGCTTTCCATCTCATCCTCAAGGGATGTCCCTGTTTCTCCAGTTACCATTCATGCATCCTAAACACACCAGCTGAGGCAGCTCACCTTGGTGAGGGGAGGACCTCCCCGAGGCACCTCCGTGCTCTTTGAGGTCGGAGCGCTTGTGCAAGGCTGCAGGAGGAGTGCGTTTGGTGCCCAGCACTGTACTGCAGGTGGTTGGTCTGCAGTGGGCGGGGAACGAGACAGGGCTGCTCCCAGAAATGGCGTGGGAGGGGAGGTCCGGGGGTCAGGGAAAGCAGGACGGACATTCAGGGTGATGGTGTTTCTCTTCCCAAGTCACCATTACACGTGACAAAGCCCTGCTTCCCTGGAAACGGCCGAGCATCTGCCTGCCCATGGGAAGCACTACACAGCTCACTTTGGGAGTCTCTGTGGTGCCATTGGCCAGCGTATTTGGCTGTTAACTGAAAGGCTGGTGGCTTGATCCCACCCAGGGACAGATTCATCCTTCCCTGCCCATGGCAGGGGTTTGGAACTAGATGATCTTTAAGGTCCCTTCCAACCCAAACCATTCTCTGGCTCTATCAAAAGAGGAGGTTATTCAGTCCCCTCAGCAAAGGCCGAGGAAGGAAAGCAACCTGAGGCAAATTCCTTATTCTGACCCTTGATTTTTTATGACTTTCCAATGCTCTCCCCCACCCCGCTCAGGGGGAGTGAGCGAGCAGCTGGGGAGGGGCTTAGCGGCCAGCTGGGGTCAACATGCCATTTAATTTGCCTTGTTTCTACGTTTAGTAAATCCAGCAGCAGTACTATGCTCTCAAATAATTTCTTCTTCTTCTTGATGACAGTAAACTTTATTTCTTTAACGTTATGCCTCCCATACATTCTTCCTTGACAAGACAGTTGTTTCTCCGTATTATGTTCTGGCATGAAGTTTTTAGAACAGCACTTTCCCTCTCCTTTCTAGCTGTTACCATTTAATGGCAACACAATTACTCGCCACGGGGAGGAATGAGAGCCTCATTCAGGCTGGAAGGCACCTTCCTAGATATCTGTAGGAAACATCCTACTCGAAGCAGGATCACACCAGCTTTCTCATGGTTTCATCCAGATGGGTCTTTGAAACTTCCAGGGATGGAGGCAGCGCACACTCTCCAGGAAACGGCTTCCCGTGTCTGACTGTCCTCACATTGCAGCAGTTTCTCCCTATATTGACCCTGAGCCACTCGTGTTTCAGCTCGTTGCCTCCTGTGCTCCTGCCTTGCACCACAGTGTCTTCTTGGAAGCCTCACCACAGGCGATGCAAGCCTAGTACATCCTCCCCGCAAAGCCTCCATGCTCCAGGGTGTACAAGCGCTGCTCCTTTGGCCTCTCCTAAGAGGACAAGTGCTCCAGCCGTGGCCACCTCTGTGGCCCTCCAATGAACTTCTGTGTCCCTCCAGCTCGCCCATGTCTCTCTGACACTGTGTAGAACCAAAACCTGGGCAAGTCCTCTGGGTGTGGTGTAACAAGCGCTGAGCAGAGGGAGATAATCACTTCCCCTGGCCGTGCTAGCGCTCCTACAGCCCAGGGTGCTGTTGGCCACCTTTGCTGATGGCTCATCTCTTGCCTAATGGAACCCAAAGCCCTGCAGACCCTTCCCTGCAGAGCTACTGCCCGCCGAGGCAGTCCCTGGCCTGTGACACTGTCGAGTCTACATCCACTTTAGGAGCAGGACCTTGGCTGAATCTTTCCTGGATACCATGTGGTTGGTAACAAAGAGGATGGTGACAGACCACGAGCAGAGAGGATGGTGACAGACAAGCCAACCTGAGTAAACCCAGTCACCTTCTCCTTCAGTCAGCCAGCAGTGGGATCCAAGAGAACACGGTCTGGGGCACGGCCTTTCGCTCCTCTGCACATCCTTTGGGCACTGGGGAAAGGTGCACGCGACGTTTGCGTTTTCCCCATGCTCAGGGAGCTCCCTCAGGCTCCACGGCCACTGGAAGACAATGGGGAGTGGCTTCCCTGGGACACTGGCCTGCTCACTCAGCTCCCCGCGATGCTGCCCCTCCTGTCCCATGGGCTGGGAAGGATTGCGTTTGCTCAAGTGAGCCCTGGCTTGATCCCATCCCCCGCTGCCTGATCTCCTCCAGAGTCCTGCCCTGAGTCCCAGAGGCCGGGAGACCTTGCTGGGGAAGGCTGAGGCAAAGAGGGCACAGAGAATCTCACATCTCTCTACCCCTGCCCTTACTAAATCCAGCAGTGCCCACACAGTGTCTTTGCTTCTCCTTTAACTGTTCCTGAAGTAGGAAACGCTCCTTATGGTGCCCTTGAGTTGCCTTTCGAGTTCAGACTGAGTTTGGAACTGGACCCTTGCTGAGTTTGGAAGGTGCTGCCCTTGAAGACGAGCTGTGCTGAGCTCTGCAACCATGTCACAGCTCTGGCTCTTCAATGGAACACCACATGCCCGTTTGGAGAAAGGAGATCCTTCCCTGTCACCTTCCTGCTGTCCTGTTTAACGATGGGGCAATATAAGTGATTGTCGTGCCCAAATCGTTCCCTCACAGGAGAAATAACAGTGCTGGAAAGCCATGTCTCCCCCCAGCTGAGGGGGGGAGCATCAGGGATTCCTGCAGGCTGTTTCACAGCAGGTTCCCCCGGAGCCCCAGGGACACCTGGAGGGAGCCGCGAGGGGCAGAGAAAGGGCTGCCTTGGGCTGTGCCTCTGCTGCCGAGCTGGGCTGGGCTCCTGGCGTGGAGGGAGCTGCTGGCAATGAGGCAGCGCTGCCGAGAGACAGCTCTGCCCAGGAGCAGCTCCTCTGCCAAGCGCAGCAGGGCTGAGGGCACTGCCTGCAGGCACCGAGGGCAGAGGAGCCGGGCAGGGAGAGGGGAAAGGCAGCCTGGGCTGGGGGGATGCTGGGAGCTGACTGGGGGAGAAATCTTCGCCACCCTTGACACGGTAAGTCTCTGGCTGCAGGACAAGGCGGATGAGAATCCTGGAGGCATTTCTAGAGCCTGCCCATCCCACGGCTGGTACGGACTGGCAGGGTGGCTCGCAGCATTTCTGTAGCACAGAGAAGGACATGCTTCCGAGCAGGGCTTCCCGCTGCACCAGCCGAGGGACGGGGCAAGCCAGCCCCCTCCTCCCTTCTGCCAGGGATGGCTGCAGTGGGATGAAGGTGGGTGCGCACCCAGGGCTGCCCAGGTTAATTAACCCAGGGCAGTATGAAAGGAGCTTCACTGAAGATGGCCAGCATAGTGGTTACACCCTGCTAAGGTCCTTACAGGGATGTATCTTTTTCTAGTGGGGAAGGCAGTATATTTTGAACATGACAGAGGATCTGTATTAAACTTTTAGAGTTATAAAGCTTTATCTTTGTTGAATTATATTAGCTGGTCAAGAAAGAACCTTAGAAACTCCACTGACTTGCACGTGGTTCGAAACTTCAACAGCCAAAATCAACACTGTCACGAATATTTTGGGGGTGGGGGGCTGGGCACAAGGTGGTGCATGGTGAAAGCAAACCTTTTCTAAAACCTGATACTAAAAATAATCCCTCCCAAAAGCCCAGAGATACCAGGGTCAAATAATAGCACTCTACGACACCACACCGCTCCACCTAAAGCAGGGTTACAGACATACCAGAGACCCACCTACAACAGCAAAACCAGTTTTATCCATGGCTGCCAGGCCTGTGCAGTGGAAACAAACTTCCCCTACAGGAAAATGAGGGATCCTTCTGCATGACAGCCTTCCTAAATCGTGCGTAGTCAGTCCCGGGCTGTCACGACAAAGGAGCCCCATAAATCGAATCCTGCAGCCTCCTGCCAGAACCTCTGCCGAGCGTGATGCGAAGGGGAGAGGGCATCAGCTGCCGTTGTCCTGCTGTGTTTGCATGCCTCCTGCGCTACCACCAACCCCAATTGCCAGACAGAAGAAAATGCCACCAAAACGGTGTGTGATGCCTTGCACTTTACTCCGGTTTCAAGAACTGATGGTACATCACAAGCGATTGATACCAGCACCGATCATCTCCCTGTGCCGAATCTGGGCCTGAGATGAAAGCTACAGCAGGAATGAGGAACATGCAAGGCTGGAAAAAGTTTAATTTGTCTTGGTGAATGAAGAAAAGTTTGTAAAGGAAGAAAATTTCTCTTGAATACAGGTAAATCAAAGAATAAACTACCTGACTGAAGCGTTAAGCATTACATTTCAGTGTTATACTATGTTTGCAAAAATCTGATCCTCACTCTTAATACAAGCATTGTATTTTACTTTTTCCTTTCCTTTACTAGCAATTTTTACTTATCAGGAAAAAAAAATGTAGAAATAATTGATTACATGCATCCTTATGACAAGATTTTAATAGTTAAGCATTCAAATAATGCAGAAACTCTTGAAATAACCAGTCTCCTATTTCATTCCCCTCAAATCAGCCAGATCCGGAAAACTTTGTGAAGTTAACATCAAAATAAATTTTTGCTGTCAATGTCTTCTTTCTTCAAAGGTCAAATTTATGCTCTGCAGATTCTGAAGTGTACTGGGTTCCAGTGCTAGGAACATGCAATTGAGAATGACACCATTTATCTTCCTCAGCTACACCCAGATTTCAGTTCGCTGTATTTAAACTGAACATGCTTCTGCAGTCTGTTATTCCAAATCTGTTCCAAAATCCCAACTGATGTAAAATACTAAGATTTTATGGCAACACCACTTTAAAACACCAGCATTTTGAATCATACTTAACGCTGTGCAATGAAGTAAAGCAGTCACGCAAAGCCCAAGCGTTCCAAAGCGTGGCCGCTAGTTACCTTAGCATCCTCACGCCACTGCTTTAATGATGCAAAGCATTACACAAGGAACTAGGCAGTAAAGAATGAATCCCATAAATCTGCAGTTTATAAGTGGCAAGCTTCCTCACAGGATGTTGCTTCCCTTCTCATGGGGGGTCGGGTTGGGTTGGTTGTTCTTTTGTGGGTTTGTTGGGGTTTTTTGGTTTGGTTTGGGGAGGGGGGGTGTCCCTTTCCTTTTTCCTTAGTCTGGAAAACTGGGAAGCTGGGTCAGTTGTAGCATTATCCCATATGGGAGAAGATAGAAGAAGGTAAAGTAAAAACTACAGCAAAATGAAACATTGCCCTTCCTAAACTGTAAAAACTGGCCTTCCAGGAATCAATTGAGAGAGCTGCCTTATAAATCTCCTTCTTCAGTTGTCTACTCAGTGCATAAGATGCGGAAGTCAGAAGCAGTGAGGAAGGAGATTAAATAGGTTTAGAGTGACTTTGCGGAACAAATGGAATAGATTCCAAAGATTGCTGCTTAGGGTCTTGCTTGCTGGATTCGCTGCATACAAAACAGCACACTGGGATCACAAAGTGCTGTGATCTGCACTTTGTATTTCCCAAGGTTTGCTTTCCAAAAGGCGAAAAGGACAGTCTCCTGCTCTCTACAAGTTCAGCATTCAGAATGCTGTCTTATCATTTGTTTTCTTTCTGTATACTTCAACTTTCTGGATATAGACAAATATAAAAAAGGATCTCACATTCAAATGCAGCATGTCCCTCCTTTCCCATTCTCACACCCTACCATAACATGACATGTACCACATACTCTCCCTGCTAAATAGGAGAGGATTGTAATTCAGAGTTAAGGGAAAGAGTTCAACATGCTCTCATACACTAAAAGAGTAGTATTTACTGGATTCATACACCAACATTAATATCACCAGATTAAATTCTCTCTATGGGTTTGATTCAGCTCCTGAGTCACTGACAGAGCTCGCATTTGCTTTGCTGATGAGGCATCAAACACAACATGAAAGAAAGCATTCATCTGAGAAAAATACTAAGCTTAGAGAACTGTACAGAGAAACCCCACCTGAGCCAGTTTAGAAGCAACATGCATGTAAACCTGGGTTATCGCTGCCCAGATTAATTAACACTGCCAAGGGTGAAGAACTTAGAAAACCCTTGCAAATGTGTGGATATCTATCAGATACCACTGTGATTAAAATTTGTAATAAGTAATTCGTGAACTTTTAGAAAGAGATGTTTTAAAGCTACTTCCTTAATTCTGTGCCGTATAAAACCACGGTACTTCATCAATCCCTCCAGAAGCTCACAGAAGTTTCCTGGGACTTTGCTAAGCGGTACAGCATATGCCTCCTGTCTGCACGTGCACTGGACCCCGAAACCAAACTGCCAAACTTATTAGCATGGCGTCACTTCATGTCATGCCGTCTGTATCTGTGATTCGTGTGTGCCAAGGGCTCCCTCAAGGGAACAGCCTCCTCACCTTCCGCCTTACGCAGCTTCTTACGCAAACGTTTCCAATGAGGCACAACTCCTAGATATATGTATCTCAGATAGGTGGCATTGATCCAAAAAATTTACTGCTCAAATTCCTCTTTACGGGAGGGTCAAACCCAGCTTTTGGACAGCTCTACATCTAAATTTTAAAATCTGAAGTCGGGAAATGTTCTCATTTGTCGATTCGGTTCAGATAAGCTTTTTCTGAAAAAGACATAGGTGTCCAGGATTTTGGTTTGGGTCAACTTTTGGCACTGACGGTGCCTTCGGTCGGACCCTGCGGGTACCAAACAGAGAAGCAGCCGTGAGAATTCACGGGTCACAAGAGCACGTCAGTGGAGAAGCACTTGCATGGCAGCGAGCTGGGTGCGCTGCCTGAAGAAGCTCTCTGGCCTCTCTCGGTGTGCAGCAACTCGCCAAGAACAAGCAAGGGATGGTGCGGCTGAAAGGCACCTGTCCAGGGCAGGTGGCAACTAGGGTCCCACCTGGACAAGCCTTTCCTGTAAGGAGAAGCCATTGCTCCCCCCATCCAGTCCCACCTCCTCCCACTGGCACCTGCCAACTCTTCAACTTGTGCAGGCGGCTCAGGGGCAGTGCCAGGACAGCCTGCAAACGCAGCGTGAGGCCCTCCAGCAGGGCAGGCTCTCAGCACCCGCTTGTGCTCACTAAGAGCCCCCGTGAGCTCACGCCCGAGACCTCTGCAGGCACCTTTCCCACTCTGCTTCCGTGCCATGCTGACAGTTTGCACGATGACTGGGAAGACACAGCATGCAGGACCAAGCGACCCTGTTAGAAGCTTGCACAGAGGACCTGGGGCACTCCGGGGGAGAAAATACTCATTTAAATTAAAAGAGCTGGGTGTTGGCTTTGCAGTGCCTCTCTCTGCCTGTGGGCATTTGCTCAGCAGGAGGGAGGGTGGGGGGTTAATGCAGCTCCTGCCCACCCCGCGGGTGGCTGAGCTGGGCTGGGGATGGCTTATGTCCACAAACAGGTATTTTTACATTTAAGATAATATCATTCTATTTTTATAAATAATAGATTTATTTTTTTACAAATAAATATTTTGAAATTATAATATTTGTATTATGTATACGTCTATGTATAACATCATATACATATACACACAGACATAGATATGTACCTACGCATCCCACCACAAATCCACAGAGGGAAAGGGGAGGGGGTGTCAGGAGGGACCGGGATGCGGGAGAGGGGTGACATGACCCCAGGGCCCAGGACTCACCGCAGTTCCTGCTCTCTGCACTGCCAGGCACGTGGTGCAGCTCAGGCACTTCTGTCTCTGTCTGTCAGTCTGTCCCTCCCTCCCTCCCTGTGCTGCAGCCCCGCTCACCCGACTGCCTTCCACCTCAGGGCACCCACGGGTGCCTCACAGCTCGCACGGGTCCCTCACAGAAAGGAGACCACAGCAACAGGCTGTAGGACAGACAGGGAGGAGTTAGAAAATACAGGCAGGGAGTCAGACAGGGAAAGAAAGAAAGAAAAAACCAGTGATGGGAGATGGGAAGAGAGTAAGAATAGCAGTTCTGGGCAACTGCCCCATTTCCTGATCACTGCCCAGGAACTGCTTGCACCGTATCCGATCGTCGCTCATGGGCCCTTCCCTGAGCCCCTCTGACCGTACGCCGGCAGCGTGGCGTTATAACCGTGCCAGGAGCTCTCCAGCACTCCCTGACCACGACCACCAAAGACCTCTCTCTAACAAACCACCAAGTGCCTCCTCTTCATAAGCGAGCCACCAAACGCACACACAAGCACTGCTCTCTGCCAGGAGAGCCCTCACTAACAGTTTAGATTAGCAATCAAGACTGGCAAGCACGCTTGACAGCAACACTCAGTTCCAGATGACAAGACATGTAGATAAAATCTAGCCACTGCTTCACACCAGGAAAGTGATAAATGCCGGTCTTTTGCGTTACGCTGACATGAATGTTAGTAACGGGAGATAAAGGAACTGACCGGCCTCCAGCTGCGTATCAGTGACAGCTGCTTCCAGCTGGCTCTTTGACTCAAGGCTTACCTGGCCCACGGAACTGCTGGATCCTGCGGAGATGAGCATGCCGTTCTCGTCCTTTAGGAAGCTCCTCTGAGACCAATAGGCTGGATCAGAAGCAAAGGCTTTGCTGTGCCCTGGATTCCTAGGGTCACTCACGCCTGTGCTGTCGCTGTTCACAGAAGTCACACACCTGCTTCCCGCATCCTTCTCTCCCTGCCTATTAACATTACAATTGCAGCGTCAAACTACCAGCAATCAGGCTTTCACTAATAACTCATGCTTTCGTCTGGGTTTAGACCAAGTTCATCCGCAAGGCACAGCTTCATCTCCTAAGCACACTAGAGAAGATGCTGAGGTGGGAAGGCTTGTAGCTGTGGCTCATCTAGCCTAACCCACAGCCCAGGAGTTAATGACGTATGCCGCACTTTAGCTTTCGTCGTGCAGAACAATCCCTAGAGTCACACTGATGCAGCCTGCTTGATTTCTGGGTGCAACAAGCCCTCAAATACCAGATGTGTGGTTTCCTAAGCACAACTCTGCTGGATCAGTCAGCTCCAAAACTTAAAAAGCTCAACTCACCCCAAAAATGTTAACTTGCGCCCCTCTCCTGGTTTGGAATATCCACACAGCGAAGCACCACGGAAGCCTTGTTCACCAGGCAGTTGCCGGACAAACCCCGTTGTGACACAGAGCAGCAAGTCAACAGGAGCACAGGCTGCACAAAGTCAGTGCTTGGCAGCAACCTCATCCAGAGCAGGAACTCCACTGGCAGAAAACCTCTTCAGCTTCCGCTGGACTTAGGAAGGGACTTCCTCAAGCCTCTTTCCTCCACGGCTACCCCAGCAAGCAGCAGTGGGGCAGCAGTGGGGCAGCGCTGCCCGGCTCCCCTCCTGCACCACTGACAAGCGACACAGCAGGCACGGTGCAAAAATCAGCCTCCACCAATGGCCCCGAGCGATCCGCATCAGAGATTCAGAAGAAGGAACGGCGCAACGAAACCACCAACAGAAACACACTGGTTACTACCAGGGCGGAGCAGCCGGCATGGTGTGTGCTATCCTAAAGCACTCTGAGCATGAGGGACACAGTTTCCCCTCAAACACAGCAAGTGAAATCCACCTGAGGGTGGCACCCCAGCGCCTCTCAAGGGAGGCCAGCCGTGCGGCCGTGTAGCCGAAACAACCAGCCAGAGAGCGCAGCGTGACCACAGCAGTGCCCAGCGCCTTACGAGACGCACTGCTGGCGCTGCTGCAGGGACAGGGCTTGTGTCCACCGGAACAGAGGCTGCTGTCAGCCCAGCGGCAGCCGCCAAACCCAAAAGAACCCTTGCACCTGGTAGCATTGCCCCAGTCCGGGAACAAACCCTAAATCCAGAGGCGCCCCACACCTGGCTGCACCCACCAGACCTAGCAGCAGGCACCTGACACAGCAACGCCCCCAAATCCTCAAGTTTCCCCCAAAATTGGCAGCAACCAGCAGACCCAGGCACTCCCCCCAAAAACTGTCAGCGACCTGTCAGCACAATCAATATTTATACAGCTAAATAACAAAAGGATTAGACAATACTTTGTCTTCACTGCCCCCCAATCCATTTTCTTTCTCTTATTTCTTTTTTTTTTTTCCACTTTAATTTCACCTTGTTTTGCTTGTGGTTTTTATATAAGACCTGCTTCTGTAGAAGCGTGAAAGGTCTCTGTGGTCCCTCTGCTCATGAATCCATTTGCTAAAATAATGTTTTTGAAATCCTCTTTCTTGAAAACCTCTTTTTTAGGTATCTTACTGACCAGTTCATTCATGTCTAATATTGAAAGCTTTTGAAAAGCAGGAACGGGTTCGGTTCTATACAGGACAGCGCTGCTCAGAAATGGACCCCAGTCCCTGCTGGCCTCAGCGACCCAGTGGCACACACTCCTGTTACCGGCTCATCTGGTGGCTGGCTGTACAGAAATGTGACCTTTTTTGCCGTGGCTGGGGGTGGTGATGGTGGTGTTGCTGGTGTTCTGTCTCAGCTCTATAATCCATAAAGGAACAGAGACTTTAAGGTGTATCATGTTACTGGTTTGACAGGACTTGCATGCTAGAGAAGAGTTGCTCAAGTGACTTGCTACTGTTACAGCCTCTTGCTAGAAGGAGCAAGAGGGAACAGGGAAGGGTGTAGAGGAGGACCGGAGCAGCCCCGTAGCTGGTGTGTGCCGCCAGCATCGCCCTCGTACAGCCGTCTCGCCAGCAAAACGCAGGAGGAACAGAGCAGCTTATGGCCACTGCACGAAGCAGCTGCAGCGCGGGAAGGGGAATTTAACTGCGAGGCTGTGAGGCACAGCACGCGTGGTAGCCGAAGCCCCGCGGGAAACACGCGGAGATGTCAAGCTCTCTAAAGGACCCTGAGATATGAACAGCAAGAACTTAGCAATTGTTGACCTGGTATTTCTTGCAGACGGAAGCAGCTGACGGCTTCCTCTTTATTTGCTCCTAGTCCAGTCCTTGGGCAGATAGGCCAGACCTTGCAGCAGGGCATGCCTGCTGGAGAAAAACTGCTAAAGCCGCCTCTTTGTTGCTGCTCCTGTAACCAGAGCGATAGAATTAACCAACCATAGATGTTGCTATACTCCTCGTACAGCCTTATCCAACTGGACGTTAAGTCTGGGGACATGGAGTATACCAATCAGTGTATTCTTTGATCTGCATTTTAGTCCCTCCGTAATCATTAATGTGAACGAAACAATAGACAATGTGCTTCTGTCAGAAAAGGATGACAAAATGTGGTTTCGTGTAGTGGGCTGAGAAAACTGGCCAGGACTGCCAAGATTAAGAGCCGAGTAGGTAAAAGGTAATTCCGACAGGGGCAGATCGCGACCACCGACTCACGGACCACCACCGACCCAAGTAACACCACCTACTCAAAAGAGAACAACAGAAGAGGATAACTGAGCCTGCGCAGTAATTTACATACGGAACGAGCAAGTTTGTACCAATCGGTAGAAAGGACAATAATGAATATCTATGAATATGTAACTTTTTGATCTATAAATTGTACGGGAAAGGTGCGTAAGGTAGGCACGTTAGGAGGAGCGACCCCGCGTGCATCCGGCGCTGTGAATAAAGAATGCCTGCTCTTTAATACTAAATTGGTGTTAGAGAGCTGTTTCTGATTTTACCGCGTTTTTCGGTAACACTCCTACCAGTCTGTCACGATCCACTGTCGGGCTGAACAATTTGGCAGAGGTTAAACCCCCTTGCTTTCCAACCGACCTCAGGTAATTCTGGGAGGTTGGGGGCGGCTGGGCTTAACTTCTGACTGACTCCAACGTGTTGCCGTGGCCAGGTTCCTTCTACATTCTCGGGCACAGAACTAAGACTCAAAACGGCATCAAAGTGCCAAGTCCCTTCATTTGGCCAGCGACGGAGACGCGAGAGAAAAGCAGAGAAAGAGAGAAAAAAGGGAGAACGGGGGGAGAGAGAAAACGAGAGCGACACGAGAGTGTTGTAATAGCTACCGCCGCGGGTCTGGGGCGGTCCGTCCCTCCGTGCGGTCCCTCCCTCCCTGCGGTCCGTCCCTCCGCGCGGTCCGTCCCTCCGTGCGGTCCGTCCTTCCATGCGGTCCGTCCCTCCGCGCGGTCCGTCCCTCTGTGCGGTCCGTCCCTCCACACGGTCCCTCCCTCCGCGCGGTCCGTCCCTCTGTGCGGTCCGTCCCTCCACACGGTCCCTCCCTCCGCGCGGTCCGTCCTTCCCCGCGGTCCGTCCTTCCGTGCGGTCCGTCCTTCCCCGCGGTCCGTCCCTCCGTGCGATCCGTCCTTCCCCGCGGTCCGTCCTTCCCCGCGGTCCGTCCCTCCGTGCGGTCCGTCCCTCCACGTGGTCCGTCCTTCGGTGCGGTCCGTCCCTCCGCACTGTCCGTCCCTCCGTGCGGTCCGTCCCTCCGTGCGGTCCCTCCCGCCATGCGGTCAGTCCCTCCGTGCTGTCTGTCCCTCCGTGCGGTCCCTCCCTCCGTGCGGTCCGTCCTTCCCCGCGGTCCGTCCCTCCGTGCTGTCTGTCCCTCCGTGCTGTCTGTCCCTCCGTGCGGTCCGTCCCTCCGCGCGGTCCGTCCCTCCGTGCGGTCCGTCCCTCCATGCGGTCCGTCCCTCCGCGCGGTCCCTCCCTCCGTGCGGTCCGTCCCTCCGTGCCGACTGTGAGATTTGATTCTGCGCTTTTGAACAACTGAGGAGACGATAAGCAGTGAGTCACGTGTCTCTCTGATAATGTTTTCCTAGCGTAAGCTTACCTGGGGCTTGGGGCATGATATAATTCAATAGGCTGGAAAAGGAGAAAGAGGACAGTTACCCTTTTTCCTTGTGGTAAAGCTGCACTTGAGCCTGAGCTCTCAAGAAACACTGCTGAGTTTATTTCAGTAAAACTGAAATCGAGGGGTTCTAAGGCAGTGTTGCAAAGCCCTTCAGAATTCAAGGGACACCTGGAATTATAAACGTGAAACGTTCTTTTTTCCAGGTCATAGACGTTAAATAAGTCCATCAATCGCTCTCTGAGAGCTTGCTTGCATCTTTTTCTATATTTCAATATTGCTGGAAATGTTTTCAGTTTTCAAGTCCTTTAATGACGGTTCACGGTTTTTAGTATTTCGTATAAAACCAAGATGTTGCTGCTGACCCCACCTATTGAATAGCTGCGTGTTTTAATTGCCCAAGCCTCTGGCTGAGTATTCACGCCATTGAACGTTACTCACTGAAGGTGTGTGCGTGAGGCGTGAATCCAGCCTTCGTACCCAGGTGGCGAATAGGAGTTTCCCCAGGGACGGATCCAGAGCAGGGAATTAAGCTCTCACTCTGCACTGCGCTTTGGAGGAGGAGCGGGTTTGTGCCCCTTCTCCGAGTGGATGGTGAGCTGAGGGGTATTTCGCCCTTAGGGAACCTGAAGTTAAGCCAAAGAATGTCGAGTGAGTTCAAAACCCTGCCCAAGCCTTTGGAACATCCCGGCTCTATTCACTGAGGCAAAGGAGTATTTTAGTTGAGCAACACTTATGCTGGGTAAAATGAGAGGGTGAGAGGCTTTTGCTGCTTCAGATACTCATGGAAATGTCATTTTAAACGTGGTTCTTCAGACGAGATAAGTCTGCACCTCTTTTCTTAGCAGGACAAAACTTCTGAGCCTGTTCCCAGAGATAGAAAGAGCAGAGGAATTCCGTGGAGTTCCATGGTGGAGGGGAAAGATCCCAACCCAAAGGGTGCCGTGCTGACAAGCAGTGGGAAATACGCGATGCCAGCTCTTCCTGCGTAAGTATGGAATGAATTGGACTGACCGAGCAGTGAACAAGAGAAACCACGCGCAGAAGTGTGAGTGGCAATGCAACCGAACTGGCCAGCGCCTGTAGTGACGGGGGAGGAAGCACTGTCATTGCGTCTTAATCTTAAAATCTGTGATACTGTCTCATGTTGCAGTAGGGTGGTCCCCGTGTTCATGCCCCTGGAAGCTGGTTAAACCTGTGCTGTGCTAAGAACGTGTATTTCTGCAGAGCATTTTGGTGGTGTTTGTAGCGGAGTCGTTCTCTTGGAGAGGTCGTTTTGGTTCTGTTTGATGTGGCAAAGGCTCCTTGCAAAACGTAAGAAATTGCCGCTGGACTGAGATGTCCCCCCCCTCTGACTTCTATGAACTCCCGTGTGTGGAAGAGACGGAACTTTTCCTGTTGCTGTAAATTAAGAAAACACTCCTGTGTGCTGAGAGGAGCGGCTGTTTTAAACTGTGCTTGGTAGCACTTCTGTTTTGCTGCCATGGATCTCCTTCTGGAGAAGCTGTAACACAGGCTCCTTCCCTTTCTAAAATGTAATCACTCAGAGACGAACTTGATCGGAGACTAACTTGGTGCTGCGCCTGCAATGTACATTTGCCGCCTGGCAAAGGAGAGGTGGGATTCATTTCACCTGATTTCTAGCTGTCCAAAATTTATTTTTCTGGTCTGAGCTAATTTCTTGCTTGGTCAAAGGAAAGGGAGAGTTCTGCAGCAGGAAAATTGTTCCCCCCTCCCTCTTCTGGTCTTGTGGCTCTAGAAGAGTAGTTTAATCTGAAGGCCTATGTTTTAGAAGGCGAATGTGGAGTGAGAAGAATTCCACCTGTTCTCTTCCTTTGATAAAATCCAAAGCTTGGAAAAGTTTTCTTTGAGCCATCTTTAAACTTTTCTCTCCCACCAGGCCCTCTCCCCCTCCAGGGAAGCTTCTGTGCGAGGAAAGAAGGAAAAGCCTCCCTTTTTGCCAGAGGAGCCATCGCCCTCTTCTTCCTCCTCATCCTGCTCTGGTGATCCTAGTCCAGATGAGTTGTTGTGTCTCATTTGTGAAGATACAATGTCCGATGCCGCTGTTAGTGCCTGTTGTGGAAACAGTTCCTGTGACGGATGTAAGTGCAGCTCCCATGGTTGTTACTTCAAAACATCACACCTGATCTTCTGAAAGCAGAAAGAGGAGATCAGGGAATTACTTTGTCACCAGCTCTATTTAAGACTTAAGCAGAGCCTGAACAGGAAAGGACTTTTCTCACTTAAAGGGAAAAAAGGCAGGAAGCTTTTTTCCCTTTTTACTTATGTAGTTAAATCCTCTTGACAGGCGGAAGGAGGAGTTTGAGAAGAGAGCCTAACTGCGCAGGTGATCACAGTATTAGATATCGAACGCGTTTGGTTTGTCCGCAGCCCTTTCCCTCACACAAAATTATAGAGCCATCTCTGGTGCCTTCCTGTGGTCTGCAGCCAACGGGGAGCTGGGCATTTAATCCACACTCCTCTCCACGGGAGAGGTGGTTAAAAACTTCAGAGCTGTGCCGGTTGTAGCTGGGATAGAGTTAATGTCCTTCAGCGTCGCTGGCAGAGTGCTGAGGGCACACTGATGTTTCAGCTGCTGTTAAGTAGCGGCTCCGTGTCGCTAAGTAGCGCCTCTGCTAGTCAGGGGCCTCTCCAGCTTCCCGAGCTCTGCCCGACAGGTATGAGTGGCCGCGCCAGGGACCCCTCTGCCCGCCCAGCTCCATCAGGGGTGATGCCCAGGTGCGAGGGCAGAAGGAGGCCCCGAGCCGTGCGTCAGTCGGCCAGAGTGAGTCGGCCAGCGTCAGTCGGCCAGCATCGCCTGCCCGCACTCAGCTGGCTGGCGTCAGTCAGCGTCAGCGTCTGTTGTCGGGAGTCAGTCAGGACTTAATCCTGTCGGCACCGCTGACCCCCCGTCTGGCGTGTGGGGCTGAGCGCGGTGGTTCAAGTGCCGCCTTAGGCCCATCAGTCAGGGTGGCTGTGTCAGCCTTGGCTGGCAGCTGTCACCTGCCTTTGGGCACACGGTGCCGTGTCCTGCTCTGCTGAGGGCGGCTCCTCATTCCCTGCCTGCTTCAGCTCGTTTTCCTGCTTCCACGTGCCTGGGCTTTGCTGGTTTAAGGCAGTGAAACGAACTTAATCAGGCTTCCCTTAACTTTGTGTCTTCTGCCTAGTGAGCCGTCGGACAGAGCTTTGGAGGAAGACTGGTGACAAGCCCCTGCTGGTGGGGTGGTGTTTTACTGGTGTGGAGGAGAGGATACTTCAGTTGGTGGGAGCGAGTCCCCAAACCCCTGGGCCTGTCGCGTGGGCTGCCAACGTTTCCGCAGCTCCCCTCGTCGGGCGGCTGTTTGCAAGGGGTGTGTTTGAGCACTGGGGGTTCAGCAGCCGCCGGGCCCTGGCCCTGGGCAGCCTGCTCTGGGGGACCCTGCCTGCGCAGGGGCTGGACCAGCTGCCCCCAGGGATTCCGGAAGGCCTTTCTCTCCCTTGTGACTCCGTGACTCTGGAACTGGTGCTGCGAGGGGCCAGCGCTGTGGGAGCGCTGGGAACGTTGTCTTCCCTGGGCTCTGCCTCTGTCGGGACGGCTGCGTGTGCGCTCTGCCCTGAGACACTCGGCGCCTGCGCCCGCCTGTCCAGGTACGCCAAGCAGTGTGCAACAGAGCACACTTTCAGGAGTGACCTGAGGAGCTTTTGCTAGCTTGGCCGCGTTGGAGAGGGACTGCAGCTCCTGCATGCAGGAATAGTCGTGTTGGAGAATAACCATGGGAGGCAGCTGGGTAAAGGGGCTCTAGTGTCAAACGCTGATGTGTCTCGGGTTTGGGTTTGTTCATGTAAAGGGAAATGAAATCTGTGGTCTGCATCAGATACGGGATCGGGGCTGTTGGGGGCTGTATTTCTGGGGAAAATGTCACTGAGCCAGTCATGAATAGTAATTCAAAAAGCTCTATAATTGTGATCTTTCCCTGCTGTTCAACAAAGCGGATGCTGTTTTTCTCAACAGAGCATAGTTTTTCTTCCATTTCTTCTTCTTTGGCTTCTTCCCACTCTTTGTCCTCTTTCCTTAGACAATGTGACCCGAGCAGTGTCAGGCAATGGTGTCCCTTCTCTGACCACCAAGTAACGCTTCCCTGAGATCACTTTAGCTTCCACATCTGGCTGAGTGAAAGAATGACGCCCGTCAGCCTCAGCCTCCCTCCGTGCGAGAGTGAGCCTCTACGTGCACGAGGGAGTCCAGAGCTGACTGAGAGTGCCTTGGGTGCTGCCCTTTCTAAAAGCGAAGGGGTTTCTTGCAGCTCTCCTTGCAAAGTGAGTGTGTGGTTTGACACGTGCATGAGCTAGCAGGACGGCTTACGGCCACAGAATGGAGATGGGCAAATCCCCTCTCCTTCTCCCCGGTGCAGTGTCCTGCCTCCTTCCTTGTGCCGGCTTTTATGCTTGCTGGCTCTCTCTGCAACCCCGTTTCACTCTCTAAGCTGGTGGAAAACTCTCTGCTCTTGTGGGTGCGTTCCCTGTCTGCTTGGGGAGTTAATGTGGCTCCTAAGGAGCTCTAAAACGTGTGCAGGTCAGGGCAAGCGAAGGCACAGGGATACAGGAGCAGAAGGAAGGAGCAGATGGAGAGATGGGGGCAGCAGCAAGGCCTCTCTTTTGGTGGCACTGAAGTGAACCTGGTTTGTGACATCACGTCTGCAGCTGCGACTGACCGTATCTGTAGCTTTTCCTTCAGTAAGCCCGTAACATTGTTGGCCTTTGAACCTGACTTTCATGTACTACATGTCAGTCAACGGTGACATCCCAGAACACTGACTTGGCTGGATGTGATTCTGCTCAAACATGTAATTTCTCAACTTGTTCTTTTTTATTTATTTTCTGGAGCTTTTTAATGCAAAACTCACTCTCTGACTCGTGCCGCCTTGCTTGACTTGACTCCAGTGTCTTGGGCTTTTTCCCCGTGTTGTTTATCCTGTCAGTACCCCTGCGTCCCTTTTTGTTGGTGATCTCGTAGGCATCAGAAAAGCAAAGGATTCTGCTTTTGCTCTGCTGTGAGATCCAAACCTGTCCTGAGTGCCCTTTTGTTAAGGAAAAGAGCCGCAGGAGGTGGCCGGGAGATTATTCACGGCAAAGGGATGAAAGTTCTGTCAATCTCAAAAATGTCTCTGGCTGTCAGGAGCCTCTTTTGGCATTTTCTTCTCTATTCACAGTGAAGAATGCGAGACCTCGCGGCTCAGGTAACGAGCAGCCTGCTGCAGTTTCCCGAGGTGACCATTCAGGCCCTTGGGGAAGATGAGCTCACGCGAGGGTCTGTGCTGCGTGGGCGGTTTTCCAGAGGTGAGCCTTTTCCTTGAAATTGGGTCTTGCTGTGAAGTTGTTACTGCCTGGAGGTGACCTGAGGCACGGGGTCACAGTATCAGCTGTGTCAGGTTGGTGCTGCTCAGGTGCGTCAGGTTTTGAGAGAACAGAAAGGATGAACTATGACAAAATGATGAAAAATGTTAACATTAAAACATTAGTAGAGTTAAACTTTGAAAGGACAACAGCCTGCGGCAGTCTTGAGCTATTAAAATAACACGGGCAAGTCAGTGAGCCCTCCTCAACTTCTAATGGAATGAAAGGCAGTTTACAAAAAAGTCCTGGTGTGGTTTTGGGCTGTATTTATTGGTACCATCATAACATCCCGTGCAGAACTAGTTCTCCCACAGTGTTAGAGAGGCAGCCTCCCCTGCTTTTTCTTTCCTAGCCTGACTAAAAACAGAAGGAAGAGGAAAGCCCTGTTGGGCGCTGCAGCCAGGTTTGCAGAGCATTTAATGGGACGCAGAGGAGTGTCCCGGGAGAGCTGCTGAGAGCGGCTGAGCAGATGAGGTAGCTGACTTTGTCGGTGATCTGAAGGTAGCGCTGGGGGCCTGCCTGGGTGTCCGGGCTTCTGCTGAGACCATGTAGAATCTCTCTGTGTGACTGTAAGTGCAGTAGTTGAGTTAATACTCCCTTTGTGTTGGAAGTAGTTCAGTGAAACTAAATGTGCTAACTTCTCTCTGTGATCAGCGTGTGTAAAAGTTGAAATTGGCTCCCGCAGTGCCCATTTTGAGGTAATTCCTTGTTGAAGTCCAAATCCCTGCCCAAAGTAGGCGTGTGTCGAGCAAAGTTAGTCAACTAGAAAAGAATTGGCTGAGATTTTGCCATATTTGAAGTATGCTTTAGGAGTTGTATTCTCATATGTATTTAGATGATTTCTAGCAAAACCAAGCTGAATATGGTATAAAGACTAGAGACCAATCTATTGTAATCTTTATCCCAAACAAGCAGAATTCTTCAGTGCAGGAATGACAAGTCCAAATGCAAAATCATAAGGTGGTTCATTTTACGATGCATTGGTTGAGGATTCAGTGGGTGATTTTCAATAATCGACCCGAATTCGGTAAGCCTCTCTTGCTCTGTGAGGTACTTCTGTTGAAGCAAAGGGGCAGTGATTGTGATTTTCCCGTTGTTTTCAACCCTCTCTTGGGAGTTTGCTTTAGCCAGCCTTTTCTCTTCTTCCAGGGAGAGATGGGCTGGCCTGGCTGGCGTGTGGCCCTCAGCTGGAGGTCGTGAGCGCTGTGACGGGAGAGCGGCTCTCTGCACACCGTTTCAGTGGAGCCCGTGAGCAGCCTCCCACCATCCGCGTGGTGAAGGAGGTTTTCTGGCAGACGGGAGCGGGGCTGCTGGTTGGCTTGAGAGAAGCAGAGGGAAGTGTTCTCTGCCTGTACGACCTTGGAACATCGAGCGTGGTTACAGCAGTAGTTCTGCCAGGAAGGGTAGGTGCTTTTTAATGGGGGAAACGTTGTCAGGTGCTGCATAACGCTGTTTCAGGAGCAGCTTTGGAGCGTCTCTTTGCTAGGACGTCCATTGTCTCTATTGTGTCATCATACTGTCACTGCAGAGTGTCCAGTCGAGAGCACCTTGATGTGAAATCGTGGGGTTAACGGTACCGTTATCCTTTGAGTTTGCTGAGAGTCAAACAAGTTTTCTGGTTTTGCAGTAGAGCACATTGTTACCTCATTCTCCACTTTGACAAAAAGGCCTGGAAAACTAACTTTTTTTTTAGCCAGAGTGACAAAGAACTCGTCCTCACCCTGCCTTTCAAGTGTTGGTAACATACATGTCCTGAATGGTTCATTATGTCAGAAATACTGTCTTTAAAACATCTCAGACTTCCATGGCTGTGCTGTAGCTGACTTCGGCACATTCCCAGGAGTCTCGGACTAGCAAGCAGGTGACTTTAGAGCAAAGCACATTTTTCTGTTGACTTAGGATGGGAAAAAACAGGCTTCACTGCGTTACCTGGCAGGTGGTTACAGACTGACTTCCAGCCTGAAGCCCTTGAACCTCTGCTTATTGCATATGGTGCTTGTGCCGGTGGGATACTCTGGTGTAACGTTGCTAATTTTCCCTGCCTTCTCTAACCCATAAACTCAGATGACGTCCTTTCCCCTCGGCTCCTTATCTGAGTGTAGACAAGAGTCACCTTAAGGTAATGGAACATCAAGGTTCCCTCTGTCTTTACCACCTTAGAATCTGCGACAGATAAATACTTCCGTATTACTCAGCTTTCCAGAGCGTGGTTTGGTTTGACTTGCTAGAATCCAGGCGGGGTTTGTTTGTCTGTAGCGCTACAGTGTGATTGCTGGCAGTGAGCGTTTGTGGGGTGGTGATTTCTAACGAGCTGAGCTGGGTTGGTGCTCCGCTGTGTGGGTTTGCCGATCGTCCTGATAAATCTCAGCGATTGAGATGGAAAGGCAAGCTGTGCGCTGACATAGACGTGCAGTCATTCAGACTTGTAAAAGCAAATCTGAATTGAAAATATTAACGGTATTAAATTGGTTTATAACGGTTGCATGTTTCAGAGCTCTGGAATGGTATTTTCCCCACTCTTGCTGGTTTGTGTGAGGCAGAAGGGCAGCATGCAGAGTCAGGGAGCTGAGACAGGATTTCTGCGTTCGTTCCCAGAAGGAGCTGGCAGCAGTGTAGGAGAGTGTGCAAAGCCAGTGGCTGGTGCCGTGGGAAAACAGGCAGTTCCAGGAGCTTCTACAGGGAAAACTGAAGCGTTAAAACTGGGAAGCTGTATGCAAAAGTGGAAAAGGTGGATTTGGGGCCAGTTGTACAACAACAAAACGAGACCTTAAAAGAAAAAGAAGTTAACAGCAACACGGGAACTTTGGCTGATTCCGCAGCACGATATGTGCAGTGTTTCTGCTTTCCTCCTGAGAGTCATCAAGGCTTGGAGCAGCAAGAATTCGAATAATCAACGCACTTTTGGTGGTGCTTTGAGTAGCTGAGATGATTGGAGATTTCATCTGATTTCCAGGAAGTGTGAAACAATATAAAGTTGTCTGAAATACTGCGGGCACTTCTAGGAGTAGAATTCTTGTGGCCCAGGGGAAAGGTAAATTCTGTAGCAGATTGCCAGGCAGCGCAGTCACGGCAAGTGCTTGATACGGGAGAGGAGAGAACTTTGGGGCTTCGAGGTTTGGTCAATTTTTCCCCACCTCTGGGGAGAAAACCCAATATATATAAAAAAAAGGACTCCTTGTGGTGCTCACTGCTCTGTTCCGTTGTCGTGTAACAGGTTGCTGTTGATGTAAAGCTCCCTGGTGTCACTGTGTGACATTATGCAAGGAGGCTGAAGGGCAGCCCGTGTTCTTTTGTTGTGGAGCCTTAGTGCAGGAGCCCTCACGTGCTGGTGTCTCTGCTGGAGCCGTCAGGGCTGTCCCGGGAGGGGCTGCAGGTGCGGAAAGGTCTGTCTCCATCAGGGCCTTGTACTAAAGCTGCTGGCAGGCGGCTCCGCGTGTTACAGAGCAGCGTGCGCTTCTCCTCAGCCGGAGCTGGCTTTTGGCGAACCAGCTGCTGGGCTTTTTGCCGCTGTTTCGGCACTGAAAACTTTTCTGCTTTCCCTGGTTGCTCTGTTGATTCTAAATGAGGACTGGTGTAGCTTTCCCTAAGCTGGTATCTCCCTTCCGCTCTCTGTAACAAGACTCCCTTGCCGTGGCAGCGGTGTGTCTCCCCTGCAACTTGGCCGCTGCCGCGTCTGACTGAGAGCCGAGATTTGCCCTAGTACCTGTTTGGCAAAGAAGGCGTGGGCTGTATCCCAGTGCTGACGGGCTGGGGGCCGTGGGAGAGCGAGAGTGAGTTTGGCCTTTCTTACTCCAGTCCCTTAAATACGGTCAAGTTTCTTGCATTTAACGGATTTTCTGTGTTGTCTTCGAGTTAATGGTTTCTAAGTAGAAAATGGAACTTGGTAAGCTGTGATAATAGACTGCACCATTGCAGTTGGAGTGAGCTCAGCGAAATCCCTGCAGGAAACCCCGTAAACGGAAGGCAGTAACGGATTTTTGTACAGGACATTTTTGGGGGTTGGTTGGTTTGTTTGTTTTGTCTGGATATAATTGGGATCAATGCTGTGTTTTTAAGTCTGAGAAACCTGTATTTACTTTCTTGCTTCTGATGGGCTGATTCTGGCTTCACTTTTGAGTGATTTCTATCAAAGCTTGTCAAAGAGCTGAAATACTAACTTGTAGTTTTCCTGTAGGTAACTGCTGTAGAGCCCATAACTAACCCCGGAGGAGCCAGCGTGAGGCCTTGGCACCTGCACCGGGCTCTGCAAGGGTTTTGTGGCGTGGCAGCGGTGGCGACAGATGTTGGTCATCTGCTTGTGGTGGACCTTGGCTTGGATGATCTCTCTTGCAGTCAGAGGGAGAATGAACCATCGGGTGAGCTTGCGGTTTCTAAACTTGAACGGAAAAGTAAGAAAACTTGTGTCTTTTAAATCAACAACACGCATCCCACTTTGAAGCTACTGCTGTGCAGACGTTTATGGCTGCTGATGACAGGTGGCGGTTTGACATCGTCTGGCCCTGAAAGGATTAAAAATGGGAGTGGCTTCATACTCCTCCTAAGGTTACAAATACCCCCTCCCACCAGGGTCCCTCTGTCACGGTGATTCTCACCAGTGAGGGGTAGGAATCTGACCATCTGAGTCGGTGCAGCTGCCTGACAGGAAGGTGTGTCGGACGTGCCCTATTTCCTGGGAATGTTCTTCTGCTTCTGTTCATTGACTTGGGGCAAAGTTGAGGCTTGTTTTTTAAAGTAAATATGCCTTACCAAAATCCCTGCATTTCACCAAACGGAACCTGTACTTGGTGTACTCGGATTGCATACGCTGTTTTTGCTCTTACAAGAGTGGCCTCGGGAGCTGGTGTCACTTCAAGTAGCTTCACCATGAGGCCCAAACTCCTGATGTGCAGAGCCCAGGAAGAATTTGTCTATGGAGGTTTCGCTTTCACCTGGTTTTGAAATAGGAGCGAGGATACCTGTCCAGTCAGAGAGTTCCTGTGTGCTCTGAATGCGTACAGAATGGGAAGAGCAGACAAAGTATTGCATCAATGGGTATTTTGCCGGGGACGGTAGAATTAGATCATCCATGTTGTCACGTCAGTGTTTCAAATGCAACCTGAATGGCCTAACGCATTCCTTTATTGTGTGGTTTTGTGCGTGCAGGTCTAACAGTTGTCACTAGAGCTGCTGCTGGCGTTTCACAAGGAAGAGCAACCGTGAGCAGAGCAGGGAGACATCTCTACTTTCAGTTACAGTGTCCTTCAGGAACAGCGCTCTCGACCCTGTGCTACATCAGCAGAAGCAACCAGCTCGCCGTGGGTTTTTCCGACGGCTCCCTGTCACTGTGGAATATGAAAACTCTGCAGCGGGAGTAAGTCGGCCTTTGCACTTGGTCACGCCTGGAGGTGCAGGGCTCTCAAGGCTCTGCTTGAGGAGGAAGTCTGTTAATTTAAAGAGCCCTTTTTCAGGGAGGGAAATGTGGAGTGTAATCTTGGCCTGTTTAGGAATCCCCTTCTGAAGTAGCCATTGAGCCATACCTGGATTCAGTGGGCCGCCTTCTCCCCAGCGGGCTGGGATTGTTCTCCTTATTGTGCCCGTGGGCTGAGGAACTGCGGAAAGCTCCCTTCTCTGGGTTCTGTCAAGCAGTCAGGGTGTGAGAGAGCTGCTTTCCATAAGGCAGTTTGTTCCACCAGCAGTATTCAGTGACAGCAGGAGTTGTGTGTGTTTCAATGAAAGAGATTGTAGACATTATTTCTCAGAACCAGGTCCTGCAATGAGGGCACCCATTGAAAGGCTGAAGTATGTTAATGATGGGATTGTGGTGATCATATTCTTTAAAGCGTCCCGGTTGAAAGGAGTGAGACGTGAAGGATCAAGAGCTGATCTGTGGCTGAAAAGACATTCTCTCCCACATTTCAGCCTCGACCAAAAGAGGGGACTGACCCATGCCAAGGCAGCGATGCATGGGAATGAAAGTCTGCTTGGAACACTTGGAGGGGGAATAAGGGTCATGTCAAGGGATAAGCAACAGAGAAATGAGGGAGATGATTTCAGCTCTGCCAAAGAGCAATCCCCCCTGGAATATCTGACCCAATTCAGATCGGGATTCACTTAAGCAAATCTGCAGTGACTCACCGGGAACTATTGGCGGCATGAATAGAGAGTGGAGGGATAGTGAGGTGGCAGGAATAGATTGTGAAGGTGCAAGGAAGGTTCAGAAGACTGGAGGAGAAAGGCTTTAGATAGTCCAAGTAAAGAAACAAGACACTACTGGTGTTTGGCGCTGTTTTCAGCTTGTGCAGAAGAGAGGCTGCATTTTCAGTTCAATATTGAAGCAGGCGACAAGAGTAGGAAGAATCTTTTGCCTGGCAGCTGAAGGAATCTTTCATGTTCCTGCTCCGCAGGCAGAGGAGGAGATAAAGCCAGGTTATTGCCCGTGATGGACAGTAATTTCCTCACCTCGTGGCTGTTGCATCAAAAGCAGTCGCTCCCGTGACTCCCTTGTTTGAGACGGGAGTGTGACCTTCTGTGCCTTGAGGAGAAGCACGTCAGGGGCTCTTTGCTCAGAAGATGCTTCTCCCCTTCTACAAACAGGCAGGGCCACCAGGCTCACCTGCTTTCTGTTTTTGTTAACCCTGCAGGCACCACTGTCAGCTTGAAGGAGGAAGGATTCCTGTCTGCGCCGTTACTTTTCAAGAGCCTGAGCACGATCCTCGCAACTGCTGCTACTTGTGGGCTGTTCAGTCGACGCAAGAAAGGTGAATAAAAGCTTACTATCGGCCACTGGGATTTTTTTTTTTTTTTGAGCATTTGTTCACCTAGAGTTGACCCACGTGTATTTGTTTTGTTGAATTAGCCGTGCAGGAGATTCTCTCCGGTATGGAAGGGGCTGATGGTGCGATTTGTACAGGATGTAACAGGGATGGAGAGGGACCTACTAGTTCCTCCCTGCTGAAAGGCAGCAAAGCGACAGTGGCTCTATTTCTGTGCTGGCATTCTTCAATGGCTTCCTTTGTTTCCTGATGACTGCTTCATGATTTGCCTGATATTCACACCGTGGTATGAAAATACCATGGAGCGCAGTGGAGGCTGCAGCTCCAGAGCACTGACGGTGCGGATCCACCAGCCTGCTGCCCCTAAAGGAGGAGGTGACAGCATGGCCGGTTCCCTGGTGCCAGCCTGAGCCTTGGTGAGCCAGCTCAGCTCGGCTGGCAGGGAAGGTGCTCAGCAGCCAAGTCGGTGGTTTCCTGCTGGGCTAATGACTGAAAGGAGGGTGTGGAAGGTGCCGTGTGTGCAGGGGAGGGACTGGAGCTTTGGTGGGAAGGGAAGGGGAGAAAGATCTGCCCCTTTCAGCATCAGCAAGCTATTTACTCAGCTCGGCTGCTTGTGGAGTGGCAATCTTTTTCAGTTTGACTGTAAAGCAGTTTTGATTGCGAGCTCTTCAATGCCAAGAACTGTTCCCAACCATTTTTACTCCACAGAACATCTTGAAGCTTCCAGATTGTATGGGTAGCCTTTGCCCCAGAAGCTGTTAGTGTCCGTATTTCCTCCTTTGTGGTTTAGCGGCTAAATGTGACCAATTCTTAGGTTTTGGGAAGGGCTGTTTTTCTTTTCAGTGAGACAGTGCTATTCAGGAAACCTCAGCCTAGACCTAAGGAAAGGGTAACGAGGACTATAAAGCAGCTTTGTAACCAAATGTCATCATTTGTACCTTTTCCAGTGAAGGCGATGCCGTGAGTTTACATCTGTTGCAGTTAGCGTTCGCAGACAGGAGGCGCTTGGCTTCAGGACAAGTCATGTACGAGGTAAGACGTGCACGTCCGTGAAAGGATGGAAAGAGTCCTTTTCCCTAAGGGAGTATCAGTGAAGTTGGCAGGGGGAATATTGACCATGACAATTCAGAGATGACTTAAAAAGAAAGAATCTTTTGCTGAGTCTTCCCGGGCACGGCCTTTGTCCATACTTTTCGAAAAGAAGTCGTACAATTTCATACCGCCGTGTCGTGTGTTCCAGGCAGGGCCGCCTGCAAAGAGCCCGTATAAATTCAGTTCCTGAAGAGGCAGCAGCTTTTACAAATAAAATGATTCTTCATTTAAACACCAAGTGAATGGCCTGTAGGAAGAGAAGACAGGGCTTTGAGTAGCTCTGTTTAACCAAACTGCAGAGTTGAATAAGGTTCTGTCTGTCTCCCTTCCTTAAAACACGGGCGTACAGCTTTATTCTGTTCCGGTCTTCAGGTTTAAATTCTTGTTTTCCCTTTGAGCTCTGTCAGCAGGACTTCACATGACGCTCACCTGCAGGGTCTCTTCGGTGCTGGTCCTGAAACTTAGTAGCTCTAAAGAGAACTCTTTCTACTTTTTGGCTGCGTTACCTACGAACTCTGCTCTTGAAGCCAGCAAAATAGGCAAATACAGTAAAGAGTGGTCTGATTTGGTCAAAAAAGTATATGTAAATTTTGAGAAGTGGCTCCAAAGAGGTTGTGTTTAAAATAGAGATGAACTAGCCTTACCTCTCTGTTATCTAACAGATAGAAGACGCGTTTTTAGAACGTATCATTTTATTCAGTGTTACGCCTGAAACCCTTGCAAAATCTTTTTGATGGGAAAGTAATCTTAATTCAGAGCATGTCTTTCCTGTTGAGGTGCGGTAGGAGAGGATCTGTGCTCTACAGCCTTGATATTTATTAGTAGTATTTCCTAGAATGGTTAAGAGAAAGCTTGCCTGTTCTCAGAGTAGGTGAGTTACATGTAACATATCAGGTCATACGAGAATGGATTGTCTCACGCCAGTTCCTTCTAGAGCTCTGAAACTTTAGGAAACTTGGGTAGAATGAGGTACAATCAATTTTTTTTTTATTTTCTGGTAGGTTTTTGGAGATTTTTAGCTGCTTAGCTTTTGGTTTTGTTTGGTTGGTTTTTAACTGTAGAGCTGCTCTTTGTCCACAATCCACACACCCATGTGTTGTAGGGTAGAGCATTTGACCAAGTGCTGTATTTGGAAAGACAGTATTTCAGTCAATGCTTGCTTAGCAAATGGTGGTCTCAGAGGTTCCACACAATCCTGCTGGAGTTTCTGTAGGTCTCAAAGTAGTTGGCTGACTCTGTAGGAATTCGTGCCCCTAAACGCCTTGCCCACGTGCATGCCATGTCCGCCGGGTTGTTTTGCTGTTGGCTGCACTTGGTGAAGGCAGGGAGGCATATTTCACCCTTTAGTCCCTGAGGAGGTGAGAGGAGGAGCTGGCAGGAGCTGACGTGGTTTGAGAGAAGAGTGTGACTCAGGAAGACGTTCTCATGGCTACTCCCGAGGGATGGGCTTTCACTCTAGCGGTGTGTGCCTATAGATAATGCCTCGCAAGAGAGCTTTGGCTGCTGGAATGCCGTGACTCCTCTAACTTCATCAGTTCTGTGATCCAGTCATGGAGCAAAGCGCTTTGCATGCCTATGTATGGCATTATTTCAGATCTCCCTTTCTAGATAAATACGTAGGTTTGTGAAGAAACCGGGATGGTGCAAGGAATTCTGCAAAACACATTTAGAACCAGTAATGCGAGGGAAATGCTCAGTTCTGAAAATGTGCAAAGCTTTTACGGCCAAACTTACCCGTTACGGTTTGACACTCAGTTCTCTTGCTTGTCAGCTGTAGTTTCTCTTTGCCATCAGATTAAGCGCCTGGGAGAGATACAGTACAATATGCAGGTTCTATTAGACATGGACATTCTTTCCTACTGAGGTATAATGTCTGCTTTTCTCTCAGAATGACCTTTCTCTCGCCTGTGAATTTTTCCGCAGGGTTTGGCATCCTGTGTTGAAAAGTACAGGTTGGATCTGACGGGTGGAGCCTTTCCCTTGAGAGGGCAGGGCAGCAAGGCCAAACTACTCAGCTGTCAGGCTGTAGAAATCTTTACCAACTGCATTGACAGAGAAGACAGCGTTGATGAAGGTTTGTTCCTGATGCCCGTCTTTGGTTGTTCTAAACTAAATGGCTTTGGCATCCAAGCAGTGAATGCTGTTCCATACCCACAGCCTGAAAGTCTTCAATATCTGTATAGACTAACTTCTTGGGCTTATTTCAAAGGAAAAACTGGGTGCTTAGGTTCTGTGGGACTTGTTAAAATAAACCCTATTTTTCCCTGCAATGCTTGCTGACATGCTGTAGCGATGTATGGTGGGGTCACCTCTATAACACCTGTCAGTCATTTTATTCCTCCAGCTCTCGTCTTTGAACAGTAGGATCATCCCCTCCATTGCTTAGGAATGTTCCCTCAACTTTCTTTTTTCCCCTCTTCCAACCTATGCCTGCACCTGCATCCAGCTGGCGGCTGGTCACGAGTGCTGTTCCCCAGGGCTCGGTCCTGGGGCCAGATCTGTTTGATACCTTCCCCAAGCACCTGGATGAGCCGGCAGTGTGCCCGCGTGGCCAGGAAGGCCACCAGCATCCTGGCTTGTATGAGAGAGAGTGTGGCCAGCAGGAGTAGGGCAGTGATCGTCCCCCCCTACTCGGCGGTGCTGAGGCTGCACCTCGAATCCTGTGTTCAGTTTTGGGCCCCTCGCTACGAGAAAGATACTGAGGTGCTGAGTGTGTCCAAAGCAGGGCAGCGAAGCTGGTGAAGGGTCTAGAGCACAAGGTTTAGTTGGGATCTTAGGAAAAATTTCTTCACAGAAAGGGTTGCGAAGCAGTGGAACAGGCTGCCCAGGGAAGTGGTGGCGTCACCATCCCTGGAGGGAGTTAAAAGATGTGCAGACGTGGCGCTGTGGGACAGGGTTTAGTGGTGGGCTTGGCAGTATCGGGTTTACAGTTGGGCTCGATGATCTTAAGGGCCTTTCCCAACCTAAATGATTCTACGAGTCTATGATCTGCCTGTGCACTTTGCCCTCTCTGTGTCTAATAGGTTCCTACACCTACAAGCTCTTAAAGCAAGAGCTTCTGGCTTCCCTTGTCTGGATCGACAGTTAAAACTCCTCTGGTGTCTTTCATTACCTTGCAATAATGAGATGTGCATCTCTGGGTTTGCACATCCAGTGATGCTCTGAGCACATCTCTGAGCCGGCTGCAGTGATAACTTTCACAGCCTTTTGTTTGGGTGTGTGAATGCCCTTCCCTCTCTTCTTACTGGCCTTAACTTATGTCTGCTGTTACAAAGATGACACTGGCATGACTTTCTAGGCTATTTGTGTTTATTAGCTTTGTCTTAGTCGTGAAGAGGCAGCTTCCACCTCTTTTGGGGTGCCATCCTCTAACAACAGCGTGTCAAAATCTAATGAAAACCCCTTTGGATTTTCTCCACCTGTGTCATGATTCTGAGGAGAGGGCCTTCTAAAACCTTGTCAAAAACAACCAACAGGCGCACCCACCAAAAAACCCAAACTAAAACCAACAAAAAAGGCCCTTTCGGTCCCCTTTTCATGAAGTCTGAGGCATGGAAAAATGCTTTTATCCAGAAACTATTCAAGTTGTAGGCCCACATGAGCTTCTGTTGGATGTGGGTTGAGGTTAGAAATGAAGCTGGCTTCTGATTTATGAAACTAATTGACATCTTCAAAGGCAGTTTCAGCGGCTCACACAAGTGAAAGGGCCCAGGAGTTCACGATGACGCACAGTAAAGCGTGGGAGGCTCCCTGAGCAGCCCTGATGAACTCAGCAGAGAACAGAGACCCATTTTGCCAAACGACCTGTCTCCTGGTTCCCTGCTCTGTCAGGGTAAAGGATGCACCCCCCACTTTGCTCACATCTGGAGAATGCCTTCTCCCCAGAGACGACAGACCATGCCACTTCTTGAGAGAAGCCGAGTGTAACATGGTCAATGTTTGATGTTAAACTCTTTGTTCCAACCTCCTGTTTGTTGGGGTTGGGTTTTGGTGTTTGTTTTGTGTGATAATTGTGTTCTTTCATTCTGACTGTGCTGGAAAGGAGCTATTCGTAACACTCGTAATCGAGTCGAATCTGGAAATTAATAATGCCAGCTGAGTGATCAAGTGTATACGACAAGAATTTGTATGCTTTCTAAAAGCAGCAATGTATGTTTTCCTAGGGTGGTGGGTTGTTTTTTGGTTTTTGTTTTTTTCTAACCATCTTGATGCACTCTTACTGTATGGGAAACTTGATTACCTGACAATTGTGTATTGGGTTTGTCTTAGGACGGATACAGGTTGAACTCGCAAAGGGGGGCAGCATGACTGAAACCTATCACAGAGGTGATGCTATGGTGTACATTTTTAAAATTCTTCTTAGTCAAGTGTTGCGTTTCATGAGTGACGTAACAGAATGAAGCCAAACTAGAAAGTGATGTTTTGAAAATGTCAGATAGATTGTATTTTCTCCCAATAAGAAACAATGTCTTGTCTTTTCCAGTCATATCTCCTGACATCAGTGTCTCCGTCTTCAGCTGGCAAGTGAACACACGCGGCCAGGGAAAACCATCTACTTATCTGGGTGTATTTGACTTTGACTGCTGGTATGAGGCTCAAATGCCAGGCTCACTAAGGTAGGTTTTTATGAAGCTGGTTTCAGTATCCCCCCCCATAATTCACTGGAAAGTCGGCGTTTAGCTTCTGCGCTTGTTTTCTTTCAGGCCAGAAGAATCCCTTCAGGACTGCCCCTATTTTGCACTGTGGTCACTGGATGCTGTGACAAGCATGACTGCTCCAAACCTCCTTCTGGATGTTGTGGTGCAGGAGCGCAGCCTAAGCTGGAGAGTTCCTCCTTCTTACCCACAACCTGAGCTGTGTTTTCACCCAAGCACCTATAATTTTGGTAGGTATTACACGGCTTTGAGTAGTGATAAGCTTAAACCGAGCTCAAATGCCATTTATTGGTTCTCCTGGTCACTGTTTGTCGCGCAAAAACCCAACCAAACCGAAACACCCCAACCCCCACCCACCCAACTGTGATGACGTTGTACTGACCAAGTGTGTGCTGTTGTGACACCTGCCTGACAGGCGGCTGGGTCTGGGGGTTGGGTGCTTCTGTAACGCAGCCCGTGAGGTGGTGCTGGTGATCAGATGAAATGACTCTGGGCTGAAGCTCAAAGCGCAGCACCTCGATAGCCCCGGAGGTAAAATTTCTACACTCAGCCATTATTTTTCTAAAAAAGGCTGTAAGTGATGTCATGAGGAAAACGGGTACTCAGTTGTACCTTTCCAGAGGTTGCTGTGACAAAAATGTAAACTGGTGCTACCATCACGGTGAGAGTATGGAATGTTGTCCAACGTTCGTTGTCTCTGCAGATGGCACGTGCCTGCTGAGCTCTGGAGTTGTTCATGTGACGTGCAGCGGCTTCCAGAAGGAGGTGAGCTTTTACTGTGTCTTTATGGAGAATGTCAAGAGATGGAGCTTTCCTAAGCTTTCCATGGCGCTGCTTTCGGTGTCAGGGACCATTTAATGCTCCTCCTGCCCATCCACACGCGTAACTGCAATTGTACCCTACCAGTTTTATCAAATGTAATGTTTGAGGTCCCCTCTTGGGAGTGTAAACCCACCGTTGCCTCCCGTTGAAGCACGATCAGGGACTGAATGTCTAGAAAGGAAGAGAGCGCTGCTCTAGGAGCAGGAAGAGAAAGTCGGGGAAAGCTGTTCCTTCTCTCTCATCAATGAGTGCAACTGCCTGCGTGGTCCTGAGTTCGGGTTCTGATCCCTGATGAGCTGGGAAAAGAGGACAGAACGGAGAAAAGGAAGCATCGTTCCCTCAGAACAACCTTCAGGCAGAGGAGCACTTGGTAGGCAGGGGAGAGCAGTCTTTCCCTGCCCTCATCTTCCTCTCTACTGGATTCCTCACCAGATCTGTGGGGGTGCGTTAGGGCAAAGCGCACTTGTGCACAGGGTGGTAGCTAACATGAACGTCTTGGCAGGTTGGCCTGGCCCATAGGCTGTTTCTTTTGCAAGCCTGATGTAGGCTCTTCCATTCAGATTGGGTGATCTGATGTCAGCTCCACGTTGGAAATAATTGGGAAATGCAGAAATTTGTCATACCCTTTGCTGAATTGAGACTAGATCATTCAGAGGCTTGTTAGGGATTTGAGCAGGAATTGCTTGTGAATGTGAGTAAGACAAATCTCAGAATTAGGGACAAGAAGCTTGGTTTGGGGTTTTGTTTGCCACCGTAAGTCGTACTCGGTGTGTTTCCTTGTCTGAGACTGGTTTTCAGAAAAAGATGGAAATCTGATGTGTGTATTTGAATGTGTAGAAATGGCTTTGAATGTGATGATTTTGTTTAGAAGGGAAAGATACTTGTGAATGTGCTTAAAAAGCCAAAGAAAGAAGCAAACAAAAAGCAAAAGCCCTAAAAAGGACAATTTGATGAGGGCTCAGTCTTGGGCCCCTCGGGACAAGAAGGACATAGAGTTGCCGGTGCGTGTCCAGAGAAGGGCAACAAAGCTGGGGAAGGGTCTGGAGAACAGGTCTCATGAGGAGAGGTTGAGGGACCTGGGGTTGTTTGGCCTGGAGGAGAGGAGGCTGAGGGGAGACCTTATCGCTCCCTGCAGCTGCCTGACAGGAGGCTGTTGTGAGGTGGGGGTTGGTCTCTTCTCCCAGGTCACTAGCGATAGAACGAGAGGAAACGGCTTCAAGCTGCACCGGGGAGGTTTAGGTTGGATATTAGGGAAAATGCCTTCACTGCAAGAGTGGTCAGGCCTTGGAAGAGGCTGCCCAGAGAGGTGGGGGACTCACCATCCCTGGAGGTATTGAAAAGACATGTAGACGTGGCACTTGAGGGCCTGATTTAGGAGACATGGTAGTGTTGGGTTGACAGTTGCACTCATTGATCCTAGAGGGCTTTTCCAACCTTAAGGATTCTATGATTCTATGTTTCTATGTTCATTTCACCTGGAAGAAGTACCAGAACACCAGCTGCACTAAGCTGCTCCTTAACAGTGCACGTCTGTGCCTGCCTGTGCTTTGCCCTTCTGAAGGATCGCCACGGCATTAGAACACAGTGTTTGAAGCGCCTAAACCTGAAACCTATTAGAACATCAATGTTTCACTTCTTTTCTGTCATCTTGGGAAATGACAACTTAATGTTTGGGGTGTCGTAACTCCTTCATGTCTTCATAGCCTGGAAAGCTGCTTGATCTTGGCTTCACTGCTTCCATGCAAACGTTGCAGAGTTCTGTTTGTTCTGTCCCCTTCGCGCATTCCTGATGGCAAACTTCTCTGCACCCCATGTGCCATGGGTATAAGCAGGGCACGTTGCTGGGAATAGTTAATTGGAACGCAGTAAATTGAGAGGATAATGCAGAGGCATGCAAATAAAGATTAGAATTAGCCTTTGGGAAGTTGACGTGTCAGGGGAAAAATTCCATGTGCTCCTCACAGCAACAAGCAGCCCAGCCTGTGATGCCTGAGTGAGTGTAGGGTTAGAAACAAGCACTTACTGTTGGTGGTTGGGATGTTGACAGCAGGTGGGATTCTCCTTTGATTTCGCCTGTTACTTTTAGGAGGAGCAGTTAGACGCGGTCTTGTCAGCTGCTGCCCAGACAGGTTCTGTAGGGCTTCTGACTGGCTGCATTAAGCTTTGGACATCTAAAGGTAAGACTTGTTCTGTTTTTTTTATGTTGCATGGTTTCTTCGTTTGGAATTCTTGATTCATTTCTTTTTTGTTCTCTCTTTTTAAAGAGCAGCCAAGTTCTGCTGCTAATTTACAGTTTGCCCTTGACTGGACGTGGAGCCGAGTGATCTATACAAAAGACGAATTTGAGCAAATCTGTGAGTACTAGTGCAGCCATGCTGCAAACCTAGAGTCAGTCTTTCCAGTTGAGCTCATTCAGTGATCTGCTGGTAGATGGTCTTGCCCGCAGATCTGGAAGTGCACTTTGAAACTCTGCAATGGCTCTGTAGGCTAACGATTTCATACCTGTTCTTGAAAAGGTGTTGCGCTGTTTGACGGCTCCTGCAGCTCCACTGACCCGCAGAGGTTACAGGCTCTGCAGCACCGCCAGTTGCTTTTGAGCAACCTTAGCACAGTCTTGAACTGTTTTCTAACAGAGGCACAAGAGCTCCCTGGAGAAGGTTTGTCACAGTATTTCTAACTCTCTGGTATGTCTTATGAAGATTTGGAACGATGCTGGGGCTGTAATTGTGGAAAGAGGAGCTTCTGTTGGTTTTGCTGATTGGCAGAAAGTCAGATGTAGCGGGGAGAAGGGGCTTAAATGGGAGGGGTTGGGGCTGCCACTTACCGCGCGTTGAGCTCAGGGCAAGAGTTTGTTGGGGAGCTGGTGCGAGTGGGTGGGGAGGCTGCGGTCAGCAAGGAGCTGTGCAAGCACCCGGCTTGAAATTACAGCAACGGGATGTGGCACTGTGACAAATACTCCCTTTGATTGTCAGCTAGCAGTGCGTGATTGCATGCAAATATTGGATTGGAAATGACTAAAATCAGAGAGGAAGCCTAAATGAGTAACATGTAAAGTGAGTTGCATGAGTTTCTGTAGCTGTTTCTATTAGAACTTGTTCCTGGCATATTGAGGAGAAAAGAGAAAATCCCTTTGCTAGAGTAAACGTCTCTGCTACGTGAAGAACAGGTGCCTTATCCATGAGTGGATTTAGTAGTTCCGACTTCACTTTTTTTTATTAAACCTTCAGTGAATCTTCTTCTTTGTAAGGGTTGCATGTGATTGTGGGCTTTTACTTCAGAGAAGGACGTGATACGGAGTGAAAAATGCACAGGCAAAGATTTCTACCATGTTATTTTTCTACTTTCTCTTTAGTGCAATGAGGGGAGCTTTATAAAAAACAAAAGAAATTGCACACCAACAGTCCTCTTAAGCTTCTTTTCATGTTTTGCAGACTTGACACATAAGCTGGCGGTGACCAGCCTCGCAGCTTTGTATGCACGAGTGGTCCTCTGGTTCTGTGGGTCCCGCCTCCTGCCCGAGGGCTCAGGTAAGCCTAAACTGTCACGCGTCTGTAGCAGTCAGTGCTTCCTATGAACACCTGCTTCCCCATGGTTTTGTCAAGGCTTCATCGATACCAAGTCGTGCCCGTTCAGTGACAGCAGATGCTGAAGTTCTGCTGCTGAAATTGAGATTTCACTGTTTTTTCAACTGCGTCGTGTAGAATGATGGAAGCAGTTTCTTTCCGGGGTGTTTCTCAGAAACAGCACTAAGCCTCTGAGGGAGGGAGTTGCTCGTGCCCACAGCTTGAAATCCTTGGGATTGTAAACAAGTAACTCCTAAAGCCCAACACGGGAATGCTTGATTTTATAGTAAAAGCCTGACGTGCGTGTTTTGAACTTTTTACGGATTGTTTGAGGAAAAAATACACCTTGGAAATAGTTCATCATTTGGATGGGTTATAAATCCTATTGTCAGCCTTAACTGCCTTACGCATGTTCACGTGACACGTTTAAAAACCCATTCCCTTTGAGAACTGGGGGTTTTTTTTAGAGTGAACTTCAGCTGACACTACATGTTCTGGATGCTACATCACCTGTAAGCTTGAAATGGCACTTAGGACAAGGAGGAACTGACTCCTGTGTCGTAGGTCTCTTTTAGCAAAGGCAGAAGGAGGCTGGGCTTCTTTCAAAGTCGGAGGCTTGCCTGTGCTTTTGATGCTTAGCTTGTGTGTTCTTCTGTCTTTTTAGTCAAAAACTGTAGGTTGAAAATGTGATATGACTTCTTTAACTTACTTCTTATTTATTGCCTGTAGGTGACGAGATGCGTTTCTCTAGACCTTTCTACAATTATCCTCTGATTCGGAGCTACTACGCTGGTCATCGACAGCAACTGGAGCGTTTATCAAGGTAGGACGTGCAGGAAAGCTCTAGAGCAGTTCCACTGCAAATTCAGAAGCGGCAGCGAGTGGCTTTTCCATCAGCAGCTGTATTTGCTACGCTTCATGCATTTGCTGGCAACACTCTTGACTGGAGTGATGCGTGTGTCCTGCTGAACAGAGAGGTTCCTTTCCCGTGTTGAAATGTTGATATATACCTCTGCTTAGTGCCCTTTGTTGGTATCATCATTGTTTTGACGTGCACGTAATTCATTGGCAATTCTGTGTCATTTGTTACCACTGGAAAAGGTCGTGTGGTGAGGACAGGATCAGTCACGGCCAGGTCAGCAAGGCACGGCCTTTGCAGAGCAATTGTTCTGGGCACAGAAGAAAGCGTGTTTTAGAAACAAACAAAAAACAAAGCAAAAATAATCTCTCTGAATGACCAGTGATAGATGGCGATAAGGGGATTGGCCCAAATCTCCCACTCCCAAGCACCGCGGTGTCGTTGAAGGAGATGGGCAGAGTCACATGCAGCTGGCACGGCCAGCGCTCTCCTGGCGACTGGATAAAAGCCCCTTCCTCACGGGAGCTCCCTTTCCTGGGCTGGCTCACGAGCATAATGGTGATGTGCCTTGGGTTAGGTGAGAACAGATTTTTCTTTGGCAACTGTTCTGTAACCTAAAGAAAGTCCTCAAGTAGCCGTGGCTGTGGCACCGTGAGCAAGGTGCAGCAGGAGGAGTCCAGGTGGAAGCTGCTCTATGTCAGGCGCTGGCTTTCAAGCTCCTCTTCCTGCGCGTCCTTCTCAGGTAACTCTCGTACAGGCTCACGGGCTCCTTAGAAGCACCACCTCCAGCGTGCTGCTTCTGCTCGTCCTCCTCGGGAAATGAAAGGCTGGCGTCGCAGCCCGCAGGAGCCTGCGATGGGCTTCTGAGGAATGCAGTGTTTCACAGGCCAGCCCTCCGTCACTGTGATGGCACGTGCAGAGGCGCAAACGTGCTGCTTCAGGGGATACCAGAATTCAGCTGCGGGCTCAGCTTTCTGACCGTGACTGTTTTTCAGTAACAGAAGCGAGGTGCTGAGACCAAAGCCTGACATTGCCGTGCTGGGGTCTCACCGCTGTGCGTGGGAACACTCCCGCTGGGGGCGTGAGGTTTGGGGTAGCTTTGCTCACACTGCCCTTGTATTACAAGTAATGCGGCACAAAAGAAAAACTGAAAACTAAAAGGTCGCTGCAACTTTCCCCTTAATAAGGGAGCTTTTTGGATTCCTATTTGGAGCTCCTTTAATAATTCACTAGGATCTAATGAGCACCTTTCACCTGACTCCGAAATTTCTTTCCAGTCTATTTCAAGTCACGATCGTGCCTTTGTCTGTTTGTTCCTTTCTTGGGCTCGTGGGAGCTTTTGCTGGTTTTGTTTTGGCTGGAGGAAATCTGTGACACCGAGAGGCTGGAATTAGTGTTTTCCTCTGTCAAATCCTCGCTACGTTTTGTTCCAGAGGCAAACGGGACTCTGACTGCCTGATGATCGATGGGATGGTTTCCCAGTTGGGAGACCAAGTTGAGGAGATGTGGCGGAGAGAGGAAGGAGGAACGGGGAAATACCCACCTCCTAGTTTACAGGTGAGTGTTGTGTTCCCTGAAAACAACCACCACCACCACCACAAACCCCAGCCCCAGCCCAGCCCTCCCCCAAAGCCAATGATTTCTCAAAGAGAGGACTTTTAAAAAGCTTCTACCTTTTCATTCCAGGCACTGCTGGAGCTCTATTTGCTAGAAGGCGTTGAAGAAAGCCACAAACATGCAATCGTATCCCTTGGAGTTATTTCTGTCACACCTCCAGTATACGCGCATCAGGGGTCTGAAATGTCTGTCACCTCCGCGTTCGATGCATTTTCTAATTTGTGCTTCAAACACACTGCGGATGAACACGTGTAGTTAAGAATTAAGTCGCAGACAGAAGCATTGTTGGATTTCTTTGTACTGTGGATTGTTTAGGAATGTTTAAAATGTTTTGTTGCAAAGTCTTTTCTGATGTGAGAAAACAGGTTTACTAAGCAATGTTAAAGGTAGAAAGCTCCCCTAGATTGTCTCAAAATGTAAACTGTTTTTCATTTTTGAAGCACCCACAGCTGTAGCAAACAGCTGCTTCCTCGAGCGATGCACTAGAATGTGCTGCTTCAGAGCAAAAGGATTTCTGACAGCGGTGTACCAGGACCTGATGTTGCTGAAATCATCCATTTTCCAGCACAGCTAAGAGGGCTTGCTTTTGTGCTGTTACAAGTGCAGGCACACAGAATAATAGAGAGAGAGAAGGGAAAAGTCATTGGGCAGAAACTGAATTTTTAAGCTGCCGAAATACACTGTGTTGCTTTGGTTGTGTGTTGCCTGACCCGAGAGGGGAGCCTAGAGAGCAGGGGCTTTAAAGCTGTTGCACCCCGGAGCTCTCTGATGAGAATAGACCCCCCAAAACAGCTGTCAGAAAGAGAAAGTGACACTGCCGATGAGTGATCCACATACTGGTTTAAATCCAGTTTTAATCATGCAGAGCTAAGCTGTGCTGTAAGGACACCCTAATTTCACTTGTTTTATATACGCTGGAAAGGAGGGAAGAAACCAGCTGTAGAATTTGTTTGCTTTAATAATCAAGCATTGGCCGTTCTCGTGTTTTGAATGTCCAGCTGGTGGCTCCAGTGAGTAAAGAGGGAGCCTGTGTTTCCAACGGAACTGTTTAAATATCGAAAGGCAACCTTTCTGAATGCCTTAGAGAAATCAGAGAGTCTGTCTTTCTGGTTATTTATTCAGAATGCAATTTTGTTGTTAGGGCCTGACTATCTTCAGGTTGCAACAGCATGAAATGGCAAGACTAATACATGAGTATTTTCTGCGTCCTACCACTATGATATTCTTATTTCCTTTTAGTATCTATTAATATTCTATTAACAATAGTAATAATGTTATTTCATGTGATAAATTGTTGGTCTTGCAAATCTATTAGCCTTAATTAGATACTTGATATCAGACAATTTACTTGCTGCTAGACATCACGCATCCCTTTCCGAACAAAACAGAACCTTCCGTCGACTCCTTCGCAGCTGCCTTTGCCATCCCTTCGGGCCTTGTTAAGCTTATCCAAGGATTTTGGCTTCTAGACCACAAGGACTATGATGTAAGCATGTGACAGTTTAGTTGGGCACACATTGCAATACAATGCTATGATCTATCAAATGATGTAAAAACCCTGGTGCTTAGCTGATACCAGGTGATAAAACATGGGAAGCTTCTTTTGTAATGCTGCTTCAGCAGCACCTTCAGCAATACGTGATGATCTGCAGTTTGGTTTTAATTACGTTGAGAGGAAATGGATTAAGACAATGAAGAAGTCAGCGTTAATGCTTGACGTGTGACTTGCCAAAGCCGTCTGTTCAGGTTGTTCTCAGCAGAGCAGTCGAGCGCTTTCTCAAAAGCAGTGGTTTGGGGACTTTAACTATTCAAACTGCCATCCTGGCAGCAAGATTTGAGACAGAAGACCGCAAAAGTGACTCTTCAATCTAATTCATGTTCCCTCTGATGCTGAAGGTTGTTCTTTGCCCGTCACAATGTTAATATAACCTGTTTGCCTGGGAGAATGACTTGTCTTTATGAGAGGTGATGTTTGCCTACGGAGATTTGGTTATCCTGGCCAGGTGTGAATCACTCCTGTCAAAGGACTCCCTTTGTTCTGTACGGCTCACGGAATATTTTTTTCTGCAGACACTTCAGCATTTATATTTACCTGTCCGGTACCAAGCCCTTCATTAGTCACCATCTAAGTTTATTCAACAGAGATTCACCCTTACTGAAGACACTTTTGAATCGTTTTGTTGTGCGCGTGTGTGTCTCTATATCTTAAGAAACCTGATCTCTACCTTCTGCAGAACTCCCTGGCCCTGCTGGTTGAACCAACTGCAACCAAACCTGTGTCGTGGCAAGACGTGCGAATTCTTCAGTCCCTCATGTGCCAAGGAGAGCATAGGCGAGCCCTCAGATACACACAGGTGATGAAGCTCTCGGCCTCCAGCTGTAGCGAAGTGCGGCTTTTCCTCACTGTGCTGTTGTCCAATAGGTAAAGAAATATCTGCCACCATTTTGGCACTCAAATACTGTGAGAGGTGGAGAACAAACACTAGAAATCACAATCCCCTACACTTCCTTTGAACTTTGAGCACAATATCTGGGGGGCATCTTTTTGGTGATACCATTAAGATGCCTTTACGTCTCACAAAATTAACTGCAGGTGCATGGCGGAGGCTTGGGCTCTGCTGCAGGAGCACACCACTCAGTTAAAGGAGGAAGAGCTATTAAAAGACATGTATGACATCTGTCGGGAGATGGGACTAGTGGAAGACTTTCTGAGGCTGCCTTTCACAGACTCTGAACAAGTAAGTGTGGGCAAGAGGAAAATCTGAACCCCTCTTTGCCAAGAGAAGAGGCAGGGTCATCATATATGTTTTCAAATGTGTTATTTCTCATAGAAGTGTTTGGAGAAATTTTTACGGATTCATGAGATTCTTTTAGTCCAGCACCTGCAGCGTGCCAACTGTACGGCAGCCCCACAGCTGAACCAGGCAATGAACGTTCATCTCATGGTAAGCGTAAAAGTCCTGCCAAGTGTGCAAGGTTCTCTCAGGGGTTACTAACTAGATTTAACAGCGCTCAGTAAGAATCCTGCTTTCTTTATCACACCCTTCTTTGAAATACTTGCAATAAGCCTCTGCACCTTACGTTACAGCTGAACCTAAAAGTTGAACAGAATGTGTCACTGCTCCAAAGCTACCCCGTGCAGTTGGAAATCCTGTGTTCCAGGCTGTTGTTGACTCCACTTTGAACAGTTTGTTTGTGTCTGAGGATTAAATAAGTATCTCCTGTCAGCCACTCTTACCATTCAGATATTCAGGGACGTATGTTATGTAGGGTTCGGATGATTGGAAGTTGTTTGGGTCACTGTGGAATGAAGAGTGTGTTGTACGTCATCTCTGGTATCTCACACGCAGCTCTGGGTGCCAACCCACAGGCAACATTTGCATCATGGGTTGTTCTTTTTATTATTTCCTCAAGTTATAGCATGAGGTCTGCAATTCCACAGCTTTCGTTTTACCACTTTTAGGACAGAAATTCTTACTTAACTTCTGAGTCTCAAAATAGGCAGGTCAAATTCTGTGTTATGGGAACTTCTGTTGTGGTTCTGTGATCCATTTGCTGCTTTCCAGAACCATAGTTTCCCAGGGAAGCAAACTTGTGGGGTGGTTCTGGAAGGTTGAGGTCCTGCGTTTGAAAGCTTCCATCCCGGGGGAAGGGGTGTGTAGGCAGCTTTCTCTTCCTCATTTTAATCCTCACTTCCTCTTGTCCAACGGAACCCGCCGCTGCCCTGGAGATTCAGTCACCTGGGGCAGTGGCGTTTCAGGAAAAACAAGGGAAAGGCTGCTGTTTTGTCAGCCACGTGAAACTTGTGGGTGCTGACAAGCGTGTCAGACTGAGGTTCTGCAGGGTGCCGGCATGGTTTTAGCTTAAAGTTGTAGGTTCTGCTATTATTCTAGTCTTCCTTCCGCTTGGCTAAATATACAGGGTGAAACTTCTTGCTTTACGCTTTTTGTTCACCAGAACGATCGTGCTCCTCGCTGGAGACAGAGAGCAGTTGCCAGAAATTCTCTCTCAGCCCAGCACGGCAAGACCCTTCCTAGAGGTCAGAGGCAGCTGGCTGTAGAGAGAGCCAAGCCTTACCACCTGCCTTCGTCCGGACCAAGAGAAGGTAATTTTTAGGGGGGGAATATAACGCACAACTCACCATCGCTTTGATTGCACAAGGCTGATCGTTTTTCCCTCGTGCTTTACAGCTGCAAGACCAAAGCCAATCTCGACAGTAACAAAACCAGCTAATGCAGGAAATGTGGATCCAAGGGCACCTTTCAGCAGTCGTGTGTTGGCCAAAGTTAGAGAGTTATGGGTAGGAAACGAGCAGAAACTTCGTTGAGAGAGAGTTTTTCTGTTATGATAATGTTTGCTATGCAAAATACATGTGTTTATATTATGGTAAATGTGTTTAGAGAATTTAAGATGGCTAAAACTAAAACCCTGATTACCATCAAGCTATTGGTGTATGGATCTTGCTAGACTTGATTGTGTGATCAAATAGTAACCTTTTCCCACTTGCTAACATTTTTCTGCCTTATTTACTTAAAAATAGGCAGAATGATAAAGAGCAGGAAAGAGGCCAGTAGCTGTCAGATGATTTTCCTACAGGTGGTGTGGCCAAATCAACCTTAGTTCTGGTATATTTGGACCTCTTAGTCTAGGCCAATTGGAAAATGCAATGAAAGAATAGAATTTCACGTGGTAAGATAGCATTTGTTTCTTATTTTGTTGGTACTTTTGTCTTCTGTGCAAAACTTGCAGGTTTCCATCGCAGGAATGCTGTTCTCACCAAAGCAGTCACGATAATGAGTGCCTTTGAGATGCTCGGAGAGAAATGTTCTGCGGTTCCTTCTGAATTACAGCTGTTCCTCAAATAAAAAGCGTTTCCCAATGCACTGAGCTGTGTGGGTGACCCATACATGAGGCAGAGGGAAAAATGCAGGTGACGGTGCCTGATGTGCCTGTTGGTTCAGGTCACTCACTCCTGGGCTGTGCATCACCCGGCGTGGTTCAAGAGCAGGCTCATCCCACAGCAGCCAACGGTGTGGTGTGCCTTGCTCTTGAACTTGGTTTAAACCCAGACTAGACCGTGAGTTATTAGTGAAAGCCTGATTGCTGGTAGTTTGACGTTGCAATTGTAATGTTAATGGGCAGGGAGAGAAGGATGCAGGAGGGAGGTGTGTGACAGGCTCAGGGAAGAGCCCATGAGCGACGATCGGGTATGGTGCGAACAGAGGCTGGGTGCCCGTTGTGCGCCAAGAGCTCTTCAAAGCCCCCCGCACTCGGGAGAACCACAAGCTGTGCCAGGTGGGATTAGCACAGAGTGGTGCTACATGGAGTAAATGGGTCGCAGTGATCACCCAGCGGGCTTGAATAGGAAACCCCAGTCGCCCAGGAATCCTGGAAGTGGCCATGGACTGGGCAGAGGGCAAAGACCTTGGAATATCCCCAGAGGAGGGGGTGTCACGTGCTGAAGAGGCCCCACTGTGGAACAAACTGCCAGAAAATGAGCAGCAGTGTGCCCTGCTCACTGATGGGTCCTGTCGCCTTGTGGGGAAGCATCGGACGTGGACCATGGCTGAAATACAGATATGGGCAGGCCCGGCAATGGACTATATCACACTCCCACAGAGCCGCCAAGGCAAGCGCCATGTGCTTACAGTGGTGGAAGCAACGCCCGGCTGGCGGGAAACATACCCCGTGCCCCACGCCACCGCCCGGATCACTCTCCTGGGGCTCGAAAAACAAGGGCTGTGGCGACATGGCACCCCAGAGAGAACTGAGTCAGAACACGGGACTCATTTCTGAAACACCCTCACAGACACCTGGGCCAAAGGGCACGGCACGGAGCGGGTGTATCACACCCCCTGTCACGCACCAGCCTCTGGGAAAACAGTCTGGGTTCTTCCTGCCTCAGGCAAAGGCAAACCCATTCGTGGCACTGCTTTTGCTCGAGGATGCGGGTGCACTTGGGGGTGATGCGGGAGGATGGACGAGTCCCGATACCGTCTTTAAACCAGAAACCAGACACAGGAGAGCCTTGGCTGTCACAGGAAAGTTCAGCGGTATCTCCACCCCCAAACACCAGCTCTCCCAGAAAGGCGCTCTCGTTCCTCAAGTCTTCTGCAACGGGAGAAAGAAATGGAAATGAGCAAATAAGAGCAGGCATCAGAGAATGAAAGAGCATTTCAAGAAGAAACAGATCTTATGTTTGCCCTGCTGATGCTTCCACGTGCCCAGAGCTCCTCCTTGCCCGAGGGAAGCCTTGCCTGCAACCTGAGGAGTGCCCAGGTGGCCAAGGAGGCCAACAGCACCCGGGCTTGTATCAGGAATAATGTGGCCAGCAGGATCGGGGCAGGGATGGTGCCCCTGTGCTCGGCACTGGTGAGGTCACACCTTGCATATTGTGTTCAGTTTTGGGCCCCTCAGTGCAAGAAGGACACTGAGGTGCTAAAGCGTGTCCACAGAAGGGCAGGGCATCTGGGGAAGGGTCTGGAGAGCAAGCAGGTCATATGAGGAGAGGTTGAGGGACCTGGGGTTGTTTGGCCTGGAGGAGAGGAGGCAGAGGGGAGACCTTATCGCTCTCTACAAGTACCTGACAGGAGGTTGTAGTGAGGTGGGGGTTGGTCATTCAGGTTACTAGTGTAGAACGAGAGGAAACGGCTTCAAGATGCATCAGGGCAGATTTAAATTGGGTATTAGGAAAACTTTCTTTGCTGAAAGAGTGGTCAGATATTGGAAGAGGCTGCCCAGAGAGGTGGTGGAGTCGCCATCCCTGAAGGTGTTCAAACAATGTGTAGATGTGGCAGTTCAGGTCATGGTTTAGCAGACATGGTAGTGTTGGGCTGATGGTTCAACCTGATGATCCTAGAGGTCTTTTCCAATCTTATTGATTCTATGGTTCTATGATCCTATGGAAGGATTTGCTAAAATTGATTTCTCCTGGCATGCACCCTGGCTGAAATACAAATATGGGCAGGCCTGGCTTCTCCTTTAAGTGTTCCTGAAGTAGGAAACACTCCTTACGGTGCCCTTGAGTTGCCTTTCGAGTTCAGACTGAGTTTGGAACTGGACCCTTGCTGAGTTTGGAAGGTGCTGTCCTTGAAGACGAGCTGTGCTGAGCTCTGCAACCATGTCACAGCTCTGGCTCTTCAATGGAACACCACATGCCCGTTTGGAGAAAGGAGATCCTTCCCTGTCACCTTCCTGCTGTCCTGTTTAACGATGGGGCAATATAAGTGATTGTCGTGCCCAAATCGTTTCCTCACAGGAGAAATAACAGTGCTGGAAAGCCGTGTCTCCCCCCAGCTGAGGGGGGGAGCATCAGGGATTCCTGCAGCCTGTTTCACAGCAGGTTCCCCCGGAGCCCCAGGGACACCTGGAGGGAGCCCCGAGGGGCAGAGAAAGGGCTGCCTTGGGCTGTGCCTCTGCTGCCGAGCTGGGCTGGGCTCCTGGCGTGGAGGGAGCTGCTGGCAATGAGGCAGCGCTGCCGAGAGACAGCTCTGCCCAGGAGCAGCTCCTCTGCCAAGCGCAGCAGGGCTGAGGGCAGACATGATAAATGAGAGAGGCTGAAGTCAGTCTGGGGAGGAAGAATGGCTGAGATCTCACTGGGGGAGAAATCTTCACAGAATTTGAAACATTAAGTCTCTGGTTGTTGGCCAGTGAAGATTCAGTTGCTGGAGGGATCTCCTGAGGTTGGCACCTCCCACAGCTTTTAGGGTCTTTCAGGTGGACTCTCACAGTTTGTCTAGTGCAGAGGAGGTGTCATACTGCGGAGCTGGGTATCCCTGCTGCACCATCCGAGGGACGGGGCAAGCCAGCCCCCTCCTCCCTTCTGCCAGGGATGGCTGCAGTGGGATGAAGGTGGGTGCGCACCCAGGGCTGCCCAGGGCTGTCCTTCAGAGCAGGGTCCCTGCACCCCAGGGGACTCTGTGCTGGGGCAGGGACTCTGCTCCATCCCCGGGTCAGTGCCCAGCCTGCCCGGGGAGCTCCCCATGGGGCCGTGGGGACAGGCTGTGGGTGGAAGGAGCGGTGCTCGGCGGGGCAGGGCAGGGTTCTGCTGCTGAGAGGGTGCTGTGTGTGTCAGGACAAGGTGGGGGTTGATGTAAAGAGAAGGAGCTTTCCAGGGTCTGTTTTCAATTTCCTACTTGGGGAAGGGTGAGATGATGGGGGGATGGGAGAAATAGAATAGGAGCTGTAATGTTTGAACAACTACTGAGTCTCCTGAGCTGTAACTCTGAGTGACCAGCATGTCTACTGGGAGCCTCCTGAAGTGCCTTCAGCCACTCCTCTGCCTTTGGACTGCACCAGCATCACCTCTGCTGGCCCCACCAGGGCTGTCCTGACCTGCCCTTTCCCACCTGCAAAGAGGAAGATGTGCCCAGGCAGTGCCCTGCAAACAGGCAGGTTTCTGTAGGGCCAAGGTGAGTGCACAGAGGTTGGGATGGGGCTGTGAGCACTGACAGGGAGAAGACATGGCACAGACAAACACCTCTGAGGAGGAAAATGTCCAGACAGCAGAGGTATGATCAGGGAATGAGAGGAAATTAAAATGAGAAATGCTGTGGGAAGGAGGGCAATGTTGATGTCTGGGAGCTGGCGTGCACAGCTGGGTGAGGGTAACGCTTCCCTGAGTGCTCGGCTGTCTCTCCACTGCCTCTCTGAGCCAGACCATCACTGCATTCGTCCTTGTTTCTGCACTAGCCTGTGATATTGTTCCTCTTATCTAGTTCTTGCTGTCAGGCTCTTCAGGGCATGGGAGTTGCAGCAGCCAAGTCAGGCCCTGATCTTGAGATTCCTCCCAGGCAAGTGTCTCCATGGGAATGAAGTGCCCAAGCTCTTCTCTAACTGTGGGGCTGTGGGCAAAGCAGTCTGTGTGGCTGGGGAACGCGCTGTGTGCCTGTGACTGAGCTCTCTTCATCAGGACAGTTGGGCATCTCCTTGGGGTGTCCTTCCAAGCTCTGAGCTGCCCTCCAGGATGCAAATCTTTCCTATAGCATCTTGGTGTTATCTGTATGTCCCATGGAGAAGCGCAGAGATGCTACAGCTGAGGAAATGCTGTTGGGTTTGTGAAATGAACCATGTGTGTCTTTGTATAGAAGCAGGTGCTGAGACCTTGCTGAGATACATTAAGAAAAGGTGAGACATTTAGTGATCCCTCTGCTCTCAGCAGTGTCTGGTTTCTTTTCAAAGTAACATAGGAGTGAGACTGTCCTCCAAAACCAAAAGATGTAAGAGCAGGGCACTTGGGAACAAGCCCCATCACTTTGCCCAGAGCCACACTGAATCCCTTTGCCCCTTAGGCAGGTCTCACAGTCGGTGACTCCAAGCGTGGCAGAAATGCAGGAACTTCTGACTTCAGAGAACCAGTCATGGTGTGCAGGTAGGAAAAAAATGCTCTAAAACTCCTTTCTGCTGCCCACATTCTTTATCTCTGGGAGTGCAGATGAGAACAAGCCCTTCTGCGATTGGCGTGGTTTTGTCTGACAAATGCTGAATATCCAGCCTGTTCCCCCGCCACATTCCCACGTACCCTGTGCAGCAGGGCAGGGATGACTCCTCGAGAGGCCACACACAGAGTCCTGGCTGCTCAGCCAGCACACAGTGAGGCTCAAGTCAGGGACCTGAATGAAACTTTCCCCAGAGGTATAAAAAGTTTTGCGAGACACAGTGGGAGGATCTAAAAGAAATGGCATAGTTTTTGCTCAGAGAAACCTGTCTTAACTTGTCTTTGTCTTTTCCTATAGGACCCACACCCAGAGGCAGCAGATGTCCAACAGCAGCTCCATCACCCACTTCCTCCTCCTGGCATTTGCAGACACGCGGGAGCTGCAGCTCCTGCACTTCTGGCTCTCCCTGGCCATCTACCTGGCTGCCCTCCTGGGCAACGGGCTCATCATCACCGCCATCGCCTGCGACCACCGCCTCCATGCCCCCATGTACTTCTTCCTCCTCAACCTCTCCCTCCTCGACCTGGGCTCCATCTCCACCACTCTCCCCAAATCCATGGCCAATTCCCTCTGGGACACCAGGGACATCTCCTACACGGGATGTGCTGCACAAGCCTTTCTATTTGTCTTTTTGATGTCAGCAGAGTTTTTTCTCCTCACGGTCATGGCCTACGACCGCTACGTGGCCATCTGCACACCCCTGCACTACGGGACCCTGCTGGGCAACAGGGCTTGTGCCCACATGGCAGCAGCTGCCTGGGCCGGTGGGTTTCTCCATGCTCTGCTGCACACGGCCAGTACATTTTCACTGCCCCTCTGCCATGGCAATGCCCTGGGGCAGTTCTTCTGTGAAATCCCCCAGATCCTCAAGCTCTCCTGCTCAGACACCTACCTCAGGGAAGTCGGGATTCTTGTCGTTAGTGCCTGTTTAGTGTTTGGCTGTTTTGTTTTCATCCTTTTCTCCTATGTGCAGATCTTCAGGGCTGTGCTGAGGCTCCCCTCTGAGCAGGGACGGCACAAAGCCTTTTCCACGTGCCTCCCTCACCTGGCCGTGGTCTCCCTGTATATTGGCACTGGCACATTTGCCTACCTGAAGCCTCCCTCCATCTCCTCCCCATCCCTGGACCTGGTGGTGGCAGTGCTGTACTCGGTGGTGCCTCCAGTAGTGAACCCCCTCATCTACAGCATGAGGAACCAGGAGCTCAAGGATGCCGTGGGGAAACTGATCAATGGATGTTTTTCAGGTGCAAGAAACTGCTTGTTGCCTTCTCCACAGCACTCAGAATGGAACTCATGACAAGCCTATTTTACCTTGAAATATTTTCGGGGTGTGTGCAAGTGCACAATGAAGTTTTATTATCTATCCCACTTCTAATTCACTGTCTACTGTTGAATTTGACCCAGAGATTGTGTAAATGAGGAACTGTGCTCTCTGTGTATTTAAACAGAAAAAAAAGGACCCTGCATCAACTTTTTTGTGCAAGACCCTTCCTCTGAGACCTCTATGAAGCTGCAGGGGCCGTGCCTGTGGACGTAGGTGGGGGGAAAAAGTGTCCCGGCACAGCAGCACTGCCAGGGAGCAGCAGCTCTTGGTCTTTTCAGAGCTGCTCTCTTCCCACGTCCACACTCTCCTCCTGAGCTGCTGAGCGGGTGTAAGGCCTGAGTGCTCTTGGAGATTGGTCACGGTCCTGCTGTGTTCTAGTGCTGTGCGTTCAGGAAGGCACATAACACCACAACACCGTTTCCATCAGGAAAGGGCATCTCCTGAGTGCAGTACCTGAAGGCTTATGTCTTCTTCCAGAGTTGCTCTCAAGAGCAGGCCCAAGAATGCTCTCAAGAGCATGCCCAAGGAATCGGTTCATTGTTTTGCTTGCTCTCCATGGGCTCAGTGTGATGAGGTCATGGTCCCAGTAGGGCCTTCAAGGGACTGAGGGCTGGTTCAGGTGGTGCTTGTTGGTGGCCAGCACCCATGCAGGTGGTGAATGGTCTCTGACTGACCCTCCTGGGGCTCTGGAGCATGTGACAGGGCTGATGGCAGGTGAATGCTTTTCTGGAGGGACTTGGGAGCTGCCAGGAGAGCAGAGGGGATGTGCAGGGAGGGACAGCGTGTGCCAGGGACTTGGCAGTGAATGGACCCCACCGAGCACCAGCCTGTCCAGCACGGTGTCGCCCAGAAACAACACTCTAGATCTGGGTGTGAAGTGGCAAACAGGAGCTCAGCAAGCCCAGGGGACACAGCAGGGGCAGGGAAAGGAGCCTGGTGGGTGATTTGTCTTACCCTCAGTGAACCACAGCCCACTTTCTCTGCAGAGCAGCACCGCCAGCTCGGGGCTGTGGGGAGTATGGGGGCAGGGTGCAGGAATGGGCGGCCCGGCCAGCACAGGTGTGCTTAGCTGGGGAAAGGCATCTTGTGGGGAGATGGGATGTGCTGGGAGAGGAGCAGGGCACTGTGTGTGTGCCCGTGAGGCATGGAGAGAGACATCCTTTGGTGCAGGTGCCCGGTTGGGGCAGGCTGCCCTGTCCCTGGGGCAGCAGGAGCTGCCTGAGGAGCCCCTGGGCCAATTCCCTCCTGCCGTGCTGGGGAGCAAGTTTGGCACGAGGGGCTGCAGAGTGCCTGGGCTGGATGAAGGTTTGTTGCCCTGATGTACTGGACCATTTTTTCTGTGGTTTTTGCCCCAGTGCTGGAACTCTCCTGCAGTGAAACCATGACACTCCTGCTCTCTGCTTTCAGAACCTGGTGCTTAGGCCCAGTCTCCCAGTTTCTGTTCACGCCGGCATCCCTTGTGTGCACCAGCGCTGCCACCCTGGGGCAGCCCTCCTGCCCAGCTGGGCACGCAGGCGGCCTTCTCCGCCTGCTCCTCTCACCTCGCTAGTGCCACTCTTTTCTACAGCCTCTCTCATCGTTGTCTAAGTGATGCCCAGAACAGCCCCCCGAGACAGTCTGACGATGCCCTTTTCCAACACCATCCCCGCCCCTGCTCAATCCTCTCACCTACAGCCTGTGGGGCAGAAAGGATGGGGGCAGGGACACACTTGACAGCTTGTTGACAGCTGGACTGAAGAAGTGGAGTATGTGGTGGGTGGGAAGTTGGCTGAATGATGAGGGTCAAATATCATCCATGGTACAAAGTCCTCCTGGCAGACACTTACTGGTTGCTTCCCTCAGTGACCAGCCCTTGACCCCCATGTGGAACCTTTTTAGTATCCCTCTGTATGATGGGACAAAACACATTTTCAACTCCTTGTGGATGATGCCAAGTTACAGGAAGACCTTGATCCATCTCACATAGTCAACTCTAGTGTGATCAACACTGTTCTAGCCAGGAGTATGTAGCACAGCAGTATATGGGCTGTTATTGGAGAAGCTGACTCCATCTGAGCAACACCCAGCACAATGGCATTCAGGTATCTTTCCAACCCCAGTAATACTCACATTCAATGACTGTCTTGTCTTGGGAGAGCTGTTTGAAGACAGAAGAAACAGAGGAAGAAGAAAGATTAGAGAGCCAGAACTAGTGATATAAATCGCACCAGTATAAATACAGCAGTTCCTCTGAGGAACCTTTTTCCACTCAAAGTATTGGTAGGAAATCCCTCTGATAAATTTGATGAACCAAGCTTACTTTTATCTGCTCAGGTCCTGGGCTACAGGGCCACAAGGAGGGTGACGGTTGGGTACATCTTGTGTGGTCATTTGTGTCTCGGGAACTCCCAATCCAGGAGGAAGCCAAAGGCTGTGAAGGGGGCTGGGAGGTCACTTGTGCCTCTGGAGGTGACAGGCCAAGAGCAGGACCGTGGCTGGGAAAGGGACTGTGAGGTCACTTCTTTCTGAAAGAGCCGGTGGGTCAGCCCTTGACCCATGGCTGGGGTATGGGCTTGTAAGCTGACACCTGCCAGCGTCTCCGAGAGGCCGGCAGGAGGCACCTGGCTGGCACAGCGACCGTGAGATCCCCTCTGCCGAAGGAGCCGGGCTCACTGCACGAAGGGGGCTTCTGTTCTGGGTGTCGTGTCTCTGCTGCCCGGGGGCCTGATGGGGCAGCAGCAGGCACGCAGCTTGGCCGTGTCTATGGAGAAGCTGAAGGGCGGCAGCCTGCGGGGATGACGGTGAGGTTACTTCTGGTGCTCAGGGGAAAGGCCACGGGAAGGCTGCCGCGCTGGGACGCCTGCTTCCCAGGTGGTGGAGCTTTCCTTGGAGGGAGGGAAGAGCAGGCGAGAGCAGCACTGCCACGCAGGGCAGCCTGGGAGGTGGGGAGTGGCCATGAGGGGGAAGAGATGTCCCTCAAAGGGTCGTGCTGTGGTACATGAAGTCCTCCCGAAGGAGGATGGGATCAGTCCCTCTCTGTGTCTCACAGAACAGAGCGTGAGGACAGACAGACGTCAGTGACTGTATGGCAATGGCAGGTGAGAGCAAGGTGGGAAGCGAGGGGGGTGTCTCCAGTGTGCAGGGAAGAAGCATCGGCTGTGGGACAGCACAGGGCAAGCTCTGGTAGAGAAGGCAAAGAGCGCTGGCAAGGCTGGAAGCTGCCAGGAGAACCCAAGGCTTTGTCCCGGTGGCTCTGGCAAGTGTCTCTGCCAGCAAGGCCTATGAGGAGACACGTTGTCCTCAGGCACGGGGGCCTCCTCGCCTCCTCGCACACCCCAGTGAGGCTGGGCACTGCCATACCCTTGTCCTTCACTCACCATCACACACCCCACAGCCCCCTGCCCCAGGAAGGGCCCTGAGCGCTGTGTGAGGGACAGGATCTGCCTTCCCCGGGGCTGGGGCTCAGAGCTTGGCCCTTCTGCTTCATGAGGCAAAGCAGGGTTTCCCCAGCATCCGAGCTGCCGGCACATTACCTTGGCCTCCCTGGAGTCACGGCTTCCAGTTATCTGCCCTAACGAGTCCCTGGGGAGCCTTTCTCAGCAATGGCCCTCCTCAGAGGGACTCAGTCCTGCTTCAAGACACTTCAGGGTTTTTTTCTGACTTTAACTTAAGGAAAGGTTTGCGCAATCTCCTCTCAGTCCCAAGGTTGAAGGACTCGGCACCAAAGACGCGATGGGGCTCATTAAAAGAAAGAAAGCCCAAACGAGCTCTATTTCTTCCTCTAATTTTCTTCAAGTCTTGTACAGTTAATTAGAGAACTTTCCTGGTGACTTATGGAGAAAGGTTTCAAGGAGCTTCTAATAAAAAGGACTTTTTATTTTAAAGGGTGTAGATTAATATTTTTCAGTTTAGAGAAGAGGCAATGGCAGCACTCTCCAATAGATACTGACCCAGGGTCTCTCCTAGGGAGACCTGGACTGGTCAGGGAAGCTGTCCCTTCAGGTCTGACACAGTAAGGACAACCTCCCACCGCACCTCCCCAGCCCCAGCATGTCTCTCGTCAGGCACCTGGCTCTTGTGCTGCTTTTCCTTACATCAGACTGCTCCACTGGTCTCTGCAGCTGGGTGTTGCAGCTCCTTCATACCAGCTCCCACCTGCTTTCCTTTGAGACCTGGCTGCACACAGGCAAAGGGGGATGGTTCTTATTTTTTGAACAAACAAAGTAAAACCGATAAGGTTCACCATTGAAGTAAAACCCACCCCTCAATTGTATGCCAAGTACAAGCTGCCACAAATGAGGTTCACCTTCCACAAGGCAAAATCATGCAGGAAATGTTTTTGACAGAAAAGATATGATAAAAAAACACAATTAAAGAGTTGGGTAAAGACACATTTAGAAAGACTATGGAACAACAGGCAGCCTTTAACTCCCTTCTGCTCAAAGCAGCAACTGTGTATTTGAGAGGTGCCTGAATGAGCAAAGAGTGAGGGGAAGGGAAATCTGGAGAGCAATTGCAAGCGTTTCTGTGCAGATGGGCTGCTGGAAAGGTGATGTCAGACGTGGTCAGTTTAGGTAGGACAGGTGGGAATGCGTGAAAGATGAGGGAGATGAAATGCGCAGCCTAATAGACAGAGCACTGACAATGCAAGTCTAGTGGAAGGTCAATAGCTCTGCTCTTGCTATTAATGCACATCCTGAAAACTCCTCATTTCGAGAAACCATGGGGAAACACTGACATTTCATTGCAAGTATTCAGCTGTTTCAGCTGAGGCGGTCGTGCTCATCCTTTGAAACACGTGTCAGAAATTCTTTGGTTTCCAGGCAGCGCTCCGCTGTCTGACTGTGAGTGTCCAGCGCTGCCTCTGGAGGAGCCAGTGTCTCTGCAGCCCATGCCTGGCACTGGCAGCTGTCACAGGGGACCTGCTGGAGACAAGAGGCCCTCGGAAGTGGCAGCTGGAGCCTGGGCAGAGGGTCCCAGGGCACCTACACTGGCACCACGTGCCCGTGTCCCTGTAACTGCATCCCAGCCCAATCCTGGGATCACTTGCCTTTGCAAACAAAGGCAGTACACGAAATCCCCCCACAGATCAGGATATTAAAACAAGACAGAACAAAGCAAGGAGGATAGCAACATCAACAGTGTCTGAAGCTTCAAGTTGCAAGAGGACACTTCCTCCTCTCTACATCTTTCATTCTATTTCCTTGTTGCTTCGGTTTTTTTTAATCTTCTCAACATTTCCATCATACCTACTGCATTAAGAAAGATAATTTTGTGTCTTGCACGTTGATTTAGTGCTTTCCCTATGGTTGACTGCCCCTTGGGCGATCTCTCACTTTGTGGGGCTCCAGGCAGTGACACGGTCCATGCACGTGTTGCGGGCGCTGCAGGCAGCTCCACATTCCTCTCCTGGAGGATGCCTGTGCCCTGCCGCGCGCTGGGACGGCGCAGTATGGCAGTGTCTCAGTGAGCATGCACTGCCTCCTCTGTCAATTGACATCAAGGGATGTGTCCTAAACCCAACCCTTGATCTCTAACAGCCACCAAGGTGACGATGAGCTTTCTGCTCAGGCCCTTTGGGGGGAAATTCCTGGGCCTGTTGTTGACATCAGCTTTGGAAGAACAGCCAAATCTTGAGGTCCTGCCTGATGGAGGCATCATTTTCTTACAGAGATGCTGTGAGAGTGTCAGCTCTGAAAAGGCGTTACAAAAAACATCAATACAGATTTGAGGTAATAGACAGGGGTAGGTTCATTTATAAGGAGGGTAAGATGAATACAATCGATTATGTAGGAACGTAACAACAATAAATAATAGAACAGGTAGAGCTAAAAAAAAAATAAATCAATAAACAAAGTAAAGGTCTTCATTGGGATACACTAAATGTCATTTTTGGAGAGTGATGGAAAGTTTATTGATATTGACAGATATCCATGAAATCACTTCCTTAATGGGCTGCTTGAGCTCCTGGTTCCTCATGCTGTAGATGAGGGGGTTCACTGCTGGAGGCACCACCGAGTACAGCACTGCCACCACCAGGTCCAGGGGTGGGGAGGAGATGGAGGGGGGCTTCAGGTAGGCAAATGTGCCAGTGCTGATAAACAGGGAGACCACAGCCAGGTGAGGGAGGCACGTGGAAAAGGCTTTGTGCCGTCCCTGCTCAGAGGGGAGCCTCAGCACGGCCCTGAAGATCTGCACATAGGAGAAAAGGATGAAAACAAAACAGCCAAACCCTAAACAGGCACTAACGACAAGAATCCCGACTTCCCTGAGGTAGGTGCCTGAGCAGGAGAGCTTGAGGATCTGGGGGATTTCACAGAAGAACTGCCCCAGGGCATTGCCTTGGCAGAGGGGCAGTGAAAATGTACTGGCCGTGTGCAGCAGAGCATTGAGAAACCCACCGGCCCAGGCAGCTGCTGCCATGTGGGCACAAGCTCTGCTGCCCAGCAGGGTCCCGTAGTGCAGGGGTGTGCAGATGGCCACGTAGCGGTCGTAGGCCATCACCGTGAGGAGAAAAAATTCTGCTGACACTAAAAAGACAAATAGAAAGGCTTGTGTAGCACATCCCGTGTAGGAGATGCCCCTGGTGTCCCCGAGGGAATTGGCCATGGATTTGGGGAGAGTGGTGGAGATGGAGCCCAGGTCGAGGAGGGAGAGGTTGAGGAGGAAGAAGTACATGGGGGTGTGGAGGCGGTGGTCGCAGGCGATGGCGGTGACGATGAGCCCGTTGCCCAGGAGGGCAGCCAGGTAGATGGCCAGGGAGAGCCAGAAGTGCAGGAGCTGCAGCTCCCGCGTCTCTGTGAACGCCAGGAGGAGGAAGTGGGTGATGGAGCTGCTGTTGGACATCTGCTGCCTCTGGGTGTGGAGCACTGAACAGGGAGGTAAAGGAAGTGAGAAGTTAGGACAGATTTCTTTGAGAAAAAACCTGTTGCGTTTCTTACAGAAACGCCCCCAACTGCCTTTCACTTTTCAGGGAGACCTTTAGCGAGCTCAGGTTGGTGCTGGCGGAGGGAGAGTGCCCCAGGGAGCAGGAGGCTCTGCTGTGGGCTCTGCAGGAGTCATCCCAGCCCTACAGCAACAGGTAAATAGGAACGGGGGGTGATCTCAGTATAAATTGACTCCTGATATCAAATAGCTTTTCAGCATTGTCGCTCCCAACTCACCTGAGTGCAGAGCAGAGCTGAGAGGATTGTGTTTTGTGTCTTCTGTTCCAGTTGCCCCACCACAGCTGAGGGGTGCTTTAGGTGCAGAAACCCCTGGCATTTCTGCTGCACTGCAGGTGAAATCTCGTGGGTCCCAAGAGGCAAAGGGACTGTCCCTTAGTGCAGATCTCCAAACCCCTCCAAACCCCATTGTACCTGAGGAGATCTCAGCTCTGCCCTCCCAGCCAGGGACACAGAGGGCTCATTACAGCTGCCCACTCACAGCCACCCAGCAGCATTTCCATGGCTGTAGCCGCGAGGCACCTTCCCCATGGGGCTCTCGCATGACACAGAGATGCCCTGGGAGAGCTTTGCCCTGCTGGAGGGCATCCTGCAGCCCAGCAGCACCTCCCAAGGAAACACTCCCATTGCCTACATTTGTTACACCCTGAGAGAGGGTGAGATTATTGCCAGCCTCACACACTGCAGTACCCAGAGCCCCAAAGTTTAACAAGCTGGGAGTTGGATGCTTTTCCTCCATGGACATACGTGCATGACAGTACTTGCAGCCTTGGTGTCTGTGCTGCACTCGAATCCCCACCCCCGCCACCACTGACTGTAACAGTAAGAACAAGGACGACAGAGAGAAGAGGAGAACATGCCAAAGTACCGTGCCAAGGGAGGCAGGAGAGGGACACCCAGTCAGACACACTCGTTGGTGGTGAGGCTGCTGGAAGGGCAACTCCTGGCCATGTCCCCAGTGAGTGAAAAGAGCAGGGGGTTGCTCCAGGGAAAGCATCTGCACTGCAGGGGATGGCAGGGAGACGCCTGAGTCCCTCCTCCCACAGCATTGCTGGGAGCATCTTTCTTCCTCCCTGCCCATGCCTCTGCTGCATGGAGCTCTTGGCCAGGACCTCTTTCTCTGTCCCCACGTCTCCTCCCTCTCCCTGCTCACAGAGCCCATCCCACACATGCTGTGTGCTCAGCTCTGCCCTGCACACACCTCCTGGCAGCAGGGCCCTGCCCAGGGACAGCTCTGTGCACGCAGGGGATAAGGAGCAGCTCAGACAAGTCCTGACGAGAGCTGGGGTCTCCGTGCCTACCCCAGAGCACAGAAATACATTCCCATCTCCCACAGCCCACCCAGACAACCAAGAAGAGAAAACGAAAAGCACAGACTTCTTTCACACCCTTTCAGGTAATGCACTACCTTGACATCCATCTTTAAAATAACCCTCTGCAAACGTGCACAGAGTCTGAGCAGCCTGACCCACGCTGCACCCTCTGGACAGCAGAAGGACCCTGCCCTGCCAGGGTCACTCCTTTCTCCCATAGCTTGTCCCCACAGCGCTGTGGGGAGCTGCCTGAGCAGGCAGAGTCCCTGCCCCAGCACACAGACCCCTGGGGCGCAGGGACCCTGCTCGCAAGGACAGCCTTATGCACCCCATGATGCACACACAGCTGCAAAACCCTGCAGCCATCCCTGGGCGAAGGCAGCCGCCGTGCCCTGTCCTTCTGATGGTGCAGCAGGGAAGTGCTGCTCCTCATCACATCCTCCTCCTCCTCTGTGCAAGGGCAACTGTGAGAGTCCTTCTCAAGGATCACCTCTGCTGTGGGATGGAGCAGCTGTTGGATATCCCTCCAGGAACACCAGCTGCGTTCTCCTGAAGCCAGAGACTTACCATGTAGAGGGCTGTGAAGGTTTCTCCCCCAGTCAGCGCTCAGCATCCCCCCAGCCCAGGCTGCCTTTCCCCTCTCCCTGCCCGGCTCCTCTGCCCTCGGTGCCTGCAGGCAGTGCACTCAGCCCTGCTGCGCTTGGCAGAGGAGCTGCTCCTGGGCAGAGCTGTCTCTCGGCAGCGCTGCCTCATTGCCAGCAGCTCCCTCCACGCCAGGAGCCCAGCCCAGCTCGGCAGCAGAGGCACAGCCCAAGGCAGCCCTTTCTCTGCCCCTCGGGGCTCCCTCCAGGTGTCCCTGGGGCTCCGGGGGAACCTGCTGTGAAACAGCCTGCAGGAATCCCTGATGCTCCCCCCCTCAGCTGGGGGGAGACATGGCTTTCCAGCACTGTTATTTCTCCTGTGAGGGAACGATTTGGGCAGGACAATCACTTATATTGCCCCATCGTTAAACAGGACAGCAGGAAGGTGACAGGGAAGGATCTCCTTTCTCCAAACGGGCATGTGGTGTTCCATTGAAGAGCCAGAGCTGTGACATGGTTGCAGAGCTCAGCACAGCTCGTCTGCAAGGGCAGCACCTTCCAAACTCAGCAAGGGTCCAGTTCCAAACTCAGTCTGAACTCGAAAGGCAACTCAAGGGCACCGTAAGGAGTGTTTCCTACTTCAGGAACAGTTAAAGGAGAAGCAAAGACACTGTGTGGGCACTGCTGGATTTAGTAAGGGCAGGGGTAGAGAGATGTGAGATTCTCTGTGCCCTCTTTGCCTCAGCCTTCCCCAGCAAGGTCTCCCGGCCTCTGGGACTCAGGGCAGGACTCTGGAGGAGATCAGGCAGCGGGGGATGGGATCAAGCCAGGGCTCACTTGAGCAAACGCAATCCCTCCCAGCCCATGGGACAGGAGGGGCAGCATCGCGGGGAGCTGAGTGAGCAGGCCAGTGTCCCAGGGAAGCCACTCCCCATTGTCTTCCAGTGGCTGTGGAGCCTGTGGGAGCTCCCTGAGCCTATGGAAAATGACAGCATCGCGTGCACCTTTCCCCAGTGCCCAAAGGATGTGCAGAGGAGCGAAAGGCCGTGCCCCAGACCGTGTTCACTCAGATCCCATTTCTGGGTGTCTGAAGGAGAAGGTGACTGGATTTACTCAGGTTGGCTTGTCTGTCGCCATCCTCTTTGTCACCAAAATCATGATATCCAGGAAAGATTCAACCAAAGTCCTGCTCCTAAAGAGGATGTAGACTCGACAGTGTCACAGGCCAGGGACTGCCTCGGCGGGCAGTAGCTCTGCAGGGAAGGGTCTGCAGGGCTTTGGGTTCCATTAGGCAAGAGATGAGCCATCAGCAAAGGTGGCCAACAGCACCCTGGGCTGTAGGAGCGCTAGCACGGCCAGGGGAAGTGATTATCTCCCTCTGCTCAGCGCTTGTTACACCACACCCAGAGGACTTGCCCAGGTTTTGGTTCTACACAGTGTCAGAGAGACATGGGCGAGCTGGAGGGACACAGAAGTTCATTGGAGGGCCACAGAGGTGGCCACGGCTGGAGCACTTGTCCTCTTAGGAGAGGCCAAAGGAGCAGCGCTTGTACACCCTGGAGCATGGAGGCTTTGCGGGGAGGATGTACTAGGCTTGCATCGCCTGTGGTGAGGCTTCCAAGAAGACACTGTGGTGCAAGGCAGGAGCACAGGAGGCAACGAGCTGAAACACGAGTGGCTCAGGCTCAATATAGGGAGAAACTGCTGCAATGTGAGGACAGTCAGACACGGGAAGCCGTTTCCCGGAGAGTGTGCGCTGCCTCCATCCCTGGAAGTTTCAAAGACCCATCTGGATGAAACCATGAGAAAGCTGGTGTGATCCTGCTTCAAGTAGGATGTTTCCTACAGATATCTAGGAAGGTGCCTTCCAGCCTGAATGAGGCTCTCATTCCTCCCCGTGGCGAGTAATTGTGTTGCCATTAAATGGTAACAGCTAGAAAGGAGAGGGAAAGTGCTGTTCTAAAAACTTCATGCCAGAACATAATACGGAGAAACAACTGTCTTGTCAAGGAAGAATGTATGGGAGGCATAACGTTAAAGAAATAAAGTTTACTGTCATCAAGAAGAAGAAGAAATTATTTGAGAGCATAGTACTGCTGCTGGATTTACTAAACGTAGAAACAAGGCAAATTAAATGGCATGTTGACCCCAGCTGGCCGCTAAGCCCCTCCCCAGCTGCTCGCTCACTCCCCCTGAGCGGGGTGGGGGAGAGCATTGGAAAGTCATAAAAAATCAAGGGTCAGAACAAGGAATTTGCCTCAGGTTGCTTTCCTTCCTCGGCCTTTGCTGAGGGGACTGAATAACCTCCTCTTTTGACAGAGCCAGAGAATGGTTTGGGTTGGAAGGGACCTTAAAGATCATCTAGTTCCAAACCCCTGCCATGGGCAGGGAAGGATGAATCTGTCCCTGGGTGGGATCAAGCCACCAGCCTTTCAGTTAACAGCCAAATACGCTGGCCAATGGCACCACAGAGACTCCCAAAGTGAGCTGTGTAGTGCTTCCCATCGGCAGGCAGATGTTCAGCCATTTCCAGGGAAGCAGGGCTTTGTCACGTGTAATGGTGACTTGGGAAGAGAAACACCATCACCCTGAATGTCCACCCTGCTTTCCCTGACCCCCGGACCTCCCCTCCCACGCCATTTCTGGGAGCAGCCCTGTCTCGTTCCCCGCCCACTGCAGACCAACCACCTGCAGTACAGTGCTGGGCACCAAACGCACTCCTCCTGCAGCCTTGCACAAGCGCTCCGACCTCAAAGAGCACGGAGGTGCCTCGGGGAGGTCCTCCCCTCACCAAGGTGAGCTGCCTCAGCTGGTGAGTTTAGGATGCATGAATGGTAACTGGAGAAACAGGGACATCCCTTGAGGAGGAGATGGAAAGCCTTGAGAGCTTCTTAGCTCCTCAGTTAGTCATGAGGTAGTGATTGGCAGTGCCTACGGATGCAAGAGGCGGGTGGAGGGAACTCTAGCAAGATCAAGGTGTTGGTTGAAGGTTTTAGCAAATAGGATCATAGAACCATAGAACCAATAAGATTGGAAAAGACCTCTAGGATCATCAGGTTGAACCATCAGCCCAACACTACCATGTCTGCTAAACCATGCCCTGAACTGCCACATCTACACATTGTTTGAACACCTTCAGGGATGGCGACTCCACCACCTCTCTAGGCAGCCTCTTCCAATATCTGACCACTCTTTCAGCAAAGAAATTTTTCCTAATACCCAATTTAAATCTGCCCTGATGCATCTTGAAGCCGTTTCCTCTCGTTCTACACTGGTAACTTGAACGACCAACAACCATTTCACTACAACCTCCTGTCAGGTACTTGTAGAGAGCGATAAGGTCTCCCCTCTGCCTCCTCTCCTCCAGGCCAAACAACCCCAGGTCCCTCAACCTCTCCTCATATGACCTGCTCTCCAGACCCTTCCCCAGATCCGCTGCCCTTCTCTGGACACGCTTCAGCACCTCAGTGTCCTTCTTGCACTGAGGGGCCCAAAACTGAACACAATATGCAAGGTGTGACCTCACCAGTGCCGAGCACAGGGGCACCATCCCTGCCCCGATCCTGCTGGCCACATTATTCCTGATACCAGCCCGGGTGCTGTTGGCCTCCTTGGCCACCTGGGCACTCCTCAGGTTGCAGGCAAGGCTTCCCTCAGGCAAGGAGGAGCTCTGGGCACGTGGAAGCATCAGCAGGGCAAACATAAGATCTGTTTCTTCTTGAAATGCTCTTTCATTCTCTGATGCCTGCTCTTATTTGCTCATTTCCATTTCTTTCTCCCGTTGCAGAAGACTTGAGGAACGAGAGCGCCTTTCTGGGAGAGCTGTTGTTTGGGGATGGAGATACCGCTGAACTTTCCTGTGACAGCCAAGGCTCTTCTGTGTCTGGTTTCTGGTTTAAAGACGGTATCGGGACTCGTCCATCCTCCCGCATCACCCCCAAGTGCCCCCGGGTCCTCGAGCAAAAGCAGTGCCACGAATGGGTTTGCCTTTGCCTGAGGCAGGAAGAACCCAGACTGTTTTCCCAGAGGCTGGTGCGTGACAGGGGGTGTGATACACCCGCTCCGTGCCGTGCCCTTTGGCCCAGGTGTCTGTGAGGGTGTTTCAGAAATGAGTCCTGTTGTCTGACTCAGTTCTCTCTGGGGTGCCATGTCGCCACAGCACTTGTTTTTTGAGCCCCAGGAGAGTGATCCGGGCGGTGGCGTGGGGCACGGGGTATGTTTCCCGCCAGCCGGGCGTTGCTTCCACCACTGTAAGCACAAGGCGCTTGCCTTGGCGGCTCTGTGGGAGTGTGATATAGTCCATTGCCGGGCCTGCCCATATCTGTATTTCAGCCATGGTCCACGTCCGATGCTTCCCCACAAGGCGACAGGACCCATCAGTGAGCAGGGCACACTGCTGCTCATTTTCTGGCGGTTTGTTCCACAGTGGGGCCTCTTCAGCACGTGGCACCCCCTCCTCTGGGGATATTCCAAAGTCTTTGCCCTCTGGCCAGCCCATGGTCACTTCCAGGATTCCTGGGCCACGGGGGTTTCCTATTCAAGCCCGCTGGGTGATCAGTGCCACCCATTTACTCCATGTAGCACCACTCTGTGCTAATCCCACCTGGCACAGCTTGTGGTTCTCCCGAGTGCGGGGGCTTTGAAGAGCTCTTGGCGCACAACGGGCACCCAGCCTCTGTTCGCACCATACCCGATCGTCGCTCATGGGCTCTTCCCTGAGCCTGTCACACACCTCCCTCCTGCATCCTTCTCTCTCTGTCCATTAACGTTACAATTGTAGTATCAAACTACCAGCAATCAGGCTTTCACTAATAACTCATGGTCTAGTCTGGGTTTAAACCAAGTTCGAGAGCAAGGCACACCACACCGTTGGCTGCTGTGGGGTGAGCCTGCTCTTGAACCACGCTGGGTGATGCACGGCCCAGGAGTGAGTGACCTGAACCAACAGGCACATCAGGCACCGTCACCTGCATTTTTCCCTCTGCCTCACGTATGGGTCACCCACACAGCTCAGTGCATTGGAAACGCTTTTTATTTGAGGAACAGCTGTAATTCAGAAGGAACCGCAGAACATTTCTCTCCGAGCATCTCAGAGGCACTCATTATCGCGACTGCTTTGGTGAGAACAGCATTCCTGCGATGGAAACCTGCAAGTTTTGCACAGAAGACAAAAGTACCAACAACATAAGAAACAAATGCAATCTTACCACGAGAAATTCTATTATTTCATAGCATTTTCCGACTGGCCTAGGCTAAGAGGTTACAAGCATTGCCTAACAACTCACAAGAGGCTATGGGCTGGCTTCTGCCTGGAGCTTGCGTCTTCCCCACCAGAAGCTAGTTATGGTTGGTTACATGGGAAGGGATGAAATTGCAGCAAATAAATGGAGTGCGCTGACAACCCTGAGAGTCATCTTCCATGAGAAGAGGTTCTGATGGGGGATTAAACTACTCAGTTATCTGCGGCCTTATTTGCACGCCGGGCATGCCCTTATAGTACGATCTGCCCAAGGTCTTGGTCTTTTCTCATGGCAAAAGGACAGCAGAGAAGGGCAGTAACTGACCTTCATTGCCCTCAAGGCCAAATATACCAGAACTGAGGTTGATTTGGCCACACCACCTGTAGGAAACTCATCTGACAGCTACTGGCCTCTTTCCTGCTCTTTATCATTCTGCCTATTTTTAAGTAAATAAGGCAGAAACAAAGCAGAAACATGGCAGCAAGTGGGAAAAGGTTACTATTTGATCACACAATCAAGTCTAGCAAGATCCATACGCCAATAGCTTGATGGTAATCAGGGTTTTAGTTTTAGCCATCTTAAATTCTCTAAACATATTTACCATAATATAAATATATGTATTTTGCATAGCAAACATTATCATAACAGAAAAACTCTCTCTCAACTGGGTTTCTGCTCATTTCCTACCCATAACTCTCTAACTTTGGCCAACACACGACTGCTGAAAGGTGCCCTTGGATCCACATTTCCTGCATTAGCTGGTTTTGTTACTGTCGAGATTGGCTTTGGTCTTGCAGCTGTAAAGCACGAGGGAAAAACGATCAGCCTTGTGCAATCAAAGCGATGGTTAGTTGTGCGTTATATTCCCCCCCTAAAAACTACCTTCTCTTGGTCCGGACGAAGGCAGATGGTAAGGCTTGGCTCTCTCTACAGCCAGCTGCCTCTGACCTCTAGGAAGGGTCTTGCCGTGCTGGGCTGAGAGAGAATTTCTGGCAACTGCTCTCTGTCTCCAGCGAGGAGCACGATCGTTCTGATGAACGAGAAGCGTAAAGCAAGAAGTTAAATAGTTACAAGAAGTTCATAGCACGGAGCTGTCGGTGCTATTTCGAATTAGGGAATACGTTTCCTCTACAGGTGCAGTAAAATACACCCCCTGCACAGAGCGGCAGCCAGTTCTGCCCATCAGCGCACACCAGCTTCACCCGGAATTTTAGCCAAGCGGAAGGAAGACTAGAATAATAGCAGAACCTACAACTTTAAGCTAAAACCATGCCGGCACCCTGCAGAACCTCATTCTGACACGCTTGTCAGCACCCACAAGTTTCACGTGGCTGACAAAACAGCAGCCTTTCCCTTGTTTTTCCTGAAACGCCGCTGCCCCAGGTGACTGAATCTCCAGGGCAGCGGCGGGTTACGTTGGACAAGAGGAAGTGAGGATTAAAATGAGGAAGAGAAAGCTGCCTACACACCCCTTCCCCCGGGATGGAAGCTTTCAAACGCAGGACCTCAACCTTCCAGAACCACCCCATGAGTTTGCTTCCCTGGGAAACTATGGTTCTGGAAAGCAGCAGATGGATCACAGAACCACAACAGAAGTTCCCATAACACAGAATTTGACCTGCCTATGTTGAGACTCAGAAGTTAGGTAAGAATTTCTGTCCTAAAAGTGGTAAAACGAAAGCTGTGGAATTGCAGACCTCACGCTATAACTTGAGGAAATAATAAAAAGAACAACCCATGATGCAAATGTTGCCTGTGGGTTGGCACCCAGAGCTGCGTGTGAGATACCAGAGATGACATACAACACACTCTTCATTCCACAGTGACCCAAACAACCTCCAATCATCCGAACCCTACATAACGTGCGTCGCTGAATATCTGAATGGTAAGAGTGGCTGACAGGAAAGATACTTATTGTGCTGGTTTTGGATGAGAAGGGGTTAATTCTCCTCACCGTGGGGGGCGGCTGCCTTTCCGGCTTCCCGCGCTCTGCCGCGTGGCGGGGGGGCGGGGCTGGGAGGGGCGGGGCCATGGTGGGGCGGCTGACCCCGACTGGCCAATGGCAGGTTCATTCCATACCATGTGACACCATGACCAGTATATTGAGGGCGGGCAGTGGCAGCGCAGAGGCGGCGCGGCGTTGGGTCGGTGGGCGGCTGCGGCGCGTGTGGTTTGTTTCGGCGGTTCCTTCCCCCTCTCCCCTCCCTTCCCCCCTCCCCCGGGGCTTTGCGCCTCTCGTTGTTCTCCTTTACATTGCATTTCTACTGTTGTTTCTTTTAATTTTAATTATTAAACTGTTCTTATCCCACCCCACGAGCGTTACCCTTCTGATTCTCTCCCCCATCTAACAGTGGGGCAGTGAGCGAGCGACTGTGTGGGGCTGAGCTGCCGACTAAACCACGACACTTATTTAATCCTCAGACACAAACAAACTATTTGACGTGGAGTCAACAACAGCCCTGAACACAGAATTTCCAACTTCACAGGGTCGCTTTGGAGAAGTGAAATTTTTTGTTCAACTTTTAGGTTCAGCTGTAACGAAAGGTGCAGATGCTTATTGCAAGTATTTCAAAGAAGGGTGTGATAAAGAAAGCAGGATTCTTATTGAGCACTGTTAAATCTAGTTAGTAACCCCTAAGAGAACCTTGCACACTTGGCCAGGACTTTTACGCTTACCATGAGATGAACGTTCATCGCCTGGTTCAGCTGTGGGGCTGCCGTACAGTTGGCACGCTGCAGGTGCCGGGCTAAAAGAATCTCATGAGTCCGTAAAAATTTCTCCAAACACTTCTATGAGAAATAACACATTTGAAAACTTATATGATGACCCTGCCTCTTCTCTTGGCAAAGACGGGGTTCAGATTTTCCTCTTGCCCACACTTACTTGTTCAGAGTCTGTGAAAGGCAGCCTCAGAAAGTCTTCCACTAGTCCCATCTCCCGACAGATGTCATACATGTCTTTTAATAGCTCTTCCTCCTTTAACTGAGTGGTGTGCTCCTGCAGCAGAGCCCAAGCCTCCGCCATGCACCTGTAGTTAATTTTGTGAGACGTAAAGGCGTATTAATGGTATCACCAAAAAGATGCCCCCCAGATATTGTGCTCAAAGTTCAAAGGAAGTGTAGGGGATTGTGATTTCTAGTGTTTGTTCTCCACCTCTCACAGTATTTGAGTGCCAAAATGGTGGCAGGTATTTCTTTACCTATTGGACAACAGCACAGTGAGGAAAAGCCGCACTTCGCTACAGCTGGAGGCCGAGAGCTTCATCACCTGCGTGTATCTGAGGGCTCGCCCATGCTCTCCTTGGCACATGAGGGACTGAAGAATTCGCACGTCTTGCCACGACACAGGTTTGTTTGCAGTTGGTTCAACCAGCAGGGCCAGGGAGCTCTGCAGAAGGTAGAGATCAGGTTTCTTAAGATATAGAGACACACACGCGCACAACAAAACGATTCAAAAGTGTCTTCAGTAAGGGTGAATCTCTGTTGAATAAACTTAGATGGTGACTAATGAAGGGCTTGGTACCGGACAGGTAAATATAAATGCTGAAGTGTCTGCAGAAAAAAATATTCCGTGAGCCGTACAGAACAAAGGGAGTCCTTTGACAGGAGTGATTCACACCTGGCCAGGATAACCAAATCTCCGTCGGCAAACATCACCTCTCATAAAGACAAGTCATTCTCCCAGGCAAACAGGTTATATTAACATTGTGACGGGCAAAGAACAACCTTCAGCATCAGAGGGAACATGAATTAGATTGAAGAGTCACTTTTGCGGTCTTCTGTCTCAAGTCTTGCTGCCAGCATGGCAGTTTGAATAGTTAAAGTCCCCAAACCACTGCTTTTGAGAAAGCGCTCGACTGCTCTGCTGAGAACAACCTGAACAGACGGCTTTGGCAAGTCACACGTCAAGCATTAACGCTGACTTCTTCATTGTCTTAATCCATTTCCTCTCAACGTAATTAAAACCAAACTGCAGATCATCACGTATTGCTGAAGGTGCTGCTGAAGCAGCATTACAAAAGAAGCTTCCCATGTTTTATCACCTGGTATCAGCTAAGCACCAGGGTTTTTACATCATTTGATAGATCATAGCATTGTATTGCAATGTGTGCCCAACTAAACTGTCACATGCTTACATCATAGTCCTTGTGGTCTAGAAGCCAAAAACCTCGAATAAGCTTAACAAGGCCCGAAGGGATGGCAAAGGCAGCTGCGAAGGAGTCGACGGAAGGTTCTGTTTTGTTCGGAAAGGGATGCGTGATGTCTAGCAGCAAGTAAATTGTCTGATATCAAGTATCGAATTAAGGCTAATAGATTTGCAAGACCAACAATTTATCACATGAAATAACATTATTACTATTGTTAATAGAATATTAATAGATACTAAAAGGAAATAAGAATATCATAGTGGTAGGACGCAGAAAATACTCATGTATTAGTCTTGCCATTTCATGCTGTTGCAACCTGAAGATAGTCAGGCCCTAACAACAAAATTGCATTCTGAATAAATAACCAGAAAGACAGACTCTCTGATTTCTCTAAGGCATTCAGAAAGGTTGCCTTTCGATATTTAAACAGTCCCGTTGGAAACTCAGGCTCCCTCTTTAGTCACTGGAGCCACCAGCTGGACATTCAAAACACGAGAACGGCCAATGCTTGATTATTAAAGCAAACAAATTCTACAGCTGGTTTCTTCCCTCCTTTCCAGCGTATATAAAACAAGTGAAATTAGGGTGTCCTTACAGCACAGCTTAGCTCTGCATGATTAAAACTGGATTTAAACCAGTATGTGGATCACTCATCGGCAGTGTCGTTTTCTCTTTCTGACAGCTGTTTTGGGGGGTCTATTCTCATCAGAGAGCTCCGGGGTGCAACAGCTTTAAAGCCCCTGCTCTCTAGGCTCCCCTCTCGGGTCAGGCAACACACAACCAAAGCAACACAGTGTATTTCGGCAGCTTAAAAGTTCAGTTTCTGCCCAATGACTTCTCCCTTCTCTCTCTCTATTATTCTGTGTGCCCGCACTTGTAACAGCACAAAAGCAAGCCCTCTTAGCTGTGCTGGAAAATGGATGATTTCAGCAACATCAGGTCCTGGTACACCACTGTCAGAAATCCTTTTGCTCTGAAGCAGCACATTCTAGTGCATCGCTCGAGGAAGCAGCTGTTTGCTACAGCTGTGGGTGCTTCAAAAATGAAAAACAGTTTACATTTTGAGACAATCTAGGGGAGCTTTCTACCTTTAACATTGCTTAGTAAACCTGTTTTCTCACATCAGAAAAGACTTTGCAACAAAACATTTTAAACATTCCTAAACAATCCACAGTACAAATAAATCCAACAATGCTTCTGTCTGCGACTTAATTCTTAACTACACGTGTTCATCCGCAGTGTGTTTGAAGCACAAATTAGAAAATGCATCGAACGCGTAGGTGACAGACATTTCAGACCCCTGATGCGCGTATACTGGAGGTGTGACAGAAATAACTCCAAGGGATACGATTGCATGTTTGTGGCTTTCTTCAACGCCTTCTAGCAAATAGAGCTCCAGCAGTGCCTGGAATGAAAAGGTAGAAGCTTTTTAAAAGTCCTCTCTTTGAGAAATCATTGGCTTTGGGGGAGGGCTGGGCTGGGGCTGGGGTTTGTGGTGGTGGTGGTGGTTGTTTTCAGGGAACACAACACTCACCTGTAAGCTAGGAGGTGGGTATTTCCCCATTCCTCCTTCATCTCTCTGCCACATCTCCTCAACTCGGTCTCCCAACTGGGAAACCATCCCATCGACCATCAGGCAGTCAGAGTCCCGTTTGCCTCTGGAACAAAACGTAGCGAGGATTTGACAGAGGAAAACACTAATTGCGGCCTCTCGGTGTCACAGATTTCCTCCAGCCAAAACAAACCCAGCTAAAGCTCCCACGACTCCAAGAAAGGAACAGACAGACAAAGGCATGATCGTGACTTGAAATAGACTGGAAAGAAATTTCGGAGTCAGGTGAAAGGTGCTCATTAGATCCTAGTGAATTATTAAAGGAGCTCCAAATAGGAATCCAAAAAGCTCCCTTATTAAGGGGAAAGTTGCAGCGACCTTTTAGTTTTCAGTTTTTCTTTTGTGCCGCATTACTTGTAATACAAGGGCAGTGTGAGCAAAGCTACCCCAAACCTCACGCCCCCAGCGGGAGCGTTCCCACACACAGCGGTGAGACCCCAGCACGGCAATGTCAGGCTTTGGTCTCAGCACCTCGCTTCTGTTACTGAAAAACAGTCACGGTCAGAAAGCTGAGCCCGCAGCTGAATTCTGGTATCCCCTGAAGCAGCACGTTTGCGCCTCTGCACGTGCCATCACGGTGACGGAGGGCTGGCCTGTGAAACACTGCATTCCTCAGAAGCCCATCGCAGGCTCCTGCGGGCTGCGACGCCAGCCTTTCATTTCCCGAGGAGGACGAGCAGAAGCAGCACGCTGGAGGTGGTGCTTCTAAGGAGCCCGTGAGCCTGTACGAGAGTTACCTGAGAAGGACGCGCAGGAAGAGGAGCTTGAAAGCCAGCGCCTGACATAGAGCAGCTTCCACCTGGACTCCTCCTGCTGCACCTTGTTCACGGTGCCACAGCCACGGCTACTTGAGGACTTTCTTTAGGTTACAGAACAGTTGCCAAAGAAAAATCTGTTCTCACCTAACCCAAGGCACATCACCATTATGCTCGTGAGCCAGCCCAGGAAAGGGAGCTCCCGTGAGGAAGGGGCTTTTATCCAGTCGCCAGGAGAGCGCTGGCCGTGCCAGCTGCATGTGACTCTGCCCATCTCCTTCAACGACACCGCGGTGCTTGGGAGTGGGAGATTTGGGCCAATCCCCTTATCGCCATCTATCACTGGTCATTGAGAGAGATTATTTTTGCTTTGGTTTTTGTTTTGTTTTTTTTTTTTTTTTTCTAAAACACGCTTTCTTCTGTGCCCAGAACAATTGCTCTGCAAAGGCCGTGCCTTGCTGACCTGGCCGTGACTGATCCTGTCCTCACCACACGACCTTTTCCAGTGGTAACAAATGACACAGAATTGCCAATGAATTACGTGCACGTCAAAACAATGATGATACCAACAAAGGGCACTAAGCAGAGGTATATATCAACATTTCAACACGGGAAAGGAACCTCTCTGTTCAGCAGGACACACGCATCACTCCAGTCAAGAGTGTTGCCAGCAAATGCATGAAGCGTAGCAAATACAGCTGCTGATGGAAAAGCCACTCGCTGCCGCTTCTGAATTTGCAGTGGAACTGCTCTAGAGCTTTCCTGCACGTCCTACCTTGATAAACGCTCCAGTTGCTGTCGATGACCAGCGTAGTAGCTCCGAATCAGAGGATAATTGTAGAAAGGTCTAGAGAAACGCATCTCGTAACCTACAGGCAATAAATAAGAAGTAAGTTAAAGAAGTCATATCACATTTTCAACCTACAGTTTTTGACTAAAAAGACAGAAGAACACACAAGCTAAGCATCAAAAGCACAGGCCAGCCTCCGACTTTGAAAGAAGGCCATCCTCCTTCTGCCTTTGCTAAAAGAGACCTACGACACAGGAGTCAATTCCTCCTTGTCCTAAGTGCCATTTCAAGCTTACAGGTGATGTAGCATCCAGAACATGTAGTGTCAGCTGAAGTTCACTCTAAAAAAATACCCCCAGTTCTCAAAGGGAATGGGTTTTTAAACGTGTCACGTGAACATGCGTAAGACAGTTAAGGCTGACAATAGGGTTTATAACCCATCCAAATGATGAACTATTTCCAAGGTGTATTTTTTCCTCAAACAATCCGTAAAAAGTTCAAAACACGCACGTCAGGCTTTTACTGTAAAATCAAGCATTCCCGTGTTGGTGCTTTAGGAGTTACTTGTTTACAATCCCAAGGATTTCAAGCTGTGGGCACGAGCAACTCCCTCCCTCAGAGGCTTAGTGCTGTTTCTGAGAAACACCCCGGAAAGAAACTGCTTCCATCATTCTACACGACGCAGTTGAAAAAACAGTGAAATCTCAATTTCAGCAGCAGAACTTCAGCATCTGCTGTCACTGAACGGGCACGACTTGGTATTGATGAAGCCTTGACAAAACCATGGGGAAGCAGGTGTTCATAGGAAGCACTGACTGCTACAGACGCGTGACAGTTTAGGCTTACCTGAGCCCTCGGGCAGGAGGCGGGACCCACAGAACCAGAGGACCACTCGTGCATACAAAGCTGCGAGGCTGGTCACCGCCAGCTTATTTATCAAGTCTGCAAAACATGAAAAGAAGCTTAAGAGGACTGTTGGTGCGCAATTTCTTTTGTTTTTTATAAAGCTCCCCTCATTGCACTAAAGAGAAAGTAGAAAAATAACACGGTAGAAATCTTTGCCTGTGCATTTTTCACTCCGTATCACGTCCTTCTCTGAAGTAAAAGCCCACAATCACAAGCAACCCTTACAAAGAAGAAGATTCACTGAAGGTTTAATAAAAAAAAGTGAAGTTGGAACTACTAAATCCACTCATGGATAAGGCACCTGTTCTTCACGTAGCAGAGACGTTTACTCTAGCAAAGGGATTTTCTCTTTTCTCCTCAATATGCCAGGAACAAGTTCTAATAGAAACAGCTACAGAAACTCATGCAACTCACTTCACATGTTACTCATTTAGGCTTCCTCTCTGATTTTAGTCATTTCCAATCCAATATTTGCATGCAATCACGCACTGCTAGCTGACAATCAAAGGGAGTATTTGTCACAGTGCCACATCCCGTTGCTGTAATTTCAAGCCGGGTGCTTGCACAGCTCCTTGCTGACCGCAGCCTCCCCACCCACTCGCACCAGCTCCCCAACAAACTCTTGCCCTGAGCTCAACGCGCGGTAAGTGGCAGCCCCAACCCCTCCCAGTTAAGCCCCTTCTCCCTGCTACATCTGACTTTCTGCCAATCAGCAAAACCAACAGAAGCTCCTCTTTCCACAATTACAGCCCCAGCATCGTTCCAAATCTTCATAAGACATACCAGAGAGTTAGAAATACTGTGACAAACCTTCTCCGGCGAGCTCTTGTGCCTCTGTTAGAAAACAGTTCAAGACTGTGCTAAGGTTGCTCAAAAGCAACTGGCGGTGCTGCAGAGCCTGTAACCTCTGCGGGTCAGTGGAGCTGCAGGAGCCGCCAAACAGCGCAACACCTTTTCAAGAACAGGTATGAAATCGTTAGCCTACAGAGCCATTGCAGAGTTTCAAAGTGCACTTCCAGATCTGCGGGCAAGACCATCTACCAGCAGATCACTGAATGAGCTCAGCTGGAAAGACTGACTCTAGGTTTGCAGCATGGCTGCACTAGTACTCACATATGTCATCAAATTCGTCTTTTGTATAGATCACTCTGCTCCACGTCCAGTCAAGGGCAAACTGTAAATTAGCAGCAGAACTTGGCTGCTCTTTAAAAAGAGAGAACAAAAAAGAAATGAATCAAGAATTCCAAACGAAGAAACCATGCAACATAAAAACCACATAACAAGTCTTACCTTTAGATGTCCAAAGCTTAATGCAGCCAGTCAGAAGCCCTACAGAACCTGTCTGGGCAGCAGCTGACAAGACCGCCTCTAACTGCTCCTCCTAAAAGTAACAGGCGAAATCAAAGGAGAATCCCACCTGCTTTCAACATCCCAACCACCAACAGTAAGTGCTTGTTTCTAACCCTACACTCACTCAGGCATCACAGGCTGGGCTGCTTGTTGCTGTGAGGAGCACATGGAATTTTTCCCCTGACACGTCAACTTCCCAAAGGCTAATTCTAATCTTTATTTGCATGCCTCTGCATCATCCTCTCAATTTACTGCGTTCCAATTAACTATTCCCAGCAACGTGCCCTGCTTATACCCATGGCACATGGGGTGCAGAGAAGTTTGCCATCAGGAATGCGCGAAGGGGACAGAACAAACAGAACTCTGCAACGTTTGCATGGAAGCAGCGAAGCCAAGATCAAGCAGCTTTCCAGGCTATGAAGACATGAAGCAGTTACGACACCCCAAACATTAAGTTGTCATTTCCCAAGATGACAGAAAAGAAGTGAAACATTGATGTTCTAATAGGTTTCAGTTTTAGGCGCTTCAAACACTGTGTTCTAATGCCGTGGCGATCCTTCAGAAGGGCAAAGCACAGGCAGGCACAGACGTGCACTGTTAAGGAGCAGCTTAGTGCAGCTGGTGTTCTGGTACTTCTTCCAGGTGAAATGAACATAGAAACATAGAATCATAGAATCCTTAAGGCTGGAAAAGCCCTCTAGGATCAATGAGCGCAACTGTCAACCCAACACTACCATGTCTCCTAAATCAGGCCTCAAGTGCCACATCTACGTGTCTTTTCAATACCTCCAGGGATGGTGAGTCCCCCACCTCTCTGGGCAGCCTCTTCCAAGGCCTGACCACTCTTGCAGTGAAGGCATTTTCCCTAATATCCAACCTAAACCTCCCCTGATGCAGCTTGAAGCCGTTTCCTCTCGTTCTATCGCTAGTGACCTGGGAGAAGAGACCAACCCCCACCTCACAACAGCCTCCTGTCAGGCAGCTGCAGGGAGCGATAAGGTCTCCCCTCAGCCTCCTCTCCTCCAGGCCAAACAACCCCAGGTCCCTCAACCTCTCCTCATGAGACCTGTTCTCCAGACCCTTCCCCAGCTTTGTTGCCCTTCTTTGGACACGCACCGGCAACTCTATGTCCTTCTTGTCCCGAGGGGCCCAAGACTGAGCCCTCATCAAATTGTCCTTTTTAGGGCTTTTGCTTTTTGTTTGCTTCTTTCTTTGGCTTTTTAAGCACATTCACAAGTATCTTTCCCTTCTAAATAAAATCATCACATTCAAAGCCATTTCTACACGTTCGAATACACACATCAGATTTCCATCTTTTTCTGAAAACCAGTCTCAGACAAGGAAACACACCGAGTACGACTTACGGTGGCAAACAAAACCCCAAACCAAGCTTCTTGTCCCTAATTCTGAGATTTGTCTTACTCACATTCACAAGCAATTCCTGCTCAAATCCCTAACAAGCCTCTGAATGATCTAGTCTCAATTCAGCAAAGGGTATGACAAATTTCTGCATTTCCCAATTATTCCCAACGTGGAGCTGACATCAGATCACCCAATCTGAATGGAAGAGCCTACATCAGGCTTGCAAAAGAAACAGCCTATGGGCCAGGCCAACCTGCCAAGACGGTCATGTTAGCTACCACACTGTGCACAAGGGCTCTTTGCCCCAACGCACCCCCACAGATCTGGAGAGGAATCCAGTAGAGAGGAAGATGAGGGCAGGGAAAGACTGCTCTCCCCTTCCTACCAAGTGCTCCTCTGCCTGAAGGTTGTTCTGAGGGAACGATGCTTCCTTTTCTCCGTTCTGTCCTCTTTTCCCAGCTCATCAGGGATCAAAACCCGAACTCAGGACCACGCAGGCAGTTGCACTCATTGATGAGAGAGAAGGAACAGCTTTCCCCGACTTTCTCTTCCTGCTCCTACAGCAGCGCTCTCTTCCTTTCTAGACATTCAGTCCCTGATCGTGCTTCAACGGGAGGCAACGGTGGGTTTACACTCCCAAGAGGGGACCTCAAACATTACATTTGATAAAACTGGCAGGGTACAATTGCAGTTACGCGTGTGGATGGGCAGGAGGAGCATTAAATAGTCCCTGACACCGAAAGCAGCGCCATGGAAAGCTTAGGAAAGCTCCATCTCTTGACATTCTCCATAAAGACACAGTAAAAGCTCACCTCCTTCTGGAAGCCGCTGCACGTCACATGAACAACTCCAGAGCTCAGCAGGCACGTGCCATCTGCAGAGACAACGAACGTTGGACAACATTCCATACTCTCACCGTGATGGTAGCACCAGTTTACATTTTTGTCACAGCAACCTCTGGAAAGGTACAACTGAGTACCCGTTTTCCTCATGACATCACTTACAGCCTTTTTTAGAAAAATAATGGCTGAGTGTAGAAATTTTACCTCCGGGGCTATCGAGGTGCTGCGCTTTGAGCTTCAGCCCAGAGTCATTTCATCTGATCACCAGCACCACCTCACGGGCTGCGTTACAGAAGCACCCAACCCCCAGACCCAGCCGCCTGTCAGGCAGGTGTCACAACAGCACACACTTGGTCAGTACAACGTCATCACAGTTGGGTGGGGGGGGGGTTGGGGTGTTTCGGTTTGGTTGGGTTTTTGCGTGACAAACAGTGAACAGGAGAACCAATAAATGGCATTTGAGCTCGGTTTAAGCTTATCACTACTCAAAGCCGTGTAATACCTACCAAAATTATAGGTGCTTGGATGAAAACACAGCTCAGGTTGTGGGTAAGAAGGAGGAACTCTCCAGCTTAGGCTGCGCTCCTGCACCACAACATCCAGAAGGGGGTTTGGAGCAGTCGTGCTTGTCACAGCGTCCAGTGACCACAGTGCAAAATAGGGGCAGTCCTGAAGGGATTCTTCTGGCCTGAAAGAAAACAAGCGCAGAAGCTAAACGCCGACTTTCCAATGAATTATGGGGAGGGATACTGAAACCAGCTTCATAAAAACCTACCTTAGTGAGCCTGGCTTTTGAGCCTCATACCAGCAGTCAAAGTCAAATACACCCAAATAAGTAGATGGTTTTCCCTGGCTGCGTGTGTTCACTTGCCAGCTGAAGACGGAGACACTGATGTCAGGAGATATGACTGGAAAAGACAAGACATTGTTTCTTATTGGGAGAAAATACAATCTATCTGACATTTTCAAAACATCCCTTTCTATTTTGGCTTCATTCTGTTACGTCACTCATGAAACGCAACACTTGACTAAGAAGAATTTTAAAAATGTACACCACAGCATCACCTCTGTGATAGGTTTCAGTCATGCTGCCCCCCCTTTGCGAGTTCAACCTGTATCCGTCCTAAGACAAACCCAATACACAATTGTCAGGTAATCAAGTTTCCCATACAGTAAGAGTGCATCAAGATGGTTAGAAAAAAACAAAAACCAAAAAACAACCCACCACCCTAGGAAAACATACATTGCTGCTTTTAGAAAGCATACAAATTCTTGTCGTATACACTTGATCACTCAGCTGGCATTCTTAATTTCCAGATTCGACTCGATTACGGGTGTTATGAATAGCTCCTTTCCAGCACAGTCAGAATGAAAGAACACAATTATCACACAAAACAAACACCAAAACCCAACCCCAACAAACAGGAGGCTGGAACAAAGAGTTTAACATCAAACATTGACCATGTTACACTCGGGTTCTCTCAAGAAGTGGCATGGTCTGTCGTCTCTGGGGAGAAGGCATTCTCCAGATGTGAGCAAAGTGGGGGGTGCATCCTTTACCCTGACAGAGCAGGGAACCAGGAGACAGGTCGTTTGGCAAAATGGGTCTCTGTTCTCTGCTGAGTTCATCAGGGCTGCTCAGGGAGCCTCCCACGCTTTACTGTGTGTCATCGTGAGCTTCTGTGCCCTTTCACTTGTGTGAGCCACTGAAACTGCCTTTGAAGATGTCAATTAGTTTCATAAATCAGAAGCCAGCTGCATTTCTAACCTCAACCCACATCCAACAGAAGCTCATGTGGGCCTACAACTTGAATAGTTTCTGGATAAAAGCTAATGAGGAGCCATCAGAAAAATTACAAGCATTTTTCCATGCCTCAGGCTTCATGAAAAGGGGACCGAAAGGGCCTTTTTTGTTGGTTTTGGTTTGGGTTTTTTGGTGGGTGCGCCTGTTGGTTGTTTTTGAGAAGGTTTTAGAAGGCCCTCTCCTCAGAATCATGACACAGGTGGAGAAAATCCAAAGGGGTTTTCATTAGATTTTGACACGCTGTTGTTAGAGGATGGCACCCCAAAAGAGGTGGAAGCTGCCTCTTCAGGACTAAGACAAAGCTAATAAACACAAATAGCCTAGAAAGTCACGCCAGTGTGGTCTTTGTAACAGCAGACATAAGTTAAGGCCAGTAAGAAGAGAGGGAAGGGCATTCACACACCCAAACAAAAGGCTGTGAAAGTTATCACTGCAGCCGGCTCAGAGATGTGCTCAGAGCATCACTGGATGTGCAAACCCAGAGATGCACATCTCATTATTGCAAGGGAATGAAAGACACCAGAGGAGTTTTAACTGTCGATCCGGACAAGGGAAGCCAGAAGCTCTTGCTTTAAGAGCTTGTAGGTGTAGGAACCTATTAGACACAGAGAGGGCAAAGTGCACAGGCAGATCATAGACTCGTAGAATCATTTAGGTTGGAAAAGGCCCTTAAGATCATCGAGCCCAACTGTAAACCTCATACTGCCAAGCCCACCACTAAACCCTGTCCCACAGCGCCACGTCTGCACGTCTTTTAACTCCCTCCAGGGATGGTGACGCCACCACTTCCCTGGGCAGCCTGTTCCACTGCTTCGCAACCCTTTCTGTGAAGAAATTTTCCCTAAGATCCCAACTAAACCTTGTGCTCTAGACCCTTCACCAGCTTCGCTGCCCTGCTTTGGACACACTCAGCGCCTCAGTATCTTTCTCGTAGTGAGGGGCCCAAAACTGAACACAGGATTCGAGGTGCAGCCTCCCCACCGCCGAGTAGGGGGGGACGATCACTGCCCTACTCCTGCTGGCCACACTATCTCTCATACAAGCCAGGATGCTGGTGGCCTTCCTGGCCACGCGGGCACACTGCCGGCTCATCCAGGTGCTTGGGGAAGGTATCAAACAGATCTGGCCCCAGGACCGAGCCCTGGGGAACAGCACTCGTGACCGGCCGCCAGCTGGATGCAGGTGCAGGCATAGGTTGGAAGAGGGGAAAAAAGAAAGTTGAGGGAACATTCCTAAGCAATGGAGGGGATGATCTGACTGTTCAAAGACGAGAGCTGGAGGAATAAAATGACTGACTGGTGTTATAGAGGTGACCCCACCAGACATCGCTACAGCATGTCAGCAAGCATTGAAGGGAAAAATAGGGTTTATTTTAACAAGTCCCACAGAACCTAAGCACCCAGTTTTTCCTTTGAAATAAGCCCAAGAAGTTAGTCTATACAGATATTGAAGACTTTCAGGCTGTGGGTATGGAACAGCATTCACTGCTTGGATGCCAAAACCATTTAGTTTAGAACAACCAAACACGGGCATCAGGAACAAACCTTCATCAACGCTGTCTTCTCTGTCAATGCAGTTGGGAAAGATTTCTACAGCCTGACAGCTGAGTAGTTTGGCCTTGCTGCCCTGCCCTCTCAAGGGAAAGGCTCCACCCGTCAGATCCAAACTGTACTTTTCAACACAGGATGCCAAACCCTGCGGAAAAAATCACAGGCGAGAGAAAGGTCATTCTGAGAGAAAAGCAGACATTATACCTCAGTAGGAAAGAATGTCTATGTCTAATAGAACCTGCATATTGTACTGTATCTCTCCCAGGCGCTTAATCTGATGGCAAAGAGAAACTACAGCTGACAAGCAAGAGAACTGAGTGTCAAACCGTAACGGGTAAGTTTGGCCGTAAAAGCTTTGCACTTTTTCAGAACTGAGCATTTCCCTCGCATTACTGGTTCTAAATGTGTTTTGCAGAATTCCTTGCACCATCCCGGTTTCTTCACAAACCTACGTATTTATCTAGAAAGAGAGATCTGAAATAATGCCATACATAGGCATGCAAAGCGCTTTGCTCCATGACTTGATCACAGAACTGATGAAGTTAGAGGAGTCGTGGCCTTCCAGCAGCCAAAGCTCTCTTGCGAGGCATTATCTATAGGCACACACCGCTAGAGTGAAAGCCCATCCCTCGGGAGTAGCCATGAGAACGTCTTACTGAGTCACCCTCTTCTCTCAAACCACGTCAGCTCCTGCCAGCTCCTCCTCTCACCTCCTCAGGGACTGATGGGTGAAATATGCCTCCCTGCCTTCACCAAGTGCAGCCAACAGCAAAACAACCCGGCGGACATGGCATGCACGTGGGCAAGGCGTTTAGGGGCACGAATTCCTACAGAGTCAGCCAACTACTTTGAGACCTACAGAAACTCCAGCAGGATTGTGTGGAACCTCTGAGACCACCAATTGCTAAGCAAGCATTGACTGAAATACTGTCTTTCCAAATACAGCACTTGGTCAAATGCTCTACCCTACAACACATGGGTGTGTGGATTGTGGACAAAGAGCAGCTCTACAGTTAAAAACCAACCAAACAAAACCAAAAGCTAAGCAGCTAAAAATCTCCAAAAACCTACCAGAAAATAAAAAAATTGCTTGTACCTCATTCTACCCAAGTTTCCTAAAGTTTCAGAGCTCTAGAAGGAACTGGCATGAGACAATCCATTCTCGTATGACCTGATATGTTACATGTAACTCACCTACTCTGAGAACAGGCAAGCTTTCTCTTAACCATTCTAGGAAATACTACTAATAAATATCAAGGCTGTAGAGCACAGATCCTCTCCTACCGCACCTCAACAGGAAAGACATGCTCTGAATTAAGATTACTTTCCCATCAAAAAGATTTTGCAAGGGTTTCAGGCGTAACACTGAATAAAATGATACGTTCTAAAAACGCGTCTTCTATCTGTTAGATAACAGAGAGGTAAGGCTAGTTCACCTCTATTTTAAACACAACCTCTTTGGAGCCACTTCTAAAAATTTACATATACTTTTTTGACCAAATCAGACCACTCTTTACTGTATTTGCCTATTTTGCTGGCTTCAAGAGCAGAGTTCGTAGGTAACGCAGCCAAAAAGTAGAAAGAGTTCTCTTTAGAGCTACTAAGTTTCAGGACCAGCACCGAAGAGACCCTGCAGGTGAGCGTCATGTGAAGTCCTGCTGACAGAGCTCAAAGGGAAAACAAGGATTTAAACCTGAAGACCGGAACAGAATAAAGCTGTACGCCCGTGTTTTAAGGAAGGGAGACAGACAGAACCTTATTCAACTCTGCAGTTTGGTTAAACAGAGCTACTCAAAGCCCTGTCTTCTCTTCCTACAGGCCATTCACTTGGTGTTTAAATGAAGAATCATTTTCTTTGTAAAAGCTGCTGCCTCTTCAGGAACTGAATTTAGACGGGCTCTTTGCAGACGGCCCTGGCTGGAACACACGACACGGCGGTATGAAATTGTATGACTTCTTTTCAAAAAGTATGGGCAAAGGCCGTGCCCGGGAAGACTCAGCAAAAGATTCTTTCTTTTTAAGTCATCTCTGAATTGTCATGGTCAATATTCCCCCTGCCAACTTCACTGATACTCCCTTAGGGAAAAGGACTCTTTCCATCCTTTCACGGACGTGCACGTCTTACCTCGTACATGACTTGTCCTGAAGCCAAGGGCCTCCTGTCTGCGAACGCTAACTGCAACAGATGTAAACTCACGGCATCGCCTTCACTGGAAAAGGTACAAATGATGACATTTGGTTACAAAGCTGCTTTATAGTCCTCGTTACCCTTTCCTTAGGTCTAGGCTGAGGTTTCCTGAATAGCACTGTCTCACTGAAAAGAAAAACAGCCCTTCCCAAAACCTAAGAATTGGTCACATTTAGCTGCTAAACCACAAAGGAGGAAATTTGGACACTAACAGCTTCTGGGGCAAAGGCTACCCATACAATCTGGAAGCTTCAAGATGTTCTGTGGAGTAAAAATGGTTGGGAACAGTTCTGGGCATTGAAGAGCTCGCAATCAAAACTGCTTTACAGTCAAACTGAAAAAGATTGCCACTCCATGAGCAGCCGAGCTGAGTAAATAGCTTGCTGATGCCGAGAGGGGCAGATCTTTCTCCCCTTCCCTTCCCACCAAAGCTCCACTCCCTCCCCTGCACACACGGCACCTTCCACACCCTCCTTTCAGTCATTAGCCCAGCAGGAAACCACCGACTTGGCTGCTGAGCACCTTCCCTGCCAGCCGAGCTGAGCTGGCTCACCAAGGCTCAGGCTGGCACCAGGGAACCGGCCATGCTGTCACCTCCTCCTTTAGGGGCAGCAGGCTGGTGGATCCGCACCGTCAGTGCTCTGGAGCTGCAGCCTCCGCTGCGCTCCATGGTATTTTCATACCACGGTGTGAATATCAGGCAAATCATGAAGCAGTCATCAGGAAACAAAGGAAGCCATTGAAGAATGCCAGCACAGAAATAGAGCCACTGTCGCTTTGCTGCCTTTCAGCAGGGAGGAACTAGTAGGTCCCTCTCCATCCCTGTTACATCCTGTACAAATCGCACCGTCAGCCCCTTCCATACCGGAGAGAATCTCCTGCACGGCTAATTCAACAAAACAAATACACGTGGGTCAACTCTAGGTGAACAAATGCTCAAAAAAAAAAACAACCAGTGGCCGATAGTAAGCTTTTATTCACCTTTCTTGCGTCGACTGAACAGCCCACAAGTAGCACCAGTTGTGAGGATCGTGCTCAGGCTCTTGAAAAGTAACGGCGCAGACAGGAATCCTTCCTCCTTCAAGCTGACAGTGGTGCCTGCAGGGTTAACAAAAACAGAAAGCAGGTGAGCCTGGTGGCCCTGCCTGTTTGTAGAAGGGGAGAAGCATCTTCTGAGCAAAGAGCCCCTGACGTGCTTCTCCTCAAGGCACAGAAGGTCACACTCCCGTCTCAAACAAGGGAGTCACGGGAGCGACTGCTTTTGATGCAACAGCCACGAGGTGAGGAAATTACTGTCCAGCACGGGCAATAACCTGGCTTTATCTCCTCCTCTGCCTGCGGAGCAGGAACATGAAAGATTCCTTCAGCTGCCAGGCAAAAGATTCTTCCTACTCTTGTCGCCTGCTTCAATATTGAACTGAAAATGCAGCCTCTCTTCTGCACAAGCTGAAAACAGCGCCAAACACCAGTAGTGTCTTGTTTCTTTACTTGGACTATCTAAAGCCTTTCTCCTCCAGACTTCTGAACCTTCCTTGCACCTTCACAATCTATTCCTGCCACCTCACTATCCCTCCACTCTCTATTCATGCCGCCAATAGTTCCCGGTGAGTCACTGCAGATTTGCTTCAGTGAATCCCGATCTGAATTGGGTCAGATATTCTAGGGGGGATTGCTCTTTGGCAGAGCTGAAATCATCTCCCTCATTTCTCTGTTGCTTATCCCTTGACATGACCCTTATTCCCCCTCCAAGTGTTCCAAGCAGACTTTCATTCCCATGCATCGCTGCCTTGGCATGGGTCAGTCCCCTCTTTTGGTCGAGGCTGAAATGTGGGAGAGAATGTCTTTTCAGCCACAGATCAGCTCTTGATCCTTCACGTCTCACTCCTTTCAACCGGGACGCTTTAAAGAATATGATCACCACAATCCCATCATTAACATACTTCAGCCTTTCAATGGGTGCCCTCATTGCAGGAGCTGGTTCTGAGAAATAATGTCTACAATCTCTTTCATTGAAACACACACAACTCCTGCTGTCACTGAATACTGCTGGTGGAACAAACTGCCTTATGGAAAGCAGCTCTCTCACACCCTGACTGCTTGACAGAACCCAGAGAAGGGAGCTTTCCGCAGTTCCTCAGCCCACGGGCACAATAAGGAGAACAATCCCAGCCCGCTGGGCAGAAGGCGGCCCACTGAATCCAGGTATGGCTCAATGGTTACTTCAGAAGGGGATTCCTAAACAGGCCAAGATTACACTCCACATTTCCCTCCCTGAAAAAGGGCTCTTTCAATTAACAGACTTCCTCCTCAAGCAGAGCCTTGAGAGCCCTGCACCTCCAGGCGTGACCAAATGCAAAGGCCGACTTACTCCCGCTGCAGAGTTTTCATATTCCACAGTGACAGGGAGCCGTCGGAAAAACCCACGGCGAGCTGGTTGCTTCTGCTGATGTAGCACAGGGTCGAGAGCGCTGTTCCTGAAGGACACTGTAACTGAAGGTAGAGATGTCTCCCTGCTCTGCTCACGGTTGCTCTTCCTTGTGAAACGCCAGCAGCAGCTCTAGTGACAACTGTTAGACCTGCACGCACAAAACCACACAATAAAGGAATGCGTTAGGCCATTCAGGTTGCATTTGAAACACTGACGTGACAACATGGATGATCTAATTCTACCGTCCCCGGCAAAATACCCATTGATGCAATACTTTGTCTGCTCTTCCCATTCTGTACGCATTCAGAGCACACAGGAACTCTCTGACTGGACAGGTATCCTCGCTCCTATTTCAAAACCAGGTGAAAGCGAAACCTCCATAGACAAATTCTTCCTGGGCTCTGCACATCAGGAGTTTGGGCCTCATGGTGAAGCTACTTGAAGTGACACCAGCTCCCGAGGCCACTCTTGTAAGAGCAAAAACAGCGTATGCAATCCGAGTACACCAAGTACAGGTTCCGTTTGGTGAAATGCAGGGATTTTGGTAAGGCATATTTACTTTAAAAAACAAGCCTCAACTTTGCCCCAAGTCAATGAACAGAAGCAGAAGAACATTCCCAGGAAATAGGGCACGTCCGACACACCTTCCTGTCAGGCAGCTGCACCGCCTCGGATGGTCAGATTCCTACCCCTCACTGGTGAGAATCACCGTGACAGAGGGACCCTGGTGGGAGGGGGTATTTGTAACCTTAGGAGGAGTATGAAGCCACTCCCATTTTTAATCCTTTCAGGGCCAGACGATGTCAAACCGCCACCTGTCATCAGCAGCCATAAACGTCTGCACAGCAGTAGCTTCAAAGCGGGATGCGTGTTGTTGATTGAAAAGACACAAGTTTTCTTACTTTTCCGTTCAAGTTTAGAAACCGCAAGCTCACCCGATGGTTCATTCTCCCTCTGACTGCAAGAGAGATCATCCAAACCAAGGTCCACCACAAGCAGATGACCAACATCTGTCGCCACCGCTGCCACGCCACAAAACCCTTGCAGAGCCCGGTGCAGGTGCCAAGGCCTCACGCTGGCTCCTCCGGGGTTAGTTATGGGCTCTACAGCAGTTACCTACAGGAAAACTACAAGTTAGTATTTCAGCTCTTTGACAAGCTTTGAGAGAAATCACTCAAAAGTGAAGCCAGAATCAGCCCATCAGAAGCAAGAAAGTAAATACAGGTTTCTCAGACTTAAAAACACAGCATTGATCCCAATTATATCCAGACAAAACAAACAAACCAACCAACCCCCAAAAATGTCCTGTACAAAAATCCGTTACTGCCTTCCGTTTACGGGGTTTCCTGCAGGGATTTCGCTGAGCTCACTCCAACTGCAATGGTGCAGTCTATTATCACAGCTTACCAAGTTCCATTTTCCACTTAGAAACCATTAACTCGAAGACAACACAGAAAATCCGTTAAATGCAAGAAACTTGACCGTATTTAAGGGACTGGAGTAAGAAAGGCCAAACTCACTCTCGCTCTCCCACGGCCCCCAGCCCGTCAGCACTGGGATACAGCCCACGCCTTCTTTGCCAAACAGGTACTAGGGCAAATCTCGGCTCTCAGTCAGACGCGGCAGCGGCCAAGTTGCAGGGGAGACACACCGCTGCCACGGCAAGGGAGTATTGTTACAGAGAGCGGAAGGGAGATACCAGCTTAGGGAAAGCTACACCAGTCCTCATTTAGAATCAACAGAGCAACCAGGGAAAGCAGAAAAGTTTTCAGTGCCGAAACAGCGGCAAAAAGCCCAGCAGCTGGTTCGCCAAAAGCCAGCTCCGGCTGAGGAGAAGCGCACGCTGCTCTGTAACACGCGGAGCCGCCTGCCAGCAGCTTTAGTACAAGGCCCTGATGGAGACAGACCTTTCCGCACCTGCAGCCCCTCCCGGGACAGCCCTGACGGCTCCAGCAGAGACACCAGCACGTGAGGGCTCCTGCACTAAGGCTCCACAACAAAAGAACACGGGCTGCCCTTCAGCCTCCTTGCATAATGTCACACAGTGACACCAGGGAGCTTTACATCAACAGCAACCTGTTACACGACAACGGAACAGAGCAGTGAGCACCACAAGGAGTCCTTTTTTTTAATATATTGGGTTTTCTCCCCAGAGGTGGGGAAAAATTGACCAAACCTCGAAGCCCCAAAGTTCTCTCCTCTCCCGTATCAAGCACTTGCTGTGACTGCGCTGCCTGGCAATCTGCTACAGAATTTACCTTTCCCCTGGGCCACAAGAATTCTACTCCTAGAAGTGCCCGCAGTATTTGAGACAACTTTATATTGTTTCTGTCATGGTTTCAGCTGGGATAGAGTTAATTTTCTTCACTCTAGCTGGTATAGTGCTGTGCTTTGAAATTAGCATGGAAAAAAACCTGTTGAGATAACACACAGATGCTTAGGCTGTTGCTGGGCTTTGCACGCTCTCCTACACTGCTGCCAGCTCCTTCTGGGAACGAACGCAGAAATCCTGTCTCAGCTCCCTGACTCTGCATGCTGCCCTTCTGCCTCACACAAACCAGCAAGAGTGGGGAAAATACCATTCCAGAGCTCTGAAACATGCAACCGTTATAAACCAATTTAATACCGTTAATGGTTTCAATTCAGATTTGCTTTTACAAGTCTGAATGACTGCACGTCTATGCCAGCACACAGCTTGCCTTTCCATCTCAAACGCTGAGATTTATCAGGACGATCGGCAAACCCACACAGCGGAGCACCAACCCAGCTCAGCTCGTTAGAAATCACCACCCCACAAACGCTCACTGCCCGCAATCACACTGTAGCGCTACAGACAAACAAACCCCGCCTGGATTCTAGCAAGTCAAACCAAACCACGCTCTGGAAAGCTGAGTAATACGGAAGTATTTATCTGTCGCAGATTCTAAGGTGGTAAAGACAGAGGGAACCTTGATGTTCCATTACCTTAAGGTGACTCTTGTCTACACTCAGATAAGGAGCCGAGGGGAAAGGACGTCATCTGAGTTTATGGGTTAGAGAGGGCAGGGAAAATTAGCAACGTTACACCAGAGTATCCCACCGGCACAAGCACCATATGCAATAAGCAGAGGTTCAAGGGCTTCAGGCTGAAAGTCAGTCTGTAACCACCTGCCAGGTAACGCAGTGAAGCCTGTTTTTTCCCATCCTAAGTCAACAGAAAAATGTGCTTTGCTCTAAAGTCACCTGCTTGCTAGTCCGAGACTCCTGGGAATGTGCCGAAGTCAGCTACAGCACAGCCATGGAAGTCTGAGAGGTTTTAAAGACAGTATTTCTGACATAATGAACCATTCAGGACATGTATGTTACCAACACTTGAAAGGCAGGGTGAGGACGAGTTCTTTGTCACTCTGGCTATAAAAAAAGGTAGTTTTCAAGGCCTTTTTGTCAAAGTGGAGAATGAGGTAACTACGTGCTCTACTGTAAAACCAGAAAACTTGTTTGACTCTCAGCAAACTCAAAGGATAACGGTACCGTTAACCCCACGATTTCACATCAAGGTGCTCTCGACTGGACGCTCTGCAGTGACAGTATGATGACACAATAGAGACAATGGACGTCCTAGCAAAGAGACGCTCCAAAGCTGCTCCTGAAACAGCGTTATGCAGCACCTGACAACGTTTCCCCCATTAAAAAGCACCTACCCTTCCTGGCAGAACTACTGCTGTAACCACGCTTGATGTTCCAAGATCGTACAGGCAGAGAACACTTCCCTCTGCTTCTCTCAAGCCAACCAGCAGCCCCGTTCCCGTCTGCCAGGAAACCTCCTTCACCACGCGGATGGTGGGAGGCTGCTCACGGGCTCCACTGAAACGGTGTGCAGAGAGCCGCTCTCCCGTCACAGCGCTCACGACCTCCAGCTGAGGGCCACACGCCAGCCAGGCCAGCCCATCTCTCCCTGGAAGAAGAGAAAAGGCTGGCTAAAGCAAACTCCCAAGAGAGGGTTGAAAACAACGGGAAAATCACACTCACTGCCCCTTTGCTTCAACACAAGTACCTCACAGAGCAAGAGAGGCTTACCGAATTCCAGTCGATTATTGAAAATCACCCACTGAATCCTCAACCAATGCATCGTAAAATGAACCACCTTATGATTTTGCATTTGGACTTGTCATTCCTGCACTGAAGAATTCTGCTTGTTTGGGATAAAGATTACAATAGATTGGTCTCTAGTCTTTATACCATATTCAGCTTGGTTTTGCTAGAAATCATCTAAATACATATGAGAATACAACTCCTAAAGCATACTTCAAATATGGCAAAATCTCAGCCAATTCTTTTCTAGTTGACTAACTTTGCTCGACACACGCCTACTTTGGGCAGGGGTTTGGACTTCAACAAGGAATTACCTTAAAATGGGCACTGCGGGAGCCAATTTCAACTTTTACACACGCTGATCACAGAGAGAAGTTAGCACATTTAGTTTCACTGAACTACTTCCAACACAAAGGGAGTATTAACTCAACTACTGCACTTACAGTCACACAGAGAGATTCTACATGGTCTCAGCAGAAGCCCGGACACCCAGGCAGGCCCCCGGCTCTACCTTCAGATCACCGACAAAGTCAGCTACCTCATCTGCTCAGCCGCTCTCAGCAGCTCTCCCGGGACACTCCTCTGCGTCCCATTAAATGCTCTGCAAACCTGGCTGCAGCGCCTAACAGGGCTTTCCTCTTCCTTCTGTTTTTAGTCAGGCTAGGAAAGAAAAAGCAGGGGGGGTTGCCTCTCTAACACTGTGGGAGAACTAGTTCTGCACGGGATGTTATGATGGTACCAATAAATACAGCCCAAAACCACACCAGGACTTTTTTGAAAACTGCCTTTCATTCCATTAGAAGTTGAGGAGGGCTCACTGACTTGCCCGTGTTATTTTAATAGCTCAAGGCTGGCGCAGGCTGTTGTCCTTTCAAAGTTTAACTCTACTAATGTTTTAATGTTAACATTTTTCATCATTTTGTCATAGCTCATCCTTTCTGTTCTCTCAAAACCTGACGCACCTGAGCAGCACCAACCTGACACAGCTGATGCTGTGACCCCGTGCCTCAGGTCACCTCCAGGCAGTAACAACTTCACAGCAAGACCCAATTTCAAGGAAAAGGCTCACCTCTGGAAAACCGCCCGCGCAGCACAGACCCTCGGGTGAGCTCATCTTCCCCAAGAGCCTGAATGGTCACCTCGGGAAACTGCAGCAGGCTGCTCGTTACCTGAGCCGCGAGGTCTCGCATTCTTCACTGTGAATAGAGAAGACAATGCCAAAAGAGGCTCCTGACAGCCATCGACATTTTTGAGATTGACAGAACTTTCATCCCTTTGCCGTGAATAATCTCCCGGCCACCTCCTGCGGCTCTTTTCCTTAACAAAAGGGCACTCAGGACAGGTTTGGATCTCACAGCAGAGCAAAAGCAGAATCCTTTGCTTTTCTGATGCCTACGAGATCACCAACAAAAAGGGACGCAGGGGTACTGACAGGATAAACAACACGGGAAAAAGCCCAAGACACTGGAGTCAAGTCAAGCAACGCGGCACGAGTCAGAGAGTGAGTTTTGCATTAAAAAGCTCCAGAAAATAAATAAAAAAGAACAAGTTGAGAAATTACATGTTTGAGCAGAATCACATCCAGCCAAGTCAGTGTTCTGGGATGTCACCGTTGACTGACATGTAGTACATGAAAGTCAGATTCAAAGGCCAACAATGTTACGGGCTTACTGAAGGAAAAGCTAAAGATACGGTCAGTCGCAGCTGCAGACGTGATGTCACAAACCAGGTTCACTTCAGTGCCACCAAAAGAGAGGCCTTGCTGCTGCCCCCATCTCTCCATCTGCTCCTTCCTTCTGCTCCTGTATCCCTGTGCCTTCCCTTGCCCTGACCTGCACACGGTTTAGAGCTCCTTAGGAGCCACATTAACTCCCCAAGCAGACAGGGAACGCACCCACAAGAGCAGAGAGTTTCCCACCAGCTTAGAGAGTGAAACGGGGTTGCAGAGAGAGCCAGCAAGCATAAAAGCCGGCACAAGGAAGGAGGCAGGACACTGCACCGGGGAGAAGGAGAGGGGATTTGCCCATCTCCATTCTGTGGCCGTAAGCCGTCCTGCTAGCTCATGCACGTGTGAAACCACACACTCACTTTGCAAGGAGAGCTGCAAGAAACCCCTTCGCTTTTAGAAAGGGCAGCACCCAAGGCACTCTCAGCCAGCTCTGGACTCCCTCGTGCACGTAGAGGCTCACTCTCGCACGGAGGGAGGCTGAGGCTGACGGGCGTCATTCTTTCACTCAGCCAGATGTGGAAGCTAAAGTGATCTCAGGGAAGCGTTACTTGGTGGTCAGAGAAGGGACACCATTGCCTGACACTGCTCGGGTCACATTGTCTAAGGAAAGAGGACAAAGAGTGGGAAGAAGCCAAAGAAGAAGAAATGGAAGAAAAACTATGCTCTGTTGAGAAAAACAGCATCCGCTTTGTTGAACAGCAGGGAAAGATCACAATTATAGAGCTTTTTGAATTACTATTCATGACTGGCTCAGTGACATTTTCCCCAGAAATACAGCCCCCAACAGCCCCGATCCCGTATCTGATGCAGACCACAGATTTCATTTCCCTTTACATGAAAAAACCCAAACCCGAGACACATCAGCGTTTGACACTAGAGCCCCTTTACCCAGCTGCCTCCCATGGTTATTCTCCAACACGACTATTCCTGCATGCAGGAGCTGCAGTCCCTCTCCAACGCGGCCAAGCTAGCAAAAGCTCCTCAGGTCACTCCTGAAAGTGTGCTCTGTTGCACACTGCTTGGCGTACCTGGACAGGCGGGCGCAGGCGCCGAGTGTCTCAGGGCAGAGCGCACACGCAGCCGTCCCGACAGAGGCAGAGCCCAGGGAAGACAACGTTCCCAGCGCTCCCACAGCGCTGGGCCCTCGCAGCACCAGTTCCAGAGTCACGGAGTCACAAGGGAGAGAAAGGCCTTCCGGAATCCCTGGGGGCAGCTGGTCCAGCCCCTGCGCAGGCAGGGTCCCCCAGAGCAGGCTGCCCAGGGCCAGGGCCCGGCGGCTGCTGAACCCCCAGTGCTCAAACACACCCCTTGCAAACAGCCGCCCGACGAGGGGAGCTGCGGAAACGTTGGCAGCCCACGCGACAGGCCCAGGGGTTTGGGGACTCGCTCCCACCAACTGAAGTATCCTCTCCTCCACACCAGTAAAACACCACCCCACCAGCAGGGGCTTGTCACCATTCTTCCTCCAAAGCTCTGTCCGACGGCTCACTAGGCAGAAGACACAAAGTTAAGGGAAGCCTGATTAAGTTCGTTTCACTGCCTTAAACCAGCAAAGCCCAGGCACGTGGAAGCAGGAAAACGAGCTGAAGCAGGCAGGGAATGAGGAGCCGCCCTCAGCAGAGCAGGACACGGCACCGTGTGCCCAAAGGCAGGTGACAGCTGCCAGCCAAGGCTGACACAGCCACCCTGACTGACGGGCCTAAGGCGGCACTTGAACCACCGCGCTCAGCCCCACACCCCAGGCGGGGGGTCAGCGGTGCCGACAGGATTAAGTCCTGACTGACTCCCGACAACAGACGCTGACGCTGACTGACGCCAGCCAGCTGAGTGCGGGCAGGCGATGCTGGCCGACTGACGCTGGCCGACTCACTCTGGCCGACTGACGCACGGCTCGGGGCCTCCTTCTGCCCTCGCACCTGGGCATCACCCCTGATGGAGCTGGGCGGGCAGAGGGGTCCCTGGCGCGGCCACTCATACCTGTCGGGCAGAGCTCGGGAAGCTGGAGAGGCCCCTGACTAGCAGAGGCGCTACTTAGCGACACGGAGCCGCTACTTAACAGCAGCTGAAACATCAGTGTGCCCTCAGCACTCTGCCAGCGACGCTGAAGGACATTAACTCTATCCCAGCTACAACCGGCACAGCTCTGAAGTTTTTAACCACCTCTCCCGTGGAGAGGAGTGTGGATTAAATGCCCAGCTCCCCGTTGGCTGCAGACCACAGGAAGGCACCAGAGATGGCTCTATAATTTTGTGTGAGGGAAAGGGCTGCGGACAAACCAAACGCGTTCGATATCTAATACTGTAATCACCTGCGCAGTTAGGCTCTCTTCTCAAACTCCTCCTTCCGCCTGTCAAGAGGATTTAACTACATACGTAAAAAGGGAAAAAAGCTTCCTGCCTTTTTTCCCTTTAAGTGAGAAAAGTCCTTTCCTGTTCAGGCTCTGCTTAAGTCTTAAATAGAGCTGGTGACAAAGTAATTCCCTGATCTCCTCTTTCTGCTTTCAGAAGATCAGATGTGATGTTTTGAAGTAACAACCGTGGGAGCTGCACTTACATCCGTCACAGGAACTGTTTCCACAGCAGGCACTAACAGCGGCATCGGACATTGCATCTTCACAAATGAGACACAACAACTCATCTGGACTAGGATCACCAGAGCAGGATGAGGAGGAAGAAGAGGGCGATGGCTCCTCTGGCAAAAAGGGAGGCTTTTCCTTCTTTCCTTGCACAGAAGCTTCCCTGGAGGGGGAGAGGGCCTGGTGGGAGAGAAAAGTTTAAAGATGGCTCAAAGAAAACTTTTCCAAGCTTTGGATTTTATCAAAGGAAGAGAACAGGTGGAATTCTTCTCACTCCACATTCGCCTTCTAAAACATAGGCCTTCAGATTAAACTACTCTTCTAGAGCCACAAGACCAGAAGAGGGAGGGGGGAACAATTTTCCTGCTGCAGAACTCTCCCTTTCCTTTGACCAAGCAAGAAATTAGCTCAGACCAGAAAAATAACTTTTGGACAGCTAGAAATCAGGTGAAATGAATCCCACCTCTCCTTTGCCAGGCGGCAAATGTACATTGCAGGCACAGCACCAAGTTAGTCTCCGATCAAGTTCGTCTCTGAGTGATTACATTTTAGAAAGGGAAGGAGCCTGTGTTACAGCTTCTCCAGAAGGAGATCCATGGCAGCAAAACAGAAGTGCTACCAAGCGCAGTTTAAAACAGCCGCTCCTCTCAGCACACAGGAGTGTTTTCTTAATTTACAGCAACAGGAAAAGGTCCGTCCCTTCCACACACGGGAGTTCATAGAAGTCAGAGGGGGGGGACATCTCAGTCCAGCGGCAATTTCTTACGTTTTGCAAGGAGCCTTTGCCACATCAAACAGAACCAAAACGACCTCTCCAAGAGAACGACTCCGCTACAAACACCACCAAAATGCTTTGCAGAAATACACGTTCTTAGCACAGCACAGGTTTAACCAGCTTCCAGGGGCATGAACACGGGGACCACCCTACTGCAACATGAGACAGTATCACAGATTTTAAGATTAAGACGCAATGACAGTGCTTCCTCCCCCGTCACTACAGGCGCTGGCCAGTTCGGTTGCATCGCCACTCACACTTCTGCGCGTGGTTTCTCTTGTTCACTGCTCGGTCAGTCCAATTCATTCCATACTTACGCAGGAAGAGCTGGCATCGCGTATTTCCCACTGCTTGTCAGCACGGCACCCTTTGGGTTGGGATCTTTCCCCTCCACCATGGAACTCCACGGAATTCCTCTGCTCTTTCTATCTCTGGGAACAGGCTCAGAAGTTTTGTCCTGCTAAGAAAAGAGGTGCAGACTTATCTCGTCTGAAGAACCACGTTTAAAATGACATTTCCATGAGTATTTGAAGCAGCAAAAGCCTCTCATCCTCTCATTTTACCCAGCATAAGTGTTGCTCAGCTAAAATACTCCTTTGCCTCAGTGAATAGAGCCGGGATGTTCCAAAGGCTTGGGCAGGGTTTTGAACTCACTCGACATTCTTTGGCTTAACTTCAGGTTCCCTAAGGGCGAAATACCCCTCAGCTCACCATCCACTCGGAGAAGGGGCACAAACCCGCTCCTCCTCCAAAGCGCAGTGCAGAGTGAGAGCTTAATTCCCTGCTCTGGATCCGTCCCTGGGGAAACTCCTATTCGCCACCTGGGTACGAAGGTTGGATTCACGCCTCACGCACACACCTTCAGTGAGTAACGTTCAATGGCATGAATACTCAGCCAGAGGCTTGGGCAATTAAAACACGCAGCTATTCAATAGGTGGGGTCAGCAGCAACATCTTGGTTTTATACGAAATACTAAAAACCGGGAACCGTCATTAAAGGACTTGAAAACTGAAAAAATTTCCAGCAATATTGAAATATAGAAAAAGATGCAAGCAAGCTCTCAGAGAGCGATTGATGGACTTATTTAACGTCTATGACCTGGAGAAAAGAACGTTTCACGTTTATAATTCCAGGTGTCCCTTGAATTCTGAAGGGCTTTGCAACACTGCCTTAGAACCCCTCGATTTCAGTTTTACTGAAATAAACTCAGCAGTGTTTCTTGAGAGCTCAGGCTCAAGTGCAGCTTTACCACAAGGAAAAAGGGTAACTGTCCTCTTTCTCCTTTTCCAGCCTATTGAATTATATCATGCCCCAAGCCCCAGGTAAGCTTACGCTAGGAAAACATTATCAGAGAGACACGTGACTCACTGCTTATCGTCTCCTCAGTTGTTCAAAAGCGCAGAATCAAATCTCACAGTCGGCGCGGAGGGAGGGACCGCACGGAGGGACGGACCGCACGGAGGGACGGACCGCGGGGAAGGACGGACCGCGCGGAAGGACGGACCGCGCGGAGGGACGGACCGTGTGGAAGGACGGACCGCGGGGAAGGACGGACCGCGCGGAGGGACGGACCGCACAGAGGGACGGACCGTGTGGAAGGACGGACCGCGGGGAAGGACGGACCGCACGGAGGGAGGGACCGCACGGAGGGACGGACCGCGGGGAAGGACGGACCGCGGGGAAGGACGGACCGCGCGGAGGGACGGACCGCGCGGAGGGACAGACCGCACGGAAGGACGGACCGCCCCAGACCCGCGGCGGTAGCTATTGCAACACTCTCGTGTCGCTCTCGTTTTCTCTCTCCCCCCTTTCTCCCTTTTTTCTCTCTTTCTCTGCTTTTCTCTCGCGTCTCCGTCGCTGGCCAAATGAAGGGACTTGGCACTTTGATGCCGTTTTGAGTCTTAGTTCTGTGCCCGAGAATGTAGAAGGAACCTGGCCACGGCAACACGTTGGAGTCAGTCAGAAGTTAAGCCCAGCCGCCCCCAACCTCCCAGAATTACCTGAGGTCGGTTGGAAAGCAAGGGGGTTTAACCTCTGCCAAATTGTTCAGCCCGACAGTGGATCGTGACAGACTGGTAGGAGTGTTACCGAAAAACGCGGTAAAATCAGAAACAGCTCTCTAACACCAATTTAGTATTAAAGAGCAGGCATTCTTTATTCACAGCGCCGGATGCACGCGGGATCGCTCCTCCTAACGTGCCTACCTTACGCACCTTTCCCATACAATTTATAGATCAAAAAGTTACATATTCATACATATTCATTATTGTCCTTTCTACCGATCGGTACAAACTTGCTCGTTCAGGATGTAAATTACTGCGCAGGCTCAGTTATCCTCTTCTGTTGTTCTCTTTTGAGTAGGTGGTGTTACTTGGGTCGGTGGTGGTCCGTGAGTCGGTGGTCGCGATCTGCCCCTGTCGGAATTACCTTTTACCTACTCGGCTCTTAATCTTGGCAGTCCTGGCCAGTTTTCTCAGTCCGCTACACGAAACCACATTTTGTCATCCTTATCTGACAGAAGCACATTGTCTATTGTTTCGTTCACATTAATGATTACCGAGGGACTAAAATGCAGATCAGAGAATACACTGATTGGTATACTCCATGTCCCCAGACTTAACGTCCAGTTGGATAAGGCTGTACGAGGAGTATAGCAACATCTGTGGTTGGTTAATTCTGTCACTCTGGTTACAGGAGCAGCAACAAAGAGGCGGCTTTAGCAGTTTTTCTCCAGCAGGCATGCCCTGCTGCAAGGTCTGGCCTATCTGCCCAAGGACTGGACTAGGAGCAAATAAAGAGGAAGCCGTCAGCTGCTTCCGTCTGCAAGAAATACCATGTGAACAATTGCTAAGTTCTTGCTGTTCATATCTCAGGGTCCTTTAGAGAGCTTGACATCTCCGCGTGTTTCCCGCGGGGCTTCGGCTACCACGCGTGCTGTGCCTCACAGCCTCGCAGTTAAATTCCCCTTCCCGCGCTGCAGCTGCTTCGTGCAGTGGCCATAAGCTGCTCTGTTCCTCCTGCGTTTTGCTGGCGAGACGGCTGTACGAGGGCGATGCTGGCGGCACACACCAGCTACGGGGCTGCTCCGGTCCTCCTCTACACCCTTCCCTGTTCCCTCTTGCTCCTTCTAGCAAGAGGCTGTAACAGTAGCAAGTCACTTGAGCAACTCTTCTCTAGCATGCAAGTCCTGTCAAACCAGTAACATGATACACCTTAAAGTCTCTGTTCCTTTATGGATTATAGAGCTGAGACAGAACACCAGCAACACCACCATCACCACCCCCAGCCACGGCAAAAAAGGTCACATTTCTGTACAGCCAGCCACCAGATGAGCCGGTAACAGGAGTGTGTGCCACTGGGTCGCTGAGGCCAGCAGGGACTGGGGTCCATTTCTGAGCAGCGCTGTCCTGTATAGAACCGAACCCGTTCCTGCTTTTCAAAAGCTTTCAATATTAGCCATGAATGAACTGGTCAGTAAGATATGTAAAAAAGAGGTTTTCAAAAAAGAGGATTTCAAAAACATTATTTTAGCAAATGGATTCATGAGCAGAGGGACCACAGAGACCTTTCACGCTTCTACAAAAGCAGGTCTTATATAAAAACCACAAGCAAAACAAGGTGAAATTAAAATGGAAAAAAAAAATGAAATAAGAGAAAGAAAATGGATTGGGGGGCAGTGAAGACAAAGTATTGTCTAATCCTTCTGTTATTTAGCTGTATAAATATTGATTGTGCTGACAGGTCGCTGACAGTTTTTGGGGGGTGTGCCTGGGTCTGCTGGTTGCTGCCAATTTTGGGGGAAACTTGAGGATTTGGGGGCGTTGCTGTGTCAGGTGCATGCTGCTAGGTCTGGTGGGTGCAGCCAGGTGTGGGGTGCCTCTGGATTTAGGGTTTGTTCCTGGACTGGGGCAATGCTACCAGGTGTAAGGGTTATTTTTGGTTTGGCGGCTGCCGCTGGGTTGACAGCAGCCTCTGTTCCGGTGGACACAAACCCTGTCCCTGCAGCAGCCCCCTTTTAACACTCAAAGCCTCATTTTTAACACCCAAAGCCACACTTCCAACGTCCAAACCCCTCTTTTAACGCTCAGTGCCTCCTCTTTAGGTCCCAACCCTCACTTTTAGCAGCGGCCCCAGTCCTTTTATGCTCAAACCATCATTTTTTCTTTCCAAAGCCTCACGTTTTAGAGTCCAAACCCCTCGTTTAAGGCTAAAAGCCTCATCTTTTGGTCCCAGACCCTCACTTTCAGGGTCCAAAACCCTCTGTTAAGGAATAAAACCTCAGTTTTTAATTCCAAATCTTCAGTTTTAGGGTCCAAACCCCTACTTTTAAGGGACAAACCCTCATTTTTAGGTCCCAAACCCTCACTTCTAGCATCGAATCTGGTCTTCTAGTGCTCAAACTGTCACTTTTTCCTTCCAAACCGTGAGTTTCAGAGTCCAAACCCCTGTTTTAAGGCTCAAAGCCTCCTTCTTAACACTCAAATCCTCACTTTCAGGGTTCAAATCCCTCTTCTAACTCTCAAAGCCTCAGTTTTCAGTTCCAAACCTTCACTCTCAAGGTCCAAAGCCCACTTTTAAGGCTCAAGGCCGCATTTAGAGGACCCAAACCCTCACTGTTAGGGTCCAAACCTGTCTTTTTTACTGTCAAAGCCTCATTTGTATGTCACAAAGCCTCACGTTTAGGGTCTAAATCCATCGTTTAAGGCTCAAAGCATCATTTTTATGCCCCAAACCCTCCCTTTCAGGGTCCAAACCCCTTTATTAAGGCTCAAAGCCTCATTTTTAACAGCCAAACCCTCACTTCTAGGAACCAAAGCTCTCGTTCAACAGCCAAAGCCTCATTTGTAACACCCAACGACTCACTTTCAGCGTCCAAACCCCGGTTTTAACACTCATTGCCTCCTTTTTAGGTCCCAAACCGTGAGTTTCAGGGTTCACGCAGGAGGAGCAGAAGGGGCCGGGGAGCAGGACGGAGGCCCCGAGAGCAGCAGGGCCAGCTGAGCGGGGGATACAGGCGGGAGAGAGGGGACAGGCGGCAGCACAGAGGGGAACCAGGCGGCCAGGACACGGCGACAGAGGAAGGAGAAGGCCAGGGAGCGGGAGAGAGGTGTAGGGAAAGGAAAACATAGGAACAGGCTGCAGGACAGACAGGGAGGAGTCAGAAAATACAGGCAGGGAGTCAGACAGAGAAAGAAAGAAAGAGAAAGGAAGAGCAAAAGTGAAGGGAACTGGGGAGAGAGCAAGAATGGTAATTCTGGGCAACTGCCCCAGTTGTTGATCAATGCCCAGCGACTGCGTTACTGGGAACAAGAAATGTGCTGCCTGCAAAAGCCCTGCCCTGGGCCCAATCCGGCACCCTGATATGGGTGACGAGCATCGCCTTGCAGAGTGGCCAGGGCTGGGGAAAAGTAACCGAGCTGAGGGGGAAAAAAATCACCCAGCTGGTTTTTTGTTGGTTTGCTTGTTGGTTTTGCTTCTAAAAATCCCTGAGGCTTTTCACCATTGGCAATAGCGTGCAGCAGCTGTGCTGAGTCAGCATTATTTCAAGGTCTGATTTTAAATCTTGGCTTCTCACACCCTCCACAGGCTCTTGCCAGTTGTTCTTGTTTCTTTCTCTCTCCGCTTCCTCCAAGTGCCCGCTTTGCTCTCCAGGCTGCCAAATTATCTCCCCTCCGCCAGCACCTCCCCGTACTCAGCTCTGGCAGGAGGGACTCAGTGCGTCGCTCCAGCTCGCTTGTGCCTTCGTGTTTCACTTCAGATCGAACAACTCGCCCCTTGCAGAGCCCTCTGTTCCTCATCTGTTCCCGCTGTTTGGTGGGAAACAAACCCCACAGGGTGAGGCTGTGCTGTAACCAGCTCGCACCCCGCTGAGCAACACCACTATCGATCGGCCTGAATCACAGCCCTTTGGGCTGGCGAGCTAACAAAGCGCGGCTTAGCCATTCTAATGCCTCATGTCAGTATCAACAGAGAGTGCCATGAGCTGTGGGAAATGCACCCCAGCGCCTGCACCCACTGACGGCACTTACCCCTTGGGTGCAAAGGGGTGGCAGCTTGGGCTTCTGCCCAGGCACGCTGACACTGAGCTCTGAACCCATGCTTCACTGCAGCCCCAGGTGAGCGCGTAACGGTCCCTGGGGCCGGAGGAACGGCTCCTTACTGCAACGCTCAGCCTGGCTCACAAGTCAGCTAACAAGCCCCAGTGCTGCAGGGGACAGCTGGCGGTATTTATTGTGCGCTCCTAACCTGATCCTATTGAGAGCCTCGCGTGACCACGTCTCGCATCAAACTTGCCCAGAGTATGAAAACTTGCATGGAATTTTTTCCTGCTTCATCACTTTGCTGCAGCTCAGTATTGATTCAGGTATCGCTTGTGCCTGCTGAGGAAGCAAGTTCTGGGAGGCTGCCCTGAGGGGGCTGCATGGGGGTGCCAGACCCCACAGAGGCTGCATTTAACCTCTTTTAAGACTATCAACAGGTTGCACTTCCCGAGAGAGATGAGCAGCCTCCTCCCAGGCAGGGCTTTGGAGAGGGGACGAAGGGAGAGAGGGGCCTGGGCCATGCCAACGCCCCCAGGGCCTGCGAGGCCCCCCCAGTCTCTTCCCAGGACAGCTGCTCTCAGTGGCTGAGCCCCCGGCGGGGTCTGGGCAGACGGAGGTGCTGTGGGAGCGTGACAGTGACAGGCCTGGACACTGAGAGCGCCGCTGACCGTGCTGTATTTCAGCCGCTTGCTTGGAAAAGGGCAGCCGCTCACCCTCCCTGAGCTGCCGGCAGGGCTTTGGTTCTCATCCCTGACAGCTCTGGATATTAAGGGCGTCAGCAAATAGAAAGCTCCGGGAAGGGAACGGTTATAAAGGGGAAAAGGAGAACAAACACATTGGCAGTGAGAGCATCCCTGCGTGAAGGGCAGTGCGCGCTCCGAGCTTGAGGGGGAAGGAAAACTTTGGGGCTAAGATGTGGCTTATGGCACAGCAGTCCTCAAAGAAATGCAGCTGTGTTGCGCAGGCTTGACTACTCTACGTACACAGATATTTGTATAGTAAGAAAGCGGCTGAGACACAGCCCAGGGATGTCGCTTCTGCTGCACAGCACTACAGCCGGGGCTCTCTTACGGTGGCCACCGCGGTGACAACGTGGCATCAGCAAGTCTGCGCTTAATCGGCTCTGTGCTCCCCAGCCCCACGGCAGTGTGCCGCACCAGAGGTTAATAATGGGGAAACCTCAAAACCTCCCGCCCAAGGGAAAGCTGCAAACCTTGAAGTCCTTCAGGCAGGAGCGTCTCAATAGCCCTTTGATGTCCTGCTGTAAAGGGCTTCCCAGTGTTAGAAGCTTTTAGTTTTCCTCCACATGAAAAGCAGTTCAAAACCGTAAAGGGCTGAGCTGACTTGATCCCAGATGCAGACCTTCACACCTCCCAGCAACCTGAAAACTCCCCGGGGCCAGATCTCCCCCTGCCGGAATTACCTCTTACCTACTTGGCCCTTAACCTTGGCGGTCCTGGCCGGTTTTCTCAGCCCGCTACACGAAACCACATGTTGTCATCCTTTTCTGACAGCAGCACGTTGTCTGTTGTTTCGGTCACATTAATGATTGCCGAGGGACTAAAACACAGATCGACAGATACGCTGATTCGTACCCTCCATGTCCCCAGAATATAACAACATCCCTGGTTGATTAATTTCATCACTTTGGTTACAGCATGACTATTAGCGGTACTTGATGGCGTGACTTGGTTTCCTATCCCCTTTGCTCCTTAAGCTCAGGGGTTAAGCTAGCCTGAGAGTGCTGTAGGAAAGCATCAGCCTTTAGGCAACGTTGAGAGTAGCTTTTCAGAATGAAGCTACAGTATTTAGCGGCAAAGAACAAGTCAATAAAATTATTGAAAGATTTCTGAGCCGTTAGGTGACTGCCAGCCTTCTTTCTAAGCTAGCTCCAAATGTCACACTCATTGAGCTGATCTTACAGTTTTGAGTTAACTAATGGATGTATCAGGTCAGCTGTTCGTTATCGCTAACGAAAACACATTTTGTCAAATACTTGATCAGCAGGGGGTGAATTTGATCTGGTGCGTGTATAAAAGACTCACCCCACGTGCATGGCATAACCTGAAGACAGCATGTTGGTCCAAGTCTTGTGGCACATACCAAAGTATTTAGGTTTTTAAATAATCAGGAAATCCGGAAATACAAGTGCAAATTATGAGAAGCAGATGGTTTTGTTTCCTTTTGAGGAATAATGGCACGGGCGTTGTCCTCTGGAATAAAGAGAACTACTTCACGGGATAAGAAATGTGTTTGTGCAGATGTGAACAAAAATCAATCAACAACCCACTGCTGGGGGTGTGTGTGTGTATTTCCCCCCAACAGAGACATGGAAGACTGGCAATTTAGTAAAGTGTGACAATGAAGTATTTTGAGCTGTAATAAAGAAAACCCATTAACCTCAAAAATTTAATTTTTTTTTAGAGCCAGTAGCCAAGGAGCAGCCGAATGTAATTACTTGGTGAAATACTTTGTGCAAAATGGGTGTTTGGAATATTGACACGGCAAGAAAATGTGAAAATATGCTTTAGTAAAAAGTAGGATATTAAAGCACAGGGGAAAGTGTGTTGAGCGAACAAAGCACATTTCTGTCACAGTCAGTAAACACCATTAAAATTAAACGGCGGGGAAAGCAAATGGACTATTTTTATCAAATAGGAAATTAACCAAGATACCCAATATATGGTATATACACACAAATACAATAATGTTAAAAATCGGGAATGCGGCAGAGTTAAAGGACGGTGAACATTTCTGTGCACTCGCCTACGTTTGTTCATGCCCTTCACGTAGATGCTACTTAGTGAACCAGACAAAGGAGGAGGAGTTGTGATTTCCAGATACGTAAAGCTAAAATACAACTTCCAGCCCCGGTTCCAGAGGACTTGCCGCTGACGTCCTTACACCTAAATCAAGTAAACTTACGTCCTTGCATGAGCTAAGCAGTGCCAGACTAAGAGAGATGATTTGGTTTGTAAGCATTTGTGCTTGCAAGCATCTCAAGCAGATTTATTCCACCTGAGTGTGATCCATTCATGGAACCACAGCCAGAGGGAATGCAATAGCTGACTGACTGTGGCTTTTGACTGACCTGAAGGCCAGAAATATTTCCCTTCAAAAGTTCTCTCACCAACAGGGCCGAAGCAGGAGTTTTACAATACTCAGCTTTTTACTGTCTCTCTGGTATGACTGACGCTTGCTGGACAGGCCCAGTGTTGCCTGACATTGGGAGAGACCCTGTTCTTACTTGGCTTGAATAGAAATGATCAGATATTGAAAGAAACAAGTGGATGATGAATGTACTTGTAACAAACCTAGTATAGTGTTTCTTATTCAAAGCTGTGATTTGAAATAGCTTTTGCAGCAAGAGCGAAGAGCCTCACATGCAAGCCTGGCATTGGTATGGCTTGAAATAGCTGCTCTATAAGGGAATTTCGTTTGTAACCCGAGTCACTCTCTGATAGACTAGCATGAGTCCACATACCTCCATGTGCGTCCTGCAGTCAGAATCTCTCTCTTTGTGCCTCCCATTTCTTCTGAGTTAATTACCATTTTTCCTAACAGTTCTGTTAGGAAAATGGCTTGTCCTCCATTGGTTCGGGTGGTTCCTGCTGTGGTAATTCCTATAACATGCAACTCAAATCCCGGGTTACAACAATTTGAAGGTATTTCCATTGCAGTCTCCACCCCTGGTCCATTTGGATCAGACCATCAGGTTTGACGTTGTAATGAACTCCTCCCCTTGCCCCTGCTCTGGTTCGGACTTACCCACAGACTGTAGTCCTTTAGGGTTGTCCCTGCTCCAAGGGGAGCCTTACCCGGGAGCCACAGTCTCTCCAGGGGCACACCTGCTGCAGCATGGACTTATCCAGAGCCACAGTCGCTTTGACTCGAGTTTGCACTGGAGTTCCAGCCTGTCCAGTGCAGCAGCACAGAAACAGCAGCGGGGCCCTGGCCATCTGCCAGCCCAGGCGCATCGCCATGGCTGTTATCAGAGTGTTCCCAGGCCCGGCAGGGGAAGGGGATAAGCAGCACAGCGAGCAGTGAAAGCAAAAAGCGCCACTAATGAGCACTAGATTTTAAGGCATGCAGTAAGTCAGGCGAGCCCCCAGCAAGCACAGAAGCCTGCCATACAATAGCTGAACAGCAATAACCGCTATAAAGTCCATCTAGCACATTCAAATAAAATCTGTCGTTATCTCAAACCTTTTGGGCCCCACGTTGGGCGCCAAAATGGATTGTCGTGGTTTAGCCCCAGCCAGCAACCAAGCACCACGCAGCCGCTCGCTCGCTCCCCCCTGGTGGGACGGGGGAGAGGATCGGAAGAGTAAAAGTGAGGCAACTCGTGGGTTGAGATAAAGACAGTTTAACAGGTAAAGCAAAAGCTGCGCACAGAAGCAAAGCAAACCAAGGCATTCATTCACCCCTTCCCACGGGCAGGCAGGCGCTCAGCCATCCCCAGGAGAGCAGGGCTCCATCATGCGTAACGGTTACTTGGGAAGACAAACGCCGTCACTCCAAACGTCCCCCCTTCCTCCTTCTTCCCCAGCTTTATATCCTGAGCATGGCGTCGTATGGTACGGGATACCCCGTGGGTCACTTTGGGTCAGCTGTCCCGGCTGTGTCCCCTCCCGGCTCCTTGTGCACCCGGCAGAGCACGGGGAGCTGAAAAAGGCCTTGACCAGTGTAAGCGCTACTCAGCAACAACTGAAACATCTCCACATTATCACCGCTGTTTCCAGCAAAAATCCCAAACACAGCCCCATACCAGCTACTACGAAGAAATTTAACTCTACCCCAGCTGAAACCAGGACACTCGGTCTTGAACAGCCTTTGTGAGAGCGACTGTTCTTATGACCCCACTGAGAGAGCTTTGGGTTTTTTTCTTTTTCTGCTTCTGCTCATACGTGAATGTACCGTAGTAATGTTACCTCAAACGGGTATCTTCTTCTTGGATGAAATGGAATAGGGCAGCAGTTAGTAGTGTTACCCTGAAAAGCGGGTTGGTTTGTTTGCTTCACCCACCTTTGTGCAAAAATGAATTAAATAAAATACCTCCGGGCTGTGTGTAGGTTGGCGTTTTGCACCCTGGGCGAAGGAACCTGCCTTTTTGGGATAACAGTAGCGGTTAAGAAAGGATCACAGTTAGAAGTGGCAACTAACACCTGAGAATTTTAACAAGGTAGTACATAATGCTTAGGCCAGAGAAGAGGCTATTGTTACCTCACACGTGTATATTTCTGTTTATTATCCTTGGATGATACAGAACAGCGCAGGAGATATTTGCAGTTAAGAAAGACTCATAGTTGGGAGCAGAAAGCAACACCTGAGAACTCGAACACCTCACTCAGTGAGGGGTCCCAGCCGGCTCCTGCTGCCTTCCAGCAGCACCTCAGGCCTGTGGGGCTCGCCTGCCTGGAACGTGGGTGCCACCGTCTCGTCGAGGGCACCCAGGCACAGTGCGAGGAGGGGGCTGGAGCCCAGGGCTCATGGCGGGAGGTGCAGGGCGGTCCCTGCGGCCCAGGGGCAGCCTTTCTCCTGGGCCAGCAACGCAGCAGGTGGGAGCGAGCCCCAGGAAAGGGGCCCTCAGCCCCCACCGCCCTCCTCCCGCTCCCACATCTGGCCATCTCTGAGGCCACAGCCCCCCCACCCCCAAACCCCCCATATTTGGCCACACGCGTCGCCCACAGGCACAATCGACATCACAATGGGCTCCTGCTGCCAAGAGCCACCTCGCTGTCGCTCGGGCCCTATAAAAGCAGGGCCCTGCAGCTGGCCCACACCGCGCCGGGCTCTCAGGCCCTCGCGTGCCCGGCGTGCGGGAAGGGAGAGGAGCCGGAGCAGCGAGGCCGAGGGCTGCCCGCCTCTGCGCGCACGCCACGGAGCCCCTCCCCGCACCCGCGCAGGAGGAAGGCCTGTCCCGGGAGGAGGAAGCAGAGGCAGCGGAGGGGGAGGAACAACACCAGCCCCCGCGGCGTGAGCGCCATCGACCCCGCACCTCCGATGGACGCCGTGCAGCGCGTGTCTCCGGAGCCCCCAGGGACCGCCGTGGGGCCTGCGCATGCCTGCCTGCCTGCCAGGGAGCGGCCGCAGCGACGAGGCGGTAACTGCCCTTAAAGTGATGCTTTGGGACTTAAACCTGATCCTTTGAATATCAGAAGATGGCCGTAGGCCATAAACGTGGGGGTTTGGGACCCTAAAAACAACACTTTAATCCTTAATAGAGGGATTTGCACCCTATACGTGAGGGTTTGGGACCTAAAAATGAGGCACTGAACGTTAAAAGAGAGGTTTCGCCCATCCAAGTGCAGCTTTGGGTGTTTGAAAATGAGACTTTGAGAGTTAAAACAGGGCTTTAGGTCCTAAAAGTGAGGGTTTGGCTGTTAAAAATGAGGCTTTGAGCTTTAAGAGAGAGGTTTGGACCCTAGCAGTGAGGTTTGCGGTCCTAACTATAAGGCTTTGAGCATTAAAAGAGGGGTTTGGGTGCTTTAAAGTAAGTCTTTGGGACGTGAAAATGAGGGTATGTCCCTAAAAAGGAGGGGTTTGGACCCTAGCAGTGAGGTTTGCAGTCCTAACTATAAGTCCTTGATGTTAAAAGAGGTGTTTGGGTGTTTTAAAGTGAGTTTTGGGGACCTGAAAATGAGGCACTGAGCGTTAAAAGAGGGGTTTGGACCCTGAAAGTGCGGCTTTGAGTGTTAAAACTGAGGCTTTGAGTGTTAAAAGAGGGCTTTAGGTCCTAAAAGTGAGGGTTTGGCTGTTAAAAATGAGGCTTTGAGCTTTAAAACCGGGGTTGAGACACTAAAAGTGAGGTTTGCAGTCCTAATTATAAGGCATTGAGCAATAAAAGAGGGGTTTGGACCCTGAAAATGAGGGTTTGGGACTTAAAAATGAGGCACTGTGCATTTAAAAGAGGGGTTTGGACCCTGAAAGTGCATGTTTGGGTGTTAAAATTGAGGCTTTGAGCAGTAAAAGAGGGCTTTGGCCATTAATAATGATGGTTTGGTACCTGAAAGTGAAGGCCTGGATGCTAGAAGCAGGGGGTTTGGACCTAAAAATGAGGCACTGAGCAGTAAAAGAAGGGTTTGGACGCTGAAAGTGAAGGTTTGGAACTTAAAAAATGAGGCTTTGAGCCTTGAAAGAGGGGTTTGGACTCTAAAAATTACTATTTGGAACAAAACAATGACGGTTTGACCATAAAAAGTCCAAGTTCGATGCTAAAAATGAGGGTTTGTGACCTAAAAATGAGGCACTGAGCGTTAAAAGAGGGGTTTGGGTAATAGAAGTAAGGGTCTGGAATTTAAAAAAGAGGGTTTGTCCCTGAAAAGGAGGGGTTTGGACCCTAGCAGTGAGGTTTGCAGTCCTAACTATAAGTCCTTGATGTTAAAAGAGGTGTTTGGGTGTTTTAAAGTGAGTTTTGGGGACCTGAAAATGAGGCACTGAGCGTTAAAAGAGGGGTTTGGACCCTGAAAGTGCGGCTTTGAGTGTTAAAACTGAGGCTTTGAGTGTTAAAAGAGGGCTTTAGGTCCTAAAAGTGAGGGTTTGGCTGTTAAAAATGAGGCTTTGAGCTTTAAAACCGGGGTTGAGACACTAAAAGTGAGGTTTGCAGTCCTAATTATAAGGCATTGAGCAATAAAAGAGGGGTTTGGACCCTGAAAATGAGGGTTTGGGACTTAAAAATGAGGCACTGTGCATTTAAAAGAGGGGTTTGGACCCTGAAAGTGCATGTTTGGGTGTTAAAATTGAGGCTTTGAGCAGTAAAAGAGGGCTTTGGCCATTAATAATGATGGTTTGGTACCTGAAAGTGAAGGCCTGGATGCTAAAAGCAGGGGGTTTGGACCTAAAAATGAGGCACTGAGCAGTAAAAGAAGGGTTTGGACGCTGAAAGTGAAGGTTTGGAACTTAAAAAATGAGGCTTTGAGCCTTGAAAGAGGGGTTTGGACTCTAAAAATTACTATTTGGAACAAAACAATGATGGTTTGACCATAAAAAGTCCAAGTTCGATGCTAAAAATGAGGGTTTGTGACCTAAAAATGAGGCACTGAGCGTTAAAAGAGGGGTTGGGGTAATAGAAGTAAGGGTCTGGAATTTAAAAAAGAGGGTTTGTCCCTGAAAAGGAGGGGTTTGGACCCTAGCAGTGAGGTTTGCAGTCCTAACTATAAGTCCTTGATGTTAAAAGAGGTGTTTGGGTGTTTTAAAGTGAGTTTTGGGGACCTGAAAATGAGGCACTGAGCGTTAAAAGAGGGGTTTGGACCCTGAAAGTGCGGCTTTGAGTGTTAAAACTGAGGCTTTGAGTGTTAAAAGAGGGCTTTAGGTCCTAAAAGTGAGGGTTTGGCTGTTAAAAATGAGGCTTTGAGCTTTAAAACCGGGGTTGAGACACTAAAAGTGAGGTTTGCGGTCCTAATTATAAGGCATTGAGCAATAAAAGAGGGGTTTGGACCCTGAAAATGAGGGTTTGGGACTTAAAAATGAGGCACTGTGCATTTAAAAGAGGGGTTTGGACCCTGAAAGTGCATGTTTGGGTGTTAAAATTGAGGCTTTGAGCATTAAAAGAGGGCTTTGGCCATTAATAATGATGGTTTGGTACCTGAAAGTGAAGGCCTGGATGCTAAAAGCGGGGGGTTTGGACCTAAAAATGAGGCACTGAGCAGTAAAAGAAGGGTTTGGACGCTGAAAGTGAAGGTTTGGAACTTAAAAAATGAGGCTTTGAGCCTTGAAAGAGGGGTTTGGACTCTAAAAATTACTATTTGGAACAAAACAATGATGGTTTGACCATAAAAAGTCCAAGTTCGATGCTAAAAATGAGGGTTTGTGACCTAAAAATGAGGCACTGAGCGTTAAAAGAGGGGTTTGGGTAATAGAAGTAAGGGTTTGGAATTTAAAAAAGAGGGTTTGTCCCTGAAAAGGAGGGGTTTGGACCCTAGCAGTGAGGTTTGCAGTCCTAACTATAAGTCCTTGATGTTAAAAGAGGTGTTTGGGTGTTTTAAAGTGAGTTTTGGGGACCTGAAAATGAGGCACTGAGCATTAAAAGAGGGGTTTGGACCCTGAAAGTGCGGCTTTGAGTGTTAAAACTGAGGCTTTGAGTGTTAAAAGAGGGCTTTAGGTCCTAAAAGTGAGGGTTTGGCTGTTAAAAATGAGGCTTTGAGCTTTAAAACCGGGGTTGAGACACTAAAAGTGAGGTTTGCAGTCCTAATTATAAGGCATTGAGCAATAAAAGAGGGGTTTGGACCCTGAAAATGAGGGTTTGGGACTTAAAAATGAGGCACTGTGCATTTAAAAGAGGGGTTTGGACCCTGAAAGTGCATGTTTGGGTGTTAAAATTGAGGCTTTGAGCAGTAAAAGAGGGCTTTGGCCATTAATAATGATGGTTTGGTACCTGAAAGTGAAGGCCTGGATGCTAAAAGCAGGGGGTTTGGACCTAAAAATGAGGCACTGAGCAGTAAAAGAAGGGTTTGGACGCTGAAAGTGAAGGTTTGGAACTTAAAAAATGAGGCTTTGAGCCTTGAAAGAGGGGTTTGGACTCTAAAAATTACTATTTGGAACAAAACAATGATGGTTTGACCATAAAAAGTCCAAGTTCGATGCTAAAAATGAGGGTTTGTGACCTAAAAATGAGGCACTGAGCGTTTAAAGAGGGGTTTGGGTAATACAAGTAAGGGTCTGGAATTTAAAAAAGAGGGTTTGTCCCTGAAAAGGAGGGGTTTGGACCCTAGCAGTGAGGTTTGCAGTCCTAACTATAAGTCCTTGATGTTAAAAGAGGTGTTTGGGTGTTTTAAAGTGAGTTTTGGGGACCTGAAAATGAGGCACTGAGCGTTAAAAGAGGGGTTTGGACCCTGAAAGTGCGGCTTTGAGTGTTAAAACTGAGGCTTTGAGTGTTAAAAGAGGGCTTTAGGTCCTAAAAGTGAGGGTTTGGCTGTTAAAAATGAGGCTTTGAGCTTTAAAACCGGGGTTGAGACACTAAAAGTGAGGTTTGCAGTCCTAATTATAAGGCATTGAGCAATAAAAGAGGGGTTTGGACCCTGAAAATGAGGGTTTGGGACTTAAAAATGAGGCACTGTGCATTTAAAAGAGGGGTTTGGACCCTGAAAGTGCATGTTTGGGTGTTAAAATTGAGGCTTTGAGCAGTAAAAGAGGGCTTTGGCCATTAATAATGATGGTTTGGTACCTGAAAGTGAAGGCCTGGATGCTAAAAGCAGGGGGTTTGGACCTAAAAATGAGGCACTGAGCAGTAAAAGAAGGGTTTGGACGCTGAAAGTGAAGGTTTGGAACTTAAAAAAATGAGGCTTTGAGCCTTGAAAGAGGGGTTTGGACTCTAAAAATTACTATTTGGAACAAAAGAATGATGGTTTGACCATAAAAAGTCCAAGTTCGATGCTAAAAATGAGGGTTTGTGACCTAAAAATGAGGCACTGAGCGTTAAAAGAGGGGTTTGGGTAATAGAAGTAAGGGTCTGGAATTTAAAAAAGAGGGTTTGTCCCTAAAAAGGAGGGGTTTGGACCCTAGCAGTGAGGTTTGCAGTCCTAACTATAAGTCCTTGATGTTAAAAGAGGTGTTTGGGTGTTTTAAAGTGAGTTTTGGGGACCTGAAAATGAGGCACTGAGCGTTAAAAGAGGGGTTTGGACCCTGAAAGTGCGGCTTTGAGTGTTAAAACTGAGGCTTTGAGTGTTAAAAGAGGGCTTTAGGTCCTAAAAGTGAGGGTTTGGCTGTTAAAAATGAGGCTTTGAGCTTTAAAACCGGGGTTGAGACACTAAAAGTGAGGTTTGCGGTCCTAATTATAAGGCATTGAGCAATAAAAGAGGGGTTTGGACCCTGAAAATGAGGGTTTGGGACTTAAAAATGAGGCACTGTGCATTTAAAAGAGGGGTTTGGACCCTGAAAGTGCATGTTTGGGTGTTAAAACTGAGTGGTTGGAGTGTTAAAAGAGAGCTTTAGGTCCTAAAAGTGAGGGTTTGGCTGTTAAAAATGAGGCTTTGAGCTTTAAGAGAGAGGTTTGGACCCTAGCATTGTGGTTTGCGGTCCTAACTATAAGGCTTTGAGCATTAAAAGAGGGGTTTGGGTGCTTTAAAGTAAGTCTTTGGGACGTGAAAATGAGGGTATGTCCCTAAAAAGGAGGGGTTTGGACCCTAGCAGTGAGGTTTGCAGTCCTAACTATAAGTCCTTGATGTTAAAAGAGGTGTTTGGGTGTTTTAAAGTGAGTTTTGGGGACCTGAAAATGAGGCACTGAGCGTTAAAAGAGGGGTTTGGACCCTGAAAGTGCGGCTTTGAGTGTTAAAACTGAGGCTTTGAGTGTTAAAAGAGGGCTTTAGGTCCTAAAAGTGAGGGTTTGGCTGTTAAAAATGAGGCTTTGAGCTTTAAAACCGGGGTTGAGACACTAAAAGTGAGGTTTGCAGTCCTAATTATAAGGCATTGAGCATTAAAAGAGGGGTTTGGACCCTGAAAATGAGGGTTTGGGACTTAAAAATGAGGCACTGTGCATTTAAAAGAGGGGTTTGGACCCTGAAAGTGCATGTTTGGGTGTTAAAATTGAGGCTTTGAGCAGTAAAAGAGGGCTTTGGCCATTAATAATGATGGTTTGGTACCTGAAAGTGAAGGCCTGGATGCTAAAAGCAGGGGGTTTGGACCTAAAAATGAGGCACTGAGCAGTAAAAGAAGGGTTTGGACGCTGAAAGTGAAGGTTTGGAACTTAAAAAATGAGGCTTTGAGCCTTGAAAGAGGGGTTTGGACTCTAAAAATTACTATTTGGAACAAAAGAATGATGGTTTGACCATAAAAAGTCCAAGTTCGATGCTAAAAATGAGGGTTTGTGACCTAAAAATGAGGCACTGAGCGTTAAAAGAGGGGTTTGGGTAATAGAAGTAAGGGTCTGGAATTTAAAAAAGAGGGTTTGTCCCTGAAAAGGAGGGGTTTGGACCCTAGCAGTGAGGTTTGCAGTCCTAACTATAAGTCCTTGATGTTAAAAGAGGTGTTTGGGTGTTTTCAAGTGAGTTTTGGGGACCTGAAAATGAGGCACTGAGCGTTAAAAGAGGGGTTTGGACCCTGAAAGTGCGGCTTTGAGTGTTAAAACTGAGGCTTTGAGTGTTAAAAGAGGGCTTTAGGTCCTAAAAGTGAGGGTTTGGCTGTTAAAAATGAGGCTTTGAGCTTTAAAACCGGGGTTGAGACACTAAAAGTGAGGTTTGCGGTCCTAATTATAAGGCATTGAGCAATAAAAGAGGGGTTTGGACCCTGAAAATGAGGGTTTGGGACTTAAAAATGAGGCACTGTGCATTTAAAAGAGGGGTTTGGACCCTGAAAGTGCATGTTTGGGTGTTAAAACTGAGTGGTTGGAGTGTTAAAAGAGAGCTTTAGGTCCTAAAAGTGAGGGTTTGGCTGTTAAAAATGAGGCTTTGAGCTTTAAGAGAGAGGTTTGGACCCTAGCAGTGAGGTTTGCGGTCCTAACTATAAGGCTTTGAGCATTAAAAGAGGGGTTTGGGTGCTTTAAAGTAAGTCTTTGGGACGTGAAAATGAGGGTATGTCCCTAAAAAGGAGGGGTTTGGACCCTAGCAGTGAGGTTTGCAGTCCTAACTATAAGTCCTTGATGTTAAAAGAGGTGTTTGGGTGTTTTAAAGTGAGTTTTGGGGACCTGAAAATGAGGCACTGAGCGTTAAAAGAGGGGTTTGGACCCTGAAAGTGCGGCTTTGAGTGTTAAAACTGAGGCTTTGAGTGTTAAAAGAGGGCTTTAGGTCCTAAAAGTGAGGGTTTGGCTGTTAAAAATGAGGCTTTGAGCTTTAAAACCGGGGTTGAGACACTAAAAGTGAGGTTTGCAGTCCTAATTATAAGGCATTGAGCAATAAAAGAGGGGTTTGGACCCTGAAAATGAGGGTTTGGGACTTAAAAATGAGGCACTGTGCATTTAAAAGAGGGGTTTGGACCCTGAAAGTGCATGTTTGGGTGTTAAAATTGAGGCTTTGAGCAGTAAAAGAGGGCTTTGGCCATTAATAATGATGGTTTGGTACCTGAAAGTGAAGGCCTGGATGCTAAAAGCAGGGGGTTTGGACCTAAAAATGAGGCACTGAGCAGTAAAAGAAGGGTTTGGACGCTGAAAGTGAAGGTTTGGAACTTAAAAAATGAGGCTTTGAGCCTTGAAAGAGGGGTTTGGACTCTAAAAATTACTATTTGGAACAAAACAATGATGGTTTGACCATAAAAAGTCCAAGTTCGATGCTAAAAATGAGGGTTTGTGACCTAAAAATGAGGCACTGAGCGTTAAAAGACGGGTTTGGGTAATAGAAGTAAGGGTCTGGAATTTAAAAAAGAGGGTTTGTCCCTGAAAAGGAGGGGTTTGGACCCTAGCAGTGAGGTTTGCAGTCCTAACTATAAGTCCTTGATGTTAAAAGAGGTGTTTGGGTGTTTTCAAGTGAGTTTTGGGGACCTGAAAATGAGGCACTGAGCGTTAAAAGAGGGGTTTGGACCCTGAAAGTGCGGCTTTGAGTGTTAAAACTGAGGCTTTGAGTGTTAAAAGAGGGCTTTAGGTCCTAAAAGTGAGGGTTTGGCTGTTAAAAATGAGGCTTTGAGCTTTAAGAGAGAGGTTTGGACCCTAGCAGTGAGGTTTGCGGTCCTAACTATAAGGCTTTGAGCATTAAAAGAGGGGTTTGGGTGCTTTAAAGTAAGTCTTTGGGACGTGAAAATGAGGGTATGTCCCTAAAAAGGAGGGGTTTGGACCCTAGCAGTGAGGTTTGCAGTCCTAACTATAAGTCCTTGATGTTAAAAGAGGTGTTTGGGTGTTTTAAAGTGAGTTTTGGGGACCTGAAAATGAGGCACTGAGCGTTAAAAGAGGGGTTTGGACCCTGAAAGTGCGGCTTTGAGTGTTAAAACTGAGGCTTTGAGTGTTAAAAGAGGGCTTTAGGTCCTAAAAGTGAGGGTTTGGCTGTTAAAAATGAGGCTTTGAGCTTTAAGAGAGAGGTTTGGACCCTAGCAGTGAGGTTTGCGGTCCTAACTATAAGGCTTTGAGCATTAAAAGAGGGGTTTGGGTGCTTTAAAGTAAGTCTTTGGGACGTGAAAATGAGGGTATGTCCCTAAAAAGGAGGGGTTTGGACCCTAGCAGTGAGGTTTGCAGTCCTAACTATAAGTCCTTGATGTTAAAAGAGGTGTTTGGGTGTTTTAAAGTGAGTTTTGGGGACCTGAAAATGAGGCACTGAGCGTTAAAAGAGGGGTTTGGACCCTGAAAGTGCGGCTTTGAGTGTTAAAACTGAGGCTTTGAGTGTTAAAAGAGGGCTTTAGGTCCTAAAAGTGAGGGTTTGGCTGTTAAAAATGAGGCTTTGAGCTTTAAAACCGGGGTTGAGACACTAAAAGTGAGGTTTGCAGTCCTAATTATAAGGCATTGAGCAATAAAAGAGGGGTTTGGACCCTGAAAATGAGGGTTTGGGACTTAAAAATGAGGCACTGTGCATTTAAAAGAGGGGTTTGGACCCTGAAAGTGCATGTTTGGGTGTTAAAATTGAGGCTTTGAGCAGTAAAAGAGGGCTTTGGCCATTAATAATGATGGTTTGGTACCTGAAAGTGAAGGCCTGGATGCTAAAAGCAGGGGGTTTGGACCTAAAAATGAGGCACTGAGCAGTAAAAGAAGGGTTTGGACGCTGAAAGTGAAGGTTTGGAACTTAAAAAATGAGGCTTTGAGCCTTGAAAGAGGGGTTTGGACTCTAAAAATTACTATTTGGAACAAAACAATGATGGTTTGACCATAAAAAGTCCAAGTTCGATGCTAAAAATGAGGGTTTGTGACCTAAAAATGAGGCACTGAGTGTTAAAAGAGGGGTTTGGGTAATAGAAGTAAGGGTCTGGAATTTAAAAAAGAGGGTTTGTCCCTGAAAAGGAGGGGTTTGGACCCTAGCAGTGAGGTTTGCAGTCCTAACTATAAGTCCTTGATGTTAAAAGAGGTGTTTGGGTGTTTTCAAGTGAGTTTTGGGGACCTGAAAATGAGGCACTGAGCGTTAAAAGAGGGGTTTGGACCCTGAAAGTGCGGCTTTGAGTGTTAAAACTGAGGCTTTGAGTGTTAAAAGAGGGCTTTAGGTCCTAAAAGTGAGGGTTTGGCTGTTAAAAATGAGGCTTTGAGCTTTAAAACCGGGGTTGAGACACTAAAAGTGAGGTTTGCAGTCCTAATTATAAGGCATTGAGCAATAAAAGAGGGGTTTGGACCCTGAAAATGAGGGTTTGGGACTTAAAAATGAGGCACTGTGCATTTAAAAGAGGGGTTTGGACCCTGAAAGTGCATGTTTGGGTGTTAAAATTGAGGCTTTGAGCAGTAAAAGAGGGCTTTGGCCATTAATAATGATGGTTTGGTACCTGAAAGTGAAGGCCTGGATGCTAAAAGCAGGGGGTTTGGACCTAAAAATGAGGCACTGAGCAGTAAAAGAAGGGTTTGGACGCTGAAAGTGAAGGTTTGGAACTTAAAAAATGAGGCTTTGAGCCTTGAAAGAGGGGTTTGGACTCTAAAAATTACTATTTGGAACAAAACAATGATGGTTTGACCATAAAAAGTCCAAGTTCGATGCTAAAAATGAGGGTTTGTGACCTAAAAATGAGGCACTGAGCGTTAAAAGAGGGGTTTGGGTAATAGAAGTAAGGGTCTGGAATTTAAAAAAGAGGGTTTGTCCCTGAAAAGGAGGGGTTTGGACCCTAGCAGTGAGGTTTGCAGTCCTAACTATAAGTCCTTGATGTTAAAAGAGGTGTTTGGGTGTTTTCAAGTGAGTTTTGGGGACCTGAAAATGAGGCACTGAGCGTTAAAAGAGGGGTTTGGACCCTGAAAGTGCGGCTTTGAGTGTTAAAACTGAGGCTTTGAGTGTTAAAAGAGGGCTTTAGGTCCGAAAAGTGAGGGTTTGGCTGTTAAAAATGAGGCTTTGAGCTTTAAGAGAGAGGTTTGGACCCTAGCAGTGAGGTTTGCGGTCCTAACTATAAGGCTTTGAGCATTAAAAGAGGGGTTTGGGTGCTTTAAAGTAAGTCTTTGGGACGTGAAAATGAGGGTATGTCCCTAAAAAGGAGGGGTTTGGACCCTAGCAGTGAGGTTTGCAGTCCTAACTATAAGTCCTTGATGTTAAAAGAGGTGTTTGGGTGTTTTAAAGTGAGTTTTGGGGACCTGAAAATGAGGCACTGAGCGTTAAAAGAGGGGTTTGGACCCTGAAAGTGCGGCTTTGAGTGTTAAAACTGAGGCTTTGAGTGTTAAAAGAGGGCTTTAGGTCCTAAAAGTGAGGGTTTGGCTGTTAAAAATGAGGCTTTGAGCTTTAAAACCGGGGTTGAGACACTAAAAGTGAGGTTTGCAGTCCTAATTATAAGGCATTGAGCAATAAAAGAGGGGTTTGGACCCTGAAAATGAGGGTTTGGGACTTAAAAATGAGGCACTGTGCATTTAAAAGAGGGGTTTGGACCCTGAAAGTGCATGTTTGGGTGTTAAAATTGAGGCTTTGAGCAGTAAAAGAGGGCTTTGGCCATTAATAATGATGGTTTGGTACCTGAAAGTGAAGGCCTGGATGCTAAAAGCAGGGGGTTTGGACCTAAAAATGAGGCACTGAGCAGTAAAAGAAGGGTTTGGACGCTGAAAGTGAAGGTTTGGAACTTAAAAAATGAGGCTTTGAGCCTTGAAAGAGGGGTTTGGACTCTAAAAATTACTATTTGGAACAAAACAATGATGGTTTGACCATAAAAAGTCCAAGTTCGATGCTAAAAATGAGGGTTTGTGACCTAAAAATGAGGCACTGAGTGTTAAAAGAGGGGTTTGGGTAATAGAAGTAAGGGTCTGGAATTTAAAAAAGAGGGTTTGTCCCTGAAAAGGAGGGGTTTGGACCCTAGCAGTGAGGTTTGCAGTCCTAACTATAAGTCCTTGATGTTAAAAGAGGTGTTTGGGTGTTTTAAAGTGAGTTTTGGGGACCTGAAAATGAGGCACTGAGCGTTAAAAGAGGGGTTTGGACCCTGAAAGTGCGGCTTTGAGTGTTAAAACTGAGGCTTTGAGTGTTAAAAGAGGGCTTTAGGTCCTAAAAGTGAGGGTTTGGCTGTTAAAAATGAGGCTTTGAGCTTTAAGAGAGAGGTTTGGACCCTAGCAGTGAGGTTTGCGGTCCTAACTATAAGGCTTTGAGCATTAAAAGAGGGGTTTGGGTGCTTTAAAGTAAGTCTTTGGGACGTGAAAATGAGGGTATGTCCCTAAAAAGGAGGGGTTTGGACCCTAGCAGTGAGGTTTGCAGTCCTAACTATAAGTCCTTGATGTTAAAAGAGGTGTTTGGGTGTTTTAAAGTGAGTTTTGGGGACCTGAAAATGAGGCACTGAGCGTTAAAAGAGGGGTTTGGACCCTGAAAGTGCATGTTTGGGTGTTAAAACTGAGGCTTTGAGTGTTAAAAGAGGGCTTTAGGTCCTAAAAGTGAGGGTTTGGCTGTTAAAAATGAGGCTTTGAGCTTTAAGAGAGAGGTTTGGACCCTAGCAGTGAGGTTTGCGGTCCTAACTATAAGGCTTTGAGCATTAAAAGAGGGGTTTGGGTGCTTTAAAGTAAGTCTTTGGGACGTGAAAATGAGGGTATGTCCCTAAAAAGGAGGGGTTTGGACCCTAGCAGTGAGGTTTGCAGTCCTAACTATAAGTCCTTGATGTTAAAAGAGGTGTTTGGGTGTTTTAAAGTGAGTTTTGGGGACCTGAAAATGAGGCACTGAGCGTTAAAAGAGGGGTTTGGACCCTGAAAGTGCGGCTTTGAGTGTTAAAACTGAGGCTTTGAGTGTTAAAAGAGGGCTTTAGGTCCTAAAAGTGAGGGTTTGGCTGTTAAAAATGAGGCTTTGAGCTTTAAAACCGGGGTTGAGACACTAAAAGTGAGGTTTGCAGTCCTAATTATAAGGCATTGAGCAATAAAAGAGGGGTTTGGACCCTGAAAATGAGGGTTTGGGACTTAAAAATGAGGCACTGTGCATTTAAAAGAGGGGTTTGGACCCTGAAAGTGCATGTTTGGGTGTTAAAATTGAGGCTTTGAGCAGTAAAAGAGGGCTTTGGCCATTAATAATGATGGTTTGGTACCTGAAAGTGAAGGCCTGGATGCTAAATGCAGGGGGTTTGGACCTAAAAATGAGGCACTGAGCAGTAAAAGAAGGTTTTGGACGCTGAAAGTGAAGGTTTGGAACTTAAAAAATGAGGCTTTGAGCCTTGAAAGAGGGGTTTGGACTCTAAAAATTACTATTTGGAACAAAACAATGATGGTTTGACCATAAAAAGTCCAAGTTCGATGCTAAAAATGAGGGTTTGTGACCTAAAAATGAGGCACTGAGCGTTAAAAGAGGGGTTTGGGTAATAGAAGTAAGGGTCTGGAATTTAAAAAAGAGGGTTTGTCCCTGAAAAGGAGGGGTTTGGACCCTAGCAGTGAGGTTTGCAGTCCTAACTATAAGTCCTTGATGTTAAAAGAGGTGTTTGGGTGTTTTAAAGTGAGTTTTGGGGACCTGAAAATGAGGCACTGAGCGTTAAAAGAGGGGTTTGGACCCTGAAAGTGCGGCTTTGAGTGTTAAAACTGAGGCTTTGAGTGTTAAAAGAGGGCTTTAGGTCCTAAAAGTGAGGGTTTGGCTGTTAAAAATGAGGCTTTGAGCTTTAAAACCGGGGTTGAGACACTAAAAGTGAGGTTTGCGGTCCTAATTATAAGGCATTGAGCAATAAAAGAGGGGTTTGGACCCTGAAAATGAGGGTTTGGGACTTAAAAATGAGGCACTGTGCATTTAAAAGAGGGGTTTGGACCCTGAAAGTGCATGTTTGGGTGTTAAAACTGAGCGGTTGGAGTGTTAAAAGAGAGCTTTAGGTCCTAAAAGTGAGGGTTTGGCTGTTAAAAATGAGGCTTTGAGCTTTAAGAGAGAGGTTTGGACCCTAGCAGTGAGGTTTGCGGTCCTAACTATAAGGCTTTGAGCATTAAAAGAGGGGTTTGGGTGCTTTAAAGTAAGTCTTTGGGACGTGAAAATGAGGGTATGTCCCTAAAAAGGAGGGGTTTGGACCCTAGCAGTGAGGTTTGCAGTCCTAACTATAAGTCCTTGATGTTAAAAGAGGTGTTTGGGTGTTTAAAAGTGAGTTTTGGGGACCTGAAAATGAGGCACTGAGCGTTAAAAGAGGGGTTTGGGAAATAGAAGTAAGGGTCTGGAATTTAAAAAAGAGGGTTTGTCCCTGAAAAGGAGGGGTTTGGACCCTAGCAGTGAGGTTTGCAGTCCTAACTATAAGTCCTTGATGTTAAAAGAGGTGTTTGGGTGTTTTAAAGTGAGTTTTGGGGACCTGAAAATGAGGCACTGAGCGTTAAAAGAGGGGTTTGGACCCTGAAAGTGCGGCTTTGAGTGTTAAAACTGAGGCTTTGAGTGTTAAAAGAGGGCTTTAGGTCCTAAAAGTGAGGGTTTGGCTGTTAAAAATGAGGCTTTGAGCTTTAAAACCGGGGTTGAGACACTAAAAGTGAGGTTTGCGGTCCTAATTATAAGGCATTGAGCAATAAAAGAGGGGTTTGGACCCTGAAAATGAGGGTTTGGGACTTAAAAATGAGGCACTGTGCATTTAAAAGAGGGGTTTGGACCCTGAAAGTGCATGTTTGGGTGTTAAAATTGAGGCTTTGAGCAGTAAAAGAGGGCTTTGGCCATTAATAATGATGGTTTGGTACCTGAAAGTGAAGGCCTGGATGCTAAAAGCAGGGGGTTTGGACCTAAAAATGAGGCACTGAGCAGTAAAAGAAGGGTTTGGACGCTGAAAGTGAAGGTTTGGAACTTAAAAAATGAGGCTTTGAGCCTTGAAAGAGGGGTTTGGACTCTAAAAATTACTATTTGGAACAAAACAATGATGGTTTGACCATAAAAAGTCCAAGTTCGATGCTAAAAATGAGGGTTTGTGACCTAAAAATGAGGCACTGAGCGTTAAAAGAGGGGTTGGGGTAATAGAAGTAAGGGTCTGGAATTTAAAAAAGAGGGTTTGTCCCTGAAAAGGAGGGGTTTGGACCCTAGCAGTGAGGTTTGCAGTCCTAACTATAAGTCCTTGATGTTAAAAGAGGTGTTTGGGTGTTTTAAAGTGAGTTTTGGGGACCTGAAAATGAGGCACTGAGCGTTAAAAGAGGGGTTTGGACCCTGAAAGTGCGGCTTTGAGTGTTAAAACTGAGGCTTTGAGTGTTAAAAGAGGGCTTTAGGTCCTAAAAGTGAGGGTTTGGCTGTTAAAAATGAGGCTTTGAGCTTTAAAACCGGGGTTGAGACACTAAAAGTGAGGTTTGCGGTCCTAATTACAAGGCATTGAGCAATAAAAGAGGGGTTTGGACCCTGAAAATGAGGGTTTGGGACTTAAAAATGAGGCACTGTGCATTTAAAAGAGGGGTTTGGACCCTGAAAGTGCATGTTTGGGTGTTAAAACTGAGTGGTTGGAGTGTTAAAAGAGAGCTTTAGGTCCTAAAAGTGAGGGTTTGGCTGTTAAAAATGAGGCTTTGAGCTTTAAGAGAGAGGTTTGGACCCTAGCAGTGAGGTTTGCGGTCCTAACTATAAGGCTTTGAGCATTAAAAGAGGGGTTTGGGTGCTTTAAAGTAAGTCTTTGGGACGTGAAAATGAGGGTATGTCCCTAAAAAGGAGGGGTTTGGACCCTAGCAGTGAGGTTTGCAGTCCTAACTATAAGTCCTTGATGTTAAAAGAGGTGTTTGGGTGTTTTAAAGTGAGTTTTGGGGACCTGAAAATGAGGCACTGAGCGTTAAAAGAGGGGTTTGGACCCTGAAAGTGCGGCTTTGAGTGTTAAAACTGAGGCTTTGAGTGTTAAAAGAGGGCTTTAGGTCCTAAAAGTGAGGGTTTGGCTGTTAAAAATGAGGCTTTGAGCTTTAAAACCGGGGTTGAGACACTAAAAGTGAGGTTTGCAGTCCTAATTATAAGGCATTGAGCAATAAAAGAGGGGTTTGGACCCTGAAAATGAGGGTTTGGGACTTAAAAATGAGGCACTGTGCATTTAAAAGAGGGGTTTGGACCCTGAAAGTGCATGTTTGGGTGTTAAAATTGAGGCTTTGAGCAGTAAAAGAGGGCTTTGGCCATTAATAATGATGGTTTGGTACCTGAAAGTGAAGGCCTGGATGCTAAAAGCAGGGGGTTTGGACCTAAAAATGAGGCACTGAGCAGTAAAAGAAGGTTTTGGACGCTGAAAGTGAAGGTTTGGAACTTAAAAAATGAGGCTTTGAGCCTTGAAAGAGGGGTTTGGACTCTAAAAATTACTATTTGGAACAAAACAATGATGGTTTGACCATAAAAAGTCCAAGTTCGATGCTAAAAATGAGGGTTTGTGACCTAAAAATGAGGCACTGAGCGTTTAAAGAGGGGTTTGGGTAATACAAGTAAGGGTCTGGAATTTAAAAAAGAGGGTTTGTCCCTGAAAAGGAGGGGTTTGGACCCTAGCAGTGAGGTTTGCAGTCCTAACTATAAGTCCTTGATGTTAAAAGAGGTGTTTGGGTGTTTTAAAGTGAGTTTTGGGGACCTGAAAATGAGGCACTGAGCGTTAAAAGAGGGGTTTGGACCCTGAAAGTGCGGCTTTGAGTGTTAAAACTGAGGCTTTGAGTGTTAAAAGAGGGCTTTAGGTCCTAAAAGTGAGGGTTTGGCTGTTAAAAATGAGGCTTTGAGCTTTAAAACCGGGGTTGAGACACTAAAAGTGAGGTTTGCGGTCCTAATTATAAGGCATTGAGCAATAAAAGAGGGGTTTGGACCCTGAAAATGAGGGTTTGGGACTTAAAAATGAGGCACTGTGCATTTAAAAGAGGGGTTTGGACCCTGAAAGTGCATGTTTGGGTGTTAAAACTGAGTGGTTGGAGTGTTAAAAGAGAGCTTTAGGTCCTAAAAGTGAGGGTTTGGCTGTTAAAAATGAGGCTTTGAGCTTTAAGAGAGAGGTTTGGACCCTAGCAGTGAGGTTTGCGGTCCTAACTATAAGGCTTTGAGCATTAAAAGAGGGGTTTGGGTGCTTTAAAGTAAGTCTTTGGGACGTGAAAATGAGGGTATGTCCCTAAAAAGGAGGGGTTTGGACCCTAGCAGTGAGGTTTGCAGTCCTAACTATAAGTCCTTGATGTTAAAAGAGGTGTTTGGGTGTTTTAAAGTGAGTTTTGGGGACCTGAAAATGAGGCACTGAGCGTTAAAAGAGGGGTTTGGACCCTGAAAGTGCGGCTTTGAGTGTTAAAACTGAGGCTTTGAGTGTTAAAAGAGGGCTTTAGGTCCTAAAAGTGAGGGTTTGGCTGTTAAAAATGAGGCTTTGAGCTTTAAAACCGGGGTTGAGACACTAAAAGTGAGGTTTGCGGTCCTAATTACAAGGCATTGAGCAATAAAAGAGGGGTTTGGACCCTGAAAATGAGGGTTTGGGACTTAAAAATGAGGCACTGTGCATTTAAAAGAGGGGTTTGGACCCTGAAAGTGCATGTTTGGGTGTTAAAATTGAGGCTTTGAGCAGTAAAAGAGGGCTTTGGCCATTAATAATGATGGTTTGGTACCTGAAAGTGAAGGCCTGGATGCTAAAAGCAGGGGGTTTGGACCTAAAAATGAGGCACTGAGCAGTAAAAGAAGGGTTTGGACGCTGAAAGTGAAGGTTTGGAACTTAAAAAATGAGGCTTTGAGCCTTGAAAGAGGGGTTTGGACTCTAAAAATTACTATTTGGAACAAAACAATGATGGTTTGACCATAAAAAGTCCAAGTTCGATGCTAAAAATGAGGGTTTGTGACCTAAAAATGAGGCACTGAGCGTTAAAAGACGGGTTTGGGTAATAGAAGTAAGGGTCTGGAATTTAAAAAAGAGGGTTTGTCCCTGAAAAGGAGGGGTTTGGACCCTAGCAGTGAGGTTTGCAGTCCTAACTATAAGTCCTTGATGTTAAAAGAATTGTTTGGGTGTTTTAAAGTGAGTTTTGGGGACCTGAAAATGAGGCACTGAGCGTTAAAAGAGGGGTTTGGACCCTGAAAGTGCGGCTTTGAGTGTTAAAACTGAGGCTTTGAGTGTTAAAACTGAGGCTTTAGGTCCTAAAAGTGAGGGTTTGGCTGTTAAAAATGAGGCTTTGAGCTTTAAAACCGGGGTTGAGACACTAAAAGTGAGGTTTGCGGTCCTAATTATAAGGCATTGAGCAATAAAAGAGGGGTTTGGACCCTGAAAATGAGGGTTTGGGACTTAAAAATGAGGCACTGTGCATTTAAAAGAGGGGTTTGGACCCTGAAAGTGCATGTTTGGGTGTTAAAACTGAGTGGTTGGAGTGTTAAAAGAGAGCTTTAGGTCCTAAAAGTGAGGGTTTGGCTGTTAAAAATGAGGCTTTGAGCTTTAAGAGAGAGGTTTGGACCCTAGCAGTGAGGTTTGCGGTCCTAACTATAAGGCTTTGAGCATTAAAAGAGGGGTTTGGGTGCTTTAAAGTAAGTCTTTGGGACGTGAAAATGAGGGTATGTCCCTAAAAAGGAGGGGTTTGGACCCTAGCAGTGAGGTTTGCAGTCCTAACTATAAGTCCTTGATGTTAAAAGAGGTGTTTGGGTGTTTTAAAGTGAGTTTTGGGGACCTGAAAATGAGGCACTGAGCGTTAAAAGAGGGGTTTGGATAATAGAAGTAAGGGTCTGGAATTTAAAAAAGAGGGTTTGTCCCTGAAAAGGAGGGGTTTGGACCCTAGCAGTGAGGTTTGCAGTCCTAACTATAAGTCCTTGATGTTAAAAGAGGTGTTTGGGTGTTTTAAAGTGAGTTTTGGGGACCTGAAAATGAGGCACTGAGCGTTAAAAGAGGGGTTTGGACCCTGAAAGTGCGGCTTTGAGTGTTAAAACTGAGGCTTTGAGTGTTAAAAGAGGGCTTTAGGTCCTAAAAGTGAGGGTTTGGCTGTTAAAAATGAGGCTTTGAGCTTTAAAACCGGGGTTGAGACACTAAAAGTGAGGTTTGCAGTCCTAATTATAAGGCATTGAGCAATAAAAGAGGGGTTTGGACCCTGAAAATGAGGGTTTGGGACTTAAAAATGAGGCACTGTGCATTTAAAAGAGGGGTTTGGACCCTGAAAGTGCATGTTTGGGTGTTAAAATTGAGGCTTTGAGCAGTAAAAGAGGGCTTTGGCCATTAATAATGATGGTTTGGTACCTGAAAGTGAAGGCCTGGATGCTAAAAGCAGGGGGTTTGGACCTAAAAATGAGGCACTGAGCAGTAAAAGAAGGGTTTGGACGCTGAAAGTGAAGGTTTGGAACTTAAAAAATGAGGCTTTGAGCCTTGAAAGAGGGGTTTGGACTCTAAAAATTACTATTTGGAACAAAACAATGATGGTTTGACCATAAAAAGTCCAAGTTCGATGCTAAAAATGAGGGTTTGTGACCTAAAAATGAGGCACTGAGCGTTAAAAGAGGGGTTTGGGTAATAGAAGTAAGGGTCTGGAATTTAAAAAAGAGGGTTTGTCCCTGAAAAGGAGGGGTTTGGACCCTAGCAGTGAGGTTTGCAGTCCTAACTATAAGTCCTTGATGTTAAAAGAGGTGTTTGGGTGTTTTAAAGTGAGTTTTGGGGACCTGAAAATGAGGCACTGAGCGTTAAAAGAGGGGTTTGGACCCTGAAAGTTTGGCTTTGAGTGTTAAAACTGAGGCTTTGAGTGTTAAAAGAGGGCTTTAGGTCCTAAAAGTGAGGGTTTGGCTGTTAAAAATGAGGCTTTGAGCTTTAAGAGAGAGGTTTGGACCCTAGCAGTGAGGTTTGCGGTCCTAACTATAAGGCTTTGAGCATTAAAAGAGGGGTTTGGGTGCTTTAAAGTAAGTCTTTGGGACGTGAAAATGAGGGTATGTCCCTAAAAAGGAGGGGTTTGGACCCTAGCAGTGAGGTTTGCAGTCCTAACTATAAGTCCTTGATGTTAAAAGAGGTGTTTGGGTGTTTTAAAGTGAGTTTTGGGGACCTGAAAATGAGGCACTGAGCGTTAAAAGAGGGGTTTGGACCCTGAAAGTGCGGCTTTGAGTGTTAAAACTGAGGCTTTGAGTGTTAAAAGAGGGCTTTAGGTCCTAAAAGTGAGGGTTTGGCTGTTAAAAATGAGGCTTTGAGCTTTAAAACCGGGGTTGAGACACTAAAAGTGAGGTTTGCAGTCCTAATTATAAGGCATTGAGCAATAAAAGAGGGGTTTGGACCCTGAAAATGAGGGTTTGGGACTTAAAAATGAGGCACTGTGCATTTAAAAGAGGGGTTTGGACCCTGAAAGTGCATGTTTGGGTGTTAAAATTGAGGCTTTGAGCAGTAAAAGAGGGCTTTGGCCATTAATAATGATGGTTTGGTACCTGAAAGTGAAGGCCTGGATGCTAAAAGCAGGGGGTTTGGACCTAAAAATGAGGCACTGAGCAGTAAAAGAAGGGTTTGGACGCTGAAAGTGAAGGTTTGGAACTTAAAAAATGAGGCTTTGAGCCTTGAAAGAGGGGTTTGGACTCTAAAAATTACTATTTGGAACAAAACAATGATGGTTTGACCATAAAAAGTCCAAGTTCGATGCTAAAAATGAGGGTTTGTGACCTAAAAATGAGGCACTGAGCGTTAAAAGACGGGTTTGGGTAATAGAAGTAAGGGTCTGGAATTTAAAAAAGAGGGTTTGTCCCTGAAAAGGAGGGGTTTGGACCCTAGCAGTGAGGTTTGCAGTCCTAACTATAAGTCCTTGATGTTAAAAGAGGTGTTTGGGTGTTTTAAAGTGAGTTTTGGGGACCTGAAAATGAGGCACTGAGCGTTAAAAGAGGGGTTTGGACCCTGAAAGTGCGGCTTTGAGTGTTAAAACTGAGGCTTTGAGTGTTAAAAGAGGGCTTTAGGTCCTAAAAGAGAGGGTTTGGCTGTTAAAAATGAGGCTTTGAGCTTTAAAACCGGGGTTGAGACACTAAAAGTGAGGTTTGCGGTCCTAATTATAAGGCATTGAGCAATAAAAGAGGGGTTTGGACCCTGAAAATGAGGGTTTGGGACTTAAAAATGAGGCACTGTGCATTTAAAAGAGGGGTTTGGACCCTGAAAGTGCATGTTTGGGTGTTAAAACTGAGTGGTTGGAGTGTTAAAAGAGAGCTTTAGGTCCTAAAAGTGAGGGTTTGGCTGTTAAAAATGAGGCTTTGAGCTTTAAGAGAGAGGTTTGGACCCTAGCAGTGAGGTTTGCAGTCCTAACTATAAGGCTTTGAGCATTAAAAGAGGGGTTTGGGTGCTTTAAAGTAAGTCTTTGGGACGTGAAAATGAGGGTATGTCCCTAAAAAGGAGGGGTTTGGACCCTAGCAGTGAGGTTTGCAGTCCTAACTATAAGTCCTTGATGTTAAAAGAGGTGTTTGGGTGTTTTAAAGTGAGTTTTGGGGACCTGAAAATGAGGCACTGAGCGTTAAAAGAGGGGTTTGGACCCTGAAAGTGCGGCTTTGAGTGTTAAAACTGAGGCTTTGAGTGTTAAAAGAGGGCTTTAGGTCCTAAAAGTGAGGGTTTGGCTGTTAAAAATGAGGCTTTGAGCTTTAAAACCGGGGTTGAGACACTAAAAGTGAGGTTTGCAGTCCTAATTATAAGGCATTGAGCAATAAAAGAGGGGTTTGGACCCTGAAAATGAGGGTTTGGGACTTAAAAATGAGGCACTGTGCATTTAAAAGAGGGGTTTGGACCCTGAAAGTGCATGTTTGGGTGTTAAAATTGAGTGGTTGGAGTGTTAAAAGAGGGCTTTAGGTCCGAAAAGTGAGGGTTTGGCTGTTAAAAATGAGGCTTTGAGCTTTAAGAGAGAGGTTTGGACCCTAGCAGTGAGGTTTGCGGTCCTAACTATAAGGCTTTGAGCATTAAAAGAGGGGTTTGGGTGCTTTAAAGTAAGTCTTTGGGACGTGAAAATGAGGGTATGTCCCTAAAAAGGAGGGGTTTGGACCCTAGCAGTGAGGTTTGCAGTCCTAACTATAAGTCCTTGATGTTAAAAGAGGTGTTTGGGTGTTTTAAAGTGAGTTTTGGGGACCTGAAAATGAGGCACTGAGCGTTAAAAGAGGGGTTTGGACCCTGAAAGTGCGGCTTTGAGTGTTAAAACTGAGGCTTTGAGTGTTAAAAGAGGGCTTTAGGTCCTAAAAGTGAGGGTTTGGCTGTTAAAAATGAGGCTTTGAGCTTTAAAACCGGGGTTGAGACACTAAAAGTGAGGTTTGCAGTCCTAATTATAAGGCATTGAGCAATAAAAGAGGGGTTTGGACCCTGAAAATGAGGGTTTGGGACTTAAAAATGAGGCACTGTGCATTTAAAAGAGGGGTTTGGACCCTGAAAGTGCATGTTTGGGTGTTAAAATTGAGGCTTTGAGCAGTAAAAGAGGGCTTTGGCCATTAATAATGATGGTTTGGTACCTGAAAGTGAAGGCCTGGATGCTAAAAGCAGGGGGTTTGGACCTAAAAATGAGGCACTGAGCAGTAAAAGAAGGGTTTGGACGCTGAAAGTGAAGGTTTGGAACTTAAAAAATGAGGCTTTGAGCCTTGAAAGAGGGGTTTGGACTCTAAAAATTACTATTTGGAACAAAACAATGATGGTTTGACCATAAAAAGTCCAAGTTCGATGCTAAAAATGAGGGTTTGTGACCTAAAAATGAAGCACTGAGCGTTAAAAGAGGGGTTTGGGTAATAGAAGTAAGGGTCTGGAATTTAAAAAAGAGGGTTTGTCCCTGAAAAGGAGGGGTTTGGACCCTAGCAGTGAGGTTTGCAGTCCTAACTATAAGTCCTTGATGTTAAAAGAGGTGTTTGGGTGTTTTAAAGTGAGTTTTGGGGACCTGAAAATGAGGCACTGAGCGTTAAAAGAGGGGTTTGGACCCTGAAAGTGCGGCTTTGAGTGTTAAAACTGAGGCTTTGAGTGTTAAAAGAGGGCTTTAGGTCCTAAAAGTGAGGGTTTGGCTGTTAAAAATGAGGCTTTGAGCTTTAAAACCGGGGTTGAGACACTAAAAGTGAGGTTTGCAGTCCTAATTATAAGGCATTGAGCAATAAAAGAGGGGTTTGGACCCTGAAAATGAGGGTTTGGGACTTAAAAATGAGGCACTGTGCATTTAAAAGAGGGGTTTGGACCCTGAAAGTGCATGTTTGGGTGTTAAAATTGAGGCTTTGAGCAGTAAAAGAGGGCTTTGGCCATTAATAATGATGGTTTGGTACCTGAAAGTGAAGGCCTGGATGCTAAAAGCAGGGGGTTTGGACCTAAAAATGAGGCACTGAGCAGTAAAAGAAGGGTTTGGACGCTGAAAGTGAAGGTTTGGAACTTAAAAAATGAGGCTTTGAGCCTTGAAAGAGGGGTTTGGACTCTAAAAATTACTATTTGGAACAAAACAATGATGGTTTGACCATAAAAAGTCCAAGTTCGATGCTAAAAATGAGGGTTTGTGACCTAAAAATGAGGCACTGAGCGTTAAAAGAGGGGTTTGGGAAATAGAAGTAAGGGTTTGGAATTTAAAAAAGAGGGTTTGTCCCTAAAAAGGAGGGGTTTGGACCCTAGCAGTGAGGTTTGCAGTCCTAACTATAAGTCCTTGATGTTAAAAGATGTGTTTGGGTGTTTTAAAGTGAGTTTTGGGGACCTGAAAATGAGGCACTGAGCGTTAAAAGAGGGGTTTGGACCCTGAAAGTGCGGCTTTGAGTGTTAAAACTGAGGCTTTGAGTGTTAAAAGAGGGCTTTAGGTCCTAAAAGTGAGGATTTGGCTGATAAAAATGAGGCTTTGAGCTTTAAAACCGGGGTTGAGACACTAAAAGTGAGGTTTGCAGTCCTAATTATAAGGCATTGAGCAATAAAAGAGGGGTTTGGACCCTGAAAATGAGGGTTTGGGACTTAAAAATGAGGCACTGTGCATTTAAAAGAGGGGTTTGGACCCTGAAAGTGCATGTTTGGGTGTTAAAACTGGGTGGTTGGAGTGTTAAAAGAGAGCTTTAGGTCCTAAAAGTGAGGGTTTGGCTGTTAAAAATGAGGCTTTGAGCTTTAAGAGAGAGGTTTGGACCCTAGCAGTGAGGTTTGCGGTCCTAACTATACGGCTTTGAGCATTAAAAGAGGGGTTTGGGTGCTTTAAAGTAAGTCTTTGGGACGTGAAAATGAGGGTATGTCCCTGAAAAGGAGGGGTTTGGACCCTAGCAGTGAGGTTTGCAGTCCTAACTATAAGTCCTTGATGTTAAAAGAGGTGTTTGGGTGTTTTAAAGTGAGTTTTGGGGACCTGAAAATGAGGCACTGAGCGTTAAAAGAGGGGTTTGGACCCTGAAAGTGCGGCTTTGAGTGTTAAAACTGAGGCTTTGAGTGTTAAAAGAGGGCTTTAGGTCCTAAAAGTGAGGGTTTGGCTGTTAAAAATGAGGCTTTGAGCTTTAAAACCGGGGTTGAGACACTAAAAGTGAGGTTTGCAGTCCTAATTATAAGGCATTGAGCAATAAAAGAGGGGTTTGGACCCTGAAAATGAGGGTTTGGGACTTAAAAATGAGGCACTGTGCATTTAAAAGAGGGGTTTGGACCCTGAAAGTGCATGTTTGGGTGTTAAAATTGAGGCTTTGAGCAGTAAAAGAGGGCTTTGGCCATTAATAATGATGGTTTGGTACCTGAAAGTGAAGGCCTGGATGCTAAAAGCAGGGGGTTTGGACCTAAAAATGAGGCACTGAGCAGTTAAAGAAGGGTTTGGACGCTGAAAGTGAAGGTTTGGAACTTAAAAAATGAGGCTTTGAGCCTTGAAAGAGGGGTTTGGACTCTAAAAATTACTATTTGGAACAAAACAATGATGGTTTGACCATAAAAAGTCCAAGTTCGATGCTAAAAATGAGGGTTTGTGACCTAAAAATGAGGCACTGAGCGTTAAAAGAGGGGTTTGGGAAATAGAAGTAAGGGTTTGGAATTTAAAAAAGAGGGTTTGTCCCTGAAAAGGAGGGGTTTGGACCCTAGCAGTGAGGTTTGCAGTCCTAACTATAAGTCCTTGATGTTAAAAGAGGTGTTTGGGTGTTTTAAAGTGAGTTTTGGGGACCTGAAAATGAGGCACTGAGCGTTAAAAGAGGGGTTTGGACCCTGAAAGTGCGGCTTTGAGTGTTAAAACTGAGGCTTTGAGTGTTAAAAGAGGGCTTTAGGTCCTAAAAGTGAGGGTTTGGCTGTTAAAAATGAGGCTTTGAGCTTTAAAACCGGGGTTGAGACACTAAAAGTGAGGTTTGCAGTCCTAATTATAAGGCATTGAGCAATAAAAGAGGGGTTTGGACCCTGAAAATGAGGGTTTGGGACTTAAAAATGAGGCACTGTGCATTTAAAAGAGGGGTTTGGACCCTGAAAGTGCATGTTTGGGTGTTAAAACTGAGGCTTTGAGTGTTAAAAGAGGGCTTTAGGTCCGAAAAGTGAGGGTTTGGCTGTTAAAAATGAGGCTTTGAGCTTTAAGAGAGAGGTTTGGACCCTAGCAGTGAGGTTTGCGGTCCTAACTATAAGGCTTTGAGCATTAAAAGAGGGGTTTGGGTGCTTTAAAGTAAGTCTTTGGGACGTGAAAATGAGGGTATGTCCCTAAAAAGGAGGGGTTTGGACCCTAGCAGTGAGGTTTGCAGTCCTAACTATAAGTCCTTGATGTTAAAAGAGGTGTTTGGGTGTTTTAAAGTGAGTTTTGGGGACCTGAAAATGAGGCACTGAGCGTTAAAAGAGGGGTTTGGACCCTGAAAGTGCGGCTTTGAGTGTTAAAACTGAGGCTTTGAGTGTTAAAAGAGGGCTTTAGGTCCTAAAAGTGAGGGTTTGGCTGTTAAAAATGAGGCTTTGAGCTTTAAAACCGGGGTTGAGACACTAAAAGTGAGGTTTGCAGTCCTAATTATAAGGCATTGAGCAATAAAAGAGGGGTTTGGACCCTGAAAATGAGGGTTTGGGACTTAAAAATGAGGCACTGTGCATTTAAAAGAGGGGTTTGGACCCTGAAAGTGCATGTTTGGGTGTTAAAATTGAGGCTTTGAGCAGTAAAAGAGGGCTTTGGCCATTAATAATGATGGTTTGGTACCTGAAAGTGAAGGCCTGGATGCTAAAAGCAGGGGGTTTGGACCTAAAAATGAGGCACTGAGCAGTAAAAGAAGGGTTTGGACGCTGAAAGTGAAGGTTTGGAACTTAAAAAATGAGGCTTTGAGCCTTGAAAGAGGGGTTTGGACTCTAAAAATTACTATTTGGAACAAAACAATGATGGTTTGACCATAAAAAGTCCAAGTTCGATGCTAAAAATGAGGGTTTGTGACCTAAAAATGAAGCACTGAGCGTTAAAAGAGGGGTTTGGGTAATAGAAGTAAGGGTCTGGAATTTAAAAAAGAGGGTTTGTCCCTGAAAAGGAGGGTTTTGGACCCTAGCAGTGAGGTTTGCAGTCCTAACTATAAGTCCTTGATGTTAAAAGAGGTGTTTGGGTGTTTTCAAGTGAGTTTTGGGGACCTGAAAATGAGGCACTGAGCGTTAAAAGAGGGGTTTGGACCCTGAAAGTGCGGCTTTGAGTGTTAAAACTGAGGCTTTGAGTGTTAAAAGAGGGCTTTAGGTCCTAAAAGTGAGGGTTTGGCTGTTAAAAATGAGGCTTTGAGCTTTAAAACCGGGGTTGAGACACTAAAAGTGAGGTTTGCAGTCCTAATTATAAGGCATTGAGCAATAAAAGAGGGGTTTGGACCCTGAAAATGAGGGTTTGGGACTTAAAAATGAGGCACTGTGCATTTAAAAGAGGGGTTTGGACCCTGAAAGTGCATGTTTAGGTGTTAAAATTGAGGCTTTGAGCATTAAAAGAGGGCTTTGGCCATTAATAATGATGGTTTGGTACCTGAAAGTGAAGGCCTGGATGCTAAAAGCAGGGGGTTTGGACCTAAAAATGAGGCACTGAGCAGTAAAAGAAGGGTTTGGACGCTGAAAGTGAAGGTTTGGAACTTAAAAAATGAGGCTTTGAGCCTTGAAAGAGGGGTTTGGACTCTAAAAATAACTATTTGGAACAAAACAATGATGGTTTGACCATAAAAAGTCCAAGTTCGATGCTAAAAATGAGGGTTTGTGACCTAAAAATGAGGCACTGAGCGTTAAAAGAGGGGTTTGGGAAATAGAAGTAAGGGTTTGGAATTTAAAAAAGAGGGTTTGTCCCTAAAAAGGAGGGGTTTGGACCCTAGCAGTGAGGTTTGCAGTCCTAACTATAAGTCCTTGATGTTAAAAGATGTGTTTGGGTGTTTTAAAGTGAGTTTTGGGGACCTGAAAATGAGGCACTGAGCGTTAAAAGAGGGGTTTGGACCCTGAAAGTGCGGCTTTGAGTGTTAAAACTGAGGCTTTGAGTGTTAAAAGAGGGCTTTAGGTCCTAAAAGTGAGGATTTGGCTGATAAAAATGAGGCTTTGAGCTTTAAAACCGGGGTTGAGACACTAAAAGTGAGGTTTGCAGTCCTAATTATAAGGCATTGAGCAATAAAAGAGGGGTTTGGACCCTGAAAATGAGGGTTTGGGACTTAAAAATGAGGCACTGTGCATTTAAAAGAGGGGTTTGGACCCTGAAAGTGCATGTTTGGGTGTTAAAACTGGGTGGTTGGAGTGTTAAAAGAGAGCTTTAGGTCCTAAAAGTGAGGGTTTGGCTGTTAAAAATGAGGCTTTGAGCTTTAAGAGAGAGGTTTGGACCCTAGCAGTGAGGTTTGCGGTCCTAACTATAAGGCTTTGAGCATTAAAAGAGGGGTTTGGGTGCTTTAAAGTAAGTCTTTGGGACGTGAAAATGAGGGTATGTCCCTAAAAAGGAGGGGTTTGGACCCTAGCAGTGAGGTTTGCAGTCCTAACTATAAGTCCTTGATGTTAAAAGAGGTGTTTGGGTGTTTTAAAGTGAGTTTTGGGGACCTGAAAATGAGGCACTGAGCGTTAAAAGAGGGGTTTGGACCCTGAAAGTGCGGCTTTGAGTGTTAAAACTGAGGCTTTGAGTGTTAAAAGAGGGCTTTAGGTCCTAAAAGTGAGGGTTTGGCTGTTAAAAATGAGGCTTTGAGCTTTAAAACCGGGGTTGAGACACTAAAAGTGAGGTTTGCAGTCCTAATTATAAGGCATTGAGCAATAAAAGAGGGGTTTGGACCCTGAAAATGAGGGTTTGGGACTTAAAAATGAGGCACTGTGCATTTAAAAGAGGGGTTTGGACCCTGAAAGTGCATGTTTGGGTGTTAAAATTGAGGCTTTGAGCAGTAAAAGAGGGCTTTGGCCATTAATAATGATGGTTTGGTACCTGAAAGTGAAGGCCTGGATGCTAAAAGCAGGGGGTTTGGACCTAAAAATGAGGCACTGAGCAGTAAAAGAAGGGTTTGGACGCTGAAAGTGAAGGTTTGGAACTTAAAAAATGAGGCTTTGAGCCTTGAAAGAGGGGTTTGGACTCTAAAAATTACTATTTGGAACAAAACAATGATGGTTTGACCATAAAAAGTCCAAGTTCGATGCTAAAAATGAGGGTTTGTGACCTAAAAATGAAGCACTGAGCGTTAAAAGAGGGGTTTGGGTAATAGAAGTAAGGGTCTGGAATTTAAAAAAGAGGGTTTGTCCCTGAAAAGGAGGGGTTTGGACCCTAGCAGTGAGGTTTGCAGTCCTAACTATAAGTCCTTGATGTTAAAAGAGGTGTTTGGGTGTTTTAAAGTGAGTTTTGGGGACCTGAAAATGAGGCACTGAGCGTTAAAAGAGGGGTTTGGACCCTGAAAGTGCGGCTTTGAGTGTTAAAACTGAGGCTTTGAGTGTTAAAAGAGGGCTTTAGGTCCTAAAAGTGAGGGTTTGGCTGTTAAAAATGAGGCTTTGAGCTTTAAAACCGGGGTTGAGACACTAAAAGTGAGGTTTGCAGTCCTAATTATAAGGCATTGAGCAATAAAAGAGGGGTTTGGACCCTGAAAATGAGGGTTTGGGACTTAAAAATGAGGCACTGTGCATTTAAAAGAGGGGTTTGGACCCTGAAAGTGCATGTTTGGGTGTTAAAATTGAGGCTTTGAGCAGTAAAAGAGGGCTTTGGCCATTAATAATGATGGTTTGGTACCTGAAAGTGAAGGCCTGGATGCTAAAAGCAGGGGGTTTGGACCTAAAAATGAGGCACTGAGCAGTAAAAGAAGGGTTTGGACGCTGAAAGTGAAGGTTTGGAACTTAAAAAATGAGGCTTTGAGCCTTGAAAGAGGGGTTTGGACTCTAAAAATTACTATTTGGAACAAAACAATGATGGTTTGACCATAAAAAGTCCAAGTTCGATGCTAAAAATGAGGGTTTGTGACCTAAAAATGAGGCACTGAGCGTTAAAAGAGGGGTTTGGGTAATAGAAGTAAGGGTCTGGAATTTAAAAAAGAGGGTTTGTCCCTGAAAAGGAGGGGTTTGGACCCTAGCAGTGAGGTTTGCAGTCCTAACTATAAGTCCTTGATGTTAAAAGAGGTGTTTGGGTGTTTTAAAGTGAGTTTTGGGGACCTGAAAATGAGGCACTGAGCGTTAAAAGAGGGGTTTGGACCCTGAAAGTTTGGCTTTGAGTGTTAAAACTGAGGCTTTGAGTGTTAAAAGAGGGCTTTAGGTCCTAAAAGTGAGGGTTTGGCTGTTAAAAATGAGGCTTTGAGCTTTAAGAGAGAGGTTTGGACCCTAGCAGTGAGGTTTGCGGTCCTAACTATAAGGCTTTGAGCATTAAAAGAGGGGTTTGGGTGCTTTAAAGTAAGTCTTTGGGACGTGAAAATGAGGGTATGTCCCTAAAAAGGAGGGGTTTGGACCCTAGCAGTGAGGTTTGCAGTCCTAACTATAAGTCCTTGATGTTAAAAGAGGTGTTTGGGTGTTTTAAAGTGAGTTTTGGGGACCTGAAAATGAGGCACTGAGCGTTAAAAGAGGGGTTTGGACCCTGAAAGTGCGGCTTTGAGTGTTAAAACTGAGGCTTTGAGTGTTAAAAGAGGGCTTTAGGTCCTAAAAGTGAGGGTTTGGCTGTTAAAAATGAGGCTTTGAGCTTTAAAACCGGGGTTGAGACACTAAAAGTGAGGTTTGCAGTCCTAATTATAAGGCATTGAGCAATAAAAGAGGGGTTTGGACCCTGAAAATGAGGGTTTGGGACTTAAAAATGAGGCACTGTGCATTTAAAAGAGGGGTTTGGACCCTGAAAGTGCATGTTTGGGTGTTAAAATTGAGGCTTTGAGCAGTAAAAGAGGGCTTTGGCCATTAATAATGATGGTTTGGTACCTGAAAGTGAAGGCCTGGATGCTAAAAGCAGGGGGTTTGGACCTAAAAATGAGGCACTGAGCAGTAAAAGAAGGGTTTGGACGCTGAAAGTGAAGGTTTGGAACTTAAAAAATGAGGCTTTGAGCCTTGAAAGAGGGGTTTGGACTCTAAAAATTACTATTTGGAACAAAACAATGATGGTTTGACCATAAAAAGTCCAAGTTCGATGCTAAAAATGAGGGTTTGTGACCTAAAAATGAGGCACTGAGCGTTAAAAGACGGGTTTGGGTAATAGAAGTAAGGGTCTGGAATTTAAAAAAGAGGGTTTGTCCCTGAAAAGGAGGGGTTTGGACCCTAGCAGTGAGGTTTGCAGTCCTAACTATAAGTCCTTGATGTTAAAAGAGGTGTTTGGGTGTTTTAAAGTGAGTTTTGGGGACCTGAAAATGAGGCACTGAGCGTTAAAAGAGGGGTTTGGACCCTGAAAGTGCGGCTTTGAGTGTTAAAACTGAGGCTTTGAGTGTTAAAAGAGGGCTTTAGGTCCTAAAAGAGAGGGTTTGGCTGTTAAAAATGAGGCTTTGAGCTTTAAAACCGGGGTTGAGACACTAAAAGTGAGGTTTGCGGTCCTAATTATAAGGCATTGAGCAATAAAAGAGGGGTTTGGACCCTGAAAATGAGGGTTTGGGACTTAAAAATGAGGCACTGTGCATTTAAAAGAGGGGTTTGGACCCTGAAAGTGCATGTTTGGGTGTTAAAACTGAGTGGTTGGAGTGTTAAAAGAGAGCTTTAGGTCCTAAAAGTGAGGGTTTGGCTGTTAAAAATGAGGCTTTGAGCTTTAAGAGAGAGGTTTGGACCCTAGCAGTGAGGTTTGCAGTCCTAACTATAAGGCTTTGAGCATTAAAAGAGGGGTTTGGGTGCTTTAAAGTAAGTCTTTGGGACGTGAAAATGAGGGTATGTCCCTAAAAAGGAGGGGTTTGGACCCTAGCAGTGAGGTTTGCAGTCCTAACTATAAGTCCTTGATGTTAAAAGAGGTGTTTGGGTGTTTTAAAGTGAGTTTTGGGGACCTGAAAATGAGGCACTGAGCGTTAAAAGAGGGGTTTGGACCCTGAAAGTGCGGCTTTGAGTGTTAAAACTGAGGCTTTGAGTGTTAAAAGAGGGCTTTAGGTCCTAAAAGTGAGGGTTTGGCTGTTAAAAATGAGGCTTTGAGCTTTAAAACCGGGGTTGAGACACTAAAAGTGAGGTTTGCAGTCCTAATTATAAGGCATTGAGCAATAAAAGAGGGGTTTGGACCCTGAAAATGAGGGTTTGGGACTTAAAAATGAGGCACTGTGCATTTAAAAGAGGGGTTTGGACCCTGAAAGTGCATGTTTGGGTGTTAAAATTGAGTGGTTGGAGTGTTAAAAGAGGGCTTTAGGTCCGAAAAGTGAGGGTTTGGCTGTTAAAAATGAGGCTTTGAGCTTTAAGAGAGAGGTTTGGACCCTAGCAGTGAGGTTTGCGGTCCTAACTATAAGGCTTTGAGCATTAAAAGAGGGGTTTGGGTGCTTTAAAGTAAGTCTTTGGGACGTGAAAATGAGGGTATGTCCCTAAAAAGGAGGGGTTTGGACCCTAGCAGTGAGGTTTGCAGTCCTAACTATAAGTCCTTGATGTTAAAAGAGGTGTTTGGGTGTTTTAAAGTGAGTTTTGGGGACCTGAAAATGAGGCACTGAGCGTTAAAAGAGGGGTTTGGACCCTGAAAGTGCGGCTTTGAGTGTTAAAACTGAGGCTTTGAGTGTTAAAAGAGGGCTTTAGGTCCTAAAAGTGAGGGTTTGGCTGTTAAAAATGAGGCTTTGAGCTTTAAAACCGGGGTTGAGACACTAAAAGTGAGGTTTGCAGTCCTAATTATAAGGCATTGAGCAATAAAAGAGGGGTTTGGACCCTGAAAATGAGGGTTTGGGACTTAAAAATGAGGCACTGTGCATTTAAAAGAGGGGTTTGGACCCTGAAAGTGCATGTTTGGGTGTTAAAATTGAGGCTTTGAGCAGTAAAAGAGGGCTTTGGCCATTAATAATGATGGTTTGGTACCTGAAAGTGAAGGCCTGGATGCTAAAAGCAGGGGGTTTGGACCTAAAAATGAGGCACTGAGCAGTAAAAGAAGGGTTTGGACGCTGAAAGTGAAGGTTTGGAACTTAAAAAATGAGGCTTTGAGCCTTGAAAGAGGGGTTTGGACTCTAAAAATTACTATTTGGAACAAAACAATGATGGTTTGACCATAAAAAGTCCAAGTTCGATGCTAAAAATGAGGGTTTGTGACCTAAAAATGAAGCACTGAGCGTTAAAAGAGGGGTTTGGGTAATAGAAGTAAGGGTCTGGAATTTAAAAAAGAGGGTTTGTCCCTGAAAAGGAGGGTTTTGGACCCTAGCAGTGAGGTTTGCAGTCCTAACTATAAGTCCTTGATGTTAAAAGAGGTGTTTGGGTGTTTTCAAGTGAGTTTTGGGGACCTGAAAATGAGGCACTGAGCGTTAAAAGAGGGGTTTGGACCCTGAAAGTGCGGCTTTGAGTGTTAAAACTGAGGCTTTGAGTGTTAAAAGAGGGCTTTAGGTCCTAAAAGTGAGGGTTTGGCTGTTAAAAATGAGGCTTTGAGCTTTAAAACCGGGGTTGAGACACTAAAAGTGAGGTTTGCAGTCCTAATTATAAGGCATTGAGCAATAAAAGAGGGGTTTGGACCCTGAAAATGAGGGTTTGGGACTTAAAAATGAGGCACTGTGCATTTAAAAGAGGGGTTTGGACCCTGAAAGTGCATGTTTAGGTGTTAAAATTGAGGCTTTGAGCATTAAAAGAGGGCTTTGGCCATTAATAATGATGGTTTGGTACCTGAAAGTGAAGGCCTGGATGCTAAAAGCAGGGGGTTTGGACCTAAAAATGAGGCACTGAGCAGTAAAAGAAGGGTTTGGACGCTGAAAGTGAAGGTTTGGAACTTAAAAAATGAGGCTTTGAGCCTTGAAAGAGGGGTTTGGACTCTAAAAATAACTATTTGGAACAAAACAATGATGGTTTGACCATAAAAAGTCCAAGTTCGATGCTAAAAATGAGGGTTTGTGACCTAAAAATGAGGCACTGAGCGTTAAAAGAGGGGTTTGGGAAATAGAAGTAAGGGTTTGGAATTTAAAAAAGAGGGTTTGTCCCTAAAAAGGAGGGGTTTGGACCCTAGCAGTGAGGTTTGCAGTCCTAACTATAAGTCCTTGATGTTAAAAGATGTGTTTGGGTGTTTTAAAGTGAGTTTTGGGGACCTGAAAATGAGGCACTGAGCGTTAAAAGAGGGGTTTGGACCCTGAAAGTGCGGCTTTGAGTGTTAAAACTGAGGCTTTGAGTGTTAAAAGAGGGCTTTAGGTCCTAAAAGTGAGGATTTGGCTGATAAAAATGAGGCTTTGAGCTTTAAAACCGGGGTTGAGACACTAAAAGTGAGGTTTGCAGTCCTAATTATAAGGCATTGAGCAATAAAAGAGGGGTTTGGACCCTGAAAATGAGGGTTTGGGACTTAAAAATGAGGCACTGTGCATTTAAAAGAGGGGTTTGGACCCTGAAAGTGCATGTTTGGGTGTTAAAACTGGGTGGTTGGAGTGTTAAAAGAGAGCTTTAGGTCCTAAAAGTGAGGGTTTGGCTGTTAAAAATGAGGCTTTGAGCTTTAAGAGAGAGGTTTGGACCCTAGCAGTGAGGTTTGCGGTCCTAACTATAAGGCTTTGAGCATTAAAAGAGGGGTTTGGGTGCTTTAAAGTAAGTCTTTGGGACGTGAAAATGAGGGTATGTCCCTAAAAAGGAGGGGTTTGGACCCTAGCAGTGAGGTTTGCAGTCCTAACTATAAGTCCTTGATGTTAAAAGAGGTGTTTGGGTGTTTTAAAGTGAGTTTTGGGGACCTGAAAATGAGGCACTGAGCGTTAAAAGAGGGGTTTGGACCCTGAAAGTGCGGCTTTGAGTGTTAAAACTGAGGCTTTGAGTGTTAAAAGAGGGCTTTAGGTCCTAAAAGTGAGGGTTTGGCTGTTAAAAATGAGGCTTTGAGCTTTAAAACCGGGGTTGAGACACTAAAAGTGAGGTTTGCAGTCCTAATTATAAGGCATTGAGCAATAAAAGAGGGGTTTGGACCCTGAAAATGAGGGTTTGGGACTTAAAAATGAGGCACTGTGCATTTAAAAGAGGGGTTTGGACCCTGAAAGTGCATGTTTGGGTGTTAAAATTGAGGCTTTGAGCAGTAAAAGAGGGCTTTGGCCATTAATAATGATGGTTTGGTACCTGAAAGTGAAGGCCTGGATGCTAAAAGCAGGGGGTTTGGACCTAAAAATGAGGCACTGAGCAGTTAAAGAAGGGTTTGGACGCTGAAAGTGAAGGTTTGGAACTTAAAAAATGAGGCTTTGAGCCTTGAAAGAGGGGTTTGGACTCTAAAAATTACTATTTGGAACAAAACAATGATGGTTTGACCATAAAAAGTCCAAGTTCGATGCTAAAAATGAGGGTTTGTGACCTAAAAATGAGGCACTGAGCGTTAAAAGAGGGGTTTGGGAAATAGAAGTAAGGGTTTGGAATTTAAAAAAGAGGGTTTGTCCCTGAAAAGGAGGGGTTTGGACCCTAGCAGTGAGGTTTGCAGTCCTAACTATAAGTCCTTGATGTTAAAAGAGGTGTTTGGGTGTTTTAAAGTGAGTTTTGGGGACCTGAAAATGAGGCACTGAGCGTTAAAAGAGGGGTTTGGACCCTGAAAGTGCGGCTTTGAGTGTTAAAACTGAGGCTTTGAGTGTTAAAAGAGGGCTTTAGGTCCTAAAAGTGAGGGTTTGGCTGTTAAAAATGAGGCTTTGAGCTTTAAAACCGGGGTTGAGACACTAAAAGTGAGGTTTGCAGTCCTAATTATAAGGCATTGAGCAATAAAAGAGGGGTTTGGACCCTGAAAATGAGGGTTTGGGACTTAAAAATGAGGCACTGTGCATTTAAAAGAGGGGTTTGGACCCTGAAAGTGCATGTTTGGGTGTTAAAACTGAGGCTTTGAGTGTTAAAAGAGGGCTTTAGGTCCGAAAAGTGAGGGTTTGGCTGTTAAAAATGAGGCTTTGAGCTTTAAGAGAGAGGTTTGGACCCTAGCAGTGAGGTTTGCGGTCCTAACTATAAGGCTTTGAGCATTAAAAGAGGGGTTTGGGTGCTTTAAAGTAAGTCTTTGGGACGTGAAAATGAGGGTATGTCCCTAAAAAGGAGGGGTTTGGACCCTAGCAGTGAGGTTTGCAGTCCTAACTATAAGTCCTTGATGTTAAAAGAGGTGTTTGGGTGTTTTAAAGTGAGTTTTGGGGACCTGAAAATGAGGCACTGAGCGTTAAAAGAGGGGTTTGGACCCTGAAAGTGCGGCTTTGAGTGTTAAAACTGAGGCTTTGAGTGTTAAAAGAGGGCTTTAGGTCCTAAAAGTGAGGGTTTGGCTGTTAAAAATGAGGCTTTGAGCTTTAAAACCGGGGTTGAGACACTAAAAGTGAGGTTTGCAGTCCTAATTATAAGGCATTGAGCAATAAAAGAGGGGTTTGGACCCTGAAAATGAGGGTTTGGGACTTAAAAATGAGGCACTGTGCATTTAAAAGAGGGGTTTGGACCCTGAAAGTGCATGTTTGGGTGTTAAAATTGAGGCTTTGAGCAGTAAAAGAGGGCTTTGGCCATTAATAATGATGGTTTGGTACCTGAAAGTGAAGGCCTGGATGCTAAAAGCAGGGGGTTTGGACCTAAAAATGAGGCACTGAGCAGTAAAAGAAGGGTTTGGACGCTGAAAGTGAAGGTTTGGAACTTAAAAAATGAGGCTTTGAGCCTTGAAAGAGGGGTTTGGACTCTAAAAATTACTATTTGGAACAAAACAATGATGGTTTGACCATAAAAAGTCCAAGTTCGATGCTAAAAATGAGGGTTTGTGACCTAAAAATGAAGCACTGAGCGTTAAAAGAGGGGTTTGGGTAATAGAAGTAAGGGTCTGGAATTTAAAAAAGAGGGTTTGTCCCTGAAAAGGAGGGTTTTGGACCCTAGCAGTGAGGTTTGCAGTCCTAACTATAAGTCCTTGATGTTAAAAGAGGTGTTTGGGTGTTTTCAAGTGAGTTTTGGGGACCTGAAAATGAGGCACTGAGCGTTAAAAGAGGGGTTTGGACCCTGAAAGTGCGGCTTTGAGTGTTAAAACTGAGGCTTTGAGTGTTAAAAGAGGGCTTTAGGTCCTAAAAGTGAGGGTTTGGCTGTTAAAAATGAGGCTTTGAGCTTTAAAACCGGGGTTGAGACACTAAAAGTGAGGTTTGCAGTCCTAATTATAAGGCATTGAGCAATAAAAGAGGGGTTTGGACCCTGAAAATGAGGGTTTGGGACTTAAAAATGAGGCACTGTGCATTTAAAAGAGGGGTTTGGACCCTGAAAGTGCATGTTTAGGTGTTAAAATTGAGGCTTTGAGCATTAAAAGAGGGCTTTGGCCATTAATAATGATGGTTTGGTACCTGAAAGTGAAGGCCTGGATGCTAAAAGCAGGGGGTTTGGACCTAAAAATGAGGCACTGAGCAGTAAAAGAAGGGTTTGGACGCTGAAAGTGAAGGTTTGGAACTTAAAAAATGAGGCTTTGAGCCTTGAAAGAGGGGTTTGGACTCTAAAAATAACTATTTGGAACAAAACAATGATGGTTTGACCATAAAAAGTCCAAGTTCGATGCTAAAAATGAGGGTTTGTGACCTAAAAATGAGGCACTGAGCGTTAAAAGAGGGGTTTGGGAAATAGAAGTAAGGGTTTGGAATTTAAAAAAGAGGGTTTGTCCCTAAAAAGGAGGGGTTTGGACCCTAGCAGTGAGGTTTGCAGTCCTAACTATAAGTCCTTGATGTTAAAAGATGTGTTTGGGTGTTTTAAAGTGAGTTTTGGGGACCTGAAAATGAGGCACTGAGCGTTAAAAGAGGGGTTTGGACCCTGAAAGTGCGGCTTTGAGTGTTAAAACTGAGGCTTTGAGTGTTAAAAGAGGGCTTTAGGTCCTAAAAGTGAGGATTTGGCTGATAAAAATGAGGCTTTGAGCTTTAAAACCGGGGTTGAGACACTAAAAGTGAGGTTTGCAGTCCTAATTATAAGGCATTGAGCAATAAAAGAGGGGTTTGGACCCTGAAAATGAGGGTTTGGGACTTAAAAATGAGGCACTGTGCATTTAAAAGAGGGGTTTGGACCCTGAAAGTGCATGTTTGGGTGTTAAAACTGGGTGGTTGGAGTGTTAAAAGAGAGCTTTAGGTCCTAAAAGTGAGGGTTTGGCTGTTAAAAATGAGGCTTTGAGCTTTAAGAGAGAGGTTTGGACCCTAGCAGTGAGGTTTGCGGTCCTAACTATAAGGCTTTGAGCATTAAAAGAGGGGTTTGGGTGCTTTAAAGTAAGTCTTTGGGACGTGAAAATGAGGGTATGTCCCTAAAAAGGAGGGGTTTGGACCCTAGCAGTGAGGTTTGCAGTCCTAACTATAAGTCCTTGATGTTAAAAGAGGTGTTTGGGTGTTTTAAAGTGAGTTTTGGGGACCTGAAAATGAGGCACTGAGCGTTAAAAGAGGGGTTTGGACCCTGAAAGTGCGGCTTTGAGTGTTAAAACTGAGGCTTTGAGTGTTAAAAGAGGGCTTTAGGTCCTAAAAGTGAGGGTTTGGCTGTTAAAAATGAGGCTTTGAGCTTTAAAACCGGGGTTGAGACACTAAAAGTGAGGTTTGCAGTCCTAATTATAAGGCATTGAGCAATAAAAGAGGGGTTTGGACCCTGAAAATGAGGGTTTGGGACTTAAAAATGAGGCACTGTGCATTTAAAAGAGGGGTTTGGACCCTGAAAGTGCATGTTTGGGTGTTAAAATTGAGGCTTTGAGCAGTAAAAGAGGGCTTTGGCCATTAATAATGATGGTTTGGTACCTGAAAGTGAAGGCCTGGATGCTAAAAGCAGGGGGTTTGGACCTAAAAATGAGGCACTGAGCAGTAAAAGAAGGGTTTGGACGCTGAAAGTGAAGGTTTGGAACTTAAAAAATGAGGCTTTGAGCCTTGAAAGAGGGGTTTGGACTCTAAAAATTACTATTTGGAACAAAACAATGATGGTTTGACCATAAAAAGTCCAAGTTCGATGCTAAAAATGAGGGTTTGTGACCTAAAAATGAAGCACTGAGCGTTAAAAGAGGGGTTTGGGTAATAGAAGTAAGGGTCTGGAATTTAAAAAAGAGGGTTTGTCCCTGAAAAGGAGGGGTTTGGACCCTAGCAGTGAGGTTTGCAGTCCTAACTATAAGTCCTTGATGTTAAAAGAGGTGTTTGGGTGTTTTAAAGTGAGTTTTGGGGACCTGAAAATGAGGCACTGAGCGTTAAAAGAGGGGTTTGGACCCTGAAAGTGCGGCTTTGAGTGTTAAAACTGAGGCTTTGAGTGTTAAAAGAGGGCTTTAGGTCCTAAAAGTGAGGGTTTGGCTGTTAAAAATGAGGCTTTGAGCTTTAAAACCGGGGTTGAGACACTAAAAGTGAGGTTTGCAGTCCTAATTATAAGGCATTGAGCAATAAAAGAGGGGTTTGGACCCTGAAAATGAGGGTTTGGGACTTAAAAATGAGGCACTGTGCATTTAAAAGAGGGGTTTGGACCCTGAAAGTGCATGTTTGGGTGTTAAAATTGAGGCTTTGAGCAGTAAAAGAGGGCTTTGGCCATTAATAATGATGGTTTGGTACCTGAAAGTGAAGGCCTGGATGCTAAAAGCAGGGGGTTTGGACCTAAAAATGAGGCACTGAGCAGTAAAAGAAGGGTTTGGACGCTGAAAGTGAAGGTTTGGAACTTAAAAAATGAGGCTTTGAGCCTTGAAAGAGGGGTTTGGACTCTAAAAATAACTATTTGGAACAAAACAATGATGGTTTGACCATAAAAAGTCCAAGTTCGATGCTAAAAATGAGGGTTTGTGACCTAAAAATGAGGCACTGAGCGTTAAAAGAGGGGTTTGGGAAATAGAAGTAAGGGTTTGGAATTTAAAAAAGAGGGTTTGTCCCTGAAAAGGAGGGGTTTGGACCCTAGCAGTGAGGTTTGCAGTCCTAACTATAAGTCCTTGATGTTAAAAGATGTGTTTGGGTGTTTTAAAGTGAGTTTTGGGGACCTGAAAATGAGGCACTGAGCGTTAAAAGAGGGGTTTGGACCCTGAAAGTGCGGCTTTGAGTGTTAAAACTGAGGCTTTGAGTGTTAAAAGAGGGCTTTAGGTCCTAAAAGTGAGGATTTGGCTGATAAAAATGAGGCTTTGAGCTTTAAAACCGGGGTTGAGACACTAAAAGTGAGGTTTGCAGTCCTAATTATAAGGCATTGAGCAATAAAAGAGGGGTTTGGACCCTGAAAATGAGGGTTTGGGACTTAAAAATGAGGCACTGTGCATTTAAAAGAGGGGTTTGGACCCTGAAAGTGCATGTTTGGGTGTTAAAACTGGGTGGTTGGAGTGTTAAAAGAGAGCTTTAGGTCCTAAAAGTGAGGGTTTGGCTGTTAAAAATGAGGCTTTGAGCTTTAAGAGAGAGGTTTGGACCCTAGCAGTGAGGTTTGCGGTCCTAACTATAAGGCTTTGAGCATTAAAAGAGGGGTTTGGGTGCTTTAAAGTAAGTCTTTGGGACGTGAAAATGAGGGTATGTCCCTAAAAAGGAGGGGTTTGGACCCTAGCAGTGAGGTTTGCAGTCCTAACTATAAGTCCTTGATGTTAAAAGAGGTGTTTGGGTGTTTTAAAGTGAGTTTTGGGGACCTGAAAATGAGGCACTGAGCGTTAAAAGAGGGGTTTGGACCCTGAAAGTGCGGCTTTGAGTGTTAAAACTGAGGCTTTGAGTGTTAAAAGAGGGCTTTAGGTCCTAAAAGTGAGGGTTTGGCTGTTAAAAATGAGGCTTTGAGCTTTAAAACCGGGGTTGAGACACTAAAAGTGAGGTTTGCAGTCCTAATTATAAGGCATTGAGCAATAAAAGAGGGGTTTGGACCCTGAAAATGAGGGTTTGGGACTTAAAAATGAGGCACTGTGCATTTAAAAGAGGGGTTTGGACCCTGAAAGTGCATGTTTGGGTGTTAAAACTGAGTGGTTGGAGTGTTAAAAGAGAGCTTTAGGTCCTAAAAGTGAGGGTTTGGCTGTTAAAAATGAGGCTTTGAGCTTTAAGAGAGAGGTTTGGACCCTAGCAGTGAGGTTTGCGGTCCTAACTATAAGGCTTTGAGCATTAAAAGAGGGGTTTGGGTGCTTTAAAGTAAGTCTTTGGGACGTGAAAATGAGGGTATGTCCCTAAAAAGGAGGGTTTTGGACCCTAGCAGTGAGGTTTGCGGTCCTAACTATGAGTCTTTGATGTTAAAAGAGGTGTTTGGGTGTTTTAAAGTGAGTTTTGGGGACCTGAAAATGAGGCACTGAGTGTTAAAAGAGGGGTTTGGACCCTGAAAGTGCGGCTTTGAGTGTTAAAACTGAGGCTTTGAGTGTTAAAAGAGGGCTTTAGGTCCTAAAAGTGAGGGTTTGGCTGTTAAAAATGAGGCTTTGAGCTTTAAAACCGGGGTTGAGACACTAAAAGTGAGGTTTGCGGTCCTAATTATAAGGCATTGAGCATTAAAAGAGGGGTTTGGACCCTGAAAATGAGGGTTTGGGACTTAAAAATGAGGCACTGTGCATTTAAAAGAGGGGTTTGGACCCTGAAAGTGCATGTTTGGGTGTTAAAATTGAGGCTTTGAGCAGTAAAAGAGGGCTTTGGCCATTAATAATGATGGTTTGGTACCTGAAAGTGAAGGCCTGGATGCTAAAAGCAGGGGGTTTGGACCTAAAAATGAGGCACTGAGCAGTAAAAGAAGGGTTTGGACGCTGAAAGTGAAGGTTTGGAACTTAAAAAATGAGGCTTTGAGCCTTGAAAGAGGGGTTTGGACTCTAAAAATTACTATTTGGAACAAAACAATGATGGTTTGACCATAAAAAGTCCAAGTTCGATGCTAAAAATGAGGGTTTGTGACCTAAAAATGAGGCACTGAGCGTTAAAAGAGGGGTTTGGGAAATAGAAGTAAGGGTTTGGAATTTAAAAAAGAGGGTTTGTCCCTAAAAAGGAGGGGTTTGGACCCTAGCAGTGAGGTTTGCAGTCCTAACTATAAGTCCTTGATGTTAAAAGAGGTGTTTGGGTGTTTTAAAGTGAGTTTTGGGGACCTGAAAATGAGGCACTGAGCGTTAAAAGAGGGGTTTGGACCCTGAAAGTGCGGCTTTGAGTGTTAAAACTGAGGCTTTGAGTGTTAAAAGAGGGCTTTAGGTCCTAAAAGTGAGGGTTTGGCTGTTAAAAATGAGGCTTTGAGCTTTAAAACCGGGGTTGAGACACTAAAAGTGAGGTTTGCAGTCCTAATTATAAGGCATTGAGCAATAAAAGAGGGGTTTGGACCCTGAAAATGAGGGTTTGGGACTTAAAAATGAGGCACTGTGCATTTAAAAGAGGGGTTTGGACCCTGAAAGTGCATGTTTGGGTGTTAAAACTGGGTGGTTGGAGTGTTAAAAGAGAGCTTTAGGTCCTAAAAGTGAGGGTTTGGCTGTTAAAAATGAGGCTTTGAGCTTTAAGAGAGAGGTTTGGACCCTAGCAGTGAGGTTTGCGGTCCTAACTATAAGGCTTTGAGCATTAAAAGAGGGGTTTGGGTGCTTTAAAGTAAGTCTTTGGGACGTGAAAATGAGGGTATGTCCCTAAAAAGGAGGGGTTTGGACCCTAGCAGTGAGGTTTGCGGTCCTAACTATGAGTCTTTGATGTTAAAAGAGGTGTTTGGGTGTTTTAAAGTGAGTTTTGGGGACCTGAAAATGAGGCACTGAGGTACCTGAAAGTGAAGGCCTGGATGCTAATAGCAGGGGGTTTGGACCTAAAAATGAGGCACTGAGCAGTAAAAGAAGGGTTTGGACGCTGAAAGTGAAGGTTTGGAACTTAAAAAATGAGGCTTTGAGCCTTGAAAGAGGGGTTTGGACTCTAAAAATTACTATTTGGAACAAAACAATGATGGTTTGACCATAAAAAGTCCAAGTTCGATGCTAAAAATGAGGGTTTGTGACCTAAAAATGAGGCACTGAGCGTTAAAAGAGGGGTTTGGGAAATAGAAGTAAGGGTTTGGAATTTAAAAAAGAGGGTTTGTCCCTAAAAAGGAGGGGTTTGGACCCTAGCAGTGAGGTTTGCAGTCCTAACTATAAGTCCTTGATGTTAAAAGAGGTGTTTGGGTGTTTTAAAGTGAGTTTTGGGGACCTGAAAATGAGGCACTGAGCGTTAAAAGAGGGGTTTGGACCCTGAAAGTGCGGCTTTGAGTGTTAAAACTGAGGCTTTGAGTGTTAAAAGAGGGCTTTAGGTCCTAAAAGTGAGGGTTTGGCTGTTAAAAATGAGGCTTTGAGCTTTAAAACCGGGGTTGAGACACTAAAAGTGAGGTTTGCAGTCCTAATTATAAGGCATTGAGCAATAAAAGAGGGGTTTGGACCCTGAAAATGAGGGTTTGGGACTTAAAAATGAGGCACTGTGCATTTAAAAGAGGGGTTTGGACCCTGAAAGTGCATGTTTGGGTGTTAAAACTGGGTGGTTGGAGTGTTAAAAGAGAGCTTTAGGTCCTAAAAGTGAGGGTTTGGCTGTTAAAAATGAGGCTTTGAGCTTTAAGAGAGAGGTTTGGACCCTAGCAGTGAGGTTTGCGGTCCTAACTATAAGGCTTTGAGCATTAAAAGAGGGGTTTGGGTGCTTTAAAGTAAGTCTTTGGGACGTGAAAATGAGGGTATGTCCCTAAAAAGGAGGGGTTTGGACCCTAGCAGTGAGGTTTGCGGTCCTAACTATGAGTCTTTGATGTTAAAAGAGGTGTTTGGGTGTTTTAAAGTGAGTTTTGGGGACCTGAAAATGAGGCACTGAGGTACCTGAAAGTGAAGGCCTGGATGCTAAAAGCAGGGGGTTTGGACCTAAAAATGAGGCACTGAGCAGTAAAAGAAGGTTTTGGACGCTGAAAGTGAAGGTTTGGAACTTAAAAAATGAGGCTTTGAGCCTTGAAAGAGGGGTTTGGACTCTAAAAATTACTATTTGGAACAAAACAATGATGGTTTGACCATAAAAAGTCCAAGTTCGATGCTAAAAATGAGGGTTTGTGACCTAAAAATGAGGCACTGAGCGTTAAAAGAGGGGTTTGGGTAATAGAAGTAAGGGTTTGGAATTTAAAAAAGAGGGTTTGTCCCTGAAAAGGAGGGGTTTGGACCCTAGCAGTGAGGTTTGCAGTCCTAACTATAAGTCCTTGATGTTAAAAGAGGTGTTTGGGTGTTTTAAAGTGAGTTTTGGGGACCTGAAAATGAGGCACTGAGCGTTAAAAGAGGGGTTTGGACCCTGAAAGTGCGGCTTTGAGTGTTAAAACTGAGGCTTTGAGTGTTAAAAGAGGGCTTTAGGTCCTAAAAGTGAGGGTTTGGCTGATAAAAATGAGGCTTTGAGCTTTAAAACCGGGGTTGAGACACTAAAAGTGAGGTTTGCAGTCCTAATTATAAGGCATTGAGCATTAAAAGAGGGGTTTGGACCCTGAAAATGAGGGTTTGGGACTTAAAAATGAGGCACTGTGCATTTAAAAGAGGGGTTTGGACCCTGAAAGTGCATGTTTGGGTGTTAAAATTGAGGCTTTGAGCAGTAAAAGAGGGCTTTGGCCATTAATAATAATGGTTTGGTACCTGAAAGTGAAGGCCTGGATGCTAAAAGCAGGGGGTTTGGACCTAAAAATGAGGCACTGAGCAGTAAAAGAAGGGTTTGGACGCTGAAAGTGAAGGTTTGGAACTTAAAAAATGAGGCTTTGAGCCTTGAAAGAGGGGTTTGGACTCTAAAAATTACTATTTGGAACAAAACAATGATGGTTTGACCATAAAAAGTCCAAGTTCGATGCTAAAAATGAGGGTTTGTGACCTAAAAATGAGGCACTGAGCGTTAAAAGAGGGGTTTGGGTAATAGAAGTAAGGGTTTGGAATTTAAAAAAGAGGGTTTGTCCCTAAAAAGGAGGGGTTTGGACCCTAGCAGTGAGGTTTGCAGTCCTAACTATAAGTCCTTGATGTTAAAAGAGGTGTTTGGGTGTTTTAAAGTGAGTTTTGGGGACCTGAAAATGAGGCACTGAGCGTTAAAAGAGGGGTTTGGACCCTGAAAGTGCGGCTTTGAGTGTTAAAACTGAGGCTTTGAGTGTTAAAAGAGGGCTTTAGGTCCTAAAAGTGAGGGTTTGGCTGATAAAAATGAGGCTTTGAGCTTTAAAACCGGGGTTGAGACACTAAAAGTGAGGTTTGCAGTCCTAATTATAAGGCATTGAGCAATAAAAGAGGGGTTTGGACCCTGAAAATGAGGGTTTGGGACTTAAAAATGAGGCACTGTGCATTTAAAAGAGGGGTTTGGACCCTGAAAGTGCATGTTTGGGTGTTAAAACTGAGTGGTTGGAGTGTTAAAAGAGAGCTTTAGGTCCTAAAAGTGAGGGTTTGGCTGTTAAAAATGAGGCTTTGAGCTTTAAGAGAGAGGTTTGGACCCTAGCAGTGAGGTTTGCGGTCCTAACTATAAGGCTTTGAGCATTAAAAGAGGGGTTTGGGTGCTTTAAAGTAAGTCTTTGGGACGTGAAAATGAGGGTATGTCCCTAAAAAGGAGGGGTTTGGACCCTAGCAGTGAGGTTTGCAGTCCTAACTATAAGTCCTTGATGTTAAAAGAGGTGTTTGGATGTTTTAAAGTGAGTTTTGGGGACCTGAAAATGAGGCACTGAGCGTTAAAAGAGGGGTTTGGACCCTGAAAGTGCGGCTTTGAGTGTTAAAACTGAGGCTTTGAGTGTTAAAAGAGGGCTTTAGGTCCTAAAAGTGAGGGTTTGGCTGTTAAAAATGAGGCTTTGAGCTTTAAAACCGGGGTTGAGACACTAAAAGTGAGGTTTGCGGTCCTAATTATAAGGCATTGAGCATTAAAAGAGGGGTTTGGACCCTGAAAATGAGGGTTTGGGACTTAAAAATGAGGCACTGTGCATTTAAAAGAGGGGTTTGGACCCTGAAAGTGCATGTTTGGGTGTTAAAATTGAGGCTTTGAGCATTAAAAGAGGGCTTTGGCCATTAATAATGATGGTTTGGTACCTGAAAGTGAAGGCCTGGATGCTAAAAGCAGGGGGTTTGGACCTAAAAATGAGGCACTGAGCAGTAAAAGAAGGGTTTGGACGCTGAAAGTGAAGGTTTGGAACTTAAAAAATGAGGCTTTGAGCCTTGAAAGAGGGGTTTGGACTCTAAAAATTACTATTTGGAACAAAACAATGATGGTTTGACCATAAAAAGTCCAAGTTCGATGCTAAAAATGAGGGTTTGTGACCTAAAAATGAGGCACTGAGCGTTAAAAGAGGGGTTTGGGTAATAGAAGTAAGGGTTTGGAATTTAAAAAAAGAGGGTTTGTCCCTGAAAAGGAGGGGTTTGGACCCTAGCAGTGAGGTTTGCAGTCCTAACTATAAGTCCTTGATGTTAAAAGAGGTGTTTGGGTGTTTTAAAGTGAGTTTTGGGGACCTGAAAATGAGGCACTGAGCGTTAAAAGAGGGGTTTGGACCCTGAAAGTGCGGCTTTGAGTGTTAAAACTGAGGCTTTGAGTGTTAAAAGAGGGCTTTAGGTCCTAAAAGTGAGGGTTTGGCTGTTAAAAATGAGGCTTTGAGCTTTAAAACCGGGGTTGAGACACTAAAAGTGAGGTTTGCAGTCCTAATTATAAGGCATTGAGCATTAAAAGAGGGGTTTGGACCCTGAAAATGAGGGTTTGGGACTTAAAAATGAGGCACTGTGCATTTAAAAGAGGGGTTTGGACCCTGAAAGTGCATGTTTGGGTGTTAAAATTGAGGCTTTGAGCATTAAAAGAGGGCTTTGGCCATTAATAATGATGGTTTGGTACCTGAAAGTGAAGGCCTGGATGCTAAAAGCAGGGGGTTTGGACCTAAAAATGAGGCACTGAGCAGTAAAAGAAGGGTTTGGACGCTGAAAGTGAAGGTTTGGAACTTAAAAAATGAGGCTTTGAGCCTTGAAAGAGGGGTTTGGACTCTAAAAATTACTATTTGGAACAAAACAATGATGGTTTGACCATAAAAAGTCCAAGTTCGATGCTAAAAATGAGGGTTTGTGACCTAAAAATGAGGCACTGAGCGTTAAAAGAGGGGTTTGGGTAATAGAAGTAAGGGTTTGGAATTTAAAAAAGAGGGTTTGTCCCTGAAAAGGAGGGGTTTGGACCCTAGCAGTGAGGTTTGCAGTCCTAACTATAAGTCCTTGATGTTAAAAGAGGTGTTTGGGTGTTTTAAAGTGAGTTTTGGGGACCTGAAAATGAGGCACTGAGCGTTAAAAGAGGGGTTTGGACCCTGAAAGTGCGGCTTTGAGTGTTAAAACTGAGGCTTTGAGTGTTAAAAGAGGGCTTTAGGTCCTAAAAGTGAGGGTTTGGCTGTTAAAAATGAGGCTTTGAGCTTTAAAACCGGGGTTGAGACACTAAAAGTGAGGTTTGCAGTCCTAATTATAAGGCATTGAGCAATAAAAGAGGGGTTTGGACCCTGAAAATGAGGGTTTGGGACTTAAAAATGAGGCACTGTGCATTTAAAAGAGGGGTTTGGACCCTGAAAGTGCATGTTTGGGTGTTAAAACTGAGTGGTTGGAGTGTTAAAAGAGAGCTTTAGGTCCTAAAAGTGAGGGTTTGGCTGTTAAAAATGAGGCTTTGAGCTTTAAGAGAGAGGTTTGGACCCTAGCAGTGAGGTTTGCGGTCCTAACTATAAGGCTTTGAGCATTAAAAGAGGGGTTTGGGTGCTTTAAAGTAAGTCTTTGGGACGTGAAAATGAGGGTATGTCCCTAAAAAGGAGGGGTTTGGACCCTAGCAGTGAGGTTTGCGGTCCTAACTATGAGTCTTTGATGTTAAAAGAGGTGTTTGGGTGTTTTAAAGTGAGTTTTGGGGACCTGAAAATGAGGCACTGAGTGTTAAAAGAGGGGTTTGGACCCTGAAAGTGCGGCTTTGAGTGTTAAAACTGAGGCTTTGAGTGTTAAAAGAGGGCTTTAGGTCCTAAAAGTGAGGGTTTGGCTGTTAAAAATGAGGCTTTGAGCTTTAAAACCGGGGTTGAGACACTAAAAGTGAGGTTTGCGGTCCTAATTATAAGGCATTGAGCATTAAAAGAGGGGTTTGGACCCTGAAAATGAGGGTTTGGGACTTAAAAATGAGGCACTGTGCATTTAAAAGAGGGGTTTGGACCCTGAAAGTGCATGTTTGGGTGTTAAAATTGAGGCTTTGAGCATTAAAAGAGGGCTTTGGCCATTAATAATGATGGTTTGGTACCTGAAAGTGAAGGCCTGGATGCTAAAAGCAGGGGGTTTGGACCTAAAAATGAGGCACTGAGCAGTAAAAGAAGGGTTTGGACGCTGAAAGTGAAGGTTTGGAACTTAAAAAATGAGGCTTTGAGCCTTGAAAGAGGGGTTTGGACTCTAAAAATTACTATTTGGAACAAAACAATGATGGTTTGACCATAAAAAGTCCAAGTTCGATGCTAAAAATGAGGGTTTGTGACCTAAAAATGAGGCACTGAGCGTTAAAAGAGGGGTTTGGGTAATAGAAGTAAGGGTCTGGAATTTAAAAAAAAGAGGGTTTGTCCCTGAAAAGGAGGGGTTTGGACCCTAGCAGTGAGGTTTGCAGTCCTAACTATAAGTCCTTGATGTTAAAAGAGGTGTTTGGGTGTTTTCAAGTGAGTTTTGGGGACCTGAAAATGAGGCACTGAGCGTTAAAAGAGGGGTTTGGACCCTGAAAGTGCGGCTTTGAGTGTTAAAACTGAGGCTTTGAGTGTTAAAAGAGGGCTTTAGGTCCTAAAAGTGAGGGTTTGGCTGTTAAAAATGAGGCTTTGAGCTTTAAAACCGGGGTTGAGACACTAAAAGTGAGGTTTGCAGTCCTAATTATAAGGCATTGAGCATTAAAAGAGGGGTTTGGACCCTGAAAATGAGGGTTTGGGACTTAAAAATGAGGCACTGTGCATTTAAAAGAGGGGTTTGGACCCTGAAAGTGCATGTTTGGGTGTTAAAATTGAGGCTTTGAGCATTAAAAGAGGGCTTTGGCCATTAATAATGATGGTTTGGTACCTGAAAGTGAAGGCCTGGATGCTAAAAGCAGGGGGTTTGGACCTAAAAATGAGGCACTGAGCAGTAAAAGAAGGGTTTGGACGCTGAAAGTGAAGGTTTGGAACTTAAAAAATGAGGCTTTGAGCCTTGAAAGAGGGGTTTGGACTCTAAAAATTACTATTTGGAACAAAACAATGATGGTTTGACCATAAAAAGTCCAAGTTCGATGCTAAAAATGAGGGTTTGTGACCTAAAAATGAGGCACTGAGCGTTAAAAGAGGGGTTTGGGTAATAGAAGTAAGGGTTTGGAATTTAAAAAAGAGGGTTTGTCCCTGAAAAGGAGGGGTTTGGACCCTAGCAGTGAGGTTTGCAGTCCTAACTATAAGTCCTTGATGTTAAAAGAGGTGTTTGGGTGTTTTAAAGTGAGTTTTGGGGACCTGAAAATGAGGCACTGAGCGTTAAAAGAGGGGTTTGGACCCTGAAAGTTTGGCTTTGAGTGTTAAAACTGAGGCTTTGAGTGTTAAAAGAGGGCTTTAGGTCCTAAAAGTGAGGGTTTGGCTGTTAAAAATGAGGCTTTGAGCTTTAAAACCGGGGTTGAGACACTAAAAGTGAGGTTTGCAGTCCTAATTATAAGGCATTGAGCATTAAAAGAGGGGTTTGGACCCTGAAAATGAGGGTTTGGGACTTAAAAATGAGGCACTGTGCATTTAAAAGAGGGGTTTGGACCCTGAAAGTGCATGTTTGGGTGTTAAAATTGAGGCTTTGAGCAGTAAAAGAGGGCTTTGGCCATTAATAATGATGGTTTGGTACCTGAAAGTGAAGGCCTGGATGCTAAAAGCAGGGGGTTTGGACCTAAAAATGAGGCACTGAGCAGTAAAAGAAGGGTTTGGACGCTGAAAGTGAAGGTTTGGAACTTAAAAAATGAGGCTTTGAGCCTTGAAAGAGGGGTTTGGACTCTAAAAATTACTATTTGGAACAAAACAATGATGGTTTGACCATAAAAAGTCCAAGTTCGATGCTAAAAATGAGGGTTTGTGACCTAAAAATGAGGCACTGAGCGTTAAAAGAGGGGTTTGGGAAATAGAAGTAAGGGTTTGGAATTTAAAAAAAGAGGGTTTGTCCCTAAAAAGGAGGGGTTTGGACCCTAGCAGTGAGGTTTGCAGTCCTAACTATAAGTCCTTGATGTTAAAAGAGGTGTTTGGGTGTTTTAAAGTGAGTTTTGGGGACCTGAAAATGAGGCACTGAGCGTTAAAAGAGGGGTTTGGACCCTGAAAGTGCGGCTTTGAGTGTTAAAACTGAGGCTTTGAGTGTTAAAAGAGGGCTTTAGGTCCTAAAAGTGAGGGTTTGGCTGATAAAAATGAGGCTTTGAGCTTTAAAACCGGGGTTGAGACACTAAAAGTGAGGTTTGCGGTCCTAATTACAAGGCATTGAGCAATAAAAGAGGGGTTTGGACCCTGAAAATGAGGGTTTGGGACTTAAAAATGAGGCACTGTGCATTTAAAAGAGGGGTTTGGACCCTGAAAGTGCATGTTTGGGTGTTAAAATTGAGGCTTTGAGCATTAAAAGAGGGCTTTGGCCATTAATAATGATGGTTTGGTACCTGAAAGTGAAGGCCTGGATGCTAAAAGCGGGGGGTTTGGACCTAAAAATGAGGCACTGAGCAGTAAAAGAAGGGTTTGGGTAATAGAAGTAAGGGTTTGGAATTTAAAAAAGAGGGTTTGTCCCTGAAAAGGAGGGGTTTGGACCCTAGCAGTGAGGTTTGCAGTCCTAACTATAAGTCCTTGATGTTAAAAGAGGTGTTTGGGTGTTTTAAAGTGAGTTTTGGGGACCTGAAAATGAGGCACTGAGCGTTAAAAGAGGGGTTTGGACCCTGAAAGTGCGGCTTTGAGTGTTAAAACTGAGGCTTTGAGTGTTAAAAGAGGGCTTTAGGTCCTAAAAGTGAGGGTTTGGCTGTTAAAAATGAGGCTTTGAGCTTTAAGAGAGAGGTTTGGACCCTAGCAGTGAGGTTTGCGGTCCTAACTATAAGGCTTTGAGCATTAAAAGAGGGGTTTGGGTGCTTTAAAGTAAGTCTTTGGGACGTGAAAATGAGGGTATGTCCCTAAAAAGGAGGGTTTTGGACCCTAGCAGTGAGGTTTGCGGTCCTAACTATGAGTCTTTGATGTTAAAAGAGGTGTTTGGGTGTTTTAAAGTGAGTTTTGGGGACCTGAAAATGAGGCACTGAGTGTTAAAAGAGGGGTTTGGACCCTGAAAGTGCGGCTTTGAGTGTTAAAACTGAGGCTTTGAGTGTTAAAAGAGGGCTTTAGGTCCTAAAAGTGAGGGTTTGGCTGTTAAAAATGAGGCTTTGAGCTTTAAAACCGGGGTTGAGACACTAAAAGTGAGGTTTGCGGTCCTAATTATAAGGCATTGAGCATTAAAAGAGGGGTTTGGACCCTGAAAATGAGGGTTTGGGACTTAAAAATGAGGCACTGTGCATTTAAAAGAGGGGTTTGGACCCTGAAAGTGCATGTTTGGGTGTTAAAATTGAGGCTTTGAGCAGTAAAAGAGGGCTTTGGCCATTAATAATGATGGTTTGGTACCTGAAAGTGAAGGCCTGGATGCTAAAAGCAGGGGGTTTGGACCTAAAAATGAGGCACTGAGCAGTAAAAGAAGGGTTTGGACGCTGAAAGTGAAGGTTTGGAACTTAAAAAATGAGGCTTTGAGCCTTGAAAGAGGGGTTTGGACTCTAAAAATTACTATTTGGAACAAAACAATGATGGTTTGACCATAAAAAGTCCAAGTTCGATGCTAAAAATGAGGGTTTGTGACCTAAAAATGAGGCACTGAGCGTTAAAAGAGGGGTTTGGGTAATAGAAGTAAGGGTTTGGAATTTAAAAAAGAGGGTTTGTCCCTGAAAAGGAGGGGTTTGGACCCTAGCAGTGAGGTTTGCAGTCCTAACTATAAGTCCTTGATGTTAAAAGAGGTGTTTGGGTGTTTTAAAGTGAGTTTTGGGGACCTGAAAATGAGGCACTGAGCGTTAAAAGAGGGGTTTGGACCCTGAAAGTGCGGCTTTGAGTGTTAAAACTGAGGCTTTGAGTGTTAAAAGAGGGCTTTAGGTCCTAAAAGTGAGGGTTTGGCTGTTAAAAATGAGGCTTTGAGCTTTAAAACCGGGGTTGAGACACTAAAAGTGAGGTTTGCGGTCCTAATTATAAGGCATTGAGCATTAAAAGAGGGGTTTGGACCCTGAAAATGAGGGTTTGGGACTTAAAAATGAGGCACTGTGCATTTAAAAGAGGGGTTTGGACCCTGAAAGTGCATGTTTGGGTGTTAAAATTGAGGCTTTGAGCATTAAAAGAGGGCTTTGGCCATTAATAATGATGGTTTGGTACCTGAAAGTGAAGGCCTGGATGCTAAAAGCAGGGGGTTTGGACCTAAAAATGAGGCACTGAGCAGTAAAAGAAGGGTTTGGACGCTGAAAGTGAAGGTTTGGAACTTAAAAAATGAGGCTTTGAGCCTTGAAAGAGGGGTTTGGACTCTAAAAATTACTATTTGGAACAAAACAATGATGGTTTGACCATAAAAAGTCCAAGTTCGATGCTAAAAATGAGGGTTTGTGACCTAAAAATGAGGCACTGAGCGTTAAAAGAGGGGTTTGGGTAATAGAAGTAAGGGTTTGGAATTTAAAAAAAGAGGGTTTGTCCCTGAAAAGGAGGGGTTTGGACCCTAGCAGTGAGGTTTGCAGTCCTAACTATAAGTCCTTGATGTTAAAAGAGGTGTTTGGGTGTTTTAAAGTGAGTTTTGGGGACCTGAAAATGAGGCACTGAGCGTTAAAAGAGGGGTTTGGACCCTGAAAGTTTGGCTTTGAGTGTTAAAACTGAGGCTTTGAGTGTTAAAAGAGGGCTTTAGGTCCTAAAAGTGAGGGTTTGGCTGTTAAAAATGAGGCTTTGAGCTTTAAAACCGGGGTTGAGACACTAAAAGTGAGGTTTGCAGTCCTAATTATAAGGCATTGAGCATTAAAAGAGGGGTTTGGACCCTGAAAATGAGGGTTTGGGACTTAAAAATGAGGCACTGTGCATTTAAAAGAGGGGTTTGGACCCTGAAAGTGCATGTTTGGGTGTTAAAATTGAGGCTTTGAGCAGTAAAAGAGGGCTTTGGCCATTAATAATGATGGTTTGGTACCTGAAAGTGAAGGCCTGGATGCTAAAAGCAGGGGGTTTGGACCTAAAAATGAGGCACTGAGCAGTAAAAGAAGGGTTTGGACGCTGAAAGTGAAGGTTTGGAACTTAAAAAATGAGGCTTTGAGCCTTGAAAGAGGGGTTTGGACTCTAAAAATTACTATTTGGAACAAAACAATGATGGTTTGACCATAAAAAGTCCAAGTTCGATGCTAAAAATGAGGGTTTGTGACCTAAAAATGAGGCACTGAGCGTTAAAAGAGGGGTTTGGGTAATAGAAGTAAGGGTTTGGAATTTAAAAAAGAGGGTTTGTCCCTGAAAAGGAGGGGTTTGGACCCTAGCAGTGAGGTTTGCAGTCCTAACTATAAGTCCTTGATGTTAAAAGAGGTGTTTGGGTGTTTTAAAGTGAGTTTTGGGGACCTGAAAATGAGGCACTGAGCGTTAAAAGAGGGGTTTGGACCCTGAAAGTGCGGCTTTGAGTGTTAAAACTGAGGCTTTGAGTGTTAAAAGAGGGCTTTAGGTCCTAAAAGTGAGGGTTTGGCTGTTAAAAATGAGGCTTTGAGCTTTAAAACCGGGGTTGAGACACTAAAAGTGAGGTTTGCGGTCCTAATTATAAGGCATTGAGCATTAAAAGAGGGGTTTGGACCCTGAAAATGAGGGTTTGGGACTTAAAAATGAGGCACTGTGCATTTAAAAGAGGGGTTTGGACCCTGAAAGTGCATGTTTGGGTGTTAAAATTGAGGCTTTGAGCATTAAAAGAGGGCTTTGGCCATTAATAATGATGGTTTGGTACCTGAAAGTGAAGGCCTGGATGCTAAAAGCAGGGGGTTTGGACCTAAAAATGAGGCACTGAGCAGTAAAAGAAGGGTTTGGACGCTGAAAGTGAAGGTTTGGAACTTAAAAAATGAGGCTTTGAGCCTTGAAAGAGGGGTTTGGACTCTAAAAATTACTATTTGGAACAAAACAATGATGGTTTGACCATAAAAAGTCCAAGTTCGATGCTAAAAATGAGGGTTTGTGACCTAAAAATGAGGCACTGAGCGTTAAAAGAGGGGTTTGGGTAATAGAAGTAAGGGTTTGGAATTTAAAAAAGAGGGTTTGTCCCTGAAAAGGAGGGGTTTGGACCCTAGCAGTGAGGTTTGCAGTCCTAACTATAAGTCCTTGATGTTAAAAGAGGTGTTTGGGTGTTTTAAAGTGAGTTTTGGGGACCTGAAAATGAGGCACTGAGCGTTAAAAGAGGGGTTTGGACCCTGAAAGTGCGGCTTTGAGTGTTAAAACTGAGGCTTTGAGTGTTAAAAGAGGGCTTTAGGTCCTAAAAGTGAGGGTTTGGCTGTTAAAAATGAGGCTTTGAGCTTTAAAACCGGGGTTGAGACACTAAAAGTGAGGTTTGCGGTCCTAATTATAAGGCATTGAGCAATAAAAGAGGGGTTTGGACCCTGAAAATGAGGGTTTGGGACTTAAAAATGAGGCACTGTGCATTTAAAAGAGGGGTTTGGACCCTGAAAGTGCATGTTTGGGTGTTAAAATTGAGGCTTTGAGCAGTAAAAGAGGGCTTTGGCCATTAATAATGATGGTTTGGTACCTGAAAGTGAAGGCCTGGATGCTAAAAGCAGGGGGTTTGGACCTAAAAATGAGGCACTGAGCAGTAAAAGAAGGGTTTGGACGCTGAAAGTGAAGGTTTGGAACTTAAAAAATGAGGCTTTGAGCCTTGAAAGAGGGGTTTGGACTCTAAAAATTACTATTTGGAACAAAACAATGATGGTTTGACCATAAAAAGTCCAAGTTCGATGCTAAAAATGAGGGTTTGTGACCTAAAAATGAGGCACTGAGCGTTAAAAGAGGGGTTTGGGAAATAGAAGTAAGGGTTTGGAATTTAAAAAAAGAGGGTTTGTCCCTAAAAAGGAGGGGTTTGGACCCTAGCAGTGAGGTTTGCAGTCCTAACTATAAGTCCTTGATGTTAAAAGAGGTGTTTGGGTGTTTTAAAGTGAGTTTTGGGGACCTGAAAATGAGGCACTGAGCGTTAAAAGAGGGGTTTGGACCCTGAAAGTGCGGCTTTGAGTGTTAAAACTGAGGCTTTGAGTGTTAAAAGAGGGCTTTAGGTCCTAAAAGTGAGGGTTTGGCTGATAAAAATGAGGCTTTGAGCTTTAAAACCGGGGTTGAGACACTAAAAGTGAGGTTTGCAGTCCTAATTATAAGGCATTGAGCAATAAAAGAGGGGTTTGGACCCTGAAAATGAGGGTTTGGGACTTAAAAATGAGGCACTGTGCATTTAAAAGAGGGGTTTGGACCCTGAAAGTGCATGTTTGGGTGTTAAAATTGAGGCTTTGAGCAGTAAAAGAGGGCTTTGGCCATTAATAATGATGGTTTGGTACCTGAAAGTGAAGGCCTGGATGCTAAAAGCGGGGGGTTTGGACCTAAAAATGAGGCACTGAGCAGTAAAAGAAGGGTTTGGGTAATAGAAGTAAGGGTTTGGAATTTAAAAAAGAGGGTTTGTCCCTGAAAAGGAGGGGTTTGGACCCTAGCAGTGAGGTTTGCAGTCCTAACTATAAGTCCTTGATGTTAAAAGAGGTGTTTGGGTGTTTTAAAGTGAGTTTTGGGGACCTGAAAATGAGGCACTGAGCGTTAAAAGAGGGGTTTGGACCCTGAAAGTTCGGCTTTGAGTGTTAAAACTGAGGCTTTGAGTGTTAAAAGAGGGCTTTAGGTCCTAAAAGTGAGGGTTTGGCTGTTAAAAATGAGGCTTTGAGCTTTAAAACCGGGGTTGAGACACTAAAAGTGAGGTTTGCAGTCCTAATTATAAGGCATTGAGCAATAAAAGAGGGGTTTGGACCCTGAAAATGAGGGTTTGGGACTTAAAAATGAGGCACTGTGCATTTAAAAGAGGGGTTTGGACCCTGAAAGTGCATGTTTGGGTGTTAAAATTGAGGCTTTGAGCATTAAAAGAGGGCTTTGGCCATTAATAATGATGGTTTGGTACCTGAAAGTGAAGGCCTGGATGCTAAAAGCAGGGGGTTTGGACCTAAAAATGAGGCACTGAGCAGTAAAAGAAGGGTTTGGACGCTGAAAGTGAAGGTTTGGAACTTAAAAAATGAGGCTTTGAGCCTTGAAAGAGGGGTTTGGACTCTAAAAATTACTATTTGGAACAAAACAATGATGGTTTGACCATAAAAAGTCCAAGTTCGATGCTAAAAATGAGGGTTTGTGACCTAAAAATGAGGCACTGAGCGTTAAAAGAGGGGTTTGGGTAATAGAAGTAAGGGTTTGGAATTTAAAAAAAGAGGGTTTGTCCCTAAAAAGGAGGGGTTTGGACCCTAGCAGTGAGGTTTGCAGTCCTAACTATAAGTCCTTGATGTTAAAAGAGGTGTTTGGGTGTTTTAAAGTGAGTTTTGGGGACCTGAAAATGAGGCACTGAGCGTTAAAAGAGGGGTTTGGACCCTGAAAGTTCGGCTTTGAGTGTTAAAACTGAGGCTTTGAGTGTTAAAAGAGGGCTTTAGGTCCTAAAAGTGAGGGTTTGGCTGTTAAAAATGAGGCTTTGAGCTTTAAAACCGGGGTTGAGACACTAAAAGTGAGGTTTGCAGTCCTAATTATAAGGCATTGAGCAATAAAAGAGGGGTTTGGACCCTGAAAATGAGGGTTTGGGACTTAAAAATGAGGCACTGTGCATTTAAAAGAGGGGTTTGGACCCTGAAAGTGCATGTTTGGGTGTTAAAACTGAGTGGTTGGAGTGTTAAAAGAGAGCTTTAGGTCCTAAAAGTGAGGGTTTGGCTGTTAAAAATGAGGCTTTGAGCTTTAAGAGAGAGGTTTGGACCCTAGCAGTGAGGTTTGCGGTCCTAACTATAAGGCTTTGAGCATTAAAAGAGGGGTTTGGGTGCTTTAAAGTAAGTCTTTGGGACGTGAAAATGAGGGTATGTCCCTAAAAAGGAGGGGTTTGGACCCTAGCAGTGAGGTTTGCGGTCCTAACTATGAGTCTTTGATGTTAAAAGAGGTGTTTGGGTGTTTTAAAGTGAGTTTTGGGGACCTGAAAATGAGGCACTGAGTGTTAAAAGAGGGGTTTGGACCCTGAAAGTGCGGCTTTGAGTGTTAAAACTGAGGCTTTGAGTGTTAAAAGAGGGCTTTAGGTCCTAAAAGTGAGGGTTTGGCTGTTAAAAATGAGGCTTTGAGCTTTAAAACCGGGGTTGAGACACTAAAAGTGAGGTTTGCGGTCCTAATTATAAGGCATTGAGCATTAAAAGAGGGGTTTGGACCCTGAAAATGAGGGTTTGGGACTTAAAAATGAGGCACTGTGCATTTAAAAGAGGGGTTTGGACCCTGAAAGTGCATGTTTGGGTGTTAAAATTGAGGCTTTGAGCATTAAAAGAGGGCTTTGGCCATTAATAATGATGGTTTGGTACCTGAAAGTGAAGGCCTGGATGCTAAAAGCAGGGGGTTTGGACCTAAAAATGAGGCACTGAGCAGTAAAAGAAGGGTTTGGACGCTGAAAGTGAAGGTTTGGAACTTAAAAAATGAGGCTTTGAGCCTTGAAAGAGGGGTTTGGACTCTAAAAATTACTATTTGGAACAAAACAATGATGGTTTGACCATAAAAAGTCCAAGTTCGATGCTAAAAATGAGGGTTTGTGACCTAAAAATGAGGCACTGAGCGTTAAAAGACGGGTTTGGGTAATAGAAGTAAGGGTTTGGAATTTAAAAAAGAGGGTTTGTCCCTGAAAAGGAGGGGTTTGGACCCTAGCAGTGAGGTTTGCAGTCCTAACTATAAGTCCTTGATGTTAAAAGAGGTGTTTGGGTGTTTTAAAGTGAGTTTTGGGGACCTGAAAATGAGGCACTGAGCGTTAAAAGAGGGGTTTGGACCCTGAAAGTGCGGCTTTGAGTGTTAAAACTGAGGCTTTGAGTGTTAAAAGAGGGCTTTAGGTCCTAAAAGTGAGGGTTTGGCTGTTAAAAATGAGGCTTTGAGCTTTAAAACCGGGGTTGAGACACTAAAAGTGAGGTTTGCAGTCCTAATTATAAGGCATTGAGCAATAAAAGAGGGGTTTGGACCCTGAAAATGAGGGTTTGGGACTTAAAAATGAGGCACTGTGCATTTAAAAGAGGGGTTTGGACCCTGAAAGTGCATGTTTGGGTGTTAAAATTGAGGCTTTGAGCAGTAAAAGAGGGCTTTGGCCATTAATAATGATGGTTTGGTACCTGAAAGTGAAGGCCTGGATGCTAAAAGCAGGGGGTTTGGACCTAAAAATGAGGCACTGAGCAGTAAAAGAAGGGTTTGGGTAATAGAAGTAAGGGTTTGGAATTTAAAAAAGAGGGTTTGTCCCTGAAAAGGAGGGGTTTGGACCCTAGCAGTGAGGTTTGCAGTCCTAACTATAAGTCCTTGATGTTAAAAGAGGTGTTTGGGTGTTTTAAAGTGAGTTTTGGGGACCTGAAAATGAGGCACTGAGCGTTAAAAGAGGGGTTTGGACCCTGAAAGTGCGGCTTTGAGTGTTAAAACTGAGGCTTTGAGTGTTAAAAGAGGGCTTTAGGTCCTAAAAGTGAGGGTTTGGCTGTTAAAAATGAGGCTTTGAGCTTTAAGAGAGAGGTTTGGACCCTAGCAGTGAGGTTTGCGGTCCTAACTATAAGGCTTTGAGCATTAAAAGAGGGGTTTGGGTGCTTTAAAGTAAGTCTTTGGGACGTGAAAATGAGGGTATGTCCCTAAAAAGGAGGGTTTTGGACCCTAGCAGTGAGGTTTGCGGTCCTAACTATGAGTCTTTGATGTTAAAAGAGGTGTTTGGGTGTTTTAAAGTGAGTTTTGGGGACCTGAAAATGAGGCACTGAGCGTTAAAAGAGGGGTTTGGACCCTGAAAGTGCGGCTTTGAGTGTTAAAACTGAGGCTTTGAGTGTTAAAAGAGGGCTTTAGGTCCTAAAAGTGAGGGTTTGGCTGTTAAAAATGAGGCTTTGAGCTTTAAAACCGGGGTTGAGACACTAAAAGTGAGGTTTGCGGTCCTAATTATAAGGCATTGAGCATTAAAAGAGGGGTTTGGACCCTGAAAATGAGGGTTTGGGACTTAAAAATGAGGCACTGTGCATTTAAAAGAGGGGTTTGGACCCTGAAAGTGCATGTTTGGGTGTTAAAATTGAGGCTTTGAGCAGTAAAAGAGGGCTTTGGCCATTAATAATGATGGTTTGGTACCTGAAAGTGAAGGCCTGGATGCTAAAAGCAGGGGGTTTGGACCTAAAAATGAGGCACTGAGCAGTAAAAGAAGGGTTTGGACGCTGAAAGTGAAGGTTTGGAACTTAAAAAATGAGGCTTTGAGCCTTGAAAGAGGGGTTTGGACTCTAAAAATTACTATTTGGAACAAAACAATGATGGTTTGACCATAAAAAGTCCAAGTTCGATGCTAAAAATGAGGGTTTGTGACCTAAAAATGAGGCACTGAGCGTTAAAAGAGGGGTTTGGGTAATAGAAGTAAGGGTTTGGAATTTAAAAAAGAGGGTTTGTCCCTGAAAAGGAGGGGTTTGGACCCTAGCAGTGAGGTTTGCAGTCCTAACTATAAGTCCTTGATGTTAAAAGAGGTGTTTGGGTGTTTTAAAGTGAGTTTTGGGGACCTGAAAATGAGGCACTGAGCGTTAAAAGAGGGGTTTGGACCCTGAAAGTGCGGCTTTGAGTGTTAAAACTGAGGCTTTGAGTGTTAAAAGAGGGCTTTAGGTCCTAAAAGTGAGGGTTTGGCTGTTAAAAATGAGGCTTTGAGCTTTAAAACCGGGGTTGAGACACTAAAAGTGAGGTTTGCAGTCCTAATTATAAGGCATTGAGCATTAAAAGAGGGGTTTGGACCCTGAAAATGAGGGTTTGGGACTTAAAAATGAGGCACTGTGCATTTAAAAGAGGGGTTTGGACCCTGAAAGTGCATGTTTGGGTGTTAAAATTGAGGCTTTGAGCATTAAAAGAGGGCTTTGGCCATTAATAATGATGGTTTGGTACCTGAAAGTGAAGGCCTGGATGCTAAAAGCAGGGGGTTTGGACCTAAAAATGAGGCACTGAGCAGTAAAAGAAGGGTTTGGACGCTGAAAGTGAAGGTTTGGAACTTAAAAAATGAGGCTTTGAGCCTTGAAAGAGGGGTTTGGACTCTAAAAATTACTATTTGGAACAAAACAATGATGGTTTGACCATAAAAAGTCCAAGTTCGATGCTAAAAATGAGGGTTTGTGACCTAAAAATGAGGCACTGAGCGTTAAAAGAGGGGTTTGGGTAATAGAAGTAAGGGTTTGGAATTTAAAAAAAGAGGGTTTGTCCCTGAAAAGGAGGGGTTTGGACCCTAGCAGTGAGGTTTGCAGTCCTAACTATAAGTCCTTGATGTTAAAAGAGGTGTTTGGGTGTTTTAAAGTGAGTTTTGGGGACCTGAAAATGAGGCACTGAGCGTTAAAAGAGGGGTTTGGACCCTGAAAGTGCGGCTTTGAGTGTTAAAACTGAGGCTTTGAGTGTTAAAAGAGGGCTTTAGGTCCTAAAAGTGAGGGTTTGGCTGTTAAAAATGAGGCTTTGAGCTTTAAAACCGGGGTTGAGACACTAAAAGTGAGGTTTGCAGTCCTAATTATAAGGCATTGAGCATTAAAAGAGGGGTTTGGACCCTGAAAATGAGGGTTTGGGACTTAAAAATGAGGCACTGTGCATTTAAAAGAGGGGTTTGGACCCTGAAAGTGCATGTTTGGGTGTTAAAATTGAGGCTTTGAGCATTAAAAGAGGGCTTTGGCCATTAATAATGATGGTTTGGTACCTGAAAGTGAAGGCCTGGATGCTAAAAGCAGGGGGTTTGGACCTAAAAATGAGGCACTGAGCAGTAAAAGAAGGGTTTGGACGCTGAAAGTGAAGGTTTGGAACTTAAAAAATGAGGCTTTGAGCCTTGAAAGAGGGGTTTGGACTCTAAAAATTACTATTTGGAACAAAACAATGATGGTTTGACCATAAAAAGTCCAAGTTCGATGCTAAAAATGAGGGTTTGTGACCTAAAAATGAGGCACTGAGCGTTAAAAGAGGGGTTTGGGTAATAGAAGTAAGGGTTTGGAATTTAAAAAAGAGGGTTTGTCCCTGAAAAGGAGGGGTTTGGACCCTAGCAGTGAGGTTTGCAGTCCTAACTATAAGTCCTTGATGTTAAAAGAGGTGTTTGGGTGTTTTAAAGTGAGTTTTGGGGACCTGAAAATGAGGCACTGAGCGTTAAAAGAGGGGTTTGGACCCTGAAAGTGCGGCTTTGAGTGTTAAAACTGAGGCTTTGAGTGTTAAAAGAGGGCTTTAGGTCCTAAAAGTGAGGGTTTGGCTGTTAAAAATGAGGCTTTGAGCTTTAAAACCGGGGTTGAGACACTAAAAGTGAGGTTTGCAGTCCTAATTATAAGGCATTGAGCATTAAAAGAGGGGTTTGGACCCTGAAAATGAGGGTTTGGGACTTAAAAATGAGGCACTGTGCATTTAAAAGAGGGGTTTGGACCCTGAAAGTGCATGTTTGGGTGTTAAAATTGAGGCTTTGAGCATTAAAAGAGGGCTTTGGCCATTAATAATGATGGTTTGGTACCTGAAAGTGAAGGCCTGGATGCTAAAAGCAGGGGGTTTGGACCTAAAAATGAGGCACTGAGCAGTAAAAGAAGGGTTTGGACGCTGAAAGTGAAGGTTTGGAACTTAAAAAATGAGGCTTTGAGCCTTGAAAGAGGGGTTTGGACTCTAAAAATTACTATTTGGAACAAAACAATGATGGTTTGACCATAAAAAGTCCAAGTTCGATGCTAAAAATGAGGGTTTGTGACCTAAAAATGAGGCACTGAGCGTTAAAAGAGGGGTTTGGGTAATAGAAGTAAGGGTTTGGAATTTAAAAAAGAGGGTTTGTCCCTGAAAAGGAGGGGTTTGGACCCTAGCAGTGAGGTTTGCAGTCCTAACTATAAGTCCTTGATGTTAAAAGAGGTGTTTGGGTGTTTTAAAGTGAGTTTTGGGGACCTGAAAATGAGGCACTGAGCGTTAAAAGAGGGGTTTGGACCCTGAAAGTGCGGCTTTGAGTGTTAAAACTGAGGCTTTGAGTGTTAAAAGAGGGCTTTAGGTCCTAAAAGTGAGGGTTTGGCTGTTAAAAATGAGGCTTTGAGCTTTAAAACCGGGGTTGAGACACTAAAAGTGAGGTTTGCGGTCCTAATTATAAGGCATTGAGCAATAAAAGAGGGGTTTGGACCCTGAAAATGAGGGTTTGGGACTTAAAAATGAGGCACTGTGCATTTAAAAGAGGGGTTTGGACCCTGAAAGTGCATGTTTGGGTGTTAAAATTGAGGCTTTGAGCAGTAAAAGAGGGCTTTGGCCATTAATAATGATGGTTTGGTACCTGAAAGTGAAGGCCTGGATGCTAAAAGCAGGGGGTTTGGACCTAAAAATGAGGCACTGAGCAGTAAAAGAAGGGTTTGGACGCTGAAAGTGAAGGTTTGGAACTTAAAAAATGAGGCTTTGAGCCTTGAAAGAGGGGTTTGGACTCTAAAAATTACTATTTGGAACAAAACAATGATGGTTTGACCATAAAAAGTCCAAGTTCGATGCTAAAAATGAGGGTTTGTGACCTAAAAATGAGGCACTGAGCGTTAAAAGAGGGGTTTGGGAAATAGAAGTAAGGGTTTGGAATTTAAAAAAAGAGGGTTTGTCCCTAAAAAGGAGGGGTTTGGACCCTAGCAGTGAGGTTTGCAGTCCTAACTATAAGTCCTTGATGTTAAAAGAGGTGTTTGGGTGTTTTAAAGTGAGTTTTGGGGACCTGAAAATGAGGCACTGAGCGTTAAAAGAGGGGTTTGGACCCTGAAAGTGCGGCTTTGAGTGTTAAAACTGAGGCTTTGAGTGTTAAAAGAGGGCTTTAGGTCCTAAAAGTGAGGGTTTGGCTGATAAAAATGAGGCTTTGAGCTTTAAAACCGGGGTTGAGACACTAAAAGTGAGGTTTGCAGTCCTAATTATAAGGCATTGAGCAATAAAAGAGGGGTTTGGACCCTGAAAATGAGGGTTTGGGACTTAAAAATGAGGCACTGTGCATTTAAAAGAGGGGTTTGGACCCTGAAAGTGCATGTTTGGGTGTTAAAATTGAGGCTTTGAGCATTAAAAGAGGGCTTTGGCCATTAATAATGATGGTTTGGTACCTGAAAGTGAAGGCCTGGATGCTAAAAGCGGGGGGTTTGGACCTAAAAATGAGGCACTGAGCAGTAAAAGAAGGGTTTGGGTAATAGAAGTAAGGGTTTGGAATTTAAAAAAGAGGGTTTGTCCCTGAAAAGGAGGGGTTTGGACCCTAGCAGTGAGGTTTGCAGTCCTAACTATAAGTCCTTGATGTTAAAAGAGGTGTTTGGGTGTTTTAAAGTGAGTTTTGGGGACCTGAAAATGAGGCACTGAGCGTTAAAAGAGGGGTTTGGACCCTGAAAGTTCGGCTTTGAGTGTTAAAACTGAGGCTTTGAGTGTTAAAAGAGGGCTTTAGGTCCTAAAAGTGAGGGTTTGGCTGTTAAAAATGAGGCTTTGAGCTTTAAAACCGGGGTTGAGACACTAAAAGTGAGGTTTGCAGTCCTAATTATAAGGCATTGAGCAATAAAAGAGGGGTTTGGACCCTGAAAATGAGGGTTTGGGACTTAAAAATGAGGCACTGTGCATTTAAAAGAGGGGTTTGGACCCTGAAAGTGCATGTTTGGGTGTTAAAATTGAGGCTTTGAGCAGTAAAAGAGGGCTTTGGCCATTAATAATGATGGTTTGGTACCTGAAAGTGAAGGCCTGGATGCTAAAAGCAGGGGGTTTGGACCTAAAAATGAGGCACTGAGCAGTAAAAGAAGGGTTTGGACGCTGAAAGTGAAGGTTTGGAACTTAAAAAATGAGGCTTTGAGCCTTGAAAGAGGGGTTTGGACTCTAAAAATTACTATTTGGAACAAAACAATGATGGTTTGACCATAAAAAGTCCAAGTTCGATGCTAAAAATGAGGGTTTGTGACCTAAAAATGAGGCACTGAGCGTTAAAAGAGGGGTTTGGGTAATAGAAGTAAGGGTTTGGAATTTAAAAAAAGAGGGTTTGTCCCTAAAAAGGAGGGGTTTGGACCCTAGCAGTGAGGTTTGCAGTCCTAACTATAAGTCCTTGATGTTAAAAGAGGTGTTTGGGTGTTTTAAAGTGAGTTTTGGGGACCTGAAAATGAGGCACTGAGCGTTAAAAGAGGGGTTTGGACCCTGAAAGTTCGGCTTTGAGTGTTAAAACTGAGGCTTTGAGTGTTAAAAGAGGGCTTTAGGTCCTAAAAGTGAGGGTTTGGCTGTTAAAAATGAGGCTTTGAGCTTTAAAACCGGGGTTGAGACACTAAAAGTGAGGTTTGCAGTCCTAATTATAAGGCATTGAGCAATAAAAGAGGGGTTTGGACCCTGAAAATGAGGGTTTGGGACTTAAAAATGAGGCACTGTGCATTTAAAAGAGGGGTTTGGACCCTGAAAGTGCATGTTTGGGTGTTAAAACTGGGTGGTTGGAGTGTTAAAAGAGAGCTTTAGGTCCTAAAAGTGAGGGTTTGGCTGTTAAAAATGAGGCTTTGAGCTTTAAGAGAGAGGTTTGGACCCTAGCAGTGAGGTTTGCGGTCCTAACTATAAGGCTTTGAGCATTAAAAGAGGGGTTTGGGTGCTTTAAAGTAAGTCTTTGGGACGTGAAAATGAGGGTATGTCCCTAAAAAGGAGGGGTTTGGACCCTAGCAGTGAGGTTTGCGGTCCTAACTATGAGTCTTTGATGTTAAAAGAGGTGTTTGGGTGTTTTAAAGTGAGTTTTGGGGACCTGAAAATGAGGCACTGAGCGTTAAAAGAGGGGTTTGGACCCTGAAAGTGCGGCTTTGAGTGTTAAAACTGAGGCTTTGAGTGTTAAAAGAGGGCTTTAGGTCCTAAAAGTGAGGGTTTGGCTGTTAAAAATGAGGCTTTGAGCTTTAAAACCGGGGTTGAGACACTAAAAGTGAGGTTTGCGGTCCTAATTATAAGGCATTGAGCATTAAAAGAGGGGTTTGGACCCTGAAAATGAGGGTTTGGGACTTAAAAATGAGGCACTGTGCATTTAAAAGAGGGGTTTGGACCCTGAAAGTGCATGTTTGGGTGTTAAAATTGAGGCTTTGAGCATTAAAAGAGGGCTTTGGCCATTAATAATGATGGTTTGGTACCTGAAAGTGAAGGCCTGGATGCTAAAAGCAGGGGGTTTGGACCTAAAAATGAGGCACTGAGCAGTAAAAGAAGGGTTTGGACGCTGAAAGTGAAGGTTTGGAACTTAAAAAATGAGGCTTTGAGCCTTGAAAGAGGGGTTTGGACTCTAAAAATTATATTTGGAACAAAACAATGATGGTTTGACCATAAAAAGTCCAAGTTCGATGCTAAAAATGAGGGTTTGTGACCTAAAAATGAGGCACTGAGCGTTAAAAGACGGGTTTGGGTAATAGAAGTAAGGGTTTGGAATTTAAAAAAGAGGGTTTGTCCCTGAAAAGGAGGGGTTTGGACCCTAGCAGTGAGGTTTGCAGTCCTAACTATAAGTCCTTGATGTTAAAAGAGGTGTTTGGGTGTTTTAAAGTGAGTTTTGGGGACCTGAAAATGAGGCACTGAGCGTTAAAAGAGGGGTTTGGACCCTGAAAGTGCGGCTTTGAGTGTTAAAACTGAGGCTTTGAGTGTTAAAAGAGGGCTTTAGGTCCTAAAAGTGAGGGTTTGGCTGTTAAAAATGAGGCTTTGAGCTTTAAAACCGGGGTTGAGACACTAAAAGTGAGGTTTGCAGTCCTAATTATAAGGCATTGAGCAATAAAAGAGGGGTTTGGACCCTGAAAATGAGGGTTTGGGACTTAAAAATGAGGCACTGTGCATTTAAAAGAGGGGTTTGGACCCTGAAAGTGCATGTTTGGGTGTTAAAATTGAGGCTTTGAGCAGTAAAAGAGGGCTTTGGCCATTAATAATGATGGTTTGGTACCTGAAAGTGAAGGCCTGGATGCTAAAAGCAGGGGGTTTGGACCTAAAAATGAGGCACTGAGCAGTAAAAGAAGGGTTTGGACGCTGAAAGTGAAGGTTTGGAACTTAAAAAATGAGGCTTTGAGCCTTGAAAGAGGGGTTTGGACTCTAAAAATTACTATTTGGAACAAAACAATGATGGTTTGACCATAAAAAGTCCAAGTTCGATGCTAAAAATGAGGGTTTGTGACCTAAAAATGAGGCACTGAGCGTTAAAAGAGGGGTTTGGGAAATAGAAGTAAGGGTTTGGAATTTAAAAAAAGAGGGTTTGTCCCTAAAAAGGAGGGGTTTGGACCCTAGCAGTGAGGTTTGCAGTCCTAACTATAAGTCTTTGATGTTAAAAGAGGTGTTTGGGTGTTTTAAAGTGAGTTTTGGGGACCTGAAAATGAGGCACTGAGCGTTAAAAGAGGGGTTTGGACCCTGAAAGTGCGGCTTTGAGTGTTAAAACTGAGGCTTTGAGTGTTAAAAGAGGGCTTTAGGTCCTAAAAGTGAGGGTTTGGCTGATAAAAATGAGGCTTTGAGCTTTAAAACCGGGGTTGAGACACTAAAAGTGAGGTTTGCGGTCCTAATTATAAGGCATTGAGCATTAAAAGAGGGGTTTGGACCCTGAAAATGAGGGTTTGGGACTTAAAAATGAGGCACTGTGCATTTAAAAGAGGGGTTTGGACCCTGAAAGTGCATGTTTGGGTGTTAAAATTGAGGCTTTGAGCAGTAAAAGAGGGCTTTGGCCATTAATAATGATGGTTTGGTACCTGAAAGTGAAGGCCTGGATGCTAAAAGCGGGGGGTTTGGACCTAAAAATGAGGCACTGAGCAGTAAAAGAAGGGTTTGGACGCTGAAAGTGAAGGTTTGGAACTTAAAAAATGAGGCTTTGAGCCTTGAAAGAGGGGTTTGGACTCTAAAAATTACTATTTGGAACAAAACAATGATGGTTTGACCATAAAAAGTCCAAGTTCGATGCTAAAAATGAGGGTTTGTGACCTAAAAATGAGGCACTGAGCGTTAAAAGAGGGGTTTGGGTAATAGAAGTAAGGGTTTGGAATTTAAAAAAAGAGGGTTTGTCCCTGAAAAGGAGGGGTTTGGACCCTAGCAGTGAGGTTTGCAGTCCTAACTATAAGTCCTTGATGTTAAAAGAGGTGTTTGGGTGTTTTAAAGTGAGTTTTGGGGACCTGAAAATGAGGCACTGAGCGTTAAAAGAGGGGTTTGGACCCTGAAAGTTTGGCTTTGAGTGTTAAAACTGAGGCTTTGAGTGTTAAAAGAGGGCTTTAGGTCCTAAAAGTGAGGGTTTGGCTGTTAAAAATGAGGCTTTGAGCTTTAAAACCGGGGTTGAGACACTAAAAGTGAGGTTTGCAGTCCTAATTATAAGGCATTGAGCATTAAAAGAGGGGTTTGGACCCTGAAAATGAGGGTTTGGGACTTAAAAATGAGGCACTGTGCATTTAAAAGAGGGGTTTGGACCCTGAAAGTGCATGTTTGGGTGTTAAAATTGAGGCTTTGAGCAGTAAAAGAGGGCTTTGGCCATTAATAATGATGGTTTGGTACCTGAAAGTGAAGGCCTGGATGCTAAAAGCAGGGGGTTTGGACCTAAAAATGAGGCACTGAGCAGTAAAAGAAGGGTTTGGACGCTGAAAGTGAAGGTTTGGAACTTAAAAAATGAGGCTTTGAGCCTTGAAAGAGGGGTTTGGACTCTAAAAATTACTATTTGGAACAAAACAATGATGGTTTGACCATAAAAAGTCCAAGTTCGATGCTAAAAATGAGGGTTTGTGACCTAAAAATGAGGCACTGAGCGTTAAAAGAGGGGTTTGGGTAATAGAAGTAAGGGTTTGGAATTTAAAAAAGAGGGTTTGTCCCTAAAAAGGAGGGGTTTGGACCCTAGCAGTGAGGTTTGCAGTCCTAACTATAAGTCCTTGATGTTAAAAGAGGTGTTTGGGTGTTTTAAAGTGAGTTTTGGGGACCTGAAAATGAGGCACTGAGCGTTAAAAGAGGGGTTTGGACCCTGAAAGTGCGGCTTTGAGTGTTAAAACTGAGGCTTTGAGTGTTAAAACTGAGGCTTTGAGTGTTAAAAGAGGGCTTTAGGTCCTAAAAGTGAGGGTTTGGCTGTTAAAAATGAGGCTTTGAGCTTTAAAACCGGGGTTGAGACACTAAAAGTGAGGTTTGCAGTCCTAATTATAAGGCATTGAGCATTAAAAGAGGGGTTTGGACCCTGAAAATGAGGGTTTGGGACTTAAAAATGAGGCACTGTGCATTTAAAAGAGGGGTTTGGACCCTGAAAGTGCATGTTTGGGTGTTAAAATTGAGGCTTTGAGCAGTAAAAGAGGGCTTTGGCCATTAATAATGATGGTTTGGTACCTGAAAGTGAAGGCCTGGATGCTAAAAGCGGGGGGTTTGGACCTAAAAATGAGGCACTGAGCAGTAAAAGAAGGGTTTGGACGCTGAAAGTGAAGGTTTGGAACTTAAAAAATGAGGCTTTGAGCCTTGAAAGAGGGGTTTGGACTCTAAAAATTACTATTTGGAACAAAACAATGATGGTTTGACCATAAAAAGTCCAAGTTCGATGCTAAAAATGAGGGTTTGTGACCTAAAAATGAGGCACTGAGCGTTAAAAGAGGGGTTTGGGTAATAGAAGTAAGGGTTTGGAATTTAAAAAAAGAGGGTTTGTCCCTGAAAAGGAGGGGTTTGGACCCTAGCAGTGAGGTTTGCAGTCCTAACTATAAGTCCTTGATGTTAAAAGAGGTGTTTGGGTGTTTTAAAGTGAGTTTTGGGGACCTGAAAATGAGGCACTGAGCGTTAAAAGAGGGGTTTGGACCCTGAAAGTTTGGCTTTGAGTGTTAAAACTGAGGCTTTGAGTGTTAAAAGAGGGCTTTAGGTCCTAAAAGTGAGGGTTTGGCTGTTAAAAATGAGGCTTTGAGCTTTAAAACCGGGGTTGAGACACTAAAAGTGAGGTTTGCAGTCCTAATTATAAGGCATTGAGCATTAAAAGAGGGGTTTGGACCCTGAAAATGAGGGTTTGGGACTTAAAAATGAGGCACTGTGCATTTAAAAGAGGGGTTTGGACCCTGAAAGTGCATGTTTGGGTGTTAAAATTGAGGCTTTGAGCAGTAAAAGAGGGCTTTGGCCATTAATAATGATGGTTTGGTACCTGAAAGTGAAGGCCTGGATGCTAAAAGCAGGGGGTTTGGACCTAAAAATGAGGCACTGAGCAGTAAAAGAAGGGTTTGGACGCTGAAAGTGAAGGTTTGGAACTTAAAAAATGAGGCTTTGAGCCTTGAAAGAGGGGTTTGGACTCTAAAAATTACTATTTGGAACAAAACAATGATGGTTTGACCATAAAAAGTCCAAGTTCGATGCTAAAAATGAGGGTTTGTGACCTAAAAATGAGGCACTGAGCGTTAAAAGAGGGGTTTGGGAAATAGAAGTAAGGGTTTGGAATTTAAAAAAGAGGGTTTGTCCCTAAAAAGGAGGGGTTTGGACCCTAGCAGTGAGGTTTGCAGTCCTAACTATAAGTCCTTGATGTTAAAAGAGGTGTTTGGGTGTTTTAAAGTGAGTTTTGGGGACCTGAAAATGAGGCACTGAGCGTTAAAAGAGGGGTTTGGACCCTGAAAGTGCGGCTTTGAGTGTTAAAACTGAGGCTTTGAGTGTTAAAACTGAGGCTTTGAGTGTTAAAAGAGGGCTTTAGGTCCTAAAAGTGAGGGTTTGGCTGTTAAAAATGAGGCTTTGAGCTTTAAAACCGGGGTTGAGACACTAAAAGTGAGGTTTGCGGTCCTAATTATAAGGCATTGAGCATTAAAAGAGGGGTTTGGACCCTGAAAATGAGGGTTTGGGACTTAAAAATGAGGCACTGTGCATTTAAAAGAGGGGTTTGGACCCTGAAAGTGCATGTTTGGGTGTTAAAATTGAGGCTTTGAGCAGTAAAAGAGGGCTTTGGCCATTAATAATGATGGTTTGGTACCTGAAAGTGAAGGCCTGGATGCTAAAAGCAGGGGGTTTGGACCTAAAAATGAGGCACTGAGCAGTAAAAGAAGGGTTTGGACGCTGAAAGTGAAGGTTTGGAACTTAAAAAATGAGGCTTTGAGCCTTGAAAGAGGGGTTTGGACTCTAAAAATTACTATTTGGAACAAAACAATGATGGTTTGACCATAAAAAGTCCAAGTTCGATGCTAAAAATGAGGGTTTGTGACCTAAAAATGAGGCACTGAGCGTTAAAAGAGGGGTTTGGGAAATAGAAGTAAGGGTTTGGAATTTAAAAAAAGAGGGTTTGTCCCAAAAAAGGAGGGTTTTGGACCCTAGCAGTGAGGTTTGCAGTCCTAACTATAAGTCTTTGATGTTAAAAGAGGTGTTTGGGTGTTTTAAAGTGAGTTTTGGGGACCTGAAAATGAGGCACTGAGCGTTAAAAGAGGGGTTTGGACCCTGAAAGTGCGGCTTTGAGTGTTAAAACTGAGGCTTTGAGTGTTAAAAGAGGGCTTTAGGTCCTAAAAGTGAGGGTTTGGCTGATAAAAATGAGGCTTTGAGCTTTAAAACCGGGGTTGAGACACTAAAAGTGAGGTTTGCAGTCCTAATTATAAGGCATTGAGCATTAAAAGAGGGGTTTGGACCCTGAAAATGAGGGTTTGGGACTTAAAAATGAGGCACTGTGCATTTAAAAGAGGGGTTTGGACCCTGAAAGTGCATGTTTGGGTGTTAAAATTGAGGCTTTGAGCAGTAAAAGAGGGCTTTGGCCATTAATAATGATGGTTTGGTACCTGAAAGTGAAGGCCTGGATGCTAAAAGCAGGGGGTTTGGACCTAAAAATGAGGCACTGAGCAGTAAAAGAAGGGTTTGGACGCTGAAAGTGAAGGTTTGGAACTTAAAAAATGAGGCTTTGAGCCTTGAAAGAGGGGTTTGGACTCTAAAAATTACTATTTGGAACAAAACAATGATGGTTTGACCATAAAAAGTCCAAGTTTGATGCTAAAAATGAGGGTTTGTGACCTAAAAATGAGGCACTGAGCGTTAAAAGAGGGGTTTGGGAAATAGAAGTAAGGGTTTGGAATTTAAAAAAGAGGGTTTGTCCCTAAAAAGGAGGGGTTTGGACCCTAGCAGTGAGGTTTGCAGTCCTAACTATAAGTCCTTGATGTTAAAAGAGGTGTTTGGGTGTTTTAAAGTGAGTTTTGGGGACCTGAAAATGAGGCACTGAGCGTTAAAAGAGGGGTTTGGACCCTGAAAGTGCGGCTTTGAGTGTTAAAACTGAGGCTTTGAGTGTTAAAAGAGGGCTTTAGGTCCTAAAAGTGAGGGTTTGGCTGTTAAAAATGAGGCTTTGAGCTTTAAAACTGGGGTTGAGACACTAAAAGTGAGGTTTGCAGTCCTAATTATAAGGCATTGAGCATTAAAAGAGGGGTTTGGACCCTGAAAATGAGGGTTTGGGACTTAAAAATGAGGCACTGTGCATTTAAAAGAGGGGTTTGGACCCTGAAAGTGCGTGTTTGGGTGTTAAAACTGAGTGGTTGGAGTGTTAAAAGAGAGCTTTAGGTCCTAAAAGTGAGGGTTTGGCTGTTAAAAATGAGGCTTTGAGCTTTAAGAGAGAGGTTTGGACCCTAGCAGTGAGGTTTGCGGTCCTAACTATAAGGCTTTGAGCATTAAAAGAGGGGTTTGGGTGCTTTAAAGTAAGTCTTTGGGACGTGAAAATGAGGGTATGTCCCTAAAAAGGAGGGGTTTGGACCCTAGCAGTGAGGTTTGCAGTCCTAACTATAAGTCCTTGATGTTAAAAGAGGTGTTTGGATGTTTTAAAGTGAGTTTTGGGGACCTGAAAATGAGGCACTGAGTGTTAAAAGAGGGGTTTGGACCCTGAAAGTTTTAGCATCCCAACCCTCAGTCTTAGATACCAAATCCTCATTTTTAATGTCCAAAGCCATCTTTTCACTTGCAAAGCCTCATATTTAGGTCCCAAACCCTCACTTTCAGGGTCCAAACCCCTCTTTTAATGCTCAAAGCCTCAGTTTTGGCTCACAAACCCTCACTTTTAGGGTCCAAGCCCCTCTTTTATCGCACAAAGCCACATTCTTGGGGTCCAAACCCTCACTTTTAGGGTCCAAACGCCTCTTCTAAGACTCAGAGTCTCAGTTTTAAATCCCAAAGCTCCACTTTTAAGATACAAATCCCTCTTTTAATGTTCAAAGCCTCATTTTGAACGACCCAAATCCTCACTTTTATAGTCCAGGCCCCTCCTTTTGGGGGGCAAACCCTCATTTTCACGTCCCAAAGACTCACATAAAAGCACCCAAGGCCCTCTTTTATCATCAAAGCCTTATAGTTAGGACCGCAAACCTCACTGTTAGGGTCCAAACCCCTCTTTCAAGGCTCAAAGCCTCATTTTTATCATCCAAACCATCACTTTCAGGGTCCAAACCACTGTTTCACAGCTCAAAGCCTCACTTTCAGGGACAAACCCCTCTTTTAACGCTCAGTGCCTAATTTTTAGGTCCCAAAGCCTCACTTTCAGGGTCCAAACCCCTCATAATGCTCAAAGCCTCACTTTTAGGGTCCAAACCTTTCCTTTAGCCTCATAGCCTCATTTTTAGGTCCCAAACCTTCGCTTGTAGGGTCTAAACCCCTCTTTTAACGCTCAGTGCCTCATTTTTAGTGCCAAGCCCTCACTTTCAGGGTCCAAACCCTTCTCTTAATGTTCAAAGCCGCCTTTTTAACACACAAATCCTCACTGTTAGAGTCCAAACCCCTCTTTTATCACTCAACATCTCATTTTTGCATTCCAAACCTTCACTTTCAGGAGCCACAGCCCACTTTGACGGCTAAAAGATTCATTTTAAGGACCCAAATCCCCACTTTTAGGGCCCAAACACCTCTTTTAACAATTAAAGCCCCATATCTAGGTGCGATTCCCTCACTTGTATGGATCCAAACCCGCCTATTACAAACTCAAAGCCTCATTTTGACCTACCAGACCCTCAGTTTTAGGGCCCAACCCTGACTTTTAGGCTCAGAGACTCACCTTTAGGTCCCAAACCCTCACTTATACAGTCCAGGCCCCTCCTTTTTGGGGGCAAACCCTCATTTTCCGGTCCCAAAGACTCACTTTAAAGCACCCAAGCCCCTTTTTATCATCAAACCCTTAGAGTTAGGACCGCAAACCTCACTTTCAGGGTCCTAACCACTGTTTTACAGCTCAAACCCTCACTTTCAGGGTCCAAACCCCTCTTTTAATGCTCAAAGCCTCAATTCTAGGTCCCACACCCATCCTAATTAGGGTCAAAGGTTCACTTGCAGGTCGCAAAGCCTCATTTTTCTGGTCCAAACCCCTCTTTTAACGCTCAGTGCCTCATTTTAGGTCCCAAACCCTCACTTTCAAGGTCCAAACCCCTCTTTTAATGCTCAAAGCCTCAATTTGAGGTCCCAAACCCATCCTAATTAGGGTCAAAGGTTCACTTGCAGGTCGCAAAGCCTCATTTTTCTGGTCCAAACCCCTCTCTTAACGTCAAAGCCTCAGTTTTAGATCCCAATGCCTTGTTTTATTGTCCAAAGCCCTCCTTTAAATCTTGAAGTCTCAGTTTTTGTTCTCAAAGCATCATTTTTTCTGATCCTAACCCCTCTTTTAATGCTCAAACCCTCATTTTGAGGTCACAAACCCTCAGTTTTAGCATCCAAATGCCTATTTTTTTAAACCCAAGCCTCAATTTTGGCTCCCAAACTCTCACTACTATGGTTCAAACCCATCCTTTGTAGCATCAAACCCTCATTTTTAGGTCCCAAAGCGTCACTTTTACCTTCTACTCCCCTCTTTTAAGGCTCAAAGCCTCATTTCTAGGTTCCAGAGTTTCACTTTTAGCATCCCAACCCTCACTCTTAGATACCAAATCCTCATTTTTAATGTCCAAAGCCGTCTTTTCACTTGCAAAGCCTCATATTTAGGTCCCAAACCCTCACTTTCAGGGTCCAAACCCCTCTTTTAATGCTCAAAGCCTCAGTTTTGGCTCACAAACCCTCACTTTTAGGGTCCAAGCCCCTCTTTTATCGCACAAAGCCACATTCTTGGGGTCCAAACCCTCACTTTTAGGGTCCAAACGCCTCTTCTAAGACTCAGAGTCTCAGTTTTAAATCCCAAAGCTCCACTTTTAAGATACAAATCCCTCTTTTAATGTTCAAAGCCTCATTTTGAACGACCCAAATCCTCACTTTTATAGTCCAGGCCCCTCCTTTTGGGGGGCAAACCCTCATTTTCACGTCCCAAAGACTCACATAAAAGCACCCAAGGCCCTCTTTTATCATCAAAGCCTTATAGTTAGGACCGCAAACCTCACTGTTAGGGTCCAAACCCCTCTTTCAAGGCTCAAAGCCTCATTTTTATCATCCAAACCATCACTTTCAGGGTCCAAACCACTGTTTCACAGCTCAAAGCCTCACTTTCAGGGACAAACCCCTCTTTTAACGCTCAGTGCCTAATTTTTAGGTCCCAAAGCCTCACTTTCAGGGTCCAAACCCCTCATAATGCTCAAAGCCTCACTTTTAGGGTCCAAACCTTTCCTTTAGCCTCATAGCCTCATTTTTAGGTCCCAAACCTTCGCTTGTAGGGTCTAAACCCCTCTTTTAACGCTCAGTGCCTCATTTTTAGTGCCAAGCCCTCACTTTCAGGGTCCAAACCCTTCTCTTAATGTTCAAAGCCGCCTTTTTAACACACAAATCCTCACTGTTAGAGTCCAAACCCCTCTTTTATCACTCAACATCTCATTTTGGCATTCCAAACCTTCACTTTCAGGAGCCACAGCCCACTTTGACGGCTAAAAGATTCATTTTAAGGACCCAAATCCCCACTTTTAGGGCCCAAACACCTCTTTTAACAATTAAAGCCCCATATCTAGGTGCGATTCCCTCACTTGTATGGATCCAAACCCGCCTATTACAAACTCAAAGCCTCATTTTGACCTACCAGACCCTCAGTTTTAGGGCCCAACCCTGACTTTTAGGCTCAGAGACTCACCTTTAGGTCCCAAACCCTCACTTATACAGTCCAGGCCCCTCCTTTTTGGGGGCAAACCCTCATTTTCCGGTCCCAAAGACTCACTTTAAAGCACCCAAGCCCCTTTTTATCATCAAACCCTTAGAGTTAGGACCGCAAACCTCACTTTCAGGGTCCTAACCACTGTTTTACAGCTCAAACCCTCACTTTCAGGGTCCAAACCCCTCTTTTAATGCTCAAAGCCTCAATTCTAGGTCCCACACCCATCCTAATTAGGGTCAAAGGTTCACTTGCAGGTCGCAAAGCCTCATTTTTCTGGTCCAAACCCCTCTTTTAACGCTCAGTGCCTCATTTTAGGTCCCAAACCCTCACTTTCAAGGTCCAAACCCCTCTTTTAATGCTCAAAGCCTCAATTTGAGGTCCCAAACCCATCCTAATTAGGGTCAAAGGTTCATTTGCAGGTCGCAAAGCCTCATTTTTCTGGTCCAAACCCCTCTCTTAACGTCAAAGCCTCAGTTTTAGATCCCAATGCCTTGTTTTATTGTCCAAAGCCCTCCTTTAAATCTTGAAGTCTCAGTTTTTGTTCTCAAAGCATCATTTTTTCTGATCCTAACCCCTCTTTTAATGCTCAAACCCTCATTTTGAGGTCACAAACCCTCAGTTTTAGCATCCAAATGCCTATTTTTTTAAACCCAAGCCTCAATTTTGGCTCCCAAACTCTCACTACTATGGTTCAAACCCATCCTTTGTAGCATCAAACCCTCATTTTTAGGTCCCAAAGCGTCACTTTTACCTTCTACTCCCCTCTTTTAAGGCTCAAAGCCTCATTTCTAGGTTCCAGAGTTTCACTTTTAGCATCCCAACCCTCACTCTTAGATACCAAATCCTCATTTTTAATGTCCAAAGCCGTCTTTTCACTTGCAAAGCCTCATATTTAGGTCCCAAACCCTCACTTTCAGGGTCCAAACCCCTCTTTTAATGCTCAAAGCCTCAGTTTTGGCTCACAAACCCTCACTTGTAGGGTCCAAACCCCTCTTTTATCGCACAAAGCCACATTCTTGGGGTCCAAACCCTCACTTTTAGGGTCCAAACGCCTCTTCTAAGACTCAGAGTCTCAGTTTTAAATCCCAAAGCTCCACTTTTAAGATACAAATCCCTCTTTTAATGTTCAAAGCCTCATTTTGAACGACCCAAATCCTCACTTTTATAGTCCAGGCCCCTCCTTTTGGGGGGCAAACCCTCATTTTCACGTCCCAAAGACTCACATAAAAGCACCCAAGGCCCTCTTTTATCATCAAAGCCTTATAGTTAGGACCGCAAACCTCACTGTTAGGGTCCAAACCCCTCTTTCAAGGCTCAAAGCCTCATTTTTATCATCCAAACCATCACTTTCAGGGTCCAAACCACTGTTTCACAGCTCAAAGCCTCACTTTCAGGGACAAACCCCTCTTTTAACGCTCAGTGCCTAATTTTTAGGTCCCAAAGCCTCACTTTCAGGGTCCAAACCCCTCATAATGCTCAAAGCCTCACTTTTAGGGTCCAAACCTTTCCTTTAGCCTCATAGCCTCATTTTTAGGTCCCAAACCTTCGCTTGTAGGGTCTAAACCCCTCTTTTAACGCTCAGTGCCTCATTTTTAGTGCCAAGCCCTCACTTTCAGGGTCCAAACCCTTCTCTTAATGTTCAAAGCCGCCTTTTTAACACACAAATCCTCACTGTTAGAGTCCAAACCCCTCTTTTATCACTCAACATCTCATTTTTGCATTCCAAACCTTCACTTTCAGGAGCCACAGCCCACTTTGACGGCTAAAAGATTCATTTTAAGGACCCAAATCCCCACTTTTAGGGCCCAAACACCTCTTTTAACAATTAAAGCCCCATATCTAGGTGCGATTCCCTCACTTGTATGGATCCAAACCCGCCTATTACAAACTCAAAGCCTCATTTTGACCTACCAGACCCTCAGTTTTAGGGCCCAACCCTGACTTTTAGGCTCAGAGACTCACCTTTAGGTCCCAAACCCTCACTTATACAGTCCAGGCCCCTCCTTTTTGGGGGCAAACCCTCATTTTCCGGTCCCAAAGACTCACTTTAAAGCACCCAAGCCCCTTTTTATCATCAAACCCTTAGAGTTAGGACCGCAAACCTCACTTTCAGGGTCCTAACCACTGTTTTACAGCTCAAACCCTCACTTTCAGGGTCCAAACCCCTCTTTTAATGCTCAAAGCCTCAATTCTAGGTCCCACACCCATCCTAATTAGGGTCAAAGGTTCACTTGCAGGTCGCAAAGCCTCATTTTTCTGGTCCAAACCCCTCTCTTAACGTCAAAGCCTCAGTTTTAGATCCCAATGCCTTGTTTTATTGTCCAAAGCCCTCCTTTAAATCTTGAAGTCTCAGTTTTTGTTCTCAAAGCATCATTTTTTCTGATCCTAACCCCTCTTTTAATGCTCAAACCCTCATTTTGAGGTCACAAACCCTCAGTTTTAGCATCCAAATGCCTATTTTTTTAAACCCAAGCCTCAATTTTGGCTCCCAAACTCTCACTACTATGGTTCAAACCCATCCTTTGTAGCATCAAACCCTCATTTTTAGGTCCCAAAGCGTCACTTTTACCTTCTACTCCCCTCTTTTAAGGCTCAAAGCCTCATTTCTAGGTTCCAGAGTTTCACTTTTAGCATCCCAACCCTCACTCTTAGATACCAAATCCTCATTTTTAATGTCCAAAGCCGTCTTTTCACTTGCAAAGCCTCATATTTAGGTCCCAAACCCTCACTTTCAGGGTCCAAACCCCTCTTTTAATGCTCAAAGCCTCAGTTTTGGCTCACAAACCCTCACTTGTAGGGTCCAAACCCCTCTTTTATCGCACAAAGCCACATTCTTGGGGTCCAAACCCTCACTTTTAGGGTCCAAACGCCTCTTCTAAGACTCAGAGTCTCAGTTTTAAATCCCAAAGCTCCACTTTTAAGATACAAATCCCTCTTTTAATGTTCAAAGCCTCATTTTGAACGACCCAAATCCTCACTTTTATAGTCCAGGCCCCTCCTTTTGGGGGGCAAACCCTCATTTTCACGTCCCAAAGACTCACATAAAAGCGCCCAAGGCCCTCTTTTATCATCAAAGCCTTATAGTTAGGACCGCAAACCTCACTGTTAGGGTCCAAACCCCTCTTTCAAGGCTCAAAGCCTCATTTTTATCATCCAAACCATCACTTTCAGGGTCCAAACCACTGTTTCACAGCTCAAAGCCTCACTTTCAGGGACAAACCCCTCTTTTAACGCTCAGTGCCTAATTTTTAGGTCCCAAAGCCTCACTTTCAGGGTCCAAACCCCTCATAATGCTCAAAGCCTCACTTTTAGGGTCCAAACCTTTCCTTTAGCCTCATAGCCTCATTTTTAGGTCCCAAACCTTCGCTTGTAGGGTCTAAACCCCTCTTTTAACGCTCAGTGCCTCATTTTTAGTGCCAAGCCCTCACTTTCAGGGTCCAAACCCTTCTCTTAATGTTCAAAGCCGCCTTTTTAACACACAAATCCTCACTGTTAGAGTCCAAACCCCTCTTTTATCACTCAACATCTCATTTTGGCATTCCAAACCTTCACTTTCAGGAGCCACAGCCCACTTTGACGGCTAAAAGATTCATTTTAAGGACCCAAATCCCCACTTTTAGGGCCCAAACACCTCTTTTAACAATTAAAGCCCCATATCTAGGTGCGATTCCCTCACTTGTATGGATCCAAACCCGCCTATTACAAACTCAAAGCCTCATTTTGACCTACCAGACCCTCAGTTTTAGGGCCCAACCCTGACTTTTAGGCTCAGAGACTCACCTTTAGGTCCCAAACCCTCACTTATACAGTCCAGGCCCCTCCTTTTTGGGGGCAAACCCTCATTTTCCGGTCCCAAAGACTCACTTTAAAGCACCCAAGCCCCTTTTTATCATCAAACCCTTAGAGTTAGGACCGCAAACCTCACTTTCAGGGTCCTAACCACTGTTTTACAGCTCAAACCCTCACTTTCAGGGTCCAAACCCCTCTTTTAATGCTCAAAGCCTCAATTCTAGGTCCCAAACCCATCCTAATTAGGGTCAAAGGTTCACTTGCAGGTCGCAAAGCCTCATTTTTCTGGTCCAAACCCCTCTTTTAACGCTCAGTGCCTCATTTTAGGTCCCAAACCCTCACTTTCAAGGTCCAAACCCCTCTTTTAATGCTCAAAGCCTCAATTTGAGGTCCCAAACCCAACCTTTTTAGGGTCAAAGGTTCATTTGCAGGTCGCAAAGCCTCATTTTTCTGGTCCAAACCCCTCTCTTAACGTCAAAGCCTCAGTTTTAGATCCCAATGCCTTGTTTTATTGTCCAAAGCCCTCCTTTAAATCTTGAAGTCTCAGTTTTTGTTCTCAAAGCATCATTTTTTCTGATCCTAACCCCTCTTTTAATGCTCAAACCCTCATTTTGAGGTCACAAACCCTCAGTTTTAGCATCCAAATGCCTATTTTTTTAAACCCAAGCCTCAATTTTGGCTCCCAAACTCTCACTACTATGGTTCAAACCCATCCTTTGTAGCATCAAACCCTCATTTTTAGGTCCCAAAGCATCACTTTTACCATCTACTCCCCTCTTTTAAGGCTCAAAGCCTCATTTCTAGGTTCCAGAGTTTCACTTTTAGCATCCCAACCCTCACTCTTAGATACCAAATCCTCATTTTTAATGTCCAAAGCCGTCTTTTCACTTGCAAAGCCTCATATTTAGGTCCCAAACCCTCACTTTCAGGGTCCAAACCCCTCTTTTAATGCTCAAAGCCTCAGTTTTGGCTCACAAACCCTCACTTGTAGGGTCCAAGCCCCTCTTTTATCGCACAAAGCCACATTCTTGGGGTCCAAACCCTCACTTTTAGGGTCCAAACGCCTCTTCTAAGACTCAGAGTCTCAGTTTTAAATCCCAAAGCTCCACTTTTAAGATACAAATCCCTCTTTTAATGTTCAAAGCCTCATTTTGAACGACCCAAATCCTCACTTTTATAGTCCAGGCCCCTCCTTTTGGGGGGCAAACCCTCATTTTCACGTCCCAAAGACTCACATAAAAGCACCCAAGGCCCTCTTTTATCATCAAAGCCTTATAGTTAGGACCGCAAACCTCACTGTTAGGGTCCAAACCCCTCTTTCAAGGCTCAAAGCCTCATTTTTATCATCCAAACCATCACTTTCAGGGTCCAAACCACTGTTTCACAGCTCAAAGCCTCACTTTCAGGGACAAACCCCTCTTTTAACGCTCAGTGCCTAATTTTTAGGTCCCAAAGCCTCACTTTCAGGGTCCAAACCCCTCATAATGCTCAAAGCCTCACTTTTAGGGTCCAAACCTTTCCTTTAGCCTCATAGCCTCATTTTTAGGTCCCAAACCTTCGCTTGTAGGGTCTAAACCCCTCTTTTAACGCTCAGTGCCTCATTTTTAGTGCCAAGCCCTCACTTTCAGGGTCCAAACCCTTCTCTTAATGTTCAAAGCCGCCTTTTTAACACACAAATCCTCACTGTTAGAGTCCAAACCCCTCTTTTATCACTCAACATCTCATTTTTGCAATCCAAACCTTCACTTTCAGGAGCCACAGCCCACTTTGACGGCTAAAAGATTCATTTTAAGGACCCAAATCCCCACTTTTAGGGCCCAAACACCTCTTTTAACAATTAAAGCCCCATATCTAGGTGCGATTCCCTCACTTGTATGGATCCAAACCCGCCTATTACAAACTCAAAGCCTCATTTTGACCTACCAGACCCTCAGTTTTAGGGCCCAACCCTGACTTTTAGGCTCAGAGACTCACCTTTAGGTCCCAAACCCTCACTTATACAGTCCAGGCCCCTCCTTTTTGGGGGCAAACCCTCATTTTCCGGTCCCAAAGACTCACTTTAAAGCACCCAAGCCCCTTTTTATCATCAAACCCTTAGAGTTAGGACCGCAAACCTCACTTTCAGGGTCCTAACCACTGTTTTACAGCTCAAACCCTCACTTTCAGGGTCCAAACCCCTCTTTTAATGCTCAAAGCCTCAATTCTAGGTCCCAAACCCATCCTAATTAGGGTCAAAGGTTCACTTGCAGGTCGCAAAGCCTCATTTTTCTGGTCCAAACCCCTCTTTTAACGCTCAGTGCCTCATTTTAGGTCCCAAACCCTCACTTTCAAGGTCCAAACCCCTCTTTTAATGCTCAAAGCCTCAATTTGAGGTCAAAGGTTCATTTGCAGGTCGCAAAGCCTCATTTTTCTGGTCCAAACCCCTCTCTTAACGTCAAAGCCTCAGTTTTAGATCCCAATGCCTTGTTTTATTGTCCAAAGCCCTCCTTTAAATCTTGAAGTCTCAGTGTTTGTTCTCAAAGCATCATTTTTTTTGATCCTAACCCCTCTTTTAATGCTCAAACCCTCATTTTGAGGTCACAAACCCTCAGTTTTAGCATCCAAATGCCTATTTTTTTAAACCCAAGCCTCAATTTTGGCTCCCAAACTCTCACTACTATGGTTCAAACCCATCCTTTGTAGCATCAAACCCTCATTTTTAGGTCCCAAAGCGTCACTTCTACCATCTACTCCCCTCTTTTAAGGCTCAAAGCCTCATTTCTAGGTTCCAGAGTTTCACTTTTAGCATCCCAACCCTCACTCTTAGATACCAAATCCTCATTTTTAATGTCCAAAGCCGTCTTTTCACTTGCAAAGCCTCATATTTAGGTCCCAAACCCTCACTTTCAGGGTCCAAACCCCTCTTTTAATGCTCAAAGCCTCAGTTTTGGCTCACAAACCCTCACTTTTAGGGTCCAAGCCCCTCTTTTATCGCACAAAGCCACATTCTTGGGGTCCAAACCCTCACTTTTAGGGTCCAAACGCCTCTTCTAAGACTCAGAGTCTCAGTTTTAAATCCCAAAGCTCCACTTTTAAGACACAAATCCCTCTTTTAATGTTCAAAGCCTCATTTTGAACGACCCAAATCCTCACTTTTATAGTCCAGGCCCCTCCTTTTGGGGGGCAAACCCTCATTTTCACGTCCCAAAGACTCACATAAAAGCGCTCAAGGCCCTCTTTTATCATCAAAGCCTTATAGTTAGGACCGCAAACCTCACTGTTAGGGTCCAAACCCCTCTTTCAAGGCTCAAAGCCTCATTTTTATCATCCAAACCATCACTTTCAGGGTCCAAACCACTGTTTCACAGCTCAAAGCCTCACTTTCAGGGACAAACCCCTCTTTTAACGCTCAGTGCCTAATTTTTAGGTCCCAAAGCCTCACTTTCAGGGTCCAAACCCCTCATAATGCTCAAAGCCTCACTTTTAGGGTCCAAACCTTTCCTTTAGCCTCATTTTTAGGTCCCAAACCTTCGCTTGTAGGGTCTAAACCCCTCTTTTAACGCTCAGTGCCTCATTTTTAGTGCCAAGCCCTCACTTTCAGGGTCCAAACCCTTCTCTTAATGTTCAAAGCCGCCTTTTTAACACACAAATCCTCACTGTTAGAGTCCAAACCCCTCTTTTATCACTCAACATCTCATTTTTGCATTCCAAACCTTCACTTTCAGGAGCCACAGCCCACTTTGACGGCTAAAAGATTCATTTTAAGGACCCAAATCCCCACTTTTAGGGCCCAAACACCTCTTTTAACAATTAAAGCCCCATATCTAGGTGCGATTCCCTCACTTGTATGGATCCAAACCCGCCTATTACAAACTCAAAGCCTCATTTTGACCTACCAGACCCTCAGTTTTAGGGCCCAACCCTGACTTTTAGGCTCAGAGACTCACCTTTAGGTCCCAAACCCTCACTTATACAGTCCAGGCCCCTCCTTTTTGGGGGCAAACCCTCATTTTCCGGTCCCAAAGACTCACTTTAAAGCACCCAAGCCCCTTTTTATCATCAAACCCTTAGAGTTAGGACCGCAAACCTCACTTTCAGGGTCCTAACCACTGTTTTACAGCTCAAACCCTCACTTTCAGGGTCCAAACCCCTCTTTTAATGCTCAAAGCCTCAATTTGAGGTCCCAAACCCAACCTTTTTAGGGTCAAAGGTTCATTTGCAGGTCGCAAAGCCTCATTTTTCTGGTCCAAACCCCTCTCTTAACGTCAAAGCCTCAGTTTTAGATCCCAATGCCTTGTTTTATTGTCCAAAGCCCTCCTTTAAATCTTGAAGTCTCAGTTTTTGTTCTCAAAGCATCATTTTTTCTGATCCTAACCCCTCTTTTAATGCTCAAACCCTCATTTTGAGGTCACAAACCCTCAGTTTTAGCATCCAAATGCCTATTTTTTTAAACCCAAGCCTCAATTTTGGCTCCCAAACTCTCACTACTATGGTTCAAACCCATCCTTTGTAGCATCAAACCCTCATTTTTAGGTCCCAAAGCATCACTTTTACCATCTACTCCCCTCTTTTAAGGCTCAAAGCCTCATTTCTAGGTTCCAGAGTTTCACTTTTAGCATCCCAACCCTCACTCTTAGATACCAAATCCTCATTTTTAATGTCCAAAGCCGTCTTTTCACTTGCAAAGCCTCATATTTAGGTCCCAAACCCTCACTTTCAGGGTCCAAACCCCTCTTTTAATGCTCAAAGCCTCAGTTTTGGCTCACAAACCCTCACTTGTAGGGTCCAAGCCCCTCTTTTATCGCACAAAGCCACATTCTTGGGGTCCAAACCCTCACTTTTAGGGTCCAAACGCCTCTTCTAAGACTCAGAGTCTCAGTTTTAAATCCCAAAGCTCCACTTTTAAGATACAAATCCCTCTTTTAATGTTCAAAGCCTCATTTTGAACGACCCAAATCCTCACTTTTATAGTCCAGGCCCCTCCTTTTGGGGGGCAAACCCTCATTTTCACGTCCCAAAGACTCACATAAAAGCACCCAAGGCCCTCTTTTATCATCAAAGCCTTATAGTTAGGACCGCAAACCTCACTGTTAGGGTCCAAACCCCTCTTTCAAGGCTCAAAGCCTCATTTTTATCATCCAAACCATCACTTTCAGGGTCCAAACCACTGTTTCACAGCTCAAAGCCTCACTTTCAGGGACAAACCCCTCTTTTAACGCTCAGTGCCTAATTTTTAGGTCCCAAAGCCTCACTTTCAGGGTCCAAACCCCTCATAATGCTCAAAGCCTCACTTTTAGGGTCCAAACCTTTCCTTTAGCCTCATAGCCTCATTTTTAGGTCCCAAACCTTCGCTTGTAGGGTCTAAACCCCTCTTTTAACGCTCAGTGCCTCATTTTTAGTGCCAAGCCCTCACTTTCAGGGTCCAAACCCTTCTCTTAATGTTCAAAGCCGCCTTTTTAACACACAAATCCTCACTGTTAGAGTCCAAACCCCTCTTTTATCACTCAACATCTCATTTTTGCAATCCAAACCTTCACTTTCAGGAGCCACAGCCCACTTTGACGGCTAAAAGATTCATTTTAAGGACCCAAATCCCCACTTTTAGGGCCCAAACACCTCTTTTAACAATTAAAGCCCCATATCTAGGTGCGATTCCCTCACTTGTATGGATCCAAACCCGCCTATTACAAACTCAAAGCCTCATTTTGACCTACCAGACCCTCAGTTTTAGGGCCCAACCCTGACTTTTAGGCTCAGAGACTCACCTTTAGGTCCCAAACCCTCACTTATACAGTCCAGGCCCCTCCTTTTTGGGGGCAAACCCTCATTTTCCGGTCCCAAAGACTCACTTTAAAGCACCCAAGCCCCTTTTTATCATCAAACCCTTAGAGTTAGGACCGCAAACCTCACTTTCAGGGTCCTAACCACTGTTTTACAGCTCAAACCCTCACTTTCAGGGTCCAAACCCCTCTTTTAATGCTCAAAGCCTCAATTCTAGGTCCCAAACCCATCCTAATTAGGGTCAAAGGTTCACTTGCAGGTCGCAAAGCCTCATTTTTCTGGTCCAAACCCCTCTTTTAACGCTCAGTGCCTCATTTTAGGTCCCAAACCCTCACTTTCAAGGTCCAAACCCCTCTTTTAATGCTCAAAGCCTCAATTTGAGGTCAAAGGTTCATTTGCAGGTCGCAAAGCCTCATTTTTCTGGTCCAAACCCCTCTCTTAACGTCAAAGCCTCAGTTTTAGATCCCAATGCCTTGTTTTATTGTCCAAAGCCCTCCTTTAAATCTTGAAGTCTCAGTGTTTGTTCTCAAAGCATCATTTTTTTTGATCCTAACCCCTCTTTTAATGCTCAAACCCTCATTTTGAGGTCACAAACCCTCAGTTTTAGCATCCAAATGCCTATTTTTTTAAACCCAAGCCTCAATTTTGGCTCCCAAACTCTCACTACTATGGTTCAAACCCATCCTTTGTAGCATCAAACCCTCATTTTTAGGTCCCAAAGCGTCACTTCTACCATCTACTCCCCTCTTTTAAGGCTCAAAGCCTCATTTCTAGGTTCCAGAGTTTCACTTTTAGCATCCCAACCCTCACTCTTAGATACCAAATCCTCATTTTTAATGTCCAAAGCCGTCTTTTCACTTGCAAAGCCTCATATTTAGGTCCCAAACCCTCACTTTCAGGGTCCAAACCCCTCTTTTAATGCTCAAAGCCTCAGTTTTGGCTCACAAACCCTCACTTTTAGGGTCCAAGCCCCTCTTTTATCGCACAAAGCCACATTCTTGGGGTCCAAACCCTCACTTTTAGGGTCCAAACGCCTCTTCTAAGACTCAGAGTCTCAGTTTTAAATCCCAAAGCTCCACTTTTAAGACACAAATCCCTCTTTTAATGTTCAAAGCCTCATTTTGAACGACCCAAATCCTCACTTTTATAGTCCAGGCCCCTCCTTTTGGGGGGCAAACCCTCATTTTCACGTCCCAAAGACTCACATAAAAGCGCTCAAGGCCCTCTTTTATCATCAAAGCCTTATAGTTAGGACCGCAAACCTCACTGTTAGGGTCCAAACCCCTCTTTCAAGGCTCAAAGCCTCATTTTTATCATCCAAACCATCACTTTCAGGGTCCAAACCACTGTTTCACAGCTCAAAGCCTCACTTTCAGGGACAAACCCCTCTTTTAACGCTCAGTGCCTAATTTTTAGGTCCCAAAGCCTCACTTTCAGGGTCCAAACCCCTCATAATGCTCAAAGCCTCACTTTTAGGGTCCAAACCTTTCCTTTAGCCTCATTTTTAGGTCCCAAACCTTCGCTTGTAGGGTCTAAACCCCTCTTTTAACGCTCAGTGCCTCATTTTTAGTGCCAAGCCCTCACTTTCAGGGTCCAAACCCTTCTCTTAATGTTCAAAGCCGCCTTTTTAACACACAAATCCTCACTGTTAGAGTCCAAACCCCTCTTTTATCACTCAACATCTCATTTTTGCATTCCAAACCTTCACTTTCAGGAGCCACAGCCCACTTTGACGGCTAAAAGATTCATTTTAAGGACCCAAATCCCCACTTTTAGGGCCCAAACACCTCTTTTAACAATTAAAGCCCCATATCTAGGTGCGATTCCCTCACTTGTATGGATCCAAACCCGCCTATTACAAACTCAAAGCCTCATTTTGACCTACCAGACCCTCAGTTTTAGGGCCCAACCCTGACTTTTAGGCTCAGAGACTCACCTTTAGGTCCCAAACCCTCACTTATACAGTCCAGGCCCCTCCTTTTTGGGGGCAAACCCTCATTTTCCGGTCCCAAAGACTCACTTTAAAGCACCCAAGCCCCTTTTTATCATCAAACCCTTAGAGTTAGGACCGCAAACCTCACTTTCAGGGTCCTAACCACTGTTTTACAGCTCAAACCCTCACTTTCAGGGTCCAAACCCCTCTTTTAATGCTCAAAGCCTCAATTCTAGGTCCCAAACCCATCCTAATTAGGGTCAAAGGTTCACTTGCAGGTCGCAAAGCCTCATTTTTCTGGTCCAAACCCCTCTTTTAACGCTCAGTGCCTCATTTTAGGTCCCAAACCCTCACTTTCAAGGTCCAAACCCCTCTTTTAATGCTCAAAGCCTCAATTTGAGGTCCCAAACCCAACCTTTTTAGGGTCAAAGGTTCATTTGCAGGTCGCAAAGCCTCATTTTTCTGGTCCAAACCCCTCTCTTAACGTCAAAGCCTCAGTTTTAGATCCCAATGCCTTGTTTTATTGTCCAAAGCCCTCCTTTAAATCTTGAAGTCTCAGTTTTTGTTCTCAAAGCATCATTTTTTCTGATCCTAACCCCTCTTTTAATGCTCAAACCCTCATTTTGAGGTCACAAACCCTCAGTTTTAGCATCCAAATGCCTATTTTTTTAAACCCAAGCCTCAATTTTGGCTCCCAAACTCTCACTACTATGGTTCAAACCCATCCTTTGTAGCATCAAACCCTCATTTTTAGGTCCCAAAGCATCACTTTTACCATCTACTCCCCTCTTTTAAGGCTCAAAGCCTCATTTCTAGGTTCCAGAGTTTCACTTTTAGCATCCCAACCCTCACTCTTAGATACCAAATCCTCATTTTTAATGTCCAAAGCCGTCTTTTCACTTGCAAAGCCTCATATTTAGGTCCCAAACCCTCACTTTCAGGGTCCAAACCCCTCTTTTAATGCTCAAAGCCTCAGTTTTGGCTCACAAACCCTCACTTGTAGGGTCCAAGCCCCTCTTTTATCGCACAAAGCCACATTCTTGGGGTCCAAACCCTCACTTTTAGGGTCCAAACGCCTCTTCTAAGACTCAGAGTCTCAGTTTTAAATCCCAAAGCTCCACTTTTAAGATACAAATCCCTCTTTTAATGTTCAAAGCCTCATTTTGAACGACCCAAATCCTCACTTTTATAGTCCAGGCCCCTCCTTTTGGGGGGCAAACCCTCATTTTCACGTCCCAAAGACTCACATAAAAGCACCCAAGGCCCTCTTTTATCATCAAAGCCTTATAGTTAGGACCGCAAACCTCACTGTTAGGGTCCAAACCCCTCTTTCAAGGCTCAAAGCCTCATTTTTATCATCCAAACCATCACTTTCAGGGTCCAAACCACTGTTTCACAGCTCAAAGCCTCACTTTCAGGGACAAACCCCTCTTTTAACGCTCAGTGCCTAATTTTTAGGTCCCAAAGCCTCACTTTCAGGGTCCAAACCCCTCATAATGCTCAAAGCCTCACTTTTAGGGTCCAAACCTTTCCTTTAGCCTCATAGCCTCATTTTTAGGTCCCAAACCTTCGCTTGTAGGGTCTAAACCCCTCTTTTAACGCTCAGTGCCTCATTTTTAGTGCCAAGCCCTCACTTTCAGGGTCCAAACCCTTCTCTTAATGTTCAAAGCCGCCTTTTTAACACACAAATCCTCACTGTTAGAGTCCAAACCCCTCTTTTATCACTCAACATCTCATTTTTGCAATCCAAACCTTCACTTTCAGGAGCCACAGCCCACTTTGACGGCTAAAAGATTCATTTTAAGGACCCAAATCCCCACTTTTAGGGCCCAAACACCTCTTTTAACAATTAAAGCCCCATATCTAGGTGCGATTCCCTCACTTGTATGGATCCAAACCCGCCTATTACAAACTCAAAGCCTCATTTTGACCTACCAGACCCTCAGTTTTAGGGCCCAACCCTGACTTTTAGGCTCAGAGACTCACCTTTAGGTCCCAAACCCTCACTTATACAGTCCAGGCCCCTCCTTTTTGGGGGCAAACCCTCATTTTCCGGTCCCAAAGACTCACTTTAAAGCACCCAAGCCCCTTTTTATCATCAAACCCTTAGAGTTAGGACCGCAAACCTCACTTTCAGGGTCCTAACCACTGTTTTACAGCTCAAACCCTCACTTTCAGGGTCCAAACCCCTCTTTTAATGCTCAAAGCCTCAATTCTAGGTCCCAAACCCATCCTAATTAGGGTCAAAGGTTCACTTGCAGGTCGCAAAGCCTCATTTTTCTGGTCCAAACCCCTCTTTTAACGCTCAGTGCCTCATTTTAGGTCCCAAACCCTCACTTTCAAGGTCCAAACCCCTCTTTTAATGCTCAAAGCCTCAATTTGAGGTCAAAGGTTCATTTGCAGGTCGCAAAGCCTCATTTTTCTGGTCCAAACCCCTCTCTTAACGTCAAAGCCTCAGTTTTAGATCCCAATGCCTTGTTTTATTGTCCAAAGCCCTCCTTTAAATCTTGAAGTCTCAGTGTTTGTTCTCAAAGCATCATTTTTTTTGATCCTAACCCCTCTTTTAATGCTCAAACCCTCATTTTGAGGTCACAAACCCTCAGTTTTAGCATCCAAATGCCTATTTTTTTAAACCCAAGCCTCAATTTTGGCTCCCAAACTCTCACTACTATGGTTCAAACCCATCCTTTGTAGCATCAAACCCTCATTTTTAGGTCCCAAAGCGTCACTTCTACCATCTACTCCCCTCTTTTAAGGCTCAAAGCCTCATTTCTAGGTTCCAGAGTTTCACTTTTAGCATCCCAACCCTCACTCTTAGATACCAAATCCTCATTTTTAATGTCCAAAGCCGTCTTTTCACTTGCAAAGCCTCATATTTAGGTCCCAAACCCTCACTTTCAGGGTCCAAACCCCTCTTTTAATGCTCAAAGCCTCAGTTTTGGCTCACAAACCCTCACTTTTAGGGTCCAAGCCCCTCTTTTATCGCACAAAGCCACATTCTTGGGGTCCAAACCCTCACTTTTAGGGTCCAAACGCCTCTTCTAAGACTCAGAGTCTCAGTTTTAAATCCCAAAGCTCCACTTTTAAGACACAAATCCCTCTTTTAATGTTCAAAGCCTCATTTTGAACGACCCAAATCCTCACTTTTATAGTCCAGGCCCCTCCTTTTGGGGGGCAAACCCTCATTTTCACGTCCCAAAGACTCACATAAAAGCGCTCAAGGCCCTCTTTTATCATCAAAGCCTTATAGTTAGGACCGCAAACCTCACTGTTAGGGTCCAAACCCCTCTTTCAAGGCTCAAAGCCTCATTTTTATCATCCAAACCATCACTTTCAGGGTCCAAACCACTGTTTCACAGCTCAAAGCCTCACTTTCAGGGACAAACCCCTCTTTTAACGCTCAGTGCCTAATTTTTAGGTCCCAAAGCCTCACTTTCAGGGTCCAAACCCCTCATAATGCTCAAAGCCTCACTTTTAGGGTCCAAACCTTTCCTTTAGCCTCATTTTTAGGTCCCAAACCTTCGCTTGTAGGGTCTAAACCCCTCTTTTAACGCTCAGTGCCTCATTTTTAGTGCCAAGCCCTCACTTTCAGGGTCCAAACCCTTCTCTTAATGTTCAAAGCCGCCTTTTTAACACACAAATCCTCACTGTTAGAGTCCAAACCCCTCTTTTATCACTCAACATCTCATTTTTGCATTCCAAACCTTCACTTTCAGGAGCCACAGCCCACTTTGACGGCTAAAAGATTCATTTTAAGGACCCAAATCCCCACTTTTAGGGCCCAAACACCTCTTTTAACAATTAAAGCCCCATATCTAGGTGCGATTCCCTCACTTGTATGGATCCAAACCCGCCTATTACAAACTCAAAGCCTCATTTTGACCTACCAGACCCTCAGTTTTAGGGCCCAACCCTGACTTTTAGGCTCAGAGACTCACCTTTAGGTCCCAAACCCTCACTTATACAGTCCAGGCCCCTCCTTTTTGGGGGCAAACCCTCATTTTCCGGTCCCAAAGACTCACTTTAAAGCACCCAAGCCCCTTTTTATCATCAAACCCTTAGAGTTAGGACCGCAAACCTCACTTTCAGGGTCCTAACCACTGTTTTACAGCTCAAACCCTCACTTTCAGGGTCCAAACCCCTCTTTTAATGCTCAAAGCCTCAATTCTAGGTCCCAAACCCATCCTAATTAGGGTCAAAGGTTCACTTGCAGGTCGCAAAGCCTCATTTTTCTGGTCCAAACCCCTCTTTTAACGCTCAGTGCCTCATTTTAGGTCCCAAACCCTCACTTTCAAGGTCCAAACCCCTCTTTTAATGCTCAAAGCCTCAATTTGAGGTCCCAAACCCAACCTTTTTAGGGTCAAAGGTTCATTTGCAGGTCGCAAAGCCTCATTTTTCTGGTCCAAACCCCTCTCTTAACGTCAAAGCCTCAGTTTTAGATCCCAATGCCTTGTTTTATTGTCCAAAGCCCTCCTTTAAATCTTGAAGTCTCAGTTTTTGTTCTCAAAGCATCATTTTTTCTGATCCTAACCCCTCTTTTAATGCTCAAACCCTCATTTTGAGGTCACAAACCCTCAGTTTTAGCATCCAAATGCCTATTTTTTTAAACCCAAGCCTCAATTTTGGCTCCCAAACTCTCACTACTATGGTTCAAACCCATCCTTTGTAGCATCAAACCCTCATTTTTAGGTCCCAAAGCATCACTTTTACCATCTACTCCCCTCTTTTAAGGCTCAAAGCCTCATTTCTAGGTTCCAGAGTTTCACTTTTAGCATCCCAACCCTCACTCTTAGATACCAAATCCTCATTTTTAATGTCCAAAGCCGTCTTTTCACTTGCAAAGCCTCATATTTAGGTCCCAAACCCTCACTTTCAGGGTCCAAACCCCTCTTTTAATGCTCAAAGCCTCAGTTTTGGCTCACAAACCCTCACTTGTAGGGTCCAAGCCCCTCTTTTATCGCACAAAGCCACATTCTTGGGGTCCAAACCCTCACTTTTAGGGTCCAAACGCCTCTTCTAAGACTCAGAGTCTCAGTTTTAAATCCCAAAGCTCCACTTTTAAGATACAAATCCCTCTTTTAATGTTCAAAGCCTCATTTTGAACGACCCAAATCCTCACTTTTATAGTCCAGGCCCCTCCTTTTGGGGGGCAAACCCTCATTTTCACGTCCCAAAGACTCACATAAAAGCACCCAAGGCCCTCTTTTATCATCAAAGCCTTATAGTTAGGACCGCAAACCTCACTGTTAGGGTCCAAACCCCTCTTTCAAGGCTCAAAGCCTCATTTTTATCATCCAAACCATCACTTTCAGGGTCCAAACCACTGTTTCACAGCTCAAAGCCTCACTTTCAGGGACAAACCCCTCTTTTAACGCTCAGTGCCTAATTTTTAGGTCCCAAAGCCTCACTTTCAGGGTCCAAACCCCTCATAATGCTCAAAGCCTCACTTTTAGGGTCCAAACCTTTCCTTTAGCCTCATAGCCTCATTTTTAGGTCCCAAACCTTCGCTTGTAGGGTCTAAACCCCTCTTTTAACGCTCAGTGCCTCATTTTTAGTGCCAAGCCCTCACTTTCAGGGTCCAAACCCTTCTCTTAATGTTCAAAGCCGCCTTTTTAACACACAAATCCTCACTGTTAGAGTCCAAACCCCTCTTTTATCACTCAACATCTCATTTTTGCAATCCAAACCTTCACTTTCAGGAGCCACAGCCCACTTTGACGGCTAAAAGATTCATTTTAAGGACCCAAATCCCCACTTTTAGGGCCCAAACACCTCTTTTAACAATTAAAGCCCCATATCTAGGTGCGATTCCCTCACTTGTATGGATCCAAACCCGCCTATTACAAACTCAAAGCCTCATTTTGACCTACCAGACCCTCAGTTTTAGGGCCCAACCCTGACTTTTAGGCTCAGAGACTCACCTTTAGGTCCCAAACCCTCACTTATACAGTCCAGGCCCCTCCTTTTTGGGGGCAAACCCTCATTTTCCGGTCCCAAAGACTCACTTTAAAGCACCCAAGCCCCTTTTTATCATCAAACCCTTAGAGTTAGGACCGCAAACCTCACTTTCAGGGTCCTAACCACTGTTTTACAGCTCAAACCCTCACTTTCAGGGTCCAAACCCCTCTTTTAATGCTCAAAGCCTCAATTCTAGGTCCCAAACCCATCCTAATTAGGGTCAAAGGTTCACTTGCAGGTCGCAAAGCCTCATTTTTCTGGTCCAAACCCCTCTTTTAACGCTCAGTGCCTCATTTTAGGTCCCAAACCCTCACTTTCAAGGTCCAAACCCCTCTTTTAATGCTCAAAGCCTCAATTTGAGGTCAAAGGTTCATTTGCAGGTCGCAAAGCCTCATTTTTCTGGTCCAAACCCCTCTCTTAACGTCAAAGCCTCAGTTTTAGATCCCAATGCCTTGTTTTATTGTCCAAAGCCCTCCTTTAAATCTTGAAGTCTCAGTGTTTGTTCTCAAAGCATCATTTTTTTTGATCCTAACCCCTCTTTTAATGCTCAAACCCTCATTTTGAGGTCACAAACCCTCAGTTTTAGCATCCAAATGCCTATTTTTTTAAACCCAAGCCTCAATTTTGGCTCCCAAACTCTCACTACTATGGTTCAAACCCATCCTTTGTAGCATCAAACCCTCATTTTTAGGTCCCAAAGCGTCACTTCTACCATCTACTCCCCTCTTTTAAGGCTCAAAGCCTCATTTCTAGGTTCCAGAGTTTCACTTTTAGCATCCCAACCCTCACTCTTAGATACCAAATCCTCATTTTTAATGTCCAAAGCCGTCTTTTCACTTGCAAAGCCTCATATTTAGGTCCCAAACCCTCACTTTCAGGGTCCAAACCCCTCTTTTAATGCTCAAAGCCTCAGTTTTGGCTCACAAACCCTCACTTTTAGGGTCCAAGCCCCTCTTTTATCGCACAAAGCCACATTCTTGGGGTCCAAACCCTCACTTTTAGGGTCCAAACGCCTCTTCTAAGACTCAGAGTCTCAGTTTTAAATCCCAAAGCTCCACTTTTAAGACACAAATCCCTCTTTTAATGTTCAAAGCCTCATTTTGAACGACCCAAATCCTCACTTTTATAGTCCAGGCCCCTCCTTTTGGGGGGCAAACCCTCATTTTCACGTCCCAAAGACTCACATAAAAGCGCTCAAGGCCCTCTTTTATCATCAAAGCCTTATAGTTAGGACCGCAAACCTCACTGTTAGGGTCCAAACCCCTCTTTCAAGGCTCAAAGCCTCATTTTTATCATCCAAACCATCACTTTCAGGGTCCAAACCACTGTTTCACAGCTCAAAGCCTCACTTTCAGGGACAAACCCCTCTTTTAACGCTCAGTGCCTAATTTTTAGGTCCCAAAGCCTCACTTTCAGGGTCCAAACCCCTCATAATGCTCAAAGCCTCACTTTTAGGGTCCAAACCTTTCCTTTAGCCTCATTTTTAGGTCCCAAACCTTCGCTTGTAGGGTCTAAACCCCTCTTTTAACGCTCAGTGCCTCATTTTTAGTGCCAAGCCCTCACTTTCAGGGTCCAAACCCTTCTCTTAATGTTCAAAGCCGCCTTTTTAACACACAAATCCTCACTGTTAGAGTCCAAACCCCTCTTTTATCACTCAACATCTCATTTTTGCATTCCAAACCTTCACTTTCAGGAGCCACAGCCCACTTTGACGGCTAAAAGATTCATTTTAAGGACCCAAATCCCCACTTTTAGGGCCCAAACACCTCTTTTAACAATTAAAGCCCCATATCTAGGTGCGATTCCCTCACTTGTATGGATCCAAACCCGCCTATTACAAACTCAAAGCCTCATTTTGACCTACCAGACCCTCAGTTTTAGGGCCCAACCCTGACTTTTAGGCTCAGAGACTCACCTTTAGGTCCCAAACCCTCACTTATACAGTCCAGGCCCCTCCTTTTTGGGGGCAAACCCTCATTTTCCGGTCCCAAAGACTCACTTTAAAGCACCCAAGCCCCTTTTTATCATCAAACCCTTAGAGTTAGGACCGCAAACCTCACTTTCAGGGTCCTAACCACTGTTTTACAGCTCAAACCCTCACTTTCAGGGTCCAAACCCCTCTTTTAATGCTCAAAGCCTCAATTCTAGGTCCCAAACCCATCCTAATTAGGGTCAAAGGTTCACTTGCAGGTCGCAAAGCCTCATTTTTCTGGTCCAAACCCCTCTTTTAACGCTCAGTGCCTCATTTTAGGTCCCAAACCCTCACTTTCAAGGTCCAAACCCCTCTTTTAATGCTCAAAGCCTCAATTTGAGGTCCCAAACCCAACCTTTTTAGGGTCAAAGGTTCATTTGCAGGTCGCAAAGCCTCATTTTTCTGGTCCAAACCCCTCTCTTAACGTCAAAGCCTCAGTTTTAGATCCCAATGCCTTGTTTTATTGTCCAAAGCCCTCCTTTAAATCTTGAAGTCTCAGTGTTTGTTCTCAAAGCATCATTTTTTTTGATCCTAACCCCTCTTTTAATGCTCAAACCCTCATTTTGAGGTCACAAACCCTCAGTTTTAGCATCCAAATGCCTATTTTTTTAAACCCAAGCCTCAGTTTTGGCTCCCAAACTCTCACTACTATGGTTCAAACCCATCCTTTGTAGCATCAAACCCTCATTTTTAGGTCCCAAAGCGTCACTTCTACCATCTACTCCCCTCTTTTAAGGCTCAAAGCCTCATTTCTAGGTTCCAGAGTTTCACTTTTAGCATCCCAACCCTCACTCTTAGATACCAAATCCTCATTTTTAATGTCCAAAGCCGTCTTTTCACTTGCAAAGCCTCATATTTAGGTCCCAAACCCTCACTTTCAGGGTCCAAACCCCTCTTTTAATGCTCAAAGCCTCAGTTTTGGCTCCCAAACCCTCACTTGTAGGGTCCAAGCCCCTCTTTTATCGCACAAAGCCACATTCTTGGGGTCCAAACCCTCACTTTTAGGGTCCAAACGCCTCTTCTAAGACTCAGAGTCTCAGTTTTAAATCCCAAAGCTCCACTTTTAAGATACAAATCCCTCTTTTAATGTTCAAAGCCTCATTTTGAACGACCCAAATCCTCACTTTTATAGTCCAGGCCCCTCCTTTTGGGGGGCAAACCCTCATTTTCACGTCCCAAAGACTCACATAAAAGCGCCCAAGGCCCTCTTTTATCATCAAAGCCTTATAGTTAGGACCGCAAACCTCACTGTTAGGGTCCAAACCCCTCTTTCAAGGCTCAAAGCCTCATTTTTATCATCCAAACCATCACTTTCAGGGTCCAAACCACTGTTTCACAGCTCAAAGCCTCACTTTCAGGGACAAACCCCTCTTTTAACGCTCAGTGCCTAATTTTTAGGTCCCAAAGCCTCACTTTCAGGGTCCAAACCCCTCATAATGCTCAAAGCCTCACTTTTAGGGTCCAAACCTTTCCTTTAGCCTCATTTTTAGGTCCCAAACCTTCGCTTGTAGGGTCTAAACCCCTCTTTTAACGCTCAGTGCCTCATTTTTAGTGCCAAGCCCTCACTTTCAGGGTCCAAACCCTTCTCTTAATGTTCAAAGCCGCCTTTTTAACACACAAATCCTCACTGTTAGAGTCCAAACCCCTCTTTTATCACTCAACATCTCATTTTTGCAATCCAAACCTTCACTTTCAGGAGCCACAGCCCACTTTGACGGCTAAAAGATTCATTTTAAGGACCCAAATCCCCACTTTTAGGGCCCAAACACCTCTTTTAACAATTAAAGCCCCATATCTAGGTGCGATTCCCTCACTTGTATGGATCCAAACCCGCCTATTACAAACTCAAAGCCTCATTTTGACCTACCAGACCCTCAGTTTTAGGGCCCAACCCTGACTTTTAGGCTCAGAGACTCACCTTTAGGTCCCAAACCCTCACTTATACAGTCCAGGCCCCTCCTTTTTGGGGGCAAACCCTCATTTTCCGGTCCCAAAGACTCACTTTAAAGCACCCAAGCCCCTTTTTATCATCAAACCCTTAGAGTTAGGACCGCAAACCTCACTTTCAGGGTCCTAACCACTGTTTTACAGCTCAAACCCTCACTTTCAGGGTCCAAACCCCTCTTTTAATGCTCAAAGCCTCAATTCTAGGTCCCAAACCCATCCTAATTAGGGTCAAAGGTTCACTTGCAGGTCGCAAAGCCTCATTTTTCTGGTCCAAACCCCTCTTTTAACGCTCAGTGCCTCATTTTAGGTCCCAAACCCTCACTTTCAAGGTCCAAACCCCTCTTTTAATGCTCAAAGCCTCAATTTGAGGTCAAAGGTTCATTTGCAGGTCGCAAAGCCTCATTTTTCTGGTCCAAACCCCTCTCTTAACGTCAAAGCCTCAGTTTTAGATCCCAATGCCTTGTTTTATTGTCCAAAGCCCTCCTTTAAATCTTGAAGTCTCAGTGTTTGTTCTCAAAGCATCATTTTTTTTGATCCTAACCCCTCTTTTAATGCTCAAACCCTCATTTTGAGGTCACAAACCCTCAGTTTTAGCATCCAAATGCCTATTTTTTTAAACCCAAGCCTCAGTTTTGGCTCCCAAACTCTCACTACTATGGTTCAAACCCATCCTTTGTAGCATCAAACCCTCATTTTTAGGTCCCAAAGCGTCACTTCTACCATCTACTCCCCTCTTTTAAGGCTCAAAGCCTCATTTCTAGGTTCCAGAGTTTCACTTTTAGCATCCCAACCCTCACTCTTAGATACCAAATCCTCATTTTTAATGTCCAAAGCCGTCTTTTCACTTGCAAAGCCTCATATTTAGGTCCCAAACCCTCACTTTCAGGGTCCAAACCCCTCTTTTAATGCTCAAAGCCTCAGTTTTGGCTCACAAACCCTCACTTTTAGGGTCCAAGCCCCTCTTTTATCGCACAAAGCCACATTCTTGGGGTCCAAACCCTCACTTTTAGGGTCCAAACGCCTCTTCTAAGACTCAGAGTCTCAGTTTTAAATCCCAAAGCTCCACTTTTAAGACACAAATCCCTCTTTTAATGTTCAAAGCCTCATTTTGAACGACCCAAATCCTCACTTTTATAGTCCAGGCCCCTCCTTTTGGGGGGCAAACCCTCATTTTCACGTCCCAAAGACTCACATAAAAGCGCTCAAGGCCCTCTTTTATCATCAAAGCCTTATAGTTAGGACCGCAAACCTCACTGTTAGGGTCCAAACCCCTCTTTCAAGGCTCAAAGCCTCATTTTTATCATCCAAACCATCACTTTCAGGGTCCAAACCACTGTTTCACAGCTCAAAGCCTCACTTTCAGGGACAAACCCCTCTTTTAACGCTCAGTGCCTAATTTTTAGGTCCCAAAGCCTCACTTTCAGGGTCCAAACCCCTCATAATGCTCAAAGCCTCACTTTTAGGGTCCAAACCTTTCCTTTAGCCTCATAGCCTCATTTTTAGGTCCCAAACCTTCGCTTGTAGGGTCTAAACCCCTCTTTTAACGCTCAGTGCCTCATTTTTAGTGCCAAGCCCTCACTTTCAGGGTCCAAACCCTTCTCTTAATGTTCAAAGCCGCCTTTTTAACACACAAATCCTCACTGTTAGAGTCCAAACCCCTCTTTTATCACTCAACATCTCATTTTTGCAATCCAAACCTTCACTTTCAGGAGCCACAGCCCACTTTGACGGCTAAAAGATTCATTTTAAGGACCCAAATCCTCACTTTTAGGGCCCAAACACCTCTTTTAACAATTAAAGCCCCATATCTAGGTGCGATTCCCTCACTTGTATGGATCCAAACCCACCTATTACAAACTCAAAGCCTCATTTTGACCTACCAGACCCTCAGTTTTAGGGCCCAACCCTGACTTTTAGGCTCAGAGACTCACCTTTAGGTCCCAAACCCTCACTTATACAGTCCAGGCCCCTCCTTTTTGGGGGCAAACCCTCATTTTCCGGTCCCAAAGACTCACTTTAAAGCACCCAAGCCCCTTTTTATCATCAAACCCTTAGAGTTAGGACCGCAAACCTCACTTTCAGGGTCCTAACCACTGTTTTACAGCTCAAACCCTCACTTTCAGGGTCCAAACCCCTCTTTTAATGCTCAAAGCCTCAATTCTAGGTCCCAAACCCATCCTAATTAGGGTCAAAGGTTCACTTGCAGGTCGCAAAGCCTCATTTTTCTGGTCCAAACCCCTCTTTTAACGCTCAGTGCCTCATTTTAGGTCCCAAACCCTCACTTTCAAGGTCCAAACCCCTCTTTTAATGCTCAAAGCCTCAATTTGAGGTCCCAAACCCAACCTTTTTAGGGTCAAAGGTTCATTTGCAGGTCGCAAAGCCTCATTTTTCTGGTCCAAACCCCTCTCTTAACGTCAAAGCCTCAGTTTTAGATCCCAATGCCTTGTTTTATTGTCCAAAGCCCTCCTTTGGGAGGGCTTGAAGTCTCAGTTTTTGTTCTCAAAGCATCATTTTTTCTGATCCTAACCCCTCTTTTAATGCTCAAACCCTCATTCTGAGGTCACAAACCCTCAGTTTTAGCATCCAAATGCCTATTTTTTTAAACCCAAGCCTCAATTTTGGCTCCCAAACTCTCACTACTATGGTTCAAACCCATCCTTTGTAGCATCAAACCCTCATTTTTAGGTCCCAAAGCATCACTTTTACCATCTACTCCCCTCTTTTAAGGCTCAAAGCCTCATTTCTAGGTTCCAGAGTTTCACTTTTAGCATCCCAACCCTCACTCTTAGATACCAAATCCTCATTTTTAATGTCCAAAGCCGTCTCTTCACTTGCAAAGCCTCATATTTAGGTCCCAAACCCTCACTTTCAGGGTCCAAACCCCTCTTTTAATGCTCAAAGCCTCAGTTTTGGCTCACAAACCCTCACTTTTAGGGTCCAAGCCCCTCTTTTAACGCTCAGTGCCTCATTTTCAGGTCCCCAAAACTCACTTTAAAACACCCAAACACCTCTTTTAACATCAAGGACTTATAGTTAGGACTGCAAACCTCACTGCTAGGGTCCAAACCCCTCCTTTTCAGGGACAAACCCTCTTTTTTAAATTCCAAACCCTTACTTCTATTTCCCAAACCCCTCTTTTAACGCTCAGTGCCTCATTTTTAGGTCACAAACCCTCATTTTTAGCATCGAACTTGGACTTTTTATGGTCAAACCATCATTGTTTTGTTCCAAATAGTAATTTTTAGAGTCCAAACCCCTCTTTCAAGGCTCAAAGCCTCATTTTTTAAGTTCCAAACCTTCACTTTCAGCGTCCAAACCCTTCTTTAACTGCTCAGTGCCTCATTTTTAGGTCCAAACCCCCTGCTTTTAGCATCCAGGCCTTCACTTTCAGGTAGCAAACCATTTTTATTAATTTCAAAGCCCTCCTTCAAGGCTCAAAGCCTCATTTTTGGTCCCAGACCCTCACTTTTAGTGTCCAAAACCCTCTAATAAGGATTAAAGTGTCATTTTTAGTTCCCAAACCCTCACTTTTAGCATCCAAACCCCTTCTTTTTAGGGACATACCCTCATTTTCATGTCCTAAAGACTCACTTTAAAGCACCCAATCTCTCACTTTTAACCTCAAACCCTTATAGATAGGAATGCAAACCTCACTTTTAGGGTCCAAAACCCTATTTTAAGCTTCAAAGTCTCATTTTTAAGTTCCAAACCTTCACTTTCAGCATCCAAAGCCTTCTTTTAATGCTCAGTGCCTCATTTTTAGGTACCAAACCCCTGCTTTTAGCATCCAGGCCTTCACTTTCAGGTACCAAAACATCATTATTAATGGCCAAAGCCCTCTTTTAAGGCTCAAAGCCTCTATTTTAGATCCCAAACCCTCACTTTTAGGCTCCAAACACCTCCTTTTTAGGGACATACCCTCATTTTCACGTCCCAAAGACTTACTTTAAAGCACCCAAACCCCTCTTTTAATGCTCAAAGCCTTATAGTTAGGACCACAAACCTCACTGCTAGGGTCCAAACCTCTCTCTTAAAGCTCAAAGCCTCATTTTTAACAGCCAAACCCTCACTTTTAGGACCTAAAGCCCTCTTTTAACACTCAAAGCCTCGGTGTTAAGACCCAAAGCCACACTTTCAGGGTCCAAACCCCTTTTTTAATGCTCAGTGCCTCATTTTTAGGTCAGGGTTGTTATATTATGGGGACATGGAGTGTACGAATCAGCGTATATGTCGATCTGTGTTTTAGTCCCTCGGCAATCATTAATGTGACCGAAACAACAGACAACGTGCTGCTGTCAGAAAAGGATGACAACATGTGGTTTCGTGTAGCGGGTTGAGAAAACCAGCCAGGACCGCCAAGGTTAAGGGCCAAGTAGGTAAGAGGTAATTCCGGCAGGGGGAGATCTGGCCCCGGGGAGTTTTAAGGTTGCTGGGAGGTGTGAAGGTCTGCATCTGGGATCAAGTCAGCTCAGCCCTTTACGGTTTTGAACTGCTTTTCATGTGGAGGAAAACTAAAAGCTTCTAACACTGGGAAGCCCTTTACAGCAGGAAATCAAAGGGCTATTGAGACGCTCCTGCCTGAAGGACTTCAAGGTTTGTAGCTTTCCCTTGGGCGGGAGGTTTTGAGGTTTCCCCATTATTAACCTCTGGTGCGGCACACTGCCGTGGGGCTGGGGAGCACAGAGCCGATTAAGCGCAGACTTGCTGATGCCACGTTGTCACCGCGGTGTCCACCGTAAGAGAGCCCCGGCTGTAGTGCTGTGCAGCAGAAGCGACATCCCTGGGCTGTGTCTCAGCCGCTTTCTTACTATACAAATATCTGTGTACGTAGAGTAGTCAAGCCTGCGCAACACAGCTGCATTTCTTTGAGGACTGCTGTGCCACAAGCCACATCTTAGCCCCAAAGTTTTCCTTCCCCCTCAAGCGCGGAGCGTGCACTGCCCTTCATGCAGGGATGCTCTCACTGCCAATGTGTTTGTTCTCCTTTTCCCCTTCATAACCGTTCCCTTCCCGGAGCTTTCTATTTGCTGACGCCCTTAATATCCAGAGCTGTCAGGGATGAGAACCAAAGCCCTGCCGGCAGCTCAGGGAGGGTGAGCGGCTGCCCTTTTCCAAGCAAGCGGCTGAAATACAGCACGGTCAGCGGCGCTCTCAGTGTCCAGGCCTGTCACTGTCACGCTCCCACAGCACCTCCGTCTGCCCAGACCCCGCCGGGGGCTCAGCCACCGAGAGCAGCTGTCCTGGGAAGAGACTGGGGGGGCCTCGCAGGCCCTGGGGGCGTTGGCATGGCCCAGGCCCCTCTCTCCCTTCGTCCCCTCTCCAAAGCCCTGCCTGGGAGGGAGGCTGCTCATCTCTCTCGGGAAGTGCAACCTGTTGATAGTCTTAAAAGAGGTTAAATGCAGCCTCTGTGGGGTCTGGTACCCCCATGCAGCCCCCTCAGGGCAGCCTCACAGAACTTGCTTCCTCAGCAGGCACAAAGCGATACCTGAATCAATACTGAGCTGCAGCAAAGTGATGAAGCAGGAAAAAATTCCATGCAAGTTTTCATACTCCGGGCAAGTTTGATGCGAGACGTGGTCACGCGAGGCTCTCAATAGGATCGGGTTAGGAGCGCACAATAAATACCGCCAGCTGTCCCCTGCAGCACTGGGGCTTGTTAGCTGACTTGTGAGCCAGGCTGAGCGTTGCAGTAAGGAGCCGTTCCTCCGGCCCCAGGGACCGTTACGCGCTCACCTGGGGCTGCAGTGAAGCATGGGTTCAGAGCTCAGTGTCAGCGTGCCTGGGCAGAAGCCCAAGCTGCCACCCCTTTGCACCCAAGGGGTAAGTGCTGTCAGTGGGTGCAGGCGCTGGGGTGCATTTCCCACAGCTCATGGCACTCTCTGTTGATACCGACATGGGGCATTAGAATGGCTAAGCCGCGCTTTATTAGCTCGCCAGCCCAAAGGGCTGTGATTCAGGCCGATCGATAGTGGTGTTGCTCAGCGGGGTGCGAGCTGGTTACAGCACAGCCTCATCCTGTGGGGTTTGTTTCCCACCAAACAGCGGGAACAGATGAGGAACAGAGGGCTCTGCAAGGGGCGAGTTGTTCGATCTGAAGTGAAACACGAAGGCACGAGCGAGCTGGAGCGACGCACTGAGTCCCTCCCGCCAGAGCTGAGTACGGGGAGGTGCTGGCGGAGGGGAGATAATTTGGCAGCCTGGAGAGCAAAGCGGGCACTTGGAGGAAGCGGAGAGAGAAAGAAACAAGAACGACTGGCAAGAGCCTGTGGAGGGTGTGAGAAGCCAAGATTTAAAATCAGACCTTGAAATAATGCTGACTCAGCACAGCTGCTGCACGCTATTGCCAATGGTGAAAAGCCTCAGGGGTTTTTAGAAGCAAAACCAACAAGCAAACCAACAAAAAACCAGCTGGGTGATTTTTTTCCCCCTCAGCTCGGTTACTTTTCCCCAGCCCTGGCCACTCTGCAAGGCGATGCTCGTCACCCATATCAGGGTGCCGGATTGGGCCCAGGGCAGGGCTTTTGCAGGCAGCACATTTCTTGTTCCCAGTAACGCAGTCGCTGGGCATTGATCAACAACTGGGGCAGTTGCCCAGAATTACCATTCTTGCTCTCTCCCCAGTTCCCTTCACTTTTGCTCTTCCTTTTTCTTTCTTTCTTTCTCTGTCTGACTCCCTGCCTGTATTTTCTAACTCCTCCCTGTCTGTCCTACTGCCTGTTGCTATGTTTTCCTTTCCCTACACCTCTCTCCCGCTCCCTGGCCTTCTCCTTTCTCTGTCGCCGTGTCCTGGCCGCCTGGTTCCCCTCTGTGCTGCCGCCTGTCCCCTCTCTCCCGCCTGTATCCCCCGCTCAGCCGGCCCTGCTGCTCTCGGGGCCTCCGTCCTGCTCCCCGGCCCCTTCTGCTCCTCCTGCGTGAACCCTGAAACTCACGGTTTGGGACCTAAAAAGGAGGCAATGAGTGTTAAAACCGGGGTTTGGACGCTGAAAGTGAGTCGTTGGGTGTTACAAATGAGGCTTTGGCTGTTAAACGAGGGCTTTGGTTCCTAGAAGTGAGGGTTTGGCTGTTAAAAATGAGGCTTTGAGCCGTAATAAAGGGGTTTGGACCCTGAAAGGGAGGGTTTGGGGCATAAAAATGATGCTTTGAGCCTTAAACGATGGATTTACACCCTAAACGTGAGGCTTTGCGACATACAAATGAGGCTTTGACAGTAAAAAAGACAGGTTTGGACCCTAACAGTGAGGGTTTGGGAGCTCTAAATGCGGCCTTGAGCCTTAAAAGTGGGCTTTGGACCTTGAGAGTGAAGGTTTGGAACTGAAAACTGAGGCTTTGAGAGTTAGAAGAGGGATTTGAACCCTGAAAGTGAGGATTTGAGTGTTAAGAAGGAGGCTTTGAGCCTTAAAACAGGGGTTTGGACTCTGAAATTCACGGTTTGGAACGAAAAAATGACTGTTTGAGCATTAGAAGACCAGATTCGATGCTAGAAGTGAGGGTTTGGGCCCTAAAAATGAGGGTTTGTCCCTTAAAAGTAGTTGTTTGGACCCTAAAACTGAAGATTTGGAATTAAAAACGGAGGCTTTTAGCCTTAAAAGACAGGTTTGGACCCTGAAAGTGAGGGTCTGGGACCAAAAGATGAGACTTTTAGCCTTAAACGAGGGGTTTGGACTCTAAAACGTGTGGCTTTGGAAGGAAAAACTGATGGTTTGAGCATAAAAGGACTGGGGCTGCTGCTAAAAGTGAGGGTTTGGGACCGAAAGAGGAGGCACTGAGCGTTAAAAGAGAGGTTTGGACGTTGGAAGTGTGGCTTTGGGTGTTAAAAATGAGGCTTTGAGTGTTAAAAGGGGGCTTTGGACCCTAAAAGTGAGGTTTGCGGTCCTAACTATAGGGCTTGAGGTTAAAATAGGGGTCTGGACAATAAAAGGGAGGCTTTGGAACTTAAAAATGAGGGTTTGTCCCTAAAAAGGAAGGGTTTGGATCCTAAAAGTGAGGGATTGGGATCCAAATTAATGCTTTGAGCCCTAAAGGATGGTTTTAGACCCTAAACGTGAGGCTTTTCAAAATATAAATTAGTCTTTGACATTAAAAAAGACAGGTCTGGACCCTAATAGTGAGGGTTTGGGACATCTAAATGAGGCTTTGAGAGTTAAAAGAGGGGTTTGGACCCTGAAAGTGAAGCTTTTGGACATAAAAGAAGGCTTTGAGTGTTAAAAGTCAGATTTAGACCCTAAACATGAGGTTTTGCGACATACAAATGCGGTTTGATGGTAAAAAAGACAGGTTTGGACCCTACCAGTGAGGGTTTGGGACCTCTAAATGAGGCTTTGCATGAGAAAACAGGGCTCTGGAAATGAAAAAATGAGGTTTTGGTACCTAACAGTGAGGGTCTGGTACTTTCAAAATAGGCATTGAGCATTAAAAGAGGGGTTTGGACCCTGCAAGTGAGGGTTTGGGACCTGAAAGTGAGGCTTTGAGCTTTAAAACAGGGGTTTGGACCCTAAAAGTGAGGGCTTGGGACCTAAGAATGAGGGTTTGGACCCTAAAAAAGACAGGTTTGGACCTGAAAAGTGAGGGTTTGGCACCTAAAAATGAGGCTTTATTCCTTATTAGAGGGGTTTGGACCCTGAAAGTGAGGGTTTGGGATATAAAAAGGAGGCTTTTGCCCTTAAAAGAGGGATTAGGAAAACAGAAAAATGAGGGTTTTGGACTTAAAAGAGGGGTTTGGACCCTGAAAGTGAGGGTTTGGGACCTAAAACTGAGGCTTTGAACCTAAAAAAAAGGAATGAAAAAAATGACGGTTTGAGCATTAATAGGCTGGATTCAATGCTAAAAGGGAGGGTTTTATGTCCCAAGCCTGTCTTTCAACACTCAAAGCCTCATTTTTTAGTCCCAAACCCTCACTTTCATGGTCCAAAACCCTCCTTTTTAGGGACAAACCCTCATTTCTAACAGCCAAAGCCTGACTTTTATTGTCCAAACCCATCTTTTAACGCTCAAACCCTTATAGTTAGAACCGCAAACCTCACTTTTAGGGTCCAAACCCCTCCTTTTTTAGGGACAAACCCTCATTTTTAGGTCCCAAAGAATCACTTTAAAGCACCCAAAACCTCACTTTTAACATCACAGCCTTAATAGGTAGGACAGTAAACCTCACTTTTAGGGTCCAAATCCCTGTTTTAAAGATCAAAGCCTCATTTTTAACAGCCAAAACCTCACTTTCAGGGTCCTAACCCCTCTTTCAACGCTCGGTGCCTCATTTAGAGGTCCCAAACCCTCACTGTTAGGGTCCAGACCTTTCTGTTTTACTGTCAAAGACTCGTATATTTGTTGCAAAGCCTCACATTGAGGATCTAAATCCATCCTTTAGGGCTCAAAGCATTATTTTTAGGTCCCCAACCCTCCCTTTTGGTCTCCAAACTTGCCTTTTTTAGCATCAAAGCCTCATTTTTATATCCCAAACCCTCACTTTTAGGATCCAAACCCCTCCTTTTTAGCATCCAAACCCTCATTTTTAAGTTCCAAAGCCTCCCTTTTATTGTCCAAACCCATCTTTTAACGCTCAAAGCCTTATAGTCAGGACCACAAACCTCACTTTCATGGTTGAAACCCCTGTTTTAAAGCTCAAAGCCTAATTTCTAACAGCCAAACCCTCACTCTCAGGGCTCAAATCACTCTCTTGACTCTCAAAGCCTCAGTTTTCAGTTCCAAACCTTCACTTTCAGGGTCCAAACCCCACTTTTAAAACACAAGGCTCATTCAGGGGTCCCAAACCCTCACTGTTAGGGTCCAATCCTGTCTCTTAGGCTCAAAGCCTCAGTTTTAGATCCTAAACCCTCACTTTGGGGTTCCAAACCCCTCCGTTTCATGGAGTAACCCTCATTTTTAAATACCAAACTCTCCCTTTCATTGTTCAAACCCTTCTTTTAATGCTCAAAGCCTCATTTTCAGGTCCCAAACACTCACTTTATAGCACCCAAACCCCTCTTTTAACCTCAAAGCCTTATAGTTAGGACTGCAAACCTCACTTTTAGGGTCCAAACCCCTGTTTTAAAGCTCAAAGCCTCATTTGTAAGAGCCAAACCCTCACTTTCAGGGTCCAAAGCCCCATTTTTACACCCAAAGCCACACTTCCCTCATCGAAATTCCTCTTTTAATGCTCAGTGCCTCCTCTTTCGGTCCCAAACCCTCACTTTTAGCATCAACTCTGGTCCTTTAAGGCACAAACCATCAGTTTTTCTTTCCAAAGCCTCACGTTTTAGAGTCCAAATCCCTCGTTTAAGGCTAAAAGCCTCATCTTTAGGTACGAAACCCTCACTTTCAGGGTCCAAACCCCTCTGTTAAGGAACAAAGCCTCAGTTTTTAATTCCACATCTTCAGTTTTAGGGTCCAAACACCTACTTTTAAGTAGGTGTTCAAAAGCTTTTCAAACTTTTGAAAAGCAGGAATGGGTTCGGTTCTATACAGGACAGCGCTGCTCAGAAATGGACCCCAGTCCCTGCTGGCCTCAGCGACCCAGTGGCACACACTCCTGTTACCGGCTCATCTGGTGGCTGGCTGTACAGAAATGTGACCTTTTTTGCCGTGGCTGGGGGTGGTGATGGTGGTGTTGCTGGTGTTCTGTCTCAGCTCTATAATCCATAAAGGAACAGAGACTTTAAGGTGTATCATGTTACTGGTTTGACAGGACTTGCATGCTAGAGAAGAGTTGCTCAAGTGACTTGCTACTGTTACAGCCTCTTGCTAGAAGGAGCAAGAGGGAACAGGGAAGGGTGTAGAGGAGGACCGGAGCAGCCCCGTAGCTGGTGTGTGCCGCCAGCATCGCCCTCGTACAGCCGTCTCGCCAGCAAAACGCAGGAGGAGCAGAGCAGCTTATGGCCACTGCACGAAGCAGCTGCAGCGCAGGAAGGGGAATTTAACTGCGAGGCTGTGAGGCACAGCACGCGTGGTAGCCGAAGCCTCGCGGGAATCACGCGGAGATGTCAAGCTCTCTAAAGGACCCTGAGATATGAACAGCAAGAACTTAGCAATTGTTGACCTGGTATTTCTTGCAGACGGAAGCAGCTGACGGCTTCCTCTTTATTTGCTCCTAGTCCAGTCCTTGGGCAGATAGGCCAGACCTTGCAGCAGGGCATGCCTGCTGGAGAAAAACTGCTAAAGCCGCCTCTTTGTTGCTGCTCCTGTAACCAGAGCGATAGAATTAACCAGCCATAGATGTTGCTATACTCCTCGTACAGCCTTATCCAACTGGACGTTAAGTCTGGGGACATGGAGTATACCAATCAGTGTATTCTCTGATCTGCATTTTAGTCCCTCGGTAATCATTAATGTGAACGAAACAATAGACAATGTGCTTCTGTCAGAAAAGGATGACAAAATGTGGTTTCGTGTAGCGGACTGAGAAAACTGGCCAGGACTGCCAAGATTAAGAGCCGAGTAGGTAAAAGGTAATTCCGACAGGGGCAGATCGCGACCACCGACTCACGGACCACCACCGACCCAAGTAACACCACCTACTCAAAAGAGAACAACAGAAGAGGATAACTGAGCCTGCGCAGTAATTTACATCCTGAACGAGCAAGTTTGTACCGATCGGTAGAAAGGACAATAATGAATATGTATGAATATGTAACTTTTTGATCTATAAATTGTATGGGAAAGGTGCGTAAGGTAGGCACGTTAGGAGGAGCGATCCCGCGTGCATCCGGCGCTGTGAATAAAGAATGCCTGCTCTTTAATACTAAATTGGTGTTAGAGAGCTGTTTCTGATTTTACCGCGTTTTTCGGTAACACTCCTACCAGTCTGTCACGATCCACTGTCGGGCTGAACAATTTGGCAGAGGTTAAACCCCCTTGCTTTCCAACCGACCTCAGGTAATTCTGGGAGGTTGGGGGCGGCTGGGCTTAACTTCTGACTGACTCCAACGTGTTGCCGTGGCCAGGTTCCTTCTACATTCTCGGGCACAGAACTAAGACTCAAAACGGCATCAAAGTGCCAAGTCCCTTCATTTGGCCAGCGACAGAGACGCGAGAGAAAAGCAGAGAAAGAGAGAAAAAAGGGAGAAAGGGGGGAGAGAGAAAACGAGAGCGACACGAGAGTGTTGCAATAGCTACCGCCGCGGGTCTGGGGCGGTCCGTCCTTCCGTGCGGTCTGTCCCTCCGCGCGGTCCGTCCCTCCGCGCGGTCCGTCCTTCCCCGCGGTCCGTCCTTCCCCGCGGTCCGTCCCTCCGTGCGGTCCCTCCCTCCGTGCGGTCCGTCCTTCCCCGCGGTCCGTCCTTCCACACGGTCCGTCCCTCTGTGCGGTCCGTCCCTCCGCGCGGTCCGTCCTTCCCCGCGGTCCGTCCTTCCACACGGTCCGTCCCTCCGCGCGGTCCGTCCTTCCGCGCGGTCCGTCCTTCCCCGCGGTCCGTCCCTCCGTGCGGTCCGTCCCTCCGTGCGGTCCCTCCCTCCGCGCCGACTGTGAGATTTGATTCTGCGCTTTTGAACAACTGAGGAGACGATAAGCAGTGAGTCACGTGTCTCTCTGATAATGTTTTCCTAGCGTAAGCTTACCTGGGGCTTGGGGCATGATATAATTCAATAGGCTGGAAAAGGAGAAAGAGGACAGTTACCCTTTTTCCTTGTGGTAAAGCTGCACTTGAGCCTGAGCTCTCAAGAAACACTGCTGAGTTTATTTCAGTAAAACTGAAATCGAGGGGTTCTAAGGCAGTGTTGCAAAGCCCTTCAGAATTCAAGGGACACCTGGAATTATAAACGTGAAACGTTCTTTTCTCCAGGTCATAGACGTTAAATAAGTCCATCAATCGCTCTCTGAGAGCTTGCTTGCATCTTTTTCTATATTTCAATATTGCTGGAAATTTTTTCAGTTTTCAAGTCCTTTAATGACGGTTCCCGGTTTTTAGTATTTCGTATAAAACCAAGATGTTGCTGCTGACCCCACCTATTGAATAGCTGCGTGTTTTAATTGCCCAAGCCTCTGGCTGAGTATTCATGCCATTGAACGTTACTCACTGAAGGTGTGTGCGTGAGGCGTGAATCCAACCTTCGTACCCAGGTGGCGAATAGGAGTTTCCCCAGGGACGGATCCAGAGCAGGGAATTAAGCTCTCACCCTGCACTGCGCTTTGGAGGAGGAGCGGGTTTGTGCCCCTTCTCTGAGTGGATGGTGAGCTGAGGGGTATTTCGCCCTTAGGGAACCTGAAGTTAAGCCAAAGAATGTCGAGTGAGTTCAAAACCCTGCCCAAGCCTTTGGAACATCCCGGCTCTATTCACTGAGGCAAAGGAGTATTTTAGCTGAGCAACACTTATGCTGGGTAAAATGAGAGGATGAGAGGCTTTTGCTGCTTCAAATACTCATGGAAATGTCATTTTAAACGTGGTTCTTCAGACGAGATAAGTCTGCACCTCTTTTCTTAGCAGGACAAAACTTCTGAGCCTGTTCCCAGAGATAGAAAGAGCAGAGGAATTCCGTGGAGTTCCATGGTGGAGGGGAAAGATCCCAACCCAAAGGGTGCCGTGCTGACAAGCAGTGGGAAATACGCGATGCCAGCTCTTCCTGCGTAAGTATGGAATGAATTGGACTGACCGAGCAGTGAACAAGAGAAACCACGCGCAGAAGTGTGAGTGGCAATGCAACCGAACTGGCCAGCGCCTGTAGTGACGGGGGAGGAAGCACTGTCATTGCGTCTTAATCTTAAAATCTGTGATACTGTCTCATGTTGCAGTAGGGTGGTCCCCGTGTTCATGCCCCTGGAAGCTGGTTAAACCTGTGCTGTGCTAAGAACGTGTATTTCTGCAAAGCATTTTGGTGGTGTTTGTAGCGGAGTCGTTCTCTTGGAGAGGTCGTTTTGGTTCTGTTTGATGTGGCAAAGGCTCCTTGCAAAACGTAAGAAATTGCCGCTGGGCTGAGATGTCCCCCCCCTCTGACTTCTATGAACTCCCGTGTGTGGAAGGGACGGAACTTTTCCTGTTGCTGTAAATTAAGAAAACACTCCTGTGTGCTGAGAGGAGCGGCTGTTTTAAACTGCGCTTGGTAGCACTTCTGTTTTGCTGCCATGGATCTCCTTCTGGAGAAGCTGTAACACAGGCTCCTTCCCTTTCTAAAATGTAATCACTCAGAGACGAACTTGATCGGAGACTAACTTGGTGCTGTGCCTGCAATGTACATTTGCCGCCTGGCAAAGGAGAGGTGGGATTCATTTCACCTGATTTCTAGCTGTCCAAAAGTTATTTTTCTGGTCTGAGCTAATTTCTTGCTTGGTCAAAGGAAAGGGAGAGTTCTGCAGCAGGAAAATTGTTCCCCCCTCCCTCTTCTGGTCTTGTGGCTCTAGAAGAGTAGTTTAATCTGAAGGCCTATGTTTTAGAAGGTGAATGTGGAGTGAGAAGAATTCCACCTGTTCTCTTCCTTTGATAAAATCCAAAGCTTGGAAAAGTTTTCTTTGAGCCATCTTTAAACTTTTCTCTCCCACCAGGCCCTCTCCCCCTCCAGGGAAGCTTCTGTGCGAGGAAAGAAGGAAAAGCCTCCCTTTTTGCCAGAGGAGCCATCGCCCTCTTCTTCCTCCTCATCCTGCTCTGGTGATCCTAGTCCAGATGAGTTGTTGTGTCTCATTTGTGAAGATGCAATGTCCGATGCCGCTGTTAGTGCCTGCTGTGGAAACAGTTCCTGTGACGGATGTAAGTGCAGCTCCCACGGTTGTTACTTCAAAACATCACATCTGATCTTCTGAAAGCAGAAAGAGGAGATCAGGGAATTACTTTGTCACCAGCTCTATTTAAGACTTAAGCAGAGCCTGAACAGGAAAGGACTTTTCTCACTTAAAGGGAAAAAAGGCAGGAAGCTTTTTTCCCTTTTTACGTATGTAGTTAAATCCTCTTGACAGGCGGAAGGAGGAGTTTGAGAAGAGAGCCTAACTGCGCAGGTGATTACAGTATTAGATATCGAACGCGTTTGGTTTGTCCGCAGCCCTTTCCCTCACACAAAATTATAGAGCCATCTCTGGTGCCTTCCTGTGGTCTGCAGCCAACGGGGAGCTGGGCATTTAATCCACACTCCTCTCCACGGGAGAGGTGGTTAAAAACTTCAGAGCTGTGCCGGTTGTAGCTGGGATAGAGTTAATGTCCTTCAGCGTCGCTGGCAGAGTGCTGAGGGCACACTGATGTTTCAGCTGCTGTTAAGTAGCGGCTCCGTGTCGCTAAGTAGCGCCTCTGCTAGTCAGGGGCCTCTCCAGCTTCCCGAGCTCTGCCCGACAGGTATGAGTGGCCGCGCCAGGGACCCCTCTGCCCGCCCAGCTCCATCAGGGGTGATGCCCAGGTGCGAGGGCAGAAGGAGGCCCCGAGCCGTGCGTCAGTCGGCCAGAGTGAGTCGGCCAGCGTCAGTCGGCCAGCATCGCCTGCCCGCACTCAGCTGGCTGGCGTCAGTCAGCGTCAGCGTCTGTTGTCGGGAGTCAGTCAGGACTTAATCCTGTCGGCACCGCTGACCCCCCGTCTGGGGTGTGGGGCTGAGCGCGGTGGTTCAAGTGCCGCCTTAGGCCCATCAGTCAGGGTGGCTGTGTCAGCCTTGGCTGGCAGCTGTCACCTGCCTTTGGGCACACGGTGCCGTGTCCTGCTCTGCTGAGGGCGGCTCCTCATTCCCTGCCTGCTTCAGCTCGTTTTCCTGCTTCCACGTGCCTGGGCTTTGCTGGTTTAAGGCAGTGAAACGAACTTAATCAGGCTTCCCTTAACTTTGTGTCTTCTGCCTAGTGAGCCGTCGGACAGAGCTTTGGAGGAAGAATGGTGACAAGCCCCTGCTGGTGGGGTGGTGTTTTACTGGCGTGGAGGAGAGGATACTTCAGTTGGTGGGAGCGAGTCCCCAAACCCCTGGGCCTGTCGCGTGGGCTGCCAACGTTTCCGCAGCTCCCCTCGTCGGGCGGCTGTTTGCAAGGGGTGTGTTTGAGCACTGGGGGTTCAGCAGCCGCCGGGCCCTGGCCCTGGGCAGCCTGCTCTGGGGGACCCTGCCTGCGCAGGGGCTGGACCAGCTGCCCCCAGGGATTCCGGAAGGCCTTTCTCTCCCTTGTGACTCCGTGACTCTGGAACTGGTGCTGCGAGGGGCCAGCGCTGTGGGAGCGCTGGGAACGTTGTCTTCCCTGGGCTCTGCCTCTGTCGGGACGGCTGCGTGTGCGCTCTGCCCTGAGACACTCGGCGCCTGCGCCCGCCTGTCCAGGTACGCCAAGCAGTGTGCAACAGAGCACACTTTCAGGAGTGACCTGAGGAGCTTTTGCTAGCTTGGCCGCGTTGGAGAGGGACTGCAGCTCCTGCCTGCAGGAATAGTCGTGTTGGAGAATAACCCTAGGAGGCAGCTGGGTAAAGGGGCTCTAGTGTCAAACGCTGATGTGTCTCGGGTTTGGGTTTGTTCATGTAAAGGGAAATGAAATCTGTGGTCTGCATCAGATACGGGATCGGGGCTGTTGGGGGCTGTATTTCTGGGGAAAATGTCACTGAGCCAGTCATGAATAGTAATTCAAAAAGCTCTATAATTGTGATCTTTCCCTGCTGTTCAACAAAGCGGATGCTGTTTTTCTCAACAGAGCATAGTTTTTCTTCCATTTCTTCTTCTTTGGCTTCTTCCCACTCTTTGTCCTCTTTCCTTAGACAATGTGACCCGAGCAGTGTCAGGCAATGGTGTCCCTTCTCTGACCACCAAGTAACGCTTCCCTGAGATCACTTTAGCTTCCACATCTGGCTGAGTGAAAGAATGACGCCCGTCAGCCTCAGCCTCCCTCCGTGCGAGAGTGAGCCTCTACGTGCACGAGGGAGTCCAGAGCTGACTGAGAGTGCCTTGGGTGCTGCCCTTTCTAAAAGCGAAGGGGTTTCTTGCAGCTCTCCTTGCAAAGTGAGTGTGTGGTTTGACACGTGCATGAGCTAGCAGGACGGCTTACGGCCACAGAATGGAGATGGGCAAATCCCCTCTCCTTCTCCCCGGTGCAGTGTCCTGCCTCCTTCCTTGTGCCGGCTTTTATGCTTGCTGGCTCTCTCTGCAACCCCGTTTCACTCTCTAAGCTGGTGGGAAACTCTCTGCTCTTGTGGGTGTGTTCCCTGTCTGCTTGGGGAGTTAATGTGGCTCCTAAGGAGCTCTAAAACGTGTGCAGGTCAGGGCAAGGGAAGGCACAGGGATACAGGAGCAGAAGGAAGGAGCAGATGGAGAGATGGGGGCAGCAGCAAGGCCTCTCTTTTGGTGGCACTGAAGTGAACCTGGTTTGTGACATCACGTCTGCAGCTGCGACTGACCGTATCTTTAGCTTTTCCTTCAGTAAGCCCGTAACATTGTTGGCCTTTGAATCTGACTTTCATGTACTACATGTCAGTCAACGGTGACATCCCAGAACACTGACTTGGCTGGATGTGATTCTGCTCAAACATGTAATTTCTCAACTTGTTCTTTCTTATTTATTTTCTGGAGCTTTTTAATGCAAAACTCACTCTCTGACTCGTGCCGCCTTGCTTGACTTGACTCCAGTGTCTTGGGCTTTTTCCCATGTTGTTTATCCTGTCAGTACCCCTGCGTCCCTTTTTGTTGGTGATCTCGTAGGCATCAGAAAAGCAAAGGATTCTGCTTTTGCTCTGCTGTGAGATCCAAACCTGTCCTGAGTGCCCTTTTGTTAAGGAAAAGAGCCGCAGGAGGTGGCCGGGAGATTATTCACGGCAAAGGGATGAAAGTTCTGTCAATCTCAAAAATGTCGATGGCTGTCAGGAGCCTCTTTTGGCATTTTCTTCTCTATTCACAGTGAAGAATGCGAGACCTCGCGGCTCAGGTAACGAGCAGCCTGCTGCAGTTTCCCGAGGTGACCATTCAGGCTCTTGGGGAAGATGAGCTCACCCGAGGGTCTGTGCTGCGCGGGCGGTTTTCCAGAGGTGAGCCTTTTCCTTGAAATTGGGTCTTGCTGTGAAGTTGTTACTGCCTGGAGGTGACCTGAGGCACGGGGTCACAGCATCAGCTGTGTCAGGTTGGTGCTGCTCAGGTGCGTCAGGTTTTGAGAGAACAGAAAGGATGAACTATGACAAAATGATGAAAAATGTTAACATTAAAACATTAGTAGAGTTAAACTTTGAAAGGACAACAGCCTGCGGCAGTCTTGAGCTATTAAAATAACATGGGCAAGTCAGTGAGCCCTCCTCAACTTCTAATGGAATGAAAGGCAGTTTACAAAAAAAGTCCTGGTGTGGTTTTGGGCTGTATTTATTGGTACCATCATAACATCCCGTGCAGAACTAGTTCTCCCACAGTGTTAGAGAGGCAGCCTCCCCTGCTTTTTCTTTCCTAGCCTGACTAAAAACAGAAGGAAGAGGAAGGAACAGAAGGAAGAGCCCCCTGTTGGGCGCTGCAGCCAGGTTTGCAGAGCATTTAATGGGACGCAGAGGAGTGTCCCGGGAGAGCTGCTGAGAGCGGCTGAGCAGATGAGGTAGCTGACTTTGTCGGTGATCTGAAGGTAGAGCCGGGGGCCTGCCTGGGTGTCCGGGCTTCTGCTGAGACCATGTAGAATCTCTCTGTGTGACTGTAAGTGCAGGAGTTGAGTTAATACTCCCTTTGTGTTGGAAGTAGTTCAGTGAAACTAAATGTGCTAACTTCTCTCTGTGATCAGCGTGTGTAAAAGTTGAAATTGGCTCCCGCAGTGCCCATTTTAAGGTAATTCCTTGTTGAAGTCCAAACCCCTGCCCAAAGTAGGCGTGTGTCGAGCAAAGTTAGTCAACTAGAAAAGAATTGGCTGAGATTTTGCCATATTTGAAGTATGCTTTAGGAGTTGTATTCCCATATGTATTTAGATGATTTCTAGCAAAACCAAGCTGAATATGGTATAAAGACTAGAGACCAATCTATTGTAATCTTTATCCCAAACAAGCAGAATTCTTCAGTGCAGGAATGACAAGTCCAAATGCAAAATCATAAGGTGGTTCATTTTACGATGCATTGGTTGAGGATTCAGTGGGTGATTTTCAATAATCGACCCGAATTCGGTAAGCCTCTCTTGCTCTGTGAGCTACTTCTGTTGAAGCAAAGGGGCAGTGAGTGTGATTTTCCCGTTGTTTTCAACCCTCTCTTGGGAGTTTGCTTTAGCCAGCCTTTTCTCTTCTTCCAGGGAGAGATGGGCTGGCCTGGCTGGCGTGTGGCCCTCAGCTGGAGGTCGTGAGCGCTGTGACGGGAGAGCGGCTCTCTGCACACCGTTTCAGTGGAGCCCGTGAGCAGCCTCCCACCATCCGCGTGGTGAAGGAGGTTTCCTGGCAGACGGGAACGGGGCTGCTGGTTGGCTTGAGAGAAGCAGAGGGAAGTGTTCTCTGCCTGTACGACCTTGGAACATCAAGCGTGGTTACAGCAGTAGTTCTGCCAGGAAGGGTAGGTGCTTTTTAATGGGGGAAACGTTGTCAGGTGCTGCATAACGCTGTTTCAGGAGCAGCTTTGGAGCGTCTCTTTGCTAGGACGTCCATTTTCTCTATTGTGTCATCATACTGTCACTGCAGAGTGTCCAGTCGAGAGCACCTTGATGTGAAATCGTGGGGTTAACGGTACCGTTATCCTTTGAGTTTGCTGAGAGTCAAACAAGTTTTCTGGTTTTGCAGTAGAGCACGTTGTTACCTCATTCTCCACTTTGACAAAAAGGCCTGGAAAACTACCTTTTTTTTTTAGCCAGAGTGACAAAGAACTCGTCCTCACCCTGCCTTTCAAGTGTTGGTAACATACATGTCCTGAATGGTTCATTATGTCAGAAATACTGTCTTTAAAACATCTCAGACTTCCATGGCTGTGCTGTAGCTGACTTCGGCACATTCCCAGGAGTCTCGGACTAGCAAGCAGGTGACTTTAGAGCAAAGCACATTTTTCTGTTGACTTAGGATGGGAAAAAACAGGCTTCACTGCGTTACCTGGCAGGTGGTTACAGACTGACTTTCAGCCTGAAGCCCTTGAACCTCTGCTTATTGCATATGGTGCTTGTGCCGGTGGGATACTCTGGTGTAACGTTGCTAATTTTCCCTGCCTTCTCTAACCCATAAACTCAGATGACGTCCTTTCCCCTCGGCTCCTTGTCTGAGTGTAGACAAGAGTCACCTTAAGGTAATGGAACATCAAGGTTCCCTCTGTCTTTACCACCTTAGAATCTGCGACAGATAAATACTTCCGTATTACTCAGCTTTCCAGAGCGTGGTTTGGTTTGACTTGCTAGAATCCAGGCGGGGTTTGTTTGTCTGTAGCGCTACAGTGTGATTGCTGGCAGTGAGCGTTTGTGTGGTGGTGCTTTCTAACGAGCTGAGCTGGGTTGGTGCTCCGCTGTGTGGGTTTGCCGATCGTCCTGATAAATCTCAGCGTTTGAGATGGAAAGGCAAGCTGTGCGCTGACATAGACGTGCAGTCATTCAGACTTGTAAAAGCAAATCTGAATTGAAAACATTAACGGTATTAAATTGGTTTATAACGGTTGCATGTTTCAGAGCACTGGAATGGTATTTTCCCCACTCTTCCTGGTTTGTGTGAGGCAGAAGGGCAGCATGCAGAGTCAGGGAGCTGAGACAGGATTTCTGCGTTCGTTCCCAGAAGGAGCTGGCAGCAGTGTAGGAGAGTGTGCAAAGCCAGTGGCTGGTGCCGTGGGAAAATAGGCAGTTCCAGGAGCTTCTACAGGGAAAACTGAAGCGTTAAAACTGGGAAGCTGTATGCAAAAGTGGAAAAGGTGGATTTGGGGCCAGTTGTACAACAACAAAACGAGACCTTAAAAGAAAAAGAAGTTAACAGCAACAGGGGAACTTTGGCTGATTCCGCAGCACGATATGTGCAGTGTTTCTGCTTTCCTCCTGAGAGTCATCAAGGCTTGGAGCAGCAAGAATTCGAATAATCAACGCACTTTTGGTGGTGCTTTGAGTAGCTGAGAAGATTGGAGATTTCATCTGATTTCCAGGAAGTGTGAAACAATATAAAGTTGTCTCAAATACTGCGGGCACTTCTAGGAGTAGAATTCTTGTGGCCCAGGGGAAAGGTAAATTCTGTGGCAGATTGCCAGGCAGCGCAGTCACAGCAAGTGCTTGATACGGGAGGGGAGAGAACTTTGGGGCTTCGAGGTTTGGTCAATTTTTCCCCACCTCTGGGGAGAAAACCCAATCTATATAAAAAAAGGACTCCTTGTGGTGCTCACTGCTCTGTTCCGTTGTCGTGTAACAGGTTGCTGTTGATGTAAAGCTCCCTGGTGTCACTGTGTGACATTATGCAAGGAGGCTGAAGGGCAGCCCGTGTTCTTTTGTTGTGGAGCCTTAGTGCAGGAGCCCTCACGTGCTGGTGTCTCTGCTGGAGCCGTCAGGGCTGTCCCGGGAGGGGCTGCAGGTGCGGAAAGGTCTGTCTCCATCAGGGCCTTGTACTAAAGCTGCTGGCAGGCGGCTCCGCGTGTTACAGAGCAGCGTGCGCTTCTCCTCAGCCGGAGCTGGCTTTTGGCGAACCAGCTGCTGGGCTTTTTGCCGCTGTTTCGGCACTGAAAACTTTTCTGCTTTCCCTGGTTGCTCTGTTGATTCTAAATGAGGACTGGTGTAGCTTTCCCTAAGCTGGTATCTCCCTTCCGCTCTCTGTAACAATACTCCCTTGCCGTGGCAGCGGTGTGTCTCCCCTGCAACTTGGCCGCTGCCGCCTCTGACTGAGAGCCGAGATTTGCCCTAGTACCTGTTTGGCAAAGAAGGCGTGGGCTGTATCCCAGTGCTGACGGGCTGGGGGCCGTGGGAGAGCGAGAGTGAGTTTGGCCTTTCTTACTCCAGTCCCTTAAATACGGTCAAGTTTCTTGCATTTAACGGATTTTCTGTGTTGTCTTTGAGTTAATGGTTTCTAAGTAGAAAATGGAACTTGGTAAGCTGTAATAATAGACTGCACCATTGCAGTTGGAGTGAGCTCAGCGAAATCCCTGCAGGAAACCCCGTAAACGGAAGGCAGTAACGGATTTTTGTACAGGACATTTTTGGGGGTTGGTTGGTTTGTTTGTTTTGTCTGGATATAATTGGGATCAATGCTGTGTTTTTAAGTCTGAGAACCCTGTATTTACTTTCTTGCTTCTGATGGGCTGATTCTGGCTTCACTTTTGAGTGATTTCTATCAAAGCTTGTCAAAGAGCTGAAATACTAACTTGTAGTTTTCCTGTAGGTAACTGCTGTAGAGCCCATAACTAACCCCGGAGGAGCCAGCGCGAGGCCTTGGCACCTGCACCGGGCTCTGCAAGGGTTTTGTGGCGTGGCAGCGGTGGCGACAGATGTTGGTCATCTGCTTGTGGTGGACCTTGGTTTGGATGATCTCTCTTGCAGTCAGAGGGAGAATGAACCATCGGGTGAGCTTGCGGTTTCTAAACTTGAACGGAAAAGTAAGAAAACTTGTGTCTTTTAAATCAACAACACGCATCCCACTTTGAAGCTACTGCTGTGCAGACGTTTATGACTGCTGATGACAGGTGGCGGTTTGACATCGTCTGGCCCTGAAAGGATTAAAAATGGGAGTGGCTTCATACTCCTCCTAAGGTTACAAATACCCCCTCCCACCAGGGTCCCGCTGTCACGGTGATTCTCACCAGTGAGGGGTAGGAATCTGACCATCCGAGTCGGTGCAGCTGCCTGACAGGAAGGTGTGTCGGACGTGCCCTGTTCCTTGGGAATGTCCTTCTGCTTCTGTTCATTGACTTGGGGCAAAGTTGAGGCTTGTTTTTTAAAGTAAATATGCCTTACCAAAATCCCTGCATTTGACCAAACGGAACCTGTACTTGGTGTACTCGGATTGCATACGCTGTTTTTGCTCTTACAAGAGTGGCCTTGGGAGCTGGTCTCACTTCAAGTAGCTTCACCGTGAGGCCCAAACTGCTGATGTGCAGAGCCCAGGAAGAATTTGTCTATGGAGGTTTCGCTTTCACCTGGTTTTGAAATAGGAGCGAGGATACCTGTCCAGTCAGAGAGTTCCTGTGTGCTCTGAATGCGTACAGAATGGGAAGAGCAGACAAAGTATTGCATCAATGGGTATTTTGCCGGGGACGGTAGAATTAGATCATCCATGTTGTCACGTCAGTGTTTCAAATGCAACCTGAATGGCCTAACGCATTCCTTTATTGTGTGGTTTTGTGCGTGCAGGTCTAACAGTTGTCACTAGAGCTGCTGCTGGCGTTTCACAAGGAAGAGCAACCGTGAGCAGAGCAGGGAGACATCTCTACCTTCAGTTACAGTGTCCTTCAGGAACAGCAATATCGACCCTGTGCTACATCAGCAGAAGCAACCAGCTCGCCGTGGGTTTTTCCGACGGCTCCCTGTCACTGTGGAATATGAAAACTCTGCAGCGGGAGTAAGTCGGCCTTTGCACTTGGTCACGCCTGGAGGTGCAGGGCTCTCAAGTCTCTGCTTGAGGAGGAAGTCTGTTAATTTAAAGAGCCCTTTTTCAGGGAGGGAAATGTGGAGTGTAATCTTGGCCTGTTTAGGAATCCCCTTCTGAAGTAGCCATTGAGCCATACCTGGATTCAGTGGGCCGCCTTCTCCCCAGCGGGCTGGGATTGTTCTCCTTATTGTGCCCGTGGGCTGAGGAACTGCGGAAAGCTCCCTTCTCTGGGTTCTGTCAAGCAGTTAGGGTGTGAGAGAGCTGCTTTCCATAAGGCGGTTTGGTCCACCAGCAGTATTCAGTGACAGCAGGAGTTGTGTGTGTTTCAATGAAAGAGATTGTAGACATTATTTCTCAGAAGCAGCTCCTGCAATGAGGGCACCCATTGAAAGGCTGAAGTATGTTAATGATGGGATTGTGGTGATCATATTCTTTAAAGCGTCCCGGTTGAAAGGAGTGAGACGTGAAGGATCAAGAGCTGATCTGTGGCTGAAAAGACATTCTCTCCCACATTTCAGCCTCGACCAAAAGAGGGGACTGACCCATGCCAAGGCAGCGATGCATGGGAATGAAAGTCTGCTTGGAACACTTGGAGGGGGAATAAGGGTCATGTCAAGGGATAAGCAACAGAGAAATGAGGGAGATGATTTCAGCTCTGCCAAAGAGCAATCCCCCCTGGAATATCTGACCCAATTCAGATCGGGATTCACTTAAGCAAATCTGCAGTGACTCACCGGGAACTATTGGCGGCATGAATAGAGAGTGGAGGGATAGTGAGGTGGCAGGAATAGATTGTGAAGGTGCAAGGAAGGTTCAGAAGTCTGGAGGAGAAAGGCTTTAGATAGTCCAAGTAAAGAAACAAGACACTACTGGTGTTTGGCACTGTTTTCAGCTTGTGCAGAAGAGAGGCTGCATTTTCAGTTCAATATTGAAGCAGGCGACAAGAGTAGGAAGAATCTTTTGCCTGGCAGCTGAAGGAATCTTTCATGTTCCTGCTCCGCAGGCAGAGGAGGAGATAAAGCCAGGTTATTGCCCGTGATGGACAGTAATTTCCTCACCTCGTGGCTGTTGCATCAAAAGCAGTCGCTCCCGTGACGCCCTTGTTTGAGACGGGAGTGTGACCTTCTGTGCCTTGAGGAGAAGCACGTCAGGGGCTCTTTGCTCAGAAGATGCTTCTCCCCTTCTACAAACAGGCAGGGCCACCAGGCTCACCTGCTTTCTGTTTTTGTTAACCCTGCAGGCACCACTGTCAGCTTGAAGGAGGAAGGATTCCTGTCTGCGCCGTTACTTTTCAAGAGCCTGAGCACGATCCTCGCAACTGCTGCTACTTGTGGGCTGTTCAGTCGACGCAAGAAAGGTGAATAAAAGCTTACTATCGGCCACTGATTATTTTTTTTTTTGAGCATTTGTTCACCTAGAGTTGACCCACGTGTATTTGTTTTGTTGAATTAGCCGTGCAGGAGATTCTCTCCGGTATGGAAGGGGCTGATGGTGCGATTTGTACAGGATGTAACAGGGATGGAGAGGGACCTACTAGTTCCTCCCTGCTGAAAGGCAGCAAAGCGACAGTGGCTCTATTTCTGTGCTGGCATTCTTCAATGGCTTCCTTTGTTTCCTGATGACTGCTTCATGATTTGCCTGATATTCACACCGTGGTATGAAAATACCATGGAGCGCAGTGGAGGCTGCAGCTCCAGAGCACTAAAGGTGCGGATCCACCAGCCTGCTGCCCCTAAAGGAGGAGGTGACAGCACGGCCGGTTCCCTGGTGCCAGCCTGAGCCTTGGTGAGCCAGCTCAGCTCGGCTGGCAGGGAAGGTGCTCAGCAGCCAAGTCGGTGGTTTCCTGCTGGGCTAATGACTGAAAGGAGGGTGTGGAAGGTGCCGTGTGTGCAGGGGAGGGACTGGAGCTTTGGTGGGAAGGGAAGGGGAGAAAGATCTGCCCCTCTCGGCATCAGCAAGCTATTTACTCAGCTCGGCTGCTCGTGGAGTGGCAATCTTTTTCAGTTTGACTGTAAAGCAGTTTTGATTGCGAGCTCTTCAATGCCAAGAACTGTTCCCAACCATTTTTACTCCATAGAACATCTTGAAGCTTCCAGATTGTATGGGTAGCCTTTGCCCCAGAAGCTGTTAGTGTCCAAATTTCCTCCTTTGTGGTTTAGCGGCTAAATGTGACCAATTCTTAGGTTTTGGGAAGGGCTGTTTTTCTTTTCAGCGAGACAGTGCTATTCAGGAAACCTCAGCCTAGACCTAAGGAAAGGGTAACGAGGACTATAAAGCAGCTTTGTAACCAAATGTCATCATTTGTACCTTTTCCAGTGAAGGCGATGCCGTGAGTTTACATCTGTTGCAGTTAGCGTTCGCAGACAGGAGGCCCTTGGCTTCAGGACAAGCCATGTACGAGGTAAGAGGTGCACGTGCGTGAAAGGATGGAAAGAGTCCTTTTCCCTAAGGGAGTATCAGTGAAGTTGGCAGGGGGAATATTGACCATGACAATTCAGAGATGACTTAAAAAGAAAGAATCTTTTGCTGAGCCTTCCCGGGCACGGCCTTTGTCCATACTTTTTGAAAAGAAGTCGTACAATTTCATACCGCCGTGTCGTGTGTTCCAGGCAGGGCCGCCTGCAAAGAGCCCGTATAAATTCAGTTCCTGAAGAGGCAGCAGCTTTTACAAATAAAATGATTCTTCATTTAAACACCAAGTGAATGGCCTGTAGGAAGAGAAGACAGGGCTTTGAGTAGCTCTGTTTAACCAAACTGCAGAGTTGAATAAGGTTCTGTCTGTCTCCCTTCCTTAAAACACGGGCGTACAGCTTTATTCTGTTCCGGTCTTCAGGTTTAAATTCTTGTTTTCCCTTTGAGCTCTGTCAGCAGGACTTCACATGACGCTCACCTGCAGGGTCTCTTCAGTGCTGGTCCTGAAACTTAGTAGCTCTAAAGAGAACTCTTTCTACTTTTTGGCTGCGTTACCTACGAACTCTGCTCTTGAAGCCAGCAAAATACGCAAATACAGTAAAGAGTGGTCTGATTTGGTCAAAAAAGTATATGTAAATTTTGAGAAGTGGCTCCAAAGAGGTTGTGTTTAAAATAGAGATGAACTAGCCTTACCTCTCTGTTATCTAACAGATAGAAGACGCGTTTTTAGCACGTATCATTTTATTCAGTGTTACGCCTGAAACCCTTGCAAAATCTTTTGGATGGGAAAGTAATCTTAATTCAGAGCATGTCTTTCCTGTTGAGGTGCGGTAGGAGAGGATCTGTGCTCTACAGCCTTGATATTTATTAGTAGGATTTCCTAGAATGGTTAAGAGAAAGCTTGCCTGTTCTCAGAGTAGGTGAGTTAAATGTAACATATCAGGTCATACGAGAATGGATTGTCTCACGCCAGTTCCTTCTAGAGCTCAGAAACTTTAGGAAACTTGGGTAGAATGAGGTACAATCAATTTTTTTATTTTCTGGTAGGTTTTTGGAGATTTTTAGCTGCTTAGCTTTTGGTTTTGTTTGGTTGGTTTTTAACTGTAGAGCTGCTCTTTGTCCACAATCCACACACCCATGTGTTGTAGGGTAGAGCATTTGACCAAGTGCTGTATTTGGAAAGACAGTATTTCAGTCAATGCTTGCTTAGCAAATGGTGGTCTCAGAGGTTCCACACAATCCTGCTGGAGTTTCTGTAGGTCTCAAAGTAGTTGGCTGACTCTGTAGGAATTCGTGCCCCTAAACGCCTTGCCCACGTGCATGCCATGTCCGCCGGGTTGTTTTGCTGTTGGCTGCACTTGGTGAAGGCAGGGAGGCATATTTCACCCTTTAGTCCCTGAGGAGGTGAGAGGAGGAGCTGGCAGGAGCTGACGTGGTTTGAGAGAAGGCTGTGACTCAGTAAGACGTTCTCATGGCTACTCCCGAGGGATGGGCTTTCACTCTAGCGGTGTGTGCCTATAGATAATGCCTCGCAAGAGAGCTTTGGCTGCTGGAAGGCCGTGACTCCTCTAACTTCATCAGTTCTGTGATCAAGTCATGGAGCAAAGCGCTTTGCATGCCTATGTATGGCATTATTTCAGATCTCTCTTTCTAGATAAATACGTAGGTTTGTGAAGAAACCGGGATGGTGCAAGGAATTCTGCAAAACACATTTAGAACCAGTAATGCGAGGGAAATGCTCAGTTCTGAAAATGTGCAAAGCTTTTACGGCCAAACTTACCCGTTACGGTTTGACACTCAGTTCTCTTGCTTGTCAGCTGTAGTTTCTCTTTGCCATCAGATTAAGCGCCTGGGAGAGATACAGTACAATATGCAGGTTCTATTAGACATAGACATTCTTTCCTACTGAGGTATAATGTCTGCTTTTCTCTCAGAATGACCTTTCTCTCGCCTGTGATTTTTTCCGCAGGGTTTGGCATCCTGTGTTGAAAAGTACAGTTTGGATCTGACGGGTGGAGCCTTTCCCTTGAGAGGGCAGGGCAGCAAGGCCAAACTACTCAGCTGTCAGGCTGTAGAAATCTTTACCAACTGCATTGACAGAGAAGACAGCGTTGATGAAGGTTTGTTCCTGATGCCCGTCTTTGGTTGTTCTAAACTAAATGGTTTTGGCATCCAAGCAGTGAATGCTGTTCCATACCCACAGCCTGAAAGTCTTCAATATCTGTATAGACTAACTTCTTGGGCTTATTTCAAAGGGAAAACTGGGTGCTTAGGTTCTGTGGGACTTGTTAAAATAAACCCTGTTTTTCCCTTCAATGCTTGCTGACATGCTGTAGCGATGTCTGGTGGGGTCACCTCTATAACACCTGTCAGTCATTTTATTCCTCCAGCTCTCGTCTTTGAACAGTAGGATCATCCCCCCCATTGCTTAGGAATGTTCCCTCAACTTTCTTTTTTCCCCTCTTCCAACCTATGCCTGCACCTGCATCCAGCTGGCGGCCGGTCACGAGTGCTGTTCCCCAGGGCTCGGTCCTGGGGCCAGATCTGTTTGATACCTTCCCCAAGCACCTGGGTGAGCCGGCAGTGTGCCCGCGTGGCCAGGAAGGCCCCCAGCATTCTGGCTTGTATGAGAGAGAGTGTGGCCAGCAGGAGTAGGGCAGTGATCGTCCCCCCCTACTCGGCGGTGCTGAGGCTGCACCTCGAATCCTGTGTTCAGTTTTGGGCCCCTCACTACGAGAAAGATACTGAGGCGCTGAGTGTGTCCAAAGAAGGGCAGCGAAGCTGGTGAAGGGTCTAGAGCACAAGGTTTAGTTGGGATCTTAGGAAAAATTTCTTCACAGAAAGGGTTGCGAAGCAGTGGAACAGGCTGCCCAGGGAAGTGGTGGCGTCACCATCCCTGGAGGGAGTTAAAAGACGTGCAGACGTGGCGCTGTGGGACAGGGTTTAGTGGTGGGCTTGGCAGTATGAGGTTTACAGTTGGGCTCGATGATCTTAAGGGCCTTTTCCAACCTAAATGATTCTACGAGTCTATGATCTGCCTGTGCACTTTGCCCTCTCTGTGTCTAATAGGTTCCTACACCTACAAGCTCTTAAAGCAAGAGCTTCTGGCTTCCCTTGTCCGGATCGACAGTTAAAACTCCTCTGGTGTCTTTCATTCCCTTGCAATAATGAGATGTGCATCTCTGGGTTTGCACATCCAGTGATGCTCTGAGCACATCTCTGAGCTGGCTGCAGTGATAACTTTCACAGCCTTTTGTTTGGGTGTGTGAATGCCCTTCCCTCTCTTCTTACTGGCCTTAACTTATGTCTGCTGTTACAAAGACCACACTGGCGTGACTTTCTAGGCTATTTGTGCTTATTAGCTTTGTCTTAGTCGTGAAGAGGCAGCTTCCACCTCTTTTGGGGTGCCATCCTCTAACAACAGCGTGTCAAAATCTAATGAAAACCCCTTTGGATTTTCTCCACCTGTGGCATGATTCTGAGGAGAGGGCCTTCTAAAACCTTCTCAAAAACAACCAACAGGCGCACCCACCAAAAAACCCAAACCAAAACCAACAAAAAAGGCCCTTTCGGTCCCCTTTTCATGAAGCCTGAGGCATGGAAAAATGCTTGTCATTTCTCTGATGGCTCCTCATTAGCTTTTATCCAGAAACTATTCAAGTTGTAGGCCCACATGAGCTTCTGTTGGATGTGGGTTGAGGTTAGAAATGAAGCTGGCTTCTGATTTATGAAACTAATTGACATCTTCAAAGGCAGTTTCAGCGGCTCACACAAGTGAAAGGGCACAGAAGTTCACGATGACACACAGTAAAGCGTGGGAGGCTCCCTGAGCAGCCCTGATGAACTCAGCAGAGAACAGAGACCCATTTTGCCAAACGACCTGTCTCCTGGTTCCCTGCTCTGTCAGGGTAAAGGATGCACCCCCCACTTTGCTCACATCTGGAGAATGCCTTCTCCCCAGAGACGACAGACCATGCCACTTCTTGAGAGAACCCGAGTGTAACATGGTCAATGTTTGATGTTAAACTCTTTGTTCCAACCTCCTGTTTGTTGGGGTTGGGTTTTGGTGTTTGTTTTGTGTGATAATTGTGTTCTTTCATTCTGACTGTGCTGGAAAGGAGCTATTCGTAACACCCGTAATCGAGTCGAATCTGGAAATTAAGAATGCCAGCTGAGTGATCAAGTGTATACGACAAGAATTTGTATGCTTTCTAAAAGCAGCAATGTATGTTTTCCTAGGGTGGTGGGTTGTTTTTTGGTTTTTGTTTTTTTCTAACCATCTTGATGCACTCTTACTGTATGGGAAACTTGATTACCTGACAATTGTGTATTGGGTTTGTCTTAGGACGGATACAGGTTGAACTCGCAAAGGGGGGCAGCATGACTGAAACCTATCACAGAGGTGATGCTATGGTGTACATTTTTAAAATTCTTCTTAGTCAAGTGTTGCGTTTCATGAGTGACGTAACAGAATGAAGCCAAACTAGAAAGTGATGTTTTGAAAATGTCAGATAGATTGTATTTTCTCCCAATAAGAAACAATGTCTTGTCTTTTCCAGTCATATCTCCTGACATCAGTGTCTCCGTCTTCAGCTGGCAAGTGAACACACGCGGCCAGGGAAAACCATCTACTTATCTGGGTGTATTTGACTTTGACTGCTGGTATGAGGCTCAAATGCCAGGCTCACTAAGGTAGGTTTTTATGAAGCTGGTTTCAGTATCCCCCCCCATAATTCACTGGAAAGTCGGCGTTTAGCTTCTGCGCTTGTTTTCTTTCAGGCCAGAAGAATCCCTTCAGGACTGCCCCTATTTTGCACTGTGGTCACTGGACGCTGTGACAAGCACGACTGCTCCAAACCTCCTTCTGGATGTTGTGATGCAGGAGCGCACCCTAAGCTGGAGAGTTCCTCCTTCTTATCCACAACCTGAGCTGTGTTTTCATCCAAGCACCTATAATTTTGGTAGGTATTACACGGCTTTGAGTAGTGATAAGCTTAAACCGAGCTCAAATGCCATTTATTGCTTCTCCTGTTCACTGTTTGTCACGCAAAAACCCAACCAAACCGAAACACCCCAACCCCCACCCACCCAACCGTGATGACGTTGTGCTGACCAAGTGTGTGCTGTTGTGACACCTGCCTGACAGGCGGCTGGGTCTGGGGGTTGGGTGCTTCTGTAACGCAGCCCGTGAGGTGGTGCTGGTGATCAGATGAAATGACTCTGGGCTGAAGCTCAAAGCGCAGCACCTCGATAGCCCCGGAGGTAAAATTTCTACACTCAGCCATTATTTTTCTAAAAAAGGCTGTAAGTGATGTCATGAGGAAAACGGGTACTCAGTTGTACCTTTCCAGAGGTTGCTGTGACAAAAATGTAAACTGGTGCTACCATCACGGTGAGAGTATGGAATGTTGTCCAACGTTCGTTGTCTCTGCAGATGGCACGTGCCTGCTGAGCTCTGGAGTTGTTCATGTGACGTGCAGCGGCTTCCAGAAGGAGGTGAGCTTTTACTGTGTCTTTATGGAGAATGTCAAGGGATGGAGCTTTCCTAAGCTTTCCATGGCGCTGCTTTCGGTGTCAGGGACCATTTAATGCTCCTCCTGCCCATCCACACGCGTAACTGCAATTGTACCCTACCAGTTTTATCAAATGTAATGTTTGAGGTCCCCTCTTGGGAGTGTAAACCCACCGTTGCCTCCCGTTGAAGCATGATCAGGGACTGAATGTCTAGAAAGGAAGAGAGCGCTGCTCTAGGAGCAGGAAGAGAAAGTCGGGGAAAGCTGTTCCTTCTCTCTCATCAATGAGTGCAACTGCCTGCGTGGTCCTGAGTTCGGGTTTTGATCCCTGATGAGCTGGGAAAAGAGGACAGAACGGAGAAAAGGAAGCATCGTTCCCTCAGAACAACCTTCAGGCAGAGGAGCACTTGGTAGGAAGGGGAGAGCAGTCTTTCCCTGCCCTCATCTTCCTCTCTACTGGATTCCTCACCAGATCTGTGGGGGTGCGTTAGGGCAAAGCGCACTTGTGCACAGTGTGGTAGCTAACATGAACGTCTTGGCAGGTTGGCCTGGCCCATAGGCTGTTTCTTTTGCAAGCCTGATGTAGGCTCTTCCATTCAGATTGGGTGATCTGATGTCAGCTCCACGTTGGGAATAATTGGGAAATGCAGAAATTTGTCATACCCTTTGCTGAATTGAGACTAGATCATTCAGAGGCTTGTTAGGGATTTGAGCAGGAATTGCTTGTGAATGTGAGTAAGACAAATGTCAGAATTAGGGGCAAGAAGCTTGGTTTGGGGTTTTGTTTGCCACCGTAAGTCGTACTCGGTGTGTTTCCTTGTCTGAGACTGGTTTTCAGAAAAAGATGGCAATCTGATGTGTGTATTTGAACATGTAGAAATGGCTTTGAATGTGATGATTTTATTTAGAAGGGAAAGATACTTGTGAATGTGCTTAAAAAGCCAAAGAAAGAAGCAAACAAAAAGCAAAAGCCCTAAAAAGGAAAATTTGTTGAGGGCTCAGTCTTGGGCCCCTCGGGACAAGAAGGACATAGAGTTGCCGGTGCGTGTCCAAAGAAGGGCAACAAAGCTGGGGAAGGGTCTGGAGAACAGGTCTCATGAGGAGAGGTTGAGGGACCTGGGGTTGTTTGGCCTGGAGGAGAGGAGGCTGAGGGGAGACCTTATCGCTCCCTGCAGCTGCCTGACAGGAGGCTGTTGTGAGGTGGGGGTTGGTCTCTTCTCCCAGGTCACTAGCGATAGAACGAGAGGAAACGGCTTCAAGCTGCACCGGGGAGGTTTAGGTTGGATATTAGGGAAAATGCCTTCACTGCAAGAGTGGTCAGGCCTTGGAAGAGGCTGCCCAGAGAGGTGGGGGACTCACCATCCCTGGAGGTATTGAAAAGACATGTAGACGTGGCACTTGAGGGCCTGATTTAGGAGACATGGTAGTGTTGGGTTGACAGTTGCGCTCATTGATCCTAGAGGGCTTTTCCAACCTTGAGGATTCTATGTTTCTATGTTCATTTCACCTGGAAGAAGTACCAGAACACCAGCTGCACTAAGCTACTCCTTAACAGTGCACGTCTGTGCCTGCCTGTGCTTTGCCCTTCTGAAGGATCGCCACGGCATTAGAACACAGTGTTTGAAGCGCCTAAACCTGAAACCTATTAGAACATCAATGTTTCACTTCTTTTCTGTCATCTTGGGAAATGACAACTTAATGTTTGGGGTGTCGTAACTGCTTCATGTCTTCATAGCCTGGAAAGCTGCTTGATCTTGGCTTCGCTGCTTCCATGCAAACGTTGCAGAGTTCTGTTTGTTCTGTCCCCTTCGCGCATTCCTGATGGCAAACTTCTCTGCACCCCATGTGCCATGGGTATAAGCAGGGCACGTTGCTGGGAATAGTTAATTGGAACGCAGTAAATTGAGAGGATGATGCAGAGGCATGCAAATAAAGATTAGAATTAGCCTTTGGGAAGTTGACGTGTCAGGGGAAAAATTCCATGTGCTCCTCACAGCAACAAGCAGCCCAGCCTGTGATGCCTGAGTGAGTGTAGGGTTAGAAACAAGCACTTACTGTTGGTGGTTGGGATGTTGACAGCAGGTGGGATTCTCCTTTGATTTCGCCTGTTACTTTTAGGAGGAGCAGTTAGACGCGGTCTTGTCAGCTGCTGCCCAGACAGGTTCTGTAGGGCTTCTGACTGGCTGCATTAAGATTTGGACATCTAAAGGTAAGACTTGTTCTGTTTTTTTTATGTTGCATGGTTTCTTCGTTTGGAATTCTTGATTCATTTCTTTTTTGTTCTCTCTTTTTAAAGAGCAGCCAAGTTCTGCTGCTAATTTACAGTTTGCCCTTGACTGGACGTGGAGCAGAGTGATCTATACAAAAGACGAATTTGAGCAAATCTGTGAGTACTAGTGCAGCCATGCTGCAAACCTAGAGTCAGTCTTTCCAGTTGAGCTCATTCAGTGATCTGCTGGTAGATGGTCTTGCCCGCAGATCTGGAAGTGCACTTTGAAACTCTGCAATGGCTCTGTAGGCTAACGATTTCATACCTGTTCTTGAAAAGGTGTTGCGCTGTTTGACGGCTCCTGCAGCTCCACTGACCCGCGGAGGTTACAGGCTCTGCAGCACCGCCAGTTGCTTTTGAGCAACCTTAGCACAGTCTTGAACTGTTTTCTAACAGAGGCACAAGAGCTCGCCGGAGAAGGTTTGTCACAGTATTTCTAACTCTCTGGTATGTCTTATGAAGATTTGGAACGATGCTGGGGCTGTAATTGTGGAAAGAGGAGCTTCTGTTGGTTTTGCTGATTGGCAGAAAGTCAGATGTAGCGGGGAGAAGGGGCTTAACTGGGAGGGGTTGGGGCTGCCACTTACCGCGCGTTGAGCTCAGGGCAAGAGTTTGTTGGGGAGCTGGTGCGAGTGGGTGGGGAGGCTGCGGTCAGCAAGGAGCTGTGCAAGCACCCGGCTTGAAATTACAGCAACGGGATGTGGCACTGTGACAAATACTCCCTTTGATTGTCAGCTAGCAGTGCGTGATTGCATGCAAATATTGGATTGGAAATGACTAAAATCAGAGAGGAAGCCTAAATGAGTAACATGTGAAGTGAGTTGCATGAGTTTCTGTAGCTGTTTCTATTAGAACTTGTTCCTGGCATATTGAGGAGAACAGAGAAAATCCCTTTGCTAGAGTAAACGTCTCTGCTACGTGAAGAACAGGTGCCTTATCCATGAGTGGATTTAGTAGTTCCGACTTCACATTTTTTTATTAAACCTTTAGTGAATCTTCTTCTTTGTAAGGGTTGCTTGTGATTGTGGGCTTTTACTTCAGAGAAGGACGTGATACGGAGTGAAAAATGCACAGGCAAAGATTTCTACCATGTTATTTTTCTACTTTCTCTTTAGTGCAATGAGGGGAGCTTTATAAAAAAAACAAAAGAAATTGCACACCAACAGTCCTCTTAAGCTTCTTTTCATGTTTTGCAGACTTGACAAATAAGCTGGCGGTGACCAGCCTTGCAGCTTTGTATGCACGAGTGGTCCTCTGGTTCTGTGGGTCCCGCCTCCTGCCCGAGGGCTCAGGTAAGCCTAAACTGTCACGCGTCTGTAGCAGTCAGTGCTTCCTATGAACACCTGCTTCCCCATGGTTTTGTCAAGGCTTCCTCAATACCAAGTCGTGCCCGTTCAGTGACAGCAGATGCTGAAGTTCTGCTGCTGAAATTGAGATTTCACTGTTTTTTCAACTGCGTCGTGTAGAATGATGGAAGCAGTTTCTTTCCGGGGTGTTTCTCAGAAACAGCACTAAGCCTCTGAGGGAGGGAGTTGCTCGTGCCCACAGCTTGAAATCCTTGGGATTGTAAACAAGTAACTCCTAAAGCACCAACACGGGAATGCTTGATTTTACAGTAAAAGCCTGACGTGCGTGTTTTGAACTTTTTACGGATTGTTTGAGGAAAAAATACACCTTGGAAATAGTTCATCATTTGGATGGGTTATAAATCCTATTGTCAGCCTTAACTGCCTTACGCATGTTCACGTGACATGTTTAAAAACCCATTCCCTTTGAGAACTGGGGGTTTTTTTAGAGTGAACTTCAGCTGACACTACATGTTCTGGATGCTACATCACCTGTAAGCTTGAAATGGCACTTAGGACAAGGAGGAATTGACTCCTGTGTCGTAGGTCTCTTTTAGCAAAGGCAGAAGGAGGCTGGGCTTCTTTCAAAGTCGGAGGCTTGCCTGTGCTTTTGATGCTTAGCTTGTGTGTTCTTCTGTCTTTTTAGTCAAAAACTGTAGGTTGAAAATGTGATATGACTTCTTTAACTTACTTCTTATTTATTGCCTGTAGGTGACGAGATGCGTTTCTCTAGACCTTTCTACAATTATCCTCTGATTCGGAGCTACTACGCTGGTCATCGACAGCAACTGGAGCGTTTATCAAGGTAGGACGTGCAGGAAAGCTCTAGAGCAGTTCCACTGCAAATTCAGAAGCGGCAGCGAGTGGCTTTTCCATCAGCAGCTGTATTTGCTACGCTTCATGCATTTGCTGGCAACACTCTTGACTGGAGTGATGCGTGTGTCCTGCTGAACAGAGAGGTTCCTCTCCCGTGTTGAAATGTTGATATATACCTCTGCTTAGTGCCCTTTGTTGGTATCATCATTGTTTTGACGTGCACGTAATTCATTGGCAATTCTGTGTCATTTGTTACCACTGGAAAAGGTCGTGTGGTGAGGACAGGATCAGTCACGGCCAGGTCAGCAAGGCACGGCCTTTGCAGAGCAATTGTTCTGGGCACAGAAGAAAGCGTGTTTTAGAAAAAAAAAACCCAAAAAACAAAGCAAAAATAATCTCTCTCAATGACCAGTGATAGATGGCGATAAGGGGATTGGCCCAAATCTCCCACTCCCAAGCACCGCGGTGTCGTTGAAGGAGATGGGCAGAGTCACATGCAGCTGGCACGGCCAGCGCTCTCCTGGCGACTGGATAAAAGCCCCTTCCTCACGGGAGCTCCCTTTCCTGGGCTGGCTCACGAGCATAATGGTGATGTGCCTTGGGTTAGGTGAGAACAGATTTTTCTTTGGCAACTGTTCTGTAACCTAAAGAAAGTCCTCAAGTAGCCGTGGCTGTGGCACCGTGAACAAGGTGCAGCAGGAGGAGTCCAGGTGGAAGCTGCTCTATGTCAGGCGCTGGCTTTCAAGCTCCTCTTCCTGCGCGTCCTTCTCAGGTAACTCTCGTACAGGCTCACGGGCTCCTTAGAAGCACCACCTCCAGCGTGCTGCTTCTGCTCGTCCTCCTCGGGAAATGAAAGGCTGGCGTCGCAGCCCGCAGGAGCCTGCGATGGGCTTCTGAGGAATGCAGTGTTTCACAGGCCAGCCCTCCGTCACTGTGATGGCACGTGCAGAGGCGCAAACATGCTGCTTCAGGGGATACCAGAATTCAGCTGCGGGCTCAGCTTTCTGACCGTGACTGTTTTTCAGTAACAGAAGCGAGGTGCTGAGACCAAAGCCTGACATTGCCGTGCTGGGGTCTCACCGCTGTGCGTGGGAACACTCCCGCTGGGGGCGTGAGGTTTGGGGTAGCTTTGCTCACACTGCCCTTGTATTACAAGTAATGCGGCACAAAAGAAAAACTGAAAACTAAAAGGTCGCTGCAACTTTCCCCTTAATAAGGGAGCTTTTGGGATTCCTATTTGGAGCTCCTTTAATAATTCACTAGGATCTAATGAGCACCTTTCACCTGACTCCGAAATTTCTTTCCAGTCTATTTCAAGTCACGATCGTGCCTTTGTCTGTTTGTTCCTTTCTTGGGCTCGTGGGAGCTTTTGCTGGTTTTGTTTTGGCTGGAGGAAATCTGTGACACCGAGAGGCTGGAATTAGTGTTTTCCTCTGTCAAATCCTCGCTACGTTTTGTTCCAGAGGCAAACGGGACTCTGACTGCCTGATGGTTGATGGGATGGTTTCCCAGTTAGGAGACCAAGTTGAGAAGTTGTGGCAGAGAGATGAAGGAGGAACGGGGAAATACCCACCTCCTAGCTTACAGGTGAGTGTTGTGTTCGCTGAAAACAACCACCACCACCACCACAAACCCCAGCCCCAGCCCAGCCCTCCCCCAAAGCCAATGATTTCTCAAAGAGAGGACCTTTAAAAAGCTTCTACCTTTTCATTCCAGGCACTGCTGGAGCTCTATTTGCTAGAAGGCGTTGAAGAAAGCCACAAACATGCAATCGTATCCCTTGGAGTTATTTCTGTCACACCTCTAGTATACGCGCATCAGGGGTCTGAAATGTCTGTCACCTACGCGTTCGATGCATTTTCTAATTTGTGCTTCAAACACACTGCGGATGAACACGTGTAGTTAAGAATTAAGTCGCAGGCAGAAGCATTGTTGGATTTCTTTGTACTGTGGATTGTTTAGGAATTTTTAAAATGTTTTGTTGCAAAGTCTTTTCTGATGTGAGAAAACAGCTTTACTAAGCAATGTTAAAGGTAGAAAGCTCCCCTAGATTTTCTCAAAATGTAAACTGTTTTTCATTTTTGAAGCACCCACAGCTGTAGCAAACAGCTGCTTCCTCGAGCGATGCACTAGAATGTGCTGCTTCAGAGCAAAAGGATTTCTGACAGCGGTTTACCAGGACCTGATTTTGCTGAAATCATCCATTTTCCAGCACAGCTAAGAGGGCTTGCTTTTGTGCTGTTACAAGTGCAGGCACACAGAATAATAGAGAGAGAGAAGGGAAAAGTCATTGGGCAGAAACTGAACTTTTAAGCTGCCGAAATACACTGTGTTGCTTTGGTTGTGTGTTGCCTGACCCGAGAGGGGAGCCTAGAGAGCAGGGGCTTTAAAGCTGTTGCACCCCGGAGCTCTCTGATGAGAACAGACCCCCCAAAACAGCTGTCAGAAAGAGAAAGTGACACTGCCGATGAGTGATCCACATACTGGTTTAAATCCAGTTTTAATCATGCAGAGCTAAGCTGTGCTGTAAGGACACCCTAATTTCACTTGTTTTATATACGCTGGAAAGGAGGGAAGAAACCAGCTGTAGAATTTGTTTGCTTTAATAATCAAGCATTGGCCGTTCTCATGTTTTGAATGTCCAGCTGGTGGCTCCAGTGGCTAAAGAGGGAGCCTGTGTTTCCAACGGAACTGTTTAAATATCGAAAGGCAACCTTTCTGAATGCCTTAGAGAAATCAGAGAGTCTGTCTTTCTGGTTATTTATTCAGAATGCAATTTTGTTGTTAGGGCCTGACTATCTTCAGGTTGCAACAGCATGAAATGGCAAGACTAATACATGAGTATTTTCTGCGTCCTACCACTATGATATTCTTATTTCATTTTATTATTTATTCCTATTATATTAATCATAGGTATAATATTATTTCATGTGATAAATTGTTGGTCTTGCAAATTTATTAGCCTTAATTAGATACTTGATATCAGACAATTTACTTGCTGCTAGACATCATACATTCCTTTCCGAACAAAACAGAACCTTCCGTCGACTCCTTCGCAGCTGCCTTTGCCATCCCTTCGGGCCTTGTTAAGCGTATCCAAGGATTTTGGCTTCTAGACCACAAGGATTATGATGTAAGCATGTGACAGTTTAGTTGGGCACACATTGCAATACAATGCTATGATCTATCAAATGATGTAAAAACCCTGGTGCTTAGCTGATACCAGGTGATAAAACATGGGAAGCTTCTTTTGTAATGCTGCTTCAGCAGCACCTTCAGCAATACGTGATGATCTGCAGTTTGGTTCTAATTACGTTGAGAGGAAATGGATTAAGACAATGAAGAAGTCAGCGTTAATGCTTGACGTGTGACTTGCCAAAGCCGTCTGTTCAGGTTGTTCTCATCAGAGCAGTCGAGCGCTTTCTCAAAAGCAGTGGTTTGGGGACTTTAACTATTCAAACTGCCATCCTGGCAGCAAGACTTGAGACAGAAGACCGCAAAAGTGACTCTTCAATCTAATTCATGTTCCTCCTGATGCTGAAGGTTGTTCTTTGCCTATCACAATTTTAACGCAACCTGTCTGGGAGAATAACTGGTATTTATAAGAAGTGATGTTTGCCTATGGGGATTTGGTTACCCTAGCCGAGTGTGAATCACTCCTTTTAAAAGACTCTGGTTTTTTTCTGTATGGCTAACTGATTTTTTTTTCCTGCAAATAGTAAAGAATTTATATTTACCTGTCCGGTATCAAGGACATTCACCCTTACTGAAGAAACTGTTGAACAGTTTTGTGGTGTGCTTGTGTGTCCAATCTGATCCCCTCTATTCAAAGAGGATGTGGCCAGGCTGGAAGGGGCCCAGAGAGGGGACACCAGGATGATGAGAGGACAGGGAAGCTGCCATACGAGGATGGGCTGGGAGAGCTGGGTTTGTTCAGCCTTGAGAAAAGGAGGCTCAGAGGGGATCTCATCCCCGTGTACCAGGGCTTAGGGGGTAGCTACAAAGAAGGTTGAGACTCCCTTTTTACACGGAGTCCCATAGAGAGGACAAGGGGGATGGACACAGGTTGCTCTTGGGGAGATTCCGATTGGGCACCAGAGGGAAATTTTTCACACTGAGGACAGTCACCGTTGGAATAATCTCCCCAGGGACGTGGTTGACTCGGCCACGTTGGACACCGCCAAGAGTCATCTGGACAGGGTGCTGGGCCATCTTGTCTAGACTGGGCTCTTCCCAGAAAGGTTGGACTAGATGATCGCTGAGGTCCCTTCCAACCTGGCATTCTGTGATCTTAGTAAACCTTATCTCCACCTTCTGCAGAACTCCCTGGCCCTGCTCTTTCACCCAGCTACAATCACACCTGTGTCGTGGCAACACGTGAGAATTCTTCGGTCCCTCATGTGCCAAGGAGAGCATAGGCGAGCCCTCAGATACATGCAGGTGATGAAGCCACCATTCTCAAGCAGTTGTGAAGAGCGACTTTTCCTCACTGTGCTGTTGTCCAATAGGTAAAGAAATATCTGCCACCATTTTGGCACTCAAATACTGTGAGAGGTGGAGAACAAACACTAGAAATCACAATCCCCTACACTTCCTTTGAACTTTGAGCACAATATCTGGGAAGCATCTTTTTGGTGATACTATTTATACGCCTTTACATCTCACAAAATTAACTACAGGTGCATGGCGGAGGCTTGGGCTCTGCTGCAGGAAGACGCCGCTCAGTTAAAGGAGGAAGAGCTATTAAAAGACATGTATGACATCTGTCGGGAGTTGGGACTAGTAGGAGACTTCCTGAGGCTGCCTTTCACAGACTCTGAACAAGTAAGTGTGGGCAAGAGGAAAATCTGAACCCCCTCTTTGCCAAGAGAAGAGGCAGGATCATCATATATGTTTTCAAATGTGTTATTTCTCATAGAAGTGTTTGGAGAAATTTTTACAGACTCATGAGATTCTTTTAGTCCAGCATCTGCAGCGTGCCAACTGTACGGCAGCCCCACGGCTGAACCGGGCGATGAACGTTCATCTCATGGTAAGCGTAAAAGTCCTGCCAAGTGTGCAAGGTTCTCTCAGGGGTTACTAACTAGATTTAACAGCGCTCAGTAAGAATCCTGCTTTCTTTATCACACCCTTCTTTGAAATACTTGCAATAAGCCTCTGCACCTTACGTTACAGCTGAACCTAAAAGTTGAACAGAATGTGTCACTGCTCCAAAGCTACCCCGTGCAGTTGGAAATTCTGTGTTCCAGGCTGTTGTTGACTCCACTTTGAACAGTTTGTTTGTGTCTGAGGATTAAATAAGTATCTCCTGTCAGCCACTCTTACCATTCAGATATTCAGGGACGTACGTTATGTAGGGTTCGGATGATTGGAAGTTGTTTGGGTCACTGTGGAATGAAGAGTGTGTTGTATGTCATCTCTGGTATCTCACACGCAGCTCTGGGTGCCAACCCACAGGCACCGTTTGCATCATGGGTTGTTCTTTTTATTATTTCCTCAAGTTATAGCGTGAGGTCTGCAATTCCACAGCTTTCGTTTTACCACTTTTAGGACAGAAATTCTTACTTAACTTCTGAGTCTCAAAATAGGCAGGTCAAATTCTGTGTTATGGGAACTTCTGTTGTGGTTCTGTGATCCATTTGCTGCTTTCCAGAACCATAGTTTCCCAGGGAAGCAAACTTGTGGGGTGGTTCTGGAAGGTTTAGGTCCTGCATTTGAAAGCTTCCATCCCGGGGGAAGGGGTGTGTAGGCAGCTTTCTCTTCCTCATTTTAATCCTCACTTCCTCTTGTCCAACGGAACCCGCCGCTGCCCTGGAGATTCAGTCACCTGGGGCAGTGGCGTTTCAGGAAAAACAAGGGAAAGGCTGCTGTTTTGTCAGCCACGTGAAACTTGTGGGTGCTGACAAGCGTGTCAGAATGAGGTTCTGCAGGGTGCCGGCATGGTTTTAGCTTAAAGTTGTAGGTTCTGCTATTATTCTAGTCTTCCTTCCGCTTGGCTAAATATACAGGGTGAAACTTCTTGCTTTACGCTTTTTGTTCACCAGAACGATCGTGCTCCTCGCTGGAGACAGAGAGCAGTTGCCAGAAATTCTCTCTCAGCCCAGCACGGCAAGACCCTTCCTAGAGGTCAGAGGCAGCTGGCTGTAGAGAGAGCCAAGCCTTACCATCTGCCTTCGTCCGGACCAAGAGAAGGTAATTTTTAGGGGGGGAATATAACGCACAACTCACCATCGCTTTGATTGCACAAGGCTGATCGTTTTTCCCTCGTGCTTTACAGCTGCAAGACCAAAGCCAATCTCGACAGTAATAAAACCAGCTAATGCAGGAAATGTGGATCCAAGGGCACCTTTCAGCAGTCGTGTGTTGGCCAAAGTTAGAGAGTTATGGGTAGGAAACGAGCAGAAACTTCGTTGAGAGAGAGTTTTTCTGTTATGATAATGTTTGTTATGCAAAATACATATATTTATATTATGGTAAATATGTTTAGAGAATTTAAGATGGCTAAAACTAAAACCCTGATTACCATCAAGCTATTGGTGTATGGATCTTGCTAGACTTGATTGTGTGATCAAATAGTAACCTTTTCCCACTTGCTGCCATGTTTCTGCTTTGTTTCTGCCTTATTTACTTAAAAATAGGCAGAATGATAAAGAGCAGGAAAGAGGCCAGTAGCTGTCAGATGATTTTCCTACAGGTGGTGTGGCCAAATCAACCTCAGTTCTGGTATATTTGGACCTCTTAGTCTAGGCCAATTGGAAAATGCAATGAAATAATAGAATTTCACGTGGTAAGATTGCATTTGTTTCTTATGTTGTTGGTACTTTTGTCTTCTGTGCAAAACTTGCAGGTTTCCATCGCAGGAATGCTGTTCTCACCAAAGCAGTCACGATAATGAGTGCCTTTGAGATGCTCGGAGAGAAATGTTCTGCGGTTCCTTCTGAATTACAGCTGTTCCTCAAATAAAAAGCGTTTCCCAATGCATTGAGCTGTGTGGGTGACCCATACGTGAGGCAGAGGGAAAAATGCAGGTGACGGTGCCTGATGTGCCTGTTGGTTCAGGTCACTCACTCCTGGGCCGTGCATCACCCGGCGTGGTTCAAGAGCAGGCTCATCCCACAGCAGCCAACGGTGTGGTGTGCCTTGCTCTTGAACTTGGTTTAAACCCAGACTAGACCGTGAGTTATTAGTGAAAGCCTGATTGCTGGTATTTTGATACTACAATTGTAATGTTAATGGGCAGGGAGAGAAGGATGCAGGAGGGAGGTGTGTGACAGGCTCAGGGAAGAGCCCATGAGCGACGATCGGGTATGGTGCGAACAGAGGCTGGGTGCCCGTTGTGCGCCAAGAGCTCTTCAAAGCCCCCCGCACTCGGGAGAACCACAAGCTGTGCCAGGTGGGATTAGCACAGAGTGGTGCTACATGGAGTAAATGGGTCGCAGTGATCACCCAGCGGGCTTGAATAGGAAACCCCAGTGGCCCAGGAATCCTGGAAGTGACCATGGACTGGGCAGAGGGCAAAGACCTTGGAATATCCCCAGAGGAGGGGGTGCCACGTGCTGAAGAGGCCCCACTGTGGAACAAACTGCCAGAAAATGAGCAGCAGTGTGCCCTGCTCACTGATGGGTCCTGTCGCCTTGTGGGGAAGCATCGGACGTGGACCATGGCTGAAATACAGATATGGGCAGGCCCGGCAATGGACTATATCACACTCCCACAGAGCCGCCAAGGCAAGCGCCATGTGCTTACAGTGGTGGAAGCAACGCCCGGCTGGCGGGAAACATACCCCGTGCCCCACGCCACCGCCCGGATCACTCTCCTGGGGCTCGAAAAACAAGTGCTGTGGCGACATGGCACCCCAGAGAGAACTGAGTCAGACAACGGGACTCATTTCTGAAACACCCTCACAGACACCTGGGCCAAAGGGCACGGCACGGAGCGGGTGTATCACACCCCCTGTCACGCACCAGCCTCTGGGAAAACAGTCTGGGTTCTTCCTGCCTCAGGCAAAGGCAAACCCATTCGTGGCACTGCTTTTGCTCGAGGACCCGGGTGCACTTGGGGGTGATGCGGGAGGATGGACGAGTCCCGATACCGTCTTTAAACCAGAAAAGAGACACAGAAGAGCCTTGGCTGTCACAGGAAAGTTCAGCGGTATCTCCACCCCCAAACACCAGCTCTCCCAGAAAGGCGCTCTCGTTCCTCAAGTCTTCTGCAACGGGAGAAAGAAATGGAAATGAGCAAATAAGAGCAGGCATCAGAGAATGAAAGAGCATTTCAAGAAGAAACAGATCTTATGTTTGCCCTGCTGATGCTTCCACGTGCCCAGAGCTCCTCCTTGCCCGAGGGAAGCCTTGCCTGCAACCTGAGGAGTGCCCAGGTGGCCAAGGAGGCCAACAGCACCCGGGCTGGTATCAGGAATAATGTGGCCAGCAGGATCGGGGCAGGGATGGTGCCCCTGTGCTCAGCACTGGTGAGGTCACACCTTGCATATTGTGTTTAGTTTTGGGCCACTCAGTGCAAGAAGGACACTGAGGTGCTGAAGCGTGTCCAGAGAAGGGCAGCGGATCTGGGGAAGGGTCTGGAGAGCAAGCAGGTCATATGAGGAGAGGTTGAGGGACCTGGGGTTGTTTGGCCTGGAGAAGAGGAGGCAGAGGGGAGACCTTATCGCTCTCTACAAGTACCTGACAGGAGGCTGTTGTGAAATGGTTGTTGGTCGTTCAAGTTACCAGTGTAGAATGAGAGGAAACGGCTTCAAGATGCATCAGGGCAGATTTAAATTGGGTATTAGGAAAACTTCCTTTGCTGAAAGAGTGGTCAGATATTGGAAGAGGCTGCCCAGAGAGGTGGTGGAGTCGCCATCCCTGAAGGTGTTCAAACAATGTGTAGATGTGGCAGTTCAGGGCATGGTTTAGCAGACATGGTAGTGTTGGGCTGATGGTTCAACCTGATGATCCTAGAGGTCTTTTCCAATCTTATTGATTCTATGGTTCTATGATCCTATTTGCTAAAACCCTCAACCAACACCTTGATCTTGCTAGAGTTCCCTCCACCCGCCTCTTGCATCCATAGGCACTGCCAATCACTACCTAATGACTAACTGAGGAGCTAAGAAGCTCTCAAGGCTTCCCATCTCCTCGTCAAGGGGTGTCCCTGTTTCTCCAGTCACCATTCATGCATCCTAAACACACCAGCTGAGGCAGCTCACCTTGGTGAGGGGAGGACCTCCCCGAGGCACCTCCGTGCTCTTTGAGGTCGGAGCGCTTGTGCAAGGCTGCAGGAGGAGTGCGTTTGGTGCCCAGCACTGTACTGCAGGTGGTTGGTCTGCAGTGGGCGGGGAACGAGACAGGGCTGCTCCCAGAAATGGCGTGGGAGGGGAGGTCCGGGGGTCAGGGAAAGCAGGGTGGACATTCAGGGTGATGGTGTTTCTCTTCCCAAGTCACCATTACACGTGACAAAGCCCTGCTTCCCTGGAAACGGCCGAGCATCTGCCTGCCCATGGGAAGCACTACACAGCTCACTTTGGGAGTCTCTGTGGTGCCATTGGCGAGCGTATTTGGCTGTTAACTGAAAGGCTGGTGGCTTGATCCCACCCAGGGACAGATTCATCCTTCCCTGCCCATGGCAGGGGTTTGGAACTAGATGATCTTTAAGGTCCCTTCCAACCCAAACCATTCTCTGGCTCTATCAAAAGAGGAGGTTATTCAGTCCCCTCAGCAAAGGCCGAGGAAGGAAAGCAACCTGAGGCAAATTCCTTATTCTGACCCTTGATTTTTTATGACTTTCCAATGCTCTCCCCCACCCCGCTCAGGGGGAGTGAGCGAGCAGCTGGGGAGGGGCTTAGCGGCCAGCTGGGGTCAACATGCCATTTAATTTGCCTTGTTTCTACGTTTAGTAAATCCAGCAGCAGTACTATGCTCTCAAATAATTTCTTCTTCTTCTTGATGACAGTAAACTTTATTTCTTTAACGTTATGCCTCCCATACATTCTTCCTTGACAAGACAGTTGTTTCTCCGTATTATGTTCTGGCATGAAGTTTTTAGAACAGCACTTTCCCTCTCCTTTCTAGCTGTTACCATTTAATGGCAACACAATTACTCGCCACGGGGAGGAATGAGAGCCTCGTTCAGGCTGGAAGGCACCTTCCTAGATATCTGTAGGAAACATCCTACTTGAAGCAGGATCACACCAGCTTTCTCATGGTTTCATCCAGATGGGTCTTTGAAACTTCCAGGGATGGAGGCAGCGCACACTCTCCGGGAAACGGCTTCCCGTGTCTGACTGCCCTCACATTGCAGCAGTTTCTCCCTATATTGAGCCTGAGCCACTCGTGTTTCAGCTCGTTGCCTCCTGTGCTCCTGCCTTGCACCACAGTGTCTTCTTGGAAGCCTCACCACAGGCGATGCAAGCCTAGTACATCCTCCCCGCAAAGCCTCCATGCTCCAGGGTGTACAAGCGCTGCTCCTTTGGCCTCTCCTAAGAGGACAAGTGCTCCAGCCGTGGCCACCTCTGTGGCCCTCCAATGAACTTCTGTGTCCCTCCAGCTCGCCCATGTCTCTCTGACACTGTGTAGAACCAAAACCTGGGCAAGTCCTCTGGGTGTGGTGTAACAAGCGCTGAGCAGAGGGAGATAATCACTTCCCCTGGCCGTGCTAGCGCTCCTACAGCCCAGGGTGCTGTTGGCCACCTTTGCTGATGGCTCATCTCTTGCCTAATGGAACCCAAAGCCCTGCAGACCCTTCCCTGCAGAGCTACTACCCGCCGAGGCAGTCCCTGGCCTGTGACACTGTCGAGTCTACATCCACTTTAGGAGCAGGACCTTGGCTGAATCTTTCCTGGATACCATGTGGTTGGTAACAAAGAGGATGGTGACAGACCACGAGCAGAGAGGATGGTGACAGACAAGCCAACCTGAGTAAACCCAGTCACCTTCTCCTTCAGTCAGCCAGCAGTGGGATCCAAGAGAACACGGTCTGGGGCACGGCCTTTCGCTCCTCTGCACATCCTTTGGGCACTGGGGAAAGGTGCACGCGACGTTTGCGTTTTCCCCATGCTCAGGGAGCTCCCTCAGGCTCCACGGCCACTGGAAGACAATGGGGAGTGGCTTCCCTGGGACACTGGCCTGCTCACTCAGCTCCCCGCGATGCTGCCCCTCCTGTCCCATGGGCTGGGAGGGATTGCGTTTGCTCAAGTGAGCCCTGGCTTGATCCCATCCCCCGCTGCCTGATCTCCTCCAGAGTCCTGCCCTGAGTCCCAGAGGCCGGGAGACCTTGCTGGGGAAGGCTGAGGCAAAGAGGGCACAGAGAATCTCACATCTCTCTACCCCTGCCCTTACTAAATCCAGCAGTGCCCACACAGTGTCTTTGCTTCTCCTTTAACTGTTCCTGAAGTAGGAAACGCTCCTTATGGTGCCCTTGAGTTGCCTTTCGAGTTCAGACTGAGTTTGGAACTGGACCCTTGCTGAGTTTGGAAGGTGCTGCCCTTGAAGACGAGCTGTGCTGAGCTCTGCAACCATGTCACAGCTCTGGCTCTTCAATGGAACACCACATGCCCGTTTGGAGAAAGGAGATCCTTCCCTGTCACCTTCCTGCTGTCCTGTTTAACGATGGGGCAATATAAGTGATTGTCGTGCCCAAATCGTTCCCTCACAGGAGAAATAACAGTGCTGGAAAGCCGTGTCTCCCCCCAGCTGAGGGGGGGAGCATCAGGGATTCCTGCAGGCTGTTTCACAGCAGGTTCCCCCGGAGCCCCAGGGACACCTGGAGGGAGCCCCGAGGGGCAGAGAAAGGGCTGCCTTGGGCTGTGCCTCTGCTGCCGAGCTGGGCTGGGCTCCTGGCGTGGAGGGAGCTGCTGGCAATGAGGCAGCGCTGCCGAGAGACAGCTCTGCCCAGGAGCAGCTCCTCTGCCAAGCGCAGCAGGGCTGAGGGCACTGCCTGCAGGCACCGAGGGCAGAGGAGCCGGGCAGGGAGAGGGGAAAGGCAGCCTGGGGTGGGGGGATGCTGAGCGCTGCCTGGGGGAGAAATCTTCGCCACCCTTGACACGGTAAGTCTCTGGCTGCAGGACAAGGCGGATGAGAATCCTGGCGGCATTTCTAGAGCCTGCCCATCCCATGGCTGGTACGGACTGGCAGGGTGGCTCGCAGCATTTCTGTAGCACAGAGAAGGACATGCTTCCGAGCAGGGCTTCCCGCTGCACCAGCCGAGGGACGGGGCAAGCCAGCCCCCTCCTCCCTTCTGCCAGGGATGGCTGCAGTGGGATGAAGGTGGGTGCGCACCCAGGGCTGCCCAGGTTAATTAACCCAGGGCAGTATGAAAGGAGCTTCACTGAAGATGGCCAGCATAGTGGTTACACCCTGCTAAGGTCCTTACAAGGATGTATCTTTTTCTAGTGGGGAAGGCAGTATATTTTGAACATGACAGAGGATCTGTATTAAACTTTTAGAGTTATAAAGCTTTATCTTTGTTGAATTATATTAGCTGGTCAAGACAGAACCTTAGAAACCCCACTGACTTGCACGTGGTTCGAAACTTCAACAGCCAAAATCAACACTGTCACGAATATTTTGGGGGTGGGGGGCTGGGCACAAGGTGGTGCATGGTGAAAGCAACCCTTTTCTAAAACCTGATACTAAAAATAATCCCTCCCAAAAGCCCAGAGATACCAGGGTCAAATAATAGCACTCTACGACACCACACCGCTCCACCTAAAGCAGGGTTACAGACATACCAGAGACCCACCTACAACAGCAAAACCAGTTTTATCCATGGCTGCCAGGCCTGTGCAGTGGAAACAAACTTCCCCTACAGGAAAATGAGGGATCCTTCTGCATGACAGCCTTCCTAAATCGTGCGTAGTCAGTCCCGGGCTGTCACGACAAAGGAGCCCCATAAATCGAATCCTGCAGCCTCCTGCCAGAACCTCTGCCGAGCGTGATGAGAAGAGGAGAGGGCATCAGCTGCCGTTGTCCTGCTGTGTTTGCATGCCTCCTGCGCTACCACCAACCCCAATTGCCAGACAGAAGAAAATGCCACCAAAACGGTGTGTGATGCCTTGCACTTTACTCCGGTTTCAAGAACTGATGGTACATCACAAGCGATTGATACCAGCACCGATCACCTCCCTGTGCCGAATCTGGGCCTGAGATGAAAGCTACAGCAGGAATGAGGAACATGCAAGGCTGGAAAAAGTTTAATTTGTCTTGGTGAATGAAGAAAAGTTTGTAAAGGAAGAAAATTTCTCTTGAATACAGGTAAATCAAAGAATAAACTACCTGACTGAAGCGTTAAGCATTACATTTCAGTGTTATACTATGTTTGCAAAAATCTGATCCTCACTATTAATACAAGCATTGTATTTTACTTTTTCCTTTCCTTTACTAGCAATTTTTACTTATCAGAAAAAAAATAAAAGTAGAAATAATTGATTACATGCATCCTTATGACAAGATTTTAATAGTTAAGCATTCAAATAATGCAGAAACTCTTGAAATAACCAGTCTCCTATTTCATTCCCCTCAAATCAGCCAGATCCGGAAAACTTTGTGAAGTTAACATCAAAATAAATTTTTGCTGTCAATGTCTTCTTTCTTCAAAGGTCAAATTTATGCTCTGCAGATTCTGAAGTGTACTGGGTTCCAGTGCTAGGAACATGCAATTGAGAATGACACCATTTATCTTCCTCAGCTACACCCAGATTTCAGTTCGCTGTATTTAAACTGAACATGCTTCTGCAGTCTGTTATTCCAAATCTGTTCCAAAATCCCAACTGATGTAAAATACTAAGATTTTATGGCGTGGAGGGAGCTGCTGGCAATGAGGCAGCGCTGCCGAGAGACAGCTCTGCCCAGGAGCAGCTCCTCTGCCAAGCGCAGCAGGGCTGAGGGCACTGCCTGCAGGCACCGAGGGCAGAGGAGCCGGGCAGGGAGAGGGGAAAGGCAGCCTGGGGTGGGACGAGGCTGAGAGACCACTGTGTGAGAAATCTTCCCAGCCCTCTACATGGTAAGTCTGTGGCTTCAGGAGAACGCAGCTGGTGTTCCTGGAGGGATATCCAACAGCTGCTCCATCCCACAGCAGAGGTGATCCTTGAGAAGGACTCTCACAGTTGCCCTTGCACAGAGGAGGAGGAGGATGTGATGAGGAGCAGCACTTCCCTGCTGCACCAGCAGAAGGACAGGGCACGGCAGCTGCCTTCGCCCAGGGATGGCTGCAGGGTTTTGCAGCTGTGTGTGCATCATGGGGTGCCCAGGGCTGTCCTTGCGAGCAGGGTCCCTGCGCCCCAGGGGTCTGTGTGCTGGGGCAGGGACTCTGCCTGCTCAGGCAGCTCCCCACAGCGCTGTGGGGACAAGCTATGGGAGAAAGGAGTGACCCTGGCAGGGCAGGGTCCTTCTGCTGTCCAGAGGGTGCAGCGTGGGTCAGGCTGCTCAGACTCTGTGCACGTTTGCAGAGGGTTATTTTAAAGATGGATGTCAAGGTAGTGCATTACCTGAAAGGGTGTGAAAGAAGTCTGTGCTTTTCGTTTTCTCTTCTTGGTTGTCTGGGTGGGCTGTGGGAGATGGGAATGTATTTCTGTGCTCTGGGGTAGGCACGGAGACCCCAGCTCTCGTCAGGACTTGTCTGAGCTGCTCCTTAGCCCCTGCCCGCACAGAGCTGTCCCTGGGCAGGGCCCTGCTGCCAGGAGGTGTGTGCAGGGCAGAGCTGAGCACACAGCGGGTGTGGGATGGGCTCTGTGAGCAGGGAGAGGGAGGAGACGTGGGGACAGAGAAAGAGGTCCTGGCCAAGAGCTCCATGCAGCAGAGCCATGGTCAGGGAGGAAGAAAGATGCTCCCAGCAATGCCGTGGGAGGAGGGACTCAGGCATCTCCCTGCCATCCCCCGCAGTGCAGATGCTTTCCCTGGAGCAACCCCCTGCTCTTTTCACTCACTGGGGACATGGCCAGGAGTTGCCCTTCCAGCAGCCTCACCACCAACGAGTGTGTCTGACTGGGTGTCCCTCTCCTGCCTCCCTTGGCACGGTACTTTGGCATGTTCTCCTCTTCTCTCTGTCGTCCTTGTTCTTACTGTTACAGTCAGTGGTGGCGGGGGTGGGGATTCGAGTGCAGCACAGACACCAAGGCTGCAAGTACTGTCATGCACGTATGTCCATGGAGGAAAAGCATCCAACTCCCAGCTTGTTAAACTTTGGGGCTCTGGGTACTGCAGTGTGTGAGGCTGGCAATAATCTCACCCTCTCTCAGGGTGTAACAAATGTAGGCAATGGGAGTGTTTCCTTGGGAGGTGCTGCTGGGCTGCAGGATGCCCTCCAGCAGGGCAAAGCTCTCCCAGGGCATCTCTGTGTCATGCGAGAGCCCCATGGGGAAGGTGCCTCGCGGCTACAGCCATGGAAATGCTGCTGGGTGGCTGTGAGTGGGCAGCTGTAATGAGCCCTCTGTGTCCCTGGCTGGGAGGGCAGAGCCTAGATCTCCTCAGGTACAATGGGGTTTGGAGGGGTTTGGAGATCTGCACTAAGGGACAGTCCCTTTGCCTCTTGGGACCCACGAGATTTCACCTGCAGTGCAGCAGAAATGCCAGGGGTTTCTGCACCTAAAGCACCCCTCAGCTGTGGTGGGGCAACTGCAACAGAAGACACAAAACACAATCCTCTCAGCTCTGCTCTGCACTCAGGTGAGTTGGGAGCGACAATGCTGAAAAGCTATTTGATATCAGGAGTCAATTTATACTGAGATCACCCCCCGTTCCTATTTACCTGTTGCTGTAGGGCTGGGATGACTCCTGCAGAGCCCACAGCAGAGCCTCCTGCTCCCTGGGGCACTCTCCCTCCGCCAGCACCAACCTGAGCTCACTAAAGGTCTCCCTGAAAAGTGAAAGGCAGTTGGGGGCGTTTCTGTAAGAAACGCAACAGGTTTTTTCTCAAAGAAATCTGTCCTAACTTCTCACTTCCTTTACCTCCCTGTTCAGTGCTCCACACCCAGAGGCAGCAGATGTCCAACAGCAGCTCCATCACCCTGTTCCTCCTCCTGGCGTTCACAGACACGCGGGAGCTGCAGCTCCTGCACTTCTGGCTCTCCCTGGCCATCTACCTGGCTGCCCTCCTGGGCAACGGGCTCATCGTCACCGCCATCGCCTGCGACCACCGCCTCCACACCCCCATGTACTTCTTCCTCCTCAACCTCTCCCTCCTCGACCTGGGCTCCATCTCCACCACTCTCCCCAAATCCATGGCCAATTCCCTCGGGGACACCAGGGACATCTCCTACGCGGGATGTGCTGCACAAGCCTTTCTATTTGTCTTTTTAATGTCAGCAGAGTTTTTTCTCCTCACGGTCATGGCCTACGACCGCTACGTGGCCATCTGCACACCCCTGCACTACGGGACCCTGCTGGGCAGCAGGGCTTGTGCCCACATGGCAGCAGCTGCCTGGGCCAGTGGGTTTCTCAGTGCTCTGCTGCACACGGCCAGTACATTTTCACTGCCCCTCTGCCATGGCAATGCCCTGGGGCAGTTCTTCTGTGAAATCCCCCAGATCCTCAAGCTCTCCTGCTCAGACACCTACCTCAGGGAAGTCGGGATTCTTGTCGTTAGTGCCTGTTTAGTGTTTGGCTGTTTTGTTTTCATCCTTTTCTCCTATGTGCAGATCTTCAGGGCTGTGCTGAGGCTCCCCTCTGAGCAGGGACGGCACAAAGCCTTTTCCACGTGCCTCCCTCACCTGGCCGTGGTCTCCCTGTATATTGGCACTGGCACATTTGCCTACCTGAAGCCCCCCTCCATCTCCTCCCCATCCCTGGACCTGGTGGTGGCAGTGCTGTACTCGGTGGTGCCTCCAGTAGTGAACCCCCTCATCTACAGCATGAGGAACCAGGAGCTCAAGGATGCCGTGGGGAAACTGATCAATGGATGTTTTTCAGGTGCAAGAAACTGCTTGTTGCCTTCTCCACAGCACTCAGAATGGAACTCATGACAAGCCTATTTTACCTTGAAATATTTTCGGGGTGTGTGCAAGTGCACAATGAAGTTTTATTATCTATCCCACTTCTAATTCACTGTCTACTGTTGAATTTGACCCAGAGATTGTGTAAATGAGGAACTGTGCTCTCTGTGTATTTAAAGAGAAAAAAAAGGACCCTGCATCAACTTTTTTGTGCAAGACCCTTCCTCTGAGACCTCTATGAAGCTGCAGGGGCCGTGCCTGTGGACGTAGGTGGGGGGAAAAAGTGTCCCGGCACAGCAGCACTGCCAGGGAGCAGCAGCTCTTGGTCTTTTCAGACTGAACCACGACAGTTGGTTACATGGGAAGGGATGAAATTGCAGCAAATAAATGGAGTGCGCTGACAACCCTGAGAGTCATCTTCCATGAGAAGGGGTTCTGATGGGGGATTAAACTACTTAGTTATCTGCGGCCTTATTTGCACGCCGGACATGCCCTTATAGTACGATCTGCCCAAGGTCTTGGTCTTTTCTCATGGCAAAAGGACAGCAGAGAAGGGCAGTAACTGACCTTCATTGCCCTCACGGCCAAATATACCAGAACTGAGGTTGATTTGGCCACACCACCTGTAGGAAAATCATCTGACAGCTACTGGCCTCTTTCCTGCTCTTTATCATTCTGCCTATTTTTAAGTAAATAAGGCAGAAGAATGTTAGCAAGTGGGAAAAGGTTACTATTTGATCACACAATCAAGCCTAGCAAGATCCATACACCAATAGCTTGATGGTAATCAGGGTTTTAGTTTTAGCCATCTTAAATTCTCTAAACACATTTACCATAATATAAACACATGTATTTTGCATTTCCTTTTGCTCTGAAGCAGCACATTCTAGTGCATCGCTCGAGGAAGCAGCTGTTTGCTACAGCTGTGGGTGCTTCAAAAATGAAAAACAGTTTACATTTTGAGACAATCTAGGGGAGCTTTCTACCTTTAACATTGCTTAGTAAACCTGTTTTCTCACATCAGAAAAGACTTTGCAACAAAACATTTTAAACATTCCTAAACAATCCACAGTACAAAGAAATCAAACAATGCTTCTGTCTGCGACTTAATTCTTAACTACACGTGTTCATCCGCAGTGTGTTTGAAGCACAAATTAGAAAATGCATCGAACGCGTAGGTGACAGACATTTCAGACCCCTGATGCGCCTATACTGGAGGTGTGACAGAAATAACTCCAAGGGATACGATTGCATGTTTGTGGCTTTCTTCAACGCCTTCTAGCAAATAGAGCTCCAGCAGTGCCTGGAATGAAAAGGTAGAAGCTTTTTAAAAGTCCTGTCTTTGAGAAATCATTGGCTTTGGGGGAGGGCTGGGCTGGGGCTGGGGTTTGTGGTGGTGGTGGTTGTTTTCAGGGAACACAACACTCACCTGTAAGCTAGGAGGTGGGTATTTCCCCGTTCCTCCTTCCTCTCTCTGCCACAACTTCTCAACTCGGTCTCCCAACTGGGAAACCATCCCATCGATCATCAGGCAGTCAGAGTCCCGTTTGCCTCTGGAACAAAACGTAGCGAGGATTTGACAGAGGAAAACACTAATTGCGGCCTCTCGGTGTCACAGATTTCCTCCAGCCAAAACAAACCCAGCTAAAGCTCCCACGACTCCAAGAAAGGAACAAACAGACAAAGGCACGATCGTGACTTGAAATAGACTGGAAAGAAATTTCGGAGTCAGGTGAAAGGTGCTCATTAGATCCTAGTGAATTATTAAAGGAGCTCCAAATAGGAATCCAAAAAGCTCCCTTATTAAGGGGAAAGTTGCAGCGACCTTTTAGTTTTCAGTTTTTCTTTTGTGCCGCATTACTTGTAATACAAGGGCAGTGTGAGCAAAGCTACCCCAAACCTCACGCCCCCAGCGGGAGTGTTCCCACGCACAGCGGTGAGACCCCAGCACGGCAATGTCAGGCTTTGGTCTCAGCACCTCGCTTCTGTTACTGAAAAACAGTCACGGTCAGAAAGCTGAGCCCGCAGCTGAATTCTGGTATCCCCTGAAGCAGCACGTTTGCGCCTCTGCACGTGCCATCACAGTGACGGAGGGCTGGCCTGTGAAACACTGCATTCCTCAGAAGCCCATCGCAGGCTCCTGCGGGCTGCGACGCCAGCCTTTCATTTCCCGAGGAGGACGAGCAGAAGCAGCACGCTGGAGGTGGTGCTTCTAAGGAGCCCGTGAGCCTGTACGAGAGTTACCTGAGAAGGACGCGCAGGAAGAGGAGCTTGAAAGCCAGCGCCTGACATAGAGCAGCTTCCACCTGGACTCCTCCTGCTGCACCTTGCTCACGGTGCCACAGCCACGGCTACTTGAGGACTTTCTTTAGGTTACAGAACAGTTGCCAAAGAAAAATCTGTTCTCACCTAACCCAAGGCACATCACCATTATGCTCGTGAGCCAGCCCAGGAAAGGGAGCTCCCGTGAGGAAGGGGCTTTTATCCAGTCGCCAGGAGAGCGCTGGCCGTGCCAGCTGCATGTGACTCTGCCCATCTCCTTCAACGACACCGCGGTGCTTGGGAGTGGGAGATTTGGGCCAATCCCCTTATCGCCATCTATCACTGGTCATTCAGAGAGATTATTTTTGCTTTGTTTTTTGTTTGTTTCTAAAACACGCTTTCTTCTGTGCCCAGGACAATTGCTCTGCAAAGGCCGTGCCTTGCTGACCTGGCCGTGACTGATCCTGTCCTCACCACACGACCTTTTCCAGTGGTAACAAATGACACAGAATTGCCAATGAATTACGTGCACGTCAAAACAATGATGGTACCAACAAAGGGCACTAAGCAGAGGTATATATCAACATTTCAACACGGGAAAGGAACCTCTGTTCAGCAGGACACACGCATCACTCCAGTCAAGAGTGTTGCCAGCAAATGCATGAAGCGTAGCAAATACAGCTGCTGATGGAAAAGCCACTTGCTGCCGCTTCTGAATTTGCAGTGGAACTGCTCTAGAGCTTTCCTGCACGTCCTACCTTGATAAATGCTCCAGTTGCTGTCGATGACCAGCGTAGTAGCTCCGAATCAGAGGATAATTGTAGAAAGGTCTAGAGAAACGCATCTCGTCACCTACAGGCAATAAATAAGAAGTAAGTTAAAGAAGTCATATCACATTTTCAACCTACAGTTTTTGACTAAAAAGACAGAAGAACACACAAGCTAAGCATCAAAAGCACAGGCAAGCCTCCGGCTTTGAAAGAAGCCCAGCCTCCTTCTGCCTTTGCTAAAAGAGACCTACGACACAGGAGTCAATTCCTCCTTGTCCTAAGTGCCATTTCAAGCTTACAGGTGATGTGGCATCCAGAACATGTAGTGTCAGCTGAAGTTCACTCTAAAAAAAACCCCCAGTTCTCAAAGGGAATGGGTTTTTAAACATGTCATGTGAACATGCGTAAGGCAGTTAAGGCTGACAATAGGATTTATAACCCATCCAAATGATGAACTATTTCCAAGGTGTATTTTTTCCTCAAACAATCCGTAAAAAGTTCAAAACATGCACGTCAGGCTTTTACTGTAAAATCAAGCATTCCCGTGTTGGTGCTTTAGGAGTTACTTGTTTACAATCCCAAGGATTTCAAGCTGTGGGCACGAGCAACTCCCTCCCTCAGAGGCTTAGTGCTGGTTCTGAGAAACACCCCGGAAAGAAACTGCTTCCATCATTCTACACGACGCAGTTGAAAAAACAGTGAAATCTCAATTTCAGCAGCAGAACTTCAGCATCTGCTGTCACTGAACGGGCACGACTTGGTATTGATGAAGCCTTGACAAAACCATGGGGAAGCAGGTGTTCATAGGAAGCACTGACTGCTACAGACGCGTGACAGTTTAGGCTTACCTGAGCCCTCGGGCAGGAGGCGGGACCCACAGAACCAGAGGACCACTCGTGCATACACAGCTGCGAGGCTGGTCACCGCCAGCTTATGTGTCAAGTCTGCAAAACATGAAAAGAAGCTTAAGAGGACTGTTGGTGTGCAATTTCTTTTGTTTTTTATAAAGCTCCCCTCATTGCACTAAAGAGAAAGTAGAAAAATAACACGGTAGAAATCTTTGCCTGTGCATTTTTCACTCCGTATCACGTCCTTCTCTGAAGTAAAAGCCCACAATCACAAGCAACCCTTACAAAGAAGAAGATTCACTAAAGGTTTAATAAAAAAAAGTGAAGTTGGAACTACTAAATCCACTCATGGATAAGGCACCTGTTCTTCACGTAGCAGAGACGTTTACTCTAGCAAAGGGATTTTCTCTTTTCTCCTCAATATGCCAGGAACAAGTTCTAATAGAAACAGCTACAGAAACTCAGGCAACTCACTTTACATGTTACTCATTTAGGCTTCCTCTCTGATTTTAGTCATTTCCAATCCAATATTTGCATGCAATCACGCACTGCTAGCTGACAATCAAAGGGAGTATTTGTCACAGTGCCACATCCCGTTGCTGTAATTTCAAGCCGGGTGCTTGCACAGCTCCTTGCTGACCGCAGCCTCCCCACCCACTCGCACCAGCTCCCCAACAAACTCTTGCCCTGAGCTCAACGCGCGGTAAGTGGCAGCCCCAACCCCTCCCAGTTAAGCCCCTTCTCCCCGCTACATCTGACTTTCTGCCAATCAGCAAAACCAACAGAAGCTCCTCTTTCCACAATTACAGCCCCAGCATCGTTCCAAATCTTCATAAGACATACCAGAGAGTTAGAAATACTGTGACAAACCTTCTCCGGCGAGCTCTTGTGCCTCTGTTAGAAAACAGTTCAAGACTGTGCTAAGGTTGCTCAAAAGCAACTGGCGGTGCTGCAGAGCCTGTAACCTCTGCGGGTCAGTGGAGCTGCAGGAGCCGTCAAACAGCGCAACACCTTTTCAAGAACAGGTATGAAATCGTTAGCCTACAGAGCCATTGCAGCGTTTCAAAGTGCACTTCCAGATCTGCGGGCAAGACCATCTACCAGCAGATCACTGAATGAGCTCAACTGGAAAGACTGATTCTAGGTTTGCAGCATGGCTGCACTAGTACTCACAGATTTGCTCAAATTCGTCTTTTGTATAGATCACTCTGCTCCACGTCCAGTCAAGGGCAAACTGTAAATTAGCAGCAGAACTTGGCTGCTCTTTAAAAAGAGAGAACAAAAAAGAAATGAATCAAGAATTCCAAACGAAGAAACCATGCAACATAAAAAAAACATAACAAGTCTTACCTTTAGATGTCCAAAGCTTAATGCAGCCAGTCAGAAGCCCTACAGAACCTGTCTGGGCAGCAGCTGACAAGACCGCGTCTAACTGCTCCTCCTAAAAGTAACAGGCGAAATCAAAGGAGAATCCCACCTGCTGTCAACATCCGAACCACCAACAGTAAGTGCTTGTTTCTAACCCTACACTCACTCAGGCATCACAGGCTGGGCTGCTTGTTGCTGTGAGGAGCACATGGAATTTTTCCCCTGACACGTCAAATTCCCAAAGGCTAATTCTAATCTTTATTTGCATGCCTCTGCATTATCCTCTCAATTTACTGCGTTCCAATTAACTATTCCCAGCAACGTGCCCTGCTTATACCCACGGCACATGGGGTGCAGAGAAGTTTGCCATCAGGAATGCGCGAAGGGGACAGAACAAACAGAACTCTGCAACGTTTGCATGGAAGCAGCGAAGCCAAGATCAAGCAGCTTTCCAGGCTATGAAGACATGAAGGAGTTACGACACCCCAAACATTAAGTTGTCATTTCCCAAGATGACAGAAAAGAAGTGAAACATTGATGTTCTAATAGGTTTCAGGTTTAGGCGCTTCAAACACTGTGTTCTAATGCCGTGGCGATCCTTCAGAAGGGCAAAGCACAGGCAGGCACAGACGTGCACTGTTAAGGAGCAGCTTAGTGCAGCTGGTGTTCTGGTACTTCTTCCAGGTGAAATGAACATAGAAACATAGAATCATAGAATCCTTAAGGTTGGAAAAGCCCTCTAGGATCAATGAGTGCAACTGTCAACCCAACACTACCATGTCTCCTAAATCAGGCCCTCAAGTGCCACGTCTACATGTCTTTTCAATACCTCCAGGGATGGTGAGTCCCCCACCTCTCTGGGCAGCCTCTTCCAAGGCCTGACCACTCTTGCAGTGAAGGCATTTTCCCTAATATCCAACCTAAACCTCCCCGATGCAGCTTGAAGCCGTTTCCTCTCGTTCTATCGCTAGTGACCTGGGAGAAGAGACCAACCCCCACCTCACAACAGCCTCCTGTCAGGCAGCTGCAGGGAGCGATAAGGTCTCCCCTCAGCCTCCTCTCCTCCAGGCCAAACAACCCCAGGTCCCTCAACCTCTCCTCATGAGACCTGTTCTCCAGACCCTTCCCCAGCTTTGTTGCCCTCTTTGGACACGCACCGGCAACTCTATGTCCTTCTTGTCCCGAGGGGCCAAGACTGAGCCCTCATCAAATTGTCCTTTTTAGGGCTTTTGCTTTTTGTTTGCTTCTTTCTTTGGCTTTTTAAGCACATTCACAAGTATCTTTCCCTTCTAAATAAAATCATCACATTCAAAGCCATTTCTACACGTTCAAATACACACATCAGATTGCCATCTTTTTCTGAAAACCAGTCTCAGACAAGGAAACACACCGAGTACGACTTACGGTGGCAAACAAAACCCCAAACCAAGCTTCTTGTCCCTAATTCTGACATTTGTCTTACTCACATTCACAAGCAATTCCTGCTCAAATGCCTAACAAGCCTCTGAATGATCTAGTCTCAATTCAGCAAAGGGTATGACAAATTTCTGCATTTCCCAATTATTCCCAACGTGGAGCTGACATCAGATCACCCAATCTGAATGGAAGAGCCTACATCAGGCTTGCAAAAGAAACAGCCTATGGGCCAGGCCAACCTGCCAAGACGTTCATGTTCGCTACCACACTGTGCACAAGTGCGCTTTGCCCCAACGCACCCCCACAGATCTGGTGAGGAATCCAGTAGAGAGGAAGATGAGGGCAGGGAAAGACTGCTCTCCCCTTCCTACCAAGTGCTCCTCTGCCTGAAGGTTGTTCTGAGGGAACGATGCTTCCTTTTCTCCGTTCTGTCCTCTTTTCCCAGCTCATCAGGGATCAAAACCCAAACTCAGGACCACGCAGGCAGTTGCACTCATTGATGAGAGAGAAGGAACAGCTTTCCCCGACTTTCTCTTCCTGATCCTAGAGCAGCGCTCTCTTCCTTTCTAGACATTCAGTCCCTGATCGTGCTTCAACGGGAGGCAATGGTGGGTTTACACTCCCAAGAGGGGACCTCAAACATTACATTTGATAAAACTGGCAGGGTACAATTGCAGTTACGCGTGTGGATGGGCAGGAGGAGCATTACATGGTCCCTGACACCGAAAGCAGCGCCATGGAAAGCTTAGGAAAGCTCCATCTCTTGACATTCTCCATAAAGACACAGTAAAAGCTCACCTCCTTCTGGAAGCCGCTGCACGTCACATGAACAACTCCAGAGCTCAGCAGGCACGTGCCATCTGCAGAGACAACGAACGTTGGACAACATTCCATACTCTCACCGTGATGGTAGCACCAGTTTACATTTTTGTCACAGCAACCTCTGGAAAGGTACAACTGAGTACCCATTTTCCTCATGACATCACTTACAGCCTTTTTTAGAAAAATAATGGCTGAGTGTAGAAATTTTACCTCCGGGGCTATCGAGGTGCTGCGCTTTGAGCTTCAGCCCAGAGTCATTTCATCTGATCACCAGCACCACCTCACGGGCTGCGTTACAGAAGCACCCAACCCCCAGACCCAGCCGCCTGTCAGGCAGGTGTCACAACAGCACACACTTGGTCAGTACAACGTCATCACAGTTGGGTGGGTGGGGGTTGGGGTGTTTCGGTTTGGTTGGGTTTTTGCGTGACAAACAGTGAACAGGAGAAGCAATAAATGGCATTTGAGCTCGGTTTAAGCTTATCACTACTCAAAGCCGTGTAATACCTACCAAAATTATAGGTGCTTGGGTGAAAACACAGCTCAGGTTGTGGATAAGAAGGAGGAACTCTCCAGCTTAGGGTGCGCTCCTGCACCACAACATCCAGAAGGAGGTTTGGAGCAGTCGTGCTTGTCACAGCGTCCAGTGACCACAGTGCAAAATAGGGGCAGTCCTGAAGGGATTCTTCTGGCCTGAAAGAAAACAAGCGCAGAAGCTAAACGCCGACTTTCCAGTGAATTATGGGGAGGGATACTGAAACCAGCTTCATAAAAACCTACCTTAGTGAGCCTGGCATTTGAGCCTCATACCAGCAGTCAAAGTCAAATACACCCAAATAAGTAGATGGTTTTCCCTGGCCGCGTGTGTTCACTTGCCAGCTGAAGACGGAGACACTGATGTCAGGAGATATGACTGTAAAAGACAAGACATTGTTTCTTATTGGGAGAAAATACAATCTATCTGACATTTTCAAAACATCACTTTCTATTTTGGCTTCATTCTGTTACGTCACTCATGAAACGCAACGCTTGACTAAGAAGAATTTTAAAAATGTACACCACAGCATCACCTCTGTGATAGGTTTCAGTCATGCTGCCCCCCCCCTTTGCGAGTTCAACCTGTATCCGTCCTAAGACAAACCCAATACACAATTGTCAGGTAATCAAGTTTCCCATACAGTAAGAGTGCATCAAGATGGTTAGAAAAAAACAAAACCCAAAAAACAACCCACCACCCTAGGAAAACATACATTGCTGCTTTTAGAAAGCATACCAATTCTTGTCGTATACACTTGATCACTCAGCTGGCATTCTTAATTTCCAGATTCGACTCGATTACGGGTGTTACGAATAGCTCCTTTCCAGCACAGTCAGAATGAAAGAACACAATTATCACACAAAACAAACACCAAAACCCAACCCCAACAAACAGGAGGTTGGAACAAAGAGTTTAACATCAAACATTGACCATGTTACACTCGGGTTCTCTCAAGAAGTGGCATGGTCTGTCGTCTCTGGGGAGAAGGCATTCTCCAGATGTGAGCAAAGTGGGGGGTGCATCCTTTACCCTGACAGAGTAGGGAACCAGGAGACAGGTCGTTTGGCAAAATGGGTCTCTGTTCTCTGCTGAGTTCATCAGGGCTGCTCAGGGAGCCTCCCACGCTTTACTGTGTGTCATCGTGAACTTCTGTGCCCTTTCACTTGTGTGAGCCGCTGAAACTGCCTTTGAAGATGTCAATTAGTTTCATAAATCAGAAGCCAGCTTCATTTCTAACCTCAACCCACATCCAACAGAAGCTCATGTGGGCCTACAACTTGAATAGTTTCTGGATAAAAGCTAATGAGGAGCCATCAGAGAAATGACAAGCATTTTTCCATGCCTCAGGCTTCATGAAAACAGGACCGAAAGGGCCTTTTTTGTTGGTTTTGGTTTGGGTTTTTTGGTGGGTGCGCCTGTTGGTTGTTTTTGACAAGGTTTTAGAAGGCCCTCTCCTCAGAATCATGACACAGGTGGAGAAAATCCAAAGGGGTTTTCATTAGATTTTGACACGCTGTTGTTAGAGGATGGCACCCCAAAAGAGGTGGAAGCTGCCTCTTCAGGACTAAGACAAAGCTAATAAACACAAATAGCCTAGAAAGTCATGCCAGTGTGGTCTTTGTAACAGCAGACATAAGTTAAGGCCAGTAAGAAGAGAGGGAAGGGCATTCACACACCCAAACAAAAGGCTGTGAAAGTTATCACTGCAGCCGGCTCAGAGATGTGCTCAGAGCATCACTGGATGTGCAAACCCAGAGATGCACATCTCATTATTGCAAGGGAATGAAAGACACCAGAGGAGTTTTAACTGTCGATCCGGACAAGGGAAGCCAGAAGCTCTTGCTTTAAGAGCTTGTAGGTGTAGGAACCTATTAGACACAGAGAGGGCAAAGTGCACAGGCAGATCATAGACTCGTAGAATCATTTAGGTTGGAAAAGGCCCTTAAGATCATCGAGCCCAACTGTAAACCTCATACTGCCAAGCCCACCACTAAACCCTGTCCCACAGCGCCACGTCTGCACGTCTTTTAACTCCCTCCAGGGATGGTGACGCCACCACTTCCCTGGGCAGCCTGTTCCACTGCTTCGCAACCCTTTCTGTGAAGAAATTTTTCCTAAGATCCCAACTAAACCTTGTGCTCTAGACCCTTCACCAGCTTCGCTGCCCTTCTTTGGACACACTCAGCGCCTCAGTATCTTTCTCGAGTGAGGGGCCCAAAACTGAACACAGGATTCGAGGTGCAGCCTCACCACCGCCGAGTAGTGGGGGACGATCACTGCCCTACTCCTGCTGGCCACGCTCTCTCTCATACAAGCCAGGATGCTGGTGGCCTTCCTGGCCACGCGGGCACACTGCCGGCTCATCCAGGTGGTTGGGGAAGGTATCGAACAGATCTGGCCCCAGGACCGAGCCCTGGGGAACAGCACTCGTGACCGGCCGCCAGCTGGATGCAGGTGCAGGCATAGGTTGGAAGAGGGGAAAAAAGAAAGTTGAGGGAACATTCCTAAGCAATGGAGGGGATGATCCTACTGTTCAAAGACGAGAGCTGGAGGAATAAAATGACTGACAGGTGTTATAGAGGTGACCCCACCATACATCGCTACAGCATGTCAGCAAGCATTGAAGGGAAAAATAGGGTTTATTTTAACAAGTCCCACAGAACCTAAGCACCCAGTTTTTCCTTTGAAATAAGCCCAAGAAGTTAGTCTATACAGATATTGAAGACTTTCAGGCTGTGGGTATGGAACAGCATTCACTGCTTGGATGCCAAAACCAGTTAGTTTAGAACAACCAAAGACGGGCATCAGGAACAAACCTTCATCAACGCTGCCTTCTCTGTCAATGCAGTTGGGAAAGATTTCTACAGCCTGACAGCTGAGTAGTTTGGCCTTGCTGCCCTGCCCTCTCAAGGGAAAGGCTCCACCCGTCAGATCCAAACTGTACTTTTCAACACAGGATGCCAAACCCTGCGGGAAAAATCACAGGCGAGAGAAAGGTCATTCTGAGAGAAAAGCAGACATTATACCTCAGTAGGAAAGAATGTCTATGTCTAATAGAACCTGCATATTGTACTGTATCTCTCCCAGGCGCTTAATCTGATGGCAAAGAGAAACTACAGCTGACAAGCAAGAGAACTGAGTGTCAAACCGTAACGGGTAAGTTTGGCCGTAAAAGCTTTGCACATTTTCAGAACTGAGCATTTCCCTCGCATTACTGGTTCTAAATGTGTTTTGCAGAATTCCTTGCACCATCCCGGTTTCTTCACAAACCTACGTATTTATCTAGAAAGAGAGATCTGAAATAATGCCATACATAGGCATGCAAAGCGCTTTGCTCCATGACTTGATCACAGAACTGATGAAGTTAGAGGAGTCACGGCCTTCCAGCAGCCAAAGCTCTCTTGCGAGGCATTATCTATAGGCACACACCGCTAGAGTGAAAGCCCATCCCTCGGGAGTAGCCATGAGAACGTCTTACTGAGTCACACTCTTCTCTCAAACCACGTCAGCTCCTGCCAGCTCCTCCTCTCACCTCCTCAGGGACTAAAGGGTGAAATATGCCTCCCTGCCTTCACCAAGTGCAGCCAACAGCAAAACAACCCGGCGGACATGGCATGCACGTGGGCAAGGCGTTTAGGGGCACGAATTACTACAGAGTCAGCCAACTACTTTGAGACCTACAGAAACTCCAGCAGGATTGTGTGGAACCTCTGAGACCACCAATTGCTAAGCAAGCATTGACTGAAATACTGTCTTTCCAAATACAGCACTTGGTCAAATGCTCTACCCTACAACACATGGGTGTGTGGATTGTGGACAAAGAGCAGCTCTACAGTTAAAAACCAACCAACCAAAACCAAAAGCTAAGCAGCTAAAAATCTCCAAAAACCTACCAGAAAATAAAAAAATTGATTGTACCTCATTCTACCCAAGTTTCCTAAAGTTTCAGAGCTCTAGAAGGAACTGGCGTGAGACAATCCATTCTCGTATGACCTGATATGTTACATGTAACTCACCTACTCTGAGAACAGGCAAGCTTTCTCTTAACCATTCTAGGAAATCCTACTAATAAATATCAAGGCTGTAGAGCACAGATCCTCTCCTACCGCACCTCAACAGGAAAGACATGCTCTGAATTAAGATTACTTTCCCATCCAAAAGATTTTGCAAGGGTTTCAGGCGTAACACTGAATAAAATGATACGTTCTAAAAACGCGTCTTCTATCTGTTAGATAACAGAGAGGTAAGGCTAGTTCATCTCTATTTTAAACACAACCTCTTTGGAGCCACTTCTCAAAATTTACATATACTTTTTTGACCAAATCAGACCACTCTTTACTGTATTTGCCTATTTTGCTGGCTTCAAGAGCAGAGTTCGTAGGTAACGCAGCCAAAAAGTAGAAAGAGTTCTCTTTAGAGCTACTAAGTTTCAGGACCAGCACTGAAGAGACCCTGCAGGTGAGCGTCATGTGAAGTCCTGCTGACAGAGCTCAAAGGGAAAACAAGAATTTAAACCTCAAGACCGGAACAGAATAAAGCTGTACGCCCGTGTTTTAAGGAAGGGAGACAGACAGAACCTTATTCAACTCTGCAGTTTGGTTAAACAGAGCTACTCAAAGCCCTGTCTTCTCTTCCTACATGCCATTCACTTGGTGTTTAAATGAAGAATCATTTTATTTGTAAAAGCTGCTGCCTCTTCAGGAACTGAATTTATACGGGCTCTTTGCAGACGGCCCTGGCTGGAACACACGACACGGCGGTATGAAATTGTACGACTTCTTTTCAAAAAGTATGGACAAAGGCCGTGCCCGGGAAGACTCAGCAAAAGATTCTTTCTTTTTAAGTCATCTCTGAATTGTCATGGTCAATATTCCCCCTGCCAACTTCACTGATACTCCCTTAGGGAAAAGGACTCTTTCCATCCTTTCACGGACGTGCACGTCTTACCTCGTACATGACTTGTCCTGAAGCCAAGGGCCTCCTGTCTGCGAACGCTAACTGCAACAGATGTAAACTCACGGCATCGCCTTCACTGGAAAAGGTACAAATGATGACATTTGGTTACAAAGCTGCTTTATAGTCCTCGTTACCCTTTCCTTAGGTCTAGGCTGAGGTTTCCTGAATAGCACTGTCTTGCTGAAAAGAAAAACAGCCCTTCCCAAAGCATGACAATTGGTCACATTTAGCTGCTAAACCACAAAGGAGGAAATTTGGACACTAACAGCTTCTGGGGCAAAGGCTACCCATACAATCTGGAAGCTTCAAGATGTTCTGTGGAGTAAAAATGGTTGGGAACAGCTCTTCGCATTGAAGAGCTCGCAATCAAAACTGCTTTACAGTCAAACTGAAAAAGATTGCCACTCCATGAGCAGCCGAGCTGAGTAAATAGCTTGCTGATGCTGAAAGGGGCAGATCTTTCTCCCCTTCCCTTCCCACCAAAGCTCCAGTCCCTCCCCTGCACACACGGCACCTTCCACACCCTCCTTTCAGTCATTAGCCCAGCAGGAAACCACCGACTTGGCTGCTGAGCACCTTCCCTGCCAGCCGAGCTGAGCTGGCTCACCAAGGCTCAGGCTGGCACCAGGGAACCGGCCGTGCTGTCACCTCCTCCTTTAGGGGCAGCAGGCTGGTGGATCCGCACCTTTAGTGCTCTGGAGCTGCAGCCTCCACTGCGCTCCATGGTATTTTCATACCACGGTGTGAATATCAGGCAAATCATGAAGCAGTCATCAGGAAACAAAGGAAGCCATTGAAGAATGCCAGCACAGAAATAGAGCCACTGTCGCTTTGCTGCCTTTCAGCAGGGAGGAACTAGTAGGTCCCTCTCCATCCCTGTTACATCCTGTACAAATCGCACCGTCAGCCCCTTCCATACCGGAGAGAATCTCCTGCATGGCTAATTCAACAAAACAAATACACGTGGGTCAACTCTAGGTGAACAAATACTCAAAAAAAAAAAAAAATCCCAGTGGCCGATAGTAAGCTTTTATTCACCTTTCTTGCGTCGACTGAACAGCCCACAAGTAACAACAGTTGCGAGGATCGTGCTCAGGCTCTTGAAAAGTAACGGCGCAGACAGGAATCCTTCCTCCTTCAAGCTGACAGTGGTGCCTGCAGGGTTAACAAAAACAGAAAGCAGGTGAGCCTGGTGGCCCTGCCTGTTTGTAGAAGGGGAGAAGCATCTTCTGAGCAAAGAGCCCCTGACGTGCTTCTCCTCAAGGCACAGAAGGTCACACTCCCGTCTCAAACAAGGGAGTCACGGGAGCGACTGCTTTTGATGCAACAGCCACGAGGTGAGGAAATTACTGTCCAGCACGGGCAATAACCTGGCTTTATCTCCTCCTCTGCCTGCGGAGCAGGAACATGAAAGATTCCTTCAGCTGCCAGGCAAAAGATTCTTCCTACTCTTGTCGCCTGCTTCAATATTGAACTGAAAATGCAGCCTCTCTTCTGCACACGCTGAAAACAGCGCCAAACAAAAGTAGTGTCTTGTTTCTTTACTTGGACTATCTAAAGCCTTTCTCCTCCAGACTTCTCAACCTTCCTTGCACCTTCACAATCTATTCCTGCCGCCTCACTATCCCTCCACTCTCTATTCATGCCGCCAATAGTTCCCGGTGAGTCACTGCAGATTTGCTTAAGTGAATCCCGATCTGAATTGGGTCAGATATTCCAGGGGGGATTGCTCTTTGGCAGAGCTGAAATCATCTCCCTCATTTCTCTGTTGCTTATCCCTTGACATGACCCTTATTCCCCCTCCAAGTGTTCCAAGCAGACTTTCATTCCCATGCATCGCTGCCTTGGCATGGGTCAGTCCCCTCTTTTGCTCGAGGCTGAAATGTGGGAGAGAATGTCTTTTCAGCCACAGATCAGCTCTTGATCCTTCACGTCTCACTCCTTTCAACCGGGACGCTTTAAAGAATATGATCACCACAATCCCATCATTAACATACTTCAGCCTTTCAATGGGTGCCCTCATTGCAGGAGCTGGTTCTGAGAAATAATGTCTACAATCTCTTTCGTTGAAACACACACAACTCCTGCTGTCACTGAATACTGCTGGTGGAACAAACTGCCTTATGGAAAGCAGCTCTCTCACACCCTGACTGCTTGACAGAACCCAGAGAAGGGAGCTTTCCGCAGTTCCTCAGCCCACGGGCACAATAAGGAAAACAATCCCAGCCCGCTGGGGAGAAGGCGGCCCACTGAATCCAGGTATGGCTCAATGGTTACTTCAGAAGGGGATTCCTAAACAGGCCAAGATTACACTCCACATTTCCCTCCCTGAAAAAGGGCTCTTTAAATTAACAGACTTCCTCCTCAAGCAGAGCCTTGAGAGCCCTGCACCTCCAGGCGTGACCAAGTGCAAAGGCCGACTTACTCCCGCTGCAGAGTTTTCATATTCCACAGTGACAGGGAGCCGTCGGAAAAACCCACGGCGAGCTGGTTGCTTCTGCTGATGTAGCACAGGGTCGAGAGCGCTGTTCCTGAAGGACACTGTAACTGAAGGTAGAGATGTCTCCCTGCTCTGCTCACGGTTGCTCTTCCTTGTGAAACGCCAGCAGCAGCTCTAGTGACAACTGTTAGACCTGCACGCACAAAACCACACAATAAAGGAATGCGTTAGGCCATTCAGGTTGCATTTGAAACACTGACGTGACAACATGGATGATCTAATTCTACCGTCCCCGGCAAAATACCCATTGATGCAATACTTTGTCTGCTCTTCCCATTTTGTACGCATTCAGAGCACACAGGAACTCTCTGACTGGACAGGTATCCTCGCTCCTATTTCAAAACCAGGTGAAAGCGAAACCTCCATAGACAAATTCTTCCTGGGCTCTGCACATCAGCAGTTTGGGCCTCATGGTGAAGCTACTTGAAGTGAGACCAGCTCCCGAGGCCACTCTTGTAAGAGCAAAAACAGCGTATGCAATCCGAGTACACCAAGTACAGGTTCCGTTTGGTGAAATGCAGGGATTTTGGTAAGGCATATTTACTTTAAAAAACAAGCCTCAACTTTGCCCCGAGTCAATGAACAGAAGCAGAAGAACATTCCCAGGAAACAGGGCACGTCCGACACACCTTCCTGTCAGGCAGCTGCACCGACTCGGATGGTCAGATTCCTACCCCTCACTGGTGAGAATCACCGTGACAGAGGGACCCTGGTGGGAGGGGGTATTTGTAACCTTAGGAGGAGTATGAAGCCACTCCCATTTTTAATCCTTTCAGGGCCAGACGATGTCAAACCGCCACCTGTCATCAGCAGTCATAAACGTCTGCACAGCAGTAGCTTCAAAGTGGGATGCGTGTTGTTGATTTAAAAGACACAAGTTTTCTTACTTTTCCGTTCAAGTTTAGAAACCGCAAGCTCACCCGATGGTTCATTCTCCCTCTGACTGCAAGAGAGATCATCCAAACCAAGGTCCACCACAAGCAGATGACCAACATCTGTCGCCACCGCTGCCACGCCACCAAACCCTTGCAGAGCCCGGTGCAGGTGCCAAGGCCTCGCGCTGGCTCCTCCGGGGTTAGTTATGGGCTCTACAGCAGTTACCTACAGGAAAACTACAAGTTAGTATTTCAGCTCTTTGACGAGCTTTGAGAGAAATCACTCAAAAGTGAAGCCAGAATCAGCCCATCAGAAGCAAGAAAGTAAACACAGGGTTCTCAGACTTAAAAACACAGCATTGATCCCAATTATATCCAGACAAAACAAACAAACCAACCAACCCCCAAAAATGTCCTGTACAAACATCCGTTACTGCCTTCCGTTTACGGGGTTTCCTGCAGGGATTTCGCTGAGCTCACTCCAACTGCAATGGTGCAGTCTGTTATTACAGCTTACCAAGTTCCATTTTCTACTTAGAAACCATTAACTCGAAGACAACACAGAAAATCCGTTAAATGCAAGAAACTTGACCGTATTTAAGGGACTGGAGTAAGAAAGGCCAAACTCACTCTCGCTCTCCCACGGCCCCCAGCCCGTCAGCACTGGGATACAGCCCACGCCTTCTTTGCCAAACAGGTACTAGGGCAAATCTCGGCTCTCAGTCAGACGCGGCAGCGGCCAAGTTGCAGGGGAGACACACCGCTGCCACGGCAAGGGAGTATTGTTACAGAGAGCGGAAGGGAGATACCAGCTTAGGGAAAGCTACACCAGTCCTCATTTAGAATCAACAGAGCAACCAGGGAAAGCAGAAAAGTTTTCAGTGCCGAAACAGCGGCAAAAAGCCCAGCAGCTGGTTCGCCAAAAGCCAGCTCCGGCTGAGGAGAAGCGCACGCTGCTCTGTAACACGCGGAGCTGCCTGCCAGCAGCTTTAGTACAAGGCCCTGATGAAGACAGACCTTTCCGCACCTGCAGCCCCTCCCGGGACAGCCCTGACGGCTCCAGCAGAGACACCAGCACGTGAGGGCTCCTGCACTAAGGCTCCACAACAAAAGAACACGGGCTGCCCTTCAGCCTCCTTGCATAATGTCACACAGTGACACCAGGGAGCTTTACATCAACAGCAACCTGTTACACGACAACGGAACAGAGCAGTGAGCACCACAAGGAGTCCTTTTTTTATATAGATTGGTTTTTCTCCCCAGAGGTGGGGAAAAATTGACCAAACCTCGAAGCCCCAAAGTTCTCTCCTCTCCCGTATCAAGCACTTGCTGTGACTGCGCTGCCTGGCAATCTGCTACAGAATTTACCTTTCCCCTGGGCCACAAGAATTCTACTCCTAGAAGTGCCCGCAGTATTTGAGACAACTTTATATTGTTTCTGTCATGCTTTCAGCTGGGATAGAGTTAATGTTCTTCACTCTAGCTCGTATAGTGCTGTGCTTTGAAATTAGCATGGAAAAAAACCTGTTGAGATAACACAGAGATGCTTAGGCTGTTGCTGGGCTTTGCACACTCTCCTACACTGCTGCCAGCTCCTTCTGGGAACGAATGCAGAAATCCTGCCTCAGCTCCCTGACTCTGCATGCTGCCCTTCTGCCTCACACAAACCAGCAAGAGTGGGGAAAATACCATTCCAGAGCTCTGAAACATGCAACCCTTATAAACCAATTTAATACCATTAATATTTTCAATTCAGATTTGCTTTTACAAGTCTGAATGACTGCACGTCTATGTCAGCACACAGCTTGCCTTTCCATCTCAAACGCTGAGATTTATCAGGACGATCGGCAAACCCACACAGCGGAGCACCAACCCAGCTCAGCTCGTTAGAAAGCACCACCCCACAAACGCTCACTGCCAGCAGTCACACTGTAGCGCTACAGACAAACAAACCCCGCCTGGATTCTAGCAAGTCAAACCAAACCACGCTCTGGAAAGCTGAGTAATACGGAAGTATTTATCTGTCGCAGATTCTAAGGTGGTAAAGACAGAGGGAACCTTGATGTTCCATTACCTTAAGGTGACTCTTGTCTACACTCAGATAAGGAGCCGAGGGGAAAGGACGTCATCTGAGTTTATGGGTTAGAGAAGGCAGGGAAAATTAGCAACGTTACACCAGAGTATCCCACCGGCACAAGCACCATATGCAATAAGCAGAGGTTCAAGGGCTTCAGGCTGAAAGTCAGTCTGTAACCACCTGCCAGGTAACGCAGTGAAGCCTGTTTTTTCCCATCCTAAGTCAACAGAAAAATGTGCTTTGCTCTAAAGTCACCTGCTTGCTAGTCCGAGACTCCTGGGAATGTGCCGAAGTCAGCTACAGCACAGCCATGGAAGTCTGAGATGTTTTAAAGACAGTATTTCTGACATAATGAACCATTCAGGACATGTATGTTACCAACACTTGAAAGGCAGGGTGAGGACGAGTTCTTTGTCACTCTGGCTAAAAAAAAAGGTAGTTTTCCAGGCCTTTTTGTCAAAGTGGAGAATGAGGTAACTACGTGCTCTACTGTAAAACCAGAAAACTTGTTTGACTCTCAGCAAACTCAAAGGATAACGGTACCGTTAACCCCACGCTTTCACATCAAGGTGCTCTCGACTGGACACTCTGCAGTGACAGTATGATGACACAATAGAGAAAATGGACGTCCTAGCAAAGGGACGCTCCAAAGCTGCTCCTGAAACAGCGTTATGCAGCACCTGACAACGTTTCCCCCATTAAAAAGCACCTACCCTTCCTGGCAGAACTACTGCTGTAACCACGCTTGATGTTCCAAGGTCGTACAGGCAGAGAACACTTCCCTCTGCTTCTCTCAAGCCAACCAGCAGCCCCGTTCCCGTCTGCCAGGAAACCTCCTTCACCACGCGGATGGTGGGAGGCTGCTCACGGGCTCCACTGAAACGGTGTGCAGAGAGCCGCTCTCCCGTCACAGCGCTCACGACCTCCAGCTGAGGGCCACACGCCAGCCAGGCCAGCCCATCTCTCCCTGGAAGAAGAGAAAAGGCTGGCTAAAGCAAACTCCCAAGAGAGGGTTGAAAACAACGGGAAAATCACAATCACTGCCCCTTTGCTTCAACAGAAGTACCTCACAGAGCAAGAGAGGCTTACCGAATTCCAGTCGATTATTGAAAATCACCCACTGAATCCTCAACCAATGCATCGTAAAATGAACCACCTTATTATTTTGCATTTGGACTTGTCATTCCTGCACTGAAGAATTCTGCTTGTTTGGGATAAAGATTACAATAGATTGGTCTCTAGTCTTTATACCATATTCAGCTTGGTTTTGCTAGAAATCATCTAAATACATATGAGAATACAACTCCTAAAGCATACTTCAAATATGGCAAAATCTCAGCCAATTCTTTTCTAGTTGACTAACTTTGCTCGACACACGCCTACTTTGGGCAGGGGTTTGGACTTCAACAAGGAATTACCTTAAAATGGGCACTGCGGGAGCCAATTTCAACTTTTACACACGCTGATCACAGAGAGAAGTTAGCACATTTAGTTTCACTGAACTACTTCCAACACAAAGGGAGTATTAACTCAACTACTGCACTTACAGTCACACAGAGAGATTCTACATGGTCTCAGCAGAAGCCCGGACACCCAGGCAGGCCCCCGGCTCTACCTTCAGATCACCGACAAAGTCAGCTACCTCATCTGCTCAGCCGCTCTCAGCAGCTCTCCCGGGACACTCCTCTGCGTCCCATTAAATATCTGCAAACCTGGCTGCAGCGCCTAACAGGGCTTTCCTCTTCCTTCTGTTTTTAGTCAGGCTAGGAAAGAAAAAGCAGGGGGGGCTGCCTCTCTAACACTGTGGGAGAAGTAGTTCTGCACGGGATGTTATGATGGTACCAATAAATACAGCCCAAAACCACACCAGGACTTTTTTGTAAACTGCCTTTCATTCCATTAGAAGTTGAGGAGGGCTCACTGACTTGCCCGTGTTATTTTAATAGCTCAAGACTGCCGCAGGCTGTTGTCCTTTCAAAGTTTAACTCTACTAATGTTTTAATGTTAACATTTTTCATCATTTTGTCATAGTTCATCCTTTCCGTTCTCTCAAAACCTGACGCACCTGAGCAGCACCAACCTGACACAGCTGATGCTGTGACCCCGTGCCTCAGGTCACCTCCAGGCAGTAACAACTTCACAGCAAGACCCAATTTCAAGGAAAAGGCTCACCTCTGGAAAACCGCCCGCGCAGCACAGACCCTCGCGTGAGCTCATCTTCCCCAAGAGCCTGAATGGTCACCTCGGGAAACTGCAGCAGGCTGCTCGTTACCTGAGCCGCGAGGTCTCGCATTCTTCACTGTGAATAGAGAAGAAAATGCCAAAAGAGGCTCCTGACAGCCATCGACATTTTTGAGATTGACAGAACTTTCATCCCTTTGCCGTGAATAATCTCCCGTCCACCTCCTGCGGCTCTTTTCCTTAACAAAAGGGCACTCAGGACAGGTTTGGATCTCACAGCAGAGCAAAAGCAGAATCCTTTGCTTTTCTGATGCCTACGAGATCACCAACAAAAAGGGACGCAGGGGTACTGACAGGATAAACAACATGGGAAAAAGCCCAAGACACTGGAGTCAAGTCAAGCAAGGCGGCACGAGTCAGAGAGTGAGTTTTGCATTAAAAAGCTCCAGAAAATAAATAAGAAAGAACAAGTTGAGAAATTACATGTTTGAGCAGAATCACATCCAGCCAAGTCAGTGTTCTGGGATGTCACCGTTGACTGACATGTAGTACATGAAAGTCAGATTCAAAGGCCAACAATGTTACGGGCTTACTGAAGGAAAAGCTAAAGATACGGTCAGTCGCAGCTGCAGACGTGATGTCACAAACCAGGTTCACTTCAGTGCCACCAAAAGAGAGGCCTTGCTGCTGCCCCCATCTCTCCATCTGCTCCTTCCTTCTGCTCCTGTATCCCCGTGCCTTCCCTTGCCCTGACCTGCACACGGTTTAGAGCTCCTTAGGAGCCACATTAACTCCCCAAGCAGACAGGGAACGCACCCACAAGAGCAGAGAGTTTCCCACCAGCTTAGAGAGTGAAACGGGGTTGCAGAGAGAGCCAGCAAGCATAAAAGCCGGCACAAGGAAGGAGGCAGGACACTGCACCGGGGAGAAGGAGAGGGGATTTGCCCATCTCCATTCTGTGGCCGTAAGCCGTCCTGCTAGCTCATGCACGTGTCAAACCACACACTCACTTTGCAAGGAGAGCTGCAAGAAACCCCTTCGCTTTTAGAAAGGGCAGCACCCAAGGCACTCTCAGTCAGCTCTGGACTCCCTCGTGCACGTAGAGGCTCACTCTCGCACGGAGGGAGGCTGAGGCTGATGGGCGTCATTCTTTCACTCAGCCAGATGTGGAAGCTAAAGTGATCTCAGGGAAGCATTACTTGGTGGTCAGAGAAGGGACACCATTGCCTGACACTGCTCGGGTCACATTGTCTAAGGAAAGAGGACAAAGAGTGGGAAGAAGCCAAAGAAGAAGAAATGGAAGAAAAACTATGCTCTGTTGAGAAAAACAGCATCCGCTTTGTTGAACAGCAGGGAAAGATCACAATTATAGAGCTTTTTGAATTACTATTCATGACTGGCTCAGTGACATTTTCCCCAGAAATACAGCCCCCAACAGCCCCGATCCCGTATCTGATGCAGACCACAGATTTCATTTCCCTTTACATGAACAAACCCAAACCCGAGACACATCAGCGTTTGACACTAGAGCCCCTTTAGCCAGCTGCCTCCTAGGGTTATTCTCCAACACGACTATTCCTGCATGCAGGAGCTGCAGTCCCTCTCCAACGCGGCCAAGCTAGCAAAAGCTCCTCAGGTCACTCCTGAAAGTGTGCTCTGTTGCACACTGCTTGGCGTACCTGGACAGGCGGGCGCAGGCGCCGAGTGTCTCAGGGCAGAGCGCACACGCAGCCGTCCCGACAGAGGCAGAGCCCAGGGAAGACAACGTTCCCAGCGCTCCCACAGCGCTGGCCCCTCGCAGCACCAGTTCCAGAGTCACGGAGTCACAAGGGAGAGAAAGGCCTTCCGGAATCCCTGGGGGCAGCTGGTCCAGCCCCTGCGCAGGCAGGGTCCCCCAGAGCAGGCTGCCCAGGGCCAGGGCCCGGCGGCTGCTGAACCCCCAGTGCTCAAACACACCCCTTGCAAACAGCCGCCCGACGAGGGGAGCTGCGGAAACGTTGGCAGCCCACGCGACAGGCCCAGGGGTTTGGGGACTCGCTCCCACCAACTGAAGTATCCTCTCCTCCACACCAGTAAAACACCACCCCACCAGCAGGGGCTTGTCACCAGTCTTCCTCCAAAGCTCTGTCCGACGGCTCACTAGGCAGAAGACACAAAGTTAAGGGAAGCCTGATTAAGTTCGTTTCACTGCCTTAAACCAGCAAAGCCCAGGCACGTGGAAGCAGGAAAACGAGCTGAAGCAGGCAGGGAATGAGGAGCCGCCCTCAGCAGAGCAGGACACGGCACCGTGTGCCCAAAGGCAGGTGACAGCTGCCAGCCAAGGCTGACACAGCCACCCTGACTGACGGGCCTAAGGCGGCACTTGAACCACCGCGCTCAGCCCCACACCCCAGGCGGGGGGTCAGCGGTGCCGACAGGATTAAGTCCTGACTGACTCCCGACAACAGACGCTGACGCTGACTGACGCCAGCCAGCTGAGTGCGGGCAGGCGATGCTGGCCGACTGACGCTGGCCGACTCACTCTGGCCGACTGACGCACGGCTCGGGGCCTCCTTCTGCCCTCGCACCTGGGCATCACCCCTGATGGAGCTGGGCGGGCAGAGGGGTCCCTGGCGCGGCCACTCATACCTGTCGGGCAGAGCTCGGGAAGCTGGAGAGGCCCCTGACTAGCAGAGGCGCTACTTAGCGACACGGAGCCGCTACTTAACAGCAGCTGAAACATCAGTGTGCCCTCAGCACTCTGCCAGCGACGCTGAAGGACATTAACTCTATCCCAGCTACAACCGGCACAGCTCTGAAGTTTTTAACCACCTCTCCCGTGGAGAGGAGTGTGGATTAAATGCCCAGCTCCCCGTTGGCTGCAGACCACAGGAAGGCACCAGAGATGGCTCTATAATTTTGTGTGAGGGAAAGGGCTGGGGACAAACCAAACGCGTTCGATATCTAATACTGTAATCACCTGCGCAGTTAGGCTCTCTTCTCAAACTCCTCCTTCCGCCTGTCAAGAGGATTTAACTACATACGTAAAAAGGGAAAAAAGCTTCCTGCCTTTTTTCCCTTTAAGTGAGAAGAGTCCTTTCCTGTTCAGGCTCTGCTTAAGTCTTAAATAGAGCTGGTGACAAAGTAATTCCCTGATCTCCTCTTTCTGCTTTCAGAAGATCAGATGTGATGTTTTGAAGTAACAACCGTGGGAGCTGCACTTACATCCGTCACAGGAACTGTTTCCACAGCAGGCACTAACAGCGGCATCGGACATTGTATCTTCACAAATGAGACACAACAACTCATCTGGACTAGGATCACCAGAGCAGGATGAGGAGGAAGAAGAGGGCGATGGCTCCTCTGGCAAAAAGGGAGGCTTTTCCTTCTTTCCTCGCACAGAAGCTTCCCTGGAGGGGGAGAGGGCCTGGTGGGAGAGAAAAGTTTAAAGATGGCTCAAAGAAAACTTTTCCAAGCTTTGGATTTTATCAAAGGAAGAGAACAGGTGGAATTCTTCTCACTCCACATTCGCCTTCTAAAACATAGGCCTTCAGATTAAACTACTCTTCTAGAGCCACAAGACCAGAAGAGGGAGGGGGGAACAATTTTCCTGCTGCAGAACTCTCCCTTTCCTTTGACCAAGCAAGAAATTAGCTCAGACCAGAAAAATAACTTTTTGACAGCTAGAAATCAGGTGAAATGAATCCCACCTCTCCTTTGCCAGACGGCAAATGTACATTGCAGGCACAGCACCAAGTTAGTCTCCGATCAAGTTCGTCTCTGAGTGATTACATTTTAGAAAGGGAAGGAGCCTGTGTTACAGCTTCTCCAGAAGGAGATCCATGGCAGCAAAACAGAAGTGCTACCAAGCGCAGTTTAAAACAGCCGCTCCTCTCAGCACACAGGAGTGTTTTCTTAATTTACAGCAACAGGAAAAGTTCCGTCTCTTCCACACACGGGAGTTCATAGAAGTCAGAGGGGGGGGACATCTCAGCCCAGCGGCAATTTCTTACGTTTTGCAAGGAGCCTTTGCCACATCAAACAGAACCAAAACGACCTCTCCAAGAGAACGACTCCGCTACAAACACCACCAAAATGCTTTGCAGAAATACACGTTCTTAGCACAGCACAGGTTTAACCAGCTTCCAGGGGCATGAACACGGGGACCACCCTACTGCAACATGAGACAGTATCACAGATTTTAAGATTAAGACGCAATGACAGTGCTTCCTGCCCCGTCACTACAGGCGCTGGCCAGTTGGGTTGCATTGCCACTCACACTTCTGCGCGTGGTTTCTCTTGTTCACTGCTCGGTCAGTCCAATTCATTCCATACTTACGCAGGAAGAGCTGGCATCGCGTATTTCCCACTGCTTGTCAGCACGGCACCCTTTGGGTTGGGATCTTTCCCCTCCACCATGGAACTCCACGGAATTCCTCTGCTCTTTCTATCTCTGGGAACAGGCTCAGAAGTTTTGTCCTGCTAAGAAAAGAGGTGCAGACTTATCTCGTCTGAAGAACCACGTTTAAAATGACATTTCCATGAGTATCTGAAGCAGCAAAAGCCTCTCACCCTCTCATTTTACCCAGCATAAGTGTTGCTCAACTAAAATACTCCTTTGCCTCAGTGAATAGAGCCGGGATGTTCCAAAGGCTTGGGCAGGGTTTTGAACTCACTCGACATTCTTTGGCTTAACTTCAGGTTCCCTAAGGGCGAAATACCCCTCAGCTCACCATCCACTCGGAGAAGGGGCACAAACCCGCTCCTCCTCCAAAGCGCAGTGCAGAGTGAGAGCTTAATTCCCTGCTCTGGATCCGTCCCTGGGGAAACTCCTATTCGCCACCTGGGTACGAAGGTTGGATTCACGCCTCACGCACACACCTTCAGTGAGTAACGTTCAATGGCATGAATACTCAGCCAGAGGCTTGGGCAATTAAAACACGCAGCTATTCAATAGGTGGGGTCAGCAGCAACATCTTGGTTTTATACGAAATACTAAAAACCGTGAACCGTCATTAAAGGACTTGAAAACTGAAAATTTTTCCAGCAATATTGAAATATAGACCTGCAAAAGACCGGCATTTATCACTTTCCTGGTGTGAAGCAGTGGCTAGATTTTATCTACATGTCTTGTCATCCTGGAACTGAGTGTTGCTGTCAAGTGTGCTTGCCAGTCTTGATTGCTAATTTAAACTGCTAGCGAGGGCTCTCCTGGCAGAGAGCAGTGCTTGTGTGTGCGTTTGGTGGCTCGCTTATGAAGAGGGGGCACTTGGTGGTTTGTTAGAGAGAGGGCTTTGGTGGTCATGGTCAGGGAGTGCTGGAGAGCGCCTGGCACGGTTATAACGCCACGCTGCCGGCGTACGGTCAGAGGGGCTCAGGGAAGAGCCCATGAGCGACCATCGGATACGGTGCAAGCAGTTCCTGGGCAGTGATCAGGAAATGGGGCCGTTGCCCAGAACTGCTATTCTTACTCTCTTCCCATCTCCCATCACTGGTTTTTTCTTTCTTTCTTTCCCTGTCTGACTCCCTGCCTGTATTTTCTAACTCCTCCCTGTCTGTCCTACAGCCTGTTGCTGTGGTCTCCTTTCTGTGAGGGACCCGTGCGAGCTGTGAGGCACCCGTGGGTGCCCTGAGGTGGAAGGCAGTCGGGTGAGCGGGGCTGCAGCACAGGGAGGGAGGGACAGACAGACAGACAGACAGAGAGAGACAGAAGTGCCTGAGCTGTGCCACGTGCCTGGCAGTGCAGAGAGCAGGAACTGCGGTGAGTCCTGGGCCCCAGGGTCATGTCACCCCTCTCCTGCATCCCGGTCCCTCCTGACACCCCCTTCCCTTTCCCTGTGTGGATTTGTGGTGGGATGCGTAGCTACATATCTATGTCTGTGTGTATATGTATATGATATTATACATAGACGTATACATAATACAAATATTATAATTTCAAAATATTTATTTGTAAAAAAATAAATCTATTATTTATAAAAATAGAATGATATTATCTTAAATGTAAAAATACCTGTTTGTGGACATAAGCCATCCCCAGCCCAGCTCAGCCACCCGCGGGGTGGGCAGGAGCTGCATTAACCCCCCACCCTCCCTCCCACTGAGCAAATGCCCGCAGGCAGAGAGAGGCACTGCAAAGCCAACACCCAGCTCTTTTAATTTAAATGAGTATTTTCTCCCCCGGAGTGCCCCAGGTCCTCTGTGCAAGCTTCTAACAGGGTCGCTTGGTCCTGCATGCTGTGTCTTCCCAGTCATCGTGCAAACTGTCAGCATGGCATGGAAGCAGAGTGGGAAAGGTGCCTGCAGAGGTCTCGGGCGTGAGCTCACGGGGGCTCTTAGTGAGCACAAGCGGGTGCTGAGAGCCTGCCCTGCTGGAGGGCCTCACGCTGCGTTTGCAGGCTGTCCTGGCACTGCCCCTGAGCCGCCTGCACAAGTTGAAGAGTTGGCAGGTGCCAGTGGGAGGAGGTGGGACTGGATGGGGGGGAGCAATGGCTTCTCCTTACAGGAAAGGCTTGTCCAGGTGGGGCCCTAGTTGCCACCTGCCCTGGACAGGTGCCTTTCAGCCGCACCATCCCTTGCTTGTTCTTGGCGAGTTGCTGCACACCGAGAGAGGCCAGAGAGCTTCTTCAGGCAGCGCACCCAGCTCGCTGCCATGCAAGTGCTTCTCCACTGACGTGCTCTTGTGACCCGTGAATTCTCACGGCTGCTTCTCTGTTTGGTACCCGCAGGGTCCGACCGAAGGCACCGTCAGTGCCAAAAGTTGACCCAAACCAAAATCCTGGACACCTATGTCTTTTTCAGAAAAAGCTTATCTGAACCGAATCGACAAATGAGAACATTTCCCGACTTCAGATTTTAAAATTTAGATGTAGAGCTGTCCAAAAGCTGGGTTTGACCCTCCCGTAAAGAGGAATTTGAGCAGTAAATTTTTTGGATCAATGCCACCTATCTGAGATACATATATCTAGGAGTTGTGCCTCATTGGAAACGTTTGCGTAAGAAGCTGCGTAAGGCGGAAGGTGAGGAGGCTGTTCCCTTGAGGGAGCCCTTGGCACACACGAATCACAGATACAGACGGCATGACATGAAGTGACGCCATGCTAATAAGTTTGGCAGTTTGGTTTCGGGGTCCAGTGCACGTGCAGACAGGAGGCATATGCTGTACCGCTTAGCAAAGTCCCAGGAAACTTCTGTGAGCTTCTGGAGGGATTGATGAAGTACCGTGGTTTTATACGGCACAGAATTAAGGAAGTAGCTTTAAAACATCTCTTTCTAAAAGTTCACGAATGACTTATTACAAATTTTAATCGCAGTGGTATCTGATAGATATCCACACATTTGCAAGGGTTTTCTAAGTTCTTCACCCTTGGCAGTGTTAATTAATCTGGGCAGCGATAACCCAGGTTTACATGCATGTTGCTTCTAAACTGGCTCAGGTGGGGTTTCTCTGTACAGTTCTCTAAGCTTAGTATTTTTCTCAGATGAATGCTTTCTTTCATGTTGTGTTTGATGCCTCATCAGCAAAGCAAATGCGAGCTCTGTCAGTGACTCAGGAGCTGAATCAAACCCATAGAGAGAATTTAATCTGGTGATATTAATGTTGATGTATGAATCCAGTAAATACTACTCTTTTAGTGTATGAGAGCATGTTGAACTCTTTCCCTTAACTCTGAATTACAATCCTCTCCTATTTAGCAGGGAGAATATGTGGTACATGTCATGTTATGGTAGGGTGTGAGAATGGGAAAGGAGGGACATGCTGCATTTGAATGTGAGATCCTTTTTTATATTTGTCTATATACAGAAAGTTGAAGTATACAGAAAGAAAACAAATGATAAGACAGCATTCTGAATGCTGAACTTGTAGAGAGCAGGAGACTGTCCTTTTCGCCTTTTGGAAAGCAAACCTTGGGAAATACAAAGTGCAGATCACAGCAGTTGTTCCCAGTGTGCTGTTTTGTACGCAGCGAATCCAGCAAGCAAGACCCTAAGCAGCAATCTTTGGAATCTATTCCATTTGTTCCGCAAAGTCACTCTAAACCTATTTAATCTCCTTCCTCACTGCTTCTGACTTCCGCATCTTATGCACTGAGTAGACAACTGAAGAAGGAGATTTCTAAGGCAGCTCTCTCAATTGATTCCTGGAAGGCCAGTTTTTACAGTTTAGGAAGGGCAATGTTTCATTTTGCTGTAGTTTTTACTTTACCTTCTTCTATCTTCTCCCATATGGGATAATGCTACAACTGACCCAGCTTCCCAGTTTTCCAGACTAAGGAAAAAGGAAAGGGACACCCCCCCTCCCCAAACCAAACCAAAAAACCCCAACAAACCCACAAAAGAACAACCAACCCAACCCGACCCCCCATGAGAAGGGAAGCAACATCCTGTGAGGAAGCTTGCCACTTATAAACTGCAGATTTATGGGATTCATTCTTTACTGCCTAGTTCCTTGTGTAATGCTTTGCATCATTAAAGCAGTGGCGTGAGGATGCTAAGGTAACTAGCGGCCACGCTTTGCAACGCTTGGGCTTTGCGTGACTGCTTTACTTCATTGCACAGCATTAAGTATGATTCAAAATGCTGGTGTTTTAAAGTGGTGTTGCCATAAAATCTTAGTATTTTACATCAGTTGGGATTTTGGAACAGATTTGGAATAACAGACTGCAGAAGCATGTTCAGTTTAAATACAGCGAACTGAAATCTGGGTGTAGCTGAGGAAGATAAATGGTGTCATTCTCAATTGCATGTTCCTAGCACTGGAACCCAGTACACTTCAGAATCTGCAGAGCATAAATTTGACCTTTGAAGAAAGAAGACATTGACAGCAAAAATTTATTTTGATGTTAACTTCACAAAGTTTTCCGGATCTGGCTGATTTGAGGGGAATGAAATAGGAGACTGGTTATTTCAAGAGTTTCTGCATTATTTGAATGCTTAACTATTAAAATCTTGTCATAAGGATGCATGTAATCAATTATTTCTACATTTTTTTTTCTGATAAGTAAAAATTGCTAGTAAAGGAAAGGAAAAAGTAAAATACAATGCTTGTATTAAGAGTGAGGATCAGATTTTTGCAAACATAGTATAACACTGAAATGTAATGCTTAACGCTTCAGTCAGGTAGTTTATTCTTTGATTTACCTGTATTCAAGAGAAATTTTCTTCCTTTACAAACTTTTCTTCATTCACCAAGACAAATTAAACTTTTTCCAGCCTTGCATGTTCCTCATTCCTGCTGTAGCTTTCATCTCAGGCCCAGATTCGGCACAGGGAGATGATCGGTGCTGGTATCAATCGCTTGTGATGTACCATCAGGTCTTGAAAGCGGAGTAAAGTGCAAGGCATCACACACCGTTTTGGTGGCATTTTCTTCTGTCTGGCAATTGGGGTTGGTGGTAGCGCAGGAGGCATGCAAACACAGCAGGACAACGGCAGCTGATGCCCTCTCCCCTTCGCATCACGCTCGGCAGAGGTTCTGGCAGGAGGCTGCAGGATTCGATTTATGGGGCTCCTTTGTCGTGACAGCCCGGCACTGACTACGCACGATTTAGGAAGGCTGTCATGCAGAAGGATCCCTCATTTTCCTGTAGGGGAAGTTTGTTTCCACTGCACAGGCCTGGCAGCCATGGATAAAACTGGTTTTGCTGTTGTAGGTGGGTCTCTGGTATGTCTGTAACCCTGCTTTAGGTGGAGCGGTGTGGTGTCGTAGAGTGCTATTATTTGACCCTGGTATCTCTGGGCTTTTGGGAGGGATTATTTTTAGTATCAGGTTTTAGAAAAGGGTTGCTTTCACCATGCACCACCTTGTGCCCAGCCCCCCACCCCCAAAATATTCGTGACAGTGTTGATTTTGGCTGTTGAAGTTTCGAACCACGTGCAAGTCAGTGGAGTTTCTAAGGTTCTTTCTTGACCAGCTAATATAATTCAACAAAGATAAAGCTTTATAACTCTAAAAGTTTAATACAGATCCTCTGTCATGTTCAAAATATACTGCCTTCCCCACTAGAAAAAGATACATCCTTGTAAGGACCTTAGCAGGGTGTAACCACTATGCTGGCCATCTTCAGTGAAGCTCCTTTCATACTGCCCTGGGTTAATTAACCTGGGCAGCCCTGGGTGCGCACCCACCTTCATCCCACTGCAGCCATCCCTGGCAGAAGGGAGGAGGGGGCTGGCTTGCCCCGTCCCTCGGATGGTGCAGCGGGAAGCCCTGCTCGGAAGCATGTCCTTCTCTGTGCTACAGAAATGCTGCGAGCCACCCTGCCAGTCCGTACCAGCCATGGGATGGGCAGGCTCTAGAAATGCCTCCAGGATTCTCATCCGCATTGTCCTGCAGCCAGAGACTTACCGTGTCAAGGGTGGTGAAGGTTTCTCCCCCAGGCAGCGCTCAGCATCCCCCCAGCCCAGGCTGCCTTTCCCCTCTCCCTGCCCGGCTCCTCTGCCCTCGGTGCCTGCAGGCAGTGCCCTCAGCCCTGCTGCGCTTGGCAGAGGAGCTGCTCCTGGGCAGAGCTGTCTCTCGGCAGCGCTGCCTCATTGCCAGCAGCTCCCTCCACGCCAGGAGCCCAGCCCAGCTCGGCAGCAGAGGAACAGCCCAAGGCAGCCCTTTCTCTGCCCCTCGGGGCTCCCTCCAGGTGTCCCTGGGGCTCCGGGGGAACCTGCTGTGAAACAGCCTGCAGGAATCCCTGATGCTCCCCCCCTCAGCTGGGGGGAGACATGGCTTTCCAGCACTGTTATTTCTCCTGTGAGGAAACGATTTGGGCACGACAATCACTTATATTGCCCCATCGTTAAACAGGACAGCAGGAAGGTGACAGGGAAGGATCTCCTTTCTCCAAACGGGCATGTGGTGTTCCATTGAAGAGCCAGAGCTGTGACATGGTTGCAGAGCTCAGCACAGCTCGTCTTCAAGGGCAGCACCTTCCAAACTCAGCAAGGGTCCAGTTCCAAACTCAGTCTGAACTCGAAAGGCAACTCAAGGGCACCGTAAGGAGTGTTTCCTACTTCAGGAACAGTTAAAGGAGAAGCAAAGACACTGTGTGGGCACTGCTGGATTTAGTAAGGGCAGGGGTAGAGAGATGTGAGATTCTCTGTGCCCTCTTTGCCTCAGCCTTCCCCAGCAAGGTCTCCCGGCCTCTGGGACTCAGGGCAGGACTCTGGAGGAGATCAGGCAGCGGGGGATGGGATCAAGCCAGGGGTCACTTGAGCAAACGCAATCCTTCCCAGCCCATGGGACAGGAGGGGCAGCATCGCGGGGAGCTGAGTGAGCAGGCCAGTGTCCCAGGGAAGCCACTCCCCATTGTCTTCCAGTGGCCGTGGAGCCTGAGGGAGCTCCCTGAGCATGGGGAAAACGCAAACGTCGCATGCACCTGTCACCAGTGCCCAAAGGACGTGCGGAGGAGCGAAAGGCCGTGCCCCAGACCGTGTTCACTCAGATCCCATTTCTGGCTGTCTGAAGGAGAAGGTGACTGGATTTACTCAGGTTGGCTTGTCTGTCGCCATCCTCTTTGTCACCAAAATCATGATATCCAGGAAAGATTCAACCAAAGTCCTGCTCCTAAAGTGGATGTAGACTCGACAGTGTCACAGGCCAGGGACTGCCTCGGCGGGCAGTAGCTCTGCAGGGAAGGGTCTGCAGGGCTTTGGGTTCCATTAGGCAAGAGATGAGCCATCAGCAAAGGTGGCCAACAGCACCCTGGGCTGTAGGAGCGCTAGCACGGCCAGGGGAAGTGATTATCTCCCTCTGCTCAGCGCTTGTTACACCACACCCAGAGGACTTGCCCAGGTTTTGGTTCTACACAGTGTCAGAGAGACATGGGCGAGCTGGAGGGACACAGAAGTTCATTGGAGGGCCACAGAGGTGGCCACGGCTGGAGCACTTGTCCTCTTAGGAGAGGCCAAAGGAGCAGCGCTTGTACACCCTGGAGCATGGAGGCTTTGCGGGGAGGATGTACTAGGCTTGCATCGCCTGTGGTGAGGCTTCCAAGAAGACACTGTGGTGCAAGGCAGGAGCACAGGAGGCAACGAGCTGAAACACGAGTGGCTCAGGCTCAATATAGGGAGAAACTGCTGCAATGTGAGGACAGTCAGACACGGGAAGCCCTTTCCCAGAGAGTGTGCGCTGCCTCCATCCCTGGAAGTTTCAAAGACCCATCTGGATGAAACCATGAGAAAGCTGGTGTGATCCTGCTTCGAGGAGGATGTTTCCTACAGATATCTAGGAAGGTGCCTTCCAGCCTGAATGAGGCTCTCATTCCTCCCCGTGGCGAGTAATTGTGTTGCCATTAAATGGTAACAGCTAGAAAGGAGAGGGAAAGTGCTGTTCTAAAAACTTCATGCCAGAACATAATACGGAGAAACAACTGTCTTGTCAAGGAAGAATGTATGGGAGGCATAACGTTAAAGAAATAAAGTTTACTGTCATCAAGAAGAAGAAGAAATTATTTGAGAGCATAGTACTGCTGCTGGATTTACTAAACGTAGAAACAAGGCAAATTACATGGCATGTTGACCCCAGCTGGCCGCTAAGCCCCTCCCCAGCTGCTCGCTCACTCCCCCTGAGCGGGGTGGGGGAGAGCATTGGAAAGTCATAAAAAATCAAGGGTCAGAACAAGGAATTTGCCTCAGGTTGCTTTCCTTCCTCGGCCTTTGCTGAGGGGACTGAATAACCTCCTCTTTTGATAGAGCCAGAGAATGGTTTGGGTTGGAAGGGACCTTAAAGATCATCTAGTTCCAAACCTGTGCCATGGGCAGGGAAGGATGAATCTGTCCCTGGGTGGGATCAAGCCACCAGCCTTTCAGTTAACAGCCAAATACGCTGGCCAATGGCACCACAGAGACTCCCAAAGTGAGCTGTGTAGTGCTTCCCATCGGCTGGCAGATGCTCGGCCGTTTCCAGGGAAGCAGGGCTTTGTCACGTGTAATGGTGACTTGGGAAGAGAAACACCATCACCCTGAATGTCCACCCTGCTTTCCCTGACCCCCGGACCTCCCCTCCCACGCCATTTCTGGGAGCAGCCCTGTCTCGTTCCCCGCCCACTGCAGACCAACCACCTGCAGTACAGTGCTGGGCACCAAACGCACTCCTCCTGCAGCCTTGCACAAGCGCTCCGACCTCAAAGAGCACGGAGGTGCCTCGGGGAGGTCCTCCCCTCACCAAGGTGAGCTGCCTCAGCTGGTGTGTTTAGGATGCATGAATGGTGACTGGAGAAACAGGGACATCCCTTGGGGATGAGATGGAAAGCCTTGAGAGCTTCTTAGCTCCTCAGTTAGTCATTAGGTAGTGATTGGCAGTGCCTACGGATGCAAGAGGCAGGTGGAGGGAACTCTAGCAAGAAGCAAGGTGTTGGTTGAGGGTTTTAGCAAATAGGATCATAGAACCATAGAATCAATAAGATTGGAAAAGACCTCTAGGATCATCAGATTGAACCATCAGCCCAACACTACCATGTCTGCTAAACCATGCCCTGAACTGCCACATCTACACATTGTTTGAACACCTTCAGGGATGGCGACTCCACCACCTCTCTGGGCAGCCTCTTCCAATATCTGACCACTCTTTCAGCAAAGAAATTTTTCCTAATACCCAACTTAAATCTGCCCTGATGCATCTTGAAGCCATTTCCTCTCATTCTACACTGGTAACTTGAACGACCAACAACCATTTCACAACAGCCTCCTGTCAGGTACTTGTAGAGAGCGATAAGGTCTCCCCTCTGCCTCCTCTCCTCCAGGCCAAACAACCCCAGGTCCCTCAACCTCTCCTCATATGACCTGCTTGCTCTCCAGACCCTTCCCCAGATGCGCTGCCCTTCTCTGGACACGCTTCAGCACCTCAGTGTCCTTCTTGCACTGAGGGGCCCAAAACTGAACACAATATGCAAGGTGTGACCTCACCAGTGCCGAGCACAGGGGCACCATCCCTGCCCCGATCCTGCTGGCCACATTATTCCTGATACCAGCCCGGGTGCTGTTGGCCTCCTTGGCCACCTGGGCACTCCTCAGGTTGCAGGCAAGGCTTCCCTCGGGCAAGGAGGAGCTCTGGGCACGTGGAAGCATCAGCAGGGCAAACATAAGATCTGTTTCTTCTTGAAATGCTCTTTCATTCTCTGATGCCTGCTCTTATTTGCTCATTTCCATTTCTTTCTCCTGTTGCAGAAGACTGGAGGAACGAGAGCGCCTTTCTGGGAGAGCTGTTGTTTGGGGGTGGAGATACCGCTGAACTTTCCTGTGACAGCCAAGGCTCTCCTGTGTCTGGTTTCTGGTTTAAAGACGGTATCGGGACTCGTCCATCCTCCCGCATCACCCCCAAGTGCACCCGCATCCTCGAGCAAAAGCAGTGCCACGAATGGGTTTGCCTTTGCCTGAGGCAGGAAGAACCCAGACTGTTTTCCCAGAGGCTGGTGCGTGACAGGGGGTGTGATACACCCGCTCCGTGCCGTGCCCTTTGGCCCAGGTGTCCGTGAGGGTGTTTCAGAAATGAGTCCCGTTGTCTGACTCAGTTCTCTCTGGGGTGCCATGTCGCCACAGCACTTGTTTTTCGAGCCCCAGGAGAGTGATCCGGGCGGTGGCGTGGGGCACGGGGTATGTTTCCCGCCAGCCGGGCGTTGCTTCCACCACTGTAAGCACATGGCGCTTGCCTTGGCGGCTCTGTGGGAGTGTGATATAGTCCATTGGCGGGCCTGCCCATATCTGTATTTCAGCCATGGTCCACGTCCGATGCTTCCCCACAAGGCGACAGGACCCATCAGTGAGCAGGGCACACTGCTGCTCATTTTCTGGCAGTTTGTTCCACAGTGGGGCCTCTTCAGCACGTGGCACCCCCTCCTCTGGGGATATTCCAAGGTCTTTGCCCTCTGCCCAGTCCATGGTCACTTCCAGGATTCCTGGGCCGCTGGGGTTTCCTATTCAAGCCCGCTGGGTGATCACTGCGACCCATTTACTCCATGTAGCACCACTCTGTGCTAATCCCACCTGGCACAGCTTGTGGTTCTCCCGAGTGCGGGGGGCTTTGAAGAGCTCTTGGCGCACAACGGGCACCCAGCCTCTGTTCGCACCATACCCGATCGTCGCTCATGGGCTCTTCCCTGAGCCTGTCACACACCTCCCTCCTGCATCCTTCTCTCCCTGCCCATTAACATTACAATTGTAGTATCAAACTACCAGCAATCAGGCTTTCACTAATAACTCATGGCCTAGTCTGGGTTTAAACCAAGCTCAAGAGCAAGGCACACCACACCGTTGGCTGCTGTGGGATGAGCCTGCTCTTGAACCACGCCGGGTGATGCACGGCCCAGGAGTGAGTGACCTGAACCAACAGGCACATCAGGCACCGTCACCTGCATTTTTCCCTCTGCCTCACGTATGGGTCACCCACACAGCTCAGTGCATTGGGAAACGCTTTTTATTTGAGGAACAGCTGTAATTCAGAAGGAACCGCAGAACATTTCTCTCCGAGCATCTCAAAGGCACTCATTATCGTGACTGCTTTGGTGAGAACAGCATTCCTGCGATGGAAACCTGCAAGTTTTGCACAGAAGACAAAAGTACCAACAACATAAGAAACAAATGCTATCTTACTACGAGAAATTCTATTCTTTCATCGTATTTGCCGACTGGCCTAGGCTAAGAGGTTACAAGCATTGCCTAACAACTCACAAGAGGCTATGGGCTGGCTTCTGCCTGGAGGTTGCTTCTTCCCCACCAGAAGCTAGTTATGGTTGGTTACATGGGAAGGGATGAAATTGCAGCAAATAAATGGAGTGCGCTGACAACCCTGAGAGTCATCTTCCATGAGAAGGGGTTCTGATGGGGGATTAAACTACTTAGTTATCTGTGGCCTTATTTGCACGCCGGGCATGTCCTTATAGTACGATCTGGCCAAGGTCTTGGTCTTTTCTCATGACAAAAGGACAGCAGAGAAGGGCAGTAACTGACCTTCATTGCCCTCAAGGCCAAATATACCAGAACTGGGGTTGATTTGGCCACACCACCTGTAGGAAAATCATCTGACAGCTACAGGCCTCTTTCCTGCTCTTTATCGTTCTGCCTATTTTTAAGTAAATAAGGCAGAAAAATGTTAGCAAGTGGGAAAAGGTTACTATTTGATCACACAATCAAGTCTAGCAAGATCCATACACCAATAGCTTGATGGTAATCAGGGTTTTAGTTTTAGCCATCTTAAATTCTCTAAACACATTTACCATAATATAAACACATGTATTTTGCATAGCAAACATTATCATAACAGAAAAACTCTCTCTCAACGAAGTTTCTGCTCATTTCCTACCCATAACTCTCTAACTTTGGCCAACACACGACTGCTGAAAGGTGCCCTTGGATCCACATTTCCTGCATTAGCTGGTTTTGTTACTGTCGAGATTGGCTTTGGTCTTGCAGCTGTAAAGCACGAGGGAAAAACGATCAGCCTTGTGCAATCAAAGCGATGGTTAGTTGTGCGTTATATTCCCCCCCTAAAAATTACCTTCTCTTGGTCCGGACGAAGGCAGATGGTAAGGCTTGGCTCTCTCTACAGCCAGCTGCCTCTGACCTCTAGGAAGGGTCTTGCCGTGCTGGGCTGAGAGAGAATTTCTGGCAACTGCTCTCTGTCTCCAGCGAGGAGCACGATCATTCTCGTGAACAAAAAGCGTAAAGCAAGAAGTTTCACCCTGTATATGTAGCCAAGCGGAAGGAAGACTAGAATAATAGCAGAACCTACAACTTTAAGCTAAAACCATGCCGGCACCCTGCAGAACCTCAGTCTGACACGCTTGTCAGCACCCACAAGTTTCACGTGGCTGACAAAACAGCAGCCTTTCCCTTGTTTTTCCTGAAACGCCACTGCCCCAGGTGACTGAATCTCCAGGGCAGCGGCGGGTTACGTTGGACAAAAGGAAGTGAGGATTAAAATGAGGAAGAGAAAGCTACCTACACACCCCTTCCCCCGGGATGGAAGCTTTCAAACGCAGGACCTCAACCTTCCAGAACCACCCCACAAGTTTGCTTCCCTGGGAAACTACGGTTCTGGAAAGCAGCAAATGGATCACAGAACCACAACAGAAGTTCACATAACACAGAATTTGACCTGCCTATGTTGAGACTCAGAAGTTAGGTAAGAATTTCTGTCCTAAAAGTGGTAAAACGAAAGCTGTGGAATTGCAGACCTCACGCTATAACTTGAGGAAATAATAAAAAGAACAACCCATGATGCAAATGTTGCCTGTGGGTTGGCACCCAGAGCTGCGTGTGAGATACCAGAGATGACATACAACACACTCTTCATTCCACAGTGACCCAAACAACTTCCAATCATCCGAACCCTACGTAACGTACGTCCCTGAATATCTGAATGGTAAGAGTGGCTGACAGGAAAGATACTTATTGTGCTGGTTTTGGATGAGAAGGGGTTAATTCTCCTCACCGTGGGGGGCGGCTGCCTTTCCGGCTTCCCGCGCTCTGCCGCGTGGCGGGGGGGCGGGGCTGGGAGGGGCAGGGCTATGGTGGGGGCGGCTGACCCTGACTAGCCAATGGCAGGTTCATTCCATACCATGTGACACCATGACCAGTATATTGAGGGCGGGCAGTGGCAGCGCAGAGGCGGCGCGGCGTTGGGTCGGTGGGCGGCTGCGGCGCGTGTGGTTTGTTTCGGCGGTTCCTTCCCCCTCTCCCCTCCCTTCCCCCCTCCCCCGGGGCTTTGCGCCTCTCGTTGTTCTCCTTTACATTGCATTTCTACTGTTGTTTCTTTTAATTTTAATTATTAAACTGTTCTTATCCCACCCCACGAGCGTTACCCTTCTGATTCTCTCCCCCATCTAACAGTGGGGCAGTGAGCGAGCGACTGTGTGGGGCTGAGCTGCCGACTAAACCACGACACTTATTTAATCCTCAGACACAAACAAACTATTTGACGTGGAGTCAACAACAGCCCTGAACACAGAATTTCCAACTTCACAGGGTCGCTTTGGAGAAGTGAAAGTTTTTGTTCAACTTTTAAGTTCAGCTGTAACGAAAGGTGCAGATGCTTATTGCAAGTATTTCAAAGAAGGGTGTGATAAAGAAAGCAGGATTCTTATTGAGCACTGTTAAATCTAGTTAGTAACCCCTGAGAGAACCTTGCACACTTGGCAGGACTTTTACGCTTACCATGAGATGAACGTTCATCGCCCGGTTCAGCCGTGCTGCTGCCGTACAGTTGGCACGCTGCAGATGCTGGACTAAAAGAATCTCATGAATCCGTAAAAATTTCTCCAAACACTTCTATGAGAAATAACACATTTGAAAACATATATGATGACCCTGCCTCTTCTCTTGGCAAAGAGGGGGTTCAGATTTTCCTCTTGCCCACACTTACTTGTTCAGAGTCTGTGAAAGGCAGCCTCAGGAAGTCTTCCACTAGTCCCATCTCCCGACAGATGTCATACATGTCTTTTAATAGCTCTTCCTCCTTTAACTGAGTGGTGTGTTCCTGCAGCAGAGCCCAAGCCTCCGCCATGCACCTGCAGTTAATTTTGTGAGACGTAAAGGCATCTTAATGGTATCACCAAAAAGATGCCCCCCAGATATTGTGCTCAAAGTTCAAAGGAAGTGTAGGGGATTGTGATTTCTAGTGTTTGTTCTCCACCTCTCACAGTATTTGAGTGCCAAAATGGTGGCAGATATTTCTTTACCTATTGGACAACAGCACAGTGAGGAAAAGCCGCACTTCGCTACAGCTGGAGGCCGAGAGCTTCATCACCTGCGTGTATCTGAGGGCTCGCCTATGCTCTCCTTGGCACATGAGGGACTGAAGAATTCGCACGTCTTGCCACGACACAGGTTTGGTTGCAGTTGGTTCAACCAGCAGGGCCAGGGAGCTCTGCAGAAGGTAGAGATCAGGTTTCTTAAGATATAGAGACACACACGCGCACAACAAAACGATTCAAAAGTGTCTTCAGTAAGGGTGAATCTCTGTTGAATAAACTTAGATGGTGACTAATGAAGGGCTTGGTACCGGACAGGTAAATATAAATGCTGAAGTGTCTGCAGAAAAAAGATATTCCGTGAGCCGTACAGAACAAAGGGAGTCCTTTGACAGGAGGGATTCACACCTGGCCAGGATAACCAAATCTCCGTAGGCAAACATCACCTCTCATAAAGACAAGTCATTCTCCCAGGCAAACAGGTTATATTAACATTGTGACGGGCAAAGAACAACCTTCAGCATCAGAGGGAACATGAATTAGATTGAAGAGTCACTTTGGCGGTCTTCTGTCTCAAATCTTGCTGCCAGGATGGCAGTTTGAATAGTTAAAGTCCCCAAACCACTGCTTTTGAGAAAGCGCTCGACTGCTCTGCTGAGAACAACCTGAACAGACGGCTTTGGCAAGTCACACGTCAAGCATTAACGCTGACTTCTTCATTGTCTTAATCCATTTCCTCTCAACGCAATTAAAACCAAACTGCAGATCATCACGTATTGCTGAAGGTGCTGCTGAAGCAGCATTACAAAAGAAGCTTCCCATGTTTTATCACCTGGTATCAGCTAAGCACCAGGGTTTTTACATCATTTGATAGATCATAGCATTGTATTGCAATGTGTGCCCAACTAAACTGTCACATGCTTACATCATAATCCTTGTGGTCTAGAAGCCAAAATCCTTGGATACGCTTAACAAGGCCCGAAGGGATGGCAAAGGCAGCTGCGAAGGAGTCGACGGAAGGTTCTGTTTTGTTCGGAAAGGGATGCGTGATGTCTAGCAGCAAGTAAATTGTCTGATATCAAGTATCTAATTAAGGCTAATAGATTTGCAAGACCAACAATTTATCACATGAAATAACATTATTACTATTGTTAATAGAATATTAATAGATACTAAAAGGAAATAAGAATATCATAGTGGTAGGACGCAGAAAATACTCATGTATTAGTCTTGCCATTTCATGCTGTTGCAACCTGAAGATAGTCAGGCCCTAACAACAAAATTGCATTCTGAATAAATAACCAGAAAGACAGACTCTCTGATTTCTCTAAGGCATTCAGAAAGGTTGCCTTTCGATATTTAAACAGTTCCGTTGGAAACACAGGCTCCCTCTTTAGCCACTGGAGCCACCAGCTGGACATTCAAAACACGAGAACGGCCAATGCTTGATTATTAAAGCAAACAAATTCTACAGCTGGTTTCTTCCCTCCTTTCCAGCGTATATAAAACAACTGAAATTAGGGTGTCCTTACAGCACAGCTTAGCTCTGCATGATTAAAACTGGATTTAAACCAGTATGTGGATCACTCATCGGCAGTGTCACTCTCTCTTTCTGACAGCTGTTTTGGGGGGTCTATTCTCATCAGAGAGCTCCGGGGTGCAACAGCTTTAAAGCCCCTGCTCTCTAGGCTCCCCTCTCGGGTCAGGCAACACACAACCAAAGCAACACAGTGTATTTCGGCAGCTTAAAAATTCAGTTTCTGCCCAACGACTTTTCCCTTCTCTCTCTCTATTATTCTGTGTGCCCGCACTTGTAACAGCACAAAAGCAAGCCCTCTTAGCTGTGCTGGAAAATGGATGATTTCAGCAACATCAGGTCCTGGTACACCGCTGTCAGAAATCCTTTTGCTCTGAAGCAGCACATTCTAGTGCATCGCTCGAGGAAGCAGCTGTTTGCTACAGCTGTGGGTGCTTCAAAAATGAAAAACAGTTTACATTTTGAGAAAATCTAGGGGAGCTTTCTACCTTTAACATTGCTTAGTAAACCTGTTTTCTCACATCAGAAAAGACTTTGCAACAAAACATTTTAAAAATTCCTAAACAATCCACAGTACAAAGAAATCCAACAATGCTTCTGTCTGCGACTTAATTCTTAACTACACGTGTTCATCCGCAGTGTGTTTGAAGCACAAATTAGAAAATGCATCGAACGCGTAGGTGACAGACATTTCAGACCCCTGATGCGCGTATACTGGAGGTGTGACAGAAATAACTCCAAGGGATACGACTGCATGTTTGTGGCTTTCTTCAACGCCTTCTAGCAAATAGAGCTCCAGCAGTGCCTGGAATGAAAAGGTAGAAGCTTTTTAAAAGTCCTCTCTTTGAGAAATCATTGGCTTTGGGGGAGGGCTGGGCTGGGGCTGGGGTTTGTGGTGGTGGTGGTGGTTGTTTTCAGGGAACACAACACTCACCTGTAAGCTAGGAGGTGGGTATTTCCCCGTTCCTCCTTCATCTCTCTGCCACAACTTCTCAACTCGGTCTCCTAACTGGGAAACCATCCCATCGACCATCAGGCAGTCAGAGTCCCGTTTGCCTCTGGAACAAAACGTAGCGAGGATTTGACAGAGGAAAACACTAATTCCAGCCTCTCGGTGTCACAGATTTCCTCCAGCCAAAACAAACCCAGCTAAAGCTCCCACGACTCCAAGAAAGGAACAAACAGACAAAGGCACGATCGTGACTTGAAATAGACTGGAAAGAAATTTCGGAGTCAGGTGAAAGGTGCTCATTAGATCCTAGTGAATTATTAAAGGAGCTCCAAATAGGAATCCAAAAAGCTCCCTTATTAAGGGGAAAGTTGCAGCGACCTTTTAGTTTCCAGTTTTTCTTTTGTGCCGCATTCCTTGTAATACAAGGGCAGTGTGAGCAAAGCTACCCCAAACCTCACGCCCCCAGCGGGAGTGTTCCCACACACAGCGGTGAGACCACAGCACGGCAATGTCAGGCTTTGGTCTCAGCACCTCGCTTCTGTTACTGAAAAACAGTCACGGTCAGAAAGCTGAGCCCGCAGCTGAATTCTGGTATCCCCTGAAGCAGCACGTTTGCGCCTCTGCACGTGCCATCACAGTGACGGAGGGCTGGCCTGTGAAACACTGCATTCCTCAGAAGCCCATCGCAGGCTCCTGCGGGCTGCGACGCCAGCCTTTCATTTCCCGAGGAGGACGAGCAGAAGCAGCACGCTGGAGGTGGTGCTTCTAAGGAGCCCGTGAGCCTGTACGAGAGTTACCTGAGAAGGACGCGCAGGAAGAGGAGCTTGAAAGCCAGCGCCTGACATAGAGCAGCTTCCACCTGGACTCCTCCTGCTGCACCTTGCTCACGGTGCCACAGCCACGGCTACTTGAGGACTTTCTTTAGGTTACAGAACAGTTGCCAAAGAAAAATCTGTTCTCACCTAACCCAAGGCACATCACCATTATGCTCGTGAGCCAGCCCAGGAAAGGGAGCTCCCGTGAGGAAGGGGCTTTTATCCAGTCGCCAGGAGAGCGCTGGCCGTGCCGGCTGCATGTGACTCTGCCCATCTCCTTCAACGACACCGCGGTGCTTGGGAGTGGGAGATTTGGGCCAATCCCCTTATCGCCATCTATCACTGGTCATTGAGAGAGATTATTTTTGCTTTGTTTTTTGTTTGTTTCTAAAACACACTTTCTTCTGTGCCCAGAACAATTGCTCTGCAAAGGCCGTGCCTTGCTGACCTGGCCGTGACTGATCCTGTCCTCACCACACGACCTTTTCCAGTGGTAACAAATGACACAGAATTGCCAATGAATTACGTGCACGTCAAAACAATGATGATACCAACAAAGGGCACTAAGCAGAGGTATATATCAACATTTCAACACGGGAAAGGAACCTCTCTGTTCAGCAGGACACACGCATCACTCCAGTCAAGAGTGTTGCCAGCAAATGCATGAAGCGTAGCAAATACAGCTGCTGATGGAAAAGCCACTCGCTGCCGCTTCTGAATTTGCAGTGGAACTGCTCTAGAGCTTTCCTGCACGTCCTACCTTGATAAACGCTCCAGTTGCTGTCGATGACCAGCGTAGTAGCTCCGAATCAGAGGATAATTGTAGAAAGGTCTAGAGAAACGCATCTCGTCACCTACAGGCAATAAATAAGAAGTAAGTTAAAGAAGTCATATCACATTTTCAACCTACAGTTTTTGACTAAAAAGACAGAAGAACACACAAGCTAAGCATCAAAAGCACAGGCAAGCCTCCGACTTTGAAAGAAGCCCAGCCTCCTTCTGCCTTTGCTAAAAGAGACCTACGACACAGGAGTCAATTCCTCCTTGTCCTAAGTGCCATTTCAAGCTTACAGGTGATGTGGCATCCAGAACATGTAGTGTCAGCTGAAGTTCACTCTAAAAAAAAACACCCCAGTTCTCAAAGGGAATGGGTTTTTAAACATGTCATGTGAACATGCGTAAGGCAGTTAAGGCTGACAATAGGATTTATAACCCATCCAAATGATGAACTATTTCCAAGGTGTATTTTTTCCTCAAACAATCCGTAAAAAGTTCAAAACACGCACGTCAGGCTTTTACTGTAAAATCAAGCATTCCCGTGTTGGGCTTTAGGAGTTACTTGTTTACAATCCCAAGGATTTCAAGCTGTGGGCACGAGCAACTCCCTCCCTCAGAGGCTTAGTGCTGTTTCTGAGAAACACCCCGGAAAGAAACTGCTTCCATCATTCTACACGACGCAGTTGAAAAAACAGTGAAATCTCAATTTCAGCAGCAGAACTTCAGCATCTGCTGTCACTGAACGGGCACGACTTGGTATCGATGAAGCCTTGACAAAACCATGGGGAAGCAGGTGTTCATAGGAAGCACTGACTGCTACAGACGCGTGACAGTTTAGGCTTACCTGAGCCCTCGGGCAGGAGGCGGGACCCACAGAACCAGAGGACCACTCGTGCATACAAAGCTGCAAGGCTGGTCACCGCCAGCTTATTTGTCAAGTCTGCAAAACATGAAAAGAAGCTTAAGAGGACTGTTGGTGTGCAATTTCTTTTGTTTTTTATAAAGCTCCCCTCATTGCAATAAAGAGAAAGTAGAAAAATAACATGGTAGAAATCTTTGCCTGTGCATTTTTCACTCCCTATCACGTCCTTCTCTGAAGTAAAAGCCCACAATCACAAGCAACCCTTACAAAGAAGAAGATTCACTAAAGGTTTAATAAAAAAAAGTGAAGTTGGAACTACTAAATCCACTCATGGATAAGGCACCTGTTCTTCACGTAGCAGAGACGTTTACTCTAGCAAAGGGATTTTCTCTTTTCTCCTCAATATGCCAGGAACAAGTTCTAATAGAAACAGCTACAGAAACTCAGGCAACTCACTTTACATGTTACTCATTTAGGCTTCCTCTCTGATTTTAGTCATTTCCAATCCAATATTTGCATGCAATCACGCACTGCTAGCTGACAATCAAAGGGAGTATTTGTCACAGTGCCACATCCCGTTGCTGTAATTTCAAGCCGGGTGCTTGCACAGCTCCTTGCTGACCGCAGCCTCCCCACCCACTCGCACCAGCTCCCCAACAAACTCTTGCCCTGAACTCAACGCGCGGTAAGTGGCAGCCCCAACCCCTCCCAGTTAAGCCCCTTCTCCCCGCTACATCTGACTTTCTGCCAATCAGCAAAACCAACAGAAGCTCCTCTTTCCACAATTACAGCCCCAGCATCGTTCCAAATCTTCATAAGACATACCAGAGAGTTAGAAATACTGTGACAAACCTTCTCCAGGGAGCTCTTGTGCCTCTGTTAGAAAACAGTTCAAGACTGTGCTAAGGTTGCTCAAAAGCAACTGGCGGTGCTGCAGAGCCTGTAACCTCCGCGGGTCAGTGGAGCTGCAGGAGCCGTCAAACAGCGCAACACCTTTTCAAGAACAGGTATGAAATCGTTAGCCTACAGAGCCATTGCAGAGTTTCAAAGTGCACTTCCAGATCTGCGGGCAAGACCATCTACCAGCAGATCACTGAATGAGCTCAACTGGAAAGACTGACTCTAGGTTTGCAGCATGGCTGCACTAGTACTCACAGATTTGCTCAAATTCGTCTTTTGTATAGATCACTCGGCTCCACGTCCAGTCAAGGGCAAACTGTAAATTAGCAGCAGAACTTGGCTGCTCTTTAAAAAGAGAGAACAAAAAAGAAATGAATCAAGAATTCCATACGAAGAAACCATGCAACATAAAAAAAACATAACAAGTCTTACCTTTAGATGTCCAAAGCTTAATGCAGCCAGTCAGAAGCCCTACAGAACCTGTCTGGGCAGCAGCTGACAAGACCGCGTCTAACTGCTCCTCCTAAAAGTAACAGGCGAAATCAAAGGAGAATCCCACCTGCTGTCAACATCCGAACCACCAACAGTAAGTGCTTGTTTCTAACCCTACACTCACTCAGGCATCACAGGCTGGGCTGCTTGTTGCTGTGAGGAGCACATGGAATTTTTCCCCTGACACGTCAACTTCCCAAAGGCTAATTCTAATCTTTATTTGCATGCCTCTGCATTATCCTCTCAATTTACTGCGTTCCAATTAACTATTCCCAGCAACGTGCCCTGCTTATACCCACAGCACATGGGGTGCAGAGAAGTTTGCCATCAGGAATGCGCGAAGGGGACAGAACAAACAGAACTCTGCAACGTTTGCATGGAAGCAGCGAAGCCAAGATCAAGCAGCTTTCCAGGCTATGAAGACATGAAGGAGTTACGACACCCCAAACATTAAGTTGTCATTTCCCAAGATGACAGAAAAGAAGTGAAACATTGATGTTCTAATAGGTTTCAGGTTTAGGCGCTTCAAACACTCTGTTCTAATGCCGTGGCGATCCTTCAGAAGGGCAAAGCACAGGCAGGCACAGACGTGCACTGTTAAGGAGTAGCTTAGTGCAGCTGGTGTTCTGGTACTTCTTCCAGGTGAAATGAACATAGAAACATAGAATCCTTAAGGTTGGAAAAGCCCTCTAGGATCAATGAGCGCAACTGTCAACCCAACACTACCATGTCTCCTAAATCAGGCCCTCAAGTGCGACGTCTACATGTCTTTTCAATACCTCCAGGGATGGTGAGTCCCCCACCTCTCTGGGCAGCCTCTTCCAAGGCCTGACCACTCTTGCAGTGAAGGCATTTTCCCTAATATCCAACCTAAACCTCCCCCGGTGCAGCTTGAAGCTGTTTCCTCTCGTTCTATCGCTAGTGACCTGGGAGAAGAGACCAACCCCCACCTCACAACAGCCTCCTGTCAGGCAGCTGCAGGGAGCGATAAGGTCTCCCCTCAGCCTCCTCTCCTCCAGGCCAAACAACCCCAGGTCCCTCAACCTCTCCTCATGAGACCTGTTCTCCAGACCCTTCCCCACCTTTGTTGCCCTTCTTTGGACACGCACCGGCAACTCTATGTCCTTCTTGTCCCGAGGGGCCCAAGACTGAGCCCTCAACAAATTTTCCTTTTTAGGGCTTTTGCTTTTTGTTTGCTTCTTTCTTTGGCTTTTTAAGCACATTCACAAGTATCTTTCCCTTCTAAATAAAATCATCACATTCAAAGCCATTTCTACACGTTCAAATACACACATCAGATTTCCATCTTTTTCTGAAAACCAGCCTCAGACAAGGAAACACACCGAGTACGACTTACGGAGGCAAACAAAACCCCAAACCAAGCTTCTTGTGCCTAATTCTGACATTTGTCTTACTCACATTCACAAGCAATTCCTGCTCAAATCCCTAACAAGCCTCTGAATGATCTAGTCTCAATTCAGCAAAGGGTATGACAAATTTCTGCATTTCCCAATTATTCCCAACGTGGAGCTGACATCAGATCACCCAATCTGAATGGAAGAGCCTACATCAGGCTTGCAAAAGAAACAGCCTATGGGCCAGGCCAACCTGCCAAGACGGTCATGTTAGCTACCACACTGTGCACAAGTGCTCTTTGCCCCAACGCACCCCCACAGATCTGGTGAGGAATCCAGTAGAGAGGAAGATGAGGGCAGGGAAAGACTGCTCTCCCCTTCCTACCAAGTGCTCCTCTGCCTGAAGGTTGTTCTGAGGGAACGATGCTTCCTTTTCTCCGTTCTGTCCTCTTTTCCCAGCTCATCAGGGATCAAAACCCGAACTCAGGACCACGCAGGCAGTTGCACTCATTGATGAGAGAGAAGGAACACCTTTCCCCGACTTTCTCTTCCTGCTCCTAGAGCAGCGCTCTCTTCCTTTCTAGACATTCAGGCCCTGATCGTGCTTCAACGGGAGGCAACGGTGGGTTTACACTCCCAAGAGGGGACCTCAAACATTACATTTGTTAAAACTGGCAGGGTACAATTGCAGTTACGCGTGTGGATGGGCAGGAGGAGCATTAAATGGTCCCTGACACCGAAAGCAGCGCCATGGAAAGCTTAGGAAAGCTCCATCCCTTGACATTCTCCATAAAGACACAGTAAAAGCTCACCTCCTTCTGGAAGCCGCTGCACGTCACATGAACAACTCCAGAGCTCAGCAGGCACGTGCCATCTGCAGAGACAATGAACGTTGGACAACATTCCATACTCTCACCGTGATGGTAGCACCAGTTTACATTTTTGTCACAGCAACCTCTGGAAAGGTACAACTGAGTACCCGTTTTCCTCATGACATCACTTACAGCCTTTTTTAGAAAAATAATGGCTGAGTGTAGAAATTTTACCTCCGGGGCTATCGAGGTGCTGCGCTTTGAGCTTCAGCCCGGAGTCATTTCATCTGATCACCAGCACCACCTCACGGGCTGCGTTGCAGAAGCACCCAACCCCCAGACCCAGCCGCCTGTCAGGCAGGTGTCACAACAGCACACACTTGGTCAGCACAACGTCATCACGGTTGGGTGGGTGCGGGGTTGGGGTGTTTCGGTTTGGTTGGGTTTTTGCGCGACAAACAGTGACCAGGAGAACCAATAAATGGCATTTGAGCTCGGTTTAAGCTTATCACTACTCAAAGCCGTGTAATACCTACCAAAATTATAGGTGCTTGGGTGAAAACACAGCTCAGGTTGTGGGTAAGAAGGAGGAACTCTCCAGCTTAGGCTGCGCTCCTGCACCACAACATCCAGAAGGAGGTTTGGAGCAGTCGTGCTTGTTACAGCGTCCAGTGACCACAGTGCAAAATAGGGGCAGTCCTGAAGGGATTCTTCTGGCCTGAAAGAAAACAAGCGCAGAAGCTAAACGCTGACTTTCCAGTGAATTATGGGGAGGGATACTGAAACCAGCTTCATAAAAACCTACCTTAGTGAGCCTGGCATTTGAGCCTCATACCAGCAGTCCAAGTCAAATACACCCAAATAAGTAGATGGTTTTCCCTGGCCGCGTGTGTTCACTTGCCAGCTGAAGACGGAGACACTGATGTCAGGAGATATGACTGGAAAAGACAAGACATTGTTTCTTATTGGGAGAAAATACAATCTATCTGACATTTTCAAAACATCACTTTCTAGTTTGGCTTCATTCTGTTACGTCACTCATGAAACGCAACACTTGACTAAGAAGAATTTTAAAAATGTACACCACAGCATCACCTCTGTGATAGGTTTCAGTCATGCTGCCCCCCTTTGCGAGTTCAACCTGTATCCGTCCTAAGACAAACCCAATACACAATTGTCAGGTAATCAAGTTTCCCATACAGTAAGAGTGCATCAAGATGGTTAGAAAAAAACAAAAACCAAAAAACAACCCACCACCCTAGGAAAACATACATTGCTGCTTTTAGAAAGCATACAAATTCTTGTCGTATACACTTGATCACTCAGCTGGCATTCTTAATTTCCAGATTCGACTCGATTACGGGTGTTACGAATAGCTCCTTTCCAGCACAGTCAGAATGAAAGAACACAATTATCACACAAAACAAACACCAAAACCCAACCCCAACAAACAGGAGGTTGGAACAAAGAGTTTAACATCAAACATTGACCATGTTACACTCGGCTTCTCTCAAGAAGTGGCATGGTCTGTCGTCTCTGGGGAGAAGGCATTCTCCAGATGTGAGCAAAGTGCGGGGTGCATCCTTTACCCTGACAGAGCAGGGAACCAGGAGACAGGTCGTTTGGCAAAATGGGTCTCTGTTCTCTGCTGAGTTCATCAGGGCTGCTCAGGGAGCCTCCCACGCTTTACTGTGTTTCATCGTGAACTCCTGGGCCCTTTCACTTGTGTGAGCCGCTGAAACTGCTCTTGAAGATGTCAATTAGTTCCATAAATCAGAAGCCAGCTTCATTTCTAACCTCAACCCACATCCAACAGAAGCTCATGTGGGCCTACAACTTGAATAGTTTCTGGATAAAAGCTAATGAGGAGCCATCAGAGAAATGACAAGCATTTTTCCATGCCTCAGGCTTCATGAAAAGGGGACCGAAAGGGCCTTTTTTGTTGGTTTTGGTTTGGGTTTTTTGGTGGGTGCGCCTGTTGGTTGTTTTTGAGAAGGTTTTAGAAGGCCCTCTCCTCAGAATCATGCCACAGGTGGAGAAAATCCAAAGGGGTTTTCATTAGATTTTGACACGCTGTTGTTAGAGGATGGCACCCCAAAAGAGGTGGAAGCTGCCTCTTCAGGACTAAGACAAAGCTAATAAACACAAATAGCCTAGAAAGTCATGCCAGTGTGGTCTTTGTAACAGCAGACATAAGTTAAGGCCAGTAAGAAGAGAGGGAAGGGCATTCACACACCCAAACAAAAGGCTGTGAAAGTTATCACTGCAGCCGGCTCAGAGATGTGCTCAGAGCATCACTGGATGTGCAAACCCAGAGATGCACATCTCATTATTGCAAGGTAGTGAAAGACACCAGAGGAGTTTTAACTGTCGATCCGGACAAGGGAAGCCAGAAGCTCTTGCTTTAAGAGCTTGTAGGTGTAGGAACCTATTAGACACAGAGAGGGCAAAGTGCACAGGCAGATCATAGACTCGTAGAATCATTTAGGTTGGAAAAGGCCCTTAAGATCATCGAGCCCAACTGTAAACCTCATACTGCCAAGCCCACCACTAAACCCTGTCCCACAGCGCCACGTCTGCACGTCTTTTAACTCCCTCCAGGGATGGTGACGCCACCACTTCCCTGGGCAGCCTGTTCCACTGCTTCGCAACCCTTTCTGTGAAGAAATTTTCCCTAAGATCCCAACTAAACCTTGTGCTCTAGACCCTTCACCAGCTTCGCTGCCCTTCTTTGGACACACTCAGCGCCTCAGTATCTTTCTCGTAGTGAGGGGCCCAAAACTGAACACAGGATTCGAGGTGCAGCCTCACCACCGCCGAGTAGGGGGGGACGATCACTGCCCTACTCCTGCTGGCCACACTCTCTCTCATACAAGCCAGGATGCTGGGGGCCTTCCTGGCCACGCGGGCACACTGCCGGCTCATCCAGGTGCTTGGGGAAGGTATCAAACAGATCTGGCCCCAGGACCGAGCCCTGGGGAACAGCACTCGTGACCGGCCGCCAGCTGGATGCAGGTGCAGGCATAGGTTGGAAGAGGGGAAAAAAGAAAGTTGAGGGAACATTCCTAAGCAATGGAGGGGATGATCCTACTGTTCAAAGATGAGAGCTGGAGGAATAAAATGACTGACAGGTGTTATAGAGGTGACCCCACCATACATCGCTACAGCATGTCAGCAAGCATTGAAGGGAAAAATAGGGTTTATTTTAACAAGTCCCACAGAACCTAAGCACCCAGTTTTTCCTTTGAAATAAGCCCAAGAAGTTAGTCTATACAGATACTGAAGACTTTCAGGCTGTGGGTATGGAACAGCATTCACTGCTTGGATGCCAAAACCATCTAGTTTAGAACAACCAAAGACGGGCATCAGGAACAAACCTTCATCAACGCTGCCTTCTCTGTCAATGCAGTTGGGAAAGGTTTCTACAGCCTGACAGCTGAGTAGTTTGGCCTTGCTGCCCTGCCCTCTCAAGGGAAAGGCTCCACCCGTCAGATCCAAACTGTACTTTTCAACACAGGATGCCAAACCCTGCGGAAAAAATCACAGGCGAGAGAAAGGTCATTCTGAGAGAAAAGCAGACATTACACCTCAGTAGGAAAGAATGTCCATGTCTAATAGAACCTGCATATTGTACTGTATCTCTCCCAGGCGCTTAATCTGATGGCAAAGAGAAACTACAGCTGACAAGCAAGAGAACTGAGTGTCAAACCGTAACGGGTAAGTTTGGCCGTAAAAGCTTTGCACATTTTCAGAACTGAGCATTTCCCTCGCATTACTGGTTCTAAATGTGTTTTGCAGAATTCCTTGCACCATCCCGGTTTCTTCACAAACCTACGTATTTATCTAGAAAGAGAGATCTGAAATAATGCCATACATAGGCATGCAAAGCGCTTTGCTCCATGACTTGATCACAGAACTGATGAAGTTAGAGGAGTCACGGCCTTCCAGCAGCCAAAGCTCTCTTGCGAGGCATTATCTATAGGCACACACCGCTAGAGTGAAAGCCCATCCCTCGGGAGTAGCCATGAGAACGTCTTACTGAGTCACAGCCTTCTCTCAAACCACGTCAGCTCCTGCCAGCTCCTCCTCTCACCTCCTCAGGGACTAAAGGGTGAAATATGCCTCCCTGCCTTCACCAAGTGCAGCCAACAGCAAAACAACCCGGCGGACATGGCATGCACGTGGGCAAGGCGTTTAGGATCACAAATTCCTACAGAGTCAGCCAACTACTTTGAGACCTACAGAAACTCCAGCAGGATTGTGTGGAACCTCTGAGACCACCATTTGCTAAGCAAGCATTGACTGAAATACTGTCTTTCCAAATACAGCACTTGGTCAAACGCTCTACCCTACAACACATGGGTGTGTGGATTGTGGACAAAGAGCAGCTCTACAATTAAAAACCAACCAACCAAAACCAAAAGCTAAGCAGCTAAAAATCTCCAAAAACCTACCAGAAAATAAAAAAAAATTGATTGTACCTCATTCTACCCAAGTTTCCTAAAGTTTCAGAGCTCTAGAAGGAACTGGCATGAGACAATCCATTCTCGTATGACCTGATATGTTACATGTAACTCACCTACTCTGAGAACAGGCAAGCTTTCTCTTAACCATTCTAGGAAATACTACTAATAAATATCAAGGCTGTAGAGCACAGATCCTCTCCTACCGCACCTCAACAGGAAAGACATGCTCTGAATTAAGATTACTTTCCCATCCAAAAGATTTTGCAAGGGTTTCAGGCATAACACTGAATAAAATAATACGTTCTAAAAACGCGTCTTCTATCTGTTAGATAACAGAGAGGTAAGGCTAGTTCATCTCTATTTTAAACACAACCTCTTTGGAGCCACTTCTCAAAATTTACATATACTTTTTTGACCAAATCAGACCACTCTTTACTGTATTTGCCTATTTTGCTGGCTTCAAGAGCAGAGTTCGTAGGTAACGCAGCCAAAAAGTAGAAAGAGTTCTCTTTAGAGCTACTAAGTTTCAGGACCAGCACCGAAGAGACCCTGCAGGTGAGCGTCATGTGAAGTCCTGCTGACAGAGCTCAAAGGGAAAACAAGAATTTAAACCTGAAGACCGGAACAGAATAAAGCTGTACGCCCGTGTTTTAAGGAAGGGAGACAGACAGAACCTTATTCAACTCTGCAGTTTGGTTAAACAGAGCTACTCAAAGCCCTGTCTTCTCTTCCTACAGGCCATTCACTTGGTGTTTAAATGAAGAATCATTTTATTTCTAAAAGCTGCTGCCTCTTCGGGAACTGAATTTATACGGGCTCTTTGCAGACGGCCCTGCCTGGAACACACGACGCGGCGGTATGAAATTGTACGACTTCTTTTCAAAAAGTATGGACAAAGGCCGTGCCCGGGAAGGCTCAGCGAAAGATTCTTTCTTTTTAAGTCATCTCTGAATTGTCATGGTCAATATTCCCCCTGCCAACTTCACTGATACTCCCTTAGGGAAAAGGACTCTTTCCATCCTTTCACGGACGTGCACGTCTTACCTCGTACATGACTTGTCCTGAAGCCAAGGGCCTCCTGTCTGCGAACGCTAACTGCAACAGATGTAAACTCACGGCATCGCCTTCACTGGAAAAGGTACAAATGATGACATTTGGTTACAAAGCTGCTTTATAGTCCTCGTTACCCTTTCCTTAGGTCTAGGCTGAGGTTTCCTGAATAGCACTGTCTTGCTGAAAAGAAAAACAGCCCTTCCCAAAACCTGAGAATTGGTCACATTTAGCCGCTAAACCACAAAGGAGGAAATTTGGACACTAACAGCTTCTGGGGCAAAGGCTACCCATACAATCTGGAAGCTTCAAGATGTTCTGTGGAGTAAAAATGGTTGGGAACAGTTCTTGGCATTGAAGAGCTCGCAATCAAAACTGCTTTACAGTCAAACTGAAAAAGATTGCCACTCCATGAGCAGCCGAGCTGAGTAAATAGCTTGCTGATGCCGAGAGGGGCAGATCTTTCTCCCCTTCCCTTCCCACCAAAGCTCCAGTCCCTCCCCTGCACACACGGCACCTTCCACACCCTCCTTTCAGTCATTAGCCCAGCAGGAAACCACCGACTTGGCTGCTGAGCACCTTCCCTGCCAGCCGAGCTGAGCTGGCTCACCAAGGCTCAGGCTGGCACCAGGGAACCGGCCGTGCTGTCACCTCCTCCTTTAGGGGCAGCAGGCTGGTGGATCCGCACCGTCAGTGCTCTGGAGCTGCAGCCTCCACTGCGCTCCATGGTATTTTCATACCACGGTGTGAATATCAGGCAAATCATGAAGCAGTCATCAGGAAACAAAGGAAGCCATTGAAGAATGCCAGCACAGAAATAGAGCCACTGTCGCTTTGCTGCCTTTCAGCAGGGAGGAACTAGTAGGTCCCTCTCCATCCCTGTTACATCCTGTACAAATCGCACCGTCAGCCCCTTCCATACCGGAGAGAATCTCCTGCACGGCTAATTCAACAAAACAAATACACGTGGGTCAACTCTAGGTGAACAAATGCTCAAAAAAAAAAAAAACCCCAGTGGTCGATAGTAAGCTTTTATTCACCTTTCTTGCGTCGACTGAACAGCCCACAAGTAGCAACAGTTGCGAGGATCGTGCTCAGGCTCTTGAAAAGTAACGGCGCAGACAGGAATCCTTCCTCCTTCAAGCTGACAGTGGTGCCTGCAGGGTTAACAAAAACAGAAAGCAGGTGAGCCTGGTGGCCCTGCCTGTTTGTAGAAGGGGAGAAGCATCTTCTGAGCAAAGAGCCCCTGACGTGCTTCTCCTCAAGGCACAGAAGGTCACACTCCCGTCTCAAACAAGGGAGTCACGGGAGCGACTGCTTTTGATGCAACAGCCACGAGGTGAGGAAATTACTGTCCAGCACGGGCAATAACCTGGCTTTATCTCCTCCTCTGCCTGCGGAGCAGGAACATGAAAGATTCCTTCAGCTGCCAGGCAAAAGATTCTTCCTACTCTTGTCGCCTGCTTCAATATTGAACTGAAAATGCAGCCTCTCTTCTGCACAAGCTGAAAACAGCGCCAAACACCAGTAGTGTCTTGTTTCTTTACTTGGACTATCTAAAGCCTTTCTCCTCCAGACTTCTGAACCTTCCTTGCACCTTCACAATCTATTCCTGCCACCTCACTATCCCTCCACTCTCTATTCATGCCGCCAATAGTTCCCGGTGAGTCACTGCAGATTTGCTTAAGTGAATCCCGATCTGAATTGGGTCAGATATTCCAGGGGGGATTGCTCTTTGGCAGAGCTGAAATCATCTCCCTCATTTCTCTGTTGCTTATCCCTTGACATGACCCTTATTCCCCCTCCAAGTGTTCCAAGCAGACTTTCATTCCCATGCATCGCTGCCTTGGCATGGGTCAGTCCCCTCTTTTGGTCGAGGCTGAAATGTGGGAGAGAATGTCTTTTCAGCCCCAGATCAGCTCTTGATCCTTCACGTCTCACTCCTTTCAACCGGGACGCTTTAAAGAATATGATCACCACAATCCCATCATTAACATACTTCAGCCTTTCAATGGGTGCCCTCATTGCAGGAGCTGCTTCTGAGAAATAATGTCTACAATCTCTTTCATTGAAACACACACAACTCCTGCTGTCACTGAATACTGCTGGTGGACCAAACCGCCTTATGGAAAGCAGCTCTCTCACACCCTGACTGCTTGACAGAACCCAGAGAAGGGAGCTTTCCGCAGTTCCTCAGCCCACGGGCACAATAAGGAGAACAATCCCAGCCCGCTGGGCAGAAGGCGGCCCACTGAATCCAGGTATGGCTCAATGGTTACTTCAGAAGGGGATTCCTAAACAGGCCAAGATTACACTCCACATTTCCCTCCCTGAAAAAGGGCTCTTTAAATTAACAGACTTCCTCCTCAAGCAGAGCCTTGAGAGCCCTGCACCTCCAGGCGTGACCAAGTGCAAAGGCCGACTTACTCCCGCTGCAGAGTTTTCATATTCCACAGTGACAGGGAGCCATCGGAAAAACCCACGGCGAGCTGGTTGCTTCTGCTGATGTAGCACAGGGTCGAGAGCGCTGTTCCTGAAGGACACTGTAACTGAAAGTAGAGATGTCTCCCTGCTCTGCTCACGGTTGCTCTTCCTTGTGAAACGCCAGCAGCAGCTCTAGTGACAACTGTTAGACCTGCACGCACAAAACCACACAATAAAGGAACGCGTTAGGCCATTCAGGTTGCATTTGAAACACTGACGTGACAACATGGATGATCTAATTCTACCGTCCCCGGCAAAATACCCATTGATGCAATACTTTGTCTGCTCTTCCCATTTTGTACGCATTCAGAGCACATAGGAACTCTCTGACTGGACAGGTATCCTCGCTCCTATTTCAAAACCAGGTGAAAGCGAAACCTCCATAGACAAATTCTTCCTGGGCTCTGCACATCAGGAGTTTGGGCCTCACGGTGAAGCTACTTGAAGTGAGACCAGCTCCCGAGGCCACTCTTGTAAGAGCAAAAACAGCATATGCAATCCGAGTACACCAAGTACAGGTTCCGTTTGGTCAAATGCAGGGATTTTGGTAAGGCATATTTACTTTAAAAAACAAGCCTCAACTTTGCCCCAAGTCAATGAACAGAAGCAGAAGAACATTCCCAGGAAACAGGGCACGTCCGACACACCTTCCTGTCAGGCAGCTGCACCGACTCAGATGGTCAGATTCCTACCCCTCACTGGTGAGAATCACCGTGACAGAGGGACCCTGGTGGGAGGGGGTATTTGTAACCTTAGGAGGAGTATGAAGCCACTCCCATTTTTAATCCTTTCAGGGCCAGACGATGTCAAACCGCCACCTGTCATCAGCAGCCATAAACGTCTGCACAGCAGTAGCTTCAAAGTGGGATGCGTGTTGTTGATTTAAAAGACACAAGTTTTCTTACTTTTCCGTTCAAGTTTAGAAACCGCAAGCTCACCCGATGGTTCATTCTCCCTCTGACTGCAAGAGAGATCATCCAAACCAAGGTCCACCACAAGCAGATGACCAACATCTGTCGCCACCGCTGCCACGCCACCAAACCCTTGCAGAGCCCGGTGCAGGTGCCAAGGCCTCACGCTGGCTCCTCCGGGGTTAGTTATGGGCTCTACAGCAGTTACCTACAGGAAAACTACAAGTTAGTATTTCAGCTCTTTGACGAGCTTTGAGAGAAATCACTCAAAAGTGAAGCCAGAATCAGCCCATCAGAAGCAAGAAAGTAAACACAGGTTTCTCAGACTTAAAAACACAGCATTGATCCCAATTATATCCAGACAAAACAAACAAACCAACCAACCCCCAAAAATGTCCTGTACAAAAATCCGTTACTGCCTTCCGTTTACGGGGTTTCCTGCAGGGATTTCGCTGAGCTCACTCCAACTGCAATGGTGCAGTCTGTTATCACAGCTTACCAAGTTCCATTTTCTACTTAGAAACCATTAACTCAAAGACAACACAGAAAATCCGTTAAATGCAAGAAACTTGACCGTATTTAAGGGACTGGAGTAAGAAAGGCCAAACTCACTCTCGCTCTCCCACGGCCCCCAGCCCGTCAGCACTGGGATACAGCCCACGCCTTCTTTGCCAAACAGGTACTAGGGCAAATCTCGGCTCTCAGTCAGACGCGGCAGCGGCCAAGTTGCAGGGGAGACACACCGCTGCCACGGCAAGGGAGTATTGTTACAGAGAGCGGAAGGGAGATACCAGCTTAGGGAAAGCTACACCAGTCCTCATTTAGAATCAACAGAGCAACCAGGGAAAGCAGAAAAGTTTTCAGTGCCGAAACAGCGGCAAAAAGCCCAGCAGCTGGTTCGCCAAAAGCCAGCTCCGGCTGAGGAGAAGCGCACGCTGCTCTGTAACACGCGGAGCCACCTGCCAGCAGCTTTAGTACAAGGCCCTGATGAAGACAGACCTTTCCGCACCTGCAGCCCCTCCCGGGACAGCCCTGACGGCTCCAGCAGAGACACCAGCACGTGAGGGCTCCTGCACTAAGGCTCCACAACAAAAGAACACGGGCTGCCCTTCAGCCTCCTTGCATAATGTCACACAGTGACACCAGGGAGCTTTACATCAACAGCAACCTGTTACACGACAACGGAACAGAGCAGTGAGCACCACAAGGAGTCCTTTTTTTATATAGATTGGTTTTTCTCCCCAGAGGTGGGGAAAAATTGACCAAACCTCGAAGCCCCAAAGTTCTCTCCCCTCCCGTATCAAGCACTTGCTGTGACTGCGCTGCCTGGCAATCTGCTACAGAATTTACCTTTCCCCTGGGCCACAAGAATTCTACTCCTAGAAGTGCCCGCAGTATTTCAGACAACTTTATATTGTTTCACACTTCCTGGAAATCAGATGAAATCTCCAATCTTCTCAGCTACTCAAAGCACCACCAAAAGTGCGTTGGTTATTCGAATTCTTGCTGCTCCAAGCCTTGATGACTCTCAGGAGGAAAGCAGAAACACTGCACATATCGTGCTGCGGAATCAGCCAAAGTTCCCGTGTTGCTGTTAACTTTTTTTCTTTTAAGGTCTCGTTTTGTTGTTGTACAACTGGCCCCAAATCCACCTTTTCCACTTTTGCATACAGCTTCCCAGTTTTAACGCTTCAGTTTTCCCTGTAGAAGCTCCTGGAACTGCCTGTTTTCCCACGGCACCAGCCACTGGCTTTGCACACTCTCCTACACTGCTGCCAGCTCCTTCTGGGAACGAACGCAGAAATCCTGTCTCAGCTCCCTGACTCTGCATGCTGCCCTTCTGCCTCACACAAACCAGCAAGAGTGGGGAAAATACCATTCCAGAGCTCTGAAACATGCAACCGTTATAAACCAATTTAATACCGTTAATGTTTTCAATTCAGATTTGCTTTTACAAGTCTGAATGACTGCACGTCTATGTCAGCGCACAGCTTGCCTTTCCATCTCAAACGCTGAGATTTATCAGGATGATCGGCAAACCCACACAGCGGAGCACCAACCCAGCTCAGCTCGTTAGACATCACCACCCCACAAACGCTCACTGCCAGCAATCACACTGTAGCGCTACAGACAAACAAACCCCGCCTGGATTCTAGCAAGTCAAACCAAACCACGCTCTGGAAAGCTGAGTAATATGGAAGTATTTATCTGTCGCAGATTCTAAGGTGGTAAAGACAGAGGGAACCTTGATGTTCCATTACCTTAAGGTGACTCTTGTCTACACTCAGACAAGGAGCCGAGGGGAAAGGACGTCATCTGAGTTTATGGGTTAGAGAAGGCAGGGAAAATTAGCAACGTTACACCAGAGTATCCCACCGGCACAAGCACCATATGCAATAAGCAGAGGTTCAAGGGCTTCAGGCTGAAAGTCAGTCTGTAACCACCTGCCAGGTAACGCAGTGAAGCCTGTTTTTTCCCATCCTAAGTCAACAGAAAAATGTGCTTTGCTCTAAAGTCACCTGCTTGCTAGTCCGAGACTCCTGGGAATGTGCCGAAGTCAGCTACAGCACAGCCATGGAAGTCTGAGATGTTTTAAAGACAGTATTTCTGACATAATGAACCATTCAGGACATGTATGTTACCAACACTTGAAAGGCAGGGTGCGGACGAGTTCTTTGTCACTCTGGCTAAAAAAAAAGGTAGTTTTCCAGGCCTTTTTGTGCAAATGGAGAATGAGGTAACTACGTGCTCTACTGTAAAACCAGAAAACGTGTTTGACTCTCAGCACACTTAAAGGATAACGGTACCGTTAACCCCACGATTTCACATCAAGGTGCTCTCGACTGGACACTCTGCAGTGACAGTATGATGACACAATAGAGAAAATGGACGTCCTAGCAAAGAGACGCTCCAAAGCTGCTCCTGAAACAGCGTTATGCAGCACCTGACAACGTTTCCCCCATTAAAAAGCACCCACCCTTCCTGGCAGAACTACTGCTGTAACCACGCTCGATGTTCCAAGGTCGTACAGGCAGAGAACACTTCCCTCTGCTTCTCTCAAGCCAACCAGCAGCCCCGTTCCCGTCTGCCAGGAAACCTCCTTCACCACGCGGATGGTGGGAGGCTGCTCACGGGCTCCACTGAAACGGTGTGCAGAGAGCCGCTCTCCCGTCACAGCGCTCACGACCTCCAGCTGAGGGCCACACGCCAGCCAGGCCAGCCCATCTCTCCCTGGAAGAAGAGAAAAGGCTGGCTAAAGCAAACTCCCAAGAGAGGGTTGAAAACAACGGGAAAATCACAATCACTGCCCCTTTGCTTCAACAGAAGTAGCTCACAGAGCAAGAGAGGCTTACCGAATTCGGGTCGATTATTGAAAATCACCCACTGAATCCTCAACCAATGCATCGTAAAATGAACCACCTTATGATTTTGCATTTGGACTTGTCATTCCTGCACTGAAGAATTCTGCTTGTTTGGGATAAAGATTACAATAGATTGGTCTCTAGTCTTTATACCATATTCAGCTTGGTTTTGCTAGAAATCATCTAAATACATATGAGAATACAACTCCTAAAGCATACTTCAAATATGGCAAAATCTCAGCCAATTCTTTTCTAGTTGACTAACTTTGCTCGACACACGCCTACTTTGGGCAGGGGTTTGGACTTCAACAAGGAATTACCTTAAAATGGGCACTGCGGGAGCCAATTTCAACTTTTACACACGCTGATCACAGAGAGAAGTTAGCACATTTAGTTTCACTGAACTACTTCCAACACAAAGGGAGTATTAACTCAACTACTGCACTTACAGTCACACAGAGAGATTCTACATGGTCTCAGCAGAAGCCCGGACACCCAGGCAGGCCCCCGGCTCTACCTTCAGATCACCGACAAAGTCAGCTACCTCATCTGCTCAGCCGCTCTCAGCAGCTCTCCCGGGACACTCCTCTGCGTCCCATTAAATGCTCTGCAAACCTGGCTGCAGCGCCTAACAGGGCTTTCCTCTTCCTTCTGTTTTTAGTCAGGCTAGGAAAGAAAAAGCAGGGGGGGTTGCCTCTCTAACACTGTGGGAGAACTAGTTCTGCACGGGATGTTATGATGGTACCAATAAATACAGCCCAAAACCACACCAGGACTTTTTTGAAAACTGCCTTTCATTCCATTAGAAGTTGAGGAGGGCTCACTGACTTGCCCGTGTTATTTTAATAGCTCAAGGCTGGCGCAGGCTGTTGTCCTTTCAAAGTTTAACTCTACTAATGTTTTAATGTTAACATTTTTCATCATTTTGTCATAGCTCATCCTTTCTGTTCTCTCAAAACCTGACGCACCTGAGCAGCACCAACCTGACACAGCTGATGCTGTGACCCCGTGCCTCAGGTCACCTCCAGGCAGTAACAACTTCACAGCAAGACCCAATTTCAAGGCAAAGGCTCACCTCTGGAAAACCGCCCGCGCAGCACAGACCCTCGGGTGAGCTCATCTTCCCCAAGAGCCTGAATGGTCACCTCGGGAAACTGCAGCAGGCTGCTCGTTACCTGAGCCGCGAGGTCTCGCATTCTTCACTGTGAATAGAGAAGAAAATGCAAAAAGAGGCTCCTGACGGCCATCGACATTTCTGAGATTGACAGAACTTTCATCCCTTTGCCGTGAATAATCTCCCGTCCACCTCCTGCGGCTCTTTTCCTTAACAAAAGGGCACTCAGGACAGGTTTGGATCTCACAGCAGAGCAAAAGCAGAATCCTTTGCTTTTCTGATGCCTACGAGATCACCAACAAAAAGGGACGCAGGGGTACTGACAGGATAAACAACACGGGAAAAAGCCCAAGACACTGGAGTCAAGTCAAGCAACACGGCACGAGTCAGAGAGTGAGTTTTGCATTAAAAAGCTCCAGAAAATAAATAAAAAAGAAAAAGTTGAGAAATTACATGTTTGAGCAGAATCACATCCAGCCAAGTCAGTGTTCTGGGATGTCACCATTGACTGACATGTGGTACATGAAAGTCAGATTCAAAGGCCAACAATGTTACGGGCTTACTGAAGGAAAAGCTAAAGATACGGTCAGTCGCAGCTGCAGACGTGATGTCACAAACCAGGTTCACTTCAGTGCCACCAAAAGAGAGGCCTTGCTGCTGCCCCCATCTCTCCATCTGCTCCTTCCTTCTGCTCCTGTATCCCTGTGCCTTCCCTTGCCCTGACCTGCACACGGTTTAGAGCTCCTTAGGAGCCACATTAACTCCCCAAGCAGACAGGGAACGCACCCACAAGAGCAGAGAGTTTCCCACCAGCTTAGAGAGTGAAACGGGGTTGCAGAGAGAGCCAGCAAGCATAAAAGCCGGCACAAGGAAGGAGGCAGGACACTGCACCGGGGAGAAGGAGAGGGGATTTGCCCATCTCCATTCTGTGGCCGTAAGCCGTCCTGCTAGCTCATGCACGTGTCAAACCACACACTCACTTTGCAAGGAGAGCTGCAAGAAACCCCTTCGCTTTTAGAAAGGGCAGCACCCAAGGCACTCTCAGCCAGCTCTGGACTCCCTCGTGCACGTAGAGGCTCACTCTCGCACGGAGGGAGGCTGAGGCTGATGGGCGTCATTCTTTCACTCAGCCAGATGTGGAAGCTAAAGTGATCTCAGGGAAGCGTTACTTGGTGGTCAGAGAAGGGACACCATTGCCTGACACTGCTCGGGTCACATTGTCTAAGGAAAGAGGACAAAGAGTGGGAAGAAGCCAAAGAAGAAGAAATGGAAGAAAAACTATGCTCTGTTGAGAAAAACAGCATCCGCTTTGTTGAACAGCAGGGAAAGATCACAATTATAGAGCTTTTTGAATTACTATTCATGACTGGCTCAGTGACATTTTCCCCAGAAATACAGCCCCCAACAGCCCCGATCCCGTATCTGATGCAGACCACAGATTTCATTTCCCTTTACATGAACAAACCCAAACCCGAGACACATCAGCGTTTGACACTAGAGCCCCTTTAGCCAGCTGCCTCCTAGGGTTATTCTCCAACACGACTATTCCTGCATGCAGGAGCTGCAGTCCCTCTCCAACGCGGCCAAGCTAGCAAAAGCTCCTCAGGTCACTCCTGAAAGTGTGCTCTGTTGCACACTGCTTGGCGTACCTGGACAGGCGGGCGCAGGCGCCGAGTGTCTCAGGGCAGAGCGCACACGCAGCCGTCCCGACAGAGGCAGAGCCCAGGGAAGACAACGTTCCCAGCGCTCCCACAGCGCTGGCCCCTCGCAGCACCAGTTCCAGAGTCACGGAGTCACAAGGGAGAGAAAGGCCTTCCGGAATCCCTGGGGGCAGCTGGTCCAGCCCCTGCGCAGGCAGGGTCCCCCAGAGCAGGCTGCCCAGGGCCAGGGCCCGGCGGCTGCTGAACCCCCAGTGCTCAAACACACCCCTTGCAAACAGCCGCCCGACGAGGGGAGCTGCGGAAACGTTGGCAGCCCACGCGACAGGCCCAGGGGTTTGGGGACTCGCTCCCACCAACTGAAGTATCCTCTCCTCCACACCAGTAAAACACCACCCCACCAGCAGGGGCTTGTCACCATTCTTCCTCCAAAACTCTTGCTGAAACAAGCTTTGATTTATTATTCTTGGTTTGATTCCCTCACTCACACAAATTTTCTGACACAAGAGAAAGCCCTTTATGGAGTGCATGGGATTTACAATCACAAACACCTCTGCGTTCGGTTTTCAGAGAGAGCCCCTTACTTTTTCAGGGAACTCAGCTTTTGGAGGCAAGGACCTAATGTTCAGGGATGCCTGAAAAACGCCAACAGCACAAAAGCAAAGGAGAGAATTTAAAAGCTTAGATCCACAACGGGTTCCTTGTTCTGAAAAATCAGGCTTTGAATCTGTGCCATCGGGAGGCTTTCCATCTGCTCACAGCCATGTGGATCCTTCTACCCATGCAGCAGCCTGAGATCACGGGGATGATCTCAGTGGCAGTGGTTAGCTACCTGGGGACAACAGATGCTTCTGACACTCCCTGGGTACTGACCCAGCCTCGCACAGCCTGGAGCTGGTCTGTCCCGCTGGCCTCATCACGGACAGTATGGCCAAGCAAACGACAGCACGTGCTTTGCTGACACCGCGCGTCTTTGCAACGTAGGAATCCCAATAAGCCCCTCTGATGAAGCACATATTTGAGACGGACACAGCTTACAGAGAAGCTGCCGCCAAAACAAACTAGCAATTTCTGATAACCAGGATGGAGGGAAGACATTCATCGCCTACAACAGGGAAATACTCTTCAGCAACCTCCAGCTTTTACATGCAATTTTGCCACTGATTTGTCACATAGAGCAGAAAAAGTCACTCGCTCAACCTCCCTGAGCCACAGCTCACCCACTCACAAAAGACTTCAAAGGCCCACGTAGCACTGCCTCTAGTTGAGTGTTAGGGGGCGGTTGGGGTTTAATCTGACCAGCACCGTCTCTCAGGCTCTCTCAGTCTCACCGTCACGCTTTAACATCGGCCGTGGACACGCAAGCAAGCTTCGGCTGGTTGGTTCTGTCGGTCTAATCACTGCCAGGAGTCACCAGGGAGGCAGAGGCCTGCCCAGTACGGATGAACCCCGCAAAGCACCAGCTGCACTGAGCGCGTGGGGGGGCAAAATTTAAAAAACAAAAGGAAAATACCAGTCCCGAGCGCGCTGTATTTCTGCACGCACCTGTACCTCTGGCTGTAAAGTTTCCCAGGACCTGGTCGGAATGCCTCGCCTTGCAGCTGTGCAGCCCCGAGCCATCGTATGACACACTGATGATCTTCAACAGCTTCTGCCCAGTACGAGCTCTGCTGGGAGGTGCAATCCCGATACCGTCTTTAAACCAGAAAACAGGCACAGAAGAGCCGTGGCTGTCACAGGAAAGTTCAATGGTGTCTGCGCTCCCAAACACCAGCTCTCCCAGAAAGGCGCTCTCGTTCCTCAAGTATTCTGCAATGGGAGAAAGAAATGGAAATGAGTAAATCAGAGCAGGCGTCAGAGGACGAAAGGGCATTTCAAAAATCAACAGATCTTCTATTTGCCCTGCTGACGCTTCCACGTGCCCAGAGCTCCCCCTTGCCCGGGGGGAGCCTTGCCTGCAGCCAGGCAGGCCGTACTGCGGCCAGGCAGCCGGGCACACTACAGTCAGGGCTCTGGCTGACCTGCAAGGGTGGCTTCGAACCTGCAGCGACCAAAACACGGCCCCCCCGCCAGGTGCGTCACAACAACCAGCACAGACCTCTGGGGGGGGTCACCCCAACACCCAGGGGTGCACGGGGGGCTGATCTGGCAGCGAGGAGCGTGTGCTGAAAAGGGCACGGTTCAGCCTCTGGATCTCCGTTTCTTGATTTCTGTGAGTCTGTCCACAACCCCCGTGGGACCCAGCACGGAGGGGATACAAGGAGCAGGAATGGGGATAAACCCGATGGCTCAGGTGGCTCTGGGTGGCCCAAAGGCAGCCTCCATGGGCTGAAGGAGACAAGGGGGAAGGCCGGACAGCAGGCGCAGGTTGGAACAGCTAAAATAAATGAACCCACCGCTAGCTCCCTGCTGGAGTTACTCTCCGGGCAGCAGCACCAAAGACTGAGCACGAAAGCTGAAATCCCTCTTTCTTCACTCTACCTACCAGCTGCGGCAGTTTGTTCCACGAGTGACGACAGGGAACCCTGCCACGGGCTGGAGAATTTTGTTTCACCACAGGCTAATGACGCAAAGAAAGGTTCAGGCTCACGAGTCTCCCCAGGGAGGAACGTGGGGCGTGTTGGAGGTGTCGTTCTTGGGCCTGATGGTCTTCAGGCTCATTTGAGTGACAGAAGCTCACTTCTGACACTGAATGGTTTATTCATCCTGTACCCCAGTTTAATAGAGAAGAATTAGCCCTCGACACCTGCCCTCAGCCCAGCCGGCTCAGCGGCCATAAGCCTGCTTATGCCCCTAAGGCAGAACCATTTCTGGGCTGGTGCAAGATGGATCACGGAGGATCCCATTCCAGCACACAGGCACTGGGGTGCCGTGACTGCATCATTATCAAGCAAAAAGTAATTCAAACCAGAGCGGTCGGAACCTAGTCCTGTGATCCAAACCTAGGAGGCCCGAGCTGATCCCTGACGGGAATCAGACACGGAGAGGTGACCCTCACTTTGCAGCTGAAGCAGAGCCATAGATTACAATTTGACTATGAAACCAACGCAGTTACAGCAGCTCTGGATTCCTCAGCATGTGGCATTGGCTTCAAGCTGCTCTTCGGCCACTGAGCGAAGGAGCTGGAGCAGGTTAGGACAGAAGAATGGATTGCTTCTCTCTTCGCCTCATGCAAATTTTTATTCTGGTGCAAATGTAAGCATTAAAAATACAAAAATGTTTCCATCAGTAGCCTTGCAGGGTAGCCATAAAGAATCCTGGGGGCCTGAAAACGTCGTATTTCATGGGAGGTATCGCCTTGCAGAAGGAGTCACGTTTTAACTACTAAGTTTACTAAAGGCTTTACTCAGCTCAATCTCACAGGGTTTTCTGCTTTTGGTATTACAGAAACCTCCTGGTCCTTCAAGCCAAGGGGCAGATGCTTTAGGGGTAAGCACACCACAAATACCACGTTCACCACAGGACTAAGCGCCCTTCTTCACACATCCAGGGATCTAAATCATACCCACGGCACTTGGCAGCCCGAGCTGGGAGCAGGTTGGAAAGGGGCACCTGGACACTCAGCTCGGCTGCACAGAAAGAGCACCTTTTTTTCATTTTTTTAACAAGCTCACCAGGTAAACAGCCAAAAGAGGGGCAAGCAGTAAACTGATAAGCTCTGTAGGAGGGTAAGGAAAAGAAGTCAGCGCGTAACAAAGAATCTGATGGCATTTCGGCATCGTAGGTGCCTTCAGACCGGCTTTAACCCAGCGTTTGTGCAGGGGGTGCTGTCGGATTTACAGTTCAGTTTCCTGAGCATAGTGTTGGATATCAAATGTCACTCCTGCGTGGAGAGGGGATGAAGGGAGAGAGGGGCCTGGGCCATGCCAACACCCCCAGGGCCTGCGAGGCCCCCCCAGTCTCTTCCCAGGACAGCTGCTCTCAGTGGCTGAGCCCCCGGCGGGGTCTGGGCAGACGGAGGTGCTGTGGGAGCGTGACAGTGACAGGCCTGGACACTGAGAGCGCCGCTGACCGTGCTGTATTTCAGCCGCTTGCTTGGAAAAGGGCAGCCGCTCACCCTCCCTGAGCTGCCGGCAGGGCTTTGGTTCTCATCCCTGACAGCTCTGGATATTAAGGGCGTCAGCAAATAGAAAGCTCCGGGAAGGGAACGGTTATGAAGGGGAAAAGGAGAACAAACACATTGGCAGTGAGAGCATCCCTGCGTGAAGGGCAGTGCGCGCTCCGCGCTTGAGGGGGAAGGAAAACTTTGGGGCTAAGATGTGGCTTGTGGCACAGCAGTCCTCAAAGAAATGCAGCTGTGTTGCGCAGGCTTGACTACTCTACGTACACAGATATTTGTACAGTAAGAAAGCGGCTGAGACACAGCCCAGGGATGTAGCTTCTGCTGCACAGCACTACAGCCGGGGCTCTCTTACGGTGGCCACCGCGGTGACAACGTGGCATCAGCAAGTCTGCGCTTAATCGGCTCTGTGCTCCCCAGCCCCACGGCAGTGTGCCGCACCAGAGGTTAATAATGGGGAAACCTCAAAACCTCCCGCCCAAGGGAAAGCTGCAAACCTTGAAGTCCTTCAGGCAGGAGCGTCTCAATAGCCCTTTGATGTCCTGCTGTAAAGGGCTTCCCAGTGTTAGAAGCTTTTAGTTTTCCTCCACATGAAAAGCAGTTCAAAACCGTAAAGGGCTGAGCTGACTTGATCCCAGATGCAGACCTTCACACCTCCCAGCAACCTTAAAACTCCCCGGGGCCAGATCTCCCCCTGCCGGAATTACCTCTTACCTACTTGGCCCTTAACCTTGGCCGTCCTGGCCGGTTTTCTCAGCCCGCTACACGAAACCACATGTTGTCATCCTTTTCTGACAGCAGCACGTTGTCTGTTGTTTCGGTCACATTAATGATTGCCGAGGGACTAAAACACAGATCGACAGATACGCTGATTCGTACCCTCCATGTCCCCAGAATATAACAACATCCCTGGTTGATTAAGTTCATCACTTTGGTTACAGCATGACTATTAGCGCTACTTGATGGCGTGACTTGGTTTCCTATCCCTTTGCTCCTTAAGCTCAGGGGTTAAGCTAGCCTGAGAGTGCTGTAGGAAAGCATCAGCCTTTAGGCAACGTTGAGAGTAGCTTTTCAGAATGAAGCTACAGTATTTAGCGGCAAAGAACAAGTCAATAAAATTATTGAAAGATTTCTGAGCCGTTAGGTGACTGCCAGCCTTCTTTTTAAGCTAGCTCCAAATGTCACGCTCATTGAGCTGATCTTACAGTTTTGAGTTAACTGATGGATGTGTCAGGTCAGCTGTTCGTTATCGCTAACGAAAACACGTTTTGTCAAATACTTGATCAGCAGGGGGTGAATTTGATCTGGTGCTTGTATAAAAGACTCACCCCACGTGCATGGCATAACCTGAAGACAGCATGTTGATCCAAGTCTTGTGGCACATACCAAAGTATGTAGGTTTTTAAATAATCAGGAAATCCGGAAATACAAGTGCAAATTATGAGAAGCAGATGGGTTTGTTTCCTTTTGAGGAATAATGGCACGGGCGTTGTCCTCTGGAATAAAGAGAACTACTTCATGGGATAAGAAATGTGTTTGTGCAGATGTGAACAAAAATCAATCAACAACCCACTGCTGGGGGTGTGTGTGTGTATTTCCCCCCAACAGAGACATGGAAGACTGGCAATTTAGTACAGTGTGACAATGAAGTATTTTGAGCTGTAATAAAGAAAACCCATTAACCTCAAAAATTTAATTTTTTTTAGAGCCAGTAGCCAAGGAGCAGCCGAATGTAATTACTTGGTGAAATACTTTGTGCAAAATGGGTGTTTGGAACATTGACACGGCAAGAAAATGTGAAAATATGCTTTAGTAAAAAGTAGGATATTAAAGCACAGGGGAAAGGGTGTTGAGTGAACAAAGCACATTTCTGTCACAGTCAGTAAACACCATTAAAATTAAACGTCAGGGGAAAGCAAATGGACTATTTTTATCAAATAGGAAATTAACCAATATACCCAATATATGGTATATACACACAAATACAATAATGTTAAAAATCGGGAATGCGGCAGAGTTACAGGACGGTGAACATTTCTGTGCACTCGCCTACGTTTGTTCATGCCCTTCACGTAGATGCTACTTAGTGAACCAGACAAAGGAGGAGGAGTTGTGATTTCCAGATACGTAAAGCTAAAATACAACTCCCAGCCCCGGTTCCAGAGGACTTGCCGCTGACGTCCTTACACCTAAACCAAGTAAACTTACGTCCTTGCATGAGCTAAGCAGCGCCAGACTAAGAGAGATGATTTGGTTTGTAAGCATTTGTGCTTGCAAGCATCTCAAGCAGATTTATTCCACCTGAGCGTGATCCATTCGTGGAACCACAGCCAGAGGGAATGCAATAGCTGACTGACTGTGGCTTTTGACTGACCTGAAGGCCAGAAATATTTCCCTTCAAAAGTTCTCTCACCAACAGGGCCGAAGCAGGAGTTTTACAATGCTCAGCTTTTTACTGTCTCTCTGGTATGACTGACGCTTGCTGGACAGGCCCAGTGTTGCCTGACATTGGGAGAGACCCTGTTCTTACTTGGCTTGAATAGAAATGGTCAGATATTGAAAGAAACAAGTGGATGATGAATGTACTTGGAACAAACCTAGTATAGTGTTTCTTATTCAAAGCTGTGATTTGAAATAGCTTTTGCAGCAAGAGCGAAGAGCCTCACGTCAGGTTTGGACCCTAACAGTGAGGGTTTGGGACCACTAAATGAGGCTTTGTGCGTTAAAAGACGGCTTTGGGCTCTAAAACTCAGTGTGGAAAGAAAATGACAGTTTGAGCATTAAGAGACCGTATTCGATGCCAACAGTAAAGGTTTGGGATATAAAAATGAGGCTTGGATAATAAAAATGAGGTTTTAGTACCTAAAAGTGAGGGCTTGGGGCTTTAAAGGAGGCACTGAGCATTAAAAAAAGGGGTTTGGGCCCCTCTTGGCTGTTAAAAATGAGGCTTTGAGGATTAATCAAGGGGTTTGGACTGAAACGCACCGTTAGGAACGAAAAAATGACGGTTTGAGCATTAATAGAGTGGATTTGATGCTAAATGGGATGCTTTGGGACCTAAAAAGGAGGCCACGGAGTACTAAGAGGGGTTTGGACCCTGAAAGTGAGGCTTTGGGACCTAAAACTGAGGCTTTGAACCTGAAAGACAGGTTTGGACCATGAATGTGAGGGTTTGGGATTTAAAAATGAAGCTTTGAGCCTTAAAACAGGGGTTTGGAACAAAAAAAAAAAATGAGGCTTTGGGACCTGAAATAAGGCTTTGGGCCTTAAAAGAGGCGTTTCGACCCTCAAAGTGAGGGTTTGGGACCTACAAATGAGGGTTTGCAGTTGAAAATAGGGCTTTGGACATTACAAATGAGGTTTTGATACCTAAAAGTGAGGTTTTAATGCTTAGTAGAGCAGTTTGGACCCTGAAAGTGGCAGTTTAGAAAAGAAAACTGAGGCTCTGAGCCTTAAAAGACGTGTTTGGCAGCTAAACGTGAGGCTTTGCAAGATATAAAAGAGGCTTTGAGAGTGAAAATGACAGGTTTGCACCCTGAGAGTGAGGGTCTGGGACCTTAAGAGGAGGCTTTGAGCCTTAAAAGCGGGGTTTGGAACTCAAAAAATGAGGGGCGGCAGGACCCCAGAAGCGGAGGCTGCGGGACCCCAGAAGCGGAGGCTGCAAGGTTTAAAACAGGTTTAGACACTGAAAGTGAGGCTTTGGGTGGTAAAAATGAGGCTTTGAGCATAAAAAGAGGGGTTTGAACTCTAAAAATGAGGCTTTGCCGGTGGAAATAGGGCTTTGGACATAAGAAATGAGGTCTTGGCTCCTAACAGTGAGCTCAGGTTTGGGTGCTAAAAGTGAAACTTTGGCACCTAGAAATGAGGCTTTGAGTGTTAAAAGGGGGGTTTGAAACCTGAATGTGAGGGTCTGGCACATAAAAATGAGGCTTTGAGCCTTAAACAAGGGGGTTTGACTCTCAAACGTACCGTTTGGAAGGAAAAAAATCATCATTTGAGCATTAATAGACAGGATTCGATGCTAGAAGGGAGGGTTTTATGTCCCAAGCCCGTCTTTCAGCACTCAAAGCCTCATTTTTCAGTCCCAAACCCTCACTTTCAAGGTCGAAACCCCTCATTTAAGGCACAAAGCCTCCTTTTTTAACAGCCAAACCCTGTCTTGTGGGTCCAAACCCCACTTTTAAGGCACAAAGCCTCATTTAGGAGTCCCAAACCCTCACTTTTAAGCTACAAACCTATCTTTTCCACGCAAAGCCTTGTTTTTATATCCCAAACCTTCACTTTTAGGGTTCAAATCCCTCCTTTTTAGGGACAAACCCTCATTTTTAACAGCCTAAGCCTCCCTTTTATTGTCCAAACCCCTCTTTTAATGCTCAAAGCCTTACAGTCAGGACTGCAAACCTCACTTTTAGGGTCCAAACCCCTGTTTTAAAGGTCAAACCCTCACTTTAGGACCCAAAGCCCTCTTAACACAGCTAAAGCCTCCATTTCAGCATCAAACCCCCTCTTTTAGCGCTCAGTGCTTCATTTTTAGGTGCCAAACCAACCCTCACTTTTAGCATCAAATCGACTATATTATTGCTCAAACCATACATTTTTTGTTGCAAACTATGAGTTTTAGAGCCCAAACCCCTCTTTGAAATCTAAGAGACTCATTTAGATGTCCCAAACCCTCACTGTTAGGGTCCAGACCTGTCTTTTTTACTGTCAAAACCTCATTTATATCTTGCAAAGCCTCACATTTAGGGTCTAAATCATCGTTTAGGGCTCAAAGCATCCTTTTTTGGTCCCAAACCAACCCTCACTTTTAGGACCCAAACCCCTCCTTTTTAGGGACAAACCCTCTTTTTTAAGTTCAAAAGCCTCCATTTTATTGTCCAAACCCCGCTTTTAAAGCTCAAAGGCTCAGTTTTAACCGCCAAACCCTCACTTTCAGGACTCAAATTGTTATAATTAATTTAGCCTTAAACGGAATTCCAATTAAAGTTTACAATTTATTGAATAGAGGCAAGCAAGCAGCGCTGGGTGCACGGGGGATCCTTCCTCCTAACGTGCATCCCGTCATACAATGCTACAGGGCTTATATTCAGTTAATTAATAACAATTAGTAAAAAACACGCCTAAGTTTACACTCACTGGTCAGTGATAAGCATCCCACTTGCCGTTGGGCAGCCGTAGTTAAATTAGCCACACTTGCCACGTAGATTAGCCCGCGTGCTCTTTACTGGGGGTGGGGGGGGCAAGTCTTTTTGGTCCTGACTTGGGTCGGTGGTCGCACTCTCCCCCTGCCGGAATTACCCTTCCCCCAGTTTCCATGCCTCAGCGCCTTCTGAGCCAAGAAGGTCCCTGCCATCACCACTGGCCGACCTGTGCCCCCCCCACCTTGGCACCCCCCTTTGTAGCAGGGTGCTTCCCCTGTTAGCAGCAAACCGCCAACCCACATTCCAACCCTCCCGACCGTTAGCGAGTCAATTGACCGGCCCTGGTTACACAAGCACCAACAGTTCCATATTGACACGAATCACATGAACACATTTTACAGAATCCCTCTTTTAACTCTCAAAGCCTCAGTTTTTAGGCCCAAACCTTCGCTTCAAGCGTCCAAACCCCACTTTTCAGGCACAAAGCCTCATTCAGAGGTCCCAAACCCTCACTGTTAGGGTCCAAACCCCTCCTTTTCATGGACTAAATCTCTTTTTTAAATCCCAAACCCTCCCTTTCCTTGTCCAAACCCCTCTTTTAACGCTCAAAGCCTCATTTCCAGGTCCCCAAGACTCACTTTTGTAAAATGTGTTCGTCTGATTCGTGTCAATATGGAACAATGCTAGAGTCACACGGTGAAGTGTGACCCTCTAGCATTTGACCGTTCTGTTTGTGCTTGTGTAACGGAGAGGCCGTTCAGTGTTCAATTGAATTGTTAACTGTCTTAATGGTTGGGATGTTGATTGACAATTTGTGTAGTTAATTGTTAAGAAAGAATTTTAGTTAGGAGTAGAAACTAACATCTGAGAATTTTAACAAGATAATAAATAATGCTTAGGCCAGACAAGACGGCATTAGCAATGAATGCTTCACTGTCAAGAGGCCTCCTAAAAGGATACAACTCAGTAACTTCAAGGACTAACAGTGGAAACATCTTGCTACAAAGGAGAGAAAGAAGATAAGGGAAGGCCACAAATCAGCCAGCAGTGATAACAGGGAACTTCTTGGCTCAGGAGGCGCTGAAGCATGAAAACTGGGGGAAAGGTAATTCCGGCAGGGGGAGAGTGCGACCACCGACCCAATTCAGGACCAAAAAGACTTGCCCCCCCACACCTGTAAAGAGCATGCGTGCTCATCTACATGGCAAGCGTGGCTAATTTAAATACGGCTGCCCAACGGCAAGTGGGATGCTTATCACTGACCAAAGAGTGTAAACTTAGGCGTGTTTTTACTAATTGTTATTAATTAAGTAACTGAATATAAACCCTGTAGTATCGTATGACGGTATGCACGTTAGGCGGAAGGATCCCCCGTGCATCCAGCGCTGCTTGCTTGTCTCTATTCAATAAATTGTATACTTTGATTAAAATTCCTTTGAAGGCTAAATTAATCATAACAATTGGGGGCTCGTCCGGGATGGTCTTGGTTCCTGAATTCTGACTTGATCTAGGAGGGGCGCCCCACCATTCGGTGGCTCCTGGTCAGGTTGGGTCAGGGCTAACGCCATCCTGAACCCGAACAGGGACAAGCAAGGAATTTAATTTTTATAAGCTCCCTTGCCGGCTGCAGCAGTTTGTTTTGCCCGTAATTCTGCGCGCGAAGATCCAAACGAAGACGACGGAGTCGTAAGTATTTAGGCTGTATACCGTTTGGTTGGGTGGGATTCGGTTGCCTGTGTGTGTAAGAGTGTGACTGAGACAGAACCTAGTTCTGAAGTGATTGTGGAGGTCTTCTAACCGCGGTTCCAATCTCCCGCGAGGGACTTGGCCGGTGAAGGACCGAAGCGATTCCCATAGGATTCGTGGGTGGGTGATAGGTCCTAAACCCCCTGCAAGACACTCTTACCGGTAACCAAGGGCTGTAGGAATTGCCACAGTAAAATTCCTAGATGGGTCAGACAAATTCGAGGACCCAGGACCAGAAGAAAGGGAGCAAATTACCAGACATACCATCAGAAAGTCCATTGGGAATAATGATTAGAAATTGGAATGAAAGGGGCCCCAGAAAAGGAAAAAGTAAATTAAAATTGGTTCAATATTGTATGGTTGAATGGCCGAAGAAACCTTTAAGACCACTTGTCTTTTGGCCTGTTTTTGGATCTTTTGAAGACTGGATTTGCCAGGCCTTGAATATATATGTTAATTCAAAGGAACCTTTTAGTCAGGAGGAAAGTGAATATGCAGAATTATGGATCAGGACTTCACGTCCTTTTCCAGCCTCAATACTTACATTAAAGAAAAGAGATGAAAACTTTGAGGAAGAAGAAGGAGATAAAAATGAAAAAGGAAGGGAAAAAGATGATAAATGGGAACCACTGGATAACCTGCCGCCCCCATATCCTAATAATTCACCTCTGGCAGCGGCTTCCCCTCCAGTGGCCGTAGTATCTCCACCAGTCCCACCGTTATCCCTGCCTCCCCCACCAACAGCACCGGAATTAGATAAACCACCGGCTGCATGTACGAGAAGTAGGACTGCCGTATCTGAGGGGGCTTGTCTATATCCCTTACGAGAGGTACCCCTCGGAGGCAATCAGGGAGGCATCGGGTTTGTGGCAGTCCCATTAAATACCACAGATGTAAGAAACTTTAAGAAAGAAATGGGGACCCTATTAGATGATCCCCTCGGAGTATCTGAAAAACTAGATCAATTCCTAGGCCCCAATACTTATACCTGGGAAGAAATACAGTCCATTTTAGGAATCCTATTTACTGCTGAAGAACGGGGAATGATTAGACAAGTTGGAATAAGGATTTGGGAAAGACAGAATCAGGCAGGGCTCCCGGGAGATCAGAAATGGCCAAATGTGGATCCCCACTGGGATCATCAACAACCTCAAGGAAGACAGAATATGAGGGATTTGAGAACGTTAATCATACAGGGAATAAGGGAAGCGGTTCCCCGAGGGCAAAACATTAATAAAGCATTTAATGAACAACAAGGAAAAGAAGAATCTCCAACAGAATGGTTGGAGAGGTTGAGGAAAAGCTTACAAATGTATTCTGGAATTGATCCGAATACAGTGGCTGGGACCACAATCCTTAGAACACAATTCGTAGCTAAATCTTGGGGGGATATAAGAAGGAAATTAGAAAAGCTGGAAGACTGGCAAGAAAGAGGATTAGAGGAGTTACTTAGAGAAGCCCAAAAAGTTTATGTTAGAAGGGATGAAGAAAAACAGAAAGCAAAAGCAAAAATTTTTGTAGCAGCAGTAAGAGAAAGTCAGAAAAATAAGACTCCGTCTGGAGAGAAAAGGGAAAAAAAAAATAGAGCAGACACCCCCGCGACAACCTTACCGAGAGAGATTTACAACTCCCGTCTGTTACTACTGTAACAAGAGAGGACACGTTCAGAAGAACTGCCGAAAACGGGAACAAGATGAGAGAATGTTTAAAGAAGAATAGGGGTGTCAGGGGCTATATCTTCTGGGGACTCCAACATCAACAGAGCCCTTGATAAAATTATTAATTGGTCCCCATAAAGAGGAAGTTTTATTTTTAGTAGATACAGGAGCTGAGAAATCAACCATTCAAAAACTTCCAAAAGGAATAGAAAAAGGGAAGAGCTATATGTCTGTAGTTGGGGCAAAAGGAGAACCTTTTAAAGTACCAATTTTGAAAGATGTAGAAATAGAGACAGAAAAGAAAATTTGCCTTAATGATTTACTTTTGCTCCCTGAAGCGGAGTACAATTTATTAGGAAGGGATTTGATTTTGAAGTTAAATTTGGACATTCAGAGTAAAGGAGATAAATTGCAGATTAAATTATACACTTTAACACAAAAAGACGAAGAAGCTGTTAACCCCTCAGTGTGGTATAAAGAAGGGGAAATTGGAAAGATAGAAATGGACCCCATAAGTGTTCAAATTATAGATCCTTATCGCCCAATTAGAATCAAGCAATATCCTATACCCAGGGAGGGCCGAAAAGGATTAAAACCTGTAGTTGACAGACTTCTGGAAAAAGGAACTTTGGAACCATGTATGTCACCCCATAATACACCCATCCTCCCTGTAAAGAAGCCGGATGGCTCATACAGAATGGTACAGGATTTAAGAGCTGTAAATCAGCGAACGATCACTAAGTTCCCTGTGGTGGCAAATCCTTACACTTTACTGAGTCATATTTCTCCTAGATATACTTGGTATAGTGTAATAGATTTAAAGGATGCTTTTTGGGCCTGTCCTCTGGATGAGGAATCCAGAAATTATTTTGCCTTTGAGTGGGAGGACCCCGAAACAGGACGAAAACAACAATTAAGATGGACTGTGCTACCACAGGGGTTTACAGAGTCACCAAATCTATTTGGACAAACTTTAGAGAAAATCTTACAAGATTTTACATTACCCAAGGAGGTAGGGAATAATTTAGTGGATAAAGAGGCCCAGGAAGCAGCCCTGAGGACTAGGGCCGCTAAAATTAATGTAGTACAAACACAGGAGGACATCAGCAAAAAACACAGGAGACGAAAGAGAAGAAGTTTGCCCCTGAAGAAAAGAAAAATGGAAAAAATAGGGGCTAAGTTAGAACAAGGAAAATGGATATTGCCTGACCGGAGAGAAATTCTGCCGAAAGCCTATGCCAGACAAATATTGGAAGTTTGCATGCGCAAACACATTGGGGTACAAAGGCGTTAAGTGATCATTTCCTTAAACAATTTGGCTGTATTGGGATTTTTGAAATAGCAAAGCAGATTACACAAGGATGCTTAACTTGTCAAAAGGTAAATAAGAAAGTGTTTCGACAAGTAGCAATAGGAGGGAGAAAAACAGCTTACAGACCTTTCGAGAAAGTACAAATAGATTTTACTGAACTACCTAAAGTAGGGAGAATAAAATATTTATTGGTAATAATACATCATTTGACACAATGGGTAGAGGCTTACCCTGTAGCACGGGCTACAGCACAGATGGTGGTAAAAATTTTATTGGAACATTTGATACCTAGATATGGGATAATCCAGTACATTGATTCTGACCAGGGCACACACTTTACTTCCAGAATAATAAAACTATTATGTCAATCTTTAGGCATTCAGTGGGAATACCACACTCCATGGCACCCACAAAGTTCGGGGAAAGTAGAAAGAATGAATCAAACAATAAAACAACAATTGGCTAAATTAATGATTGAGACACAATTGCCTTGGACGAAATGCTTACCATTGGCACTGTTAAATATAAGAACTAAACCATACAGTGAGACTGGATTATCACCATATGAGATGTTATATGGCATGCCCTACTTTCAAGGGATGCCTTTGGGGAATAATATAATTGAAGACCATAGTATCCAAAAATATATAATTACCATTGGAAAAAGATTAAAAGAGTTAAGGGAGATTGGGATGGTGGCCCAGACACCACCTTTAGGATTTGCAATTCATCAGTTAGAACCAGGAGATAAGGTTCTAATAAAAACATGGAAAGAAAGAAACTTATCTCCCCTTTGGGAAGGACCTTTCCTTGTTTTATTAACTACAGAAACGGCTGTGAGAACTGCTGAAAAAGGGTGGACACATGTGTCGCGAGTGAAAGGTCCAGTGAAGGAGTGGACAGTCACATCTGAACCCGGAGAAACTAAGCTAACCATCAGAAGAACCTGATGAGGACATCGTCAAGGAACATAAGCTAAGTTGCTGTGGGAATTTTATTGTGACTACTCCTGTAGAATTGGTAAACGGAGAAGCTCCTAAATGAATACCCATTAGGGGAGACAATATGTCAATAACAAGGATCAGTTAAATATTGGTTCCTGGGAATAGCAATAGGCTATCCATGGTATACCCTGGATTTCTTTCAGACATAGCATACGAATCCTTAAATACATTGAGGTAACTCAGGAAAGGACACCCCTTAAGATTATGGAAGAGGGCAAGACCGGATAGGGAACTGGTGCTGTGGTTTGAAAAGGTCTGCCAAGGGCTGCAACCCCTTTGGGCCGTGACCGCCAATCACTATGGCCCTTACCGGACCTCTTCTAGTCCTGCTTGGGGTGAGTTCCTTAACCCTGGCTGTGACAAACAACTGCAGTCAATGTGTGATAACCACTAGAAGGGGACGGATAAGTTCCCAAGCTTTGGTATATCATACTGTCTACGACTGTAAAGGCCAGGAAATAGGAAGCTGCATTCATAATCTGACCCAGTATGCTTTATGCAGAGAAGGTAACAGGACCGTATGCTATGATCCAAAAGAACTCCCTTACCAATATTGGGTAGAAATGAAAACAAATTCGGAAGTAGGAAGACTAATTGGAACAAGTAAGGTTATAGCATTTTATCATGAAATAGAAACAGGGGTAAAATATGAAATTCCCACAGTTGCTAAAAATCTATTTGTAAATCTTGCTGAAAACATTGCGAAGTCACTGAATGTAACCAATTGTTATGTTTGTGGTAGGACAAACCAGGGTGAACGATGGCCATGGGAGGCTATGGAGAGCAATATAAGTAACCCCCAAGTCTGGAAAACAATGGGAAAGGGTAATAGGAAACAACAATGGGTGCTTCAGACGAGTATAATTGGAAGGAGTTGCTGGCAGAATCTAAAAGACAATGGAAGACCAGTAGGTAATCTAGAGTGTGAGGGAGGTTACCTATGGAATGAAACTCAGAACAATTGGGATAAGTGGGGAAACCCACTGGAGATGAATGATCAATCTAAGAATTGGACCAATGGAACAAATATACCAAAAGGTTGGCCAACTCCTGAAGGACAGTATTGGATTTGCGGCAAACTGGCTTATGCATATTTGCCAAAGAATTGGACAGGATCTTGTGTATTGGGAACTATAAGACCCAGTTTTTTCCTGTTACCCATAAGTCGGGGAGAGCGACTGGGAGTCCAAGTGTATGTTGAGGCTGATGAGTTAAGAAAAAAAAAAAACGTCATAAGCGGAGCTTACAAATTGGAAATTGGAAAGATAATGAATGGCCTCCGGAGAGGATTATTGCTTATTATGATCCAGCTACGTGGGCAGAAGATGGATCTTGGGGCTACAGGACCCCAATATATATATGTTAAATAGAATAATTAGATTACAGGCTGTGGTAGAAATAGTTGTAAATAAGACTGGAGATGCACTTGGATTAATTGCAAAACAGAACACCAAAATGAGAACTGCTTTGTATCAAAACCGCTTAGCTTTGGATTATTTGCTAGCACAAGAAGGAGGAGTGTGTGGAGAATTTAACCTTAGTAACTGTTGTCTAGAAATAGATGATGAAGGAAAAGCTGTAAATGAACTTGTAAAAGAAATTAAGAAAATCGCACACGTCCCAGTTCAAACTTGGAATGGAATCAATCTAGGAGAATTAGGGTGGAACTTTATGGATGGTAATTGGCTTACTAAAATTGGAATAGCTGTACTGGGGATATGTGGAGGACTGTTAGTAATTCCATGTTTAATACCCTGTTTTACTAGACTAATACACTCGGTTATACAAGGAATGCAGATAACTGCAATACCTGTTGATCCAGAAACAAGGAAAAAGAAAACTCATTCCTTGATGATAATAAAGACAAAAGAAGACCCAAAATTGATACCAATTCAGCAAGTATTGACTAGATTGGAAACAAAAACACGAATCAATGCCATAAAAAGAAAAGATGAGGGATTGTAAAATGTGTTCGTCTGATTCGTGTCAATATGGAACAATGCTAGAGTCACACGGTGAAGTGTGACCCTCTAGCATTTGACCGTTCTGTTTGTGCTTGTGTAACGGAGAGGCCGTTCAGTGTTCAATTGAATTGTTAACTGTCTTAATGGTTGGGATGTTGATTGACAATTTGTGTAGTTAATTGTTAAGAAAGAATTTTAGTTAGGAGTAGAAACTAACATCTGAGAATTTTAACAAGATAATAAATAATGCTTAGGCCAGACAAGACGGCATTAGCAATGAATGCTTCACTGTCAAGAGGCCTCCTAAAAGGATACAACTCAGTAACTTCAAGGACTAACAGTGGAAACATCTTGCTACAAAGGAGAGAAAGAAGATAAGGGAAGGCCACAAATCAGCCAGCAGTGATAACAGGGAACTTCTTGGCTCAGGAGGCGCTGAAGCATGAAAACTGGGGGAAAGGTAATTCCGGCAGGGGGAGATTGCGACCACCGACCCAATTCAGGACCAAAAAGACTTGCCCCCCCACACCTGTAAAGAGCATGCGTGCTCATCTACATGGCAAGCGTGGCTAATTTAAATACGGCTGACCAACGGCAAGTGGGATGCTTATCACTGACCAGTGAGTGTAAACTTAGGCGTGTTTTTACTAATTGTTATTAATTAAGTAACTGAATATAAACCCTGTAGTATCGTATGACGGTATGCACGTTAGGAGGAAGGATCCCCCGTGCATCCAGCGCTGCTTGCTTGTCTCTATTCAATAAATTGTATACTTTGATTAAAATTCCTTTGAAGGCTAAATTAATCATAACACTTTCAAGCACCCAAACTCCTCTTTTAACATCAAAGCCTTATAGCTAGGACTGCAAACCTCACTTTCAGGGTCCAAACCCCTCTTTTAACGCTCAAAGCCTCATTTGTAACAGCCAAACCCTCCCTTTCAGGGTTCAAATCCCTCTTTTAAAACCCAAAGCCTCAGTTTTAACACCCAAAGCTGCACTTCCAGCATCCAAACCCCACCTGTAACGCTCAGTGCCTCCTCTTTAGCTCCCAAACCCTCACTTTTAGCAGCGACTCCGGTCCCTTCATGCTCTAACCGTCAGTTTTTCTTTCAAAACCGTGCCTTTTAGAATCCAAACCCCTCGTTTAAGGCTAAAAGCCTCATCTATAGGCCCCAAACCCTCACTTTCAGGGTCCATACCCCACTTTTAAAGCTAAAAGCCTCCGTTTTAAATTCCAAACCCTCACTTCTAGGGTCTGTGGCGGTTTGGCCGGCAGCTCAGCCCCACACAGTCGCTCGCCCCCTCCCCACCGGTAGATGGGGGAGGGAATCAGAAGGGTAACGCTCGTGGGTTGGGATAAGAGCAGTTTCATAAATGAAATTAAAAGAAACAACAACAGAAATGCAACGGAAAGGAGAACAAGGAGAGGCGCAAAGCCCCGCGGGGTGGGGGGAAAGGGGTGGGAAGGGGGGGGGGGGCGGGAGAGGGGGAACGAACCGCCGGAACAAACCGCCCGCGCCGCAGCCGCTCACCCACCGCCGACCCGCCGCCGCGCCGCTCCCGAGCCGCCACTGCCCCCCCCACCCCCGCCCCCCCTTAATATCCTGGTCGTGGTGTCACGTGGTATGGAGTGACCCTGCCACCGGCCAGTCGGGGTCAGCCGCCCCCACCGCGGCCCCGCCCCTCCCAGCCCCCCCCACCCCCGCGGCAGAGCGCGGGAAGCCGGAAAGGCAGCCGCCCCCCGCGTTGAGGAGAATTAACCCCTTCTCAGCCAAACCCAGCACAGCCCCCTCCCCCTATTCCGCACCGCTCACGCCGTGCCCAGGTCCCACACCTGGGCTGCTGCCCGCCGAGTCAGCCATCGCTCCGTCGCTGCTGCACTCTGCTTGTGCCGCAGTTTGTCCTCCATGGCTTGGGAGGCTCGTACTCTGCTATCGTGGGTACAACACAGAGGTGACACACAATATTATATAGCAGTTCGCATTGCCCCATTCAGTTCATTGCCTGTTTTCGCCCAAAATCAAACCCCCTTGAGGCACACATCGGACTTCTCCGTCCTCCCGCACCACCCACCAAGTGCGCCCAGGCCCCCGAGCAAAAGCAATCCCACGAATGGCTTTGCCTTTGCCGGAGGCAGGGAGGACCCAGACTGTGTTGCCCAGCGTACTTTTTGCGTGGCTACAGGGGCTCCATCCCCTTCCCCAGTATGTAGGATTTCTGACTGGGCAGGGCCAGCTCGCCTGGCAGATCCCCTCCTGTTGACTAACCACGTGGCTTTTGCCAAATGTGCACCCCAGGGCTTGGGAGGGAAACTGTGGGCATGGGAAACCATTGGGATAGGAAACCATCCCAGGGCTGAGAAATCATTGCTGGCATGGGAAGCCATCACTGGGATGAGAAATCATCGTTGGGATGGGAATTCATGGCGGGGATGGGAAACCCTCATCGGGATGAGAGATCAGCAGGATGGGAAATCATGGTGATGGGCAGTTGCTGAGGCATGACAAATCCAGCCCTGGCAAGGCTGGCTCAGGCAGGTGCTGGCGGAATCATCGCCCTGGGGATGGAACCCCAGAACAGTGTTTGTCCCAAACAAACCCCACACTAACCCACCGCCATGGCAGGTACAGCAGCACGCTCCTGCTCCTCGTGGTGCTCCTGCCCTCCAGGTAACCCCCCAAGGGGCTCTGCCCACCAATATCTCACCCCACCACCCCTCTTTGCTTCCCCCAACAGAGAGGTTCCCTCTCCGGCTGCCCACGGCATCGCAGGTGCCCAGCATGAGCTTCACCACCCCAGCCATGCCAGCACCGGTCAGTGCCCACGTGCTGCCCTCTGTCCCGGGGCTGGCAGTGTCTGGTGAGCCTGCCCAGCTCCACACCGGCACCCACCAGCTGTCCCAGCCCACCGTCTGGCAGGCGGTGCCAGGGCCCCTGGGGGCCCCGGGGCAGGTGGTGCAGCTCCCCAGCGGGGTGCCACCTCCCCCAGTGGCACAGCTCCCTCACGGGGTGCAGCTCCCCACTGGGGTGCAGCTCCTCAGTGGGGTGCAGATGCCCATGGGGGTACAGCTCCCCACTGGGGTGCAGCTCCCCATGGGGGTACAGCACCCGCAAGGCATGCAGCTCCCCACTGGGGTGCAGCTCCTCAGTGGGGTGCAGATGCCCATGGGGGTACAGCTCCCTGCTGGGGTACAGCTCCCCACTGGGGTACAGCTCGCCACTGGGGTGCCTCTCCCACACGGGACGCAGCTCCATGCTGGGTTGCAGCTCCCCCACGGGGTGCAGCTCCCCCACGGGGTGCAGCTCCCCAGTAGGGTGCAGCTCCTCCATGGGGTGCAGCTCCCCCACGGGGTGCAGCTCCCCCATGGGGTGCAGCTAAACCATGGAGTGCCGCTCCCCACCATGGCTGCTCCCTGTCCCCCTGCCTACGGCTGGGGACAGCAGGTGGTGCCACAGGTGCTGGTGCCCCACCAGCCGAGGGGGATGGGGCCACGGACCCTGGACCAGCAAGAGCCCATGGACCCCACGGGCTCCTGCTCGCTGCGTGCCCCTGACCACACTGGCGACCCACCACCGTGCCGCCCCACGGCTCAGCCTTGGGTCCAGGAGCACCCTGTGCTCCACACCCTGCCTGGCAGCGCCCAGAAGCCATCGGAGGGCTTCAAGAAGGAAGTGGTGGCCATCGAGGACAGTGTCCCTGCTGCCAGCCCCCACCAGACCGGCCTGGCTCTGCCGACCTGCAGAACCAGGATGGAGCCTAAAGGTGAGCTCTGGGGGGTGGCAGAGCCCGCGGGCAGCTGCCCTGAGCCAAGGAAAGCTTGCATCACCCCGCGCTTGGGTTGGATCTCTTTGCTTTTTCAGCAGTGGAGACCACCCCGGCAGCCCCAGAGAAGCCCGTCGACCTGCCCGAGCAGGGGCCACAGGCCTTCGCTGAGGCCTGTCCTGAGCTGGCAGAGGACACCATGGCCAGCTTGGTGCTCTCCTGGCTCAACACCTTGGAGAGCGAGGACAGCCTCCCCGATGGGCCTGACAGCCCCAGCCTCGCCGCCTTCCTCCACGAGCTCCCCGACCTCTCCGAGTACGTGGCGGAGGGCGGCTGCCCCAAGGAGCCAGCAGCGGCGGCGGGGCTGGGGGACGGCGAGGTCTCTGTCGACGACGTCGACGACTTCACCAGCTTCCTCGGCCGGGTCCCTGACTTCTCCGAGTACGTGGCAAAGGGCGGCTGCCCCCATCAGCAAGTGGTGGCAGCAGGGCTGGGGGACAGCGAGGACACCATCCCTAACGGCCTTCCTTTCCCCAACAGCCTCATCAGCGCCGATTTCCTCGATGACCTCCACGACTTCTCCATGTACGCGGCAGATGGCGCCTGCCCCCAGGACCATGCGGTCGTGGCAGGGCTAGGGGACAGTGAGGACACCACCCTGACCACCAGTGTCCCCAACGTGACTGGCGAGGCCCTTGATGAGCACCCTGACCTCTGTGGGTATGTGGCGGAGGGCGGCTGCCCCAAGGAGCCACTGGTGGCGGCGGGGCTGGTGGATGGCGGGGACACCATCCCCAATGTCCCCGACTTGACAACTTCCCTTAACAAGCTCCCCCACCTCTTGGAGTACAGGGCAGAGGGCGGCTGCGAGGTGGACAAGTTGGCAGCAGTGATGCTGGTGGACGGTGAAAATATCCTCGCCGATGTCCCCGACAGCCTGGACACCACTGCCTCCTGCAGCGAAGACCCTGACCTGGAGTACGAGGCGGAGGGCGGCTGGTGCAAACGCCGCCTGCAATCGGGGATGCTGGGGGATGCCGACCCCTTCTGGGGGGTGCCGGCCTCCCCCTTGCAAGACACCAAGGGGAACCAGGGCGGGGTGTCGGCAGTCCTCCCCACCTGGTGGCGGCCGTTGGACACATCCGAAGAGAGCTCTCCGGAGACTGCATGGGAGACTTCTGAGGACAGTCCTGTGGACAGTCCCCAGAACAATCCCCTGCAGGCTCCTCCGGAGACAGCAGAGGAGACTTCTGAGGTCAGTCCTGTGGACAGTCCCCAGAACGATCCCCTGCAGGCTCCTCCGGAGACGGCAGAGGAGACTTCTGAGGACAGTCCTGTGGACAGTCCCCAGAACGATCCCCTGCAGGCTCCTCCGGAGACGGCAGAGGAGACTTCTGAGGACAGTCCTGTGGACAGTCCCCAGAACGATCCCCTGCAGGCCCCTCCAGACAGTCCCCTGCTCAGCGTCCTGCAGTTCCCAATGCTGAGTCCCTTGCCCAGCTCCCCAGAAGCACCCCCAGTGTCACCAGCCCCACATGGCCCAACTGGCGGAGACGGCGCTGCGGAGGCAGCCTCGGATGGGTCCGACCCACCTGCTGCTGCCGCCGGGCGTTGTGTCCTGCCAAGAGGGGCCCCGATGGGGAGAAGCGGGCGGCAAGCAGGCCAAGGGAAAGCTGGACGGCGACAGGGCAGTGCAGGTGGCAGCGGGCTGCGGGTGGGAAGCAGCAAGCGCAGAGCATCCAATACCACCAACGTGCCTGCCAAGAGACGTAGGACCCGAGAGGAAGCCAGAAGGCAAAGGCTCTTCATGGGGCGGAGAAGAAAGGTTTAATGCAGCGGCCCACCCAGACACCACAGCACGGAGGCCTTGAACTGCTGCTCTGGGACTCCCACCCCACGCCCCACCCCAGCCTTGTGACCCTCAACTGCTCCAGTCCCACAGACCCGTGCTGGAAGCTACGGCCCCCCGCTGCCCGGGGGCTGCGATACGTTCCAGGGAACACACAGCATTGCCAGGTGCCAGCACAGCCGGTGTCAGGGCCCAGCCGGGCCCCGCAGCTCCCGGCAGCACTGGGCCGCACGCCCCTGCAGCACCCCAGGGAGGCCCCAGGAGGCCCCGGCCCGGGAGGAAGCCGCGGAGCAGTGGGCGCAGGGGCAAGGCGGGGCAGACACGCTCACCGCTCCAGTGAGACACGGGAGTCCCCTCTGCCCGCCCTGATGGTGCCAGTCCTAGGCCCACTGGGTGCCACCTCTGATCCCACCGCCTTGACCCTGCGCTGCTGCCGGCATCCCCACCGCAGCCTGGAACCAGAGTCCCCAGGAGCAGCATCCCCACCCGGCGCTGAGGATGCTCCGCATCGTCCTGAGGGTGCCCTTGCTCAACTCCAGCCACAGTTTCCACCTGCTGGGGCACACAGTGAAGGTGGTGGGGCTGATGCCCCAACCACCCAACCCGGAACCCAATTCCTTGATGGCAGCCCCGAGACCCAGCGCAGCACTGGATGCCTCAAGCCCCCGCTGACGGCAAGAAGGACACGGCACCGGCGGCACCATCGAGCAGCAAGGCACGCACCAGGTCTGCCGCCAAACCTCAGCAGCCAAGCGGGCTGTGCTTGTCGCCCACGGAGGCCAAACCCCACGGGAGGGGCTGCCGCAGCAGCTGCACATGCCGCCACAACCTCCCAACGACTCCCCGCTGTCCTTCGGGCCCTGGGGGGGCTCACGGCTGCGCCCACCCCGCTGGAGGAGCAGGAGCAGTCGGTGCCCATCACACCCGAGCAGCGGCCCCAGCGGGAGCGTGTGAAGACGCTGGCCCAGGAGGAGCGGGAGCGGGCGGCCCTGCAGGTGTCACCGGCCAGCTGCACGTTTGTGTGCAGAGGGAGGCCAGCATGGACATAGCCAACGACTACGGCTACCCATAACCCACCGGCCCAGAACCGTCCCCCCCTCTTCGGAGCTGCCTTTTCCTCTCTAGCATTTGACTGCCGACAGAGCAGTGCCGCGGTGACGGCCTCGGTCAACACCTTCCTTCCGGCTGCCCTGCGAGGTCCTTGCACCTCTCGTGGTCAAGACAGTGTGATCCTGCTCTACCTCATTTGGCTGCAAGAAGAGTAAAGGAAGAAGCAGCTCCCAGAAGCCTCAGCAAACAGTTTGGCAAGGTCTTCTAGCCTGCTTCCACAGTCACAAGACCCAGTGCTGTTAGTATAATGTCTCGTTGCCTTCTCTAGAAAGGCACTGAAGCAGAATGGCCTCCCTGTCACTGCTCGCTACCAGCAGCAACAGAGGCCTCAGAAAGGCCAGGATTTCGAGTCTTTCACCAGCAGGCCAGGAGTAGTGCGTACTACGGGATGTGGCCACTTGTAGCCACTTGCAGTCCAGACGCTCAAGGTGGTTTTAGCTTCAACTGCGGTGGTTGTAGGCACTGAAGCTTAAACCCAAAAGGAAAGAGAAAAAGAACAGCTCTCCAGGCACACGCTGTTTGGAAGTTAAAGCAGAAGAAAGGCCAGCGTGGCACACGCTCAAGGACAGGGCTGCCTATAGCCCTTTGGCAGGGAAGCTTCTCCCCAGCCAAGCGCATTTCTCCTCCTCTCCTACAGTTCTCCTCCCTCTCTGTCCCCGTACCTTCAGCTGCAAGGTCTGACTGTGATTCAGCACTGCCCGGAAAGTGAACTGTCCCACGAGCCTTCCCTGCTCCTCACGTTCCTACTTCAGGCCCAAGAGAAACACGGGGGTGGAGAAACCAGAGCGCCTCACACACTGTGGGAAGACTGAACTTCAGTCGGTGAAGCACGGGTTTATTTCAGCTACGCAGTCAAAGGAAGACGAGCGCAAGGAGCAGACAAGAAGCTGCACCTAGGTAGCACGCCACGCTTGCCTACTCAGCGAGTCTAGGCTGCCACCCAGAGAAGGAGCAGATGTTCCCAGGCGGAGCGGGGTAACCTGAGGGTCACAAATGCCCACGGGGATTGAAAGCCAGAAGGGCTAGGACAGTGCGCTGTGCCACCTCCTCTTCCCTGTGGCTCCCCAAGTTCCATCATGCCCCAGAACCTTCCTTTCGAACAGTACATTGGACAGAAGCGCAATACAGCTCCAGGGAGCTTGCTGCTTCTGCGAGCCAGGAGGAGGCCAGAGGCCGCTGGACTCTTTGACCCATACTCACCCCCGGCTTAGAAACGCTGTGCAACCCCCAGCCCCCCACTCTGGAGAAACCACTCACGTAGACAGCCATGTCCTTTGGAGCTCTGCCGAGGCTGTCTCCAGGGAACGTTGTCCTGAAACGTGGTCCATGGTGACTGCTCTGGGAAGGATTGGCACAGACAGCTTGATGAAGGCTTGTCCCCGACTTCCCAGCAAGGGCCAGCACTTTCCCACATGGTTTTCAGGCTGGAAGGAGAAGAAACTACGTTCACATGGAGAAGGGTGCCCTGGCTCTCATTCCTGCTATGAGCATCACAGAATTAAGAACTGATTAGGCCAAGCAGCTCGGCTCTGAACCGCAGACAGTGCCTTCGGTCAGACCCTGCGGGTACCAAACAGAGAAGCAGCCGTGAGAATTCACGGGTCACAAGAGCACGTCAGTGGAGAAGCACTTGCATGGCAGCGAGCTGGGTGCGCTGCCTGAAGAAGCTCTCTGGCCTCTCTCAGTGTGCAGCAACTCGCCAAGAACAAGCAAGGGATGGTGCGGCTGAAAGGCACCGGCCCAGGGCAGGTGGCAACTAGGGTCCCACCTGGACAAGCCTTTCCTGTAAGGAGAAGCCATTGCTCCCCCCATCCAGTCCCACCTCCTCCCACTGGCACCTGCCAACTCTTCAACTTGTGCAGGCGGCTCAGGGGCAGTGCCAGGACAGCCTGCAAACGCAGCGTGAGGCCCTCCAGCAGGGCAGGCTCTCAGCACCCGCTTGTGCTCACTAAGAGCCCCCGTGAGCTCACGCCCGAGACCTCTGCAGGCACCTTTCCCACTCTGCTTCCACGCCATGCTGACAGTTTGCACGATGACTGGGAAGACACAGCATGCAGGACCAAGCGACCCTGTTAGAAGCTTGCACAGAGGACCTGGGGCACTCCGGGGGAGAAAATACTCATTTAAATTAAAAGAGCTGGGTGTTGGCTTTGCAGCGCCTCTCTCTGCCTGCGGGCATTTGCTCAGTGGGGGGGAGGGAGGGTGGGGGGTTAACGCATCCCCTGCCCACCCCGCGGGTGGCTGAGCTGGGCTGGGGATGGCTTATGTCCACAAACAGGTATTTTTACATTTAAGATAATATGATTCTATTTTTATAAATAATAGATTTATTTTTTTACAAATAAATATTTTGAAATTATAATATTTGTATTATGTATACGTCTATGTATAATATCATATACATATACACACATACATAGATATGTACCTACGCATCCCACCACAAATCCACAGAGGGAAAGGGGAGGGGGTGTCAGGAGGGACTGGGATGCGGGAGAGGGGTGACATGACCCCGGGGCCCAGGACTCACCGCAGTTCCTGCTCTCTGCACTGCCAGGCACATGGCACAGCTCAGGCACTTCTGTCTCTCTCTGTCTGTCTGTCTGTCCCTCCCTCCCTGTGCTGCAGCCCCGCTCACCCGACTGCCTTCCACCTCAGGGCACCCACGGGTGCCTCACAGCTCGCACCCCACGAGGCCGCCCCGAGGCACAGCTCAGGGGGGCCGGAGCGGGGCCCAGGCCCAGCTGGCTGCTGCCAGGACAGGCCCGGGGGCGGCCTGGGGCTGCGGGACAGGCCTCGGGGCAGGGGCTGGGGCCGGGGCAACATGGCCGCCCGGCAGCCCCTGCCCCAGGGCTCCAGCTCCCAGCATGCCCCGGGGCGCGCCTTCCCGCCGCCCGACCCTGCGCGGGCACCGCGCCCCCAGCCCGAGCCAGCCGCCCCCCCGCAGGCCCCACGGCCGCCCCCCCGGGGCTGCGGGACCCGCCGCCACAGAGACCGACAAGGCACCGGGAGCGCGCAGGGACAGAGACGTGGCAGAGGGAGCGGGGCAGGGGGACAGCGGGGAGAGGGGCAGAGGGAAAAGGCAGCGGGGAGAGAGAAAGGGAGAGGCCGGGACGCAGAGCGGGACACAGGGCGAGGGGAGGGCGGGAAACGACCCCGAGAGACTGAGACAGAGGGGCTGTGGGTCAGGGCAAGGAGGCGCAGAAGGGCACAACAGCCGCGGCCTCCAGGGTGGAGACGCAGGAGGAGCAGAAGGGGCCGGGGAGCAGGACGGAGGCCCCGAGAGCAGCAGGGCCGGCCGAGCGGGGGATACAGGCGGGAGAGAGGGGACAGGCGGCAGCACAGAGGGGAAACAGGCGGCCAGGACACGGCGACAGAGAAAGGAGAAGGCCAGGGAGCGGGAGAGAGGTGTAGGGAAAGGAAAACATAGCAACAGGCTGTAGGACAGACAGGGAGGAGTTAGAAAACACAGGCACGGAGTCAGACAGGGAAGGAAAGAAAAAACCAGTGATGGGAGATGGGAAGAGAGTAAAAATAGCAGTTCTGGGTAACTGCCCATTTCCTGATCACTGCCCAGGAACTGCTTGCACCGTATCCGATGGTCGCTCATGGGCCCTTCCCTGAGCCCGTCTGACCGTACGCCAGCAGCGTGGCGTTATAACCGTGCCAGGCGCTCTCCAGCACTCCCTGACCTTATCTCTGCTTCAGTCTTCACTGGGAAGGCTGGCCCTCAGGCATCCCAGGTCCCAGAGGAGAGAGATAAAATCTGGAGAAAGGAGGACTTCCCCTTGGTTGAGGAGGATTGGGCCAGAGATCACCTAGGCAAACTGGATCCTTGCAAATCCATGGCCCTGATGGCATGCACCCATGAGTGCTGAAGGAGCTGGCAGTTCTTGCCAAGCCACTCTCCATCATCTTTGAAAGAAAATGTCACTCCACTCTTCAAAAAGGGCAAGAAGGAGGACCTGGGAAACTATAGGCAGTCAGCCTCACCTCCATCCCTGAAAAGGTGATGGAGCAGTTCATCCTGGAGGTCATCTCCAGGCATGTAGAGGACAAGAAGGTTATCAGAAGCAGTCAACATGGGTTCACCAAGGGGAGATCACGCTAAGACCAACCTGATAGCCTTCTATGGTGGCGTGACTGGCTGGGTCGACGAAGGGAGAGCAGTGGATGTTGTCTGCCTCAACTTCAGTAAGGTGTTCGACCCTGTCTCCTATAACATCCTCACGATCAAGCTAAGGTAGTGTGGGTTGGTGAGGTGGACAGAGAACTGGCTCAACAACAGAGCTCAGAGGCTTCCACAACCTCTCCGGGCAACCTGATCCAGTGCTTCACCACCCTCCTAAAAAATGTCTTCCTTATATCCACTCTCAATCAACTCTCCTTTAGTTTAAAACCATTACCCCTTGTCCTGTCAAAGCAGGCCTTGCTAAAATGGTTGTCCCCATCTTTCCTATAGTCCCCCTTTAAGTACTGACAAGCTGCAATATGGTCTCCCCGCAGCCTTCTCTTCCCCAGATTAAATATCTTTGATTTCTCTTTCAGGCTGAACATCAGATGCTTCTTAAAGGGAAACACTGGGGAAGACAACCCTTTTCAAAGAAACTCACCTCTGCACGCGGAAACAAGGACAGCTTCTGACAAGCTTCCATAGAATTAGTCGCATCTGACTGGCAAGTACTCGAGGAAACCTGAAACAAGGAGTGTGGAGAGTAAGTCAAGACCTCAAGGGTGTTTCTTCCAAGCTAAGAACATGAGCGACCAAATCAAAATACCAGGGAGCAGAAACACAAAGCAGGCTTTAAGAGAAGATGGACACCCTAATGCTTCACAGTCCCGGACAGCTTAAATCAAATTAAAAGGTGAAAACATCGTTTGGCACCTATTTTAATGTATTTGACAATCGCCTCAGAAGAGAGCACAAAAATACCAGATTTTTTTTTTCTAAACTCTGCAAAGGAGTTTTGTGCAACAAAATACTAACCTGGTGATTTGGGGCTACGTACACAGGCACCTTGTGTTGGTGATGCTATGGACACCGCTCTACCTGTAACTTACGCTACCATTCCGAATAACAAAATTACTTAGAAGCTAAAAACCAAAAGTTGTTGAAGACACTGAGGGTTGCTAAGTGACAGAAATACTTATTGGAGAAATAATCCCAAACCACCGAACTGCGTGACAATAAGTAGTTAAGGGTACCGCAAACCCCAAACTGCTCAAATAACGTGCCTAAAGGTCTGCTTAGGGATGCTTATGAGAAGCAGTGCAAGAGTCATCGCTTCTGAAAGGAAAACACAAAGAAATTACTCTTCCAAAGCAACAGCCTCATTCAAATGGACACAGAGCTTAGCTGTACTATTCTTATTAGCCAGAAACATGTTAATCAAACGTCAGCCTGTAAAGAAATTGTATCAAGATGATACATCCATTAAATCATAGAATCATAGGATGACCTGAGTTGGAAGTTAGAACTCACGCCTCCCAGGTATAATGGGCAAAAGAGCACGTTTTCAGTGACATTAGATTGCGCTTCTCTGGATTTAAATACAAAAAGTTAGCTCCGCCGGTACATTCATCCGCGAGAACGTTAACACCTCCAACTTCATAGACACCCGTACATGATTTTTGTAAACAGCAAATTAATACACTCTATGAAAAAGAAGGCACATAATCAGCATGTTCCTTTTTGACCTGAAAAAAGAAAATCTCTAACAGCAGATAAGCCTGAAGTAAAACCCAGTCCAATCTGGACCCCAAATGGGGTTTGGGTTACGATGTGCCACATATCTGCCCTCGACTCTTGAAAGCAATCATGTGCTGAGGAAAATTTTAGGTTGTTATGCAGAGGTTTAACTCGAGTCTTGGCAACTTAATTTGGGCCGTGAAAGGTATCGGCACTGCAGCACCACGTGCAGTGAGGAAAACTGGTCTTGCAGTTCGATTCCAACGCCGCACCCTCAAACAAAACAAGGCTGCTACGTCTGAGGAACAGGGATGGAATCTCACCTGCCGTCCCAAAGTTACGCTGCGGCATTCCTTCACTTTTTGTCGCTTTCCCCAGGCTTGGTAAACCTTTTGCAGAGTCTGAAGCAAAGGCCCATAGCTTTTTCCTGTTTGTAACAGTGGATGTCCGGGCTTTCACAGGTTGGTTTGTTGTGGGCCACCACTTGTACCCTGGATTTGCCTTCATAAATGCATCCTTGTACTAGAAAAGAAAAGGAAAATTACCAGTCAGGCCAGTCATGACATTATACTGTCCACAGGGCAATAGGGGGCACTGCTTCTAAGAGGACTTCAGACAGTAAATAATGCTGAAATATCTTGATTCTTGATTTGACCTGCCTGAGCTGCGGCCAGAGCCATTCACCAAGGCCTTTCCCGAGCTGGCAGGGGACAAGCTCCAGTTTCAGGATGAGCAGTCTTTCACTGTAGACATCACTGAGACGCTCGCCTGGCTTGACACCATGGACAGTGAGGACGTGTCCCTGGTGGCCCTGACGGCCCCAGTTTGGCTGCCTACCTCCACAAGTTCCCTGACCTCTCCGAGTACGTGGCAGAGGGCGGCTGCCCTGATGACAGAGTGGTGGCAGCGGGACTGGGGGACAGCGAGGACACCGTCCCTGATTTCCTAGACTTGCCCAACAGCCGCACCAGCACCAGGTTCCTCAGTGAGCTCCATGACTTCGCAGGTACACGGCAGAGGGCAACTGCCCCAAGGACCAAGTGGTGGTGGAACAGCTAGGGGACAGTGAGGACACCATCCTGACCACCAGTGGTCCCAGCATGACTGGCGAGGCCCTTAATGAGCTCCCCGACCTCTCCGGGTATGTGGCAGAGAGCAGCTGCCCCAAAGAGCGAGTGGAGGCAAGGGGCTGGTGGATGGTGTCCCCACAATCCCCGATATCCCCGACTTGACAACCTCCATCAACAAGCTTCCCCCACCTCTTGGAGTAAAGGGCAGAGGGCACCTGCGATGTGGAGCAGTGGGCAGCAGTGATGCTGGTGGTTGGAGAAACCATCCTCCTCAATGTCCCTGACAGCCTTGCCACCACCGCCTCCTTCAGTGAAGTCCCCAGTGTCTTGGATTATGGAGCGGAGGGCAAGCGTCCTGAGGAACACCTGGCAGCAGTGATGCTGGGGACGATGAACCATTCTCAGGGGGGCCGGCCTCCCCCTTGCAGGACCTCAAGGGGAACCAAGGTGGGATGGCGGCAGCCCTCCCCACCTGGCTGCCCTTGGACACTTCTGAGGAGAGCTCTGCAGAGACTGCAGAGGAGACTTCAGAGGACAGGCCTGTGGAGAGTCCCCAGAAGGATCCCCTGCAGGGTCCTGCAGAGAGTCCCCTGCTCAGCCCCCTGCAGATCCCACTGCTGAGTCTTTTGGTCAGACCCCGGCTGCATCCCCAGTGTCATCCACCCCATAAGGCGTTATAACCGTGCCAGGAGCTCTCCAGCACTCCCTGACCATGACCACCAAAGACCTCTCTCTAACAAACCACCAAGTGCCTCCTCTTCATAAGCGAGCCACCAAACGCACACACAAGCACTGCTCTCTGCCAGGAGAGCCCTCACTAGCAGTTTAAATTAGCAATCAAGACTTGCAAGCACGCTTGACAGCAACACTGAGTTCCAGGATGACAAGACATGTAGATAAAATCTAGCCACTGCTTCACACCAGGAAAGTGATAAATGCCGGTCTTTTGCGTTACGCTGACATGAATGTTAGTAACGGGAGATAAAGGAACTGACCGGCCTCCAGCTGCGTATCAGTGACAGCTGCTTCCAGCTGGTTCTTTGACTCAAGGCTTACCTGGCCCACGGAACTGCTGGATCCTGCGGAGATGAGCATGCCGTTCTTGTCCTTTAGGAAGCTCCTCTGAGACCAATAGGCTGGATCAGAAGCAAAGGCTTTGCTGTGCCCTGGATTCCTAGGGTCACACACGCCTGTGCTGTCGCTGTTCACAGAAGTCACACACCTCCTTCCCGCATCCTTCTCTCCCTGCCTATTAACATTACAATTGCAGCATCAAACTACCAGCAATCAGGCTTTCACTAATAACTCATGGTCTAGTCTGGGTTTAAACCAAGTTCATCCGCAAGGCACAGCTTCATCTCCTAAGCACACTAGAGAAGATGCTGAGGTGGGAAGGCTTGTAGCTGTGGCTCATCTAGCCTAACCCACAGCCCAGGAGTTAATGACGTATGCCGCACTTTAGCTTTCGTCGTGCAGAACAATCCCTAGAGTCACACTGATGCAGCCTGCTTGATTTCTGGGTGCAACAAGCCCTCAAATACCAGATGTGTGGTTTCCTAAGCACAACTCTGCTGGATCGGTCAGCTCCAAAACTTAAAAAGCTCAACTCACCCCAAAAATGTTAACTTGCGCCCCTCTCCTGGTTTGGAATATCCACACAGCGAAGCACCACGGAAGCCTTGTTCACCAGACAGTTGCCGGACAAACCCCTTTGTGACACAGAGCAGCAAGTCAACAGGAGCACAGGCTGCACAAAGTCAGTGCTTGGCAGCAACCTCATCCAGAGCAGGAACTCCACTGGCAGAAAACCTCTTGAGCTTCCGCTGGACTTGGGAAGGGACTTCCTCAAGCCTCTTTCCTCCACGGCTACCCCAGCAAGCAGCAGTGGGGCAGCAGTGGGGCAGCGCTGCCCGGCTCCCCTCCTGCACCACTGACAAGCAACACAGCAGGCACGGTGCAAAAATCAGCCTCCACCAATGGCCCCAAGCGATCCGCATCAGAGATTCAAAAGAAGGAACGGCGCAACGAAACCACCAACAGAAACACACTGGTTACTACCAGGGCGGAGCAGCCGGCATGGTGTGTGCTATCCTAAAGCACTCTGAGCATGAGGGACACAGTTTCCCCTCAAACACAGCAAGTGAAATCCACCTGAGGGTGGCACCCCAGCGCCTCTCAAGGGAGGCCAGCCGTGCGGCCGTGTAGCCGAAACAACCAGCCAGAGAGCGCAGCGTGACCACAGCAGTGCCCAGCGCCTTACGAGACGCACTGCTGGCGCTGCTGCAGGGACAGGGCTTGTGTCCACCGGAACAGAGGCTGCTGTCAGCCCAGCGGCAGCCGCCAAACCCAAAAGAACCCTTACACCTGGCAGCATTGCCCCAGTCCGGGAACAAACCCTAAATCCAGAGGCGCCCCACACCTGGCTGCACCCACCAGACCTAGCAGCATGCACCTGACACAGCAACGCCCCCAAATCCTCAAGTTTCCCCCAAAATTGGCAGCAACCAGCAGACCCAGGCACACCCCCCAAAACCTGTCGGCGACCTGTCAGCACAATCAATATTTATACAGCTAAATAACAAAAGGATTAGACAATACTTTGTCTTCACTGCCCCCCAATCCATTTTCTTTCTCTTATTTCATTCTTTTTTTCCATTTTTAATTTCACCTTGTTTTGCTTGTGGTTTTTATATAAGACCTGCTTTTGTAGAAGCGTGAAAGGTCTCTGTGGTCCCTCTGCTCATGAATCCATTTGCTAAAATAATGTTTTTGAAATCCTCTTTTTTGAATACCTCTTTTTTACGTATCTTACTGACCAGTTCATTCATGTCTAATATTGAAAGCTTTTGAAAAGCAGGAACGGGTTCGGTTCTATACAGGACAGCGCTGCTCAGAAATGGACCCCAGTCCCTGCTGGCCTCAGCGACCCAGTGGCACACACTCCTGTTACCGGCTCATCTGGTGGCTGGCTGTACAGAAATGTGACCTTTTTTGCCGTGGCTGGGGGTGGTGATGGTGGTGTTGCTGGTGTTCTGTCTCAGCTCTATAATCCATAAAGGAACAGAGACTTTAAGGTGTATCATGTTACTGGTTTGACAGGACTTGCATGCTAGAGAAGAGTTGCTCAAGTGACTTGCTACTTTTACAGCCTCTTGCTAGAAGGAGCAAGAGGGAACAGGGAAGGGTGTAGAGGAGGACCGGAGCAGCCCCGTAGCTGGTGTGTGCCGCCAGCATCGCCCTCGTACAGCCGTCTCGCCAGCAAAACGCAGGAGGAACAGAGCAGCTTATGGCCACTGCACGAAGCAGCTGCAGCGCGGGAAGGGGAATTTAACTGCGAGGCTGTGAGGCACAGCACGCGTGGTAGCCGAAGCCCCGCGGGAAACACGCGGAGATGTCAAGCTCTCTAAAGGACCCTGAGATATGAACAGCAAGAACTTAGCAATTGTTGACCTGGTATTTCTTGCAGACGGAAGCAGCTGACGGCTTCCTCTTTATTTGCTCCTAGTCCAGTCCTTGGGCAGATAGGCCAGACCTTGCAGCAGGGCATGCCTGCTGGAGAAAAACTGCTAAAGCCGCCTCTTTGTTGCTGCTCCTGTAACCAGAGCGATAGAATTAACCAACCATAGATGTTGCTATACTCCTCGTACAGCCTTATCCAACTGGACGTTAAGTCTGGGGACATGGAGTATACCAATCAGTGTATTCTTTGATCTGCATTTTAGTCCCTCCGTAATCATTAATGTGAACGAAACAATAGACAATGTGCTTCTGTCAGAAAAGGATGACAAAATGTGGTTTCGTGTAGTGGGCTGAGAAAACTGGCCAGGACTGCCAAGATTAAGAGCCGAGTAGGTAAAAGGTAATTCCGACAGGGGCAGATCGCGACCACCGACTCACGGACCACCACCGACCCAAGTAACACCACCTACTCAAAAGAGAACAACAGAAGAGGATAACTGAGCCTGCGCAGTAATTTACATACGGAACGAGCAAGTTTGTACCAATCGGTAGAAAGGACAATAATGAATATCTATGAATATGTAACTTTTTGATCTATAAATTGTACGGGAAAGGTGCGTAAGGTAGGCACGTTAGGAGGAGCGACCCCGCGTGCATCCGGCGCTGTGAATAAAGAATGCCTGCTCTTTAATACTAAATTGGTGTTAGAGAGCTGTTTCTGATTTTACCGCGTTTTTCGGTAACACTCCTACCAGTCTGTCACGATCCACTGTCGGGCTGAACAATTTGGCAGAGGTTAAACCCCCTTGCTTTCCAACCGACCTCAGGTAATTCTGGGAGGTTGGGGGCGGCTGGGCTTAACTTCTGACTGACTCCAACGTGTTGCCGTGGCCAGGTTCCTTCTACATTCTCGGGAACAGAACTAAGACTCAAAACGGCATCAAAGTGCCAAGTCCCTTCATTTGGCCAGCGACGGAGACGCGAGAGAAAAGCAGAGAAAGAGAGAAAAAAGGGAGAACGGGGGGAGAGAGAAAACGAGAGCGACACGAGAGTGTTGTAATAGCTACCGCCGCGGGTCTGGGGCGGTCCGTCCCTCCGTGCGGTCCCTCCCTCCCTGCGGTCCGTCCCTCCGCGCGGTCCGTCCCTCCGTGCGGTCCGTCCTTCCATGCGGTCCGTCCCTCCGTGCGGTCCGTCCTTCCATGCGGTCCGTCCCTCCGCGCGGTCCGTCCCTCTGTGCGGTCCGTCCCTCCACACGGTCCCTCCCTCCGCGCGGTCCGTCCCTCCACACGGTCTGTCCCTCCGCGCGGTCCGTCCCTCCGCGCGGTCCGTCCTTCCCCGCGGTCCGTCCTTCCGTGCGGTCCGTCCTTCCCCGCGGTCCGTCCCTCCGTGCGATCCGTCCTTCCCCGCGGTCCGTCCTTCCCCGCGGTCCGTCCCTCCGTGCGGTCCGTCCCTCCACGTGGTCCGTCCTTCGGTGCGGTCCGTCCCTCCGCACTGTCCGTCCCTCCGTGCGGTCCGTCCCTCCGTGCGGTCCCTCCCTCCATGCGGTCAGTCCCTCCGTGCTGTCTGTCCCTCCGTGCGGTCCCTCCCTCCGTGCGGTCCGTCCTTCCCCGCGGTCCGTCCCTCCGTGCTGTCTGTCCCTCCGTGCTGTCTGTCCCTCCGTGCGGTCCGTCCCTCCGCGCGGTCCGTCCCTCCGTGCGGTCCGTCCCTCCATGCGGTCCGTCCCTCCGCGCGGTCCCTCCCTCCGTGCGGTCCGTCCCTCCGTGCCGACTGTGAGATTTGATTCTGCGCTTTTGAACAACTGAGGAGACGATAAGCAGTGAGTCACGTGTCTCTCTGATAATGTTTTCCTAGCGTAAGCTTACCTGGGGCTTGGGGCATGATATAATTCAATAGGCTGGAAAAGGAGAAAGAGGACAGTTACCCTTTTTCCTTGTGGTAAAGCTGCACTTGAGCCTGAGCTCTCAAGAAACACTGCTGAGTTTATTTCAGTAAAACTGAAATCGAGGGGTTCTAAGGCAGTGTTGCAAAGCCCTTCAGAATTCAAGGGACACCTGGAATTATAAACGTGAAACGTTCTTTTTTCCAGGTCATAGACGTTAAATAAGTCCATCAATCGCTCTCTGAGAGCTTGCTTGCATCTTTTTCTATATTTCAATATTGCTGGAAATGTTTTCAGTTTTCAAGTCCTTTAATGACGGTTCACGGTTTTTAGTATTTCGTATAAAACCAAGATGTTGCTGCTGACCCCACCTATTGAATAGCTGCGTGTTTTAATTGCCCAAGCCTCTGGCTGAGTATTCACGCCATTGAACGTTACTCACTGAAGGTGTGTGCGTGAGGCGTGAATCCAGCCTTCGTACCCAGGTGGCGAATAGGAGTTTCCCCAGGGACGGATCCAGAGCAGGGAATTAAGCTCTCACTCTGCACTGCGCTTTGGAGGAGGAGCGGGTTTGTGCCCCTTCTCCGAGTGGATGGTGAGCTGAGGGGTATTTCGCCCTTAGGGAACCTGAAGTTAAGCCAAAGAATGTCGAGTGAGTTCAAAACCCTGCCCAAGCCTTTGGAACATCCCGGCTCTATTCACTGAGGCAAAGGAGTATTTTAGTTGAGCAACACTTATGCTGGGTAAAATGAGAGGGTGAGAGGCTTTTGCTGCTTCAGATACTCATGGAAATGTCATTTTAAACGTGGTTCTTCAGACGAGATAAGTCTGCACCTCTTTTCTTAGCAGGACAAAACTTCTGAGCCTGTTCCCAGAGATAGAAAGAGCAGAGGAATTCCGTGGAGTTCCATGGTGGAGGGGAAAGATCCCAACCCAAAGGGTGCCGTGCTGACAAGCAGTGGGAAATACGCGATGCCAGCTCTTCCTGCGTAAGTATGGAATGAATTGGACTGACCGAGCAGTGAACAAGAGAAACCACGCGCAGAAGTGTGAGTGGCAATGCAACCGAACTGGCCAGCGCCTGTAGTGACGGGGGAGGAAGCACTGTCATTGCGTCTTAATCTTAAAATCTGTGATACTGTCTCATGTTGCAGTAGGGTGGTCCCCGTGTTCATGCCCCTGGAAGCTGGTTAAACCTGTGCTGTGCTAAGAACGTGTATTTCTGCAAAGCATTTTGGTGGTGTTTGTAGCGGAGTCGTTCTCTTGGAGAGGTCGTTTTGGTTCTGTTTGATGTGGCAAAGGCTCCTTGCAAAACGTAAGAAATTGCCGCTGGACTGAGATGTCCCCCCCCTCTGACTTCTATGAACTCCCGTGTGTGGAAGGGACGGAACTTTTCCTGTTGCTGTAAATTAAGAAAACACTCCTGTGTGCTGAGAGGAGCGGCTGTTTTAAACTGTGCTTGGTAGCACTTCTGTTTTGCTGCCATGGATCTCCTTCTGGAGAAGCTGTAACACAGGCTCCTTCCCTTTCTAAAATGTAATCACTCAGAGACGAACTTGATCGGAGACTAACTTGGTGCTGTGCCTGCAATGTACATTTGCCGCCTGGCAAAGGAGAGGTGGGATTCATTTCACCTGATTTCTAGCTGTCCAAAAGTTATTTTTCTGGTCTGAGCTAATTTCTTGCTTGGTCAAAGGAAAGGGAGAGTTCTGCAGCAGGAAAATTGTTCCCCCCTCCCTCTTCTGGTCTTGTGGCTCTAGAAGAGTAGTTTAATCTGAAGGCCTATGTTTTAGAAGGTGAATGTGGAGTGAGAAGAATTCCACCTGTTCTCTTCCTTTGATAAAATCCAAAGCTTGGAAAAGTTTTCTTTGAGCCATCTTTAAACTTTTCTCTCCCACCAGGCCCTCTCCCCCTCCAGGGAAGCTTCTGTGCGAGGAAAGAAGGAAAAGCCTCCCTTTTTGCCAGAGGAGCCATCGCCCTCTTCTTCCTCCTCATCCTGCTCTGGTGATCCTAGTCCAGATGAGTTGTTGTGTCTCATTTGTGAAGATACAATGTCCGATGCCGCTGTTAGTGCCTGCTGTGGAAACAGTTCCTGTGACGGATGTAAGTGCAGCTCCCACGGTTGTTACTTCAAAACATCACACCTGATCTTCTGAAAGCAGAAAGAGGAGATCAGGGAATTACTTTGTCACCAGCTCTATTTAAGACTTAAGCAGAGCCTGAACAGGAAAGGACTTTTCTCACTTAAAGGGAAAAAAGGCAGGAAGCTTTTTTCCCTTTTTACGTATGTAGTTAAATCCTCTTGACAGGCGGAAGGAGGAGTTTGAGAAGAGAGCCTAACTGCGCAGGTGATTACAGTATTAGATATCGAACGCGTTTGGTTTGTCCGCAGCCCTTTCCCTCACACAAAATTATAGAGCCATCTCTGGTGCCTTCCTGTGGTCTGCAGCCAACGGGGAGCTGGGCATTTAATCCACACTCCTCTCCACGGGAGAGGTGGTTAAAAACTTCAGAGCTGTGCCGGTTGTAGCTGGGATAGAGTTAATGTCCTTCAGCGTCGCTGGCAGAGTGCTGAGGGCACACTGATGTTTCAGCTGCTGTTAAGTAGCGGCTCCGTGTCGCTAAGTAGCGCCTCTGCTAGTCAGGGGCCTCTCCAGCTTCCCGAGCTCTGCCCGACAGGTATGAGTGGCCGCGCCAGGGACCCCTCTGCCCGCCCAGCTCCATCAGGGGTGATGCCCAGGTGCGAGGGCAGAAGGAGGCCCCGAGCCGTGCGTCAGTCGGCCAGAGTGAGTCGGCCAGCGTCAGTCGGCCAGCATCGCCTGCCCGCACTCAGCTGGCTGGCGTCAGTCAGCGTCAGCGTCTGTTGTCGGGAGTCAGTCAGGACTTAATCCTGTCGGCACCGCTGACCCCCCGTCTGGGGTGTGGGGCTGAGCGCGGTGGTTCAAGTGCCGCCTTAGGCCCGTCAGTCAGGGTGGCTGTGTCAGCCTTGGCTGGCAGCTGTCACCTGCCTTTGGGCACACGGTGCCGTGTCCTGCTCTGCTGAGGGCGGCTCCTCATTCCCTGCCTGCTTCAGCTCGTTTTCCTGCTTCCACGTGCCTGGGCTTTGCTGGTTTAAGGCAGTGAAACGAACTTAATCAGGCTTCCCTTAACTTTGTGTCTTCTGCCTAGTGAGCCGTCGGACAGAGCTTTGGAGGAAGAATGGTGAGAAGCCTTTGCTGGTGGGGTGGTGTTTTACTGGTGTGGAGGAGAGGATACTTCAGTTGGTGGGAGCGAGTCCCCAAACCCCTGGGCCTGTCGCGTGGGCTGCCAACGTTTCCGCAGCTCCCCTCGTCGGGCGGCTGTTTGCAAGGGGTGTGTTTGAGCACTGGGGGTTCAGCAGCCGCCGGGCCCTGGCCCTGGGCAGCCTGCTCTGGGGGACCCTGCCTGCGCAGGGGCTGGACCAGCTGCCCCCAGGGATTCCGGAAGGCCTTTCTCTCCCTTGTGACTCCGTGACTCTGGAACTGGTGCTGCGAGGGGCCAGCGCTGTGGGAGCGCTGGGAACGTTGTCTTCCCTGGGCTCTGCCTCTGTCGGGACGGCTGCGTGTGCGCTCTGCCCTGAGACACTCGGCGCCTGCGCCCGCCTGTCCAGGTACGCCAAGCAGTGTGCAACAGAGCACACTTTCAGGAGGGACCTGAGGAGCTTTTGCTAGCTTGGCCGCGTTGGAGAGGGACTGCAGCTCCTGCATGCAGGAATAGTCGTGTTGGAGAATAACCATGGGAGGCAGCTGGGTAAAGGGGCTCTAGTGTCAAACGCTGATGTGTCTCGGGTTTGGGTTTGTTCATGTAAAGGGAAATGAAATCTGTGGTCTGCATCAGATACGGGATCGGGGCTGTTGGGGGCTGTATTTCTGGGGAAAATGTCACTGAGCCAGTCATGAATAGTAATTCAAAAAGCTCTATAATTGTGATCTTTCCCTGCTGTTCAACAAAGCGGATGCTGTTTTTCTCAACAGAGCATAGTTTTTCTTCCATTTCTTCTTCTTTGGCTTCTTCCCACTCTTTGTCCTCTTTCCTTAGACAATGTGACCCGAGCAGTGTCAGGCAATGGTGTCCCTTCTCTGACCACCAAGTAACGCTTCCCTGAGATCACTTTAGCTTCCACATCTGGCTGAGTGAAAGAATGACGCCCGTCAGCCTCAGCCTCCCTCCGTGCGAGAGTGAGCCTCTACGTGCACGAGGGAGTCCAGAGCTGACTGAGAGTGCCTTGGGTGCTGCCCTTTCTAAAAGCGAAGGGGTTTCTTGCAGCTCTCCTTGCAAAGTGAGTGTGTGGTTTGACACGTGCATGAGCTAGCAGGACGGCTTACGGCCACAGAATGGAGATGGGCAAATCCCCTCTCCTTCTCCCCGGTGCAGTGTCCTGCCTCCTTCCTTGTGCCAGCTTTTATGCTTGCTGGCTCTCTCTGCAACCCCGTTTCACTCTCTAAGCTGGTGGGAAACTCTCTGCTCTTGTGGGTGCGTTCCCTGTCTGCTTGGGGAGTTAATGTGGCTCCTAAGGAGCTCTAAACCGTGTGCAGGTCAGGGCAAGGGAAGGCACAGGGATACAGGAGCAGAAGGAAGGAGCAGATGGAGAGATGGGGGCAGCAGCAAGGCCTCTCTTTTGGTGGCACTGAAGTGAACCTGGTTTGTGACATCACGTCTGCAGCTGCGACTGACCGTATCTTTAGCTTTTCCTTCAGTAAGCCCGTAACATTGTTGGCCTTTGAATCTGACTTTCATGTACTACATGTCAGTCAACGGTGACATCCCAGAACACTGACTTGGCTGGATGTGATTCTGCTCAAACATGTAATTTCTCAACTTGTTCTTTCTTATTTATTTTCTGGAGCTTTTTAATGCAAAACTCACTCTCTGACTCGTGCCGCCTTGCTTGACTTGACTCCAGTGTCTTGGGCTTTTTCCCGTGTTGTTTATCCTGTCAGTACCCCTGCGTCCCTTTTTGTTGGTGATCTCGTAGGCATCAGAAAAGCAAAGGATTCTGCTTTTGCTCTGCTGTGAGATCCAAACCTGTCCTGAGTGCCCTTTTGTTAAGGAAAAGAGCCGCAGGAGGTGGCCGGGAGATTATTCACGGCAAAGGGATGAAAGTTCTGTCAATCTCAGAAATGTCGATGGCTGTCAGGAGCCTCTTTTGGCATTTTCGTCTCTATTCACAGTGAAGAATGCGAGACCTCGCGGCTCAGGTAACGAGCAGCCTGCTGCAGTTTCCCGAGGTGACCATTCAGGCTCTTGGGGAAGATGAGCTCACCCGAGGGTCTGTGCTGCGCGGGCGGTTTTCCAGAGGTGAGCCTTTTCCTTGAAATTGGGTCTTGCTGTGAAGTTGTTACTGCCTGGAGGTGACCTGAGGCACGGGGTCACAGCATCAGCTGTGTCAGGTTGGTGCTGCTCAGGTGCGTCAGGTTTTGGGAGAACAGAAAGGATGAGCTATGACAAAATGATGAAAAATGTTAACATTAAAACATTAGTAGAGTTAAACTTTGAAAGGACAACAGCCTGCGGCAGTCTTGAGCTATTAAAATAACACGGGCAAGTCAGTGAGCCCTCCTCAACTTCTAATGGAATGAAAGGCAGTTTACAAAAGAGTCCTGGTGTGGTTTTGGGCTGTATTTATTGGTACCATCATAACATCCCGTGCAGAACTAGTTCTCCCACAGTGTTAGAGAGGCAACCCCCCCTGCTTTTTCTTTCCTAGCCTGACTAAAAACAGAAGGAAGAGGAAAGCCCTGTTGGGCGCTGCAGCCAGGTTTGCAGAGCATTTAATGGGACACAGAGGAGTGTCCCAGGAGAGCTGCTGAGAGCGGCTGAGCAGATGAGGTAGCTGACTTTGTCGGTGATCTGAAGGTAGAGCCGGGGGCCTGCCTGGGTGTCCGGGCTTCTGCTGAGACCATGTAGAATCTCTCTGTGTGACTGTAAGTGCAGTAGTTGAGTTAATACTCCCTTTGTGTTGGAAGTAGTTCAGTGAAACTAAATGTGCTAACTTCTCTCTGTGATCAGCGTGTGTAAAAGTTGAAATTGGCTCCCGCAGTGCCCATTTTAAGGTAATTCTTTGTTGAAGTCCAAATCCCTGCCCAAAGTAGGCGTGTGTCGAGCAAAGTTAGTCAACTAGAAAAGAATTGGCTGAGATTTTGCCATATTTGAAGTATGCTTTAGGAGTTGTATTCTCATATGTATTTAGATGATTTCTAGCAAAACCAAGCTGAATATGGTATAAAGACTAGAGACCAATCTATTGTAATCTTTATCCCAAACAAGCAGAACTCTTCAGTGCAGGAATGACAAGTCCAAATGCAAAATCATAAGGTGGTTCATTTTACGATGCATTGGTTGAGGATTCAGTGGGTGATTTTCAATAATCCACCCGAATTCGGTAAGCCTCTCTTGCTCTGTGAGCTACTTCTGTTGAAGCAAAGGGGCAGTGATTGTGATTTTCCCGTTGTTTTCAACCCTCTCTTGGGAGTTTGCTTTAGCCAGCCTTTTCTCTTCTTCCAGGGAGAGATGGGCTGGCCTGGCTGGCGTGTGGCCCTCAGCTGGAGGTCGTGAGCGCTGTGACGGGAGAGCGGCTCTCTGCACACCGTTTCAGTGGAGCCCGTGAGCAGCCTCCCACCATCCGCGTGGTGAAGGAGGTTTCCTGGCAGACGGGAACGGGGCTGCTGGTTGGCTTGAGAGAAGCAGAGGGAAGTGTTCTCTGCCTGTACAACCCTGGAACATCGAGCGTGGTTACAGCAGTAGTTCTGCCAGGAAGGGTGGGTGCTTTTTAATGGGGGAAACGTTGTCAGGTGCTGCATAACGCTGTTTCAGGAGCAGCTTTGGAGCGTCTCTTTGCTAGGACGTCCATTTTCTCTATTGTGTCATCATACTGTCACTGCAGAGTGTCCAGTCGAGAGCACCTTGATGTGAAATCGTGGGGTTAACGGTACCGTTATCCTTTGAGTTTGCTGAGAGTCAAACAAGTTTTCTGGTTTTACAGTAGAGCACGTAGTTACCTCATTCTCCACTTTGACAAAAAGGCCTGGAAAACTACCTTTTTTTTTAGCCAGAGTGACAAAGAACTCGTCCTCACCCTGCCTTTCAAGTGTTGGTAACATACATGTCCTGAATGGTTCATTATGTCAGAAATACTGTCTTTAAAACATCTCAGATGTCCATGGCTGTGCTGTAGCTGACTTCGGCACATTCCCAGGAGTCTCGGACTAGCAAGCAGGTGACTTTGGAGCAAAGCACATTTTTCTGTTGACTTAGGATGGGAAAAAACAGGCTTCACTGCGTTACCTGGCAGGTGGTTACAGACTGACTTTCAGCCTGAAGCCCTTGAACCTCTGCTTATTGCATATGGTGCTTGTGCCGGTGGGATACTCTGGTGTAACGTTGCTAATTTTCCCTGCCTTCTCTAACCCATAAACTCAAATGACGTCCTTTCCCCTCGGCTCCTTATCTGAGTGTAGACAAGAGTCACCTTAAGGTAATGGAACATCAAGGTTCCCTCTGTCTTTACCACCTTAGAATCTGCGACAGATAAATACTTCCGTAGTACTCAGCTTTCCAGAGCGTGGTTTGGTTTGACTTGCTAGAATCCAGGCGGGGTTTGTTTGTCTGTAGCGCTACAGTGTGACTGCGGGCAGTGAGCGTTTGTGTGGTGGTGATTTCTAACGAGCTGAGCTGGGTTGGTGCTCCGCTGTGTGGGTTTGCCGATCGTCCTGATAAATCTCAGCGTTTGAGATGGAAAGGCAAGCTGTGTGCTGACATAGACGTGCAGTCATTCAGACTTGTAAAAGCAAATCTGAATTGACAACATTAACGGTATTAAATTGGTTTATAACAGTTGCATGTTTCAGAGCTCTGGAATGGTATTTTCCCCACTTTTGCTGGTTTGTGTGAGGCAGAAGGGCAGCATGCAGAGTCAGGGAGCTGAGACAGGATTTCTGCGTTCGTTCCCAGAAGGAGCTGGCAGCAGTGTAGGAGAGTGTGCAAAGCCAGTGGCTGGTGCCGTGGGAAAACAGGCAGTTCCAGGAGCTTCTACAGGGAAAACTGAAGCGTTAAAACTGGGAACCTGTATGCAAAAGTGGAAAAGGTGGATTTGGGGCCAGTTGTACAACAACAAAACGAGACCTTAAAAGAAAAAGAAGTTAACAGCAACACGGGAACTTTGGCTGATTCCGCAGCACGATATGTGCAGTGTTTCTGCTTTCCTCCTGAGAGTCATCAAGGCTTGGAGCAGCAAGAATTCGAATAATCAACGCACTTTTGGTGGTGCTTTGAGTAGCTGAGATGATTGGAGATTTCATCTGATTTCCAGGAAGTGTGAAACAATATAAAGTTGTCTGAAATACTGCGGGCACTTCTAGGAGTAGAATTCTTGTGGCCCAGGGGAAAGGTAAATTCTGTAGCAGATTGCCAGGCAGCGCAGTCACGGCAAGTGCTTGATACGGGAGAGGAGAGAACTTTGGGGCTTCGAGGTTTGGTCAATTTTTCCCCACCTCTGGGGAGAAAACCCAATATATTAAAAAAAAGGACTCCTTGTGGTGCTCACTGCTCTGTTCCGTTGTCGTGTAACAGGTTGCTGTTGATGTAAAGCTCCCTGGTGTCACTGTGTGACATTATGCAAGGAGGCTGAAGGGCAGCCCGTGTTCTTTTGTTGTGGAGCCTTAGTGCAGGAGCCCTCACGTGCTGGTGTCTCTGCTGGAGCCGTCAGGGCTGTCCCGGGAGGGGCTGCAGGTGCGGAAAGGTCTGTCTTCATCAGGGCCTTGTACTAAAGCTGCTGGCAGGCGGCTCCGCGTGTTACAGAGCAGCGTGCGCGTCTCCTCAGCCGGAGCTGGCTTTTGGCGAACCAGCTGCTGGGCTTTTTGCCGCTGTTTCGGCACTGAAAACTTTTCTGCTTTCCCTGGTTGCTCTGTTGATTCTAAATGAGGACTGGTGTAGCTTTCCCTAAGCTGGTATCTCCCTTCCGCTCTCTGTAACAATACTCCCTTGCCGTGGCAGCGGTGTGTCTCCCCTGCAACTTGGCCGCTGCCGCGTCTGACTGAGAGCCGAGATTTGCCCTAGTACCTGTTTGGCAAAGAAGGCGTGGGCTGTATCCCAGTGCTGACGGGCTGGGGGCCGTGGGAGAGCGAGAGTGAGTTTGGCCTTTCTTACTCCAGTCCCTTAAATACGGTCAAGTTTCTTGCATTTAACGGATTTTCTGTGTTGTCTTTGAGTTAATGGTTTCTAAGTAGAAAATGGAACTTGGTAAGCTGTGATAATAGACTGCACCATTGCAGTTGGAGTGAGCTCAGCGAAATCCCTGCAGGAAACCCCGTAAACGGAAGGCAGTAACGGATGTTTGTACAGGACATTTTTGGGGGTTGGTTGGTTTGTTTGTTTTGTCTGGATATAATTGGGATCAATGCTGTGTTTTTAAGTCTGAGAAACCTGTATTTACTTTCTTGCTTCTGATGGGCTGATTCTGGCTTCACTTTTGAGTGATTTCTCTCAAAGCTTGTCAAAGAGCTGAAATACTAACTTGTAGTTTTCCTGTAGGTAACTGCTGTAGAGCCCATAACTAACCCCGGAGGAGCCAGCGTGAGGCCTTGGCACCTGCACCGGGCTCTGCAAGGGTTTTGTGGCGTGGCAGCGGTGGCGACAGATGTTGGTCATCTGCTTGTGGTGGACCTTGGTTTGGATGATCTCTCTTGCAGTCAGAGGGAGAATGAACCATCGGGTGAGCTTGCGGTTTCTAAACTTGAACGGAAAAGTAAGAAAACTTGTGTCTTTTCAATCAACAACACGCATCCCACTTTGAAGCTACTGCTGTGCAGACGTTTATGACTGCTGATGACAGGTGGCGGTTTGACATCGTCTGGCCCTGAAAGGATTAAAAATGGGAGTGGCTTCATACTCCTCCTAAGGTTACAAATACCCCCTCCCACCAGGGTCCCTCTGTCACGGTGATTCTCACCAGTGAGGGGTAGGAATCTGACCATCTGAGTCGGTGCAGCTGCCTGACAGGAAGGTGTGTCGGACGTGCCCTATTTCCTGGGAATGTTCTTCTGCTTCTGTTCATTGACTCGGGGCAAAGTTGAGGCTTGTTTTTTAAAGTAAATATGCCTTACCAAAATCCCTGCATTTCACCAAACGGAACCTGTACTTGGTGTACTCGGATTGCATACGCTGTTTTTGCTCTTACAAGAGTGGCCTTGGGAGCTGGTCTCACTTCAAGTAGCTTCACCGTGAGGCCCAAACTGCTGATGTGCAGAGCCCAGGAAGAATTTGTCTATGGAGGTTTCGCTTTCACCTGGTTTTGAAATAGGAGCGAGGATACCTGTCCAGTCAGAGAGTTCCTATGTGCTCTGAATGCGTACAAAATGGGAAGAGCAGACAAAGTATTGCATCAATGGGTATTTTGCCGGGGACGGTAGAATTAGATCATCCATGTTGTCACGTCAGTGTTTCAAATGCAACCTGAATGGCCTAACGCATTCCTTTATTGTGTGGTTTTGTGCGTGTAGCTCTAGTAGTTGTCACCAGAATTGCTGCTGGAGTTCCACTAAGAAGAGAAATGGTGACCGGGGAAGGGAGACATCTCTGCCTTCAGTTACAGTGTCCTTCAGGAACAGCAATATCGACCCTGTGCTACATCAGCAGAAGCAACCAGCTCGCCGTGGGTTTTTCCGACGGCTCCCTGTCACTGTGGAATATGAAAACTCTGCAGCGGGAGTAAGTCGGCCTTTGCACTTGGTCACGCCTGGAGGTGCAGGGCTCTCAAGTCTCTGCTTGAGGAGGAAGTCTGTTAATTGAAAGAGCCCTTTTTCAGGGAGGGAAATGTGGAGTGTAATCTTGGCCTGTTTAGGAATCCCCTTCTGAAGTAGCCATTGAGCCATACCTGGATTCAGTGGGCCGCCTTCTGCCCAGCGGGCTGGGATTGTTCTCCTTATTGTGCCCGTGGGCTGAGGAACTGCGGAAAGCTCCCTTCTCTGGGTTCTGTCAAGCAGTCAGGGTGTGAGAGAGCTGCTTTCCATAAGGCAGTTTGTTCCACCAGCAGTATTCAGTGACAGCAGGAGTTGTGTGTGTTTCAATGAAAGAGATTGTAGACATTATTTCTCAGAAGCAGCTCCTGCAATGAGGGCACCCATTGAAAGGCTGAAGTATGTTAATGATGGGATTGTGGTGATCATATTCTTTAAAGCGTCCCGGTTGAAAGGAGTGAGACGTGAAGGATCAAGAGCTGATCTGTGGCTGAAAAGACATTCTCTCCCACATTTCAGCCTCGAGCAAAAGAGGGGACTGACCCATGCCAAGGCAGCGATGCATGGGAATGAAAGTCTGCTTGGAACACTTGGAGGGGGAATAAGGGTCATGTCAAGGGATAAGCAACAGAGAAATGAGGGAGATGATTTCAGCTCTGCCAAAGAGCAATCCCCCCTGGAATATCTGACCCAATTCAGATCGGGATTCACTTAAGCAAATCTGCAGTGACTCACCGGGAACTATTGGCGGCATGAATAGAGAGTGGAGGGATAGTGAGGTGGCAGGAATAGATTGTGAAGGTGCAAGGAAGGTTCAGAAGACTGGAGGAGAAAGGCTTTAGATAGTCCAAGTAAAGAAACAAGACACTACTGGTGTTTGGCGCTGTTTTCAGCTTGTGCAGAAGAGAGGCTGCATTTTCAGTTCAATATTGAAGCAGGCGACAAGAGTAGGAAGAATCTTTTGCCTGGCAGCTGAAGGAATCTTTCATGTTCCTGCTCCGCAGGCAGAGGAGGAGATAAAGCCAGGTTATTGCCCGTGATGGACAGTAATTTCCTCACCTCGTGGCTGTTGCATCAAAAGCAGTCGCTCCCGTGACTCCCTTGTTTGAGACGGGAGTGTGACCTTCTGTGCCTTGAGGAGAAGCACGTCAGGGGCTCTTTGCTCAGAAGATGCTTCTCCCCTTCTACAAACAGGCAGGGCCACCAGGCTCACCTGCTTTCTGTTTTTGTTAACCCTGCAGGCACCACTGTCAGCTTGAAGGAGGAAGGATTCCTGTCTGCGCCGTTACTTTTCAAGAGCCTGAGCACGATCCTCGCAACTGCTGCTACTTGTGGGCTGTTCAGTCGACGCAAGAAAGGTGAATAAAAGCTTACTATCGGCCACTGGGATTTTTTTTTTTTTTTGAGCATTTGTTCACCTAGAGTTGACCCACGTGTATTTGTTTTGTTGAATTAGCCGTGCAGGAGATTCTCTCCGGTATGGAAGGGGCTGACGGTGCGATTTGTACAGGATGTAACAGGGATGGAGAGGGACCTACTAGTTCCTCCCTGCTGAAAGGCAGCAAAGCGACAGTGGCTCTATTTCTGTGCTGGCATTCTTCAATGGCTTCCTTTGTTTCCTGATGACTGCTTCATGATTTGCCTGATATTCACACCGTGGTATTAAAATACCATGGAGCGCAGTGGAGGCTGCAGCTCCAGAGCACTGACGGTGCGGATCCACCAGCCTGCTGCCCCTAAAGGAGGAGGTGACAGCATGGCCGGTTCCCTGGTGCCAGCCTGAGCCTTGGTGAGCCAGCTCAGCTCGGCTGGCAGGGAAGGTGCTCAGCAGCCAAGTCGGTGGTTTCCTGCTGGGCTAATGACTGAAAGGAGGGTGTGGAAGGTGCCGTGTGTGCAGGGGAGGGACTGGAGCTTTGGTGGGAAGGGAAGGGGAGAAAGATCTGCCCCTTTCAGCATCAGCAAGCTATTTACTCAGCTCGGCTGCTCATGGAGTGGCAATCTTTTTCAGTTTGACTGTAAAGCAGTTTTGATTGCGAGCTCTTCAATGCCAAGAACTGTTCCCAACCATTTTTACTCCATAGAACATCTTGAAGCTTCCAGATTGTATGGGTAGCCTTTGCCCCAGAAGCTGTTAGTGTCCAAATTTCCTCCTTTGTGGTTTAGCGGCTAAATGTGACCAATTCTCAGGTTTTGGGAAGGGCTGTTTTTCTTTTCAGCAAGACAGTGCTATTCAGGAAACCTCAGCCTAGACCTAAGGAAAGGGTAACGAGGACTATAAAGCAGCTTTGTAACCAAATGTCATCATTTGTACCTTTTCCAGTGAAGGCGATGCCGTGAGTTTACATCTGTTGCAGTTAGCGTTCGCAGACAGGAGGCCCTTGGCTTCAGGACAAGTCATGTACGAGGTAAGACGTGCACGTCCGTGAAAGGATGGAAAGAGTCCTTTTCCCTAAGGGAGTATCAGTGAAGTTGGCAGGGGGAATATTGACCATGACAATTCAGAGATGACTTAAAAAGAAAGAATCTTTTGCTGAGTCTTCCCGGGCACGGCCTTTGTCCATACTTTTTGAAAAGAAGTCGTACAATTTCATACCGCCGTGTCGTGTGTTCCAGGCAGGGCCGCCTGCAAAGAGCCCGTATAAATTCAGTTCCCGAAGAGGCAGCAGCTTTTACAAATAAAATGATTCTTCATTTAAACACCAAGTGAATGGCCTGTAGGAAGAGAAGACAGGGCTTTGAGTAGCTCTGTTTAACCAAACTGCAGAGTTGAATAAGGTTCTGTCTGTCTCCCTTCCTTAAAACACGGGCGTACAGCTTTATTCTGTTCCGGTCTTCAGGTTTAAATTCTTGTTTTCCCTTTGAGCTCTGTCAGCAGGACTTCACATGACGCTCACCTGCAGGGTCTCTTCGGTGCTGGTCCTGAAACTTAGTAGCTCTAAAGAGAACTCTTTCTACTTTTTGGCTGCGTTACCTACGAACTCTGCTCTTGAAGCCAGCAAAATAGGCAAATACAGTAAAGAGTGGTCTGATTTGGTCAAAAAAGTATATGTAAATTTTGAGAAGTGGCTCCAAAGAGGTTGTGTTTAAAATAGAGATGAACTAGCCTTACCTCTCTGTTATCTAACAGATAGAAGACGCGTTTTTAGAACGTATTATTTTATTCAGTGTTATGCCTGAAACCCTTGCAAAATCTTTTGGATGGGAAAGTAATCTTAATTCAGAGCATGTCTTTCCTGTTGAGGTGCGGTAGGAGAGGATCTGTGCTCTACAGCCTTGATATTTATTAGTAGTATTTCCTAGAATGGTTAAGAGAAAGCTTGCCTGTTCTCAGAGTAGGTGAGTTACATGTAACATATCAGGTCATACGAGAATGGATTGTCTCACGCCAGTTCCTTCTAGAGCTCTGAAACTTTAGGAAACTTGGGTAGAATGAGGTACAATCAATTTTTTTATTTTCTGGTAGGTTTTTGGAGATTTTTAGCTGCTTAGCTTTTGGTTTTGTTTGGTTGGTTTTTAATTGTAGAGCTGCTCTTTGTCCACAATCCACACACCCATGTGTTGTAGGGTAGAGCATTTGACCAAGTGCTGTATTTGGAAAGACAGTATTTCAGTCAATGCTTGCTTAGCAAATGGTGGTCTCAGAGGTTCCACACAATCCTGCTGGAGTTTCTGTAGGTCTCAAAGTAGTTGGCTGACTCTGTAGTAATTCGTGCCCCTAAACGCCTTGCCCACGTGCATGCCATGTCCGCCGGGTTGTTTTGCTGTTGGCTGCACTTGGTGAAGGCAGGGAGGCATATTTCACCCTTTAGTCCCTGAGGAGGTGAGAGGAGGAGCTGGCAGGAGCTGACGTGGTTTGAGAGAAGGCTGTGACTCAGTAAGACGTTCTCATGGCTACTCCCGAGGGATGGGCATTCACTCTAGCGGTGTGTGCCTATAGATAATGCCTCGCAAGAGAGCTTTGGCTGCTGGAAGGCCGTGACTCCTCTAACTTCATCAGTTCTGTGATCAAGTCATGGAGCAAAGCGCTTTGCATGCCTATGTATGGCATTATTTCAGATCTCTCTTTCTAGATAAATACGTAGGTTTGTGAAGAAACCGGGATGGTGCAAGGAATTCTGCAAAACACATTTAGAACCAGTAATGCGAGGGAAATGCTCAGTTCTGAAAATGTGCAAAGCTTTTACGGCCAAACTTACCCGTTACGGTTTGACACTCAGTTCTCTTGCTTGTCAGCTGTAGTTTCTCTTTGCCATCAGATTAAGCGCCTGGGAGAGATACAGTACAATATGCAGGTTCTATTAGACATGGACATTCTTTCCTACTGAGGTGTAATGTCTGCTTTTCTCTCAGAATGACCTTTCTCTCGCCTGTGATTTTTTCCGCAGGGTTTGGCATCCTGTGTTGAAAAGTACAGTTTGGATCTGACGGGTGGAGCCTTTCCCTTGAGAGGGCAGGGCAGCAAGGCCAAACTACTCAGCTGTCAGGCTGTAGAAATCTTTCCCAACTGCATTGACAGAGAAGGCAGCGTTGATGAAGGTTTGTTCCTGATGCCCGTCTTTGGTTGTTCTAAACTAGATGGTTTTGGCATCCAAGCAGTGAATGCTGTTCCATACCCACAGCCTGAAAGTCTTCAATATCTGTATAGACTAACTTCTTGGGCTTATTTCAAAGGAAAAACTGGGTGCTTAGGTTCTGTGGGACTTGTTAAAATAAACCCTATTTTTCCCTTCAATGCTTGCTGACATGCTGTAGCGATGTCTGGTGGGGTCACCTCTATAACACCTGTCAGTCATTTTATTCCTCCAGCTCTCGTCTTTGAACAGTCAGATCATCCCCTCCATTGCTTAGGAATGTTCCCTCAACTTTCTTTTTTCCCCTCTTCCAACTTATGCCTGCACCTGCATCCAGCTGGCGGCCGGTCACGAGTGCTGTTCCCCAGGGCTCGGTCCTGGGGCCAGATCTGTTTGATACCTTCCCCAAGCACCTGGATGAGCCGGCAGTGTGCCCGCGTGGCCAGGAAGGCCCCCAGCATCCTGGCTTGTATGAGAGATAGTGTGGCCAGCAGGAGTAGGGCAGTGATCGTCCCCCCCTACTCGGCGGTGGTGAGGCTGCACCTCGAATCCTGTGTTCAGTTTTGGGCCCCTCACTACGAGAAAGATACTGAGGCGCTGAGTGTGTCCAAAGAAGGGCAGCGAAGCTGGTGAAGGGTCTAGAGCACAAGGTTTAGTTGGGATCTTAGGGAAAATTTCTTCACAGAAAGGGTTGCGAAGCAGTGGAACAGGCTGCCCAGGGAAGTGGTGGCGTCACCATCCCTGGAGGGAGTTAAAAGACGTGCAGACGTGGCGCTGTGGGACAGGGTTTAGTGGTGGGCTTGGCAGTATGAGGTTTACAGTTGGGCTCGATGATCTTAAGGGCCTTTTCCAACCTAAATGATTCTACGAGTCTATGATCTGCCTGTGCACTTTGCCCTCTCTGTGTCTAATAGGTTCCTACACCTACAAGCTCTTAAAGCAAGAGCTTCTGGCTTCCCTTGTCCGGATCGACAGTTAAAACTCCTCTGGTGTCTTTCACTACCTTGCAATAATGAGATGTGCATCTCTGGGTTTGCACATCCAGTGATGCTCTGAGCACATCTCTGAGCCGGCTGCAGTGATAACTTTCACAGCCTTTTGTTTGGGTGTGTGAATGCCCTTCCCTCTCTTCTTACTGGCCTTAACTTATGTCTGCTGTTACAAAGACCACACTGGCATGACTTTCTAGGCTATTTGTGTTTATTAGCTTTGTCTTAGTCCTGAAGAGGCAGCTTCCACCTCTTTTGGGGTGCCATCCTCTAACAACAGCGTGTCAAAATCTAATGAAAACCCCTTTGGATTTTCTCCACCTGTGTCATGATTCTGAGGAGAGGGCCTTCTAAAACCTTCTCAAAAACAACCAACAGGCGCACCCACCAAAAAACCCAAACCAAAACCAACAAAAAAGGCCCTTTCGGTCCCCTTTTCATGAAGCCTGAGGCATGGAAAAATGCTTGTAATTTTTCTGATGGCTCCTCATTAGCTTTTATCCAGAAACTATTCAAGTTGTGGGCCCACATGAGCTTCTGTTGGATGTGGGTTGAGGTTAGAAATGAAGCTGGCTTCTGATTTATGGAACTAATTGACATCTTCAAGGGCAGTTTCAGCGGCTCACACAAGTGAAAGGGCCCAGGAGTTCACGATGAAACACAGTAAAGCGTGGGAGGCTCCCTGAGCAGCCCTGATGAACTCAGCAGAGAACAGAGACCCATTTTGCCAAACGACCTGTCTCCTGGTTCCCTGCTCTGTCAGGGTAAAGGATGCACCCCCCACTTTGCTCACATCTGGAGAATGCCTTCTCCCCAGAGACGACAGACCATGCCACTTCTTGAGAGAAGCCGAGTGTAACATGGTCAATGTTTGATGTTAAACTCTTTGTTCCAACCTCCTGTTTGTTGGGGTTGGGTTTTGGTGTTTGTTTTGTGTGATAATTGTGTTCTTTCATTCTGACTGTGCTGGAAAGGAGCTATTCGTAACACCCGTAATCGAGTCGAATCTGGAAATTAAGAATGCCAGCTGAGTGATCAAGTGTATACGACAAGAATTTGTATGCTTTCTAAAAGCAGCAATGTATGTTTTCCTAGGGTGGTGGGTTGTTTTTTGGTTTTTGTTTTTTTCTAACCATCTTGATGCACTCTTACTGTATGGGAGACTTGATTACCTGACAATTGTGTATTGGGTTTGTCTTAGGACGGATACAGGTTGAACTCGCAAAGGGGGGCAGCATGACTGAAACCTATCACAGAGGTGATGCTGTGGTGTACATTTTTAAAATTCTTCTTAGTCAAGTGTTGCGTTTCATGAGTGACGTAACAGAATGAAGCCAAACTAGAAAGTGATGTTTTGAAAATGTCAGATAGATTGTATTTTCTCCCAATAAGAAACAATGTCTTGTCTTTTCCAGTCATATCTCCTGACATCAGTGTCTCCGTCTTCAGCTGGCAAGTGAACACACGCGGCCAGGGAAAACCATCTACTTATTTGGGTGTATTTGACTTGGACTGCTGGTATGAGGCTCAAATGCCAGGCTCACTAAGGTAGGTTTTTATGAAGCTGGTTTCAGTATCCCTCCCCATAATTCACTGGAAAGTCAGCGTTTAGCTTCTGCGCTTGTTTTCTTTCAGGCCAGAAGAATCCCTTCAGGACTGCCCCTATTTTGCACTGTGGTCACTGGACGCTGTAACAAGCACGACTGCTCCAAACCTCCTTCTGGATGTTGTGGTGCAGGAGCGCAGCCTAAGCTGGAGAGTTCCTCCTTCTTACCCACAACCTGAGCTGTGTTTTCACCCAAGCACCTATAATTTTGGTAGGTATTACACGGCTTTGAGTAGTGATAAGCTTAAACCGAGCTCAAATGCCATTTATTGGTTCTCCTGGTCACTGTTTGTCGCGCAAAAACCCAACCAAACCGAAACACCCCAACCCCGCACCCACCCAACCGTGATGACGTTGTGCTGACCAAGTGTGTGCTGTTGTGACACCTGCCTGACAGGCGGCTGGGTCTGGGGGTTGGGTGCTTCTGCAACGCAGCCCGTGAGGTGGTGCTGGTGATCAGATGAAATGACTCTGGGCTGAAGCTCAAAGCGCAGCACCTCGATAGCCCCGGAGGTAAAATTTCTACCCTCAGCCATTATTTTTCTAAAAAAGGCTGTAAGTGATGTCATGAGGAAAACGGGTACTCAGTTGTACCTTTCCAGAGGTTGCTGTGACAAAAATGTAAACTGGTGCTACCATCACGGTGAGAGTATGGAATGTTGTCCAACGTTCGTTGTCTCTGCAGATGGCACGTGCCTGCTGAGCTCTGGAGTTGTTCATGTGACGTGCAGCGGCTTCCAGAAGGAGGTGAGCTTTTACTGTGTCTTTATGGAGAATGTCAAGAGATGGAGCTTTCCTAAGCTTTCCATGGCGCTGCTTTCAGTGTCAGGGATCATTTAATGCTCCTCCTGCCCATCCACACGCGTAACTGCAATTGTACCCTGCCAGTTTTAACAAATGTAATGTTTGAGGTCCCCTCTTGGGAGTGTAAACCCACCGTTGCCTCCCGTTGAAGCACGATCAGGGCCTGAATGTCTAGAAAGGAAGAGAGCGCTGCTCTAGGAGCAGGAAGAGAAAGTCGGGGAAAGCTGTTCCTTCTCTCTCATCAATGAGTGCAACTGCCTGCGTGGTCCTGAGTTCGGGTTTTGATCCCTGATGAGCTGGGAAAAGAGGACAGAATGGAGAAAAGGAAGCATCGTTCCCTCAGAACAACCTTCAGGCAGAGGAGCACTTGGTAGGAAGGGGAGAGCAGTCTTTCCCTGCCCTCATCTTCCTCTCTACTGGATTCCTCACCAGATCTGTGGGGGTGCGTTGGGGCAAAGAGCACTTGTGCACAGTGTGGTAGCTAACATGAACGTCTTGGCAGGTTGGCCTGGCCCATAGGCTGTTTCTTTTGCAAGCCTGATGTAGGCTCTTCCATTCAGATTGGGTGATCTGATGTCAGCTCCACGTTGGGAATAATTGGGAAATGCAGAAATTTGTCATACCCTTTGCTGAATTGAGACTAGATCATTCAGAGGCTTGTTAGGCATTTGAGCAGGAATTGCTTGTGAATGTGAGTAAGACAAATGTCAGAATTAGGCACAAGAAGCTTGGTTTGGGGTTTTGTTTGCCTCCGTAAGTCGTACTCGGTGTGTTTCCTTGTCTGAGGCTGGTTTTCAGAAAAAGATGGAAATCTGATGTGTGTATTTGAACGTGTAGAAATGGCTTTGAATGTGATGATTTTATTTAGAAGGGAAAGATACTTGTGAATGTGCTTAAAAAGCCAAAGAAAGAAGCAAACAAAAAGCAAAAGCCCTAAAAAGGAAAATTTGTTGAGGGCTCAGTCTTGGGCCCCTCGGGACAAGAAGGACATAGAGTTGCCGGTGCGTGTCCAAAGAAGGGCAACAAAGGTGGGGAAGGGTCTGGAGAACAGGTCTCATGAGGAGAGGTTGAGGGACCTGGGGTTGTTTGGCCTGGAGGAGAGGAGGCTGAGGGGAGACCTTATCGCTCCCTGCAGCTGCCTGACAGGAGGCTGTTGTGAGGTGGGGGTTGGTCTCTTCTCCCAGGTCACTAGCGATAGAACGAGAGGAAACAGCTTCAAGCTGCACCGGGGGAGGTTTAGGTTGGATATTAGGGAAAATGCCTTCACTGCAAGAGTGGTCAGGCCTTGGAAGAGGCTGCCCAGAGAGGTGGGGGACTCACCATCCCTGGAGGTATTGAAAAGACATGTAGACGTCGCACTTGAGGGCCTGATTTAGGAGACATGGTAGTGTTGGGTTGACAGTTGCGCTCATTGATCCTAGAGGGCTTTTCCAACCTTAAGGATTCTATGTTTCTATGTTCATTTCACCTGGAAGAAGTACCAGAACACCAGCTGCACTAAGCTACTCCTTAACAGTGCACGTCTGTGCCTGCCTGTGCTTTGCCCTTCTGAAGGATCGCCACGGCATTAGAACAGAGTGTTTGAAGCGCCTAAACCTGAAACCTATTAGAACATCAATGTTTCACTTCTTTTCTGTCATCTTGGGAAATGACAACTTAATGTTTGGGGTGTCGTAACTCCTTCATGTCTTCATAGCCTGGAAAGCTGCTTGATCTTGGCTTCGCTGCTTCCATGCAAACGTTGCAGAGTTCTGTTTGTTCTGTCCCCTTCGCGCATTCCTGATGGCAAACTTCTCTGCACCCCATGTGCCATGGGTATAAGCAGGGCACGTTGCTGGGAATAGTTAATTGGAACGCAGTAAATTGAGAGGATAATGCAGAGGCATGCAAATAAAGATTAGAATTAGCCTTTGGGAAGTTGACGTGTCAGGGGAAAAATTCCATGTGCTCCTCACAGCAACAAGCAGCCCAGCCTGTGATGCCTGAGTGAGTGTAGGGTTAGAAACAAGCACTTACTGTTGGTGGTTCGGATGTTGACAGCAGGTGGGATTCTCCTTTGATTTCGCCTGTTACTTTTAGGAGGAGCAGTTAGACGCGGTCTTGTCAGCTGCTGCCCAGACAGGTTCTGTAGGGCTTCTGACTGGCTGCATTAAGCTTTGGACATCTAAAGGTAAGACTTGTTATGTTTTTTTTATGTTGCATGGTTTCTTCGTTTGGAATTCTTGATTCATTTCTTTTTTGTTCTCTCTTTTTAAAGAGCAGCCAAGTTCTGCTGCTAATTTACAGTTTGCCCTTGACTGGACGTGGAGCAGAGTGATCTATACAAAAGACGAATTTGAGCAAATCTGTGAGTACTAGTGCAGCCATGCTGCAAACCTAGAGTCAGTCTTTCCAGTTGAGCTCATTCAGTGATCTGCTGGTAGATGGTCTTGCCCGCAGATCTGGAAGTGCACTTTGAAACTCTGCAATGGCTCTGTAGGCTAACGATTTCATACCTGTTCTTGAAAAGGTGTTGCGCTGTTTGACGGCTCCTGCAGCTCCACTGACCCGCAGAGGTTACAGGCTCTGCAGCACCGCCAGTTGCTTTTGAGCAACCTTAGCACAGTCTTGAACTGTTTTCTAACAGAGGCACAAGAGCTCCCTGGAGAAGGTTTGTCACAGTATTTCTAACTCTCTGGTATGTCTTATGAAGATTTGGAACGATGCTGGGGCTGTAATTGTGGAAAGAGGAGCTTCTGTTGGTTTTGCTGATTGGCAGAAAGTCAGATGTAGCGGGGAGAAGGGGCTTAAATGGGAGGGGTTGGGGCTGCCACTTACCGCGCGTTGAGCTCAGGGCAAGAGTTTGTTGGGGAGCTGGTGCGAGTGGGTGGGGAGGCTGCGGTCAGCAAGGAGCTGTGCAAGCACCCGGCTTGAAATTACAGCAACGGGATGTGGCACTGTGACAAATACTCCCTTTGATTGTCAGCTAGCAGTGCGTGATTGCATGCAAATATTGGATTGGAAATGACTAAAATCAGAGAGGAAGCCTAAATGAGTAACATGTGAAGTGAGTTGCATGAGTTTCTGTAGCTGTTTCTATTAGAACTTGTTCCTGGCATATTGAGGAGAAAAGAGAAAATCCCTTTGCTAGAGTAAACGTCTCTGCTACGTGAAGAACAGGTGCCTTATCCATGAGTGGATTTAGTAGTTCCAACTTCACTTTTTTTTATTAAACCTTTAGTGAATCTTCTTCTTTGTAAGGGTTGCTTGTGATTGTGGGCTTTTACTTCAGAGAAGGACGTGATAGGGAGTGAAAAATGCACAGGCAAAGATTTCTACCATGTTATTTTTCTACTTTCTCTTTAGTGCAATGAGGGGAGCTTTATAAAAAACAAAAGAAATTGCACACCAACAGTCCTCTTAAGCTTCTTTTCATGTTTTGCAGACTTGACAAATAAGCTGGCGGTGACCAGCCTCGCAGCTTTGTATGCACGAGTGGTCCTCTGGTTCTGTGGGTCCCGCCTCCTGCCCGAGGGCTCAGGTAAGCCTAAACTGTCACGCGTCTGTAGCAGTCAGTGCTTCCTATGAACACGTGCTTCCCCATGGTTTTGTCAAGGCTTCCTCAATACCAAGTCATGCCCGTTCAGTGACAGCAGATGCTGAAGTTCTGCTGCTGAAATTGAGATTTCACTGTTTTTTCAACTACGTCGTGTAGAATGATGGAAGCAGTTTCTTTCCGGGGTGTTTCTCAGAAACAGCACTAAGCCTCTGAGGGAGGGAGTTGCTCGTGCCCACAGCTTGAAATCCTTGGGATTGTAAACAAGTAACTCCTAAAGCCCAACACGGGAATGCTTGATTTTACAGTAAAAGCCTGACGTGCGTGTTTTGAACTTTTTACGGATTGTTTGAGGAAAAAATACACCTTGGAAATAGTTCATCATTTGGATGGGTTATAAATCCTATTGTCAGCCTTAACTGCCTTACGCATGTTCACATGACATGTTTAAAAACCCATTCCCTTTGAGAACTGGGGTGTTTTTTTTTAGAGTGAACTTCAGCTGACACTACATGTTCTGGATGCCACATCACCTGTAAGCTTGAAATGGCACTTAGGACAAGGAGGAATTGACTCCTGTGTCGTAGGTCTCTTTTAGCAAAGGCAGAAGGAGGCTGGGCTTCTTTCAAAGTCGGAGGCTTGCCTGTGCTTTTGATGCTTAGCTTGTGTGTTCTTCTGTCTTTTTAGTCAAAAACTGTAGGTTGAAAATGTGATATGACTTCTTTAACTTACTTCTTATTTATTGCCTGTAGGTGACGAGATGCGTTTCTCTAGACCTTTCTACAATTATCCTCTGATTGGGAGCTACTACGCTGGTCATCGACAGCAACTGGAGCGTTTATCAAGGTAGGACGTGCAGGAAAGCTCTAGAGCAGTTCCACTGCAAATTCAGAAGCGGCAGCGAGTGGCTTTTCCATCAGCAGCTGTATTTGCTACGCTTCATGCATTTGCTGGCAACACTCTTGACTGGAGTGATGCGTGTGTCCTGCTGAACAGAGAGGTTCCTTTCCCGTGTTGAAATGTTGATATATACCTCTGCTTAGTGCCCTTTGTTGGTATCATCATTGTTTTGACGTGCACGTAATTCATTGGCAATTCTGTGTCATTTGTTACCACTGGAAAAGGTCGTGTGGTGAGGACAGGATCAGTCACGGCCAGGTCAGCAAGGCACGGCCTTTGCAGAGCAATTGTTCTGGGCACAGAAGAAAGCGTGTTTTAGAAACAAACAAAAAACAAAGCAAAAATAATCTCTCTCAATGACCAGTGATAGATGGCGATAAGGGGATTAGCCCAAATCTCCCACTCCCAAGCACCGCGGTGTCGTTGAAGGAGATGGGCAGAGTCACATGCAGCTGGCACGGCCAGCGCTCTCCTGGCGACTGGATAAAAGCCCCTTCCTCACGGGAGCTCCCTTTCCTGGGCTGGCTCACGAGCATAATGGTGATGTGCCTTGGGTTAGGTGAGAACAGATTTTTCTTTGGCAACTGTTCTGTAACCTAAAGAAAGTCCTCAAGTAGCCGTGGCTGTGGCACCGTGAGCAAGGTGCAGCAGGAGGAGTCCAGGTGGAAGCTGCTCTATGTCAGGCGCTGGCTTTCAAGCTCCTCTTCCTGCGCGTCCTTCTCAGGTAACTCTCGTACAGGCTCACGGGCTCCTTAGAAGCACCACCTCCAGCGTGCTGCTTCTGCTCGTCCTCCTCGGGAAATGAAAGGCTGGCGTCGCAGCCCGCAGGAGCCTGCGATGGGCTTCTGAGGAATGCAGTGTTTCACAGGCCAGCCCTCCGTCACTGTGATGGCACGTGCAGAGGCGCAAACGTGCTGCTTCAGGGGATACCAGAATTCAGCTGCGGGCTCAGCTTTCTGACCGTGACTGTTTTTCAGTAACAGAAGCGAGGTGCTGAGACCAAAGCCTGACATTGCCGTGCTGTGGTCTCACCGCTGTGCGTGGGAACGCTCCCGCTGGGGGCGTGAGGTTTGGGGTAGCTTTGCTCACACTGCCCTTGTATTACAAGGAATGCGGCACAAAAGAAAAACTGAAAACTAAAAGGTCGCTGCAACTTTCCCCTTAATAAGGGAGCTTTTGGGATTCCTATTTGGAGCTCCTTTAATAATTCACTAGGATCTAATGAGCACCTTTCACCTGACTCCGAAATTTCTTTCCAGTCTACTTCAAGTCACGATCGTGCCTTTGTCTGTTTGTTCCTTTCTTGGAGTCGTGGGAGCTTTAGCTGGGTTTGTTCTGGCTGGAGGAAATCTGTGACACCGAGAGGCTGGAATTAGTGTTTTCCTCTGTCAAATCCTCGCTACGTTTTGTTCCAGAGGCAAATGGGACTCTGACTGCCTGATGATCGATGGGATGGTTTCCCAGTTGGGAGACCGAGTTGAGGAGATGTGGCAGAGAGATGAAGGAGGAACGGGGAAATACCCACCTCCTAGCTTACAGGTGAGTGTTGTGTTCCCTGAAAACAACCACCACCACCACCACAAACCCCAGCCCCAGCCCAGCCCTCCCCCAAAGCCAATGATTTCTCAAAGAGAGGACTTTTAAAAAGCTTCTACCTTTTCATTCCAGGCACTGCTGGAGCTCTATTTGCTAGAAGGCGTTGAAGAAAGCCACAAACATGCAATCGTATCCCTTGGAGTTATTTCTGTCACACCTCCAGTATACGCGCATCAGGGGTCTGAAATGTCTGTCACCTACGCGTTCGATGCATTTTCTAATTTGTGCTTCAAACACACTGCGGATGAACACGTGTAGTTAAGAATTAAGTCGCAGACAGAAGCATTGTTGGATTTCTTTGTACTGTGGATTGTTTAGGAATTTTTAAAATGTTTTGTTGCAAAGTCTTTTCTGATGTGAGAAAACAGGTTTACTAAGCAATGTTAAAGGTAGAAAGCTCCCCTAGATTTTCTCAAAATGTAAACTGTTTTTCATTTTTGAAGCACCCACAGCTGTAGCAAACAGCTGCTTCCTCGAGCGATGCACTAGAATGTGCTGCTTCAGAGCAAAAGGATTTCTGACAGCGGTGTACCAGGACCTGATGTTGCTGAAATCATCCATTTTCCAGCACAGCTAAGAGGGCTTGCTTTTGTGCTGTTACAAGTGCGGGCACACAGAATAATAGAGAGAGAGAAGGGAAAAGTCGTTGGGCAGAAACTGAATTTTTAAGCTGCCGAAATACACTGTGTTGCTTTGGTTGTGTGTTGCCTGACCCGAGAGGGGAGCCTAGAGAGCAGGGGCTTTAAAGCTGTTGCACCCCGGAGCTCTCTGATGAGAATAGACCCCCCAAAACAGCTGTCAGAAAGAGAGAGTGACACTGCCGATGAGTGATCCACATACTGGTTTAAATCCAGTTTTAATCATGCAGAGCTAAGCTGTGCTGTAAGGACACCCTAATTTCAGTTGTTTTATATACGCTGGAAAGGAGGGAAGAAACCAGCTGTAGAATTTGTTTGCTTTAATAATCAAGCATTGGCTGTTCTCGTGTTTTGAATGTCCAGCTGGTGGCTCCAGTGACTAAAGAGGGAGCCTGTGTTTCCAACGGAACTGTTTAAATATCGAAAGGCAACCTTTCTGAATGCCTTAGAGAAATCAGAGAGTCTGTCTTTCTGGTTATTTATTCAGAATGCAATTTTGTTGTTAGGGCCTGACTATCTTCAGGTTGCAACAGCATAAAATGGCAAGACTAATACATGAGTATTTTCTGCGTCCTACCACTATGATATTCTTATTTCCTTTTATTATCTATTAATGTTCTATTAACAATAGTAATAATGTTATTTCATGTGATAAATTGTTGGTCTTGCAAATCTATTAGCCTTAATTAGATACTTGATATCAGACAATTTACTTGCTGCTAGACATCACGCATCCCTTTCCGAACAAAACAGAACCTTCCGTCGACTCCTTCGCAGCTGCCTTTGCCATCCCTTCGGGCCTTGTTAAGCGTATCCAAGGATTTTGGCTTCTAGACCACAAGGATTATGATGTAAGCATGTGACAGTTTAGTTGGGCACACATTGCAATACAATGCTATGATCTATCAAATGATGTAAAAACCCTGGTGCTTAGCTGATACCAGGTGATAAAACATGGGAAGCTTCTTTTGTAATGCTGCTTCAGCAGCACCTTCAGCAATACGTGATGATCTGCAGTTTGGTTTTAATTACGTTGAGAGGAAATGGATTAAGACAATGAAGAAGTCAGCGTTAATGCTTGACGTGTGACTTGCCAAAGCCATCTGTTCAGGTTGTTCTCAGCAGAGCAGTCGAGCGCTTTCTCAAAAGCAGTGGTTTGGGGACTTTAACTATTCAAACTGCCATCCTGGCAGCAAGATTTGAGACAGAAGACCGCCAAAGTGACTCTTCAATCTAATTCATGTTCCCTCTGATGCTGAAGGTTGTTCTTTGCCCGTCACAATGTTAATATAACCTGTTTGCCTGGGAGAATGACTTGTCTTTATGAGAGGTGATGTTTGCCTACGGAGATTTGGTTATCCTGGCCAGGTGTGAATCCCTCCTGTCAAAGGACTCCCTTTGTTCTGTACGGCTCACGGAATATCTTTTTTCTGCAGACACTTCAGCATTTATATTTACCTGTCCGGTACCAAGCCCTTCATTAGTCACCATCTAAGTTTATTCAACAGAGATTCACCCTTACTGAAGACACTTTTGAATCGTTTTGTTGTGCGCGTGTGTGTCTCTATATCTTAAGAAACCTGATCTCTACCTTCTGCAGAACTCCCTGGCCCTGCTGGTTGAACCAACTGCAACCAAACCTGTGTCGTGGCAAGACGTGCGAATTCTTCAGTCCCTCATGTGCCAAGGAGAGCATAGGCGAGCCCTCAGATACACGCAGGTGATGAAGCTCTCGGCCTCCAGCTGTAGCGAAGTGCGGCTTTTCCTCACTGTGCTGTTGTCCAATAGGTAAAGAAATATCTGCCACCATTTTGGCACTCAAATACTGTGAGAGGTGGAGAACAAACACTAGAAATCACAATCCCCTGCACTTCCTTTGAACTTTGAGCACAATATCTGGGGGGCATCTTTTTGGTGATACCATTAAGATGCCTTTACGTCTCACAAAATTAACTACAGGTGCATGGCGGAGGCTTGGGCTCTGCTGCAGGAGCACACCACTCAGTTAAAGGAGGAAGAGCTATTAAAAGACATGTATGACATCTGTCGGGAGCTGGGACTAGTGGAAGACTTCCTGAGGCTGCCTTTCACAGACTCTGAACAAGTAAGTGTGGGCAAGAGGAAAATCTGAACCCCCTCTTTGCCAAGAGAAGAGGCAGGGTCATCATATATGTTTTCAAATGTGTTATTTCTCATAGAAGTGTTTGGAGAAATTTTTACGGACTCATGAGATTCTTTTAGTCCAGCATCTGCAGCGTGCCAACTGTACGGCAGCCCCACAGCTGAACCGGGCGATGAACGTTCATCTCATGGTAAGCGTAAAAGTTCTGCCAAGTGTGCAAGGTTCTCTCAGGGGTTACTAACTAGATTTAACAGTGCTCAATAAGAATCCTGCTTTCTTTATCACACCCTTCTTTGAAATACTTGCAATAAGCATCTGCACCTTTCGTTACAGCTGAACTTAAAAGTTGAACAAAAACTTTCACTTCTCCAAAGCGACCCTGTGAAGTTGGAAATTCTGTGTTCAGGGCTGTTGTTGACTCCACGTCAAATAGTTTGTTTGTGTCTGAGGATTAAATAAGTGTCGTGGTTTAGCCGGCAGCTCAGCCCCACACCGTCGCTCGCTCACTGCCCCACTGTTAGATGGGGGAGAGAATCAGAAGGGTAACGCTCGTGGGGTGGGATAAGAACAGTTTAATAATTAAAATTAAAAGAAACAACAGTAGAAATGCAATGTAAAGGAGAACAACGAGAGGTGCAAAGCCCCGGGGGAGGGGGGAAGGGAGGGGAGAGGGGGAACGAACCGCCGAAACAAACCACACGCGCCGCAGCCGCCCACCGACCCGACACTGCGCCGCCTCCGCGCTGCCACTGCCCCCCCTCAATATACTGGTCATGGTGTCACATGGTATGGAATGAACCTGCCATTGGCCAGTCGGGGTCAGCCGCCCCACCATGGCCCCGCCCCTCCCAGCCCCGCCCCCCCGCCACACGGCAGAGCGCGGGAAGCTGGAAAGGCAGCCGCCCCCCACGGTGAGGAGAATTAACCCCTTCTCATCCAAAACCAGCACAATAAGTATCTTTCCTGTCAGCCACTCTTACCATTCAGATATTCAGGGACGTACGTTATGTAGGGTTCGGATGATTGGAAGTTGTTTGGGTCACTGTGGAATGAAGAGTGTGTTGTATGTCATCTCTGGTATCTCACACGCAGCTCTGGGTGCCAACCCACAGGCAACATTTGCATCATGGGTTGTTCTTTTTATTATTTCCTCAAGTTATAGCGTGAGGTCTGCAATTCCACAGCTTTCGTTTTACCACTTTTAGGACAGAAATTCTTACTTAACTTCTGAGTCTCAAAATAGGCAGGTCAAATTCTGTGTTATGTGAACTTCTGTTGTGGTTCTGTGACCCATTTGCTGCTTTCCAGAACCATAGTTTCCCAGGGAAGCAAACTTGTGGGGTGGTTCTGGAAGGTTGAGGTCCTGCGTTTGAAAGCTTCCATCCCGGGGGAAGGGGTGTGTAGGCAGCTTTCTCTTCCTCATTTTAATCCTCACTTCCTCTTGTCCAACGTAACCCGCCGCTGCCCTGGAGATTCAGTCACCTGGGGCAGTGGCGTTTCAGGAAAAACAAGGGAAAGGCACTATTTTGTCAGCCATGTGAAGCTTGTGGGTGCTGACAAGCGTGTCAGAATGAGGTTCTGCAGGGTGCCGGCATGGTTTTAGCTTAAAGTTGTAGGTTCTGCTATTATTCTAGTCTTCCTTCCGCTTGGCTAAATATACAGGGTGAAACTTCTTGCTTTACGCTTTTTGTTCACCAGAACGATCGTGCTCCTCGCTGGAGACAGAGAGCAGTTGCCAGAAATTCTCTCTCAGCCCAGCACGGCAAGACCCTTCCTAGAGGTCAGAGGCAGCTGGCTGTAGAGAGAGCCAAGCCTTACCATCTGCCTTCGTCCGGACCAAGAGAAGGTAATTTTTAGGGGGGGAATATAACGCACAACTAACCATCGCTTTGATTGCACAAGGCTGATCGTTTTTCCCTCGTGCTTTACAGCTGCAAGACCAAAGCCAATCTCGACAGTAACAAAACCAGCTAATGCAGGAAATGTGGATCCAAGGGCACCTTTCAGCAGTCGTGTGTTGGCCAAAGTTAGAGAGTTATGGGTAGGAAATGAGCAGAAACCCAGTTGAGAGAGAGTTTTTCTGTTATGATAATGTTTGTTATGCAAAATACATATATTTATATTATGGTAAATGTGTTTAGAGAATTTAAGATGGCTAAAACTAAAACCCTGATTACCATCAAGCTATTGGTGTATGGATCTTGCTAGACTTGATTGTGTGATCAAATAGTAACCTTTTCCCACTTGCTAACATTTTTCTGCCTTATTTACTTAAAAATAGGCAGAATGATAAAGAGCAGGAAAGAGGCCAGTAGCTGTCAGATGATTTTCCTACAGGTGGTGTGGCCAAATCAACCTCAGTTCTGGTATATTTGGCCTTGAGGGCAATGAAGGTCAGTTACTGCCCTTCTCTGCTGTCCTTTTGTCATGAGAAAAGACCAAGGCCTTGGGCAGATCGTACTATAAGGACATGCCCGGCGTGCAAATAAGGCTGCAGATAACTAAGTAGTTTAATCCCCCATCAGAACCCCTTCTCATGGAAGATGACTCTCAGGGTTGTCAGCGCAATCCATTTATTTGCTGCAATTTCATCCCTTCCCATGTAACCAACCATAAATAGCTTCTGGTGGAGAAGAAGCAACCTCCAGGCAGAAGCCAGCTCATAGCCTCTTGTGAGTTGTTAGGCAATGCTTGTAACCTCTTAGCCTAGGCCAGTCGGCAAATACGATGAAAGAATAGAATTTCACGTGGTAAGATTGCATTTGTTTCTTATGTTGTTGGTACTTTTGTCTTCTGTGCAAAACTTGCAGGTTTCCATCGCAGGAATGCTGTTCTCACCAAAGCAGTCACGATAATGAGTGCCTTTGAGATGCTCGGAGAGAAATGTTCTGCGGTTCCTTCTGAATTACAGCTGTTCCTCAAATAAAAAGCGTTTTCCAATGCACTGAGCTGTGTGGGTGACCCATACGTGAGGCAGAGGGAAAAATGCAGGTGACGGTGCCTGATGTGCCTGTTGGTTCAGGTCACTCACTCCTGGGCCGTGCATCACCCGGCGTGGTTCAAGAGCAGGCTCATCCCACAGCAGCCAACAGTGTGGTGTGCCTTGCTCTTGAACTTGGTTTAAACCCAGACTAGGCCATGAGTTATTAGTGAAAGCCTGATTGCTGGTAGTTTGATACTACAATTGTAATGTTAATGGACAGAGAGAGAAGGATGCAGGAGGGAGGTGTGTGACAGGCTCAGGGAAGAGCCCATGAGCGACGATCGGGTATGGTGCGAACAGAGGCTGGGTGCCCGTTGTGCGCCAAGAGCTCTTCAAAGCCCCCCGCACTCGGGAGAACCACAAGCTGTGCCAGGTGGGATTAGCACAGAGTGGTGCTACATGGAGTAAATGGGTCGCACTGATCACCCAGCGGGCTTGAGTAGGGAACCCCAGTGGCCCAGGAATCCTGGAAGTGACCATGGGCTGGGCAGAGGGCAAAGACCTTGGAATATCCCCAGAGGAGGGGGTGCCACGTGCTGAAGAGGCCCCACTGTGGAACAAACTGCCAGAAAATGAGCAGCAGTGTGCCCTGCTCACTGATGGGTCCTGTCGCCTTGTGGGGAAGCATCGGACGTGGACCATGGCTGAAATACAGATATGGGCAGGCCCGGCAGTGGACTATATCACACTCCCACAGAGCCGCCAAGGCAAGCGCCATGTGCTTACAGTGGTGGAAGCAACGCCCGGCTGGCGGGAAACATACCCCGTGCCCCACGCCACCGCCCGGATCACTCTCCTGGGGCTCGAAAAACAAGGGCTGTGGCGACATGGCACCCCAGAGAGAACTGAGTCAGACAACGGGACTCATTTCTGAAACACCCTCACAGACACCTGGGCCAAAGGGCACGGCACGGAGCGGGTGTATCACACCCCCTGTCACGCACCAGCCTCTGGGAAAACAGTCTGGGTTCTTCCTGCCTCAGGCAAAGGCAAACCCATTCGTGGCACTGCTTTTGCTCGAGGACCCGGGGGCACTTGGGGGTGATGCGGGAGGATGGATGAGTCCCGATACCGTCTTTAAACCAGAAACCAGACACAGGAGAGCCTTGGCTGTCACAGGAAAGTTCAGCGGTATCTCCACCCCCAAACACCAGCTCTCCCAGAAAGGCGCTCTCGTTCCTCCAGTCTTCTGCAACAGGAGAAAGAAATGGAAATGAGCAAATAAGAGCAGGCATCAGAGAATGAAAGAGCATTTCAAGAAGAAACAGATCTTATGTTTGCCCTGCTGATGCTTCCACGCGCCCAAAGCTCCTCCTTGCCCGAGGGAAGCCTTGCCTGCAACCTGAGGAGTGCCCAGGTGGCCAAGGAGGCCAACAGCACCCGGGCTGGTATCAGGAATAATGTGGCCAGCAGGATCGGGGCAGGGATGGTGCCCCTGTGCTCGGCACTGGTGAGGTCACACCTTGCATATTGTGTTCAGTTTTGGGCCCCTCAGTGCAAGAAGGACACTGAGGTGCTGAAGCGTGTCCAGAGAAGGGCAGCGCATCTGGGGAAGGGTCTGGAGAGCAAGCAGGTCATATGAGGAGAGGTTGAGGGACCTGGGGTTGTTTGGTCTGGAGGAGAGGAGGCAGAGGGGAGACCTTATCGCTCTCTACAAGTACCTAACAGGAGGTTGTAGTGAGGTGGGGGTTGGTCATTCAGGTTACTAGTGTAGAACGAGAGAAAACGGCTTCAAGATGCATCAGGGCAGGTTTAAATTGGGTATTAGGAAAAATTTCTTTGCTGAAAGAGTGGTCAGATATTGGAAGAGGCTGCCCAGAGAGGTGGTGGAGTCGCCATCCCTGAAGGTGTTCAAACAATGTGTAGATGTGGCAGTTCAGGGCATGGTTTAGCAGACATGGTAGTGTTGGGCTGATGGTTCAACCTGATGATCCTAGAGGTCTTTTCCAATCTTATTGATTCTATGGTTCTATGATCCTATGGAAGGATTTGCTAAAATTGATTTCTCCTGGCATGCACCCTGGCTGAAATACAAATATGGGCATGCCTGGCTTCTCCTTTAACTGTTCCTGAAGTAGGAAACACTCCTTACGGTGCCCTTGAGTTGCCTTTCGAGTTCAGACTGAGTTTGGAACTGGACCCTTGCTGAGTTTGGAAGGTGCTGCCCTTGAAGACGAGCTGTGCTGAGCTCTGCAACCATGTCACAGCTCTGGCTCTTCAATGGAACACCACATGCCCGTTTGGAGAAAGGAGATCCTTCCCTGTCACCTTCCTGCTGTCCTGTTTAACGATGGGGCAATATAAGTGATTGTCCTGCCCAAATCGTTTCCTCACAGGAGAAATAACAGTGCTGGAAAGCCGTGTCTCCCCCAGCTGAGGGGGGGAGCATCAGGGATTCCTGCAGCCTGTTTCACAGCAGGTTCCCCCGGAGCCCCAGGGACACCTGGAGGGAGCCGCGAGGGGCAGAGAAAGGGCTGCCTTGGGCTGTTCCTCTGCTGCCGAGCTGGGCTGGGCTCCTGGCGTGGAGGGAGCTGCTGGCAATGAGGCAGCGCTGCCGAGAGACAGCTCTGCCCAGGAGCAGCTCCTCTGCCAAGCGCAGCAGGGCTGAGGGCAGACATGATAAATGAGAGAGGCTGAAGTCAGTCTGGGGAGGAAGAATGGCTGAGATCTCACTGGGGGAGAAATCTTCACAGAATTTGAAACATTAAGTCTCTGGTTGTTGGCCAGTGAAGATTCAGTTGCTGGAGGGATCTCCTGAGGTTGGCACCTCCCACAGCTTTTAGGGTCTTTCAGGAGGACTCTCACAGTTTGTCTAGTGCAGAGGAGGTGTCATACTGCGGAGCTGGGTATCCCTGCTGCACCATCCGAGGGACGGGGCAAGCCAGCCCCCTCCTCCCTTCTGCCAGGGATGGCTGCAGTGGGATGAAGGTGGGTGCGCACCCAGGGCTGCCCAGGGCTGTCCTTCAGAGCAGGGTCCCTGCACCCCAGGGGACTCTGTGCTGCGGCAGGGACTCTGCTCCATGCCAGGGTCAGCGCTCAGCCTGCCCGGGGAGCTCCCTGGGGCCGTGGGGACAGGCTGTGGGTGGAAGGAGCGGTGTTCGGCAGTGCAGGGCTGGGTTCTGCTGCTGAGAGGGTGCTGTGTGTGTCAGGACAAGGTGGGGATTGACGTAAAGAGAAGGAGCTTTCCAGGGTCTGTTTTCAATTTCCTACTTGGGGAAGGATGAGATGATGGGGAGATGGGAGAAATAGAATAGGAGCTGTAATGTTTGAACAACTACTGAGTCTCCTGAGCTGTAACTCTGAGTGACCAGCATGTCTACTGGGAGCCTCCTGAAGTGCCTTCAGCCACTCCTCTGCCTTTGGACTGCACCAGCATCACCTCTGCTGGCCCCACCAGGGCTGTCCTGACCTGCCCTTTCCCACCTGCAAAGAGGAAGATGTGCCCAGGCAGTGCCCTGCAAACAGGCAGGTTTCTGTAGGGCCAAGGTGAGCACACAGAGGTTGGGATGGGCCTGTGAGCACTGACAGGGAGAAGACATGGCACAGACAAACACCTCTGAGGAAGAAAATGTCCAGACAGCAGAGGTATGATCAGGGAATGAGAGGAAATTAAAATGAGAAATGCTGTGGGAAGGAGGGCAATGTTGATGTCTGGGAGCTGGCGTGCACAGCTGGGTGAGGGTAACGCTTCCCTGAGCGCTCGGCTGTCTCTCTGCTGCCTCTCTGAGCCAGACCATCACTGCATTCGTCCTTGTTTCTGCACTAGCCTGTGATATTGTTCCTCTTATCTAGTTCTTGCTGTCAGGCTCTTCGGGGCATGGGAGTTGCAGCAGCCAAGTCAAGCCCTGATCTTGAGATTCCTCCCAAGCAAGTGTCTCCATGGGAATGAAGTGCCCAAGCTCTTCTCTAACTGTGGGGCTGTGGGCAAAGCAGTCTGTGTGGCTGGGGAACGCGCTGTGTGCCCGTGACTGAGCTCTCTTCAACAGGACACTGGGGCATCTCCTTGGGGTATCCTTCCAACCTCCAGCTTCAGGTCTCCTTGGCAAGATTTGGGTGCTGAGACCTTGCTCAGATACCTTAAGTAAGGTTGAGACATTTAGCGATCCCTCAGCTGTCAGCAGTGTCTGGTGTCTGTTCAGGGTAACATGGGAGTGCGATTGGTCTCTGACACCCAAAGGTGTCAGTGCAGGGCACTTGGGAATAAGCCCTTCCAGCAACCCTCACTTTGCCCTAAGCCACAGTGAATCCCTTTGCCTCTTAGGCAGCTCTCACAGTCAATAACTCCATGTGCAGCAGAAATGCAGGAACTTCTGACTTCAGAGAACCAGACGTGGCATGTGAAGAAAATTAATAAGCGTCCTTTCTTATACTCACTTTCCTCAGCACTGGAGTGGAGATGTGAACAAGCCCTTCTGCGATTGGCGTGGTTTTGTCTGACAAATGCTGAATATCCAGCCTGTTCCCCCGCCACATTCCCACGTACCCTGTGCAGCAGGGCAGGGATGACTCCTCGAGAGGCCACACACAGAGTCCTGGCTGCTCAGCCAGCACACAGTGAGGCTCAAGTCAGGGACCTGAATGAAACTTTCCCCAGAGGTATAAAAAGTTTTGCGAGACACAGTGGGAGGATCTAAAAGAAATGGCATAGTTTTTGCTCAGAGAAACCTGTCTTAACTTGTCTTTGTCTTTTCCTATAGGACCCACACCCAGATGCAGCAGATGTCCAACAGCAGCTCCATCACCCACTTCCTCCTCCTGGCGTTCACAGGCACGCGGGAGCTGCAGCTCCTGCACTTCTGGCTCTCCCTGGGCATCTACCTGGCTGCCCTCCTGGGCAACGGGCTCATCGTCACCGCCATCGCCTGCGACCACCGCCTCCACACCCCCATGTACTTCTTCCTCCTCAACCTCTCCCTCCTCGACCTGGGCTCCATCTCCACCACTCTCCCCAAATCCATGGCCAATTCCCTCGGGGACACCAGGGACATCTCCTACGTGGGATGTGCTGCACAGCTCTTTTTCTTTTTCTTTTAAATGTCAGCAGAGTTTTTTCTCCTCATGGTCATGGCCTACGACCGCTACGTGGCCATCTGCACACCCCTGCACTACGGGCCCCTGCTGGGCAGCAGAGCTTGTGCCCACATGGCAGCAGCTGCCTGGGCCGGTGGGTTTCTCAATGCTCTGCTGCACACAGCCAGTACATTTTCACTCCCCCTCTGCCATGGCAATGCCCTGGGGCAGTTCTTCTGTGAAATCCCCCAGATCCTCAAGCTCTCCTGCTCAGACACCTACCTCAGGGAAGTCGGGATTCTTGTCGTTAGTGCCTGTTTAGCCTTTGGCTGTTTTGTTTTCATCCTTTTCTCCTACGTGCAGATCTTCAGGGCTGTGCTGAGGCTCCCCTCTGAGCAGGGACGGCACAAAGCCTTTTCCACGTGCCTCCCTCACCTGGCCGTGGTCTCCCTGTTTCTCAGCACTGGCACATTTGCCTACCTGAAGCCCCCCTCCATCTCCTCCCCATCCCTGGACCTGGTGGTGGCAGTGCTGTACTCGGTGGTGCCTCCAGCAGTGAACCCCCTCATCTACAGCATGAGGAACCAGGAGCTCAAGGATGCCGTGGGGAAACTGATCACTGGATGTTTTTCAGGTGCAAGAAACTGCTTGTTGCCTTCTCCACAGCACTCAGAATGGAACTCATGACAAGCCTATTTTACCTTGAAATATTTTCGGGGTGTGTGCAAGTGCACAATGAAGTTTTATTATCTATCCCACTTCTAATTCACTGTCTACTGTTGAATTTGACCCAGAGATTGTGTAAATGAGGAACTGTGCTCTCTGTGTATTTAAAGAGAAAAAAAAGGACCCTGCATCAACATTTTGTGCAACACCCTTCCTCTGAGACCTCTATGAAGCTGCAGGGGCCGTGCCTGTGGACATAGGTGGGGGGAAAAAGAGTCCCGGCACAGCAGCACTGCCAGGGAGCAGCAGCTCTTGGTCTTTTCAGAGCTGCTCTCTTCCCACGTCCACACTCTCCTCCTGAGCTGCTGAGCGGGTGTAAGGCCTGAGTGCTCTTGGAGATTGGTCACGGTCCTGCTGTGTTCTAGTGCTGTGCGTTCAGGAAGGCACATAACACCACAACACCGTTTCCATCAGGAAAGGGCATCTCCTGAGTGCAGTACCTGAAGGCTTATGTCTTCTTCCAGAGTTGCTCTCAAGAGCAGGCCCAAGAATGCTCTCAAGAGCATGCCCAAGGAATCGGTTCATTGTTTTGCTTGCTCTCCATGGGCTCAGTGTGATGAGGTCATGGTCCCAGTATGACCTTCAAGGGACTGAGGGCTGGTTCAGGTGCTGCTTGTTGGTGGCCAGCACCCATGCAGGTGGTGAATGGTCTCTGACTGACCCTCCTGGGGCTCTGGAGCATGTGACAGGGCTGATGGCAGGTGAATGTTTATCTGGAGGGACTTGGGAGGTGCCAGGAGAGCAGAGGGGATGTGCAGGGAGGGACAGCGTGTGCCAGGGACTTGGCAGTGAATGGACCCCACCGAGCACCAGCCTGTCCAGCACGGTGTCGCCCAGAAACAACACTCTAGATCTGGGTGTGAAGTGGCAAACAGGAGCTCAGCAAGCCCAGGGGACACAGCAGGGGCAGGGAAAGGAGCCTGGTGGGTGATTTGTCTTACCCTCAGTGAACCACAGCCCACTTTCTCTGCAGCGCAGCACCGCCAGCTCGGGGGCTGTGGGGAGCATGGGGGCAGGGTGCAGGAATGGGCGGCCAGGCCAGCACAGGCGTGCTTAGCTGGGGAAAGGCATCTTGTGGGGAGATGGGATGTGCTGGGAGAGGAGCAGGGCACTGTGTGTGTGCCCGTGAGGCATGGAGAGAGACATCCTTTGGTGCAGGTGCCCGGTTGGGGCAGGCTGCCCTGTCCCTGGGGCAGCAGGAGCTGCCTGAGGAGCCCCTGGGCCAATTCCCTCCTGTCGTGCTGGGAGCAAGTTTGGCACGAGGGGCTGCAGAGTGCCTGGGCTGGATGAAGGTTTGTTGCCCTGATGTACTGGACCATTTCTTCTGTGGTTTTTGCCCCAGTGCTGGCACTCTCCTGCAGTGAAACCATGACACTCCTGCTCTCTGCTTTCAGAACCTGGTGCTTAGGCCCAGTCTCCCAGTTTCTGTTCACGCCGGCATCCCTTGTGTGCACCAGCGCTGCCACCCTGGGGCAGCCCTCCTGCCCAGCTGGGCACGCAGGCGGCCTTCTCCGCCTGCTCCTCTCACCTCGCTAGTGCCACTCTTTTCTACAGCCTCTCTCATCGTTGTCTAAGTGATGCCCAGAACAGCCCCCCGAGACAGTCTGACGATGCCCTTTTCCAACACCATCCCCGCCCCTGCTCAATCCTCTCACCTACAGCCTGTGGGGCAGAAAGGATGGGGGCAGGGACACACTTGACAGCTTGTTGACAGCTGGACTGAAGAAGTGGAGTATGTGGTGGGTGGGAAGTTGGCTGAATGATGAGGGTCAAATATCATCCATGGTACAAAGTCCTCCTGGCAGACACTTACTGGTTGCTTCCCTCAGTGACCAGCCCTTGACCCCCATGTGGAACCTTTTTAGTATCCCTCTGTATGATGGGACAAAACACATTTTCAACTCCTTGTGGATGATGCCAAGTTACAGGAAGACCTTGATCCATCTCACATAGTCAACTCCAGTGTGATCAACACTGTTCTAGCCAGGAGTATGTAGCACAGCAGTATATGGGCTGTTATTGGAGAAGCTGACTCCATCTGAGCAACACCCAGCACAATGGCATTCAGGTATCTTTCCAACCCCAGTAATACTCACATTCAATGACTGTCTTGTCTTGGGAGAGCTGTTTGAAGACAGAAGAAACAGAGGAAGAAGAAAGATTAGAGAGCCAGAACTAGTGATATAAATCGCACCAGTATAAATACAGCAGTTCCTCTGAGGAACCTTTTTCCACTCAAAGTATTGGTAGGAAATCCCTCTGATAAATTTGATGAACCAAGCTTACTTTTATCTGCTCAGGTCCTGGGCTACAGGGCCACAAGGAGGGTGACGGTTGGGTACATCTTGTGTGGTCAGTTGTGTCTCGGGAACTCCCAATCCAGGAGGAAGCCAAAGGCTGTGAAGGGGTCTGTGAGGTCACTTGTGCCTCTGGAGGTGACAGGCCAAGAGCAGGACCGTGGCTGGGAAAGGGACTGTGAGGTCACTTCTTTCTGAAAGAGCCGGTGGGTCAGCCCTTGACCCATGGCTGGGGTATGGGCTTGTAAGCTGACACCTGCCAGCGTCTCCGAGAGGCTGGCAGAAGGCACCTGGCTGGCACAGCAACCGTGAGATCCCCTCTGCCGAAGGAGCCGGGCTCACTGCACGAAGGGGGCTTCTGTTCTGGGTGTCGTGTCTCTGCTGCCCGGGGGCCTGATGGGGCAGCAGCAGGCACGCAGCTTGGCCGTGTCTATGGAGAAGCTGAAGGGCGGCAGCCTGCGGGGATGATGGTGAGGTTACTTCTGGTGCTCAGGGGAAAGGCCACGGGAAGGCTGCCGTGCTGGGACGCCTGCTTGAAGGGTGGTTTCCCAGTGGTGGAGCTTTCCTTGGAGGGAGGGAAGAGCAGGCGAGAGCAGCACTGCCATGCAGGGCAGCCTGGGAGGTGGGGAGTGGCCATGACAAGGAAGAGATGTCCCTCAAAGGGTCGTGCTGTGGTACATGAAGTCCTCCCGAAGGAGGATGGGATCAGTCCCTCTCTGTGTCTCACAGAACAGAGCGTGAGGACAGACAGACGTCAGTGACTGTATGGCAATGGCAGGTGAGAGCAAGGTGGGAAGTGAGGGGGGTGTCTCCAGTGTGCAGGGAAGAAGCATCGGCTGTGGGACAGCACAGGACAAGCTCTGGTAGAGATGGCAAAGAGCGCTGGCAAGGCTGGGAGCTGCCAGGAGAACCCAAGGCTTTGTCCCCGTGGCTCTGGCAAGTGTCTCTGCCAGCAAGGCCTATGAGGAGACACGTTGTCCTCAGGCACGGGGGCCTCCTCGCCTCCTCGCACACCCCAGTGAGGCTGGGCACTGCCATACCCTTGTCCTTCACTCACCATCACAGACCCCACAGCCCCCTGCCCCAGGAAGGGCCCTGAGCGCTGTGTGAGGGACAGGGTCTGCCTTCCCCGGGGCTGGGGCTCAGAGCTTGGCCTTTCTGCTTCATGAGGCAAAGCCAGGGTTTCCCCAGCATCCGAGCTGCCGGCACATTACCTTGGCCTCCCTGGAGTCACGGCTTCCAGTTATCTGCCCTAACGAGTCCCTGGGGAGCCTTTCTCAGCAATGGCCCTCCTCAGAGGGACTCAGTCCTGCTTCAAGACACTTCAGGGTTTTTTTCTGACTTTAACTTAAGGAAAGGTTTGCGCAATCTCCTCTCAGTCCCAAGGTTGAAGGACTCGGCACCAAAGACGCGATGGGGCTCATTAAAAGAAAGAAAGCCCAAACGAGCTCTATTTCTTCCTCTAATTTTCTTCAAGTCTTGTACAGTTAATTAGAGAAGTTTCCTGGTGACTTATGGAGAAAGGTTTCAAGGAGCTTCTAATAAAAAGGACTTTTTATTTTAAAGGGTGTAGATTAATATTTTTCAGTTTAGAGAAGAGGCAATGGCAGCACTCTCCAATAGATACTGACCCAGGGTCTCTCCTAGGGAGACCTGGACTGGTCAGGGAAGCTGTCCCTTCAGGTCTGACACAGTAAGGACAACCTCCCACCGCACCTCCCCAGCCCCAGCATGTCTCTCGTCAGGCACCTGCGTCTTGTGCTGCTTTTCCTTACATCAGACTGCTCCACTGGTCTCTGCAGCTGGGTGTTGCAGCTCCTTCATACCAGCTCCCACCTGCTTTCCTTTGAGAACTGGCTGCACACAGGCAAAGGGGGATGGTTCTTATTTTTTGAACAAACAAAGTAAAACCGATAAGGTTCACCATTGAAGTAAAACCCACCCCTCAATTGTATGCCAAGTAAAACCTGCCACAAATGAGGTTCACCTTCCACAAGGCAAAATCATGCAGGAAATGTTTTTGACAGAAAAGATATGATAAAAAAACACAATTAAAGAGTTGGGTAAAGACACATTTAGAAAGACTATGGAACAACAGGCAGCCTTTAACTCCCTTCTGCTCAAAGCAGCAACTGTGTATTTGAGAGGTGCCTGAATGAGCAAAGAGTGAGGGGAAGGGAAATCTGGAGAGCAATTGCAAGCGTTTCTGTGCAGATGGGCTGCTGGAAAGGTGATGTCAGACGTGGTCAGTTTAGGTAGGACAGGTGGGAATGCGTGAAAGATGAGGGAGATGAAATGCACAGCCTAATAGACAGAGCACTGACAATGCAAGTCTAGTGGAAGGTCAATAGCTCTGCTCTTGCTATTAATGCACATCCTGAAAACTCCTCATTTCGAGAAACCATGGGGAAACACTGACATTTCATTGCAAGTATTCAGCTGTTTCAGCTGAGGCGGTCGTGCTCATCCTTTGAAACACGTGTCAGAAATTCTCTGGTTTCCAGGCAGCGCTCCGCTGTCTGACTGTGAGTGTCCAGCGCTGCCTCTGGAGGAGCCAGTGTCTCTGCAGCCCATGCCTGGCACTGGCAGCTGTCACAGGGGACCTGCTGGAGACGAGAGGCCCTCGGAAGTGTCAGCTGGAGCCTGGGCAGAGGGTCCCAGGGCACCTACACTGGCACCACGTGCCCGTGTCCCTGTAACTGCATCCCAGCCCAATCCTGGGATCACTTGCCTTTGCAAACAAAGGCAGTACACGAAATCCCCCCACGGATCAGGATATTAAAACAAGACAGAACAAAGCAAGGAGGACAGCAACATCAACAGTGTCTGAAGCTTCAAGTTGCAAGAGGACACTTCCTCCTCTCTACATCTTTCATTCTATTTCCTTGTTGCTTCGGTTTTTTTTAATCTTCTCAACATTTCCATCATACCTACTGCATTAAGAAAGATAATTTTGTGTCTTGCACGTTGATTTAGTGCTTTCCCTATGGTTGACTGCCCCTTGGGCGATCTCTCACTTTGTGGGGCTCCAGGCAGTGACACGGTCCATGCACGTGTTGCGGGCGCTGCAGGCAGCTCCACATTCCTCTCCTGGAGGATGCCTGTGCCCTGCCGCGCGCTGGGACGGCGCAGTATGGCAGTGTCTCAGTGAGCATGCACCGCCTCCTCTGTCAATTGACATCAAGGGATGTGTCCTAAACCCAACCCTTGATCTCTAACAGCCACCAAGGTGACGATGAGCTTTCTGCTCAGGCCCTTTGGGGGGAAATTCCTGGGCCTGTTGTTGACATCAGCTTTGGAAGAACAGCCAAATCTTGAGGTCCTGCCTGATGGAGGCATCATTTTCTTACAGAGATGCTGTGAGAGTGTCAGCTCTGAAAAGGCGTTACAAAAAACATCAATACAGATTTGAGGTAATAGACAGGGATAGGTTCATTTATAAGGAGGGTAAGATGAATACAATCGATTATGTAGGAACGTAACAACAATAAATAATAGAACAGGTAGAGCTAAAAAAAAATAAATCAGTAAACAAAGTAAAGGTCTTCATTGGGATACACTAAATGTCATTTTTGGAGAGTGATGGAAAGTTTATTGATATTGACAACTATCCATGAAATCACTTGCTTAATGGGCTGCTTGAGCTCCTGGTTCCTCATGCTGTAGATGAGGGGGTTCACTGCTGGAGGCACCACCGAGTACAGCACTGCCACCACCAGGTCCAGGGGTGGGGAGGAGATGGAGGGAGGCTTCAGGTAGGCAAATGTGCCAGTGCTGAGAAACAGGGAGACCACGGCCAGGTGAGGGAGGCACGTGGAAAAGGCTTTGTGCCGTCCCTGCTCAGAGGGGAGCCTCAGCACAGCCCTGAAGATCTGCACATAGGAGAAAAGGATGAAAACAAAACAGCCAAACACTAAACAGGCACTAACGACAAGAATCCCGACTTCCCTGAGGTAGGTGTCTGAGCAGGAGAGCTTGAGGATCTGGGGGATTTCACAGAAGAACTGCCCCAGGGCATTGCCATGGCAGAGGGGCAGTGAAAATGTACTGGCCGTGTGCAGCAGAGCATTGAGAAACCCACCGGCCCAGGCAGCTGCTGCCATGTGGGCACAAGCCCTGCTGCCCAGCAGGGTCCCGTAGTGCAGGGGTGTGCAGATGGCCACGTAGCGGTCGTAGGCCATGACCGTCAGGAGAAAAAACTCTGCTGACATTAAAAAGACAAATAGAAAGGCTTGTGCAGCACATCCCATGTAGGAGATGTCCCTGGTGTCCCCGAGGGAACTGGCCATGGATTTGGGGAGAGTGGTGGAGATGGAGCCCAGGTCGAGGAGGGAGAGGTTGAGGAGGAAGAAGTACATGGGGGTGTGGAGGCGGTGGTCGCAGGCGATGGCGGTGACGATGAGCCCGTTGCCCAGGAGGGCAGCCAGGTAGATGGCCAGGGAGAGCCAGAAGTGCAGGAGCTGCAGCTCCCGCGTGTCTGTGAACGCCAGGAGGAGGAACAGGGTGATGGAGCTGCTGTTGGACATCTGCTGCATCTGGGTGTGGAGCACTGAACAGGGAGGTAAAGGAAGTGAGAAGTTAGGACAGATTTCTTTGAGAAAAAACCTGTTGTGTTTCTTACAGAAACGCCCCCAACTGCCTTTCACTTTTCAGGGAGACCTTTAGTGAGCTCAGGTTGGTGCTGGCGGAGGGAGAGTGCCCCAGGGAGCAGGAGGCTCTGCTGTGGGCTCTGCAGGAGTCATCCCAGCCCTACAGCAACAGGTAAATAGGAACGGGGGGTGATCTCAGTATAAATTGACTCCTGATATCAAATAGCTTTTCAGCATTGTCGCTCCCAACTCACCTGAGTGCAGAGCAGAGCTGAGAGGATTGTGTTTTGTGTCTTCTGTTCCAGTTGCCCCACCACAGCTGAGGGGTCCTTTAGGTGCAGAAACCCCTGGCATTTCTGCTGCACTGCAGGGGAAATCTTGTGGGTCCCAAGAGGCAAAGGGACTGTCCCTTAGTGCAGATCTCCAAACCCCTCCAAACCCCTCCAAACCCCATTGTACCTGAGGAGATCTCAGCTCTGCCCTCCCAGCCAGGGACACAGAGGGCTCATTACAGCTGCCCACTCACAGCCACCCAGCAGCATTTCCATGGCTGTAGCCGCGAGGCACCTTCCCCATGGGGCTCTCGCATGACACAGAGATGCCCTGGGAGAGCTTTGCCCTGCTGGAGGGCATCCTGCAGCCCAGCAGCACCTCCCAAGGAAACACTCCCATTGCCTACATTTGTTACATCCTGAGAAGAGGGTGAGATTATTGCCAGCCTCACACACTGCAGTACCCAGAGCCCCAAAGTTTAACAAGCTGGGAGTTGGATGTTTTTCCTCCATGGACATACGTGCATGACAGTACTTGCAGCCTTGGTGTCTGTGCTGCACTCGAATCCCCACCCCCGCCACCACTGACTGTAACAGTAAGAACAAGGACGACAGAGAGAAGAGGAGAACATGCCAAAGTACCCTGCCAAGGGAGGCAGGAGAGGGACACCCAGTCAGACACACTCGTTGGTGGTGAGGCTGCTGGAAGGGCAACTCCTGGCCATGTCCCCAGTGAGTGAAAAGAGCAGGGGGTTGCTCCAGGGAAAGCATCTGCACTGCAGGGGATGGCAGGGAGACGCCTGAGTCCCTCCTCCCACAGCATTGCTGGCAGCATCTTTCTTCCTCCCTGCCCATGCCTCTGCTGCATGGAGCTCTTGGCCAGGACCTCTTTCTCTGTCCCCACGTCTCCTCCCTCTCCCTGCTCACAGAGCCCATCCCACACACACTGTGTGCTCAGCTCTGCCCTGCAGACACCTCCTGGCAGCAGGGCCCTGCCCAGGGACAGCTCTGTGCGCGCAGGGGATAAGGAGCAGCTCAGACAAGTCCTGACGAGAGCTGGGGTCTCCGTGCCTACCCCAGAGCACAGAAATACATTCCCATCTCCCACAGCCCACCCAGACAACCAAGAAGAGAAAACGAAAAGCACAGACTTCTTTCACACCCTTTCAGGTAATGCACTACCTTGACATCCATCTTTAAAATAACCCTCTGCAAACGTGCACAGAGTCTGAGCAGCCTGACCCACGCTGCACCCTCTGGACAGCAGAAGGAGCCTGCCCTGCCAGGGTCACTCCTTTCTCCCATAGCTTGTCCCCACAGCGCTGTGGGGAGCTGCCTGAGCAGGCAGAGTCCCTGCCCCAGCACACAGACCCCTGGGGCGCAGGGACCCTGCTCGCAAGGACAGCCTTATGCACCCCATGATGCACACACAGCTGCAAAACCCTGCAGCCATCCCTGGGCGAAGGCAGCCGCCGTGCCCTGTCCTTCTGATGGTGCAGCAGGGAAGTGCTGCTCCTCATCACATCCTCCTCCTCCTCTGTGCAAGGGCAACTGTGAGAGTCCTTCTCAAGGATCACCTCTGCTGTGGGATGGAGCAGCTGTTGGATATCCCTCCAGGAACACCAGCTGCGTTCTCCTGAAGCCACAGACTTAGCATGTAGAGGGCTGGGAAGATTTCTCACACAGTGGTCTCTCAGCCTCGTCCCACCCCTGACTGCCTTTCCCCTCTCCCTGCCCGGCTCCTCTGCCCTCGGTGCCTGCAGGCAGTGCCCTCAGCCCTGCTGCGCTTGGCAGAGGAGCTGCTCCTGGGCAGAGCTGTCTCTCGGCAGCGCTGCCTCATTGCCAGCAGCTCCCTCCACGCCAGGAGCCCAGCCCAGCTCGGCAGCAGAGGAACAGCCCAAGGCAGCCCTTTCTCTGCCCCTCGGGGCTCCCTCCAGGTGTCCCTGGGGCTCCGGGGGAACCTGCTGTGAAACAGCCTGCAGGAATCCCTGATGCTCCCCCCCTCAGCTGGGGGGAGACACGGCTTTCCAGCACTGTTATTTCTCCTGTGAGGGAACGATTTGGGCACGACAATCACTTATATTGCCCCATCGTTAAACAGGACAGCAGGAAGGTGACAGGGAAGGATCTCCTTTCTCCAAACGGGCATGTGGTGTTCCATTGAAGAGCCAGAGCTGTGACATGGTTGCAGAGCTCAGCACAGCTCGTCTTCAAGGGCAGCACCTTCCAAACTCAGCAAGGGTCCAGTTCCAAACTCAGTCTGAACTCGAAAGGCAACTCAAGGGCACCGTAAGGAGTGTTTCCTACTTCAGGAACAGTTAAAGGAGAAACAAAGACACTGTGTGGGCACTGCTGGATTTAGTAAGGGCAGGGGTAGAGAGATGTGAGATTCTCTGTGCCCTCTTTGCCTCAGCCTTCCCCAGCAAGGTCTCCTGGCCTCTGGGACTCAGGGCAGGACTCTGGAGGAGATCAGGCAGCGGGGGATGGGATCAAGCCAGGGCTCACTTGAGCAAACGCAATCCCTCCCAGCCCATGGGACAGGAGGGGCAGCATCGCGGGGAGCTGAGTGAGCAGGCCAGTGTCCCAGGGAAGCCACTCCCCATTGTCTTCCAGTGGCCGTGGAGCCTGAGGGAGCTCCCTGAGCATGGGGAAAACGCAAACGTCGCATGCACCTGTCACCAGTGCCCAAAGGACTTGCGGAGGAGCGAAAGGCCGTGCCCCAGACCGTGTTCTCTTGGATCCCACTGCTGGCTGACTGAAGGAGAAGGTGACCGGATTTACTCAGGTTGGCTTGTCTGTCGCCATCCTCTTTGTTACCAACCACATGGTATCCAGGAAAGATTCAGCCAAGGTCCTGCTCCTAAAGTGGATGTAGACTCGACAGTGTCACAGGACAGGGACTGCCTCGGCGGGCAGTAGCTCTGCAGGGAAGGGTCTGCAGGGCTTTGGGTTCCATTAGGCAAGAGATGAGCCATCAGCAAAGGTGGCCAACAGCACCCTGGGCTGTAGGAGCGCTAGCACGGCCAGGGGAAGTGATTATCTCCCTCTGCTCAGCGCTTGTTACACCACACCCAGAGGACTTGCCCAGGTTTTGGTTCTACACAGTGTCAGAGAGACATGGGCGAGCTGGAGGGACACAGAAGTTCATTGGAGGGCCACAGAGGTGGCCACGGCTGGAGCACTTGTCCTCTTAGGAGAGGCCAAAGGAGCAGCGCTTGTACACCCTGGAGCATGGAGGCTTTGCGGGGAGGATGTACTAGGCTTGCATCGCCTGTGGTGAGGCTTCCAAGAAGACACTGTGGTGCAAGGCAGGAGCACAGGAGGCAACGAGCTGAAACACGAGTGGCTCAGGCTCAATATAGGGAGAAACTTCTGCAATGTGAGGACAGTCAGACACGGGAAGCCGTTTCCCGGAGAGTGTGCGCTGCCTCCATCCCTGGAAGTTTCAAAGACCCATCTGGATGAAACCATGAGAAAGCTGGTGTGATCCTGCTTCGAGGAGGATGTTTCCTACAGATATCTAGGAAGGTGCCTTCCAGCCTGAATGAGGCTCTCATTCCTCCCCGTGGCGAGTAATTGTGTTGCCATTAAATGGTAACAGCTAGAAAGGAGAGGGAAAGTGCTGTTCTAAAAACTTCATGCCAGAACATAATACGGAGAAACAACTGTCTTGTCAAGGAAGAATGTATGGGAGGCATAACGTTAAAGAAATAAAGTTTACTGTCATCAAGAAGAAGAAGAAATTATTTGAGAGCATAGTACTGCTGCTGGATTTACTAAACGTAGAAACAAGGCAAATTACATGGCATGTTGACCCCAGCTGGCCGCTAAGCCCCTCCCCAGCTGCTCGCTCACTCCCCCTGAGCGGGGTGGGGGAGAGCATTGGAAAGTCATAAAAAATCAAGGGTCAGAACAAGGAATTTGCCTCAGGTTGCTTTCCTTCCTCGGCCTTTGCTGAGGGGACTGAATAACCTCCTCTTTTGATAGAGCCAGAGAATGGTTTGGATTGGAAGGGACCTTAAAGATCATCTAGTTCCAAACCCGTGCCATGGGCAGGGAAGGATGAATCTGTCCCTGGGTGGGATCAAGCCACCAGCCTTTCAGTTAACAGCCAAATACGCTGGCCAATGGCACCACAGAGACTCCCAAAGTGAGCTGTGTAGTGCTTCCCATCGGCAGGCAGATGCTCGGCCATTTCCAGGGAAGCAGGGCTTTGTCACGTGTAATGGTGACTTGGGAAGAGAAACACCATCACCCTGAATGTCCACCCTGCTTTCCCTGACCCCCGGACCTCCCCTCCCACGCCATTTCTGGGAGCAGCCCTGTCTCGTTCCCCGCCCACTGCAGACCAACCACTTGCAGTACAGTGCTGGGCACCAAACGCACTCCTCCTGCAGCCTTGCACAAGCGCTCCGACCTCAAAGAGCACGGAGGTGCCTCGGGGAGGTCCTCCCCTCACCAAGGTGAGCTGCCTCAGCTGGTGTGTTTAGGATGCATGAATGGTAACTGGAGAAACAGGGACATCCCTTGACGAGGAGATGGAAAGCCTTGAGAGCTTCTTAGCTCCTCAGTTAGTCATTAGGTAGTGATTGGCAGTGCCTACGGATGCAAGAGGCGGGTGGAGGGAACTCTAGCAAGAAGCAAGGTGTTGGTTGAGGGTTTTAGCAAATAGGATCATAGAACCATAGAATCAATAAGATTGGAAAAGACCTCTAGGATCATCAGGTTGAACCATCAGCCCAACACTACCATGTCTGCTAAACCATGCCCTGAACTGCCACATCTACACATTGTTTGAACACCTTCAGGGATGGCGACTCCACCACCTCTCTGGGCAGCCTCTTCCAATATCTGACCACTCTTTCAGCAAAGAAATTTTTCCTAATACCCAATTTAAATCTGCCCTGATGCATCTTGAAGCCGTTTCCTCTCGTTCTACACTAGTAACCTGAACGACCAACCCCCACCTCACTACAACCTCCTGTTAGGTACTTGTAGAGAGCGATAAGGTCTCCCCTCTGCCTCCTCTCCTCCAGACCAAACAACCCCAGGTCCCTCAACCTCTCCTCATATGACCTGCTTGCTCTCCAGACCCTTCCCCAGATGCGCTGCCCTTCTCTGGACACGCTTCAGCACCTCAGTGTCCTTCTTGCACTGAGGGGCCCAAAACTGAACACAATATGCAAGGTGTGACCTCACCAGTGCCGAGCACAGGGGCACCATCCCTGCCCCGATCCTGCTGGCCACATTATTCCTGATAACAGCCCGGGTGCTGTTGGCCTCCTTGGCCACCTGGGCACTCCTCAGGTTGCAGGCAAGGCTTCCCTCGGGCAAGGAGGAGCTTTGGGCGCGTGGAAGCATCAGCAGGGCAAACATAAGATCTGTTTCTTCTTGAAATGCTCTTTCATTCTCTGATGCCTGCTCTTATTTGCTCATTTCCATTTCTTTCTCCTGTTGCAGAAGACTGGAGGAACGAGAGCGCCTTTCTGGGAGAGCTGGTGTTTCGGGGTGGAGATACCGCTGAACTTTCCTGTGACAGCCAAGGCTCTCCTGTGTCTCTTTTCTGGTTTAAAGACGGTATCGGGACTCGTCCATCCTCCCGCATCACCCCCAAGTGCCCCCGGGTCCTCGAGCAAAAGCAGTGCCACGAATGGGTTTGCCTTTGCCTGAGGCAGGAAGAACCCAGACTGTTTTCCCAGAGGCTGGTGCGTGACAGGGGGTGTGATACACCCGCTCCGTGCCGTGCCCTTTGGCCCAGGTGTCCGTGAGGGTGTTTCAGAAATGAGTCCCGTTGTCTGACTCAGTTCTCTCTGGGGTGCCATGTCGCCACAGCCCTTGTTTTTCGAGCCCCAGGAGAGTGATCCGGGCGGTGGCGTGGGGCACGGGGTATGTTTCCCGCCAGCCGGGCGTTGCTTCCACCACTGTAAGCACATGGCGCTTGCCTTGGCGGCTCTGTGGGAGTGTGATATAGTCCATTGCCGGGCCTGCCCATATCTGTATTTCAGCCATGGTCCACGTCCGATGCTTCCCCACAAGGCGACAGGACCCATCAGTGAGCAGGGCACACTGCTGCTCATTTTCTGGCGGTTTGTTCCACAGTGGGGCCTCTTCAGCACGTGGCACCCCCTCCTCTGGGGATATTCCACAGTCTTTGCCCTCTGGCCAGCCCATGGTCACTTCCAGGATTCCTGGGCCACGGGGGTTTCCTATTCAAGCCCGCTGGGTGATCAGTGCCACCCATTTACTCCATGTAGCACCACTCTGTGCTAATCCCACCTGGCACAGCTTGTGGTTCTCCCGAGTGCGGGGGCTTTGAAGAGCTCTTGGCGCACAACGGGCACCCAGCCTCTGTTCGCACCATACCCGATCGTCGCTCATGGGCTCTTCCCTGAGCCTGTCACACACCTCCCTCCTGCATCCTTCTCTCCCTGCCCATTAACATTACAATTGTAGTATCAAAATACCAGCAATCAGGCTTTCACTAATAACTCACGGTCTAGTCTGGGTTTAAACCAAGTTCAAGAGCAAGGCACACCACACCGTTGGCTGCTGTGGGGTGAGCCTGCTCTTGAACCACGCTGGGTGATGCACGGCCCAGGAGTGAGTGACCTGAACCAACAGGCACATCAGGCACCGTCACCTGCATTTTTCCCTCTGCCTCACGTATGGGTCACCCACACAGCTCAGTGCATTGGAAACGCTTTTTATTTGAGGAACAGCTGTAATTCAGAAGGAACCGCAGAACATTTCTCTCCGAGCATCTCAGAGGCATTCATTATCGCGACTGCTTTGGTGAGAACAGCATTCCTGCGATGGAAACCTGCAAGTTTTGCACAGAAGACAAAAGTACCAACAACATAAGAAACAAATGCAATCTTACCACGAGAAATTCTATTATTTCATAGCATTTTCCGACTGGCCTAGGCTAAGAGGTTACAAGCATTGCTCACAAGAGGCTATGGGCTGGCTTCTGCCTGGAGCTTGCGTCTTCCCCACCAGAAGCTATTTATGGTTGGTTACATGGGAAGGGATGAAATTGCAGCAAATAAATGGAGTGCGCTGACAACCCTGAGAGTCATCTTCCATGAGAAGAGGTTCTGATGGGGGATTAAACTACTCAGTTATCTGCGGCCTTATTTGCACGCCGGGCATGCCCTTATAGTACGATCTGCCCAAGGTCTTGGTCTTTTCTCATGGCAAAAGGACAGCAGAGAAGGGCAGTAACTGACCTTCATTGCCCTCAAGGCCAAATATACCAGAACTGAGGTTGATTTGGCCACACCACCTGTAGGAAACTCATCTGACAGCTACTGGCCTCTTTCCTGCTCTTTATCATTCTGCCTATTTTTAAGTAAATAAGGCAGAAACAAAGCAGAAACATGGCAGCAAGTGGGAAAAGGTTACTATTTGATCACACAATCAAGTCTAGCAAGATCCATACGCCAATAGCTTGATGGTAATCAGGGTTTTAGTTTTAGCCATCTTAAATTCTCTAAACATATTTACCATAATATAAATATATGTATTTTGCATAGCAAACATTATCATAACAGAAAAACTCTCTCTCAACTGGGTTTCTGCTCATTTCCTACCCATAACTCTCTAACTTTGGCCAACACACGACTGCTGAAAGGTGCCCTTGGATCCACATTTCCTGCATTAGCTGGTTTTGTTACTGTCGAGATTGGCTTTGGTCTTGCAGCTGTAAAGCACGAGGGAAAAACGATCAGCCTTGTGCAATCAAAGCGATGGTTAGTTGTGCGTTATATTCCCCCCCTAAAAACTACCTTCTCTTGGTCCGGACGAAGGCAGATGGTAAGGCTTGGCTCTCTCTACAGCCAGCTGCCTCTGACCTCTAGGAAGGGTCTTGCCGTGCTGGGCTGAGAGAGAATTTCTGGCAACTGCTCTCTGTCTCCAGCGAGGAGCACGATCGTTCTGATGAACGAGAAGCGTAAAGCAAGAAGTTAAATAGTTACAAGAAGTTCATAGCACGGAGCTGTCGGTGCTATTTCGAATTAGGGAATACGTTTCCTCTACAGGTGCAGTAAAATACACCCCCTGCACAGAGCGGCAACCAGTTCTGCCCATCAGCGCACACCAGCTTCACCCGGAATTTTAGCCAAGCGGAAGGAAGACTAGAATAATAGCAGAACCTACAACTTTAAGCTAAAACCATGCCGGCACCCTGCAGAACCTCATTCTGACACGCTTGTCAGCACCCACAAGTTTCACGTGGCTGACAAAACAGCAGCCTTTCCCTTGTTTTTCCTGAAACGCCGCTGCCCCAGGTGACTGAATCTCCAGGGCAGCGGCGGGTTACGTTGGACAAGAGGAAGTGAGGATTAAAATGAGGAAGAGAAAGCTGCCTACACACCCCTTCCCCCGGGATGGAAGCTTTCAAACGCAGGACCTCAACCTTCCAGAACCACCCCATGAGTTTGCTTCCCTGGGAAACTATGGTTCTGGAAAGCAGCAGATGGATCACAGAACCACAACAGAAGTTCCCATAACACAGAATTTGACCTGCCTATGTTGAGACTCAGAAGTTAGGTAAGAATTTCTGTCCTAAAAGTGGTAAAACGAAAGCTGTGGAATTGCAGACCTCACGCTATAACTTGAGGAAATAATAAAAAGAACAACCCATGATGCAAATGTTGCCTGTGGGTTGGCACCCAGAGCTGCGTGTGAGATACCAGAGATGACATACAACACACTCTTCATTCCACAGTGACCCAAACAACCTCCAATCATCCGAACCCTACATAACGTGCGTCGCTGAATATCTGAATGGTAAGAGTGGCTGACAGGAAAGATACTTATTGTGCTGGTTTTGGATGAGAAGGGGTTAATTCTCCTCACCGTGGGGGGCGGCTGCCTTTCCGGCTTCCCGCGCTCTGCCGCGTGGCGGGGGGGCGGGGCTGGGAGGGGCAGGGCCATGGTGGGGGCGGCTGACCCCGACTAGCCAATGGCAGGTTCATTCCATACCATGTGACACCATGACCAGTATATTGAGGGCGGGCAGTGGCAGCGCAGAGGCGGCGCGGCGTTGGGTCGGTGGGCGGCTGCGGCGCGTGTGGTTTGTTTCGGCGGTTCCTTCCCCCTCTCCCCTCCCTTCCCCCCTCCCCCGGGGCTTTGCGCCTCTCGTTGTTCTCCTTTACATTGCATTTCTACTGTTGTTTCTTTTAATTTTAATTATTAAACTGTTCTTATCCCAACCCACGAGCGTTACCCTTCTGATTCTCTCCCCCATCTAACAGTGGGGCAGTGAGCGAGCGACTGTGTGGGGCTGAGCTGCCGACTAAACCACGACACTTATTTAATCCTCAGACACAAACAAACTATTTGACGTGGAGTCAACAACAGCCCTGAACACAGAATTTCCAACTTCACAGGGTCGCTTTGGAGAAGTGAAATTTTTTGTTCAACTTTTAGGTTCAGCTGTAACGAAAGGTGCAGATGCTTATTGCAAGTATTTCAAAGAAGGGTGTGATAAAGAAAGCAGGATTCTTATTGAGCACTGTTAAATCTAGATAGTAACCCCTAAGAGAACCTTGCACACTTGGCCAGGACTTTTACGCTTACCATGAGATGAACGTTCATCGCCTGGTTCAGCTGTGGGGCTGCCGTACAGTTGGCACGCTGCAGGTGCCGGGCTAAAAGAATCTCATGAGTCCGTAAAAATTTCTCCAAACACTTCTATGAGAAATAACACATTTGAAAACTTATATGATGACCCTGCCTCTTCTCTTGGCAAAGACGGGGTTCAGATTTTCCTCTTGCCCACACTTACTTGTTCAGAGTCTGTGAAAGGCAGCCTCAGAAAGTCTTCCACTAGTCCCATCTCCCGACAGATGTCATACATGTCTTTTAATAGCTCTTCCTCCTTTAACTGAGTGGTGTGCTCCTGCAGCAGAGCCCAAGCCTCCGCCATGCACCTGTAGTTAATTTTGTGAGACGTAAAGGCGTATTAATGGTATCACCAAAAAGATGCCCCCCAGATATTGTGCTCAAAGTTCAAAGGAAGTGTAGGGGATTGTGATTTCTAGTGTTTGTTCTCCACCTCTCACAGTATTTGAGTGCCAAAATGGTGGCAGGTATTTCTTTACCTATTGGACAACAGCACAGTGAGGAAAAGCCGCACTTCGCTACAGCTGGAGGCCGAGAGCTTCATCACCTGCGTGTATCTGAGGGCTCGCCTATGCTCTCCTTGGCACATGAGGGACTGAAGAATTCGCACGTCTTGCCACGACACAGGTTTGGTTGCAGTTGGTTCAACCAGCAGGGCCAGGGAGCTCTGCAGAAGGTAGAGATCAGGTTTCTTAAGATATAGAGACACACACGCGCACAACAAAACGATTCAAAAGTGTCTTCAGTAAGGGTGAATCTCTGTTGAATAAACTTAGATGGTGACTAATGAAGGGCTTGATACCAGACAGGTAAATATAAATGCTGAAGTGTCTGCAGAAAAAAATATTCCGTGAGCCGTACAGAACAAAGGGAGTCCTTTGACAGGAGTGATTCACACCTGGCCAGGATAACCAAATCTCCGTCGGCAAACATCACCTCTCATAAAGACAAGTCATTCTCCCAGGCAAACAGGTTATATTAACATTGTGACGGGCAAAGAACAACCTTCAGCATCAGAGGGAACATGAATTAGATTGAAGAGTCACTTTTGCGGTCTTCTGTCTCAAGTCTTGCTGCCAGGATGGCAGTTTGAATAGTTAAAGTCCCCAAACCACTGCTTTTGAGAAAGCGCTCGACTGCTCTGCTGAGAACAACCTGAACAGACGGCTTTGGCAAGTCACACGTCAAGCATTAACGCTGACTTCTTCATTGTCTTAATCCATTTCCTCTCAACGTAATTAAAACCAAACTGCAGATCATCACGTATTGCTGAAGGTGCTGCTGAAGCAGCATTACAAAAGAAGCTTCCCATGTTTTATCACCTGGTATCAGCTAAGCACCAGGGTTTTTACATCATTTGATAGATCATAGCATTGTATTGCAATGTGTGCCCAACTAAACTGTCACATGCTTACTTCATAGTCCTTGTGGTCTAGAAGCCAAAATCCTTGGATACGCTTAACAAGGCCCAAAGGGATGGCAAAGGCAGCTGCGAAGGAGTCGACGGAAGGTTCTGTTTTGTTCGGAAAGGGATGCGTGATGTCTAGCAGCAAGTAAATTGTCTGATATCAAGTATCTAATTAAGGCTAATAGATTTGCAAGACCAACAATTTATCACATGAAATAACATTATTACTATTGTTAATAGAATATTAATAGATACTAAAAGGAAATAAGAATATCATAGTGGTAGGACGCAGAAAATACTCATGTATTAGTCTTGCCATTTCATGCTGTTGCAACCTGAAGATAGTCAGGCCCTAACAACGAAATTGCATTCTGAATAAATAACCAGAAAGACAGACTCTCTGATTTCTCTAAGGCATTCAGAAAGGTTGCCTTTCGATATTTAAACAGTTCCGTTGGAAACACAGGCTCCCTCTTTAGTCACCCGAGCCACCAGCTGGACATTCAAAACACGAGAACGGCCAATGCTTGATTATTAAAGCAAACAAATTCTACAGCTGGTTTCTTCCCTCCTTTCCAGCGTATATAAAACAAGTGAAATTAGGGTGTCCTTACAGCACAGCTTAGCTCTGCATGATTAAAACTGGATTTAAACCAGTATGTGGATCACTCATCGGCAGTGTCACTCTCTCTTTCTGACAGCTGTTTTGGGGGGTCTATTCTCATCAGAGAGCTCCGGGGTGCAACAGCTTTAAAGCCCCTGCTCTCTAGGCTCCCCTCTCGGGTCAGGCAACACACAACCAAAGCAACACAGTGTATTTCGGCAGCTTAAAAATTCAGTTTCTGCCCAATGACTTTTCCCTTCTCTCTCTCTATTATTCTGTGTGCCCGCACTTGTAACAGCACAAAAGCAAGCCCTCTTAGCTGTGCTGGAAAATGGATGATTTCAGCAACATCAGGTCCTGGTAAACCGCTGTCAGAAATCCTTTTGCTCTGAAGCAGCACATTCTAGTGCATCGCTCGAGGAAGCAGCTGTTTGCTACAGCTGTGGGTGCTTCAAAAATGAAAAACAGTTTACATTTTGAGAAAATCTAGGGGAGCTTTCTACCTTTAACATTGCTTAGTAAACCTGTTTTCTCACATCAGAAAAGACTTTGCAACAAAACATTTTAAACATTCCTAAACAATCCACAGTACAAAGAAATCCAACAATGCTTCTGTCTGCGACTTAATTCTCAACTACACGTGTTCATCCGCAGTGTGTTTGAAGCACAAATTAGAAAATGCATCGAACGCGTAGGTGACAGACATTTCAGACCCCTGATGCGCGTATACTGGAGGTGTGACAGAAATAACTCCAAGGGATACGATTGCATGTTTGTGGCTTTCTTCAATGCCTTCTAGCAAATAGAGCTCCAGCAGTGCCTGGAATGAAAAGGTAGAAGCTTTTTAAAAGTCCTCTCTTTGAGAAATCATTGGCTTTGGGGGAGGGCTGGGCTGGGGCTGGGGTTTGTGGTGGTGGTGGTTGTTTTCAGGGAACACAACACTCACCTGTAAGCTAGGAGGTGGGTATTTCCCCGTTCCTCCTTCATCTCTCTGCCACAACTTCTCAACTCGGTCTCCTAACTGGGAAACCATCCCATCGATCATCAGGCAGTCAGAGTCCCGTTTGCCTCTGGAACAAAACGTAGCGAGGATTTGACAGAGGAAAACACTAATTCCAGCCTCTCGGTGTCACAGATTTCCTCCAGCCAAAACAAACCCAGCTAAAGCTCCCACGACTCCAAGAAAGGAACAAACAGACAAAGGCACGATCGTGACTTGAAATAGACTGGAAAGAAATTTCGGAGTCGGGTGAAAGGTGCTCATTAGATCCTAGTGAATTATTAAAGGAGCTCCAAATAGGAATCCCAAAAGCTCCCTTATTAAGGGGAAAGTTGCAGCGACCTTTTAGTTTTCAGTTTTTCTTTTGTGCCGCATTACTTGTAATACAAGGGCAGTGTGAGCAAAGCTACCCCAAACCTCACGCCCCCAGCGGGAGCGTTCCCACACACAGCGGTGAGACCCCAGCACGGCAATGTCAGGCTTTGGTCTCAGCACCTCGCTTCTGTTACTGAAAAACAGTCACGGTCAGAAAGCTGAGCCCGCAGCTGAATTCTGGTATCCCCTGAAGCAGCACGTTTGCACCTCTGCACGTGCCATCACAGTGACGGAGGGCTGGCCTGTGAAACACTGCATTCCTCAGAAGCCCATCGCAGGCTCCTGCGGGCTGCGACGCCAGCCTTTCATTTCCCGAGGAGGACGAGCAGAAGCAGCACGCTGGAGGTGGTGCTTCTAAGGAGCCCGTGAGCCTGTACGAGAGTTACCTGAGAAGGACGCGCAGGAAGAGGAGCTTGAAAGCCAGCGCCTGACATAGAGCAGCTTCCACCTGGACTCCTCCTGCTGCACCTTGCTCACGCTGCCACAGCCACGGCTACTTGAGGGCTTCCTTTAGGTTACAGAACAGTTGCCAAAGAAAAATCTGTTCTCACCTAACCCAAGGCACATCACCATTATGCTCGTGAGCCAGCCCAGGAAAGGGAGCTCCCGTGAGGAAGGGGCTTTTATCCAGTCGCCAGGAGAGCGCTGGCCGTGCCAGCTGCATGTGACTCTGCCCATCTCCTTCAACGACACCGCGGTGCTTGGGAGTGGGAGATTTGGGCCAATCCCCTTATCGCCATCTATCACTGGTCATTGAGAGAGATTATTTTTGCTTTGGTTTTTGTTTTGTTTTTTTTTTTTTTTTTCTAAAACACGCTTTCTTCTGTGCCCAGAACAATTGCTCTGCAAAGGCCGTGCCTTGCTGACCTGGCCGTGACTGATCCTGTCCTCACCACACGACCTTTTCCAGTGGTAACAAATGACACAGAATTGCCAATGAATTACGTGCACGTCAAAACAATGATGATACCAACAAAGGGCACTAAGCAGAGGTATATATCAACATTTCAACACGGGAAAGGAACCTCTCTGTTCAGCAGGACACACGCATCACTCCAGTCAAGAGTGTTGCCAGCAAATGCATGAAGCGTAGCAAATACAGCTGCTGATGGAAAAGCCACTCGCTGCCGCTTCTGAATTTGCAGTGGAACTGCTCTAGAGCTTTCCTGCACGTCCTACCTTGATAAACGCTCCAGTTGCTGTCGATGACCAGCGTAGTAGCTCCGAATCAGAGGATAATTGTAGAAAGGTCTAGAGAAACGCATCTCGTCACCTACAGGCAATAAATAAGAAGTAAGTTAAAGAAGTCATATCACATTTTCAACCTACAGTTTTTGACTAAAAAGACAGAAGAACACACAAGCTAAGCATCAAAAGCACAGGCCAGCCTCCGACTTTGAAAGAAGCCCATCCTCCTTCTGCCTTTGCTAAAAGAGACCTACGACACAGGAGTCAATTCCTCCTTGTCCTAAGTGCCATTTCAAGCTTACAGGTGATGTAGCATCCAGAACATGTAGTGTCAGCTGAAGTTCACTCTAAAAAAATACCCCCAGTTCTCAAAGGGAATGGGTTTTTAAACGTGTCACGTGAACATGCGTAAGACAGTTAAGGCTGACAATAGGGTTTATAACCCATCCAAATGATGAACTATTTCCAAGGTGTATTTTTTCCTCAAACAATCCGTAAAAAGTTCAAAACACGCACGTCAGGCTTTTACTGTAAAATCAAGCATTCCCGTGTTGGTGCTTTAGGAGTTACTTGTTTACAATCCCAAGGATTTCAAGCTGTGGGCACGAGCAACTCCCTCCCTCAGAGGCTTAGTGCTGTTTCTGAGAAACACCCCGGAAAGAAACTGCTTCCATCATTCTACACGACGCAGTTGAAAAAACAGTGAAATCTCAATTTCAGCAGCAGAACTTCAGCATCTGCTGTCACTGAACGGGCACGACTTGGTATTGATGAAGCCTTGACAAAACCATGGGGAAGCAGGTGTTCATAGGAAGCACTGACTGCTACAGACGCGTGACAGTTTAGGCTTACCTGAGCCCTCGGCAGGAGGCGGGACCCACAGAACCAGAGGACCACTCGTGCATACAAAGCTGCGAGGCTGGTCACCGCCAGCTTATTTATCAAGTCTGCAAAACATGAAAAGAAGCTTAAGAGGACTGTTGGTGCGCAATTTCTTTTGTTTTTTATAAAGCTCCCCTCATTGCACTAAAGAGAAAGTAGAAAAATAACACGGTAGAAATCTTTGCCTGTGCATTTTTCACTCCGTATCACGTCCTTCTCTGAAGTAAAAGCCCACAATCACAAGCAACCCTTACAAAGAAGAAGATTCACTGAAGGTTTAATAAAAAAAAGTGAAGTTGGAACTACTAAATCCACTCATGGATAAGGCACCTGTTCTTCACGTAGCAGAGACGTTTACTCTAGCAAAGGGATTTTCTCTTTTCTCCTCAATATGCCAGGAACAAGTTCTAATAGAAACAGCTACAGAAACTCATGCAACTCACTTCACATGTTACTCATTTAGGCTTCCTCTCTGATTTTAGTCATTTCCAATCCAATATTTGCATGCAATCACGCACTGCTAGCTGACAATCAAAGGGAGTATTTGTCACAGTGCCACATCCCGTTGCTGTAATTTCAAGCCGGGTGCTTGCACAGCTCCTTGCTGACCGCAGCCTCCCCACCCACTCGCACCAGCTCCCCAACAAACTCTTGCCCTGAGCTCAACGCGCGGTAAGTGGCAGCCCCAACCCCTCCCAGTTAAGCCCCTTCTCCCCGCTACATCTGACTTTCTGCCAATCAGCAAAACCAACAGAAGCTCCTCTTTCCACAATTACAGCCCCAGCATCGTTCCAAATCTTCATAAGACATACCAGAGAGTTAGAAATACTGTGACAAACCTTCTCCGGCGAGCTCTTGTGCCTCTGTTAGAAAACAGTTCAAGACTGTGCTAAGGTTGCTCAAAAGCAACTGGCGGTGCTGCAGAGCCTGTAACCTCTGCGGGTCAGTGGAGCTGCAGGAGCCGCCAAACAGCGCAACACCTTTTCAAGAACAGGTATGAAATCGTTAGCCTACAGAGCCATTGCAGAGTTTCAAAGTGCACTTCCAGATCTGCGGGCAAGACCATCTACCAGCAGATCACTGAATGAGCTCAGCTGGAAAGACTGACTCTAGGTTTGCAGCATGGCTGCACTAGTACTCACATATGTCATCAAATTCGTCTTTTGTATAGATCACTCTGCTCCACGTCCAGTCAAGGGCAAACTGTAAATTAGCAGCAGAACTTGGCTGCTCTTTAAAAAGAGAGAACAAAAAAGAAATGAATCAAGAATTCCAAACGAAGAAACCATGCAACATAAAAACCACATAACAAGTCTTACCTTTAGATGTCCAAAGCTCAATGCAGCCAGTCAGAAGCCCTACAGAACCTGTCTGGGCAGCAGCTGACAAGACCGCCTCTAACTGCTCCTCCTAAAAGTAACAGGCGAAATCAAAGGAGAATCCCACCTGCTTTCAACATCCCAACCACCAACAGTAAGTGCTTGTTTCTAACCCTACACTCACTCAGGCATCACAGGCTGGGCTGCTTGTTGCTGTGAGGAGCACATGGAATTTTTCCCCTGACACGTCAACTTCCCAAAGGCTAATTCTAATCTTTATTTGCATGCCTCTGCATCATCCTCTCAATTTACTGCGTTCCAATTAACTATTCCCAGCAACGTGCCCTGCTTATACCCATGGCACATGGGGTGCAGAGAAGTTTGCCATCAGGAATGCGCGGAGGGGACAGAACAAACAGAACTCTGCAACGTTTGCATGGAAGCAGCGAAGCCAAGATCAAGCAGCTTTCCAGGCTATGAAGACATGAAGCAGTTACGACACCCCAAACATTAAGTTGTCATTTCCCAAAATGACAGAAAAGAAGTGAAACATTGATGTTCTAATAGGTTTCAGTTTTAGGCGCTTCAAACACTGTGTTCTAATGCCGTGGCGATCCTTCAGAAGGGCAAAGCACAGGCAGGCACAGACGTGCACTGTTAAGGAGCAGCTTAGTGCAGCTGGTGTTCTGGTACTTCTTCCAGGTGAAATGAACATAGAAACATAGAATCATAGAATCCTTAAGGTTGGAAAAGCCCTCTAGGATCAATGAGTGCAACTGTCAACCCAACACTACCATGTCTCCTAAATCAGGCCTCAAGTGCCACATCTACGTGTCTTTTCAATACCTCCAGGGATGGTGAGTCCCCCACCTCTCTGGGCAGCCTCTTCCAAGGCCTGACCACTCTTGCAGTGAAGGCATTTTCCCTAATATCCAACCTAAACCTCCCCTGATGCAGCTCGAAGCCGGTTCCTCTCGTTCTATCGCTAGTGACCTGGGAGAAGAGACCAACCCCCACCTCACAACAGCCTCCTGTCAGGCAGCTGCAGGGAGCGATAAGGTCTCCCCTCAGCCTCCTCTCCTCCAGGCCAAACAACCCCAGGTCCCTCAACCTCTCCTCATGAGACCTGTTCTCCAGACCCTTCCCCAGCTTTGTTGCCCTTCTTTGGACACGCACCGGCAACTCTATGTCCTTCTTGTCCCGAGGGGCCCAAGACTGAGCCCTCATCAAATTGTCCTTTTTAGGGCTTTTGCTTTTTGTTTGCTTCTTTCTTTGGCTTTTTAAGCACATTCACAAGTATCTTTCCCTTCTAAATAAAATCATCACATTCAAAGCCATTTCTACACGTTCGAATACACACATCAGATTTCCATCTTTTTCTGAAAACCAGTCTCAGACAAGGAAACACACCGAGTACGACTTACGGTGGCAAACAAAACCCCAAACCAAGCTTCTTGTCCCTAATTCTGAGATTTGTCTTACTCACATTCACAAGCAATTCCTGCTCAAATCCCTAACAAGCCTCTGAATGATCTAGTCTCAATTCAGCAAAGGGTATGACAAATTTCTGCATTTCCCAATTATTCCCAACGTGGAGCTGACATCAGATCACCCAATCTGAATGGAAGAGCCTACATCAGGCTTGCAAAAGAAACAGCCTATGGGCCAGGCCAACCTGCCAAGACGGTCATGTTAGCTACCACACTGTGCACAAGGGCTCTTTGCCCCAACGCACCCCCACAGATCTGGAGAGGAATCCAGTAGAGAGGAAGATGAGGGCAGGGAAAGACTGCTCTCCCCTTCCTACCAAGTGCTCCTCTGCCTGAAGGTTGTTCTGAGGGAACGATGCTTCCTTTTCTCCGTTCTGTCCTCTTTTCCCAGCTCATCAGGGATCAAAACCCGAACTCAGGACCACGCAGGCAGTTGCACTCATTGATGAGAGAGAAGGAACAGCTTTCCCCGACTTTCTCTTCCTGCTCCTACAGCAGCGCTCTCTTCCTTTCTAGACATTCAGTCCCTGATCGTGCTTCAACGGGAGGCAACGGTGGGTTTACACTCCCAAGAGGGGACCTCAAACATTACATTTGATAAAACTGGCAGGGTACAATTGCAGTTACGCGTGTGGATGGGCAGGAGGAGCATTAAATAGTCCCTGACACCGAAAGCAGCGCCATGGAAAGCTTAGGAAAGCTCCATCTCTTGACATTCTCCATAAAGACACAGTAAAAGCTCACCTCCTTCTGGAAGCCGCTGCACGTCACATGAACAACTCCAGAGCTCAGCAGGCACGTGCCATCTGCAGAGACAACGAACGTTGGACAACATTCCATACTCTCACCGTGATGGTAGCACCAGTTTACATTTTTGTCACAGCAACCTCTGGAAAGGTACAACTGAGTACCCGTTTTCCTCATGACATCACTTACAGCCTTTTTTAGAAAAATAATGGCTGAGTGTAGAAATTTTACCTCCGGGGCTATCGAGGTGCTGCGCTTTGAGCTTCAGCCCAGAGTCATTTCATCTGATCACCAGCACCACCTCACGGGCTGCGTTACAGAAGCACCCAACCCCCAGACCCAGCCGCCTGTCAGGCAGGTGTCACAACAGCACACACTTGGTCAGTACAACGTCATCACAGTTGGGTGGGGGGGGGGTTGGGGTGTTTCGGTTTGGTTGGGTTTTTGCGTGACAAACAGTGAACAGGAGAACCAATAAATGGCATTTGAGCTCGGTTTAAGCTTATCACTACTCAAAGCCGTGTAATACCTACCAAAATTATAGGTGCTTGGATGAAAACACAGCTCAGGTTGTGGGTAAGAAGGAGGAACTCTCCAGCTTAGGCTGCGCTCCTGCACCACAACATCCAGAAGGGGGTTTGGAGCAGTCGTGCTTGTCACAGCGTCCAGTGACCACAGTGCAAAATAGGGGCAGTCCTGAAGGGATTCTTCTGGCCTGAAAGAAAACAAGCGCAGAAGCTAAACGCCGACTTTCCAATGAATTATGGGGAGGGATACTGAAACCAGCTTCATAAAAACCTACCTTAGTGAGCCTGGCTTTTGAGCCTCATACCAGCAGTCAAAGTCAAATACACCCAAATAAGTAGATGGTTTTCCCTGGCTGCGTGTGTTCACTTGCCAGCTGAAGACGGAGACACTGATGTCAGGAGATATGACTGGAAAAGACAAGACATTGTTTCTTATTGGGAGAAAATACAATCTATCTGACATTTTCAAAACATCCCTTTCTATTTTGGCTTCATTCTGTTACGTCACTCATGAAACGCAACACTTGACTAAGAAGAATTTTAAAAATGTACACCACAGCATCACCTCTGTGATAGGTTTCAGTCATGCTGCCCCCCCTTTGCGAGTTCAACCTGTATCCGTCCTAAGACAAACCCAATACACAATTGTCAGGTAATCAAGTTTCCCATACAGTAAGAGTGCATCAAGATGGTTAGAAAAAAACAAAAACCAAAAAACAACCCACCACCCTAGGAAAACATACATTGCTGCTTTTAGAAAGCATACAAATTCTTGTCGTATACACTTGATCACTCAGCTGGCATTCTTAATTTCCAGATTCGACTCGATTACGGGTGTTATGAATAGCTCCTTTCCAGCACAGTCAGAATGAAAGAACACAATTATCACACAAAACAAACACCAAAACCCAACCCCAACAAACAGGAGGCTGGAACAAAGAGTTTAACATCAAACATTGACCATGTTACACTCGGGTTCTCTCAAGAAGTGGCATGGTCTGTCGTCTCTGGGGAGAAGGCATTCTCCAGATGTGAGCAAAGTGGGGGGTGCATCCTTTACCCTGACAGAGCAGGGAACCTGGAGACAGGTCGTTTGGCAAAATGGGTCTCTGTTCTCTGCTGAGTTCATCAGGGCTGCTCAGGGAGCCTCCCACGCTTTACTGTGTGTCATCGTGAGCTTCTGTGCCCTTTCACTTGTGTGAGCCACTGAAACTGCCTTTGAAGATGTCAATTAGTTTCATAAATCAGAAGCCAGCTGCATTTCTAACCTCAACCCACATCCAACAGAAGCTCATGTGGGCCTACAACTTGAATAGTTTCTGGATAAAAGCTAATGAGGAGCCATCAGAAAAATTACAAGCATTTTTCCATGCCTCAGGCTTCATGAAAAGGGGACCGAAAGGGCCTTTTTTGTTGGTTTTGGTTTGGGTTTTTTGGTGGGTGCGCCTGTTGGTTGTTTTTGAGAAGGTTTTAGAAGGCCCTCTCCTCAGAATCATGACACAGGTGGAGAAAATCCAAAGGGGTTTTCATTAGATTTTGACACGCTGTTGTTAGAGGATGGCACCCCAAAAGAGGTGGAAGCTGCCTCTTCAGGACTAAGACAAAGCTAATAAACACAAATAGCCTAGAAAGTCACGCCAGTGTGGTCTTTGTAACAGCAGACATGAGTTAAGGCCAGTAAGAAGAGAGGGAAGGGCATTCACACACCCAAACAAAAGGCTACGGCAGTTATCACTGCAGCCGGCTCAGAGATGTGCTCAGAGCATCACTGGATGTGCAAACCCAGAGATGCACATCTCATTATTGCAAGGGAATGAAAGACACCAGAGGAGTTTTAACTGTCGATCCGGACAAGGGAAGCCAGAAGCTCTTGCTTTAAGAGCTTGTAGGTGTAGGAACCTATTAGACACAGAGAGGGCAAAGTGCACAGGCAGATCATAGACTCGTAGAATCATTTAGGTTGGAAAAGGCCCTTAAGATCATCGAGCCCAACTGTAAACCTCATACTGCCAAGCCCACCACTAAACCCTGTCCCACAGCGCCACGTCTGCACGTCTTTTAACTCCCTCCAGGGATGGTGACGCCACCACTTCCCTGGGCAGCCTGTTCCACTGCTTCGCAACCCTTTCTGTGAAGAAATTTTCCCTAAGATCCCAACTAAACCTTGTGCTCTAGACCCTTCACCAGCTTCGCTGCCCTGCTTTGGACACACTCAGCGCCTCAGTATCTTTCTCGTAGTGAGGGGCCCAAAACTGAACACAGGATTCGAGGTGCAGCCTCCCCACCGCCGAGTAGGGGGGGACGATCACTGCCCTACTCCTGCTGGCCACACTATCTCTCATACAAGCCAGGATGCTGGGGGCCTTCCTGGCCACGCGGGCACACTGCCGGCTCATCCAGGTGCTTGGGGAAGGTATCAAACAGATCTGGCCCCAGGACCGAGCCCTGGGGAACAGCACTCGTGACCGGCCGCCAGCTGGATGCAGGTGCAGGCATAGGTTGGAAGAGGGGAAAAAAGAAAGTTGAGGGAACATTCCTAAGCAATGGAGGGGATGATCCTACTGTTCAAAGACGAGAGCTGGAGGAATAAAATGACTGACTGGTGTTATAGAGGTGACCCCACCATACATCGCTACAGCATGTCAGCAAGCATTGAAGGGAAAAATAGGGTTTATTTTAACAAGTCCCACAGAACCTAAGCACCCAGTTTTTCCTTTGAAATAAGCCCAAGAAGTTAGTCTATACAGATATTGAAGACTTTCAGGCTGTGGGTATGGAACAGCATTCACTGCTTGGATGGCAAAACCATTTAGTTTAGAACAACCAAACACGGGCATCAGGAACAAACCTTCATCAACGCTGCCTTCTCTGTCAATGCAGTTGGGAAAGATTTCTACAGCCTGACAGCTGAGTAGTTTGGCCTTGCTGCCCTGCCCTCTCAAGGGAAAGGCTCCACCCGTCAGATCCAAACTGTACTTTTCAACACAGGATGCCAAACCCTGCGGAAAAAATCACAGGCGAGAGAAAGGTCATTCTGAGAGAAAAGCAGACATTATACCTCAGTAGGAAAGAATGTCTATGTCTAATAGAACCTGCATATTGTACTGTATCTCTCCCAGGCGCTTAATCTGATGGCAAAGAGAAACTACAGCTGACAAGCAAGAGAACTGAGTGTCAAACCGTAACGGGTAAGTTTGGCCGTAAAAGCTTTGCACATTTTCAGAACTGAGCATTTCCCTCGCATTACTGGTTCTAAATGTGTTTTGCAGAATTCCTTGCACCGTCCCGGTTTCTTCACAAACCTACGTATTTATCTAGAAAGAGAGATCTGAAATAATGCCATACATAGGCATGCAAAGCGCTTTGCTCCATGACTTGATCACAGAACTGATGAAGTTAGAGGAGTCACGGCCTTCCAGCAGCCAAAGCTCTCTTGCGAGGCATTATCTATAGGCACACACCGCTAGAGTGAAAGCCCATCCCTCGGGAGTAGCCATGAGAACGTCTTCCTGAGTCACACTCTTCTCTCAAACCATGTCAGCTCCTGCCAGCTCCTCCTCTCACCTCCTCAGGGACTAAAGGGTGAAATATGCCTCCCTGCCTTCACCAAGTGCAGCCAACAGCAAAACAACCCGGCGGACATGGCATGCACGTGGGCAAGGCGTTTAGGGGCACGAATTCCTACAGAGTCAGCCAACTACTTTGAGACCTACAGAAACTCCAGCAGGATTGTGTGGAACCTCTGAGACCACCAATTGCTAAGCAAGCATTGACTGAAATACTGTCTTTCCAAATACAGCACTTGGTCAAATGCTCTACCCTACGACACATGGGTGTGTGGATTGTGGACAAAGACCAGCTCTACAATTAAAAACCAACCAAACAAAACCAAAAGCTAAGCAGCTAAAAATCTCCAAAAACCTACCAGAAAATAAAAAAATTGCTTGTACCTCATTCTACCCAAGTTTCCTAAAGTTTCAGAGCTCTAGAAGGAACTGGCATGAGACAATCCATTCTCGTATGACCTGATATGTTACATGTAACTCACCTACTCTGAGAACAGGCAAGCTTTCTCTTAACCATTCTAGGAAATACTACTAATAAATATCAAGGCTGTAGAGCACAGATCCTCTCCTACCGCACCTCAACAGGAAAGACATGCTCTGAATTAAGATTACTTTCCCATCAAAAAGATTTTGCAAGGGTTTCAGGCGTAACACTGAATAAAATGATACGTTCTAAAAACGCGTCTTCTATCTGTTAGATAACAGAGAGGTAAGGCTAGTTCACCTCTATTTTAAACACAACCTCTTTGGAGCCACTTCTCAAAATTTACATATACTTTTTTGACCAAATCAGACCACTCTTTACTGTATTTGCCTATTTTGCTGGCTTCAAGAGCAGAGTTCGTAGGTAACGCAGCCAAAAAGTAGAAAGAGTTCTCTTTAGAGCTACTAAGTTTCAGGACCAGCACCGAAGAGACCCTGCAGGTGAGCGTCATGTGAAGTCCTGCTGACAGAGCTCAAAGGGAAAACAAGGATTTAAACCTGAAGACCGGAACAGAATAAAGCTGTACGCCCGTGTTTTAAGGAAGGGAGACAGACAGAACCTTATTCAACTCTGCAGTTTGGTTAAACAGAGCTACTCAAAGCCCTGTCTTCTCTTCCTACAGGCCATTCACTTGGTGTTTAAATGAAGAATCATTTTCTTTGTAAAAGCTGCTGCCTCTTCAGGAACTGAATTTAGACGGGCTCTTTGCAGACGGCCCTGGCTGGAACACACGACACGGCGGTATGAAATTGTATGACTTCTTTTCAAAAAGTATGGGCAAAGGCCGTGCCCGGGAAGACTCAGCAAAAGATTCTTTCTTTTTAAGTCATCTCTGAATTGTCATGGTCAATATTCCCCCTGCCAACTTCACTGATACTCCCTTAGGGAAAAGGACTCTTTCCATCCTTTCACGGACGTGCACGTCTTACCTCGTACATGACTTGTCCTGAAGCCAAGGGCCTCCTGTCTGCGAACGCTAACTGCAACAGATGTAAACTCACGGCATCGCCTTCACTGGAAAAGGTACAAATGATGACATTTGGTTACAAAGCTGCTTTATAGTCCTCGTTACCCTTTCCTTAGGTCTAGGCTGAGGTTTCCTGAATAGCACTGTCTCACTGAAAAGAAAAACAGCCCTTCCCAAAACCTAAGAATTGGTCACATTTAGCTGCTAAACCACAAAGGAGGAAATTTGGACACTAACAGCTTCTGGGGCAAAGGCTACCCATACAATCTGGAAGCTTCAAGATGTTCTGTGGAGTAAAAATGGTTGGGAACAGTTCTGGGCATTGAAGAGCTCGCAATCAAAACTGCTTTACAGTCAAACTGAAAAAGATTGCCACTCCATGAGCAGCCGAGCTGAGTAAATAGCTTGCTGATGCCGAGAGGGGCAGATCTTTCTCCCCTTCCCTTCCCACCAAAGCTCCACTCCCTCCCCTGCACACACGGCACCTTCCACACCCTCCTTTCAGTCATTAGCCCAGCAGGAAACCACCGACTTGGCTGCTGAGCACCTTCCCTGCCAGCCGAGCTGAGCTGGCTCACCAAGGCTCAGGCTGGCACCAGGGAACCGGCCATGCTGTCACCTCCTCCTTTAGGGGCAGCAGGCTGGTGGATCCGCACCGTCAGTGCTCTGGAGCTGCAGCCTCCACTGCGCTCCATGGTATTTTCATACCACGGTGTGAATATCAGGCAAATCATGAAGCAGTCATCAGGAAACAAAGGAAGCCATTGAAGAATGCCAGCACAGAAATCGAGCCACTGTCGCTTTGCTGCCTTTCAGCAGGGAGGAACTAGTAGGTCCCTCTCCATCCCTGTTACATCCTGTACAAATCGCACCGTCAGCCCCTTCCATACCGGAGAGAATCTCCTGCACGGCTAATTCAACAAAACAAATACACGTGGGTCAACTCTAGGTGAACAAATACTCAAAAAAAAAAAAAAAACCAGTGGCCGATAGTAAGCTTTTATTCACCTTTCTTGCGTCGACTGAACAGCCCACAAGTAGCACCAGTTGCGAGGATCGTGCTCAGGCTCTTGAAAAGTAACGGCGCAGACAGGAATCCTTCCTCCTTCAAGCTGACAGTGGTGCCTGCAGGGTTAACAAAAACAGAAAGCAGGTGAGCCTGGTGGCCCTGCCTGTTTGTAGAAGGGGAGAAGCATCTTCTGAGCAAAGAGCCCCTGACGTGCTTCTCCTCAAGGCACAGAAGGTCACACTCCCGTCTCAAACAAGGGAGTCACGGGAGCGACTGCTTTTGATGCAACAGCCACGAGGTGAGGAAATTACTGTCCAGCACGGGCAATAACCTGGCTTTATCTCCTCCTCTGCCTGCGGAGCAGGAACATGAAAGATTCCTTCAGCTGCCAGGCAAAAGATTCTTCCTACTCTTGTCGCCTGCTTCAATATTGAACTGAAAATGCAGCCTCTCTTCTGCACAAGCTGAAAACAGCGCCAAACACCAGTAGTGTCTTGTTTCTTTACTTGGACTATCTAAAGCCTTTCTCCTCCAGACTTCTGAACCTTCCTTGCACCTTCACAATCTATTCCTGCCACCTCACTATCCCTCCACTCTCTATTCATGCCGCCAATAGTTCCCGGTGAGTCACTGCAGATTTGCTTCAGTGAATCCCGATCTGAATTGGGTCAGATATTCTAGGGGGGATTGCTCTTTGGCAGAGCTGAAATCATCTCCCTCATTTCTCTGTTGCTTATCCCTTGACATGACCCTTATTCCCCCTCCAAGTGTTCCAAGCAGACTTTCATTCCCATGCATCGCTGCCTTGGCATGGGTCAGTCCCCTCTTTTGGTCGAGGCTGAAATGTGGGAGAGAATGTCTTTTCAGCCACAGATCAGCTCTTGATCCTTCACGTCTCACTCCTTTCAACCGGGACGCTTTAAAGAATATGATCACCACAATCCCATCATTAACATACTTCAGCCTTTCAATGGGTGCCCTCATTGCAGGAGCTGGTTCTGAGAAATAATGTCTACAATCTCTTTCATTGAAACACACACAACTCCTGCTGTCACTGAATACTGCTGGTGGAACAAACTGCCTTATGGAAAGCAGCTCTCTCACACCCTGACTGCTTGACAGAACCCAGAGAAGGGAGCTTTCCGCAGTTCCTCAGCCCACGGGCACAATAAGGAGAACAATCCCAGCCCGCTGGGCAGAAGGCGGCCCACTGAATCCAGGTATGGCTCAATGGTTACTTCAGAAGGGGATTCCTAAACAGGCCAAGATTACACTCCACATTTCCCTCCCTGAAAAAGGGCTCTTTCAATTAACAGACTTCCTCCTCAAGCAGAGCCTTGAGAGCCCTGCACCTCCAGGCGTGACCAAATGCAAAGGCCGACTTACTCCCGCTGCAGAGTTTTCATATTCCACAGTGACAGGGAGCCGTCGGAAAAACCCACGGCGAGCTGGTTGCTTCTGCTGATGTAGCACAGGGTCGAGAGCGCTGTTCCTGAAGGACACTGTAACTGAAGGTAGAGATGTCTCCCTGCTCTGCTCACGGTTGCTCTTCCTTGTGAAACGCCAGCAGCAGCTCTAGTGACAACTGTTAGACCTGCACGCACAAAACCACACAATAAAGGAATGCGTTAGGCCATTCAGGTTGCATTTGAAACACTGACGTGACAACATGGATGATCTAATTCTACCGTCCCCGGCAAAATACCCATTGATGCAATACTTTGTCTGCTCTTCCCATTCTGTACGCATTCAGAGCACACAGGAACTCTCTGACTGGACAGGTATCCTCGCTCCTATTTCAAAACCAGGTGAAAGCGAAACCTCCATAGACAAATTCTTCCTGGGCTCTGCACATCAGGAGTTTGGGCCTCATGGTGAAGCTACTTGAAGTGACACCAGCTCCCGAGGCCACTCTTGTAAGAGCAAAAACAGCGTATGCAATCCGAGTACACCAAGTACAGGTTCCGTTTGGTGAAATGCAGGGATTTTGGTAAGGCATATTTACTTTAAAAAACAAGCCTAAACTTTGCCCCGAGTCAATGAACAGAAGCAGAAGAACATTCCCAGGAAACAGGGCACGTCCGACACACCTTCCTGTCAGGCAGCTGCACCGCCTCGGATGGTCAGATTCCTACCCCTCACTGGTGAGAATCACCGTGACAGAGGGACCCTGGTGGGAGGGGGTATTTGTAACCTTAGGAGGAGTATGAAGCCACTCCCATTTTTAATCCTTTCAGGGCCAGACGATGTCAAACCGCCACCTGTCATCAGCAGCCATAAACGTCTGCACAGCAGTAGCTTCAAAGCGGGATGCGTGTTGTTGATTGAAAAGACACAAGTTTTCTTACTTTTCCGTTCAAGTTTAGAAACCGCAAGCTCACCCGATGGTTCATTCTCCCTCTGACTGCAAGAGAGATCATCCAAACCAAGGTCCACCACAAGCAGATGACCAACATCTGTCGCCACCGCTGCCACGCCACAAAACCCTTGCAGAGCCCGGTGCAGGTGCCAAGGCCTCACGCTGGCTCCTCCGGGGTTAGTTATGGGCTCTACAGCAGTTACCTACAGGAAAACTACAAGTTAGTATTTCAGCTCTTTGACAAGCTTTGAGAGAAATCACTCAAAAGTGAAGCCAGAATCAGCCCATCAGAAGCAAGAAAGTAAATACAGGTTTCTCAGACTTAAAAACACAGCATTGATCCCAATTATATCCAGACAAAACAAACAAACCAACCAACCCCCAAAAATGTCCTGTACAAAAATCCGTTACTGCCTTCCGTTTACGGGGTTTCCTGCAGGGATTTCGCTGAGCTCACTCCAACTGCAATGGTGCAGTCTATTATCACAGCTTACCAAGTTCCATTTTCCACTTAGAAACCATTAACTCGAAGACAACACAGAAAATCCGTTAAATGCAAGAAACTTGACCGTATTTAAGGGACTGGAGTAAGAAAGGCCAAACTCACTCTCGCTCTCCCACGGCCCCCAGCCCGTCAGCACTGGGATACAGCCCACGCCTTCTTTGCCAAACAGGTACTAGGGCAAATCTCGGCTCTCAGTCAGACGCGGCAGCGGCCAAGTTGCAGGGGAGACACACCGCTGCCACGGCAAGGGAGTATTGTTACAGAGAGCGGAAGGGAGATACCAGCTTAGGGAAAGCTACACCAGTCCTCATTTAGAATCAACAGAGCAACCAGGGAAAGCAGAAAAGTTTTCAGTGCCGAAACAGCGGCAAAAAGCCCAGCAGCTGGTTCGCCAAAAGCCAGCTCCGGCTGAGGAGAAGCGCACGCTGCTCTGTAACACGCGGAGCCGCCTGCCAGCAGCTTTAGTACAAGGCCCTGATGGAGACAGACCTTTCCGCACCTGCAGCCCCTCCCGGGACAGCCCTGACGGCTCCAGCAGAGACACCAGCACGTGAGGGCTCCTGCACTAAGGCTCCACAACAAAAGAACACGGGCTGCCCTTCAGCCTCCTTGCATAATGTCACACAGTGACACCAGGGAGCTTTACATCAACAGCAACCTGTTACACGACAACGGAACAGAGCAGTGAGCACCACAAGGAGTCCTTTTTTTTAATATATTGGGTTTTCTCCCCAGAGGTGGGGAAAAATTGACCAAACCTCGAAGCCCCAAAGTTCTCTCCTCTCCCGTATCAAGCACTTGCTGTGACTGCGCTGCCTGGCAATCTGCTACAGAATTTACCTTTCCCCTGGGCCACAAGAATTCTACTCCTAGAAGTGCCCGCAGTATTTGAGACAACTTTATATTGTTTCTGTCATGGTTTCAGCTGGGATAGAGTTAATTTTCTTCACTCTAGCTGGTATAGTGCTGTGCTTTGAAATTAGCATGGAAAAAAACCTGTTGAGATAACACACAGATGCTTAGGCTGTTGCTGGGCTTTGCACGCTCTCCTACACTGCTGCCAGCTCCTTCTGGGAACGAACGCAGAAATCCTGTCTCAGCTCCCTGACTCTGCATGCTGCCCTTCTGCCTCACACAAACCAGCAAGAGTGGGGAAAATACCATTCCAGAGCTCTGAAACATGCAACCGTTATAAACCAATTTAATACCGTTAATGGTTTCAATTCAGATTTGCTTTTACAAGTCTGAATGACTGCACGTCTATGCCAGCACACAGCTTGCCTTTCCATCTCAATCGCTGAGATTTATCAGGACGATCGGCAAACCCACACAGCGGAGCACCAACCCAGCTCAGCTCGTTAGAAATCACCACCCCACAAACGCTCACTGCCCGCAATCACACTGTAGCGCTACAGACAAACAAACCCCGCCTGGATTCTAGCAAGTCAAACCAAACCACGCTCTGGAAAGCTGAGTAATACGGAAGTATTTATCTGTCGCAGATTCTAAGGTGGTAAAGACAGAGGGAACCTTGATGTTCCATTACCTTAAGGTGACTCTTGTCTACACTCAGATAAGGAGCCGAGGGGAAAGGACGTCATCTGAGTTTATGGGTTAGAGAGGGCAGGGAAAATTAGCAACGTTACACCAGAGTATCCCACCGGCACAAGCACCATATGCAATAAGCAGAGGTTCAAGGGCTTCAGGCTGAAAGTCAGTCTGTAACCACCTGCCAGGTAACGCAGTGAAGCCTGTTTTTTCCCATCCTAAGTCAACAGAAAAATGTGCTTTGCTCTAAAGTCACCTGCTTGCTAGTCCGAGACTCCTGGGAATGTGCCGAAGTCAGCTACAGCACAGCCATGGAAGTCTGAGAGGTTTTAAAGACAGTATTTCTGACATAATGAACCATTCAGGACATGTATGTTACCAACACTTGAAAGGCAGGGTGAGGACGAGTTCTTTGTCACTCTGGCTATAAAAAAAGGTAGTTTTCAAGGCCTTTTTGTCAAAGTGGAGAATGAGGTAACTACGTGCTCTACTGTAAAACCAGAAAACTTGTTTGACTCTCAGCAAACTCAAAGGATAACGGTACCGTTAACCCCACGATTTCACATCAAGGTGCTCTCGACTGGACGCTCTGCAGTGACAGTATGATGACACAATAGAGACAATGGACGTCCTAGCAAAGAGACGCTCCAAAGCTGCTCCTGAAACAGCGTTATGCAGCACCTGACAACGTTTCCCCCATTAAAAAGCACCTACCCTTCCTGGCAGAACTACTGCTGTAACCACGCTCGATGTTCCAGGGTCGTACAGGCAGAGAACACTTCCCTCTGCTTCTCTCAAGCCAACCAGCAGCCCCGTTCCCGTCTGCCAGGAAACCTCCTTCACCACGCGGATGGTGGGAGGCTGCTCACGGGCTCCACTGAAACGGTGTGCAGAGAGCCGCTCTCCCGTCACAGCGCTCACGACCTCCAGCTGAGGGCCACACGCCAGCCAGGCCAGCCCATCTCTCCCTGGAAGAAGAGAAAAGGCTGGCTAAAGCAAACTCCCAAGAGAGGGTTGAAAACAACGGGAAAATCACAATCACTGCCCCTTTGCTTCAACAGAAGTAGCTCACAGAGCAAGAGAGGCTTACCGAATTCCAGTCGATTATTGAAAATCACCCACTGAATCCTCAACCAATGCATCGTAAAATGAACCACCTTATGATTTTGCATTTGGACTTGTCATTCCTGCACTGAAGAATTCTGCTTGTTTGGGATAAAGATTACAATAGATTGGTCTCTAGTCTTTATACCATATTCAGCTTGGTTTTGCTAGAAATCATCTAAATACATATGAGAATACAACTCCTAAAGCATACTTCAAATATGGCAAAATCTCAGCCAATTCTTTTCTAGTTGACTAACTTTGCTCGACACACGCCTACTTTGGGCAGGGGTTTGGACTTCAACAAGGAATTACCTTAAAATGGGCACTGCGGGAGCCAATTTCAACTTTTACACACGCTGATCACAGAGAGAAGTTAGCACATTTAGTTTCACTGAACTACTTCCAACACAAAGGGAGTATTAACTCAACTACTGCACTTACAGTCACACAGAGAGATTCTACATGGTCTCAGCAGAAGCCCGGACACCCAGGCAGGCCCCCGGCTCTACCTTCAGATCACCGACAAAGTCAGCTACCTCATCTGCTCAGCCGCTCTCAGCAGCTCTCCCGGGACACTCCTCTGCGTCCCATTAAATGCTCTGCAAACCTGGCTGCAGCGCCTAACAGGGCTTTCCTCTTCCTTCTGTTTTTAGTCAGGCTAGGAAAGAAAAAGCAGGGGGGGTTGCCTCTCTAACACTGTGGGAGAACTAGTTCTGCACGGGATGTTATGATGGTACCAATAAATACAGCCCAAAACCACACCAGGACTTTTTTGAAAACTGCCTTTCATTCCATTAGAAGTTGAGGAGGGCTCACTGACTTGCCCGTGTTATTTTAATAGCTCAAGGCTGGCGCAGGCTGTTGTCCTTTCAAAGTTTAACTCTACTAATGTTTTAATGTTAACATTTTTCATCATTTTGTCATAGTTCACCCTTTCTGTTCTCTCAAAACCTGACGCACCTGAGCAGCACCAACCTGACACAGCTGATGCTGTGACCCCGTGCCTCAGGTCACCTCCAGGCAGTAACAACTTCACAGCAAGACCCAATTTCAAGGAAAAGGCTCACCTCTGGAAAACCGCCCGCGCAGCACAGACCCTCGGGTGAGCTCATCTTCCCCAAGAGCCTGAATGGTCACCTCGGGAAACTGCAGCAGGCTGCTCGTTACCTGAGCCGCGAGGTCTCGCATTCTTCACTGTGAATAGAGAAGACAATGCCAAAAGAGGCTCCTGACAGCCATCGACATTTTTGAGATTGACAGAACTTTCATCCCTTTGCCGTGAATAATCTCCCGGCCACCTCCTGCGGCTCTTTTCCTTAACAAAAGGGCACTCAGGACAGGTTTGGATCTCACAGCAGAGCAAAAGCAGAATCCTTTGCTTTTCTGATGCCTACGAGATCACCAACAAAAAGGGACGCAGGGGTACTGACAGGATAAACAACACGGGAAAAAGCCCAAGACACTGGAGTCAAGTCAAGCAACGCGGCACGAGTCAGAGAGTGAGTTTTGCATTAAAAAGCTCCAGAAAATAAATAAAAAAGAACAAGTTGAGAAATTACATGTTTGAGCAGAATCACATCCAGCCAAGTCAGTGTTCTGGGATGTCACCGTTGACTGACATGTAGTACATGAAAGTCAGATTCAAAGGCCAACAATGTTACGGGCTTACTGAAGGAAAAGCTAAAGATACGGTCAGTCGCAGCTGCAGACGTGATGTCACAAACCAGGTTCACTTCAGTGCCACCAAAAGAGAGGCCTTGCTGCTGCCCCCATCTCTCCATCTGCTCCTTCCTTCTGCTCCTGTATCCCTGTGCCTTCCCTTGCCCTGACCTGCACACGTTTTAGAGCTCCTTAGGAGCCACATTAACTCCCCAAGCAGACAGGGAACGCACCCACAAGAGCAGAGAGTTTCCCACCAGCTTAGAGAGTGAAACGGGGTTGCAGAGAGAGCCAGCAAGCATAAAAGCCGGCACAAGGAAGGAGGCAGGACACTGCACCGGGGAGAAGGAGAGGGGATTTGCCCATCTCCATTCTGTGGCCGTAAGCCGTCCTGCTAGCTCATGCACGTGTGAAACCACACACTCACTTTGCAAGGAGAGCTGCAAGAAACCCCTTCGCTTTTAGAAAGGGCAGCACCCAAGGCACTCTCAGCCAGCTCTGGACTCCCTCGTGCACGTAGAGGCTCACTCTCGCACGGAGGGAGGCTGAGGCTGACGGGCGTCATTCTTTCACTCAGCCAGATGTGGAAGCTAAAGTGATCTCAGGGAAGCGTTACTTGGTGGTCAGAGAAGGGACACCATTGCCTGACACTGCTCGGGTCACATTGTCTAAGGAAAGAGGACAAAGAGTGGGAAGAAGCCAAAGAAGAAGAAATGGAAGAAAAACTATGCTCTGTTGAGAAAAACAGCATCCGCTTTGTTGAACAGCAGGGAAAGATCACAATTATAGAGCTTTTTGAATTACTATTCATGACTGGCTCAGTGACATTTTCCCCAGAAATACAGCCCCCAACAGCCCCGATCCCGTATCTGATGCAGACCACAGATTTCATTTCCCTTTACATGAAAAAACCCAAACCCGAGACACATCAGCGTTTGACACTAGAGCCCCTTTACCCAGCTGCCTCCCATGGTTATTCTCCAACACGACTATTCCTGCATGCAGGAGCTGCAGTCCCTCTCCAACGCGGCCAAGCTAGCAAAAGCTCCTCAGGTCACTCCTGAAAGTGTGCTCTGTTGCACACTGCTTGGCGTACCTGGACAGGCGGGCGCAGGCGCCGAGTGTCTCAGGGCAGAGCGCACACGCAGCCGTCCCGACAGAGGCAGAGCCCAGGGAAGACAACGTTCCCAGCGCTCCCACAGCGCTGGGCCCTCGCAGCACCAGTTCCAGAGTCACGGAGTCACAAGGGAGAGAAAGGCCTTCCGGAATCCCTGGGGGCAGCTGGTCCAGCCCCTGCGCAGGCAGGGTCCCCCAGAGCAGGCTGCCCAGGGCCAGGGCCCGGCGGCTGCTGAACCCCCAGTGCTCAAACACACCCCTTGCAAACAGCCGCCCGACGAGGGGAGCTGCGGAAACGTTGGCAGCCCACGCGACAGGCCCCGGGGTTTGGGGACTCGCTCCCACCAACTGAAGTATCCTCTCCTCCACACCAGTAAAACACCACCCCACCAGCAGGGGCTTGTCACCATTCTTCCTCCAAAGCTCTGTCCGACGGCTCACTAGGCAGAAGACACAAAGTTAAGGGAAGCCTGATTAAGTTCGTTTCACTGCCTTAAACCAGCAAAGCCCAGGCACGTGGAAGCAGGAAAACGAGCTGAAGCAGGCAGGGAATGAGGAGCCGCCCTCAGCAGAGCAGGACACGGCACCGTGTGCCCAAAGGCAGGTGACAGCTGCCAGCCAAGGCTGACACAGCCACCCTGACTGACGGGCCTAAGGCGGCACTTGAACCACCGCGCTCAGCCCCACACCCCAGGCGGGGGGTCAGCGGTGCCGACAGGATTAAGTCCTGACTGACTCCCGACAACAGACGCTGACGCTGACTGACGCCAGCCAGCTGAGTGCGGGCAGGCGATGCTGGCCGACTGACGCTGGCCGACTCACTCTGGCCGACTGACGCACGGCTCGGGGCCTCCTTCTGCCCTCGCACCTGGGCATCACCCCTGATGGAGCTGGGCGGGCAGAGGGGTCCCTGGCGCGGCCACTCATACCTGTCGGGCAGAGCTCGGGAAGCTGGAGAGGCCCCTGACTAGCAGAGGCGCTACTTAGCGACACGGAGCCGCTACTTAACAGCAGCTGAAACATCAGTGTGCCCTCAGCACTCTGCCAGCGACGCTGAAGGACATTAACTCTATCCCAGCTACAACCGGCACAGCTCTGAAGTTTTTAACCACCTCTCCCGTGGAGAGGAGTGTGGATTAAATGCCCAGCTCCCCGTTGGCTGCAGACCACAGGAAGGCACCAGAGATGGCTCTATAATTTTGTGTGAGGGAAAGGGCTGCGGACAAACCAAACGCGTTCGATATCTAATACTGTAATCACCTGCGCAGTTAGGCTCTCTTCTCAAACTCCTCCTTCCGCCTGTCAAGAGGATTTAACTACATACGTAAAAAGGGAAAAAAGCTTCCTGCCTTTTTTCCCTTTAAGTGAGAAAAGTCCTTTCCTGTTCAGGCTCTGCTTAAGTCTTAAATAGAGCTGGTGACAAAGTAATTCCCTGATCTCCTCTTTCTGCTTTCAGAAGATCAGATGTGATGTTTTGAAGTAACAACCGTGGGAGCTGCACTTACATCCGTCACAGGAACTGTTTCCACAGCAGGCACTAACAGCGGCATCGGACATTGCATCTTCACAAATGAGACACAACAACTCATCTGGACTAGGATCACCAGAGCAGGATGAGGAGGAAGAAGAGGGCGATGGCTCCTCTGGCAAAAAGGGAGGCTTTTCCTTCTTTCCTTGCACAGAAGCTTCCCTGGAGGGGGAGAGGGCCTGGTGGGAGAGAAAAGTTTAAAGATGGCTCAAAGAAAACTTTTCCAAGCTTTGGATTTTATCAAAGGAAGAGAACAGGTGGAATTCTTCTCACTCCACATTCGCCTTCTAAAACATAGGCCTTCAGATTAAACTACTCTTCTAGAGCCACAAGACCAGAAGAGGGAGGGGGGAACAATTTTCCTGCTGCAGAACTCTCCCTTTCCTTTGACCAAGCAAGAAATTAGCTCAGACCAGAAAAATAACTTTTGGACAGCTAGAAATCAGGTGAAATGAATCCCACCTCTCCTTTGCCAGGCGGCAAATGTACATTGCAGGCACAGCACCAAGTTAGTCTCCGATCAAGTTCGTCTCTGAGTGATTACATTTTAGAAAGGGAAGGAGCCTGTGTTACAGCTTCTCCAGAAGGAGATCCATGGCAGCAAAACAGAAGTGCTACCAAGCGCAGTTTAAAACAGCCACTCCTCTCAGCACACAGGAGTGTTTTCTTAATTTACAGCAACAGGAAAAGTTCCGTCCCTTCCACACACGGGAGTTCATAGAAGTCAGAGGGGGGGGACATCTCAGTCCAGCGGCAATTTCTTACGTTTTGCAAGGAGCCTTTGCCACATCAAACAGAACCAAAACGACCTCTCCAAGAGAACGACTCCGCTACAAACACCACCAAAATGCTTTGCAGAAATACACGTTCTTAGCACAGCACAGGTTTAACCAGCTTCCAGGGGCATGAACACGGGGACCACCCTACTGCAACATGAGACAGTATCACAGATTTTAAGATTAAGACGCAATGACAGTGCTTCCTCCCCCGTCACTACAGGCGCTGGCCAGTTGGGTTGCATTGCCACTCACACTTCTGCGCGTGGTTTCTCTTGTTCACTGCTCGGTCAGTCCAATTCATTCCATACTTACGCAGGAAGAGCTGGCATCGCGTATTTCCCACTGCTTGTCAGCACGGCACCCTTTGGGTTGGGATCTTTCCCCTCCACCATGGAACTCCACGGAATTCCTCTGCTCTTTCTATCTCTGGGAACAGGCTCAGAAGTTTTGTCCTGCTAAGAAAAGAGGTGCAGACTTATCTCGTCTGAAGAACCACGTTTAAAATGACATTTCCATGAGTATTTGAAGCAGCAAAAGCCTCTCATCCTCTCATTTTACCCAGCATAAGTGTTGCTCAGCTAAAATACTCCTTTGCCTCAGTGAATAGAGCCGGGATGTTCCAAAGGCTTGGGCAGGGTTTTGAACTCACTCGACATTCTTTGGCTTAACTTCAGGTTCCCTAAGGGCGAAATACCCCTCAGCTCACCATCCACTCGGAGAAGGGGCACAAACCCGCTCCTCCTCCAAAGCGCAGTGCAGAGTGAGAGCTTAATTCCCTGCTCTGGATCCGTCCCTGGGGAAACTCCTATTCGCCACCTGGGTACGAAGGTTGGATTCACGCCTCACGCACACACCTTCAGTGAGTAACGTTCAATGGCATGAATACTCAGCCAGAGGCTTGGGCAATTAAAACACGCAGCTATTCAATAGGTGGGGTCAGCAGCAACATCTTGGTTTTATACGAAATACTAAAAACCGGGAACCGTCATTAAAGGACTTGAAAACTGAAAAAATTTCCAGCAATATTGAAATATAGAAAAAGATGCAAGCAAGCTCTCAGAGAGCGATTGATGGACTTATTTAACGTCTATGACCTGGAGAAAAGAACGTTTCACGTTTATAATTCCAGGTGTCCCTTGAATTCTGAAGGGCTTTGCAACACTGCCTTAGAACCCCTCGATTTCAGTTTTACTGAAATAAACTCAGCAGTGTTTCTTGAGAGCTCAGGCTCAAGTGCAGCTTTACCACAAGGAAAAAGGGTAACTGTCCTCTTTCTCCTTTTCCAGCCTATTGAATTATATCATGCCCCAAGCCCCAGGTAAGCTTACGCTAGGAAAACATTATCAGAGAGACACGTGACTCACTGCTTATCGTCTCCTCAGTTGTTCAAAAGCGCAGAATCAAATCTCACAGTCGGCGCGGAGGGAGGGACCGCACGGAGGGACGGACCGCACGGAGGGACGGACCGCGGGGAAGGACGGACCGCGCGGAAGGACGGACCGCGCGGAGGGACGGACCGTGTGGAAGGACGGACCGCGGGGAAGGACGGACCGCGCGGAGGGACGGACCGCACAGAGGGACGGACCGTGTGGAAGGACGGACCGCGGGGAAGGACGGACCGCACGGAGGGAGGGACCGCACGGAGGGACGGACCGCGGGGAAGGACGGACCGCGGGGAAGGACGGACCGCGCGGAGGGACGGACCGCGCGGAGGGACAGACCGCACGGAAGGACGGACCGCCCCAGACCCGCGGCGGTAGCTATTGCAACACTCTCGTGTCGCTCTCGTTTTCTCTCTCCCCCCTTTCTCCCTTTTTTCTCTCTTTCTCTGCTTTTCTCTCGCGTCTCCGTCGCTGGCCAAATGAAGGGACTTGGCACTTTGATGCCGTTTTGAGTCTTAGTTCTGTGCCCGAGAATGTAGAAGGAACCTGGCCACGGCAACACGTTGGAGTCAGTCAGAAGTTAAGCCCAGCCGCCCCCAACCTCCCAGAATTACCTGAGGTCGGTTGGAAAGCAAGGGGGTTTAACCTCTGCCAAATTGTTCAGCCCGACAGTGGATCGTGACAGACTGGTAGGAGTGTTACCGAAAAACGCGGTAAAATCAGAAACAGCTCTCTAACACCAATTTAGTATTAAAGAGCAGGCATTCTTTATTCACAGCGCCGGATGCACGCGGGATCGCTCCTCCTAACGTGCCTACCTTACGCACCTTTCCCATACAATTTATAGATCAAAAAGTTACATATTCATACATATTCATTATTGTCCTTTCTACCGATCGGTACAAACTTGCTCGTTCAGGATGTAAATTACTGCGCAGGCTCAGTTATCCTCTTCTGTTGTTCTCTTTTGAGTAGGTGGTGTTACTTGGGTCGGTGGTGGTCCGTGAGTCGGTGGTCGCGATCTGCCCCTGTCGGAATTACCTTTTACCTACTCGGCTCTTAATCTTGGCAGTCCTGGCCAGTTTTCTCAGTCCGCTACACGAAACCACATTTTGTCATCCTTATCTGACAGAAGCACATTGTCTATTGTTTCGTTCACATTAATGATTACCGAGGGACTAAAATGCAGATCAGAGAATACACTGATTGGTATACTCCATGTCCCCAGACTTAACGTCCAGTTGGATAAGGCTGTACGAGGAGTATAGCAACATCTGTGGTTGGTTAATTCTGTCACTCTGGTTACAGGAGCAGCAACAAAGAGGCGGCTTTAGCAGTTTTTCTCCAGCAGGCATGCCCTGCTGCAAGGTCTGGCCTATCTGCCCAAGGACTGGACTAGGAGCAAATAAAGAGGAAGCCGTCAGCTGCTTCCGTCTGCAAGAAATACCATGTGAACAATTGCTAAGTTCTTGCTGTTCATATCTCAGGGTCCTTTAGAGAGCTTGACATCTCCGCGTGATTCCCGCGGGGCTTCGGCTACCACGCGTGCTGTGCCTCACAGCCTCGCAGTTAAATTCCCCTTCCTGCGCTGCAGCTGCTTCGTGCAGTGGCCATAAGCTGCTCTGTTCCTCCTGCGTTTTGCTGGCGAGACGGCTGTACGAGGGCGATGCTGGCGGCACACACCAGCTACGGGGCTGCTCCGGTCCTCCTCTACACCCTTCCCTGTTCCCTCTTGCTCCTTCTAGCAAGAGGCTGTAACAGTAGCAAGTCACTTGAGCAACTCTTCTCTAGCATGCAAGTCCTGTCAAACCAGTAACATGATACACCTTAAAGTCTCTGTTCCTTTATGGATTATAGAGCTGAGACAGAACACCAGCAACACCACCATCACCACCCCCAGCCACGGCAAAAAAGGTCACATTTCTGTACAGCCAGCCACCAGATGAGCCGGTAACAGGAGTGTGTGCCACTGGGTCGCTGAGGCCAGCAGGGACTGGGGTCCATTTCTGAGCAGCGCTGGCCTGTATAGAACCGAACCCGTTCCTGCTTTTCAAAAGCTTTCAATATTAGACATGAATGAACTGGTCAGTAAGATACCTAAAAAGGAGGTATTCAAAAAAGAGGATTTCAAAAACATTATTTTAGCAAATGGATTCATGAGCAGAGGGACCACAGAGACCTTTCACGCTTCTACAAAAGCAGGTCTTATATAAAAACCACAAGCAAAACAAGGTGAAATTAAAATGGAAAAAAAAAATGAAATAAGAGAAAGAAAATGGATTGGGGGGCAGTGAAGACAAAGTATTGTCTAATCCTTCTGTTATTTAGCTGTATAAATATTGATTGTGCTGACAGGTCGCTGACAGTTTTTGGGGGGTGTGCCTGGGTCTGCTGGTTGCTGCCAATTTTGGGGGAAACTTGAGGATTTGGGGGCGTTGCTGTGTCAGGTGCATGCTGCTAGGTCTGGTGGGTGCAGCCAGGTGTGGGGTGCCTCTGGATTTAGGGTTTGTTCCTGGACTGGGGCAATGCTACCAGGTGTAAGGGTTATTTTTGGTTTGGCGGCTGCCGCTGGGTTGACAGCAGCCTCTGTTCCGGTGGACACAAACCCTGTCCCTGCAGCAGCCCCCTTTTAACACTCAAAGCCTCATTTTTAACACCCAAAGCCACACTTCCAACGTCCAAACCCCTCTTTTAACGCTCAGTGCCTCCTCTTTAGGTCCCAACCCTCACTTTTAGCAGCGGCCCCAGTCCTTTTATGCTCAAACCATCATTTTTTCTTTCCAAAGCCTCACGTTTTAGAGTCCAAACCCCTCGTTTAAGGCTAAAAGCCTCATCTTTTGGTCCCAGACCCTCACTTTCAGGGTCCAAAACCCTCTGTTAAGGAATAAAACCTCAGTTTTTAATTCCAAATCTTCAGTTTTAGGGTCCAAACCCCTACTTTTAAGGGACAAACCCTCATTTTTAGGTCCCAAACCCTCACTTCTAGCATCGAATCTGGTCTTCTAGTGCTCAAACTGTCACTTTTTCCTTCCAAACCGTGAGTTTCAGAGTCCAAACCCCTGTTTTAAGGCTCAAAGCCTCCTTCTTAACACTCAAATCCTCACTTTCAGGGTTCAAATCCCTCTTCTAACTCTCAAAGCCTCAGTTTTCAGTTCCAAACCTTCACTCTCAAGGTCCAAAGCCCACTTTTAAGGCTCAAGGCCGCATTTAGAGGACCCAAACCCTCACTGTTAGGGTCCAAACCTGTCTTTTTTACTGTCAAAGCCTCATTTGTATGTCACAAAGCCTCACGTTTAGGGTCTAAATCCATCGTTTAAGGCTCAAAGCATCATTTTTATGCCCCAAACCCTCCCTTTCAGGGTCCAAACCCCTTTATTAAGGCTCAAAGCCTCATTTTTAACAGCCAAACCCTCACTTCTAGGAACCAAAGCTCTCGTTCAACAGCCAAAGCCTCATTTGTAACACCCAACGACTCACTTTCAGCGTCCAAACCCCGGTTTTAACACTCATTGCCTCCTTTTTAGGTCCCAAACCGTGAGTTTCAGGGTTCACGCAGGAGGAGCAGAAGGGGCCGGGGAGCAGGACGGAGGCCCCGAGAGCAGCAGGGCCGGCTGAGCGGGGGATACAGGCGGGAGAGAGGGGACAGGCGGCAGCACAGAGGGGAACCAGGCGGCCAGGACACGGCGACAGAGGAAGGAGAAGGCCAGGGAGCGGGAGAGAGGTGTAGGGAAAGGAAAACATAGGAACAGGCTGCAGGACAGACAGGGAGGAGTCAGAAAATACAGGCAGGGAGTCAGACAGAGAAAGAAAGAAAGAGAAAGGAAGAGCAAAAGTGAAGGGAACTGGGGAGAGAGCAAGAATGGTAATTCTGGGCAACTGCCCCAGTTGTTGATCAATGCCCAGCGACTGCGTTACTGGGAACAAGAAATGTGCTGCCTGCAAAAGCCCTGCCCTGGGCCCAATCCGGCACCCTGATATGGGTGACGAGCATCGCCTTGCAGAGTGGCCAGGGCTGGGGAAAAGTAACCGAGCTGAGGGGGAAAAAAATCACCCAGCTGGTTTTTTGTTGGTTTGCTTGTTGGTTTTGCTTCTAAAAATCCCTGAGGCTTTTCACCATTGGCAATAGCGTGCAGCAGCTGTGCTGAGTCAGCATTATTTCAAGGTCTGATTTTAAATCTTGGCTTCTCACACCCTCCACAGGCTCTTGCCAGTTGTTCTTGTTTCTTTCTCTCTCCGCTTCCTCCAAGTGCCCGCTTTGCTCTCCAGGCTGCCAAATTATCTCCCCTCCGCCAGCACCTCCCCGTACTCAGCTCTGGCAGGAGGGACTCAGTGCGTCGCTCCAGCTCGCTTGTGCCTTCGTGTTTCACTTCAGATCGAACAACTCGCCCCTTGCAGAGCCCTCTGTTCCTCATCTGTTCCCGCTGTTTGGTGGGAAACAAACCCCACAGGGTGAGGCTGTGCTGTAACCAGCTCGCACCCCGCTGAGCAACACCACTATCGATCGGCCTGAATCACAGCCCTTTGGGCTGGCGAGCTAACAAAGCGCGGCTTAGCCATTCTAATGCCTCATGTCAGTATCAACAGAGAGTGCCATGAGCTGTGGGAAATGCACCCCAGCGCCTGCACCCACTGACGGCACTTACCCCTTGGGTGCAAAGGGGTGGCAGCTTGGGCTTCTGCCCAGGCACGCTGACACTGAGCTCTGAACCCATGCTTCACTGCAGCCCCAGGTGAGCGCGTAACGGTCCCTGGGGCCGGAGGAACGGCTCCTTACTGCAACGCTCAGCCTGGCTCACAAGTCAGCTAACAAGCCCCAGTGCTGCAGGGGACAGCTGGCGGTATTTATTGTGCGCTCCTAACCTGATCCTATTGAGAGCCTCGCGTGACCACGTCTCGCATCAAACTTGCCCAGAGTATGAAAACTTGCATGGAATTTTTTCCTGCTTCATCACTTTGCTGCAGCTCAGTATTGATTCAGGTATCGCTTTGTGCCTGCTGAGGAAGCAAGTTCTGGGAGGCTGCCCTGAGGGGGCTGCATGGGGGTGCCAGACCCCACAGAGGCTGCATTTAACCTCTTTTAAGACTATCAACAGGTTGCACTTCCCGAGAGAGATGAGCAGCCTCCTCCCAGGCAGGGCTTTGGAGAGGGGACGAAGGGAGAGAGGGGCCTGGGCCATGCCAACGCCCCCAGGGCCTGCGAGGCCCCCCCAGTCTCTTCCCAGGACAGCTGCTCTCAGTGGCTGAGCCCCCGGCGGGGTCTGGGCAGACGGAGGTGCTGTGGGAGCGTGACAGTGACAGGCCTGGACACTGAGAGCGCCGCTGACCGTGCTGTATTTCAGCCGCTTGCTTGGAAAAGGGCAGCCGCTCACCCTCCCTGAGCTGCCGGCAGGGCTTTGGTTCTCATCCCTGACAGCTCTGGATATTAAGGGCGTCAGCAAATAGAAAGCTCCGGGAAGGGAACGGTTATAAAGGGGAAAAGGAGAACAAACACATTGGCAGTGAGAGCATCCCTGCGTGAAGGGCAGTGCGCGCTCCGAGCTTGAGGGGGAAGGAAAACTTTGGGGCTAAGATGTGGCTTATGGCACAGCAGTCCTCAAAGAAATGCAGCTGTGTTGCGCAGGCTTGACTACTCTACGTACACAGATATTTGTATAGTAAGAAAGCGGCTGAGACACAGCCCAGGGATGTCGCTTCTGCTGCACAGCACTACAGCCGGGGCTCTCTTACGGTGGCCACCGCGGTGACAACGTGGCATCAGCAAGTCTGCGCTTAATCGGCTCTGTGCTCCCCAGCCCCACGGCAGTGTGCCGCACCAGAGGTTAATAATGGGGAAACCTCAAAACCTCCCGCCCAAGGGAAAGCTGCAAACCTTGAAGTCCTTCAGGCAGGAGCGTCTCAATAGCCCTTTGATGTCCTGCTGTAAAGGGCTTCCCAGTGTTAGAAGCTTTTAGTTTTCCTCCACATGAAAAGCAGTTCAAAACCGTAAAGGGCTGAGCTGACTTGATCCCAGATGCAGACCTTCACACCTCCCAGCAACCTGAAAACTCCCCGGGGCCAGATCTCCCCCTGCCGGAATTACCTCTTACCTACTTGGCCCTTAACCTTGGCGGTCCTGGCCGGTTTTCTCAGCCCGCTACACGAAACCACATGTTGTCATCCTTTTCTGACAGCAGCACGTTGTCTGTTGTTTCGGTCACATTAATGATTGCCGAGGGACTAAAACACAGATCGACAGATACGCTGATTCGTACCCTCCATGTCCCCAGAATATAACAACATCCCTGGTTGATTAATTTCATCACTTTGGTTACAGCATGACTATTAGCGGTACTTGATGGCGTGACTTGGTTTCCTATCCCCTTTGCTCCTTAAGCTCAGGGGTTAAGCTAGCCTGAGAGTGCTGTAGGAAAGCATCAGCCTTTAGGCAACGTTGAGAGTAGCTTTTCAGAATGAAGCTACAGTATTTAGCGGCAAAGAACAAGTCAATAAAATTATTGAAAGATTTCTGAGCCGTTAGGTGACTGCCAGCCTTCTTTCTAAGCTAGCTCCAAATGTCACACTCATTGAGCTGATCTTACAGTTTTGAGTTAACTAATGGATGTATCAGGTCAGCTGTTCGTTATCGCTAACGAAAACACATTTTGTCAAATACTTGATCAGCAGGGGGTGAATTTGATCTGGTGCGTGTATAAAAGACTCACCCCACGTGCATGGCATAACCTGAAGACAGCATGTTGGTCCAAGTCTTGTGGCACATACCAAAGTATTTAGGTTTTTAAATAATCAGGAAATCCGGAAATACAAGTGCAAATTATGAGAAGCAGATGGTTTTGTTTCCTTTTGAGGAATAATGGCACGGGCGTTGTCCTCTGGAATAAAGAGAACTACTTCACGGGATAAGAAATGTGTTTGTGCAGATGTGAACAAAAATCAATCAACAACCCACTGCTGGGGGTGTGTGTGTGTATTTCCCCCCAACAGAGACATGGAAGACTGGCAATTTAGTAAAGTGTGACAATGAAGTATTTTGAGCTGTAATAAAGAAAACCCATTAACCTCAAAAATTTAATTTTTTTTTAGAGCCAGTAGCCAAGGAGCAGCCGAATGTAATTACTTGGTGAAATACTTTGTGCAAAATGGGTGTTTGGAATATTGACACGGCAAGAAAATGTGAAAATATGCTTTAGTAAAAAGTAGGATATTAAAGCACAGGGGAAAGTGTGTTGAGCGAACAAAGCACATTTCTGTCACAGTCAGTAAACACCATTAAAATTAAACGGCGGGGAAAGCAAATGGACTATTTTTATCAAATAGGAAATTAACCAAGATACCCAATATATGGTATATACACACAAATACAATAATGTTAAAAATCGGGAATGCGGCAGAGTTAAAGGACGGTGAACATTTCTGTGCACTCGCCTACGTTTGTTCATGCCCTTCACGTAGATGCTACTTAGTGAACCAGACAAAGGAGGAGGAGTTGTGATTTCCAGATACGTAAAGCTAAAATACAACTTCCAGCCCCGGTTCCAGAGGACTTGCCGCTGACGTCCTTACACCTAAATCAAGTAAACTTACGTCCTTGCATGAGCTAAGCAGTGCCAGACTAAGAGAGATGATTTGGTTTGTAAGCATTTGTGCTTGCAAGCATCTCAAGCAGATTTATTCCACCTGAGTGTGATCCATTCATGGAACCACAGCCAGAGGGAATGCAATAGCTGACTGACTGTGGCTTTTGACTGACCTGAAGGCCAGAAATATTTCCCTTCAAAAGTTCTCTCACCAACAGGGCCGAAGCAGGAGTTTTACAATACTCAGCTTTTTACTGTCTCTCTGGTATGACTGACGCTTGCTGGACAGGCCCAGTGTTGCCTGACATTGGGAGAGACCCTGTTCTTACTTGGCTTGAATAGAAATGATCAGATATTGAAAGAAACAAGTGGATGATGAATGTACTTGTAACAAACCTAGTATAGTGTTTCTTATTCAAAGCTGTGATTTGAAATAGCTTTTGCAGCAAGAGCGAAGAGCCTCACATGCAAGCCTGGCATTGGTATGGCTTGAAATAGCTGCTCTATAAGGGAATTTCGTTTGTAACCCGAGTCACTCTCTGATAGACTAGCATGAGTCCACATACCTCCATGTGCGTCCTGCAGTCAGAATCTCTCTCTTTGTGCCTCCCATTTCTTCTGAGTTAATTACCATTTTTCCTAACAGTTCTGTTAGGAAAATGGCTTGTCCTCCATTGGTTAGGGTGGTTCCTGCTGTGGTAATTCCTATAACATGCAACTCAAATCCCGGGTTACAACAATTTGAAGGTATTTCCATTGCAGTCTCCACCCCTGGTCCATTTGGATCAGACCATCAGGTTTGACGTTGTAATGAACTCCTCCCCTTGCCCCTGCTCTGGTTCGGACTTACCCACAGACTGTAGTCCTTTAGGGTTGTCCCTGCTCCAAGGGGAGCCTTACCCGGGAGCCACAGTCTCTCCAGGGGCACACCTGCTGCAGCATGGACTTATCCAGAGCCACAGTCGCTTTGACTCGAGTTTGCACTGGAGTTCCAGCCTGTCCAGTGCAGCAGCACAGAAACAGCAGCGGGGCCCTGGCCATCTGCCAGCCCAGGCGCATCGCCATGGCTGTTATCAGAGTGTTCCCAGGCCCGGCAGGGGAAGGGGATAAGCAGCACAGCGAGCAGTGAAAGCAAAAAGCGCCACTAATGAGCACTAGATTTTAAGGCATGCAGTAAGTCAGGCGAGCCCCCAGCAAGCACAGAAGCCTGCCATACAATAGCTGAACAGCAATAACCGCTATAAAGTCCATCTAGCACATTCAAATAAAATCTGTCGTTATCTCAAACCTTTTGGGCCCCACGTTGGGCGCCAAAATGGATTGTCGTGGTTTAGCCCCAGCCAGCAACCAAGCACCACGCAGCCGCTCGCTCGCTCCCCCCTGGTGGGACGGGGGAGAGGATCGGAAGAGTAAAAGTGAGGCAACTCGTGGGTTGAGATAAAGACAGTTTAACAGGTAAAGCAAAAGCTGCGCACAGAAGCAAAGCAAACCAAGGCATTCATTCACCCCTTCCCACGGGCAGGCAGGCGCTCAGCCATCCCCAGGAGAGCAGGGCTCCATCATGCGTAACGGTTACTTGGGAAGACAAACGCCGTCACTCCAAACGTCCCCCCTTCCTCCTTCTTCCCCAGCTTTATATCCTGAGCATGGCGTCGTATGGTACGGGATACCCCGTGGGTCACTTTGGGTCAGCTGTCCCGGCTGTGTCCCCTCCCGGCTCCTTGTGCACCCGGCAGAGCACGGGGAGCTGAAAAAGGCCTTGACCAGTGTAAGCGCTACTCAGCAACAACTGAAACATCTCCACATTATCACCGCTGTTTCCAGCAAAAATCCCAAACACAGCCCCATACCAGCTACTACGAAGAAATTTAACTCTACCCCAGCTGAAACCAGGACACTCGGTCTTGAACAGCCTTTGTGAGAGCGACTGTTCTTATGACCCCACTGAGAGAGCTTTGGGTTTTTTTCTTTTTCTGCTTCTGCTCATACGTGAATGTACCGTAGTAATGTTACCTCAAACGGGTATCTTCTTCTTGGATGAAATGGAATAGGGCAGCAGTTAGTAGTGTTACCCTGAAAAGCGGGTTGGTTTGTTTGCTTCACCCACCTTTGTGCAAAAATGAATTAAATAAAATACCTCCGGGCTGTGTGTAGGTTGGCGTTTTGCACCCTGGGCGAAGGAACCTGCCTTTTTGGGATAACAGTAGCGGTTAAGAAAGGATCACAGTTAGAAGTGGCAACTAACACCTGAGAATTTTAACAAGGTAGTACATAATGCTTAGGCCAGAGAAGAGGCTATTGTTACCTCACACGTGTATATTTCTGTTTATTATCCTTGGATGATACAGAACAGCGCAGGAGATATTTGCAGTTAAGAAAGACTCATAGTTGGGAGCAGAAAGCAACACCTGAGAACTCGAACACCTCACTCAGTGAGGGGTCCCAGCCGGCTCCTGCTGCCTTCCAGCAGCACCTCAGGCCTGTGGGGCTCGCCTGCCTGGAACGTGGGTGCCACCGTCTCGTCGAGGGCACCCAGGCACAGTACGAGGAGGGGGCTGGAGCCCAGGGCTCATGGCGGGAGGTGCAGGGCGGTCCCTGCGGCCCAGGGGCAGCCTTTCTCCCGGGCCAGCAACGCAGCAGGTGGGAGCGAGCCCCAGGAAAGGGGCCCTCAGCCCCCACCGCCCTCCTCCCGCTCCCACATCTGGCCATCTCTGAGGCCACAGCCCCCCCACCCCCAAACCCCCCATATTTGGCCACACGCGTCGCCCACAGGCACAATCGACATCACAATGGGCTCCTGCTGCCAAGAGCCACCTCGCTGTCGCTCGGGCCCTATAAAAGCAGGGCCCTGCAGCTGGCCCACACCGCGCCGGGCTCTCAGGCCCTCGCGTGCCCGGCGTGCGGGAAGGGAGAGGAGCCGGAGCAGCGAGGCCGAGGGCTGCCCGCCTCTGCGCGCACGCCACGGAGCCCCTCCCCGCACCCGCGCAGGAGGAAGGCCTGTCCCGGGAGGAGGAAGCAGAGGCAGCGGAGGGGGAGGAACAACACCAGCCCCCGCGGCGTGAGCGCCATCGACCCCGCACCTCCGATGGACGCCGTGCAGCGCGTGTCTCCGGAGCCCCCAGGGACCGCCGTGGGGCCTGCGCATGCCTGCCTGCCTGCCAGGGAGCGGCCGCAGCGACGAGGCGGTAACTGCCCTTAAAGTGATGCTTTGGGACTTAAACCTGATCCTTTGAATATCAGAAGATGGCCGTAGGCCATAAACGTGGGGGTTTGGGACCCTAAAAACAACACTTTAATCCTTAATAGAGGGATTTGCACCCTATACGTGAGGGTTTGGGACCTAAAAATGAGGCACTGAACGTTAAAAGAGAGGTTTCGCCCATCCAAGTGCAGCTTTGGGTGTTTGAAAATGAGACTTTGAGAGTTAAAACAGGGCTTTAGGTCCTAAAAGTGAGGGTTTGGCTGTTAAAAATGAGGCTTTGAGCTTTAAGAGAGAGGTTTGGACCCTAGCAGTGAGGTTTGCGGTCCTAATTATAAGGCTTTGAGCATTAAAAGAGGGGTTTGGGTGCTTTAAAGTAAGTCTTTGGGACGTGAAACTGAGGGTATGTCCCTAAAAAGGAGGGGTTTGGACCCTAGCAGTGAGGTTTGCAGTCCTAACTATAAGTCCTTGATGTTAAAAGAGGTGTTTGGGTGTTTTAAAGTGAGTTTTGGGGACCTGAAAATGAGGCACTGAGCGTTAAAAGAGGGGTTTGGACCCTGAAAGTGCGGCTTTGAGTGTTAAAACTGAGGCTTTGAGTGTTAAAAGAGGGCTTTAGGTCCTAAAAGTGAGGGTTTGGCTGTTAAAAATGAGGCTTTGAGCTTTAAAACCGGGGTTGAGACACTAAAAGTGAGGTTTGCAGTCCTAATTATAAGGCATTGAGCAATAAAAGAGGGGTTTGGACCCTGAAAATGAGGGTTTGGGACTTAAAAATGAGGCACTGTGCATTTAAAAGAGGGGTTTGGACCCTGAAAGTGCATGTTTGGGTGTTAAAATTGAGGCTTTGAGCAGTAAAAGAGGGCTTTGGCCATTAATAATGATGGTTTGGTACCTGAAAGTGAAGGCCTGGATGCTAGAAGCAGGGGGTTTGGACCTAAAAATGAGGCACTGAGCAGTAAAAGAAGGGTTTGGACGCTGAAAGTGAAGGTTTGGAACTTAAAAAATGAGGCTTTGAGCCTTGAAAGAGGGGTTTGGACTCTAAAAATTACTATTTGGAACAAAACAATGATGGTTTGACCATAAAAAGTCCAAGTTCGATGCTAAAAATGAGGGTTTGTGACCTAAAAATGAGGCACTGAGCGTTTAAAGAGGGGTTTGGGTAATAGAAGTAAGGGTCTGGAATTTAAAAAAGAGGGTTTGTCCCTGAAAAGGAGGGGTTTGGACCCTAGCAGTGAGGTTTGCAGTCCTAACTATAAGTCCTTGATGTTAAAAGAGGTGTTTGGGTGTTTTAAAGTGAGTTTTGGGGACCTGAAAATGAGGCACTGAGCGTTAAAAGAGGGGTTTGGACCCTGAAAGTGCGGCTTTGAGTGTTAAAACTGAGGCTTTGAGTGTTAAAAGAGGGCTTTAGGTCCTAAAAGTGAGGGTTTGGCTGTTAAAAATGAGGCTTTGAGCTTTAAAACCGGGGTTGAGACACTAAAAGTGAGGTTTGCAGTCCTAATTATAAGGCATTGAGCAATAAAAGAGGGGTTTGGACCCTGAAAATGAGGGTTTGGGACTTAAAAATGAGGCACTGTGCATTTAAAAGAGGGGTTTGGACCCTGAAAGTGCATGTTTGGGTGTTAAAATTGAGGCTTTGAGCAGTAAAAGAGGGCTTTGGCCATTAATAATGATGGTTTGGTACCTGAAAGTGAAGGCCTGGATGCTAGAAGCAGGGGGTTTGGACCTAAAAATGAGGCACTGAGCAGTAAAAGAAGGGTTTGGACGCTGAAAGTGAAGGTTTGGAACTTAAAAAATGAGGCTTTGAGCCTTGAAAGAGGGGTTTGGACTCTAAAAATTACTATTTGGAACAAAACAATGATGGTTTGACCATAAAAAGTCCAAGTTCGATGCTAAAAATGAGGGTTTGTGACCTAAAAATGAGGCACTGAGCGTTTAAAGAGGGGTTTGGGTAATAGAAGTAAGGGTCTGGAATTTAAAAAAGAGGGTTTGTCCCTGAAAAGGAGGGGTTTGGACCCTAGCAGTGAGGTTTGCAGTCCTAACTATAAGTCCTTGATGTTAAAAGAGGTGTTTGGGTGTTTTAAAGTGAGTTTTGGGGACCTGAAAATGAGGCACTGAGCGTTAAAAGAGGGGTTTGGACCCTGAAAGTGCGGCTTTGAGTGTTAAAACTGAGGCTTTGAGTGTTAAAAGAGGGCTTTAGGTCCTAAAAGTGAGGGTTTGGCTGATAAAAATGAGGCTTTGAGCTTTAAAACCGGGGTTGAGACACTAAAAGTGAGGTTTGCGGTCCTAATTACAAGGCATTGAGCAATAAAAGAGGGGTTTGGACCCTGAAAATGAGGGTTTGGGACTTAAAAATGAGGCACTGTGCATTTAAAAGAGGGGTTTGGACCCTGAAAGTGCATGTTTGGGTGTTAAAATTGAGGCTTTGAGCATTAAAAGAGGGCTTTGGCCATTAATAATGATGGTTTGGTACCTGAAAGTGAAGGCCTGGATGCTAAAAGCAGGGGGTTTGGACCTAAAAATGAGGCACTGAGCAGTAAAAGAAGGGTTTGGACGCTGAAAGTGAAGGTTTGGAACTTAAAAAATGAGGCTTTGAGCCTTGAAAGAGGGGTTTGGACTCTAAAAATTACTATTTGGAACAAAAGAATGATGGTTTGACCATAAAAAGTCCAAGTTCGATGCTAAAAATGAGGGTTTGTGACCTAAAAATGAGGCACTGAGCGTTAAAAGACGGGTTTGGGTAATAGAAGTAAGGGTCTGGAATTTAAAAAAGAGGGTTTGTCCCTGAAAAGGAGGGGTTTGGACCCTAGCAGTGAGGTTTGCAGTCCTAACTATAAGTCCTTGATGTTAAAAGAGGTGTTTGGGTGTTTTAAAGTGAGTTTTGGGGACCTGAAAATGAGGCACTGAGCGTTAAAAGAGGGGTTTGGACCCTGAAAGTGCGGCTTTGAGTGTTAAAACTGAGGCTTTGAGTGTTAAAAGAGGGCTTTAGGTCCTAAAAGTGAGGGTTTGGCTGATAAAAATGAGGCTTTGAGCTTTAAAACCGGGGTTGAGACACTAAAAGTGAGGTTTGCAGTCCTAATTATAAGGCATTGAGCAATAAAAGAGGGGTTTGGACCCTGAAAATGAGGGTTTGGGACTTAAAAATGAGGCACTGTGCATTTAAAAGAGGGGTTTGGACCCTGAAAGTGCATGTTTGGGTGTTAAAATTGAGGCTTTGAGCAGTAAAAGAGGGCTTTGGCCATTAATAATGATGGTTTGGTACCTGAAAGTGAAGGCCTGGATGCTAAAAGCAGGGGGTTTGGACCTAAAAATGAGGCACTGAGCAGTAAAAGAAGGGTTTGGACGCTGAAAGTGAAGGTTTGGAACTTAAAAAATGAGGCTTTGAGCCTTGAAAGAGGGGTTTGGACTCTAAAAATTACTATTTGGAACAAAACAATGATGGTTTGACCATAAAAAGTCCAAGTTCGATGCTAAAAATGAGGGTTTGTGACCTAAAAATGAGGCACTGAGCGTTTAAAGAGGGGTTTGGGTAATAGAAGTAAGGGTCTGGAATTTAAAAAAGAGGGTTTGTCCCTGAAAAGGAGGGGTTTGGACCCTAGCAGTGAGGTTTGCAGTCCTAACTATAAGTCCTTGATGTTAAAAGAGGTGTTTGGGTGTTTTAAAGTGAGTTTTGGGGACCTGAAAATGAGGCACTGAGCGTTAAAAGAGGGGTTTGGACCCTGAAAGTGCGGCTTTGAGTGTTAAAACTGAGGCTTTGAGTGTTAAAAGAGGGCTTTAGGTCCTAAAAGTGAGGGTTTGGCTGTTAAAAATGAGGCTTTGAGCTTTAAAACCGGGGTTGAGACACTAAAAGTGAGGTTTGCGGTCCTAATTATAAGGCATTGAGCAATAAAAGAGGGGTTTGGACCCTGAAAATGAGGGTTTGGGACTTAAAAATGAGGCACTGTGCATTTAAAAGAGGGGTTTGGACCCTGAAAGTGCATGTTTGGGTGTTAAAATTGAGGCTTTGAGCAGTAAAAGAGGGCTTTGGCCATTAATAATGATGGTTTGGTACCTGAAAGTGAAGGCCTGGATGCTAAAAGCAGGGGGTTTGGACCTAAAAATGAGGCACTGAGCAGTAAAAGAAGGGTTTGGACGCTGAAAGTGAAGGTTTGGAACTTAAAAAAATGAGGCTTTGAGCCTTGAAAGAGGGGTTTGGACTCTAAAAATTACTATTTGGAACAAAACAATGATGGTTTGACCATAAAAAGTCCAAGTTCGATGCTAAAAATGAGGGTTTGTGACCTAAAAATGAGGCACTGAGCGTTAAAAGACGGGTTTGGGTAATAGAAGTAAGGGTCTGGAATTTAAAAAAGAGGGTTTGTCCCTAAAAAGGAGGGGTTTGGACCCTAGCAGTGAGGTTTGCAGTCCTAACTATAAGTCCTTGATGTTAAAAGAGGTGTTTGGGTGTTTTAAAGTGAGTTTTGGGGACCTGAAAATGAGGCACTGAGCGTTAAAAGAGGGGTTTGGACCCTGAAAGTGCGGCTTTGAGTGTTAAAACTGAGGCTTTGAGTGTTAAAAGAGGGCTTTAGGTCCTAAAAGTGAGGGTTTGGCTGTTAAAAATGAGGCTTTGAGCTTTAAAACCGGGGTTGAGACACTAAAAGTGAGGTTTGCGGTCCTAATTATAAGGCATTGAGCAATAAAAGAGGGGTTTGGACCCTGAAAATGAGGGTTTGGGACTTAAAAATGAGGCACTGTGCATTTAAAAGAGGGGTTTGGACCCTGAAAGTGCATGTTTGGGTGTTAAAACTGAGTGGTTGGAGTGTTAAAAGAGAGCTTTAGGTCCTAAAAGTGAGGGTTTGGCTGTTAAAAATGAGGCTTTGAGCTTTAAGAGAGAGGTTTGGACCCTAGCAGTGAGGTTTGCGGTCCTAACTATAAGGCTTTGAGCATTAAAAGAGGGGTTTGGGTGCTTTAAAGTAAGTCTTTGGGACGTGAAAATGAGGGTATGTCCCTAAAAAGGAGGGGTTTGGACCCTAGCAGTGAGGTTTGCAGTCCTAACTATAAGTCCTTGATGTTAAAAGAGGTGTTTGGGTGTTTTAAAGTGAGTTTTGGGGACCTGAAAATGAGGCACTGAGCGTTAAAAGAGGGGTTTGGACCCTGAAAGTGCGGCTTTGAGTGTTAAAACTGAGGCTTTGAGTGTTAAAAGAGGGCTTTAGGTCCTAAAAGTGAGGGTTTGGCTGTTAAAAATGAGGCTTTGAGCTTTAAAACCGGGGTTGAGACACTAAAAGTGAGGTTTGCAGTCCTAATTATAAGGCATTGAGCATTAAAAGAGGGGTTTGGACCCTGAAAATGAGGGTTTGGGACTTAAAAATGAGGCACTGTGCATTTAAAAGAGGGGTTTGGACCCTGAAAGTGCATGTTTGGGTGTTAAAATTGAGGCTTTGAGCAGTAAAAGAGGGCTTTGGCCATTAATAATGATGGTTTGGTACCTGAAAGTGAAGGCCTGGATGCTAAAAGCAGGGGGTTTGGACCTAAAAATGAGGCACTGAGCAGTAAAAGAAGGGTTTGGACGCTGAAAGTGAAGGTTTGGAACTTAAAAAATGAGGCTTTGAGCCTTGAAAGAGGGGTTTGGACTCTAAAAATTACTATTTGGAACAAAACAATGATGGTTTGACCATAAAAAGTCCAAGTTCGATGCTAAAAATGAGGGTTTGTGACCTAAAAATGAGGCACTGAGCGTTAAAAGACGGGTTTGGGTAATAGAAGTAAGGGTCTGGAATTTAAAAAAGAGGGTTTGTCCCTGAAAAGGAGGGGTTTGGACCCTAGCAGTGAGGTTTGCAGTCCTAACTATAAGTCCTTGATGTTAAAAGAGGTGTTTGGGTGTTTTAAAGTGAGTTTTGGGGACCTGAAAATGAGGCACTGAGCGTTAAAAGAGGGGTTTGGACCCTGAAAGTGCGGCTTTGAGTGTTAAAACTGAGGCTTTGAGTGTTAAAAGAGGGCTTTAGGTCCTAAAAGTGAGGGTTTGGCTGATAAAAATGAGGCTTTGAGCTTTAAAACCGGGGTTGAGACACTAAAAGTGAGGTTTGCAGTCCTAATTATAAGGCATTGAGCAATAAAAGAGGGGTTTGGACCCTGAAAATGAGGGTTTGGGACTTAAAAATGAGGCACTGTGCATTTAAAAGAGGGGTTTGGACCCTGAAAGTGCATGTTTGGGTGTTAAAATTGAGGCTTTGAGCAGTAAAAGAGGGCTTTGGCCATTAATAATGATGGTTTGGTACCTGAAAGTGAAGGCCTGGATGCTAAAAGCAGGGGGTTTGGACCTAAAAATGAGGCACTGAGCAGTAAAAGAAGGGTTTGGACGCTGAAAGTGAAGGTTTGGAACTTAAAAAATGAGGCTTTGAGCCTTGAAAGAGGGGTTTGGACTCTAAAAATTACTATTTGGAACAAAACAATGATGGTTTGACCATAAAAAGTCCAAGTTCGATGCTAAAAATGAGGGTTTGTGACCTAAAAATGAGGCACTGAGCGTTTAAAGAGGGGTTTGGGTAATAGAAGTAAGGGTCTGGAATTTAAAAAAGAGGGTTTGTCCCTGAAAAGGAGGGGTTTGGACCCTAGCAGTGAGGTTTGCAGTCCTAACTATAAGTCCTTGATGTTAAAAGAGGTGTTTGGGTGTTTTAAAGTGAGTTTTGGGGACCTGAAAATGAGGCACTGAGCGTTAAAAGAGGGGTTTGGACCCTGAAAGTGCGGCTTTGAGTGTTAAAACTGAGGCTTTGAGTGTTAAAAGAGGGCTTTAGGTCCTAAAAGTGAGGGTTTGGCTGTTAAAAATGAGGCTTTGAGCTTTAAAACCGGGGTTGAGACACTAAAAGTGAGGTTTGCGGTCCTAATTATAAGGCATTGAGCAATAAAAGAGGGGTTTGGACCCTGAAAATGAGGGTTTGGGACTTAAAAATGAGGCACTGTGCATTTAAAAGAGGGGTTTGGACCCTGAAAGTGCATGTTTGGGTGTTAAAATTGAGGCTTTGAGCAGTAAAAGAGGGCTTTGGCCATTAATAATGATGGTTTGGTACCTGAAAGTGAAGGCCTGGATGCTAAAAGCAGGGGGTTTGGACCTAAAAATGAGGCACTGAGCAGTAAAAGAAGGGTTTGGACGCTGAAATTGAAGGTTTGGAACTTAAAAAAATGAGGCTTTGAGCCTTGAAAGAGGGGTTTGGACTCTAAAAATTACTATTTGGAACAAAACAATGATGGTTTGACCATAAAAAGTCCAAGTTCGATGCTAAAAATGAGGGTTTGTGACCTAAAAATGAGGCACTGAGCGTTAAAAGACGGGTTTGGGTAATAGAAGTAAGGGTCTGGAATTTAAAAAAGAGGGTTTGTCCCTAAAAAGGAGGGGTTTGGACCCTAGCAGTGAGGTTTGCAGTCCTAACTATAAGTCCTTGATGTTAAAAGAGGTGTTTGGGTGTTTTAAAGTGAGTTTTGGGGACCTGAAAATGAGGCACTGAGCGTTAAAAGAGGGGTTTGGACCCTGAAAGTGCGGCTTTGAGTGTTAAAACTGAGGCTTTGAGTGTTAAAAGAGGGCTTTAGGTCCTAAAAGTGAGGGTTTGGCTGTTAAAAATGAGGCTTTGAGCTTTAAAACCGGGGTTGAGACACTAAAAGTGAGGTTTGCGGTCCTAATTATAAGGCATTGAGCAATAAAAGAGGGGTTTGGACCCTGAAAATGAGGGTTTGGGACTTAAAAATGAGGCACTGTGCATTTAAAAGAGGGGTTTGGACCCTGAAAGTGCATGTTTGGGTGTTAAAACTGAGTGGTTGGAGTGTTAAAAGAGAGCTTTAGGTCCTAAAAGTGAGGGTTTGGCTGTTAAAAATGAGGCTTTGAGCTTTAAGAGAGAGGTTTGGACCCTAGCAGTGAGGTTTGCGGTCCTAACTATAAGGCTTTGAGCATTAAAAGAGGGGTTTGGGTGCTTTAAAGTAAGTCTTTGGGACGTGAAAATGAGGGTATGTCCCTAAAAAGGAGGGGTTTGGACCCTAGCAGTGAGGTTTGCAGTCCTAACTATAAGTCCTTGATGTTAAAAGAGGTGTTTGGGTGTTTTAAAGTGAGTTTTGGGGACCTGAAAATGAGGCACTGAGCGTTAAAAGAGGGGTTTGGACCCTGAAAGTGCGGCTTTGAGTGTTAAAACTGAGGCTTTGAGTGTTAAAAGAGGGCTTTAGGTCCTAAAAGTGAGGGTTTGGCTGTTAAAAATGAGGCTTTGAGCTTTAAAACCGGGGTTGAGACACTAAAAGTGAGGTTTGCAGTCCTAATTATAAGGCATTGAGCATTAAAAGAGGGGTTTGGACCCTGAAAATGAGGGTTTGGGACTTAAAAATGAGGCACTGTGCATTTAAAAGAGGGGTTTGGACCCTGAAAGTGCATGTTTGGGTGTTAAAATTGAGGCTTTGAGCAGTAAAAGAGGGCTTTGGCCATTAATAATGATGGTTTGGTACCTGAAAGTGAAGGCCTGGATGCTAAAAGCAGGGGGTTTGGACCTAAAAATGAGGCACTGAGCAGTAAAAGAAGGGTTTGGACGCTGAAAGTGAAGGTTTGGAACTTAAAAAATGAGGCTTTGAGCCTTGAAAGAGGGGTTTGGACTCTAAAAATTACTATTTGGAACAAAACAATGATGGTTTGACCATAAAAAGTCCAAGTTCGATGCTAAAAATGAGGGTTTGTGACCTAAAAATGAGGCACTGAGGGTTAAAAGAGGGGTTTGGGTAATAGAAGTAAGGGTTTGGAATTTAAAAAAGAGGGTTTGTCCCTGAAAAGGAGGGGTTTGGACCCTAGCAGTGAGGTTTGCAGTCCTAACTATAAGTCCTTGATGTTAAAAGAGGTGTTTGGGTGTTTTAAAGTGAGTTTTGGGGACCTGAAAATGAGGCACTGAGCGTTAAAAGAGGGGTTTGGACCCTGAAAGTGCGGCTTTGAGTGTTAAAACTGAGGCTTTGAGTGTTAAAAGAGGGCTTTAGGTCCTAAAAGTGAGGGTTTGGCTGTTAAAAATGAGGCTTTGAGCTTTAAGAGAGAGGTTTGGACCCTAGCAGTGAGGTTTGCGGTCCTAACTATAAGGCTTTGAGCATTAAAAGAGGGGTTTGGGTGCTTTAAAGTAAGTCTTTGGGACGTGAAAATGAGGGTATGTCCCTAAAAAGGAGGGGTTTGGACCCTAGCAGTGAGGTTTGCAGTCCTAACTATAAGTCCTTGATGTTAAAAGAGGTGTTTGGGTGTTTTAAAGTGAGTTTTGGGGACCTGAAAATGAGGCACTGAGCGTTAAAAGAGGGGTTTGGACCCTGAAAGTGCGGCTTTGAGTGTTAAAACTGAGGCTTTGAGTGTTAAAAGAGGGCTTTAGGTCCTAAAAGTGAGGGTTTGGCTGTTAAAAATGAGGCTTTGAGCTTTAAGAGAGAGGTTTGGACCCTAGCAGTGAGGTTTGCGGTCCTAACTATAAGGCTTTGAGCATTAAAAGAGGGGTTTGGGTGCTTTAAAGTAAGTCTTTGGGACGTGAAAATGAGGGTATGTCCCTAAAAAGGAGGGGTTTGGACCCTAGCAGTGAGGTTTGCAGTCCTAACTATAAGTCCTTGATGTTAAAAGAGGTGTTTGGGTGTTTTAAAGTGAGTTTTGGGGACCTGAAAATGAGGCACTGAGCGTTAAAAGAGGGGTTTGGACCCTGAAAGTGCGGCTTTGAGTGTTAAAACTGAGGCTTTGAGTGTTAAAAGAGGGCTTTAGGTCCTAAAAGTGAGGGTTTGGCTGTTAAAAATGAGGCTTTGAGCTTTAAAACCGGGGTTGAGACACTAAAAGTGAGGTTTGCAGTCCTAATTATAAGGCATTGAGCAATAAAAGAGGGGTTTGGACCCTGAAAATGAGGGTTTGGGACTTAAAAATGAGGCACTGTGCATTTAAAAGAGGGGTTTGGACCCTGAAAGTGCATGTTTGGGTGTTAAAATTGAGGCTTTGAGCAGTAAAAGAGGGCTTTGGCCATTAATAATGATGGTTTGGTACCTGAAAGTGAAGGCCTGGATGCTAAAAGCAGGGGGTTTGGACCTAAAAATGAGGCACTGAGCAGTAAAAGAAGGGTTTGGACGCTGAAAGTGAAGGTTTGGAACTTAAAAAATGAGGCTTTGAGCCTTGAAAGAGGGGTTTGGACTCTAAAAATTACTATTTGGAACAAAACAATGATGGTTTGACCATAAAAAGTCCAAGTTCGATGCTAAAAATGAGGGTTTGTGACCTAAAAATGAGGCACTGAGCGTTAAAAGAGGGGTTTGGGTAATAGAAGTAAGGGTCTGGAATTTAAAAAAGAGGGTTTGTCCCTGAAAAGGAGGGGTTTGGACCCTAGCAGTGAGGTTTGCAGTCCTAACTATAAGTCCTTGATGTTAAAAGAGGTGTTTGGGTGTTTTAAAGTGAGTTTTGGGGACCTGAAAATGAGGCACTGAGCGTTAAAAGAGGGGTTTGGACCCTGAAAGTGCGGCTTTGAGTGTTAAAACTGAGGCTTTGAGTGTTAAAAGAGGGCTTTAGGTCCTAAAAGTGAGGGTTTGGCTGTTAAAAATGAGGCTTTGAGCTTTAAAACCGGGGTTGAGACACTAAAAGTGAGGTTTGCAGTCCTAATTATAAGGCATTGAGCAATAAAAGAGGGGTTTGGACCCTGAAAATGAGGGTTTGGGACTTAAAAATGAGGCACTGTGCATTTAAAAGAGGGGTTTGGACCCTGAAAGTGCATGTTTGGGTGTTAAAACTGAGTGGTTGGAGTGTTAAAAGAGAGCTTTAGGTCCTAAAAGTGAGGGTTTGGCTGTTAAAAATGAGGCTTTGAGCTTTAAGAGAGAGGTTTGGACCCTAGCAGTGAGGTTTGCGGTCCTAACTATAAGGCTTTGAGCATTAAAAGAGGGGTTTGGGTGCTTTAAAGTAAGTCTTTGGGACGTGAAAATGAGGGTATGTCCCTAAAAAGGAGGGGTTTGGACCCTAGCAGTGAGGTTTGCAGTCCTAACTATAAGTCCTTGATGTTAAAAGAGGTGTTTGGGTGTTTTAAAGTGAGTTTTGGGGACCTGAAAATGAGGCACTGAGCGTTAAAAGAGGGGTTTGGATAATAGAAGTAAGGGTCTGGAATTTAAAAAAGAGGGTTTGTCCCTGAAAAGGAGGGGTTTGGACCCTAGCAGTGAGGTTTGCAGTCCTAACTATTAGTCCTTGATGTTAAAAGAGGTGTTTGGGTGTTTTAAAGTGAGTTTTGGGGACCTGAAAATGAGGCACTGAGCATTAAAAGAGGGGTTTGGACCCTGAAAGTGCGGCTTTGAGTGTTAAAACTGAGGCTTTGAGTGTTAAAAGAGGGCTTTAGGTCCTAAAAGTGAGGGTTTGGCTGTTAAAAATGAAGCTTTGAGCTTTAAAACCGGGGTTGAGACACTAAAAGTGAGGTTTGCAGTCCTAATTATAAGGCATTGAGCATTAAAAGAGGGGTTTGGACCCTGAAAATGAGGGTTTGGGACTTAAAAATGAGGCACTGTGCATTTAAAAGAGGGGTTTGGACCCTGAAAGTGCATGTTTGGGTGTTAAAATTGAGGCTTTGAGCATTAAAAGAGGGCTTTGGCCATTAATAATGATGGTTTGGTACCTGAAAGTGAAGGCCTGGATGCTAAAAGCAGGGGGTTTGGACCTAAAAATGAGGCACTGAGCAGTAAAAGAAGGGTTTGGACGCTGAAAGTGAAGGTTTGGAACTTAAAAAATGAGGCTTTGAGCCTTGAAAGAGGGGTTTGGACTCTAAAAATTACTATTTGGAACAAAACAATGATGGTTTGACCATAAAAAGTCCAAGTTCGATGCTAAAAATGAGGGTTTGTGACCTAAAAATGAGGCACTGAGCGTTTAAAGAGGGGTTTGGGTAATAGAAGTAAGGGTCTGGAATTTAAAAAAGAGGGTTTGTCCCTGAAAAGGAGGGGTTTGGACCCTAGCAGTGAGGTTTGCAGTCCTAACTATAAGTCCTTGATGTTAAAAGAGGTGTTTGGGTGTTTTAAAGTGAGTTTTGGGGACCTGAAAATGAGGCACTGAGCGTTAAAAGAGGGGTTTGGACCCTGAAAGTGCGGCTTTGAGTGTTAAAACTGAGGCTTTGAGTGTTAAAAGAGGGCTTTAGGTCCTAAAAGTGAGGGTTTGGCTGTTAAAAATGAGGCTTTGAGCTTTAAAACCGGGGTTGAGACACTAAAAGTGAGGTTTGCAGTCCTAATTATAAGGCATTGAGCAATAAAAGAGGGGTTTGGACCCTGAAAATGAGGGTTTGGGACTTAAAAATGAGGCACTGTGCATTTAAAAGAGGGGTTTGGACCCTGAAAGTGCATGTTTGGGTGTTAAAACTGAGTGGTTGGAGTGTTAAAAGAGAGCTTTAGGTCCTAAAAGTGAGGGTTTGGCTGTTAAAAATGAGGCACTGAGCTTTAAGAGAGAGGTTTGGACCCTAGCAGTGAGGTTTGCGGTCCTAACTATAAGGCTTTGAGCATTAAAAGAGGGGTTTGGGTGCTTTAAAGTAAGTCTTTGGGACGTGAAAATGAGGGTATGTCCCTAAAAAGGAGGGGTTTGGACCCTAGCAGTGAGGTTTGCAGTCCTAACTATAAGTCCTTGATGTTAAAAGAGGTGTTTGGGTGTTTTAAAGTGTGTTTTGGGGACCTGAAAATGAGGCACTGAGCATTAAAAGAGGGGTTTGGACCCTGAAAGTGCGGCTTTGAGTGTTAAAACTGAGGCTTTGAGTGTTAAAAGAGGGCTTTAGGTCCTAAAAGTGAGGGTTTGGCTGTTAAAAATGAGGCTTTGAGCTTTAAAACCGGGGTTGAGACACTAAAAGTGAGGTTTGCAGTCCTAATTATAAGGCATTGAGCAATAAAAGAGGGGTTTGGACCCTGAAAATGAGGGTTTGGGACTTAAAAATGAGGCACTGTGCATTTAAAAGAGGGGTTTGGACCCTGAAAGTGCATGTTTGGGTGTTAAAATTGAGGCTTTGAGCAGTAAAAGAGGGCTTTGGCCATTAATAATGATGGTTTGGTACCTGAAAGTGAAGGCCTGGATGCTAAAAGCAGGGGGTTTGGACCTAAAAATGAGGCACTGAGCAGTAAAAGAAGGGTTTGGACGCTGAAAGTGAAGGTTTGGAACTTAAAAAATGAGGCTTTGAGCCTTGAAAGAGGGGTTTGGACTCTAAAAATTACTATTTGGAACAAAACAATGATGGTTTGACCATAAAAAGTCCAAGTTCGATGCTAAAAATGAGGGTTTGTGACCTAAAAATGAGGCACTGAGCGTTTAAAGAGGGGTTTGGGTAATAGAAGTAAGGGTCTGGAATTTAAAAAAGAGGGTTTGTCCCTGAAAAGGAGGGGTTTGGACCCTAGCAGTGAGGTTTGCAGTCCTAACTATAAGTCCTTGATGTTAAAAGAGGTGTTTGGGTGTTTTAAAGTGAGTTTTGGGGACCTGAAAATGAGGCACTGAGCGTTAAAAGAGGGGTTTGGACCCTGAAAGTGCGGCTTTGAGTGTTAAAACTGAGGCTTTGAGTGTTAAAAGAGGGCTTTAGGTCCTAAAAGTGAGGGTTTGGCTGTTAAAAATGAGGCTTTGAGCTTTAAAACCGGGGTTGAGACACTAAAAGTGAGGTTTGCAGTCCTAATTATAAGGCATTGAGCAATAAAAGAGGGGTTTGGACCCTGAAAATGAGGGTTTGGGACTTAAAAATGAGGCACTGTGCATTTAAAAGAGGGGTTTGGACCCTGAAAGTGCATGTTTGGGTGTTAAAATTGAGGCTTTGAGCAGTAAAAGAGGGCTTTGGCCATTAATAATGATGGTTTGGTACCTGAAAGTGAAGGCCTGGATGCTAAAAGCAGGGGGTTTGGACCTAAAAATGAGGCACTGAGCAGTAAAAGAAGGGTTTGGACGCTGAAAGTGAAGGTTTGGAACTTAAAAAATGAGGCTTTGAGCCTTGAAAGAGGGGTTTGGACTCTAAAAATTACTATTTGGAACAAAACAATGATGGTTTGACCATAAAAAGTCCAAGTTCGATGCTAAAAATGAGGGTTTGTGACCTAAAAATGAGGCACTGAGCGTTAAAAGAGGGGTTTGGGTAATAGAAGTAAGGGTCTGGAATTTAAAAAAGAGGGTTTGTCCCTGAAAAGGAGGGGTTTGGACCCTAGCAGTGAGGTTTGCAGTCCTAACTATAAGTCCTTGATGTTAAAAGAGGTGTTTGGGTGTTTTAAAGTGAGTTTTGGGGACCTGAAAATGAGGCACTGAGCGTTAAAAGAGGGGTTTGGATAATAGAAGTAAGGGTCTGGAATTTAAAAAAGAGGGTTTGTCCCTAAAAAGGAGGGGTTTGGACCCTAGCAGTGAGGTTTGCAGTCCTAACTATTAGTCCTTGATGTTAAAAGAGGTGTTTGGGTGTTTTAAAGTGAGTTTTGGGGACCTGAAAATGAGGCACTGAGCATTAAAAGAGGGGTTTGGACCCTGAAAGTGCGGCTTTGAGTGTTAAAACTGAGGCTTTGAGTGTTAAAAGAGGGCTTTAGGTCCTAAAAGTGAGGGTTTGGCTGTTAAAAATGAGGCTTTGAGCTTTAAAACCGGGGTTGAGACACTAAAAGTGAGGTTTGCAGTCCTAATTATAAGGCATTGAGCATTAAAAGAGGGGTTTGGACCCTGAAAATGAGGGTTTGGGACTTAAAAATGAGGCACTGTGCATTTAAAAGAGGGGTTTGGACCCTGAAAGTGCATGTTTGGGTGTTAAAATTGAGGCTTTGAGCATTAAAAGAGGGCTTTGGCCATTAATAATGATGGTTTGGTACCTGAAAGTGAAGGCCTGGATGCTAAAAGCAGGGGGTTTGGACCTAAAAATGAGGCACTGAGCAGTAAAAGAAGGGTTTGGACGCTGAAAGTGAAGGTTTGGAACTTAAAAAATGAGGCTTTGAGCCTTGAAAGAGGGGTTTGGACTCTAAAAATTACTATTTGGAACAAAACAATGATGGTTTGACCATAAAAAGTCCAAGTTCGATGCTAAAAATGAGGGTTTGTGACCTAAAAATGAGGCACTGAGCGTTAAAAGACGGGTTGGGGTAATAGAAGTAAGGGTCTGGAATTTAAAAAAGAGGGTTTGTCCCTGAAAAGGAGGGGTTTGGACCCTAGCAGTGAGGTTTGCAGTCCTAACTATAAGTCCTTGATGTTAAAAGAGGTGTTTGGGTGTTTTAAAGTGAGTTTTGGGGACCTGAAAATGAGGCACTGAGCGTTAAAAGAGGGGTTTGGACCCTGAAAGTGCGGCTTTGAGTGTTAAAACTGAGGCTTTGAGTGTTAAAAGAGGGCTTTAGGTCCTAAAAGTGAGGGTTTGGCTGTTAAAAATGAGGCTTTGAGCTTTAAAACCGGGGTTGAGACACTAAAAGTGAGGTTTGCGGTCCTAATTATAAGGCATTGAGCAATAAAAGAGGGGTTTGGACCCTGAAAATGAGGGTTTGGGACTTAAAAATGAGGCACTGTGCATTTAAAAGAGGGGTTTGGACCCTGAAAGTGCATGTTTGGGTGTTAAAACTGAGTGGTTGGAGTGTTAAAAGAGAGCTTTAGGTCCTAAAAGTGAGGGTTTGGCTGTTAAAAATGAGGCTTTGAGCTTTAAGAGAGAGGTTTGGACCCTAGCAGTGAGGTTTGCGGTCCTAACTATAAGGCTTTGAGCATTAAAAGAGGGGTTTGGGTGCTTTAAAGTAAGTCTTTGGGACGTGAAAATGAGGGTATGTCCCTAAAAAGGAGGGGTTTGGACCCTAGCAGTGAGGTTTGCAGTCCTAACTATAAGTCCTTGATGTTAAAAGAGGTGTTTGGGTGTTTTAAAGTGAGTTTTGGGGACCTGAAAATGAGGCACTGAGCGTTAAAAGAGGGGTTTGGACCCTGAAAGTGCGGCTTTGAGTGTTAAAACTGAGGCTTTGAGTGTTAAAAGAGGGCTTTAGGTCCTAAAAGTGAGGGTTTGGCTGTTAAAAATGAGGCTTTGAGCTTTAAAACCGGGGTTGAGACACTAAAAGTGAGGTTTGCAGTCCTAATTATAAGGCATTGAGCAATAAAAGAGGGGTTTGGACCCTGAAAATGAGGGTTTGGGACTTAAAAATGAGGCACTGTGCATTTAAAAGAGGGGTTTGGACCCTGAAAGTGCATGTTTGGGTGTTAAAATTGAGGCTTTGAGCATTAAAAGAGGGCTTTGGCCATTAATAATGATGGTTTGGTACCTGAAAGTGAAGGCCTGGATGCTAAAAGCAGGGGGTTTGGACCTAAAAATGAGGCACTGAGCAGTAAAAGAAGGGTTTGGACGCTGAAAGTGAAGGTTTGGAACTTAAAAAATGAGGCTTTGAGCCTTGAAAGAGGGGTTTGGACTCTAAAAATTACTATTTGGAACAAAACAATGATGGTTTGACCATAAAAAGTCCAAGTTCGATGCTAAAAATGAGGGTTTGTGACCTAAAAATGAGGCACTGAGCGTTAAAAGAGGGGTTTGGGTAATAGAAGTAAGGGTCTGGAATTTAAAAAAGAGGGTTTGTCCCTGAAAAGGAGGGGTTTGGACCCTAGCAGTGAGGTTTGCAGTCCTAACTATAAGTCCTTGATGTTAAAAGAGGTGTTTGGGTGTTTTAAAGTGAGTTTTGGGGACCTGAAAATGAGGCACTGAGCGTTAAAAGAGGGGTTTGGACCCTGAAAGTGCGGCTTTGAGTGTTAAAACTGAGGCTTTGAGTGTTAAAAGAGGGCTTTAGGTCCTAAAAGTGAGGGTTTGGCTGTTAAAAATGAGGCTTTGAGCTTTAAAACCGGGGTTGAGACACTAAAAGTGAGGTTTGCAGTCCTAATTATAAGGCATTGAGCAATAAAAGAGGGGTTTGGACCCTGAAAATGAGGGTTTGGGACTCTAAAAATGAGGCACTGTGCATTTAAAAGAGGGGTTTGGACCCTGAAAGTGCATGTTTGGGTGTTAAAATTGAGGCTTTGAGCATTAAAAGAGGGCTTTGGCCATTAATAATGATGGTTTGGTACCTGAAAGTGAAGGCCTGGATGCTAAAAGCAGGGGGTTTGGACCTAAAAATGAGGCACTGAGCAGTAAAAGAAGGGTTTGGACGCTGAAAGTGAAGGTTTGGAACTTAAAAAATGAGGCTTTGAGCCTTGAAAGAGGGGTTTGGACTCTAAAAATTACTATTTGGAACAAAACAATGATGGTTTGACCATAAAAAGTCCAAGTTCGATGCTAAAAATGAGGGTTTGTGACCTAAAAATGAGGCACTGAGCGTTAAAAGACGGGTTTGGGTAATAGAAGTAAGGGTCTGGAATTTAAAAAAGAGGGTTTGTCCCTGAAAAGGAGGGGTTTGGACCCTAGCAGTGAGGTTTGCAGTCCTAACTATAAGTCCTTGATGTTAAAAGAGGTGTTTGGGTGTTTTAAAGTGAGTTTTGGGGACCTGAAAATGAGGCACTGAGCGTTAAAAGAGGGGTTTGGACCCTGAAAGTGCGGCTTTGAGTGTTAAAACTGAGGCTTTGAGTGTTAAAAGAGGGCTTTAGGTCCTAAAAGTGAGGGTTTGGCTGTTAAAAATGAGGCTTTGAGCTTTAAGAGAGAGGTTTGGACCCTAGCAGTGAGGTTTGCGGTCCTAACTATAAGGCTTTGAGCATTAAAAGAGGGGTTTGGGTGCTTTAAAGTAAGTCTTTGGGACGTGAAAATGAGGGTATGTCCCTAAAAAGGAGGGGTTTGGACCCTAGCAGTGAGGTTTGCAGTCCTAACTATAAGTCCTTGATGTTAAAAGAGGTGTTTGGGTGTTTTAAAGTGAGTTTTGGGGACCTGAAAATGAGGCACTGAGCGTTAAAAGAGGGGTTTGGACCCTGAAAGTGCGGCTTTGAGTGTTAAAACTGAGGCTTTGAGTGTTAAAAGAGGGCTTTAGGTCCTAAAAGTGAGGGTTTGGCTGTTAAAAATGAGGCTTTGAGCTTTAAAACCGGGGTTGAGACACTAAAAGTGAGGTTTGCAGTCCTAATTATAAGGCATTGAGCAATAAAAGAGGGGTTTGGACCCTGAAAATGAGGGTTTGGGACTTAAAAATGAGGCACTGTGCATTTAAAAGAGGGGTTTGGACCCTGAAAGTGCATGTTTGGGTGTTAAAATTGAGGCTTTGAGCAGTAAAAGAGGGCTTTGGCCATTAATAATGATGGTTTGGTACCTGAAAGTGAAGGCCTGGATGCTAAAAGCAGGGGGTTTGGACCTAAAAATGAGGCACTGAGCAGTAAAAGAAGGGTTTGGACGCTGAAAGTGAAGGTTTGGAACTTAAAAAATGAGGCTTTGAGCCTTGAAAGAGGGGTTTGGACTCTAAAAATTACTATTTGGAACAAAACAATGATGGTTTGACCATAAAAAGTCCAAGTTCGATGCTAAAAATGAGGGTTTGTGACCTAAAAATGAGGCACTGAGCGTTAAAAGAGGGGTTTGGGTAATAGAAGTAAGGGTCTGGAATTTAAAAAAGAGGGTTTGTCCCTGAAAAGGAGGGGTTTGGACCCTAGCAGTGAGGTTTGCAGTCCTAACTATAAGTCCTTGATGTTAAAAGATGTGTTTGGGTGTTTTAAAGTGAGTTTTGGGGACCTGAAAATGAGGCACTGAGCGTTAAAAGAGGGGTTTGGACCCTGAAAGTGCGGCTTTGAGTGTTAAAACTGAGGCTTTGAGTGTTAAAAGAGGGCTTTAGGTCCTAAAAGTGAGGGTTTGGCTGTTAAAAATGAGGCTTTGAGCTTTAAAACCGGGGTTGAGACACTAAAAGTGAGGTTTGCAGTCCTAATTACAAGGCATTGAGCAATAAAAGAGGGGTTTGGACCCTGAAAATGAGGGTTTGGGACTTAAAAATGAGGCACTGTGCATTTAAAAGAGGGGTTTGGACCCTGAAAGTGCATGTTTGGGTGTTAAAATTGAGGCTTTGAGCAGTAAAAGAGGGCTTTGGCCATTAATAATGATGGTTTGGTACCTGAAAGTGAAGGCCTGGATGCTAAAAGCAGGGGGTTTGGACCTAAAAATGAGGCACTGAGCAGTAAAAGAAGGGTTTGGACGCTGAAAGTGAAGGTTTGGAACTTAAAAAATGAGGCTTTGAGCCTTGAAAGAGGGGTTTGGACTCTAAAAATTACTATTTGGAACAAAACAATGATGGTTTGACCATAAAAAGTCCAAGTTCGATGCTAAAAATGAGGGTTTGTGACCTAAAAATGAGGCACTGAGCGTTAAAAGAGGGGTTTGGGTAATAGAAGTAAGGGTCTGGAATTTAAAAAAGAGGGTTTGTCCCTGAAAAGGAGGGGTTTGGACCCTAGCAGTGAGGTTTGCAGTCCTAACTATAAGTCCTTGATGTTAAAAGAGGTGTTTGGGTGTTTTAAAGTGAGTTTTGGGGACCTGAAAATGAGGCACTGAGCGTTAAAAGAGGGGTTTGGACCCTGAAAGTGCGGCTTTGAGTGTTAAAACTGAGGCTTTGAGTGTTAAAAGAGGGCTTTAGGTCCTAAAAGTGAGGGTTTGGCTGTTAAAAATGAGGCTTTGAGCTTTAAGAGAGATGTTTGGACCCTAGCAGTGAGGTTTGCGGTCCTAACTATAAGGCTTTGAGCATTAAAAGAGGGGTTTGGGTGCTTTAAAGTAAGTCTTTGGGACGTGAAAATGAGGGTATGTCCCTAAAAAGGAGGGGTTTGGACCCTAGCAGTGAGGTTTGCAGTCCTAACTATAAGTCCTTGATGTTAAAAGAGGTGTTTGGGTGTTTTAAAGTGTGTTTTGGGGACCTGAAAATGAGGCACTGAGCGTTAAAAGAGGGGTTTGGACCCTGAAAGTGCGGCTTTGAGTGTTAAAACTGAGGCTTTGAGTGTTAAAAGAGGGCTTTAGGTCCTAAAAGTGAGGGTTTGGCTGTTAAAAATGAGGCTTTGAGCTTTAAGAGAGAGGTTTGGACCCTAGCAGTGAGGTTTGCGGTCCTAACTATAAGGCTTTGAGCATTAAAAGAGGGGTTTGGGTGCTTTAAAGTAAGTCTTTGGGACGTGAAAATGAGGGTATGTCCCTAAAAAGGAGGGGTTTGGACCCTAGCAGTGAGGTTTGCAGTCCTAACTATAAGTCCTTGATGTTAAAAGAGGTGTTTGGGTGTTTTAAAGTGTGTTTTGGGGACCTGAAAATGAGGCACTGAGCATTAAAAGAGGGGTTTGGACCCTGAAAGTGCGGCTTTGAGTGTTAAAACTGAGGCTTTGAGTGTTAAAAGAGGGCTTTAGGTCCTAAAAGTGAGGGTTTGGCTGTTAAAAATGAGGCTTTGAGCTTTAAAACCGGGGTTGAGACACTAAAAGTGAGGTTTGCAGTCCTAATTATAAGGCATTGAGCAATAAAAGAGGGGTTTGGACCCTGAAAATGAGGGTTTGGGACTTAAAAATGAGGCACTGTGCATTTAAAAGAGGGGTTTGGACCCTGAAAGTGCATGTTTGGGTGTTAAAATTGAGGCTTTGAGCAGTAAAAGAGGGCTTTGGCCATTAATAATGATGGTTTGGTACCTGAAAGTGAAGGCCTGGATGCTAAAAGCAGGGGGTTTGGACCTAAAAATGAGGCACTGAGCAGTAAAAGAAGGGTTTGGACGCTGAAAGTGAAGGTTTGGAACTTAAAAAATGAGGCTTTGAGCCTTGAAAGAGGGGTTTGGACTCTAAAAATTACTATTTGGAACAAAACAATGATGGTTTGACCATAAAAAGTCCAAGTTCGATGCTAAAAATGAGGGTTTGTGACCTAAAAATGAGGCACTGAGCGTTAAAAGAGGGGTTTGGGTAATAGAAGTAAGGGTCTGGAATTTAAAAAAGAGGGTTTGTCCCTGAAAAGGAGGGGTTTGGACCCTAGCAGTGAGGTTTGCAGTCCTAACTATAAGTCCTTGATGTTAAAAGAGGTGTTTGGGTGTTTTAAAGTGAGTTTTGGGGACCTGAAAATGAGGCACTGAGCGTTAAAAGAGGGGTTTGGACCCTGAAAGTGCGGCTTTGAGTGTTAAAACTGAGGCTTTGAGTGTTAAAAGAGGGCTTTAGGTCCTAAAAGTGAGGGTTTGGCTGTTAAAAATGAGGCTTTGAGCTTTAAAACCGGGGTTGAGACACTAAAAGTGAGGTTTGCAGTCCTAATTATAAGGCATTGAGCAATAAAAGAGGGGTTTGGACCCTGAAAATGAGGGTTTGGGACTTAAAAATGAGGCACTGTGCATTTAAAAGAGGGGTTTGGACCCTGAAAGTGCATGTTTGGGTGTTAAAATTGAGGCTTTGAGCAGTAAAAGAGGGCTTTGGCCATTAATAATGATGGTTTGGTACCTGAAAGTGAAGGCCTGGATGCTAAAAGCAGGGGGTTTGGACCTAAAAATGAGGCACTGAGCAGTAAAAGAAGGGTTTGGACGCTGAAAGTGAAGGTTTGGAACTTAAAAAATGAGGCTTTGAGCCTTGAAAGAGGGGTTTGTACTCTAAAAATTACTATTTGGAACAAAACAATGATGGTTTGACCATAAAAAGTCCAAGTTCGATGCTAAAAATGAGGGTTTGTGACCTAAAAATGAGGCACTGAGCGTTAAAAGAGGGGTTTGGGTAATAGAAGTAAGGGTCTGGAATTTAAAAAAGAGGGTTTGTCCCTGAAAAGGAGGGGTTTGGACCCTAGCAGTGAGGTTTGCAGTCCTAACTATAAGTCCTTGATGTTAAAAGAGGTGTTTGGGTGTTTTAAAGTGAGTTTTGGGGACCTGAAAATGAGGCACTGAGCGTTAAAAGAGGGGTTTGGACCCTGAAAGTGCGGCTTTGAGTGTTAAAACTGAGGCTTTGAGTGTTAAAAGAGGGCTTTAGGTCCTAAAAGTGAGGGTTTGGCTGTTAAAAATGAGGCTTTGAGCTTTAAAACCGGGGTTGAGACACTAAAAGTGAGGTTTGCAGTCCTAATTACAAGGCATTGAGCAATAAAAGAGGGGTTTGGACCCTGAAAATGAGGGTTTGGGACTTAAAAATGAGGCACTGTGCATTTAAAAGAGGGGTTTGGACCCTGAAAGTGCATGTTTGGGTGTTAAAATTGAGGCTTTGAGCAGTAAAAGAGGGCTTTGGCCATTAATAATGATGGTTTGGTACCTGAAAGTGAAGGCCTGGATGCTAAAAGCAGGGGGTTTGGACCTAAAAATGAGGCACTGAGCAGTAAAAGAAGGGTTTGGACGCTGAAAGTGAAGGTTTGGAACTTAAAAAATGAGGCTTTGAGCCTTGAAAGAGGGGTTTGGACTCTAAAAATTACTATTTGGAACAAAACAATGATGGTTTGACCATAAAAAGTCCAAGTTCGATGCTAAAAATGAGGGTTTGTGACCTAAAAATGAGGCACTGAGCGTTAAAAGAGGGGTTTGGGTAATAGAAGTAAGGGTCTGGAATTTAAAAAAGAGGGTTTGTCCCTGAAAAGGAGGGGTTTGGACCCTAGCAGTGAGGTTTGCAGTCCTAACTATAAGTCCTTGATGTTAAAAGAGGTGTTTGGGTGTTTTAAAGTGAGTTTTGGGGACCTGAAAATGAGGCACTGAGCGTTAAAAGAGGGGTTTGGACCCTGAAAGTGCGGCTTTGAGTGTTAAAACTGAGGCTTTGAGTGTTAAAAGAGGGCTTTAGGTCCTAAAAGTGAGGGTTTGGCTGTTAAAAATGAGGCTTTGAGCTTTAAAACCGGGGTTGAGACACTAAAAGTGAGGTTTGCGGTCCTAATTATAAGGCATTGAGCAATAAAAGAGGGGTTTGGACCCTGAAAATGAGGGTTTGGGACTTAAAAATGAGGCACTGTGCATTTAAAAGAGGGGTTTGGACCCTGAAAGTGCATGTTTGGGTGTTAAAACTGAGTGGTTGGAGTGTTAAAAGAGAGCTTTAGGTCCTAAAAGTGAGGGTTTGGCTGTTAAAAATGAGGCACTGAGCTTTAAGAGAGAGGTTTGGACCCTAGCAGTGAGGTTTGCGGTCCTAACTATAAGGCTTTGAGCATTAAAAGAGGGGTTTGGGTGCTTTAAAGTAAGTCTTTGGGACGTGAAAATGAGGGTATGTCCCTAAAAAGGAGGGGTTTGGACCCTAGCAGTGAGGTTTGCAGTCCTAACTATAAGTCCTTGATGTTAAAAGAGGTGTTTGGGTGTTTTAAAGTGAGTTTTGGGGACCTGAAAATGAGGCACTGAGCGTTAAAAGAGGGGTTTGGACCCTGAAAGTGCGGCTTTGAGTGTTAAAACTGAGGCTTTGAGTGTTAAAAGAGGGCTTTAGGTCCTAAAAGTGAGGGTTTGGCTGTTAAAAATGAGGCTTTGAGCTTTAAAACCGGGGTTGAGACACTAAAAGTGAGGTTTGCGGTCCTAATTATAAGGCATTGAGCAATAAAAGAGGGGTTTGGACCCTGAAAATGAGGGTTTGGGACTTAAAAATGAGGCACTGTGCATTTAAAAGAGGGGTTTGGACCCTGAAAGTGCATGTTTGGGTGTTAAAATTGAGGCTTTGAGCAGTAAAAGAGGGCTTTGGCCATTAATAATGATGGTTTGGTACCTGAAAGTGAAGGCCTGGATGCTAAAAGCAGGGGGTTTGGACCTAAAAATGAGGCACTGAGCAGTAAAAGAAGGGTTTGGACGCTGAAAGTGAAGGTTTGGAACTTAAAAAATGAGGCTTTGAGCCTTGAAAGAGGGGTTTGGACTCTAAAAATTACTATTTGGAACAAAACAATGATGGTTTGACCATAAAAAGTCCAAGTTCGATGCTAAAAATGAGGGTTTGTGACCTAAAAATGAGGCACTGAGCGTTAAAAGAGGGGTTTGGGTAATAGAAGTAAGGGTCTGGAATTTAAAAAAGAGGGTTTGTCCCTGAAAAGGAGGGGTTTGGACCCTAGCAGTGAGGTTTGCAGTCCTAACTATAAGTCCTTGATGTTAAAAGAGGTGTTTGGGTGTTTTAAAGTGAGTTTTGGGGACCTGAAAATGAGGCACTGAGCGTTAAAAGAGGGGTTTGGACCCTGAAAGTGCGGCTTTGAGTGTTAAAACTGAGGCTTTGAGTGTTAAAAGAGGGCTTTAGGTCCTAAAAGTGAGGGTTTGGCTGTTAAAAATGAGGCTTTGAGCTTTAAAACCGGGGTTGAGACACTAAAAGTGAGGTTTGCAGTCCTAATTATAAGGCATTGAGCAATAAAAGAGGGGTTTGGACCCTGAAAATGAGGGTTTGGGACTTAAAAATGAGGCACTGTGCATTTAAAAGAGGGGTTTGGACCCTGAAAGTGCATGTTTGGGTGTTAAAACTGAGTGGTTGGAGTGTTAAAAGAGAGCTTTAGGTCCTAAAAGTGAGGGTTTGGCTGTTAAAAATGAGGCTTTGAGCTTTAAGAGAGAGGTTTGGACCCTAGCAGTGAGGTTTGCGGTCCTAACTATAAGGCTTTGAGCATTAAAAGAGGGGTTTGGGTGCTTTAAAGTAAGTCTTTGGGACGTGAAAATGAGGGTATGTCCCTAAAAAGGAGGGGTTTGGACCCTAGCAGTGAGGTTTGCAGTCCTAACTATAAGTCCTTGATGTTAAAAGAGGTGTTTGGGTGTTTTAAAGTGTGTTTTGGGGACCTGAAAATGAGGCACTGAGCATTAAAAGAGGGGTTTGGACCCTGAAAGTGCGGCTTTGAGTGTTAAAACTGAGGCTTTGAGTGTTAAAAGAGGGCTTTAGGTCCTAAAAGTGAGGGTTTGGCTGTTAAAAATGAGGCTTTGAGCTTTAAAACCGGGGTTGAGACACTAAAAGTGAGGTTTGCAGTCCTAATTATAAGGCATTGAGCAATAAAAGAGGGGTTTGGACCCTGAAAATGAGGGTTTGGGACTTAAAAATGAGGCACTGTGCATTTAAAAGAGGGGTTTGGACCCTGAAAGTGCATGTTTGGGTGTTAAAACTGAGTGGTTGGAGTGTTAAAAGAGAGCTTTAGGTCCTAAAAGTGAGGGTTTGGCTGTTAAAAATGAGGCTTTGAGCTTTAAGAGAGAGGTTTGGACCCTAGCAGTGAGGTTTGCGGTCCTAACTATAAGGCTTTGAGCATTAAAAGAGGGGTTTGGGTGCTTTAAAGTAAGTCTTTGGGACGTGAAAATGAGGGTATGTCCCTAAAAAGGAGGGGTTTGGACCCTAGCAGTGAGGTTTGCAGTCCTAACTATAAGTCCTTGATGTTAAAAGAGGTGTTTGGGTGTTTTAAAGTGAGTTTTGGGGACCTGAAAATGAGGCACTGAGCGTTAAAAGAGGGGTTTGGACCCTGAAAGTGCGGCTTTGAGTGTTAAAACTGAGGCTTTGAGTGTTAAAAGAGGGCTTTAGGTCCTAAAAGTGAGGGTTTGGCTGTTAAAAATGAGGCTTTGAGCTTTAAAACCGGGTTTGAGACACTAAAAGTGAGGTTTGCAGTCCTAATTATAAGGCATTGAGCAATAAAAGAGGGGTTTGGACCCTGAAAATGAGGGTTTGGGACTTAAAAATGAGGCACTGTGCATTTAAAAGAGGGGTTTGGACCCTGAAAGTGCATGTTTGGGTGTTAAAATTGAGGCTTTGAGCAGTAAAAGAGGGCTTTGGCCATTAATAATGATGGTTTGGTACCTGAAAGTGAAGGCCTGGATGCTAAAAGCAGGGGGTTTGGACCTAAAAATGAGGCACTGAGCAGTAAAAGAAGGGTTTGGACGCTGAAAGTGAAGGTTTGGAACTTAAAAAATGAGGCTTTGAGCCTTGAAAGAGGGGTTTGGACTCTAAAAATTACTATTTGGAACAAAACAATGATGGTTTGACCATAAAAAGTCCAAGTTCGATGCTAAAAATGAGGGTTTGTGACCTAAAAATGAAGCACTGAGCGTTAAAAGAGGGGTTTGGGTAATAGAAGTAAGGGTCTGGAATTTAAAAAAAGAGGGTTTGTCCCTGAAAAGGAGGGGTTTGGACCCTAGCAGTGAGGTTTGCAGTCCTAACTATAAGTCCTTGATGTTAAAAGAGGTGTTTGGGTGTTTTAAAGTGAGTTTTGGGGACCTGAAAATGAGGCACTGAGCGTTAAAAGAGGGGTTTGGACCCTGAAAGTGCGGCTTTGAGTGTTAAAACTGAGGCTTTGAGTGTTAAAAGAGGGCTTTAGGTCCTAAAAGTGAGGGTTTGGCTGTTAAAAATGAGGCTTTGAGCTTTAAAACCGGGGTTGAGACACTAAAAGTGAGGTTTGCAGTCCTAATTATAAGGCATTGAGCAATAAAAGAGGGGTTTGGACCCTGAAAATGAGGGTTTGGGACTTAAAAATGAGGCACTGTGCATTTAAAAGAGGGGTTTGGACCCTGAAAGTGCATGTTTGGGTGTTAAAATTGAGGCTTTGAGCAGTAAAAGAGGGCTTTGGCCATTAATAATGATGGTTTGGTACCTGAAAGTGAAGGCCTGGATGCTAAAAGCAGGGGGTTTGGACCTAAAAATGAGGCACTGAGCAGTAAAAGAAGGGTTTGGACGCTGAAAGTGAAGGTTTGGAACTTAAAAAATGAGGCTTTGAGCCTTGAAAGAGGGGTTTGGACTCTAAAAATTACTATTTGGAACAAAACAATGATGGTTTGACCATAAAAAGTCCAAGTTCGATGCTAAAAATGAGGGTTTGTGACCTAAAAATGAGGCACTGAGCGTTAAAAGAGGGGTTTGGGAAATAGAAGTAAGGGTTTGGAATTTAAAAAAGAGGGTTTGTCCCTAAAAAGGAGGGGTTTGGACCCTAGCAGTGAGGTTTGCAGTCCTAACTATAAGTCCTTGATGTTAAAAGATGTGTTTGGGTGTTTTAAAGTGAGTTTTGGGGACCTGAAAATGAGGCACTGAGCGTTAAAAGAGGGGTTTGGACCCTGAAAGTGCGGCTTTGAGTGTTAAAACTGAGGCTTTGAGTGTTAAAAGAGGGCTTTAGGTCCTAAAAGTGAGGATTTGGCTGATAAAAATGAGGCTTTGAGCTTTAAAACCGGGGTTGAGACACTAAAAGTGAGGTTTGCAGTCCTAATTATAAGGCATTGAGCAATAAAAGAGGGGTTTGGACCCTGAAAATGAGGGTTTGGGACTTAAAAATGAGGCACTGTGCATTTAAAAGAGGGGTTTGGACCCTGAAAGTGCATGTTTGGGTGTTAAAACTGGGTGGTTGGAGTGTTAAAAGAGAGCTTTAGGTCCTAAAAGTGAGGGTTTGGCTGTTAAAAATGAGGCTTTGAGCTTTAAGAGAGAGGTTTGGACCCTAGCAGTGAGGTTTGCGGTCCTAACTATAAGGCTTTGAGCATTAAAAGAGGGGTTTGGGTGCTTTAAAGTAAGTCTTTGGGACGTGAAAATGAGGGTATGTCCCTAAAAAGGAGGGGTTTGGACCCTAGCAGTGAGGTTTGCAGTCCTAACTATAAGTCCTTGATGTTAAAAGAGGTGTTTGGGTGTTTTAAAGTGAGTTTTGGGGACCTGAAAATGAGGCACTGAGCGTTAAAAGAGGGGTTTGGACCCTGAAAGTGCGGCTTTGAGTGTTAAAACTGAGGCTTTGAGTGTTAAAAGAGGGCTTTAGGTCCTAAAAGTGAGGGTTTGGCTGTTAAAAATGAGGCTTTGAGCTTTAAAACCGGGGTTGAGACACTAAAAGTGAGGTTTGCAGTCCTAATTATAAGGCATTGAGCAATAAAAGAGGGGTTTGGACCCTGAAAATGAGGGTTTGGGACTTAAAAATGAGGCACTGTGCATTTAAAAGAGGGGTTTGGACCCTGAAAGTGCATGTTTGGGTGTTAAAATTGAGGCTTTGAGCAGTAAAAGAGGGCTTTGGCCATTAATAATGATGGTTTGGTACCTGAAAGTGAAGGCCTGGATGCTAAAAGCAGGGGGTTTGGACCTAAAAATGAGGCACTGAGCAGTTAAAGAAGGGTTTGGACGCTGAAAGTGAAGGTTTGGAACTTAAAAAATGAGGCTTTGAGCCTTGAAAGAGGGGTTTGGACTCTAAAAATTACTATTTGGAACAAAACAATGATGGTTTGACCATAAAAAGTCCAAGTTCGATGCTAAAAATGAGGGTTTGTGACCTAAAAATGAGGCACTGAGCGTTAAAAGAGGGGTTTGGGAAATAGAAGTAAGGGTTTGGAATTTAAAAAAGAGGGTTTGTCCCTGAAAAGGAGGGGTTTGGACCCTAGCAGTGAGGTTTGCAGTCCTAACTATAAGTCCTTGATGTTAAAAGAGGTGTTTGGGTGTTTTAAAGTGAGTTTTGGGGACCTGAAAATGAGGCACTGAGCGTTAAAAGAGGGGTTTGGACCCTGAAAGTGCGGCTTTGAGTGTTAAAACTGAGGCTTTGAGTGTTAAAAGAGGGCTTTAGGTCCTAAAAGTGAGGGTTTGGCTGTTAAAAATGAGGCTTTGAGCTTTAAAACCGGGGTTGAGACACTAAAAGTGAGGTTTGCAGTCCTAATTATAAGGCATTGAGAAATAAAAGAGGGGTTTGGACCCTGAAAATGAGGGTTTGGGACTTAAAAATGAGGCACTGTGCATTTAAAAGAGGGGTTTGGACCCTGAAAGTGCATGTTTGGGTGTTAAAATTGAGGCTTTGAGCAGTAAAAGAGGGCTTTGGCCATTAATAATGATGGTTTGGTACCTGAAAGTGAAGGCCTGGATGCTAAAAGCAGGGGGTTTGGACCTAAAAATGAGGCACTGAGCAGTAAAAGAAGGGTTTGGACGCTGAAAGTGAAGGTTTGGAACTTAAAAAATGAGGCTTTGAGCCTTGAAAGAGGGGTTTGGACTCTAAAAATTACTATTTGGAACAAAACAATGATGGTTTGACCATAAAAAGTCCAAGTTCGATGCTAAAAATGAGGGTTTGTGACCTAAAAATGAGGCACTGAGCGTTAAAAGAGGGGTTTGGGAAATAGAAGTAAGGGTTTGGAATTTAAAAAAGAGGGTTTGTCCCTAAAAAGGAGGGGTTTGGACCCTAGCAGTGAGGTTTGCAGTCCTAACTATAAGTCCTTGATGTTAAAAGAGGTGTTTGGGTGTTTTAAAGTGAGTTTTGGGGACCTGAAAATGAGGCACTGAGCGTTAAAAGAGGGGTTTGGACCCTGAAAGTGCGGCTTTGAGTGTTAAAACTGAGGCTTTGAGTGTTAAAAGAGGGCTTTAGGTCCTAAAAGTGAGGATTTGGCTGATAAAAATGAGGCTTTGAGCTTTAAAACCGGGGTTGAGACACTAAAAGTGAGGTTTGCGGTCCTAATTATAAGGCATTGAGCATTAAAAGAGGGGTTTGGACCCTGAAAATGAGGGTTTGGGACTTAAAAATGAGGCACTGTGCATTTAAAAGAGGGGTTTGGACCCTGAAAGTGCATGTTTGGGTGTTAAAACTGGGTGGTTGGAGTGTTAAAAGAGAGCTTTAGGTCCTAAAAGTGAGGGTTTGGCTGTTAAAAATGAGGCTTTGAGCTTTAAGAGAGAGGTTTGGACCCTAGCAGTGAGGTTTGCGGTCCTAACTATAAGGCTTTGAGCATTAAAAGAGGGGTTTGGGTGCTTTAAAGTAAGTCTTTGGGACGTGAAAATGAGGGTATGTCCCTAAAAAGGAGGGGTTTGGACCCTAGCAGTGAGGTTTGCAGTCCTAACTATAAGTCCTTGATGTTAAAAGAGGTGTTTGGGTGTTTTAAAGTGAGTTTTGGGGACCTGAAAATGAGGCACTGAGCGTTGAAAGAGGGGTTTGGACCCTGAAAGTGCGGCTTTGAGTGTTAAAACTGAGGCTTTGAGTGTTAAAAGAGGGCTTTAGGTCCTAAAAGTGAGGGTTTGGCTGTTAAAAATGAGGCTTTGAGCTTTAAAACCGGGGTTGAGACACTAAAAGTGAGGTTTGCAGTCCTAATTATAAGGCATTGAGCATTAAAAGAGGGGTTTGGACCCTGAAAATGAGGGTTTGGGACTTAAAAATGAGGCACTGTGCATTTAAAAGAGGGGTTTGGACCCTGAAAGTGCATGTTTGGGTGTTAAAATTGAGGCTTTGAGCAGTAAAAGAGGGCTTTGGCCATTAATAATGATGGTTTGGTACCTGAAAGTGAAGGCCTGGATGCTAAAAGCAGGGGGTTTGGACCTAAAAATGAGGCACTGAGCAGTAAAAGAAGGGTTTGGACGCTGAAAGTGAAGGTTTGGAACTTAAAAAATGAGGCTTTGAGCCTTGAAAGAGGGGTTTGGACTCTAAAAATTACTATTTGGAACAAAACAATGATGGTTTGACCATAAAAAGTCCAAGTTCGATGCTAAAAATGAGGGTTTGTGACCTAAAAATGAGGCACTGAGCGTTAAAAGAGGGGTTTGGGAAATAGAAGTAAGGGTTTGGAATTTAAAAAAGAGGGTTTGTCCCTAAAAAGGAGGGGTTTGGACCCTAGCAGTGAGGTTTGCAGTCCTAACTATAAGTCCTTGATGTTAAAAGAGGTGTTTGGGTGTTTTAAAGTGAGTTTTGGGGACCTGAAAATGAGGCACTGAGCGTTAAAAGAGGGGTTTGGACCCTGAAAGTGCGGCTTTGAGTGTTAAAACTGAGGCTTTGAGTGTTAAAAGAGGGCTTTAGGTCCTAAAAGTGAGGGTTTGGCTGTTAAAAATGAGGCTTTGAGCTTTAAAACCGGGGTTGAGACACTAAAAGTGAGGTTTGCAGTCCTAATTATAAGGCATTGAGCAATAAAAGAGGGGTTTGGACCCTGAAAATGAGGGTTTGGGACTTAAAAATGAGGCACTGTGCATTTAAAAGAGGGGTTTGGACCCTGAAAGTGCATGTTTGGGTGTTAAAACTGAGTGGTTGGAGTGTTAAAAGAGAGCTTTAGGTCCTAAAAGTGAGGGTTTGGCTGTTAAAAATGAGGCTTTGAGCTTTAAGAGAGAGGTTTGGACCCTAGCAGTGAGGTTTGCGGTCCTAACTATAAGGCTTTGAGCATTAAAAGAGGGGTTTGGGTGCTTTAAAGTAAGTCTTTGGGACGTGAAAATGAGGGTATGTCCCTAAAAAGGAGGGTTTTGGACCCTAGCAGTGAGGTTTGCGGTCCTAACTATGAGTCTTTGATGTTAAAAGAGGTGTTTGGGTGTTTTAAAGTGAGTTTTGGGGACCTGAAAATGAGGCACTGAGTGTTAAAAGAGGGGTTTGGACCCTGAAAGTGCGGCTTTGAGTGTTAAAACTGAGGCTTTGAGTGTTAAAAGAGGGCTTTAGGTCCTAAAAGTGAGGGTTTGGCTGTTAAAAATGAGGCTTTGAGCTTTAAAACCGGGGTTGAGACACTAAAAGTGAGGTTTGCGGTCCTAATTATAAGGCATTGAGCATTAAAAGAGGGGTTTGGACCCTGAAAATGAGGGTTTGGGACTTAAAAATGAGGCACTGTGCATTTAAAAGAGGGGTTTGGACCCTGAAAGTGCATGTTTGGGTGTTAAAATTGAGGCTTTGAGCAGTAAAAGAGGGCTTTGGCCATTAATAATGATGGTTTGGTACCTGAAAGTGAAGGCCTGGATGCTAAAAGCAGGGGGTTTGGACCTAAAAATGAGGCACTGAGCAGTAAAAGAAGGGTTTGGACGCTGAAAGTGAAGGTTTGGAACTTAAAAAATGAGGCTTTGAGCCTTGAAAGAGGGGTTTGGACTCTAAAAATTACTATTTGGAACAAAACAATGATGGTTTGACCATAAAAAGTCCAAGTTCGATGCTAAAAATGAGGGTTTGTGACCTAAAAATGAGGCACTGAGCGTTAAAAGAGGGGTTTGGGAAATAGAAGTAAGGGTTTGGAATTTAAAAAAGAGGGTTTGTCCCTAAAAAGGAGGGGTTTGGACCCTAGCAGTGAGGTTTGCAGTCCTAACTATAAGTCCTTGATGTTAAAAGAGGTGTTTGGGTGTTTTAAAGTGAGTTTTGGGGACCTGAAAATGAGGCACTGAGCGTTAAAAGAGGGGTTTGGACCCTGAAAGTGCGGCTTTGAGTGTTAAAACTGAGGCTTTGAGTGTTAAAAGAGGGCTTTAGGTCCTAAAAGTGAGGGTTTGGCTGATAAAAATGAGGCTTTGAGCTTTAAAACCGGGGTTGAGACACTAAAAGTGAGGTTTGCAGTCCTAATTATAAGGCATTGAGCAATAAAAGAGGGGTTTGGACCCTGAAAATGAGGGTTTGGGACTTAAAAATGAGGCACTGTGCATTTAAAAGAGGGGTTTGGACCCTGAAAGTGCATGTTTGGGTGTTAAAACTGGGTGGTTGGAGTGTTAAAAGAGAGCTTTAGGTCCTAAAAGTGAGGGTTTGGCTGTTAAAAATGAGGCTTTGAGCTTTAAGAGAGAGGTTTGGACCCTAGCAGTGAGGTTTGCGGTCCTAACTATAAGGCTTTGAGCATTAAAAGAGGGGTTTGGGTGCTTTAAAGTAAGTCTTTGGGACGTGAAAATGAGGGTATGTCCCTAAAAAGGAGGGGTTTGGACCCTAGCAGTGAGGTTTGCAGTCCTAACTATAAGTCCTTGATGTTAAAAGAGGTGTTTGGGTGTTTTAAAGTGAGTTTTGGGGACCTGAAAATGAGGCACTGAGCGTTAAAAGAGGGGTTTGGACCCTGAAAGTGCGGCTTTGAGTGTTAAAACTGAGGCTTTGAGTGTTAAAAGAGGGCTTTAGGTCCTAAAAGTGAGGGTTTGGCTGTTAAAAATGAGGCTTTGAGCTTTAAAACCGGGGTTGAGACACTAAAAGTGAGGTTTGCAGTCCTAATTATAAGGCATTGAGCAATAAAAGAGGGGTTTGGACCCTGAAAATGAGGGTTTGGGACTTAAAAATGAGGCACTGTGCATTTAAAAGAGGGGTTTGGACCCTGAAAGTGCATGTTTGGGTGTTAAAACTGAGTGGTTGGAGTGTTAAAAGAGGGCTTTAGGTCCGAAAAGTGAGGGTTTGGCTGTTAAAAATGAGGCTTTGAGCTTTAAGAGAGAGGTTTGGACCCTAGCAGTGAGGTTTGCGGTCCTAACTATAAGGCTTTGAGCATTAAAAGAGGGGTTTGGGTGCTTTAAAGTAAGTCTTTGGGACGTGAAAATGAGGGTATGTCCCTAAAAAGGAGGGGTTTGGACCCTAGCAGTGAGGTTTGCGGTCCTAACTATAAGTCCTTGATGTTAAAAGAGGTGTTTGGGTGTTTTAAAGTGAGTTTTGGGGACCTGAAAATGAGGCACTGAGCGTTAAAAGAGGGGTTTGGACCCTGAAAGTGCGGCTTTGAGTGTTAAAACTGAGGCTTTGAGTGTTAAAAGAGGGCTTTAGGTCCTAAAAGTGAGGGTTTGGCTGTTAAAAATGAGGCTTTGAGCTTTAAAACCGGGGTTGAGACACTAAAAGTGAGGTTTGCAGTCCTAATTATAAGGCATTGAGCAATAAAAGAGGGGTTTGGACCCTGAAAATGAGGGTTTGGGACTTAAAAATGAGGCACTGTGCATTTAAAAGAGGGGTTTGGACCCTGAAAGTGCATGTTTGGGTGTTAAAATTGAGGCTTTGAGCAGTAAAAGAGGGCTTTGGCCATTAATAATGATGGTTTGGTACCTGAAAGTGAAGGCCTGGATGCTAAAAGCAGGGGGTTTGGACCTAAAAATGAGGCACTGAGCAGTAAAAGAAGGGTTTGGACGCTGAAAGTGAAGGTTTGGAACTTAAAAAATGAGGCTTTGAGCCTTGAAAGAGGGGTTTGGACTCTAAAAATTACTATTTGGAACAAAACAATGATGGTTTGACCATAAAAAGTCCAAGTTCGATGCTAAAAATGAGGGTTTGTGACCTAAAAATGAAGCACTGAGCGTTAAAAGAGGGGTTTGGGTAATAGAAGTAAGGGTCTGGAATTTAAAAAAGAGGGTTTGTCCCTGAAAAGGAGGGGTTTGGACCCTAGCAGTGAGGTTTGCAGTCCTAACTATAAGTCCTTGATGTTAAAAGAGGTGTTTGGGTGTTTTAAAGTGAGTTTTGGGGACCTGAAAATGAGGCACTGAGCGTTAAAAGAGGGGTTTGGACCCTGAAAGTGCGGCTTTGAGTGTTAAAACTGAGGCTTTGAGTGTTAAAAGAGGGCTTTAGGTCCTAAAAGTGAGGGTTTGGCTGTTAAAAATGAGGCTTTGAGCTTTAAAACCGGGGTTGAGACACTAAAAGTGAGGTTTGCAGTCCTAATTATAAGGCATTGAGCAATAAAAGAGGGGTTTGGACCCTGAAAATGAGGGTTTGGGACTTAAAAATGAGGCACTGTGCATTTAAAAGAGGGGTTTGGACCCTGAAAGTGCATGTTTGGGTGTTAAAACTGAGTGGTTGGAGTGTTAAAAGAGAGCTTTAGGTCCTAAAAGTGAGGGTTTGGCTGTTAAAAATGAGGCTTTGAGCTTTAAGAGAGAGGTTTGGACCCTAGCAGTGAGGTTTGCGGTCCTAACTATAAGGCTTTGAGCATTAAAAGAGGGGTTTGGGTGCTTTAAAGTAAGTCTTTGGGACGTGAAAATGAGGGTATGTCCCTAAAAAGGAGGGTTTTGGACCCTAGCAGTGAGGTTTGCGGTCCTAACTATGAGTCTTTGATGTTAAAAGAGGTGTTTGGGTGTTTTAAAGTGAGTTTTGGGGACCTGAAAATGAGGCACTGAGCGTTAAAAGAGGGGTTTGGACCCTGAAAGTGCGGCTTTGAGTGTTAAAACTGAGGCTTTGAGTGTTAAAAGAGGGCTTTAGGTCCTAAAAGTGAGGGTTTGGCTGTTAAAAATGAGGCTTTGAGCTTTAAAACCGGGGTTGAGACACTAAAAGTGAGGTTTGCGGTCCTAATTATAAGGCATTGAGCATTAAAAGAGGGGTTTGGACCCTGAAAATGAGGGTTTGGGACTTAAAAATGAGGCACTGTGCATTTAAAAGAGGGGTTTGGACCCTGAAAGTGCATGTTTGGGTGTTAAAATTGAGGCTTTGAGCAGTAAAAGAGGGCTTTGGCCATTAATAATGATGGTTTGGTACCTGAAAGTGAAGGCCTGGATGCTAAAAGCAGGGGGTTTGGACCTAAAAATGAGGCACTGAGCAGTAAAAGAAGGGTTTGGACGCTGAAAGTGAAGGTTTGGAACTTAAAAAATGAGGCTTTGAGCCTTGAAAGAGGGGTTTGGACTCTAAAAATTACTATTTGGAACAAAACAATGATGGTTTGACCATAAAAAGTCCAAGTTCGATGCTAAAAATGAGGGTTTGTGACCTAAAAATGAGGCACTGAGCGTTAAAAGAGGGGTTTGGGAAATAGAAGTAAGGGTTTGGAATTTAAAAAAGAGGGTTTGTCCCTAAAAAGGAGGGGTTTGGACCCTAGCAGTGAGGTTTGCAGTCCTAACTATAAGTCCTTGATGTTAAAAGAGGTGTTTGGGTGTTTTAAAGTGAGTTTTGGGGACCTGAAAATGAGGCACTGAGCGTTAAAAGAGGGGTTTGGACCCTGAAAGTGCGGCTTTGAGTGTTAAAACTGAGGCTTTGAGTGTTAAAAGAGGGCTTTAGGTCCTAAAAGTGAGGGTTTGGCTGATAAAAATGAGGCTTTGAGCTTTAAAACCGGGGTTGAGACACTAAAAGTGAGGTTTGCAGTCCTAATTATAAGGCATTGAGCAATAAAAGAGGGGTTTGGACCCTGAAAATGAGGGTTTGGGACTTAAAAATGAGGCACTGTGCATTTAAAAGAGGGGTTTGGACCCTGAAAGTGCATGTTTGGGTGTTAAAACTGGGTGGTTGGAGTGTTAAAAGAGAGCTTTAGGTCCTAAAAGTGAGGGTTTGGCTGTTAAAAATGAGGCTTTGAGCTTTAAGAGAGAGGTTTGGACCCTAGCAGTGAGGTTTGCGGTCCTAACTATAAGGCTTTGAGCATTAAAAGAGGGGTTTGGGTGCTTTAAAGTAAGTCTTTGGGACGTGAAAATGAGGGTATGTCCCTAAAAAGGAGGGGTTTGGACCCTAGCAGTGAGGTTTGCAGTCCTAACTATAAGTCCTTGATGTTAAAAGAGGTGTTTGGGTGTTTTAAAGTGAGTTTTGGGGACCTGAAAATGAGGCACTGAGCGTTAAAAGAGGGGTTTGGACCCTGAAAGTGCGGCTTTGAGTGTTAAAACTGAGGCTTTGAGTGTTAAAAGAGGGCTTTAGGTCCTAAAAGTGAGGGTTTGGCTGTTAAAAATGAGGCTTTGAGCTTTAAAACCGGGGTTGAGACACTAAAAGTGAGGTTTGCAGTCCTAATTATAAGGCATTGAGCAATAAAAGAGGGGTTTGGACCCTGAAAATGAGGGTTTGGGACTTAAAAATGAGGCACTGTGCATTTAAAAGAGGGGTTTGGACCCTGAAAGTGCATGTTTGGGTGTTAAAACTGAGTGGTTGGAGTGTTAAAAGAGAGCTTTAGGTCCTAAAAGTGAGGGTTTGGCTGTTAAAAATGAGGCTTTGAGCTTTAAGAGAGAGGTTTGGACCCTAGCAGTGAGGTTTGCGGTCCTAACTATAAGGCTTTGAGCATTAAAAGAGGGGTTTGGGTGCTTTAAAGTAAGTCTTTGGGACGTGAAAATGAGGGTATGTCCCTAAAAAGGAGGGTTTTGGACCCTAGCAGTGAGGTTTGCGGTCCTAACTATGAGTCTTTGATGTTAAAAGAGGTGTTTGGGTGTTTTAAAGTGAGTTTTGGGGACCTGAAAATGAGGCACTGAGTGTTAAAAGAGGGGTTTGGACCCTGAAAGTGCGGCTTTGAGTGTTAAAACTGAGGCTTTGAGTGTTAAAAGAGGGCTTTAGGTCCTAAAAGTGAGGGTTTGGCTGTTAAAAATGAGGCTTTGAGCTTTAAAACCGGGGTTGAGACACTAAAAGTGAGGTTTGCGGTCCTAATTATAAGGCATTGAGCATTAAAAGAGGGGTTTGGACCCTGAAAATGAGGGTTTGGGACTTAAAAATGAGGCACTGTGCATTTAAAAGAGGGGTTTGGACCCTGAAAGTGCATGTTTGGGTGTTAAAATTGAGGCTTTGAGCAGTAAAAGAGGGCTTTGGCCATTAATAATGATGGTTTGGTACCTGAAAGTGAAGGCCTGGATGCTAAAAGCAGGGGGTTTGGACCTAAAAATGAGGCACTGAGCAGTAAAAGAAGGGTTTGGACGCTGAAAGTGAAGGTTTGGAACTTAAAAAATGAGGCTTTGAGCCTTGAAAGAGGGGTTTGGACTCTAAAAATTACTATTTGGAACAAAACAATGATGGTTTGACCATAAAAAGTCCAAGTTCGATGCTAAAAATGAGGGTTTGTGACCTAAAAATGAGGCACTGAGCGTTAAAAGAGGGGTTTGGGAAATAGAAGTAAGGGTTTGGAATTTAAAAAAGAGGGTTTGTCCCTAAAAAGGAGGGGTTTGGACCCTAGCAGTGAGGTTTGCAGTCCTAACTATAAGTCCTTGATGTTAAAAGAGGTGTTTGGGTGTTTTAAAGTGAGTTTTGGGGACCTGAAAATGAGGCACTGAGCGTTAAAAGAGGGGTTTGGACCCTGAAAGTGCGGCTTTGAGTGTTAAAACTGAGGCTTTGAGTGTTAAAAGAGGGCTTTAGGTCCTAAAAGTGAGGGTTTGGCTGATAAAAATGAGGCTTTGAGCTTTAAAACCGGGGTTGAGACACTAAAAGTGAGGTTTGCAGTCCTAATTATAAGGCATTGAGCAATAAAAGAGGGGTTTGGACCCTGAAAATGAGGGTTTGGGACTTAAAAATGAGGCACTGTGCATTTAAAAGAGGGGTTTGGACCCTGAAAGTGCATGTTTGGGTGTTAAAACTGGGTGGTTGGAGTGTTAAAAGAGAGCTTTAGGTCCTAAAAGTGAGGGTTTGGCTGTTAAAAATGAGGCTTTGAGCTTTAAGAGAGAGGTTTGGACCCTAGCAGTGAGGTTTGCGGTCCTAACTATAAGGCTTTGAGCATTAAAAGAGGGGTTTGGGTGCTTTAAAGTAAGTCTTTGGGACGTGAAAATGAGGGTATGTCCCTAAAAAGGAGGGGTTTGGACCCTAGCAGTGAGGTTTGCAGTCCTAACTATAAGTCCTTGATGTTAAAAGAGGTGTTTGGGTGTTTTAAAGTGAGTTTTGGGGACCTGAAAATGAGGCACTGAGCGTTAAAAGAGGGGTTTGGACCCTGAAAGTGCGGCTTTGAGTGTTAAAACTGAGGCTTTGAGTGTTAAAAGAGGGCTTTAGGTCCTAAAAGTGAGGGTTTGGCTGTTAAAAATGAGGCTTTGAGCTTTAAAACCGGGGTTGAGACACTAAAAGTGAGGTTTGCAGTCCTAATTATAAGGCATTGAGCAATAAAAGAGGGGTTTGGACCCTGAAAATGAGGGTTTGGGACTTAAAAATGAGGCACTGTGCATTTAAAAGAGGGGTTTGGACCCTGAAAGTGCATGTTTGGGTGTTAAAACTGAGTGGTTGGAGTGTTAAAAGAGGGCTTTAGGTCCGAAAAGTGAGGGTTTGGCTGTTAAAAATGAGGCTTTGAGCTTTAAGAGAGAGGTTTGGACCCTAGCAGTGAGGTTTGCGGTCCTAACTATAAGGCTTTGAGCATTAAAAGAGGGGTTTGGGTGCTTTAAAGTAAGTCTTTGGGACGTGAAAATGAGGGTATGTCCCTAAAAAGGAGGGGTTTGGACCCTAGCAGTGAGGTTTGCAGTCCTAACTATAAGTCCTTGATGTTAAAAGAGGTGTTTGGGTGTTTTAAAGTGAGTTTTGGGGACCTGAAAATGAGGCACTGAGCGTTAAAAGAGGGGTTTGGACCCTGAAAGTGCGGCTTTGAGTGTTAAAACTGAGGCTTTGAGTGTTAAAAGAGGGCTTTAGGTCCTAAAAGTGAGGGTTTGGCTGTTAAAAATGAGGCTTTGAGCTTTAAAACCGGGGTTGAGACACTAAAAGTGAGGTTTGCAGTCCTAATTATAAGGCATTGAGCAATAAAAGAGGGGTTTGGACCCTGAAAATGAGGGTTTGGGACTTAAAAATGAGGCACTGTGCATTTAAAAGAGGGGTTTGGACCCTGAAAGTGCATGTTTGGGTGTTAAAATTGAGGCTTTGAGCAGTAAAAGAGGGCTTTGGCCATTAATAATGATGGTTTGGTACCTGAAAGTGAAGGCCTGGATGCTAAAAGCAGGGGGTTTGGACCTAAAAATGAGGCACTGAGCAGTAAAAGAAGGGTTTGGACGCTGAAAGTGAAGGTTTGGAACTTAAAAAATGAGGCTTTGAGCCTTGAAAGAGGGGTTTGGACTCTAAAAATTACTATTTGGAACAAAACAATGATGGTTTGACCATAAAAAGTCCAAGTTCGATGCTAAAAATGAGGGTTTGTGACCTAAAAATGAAGCACTGAGCGTTAAAAGAGGGGTTTGGGTAATAGAAGTAAGGGTCTGGAATTTAAAAAAGAGGGTTTGTCCCTGAAAAGGAGGGGTTTGGACCCTAGCAGTGAGGTTTGCAGTCCTAACTATAAGTCCTTGATGTTAAAAGAGGTGTTTGGGTGTTTTAAAGTGAGTTTTGGGGACCTGAAAATGAGGCACTGAGCGTTAAAAGAGGGGTTTGGACCCTGAAAGTGCGGCTTTGAGTGTTAAAACTGAGGCTTTGAGTGTTAAAAGAGGGCTTTAGGTCCTAAAAGTGAGGGTTTGGCTGTTAAAAATGAGGCTTTGAGCTTTAAAACCGGGGTTGAGACACTAAAAGTGAGGTTTGCAGTCCTAATTATAAGGCATTGAGCAATAAAAGAGGGGTTTGGACCCTGAAAATGAGGGTTTGGGACTTAAAAATGAGGCACTGTGCATTTAAAAGAGGGGTTTGGACCCTGAAAGTGCATGTTTGGGTGTTAAAATTGAGGCTTTGAGCAGTAAAAGAGGGCTTTGGCCATTAATAATGATGGTTTGGTACCTGAAAGTGAAGGCCTGGATGCTAAAAGCAGGGGGTTTGGACCTAAAAATGAGGCACTGAGCAGTAAAAGAAGGGTTTGGACGCTGAAAGTGAAGGTTTGGAACTTAAAAAATGAGGCTTTGAGCCTTGAAAGAGGGGTTTGGACTCTAAAAATTACTATTTGGAACAAAACAATGATGGTTTGACCATAAAAAGTCCAAGTTCGATGCTAAAAATGAGGGTTTGTGACCTAAAAATGAGGCACTGAGCGTTAAAAGAGGGGTTTGGGAAATAGAAGTAAGGGTTTGGAATTTAAAAAAGAGGGTTTGTCCCTAAAAAGGAGGGGTTTGGACCCTAGCAGTGAGGTTTGCAGTCCTAACTATAAGTCCTTGATGTTAAAAGATGTGTTTGGGTGTTTTAAAGTGAGTTTTGGGGACCTGAAAATGAGGCACTGAGCGTTAAAAGAGGGGTTTGGACCCTGAAAGTGCGGCTTTGAGTGTTAAAACTGAGGCTTTGAGTGTTAAAAGAGGGCTTTAGGTCCTAAAAGTGAGGATTTGGCTGATAAAAATGAGGCTTTGAGCTTTAAAACCGGGGTTGAGACACTAAAAGTGAGGTTTGCAGTCCTAATTATAAGGCATTGAGCAATAAAAGAGGGGTTTGGACCCTGAAAATGAGGGTTTGGGACTTAAAAATGAGGCACTGTGCATTTAAAAGAGGGGTTTGGACCCTGAAAGTGCATGTTTGGGTGTTAAAACTGGGTGGTTGGAGTGTTAAAAGAGAGCTTTAGGTCCTAAAAGTGAGGGTTTGGCTGTTAAAAATGAGGCTTTGAGCTTTAAGAGAGAGGTTTGGACCCTAGCAGTGAGGTTTGCGGTCCTAACTATAAGGCTTTGAGCATTAAAAGAGGGGTTTGGGTGCTTTAAAGTAAGTCTTTGGGACGTGAAAATGAGGGTATGTCCCTAAAAAGGAGGGGTTTGGACCCTAGCAGTGAGGTTTGCAGTCCTAACTATAAGTCCTTGATGTTAAAAGAGGTGTTTGGGTGTTTTAAAGTGAGTTTTGGGGACCTGAAAATGAGGCACTGAGCGTTAAAAGAGGGGTTTGGACCCTGAAAGTGCGGCTTTGAGTGTTAAAACTGAGGCTTTGAGTGTTAAAAGAGGGCTTTAGGTCCTAAAAGTGAGGGTTTGGCTGTTAAAAATGAGGCTTTGAGCTTTAAAACCGGGGTTGAGACACTAAAAGTGAGGTTTGCAGTCCTAATTATAAGGCATTGAGCAATAAAAGAGGGGTTTGGACCCTGAAAATGAGGGTTTGGGACTTAAAAATGAGGCACTGTGCATTTAAAAGAGGGGTTTGGACCCTGAAAGTGCATGTTTGGGTGTTAAAATTGAGGCTTTGAGCATTAAAACCGGGGTTGAGACACTAAAAGTTAGGTTTGCAGTCCTAATTATAAGGCATTGAGCATTAAAAGAGGGGTTTGGACCCTGAAAATGAGGGTTTGGGACTTAAAAATGAGGCACTGTGCATTTAAAAGAGGGGTTTGGACCCTGAAAGTGCATGTTTGGGTGTTAAAATTGAGGCTTTGAGCAGTAAAAGAGGGCTTTGGCCATTAATAATGATGGTTTGGTACCTGAAAGTGAAGGCCTGGATGCTAAAAGCAGGGGGTTTGGACCTAAAAATGAGGCACTGAGCAGTAAAAGAAGGGTTTGGACGCTGAAAGTGAAGGTTTGGAACTTAAAAAATGAGGCTTTGAGCCTTGAAAGAGGGGTTTGGACTCTAAAAATTACTATTTGGAACAAAACAATGATGGTTTGACCATAAAAAGTCCAAGTTCGATGCTAAAAATGAGGGTTTGTGACCTAAAAATGAGGCACTGAGCGTTAAAAGAGGGGTTTGGGTAATAGAAGTAAGGGTTTGGAATTTAAAAAAGAGGGTTTGTCCCTGAAAAGGAGGGGTTTGGACCCTAGCAGTGAGGTTTGCAGTCCTAACTATAAGTCCTTGATGTTAAAAGAGGTGTTTGGGTGTTTTAAAGTGAGTTTTGGGGACCTGAAAATGAGGCACTGAGCGTTAAAAGAGGGGTTTGGACCCTGAAAGTGCGGCTTTGAGTGTTAAAACTGAGGCTTTGAGTGTTAAAAGAGGGCTTTAGGTCCTAAAAGTGAGGGTTTGGCTGTTAAAAATGAGGCTTTGAGCTTTAAAACCGGGGTTGAGACACTAAAAGTGAGGTTTGCAGTCCTAATTATAAGGCATTGAGCAATAAAAGAGGGGTTTGGACCCTGAAAATGAGGGTTTGGGACTTAAAAATGAGGCACTGTGCATTTAAAAGAGGGGTTTGGACCCTGAAAGTGCATGTTTGGGTGTTAAAACTGAGTGGTTGGAGTGTTAAAAGAGAGCTTTAGGTCCTAAAAGTGAGGGTTTGGCTGTTAAAAATGAGGCTTTGAGCTTTAAGAGAGAGGTTTGGACCCTAGCAGTGAGGTTTGCGGTCCTAACTATAAGGCTTTGAGCATTAAAAGAGGGGTTTGGGTGCTTTAAAGTAAGTCTTTGGGACGTGAAAATGAGGGTATGTCCCTAAAAAGGAGGGTTTTGGACCCTAGCAGTGAGGTTTGCGGTCCTAACTATGAGTCTTTGATGTTAAAAGAGGTGTTTGGGTGTTTTAAAGTGAGTTTTGGGGACCTGAAAATGAGGCACTGAGTGTTAAAAGAGGGGTTTGGACCCTGAAAGTGCGGCTTTGAGTGTTAAAACTGAGGCTTTGAGTGTTAAAAGAGGGCTTTAGGTCCTAAAAGTGAGGGTTTGGCTGTTAAAAATGAGGCTTTGAGCTTTAAAACCGGGGTTGAGACACTAAAAGTGAGGTTTGCGGTCCTAATTATAAGGCATTGAGCATTAAAAGAGGGGTTTGGACCCTGAAAATGAGGGTTTGGGACTTAAAAATGAGGCACTGTGCATTTAAAAGAGGGGTTTGGACCCTGAAAGTGCATGTTTGGGTGTTAAAATTGAGGCTTTGAGCAGTAAAAGAGGGCTTTGGCCATTAATAATGATGGTTTGGTACCTGAAAGTGAAGGCCTGGATGCTAAAAGCAGGGGGTTTGGACCTAAAAATGAGGCACTGAGCAGTAAAAGAAGGGTTTGGACGCTGAAAGTGAAGGTTTGGAACTTAAAAAATGAGGCTTTGAGCCTTGAAAGAGGGGTTTGGACTCTAAAAATTACTATTTGGAACAAAACAATGATGGTTTGACCATAAAAAGTCCAAGTTCGATGCTAAAAATGAGGGTTTGTGACCTAAAAATGAGGCACTGAGCGTTAAAAGAGGGGTTTGGGAAATAGAAGTAAGGGTTTGGAATTTAAAAAAAGAGGGTTTGTCCCTAAAAAGGAGGGGTTTGGACCCTAGCAGTGAGGTTTGCAGTCCTAACTATAAGTCCTTGATATTAAAAGAATTGTTTGGGTGTTTTAAAGTGAGTTTTGGGGACCTGAAAATGAGGCACTGAGCGTTAAAAGAGGGGTTTGGACCCTGAAAGTGCGGCTTTGAGTGTTAAAACTGAGGCTTTGAGTGTTAAAAGAGGGCTTTAGGTCCTAAAAGTGAGGGTTTGGCTGTTAAAAATGAGGCTTTGAGCTTTAAAACCGGGGTTGAGACACTAAAAGTGAGGTTTGCAGTCCTAACTATAAGTCCTTGATGTTAAAAGAGGTGTTTGGGTGTTTTAAAGTGAGTTTTGGGGACCTGAAAATGAGGCACTGAGCGTTAAAAGAGGGGTTTGGACCCTGAAAGTTCGGCTTTGAGTGTTAAAACTGAGGCTTTGAGTGTTAAAAGAGGGCTTTAGGTCCTAAAAGTGAGGGTTTGGCTGTTAAAAATGAGGCTTTGAGCTTTAAAACCGGGGTTGAGACACTAAAAGTGAGGTTTGCAGTCCTAATTATAAGGCATTGAGCAATAAAAGAGGGGTTTGGACCCTGAAAATGAGGGTTTGGGACTTAAAAATGAGGCACTGTGCATTTAAAAGAGGGGTTTGGACCCTGAAAGTGCATGTTTGGGTGTTAAAACTGGGTGGTTGGAGTGTTAAAAGAGAGCTTTAGGTCCTAAAAGTGAGGGTTTGGCTGTTAAAAATGAGGCTTTGAGCTTTAAGAGAGAGGTTTGGACCCTAGCAGTGAGGTTTGCGGTCCTAACTATAAGGCTTTGAGCATTAAAAGAGGGGTTTGGGTGCTTTAAAGTAAGTCTTTGGGACGTGAAAATGAGGGTATGTCCCTAAAAAGGAGGGTTTTGGACCCTAGCAGTGAGGTTTGCGGTCCTAACTATGAGTCTTTGATGTTAAAAGAGGTGTTTGGGTGTTTTAAAGTGAGTTTTGGGGACCTGAAAATGAGGCACTGAGGTACCTGAAAGTGAAGGCCTGGATGCTAATAGCAGGGGGTTTGGACCTAAAAATGAGGCACTGAGCAGTAAAAGAAGGGTTTGGACGCTGAAAGTGAAGGTTTGGAACTTAAAAAATGAGGCTTTGAGCCTTGAAAGAGGGGTTTGGACTCTAAAAATTACTATTTGGAACAAAACAATGATGGTTTGACCATAAAAAGTCCAAGTTCGATGCTAAATATGAGGGTTTGTGACCTAAAAATGAGGCACTGAGCGTTAAAAGAGGGGTTTGGGAAATAGAAGTAAGGGTTTGGAATTTAAAAAAGAGGGTTTGTCCCTAAAAAGGAGGGGTTTGGACCCTAGCAGTGAGGTTTGCAGTCCTAACTATAAGTCCTTGATGTTAAAAGAGGTGTTTGGGTGTTTTAAAGTGAGTTTTGGGGACCTGAAAATGAGGCACTGAGCGTTAAAAGAGGGGTTTGGACCCTGAAAGTGCGGCTTTGAGTGTTAAAACTGAGGCTTTGAGTGTTAAAAGAGGGCTTTAGGTCCTAAAAGTGAGGGTTTGGCTGATAAAAATGAGGCTTTGAGCTTTAAAACCGGGGTTGAGACACTAAAAGTGAGGTTTGCAGTCCTAATTATAAGGCATTGAGCAATAAAAGAGGGGTTTGGACCCTGAAAATGAGGGTTTGGGACTTAAAAATGAGGCACTGTGCATTTAAAAGAGGGGTTTGGACCCTGAAAGTGCATGTTTGGGTGTTAAAACTGGGTGGTTGGAGTGTTAAAAGAGAGCTTTAGGTCCTAAAAGTGAGGGTTTGGCTGTTAAAAATGAGGCTTTGAGCTTTAAGAGAGAGGTTTGGACCCTAGCAGTGAGGTTTGCGGTCCTAACTATAAGGCTTTGAGCATTAAAAGAGGGGTTTGGGTGCTTTAAAGTAAGTCTTTGGGACGTGAAAATGAGGGTATGTCCCTAAAAAGGAGGGGTTTGGACCCTAGCAGTGAGGTTTGCGGTCCTAACTATGAGTCTTTGATGTTAAAAGAGGTGTTTGGGTGTTTTAAAGTGAGTTTTGGGGACCTGAAAATGAGGCACTGAGGTACCTGAAAGTGAAGGCCTGGATGCTAAAAGCAGGGGGTTTGGACCTAAAAATGAGGCACTGAGCAGTAAAAGAAGGGTTTGGACGCTGAAAGTGAAGGTTTGGAACTTAAAAAATGAGGCTTTGAGCCTTGAAAGAGGGGTTTGGACTCTAAAAATTACTATTTGGAACAAAACAATGATGGTTTGACCATAAAAAGTCCAAGTTCGATGCTAAAAATGAGGGTTTGTGACCTAAAAATGAGGCACTGAGCGTTAAAAGAGGGGTTTGGGTAATAGAAGTAAGGGTTTGGAATTTAAAAAAGAGGGTTTGTCCCTGAAAAGGAGGGGTTTGGACCCTAGCAGTGAGGTTTGCAGTCCTAACTATAAGTCCTTGATGTTAAAAGAGGTGTTTGGGTGTTTTAAAGTGAGTTTTGGGGACCTGAAAATGAGGCACTGAGCATTAAAAGAGGGGTTTGGACCCTGAAAGTGCGGCTTTGAGTGTTAAAACTGAGGCTTTGAGTGTTAAAAGAGGGCTTTAGGTCCTAAAAGTGAGGGTTTGGCTGATAAAAATGAGGCTTTGAGCTTTAAAACCGGGGTTGAGACACTAAAAGTGAGGTTTGCAGTCCTAATTATAAGGCATTGAGCATTAAAAGAGGGGTTTGGACCCTGAAAATGAGGGTTTGGGACTTAAAAATGAGGCACTGTGCATTTAAAAGAGGGGTTTGGACCCTGAAAGTGCATGTTTGGGTGTTAAAATTGAGGCTTTGAGCATTAAAAGAGGGCTTTGGCCATTAATAATAATGGTTTGGTACCTGAAAGTGAAGGCCTGGATGCTAAAAGCAGGGGGTTTGGACCTAAAAATGAGGCACTGAGCAGTAAAAGAAGGGTTTGGACGCTGAAAGTGAAGGTTTGGAACTTAAAAAATGAGGCTTTGAGCCTTGAAAGAGGGGTTTGGACTCTAAAAATTACTATTTGGAACAAAACAATGATGGTTTGACCATAAAAAGTCCAAGTTCGATGCTAAAAATGAGGGTTTGTGACCTAAAAATGAGGCACTGAGCGTTAAAAGACGGGTTTGGGTAATAGAAGTAAGGGTCTGGAATTTAAAAAAAGAGGGTTTGTCCCTAAAAAGGAGGGGTTTGGACCCTAGCAGTGAGGTTTGCAGTCCTAACTATAAGTCCTTGATGTTAAAAGAGGTGTTTGGGTGTTTTAAAGTGAGTTTTGGGGACCTGAAAATGAGGCACTGAGCGTTAAAAGAGGGGTTTGGACCCTGAAAGTGCGGCTTTGAGTGTTAAAACTGAGGCTTTGAGTGTTAAAAGAGGGCTTTAGGTCCTAAAAGTGAGGGTTTGGCTGTTAAAAATGAGGCTTTGAGCTTTAAAACCGGGGTTGAGACACTAAAAGTGAGGTTTGCAGTCCTAATTATAAGGCATTGAGCAATAAAAGAGGGGTTTGGACCCTGAAAATGAGGGTTTGGGACTTAAAAATGAGGCACTGTGCATTTAAAAGAGGGGTTTGGACCCTGAAAGTGCATGTTTGGGTGTTAAAACTGAGTGGTTGGAGTGTTAAAAGAGAGCTTTAGGTCCTAAAAGTGAGGGTTTGGCTGTTAAAAATGAGGCTTTGAGCTTTAAGAGAGAGGTTTGGACCCTAGCAGTGAGGTTTGCGGTCCTAACTATAAGGCTTTGAGCATTAAAAGAGGGGTTTGGGTGCTTTAAAGTAAGTCTTTGGGACGTGAAAATGAGGGTATGTCCCTAAAAAGGAGGGGTTTGGACCCTAGCAGTGAGGTTTGCGGTCCTAACTATGAGTCTTTGATGTTAAAAGAGGTGTTTGGGTGTTTTAAAGTGAGTTTTGGGGACCTGAAAATGAGGCACTGAGCGTTAAAAGAGGGGTTTGGACCCTGAAAGTGCGGCTTTGAGTGTTAAAACTGAGGCTTTGAGTGTTAAAAGAGGGCTTTAGGTCCTAAAAGTGAGGGTTTGGCTGTTAAAAATGAGGCTTTGAGCTTTAAAACCGGGGTTGAGACACTAAAAGTGAGGTTTGCGGTCCTAATTATAAGGCATTGAGCATTAAAAGAGGGGTTTGGACCCTGAAAATGAGGGTTTGGGACTTAAAAATGAGGCACTGTGCATTTAAAAGAGGGGTTTGGACCCTGAAAGTGCATGTTTGGGTGTTAAAATTGAGGCTTTGAGCATTAAAAGAGGGCTTTGGCCATTAATAATGATGGTTTGGTACCTGAAAGTGAAGGCCTGGATGCTAAAAGCAGGGGGTTTGGACCTAAAAATGAGGCACTGAGCAGTAAAAGAAGGGTTTGGACGCTGAAAGTGAAGGTTTGGAACTTAAAAAATGAGGCTTTGAGCCTTGAAAGAGGGGTTTGGACTCTAAAAATTACTATTTGGAACAAAACAATGATGGTTTGACCATAAAAAGTCCAAGTTCGATGCTAAAAATGAGGGTTTGTGACCTAAAAATGAGGCACTGAGCGTTAAAAGAGGGGTTTGGGTAATAGAAGTAAGGGTTTGGAATTTAAAAAAAGAGGGTTTGTCCCTGAAAAGGAGGGGTTTGGACCCTAGCAGTGAGGTTTGCAGTCCTAACTATAAGTCCTTGATGTTAAAAGAGGTGTTTGGGTGTTTTAAAGTGAGTTTTGGGGACCTGAAAATGAGGCACTGAGCGTTAAAAGAGGGGTTTGGACCCTGAAAGTGCGGCTTTGAGTGTTAAAACTGAGGCTTTGAGTGTTAAAAGAGGGCTTTAGGTCCTAAAAGTGAGGGTTTGGCTGTTAAAAATGAGGCTTTGAGCTTTAAAACCGGGGTTGAGACACTAAAAGTGAGGTTTGCAGTCCTAATTATAAGGCATTGAGCATTAAAAGAGGGGTTTGGACCCTGAAAATGAGGGTTTGGGACTTAAAAATGAGGCACTGTGCATTTAAAAGAGGGGTTTGGACCCTGAAAGTGCATGTTTGGGTGTTAAAATTGAGGCTTTGAGCATTAAAAGAGGGCTTTGGCCATTAATAATGATGGTTTGGTACCTGAAAGTGAAGGCCTGGATGCTAAAAGCAGGGGGTTTGGACCTAAAAATGAGGCACTGAGCAGTAAAAGAAGGGTTTGGACGCTGAAAGTGAAGGTTTGGAACTTAAAAAATGAGGCTTTGAGCCTTGAAAGAGGGGTTTGGACTCTAAAAATTACTATTTGGAACAAAACAATGATGGTTTGACCATAAAAAGTCCAAGTTCGATGCTAAAAATGAGGGTTTGTGACCTAAAAATGAAGCACTGAGCGTTAAAAGAGGGGTTTGGGTAATAGAAGTAAGGGTTTGGAATTTAAAAAAGAGGGTTTGTCCCTGAAAAGGAGGGGTTTGGACCCTAGCAGTGAGGTTTGCAGTCCTAACTATAAGTCCTTGATGTTAAAAGAGGTGTTTGGGTGTTTTAAAGTGAGTTTTGGGGACCTGAAAATGAGGCACTGAGCGTTAAAAGAGGGGTTTGGACCCTGAAAGTGCGGCTTTGAGTGTTAAAACTGAGGCTTTGAGTGTTAAAAGAGGGCTTTAGGTCCTAAAAGTGAGGGTTTGGCTGTTAAAAATGAGGCTTTGAGCTTTAAAACCGGGGTTGAGACACTAAAAGTGAGGTTTGCAGTCCTAATTATAAGGCATTGAGCAATAAAAGAGGGGTTTGGACCCTGAAAATGAGGGTTTGGGACTTAAAAATGAGGCACTGTGCATTTAAAAGAGGGGTTTGGACCCTGAAAGTGCATGTTTGGGTGTTAAAACTGAGTGGTTGGAGTGTTAAAAGAGAGCTTTAGGTCCTAAAAGTGAGGGTTTGGCTGTTAAAAATGAGGCTTTGAGCTTTAAGAGAGAGGTTTGGACCCTAGCAGTGAGGTTTGCGGTCCTAACTATAAGGCTTTGAGCATTAAAAGAGGGGTTTGGGTGCTTTAAAGTAAGTCTTTGGGACGTGAAAATGAGGGTATGTCCCTAAAAAGGAGGGTTTTGGACCCTAGCAGTGAGGTTTGCGGTCCTAACTATGAGTCTTTGATGTTAAAAGAGGTGTTTGGGTGTTTTAAAGTGAGTTTTGGGGACCTGAAAATGAGGCACTGAGTGTTAAAAGAGGGGTTTGGACCCTGAAAGTGCGGCTTTGAGTGTTAAAACTGAGGCTTTGAGTGTTAAAAGAGGGCTTTAGGTCCTAAAAGTGAGGGTTTGGCTGTTAAAAATGAGGCTTTGAGCTTTAAAACCGGGGTTGAGACACTAAAAGTGAGGTTTGCAGTCCTAATTATAAGGCATTGAGCATTAAAAGAGGGGTTTGGACCCTGAAAATGAGGGTTTGGGACTTAAAAATGAGGCACTGTGCATTTAAAAGAGGGGTTTGGACCCTGAAAGTGCATGTTTGGGTGTTAAAATTGAGGCTTTGAGCATTAAAAGAGGGCTTTGGCCATTAATAATGATGGTTTGGTACCTGGAAGTGAAGGCCTGGATGCTAAAAGCAGGGGGTTTGGACCTAAAAATGAGGCACTGAGCAGTAAAAGAAGGGTTTGGACGCTGAAAGTGAAGGTTTGGAACTTAAAAAATGAGGCTTTGAGCCTTGAAAGAGGGGTTTGGACTCTAAAAATTACTATTTGGAACAAAACAATGATGGTTTGACCATAAAAAGTCCAAGTTCGATGCTAAAAATGAGGGTTTGTGACCTAAAAATGAGGCACTGAGCGTTAAAAGAGGGGTTTGGGTAATAGAAGTAAGGGTTTGGAATTTAAAAAAAGAGGGTTTGTCCCTGAAAAGGAGGGGTTTGGACCCTAGCAGTGAGGTTTGCAGTCCTAACTATAAGTCCTTGATGTTAAAAGAGGTGTTTGGGTGTTTTAAAGTGAGTTTTGGGGACCTGAAAATGAGGCACTGAGCGTTAAAAGAGGGGTTTGGACCCTGAAAGTGCGGCTTTGAGTGTTAAAACTGAGGCTTTGAGTGTTAAAAGAGGGCTTTAGGTCCTAAAAGTGAGGGTTTGGCTGTTAAAAATGAGGCTTTGAGCTTTAAAACCGGGGTTGAGACACTAAAAGTGAGGTTTGCAGTCCTAATTATAAGGCATTGAGCATTAAAAGAGGGGTTTGGACCCTGAAAATGAGGGTTTGGGACTTAAAAATGAGGCACTGTGCATTTAAAAGAGGGGTTTGGACCCTGAAAGTGCATGTTTGGGTGTTAAAATTGAGGCTTTGAGCATTAAAAGAGGGCTTTGGCCATTAATAATGATGGTTTGGTACCTGAAAGTGAAGGCCTGGATGCTAAAAGCAGGGGGTTTGGACCTAAAAATGAGGCACTGAGCAGTAAAAGAAGGGTTTGGACGCTGAAAGTGAAGGTTTGGAACTTAAAAAATGAGGCTTTGAGCCTTGAAAGAGGGGTTTGGACTCTAAAAATTACTATTTGGAACAAAACAATGATGGTTTGACCATAAAAAGTCCAAGTTCGATGCTAAAAATGAGGGTTTGTGACCTAAAAATGAAGCACTGAGCGTTAAAAGAGGGGTTTGGGTAATAGAAGTAAGGGTTTGGAATTTAAAAAAGAGGGTTTGTCCCTGAAAAGGAGGGGTTTGGACCCTAGCAGTGAGGTTTGCAGTCCTAACTATAAGTCCTTGATGTTAAAAGAGGTGTTTGGGTGTTTTAAAGTGAGTTTTGGGGACCTGAAAATGAGGCACTGAGCGTTAAAAGAGGGGTTTGGACCCTGAAAGTGCGGCTTTGAGTGTTAAAACTGAGGCTTTGAGTGTTAAAAGAGGGCTTTAGGTCCTAAAAGTGAGGGTTTGGCTGTTAAAAATGAGGCTTTGAGCTTTAAAACCGGGGTTGAGACACTAAAAGTGAGGTTTGCAGTCCTAATTATAAGGCATTGAGCAATAAAAGAGGGGTTTGGACCCTGAAAATGAGGGTTTGGGACTTAAAAATGAGGCACTGTGCATTTAAAAGAGGGGTTTGGACCCTGAAAGTGCATGTTTGGGTGTTAAAACTGAGTGGTTGGAGTGTTAAAAGAGAGCTTTAGGTCCTAAAAGTGAGGGTTTGGCTGTTAAAAATGAGGCTTTGAGCTTTAAGAGAGAGGTTTGGACCCTAGCAGTGAGGTTTGCGGTCCTAACTATAAGGCTTTGAGCATTAAAAGAGGGGTTTGGGTGCTTTAAAGTAAGTCTTTGGGACGTGAAAATGAGGGTATGTCCCTAAAAAGGAGGGGTTTGGACCCTAGCAGTGAGGTTTGCGGTCCTAACTATGAGTCTTTGATGTTAAAAGAGGTGTTTGGGTGTTTTAAAGTGAGTTTTGGGGACCTGAAAATGAGGCACTGAGTGTTAAAAGAGGGGTTTGGACCCTGAAAGTGCGGCTTTGAGTGTTAAAACTGAGGCTTTGAGTGTTAAAAGAGGGCTTTAGGTCCTAAAAGTGAGGGTTTGGCTGTTAAAAATGAGGCTTTGAGCTTTAAAACCGGGGTTGAGACACTAAAAGTGAGGTTTGCAGTCCTAATTATAAGGCATTGAGCATTAAAAGAGGGGTTTGGACCCTGAAAATGAGGGTTTGGGACTTAAAAATGAGGCACTGTGCATTTAAAAGAGGGGTTTGGACCCTGAAAGTGCATGTTTGGGTGTTAAAATTGAGGCTTTGAGCATTAAAAGAGGGCTTTGGCCATTAATAATGATGGTTTGGTACCTGAAAGTGAAGGCCTGGATGCTAAAAGCAGGGGGTTTGGACCTAAAAATGAGGCACTGAGCAGTAAAAGAAGGGTTTGGACGCTGAAAGTGAAGGTTTGGAACTTAAAAAATGAGGCTTTGAGCCTTGAAAGAGGGGTTTGGACTCTAAAAATTACTATTTGGAACAAAACAATGATGGTTTGACCATAAAAAGTCCAAGTTCGATGCTAAAAATGAGGGTTTGTGACCTAAAAATGAGGCACTGAGCGTTAAAAGAGGGGTTTGGGTAATAGAAGTAAGGGTTTGGAATTTAAAAAAAGAGGGTTTGTCCCTGAAAAGGAGGGGTTTGGACCCTAGCAGTGAGGTTTGCAGTCCTAACTATAAGTCCTTGATGTTAAAAGAGGTGTTTGGGTGTTTTAAAGTGAGTTTTGGGGACCTGAAAATGAGGCACTGAGCGTTAAAAGAGGGGTTTGGACCCTGAAAGTGCGGCTTTGAGTGTTAAAACTGAGGCTTTGAGTGTTAAAAGAGGGCTTTAGGTCCTAAAAGTGAGGGTTTGGCTGTTAAAAATGAGGCTTTGAGCTTTAAAACCGGGGTTGAGACACTAAAAGTGAGGTTTGCAGTCCTAATTATAAGGCATTGAGCATTAAAAGAGGGGTTTGGACCCTGAAAATGAGGGTTTGGGACTTAAAAATGAGGCACTGTGCATTTAAAAGAGGGGTTTGGACCCTGAAAGTGCATGTTTGGGTGTTAAAATTGAGGCTTTGAGCAGTAAAAGAGGGCTTTGGCCATTAATAATGATGGTTTGGTACCTGAAAGTGAAGGCCTGGATGCTAAAAGCAGGGGGTTTGGACCTAAAAATGAGGCACTGAGCAGTAAAAGAAGGGTTTGGACGCTGAAAGTGAAGGTTTGGAACTTAAAAAATGAGGCTTTGAGCCTTGAAAGAGGGGTTTGGACTCTAAAAATTACTATTTGGAACAAAACAATGATGGTTTGACCATAAAAAGTCCAAGTTCGATGCTAAAAATGAGGGTTTGTGACCTAAAAATGAGGCACTGAGCGTTAAAAGAGGGGTTTGGGTAATAGAAGTAAGGGTTTGGAATTTAAAAAAGAGGGTTTGTCCCTGAAAAGGAGGGGTTTGGACCCTAGCAGTGAGGTTTGCAGTCCTAACTATAAGTCCTTGATGTTAAAAGAGGTGTTTGGGTGTTTTAAAGTGAGTTTTGGGGACCTGAAAATGAGGCACTGAGCGTTAAAAGAGGGGTTTGGACCCTGAAAGTGCGGCTTTGAGTGTTAAAACTGAGGCTTTGAGTGTTAAAAGAGGGCTTTAGGTCCTAAAAGTGAGGGTTTGGCTGTTAAAAATGAGGCTTTGAGCTTTAAAACCGGGGTTGAGACACTAAAAGTGAGGTTTGCGGTCCTAATTATAAGGCATTGAGCATTAAAAGAGGGGTTTGGACCCTGAAAATGAGGGTTTGGGACTTAAAAATGAGGCACTGTGCATTTAAAAGAGGGGTTTGGACCCTGAAAGTGCATGTTTGGGTGTTAAAATTGAGGCTTTGAGCATTAAAAGAGGGCTTTGGCCATTAATAATGATGGTTTGGTACCTGAAAGTGAAGGCCTGGATGCTAAAAGCAGGGGGTTTGGACCTAAAAATGAGGCACTGAGCAGTAAAAGAAGGGTTTGGACGCTGAAAGTGAAGGTTTGGAACTTAAAAAATGAGGCTTTGAGCCTTGAAAGAGGGGTTTGGACTCTAAAAATTACTATTTGGAACAAAACAATGATGGTTTGACCATAAAAAGTCCAAGTTCGATGCTAAAAATGAGGGTTTGTGACCTAAAAATGAGGCACTGAGCGTTAAAAGAGGGGTTTGGGTAATAGAAGTAAGGGTTTGGAATTTAAAAAAAGAGGGTTTGTCCCTGAAAAGGAGGGGTTTGGACCCTAGCAGTGAGGTTTGCAGTCCTAACTATAAGTCCTTGATATTAAAAGAATTGTTTGGGTGTTTTAAAGTGAGTTTTGGGGACCTGAAAATGAGGCACTGAGCGTTAAAAGAGGGGTTTGGACCCTGAAAGTGCGGCTTTGAGTGTTAAAACTGAGGCTTTGAGTGTTAAAAGAGGGCTTTAGGTCCTAAAAGTGAGGGTTTGGCTGATAAAAATGAGGCTTTGAGCTTTAAAACCGGGGTTGAGACACTAAAAGTGAGGTTTGCAGTCCTAATTATAAGGCATTGAGCAATAAAAGAGGGGTTTGGACCCTGAAAATGAGGGTTTGGGACTTAAAAATGAGGCACTGTGCATTTAAAAGAGGGGTTTGGACCCTGAAAGTGCATGTTTGGGTGTTAAAACTGAGTGGTTGGAGTGTTAAAAGAGAGCTTTAGGTCCTAAAAGTGAGGGTTTGGCTGTTAAAAATGAGGCTTTGAGCTTTAAGAGAGAGGTTTGGACCCTAGCAGTGAGGTTTGCGGTCCTAACTATAAGGCTTTGAGCATTAAAAGAGGGGTTTGGGTGCTTTAAAGTAAGTCTTTGGGACGTGAAAATGAGGGTATGTCCCTAAAAAGGAGGGGTTTGGACCCTAGCAGTGAGGTTTGCAGTCCTAACTATAAGTCCTTGATGTTAAAAGAGGTGTTTGGGTGTTTTAAAGTGAGTTTTGGGGACCTGAAAATGAGGCACTGAGCGTTAAAAGAGGGGTTTGGACCCTGAAAGTGCGGCTTTGAGTGTTAAAACTGAGGCTTTGAGTGTTAAAAGAGGGCTTTAGGTCCTAAAAGTGAGGGTTTGGCTGTTAAAAATGAGGCTTTGAGCTTTAAAACCGGGGTTGAGACACTAAAAGTGAGGTTTGCGGTCCTAATTATAAGGCATTGAGCAATAAAAGAGGGGTTTGGACCCTGAAAATGAGGGTTTGGGACTTAAAAATGAGGCACTGTGCATTTAAAAGAGGGGTTTGGACCCTGAAAGTGCATGTTTGGGTGTTAAAATTGAGGCTTTGAGCATTAAAAGAGGGCTTTGGCCATTAATAATGATGGTTTGGTACCTGAAAGTGAAGGCCTGGATGCTAAAAGCAGGGGGTTTGGACCTAAAAATGAGGCACTGAGCAGTAAAAGAAGGGTTTGGACGCTGAAAGTGAAGGTTTGGAACTTAAAAAATGAGGCTTTGAGCCTTGAAAGAGGGGTTTGGACTCTAAAAGTTACTATTTGGAACAAAACAATGATGGTTTGACCATAAAAAGTCCAAGTTCGATGCTAAAAATGAGGGTTTGTGACCTAAAAATGAGGCACTGAGCGTTAAAAGAGGGGTTTGGGTAATAGAAGTAAGGGTTTGGAATTTAAAAAAGAGGGTTTGTCCCTAAAAAGGAGGGGTTTGGACCCTAGCAGTGAGGTTTGCAGTCCTAACTATAAGTCCTTGATGTTAAAAGAGGTGTTTGGGTGTTTTAAAGTGAGTTTTGGGGACCTGAAAATGAGGCACTGAGCGTTAAAAGAGGGGTTTGGACCCTGAAAGTGCGGCTTTGAGTGTTAAAACTGAGGCTTTGAGTGTTAAAAGAGGGCTTTAGGTCCTAAAAGTGAGGGTTTGGCTGTTAAAAATGAGGCTTTGAGCTTTAAAACCGGGGTTGAGACACTAAAAGTGAGGTTTGCAGTCCTAATTATAAGGCATTGAGCAATAAAAGAGGGGTTTGGACCCTGAAAATGAGGGTTTGGGACTTAAAAATGAGGCACTGTGCATTTAAAAGAGGGGTTTGGACCCTGAAAGTGCATGTTTGGGTGTTAAAATTGAGGCTTTGAGCATTAAAACCGGGGTTGAGACACTAAAAGTTAGGTTTGCAGTCCTAATTATAAGGCATTGAGCATTAAAAGAGGGGTTTGGACCCTGAAAATGAGGGTTTGGGACTTAAAAATGAGGCACTGTGCATTTAAAAGAGGGGTTTGGACCCTGAAAGTGCATGTTTGGGTGTTAAAATTGAGGCTTTGAGCAGTAAAAGAGGGCTTTGGCCATTAATAATGATGGTTTGGTACCTGAAAGTGAAGGCCTGGATGCTAAAAGCAGGGGGTTTGGACCTAAAAATGAGGCACTGAGCAGTAAAAGAAGGGTTTGGACGCTGAAAGTGAAGGTTTGGAACTTAAAAAATGAGGCTTTGAGCCTTGAAAGAGGGGTTTGGACTCTAAAAATTACTATTTGGAACAAAACAATGATGGTTTGACCATAAAAAGTCCAAGTTCGATGCTAAAAATGAGGGTTTGTGACCTAAAAATGAGGCACTGAGCGTTAAAAGAGGGGTTTGGGTAATAGAAGTAAGGGTTTGGAATTTAAAAAAAGAGGGTTTGTCCCTAAAAAGGAGGGGTTTGGACCCTAGCAGTGAGGTTTGCAGTCCTAACTATAAGTCCTTGATGTTAAAAGAGGTGTTTGGGTGTTTTAAAGTGAGTTTTGGGGACCTGAAAATGAGGCACTGAGCGTTAAAAGAGGGGTTTGGACCCTGAAAGTGCGGCTTTGAGTGTTAAAACTGAGGCTTTGAGTGTTAAAAGAGGGCTTTAGGTCCTAAAAGTGAGGGTTTGGCTGATAAAAATGAGGCTTTGAGCTTTAAAACCGGGGTTGAGACACTAAAAGTGAGGTTTGCAGTCCTAATTATAAGGCATTGAGCAATAAAAGAGGGGTTTGGACCCTGAAAATGAGGGTTTGGGACTTAAAAATGAGGCACTGTGTATTTAAAAGAGGGGTTTGGACCCTGAAAGTGCATGTTTGGGTGTTAAAACTGAGTGGTTGGAGTGTTAAAAGAGAGCTTTAGGTCCTAAAAGTGAGGGTTTGGCTGTTAAAAATGAGGCTTTGAGCTTTAAGAGAGAGGTTTGGACCCTAGCAGTGAGGTTTGCGGTCCTAACTATAAGGCTTTGAGCATTAAAAGAGGGGTTTGGGTGCTTTAAAGTAAGTCTTTGGGACGTGAAAATGAGGGTATGTCCCTAAAAAGGAGGGTTTTGGACCCTAGCAGTGAGGTTTGCGGTCCTAACTATGAGTCTTTGATGTTAAAAGAGGTGTTTGGGTGTTTTAAAGTGAGTTTTGGGGACCTGAAAATGAGGCACTGAGTGTTAAAAGAGGGGTTTGGACCCTGAAAGTGCGGCTTTGAGTGTTAAAACTGAGGCTTTGAGTGTTAAAAGAGGGCTTTAGGTCCTAAAAGTGAGGGTTTGGCTGTTAAAAATGAGGCTTTGAGCTTTAAAACCGGGGTTGAGACACTAAAAGTGAGGTTTGCGGTCCTAATTATAAGGCATTGAGCATTAAAAGAGGGGTTTGGACCCTGAAAATGAGGGTTTGGGACTTAAAAATGAGGCACTGTGCATTTAAAAGAGGGGTTTGGACCCTGAAAGTGCATGTTTGGGTGTTAAAATTGAGGCTTTGAGCATTAAAAGAGGGCTTTGGCCATTAATAATGATGGTTTGGTACCTGAAAGTGAAGGCCTGGATGCTAAAAGCAGGGGGTTTGGACCTAAAAATGAGGCACTGAGCAGTAAAAGAAGGGTTTGGACGCTGAAAGTGAAGGTTTGGAACTTAAAAAATGAGGCTTTGAGCCTTGAAAGAGGGGTTTGGACTCTAAAAATTACTATTTGGAACAAAACAATGATGGTTTGACCATAAAAAGTCCAAGTTCGATGCTAAAAATGAGGGTTTGTGACCTAAAAATGAGGCACTGAGCGTTAAAAGACGGGTTTGGGTAATAGAAGTAAGGGTCTGGAATTTAAAAAAGAGGGTTTGTCCCTGAAAAGGAGGGGTTTGGACCCTAGCAGTGAGGTTTGCAGTCCTAACTATAAGTCCTTGATGTTAAAAGAGGTGTTTGGGTGTTTTAAAGTGAGTTTTGGGGACCTGAAAATGAGGCACTGAGCGTTAAAAGAGGGGTTTGGACCCTGAAAGTGCGGCTTTGAGTGTTAAAACTGAGGCTTTGAGTGTTAAAAGAGGGCTTTAGGTCCTAAAAGTGAGGGTTTGGCTGTTAAAAATGAGGCTTTGAGCTTTAAAACCGGGGTTGAGACACTAAAAGTGAGGTTTGCGGTCCTAATTATAAGGCATTGAGCAATAAAAGAGGGGTTTGGACCCTGAAAATGAGGGTTTGGGACTTAAAAATGAGGCACTGTGCATTTAAAAGAGGGGTTTGGACCCTGAAAGTGCATGTTTGGGTGTTAAAATTGAGGCTTTGAGCAGTAAAAGAGGGCTTTGGCCATTAATAATGATGGTTTGGTACCTGAAAGTGAAGGCCTGGATGCTAAAAGCAGGGGGTTTGGACCTAAAAATGAGGCACTGAGCAGTAAAAGAAGGGTTTGGACGCTGAAAGTGAAGGTTTGGAACTTAAAAAATGAGGCTTTGAGCCTTGAAAGAGGGGTTTGGACTCTAAAAATTACTATTTGGAACAAAACAATGATGGTTTGACCATAAAAAGTCCAAGTTCGATGCTAAAAATGAGGGTTTGTGACCTAAAAATGAGGCACTGAGCGTTAAAAGAGGGGTTTGGGTAATAGAAGTAAGGGTTTGGAATTTAAAAAAAGAGGGTTTGTCCCTGAAAAGGAGGGGTTTGGACCCTAGCAGTGAGGTTTGCAGTCCTAACTATAAGTCCTTGATGTTAAAAGAGGTGTTTGGGTGTTTTAAAGTGAGTTTTGGGGACCTGAAAATGAGGCACTGAGCGTTAAAAGAGGGGTTTGGACCCTGAAAGTTCGGCTTTGAGTGTTAAAACTGAGGCTTTGAGTGTTAAAAGAGGGCTTTAGGTCCTAAAAGTGAGGGTTTGGCTGTTAAAAATGAGGCTTTGAGCTTTAAAACCGGGGTTGAGACACTAAAAGTGAGGTTTGCAGTCCTAATTATAAGGCATTGAGCAATAAAAGAGGGGTTTGGACCCTGAAAATGAGGGTTTGGGACTTAAAAATGAGGCACTGTGCATTTAAAAGAGGGGTTTGGACCCTGAAAGTGCATGTTTGGGTGTTAAAATTGAGGCTTTGAGCAGTAAAAGAGGGCTTTGGCCATTAATAATGATGGTTTGGTGCCTGAAAGTGAAGGCCTGGATGCTAAAAGCAGGGGGTTTGGACCTAAAAATGAGGCACTGAGCAGTAAAAGAAGGGTTTGGACGCTGAAAGTGAAGGTTTGGAACTTAAAAAATGAGGCTTTGAGCCTTGAAAGAGGGGTTTGGACTCTAAAAATTACTATTTGGAACAAAACAATGATGGTTTGACCATAAAAAGTCCAAGTTCGATGCTAAAAATGAGGGTTTGTGACCTAAAAATGAAGCACTGAGCGTTAAAAGAGGGGTTTGGGTAATAGAAGTAAGGGTCTGGAATTTAAAAAAGAGGGTTTGTCCCTGAAAAGGAGGGGTTTGGACCCTAGCAGTGAGGTTTGCAGTCCTAACTATAAGTCCTTGATGTTAAAAGAGGTGTTTGGGTGTTTTAAAGTGAGTTTTGGGGACCTGAAAATGAGGCACTGAGCGTTAAAAGAGGGGTTTGGACCCTGAAAGTGCGGCTTTGAGTGTTAAAACTGAGGCTTTGAGTGTTAAAAGAGGGCTTTAGGTCCTAAAAGTGAGGGTTTGGCTGTTAAAAATGAGGCTTTGAGCTTTAAAACCGGGGTTGAGACACTAAAAGTGAGGTTTGCAGTCCTAATTATAAGGCATTGAGCAATAAAAGAGGGGTTTGGACCCTGAAAATGAGGGTTTGGGACTTAAAAATGAGGCACTGTGCATTTAAAAGAGGGGTTTGGACCCTGAAAGTGCATGTTTGGGTGTTAAAATTGAGGCTTTGAGCAGTAAAAGAGGGCTTTGGCCATTAATAATGATGGTTTGGTACCTGAAAGTGAAGGCCTGGATGCTAAAAGCAGGGGGTTTGGACCTAAAAATGAGGCACTGAGCAGTAAAAGAAGGGTTTGGACGCTGAAAGTGAAGGTTTGGAACTTAAAAAATGAGGCTTTGAGCCTTGAAAGAGGGGTTTGGACTCTAAAAATTACTATTTGGAACAAAACAATGATGGTTTGACCATAAAAAGTCCAAGTTCGATGCTAAAAATGAGGGTTTGTGACCTAAAAATGAGGCACTGAGCGTTAAAAGAGGGGTTTGGGAAATAGAAGTAAGGGTTTGGAATTTAAAAAAGAGGGTTTGTCCCTAAAAAGGAGGGGTTTGGACCCTAGCAGTGAGGTTTGCAGTCCTAACTATAAGTCCTTGATGTTAAAAGATGTGTTTGGGTGTTTTAAAGTGAGTTTTGGGGACCTGAAAATGAGGCACTGAGCGTTAAAAGAGGGGTTTGGACCCTGAAAGTGCGGCTTTGAGTGTTAAAACTGAGGCTTTGAGTGTTAAAAGAGGGCTTTAGGTCCTAAAAGTGAGGATTTGGCTGATAAAAATGAGGCTTTGAGCTTTAAAACCGGGGTTGAGACACTAAAAGTGAGGTTTGCAGTCCTAATTATAAGGCATTGAGCAATAAAAGAGGGGTTTGGACCCTGAAAATGAGGGTTTGGGACTTAAAAATGAGGCACTGTGCATTTAAAAGAGGGGTTTGGACCCTGAAAGTGCATGTTTGGGTGTTAAAACTGGGTGGTTGGAGTGTTAAAAGAGAGCTTTAGGTCCTAAAAGTGAGGGTTTGGCTGTTAAAAATGAGGCTTTGAGCTTTAAGAGAGAGGTTTGGACCCTAGCAGTGAGGTTTGCGGTCCTAACTATAAGGCTTTGAGCATTAAAAGAGGGGTTTGGGTGCTTTAAAGTAAGTCTTTGGGACGTGAAAATGAGGGTATGTCCCTAAAAAGGAGGGGTTTGGACCCTAGCAGTGAGGTTTGCAGTCCTAACTATAAGTCCTTGATGTTAAAAGAGGTGTTTGGGTGTTTTAAAGTGAGTTTTGGGGACCTGAAAATGAGGCACTGAGCGTTAAAAGAGGGGTTTGGACCCTGAAAGTGCGGCTTTGAGTGTTAAAACTGAGGCTTTGAGTGTTAAAAGAGGGCTTTAGGTCCTAAAAGTGAGGGTTTGGCTGTTAAAAATGAGGCTTTGAGCTTTAAAACCGGGGTTGAGACACTAAAAGTGAGGTTTGCGGTCCTAATTATAAGGCATTGAGCATTAAAAGAGGGGTTTGGACCCTGAAAATGAGGGTTTGGGACTTAAAAATGAGGCACTGTGCATTTAAAAGAGGGGTTTGGACCCTGAAAGTGCATGTTTGGGTGTTAAAATTGAGGCTTTGAGCAGTAAAAGAGGGCTTTGGCCATTAATAATGATGGTTTGGTACCTGAAAGTGAAGGCCTGGATGCTAAAAGCAGGGGGTTTGGACCTAAAAATGAGGCACTGAGCAGTAAAAGAAGGGTTTGGACGCTGAAAGTGAAGGTTTGGAACTTAAAAAATGAGGCTTTGAGCCTTGAAAGAGGGGTTTGGACTCTAAAAATTACTATTTGGAACAAAACAATGATGGTTTGACCATAAAAAGTCCAAGTTCGATGCTAAAAATGAGGGTTTGTGACCTAAAAATGAGGCACTGAGCGTTAAAAGAGGGGTTTGGGTAATAGAAGTAAGGGTTTGGAATTTAAAAAAGAGGGTTTGTCCCTGAAAAGGAGGGGTTTGGACCCTAGCAGTGAGGTTTGCAGTCCTAACTATAAGTCCTTGATGTTAAAAGAGGTGTTTGGGTGTTTTAAAGTGAGTTTTGGGGACCTGAAAATGAGGCACTGAGCGTTAAAAGAGGGGTTTGGACCCTGAAAGTTCGGCTTTGAGTGTTAAAACTGAGGCTTTGAGTGTTAAAAGAGGGCTTTAGGTCCTAAAAGTGAGGGTTTGGCTGATAAAAATGAGGCTTTGAGCTTTAAAACCGGGGTTGAGACACTAAAAGTGAGGTTTGCAGTCCTAATTATAAGGCATTGAGCATTAAAAGAGGGGTTTGGACCCTGAAAGTGCATGTTTGGGTGTTAAAATTGAGGCTTTGAGCATTAAAAGAGGGCTTTGGCCATTAATAATGATGGTTTGGTACCTGAAAGTGAAGGCCTGGATGCTAAAAGCAGGGGGTTTGGACCTAAAAATGAGGCACTGAGCAGTAAAAGAAGGGTTTGGACGCTGAAAGTGAAGGTTTGGAACTTAAAAAATGAGGCTTTGAGCCTTGAAAGAGGGGTTTGGACTCTAAAAATTACTATTTGGAACAAAACAATGATGGTTTGACCATAAAAAGTCCAAGTTCGATGCTAAAAATGAGGGTTTGTGACCTAAAAATGAGGCACTGAGCGTTAAAAGAGGGGTTTGGGTAATAGAAGTAAGGGTTTGGAATTTAAAAAAGAGGGTTTGTCCCTGAAAAGGAGGGGTTTGGACCCTAGCAGTGAGGTTTGCAGTCCTAACTATAAGTCCTTGATGTTAAAAGAGGTGTTTGGGTGTTTTAAAGTGAGTTTTGGGGACCTGAAAATGAGGCACTGAGCGTTAAAAGAGGGGTTTGGACCCTGAAAGTGCGGCTTTGAGTGTTAAAACTGAGGCTTTGAGTGTTAAAAGAGGGCTTTAGGTCCTAAAAGTGAGGGTTTGGCTGTTAAAAATGAGGCTTTGAGCTTTAAAACCGGGGTTGAGACACTAAAAGTGAGGTTTGCGGTCCTAATTATAAGGCATTGAGCATTAAAAGAGGGGTTTGGACCCTGAAAATGAGGGTTTGGGACTTAAAAATGAGGCACTGTGCATTTAAAAGAGGGGTTTGGACCCTGAAAGTGCATGTTTGGGTGTTAAAATTGAGGCTTTGAGCAGTAAAAGAGGGCTTTGGCCATTAATAATGATGGTTTGGTACCTGAAAGTGAAGGCCTGGATGCTAAAAGCAGGGGGTTTGGACCTAAAAATGAGGCACTGAGCAGTAAAAGAAGGGTTTGGACGCTGAAAGTGAAGGTTTGGAACTTAAAAAATGAGGCTTTGAGCCTTGAAAGAGGGGTTTGGACTCTAAAAATTACTATTTGGAACAAAACAATGATGGTTTGACCATAAAAAGTCCAAGTTCGATGCTAAAAATGAGGGTTTGTGACCTAAAAATGAGGCACTGAGCGTTAAAAGAGGGGTTTGGGTAATAGAAGTAAGGGTTTGGAATTTAAAAAAAGAGGGTTTGTCCCTAAAAAGGAGGGGTTTGGACCCTAGCAGTGAGGTTTGCAGTCCTAACTATAAGTCCTTGATGTTAAAAGAGGTGTTTGGGTGTTTTAAAGTGAGTTTTGGGGACCTGAAAATGAGGCACTGAGCGTTAAAAGAGGGGTTTGGACCCTGAAAGTTCGGCTTTGAGTGTTAAAACTGAGGCTTTGAGTGTTAAAAGAGGGCTTTAGGTCCTAAAAGTGAGGGTTTGGCTGATAAAAATGAGGCTTTGAGCTTTAAAACTGGGGTTGAGACACTAAAAGTGAGGTTTGCAGTCCTAATTATAAGGCATTGAGCAATAAAAGAGGGGTTTGGACCCTGAAAATGAGGGTTTGGGACTTAAAAATGAGGCACTGTGCATTTAAAAGAGGGGTTTGGACCCTGAAAGTGCATGTTTGGGTGTTAAAACTGAGTGGTTGGAGTGTTAAAAGAGAGCTTTAGGTCCTAAAAGTGAGGGTTTGGCTGTTAAAAATGAGACTTTGAGCTTTAAGAGAGAGGTTTGGACCCTAGCAGTGAGGTTTGCGGTCCTAACTATAAGGCTTTGAGCATTAAAAGAGGGGTTTGGGTGCTTTAAAGTAAGTCTTTGGGACGTGAAAATGAGGGTATGTCCCTAAAAAGGAGGGTTTTGGACCCTAGCAGTGAGGTTTGCGGTCCTAACTATGAGTCTTTGATGTTAAAAGAGGTGTTTGGGTGTTTTAAAGTGAGTTTTGGGGACCTGAAAATGAGGCACTGAGTGTTAAAAGAGGGGTTTGGACCCTGAAAGTGCGGCTTTGAGTGTTAAAACTGAGGCTTTGAGTGTTAAAAGAGGGCTTTAGGTCCTAAAAGTGAGGGTTTGGCTGTTAAAAATGAGGCTTTGAGCTTTAAAACCGGGGTTGAGACACTAAAAGTGAGGTTTGCGGTCCTAATTATAAGGCATTGAGCATTAAAAGAGGGGTTTGGACCCTGAAAATGAGGGTTTGGGACTTAAAAATGAGGCACTGTGCATTTAAAAGAGGGGTTTGGACCCTGAAAGTGCATGTTTGGGTGTTAAAATTGAGGCTTTGAGCAGTAAAAGAGGGCTTTGGCCATTAATAATGATGGTTTGGTACCTGAAAGTGAAGGCCTGGATGCTAAAAGCAGGGGGTTTGGACCTAAAAATGAGGCACTGAGCAGTAAAAGAAGGGTTTGGACGCTGAAAGTGAAGGTTTGGAACTTAAAAAATGAGGCTTTGAGCCTTGAAAGAGGGGTTTGGACTCTAAAAATTACTATTTGGAACAAAACAATGATGGTTTGACCATAAAAAGTCCAAGTTCGATGCTAAAAATGAGGGTTTGTGACCTAAAAATGAGGCACTGAGCGTTAAAAGAGGGGTTTGGGTAATAGAAGTAAGGGTTTGGAATTTAAAAAAGAGGGTTTGTCCCTGAAAAGGAGGGGTTTGGACCCTAGCAGTGAGGTTTGCAGTCCTAACTATAAGTCCTTGATGTTAAAAGAGGTGTTTGGGTGTTTTAAAGTGAGTTTTGGGGACCTGAAAATGAGGCACTGAGCGTTAAAAGAGGGGTTTGGACCCTGAAAGTTCGGCTTTGAGTGTTAAAACTGAGGCTTTGAGTGTTAAAAGAGGGCTTTAGGTCCTAAAAGTGAGGGTTTGGCTGATAAAAATGAGGCTTTGAGCTTTAAAACCGGGGTTGAGACACTAAAAGTGAGGTTTGCAGTCCTAATTATAAGGCATTGAGCATTAAAAGAGGGGTTTGGACCCTGAAAGTGCATGTTTGGGTGTTAAAATTGAGGCTTTGAGCAGTAAAAGAGGGCTTTGGCCATTAATAATGATGGTTTGGTACCTGAAAGTGAAGGCCTGGATGCTAAAAGCAGGGGGTTTGGACCTAAAAATGAGGCACTGAGCAGTAAAAGAAGGGTTTGGACGCTGAAAGTGAAGGTTTGGAACTTAAAAAATGAGGCTTTGAGCCTTGAAAGAGGGGTTTGGACTCTAAAAATTACTATTTGGAACAAAACAATGATGGTTTGACCATAAAAAGTCCAAGTTCGATGCTAAAAATGAGGGTTTGTGACCTAAAAATGAGGCACTGAGCGTTAAAAGAGGGGTTTGGGTAATAGAAGTAAGGGTTTGGAATTTAAAAAAGAGGGTTTGTCCCTGAAAAGGAGGGGTTTGGACCCTAGCAGTGAGGTTTGCAGTCCTAACTATAAGTCCTTGATGTTAAAAGAGGTGTTTGGGTGTTTTAAAGTGAGTTTTGGGGACCTGAAAATGAGGCACTGAGCGTTAAAAGAGGGGTTTGGACCCTGAAAGTGCGGCTTTGAGTGTTAAAACTGAGGCTTTGAGTGTTAAAAGAGGGCTTTAGGTCCTAAAAGTGAGGGTTTGGCTGTTAAAAATGAGGCTTTGAGCTTTAAAACCGGGGTTGAGACACTAAAAGTGAGGTTTGCGGTCCTAATTATAAGGCATTGAGCATTAAAAGAGGGGTTTGGACCCTGAAAATGAGGGTTTGGGACTTAAAAATGAGGCACTGTGCATTTAAAAGAGGGGTTTGGACCCTGAAAGTGCATGTTTGGGTGTTAAAATTGAGGCTTTGAGCAGTAAAAGAGGGCTTTGGCCATTAATAATGATGGTTTGGTACCTGAAAGTGAAGGCCTGGATGCTAAAAGCAGGGGGTTTGGACCTAAAAATGAGGCACTGAGCAGTAAAAGAAGGGTTTGGACGCTGAAAGTGAAGGTTTGGAACTTAAAAAATGAGGCTTTGAGCCTTGAAAGAGGGGTTTGGACTCTAAAAATTACTATTTGGAACAAAACAATGATGGTTTGACCATAAAAAGTCCAAGTTCGATGCTAAAAATGAGGGTTTGTGACCTAAAAATGAGGCACTGAGCGTTAAAAGAGGGGTTTGGGTAATAGAAGTAAGGGTTTGGAATTTAAAAAAAGAGGGTTTGTCCCTGAAAAGGAGGGGTTTGGACCCTAGCAGTGAGGTTTGCAGTCCTAACTATAAGTCCTTGATGTTAAAAGAGGGGTTTGGGTGTTTTAAAGTGAGTTTTGGGGACCTGAAAATGAGGCACTGAGCATTAAAAGAGGGGTTTGGACCCTGAAAGTGCGGCTTTGAGTGTTAAAACTGAGGCTTTGAGTGTTAAAAGAGGGCTTTAGGTCCTAAAAGTGAGGGTTTGGCTGATAAAAATGAGGCTTTGAGCTTTAAAACCGGGGTTGAGACACTAAAAGTGAGGTTTGCAGTCCTAATTATAAGGCATTGAGCATTAAAAGAGGGGTTTGGACCCTGAAAATGAGGGTTTGGGACTTAAAAATGAGGCACTGTGCATTTAAAAGAGGGGTTTGGACCCTGAAAGTGCATGTTTGGGTGTTAAAATTGAGGCTTTGAGCAGTAAAAGAGGGCTTTGGCCATTAATAATGATGGTTTGGTACCTGAAAGTGAAGGCCTGGATGCTAAAAGCAGGGGGTTTGGACCTAAAAATGAGGCACTGAGCAGTAAAAGAAGGGTTTGGACGCTGAAAGTGAAGGTTTGGAACTTAAAAAATGAGGCTTTGAGCCTTGAAAGAGGGGTTTGGACTCTAAAAATTACTATTTGGAACAAAACAATGATGGTTTGACCATAAAAAGTCCAAGTTCGATGCTAAAAATGAGGGTTTGTGACCTAAAAATGAGGCACTGAGCGTTAAAAGAGGGGTTTGGGTAATAGAAGTAAGGGTTTGGAATTTAAAAAAAGAGGGTTTGTCCCTAAAAAGGAGGGGTTTGGACCCTAGCAGTGAGGTTTGCAGTCCTAACTATAAGTCCTTGATGTTAAAAGAGGTGTTTGGGTGTTTTAAAGTGAGTTTTGGGGACCTGAAAATGAGGCACTGAGCGTTAAAAGAGGGGTTTGGACCCTGAAAGTGCGGCTTTGAGTGTTAAAACTGAGGCTTTGAGTGTTAAAAGAGGGCTTTAGGTCCTAAAAGTGAGGGTTTGGCTGATAAAAATGAGGCTTTGAGCTTTAAAACCGGGGTTGAGACACTAAAAGTGAGGTTTGCAGTCCTAATTATAAGGCATTGAGCAATAAAAGAGGGGTTTGGACCCTGAAAATGAGGGTTTGGGACTTAAAAATGAGGCACTGTGCATTTAAAAGAGGGGTTTGGACCCTGAAAGTGCATGTTTGGGTGTTAAAACTGAGTGGTTGGAGTGTTAAAAGAGAGCTTTAGGTCCTAAAAGTGAGGGTTTGGCTGTTAAAAATGAGGCTTTGAGCTTTAAGAGAGAGGTTTGGACCCTAGCAGTGAGGTTTGCGGTCCTAACTATAAGGCTTTGAGCATTAAAAGAGGGGTTTGGGTGCTTTAAAGTAAGTCTTTGGGACGTGAAAATGAGGGTATGTCCCTAAAAAGGAGGGTTTTGGACCCTAGCAGTGAGGTTTGCGGTCCTAACTATGAGTCTTTGATGTTAAAAGAGGTGTTTGGGTGTTTTAAAGTGAGTTTTGGGGACCTGAAAATGAGGCACTGAGTGTTAAAAGAGGGGTTTGGACCCTGAAAGTGCGGCTTTGAGTGTTAAAACTGAGGCTTTGAGTGTTAAAAGAGGGCTTTAGGTCCTAAAAGTGAGGGTTTGGCTCTTAAAAATGAGGCTTTGAGCTTTAAAACCGGGGTTGAGACACTAAAAGTGAGGTTTGCGGTCCTAATTATAAGGCATTGAGCAATAAAAGAGGGGTTTGGACCCTGAAAATGAGGGTTTGGGACTTAAAAATGAGGCACTGTGCATTTAAAAGAGGGGTTTGGACCCTGAAAGTGCATGTTTGGGTGTTAAAATTGAGGCTTTGAGCATTAAAAGAGGGCTTTGGCCATTAATAATGATGGTTTGGTACCTGAAAGTGAAGGCCTGGATGCTAAAAGCAGGGGGTTTGGACCTAAAAATGAGGCACTGAGCAGTAAAAGAAGGGTTTGGACGCTGAAAGTGAAGGTTTGGAACTTAAAAAATGAGGCTTTGAGCCTTGAAAGAGGGGTTTGGACTCTAAAAATTACTATTTGGAACAAAACAATGATGGTTTGACCATAAAAAGTCCAAGTTCGATGCTAAAAATGAGGGTTTGTGACCTAAAAATGAGGCACTGAGCGTTAAAAGAGGGGTTTGGGTAATAGAAGTAAGGGTTTGGAATTTAAAAAAGAGGGTTTGTCCCTGAAAAGGAGGGGTTTGGACCCTAGCAGTGAGGTTTGCAGTCCTAACTATAAGTCCTTGATGTTAAAAGAGGTGTTTGGGTGTTTTAAAGTGAGTTTTGGGGACCTGAAAATGAGGCACTGAGCGTTAAAAGAGGGGTTTGGACCCTGAAAGTGCGGCTTTGAGTGTTAAAACTGAGGCTTTGAGTGTTAAAAGAGGGCTTTAGGTCCTAAAAGTGAGGGTTTGGCTGTTAAAAATGAGGCTTTGAGCTTTAAAACCGGGGTTGAGACACTAAAAGTGAGGTTTGCGGTCCTAATTATAAGGCATTGAGCAATAAAAGAGGGGTTTGGACCCTGAAAATGAGGGTTTGGGACTTAAAAATGAGGCACTGTGCATTTAAAAGAGGGGTTTGGACCCTGAAAGTGCATGTTTGGGTGTTAAAATTGAGGCTTTGAGCAGTAAAAGAGGGCTTTGGCCATTAATAATGATGGTTTGGTACCTGAAAGTGAAGGCCTGGATGCTAAAAGCAGGGGGTTTGGACCTAAAAATGAGGCACTGAGCAGTAAAAGAAGGGTTTGGACGCTGAAAGTGAAGGTTTGGAACTTAAAAAATGAGGCTTTGAGCCTTGAAAGAGGGGTTTGGACTCTAAAAATTACTATTTGGAACAAAACAATGATGGTTTGACCATAAAAAGTCCAAGTTCGATGCTAAAAATGAGGGTTTGTGACCTAAAAATGAGGCACTGAGCGTTAAAAGAGGGGTTTGGGTAATAGAAGTAAGGGTTTGGAATTTAAAAAAGAGGGTTTGTCCCTGAAAAGGAGGGGTTTGGACCCTAGCAGTGAGGTTTGCAGTCCTAACTATAAGTCCTTGATGTTAAAAGAGGTGTTTGGGTGTTTTAAAGTGAGTTTTGGGGACCTGAAAATGAGGCACTGAGCATTAAAAGAGGGGTTTGGACCCTGAAAGTTTGGCTTTGAGTGTTAAAACTGAGGCTTTGAGTGTTAAAAGAGGGCTTTAGGTCCTAAAAGTGAGGGTTTGGCTGATAAAAATGAGGCTTTGAGCTTTAAAACCGGGGTTGAGACACTAAAAGTGAGGTTTGCAGTCCTAATTATAAGGCATTGAGCATTAAAAGAGGGGTTTGGACCCTGAAAATGAGGGTTTGGGACTTAAAAATGAGGCACTGTGCATTTAAAAGAGGGGTTTGGACCCTGAAAGTGCATGTTTGGGTGTTAAAATTGAGGCTTTGAGCAGTAAAAGAGGGCTTTGGCCATTAATAATGATGGTTTGGTACCTGAAAGTGAAGGCCTGGATGCTAAAAGCAGGGGGTTTGGACCTAAAAATGAGGCACTGAGCAGTAAAAGAAGGGTTTGGACGCTGAAAGTGAAGGTTTGGAACTTAAAAAATGAGGCTTTGAGCCTTGAAAGAGGGGTTTGGACTCTAAAAATTACTATTTGGAACAAAACAATGATGGTTTGACCATAAAAAGTCCAAGTTCGATGCTAAAAATGAGGGTTTGTGACCTAAAAATGAGGCACTGAGCGTTAAAAGAGGGGTTTGGGTAATAGAAGTAAGGGTTTGGAATTTAAAAAAAGAGGGTTTGTCCCTAAAAAGGAGGGGTTTGGACCCTAGCAGTGAGGTTTGCAGTCCTAACTATAAGTCCTTGATGTTAAAAGAGGTGTTTGGGTGTTTTAAAGTGAGTTTTGGGGACCTGAAAATGAGGCACTGAGCGTTAAAAGAGGGGTTTGGACCCTGAAAGTGCGGCTTTGAGTGTTAAAACTGAGGCTTTGAGTGTTAAAACTGAGGCTTTGAGTGTTAAAAGAGGGCTTTAGGTCCTAAAAGTGAGGGTTTGGCTGTTAAAAATGAGGCTTTGAGCTTTAAAACCGGGGTTGAGACACTAAAAGTGAGGTTTGCAGTCCTAATTATAAGGCATTGAGCATTAAAAGAGGGGTTTGGACCCTGAAAATGAGGGTTTGGGACTTAAAAATGAGGCACTGTGCATTTAAAAGAGGGGTTTGGACCCTGAAAGTGCATGTTTGGGTGTTAAAATTGAGGCTTTGAGCATTAAAAGAGGGCTTTGGCCATTAATAATGATGGTTTGGTACCTGAAAGTGAAGGCCTGGATGCTAAAAGCAGGGGGTTTGGACCTAAAAATGAGGCACTGAGCAGTAAAAGAAGGGTTTGGACGCTGAAAGTGAAGGTTTGGAACTTAAAAAATGAGGCTTTGAGCCTTGAAAGAGGGGTTTGGACTCTAAAAATTACTATTTGGAACAAAACAATGATGGTTTGACCATAAAAAGTCCAAGTTCGATGCTAAAAATGAGGGTTTGTGACCTAAAAATGAGGCACTGAGCGTTAAAAGAGGGGTTTGGGAAATAGAAGTAAGGGTTTGGAATTTAAAAAAAGAGGGTTTGTCCCTAAAAAGGAGGGGTTTGGACCCTAGCAGTGAGGTTTGCAGTCCTAACTATAAGTCTTTGATGTTAAAAGAGGTGTTTGGGTGTTTTAAAGTGAGTTTTGGGGACCTGAAAATGAGGCACTGAGCGTTAAAAGAGGGGTTTGGACCCTGAAAGTGCGGCTTTGAGTGTTAAAACTGAGGCTTTGAGTGTTAAAAGAGGGCTTTAGGTCCTAAAAGTGAGGGTTTGGCTGATAAAAATGAGGCTTTGAGCTTTAAAACCGGGGTTGAGACACTAAAAGTGAGGTTTGCGGTCCTAATTACAAGGCATTGAGCAATAAAAGAGGGGTTTGGACCCTGAAAATGAGGGTTTGGGACTTAAAAATGAGGCACTGTGCATTTAAAAGAGGGGTTTGGACCCTGAAAGTGCATGTTTGGGTGTTAAAATTGAGGCTTTGAGCAGTAAAAGAGGGCTTTGGCCATTAATAATGATGGTTTGGTACCTGAAAGTGAAGGCCTGGATGCTAAAAGCGGGGGGTTTGGACCTAAAAATGAGGCACTGAGCGTTAAAAGAGGGGTTTGGGTAATAGAAGTAAGGGTTTGGAATTTAAAAAAGAGGGCTTGTCCCTGAAAAGGAGGGGTTTGGACCCTAGCAGTGAGGTTTGCAGTCCTAACTATAAGTCCTTGATGTTAAAAGAGGTGTTTGGGTGTTTTAAAGTGAGTTTTGGGGACCTGAAAATGAGGCACTGAGTGTTAAAAGAGGGGTTTGGACCCTGAAAGTGCGGCTTTGAGTGTTAAAACTGAGGCTTTGAGTGTTAAAAGAGGGCTTTAGGTCCTAAAAGTGAGGGTTTGGCTGTTAAAAATGAGGCTTTGAGCTTTAAAACCGGGGTTGAGACACTAAAAGTGAGGTTTGCGGTCCTAATTATAAGGCATTGAGCATTAAAAGAGGGGTTTGGACCCTGAAAATGAGGGTTTGGGACTTAAAAATGAGGCACTGTGCATTTAAAAGAGGGGTTTGGACCCTGAAAGTGCATGTTTGGGTGTTAAAATTGAGGCTTTGAGCATTAAAAGAGGGCTTTGGCCATTAATAATGATGGTTTGGTACCTGAAAGTGAAGGCCTGGATGCTAAAAGCAGGGGGTTTGGACCTAAAAATGAGGCACTGAGCAGTAAAAGAAGGGTTTGGACGCTGAAAGTGAAGGTTTGGAACTTAAAAAATGAGGCTTTGAGCCTTGAAAGAGGGGTTTGGACTCTAAAAATTACTATTTGGAACAAAACAATGATGGTTTGACCATAAAAAGTCCAAGTTCGATGCTAAAAATGAGGGTTTGTGACCTAAAAATGAGGCACTGAGCGTTAAAAGAGGGGTTTGGGTAATAGAAGTAAGGGTTTGGAATTTAAAAAAGAGGGTTTGTCCCTGAAAAGGAGGGGTTTGGACCCTAGCAGTGAGGTTTGCAGTCCTAACTATAAGTCCTTGATGTTAAAAGAGGTGTTTGGGTGTTTTAAAGTGAGTTTTGGGGACCTGAAAATGAGGCACTGAGCGTTAAAAGAGGGGTTTGGACCCTGAAAGTGCGGCTTTGAGTGTTAAAACTGAGGCTTTGAGTGTTAAAAGAGGGCTTTAGGTCCTAAAAGTGAGGGTTTGGCTGTTAAAAATGAGGCTTTGAGCTTTAAAACCGGGGTTGAGACACTAAAAGTGAGGTTTGCGGTCCTAATTATAAGGCATTGAGCATTAAAAGAGGGGTTTGGACCCTGAAAATGAGGGTTTGGGACTTAAAAATGAGGCACTGTGCATTTAAAAGAGGGGTTTGGACCCTGAAAGTGCATGTTTGGGTGTTAAAATTGAGGCTTTGAGCATTAAAAGAGGGCTTTGGCCATTAATAATGATGGTTTGGTACCTGAAAGTGAAGGCCTGGATGCTAAAAGCAGGGGGTTTGGACCTAAAAATGAGGCACTGAGCAGTAAAAGAAGGGTTTGGACGCTGAAAGTGAAGGTTTGGAACTTAAAAAATGAGGCTTTGAGCCTTGAAAGAGGGGTTTGGACTCTAAAAATTACTATTTGGAACAAAACAATGATGGTTTGACCATAAAAAGTCCAAGTTCGATGCTAAAAATGAGGGTTTGTGACCTAAAAATGAGGCACTGAGCGTTAAAAGAGGGGTTTGGGTAATAGAAGTAAGGGTTTGGAATTTAAAAAAAGAGGGTTTGTCCCTGAAAAGGAGGGGTTTGGACCCTAGCAGTGAGGTTTGCAGTCCTAACTATAAGTCCTTGATGTTAAAAGAGGTGTTTGGGTGTTTTAAAGTGAGTTTTGGGGACCTGAAAATGAGGCACTGAGCGTTAAAAGAGGGGTTTGGACCCTGAAAGTTTGGCTTTGAGTGTTAAAACTGAGGCTTTGAGTGTTAAAAGAGGGCTTTAGGTCCTAAAAGTGAGGGTTTGGCTGTTAAAAATGAGGCTTTGAGCTTTAAAACCGGGGTTGAGACACTAAAAGTGAGGTTTGCAGTCCTAATTATAAGGCATTGAGCATTAAAAGAGGGGTTTGGACCCTGAAAATGAGGGTTTGGGACTTAAAAATGAGGCACTGTGCATTTAAAAGAGGGGTTTGGACCCTGAAAGTGCATGTTTGGGTGTTAAAATTGAGGCTTTGAGCATTAAAAGAGGGCTTTGGCCATTAATAATGATGGTTTGGTACCTGAAAGTGAAGGCCTGGATGCTAAAAGCAGGGGGTTTGGACCTAAAAATGAGGCACTGAGCAGTAAAAGAAGGGTTTGGACGTTGAAAGTGAAGGTTTGGAACTTAAAAAATGAGGCTTTGAGCCTTGAAAGAGGGGTTTGGACTCTAAAAATTACTATTTGGAACAAAACAATGATGGTTTGACCATAAAAAGTCCAAGTTCGATGCTAAAAATGAGGGTTTGTGACCTAAAAATGAGGCACTGAGCGTTAAAAGAGGGGTTTGGGTAATAGAAGTAAGGGTTTGGAATTTAAAAAAGAGGGTTTGTCCCTAAAAAGGAGGGGTTTGGACCCTAGCAGTGAGGTTTGCAGTCCTAACTATAAGTCCTTGATGTTAAAAGAGGTGTTTGGGTGTTTTAAAGTGAGTTTTGGGGACCTGAAAATGAGGCACTGAGCGTTAAAAGAGGGGTTTGGACCCTGAAAGTGCGGCTTTGAGTGTTAAAACTGAGGCTTTGAGTGTTAAAACTGAGGCTTTGAGTGTTAAAAGAGGGCTTTAGGTCCTAAAAGTGAGGGTTTGGCTGTTAAAAATGAGGCTTTGAGCTTTAAAACCGGGGTTGAGACACTAAAAGTGAGGTTTGCAGTCCTAATTATAAGGCATTGAGCATTAAAAGAGGGGTTTGGACCCTGAAAATGAGGGTTTGGGACTTAAAAATGAGGCACTGTGCATTTAAAAGAGGGGTTTGGACCCTGAAAGTGCATGTTTGGGTGTTAAAATTGAGGCTTTGAGCAGTAAAAGAGGGCTTTGGCCATTAATAATGATGGTTTGGTACCTGAAAGTGAAGGCCTGGATGCTAAAAGCAGGGGGTTTGGACCTAAAAATGAGGCACTGAGCAGTAAAAGAAGGGTTTGGACGCTGAAAGTGAAGGTTTGGAACTTAAAAAATGAGGCTTTGAGCCTTGAAAGAGGGGTTTGGACTCTAAAAATTACTATTTGGAACAAAACAATGATGGTTTGACCATAAAAAGTCCAAGTTCGATGCTAAAAATGAGGGTTTGTGACCTAAAAATGAGGCACTGAGCGTTAAAAGAGGGGTTTGGGAAATAGAAGTAAGGGTTTGGAATTTAAAAAAAGAGGGTTTGTCCCTAAAAAGGAGGGGTTTGGACCCTAGCAGTGAGGTTTGCAGTCCTAACTATAAGTCTTTGATGTTAAAAGAGGTGTTTGGGTGTTTTAAAGTGAGTTTTGGGGACCTGAAAATGAGGCACTGAGCGTTAAAAGAGGGGTTTGGACCCTGAAAGTGCGGCTTTGAGTGTTAAAACTGAGGCTTTGAGTGTTAAAAGAGGGCTTTAGGTCCTAAAAGTGAGGGTTTGGCTGATAAAAATGAGGCTTTGAGCTTTAAAACCGGGGTTGAGACACTAAAAGTGAGGTTTGCGGTCCTAATTACAAGGCATTGAGCAATAAAAGAGGGGTTTGGACCCTGAAAATGAGGGTTTGGGACTTAAAAATGAGGCACTGTGCATTTAAAAGAGGGGTTTGGACCCTGAAAGTGCATGTTTGGGTGTTAAAATTGAGGCTTTGAGCAGTAAAAGAGGGCTTTGGCCATTAATAATGATGGTTTGGTACCTGAAAGTGAAGGCCTGGATGCTAAAAGCGGGGGGTTTGGACCTAAAAATGAGGCACTGAGCAGTAAAAGAAGGGTTTGGGTAATAGAAGTAAGGGTTTGGAATTTAAAAAAGAGGGCTTGTCCCTAAAAAGGAGGGGTTTGGACCCTAGCAGTGAGGTTTGCAGTCCTAACTATAAGTCCTTGATGTTAAAAGAGGTGTTTGGGTGTTTTAAAGTGAGTTTTGGGGACCTGAAAATGAGGCACTGAGCGTTAAAAGAGGGGTTTGGACCCTGAAAGTTCGGCTTTGAGTGTTAAATCTGAGGCTTTGAGTGTTAAAAGAGGGCTTTAGGTCCTAAAAGTGAGGGTTTGGCTGTTAAAAATGAGGCTTTGAGCTTTAAAACCGGGGTTGAGACACTAAAAGTGAGGTTTGCAGTCCTAATTATAAGGCATTGAGCAATAAAAGAGGGGTTTGGACCCTGAAAATGAGGGTTTGGGACTTAAAAATGAGGCACTGTGCATTTAAAAGAGGGGTTTGGACCCTGAAAGTGCATGTTTGGGTGTTAAAATTGAGGCTTTGAGCATTAAAAGAGGGCTTTGGCCATTAATAATGATGGTTTGGTACCTGAAAGTGAAGGCCTGGATGCTAAAAGCAGGGGGTTTGGACCTAAAAATGAGGCACTGAGCAGTAAAAGAAGGGTTTGGACGCTGAAAGTGAAGGTTTGGAACTTAAAAAATGAGGCTTTGAGCCTTGAAAGAGGGGTTTGGACTCTAAAAATTACTATTTGGAACAAAACAATGATGGTTTGACCATAAAAAGTCCAAGTTCGATGCTAAAAATGAGGGTTTGTGACCTAAAAATGAGGCACTGAGCGTTAAAAGAGGGGTTTGGGTAATAGAAGTAAGGGTTTGGAATTTAAAAAAGAGGGTTTGTCCCTGAAAAGGAGGGTTTTGGACCCTAGCAGTGAGGTTTGCAGTCCTAACTATAAGTCCTTGATGTTAAAAGAGGTGTTTGGGTGTTTTAAAGTGAGTTTTGGGGACCTGAAAATGAGGCACTGAGCGTTAAAAGAGGGGTTTGGACCCTGAAAGTTTGGCTTTGAGTGTTAAAACTGAGGCTTTGAGTGTTAAAAGAGGGCTTTAGGTCCTAAAAGTGAGGGTTTGGCTGTTAAAAATGAGGCTTTGAGCTTTAAAACCGGGGTTGAGACACTAAAAGTGAGGTTTGCAGTCCTAATTATAAGGCATTGAGCAATAAAAGAGGGGTTTGGACCCTGAAAATGAGGGTTTGGGACTTAAAAATGAGGCACTGTGCATTTAAAAGAGGGGTTTGGACCCTGAAAGTGCATGTTTGGGTGTTAAAATTGAGGCTTTGAGCATTAAAACCGGGGTTGAGACACTAAAAGTGAGGTTTGCAGTCCTAATTATAAGGCATTGAGCATTAAAAGAGGGGTTTGGACCCTGAAAATGAGGGTTTGGGACTTAAAAATGAGGCACTGTGCATTTAAAAGAGGGGTTTGGACCCTGAAAGTGCGTGTTTGGGTGTTAAAACTGAGTGGTTGGAGTGTTAAAAGAGAGCTTTAGGTCCTAAAAGTGAGGGTTTGGCTGTTAAAAATGAGGCTTTGAGCTTTAAGAGAGAGGTTTGGACCCTAGCAGTGAGGTTTGCGGTCCTAACTATAAGGCTTTGAGCATTAAAAGAGGGGTTTGGGTGCTTTAAAGTAAGTCTTTGGGACGTGAAAATGAGGGTATGTCCCTAAAAAGGAGGGGTTTGGACCCTAGCAGTGAGGTTTGCAGTCCTAACTATAAGTCCTTGATGTTAAAAGAGGTGTTTGGATGTTTTAAAGTGAGTTTTGGGGACCTGAAAATGAGGCACTGAGTGTTAAAAGAGGGGTTTGGACCCTGAAAGTTTTAGCATCCCAACCCTCACTCTTAGATACCAAATCCTCATTTTTAATGTCCAAAGCCGTCTTTTCACTTGCAAAGCCTCATATTTAGGTCCCAAACCCTCACTTTCAGGGTCCAAACCCCTCTTTTAATGCTCAAAGCCTCAGTTTTGGCTCACAAACCCTCACTTTTAGGGTCCAAGCCCCTCTTTTATCGCACAAAGCCACATTCTTGGGGTCCAAACCCTCACTTTTAGGGTCCAAACGCCTCTTCTAAGACTCAGAGTCTCAGTTTTAAATCCCAAAGCTCCACTTTTAAGATACAAATCCCTCTTTTAATGTTCAAAGCCTCATTTTGAACGACCCAAATCCTCACTTTTATAGTCCAGGCCCCTCCTTTTGGGGGGCAAACCCTCATTTTCACGTCCCAAAGACTCACATAAAAGCACCCAAGGCCCTCTTTTATCATCAAAGCCTTATAGTTAGGACCGCAAACCTCACTGTTAGGGTCCAAACCCCTCTTTCAAGGCTCAAAGCCTCATTTTTATCATCCAAACCATCACTTTCAGGGTCCAAACCACTGTTTCACAGCTCAAAGCCTCACTTTCAGGGACAAACCCCTCTTTTAACGCTCAGTGCCTAATTTTTAGGTCCCAAAGCCTCACTTTCAGGGTCCAAACCCCTCATAATGCTCAAAGCCTCACTTTTAGGGTCCAAACCTTTCCTTTAGCCTCATAGCCTCATTTTTAGGTCCCAAACCTTCGCTTGTAGGGTCTAAACCCCTCTTTTAACGCTCAGTGCCTCATTTTTAGTGCCAAGCCCTCACTTTCAGGGTCCAAACCCTTCTCTTAATGTTCAAAGCCGCCTTTTTAACACACAAATCCTCACTGTTAGAGTCCAAACCCCTCTTTTATCACTCAACATCTCATTTTTGCATTCCAAACCTTCACTTTCAGGAGCCACAGCCCACTTTGACGGCTAAAAGATTCATTTTAAGGACCCAAATCCCCACTTTTAGGGCCCAAACACCTCTTTTAACAATTAAAGCCCCATATCTAGGTGCGATTCCCTCACTTGTATGGATCCAAACCCGCCTATTACAAACTCAAAGCCTCATTTTGACCTACCAGACCCTCAGTTTTAGGGCCCAACCCTGACTTTTAGGCTCAGAGACTCACCTTTAGGTCCCAAACCCTCACTTATACAGTCCAGGCCCCTCCTTTTTGGGGGCAAACCCTCATTTTCCGGTCCCAAAGACTCACTTTAAAGCACCCAAGCCCCTTTTTATCATCAAACCCTTAGAGTTAGGACCGCAAACCTCACTTTCAGGGTCCTAACCACTGTTTTACAGCTCAAACCCTCACTTTCAGGGTCCAAACCCCTCTTTTAATGCTCAAAGCCTCAATTCTAGGTCCCACACCCATCCTAATTAGGGTCAAAGGTTCACTTGCAGGTCGCAAAGCCTCATTTTTCTGGTCCAAACCCCTCTTTTAACGCTCAGTGCCTCATTTTAGGTCCCAAACCCTCACTTTCAAGGTCCAAACCCCTCTTTTAATGCTCAAAGCCTCAATTTGAGGTCCCAAACCCAACCTTTTTAGGGTCAAAGGTTCATTTGCAGGTCGCAAAGCCTCATTTTTCTGGTCCAAACCCCTCTCTTAACGTCAAAGCCTCAGTTTTAGATCCCAATGCCTTGTTTTATTGTCCAAAGCCCTCCTTTAAATCTTGAAGTCTCAGTTTTTGTTCTCAAAGCATCATTTTTTCTGATCCTAACCCCTCTTTTAATGCTCAAACCCTCATTTTGAGGTCACAAACCCTCAGTTTTAGCATCCAAATGCCTATTTTTTTAAACCCAAGCCTCAATTTTGGCTCCCAAACTCTCACTACTATGGTTCAAACCCATCCTTTGTAGCATCAAACCCTCATTTTTAGGTCCCAAAGCGTCACTTTTACCTTCTACTCCCCTCTTTTAAGGCTCAAAGCCTCATTTCTAGGTTCCAGAGTTTCACTTTTAGCATCCCAACCCTCACTCTTAGATACCAAATCCTCATTTTTAATGTCCAAAGCCGTCTTTTCACTTGCAAAGCCTCATATTTAGGTCCCAAACCCTCACTTTCAGGGTCCAAACCCCTCTTTTAATGCTCAAAGCCTCAGTTTTGGCTCACAAACCCTCACTTGTAGGGTCCAAACCCCTCTTTTATCGCACAAAGCCACATTCTTGGGGTCCAAACCCTCACTTTTAGGGTCCAAACGCCTCTTCTAAGACTCAGAGTCTCAGTTTTAAATCCCAAAGCTCCACTTTTAAGATACAAATCCCTCTTTTAATGTTCAAAGCCTCATTTTGAACGACCCAAATCCTCACTTTTATAGTCCAGGCCCCTCCTTTTGGGGGGCAAACCCTCATTTTCACGTCCCAAAGACTCACATAAAAGCACCCAAGGCCCTCTTTTATCATCAAAGCCTTATAGTTAGGACCGCAAACCTCACTGTTAGGGTCCAAACCCCTCTTTCAAGGCTCAAAGCCTCATTTTTATCATCCAAACCATCACTTTCAGGGTCCAAACCACTGTTTCACAGCTCAAAGCCTCACTTTCAGGGACAAACCCCTCTTTTAACGCTCAGTGCCTAATTTTTAGGTCCCAAAGCCTCACTTTCAGGGTCCAAACCCCTCATAATGCTCAAAGCCTCACTTTTAGGGTCCAAACCTTTCCTTTAGCCTCATAGCCTCATTTTTAGGTCCCAAACCTTCGCTTGTAGGGTCTAAACCCCTCTTTTAACGCTCAGTGCCTCATTTTTAGTGCCAAGCCCTCACTTTCAGGGTCCAAACCCTTCTCTTAATGTTCAAAGCCGCCTTTTTAACACACAAATCCTCACTGTTAGAGTCCAAACCCCTCTTTTATCACTCAACATCTCATTTTTGCATTCCAAACCTTCACTTTCAGGAGCCACAGCCCACTTTGACGGCTAAAAGATTCATTTTAAGGACCCAAATCCCCACTTTTAGGGCCCAAACACCTCTTTTAACAATTAAAGCCCCATATCTAGGTGCGATTCCCTCACTTGTATGGATCCAAACCCGCCTATTACAAACTCAAAGCCTCATTTTGACCTACCAGACCCTCAGTTTTAGGGCCCAACCCTGACTTTTAGGCTCAGAGACTCACCTTTAGGTCCCAAACCCTCACTTATACAGTCCAGGCCCCTCCTTTTTGGGGGCAAACCCTCATTTTCCGGTCCCAAAGACTCACTTTAAAGCACCCAAGCCCCTTTTTATCATCAAACCCTTAGAGTTAGGACCGCAAACCTCACTTTCAGGGTCCTAACCACTGTTTTACAGCTCAAACCCTCACTTTCAGGGTCCAAACCCCTCTTTTAATGCTCAAAGCCTCAATTCTAGGTCCCAAACCCATCCTAATTAGGGTCAAAGGTTCATTTGCAGGTCGCAAAGCCTCATTTTTCTGGTCCAAACCCCTCTCTTAACGTCAAAGCCTCAGTTTTAGATCCCAATGCCTTGTTTTATTGTCCAAAGCCCTCCTTTAAATCTTGAAGTCTCAGTTTTTGTTCTCAAAGCATCATTTTTTCTGATCCTAACCCCTCTTTTAATGCTCAAACCCTCATTTTGAGGTCACAAACCCTCAGTTTTAGCATCCAAATGCCTATTTTTTTAAACCCAAGCCTCAGTTTTGGCTCCCAAACTCTCACTACTATGGTTCAAACCCATCCTTTGTAGCATCAAACCCTCATTTTTAGGTCCCAAAGCGTCACTTTTACCATCTACTCCCCTCTTTTAAGGCTCAAAGCCTCATTTCTAGGTTCCAGAGTTTCACTTTTAGCATCCCAACCCTCACTCTTAGATACCAAATCCTCATTTTTAATGTCCAAAGCCGTCTTTTCACTTGCAAAGCCTCATATTTAGGTCCCAAACCCTCACTTTCAGGGTCCAAACCCCTCTTTTAATGCTCAAAGCCTCAGTTTTGGCTCCCAAACCCTCACTTGTAGGGTCCAAGCCCCTCTTTTATCGCACAAAGCCACATTCTTGGGGTCCAAACCCTCACTTTTAGGGTCCAAACGCCTCTTCTAAGACTCAGAGTCTCAGTTTTAAATCCCAAAGCTCCACTTTTAAGATACAAATCCCTCTTTTAATGTTCAAAGCCTCATTTTGAACGACCCAAATCCTCACTTTTATAGTCCAGGCCCCTCCTTTTGGGGGGCAAACCCTCATTTTCACGTCCCAAAGACTCACATAAAAGCGCCCAAGGCCCTCTTTTATCATCAAAGCCTTATAGTTAGGACCGCAAACCTCACTGTTAGGGTCCAAACCCCTCTTTCAAGGCTCAAAGCCTCATTTTTATCATCCAAACCATCACTTTCAGGGTCCAAACCACTGTTTCACAGCTCAAAGCCTCACTTTCAGGGACAAACCCCTCTTTTAACGCTCAGTGCCTAATTTTTAGGTCCCAAAGCCTCACTTTCAGGGTCCAAACCCCTCATAATGCTCAAAGCCTCACTTTTAGGGTCCAAACCTTTCCTTTAGCCTCATAGCCTCATTTTTAGGTCCCAAACCTTCGCTTGTAGGGTCTAAACCCCTCTTTTAACGCTCAGTGCCTCATTTTTAGTGCCAAGCCCTCACTTTCAGGGTCCAAACCCTTCTCTTAATGTTCAAAGCCGCCTTTTTAACACACAAATCCTCACTGTTAGAGTCCAAACCCCTCTTTTATCACTCAACATCTCATTTTTGCATTCCAAACCTTCACTTTCAGGAGCCACAGCCCACTTTGACGGCTAAAAGATTCATTTTAAGGACCCAAATCCCCACTTTTAGGGCCCAAACACCTCTTTTAACAATTAAAGCCCCATATCTAGGTGCGATTCCCTCACTTGTATGGATCCAAACCCGCCTATTACAAACTCAAAGCCTCATTTTGACCTACCAGACCCTCAGTTTTAGGGCCCAACCCTGACTTTTAGGCTCAGAGACTCACCTTTAGGTCCCAAACCCTCACTTATACAGTCCAGGCCCCTCCTTTTTGGGGGCAAACCCTCATTTTCCGGTCCCAAAGACTCACTTTAAAGCACCCAAGCCCCTTTTTATCATCAAACCCTTAGAGTTAGGACCGCAAACCTCACTTTCAGGGTCCTAACCACTGTTTTACAGCTCAAACCCTCACTTTCAGGGTCCAAACCCCTCTTTTAATGCTCAAAGCCTCAATTCTAGGTCCCAAACCCATCCTAATTAGGGTCAAAGGTTCACTTGCAGGTCGCAAAGCCTCATTTTTCTGGTCCAAACCCCTCTTTTAACGCTCAGTGCCTCATTTTAGGTCCCAAACCCTCACTTTCAAGGTCCAAACCCCTCTTTTAATGCTCAAAGCCTCAATTTGAGGTCCCAAACCCAACCTTTTTAGGGTCAAAGGTTCATTTGCAGGTCGCAAAGCCTCATTTTTCTGGTCCAAACCCCTCTCTTAACGTCAAAGCCTCAGTTTTAGATCCCAATGCCTTGTTTTATTGTCCAAAGCCCTCCTTTAAATCTTGAAGTCTCAGTTTTTGTTCTCAAAGCATCATTTTTTCTGATCCTAACCCCTCTTTTAATGCTCAAACCCTCATTTTGAGGTCACAAACCCTCAGTTTTAGCATCCAAATGCCTATTTTTTTAAACCCAAGCCTCAATTTTGGCTCCCAAACTCTCACTACTATGGTTCAAACCCATCCTTTGTAGCATCAAACCCTCATTTTTAGGTCCCAAAGCATCACTTTTACCATCTACTCCCCTCTTTTAAGGCTCAAAGCCTCATTTCTAGGTTCCAGAGTTTCACTTTTAGCATCCCAACCCTCACTCTTAGATACCAAATCCTCATTTTTAATGTCCAAAGCCGTCTTTTCACTTGCAAAGCCTCATATTTAGGTCCCAAACCCTCACTTTCAGGGTCCAAACCCCTCTTTTAATGCTCAAAGCCTCAGTTTTGGCTCACAAACCCTCACTTGTAGGGTCCAAGCCCCTCTTTTATCGCACAAAGCCACATTCTTGGGGTCCAAACCCTCACTTTTAGGGTCCAAACGCCTCTTCTAAGACTCAGAGTCTCAGTTTTAAATCCCAAAGCTCCACTTTTAAGATACAAATCCCTCTTTTAATGTTCAAAGCCTCATTTTGAACGACCCAAATCCTCACTTTTATAGTCCAGGCCCCTCCTTTTGGGGGGCAAACCCTCATTTTCACGTCCCAAAGACTCACATAAAAGCACCCAAGGCCCTCTTTTATCATCAAAGCCTTATAGTTAGGACCGCAAACCTCACTGTTAGGGTCCAAACCCCTCTTTCAAGGCTCAAAGCCTCATTTTTATCATCCAAACCATCACTTTCAGGGTCCAAACCACTGTTTCACAGCTCAAAGCCTCACTTTCAGGGACAAACCCCTCTTTTAACGCTCAGTGCCTAATTTTTAGGTCCCAAAGCCTCACTTTCAGGGTCCAAACCCCTCATAATGCTCAAAGCCTCACTTTTAGGGTCCAAACCTTTCCTTTAGCCTCATAGCCTCATTTTTAGGTCCCAAACCTTCGCTTGTAGGGTCTAAACCCCTCTTTTAACGCTCAGTGCCTCATTTTTAGTGCCAAGCCCTCACTTTCAGGGTCCAAACCCTTCTCTTAATGTTCAAAGCCGCCTTTTTAACACACAAATCCTCACTGTTAGAGTCCAAACCCCTCTTTTATCACTCAACATCTCATTTTTGCAATCCAAACCTTCACTTTCAGGAGCCACAGCCCACTTTGACGGCTAAAAGATTCATTTTAAGGACCCAAATCCCCACTTTTAGGGCCCAAACACCTCTTTTAACAATTAAAGCCCCATATCTAGGTGCGATTCCCTCACTTGTATGGATCCAAACCCGCCTATTACAAACTCAAAGCCTCATTTTGACCTACCAGACCCTCAGTTTTAGGGCCCAACCCTGACTTTTAGGCTCAGAGACTCACCTTTAGGTCCCAAACCCTCACTTATACAGTCCAGGCCCCTCCTTTTTGGGGGCAAACCCTCATTTTCCGGTCCCAAAGACTCACTTTAAAGCACCCAAGCCCCTTTTTATCATCAAACCCTTAGAGTTAGGACCGCAAACCTCACTTTCAGGGTCCTAACCACTGTTTTACAGCTCAAACCCTCACTTTCAGGGTCCAAACCCCTCTTTTAATGCTCAAAGCCTCAATTCTAGGTCCCAAACCCATCCTAATTAGGGTCAAAGGTTCACTTGCAGGTCGCAAAGCCTCATTTTTCTGGTCCAAACCCCTCTTTTAACGCTCAGTGCCTCATTTTAGGTCCCAAACCCTCACTTTCAAGGTCCAAACCCCTCTTTTAATGCTCAAAGCCTCAATTTGAGGTCAAAGGTTCATTTGCAGGTCGCAAAGCCTCATTTTTCTGGTCCAAACCCCTCTCTTAACGTCAAAGCCTCAGTTTTAGATCCCAATGCCTTGTTTTATTGTCCAAAGCCCTCCTTTAAATCTTGAAGTCTCAGTGTTTGTTCTCAAAGCATCATTTTTTTTGATCCTAACCCCTCTTTTAATGCTCAAACCCTCATTTTGAGGTCACAAACCCTCAGTTTTAGCATCCAAATGCCTATTTTTTTAAACCCAAGCCTCAATTTTGGCTCCCAAACTCTCACTACTATGGTTCAAACCCATCCTTTGTAGCATCAAACCCTCATTTTTAGGTCCCAAAGCGTCACTTCTACCATCTACTCCCCTCTTTTAAGGCTCAAAGCCTCATTTCTAGGTTCCAGAGTTTCACTTTTAGCATCCCAACCCTCACTCTTAGATACCAAATCCTCATTTTTAATGTCCAAAGCCGTCTTTTCACTTGCAAAGCCTCATATTTAGGTCCCAAACCCTCACTTTCAGGGTCCAAACCCCTCTTTTAATGCTCAAAGCCTCAGTTTTGGCTCACAAACCCTCACTTTTAGGGTCCAAGCCCCTCTTTTATCGCACAAAGCCACATTCTTGGGGTCCAAACCCTCACTTTTAGGGTCCAAACGCCTCTTCTAAGACTCAGAGTCTCAGTTTTAAATCCCAAAGCTCCACTTTTAAGACACAAATCCCTCTTTTAATGTTCAAAGCCTCATTTTGAACGACCCAAATCCTCACTTTTATAGTCCAGGCCCCTCCTTTTGGGGGGCAAACCCTCATTTTCACGTCCCAAAGACTCACATAAAAGCGCCCAAGGCCCTCTTTTATCATCAAAGCCTTATAGTTAGGACCGCAAACCTCACTGTTAGGGTCCAAACCCCTCTTTCAAGGCTCAAAGCCTCATTTTTATCATCCAAACCATCACTTTCAGGGTCCAAACCACTGTTTCACAGCTCAAAGCCTCACTTTCAGGGACAAACCCCTCTTTTAACGCTCAGTGCCTAATTTTTAGGTCCCAAAGCCTCACTTTCAGGGTCCAAACCCCTCATAATGCTCAAAGCCTCACTTTTAGGGTCCAAACCTTTCCTTTAGCCTCATTTTTAGGTCCCAAACCTTCGCTTGTAGGGTCTAAACCCCTCTTTTAACGCTCAGTGCCTCATTTTTAGTGCCAAGCCCTCACTTTCAGGGTCCAAACCCTTCTCTTAATGTTCAAAGCCGCCTTTTTAACACACAAATCCTCACTGTTAGAGTCCAAACCCCTCTTTTATCACTCAACATCTCATTTTTGCAATCCAAACCTTCACTTTCAGGAGCCACAGCCCACTTTGACGGCTAAAAGATTCATTTTAAGGACCCAAATCCCCACTTTTAGGGCCCAAACACCTCTTTTAACAATTAAAGCCCCATATCTAGGTGCGATTCCCTCACTTGTATGGATCCAAACCCGCCTATTACAAACTCAAAGCCTCATTTTGACCTACCAGACCCTCAGTTTTAGGGCCCAACCCTGACTTTTAGGCTCAGAGACTCACCTTTAGGTCCCAAACCCTCACTTATACAGTCCAGGCCCCTCCTTTTTGGGGGCAAACCCTCATTTTCCGGTCCCAAAGACTCACTTTAAAGCACCCAAGCCCCTTTTTATCATCAAACCCTTAGAGTTAGGACCGCAAACCTCACTTTCAGGGTCCTAACCACTGTTTTACAGCTCAAACCCTCACTTTCAGGGTCCAAACCCCTCTTTTAATGCTCAAAGCCTCAATTCTAGGTCCCACACCCATCCTAATTAGGGTCAAAGGTTCACTTGCAGGTCGCAAAGCCTCATTTTTCTGGTCCAAACCCCTCTTTTAACGCTCAGTGCCTCATTTTAGGTCCCAAACCCTCACTTTCAAGGTCCAAACCCCTCTTTTAATGCTCAAAGCCTCAATTTGAGGTCCCAAACCCAACCTTTTTAGGGTCAAAGGTTCATTTGCAGGTCGCAAAGCCTCATTTTTCTGGTCCAAACCCCTCTCTTAACGTCAAAGCCTCAGTTTTAGATCCCAATGCCTTGTTTTATTGTCCAAAGCCCTCCTTTAAATCTTGAAGTCTCAGTGTTTGTTCTCAAAGCATCATTTTTTTTGATCCTAACCCCTCTTTTAATGCTCAAACCCTCATTTTGAGGTCACAAACCCTCAGTTTTAGCATCCAAATGCCTATTTTTTTAAACCCAAGCCTCAGTTTTGGCTCCCAAACTCTCACTACTATGGTTCAAACCCATCCTTTGTAGCATCAAACCCTCATTTTTAGGTCCCAAAGCGTCACTTCTACCATCTACTCCCCTCTTTTAAGGCTCAAAGCCTCATTTCTAGGTTCCAGAGTTTCACTTTTAGCATCCCAACCCTCACTCTTAGATACCAAATCCTCATTTTTAATGTCCAAAGCCGTCTTTTCACTTGCAAAGCCTCATATTTAGGTCCCAAACCCTCACTTTCAGGGTCCAAACCCCTCTTTTAATGCTCAAAGCCTCAGTTTTGGCTCACAAACCCTCACTTTTAGGGTCCAAGCCCCTCTTTTATCGCACAAAGCCACATTCTTGGGGTCCAAACCCTCACTTTTAGGGTCCAAACGCCTCTTCTAAGACTCAGAGTCTCAGTTTTAAATCCCAAAGCTCCACTTTTAAGATACAAATCCCTCTTTTAATGTTCAAAGCCTCATTTTGAACGACCCAAATCCTCACTTTTATAGTCCAGGCCCCTCCTTTTGGGGGGCAAACCCTCATTTTCACGTCCCAAAGACTCACATAAAAGCGCCCAAGGCCCTCTTTTATCATCAAAGCCTTATAGTTAGGACCGCAAACCTCACTGTTAGGGTCCAAACCCCTCTTTCAAGGCTCAAAGCCTCATTTTTATCATCCAAACCATCACTTTCAGGGTCCAAACCACTGTTTCACAGCTCAAAGCCTCACTTTCAGGGACAAACCCCTCTTTTAACGCTCAGTGCCTAATTTTTAGGTCCCAAAGCCTCACTTTCAGGGTCCAAACCCCTCATAATGCTCAAAGCCTCACTTTTAGGGTCCAAACCTTTCCTTTAGCCTCATTTTTAGGTCCCAAACCTTCGCTTGTAGGGTCTAAACCCCTCTTTTAACGCTCAGTGCCTCATTTTTAGTGCCAAGCCCTCACTTTCAGGGTCCAAACCCTTCTCTTAATGTTCAAAGCCGCCTTTTTAACACACAAATCCTCACTGTTAGAGTCCAAACCCCTCTTTTATCACTCAACATCTCATTTTTGCAATCCAAACCTTCACTTTCAGGAGCCACAGCCCACTTTGACGGCTAAAAGATTCATTTTAAGGACCCAAATCCCCACTTTTAGGGCCCAAACACCTCTTCTAACAATTAAAGCCCCATATCTAGGTGCGATTCCCTCACTTGTATGGATCCAAACCCGCCTATTACAAACTCAAAGCCTCATTTTGACCTACCAGACCCTCAGTTTTAGGGCCCAACCCTGACTTTTAGGCTCAGAGACTCACCTTTAGGTCCCAAACCCTCACTTATACAGTCCAGGCCCCTCCTTTTTGGGGGCAAACCCTCATTTTCCGGTCCCAAAGACTCACTTTAAAGCACCCAAGCCCCTTTTTATCATCAAACCCTTAGAGTTAGGACCGCAAACCTCACTTTCAGGGTCCTAACCACTGTTTTACAGCTCAAACCCTCACTTTCAGGGTCCAAACCCCTCTTTTAATGCTCAAAGCCTCAATTCTAGGTCCCAAACCCATCCTAATTAGGGTCAAAGGTTCACTTGCAGGTCGCAAAGCCTCATTTTTCTGGTCCAAACCCCTCTTTTAACGCTCAGTGCCTCATTTTAGGTCCCAAACCCTCACTTTCAAGGTCCAAACCCCTCTTTTAATGCTCAAAGCCTCAATTTGAGGTCCCAAACCCAACCTTTTTAGGGTCAAAGGTTCATTTGCAGGTCGCAAAGCCTCATTTTTCTGGTCCAAACCCCTCTCTTAACGTCAAAGCCTCAGTTTTAGATCCCAATGCCTTGTTTTATTGTCCAAAGCCCTCCTTTAAATCTTGAAGTCTCAGTTTTTGTTCTCAAAGCATCATTTTTTCTGATCCTAACCCCTCTTTTAATGCTCAAACCCTCATTTTGAGGTCACAAACCCTCAGTTTTAGCATCCAAATGCCTATTTTTTTAAACCCAAGCCTCAATTTTGGCTCCCAAACTCTCACTACTATGGTTCAAACCCATCCTTTGTAGCATCAAACCCTCATTTTTAGGTCCCAAAGCGTCACTTCTACCATCTACTCCCCTCTTTTAAGGCTCAAAGCCTCATTTCTAGGTTCCAGAGTTTCACTTTTAGCATCCCAACCCTCACTCTTAGATACCAAATCCTCATTTTTAATGTCCAAAGCCGTCTTTTCACTTGCAAAGCCTCATATTTAGGTCCCAAACCCTCACTTTCAGGGTCCAAACCCCTCTTTTAATGCTCAAAGCCTCAGTTTTGGCTCACAAACCCTCACTTTTAGGGTCCAAGCCCCTCTTTTATCGCACAAAGCCACATTCTTGGGGTCCAAACCCTCACTTTTAGGGTCCAAACGCCTCTTCTAAGACTCAGAGTCTCAGTTTTAAATCCCAAAGCTCCACTTTTAAGATACAAATCCCTCTTTTAATGTTCAAAGCCTCATTTTGAACGACCCAAATCCTCACTTTTATAGTCCAGGCCCCTCCTTTTGGGGGGCAAACCCTCATTTTCACGTCCCAAAGACTCACATAAAAGCGCTCAAGGCCCTCTTTTATCATCAAAGCCTTATAGTTAGGACCGCAAACCTCACTGTTAGGGTCCAAACCCCTCTTTCAAGGCTCAAAGCCTCATTTTTATCATCCAAACCATCACTTTCAGGGTCCAAACCACTGTTTCACAGCTCAAAGCCTCACTTTCAGGGACAAACCCCTCTTTTAACGCTCAGTGCCTAATTTTTAGGTCCCAAAGCCTCACTTTCAGGGTCCAAACCCCTCATAATGCTCAAAGCCTCACTTTTAGGGTCCAAACCTTTCCTTTAGCCTCATAGCCTCATTTTTAGGTCCCAAACCTTCGCTTGTAGGGTCTAAACCCCTCTTTTAACGCTCAGTGCCTCATTTTTAGTGCCAAGCCCTCACTTTCAGGGTCCAAACCCTTCTCTTAATGTTCAAAGCCGCCTTTTTAACACACAAATCCTCACTGTTAGAGTCCAAACCCCTCTTTTATCACTCAACATCTCATTTTTGCAATCCAAACCTTCACTTTCAGGAGCCACAGCCCACTTTGACGGCTAAAAGATTCATTTTAAGGACCCAAATCCCCACTTTTAGGGCCCAAACACCTCTTTTAACAATTAAAGCCCCATATCTAGGTGCGATTCCCTCACTTGTATGGATCCAAACCCGCCTATTACAAACTCAAAGCCTCATTTTGACCTACCAGACCCTCAGTTTTAGGGCCCAACCCTGACTTTTAGGCTCAGAGACTCACCTTTAGGTCCCAAACCCTCACTTATACAGTCCAGGCCCCTCCTTTTTGGGGGCAAACCCTCATTTTCCGGTCCCAAAGACTCACTTTAAAGCACCCAAGCCCCTTTTTATCATCAAACCCTTAGAGTTAGGACCGCAAACCTCACTTTCAGGGTCCTAACCACTGTTTTACAGCTCAAACCCTCACTTTCAGGGTCCAAACCCCTCTTTTAATGCTCAAAGCCTCAATTCTAGGTCCCAAACCCATCCTAATTAGGGTCAAAGGTTCACTTGCAGGTCGCAAAGCCTCATTTTTCTGGTCCAAACCCCTCTTTTAACGCTCAGTGCCTCATTTTAGGTCCCAAACCCTCACTTTCAAGGTCCAAACCCCTCTTTTAATGCTCAAAGCCTCAATTTGAGGTCAAAGGTTCATTTGCAGGTCGCAAAGCCTCATTTTTCTGGTCCAAACCCCTCTCTTAACGTCAAAGCCTCAGTTTTAGATCCCAATGCCTTGTTTTATTGTCCAAAGCCCTCCTTTAAATCTTGAAGTCTCAGTGTTTGTTCTCAAAGCATCATTTTTTTTGATCCTAACCCCTCTTTTAATGCTCAAACCCTCATTTTGAGGTCACAAACCCTCAGTTTTAGCATCCAAATGCCTATTTTTTTAAACCCAAGCCTCAATTTTGGCTCCCAAACTCTCACTACTATGGTTCAAACCCATCCTTTGTAGCATCAAACCCTCATTTTTAGGTCCCAAAGCGTCACTTCTACCATCTACTCCCCTCTTTTAAGGCTCAAAGCCTCATTTCTAGGTTCCAGAGTTTCACTTTTAGCATCCCAACCCTCACTCTTAGATACCAAATCCTCATTTTTAATGTCCAAAGCCGTCTTTTCACTTGCAAAGCCTCATATTTAGGTCCCAAACCCTCACTTTCAGGGTCCAAACCCCTCTTTTAATGCTCAAAGCCTCAGTTTTGGCTCACAAACCCTCACTTTTAGGGTCCAAGCCCCTCTTTTATCGCACAAAGCCACATTCTTGGGGTCCAAACCCTCACTTTTAGGGTCCAAACGCCTCTTCTAAGACTCAGAGTCTCAGTTTTAAATCCCAAAGCTCCACTTTTAAGACACAAATCCCTCTTTTAATGTTCAAAGCCTCATTTTGAACGACCCAAATCCTCACTTTTATAGTCCAGGCCCCTCCTTTTGGGGGGCAAACCCTCATTTTCACGTCCCAAAGACTCACATAAAAGCGCTCAAGGCCCTCTTTTATCATCAAAGCCTTATAGTTAGGACCGCAAACCTCACTGTTAGGGTCCAAACCCCTCTTTCAAGGCTCAAAGCCTCATTTTTATCATCCAAACCATCACTTTCAGGGTCCAAACCACTGTTTCACAGCTCAAAGCCTCACTTTCAGGGACAAACCCCTCTTTTAACGCTCAGTGCCTAATTTTTAGGTCCCAAAGCCTCACTTTCAGGGTCCAAACCCCTCATAATGCTCAAAGCCTCACTTTTAGGGTCCAAACCTTTCCTTTAGCCTCATTTTTAGGTCCCAAACCTTCGCTTGTAGGGTCTAAACCCCTCTTTTAACGCTCAGTGCCTCATTTTTAGTGCCAAGCCCTCACTTTCAGGGTCCAAACCCTTCTCTTAATGTTCAAAGCCGCCTTTTTAACACACAAATCCTCACTGTTAGAGTCCAAACCCCTCTTTTATCACTCAACATCTCATTTTTGCAATCCAAACCTTCACTTTCAGGAGCCACAGCCCACTTTGACGGCTAAAAGATTCATTTTAAGGACCCAAATCCCCACTTTTAGGGCCCAAACACCTCTTTTAACAATTAAAGCCCCATATCTAGGTGCGATTCCCTCACTTGTATGGATCCAAACCCGCCTATTACAAACTCAAAGCCTCATTTTGACCTACCAGACCCTCAGTTTTAGGGCCCAACCCTGACTTTTAGGCTCAGAGACTCACCTTTAGGTCCCAAACCCTCACTTATACAGTCCAGGCCCCTCCTTTTTGGGGGCAAACCCTCATTTTCCGGTCCCAAAGACTCACTTTAAAGCACCCAAGCCCCTTTTTATCATCAAACCCTTAGAGTTAGGACCGCAAACCTCACTTTCAGGGTCCTAACCACTGTTTTACAGCTCAAACCCTCACTTTCAGGGTCCAAACCCCTCTTTTAATGCTCAAAGCCTCAATTTGAGGTCCCAAACCCAACCTTTTTAGGGTCAAAGGTTCATTTGCAGGTCGCAAAGCCTCATTTTTCTGGTCCAAACCCCTCTCTTAACGTCAAAGCCTCAGTTTTAGATCCCAATGCCTTGTTTTATTGTCCAAAGCCCTCCTTTAAATCTTGAAGTCTCAGTGTTTGTTCTCAAAGCATCATTTTTTTTGATCCTAACCCCTCTTTTAATGCTCAAACCCTCATTTTGAGGTCACAAACCCTCAGTTTTAGCATCCAAATGCCTATTTTTTTAAACCCAAGCCTCAGTTTTGGCTCCCAAACTCTCACTACTATGGTTCAAACCCATCCTTTGTAGCATCAAACCCTCATTTTTAGGTCCCAAAGCGTCACTTCTACCATCTACTCCCCTCTTTTAAGGCTCAAAGCCTCATTTCTAGGTTCCAGAGTTTCACTTTTAGCATCCCAACCCTCACTCTTAGATACCAAATCCTCATTTTTAATGTCCAAAGCCGTCTTTTCACTTGCAAAGCCTCATATTTAGGTCCCAAACCCTCACTTTCAGGGTCCAAACCCCTCTTTTAATGCTCAAAGCCTCAGTTTTGGCTCACAAACCCTCACTTTTAGGGTCCAAGCCCCTCTTTTATCGCACAAAGCCACATTCTTGGGGTCCAAACCCTCACTTTTAGGGTCCAAACGCCTCTTCTAAGACTCAGAGTCTCAGTTTTAAATCCCAAAGCTCCACTTTTAAGATACAATTCCCTCTTTTAGTGTTCAAAGCCTCATTTTGAACGACCCAAATCCTCACTTTTATAGTCCAGGCCCTTCCTTTTGGGGGGCAAACCCTCATTTTCACGTCCCAAAGACTTACTTTAAAGCACCCAAGGCCCTCTTTTAATGCCCAAAGCCTTATAGTTAGGACTGCAAACCTCACTGCTAGGGTCCAAACCTCTCTCTTAAAGCTCAAAGCCTCATTTTTAACAGCCAAACCCTCACTTTTAGGACCTAAAGCCCTCTTTTAACACTCAAAGCCTCGGTTTTAACACCCAAAGCCGCACTTTCAGGGTCCAAACCCCTCTTTTAACGCTCAGTGCCTCATTTTTAGGTCAGAAACCCCTGATTTTAGCATCCAGGCCTTCACTTTCAGGTACCAAACCATTATTATTAATGTCAAAGCCCTCTTTCAAGGCTCAAAGCCTCATTTTTACTTCCCAAACCCTCACTTTTATGTACCAAACCCCAATTTTAATATCCAAATCCCTGTTTTCATATGCAAAGCCTCACTTTTAGATCCCAAACCCTCACTTTTAGGCTCCAAACCCCTCCTTTTCCGGGACATACCCTCATTTTCAGGTTCCCAAAACTCACTTTAAAGCACTCCAACCACTCTTTTAACATCAATGCCTTATAGTTAGGACTGCAAACCTCAACTTTCATTTTCCCAACCCTGGTTTAAAGCTCAACCCTCTATTTTAACAGCCAAACCCTCACTTTAAGGATCCAAACCCCTCTTTTAATGCTCAAAGCCTCAATTTTAACACCCAAACACGCACTTACACGGTCCAAACCCCTCCTTTAAATGCACAGTGCCTCATTTTTAAGTCCCAAACCCTCATTTTCAGGGTCCAAACCCCTCTTTTAATGCTCAATGCCTTATAATTAGGACTGCAAACCTCACTTTTAGTGTCTCAACCCCCGTTTTAAAGCTCAAAGCCTCATTTTTAACAGCCAAACCCTCACTTTTAGGACCTAAAGCCCTCTTTTAACACTCAAAGCCTCAGTTTTAACACTCAAAGCCGCACTTTCAGGGTCCAAACCCCTCTTTTAACGCTCAGTGCCTCATTTTCAGGTCCCCAAAACTCACTTTAAAACACCCAAACACCTCTTTTAACATCAAGGACTTATAGTTAGGACTGCAAACCTCACTGCTAGGGTCCAAACCCCTCCTTTTTAGGGACAAACCCTCTTTTTTAAATTCCAAACCCTTACTTCTATTTCCCAAACCCCTCTTTTAACGCTCAGTGCCTCATTTTTAGGTCACAAACCCTCATTTTTAGCATCGAACTTGGACTTTTTATGGTCAAACCATCATTGTTTTGTTCCAAATAGTAATTTTTAGAGTCCAAACCCCTCTTTCAAGGCTCAAAGCCTCATTTTTTAAGTTCCAAACCTTCACTTTCAGCGTCCAAACCCTTTTTTTACTGCTCAGTGCCTCATTTTTAGGTCAGAAATCCCTGATTTTAGCATCCAGGCCTTCACTTTCAGGTAGCAAACCATTTTTATTAATTTCAAAGCCCTCCTTCAAGGCTCAAGGCCTCATTTTTGGTCCCAGACCCTCACTTTTAGTGTCCAAAACCCTCTAATAAGGATTAAAGTGTCATTTTTAGTTCCCAAACCCTCACTTTTAGCATCCAAACCCCTTCTTTTTAGGGACATACCCTCATTTTCATGTCCTAAAGACTCACTTTAAAGCACCCAATCTCTCACTTTTAACCTCAAACCCTTATAGATAGGAATGCAAACCTCACTTTTAGGGTCCAAAACCCTATTTTAAGCTTCAAAGTCTCATTTTTAAGTTCCAAACCTTCACTTTCAGCATCCAAAGCCTTCTTTTAATGCTCAGTGCCTCATTTTTAGGTACCAAACCCCTGCTTTTAGCATCCAGGCCTTCACTTTCAGGTACCAAAACATCATTATTAATGGCCAAAGCCCTCTTTTAAGGCTCAAAGCCTCTATTTTAGATCCCAAACCCTCACTTTTAGGCTCCAAACACCCCCTTTTTAGGGACATACCCTCATTTTCACGTCCCAAAGACTTACTTTAAAGCACCCAAACCCCTCTTTTAATGCTCAAAGCCTTATAGTTAGGACCACAAACCTCACTGCTAGGGTCCAAACCTCTCTCTTAAAGCTCAAAGCCTCATTTTTAACAGCCAAACCCTCACTTTTAGGACCTAAAGCCCTCTTTTAACACTCAAAGCCTCGGTGTTAAGACCCAAAGCCACACTTTCAGGGTCCAAACCCCTTTTTTAATGCTCAGTGCCTCATTTTTAGGTCAGGGTTGTTATATTATGGGGACATGGAGTGTACGAATCAGCGTATATGTCGATCTGTGTTTTAGTCCCTCGGCAATCATTAATGTGACCGAAACAACAGACAACGTGCTGCTGTCAGAAAAGGATGACAACATGTGGTTTCGTGTAGCGGGCTGAGAAAACCAGCCAGGACCGCCAAGGTTAAGGGCCAAGTAGGTAAGAGGTAATTCCGGCAGGGGGAGATCTGGCCCCGGGGAGTTTTAAGGTTGCTGGGAGGTGTGAAGGTCTGCATCTGGGATCAAGTCAGCTCAGCCCTTTACGGTTTTGAACTGCTTTTCATGTGGAGGAAAACTAAAAGCTTCTAACACTGGGAAGCCCTTTACAGCAGGACATCAAAGGGCTATTGAGACGCTCCTGCCTGAAGGACTTCAAGGTTTGCAGCTTTCCCTTGGGCGGGAGGTTTTGAGGTTTCCCCATTATTAACCTCTGGTGCGGCACACTGCCGTGGGGCTGGGGAGCACAGAGCCGATTAAGCGCAGACTTGCTGATGCCACGTTGTCACCGCGGTGGCCACCGTAAGAGAGCCCCGGCTGTAGTGCTGTGCAGCAGAAGCGACATCCCTGGGCTGTGTCTCAGCCGCTTTCTTACTATACAAATATCTGTGTACGTAGAGTAGTCAAGCCTGCGCAACACAGCTGCATTTCTTTGAGGACTGCTGTGCCACAAGCCACATCTTAGCCCCAAAGTTTTCCTTCCCCCTCAAGCGCGGAGCGTGCGCTGCCCTTCATGCAGGGATGCTCTCACTGCCAATGTGTTTGTTCTCCTTTTCCCCTTCATAACCGTTCCCTTCCCGGAGCTTTCTATTTGCTGACGCCCTTAATATCCAGAGCTGTCAGGGATGAGAACCAAAGCCCTGCCGGCAGCTCAGGGAGGGTGAGCGGCTGCCCTTTTCCAAGCAAGCGGCTGAAATACAGCACGGTCAGCGGCGCTCTCAGTGTCCAGGCCTGTCACTGTCACGCTCCCACAGCACCTCCGTCTGCCCAGACCCCGCCGGGGGCTCAGCCACCGAGAGCAGCTGTCCTGGGAAGAGACTGGGGGGGCCTCGCAGGCCCTGGGGGCGTTGGCATGGCCCAGGCCCCTCTCTCCCTTCGTCCCCTCTCCAAAGCCCTGCCTGGGAGGGAGGCTGCTCATCTCTCTCGGGAAGTGCAACCTGTTGATAGTCTTAAAAGAGGTTAAATGCAGCCTCTGTGGGGTCTGGTACCCCCATGCAGCCCCCTCAGGGCAGCCTCACAGAACTTGCTTCCTCAGCAGGCACAAAGCGATACCTGAATCAATACTGAGCTGCAGCAAAGTGATGAAGCAGGAAAAAATTCCATGCAAGTTTTCATACTCCGGGCAAGTTTGATGCGAGACGTGGTCACGCGAGGCTCTCAATAGGATCGGGTTAGGAGCGCACAATAAATACCGCCAGCTGTCCCCTGCAGCACTGGGGCTTGTTAGCTGACTTGTGAGCCAGGCTGAGCGTTGCAGTAAGGAGCCGTTCCTCCGGCCCCAGGGACCGTTACGCGCTCACCTGGGGCTGCAGTGAAGCATGGGTTCAGAGCTCAGTGTCAGCGTGCCTGGGCAGAAGCCCAAGCTGCCACCCCTTTGCACCCAAGGGGTAAGTGCTGTCAGTGGGTGCAGGCGCTGGGGTGCATTTCCCACAGCTCATGGCACTCGCTGTTGATACCGACATGGGGCATTAGAATGGCTAAGCCGCGCTTTATTAGCTCGCCAGCCCAAAGGGCTGTGATTCAGGCCGATCGATAGTGGTGTTGCTCAGCGGGGTGCGAGCTGGTTACAGCACAGCCTCATCCTGTGGGGTTTGTTTCCCACCAAACAGCGGGAACAGATGAGGAACAGAGGGCTCTGCAAGGGGCGAGTTGTTCGATCTGAAGTGAAACACGAAGGCACGAGCGAGCTGGAGCGACGCACTGAGTCCCTCCCGCCAGAGCTGAGTACGGGGAGGTGCTGGCGGAGGGGAGATAATTTGGCAGCCTGGAGAGCAAAGCGGGCACTTGGAGGAAGCGGAGAGAGAAAGAAACAAGAACGACTGGCAAGAGCCTGTGGAGGGTGTGAGAAGCCAAGATTTAAAATCAGACCTTGAAATAATGCTGACTCAGCACAGCTGCTGCACGCTATTGCCAATGGTGAAAAGCCTCAGGGGTTTTTAGAAGCAAAACCAACAAGCAAACCAACAAAAAACCAGCTGGGTGATTTTTTTCCCCCTCAGCTCGGTTACTTTTCCCCAGCCCTGGCCACTCTGCAAGGCGATGCTCGTCACCCATATCAGGGTGCCGGATTGGGCCCAGGGCAGGGCTTTTGCAGGCAGCACATTTCTTGTTCCCAGTAACGCAGTCGCTGGGCATTGATCAACAACTGGGGCAGTTGCCCAGAATTACCATTCTTGCTCTCTCCCCAGTTCCCTTCACTTTTGCTCTTCCTTTTTCTTTCTTTCTTTCTCTGTCTGACTCCCTGCCTGTATTTTCTAACTCCTCCCTGTCTGTCCTACTGCCTGTTGCTATGTTTTCCTTTCCCTACACCTCTCTCCCGCTCCCTGGCCTTCTCCTTTCTCTGTCGCCGTGTCCTGGCCGCCTGGTTCCCCTCTGTGCTGCCGCCTGTCCCCTCTCTCCCGCCTGTATCCCCCGCTCAGCCGGCCCTGCTGCTCTCGGGGCCTCCGTCCTGCTCCCCGGCCCCTTCTGCTCCTCCTGCGTGAACCCTGAAACTCACGGTTTGGGACCTAAAAAGGAGGCAATGAGTGTTAAAACCGGGGTTTGGACGCTGAAAGTGAGTCGTTGGGTGTTACAAATGAGGCTTTGGCTGTTAAACGAGGGCTTTGGTTCCTAGAAGTGAGGGTTTGGCTGTTAAAAATGAGGCTTTGAGCCGTAATAAAGGGGTTTGGACCCTGAAAGGGAGGGTTTGGGGCATAAAAATGATGCTTTGAGCCTTAAACGATGGATTTACACCCTAAACATGAGGCTTTGCGACATACAAATGAGGCTTTGACAGTAAAAAAGACAGGTTTGGACCCTAACAGTGAGGGTTTGGGAGCTCTAAATGCGGCCTTGAGCCTTAAAAGTGGGCTTTGGACCTTGAGAGTGAAGGTTTGGAACTGAAAACTGAGGCTTTGAGAGTTAGAAGAGGGATTTGAACCCTGAAAGTGAGGATTTGAGTGTTAAGAAGGAGGCTTTGAGCCTTAAAACAGGGGTTTGGACTCTGAAACTCACGGTTTGGAAGGAAAAAGTGACAGTTTGAGCACTAGAAGACCAGATTCGATGCTAGAAGTGAGGGTTTGGGCCCTAAAAATGAGGGTTTGTCCCTTAAAAGTAGTTGTTTGGACCCTAAAACTGAAGATTTGGAATTAAAAACGGAGGCTTTTAGCCTTAAAAGACAGGTTTGGACCCTGAAAGTGAGGGTCTGGGACCAAAAGATGAGACTTTTAGCCTTAAACGAGGGGTTTGGACTCTAAAACGTGTGGCTTTGGAAGGAAAAACTGATGGTTTGAGCATAAAAGGACTGGGGCTTCTGCTAAAAGTGAGGGTTTGGGACCGAAAGAGGAGGCACTGAGCGTTAAAAGAGAGGTTTGGACGTTGGAAGTGTGGCTTTGGGTGTTAAAAATGAGGCTTTGAGTGTTAAAAGGGGGCTTTGGACCCTAAAAGTGAGGTTTGCGGTCCTAACTATAGGGCTTGAGGTTAAAATAGGGGTCTGGACAATAAAAGGGAGGCTTTGGAACTTAAAAATGAGGGTTTGTCCCTAAAAAGGAAGGGTTTGGATCCTAAAAGTGAGGGATTGGGATCCAAATTAATGCTTTGAGCCCTAAAGGATGGTTTTAGACCCTAAACGTGAGGCTTTTCAAAATATAAATTAGTCTTTGACATTAAAAAAGACAGGTCTGGACCCTAATAGTGAGGGTTTGGGACATCTAAATGAGGCTTTGAGAGTTAAAAGAGGGGTTTGGACCCTGAAAGTGAAGCTTTTGGACATAAAAGAAGGCTTTGAGTGTTAAAAGTCAGATTTAGACCCTAAACATGAGGTTTTGCGACATACAAATGCGGTTTGATGGTAAAAAAGACAGGTTTGGACCCTACCAGTGAGGGTTTGGGACCTCTAAATGAGGCTTTGCATGAGAAAACAGGGCTCTGGAAATGAAAAAATGAGGTTTTGGTACCTAACAGTGAGGGTCTGGTACTTTCAAAATAGGCATTGAGCATTAAAAGAGGGGTTTGGACCCTGCAAGTGAGGGTTTGGGACCTGAAAGTGAGGCTTTGAGCTTTAAAACAGGGGTTTGGACCCTAAAAGTGAGGGCTTGGGACCTAAGAATGAGGGTTTGGACCCTAAAAAAGACAGGTTTGGACCTGAAAAGTGAGGGTTTGGCACCTAAAAATGAGGCTTTATTCCTTATTAGAGGGGTTTGGACCCTGAAAGTGAGGGTTTGGGATATAAAAAGGAGGCTTTTGCCCTTAAAAGAGGGATTAGGAAAACAGAAAAATGAGGGTTTTGGACTTAAAAGAGGGGTTTGGACCCTGAAAGTGAGGGTTTGGGACCTAAAACTGAGGCTTTGAACCTAAAAAAAAGGAATGAAAAAAATGACGGTTTGAGCATTAATAGGCTGGATTCAATGCTAAAAGGGAGGGTTTTATGTCCCAAGCCTGTCTTTCAACACTCAAAGCCTCATTTTTTAGTCCCAAACCCTCACTTTCATGGTCCAAAACCCTCCTTTTTAGGGACAAACCCTCATTTCTAACAGCCAAAGCCTGACTTTTATTGTCCAAACCCATCTTTTAACGCTCAAACCCTTATAGTTAGAACCGCAAACCTCACTTTTAGGGTCCAAACCCCTCCTTTTTTAGGGACAAACCCTCATTTTTAGGTCCCAAAGAATCACTTTAAAGCACCCAAAACCTCACTTTTAACATCACAGCCTTAATAGGTAGGACAGTAAACCTCACTTTTAGGGTCCAAATCCCTGTTTTAAAGATCAAAGCCTCATTTTTAACAGCCAAAACCTCACTTTCAGGGTCCTAACCCCTCTTTCAACGCTCGGTGCCTCATTTAGAGGTCCCAAACCCTCACTGTTAGGGTCCAGACCTTTCTGTTTTACTGTCAAAGACTCGTATATTTGTTGCAAAGCCTCACATTGAGGATCTAAATCCATCCTTTAGGGCTCAAAGCATTATTTTTAGGTCCCCAACCCTCCCTTTTGGTCTCCAAACTTGCCTTTTTTAGCATCAAAGCCTCATTTTTATATCCCAAACCCTCACTTTTAGGATCCAAACCCCTCCTTTTTAGCATCCAAACCCTCATTTTTAAGTTCCAAAGCCTCCCTTTTATTGTCCAAACCCATCTTTTAACGCTCAAAGCCTTATAGTCAGGACCACAAACCTCACTTTCATGGTTGAAACCCCTGTTTTAAAGCTCAAAGCCTAATTTCTAACAGCCAAACCCTCACTCTCAGGGCTCAAATCACTCTCTTGACTCTCAAAGCCTCAGTTTTCAGTTCCAAACCTTCACTTTCAGGGTCCAAACCCCACTTTTAAAACACAAGGCTCATTCAGGGGTCCCAAACCCTCACTGTTAGGGTCCAATCCTGTCTCTTAGGCTCAAAGCCTCAGTTTTAGATCCTAAACCCTCACTTTGGGGTTCCAAACCCCTCCGTTTCATGGAGTAACCCTCATTTTTAAATACCAAACTCTCCCTTTCATTGTTCAAACCCTTCTTTTAATGCTCAAAGCCTCATTTTCAGGTCCCAAACACTCACTTTATAGCACCCAAACCCCTCTTTTAACCTCAAAGCCTTATAGTTAGGACTGCAAACCTCACTTTTAGGGTCCAAACCCCTGTTTTAAAGCTCAAAGCCTCATTTGTAAGAGCCAAACCCTCACTTTCAGGGTCCAAAGCCCCATTTTTACACCCAAAGCCACACTTCCCTCATCGAAATTCCTCTTTTAATGCTCAGTGCCTCCTCTTTCGGTCCCAAACCCTCACTTTTAGCATCAACTCTGGTCCTTTAAGGCACAAACCATCAGTTTTTCTTTCCAAAGCCTCACGTTTTAGAGTCCAAATCCCTCGTTTAAGGCTAAAAGCCTCATCTTTAGGTACGAAACCCTCACTTTCAGGGTCCAAACCCCTCTGTTAAGGAACAAAGCCTCAGTTTTTAATTCCACATCTTCAGTTTTAGGGTCCAAACACCTACTTTTAAGTAGGTGTTCAAAAGCTTTTCAAACTTTTGAAAAGCAGGAATGGGTTCGGTTCTATACAGGACAGCGCTGCTCAGAAATGGACCCCAGTCCCTGCTGGCCTCAGCGACCCAGTGGCACACACTCCTGTTACCGGCTCATCTGGTGGCTGGCTGTACAGAAATGTGACCTTTTTTGCCGTGGCTGGGGGTGGTGATGGTGGTGTTGCTGGTGTTCTGTCTCAGCTCTATAATCCATAAAGGAACAGAGACTTTAAGGTGTATCATGTTACTGGTTTGACAGGACTTGCATGCTAGAGAAGAGTTGCTCAAGTGACTTGCTACTGTTACAGCCTCTTGCTAGAAGGAGCAAGAGGGAACAGGGAAGGGTGTAGAGGAGGACCGGAGCAGCCCCGTAGCTGGTGTGTGCCGCCAGCATCGCCCTCGTACAGCCGTCTCGCCAGCAAAACGCAGGAGGAGCAGAGCAGCTTATGGCCACTGCACGAAGCAGCTGCAGCGCAGGAAGGGGAATTTAACTGCGAGGCTGTGAGGCACAGCACGCGTGGTAGCCGAAGCCCCGCGGGAATCACGCGGAGATGTCAAGCTCTCTAAAGGACCCTGAGATATGAACAGCAAGAACTTAGCAATTGTTGACCTGGTATTTCTTGCAGACGGAAGCAGCTGACGGCTTCCTCTTTATTTGCTCCTAGTCCAGTCCTTGGGCAGATAGGCCAGACCTTGCAGCAGGGCATGCCTGCTGGAGAAAAACTGCTAAAGCCGCCTCTTTGTTGCTGCTCCTGTAACCAGAGCGATAGAATTAACCAGCCATAGATGTTGCTATACTCCTTGTACAGCCTTATCCAACTGGACGTTAAGTCTGGGGACATGGAGTATACCAATCAGTGTATTCTCTGATCTGCATTTTAGTCCCTCCGTAATCATTAATGTGAACGAAACAATAGACAATGTGCTTCTGTCAGAAAAGGATGACAAAATGTGGTTTCGTGTAGCGGACTGAGAAAACTGGCCAGGACTGCCAAGATTAAGAGCCGAGTAGGTAAAAGGTAATTCCGACAGGGGCAGATCGCGACCACCGACTCACGGACCACCACCGACCCAAGTAACACCACCTACTCAAAAGAGAACAACAGAAGAGGATAACTGAGTCTGCGCAGTAATTTACATCCTGAACGAGCAAGTTTGTACCAATCGGTAGAAAGGACAATAATGAATATCTATGAATATTTAACTTTTTGATCTATAAATTGTATGGGAAAGGTGCGTAAGGTAGGCACGTTAGGAGGAGCGATCCCGCGTGCATCCGGCGCTGTGAATAAAGAATGCCTGCTCTTTAATACTAAATTGGTGTTAGAGAGCTGTTTCTGATTTTACCGCGTTTTTCGGTAACACTCCTACCAGTCTGTCACGATCCACTGTCGGGCTGAACAATTTGGCAGAGGTTAAACCCCCTTGCTTTCCAACCGACCTCAGGTAATTCTGGGAGGTTGGGGGCGGCTGGGCTTAACTTCTGACTGACTCCAACGTGTTGCCGTGGCCAGGTTCCTTCTACATTCTCGGGCACAGAACTAAGACTCAAAACGGCATCAAAGTGCCAAGTCCCTTCATTTGGCCAGCGACGGAGACGCGAGAGAAAAGCAGAGAAAGAGAGAAAAAAGGGAGAAAGGGGGGAGAGAGAAAACGAGAGCGACACGAGAGTGTTGCAATAGCTACCGCCGCGGGTCTGGGGCGGTCCGTCCTTCCGTGCGGTCTGTCCCTCCGCGCGGTCCGTCCCTCCGCGCGGTCCGTCCTTCCCCGCGGTCCGTCCTTCCGTGTGGTCCGTCCCTCCGTGCGGTCCCTCCCTCCGTGCGGTCCGTCCTTCCCCGCGGTCCGTCCCTCCGTGCGGTCCATCCCTCCGTGCGGTCCGTCCCTCCGTGCGGTCCGTCCCTCCGCGCGGTCCCTCCCTCCGTGCGGTCCGTCCCTCCGTGCCGACTGTGAGATTTGATTCTGCGCTTTTGAACAACTGAGGAGACGATAAGCAGTGAGTCACGTGTCTCTCTGATAATGTTTTCCTAGCGTAAGCTTACCTGGGGCTTGGGGCATGATATAATTCAATAGGCTGGAAAAGGAGAAAGAGGACAGTTACCCTTTTTCCTTGTGGTAAAGCTGCGCTTGAGCCTGAGCTCTCAAGAAACACTGCTGAGTTTATTTCAGTAAAACTGAAATCGAGGGGTTCTAAGGCAGTGTTGCAAAGCCCTTCAGAATTCAAGGGACACCTGGAATTATAAACGTGAAACGTTCTTTTCTCCAGGTCATAGACGTTAAATAAGTCCATCAATCGCTCTCTGACAGCTTGCTTGCATCTTTTTCTATATTTCAATATTGCTGGAAATTTTTTCAGTTTTTAAGTCCTTTAATGACGGTTCACGGTTTTTAGTATTTCGTATAAAACCAAGATGTTGCTGCTGACCCCACCTATTGAATAGCTGCGTGTTTTAATTGCCCAAGCCTCTGGCTGAGTATTCCTGCCATTGAACGTTACTCACTGAAGGTGTGTGCGTGAGGCGTGAATCCAGCCTTCGTACCCAGGTGGCAAATAGGAGTTTCCCCAGGGACGGATCCAGAGCAGGGAATTAAGCTCTCACTCTGCACTGCGCTTTGGAGGAGGAGCGGGTTTGTGCCCCTTCTCCGAGTGGATGGTGAGCTGAGGGGTATTTCGCCCTTAGGGAACCTGAAGTTAAGCCAAAGAATGTCGAGTGAGTTCAAAACCCTGCCCAAGCCTTTGGAACATCCCGGCTCTATTCACTGAGGCAAAGGAGTATTTTAGTTGAGCAACACTTATGCTGGGTAAAATGAGAGGATGAGAGGCTTTTGCTGCTTCAAATACTCATGGAAATGTCATTTTAAACGTGGTTCTTCAGACGAGATAAGTCTGCACCTCTTTTCTTAGCAGGACAAAACTTCTGAGCCTGTTCCCAGAGATAGAAAGAGCAGAGGAATTCCGTGGAGTTCCATGGTGGAGGGGAAAGATCCCAACCCAAAGGGTGCCGTGCTGACAAGCAGTGGGAAATACGCCATGCCAGCTCTTCCTGCGTAAGTATGGAATGAATTGGACTGACTGAGCAGTGAACAAGAGAAACCACGCGCAGAAGTGTGAGTGGCAATGCAACCCAACTGGCCAGCGCCTGTAGTGACGGGGGAGGAAGCACTGTCATTGCGTCTTAATCTTAAAATCTGTGATACTGTCTCATGTTGCAGTAGGGTGGTCCCCGTGTTCATGCCCCTGGAAGCTGGTTAAACCTGTGCTGTGCTAAGAACGTGTATTTCTGCAGAGCATTTTGGTGGTGTTTGTAGCGGAGTCGTTCTCTTGGAGAGGTCGTTTTGGTTCTGTTTGATGTGGCAAAGGCTCCTTGCAAAACGTAAGAAATTGCCGCTGGACTGAGATGTCCCCCCCCTCTGACTTCTATGAACTCCCGTGTGTGGAAGAGACGGAACTTTTCCTGTTGCTGTAAATTAAGAAAACACTCCTGTGTGCTGAGAGGAGCGGCTGTTTTAAACTGCGCTTGGTAGCACTTCTGTTTTGCTGCCATGGATCTCCTTCTGGAGAAGCTGTAACACAGGCTCCTTCCCTTTCTAAAATGTAATCACTCAGAGACGAACTTGATCGGAGACTAACTTGGTGCTGTGCCTGCAATGTACATTTGCCGCCTGGCAAAGGAGAGGTGGGATTCATTTCACCTGATTTCTAGCTGTCCAAAAGTTATTTTTCTGGTCTGAGCTAATTTCTTGCTTGGTCAAAGGAAAGGGAGAGTTCTGCAGCAGGAAAATTGTTCCCCCCTCCCTCTTCTGGTCTTGTGGCTCTAGAAGAGTAGTTTAATCTGAAGGCCTATGTTTTAGAAGGCGAATGTGGAGTGAGAAGAATTCCACCTGTTCTCTTCCTTTGATAAAATCCAAAGCTTGGAAGAGTTTTCTTTGAGCCATCTTTAAACTTTTCTCTCCCACCAGGCCCTCTCCCCCTCCAGGGAAGCTTCTGTGTGAGGAAAGAAGGAAAAGCCTCCCTTTTTGCCAGAGGAGCCATCGCCCTCTTCTTCCTCCTCATCCTGCTCTGGTGATCCTAGTCCAGATGAGTTGTTGTGTCTCATTTGTGAAGATACAATGTCCGATGCCGCTGTTAGTGCCTGCTGTGGAAACAGCTCCTGTGACGGATGTAAGTGCAGCTCCCACGGTTGTTACTTCAAAACATCACACCTGATCTTCTGAAAGCAGAAAGAGGAGATCAGGGAATTACTTTGTCACCAGCTCTATTTAAGGCTTAAGCAGAGCCTGAACAGGAAAGGACTTTTCTCACTTAAAGGGAAAAAAGGCAGGAAGCTTTTTTCCCTTTTTACGTATGTAGTTAAATCCTCTTGACAGGCGGAAGGAGGAGTTTGAGAAGAGAGCCTAACTGCGCAGGTGATCACAGTATTAGATATCGAACGCGTTTGGTTTGTCCGCAGCCCTTTCCCTCACACAAAATTATAGAGCCATCTCTGGTGCCTTCCTGTGGTCTGCAGCCAACGGGGAGCTGGGCATTTAATCCACACTCCTCTCCACGGGAGAGGTGGTTAAAAACTTCAGAGCTGTGCCGGTTGTAGCTGGGATAGAGTTAATGTCCTTCAGCGTCGCTGGCAGAGTGCTGAGGGCACACTGATGTTTCAGCTGCTGTTAAGTAGCGGCTCCGTGTCGCTAAGTAGCGCCTCTGCTAGTCAGGGGCCTCTCCAGCTTCCCGAGCTCTGCCCGACAGGTATGAGTGGCCGCGCCAGGGACCCCTCTGCCCGCCCAGCTCCATCAGGGGTGATGCCCAGGTGCAAGGGCAGAAGGAGGCCCCGAGCCGTGCGTCAGTCGGCCAGAGTGAGTCGGCCAGCGTCAGTCGGCCAGCATCGCCTGCCCGCACTCAGCTGGCTGGCGTCAGTCAGCGTCAGCGTCTGTTGTCGGGAGTCAGTCAGGACTTAATCCTGTCGGCACCGCTGACCCCCCGCCTGGGGTGTGGGGCTGAGCGCGGTGGTTCAAGTGCCGCCTTAGGCCCGTCAGTCAGGGTGGCTGTGTCAGCCTTGGCTGGCAGCTGTCACCTGCCTTTGGGCACACGGTGCCGTGTCCTGCTCTGCTGAGGGCGGCTCCTCATTCCCTGCCTGCTTCAGCTCGTTTTCCTGCTTCCACGTGCCTGGGCTTTGCTGGTTTAAGGCAGTGAAACGAACTTAATCAGGCTTCCCTTAACTTTGTGTCTTCTGCCTAGTGAGCCGTCGGACAGAGCTTTGGAGGAAGAATGGTGACAAGCCCCTGCTGGTGGGGTGGTGTTTTACTGGTGTGGGGGAGAGGATACTTCAGTTGGTGGGAGCGAGTCCCCAAACCCCGGGGCCTGTCGCGTGGGCTGCCAACGTTTCCGCAGCTCCCCTCGTCGGGCGGCTGTTTGCAAGGGGTGTGTTTGAGCAGTGGGGGTTCAGCAGCCGCCGGGCCCTGGCCCTGGGCAGCCTGCTCTGGGGGACCCTGCCTGCGCAGGGGCTGGACCAGCTGCCCCCAGGGATTCCGGAAGGCCTTTCTCTCCCTTGTGACTCCGTGACTCTGGAACTGGTGCTGCGAGGGGCCAGCGCTGTGGGAGCGCTGGGAACGTTGTCTTCCCTGGGCTCTGCCTCTGTCGGGACGGCTGCGTGTGCGCTCTGCCCTGAGACACTCGGCGCCTGCGCCCGCCTGTCCAGGTACGCCAAGCAGTGTGCAACAGAGCACACTTTCAGGAGTGACCTGAGGAGCTTTTGCTAGCTTGGCCGCGTTGGAGAGGGACTGCAGCTCCTGCATGCAGGAATAGTCGTGTTGGAGAATAACCCTAGGAGGCAGCTGGGTAAAGGGGCTCTAGTGTCAAACGCTGATGTGTCTCGGGTTTGGGTTTGTTCATGTAAAGGGAAATGAAATCTGTGGTCTGCATCAGATACGGGATCGGGGCTGTTGGGGGCTGTATTTCTGGGGAAAATGTCACTGAGCCAGTCATGAATAGTAATTCAAAAAGCTCTATAATTGTGATCTTTCCCTGCTGTTCAACAAAGCGGATGCTGTTTTTCTCAACAGAGCATAGTTTTTCTTCCATTTCTTCTTCTTTGGCTTCTTCCCACTCTTTGTCCTCTTTCCTTAGACAATGTGACCCGAGCAGTGTCAGGCAATGGTGTCCCTTCTCTGACCACCAAGTAACGCTTCCCTGAGATCACTTGAGCTTCCACATCTGGCTGAGTGAAAGAATGACGCCCGTCAGCCTCAGCCTCCCTCCGTGCGAGAGTGAGCCTCTACGTGCACGAGGGAGTCCAGAGCTGGCTGAGAGTGCCTTGGGTGCTGCCCTTTCTAAAAGCGAAGGGGTTTCTTGCAGCTCTCCTTGCAAAGTGAGTGTGTGGTTTGACACGTGCATGAGCTAGCAGGACGGCTTACGGCCACAGAATGGAGATGGGCAAATCCCCTCTCCTTCTCCCCGGTGCAGTGTCCTGCCTCCTTCCTTGTGCCGGCTTTTATGCTTGCTGGCTCTCTCTGCAACCCCGTTTCACTCTCTAAGCTGGTGGGAAACTCTCTGCTCTTGTGGGTGCGTTCCCTGTCTGCTTGGGGAGTTAATGTGGCTCCTAAGGAGCTCTAAACCGTGTGCAGGTCAGGGCAAGGGAAGGCACAGGGATACAGGAGCAGAAGGAAGGAGCAGATGGAGAGATGGGGGCAGCAGCAAGGCCTCTCTTTTGGTGGCACTGAAGTGAACCTGGTTTGTGACATCACGTCTGCAGCTGCGACTGACCGTATCTTTAGCTTTTCCTTCAGTAAGCCCGTAACATTGTTGGCCTTTGAATCTGACTTTCATGTACCACATGTCAGTCAATGGTGACATCCCAGAACACTGACTTGGCTGGATGTGATTCTGCTCAAACATGTAATTTCTCAACTTTTTCTTTTTTATTTATTTTCTGGAGCTTTTTAATGCAAAACTCACTCTCTGACTCGTGCCGCGTTGCTTGACTTGACTCCAGTGTCTTGGGCTTTTTCCCGTGTTGTTTATCCTGTCAGTACCCCTGCGTCCCTTTTTGTTGGTGATCTCGTAGGCATCAGAAAAGCAAAGGATTCTGCTTTTGCTCTGCTGTGAGATCCAAACCTGTCCTGAGTGCCCTTTTGTTAAGGAAAAGAGCCGCAGGAGGTGGACGGGAGATTATTCACGGCAAAGGGATGAAAGTTCTGTCAATCTCAGAAATGTCTCTGGCTGTCAGGAGCCTCTTTTTGCATTTTCTTCTCTATTCACAGTGAAGAATGCGAGACCTCGCGGCTCAGGTAACGAGCAGCCTGCTGCAGTTTCCCGAGGTGACCATTCAGGCTCTTGGGGAAGATGAGCTCACCCGAGGGTCTGTGCTGCGTGGGCGGTTTTCCAGAGGTGAGCCTTTTCCTTGAAATTGGGTCTTGCTGTGAAGTTGTTACTGCCTGGAGGTGACCTGAGGCACGGGGTCACAGCATCAGCTGTGTCAGGTTGGTGCTGCTCAGGTGCGTCAGGTTTTGAGAGAACAGAAAGGATGAGCTATGACAAAATGATGAAAAATGTTAACATTAAAACATTAGTAGAGTTAAACTTTGAAAGGACAACAGCCTGCGCCAGCCTTGAGCTATTAAAATAACACGGGCAAGTCAGTGAGCCCTCCTCAACTTCTAATGGAATGAAAGGCAGTTTTCAAAAAAGTCCTGGTGTGGTTTTGGGCTGTATTTATTGGTACCATCATAACATCCCGTGCAGAACTAGTTCTCCCACAGTGTTAGAGAGGCAACCCCCCCTGCTTTTTCTTTCCTAGCCTGACTAAAAACAGAAGGAAGAGGAAAGCCCTGTTAGGCGCTGCAGCCAGGTTTGCAGAGCATTTAATGGGACGCAGAGGAGTGTCCCGGGAGAGCTGCTGAGAGCGGCTGAGCAGATGAGGTAGCTGACTTTGTCGGTGATGTGAAGGTAGAGCCGGGGGCCTGCCTGGGTGTCCGGGCTTCTGCTGAGACCATGTAGAATCTCTCTGTGTGACTGTAAGTGCAGTAGTTGAGTTAATACTCCCTCTGTGTTGGAAGTAGTTCAGTGAAACTAAATGTGCTAACTTCTCTCTGTGATCAGCGCGTGTAAAAGTTGAAATTGGCTCCCGCAGTGCCCATTTTAAGGTAATTCCTTGTTGAAGTCCAAACCCCTGCCCAAAGTAGGCGTGTGTCGAGCAAAGTTAGTCAACTAGAAAAGAATTGGCTGAGATTTTGCCATATTTGAAGTATGCTTTAGGAGTTGTATTCTCATATGTATTTAGATGATTTCTAGCAAAACCAAGCTGAATATGGTATAAAGACTAGAGACCAATCTATTGTAATCTTTATCCCAAACAAGCAGAATTCTTCAGTGCAGGAATGACAAGTCCAAATGCAAAATCATAAGGTGGTTCATTTTACGATGCATTGGTTGAGGATTCAGTGGGTGATTTTCAATAATCGACCCGAATTCGGTCAGTCTGTCTTGCTCTGTGAGCTACTTCTGTTGAAGCAAAGGGGCAGTGATTGTGATTTTCCCGTTGTTTTCAACCCTCTCTTGGGAGTTTGCTTTAGCCAGCCTTTTCTCTTCTTCCAGGGAGAGATGGGCTGGCCTGGCTGGCGTGTGGCCCTCAGCTGGAGGTCGTGAGCGCTGTGACGGGAGAGCGGCTCTCTGCACACCGTTTCAGTGGAGCCCGTGAGCAGCCTCCCACCATCCGCGTGGTGAAGGAGGTTTCCTGGCAGACGGGAACGGGGCTGCTGGTTGGCTTGAGAGAAGCAGAGGGAAGTGTTCTCTGCCTGTACGACCTTGGAACATCGAGCGTGGTTACAGCAGTAGTTCTGCCAGGAAGGGTAGGTGCTTTTTAATGGGGGAAACGTTGTCAGGTGCTGCATAACGCTGTTTCAGGAGCAGCTTTGGAGCGTCTCTTTGCTAGGACGTCCATTTTCTCTATTGTGTCATCATACTGTCACTGCAGAGTGTCCAGTCGAGAGCACCTTGATGTGAAATCGTGGGGTTAACGGTACCGTTATCCTTTAAGTTTGCTGAGAGTCAAACACGTTTTCTGGTTTTGCAGTAGAGCACGTAGTTACCTCATTCTCCATTTGCACAAAAAGGCCTTGAAAACTACCTTTTTTTTTAGCCAGAGTGACAAAGAACTCGTCCGCACCCTGCCTTTCAAGTGTTGGTAACATACATGTCCTGAATGGTTCATTATGTCAGAAATACTGTCTTTAAAACATCTCAGACTTCCATGGCTGTGCTGTAGCTGACTTCGGCACATTCCCAGGAGTCTCGGACTAGCAAGCAGGTGACTTTAGAGCAAAGCACATTTTTCTGTTGACTTAGGATGGGAAAAAACAGGCTTCACTGCGTTACCTGGCAGGTGGTTACAGACTGACTTTCAGCCTGAAGCCCTTGAACCTCTGCTTATTGCATATGGTGCTTGTGCGGGTGGGATACTCTGGTGTAACGTTGCTAATTTTCCCTGCCTTCTCTAACCCATAAACTCAGATGACGTCCTTTCCCCTCGGCTCCTTGTCTGAGTGTAGACAAGAGTCACCTTAAGGTAATGGAACATCAAGGTTCCCTCTGTCTTTACCACCTTAGAATCTGCGACAGATAAATACTTCCGTATTACTCAGCTTTCCAGAGCGTGGTTTGGTTTGACTTGCTAGAATCCAGGCGGGGTTTGTTTGTCTGTAGCGCTACAGTGTGATTGCGGGCAGTGAGCGTTTGTGTGGTGGTGATTTCTAACGAGCTGAGCTGGGTTGGTGCTCCGCTGTGTGGGTTTGCCGATCGTCCTGATAAATCTCAGCGTTTGAGATGGAAAGGCAAGCTGTGTGCTGGCATAGACGTGCAGTCATTCAGACTTGTAAAAGCAAATCTGAATTGAAAACATTAACGGTATTAAATTGGTTTATAACGGTTGCATGTTTCAGAGCTCTGGAATGGTATTTTCCCCACTCTTGCTGGTTTGTGTGAGGCAGAAGGGCAGCATGCAGAGTCAGGGAGCTGAGACAGGATTTCTGCGTTCGTTCCCAGAAGGAGCTGGCAGCAGTGTAGGAGAGCGTGCAAAGCCAGTGGCTGGTGCCGTGGGAAAACAGGCAGTTCCAGGAGCTTCTACAGGGAAAACTGAAGCGTTAAAACTGGGAAGCTGTATGCAAAAGTGGAAAAGGTGGATTTGGGGCCAGTTGTACAACAACAAAACGAGACCTTAAAAGAAAAAGAAGTTAACAGCAACACGGGAACTTTGGCTGATTCCGCAGCACGATATGTGCAGTGTTTCTGCTTTCCTCCTGAGAGTCATCAAGGCTTGGAGCAGCAAGAATTCGAATAACCAACGCACTTTTGGTGGTGCTTTGAGTAGCTGAGAAGATTGGAGATTTCATCTGATTTCCAGGAAGTGTGAAACAATATAAAGTTGTCTCAAATACTGCGGGCACTTCTAGGAGTAGAATTCTTGTGGCCCAGGGGAAAGGTAAATTCTGTAGCAGATTGCCAGGCAGCGCAGTCACAGCAAGTGCTTGATACGGGAGGGGAGAGAACTTTGGGGCTTCGAGGTTTGGTCAATTTTTCCCCACCTCTGGGGAGAAAACCCAATCTATATAAAAAAAGGACTCCTTGTGGTGCTCACTGCTCTGTTCCGTTGTCGTGTAACAGGTTGCTGTTGATGTAAAGCTCCCTGGTGTCACTGTGTGACATTATGCAAGGAGGCTGAAGGGCAGCCCGTGTTCTTTTGTTGTGGAGCCTTAGTGCAGGAGCCCTCACGTGCTGGTGTCTCTGCTGGAGCCGTCAGGGCTGTCCCGGGAGGGGCTGCAGGTGCGGAAAGGTCTGTCTCCATCAGGGCCTTGTACTAAAGCTGCTGGCAGGCGGCTCCGCGTGTTACAGAGCAGCGTGCGCGTCTCCTCAGCCGGAGCTGGCTTTTGGCGAACCAGCTGCTGGGCTTTTTGCCGCTGTTTCGGCACTGAAAACTTTTCTGCTTTCCCTGGTTGCTCTGTTGATTCTAAATGAGGACTGGTGTAGCTTTCCCTAAGCTGGTATCTCCCTTCCGCTCTCTGTAACAATACTCCCTTGCCGTGGCAGCGGTGTGTCTCCCCTGCAACTTGGCCGCTGCCGCGTCTGACTGAGAGCCGAGATTTGCCCTAGTACCTGTTTGGCAAAGAAGGCGTGGGCTGTATCCCAGTGCTGACGGGCTGGGGGCCGTGGGAGAGCGAGAGTGAGTTTGGCCTTTCTTACTCCAGTCCCTTAAATACGGTCAAGTTTCTTGCATTTAACGGATTTTCTGTGTTGTCTTTGAGTTAATGGTTTCTAAGTAGAAAATGGAACTTGGTAAGCTGTGATAATAGACTGCACCATTGCAGTTGGAGTGAGCTCAGCGAAATCCCTGCAGGAAACCCCGTAAACGGAAGGCAGTAACGGATGTTTGTACAGGACATTTTTGGGGGTTGGTTGGTTTGTTTGTTTTGTCTGGATATAATTGGGATCAATGCTGTGTTTTTAAGTCTGAGAAACCTGTATTTACTTTCTTGCTTCTGATGGGCTGATTCTGGCTTCACTTTTGAGTGATTTCTATCAAAGCTTGTCAAAGAGCTGAAATACTAACTTGTAGTTTTCCTGTAGGTAACTGCTGTAGAGCCCATAACTAACCCCGGAGGAGCCAGCGTGAGGCCTTGGCACCTGCACCGGGCTCTGCAAGGGTTTTGTGGCGTGGCAGCGGTGGCGACAGATGTTGGTCATCTGCTTGTGGTGGACCTTGGTTTGGATGATCTCTCTTGCAGTCAGAGGGAGAATGAACCATCGGGTGAGCTTGCGGTTTCTAAACTTGAACGGAAAAGTAAGAAAACTTGTGTCTTTTAAATCAACAACACGCATCCCACTTTGAAGCTACTGCTGTGCAGACGTTTATGGCTGCTGATGACAGGTGGCGGTTTGACATCGTCTGGCCCTGAAAGGATTAAAAATGGGAGTGGCTTCATACTCCTCCTAAGGTTACAAATACCCCCTCCCACCAGGGTCCCTCTGTCACGGTGATTCTCACCAGTGAGGGGTAGGAATCTGACCATCTGAGTCGGTGCAGCTGCCTGACAGGAAGGTGTGTCGGACGTGCCCTATTTCCTGGGAATGTTCTTCTGCTTCTGTTCATTGACTCGGGGCAAAGTTGAGGCTTGTTTTTTAAAGTAAATATGCCTTACCAAAATCCCTGCATTTCACCAAACGGAACCTGTACTTGGTGTACTCGGATTGCATACGCTGTTTTTGCTCTTACAAGAGTGGCCTCGGGAGCTGGTCTCACTTCAAGTAGCTTCACCATGAGGCCCAAACTGCTGATGTGCAGAGCCCAGGAAGAATTTGTCTATGGAGGTTTCGCTTTCACCTGGTTTTGAAATAGGAGCGAGGATACCTGTCCAGTCAGAGAGTTCCTATGTGCTCTGAATGCGTACAAAATGGGAAGAGCAGACAAAGTATTGCATCAATGGGTATTTTGCCGGGGACGGTAGAATTAGATCATCCATGTTGTCACGTCAGTGTTTCAAATGCAACCTGAATGGCCTAACGCATTCCTTTATTGTGTGGTTTTGTGCGTGCAGGTCTAACAGTTGTCACTAGAGCTGCTGCTGGCGTTTCACAAGGAAGAGCAACCGTGAGCAGAGCAGGGAGACATCTCTACCTTCAGTTACAGTGTCCTTCAGGAACAGCGCTCTCGACCCTGTGCTACATCAGCAGAAGCAACCAGCTCGCCGTGGGTTTTTCCGGCGGCTCCCTGTCACTGTGGAATATGAAAACTCTGCAGCGGGAGTAAGTCGGCCTTTGCACTTGGTCACGCCTGGAGGTGCAGGGCTCTCAAGGCTCTGCTTGAGGAGGAAGTCTGTTAATTTAAAGAGCCCTTTTTCAGGGAGGGAAATGTGGAGTGTAATCTTGGCCTGTTTAGGAATCCCCTTCTGAAGTAACCATTGAGCCATACCTGGATTCAGTGGGCCGCCTTCTGCCCAGCGGGCTGGGATTGTTCTCCTTATTGTGCCCGTGGGCTGAGGAACTGCGGAAAGCTCCCTTCTCTGGGTTCTGTCAAGCAGTCAGGGTGTGAGAGAGCTGCTTTCCATAAGGCAGTTTGTTCCACCAGCAGTATTCAGTGACAGCAGGAGTTGTGTGTGTTTCAATGAAAGAGACTGTAGACATTATTTCTCAGAACCAGCTCCTGCAATGAGGGCACCCATTGAAAGGCTGAAGTATGTTAATGATGGGATTGTGGTGATCATATTCTTTAAAGCGTCCCGGTTGAAAGGAGTGAGACGTGAAGGATCAAGAGCTGATCTGTGGCTGAAAAGACATTCTCTCCCACATTTCAGCCTCGACCAAAAGAGGGGACTGACCCATGCCAAGGCAGCGATGCATGGGAATGAAAGTCTGCTTGGAACACTTGGAGGGGGAATAAGGGTCATGTCAAGGGATAAGCAACAGAGAAATGAGGGAGATGATTTCAGCTCTGCCAAAGAGCAATCCCCCCTGGAATATCTGACCCAATTCAGATCGGGATTCACTTAAGCAAATCTGCAGTGACTCACCGGGAACTATTGGCGGCATGAATAGAGAGTGGAGGGATAGTGAGGCGGCAGGAATAGATTGTGAAGGTGCAAGGAAGGTTGAGAAGTCTGGAGGAGAAAGGCTTTAGATAGTCCAAGTAAAGAAACAAGACACTACTTTTGTTTGGCGCTGTTTTCAGCGTGTGCAGAAGAGAGGCTGCATTTTCAGTTCAATATTGAAGCAGGCGACAAGAGTAGGAAGAATCTTTTGCCTGGCAGCTGAAGGAATCTTTCATGTTCCTGCTCCGCAGGCAGAGGAGGAGATAAAGCCAGGTTATTGCCCGTGCTGGACAGTAATTTCCTCACCTCGTGGCTGTTGCATCAAAAGCAGTCGCTCCCGTGACTCCCTTGTTTGAGACGGGAGTGGGACCTTCTGTGCCTTGAGGAGAAGCACGTCAGGGGCTCTTTGCTCAGAAGATGCTTCTCCCCTTCTACAAACAGGCAGGGCCACCAGGCTCACCTGCTTTCTGTTTTTGTTAACCCTGCAGGCACCACTGTCAGCTTGAAGGAGGAAGGATTCCTGTCTGCGCCGTTACTTTTCAAGAGCCTGAGCACGATCCTCGCAACTGTTGTTACTTGTGGGCTGTTCAGTCGACGCAAGAAAGGTGAATAAAAGCTTACTATCGGCCACTGGTTTGTTTTTTTTTTTTTTGAGCATTTGTTCACCTAGAGTTGACCCACGTGTATTTGTTTTGTTGAATTAGCCGTGCAGGAGATTCTCTCCGGTATGGAAGGGGCTGACGGTGCGATTTGTACAGGATGTAACAGGGATGGAGAGGGACCTACTAGTTCCTCCCTGCTGAAAGGCAGCAAAGCGACAGTGGCTCTATTTCTGTGCTGGCATTCTTCAATGGCTTCCTTTGTTTCCTGATGACTGCTTCATGATTTGCCTGATATTCACACCGTGGTATGAAAATACCATGGAGCGCAGTGGAGGCTGCAGCTCCAGAGCACTGACGGTGCGGATCCACCAGCCTGCTGCCCCTAAAGGAGGAGGTGACAGCATGGCCGGTTCCCTGGTGCCAGCCTGAGCCTTGGTGAGCCAGCTCAGCTCGGCTGGCAGGGAAGGTGCTCAGCAGCCAAGTCGGTGGTTTCCTGCTGGGCTAATGACTGAAAGGAGGGTGTGGAAGGTGCCGTGTGTGCAGGGGAGGGACTGGAGCTTTGGTGGGAAGGGAAGGGGAGAAAGATCTGCCCCTCTCGGCATCAGCAAGCTATTTACTCAGCTCGGCTGCTCGTGGAGTGGCAATCTTTTTCAGTTTGACTGTAAAGCAGTTTTGATTGCGAGCTCTTCAATGCCAAGAACTGTTCCCAACCATTTTTACTCCATAGAACATCTTGAAGCTTCCAGATTGTATGGGTAGCCTTTGCCCCAGAAGCTGTTAGTGTCCAAATTTCCTCCTTTGTGGTTTAGCGGCTAAATGTGACCAATTCTCAGGTTTTGGGAAGGGCTGTTTTTCTTTTCAGCAAGACAGTGCTATTCAGGAAACCTCAGCCTAGACCTAAGGAAAGGGTAACGAGGACTATAAAGCAGCTTTGTAACCAAATGTCATCATTTGTACCTTTTCCAGTGAAGGCGATGCCGTGAGTTTACATCTGTTGCAGTTAGCGTTCGCAGACAGGAGGCGCTTGGCTTCAGGACAAGTCATGTACGAGGTAAGACGTGCACGTGCGTGAAAGGATGGAAAGAGTCCTTTTCCCTAAGGGAGTATCAGTGAAGTTGGCAGGGGGAATATTGACCATGACAATTCAGAGATGACTTAAAAAGAAAGAATCTTTGGCTGAGTCTTCCCGGGCACGGCCTTTGTCCATACTTTTTGAAAAGAAGTCGTACAATTTCATACCACCGTGTCTTGTGTTCCAGCCAGGGCCGTCTGCAAAGAGCCCGTATAAATTCAGTTCCTGAAGAGGCAGCAGCTTTTACAAATAAAATGATTCTTCATTTAAACACCAAGTGAATGGCCTGTAGGAAGAGAAGACAGGGCTTTGAGTAGCTCTGTTTAACCAAACTGCAGAGTTGAATAAGGTTCTGTCTGTCTCCCTTCCTTAAAACACGGGCGTACAGCTTTATTCTGTTCCGGTCTTCAGGTTTAAATTCTTGTTTTCCCTTTGAGCTCTGTCAGCAGGACTTCACATGACGCTCACCTGCAGGGTCTCTTCAGTGCTGGTCCTGAAACTTAGTAGCTCTAAAGAGAACTCTTTCTACTTTTTGGCTGCGTTACCTACGAACTCTGCTCTTGAAGCCAGCAAAATAGGCAAATACAGTAAAGAGTGGTCTGATTTGGTCAAAAAAGTATATGTAAATTTTTAGAAGTGGCTCCAAAGAGGTTGTGTTTAAAATAGAGATGAACTAGCCTTACCTCTCTGTTATCTAACAGATAGAAGACGCGTTTTTAGCACGTATAATTTTATTCAGTGTTACGCCTGAAACCCTTGCAAAATCTTTTGGATGGGAAAGTAATCCTAATTCAGAGCATGTCTTTCCTGTTGAGGTGCGGTAGGAGAGGATCTGTGCTCTACAGCCTTGATATTTATTAGTAGGATTTCCTAGAATGGTTAAGAGAAAGCTTGCCTGTTCTCAGAGTAGGTGAGTTACATGTAACATATCAGGTCATACGAGAATGGATTGTCTCACGCCAGTTCCTTCTAGAGCTCTGAAACTTTAGGAAACTTGGGTAGAATGAGGTACAAGCAATTTTTTTATTTTCTGGTAGGTTTTTGGAGATTTTTAGCTGCTTAGCTTTTGGTTTTGGTTGGTTGGTTTTTAACTGTAGAGCTGCTCTTTGTCCACAATCCACACACCCATGTGTTGTAGGGTAGAGCATTTGACCAAGTGCTGTATTTGGAAAGACAGTATTTCAGTCAATGCTTGCTTAGCAAATGGTGGTCTCAGAGGTTCCACACAATCCTGCTGGAGTTTCTGTAGGTCTCAAAGTAGTTGGCTGACTCTGTAGGAATTCGTGCCCCGAAACGCCTTGCCCACGTGCATGCCATGTCCGCCGGGTTGTTTTGCTGTTGGCTGCACTTGGTGAAGGCAGGGAGGCATATTTCACCCTTTAGTCCCTGAGGAGGTGAGAGGAGGAGCTGGCAGGAGCTGACGTGGTTTGAGAGAAGAGTGTGACTCAGTAAGACGTTCTCATGGCTACTCCCGAGGGATGGGCTTTCACTCTAGCGGTGTGTGCCTATAGATAATGCCTCGCAAGAGAGCTTTGGCTGCTGGAAGGCCGTGACTCCTCTAACTTCATCAGTTCTGTGATCAAGTCATGGAGCAAAGCGCTTTGCATGCCTATGTATGGCATTATTTCAGATCTCTCTTTCTAGATAAATACGTAGGTTTGTGAAGAAACCGGGATGGTGCAAGGAATTCTGCAAAACACATTTAGAACCAGTAATGCGAGGGAAATGCTCAGTTCTGAAAATGTGCAAAGCTTTTACGGCCAAACTTACCCGTTACGGTTTGACACTCAGTTCTCTTGCTTGTCAGCTGTAGTTTCTCTTTGCCATCAGATTAAGCGCCTGGGAGAGATACAGTACAATATGCAGGTTCTATTAGACACGGACATTCTTTCCTACTGAGGTGTAATGTCTGCTTTTCTCTCAGAATGACCTTTCTCTCGCCTGTGATTTTTTCCGCAGGGTTTGGCATCCTGTGTTGAAAAGTACAGTTTGGATCTGACGGGTGGAGCCTTTCCCTTGAGAGGGCAGGGCAGCAAGGCCAAACTACTCAGCTGTCAGGCTGTAGAAATCTTTCCCAACTGCATTGACAGAGAAGGCAGCGTTGATGAAGGTTTGTTCCTGATGCCCGTGTTTGGTTGTTCTAAACTAGATGGTTTTGGCATCCAAGCAGTGAATGCTGTTCCATACCCACAGCCTGAAAGTCTTCAATATCTGTATAGACTAACTTCTTGGGCTTATTTCAAAGGAAAAACTGGGTGCTTAGGTTCTGTGGGACTTGTTAAAATAAACCCTATTTTTCCCTTCAATGCTTGCTGACATGCTGTAGCGATGTCTGGTGGGGTCACCTCTATAACACCTGTCAGTCATTTTATTCCTCCAGCTCTCGTCTTTGAACAGTCAGATCATCCCCTCCATTGCTTAGGAATGTTCCCTCAACTTTCTTTTTTCCCCTCTTCCAACTTATGCCTGCACCTGCATCCAGCTGGCGGCCGGTCACGAGTGCTGTTCCCCAGGGCTCGGTCCTGGGGCCAGATCTGTTTGATACCTTCCCCAAGCACCTGGATGAGCCGGCAGTGTGCCCGCGTGGCCAGGAAGGCCCCCAGCATCCTGGCTTGTATGAGAGAGAGTGTGGCCAGCAGGAGTAGGGCAGTGATCGTCCCCCCCTACTGGGCGGTGGTGAGGCTGCACCTCGAATCCTGTGTTCAGTTTTGGGCCCCTCACTACGAGAAAGATACTGAGGTGCTGAGTGTGTCCAAAGCAGGGCAGCGAAGCTGGTGAAGGGTCTAGAGCACAAGGTTTAGTTGGGATCTTAGGAAAAATTTCTTCACAGAAAGGGTTGCGAAGCAGTGGAACAGGCTGCCCAGGGAAGTGGTGGCGTCACCATCCCTGGAGGGAGTTAAAAGACGTGCAGACGTGGCGCTGTGGGACAGGGTTTAGTGGTGGGCTTGGCAGTATGAGGTTTACAGTTGGGCTCGATGATCTTAAGGGCCTTTTCCAACCTAAATGATTCTACGAGTCTATGATCTGCCCGTGCACTTTGCCCTCTCTGTGTCTAATAGGTTCCTACACCTACAAGCTCTTAAAGCAAGAGCTTCTGGCTTCCCTTGTCCGGATCGACAGTTAAAACTCCTCTGGTGTCTTTCATTACCTTGCAATAATGAGATGTGCATCTCTGGGTTTGCACATCCAGTGATGCTCTGAGCACATCTCTGAGCCGGCTGCAGTGATAACTTTCACAGCCTTTTGTTTGGGTGTGTGAATGCCCTTCCCTCTCTTCTTACTGGCCTTAACTTATGTCTGCTGTTACAAAGACGACACTGGCATGACTTTCTAGGCTATTTGTGTTTATTAGCTTTGTCTTAGTCCTGAAGAGGCAGCTTCCACCTCTTTTGGGGTGCCATCCTCTAACAACAGCGTGTCAAAATCTAATGAAAACCCCTTTGGATTTTCTCCACCTGTGTCATGATTCTGAGGAGAGGGCCTTCTAAAACCTTGTCAAAAACAACCAACAGGCGCACCCACCAAAAAACCCAAACCAAAACCAACAAAAAAGGCCCTTTCGGTCCCCTTTTCATGAAGCCTGAGGCATGGAAAAATGCTTGTCATTTCTCTGATGGCTCCTCATTAGCTTTTATCCAGAAACTATTCAAGTTGTAGGCCCACATGAGCTTCTGTTGGATGTGGGTTGAGGTTAGAAATGAAGCTGGCTTCTGATTTATGAAACTAATTGACATCTTCAAAGGCAGTTTCAGCGGCTCACACAAGTGAAAGGGCACAGAAGCTCACGATGACACACAGTAAAGCGTGGGAGGCTCCCTGAGCAGCCCTGATGAACTCAGCAGAGAACAGAGACCCATTTTGCCAAACGACCTGTCTCCTGGTTCCCTGCTCTGCCAGGGTAAAGGATGCACCCCCCACTTTGCTCACATCTGGAGAATGCCTTCTCCCCAGAGACGACAGACCATGCCACTTCTTGAGAGAACCCGAGTGTAACATGGTCAATGTTTGATGTTAAACTCTTTGTTCCAACCTCCTGTTTGTTGGGGTTGGGTTTTGGTGTTTGTTTTGTGTGATAATTGTGTTCTTTCATTCTGACCGTGCTGGAAAGGAGCTATTCGTAACACCCATAATCGAGTCGAATCTGGAAATTAAGAATGCCAGCTGAGTGATCAAGTGTATACGACAAGAATTTGTATGCTTTCTAAAAGCAGCAATGTATGTTTTCCTAGGGTGGTGGGTTGTTTTTTGGTTTTTGTTTTTTTCTAACCATCTTGATGCACTCTTACTGTATGGGAGACTTGATTACCTGACAATTGTGTATTGGGTTTGTCTTAGGACGGATACAGGTTGAACTCGCAAAGGGGGGCAGCATGACTGAAACCTATCACAGAGGTGATGCTGTGGTGTACATTTTTAAAATTCTTCTTAGTCAAGTGTTGCGTTTCATGAGTGACGTAACAGAATGAAGCCAAACTAGAAAGTGATGTTTTGAAAATGTCAGATAGATTGTATTTTCTCCCAATAAGAAACAATGTCTTGTCTTTTCCAGTCATATCTCCTGACATCAGTGTCTCCGTCTTCAGCTGGCAAGTGAACACACGCGGCCAGGGAAAACCATCTACTTATTTGGGTGTATTTGACTTGGACTGCTGGTATGAGGCTCAAATGCCAGGCTCACTAAGGTAGGTTTTTATGAAGCTGGTTTCAGTATCCCTCCCCATAATTCATTGGAAAGTCGGCGTTTAGCTTCTGCGCTTGTTTTCTTTCAGGCCAGAAGAATCCCTTCAGGACTGCCCCTATTTTGCACTGTGGTCACTGGACGCTGTGACAAGCACGACTGCTCCAAACCTCCTTCTGGATGTTGTGATGCAGGAGCGCACCCTAAGCTGGAGAGTTCCTCCTTCTTATCCACAACCTGAGCTGTGTTTTCATCCAAGCACCTATAATTTTGGTAGGTATTACACGGCTTTGAGTAGTGATAAGCTTAAACCGAGCTCAAATGCCATTTATTGCTTCTCCTGTTCACTGTTTGTCGCGCAAAAACCCAACCAAACCGAAACACCCCAACCCCCACCCACCCAACTGTGATGACGTTGTACTGACCAAGTGTGTGCTGTTGTGACACCTGCCTGACAGGCGGCTGGGTCTGGGGGTTGGGTGCTTCTGCAACGCAGCCCGTGAGGTGGTGCTGGTGATCAGATGAAATGACTCTGGGCTGAAGCTCAAAGCGCAGCACCTCGATAGCCCCGGAGGTAAAATTTCTACACTCAGCCATTATTTTTCTAAAAAAGGCTGTAAGTGATGTCATGAGGAAAACGGGTACTCAGTTGTACCTTTCCAGAGGTTGCTGTGACAAAAATGTAAACTGGTGCTACCATCACGGTGAGAGTATGGAATGTTGTCCAACGTTCGTTGTCTCTGCAGATGGCACGTGCCTGCTGAGCTCTGGAGTTGTTCATGTGACGTGCAGCGGCTTCCAGAAGGAGGTGAGCTTTTACTGTGTCTTTATGGAGAATGTCAAGAGATGGAGCTTTCCTAAGCTTTCCATGGCGCTGCTTTCGGTGTCAGGGACCATTTAATGCTCCTCCTGCCCATCCACACGCGTAACTGCAATTGTACCCTACCAGTTTTATCAAATGTAATGTTTGAGGTCCCCTCTTGGGAGTGTAAACCCACCGTTGCCTCCCGTTGAAGCATGATCAGGGACTGAATGTCTAGAAAGGAAGAGAGCGCTGCTGTAGGAGCAGGAAGAGAAAGTCGGGGAAAGCTGTTCCTTCTCTCTCATCAATGAGTGCAACTGCCTGCGTGGTCCTGAGTTCGGGTTTTGATCCCTGATGAGCTGGGAAAAGAGGACAGAATGGAGAAAAGGAAGCATCGTTCCCTCAGAACAACCTTCAGGCAGAGGAGCACTTGGTAGGAAGGGGAGAGCAGTCTTTCCCTGCCCTCATCTTCCTCTCTACTGGATTCCTCACCAGATCTGTGGGGGTGCGTTAGGGCAAAGCGCACTTGTGCACAGTGTGGTAGCTAACATGACCGTCTTGGCAGGTTGGCCTGGCCCATAGGCTGTTTCTTTTGCAAGCCTGATGTAGGCTCTTCCATTCAGATTGGGTGATCTGATGTCAGCTCCACGTTGGGAATAATTGGGAAATGCAGAAATTTGTCATACCCTTTGCTGAATTGAGACTAGATCATTCAGAGGCTTGTTAGGCATTTGAGCAGGAATTGCTTGTGAATGTGAGTAAGACAAATCTCAGAATTAGGGGCAAGAAGCTTGGTTTGGGGTTTTGTTTGCCACCGTAAGTCGTACTCGGTGTGTTTCCTTGTCTGAGACTGGTTTTCAGAAAAAGATGGAAATCTGATGTGTGTATTTGAACATGTAGAAATGGCTTTGAATGTGATGATTTTATTTAGAAGGGAAAGATACTTGTGAATGTGCTTAAAAAGCCAAAGAAAGAAGCAAACAAAAAGCAAAAGCCCTAAAAAGGAAAATTTGATGAGGGCTCAGTCTTGGGCCCCTCGGGACAAGAAGGACATAGAGTTGCCGGTGCGTGTCCAAAGAAGGGCAACAAAGCTGGGGAAGGGTCTGGAGAACAGGTCTCATGAGGAGAGGTTGAGGGACCTGGGGTTGTTTGGCCTGGAGGAGAGGAGGCTGAGGGGAGACCTTATCGCTCCCTGCAGCTGCCTGACAGGAGGCTGTTGTGAGGTGGGGGTTGGTCTCTTCTCCCAGGTCACTAGCGATAGAACGAGAGGAAACGGCTTCAAGCTGCACCGGGGAGGTTTAGGTTGGATATTAGGGAAAATGCCTTCACTGCAAGAGTGGTCAGGCCTTGGAAGAGGCTGCCCAGAGAGGTGGGGGACTCACCATCCCTGGAGGTATTGAAAAGACATGTAGACGTGGCACTTGAGGGCCTGATTTAGGAGACATGGTAGTGTTGGGTTGACAGTTGCGCTCATTGATCCTAGAGGGCTTTTCCAACCTTAAGGATTCTATGTTTCTATGTTCATTTCACCTGGAAGAAGTACCAGAACACCAGCTGCACTAAGCTACAACTTAACAGTGCACGTCTGTGCCTGCCTGTGCTTTGCCCTTCTGAAGGATCGCCACGGCATTAGAACACAGTGTTTGAAGCGCCTAAAACTGAAACCTATTAGAACATCAATGTTTCACTTCTTTTCTGTCATCTTGGGAAATGACAACTTAATGTTTGGGGTGTCGTAACTGCTTCATGTCTTCATAGCCTGGAAAGCTGCTTGATCTTGGCTTCGCTGCTTCCATGCAAACGTTGCAGAGTTCTGTTTGTTCTGTCCCCTTCACGCATTCCTGATGGCAAACTTCTCTGCACCCCATGTGCCATGGGTATAAGCAGGGCACGTTGCTGGGAACAGTTAATTGGAACGCAGTAAATTGAGAGGATGATGCAGAGGCATGCAAATAAAGATTAGAATTAGCCTTTGGGAAGTTGACGTGTCAGGGGAAAAATTCCATGTGCTCCTCACAGCAACAAGCAGCCCAGCCTGTGATGCCTGAGTGAGTGTAGGGTTAGAAACAAGCACTTACTGTTGGTGGTTGGGATGTTGAAAGCAGGTGGGATTCTCCTTTGATTTCGCCTGTTACTTTTAGGAGGAGCAGTTAGACGCGGTCTTGTCAGCTGCTGCCCAGACAGGTTCGGTAGGGCTTCTGACTGGCTGCATTAAGATTTGGACATCTAAAGGTAAGACTTGTTCTGTTTTTTTTATGTTGCATGGTTTCTTCGTTTGGAATTCTTGATTCATTTCTTTTTTGTTCTCTCTTTTTAAAGAGCAGCCAAGTTCTGCTGCTAATTTACAGTTTGCCCTTGACTGGACGTGGAGCAGAGTGATCTATACAAAAGACGAATTTGAGCAAATCTGTGAGTACTAGTGCAGCCATGCTGCAAACCTAGAGTCAGTCTTTCCAGTTGAGCTCATTCAGTGATCTGCTGGTAGATGGTCTTGCCCGCAGATCTGGAAGTGCACTTTGAAACGCTGCAATGGCTCTGTAGGCTAACGATTTCATACCTGTTCTTGAAAAGGTGTTGCGCTGTTTGACGGCTCCTGCAGCTCCACTGACCCGCGGAGGTTACAGGCTCTGCAGCACCGCCAGTTGCTTTTGAGCAACCTTAGCACAGTCTTGAACTGTTTTCTAACAGAGGCACAAGAGCTCGCCGGAGAAGGTTTGTCACAGTATTTCTAACTCTCTGGTATGTCTTATGAAGATTTGGAACGATGCTGGGGCTGTAATTGTGGAAAGAGGAGCTTCTGTTGGTTTTGCTGATTGGCAGAAAGTCAGATGTAGCGGGGAGAAGGGGCTTAACTGGGAGGGGTTGGGGCTGCCACTTACCGCGCGTTGAGCTCAGGGCAAGAGTTTGTTGGGGAGCTGGTGCGAGTGGGTGGGGAGGCTGCGGTCAGCAAGGAGCTGTGCAAGCACCCGGCTTGAAATTACAGCAACGGGATGTGGCACTGTGACAAATACTCCCTTTGATTGTCAGCTAGCAGTGCGTGATTGCATGCAAATATTGGATTGGAAATGACTAAAATCAGAGAGGAAGCCTAAATGAGTAACATGTAAAGTGAGTTGCATGAGTTTCTGTAGCTGTTTCTATTAGAACTTGTTCCTGGCATATTGAGGAGAAAAGAGAAAATCCCTTTGCTAGAGTAAACGTCTCTGCTACGTGAAGAACAGGTGCCTTATCCATGAGTGGATTTAGTAGTTCCGACTTCACTTTTTTTTATTAAACCTTTAGTGAATCTTCTTCTTTGTAGGGGTTGCTTGTGATTGTGGGCTTTTACTTCAGAGAAGGACGTGATACGGAGTGAAAAATGCACAGGCAAAGATTTCTACCATGTTATTTTTCTACTTTCTCTTTAGTGCAATGAGGGGAGCTTTATAAAAAAAACAAAAGAAATTGCACACCAACAGTCCTCTTAAGCTTCTTTTCATGTTTTGCAGACTTGACAAATAAGCTGGCGGTGACCAGCCTTGCAGCTTTGTATGCACGAGTGGTCCTCTGGTTCTGTGGGTCCCGCCTCCTGCCCGAGGGCTCAGGTAAGCCTAAACTGTCACGCGTCTGTAGCAGTCAGTGCTTCCTATGAACACCTGCTTCCCCATGGTTTTGTCAAGGCTTCATCGATACCAAGTCGTGCCCGTTCAGTGACAGCAGATGCTGAAGTTCTGCTGCTGAAATTGAGATTTCACTGTTTTTTCAACTGCGTCGTGTAGAATGATGGAAGCAGTTTCTTTCCGGGGTGTTTCTCAGAAACAGCACTAAGCCTCTGAGGGAGGGAGTTGCTCGTGCCCACAGCTTGAAATCCTTGGGATTGTAAACAAGTAACTCCTAAAGCACCAACACGGGAATGCTTGATTTTACAGTAAAAGCCTGACGTGCGTGTTTTGAACTTTTTACGGATTGTTTGAGGAAAAAATACACCTTGGAAATAGTTCATCATTTGGATGGGTTATAAATCCTATTGTCAGCCTTAACTGCCTTACGCATGTTCACGTGACATGTTTAAAAACCCATTCCCTTTGAGAACTGGGGGTTTTTTTAGAGTGAACTTCAGCTGACACTACATGTTCTGGATGCTACATCACCTGTAAGCTTGAAATGGCACTTAGGACAAGGAGGAATTGACTCCTGTGTCGTAGGTCTCTTTTAGCAAAGGCAGAAGGAGGCTGGGCTTCTTTCAAAGTCGGAGGCTTGCCTGTGCTTTTGATGCTTAGCTTGTGTGTTCTTCTGTCTTTTTAGTCAAAAACTGTAGGTTGAAAATGTGATATGACTTCTTTAACTTACTTCTTATTTATTGCCTGTAGGTGACGAGATGCGTTTCTCTAGACCTTTCTACAATTATCCTCTGATTCGGAGCTACTACGCTGGTCATCGACAGCAACTGGAGCGTTTATCAAGGTAGGACGTGCAGGAAAGCTCTAGAGCAGTTCCACTGCAAATTCAGAAGCGGCAGCGAGTGGCTTTTCCATCAGCAGCTGTATTTGCTACGCTTCATGCATTTGCTGGCAACACTCTTGACTGGAGTGATGCGTGTGTCCTGCTGAACAGAGAGGTTCCTTTCCCGTGTTGAAATGTTGATATATACCTCTGCTTAGTGCCCTTTGTTGGTATCATCATTGTTTTGACGTGCACGTAATTCATTGGCAATTCTGTGTCATTTGTTACCACTGGAAAAGGTCGTGTGGTGAGGACAGGATCAGTCACGGCCAGGTCAGCAAGGCACGGCCTTTGCAGAGCAATTGTTCTGGGCACAGAAGAAAGCGTGTTTTAGAAACAAACAAAAAACAAAGCAAAAATAATCTCTCTCAATGACCAGTGATAGATGGCGATAAGGGGATTGGCCCAAATCTCCCACTCCCAAGCACCGCGGTGTCGTTGAAGGAGATGGGCAGAGTCACATGCAGCTGGCACGGCCAGCGCTCTCCTGGCGACTGGATAAAAGCCCCTTCCTCACGGGAGCTCCCTTTCCTGGGCTGGCTCACGAGCATAATGGTGATGTGCCTTGGGTTAGGTGAGAACAGATTTTTCTTTGGCAACTGTTCTGTAACCTAAAGAAAGTCCTCAAGTAGCCGTGGCTGTGGCACCGTGAACAAGGTGCAGCAGGAGGAGTCCAGGTGGAAGCTGCTCTATGTCAGGCGCTGGCTTTCAAGCTCCTCTTCCTGCGCGTCCTTCTCAGGTAACTCTCGTACAGGCTCACGGGCTCCTTAGAAGCACCACCTCCAGCGTGCTGCTTCTGCTCGTCCTCCTCGGGAAATGAAAGGCTGGCGTCGCAGCCCGCAGGAGCCTGCGATGGGCTTCTGAGGAATGCAGTGTTTCACAGGCCAGCCCTCCGTCACTGTGATGGCACGTGCAGAGGCGCAAACGTGCTGCTTCAGGGGATACCAGAATTCAGCTGCGGGCTCAGCTTTCTGACCGTGACTGTTTTTCAGTAACAGAAGCGAGGTGCTGAGACCAAAGCCTGACATTGCCGTGCTGGGGTCTCACCGCTGTGCGTGGGAACACTCCCGCTGGGGGCGTGAGGTTTGGGGTAGCTTTGCTCACACTGCCCTTGTATTACAAGTAATGCGGCACAAAAGAAAAACTGAAAACTAAAAGGTCGCTGCAACTTTCCCCTTAATAAGGGAGCTTTTGGGATTCCTATTTGGAGCTCCTTTAATAATTCACTAGGATCTAATGAGCACCTTTCACCTGACTCCGAAATTTCTTTCCAGTCTATTTCAAGTCACGATCGTGCCTTTGTCTGTTTGTTCCTTTCTTGGAGTCGTGGGAGCTTTTGCTGGTTTTGTTTTGGCTGGAGGAAATCTGTGACACCGAGAGGCTGGAATTAGTGTTTTCCTCTGTCAAATCCTCGCTACGTTTTGTTCCAGAGGCAAACGGGACTCTGACTGCCTGATGGTCGATGGGATGGTTTCCCAGTTAGGAGACCAAGTTGAGAAGTTGTGGCAGAGAGATGAAGGAGGAACGGGGAAATACCCACCTCCTAGTTTACGGGTGAGTGTTGTGTTCCCTGAAAACAACCACCACCACCACAAACCCCAGCCCCAGCCCAGCCCTCCCCCAAAGCCAATGATTTCTCAAAGAGAGGACCTTTAAAAAGCTTCTACCTTTTCATTCCAGGCACTGCTGGAGCTCTATTTGCTAGAAGGCGTTGAAGAAAGCCACAAACATGCAGTCGTATCCCTTGGAGTTATTTCTGTCACACCTCCAGTATACGCGCATCAGGGGTCTGAAATGTCTGTCACCTACGCGTTCGATGCATTTTCTAATTTGTGCTTCAAACACACTGCGGATGAACACGTGTAGTTAAGAATTAAGTCGCAGGCAGAAGCATTGTTGGATTTCTTTGTACTGTGGATTGTTTAGGAATTTTTAAAATGTTTTGTTGCAAAGTCTTTTCTGATGTGAGAAAACAGCTTTACTAAGCAATGTTAAAGGTAGAAAGCTCCCCTAGATTGTCTCAAAATGTAAACTGTTTTTCATTTTTGAAGCACCCACAGCTGTAGCAAACAGCTGCTTCCTCGAGCGATGCACTAGAATGTGCTGCTTCAGAGCAAAAGGATTTCTGACAGTGGTGTACCAGGACCTGATGTTGCTGAAATCATCCATTTTCCAGCACAGCTAAGAGGGCTTGCTTTTGTGCTGTTACAAGTGCAGGCACACAGAATAATAGAGAGAGAGAAGGGAAAAGTCATTGGGCAGAAACTGAACTTTTAAGCTGCCGAAATACACTGTGTTGCTTTGGTTGTGTGTTGCCTGACCCGAGAGGGGAGCCTAGAGAGCAGGGGCTTTAAAGCTGTTGCACCCCGGAGCTCTCTGATGAGAACAGACCCCCCAAAACAGCTGTCAGAAAGAGAGAGTGACACTGCCGATGAGTGATCCACATACTGGTTTAAATCCAGTTTTAATCATGCAGAGCTAAGCTGTGCTGTAAGGACACCCTCATTTCACTTGTTTTATATACGCTGGAAAGGAGGGAAGAAACCAGCTGTAGAATTTGTTTGCTTTAATAATCAAGCATTGGCCGTTCTCGTGTTTTGAATGTCCAGCTGGTGGCTCCAGTGGCTAAAGAGGGAGCCTGTGTTTCCAACGGAACTGTTTAAATATCGAAAGGCAACCTTTCTGAATGCCTTAGAGAAATCAGAGAGTCTGTCTTTCTGGTTATTTACTCAGAATGCAATTTTGTTGTTAGGGCCTGACTATCTTCAGGTTGCAACAGCATGAAATGGCAAGACTAATACATGAGTATTTTCTGCGTCCTACCACTATGATATTCTTATTTCATTTTATTATTTATTCCTATTATATTAATCATAGGTATAATATTATTTCATGTGATAAATTGTTGGTCTTGCAAATCTATTAGCCTTAATTAGATACTTGATATCAGACAATTTACTTGCTGCTAGACATCACGCATCCCTTTCCGAACAAAACAGAACCTTCCGTCGACTCCTTCGCAGCTGCCTTTGCCATCCCTTCGGGCCTTGTTAAGCGTATCCAAGGTTTTTGGCTTCTAGACCACAAGGACTATGATGTAAGCATGTGACAGTTTAGTTGGGCACACATTGCAATACAATGCTATGATCTATCAAATGATGTAAAAACCCTGGTGCTTAGCTGATACCAGGTGATAAAACATGGGAAGCTTCTTTTGTAATGCTGCTTCAGCGGCACCTTCAGCAATACGTGATGATCTGCAGTTTGGTTTTAATTACGTTGAGAGGAAATGGATTAAGACAATGAAGAAGTCAGCGTTAATGCTTGACGTGTGACTTGCCAAAGCCGTCTGTTCAGGTTGTTCTCAGCAGAGCAGTCGAGCGCTTTCTCAAAAGCAGTGGTTTGGGGACTTTAACTATTCAAACTGCCATCCTGGCAGCAAGATTTGAGACAGAAGACCGCAAAAGTGACTCTTCAATCTAATTCATGTTCCCTCTGATGCTGAAGGTTGTTCTTTGCCCGTCACAATGTTAATATAACCTGTTTGCCTGGGAGAATGACTTGTCTTTATGAGAGGTGATGTTTGCCTACGGAGATTTGGTTATCCTGGCCAGGTGTGAATCACTCCTGTCAAAGGACTCCCTTTGTTCTGTACGGCTCACGGAATATTTTTTTCTGCAGACACTTCAGCATTTATATTTACCTGTCCGGTACCAAGCCCTTCATTAGTCACCATCTAAGTTTATTCAACAGAGATTCACCCTTACTGAAGACACTTTTGAATCGTTTTGTTGTGCGCGTGTGTGTCTCTATATCTTAAGAAACCTGATCTCTACCTTCTGCAGAACTCCCTGGCCCTGCTGGTTGAACCAACTGCAAGCAAACCTGTGTCGTGGCAAGACGTGCGAATTCTTCAGTCCCTCATGTGCCAAGGAGAGCATAGGCGAGCCCTCAGATACACGCAGGTGATGAAGCTCTCGGCCTCCAGCTGTAGCGAAGTGCGGCTTTTCCTCACTGTGCTGTTGTCCAATAGGTAAAGAAATATCTGCCACCATTTTGGCACTCAAATACTGTGCGAGGTGGAGAACAAACACTAGAAATCACAATCCCCTACACTTCCTTTGAACTTTGAGCACAATATCTGGGGGGCATCTTTTTGGTGATACCATTAAGATGCCTTTACGTCTCACAAAATTAACTACAGGTGCATGGCGGAGGCTTGGGCTCTGCTGCAGGAACACACCACTCAGTTAAAGGAGGAAGAGCTATTAAAAGACATGTATGACATCTGTCGGGAGATGGGACTAGTGGGAGACTTCCTGAGGCTGCCTTTCACAGACTCTGAACAAGTAAGTGTGGGCAAGAGGAAAATCTGAACCCCTCTTTGCCAAGAGAAGAGGCAGGGTCATCATATATGTTTTCAAATGTGTTATTTCTCATAGAAGTGTTTGGAGAAATTTTTACGGATTCATGAGATTCTTTTAGTCCAGCATCTGCAGCGTGCCAACTGTACGGCAGCCCCACAGCTGAACCAGGCGATGAACGTTCATCTCATGGTAAGCGTAAAAGTCCTGCCAAGTGTGCAAGGTTCTCTCAGGGGTTACTAACTAGATTTAACAGCGCTCAGTAAGAATCCTGCTTTCTTTATCACACCCTTCTTTGAAATACTTGCAATAAGCCTCTGCACCTTACGTTACAGCTGAACCTAAAAGTTGAACAGAATGTGTCACTGCTCCAAAGCTACCCCGTGCAGTTGGAAATCCTGTGTTCCAGGCTGTTGTTGACTCCACTTTGAACAGTTTGTTTGTGTCTGAGGATTAAATAAGTATCTCCTGTCAGCCACTCTTACCATTCAGATATTCAGGGACGTATGTTATGTAGGGTTCGGATGATTGGAAGTTGTTTGGGTCACTGTGGAATGAAGAGTGTGTTGTGTGTCATCTCTGGTATCTCACACGCAGCTCTGGGTGCCAACCCACAGGCAACATTTGCATCATGGGTTGTTCTTTTTATTATTTCCTCAAGTTATAGCATGAGGTCTGCAATTCCACAGCTTTCGTTTTACCACTTTTAGGACAGAAATTCTTACTTAACTTCTGAGTCTCAACATAGGCAGGTCAAATTCTGTGTTATGGGAACTTCTGTTGTGGTTCTGTGATCCATTTGCTGCTTTCCAGAACCATAGTTTCCCAGGGAAGCAAACTTGTGGGGTGGTTCTGGAAGGTTGAGGTCCTGCGTTTGAAAGCTTCCATCCCGGGGGAAGGGGTGTGTAGGCAGCTTTCTCTTCCTCATTTTAATCCTCACTTCCTCTTGTCCAACGTAACCCGCCGCTGCCCTGGAGATTCAGTCACCTGGGGCAGTGGCGTTTCAGGAAAAACAAGGGAAAGGCTGCTGTTTTGTCAGCCACGTGAAACTTGTGGGTGCTGACAAGCGTGTCAGAATGAGGTTCTGCAGGGTGCCGGCATGGTTTTAGCTTAAAGTTGTAGGTTCTGCTATTATTCTAGTCTTCCTTCCGCTTGGCTAAATATACAGGGTGAAACTTCTTGCTTTACGCTTTTTGTTCACCAGAACGATCGTGCTCCTCGCTGGAGACAGAGAGCAGTTGCCAGAAATTCTCTCTCAGCCCAGCACGGCAAGACCCTTCCTAGAGGTCAGAGGCAGCTGGCTGTAGAGAGAGCCAAGCCTTACCACCTGCCTTCGTCCGGACCAAGAGAAGGTAATTTTTAGGGGGGGAATATAACGCACAACTAACCATCGCTTTGATTGCACAAGGCTGATTGTTCTTCCCTCGTGCTTTACAGCTGCAAGACCAAAGCCAATCTCGACAGTAACAAAACCAGCTAATGCAGGAAATGTGGATCCAAGAGCACCTTTCAGCAGTCGTGTGTTGGCCAAAGTTAGAGAGTTATGGGTAGGAAATGAGCAGAAACCCAGTTGAGAGAGAGTTTTTCTGTTATGATAATGTTTGCTATGCAAAATACATGTGTTTATATTATGGTAAATGTGTTTAGAGAATTTAAGATGGCTAAAACTAAAACCCTGATTACCATCAAGCTATTGGTGTATGGATCTTGCTAGACTTGATTGTGTGATCAAATAGTAACCTTTTCCCACTTGCTAACATTTTTCTGCCTTATTTACTTAAAAATAGGCAGAATGATAAAGAGCAGGAAAGAGGCCAGTAGCTGTCAGATGATTTTCCTACAGGTGGTGTGGCCAAATCAACCTTAGTTCTGGTATATTTGGACCTCTTAGTCTAGGCCAATTGGAAAATGCAATGAAAGAATAGAATTTCACGTGGTAAGATTGCATTTGTTTCTTATGTTGTTGGTACTTTTGTCTTCTGTGCAAAACTTGCAGGTTTCCATCGCAGGAATGCTGTTCTCACCAAAGCAGTCACGATAATGAGTGCCTTTGAGATGCTCGGAGAGAAATGTTCTGCGGTTCCTTCTGAATTACAGCTGTTCCTCAAATAAAAAGCGTTTCCCAATGCACTGAGCTGTGTGGGTGACCCATACGTGAGGCAGAGGGAAAAATGCAGGTGACGGTGCCTGATGTGCCTGTTGGTTCAGGTCACTCACTCCTGGGCTGTGCATCACCCGGCATGGCTCAAGAGCAGGCTCATCCCACAGCAGCCAACGGTGTGGTGTGCCTTGCTCTTGAACTTGGTTTAAACCCAGACTAGACCGTGAGTTATTAGTGAAAGCCTGATTGCTGGTAGTTTGACGTTGCAATTGTAATGTTAATGGGCAGGGAGAGAAGGATGCAGGAGGGAGGTGTGTGACAGGCTCAGGGAAGAGCCCATGAGCGACGATCGGGTATGGTGCGAACAGAGGCTGGGTGCCCGTTGTGCGCCAAGAGCTCTTCAAAGCCCCCCGCACTCGGGAGAACCACAAGCAGTACCAGGTGGGATTAGCACAGAGTGGTGCTACATGGAGTAAATGGGTGGCACTGATCACCCAGCGGGCTTGAATAGGAAACCCCCGTGGCCCAGGAATCCTGGAAGTGACCATGGGCTGGGCAAAGGGCAAAGACCTTGGAATATCCCCAGAGGAGGGGGTGCCACGTGCTGAAGAGGCCCCACTGTGGAACAAACTGCCAGAAAATGAGCAGCAGTGTGCCCTGCTCACTGATGGGTCCTGTCGCCTTGCGGGGAAGCATCAGACGTGGACCATGGCTGAAATACAGATATGGGCAGGCCCGGCAATGGACTATATCACACTCCCACAGAGCCGCCAAGGCAAGCGCCATGTGCTTACAGTGGTGGAAGCAACGCCCGGCTGGCGGGAAACATACCCCGTGCCCCACGCCACCGCCCAGATCACTCTCCTGGGGCTCGAAAAACAAGTGCTGTGGCGACATGGCACCCCAGAGAGAACTGAGTCAGACAATGGGACTCATTTCTGAAACACCCTCACAGACACCTGGGCCAAAGGGCACGGCACGGAGCGGGTGTATCACACCCCCTGTCACGCACCAGCCTCTGGGAAAACAGTCTGGGTTCTTCCTGCCTCAGGCAAAGGCAAACCCATTCGTGGCACTGCTTTTGCTCGAGGACCCGGGGGCACTTGGGGGTGATGCGGGAGGATGGACGAGTCCCGATACCGTCTTTAAACCAGAAAAGAGACACAGGAGAGCCTTGGCTGTCACAGGAAAGTTCAGCGGTATCTCCACCCCCAAACAACAGCTCTCCCAGAAAGGCGCTCTCGTTCCTCAAGTCTTCTGCAACGGGAGAAAGAAATGGAAATGAGCAAATAAGAGCAGGCATCAGAGAATGAAAGAGCATTTCAAGAAGAAACAGATCTTATGTTTGCCCTGCTGATGCTTCCACGTGCCCAGAGCTCCTCCTTGCCCGAGGGAAGCCTTGCCTGCAACCTGAGGAGTGCCCAGGTGGCCAAGGAGGCCAACAGCACCCGGGCTGGTATCAGGAATAATGTGGCCAGCAGGATCGGGGCAGGGATGGTGCCCCTGTGCTCGGCACTGGTGAGGTCACACCTTGCATATTGTGTTCAGTTTTGGGCCCCTCAGTGCAAGAAGGACACTGAGGTGCTAAAGCGTGTCCAGAGAAGGGCAGCGCATCTGGGGAAGGGTCTGGAGAGCAAGCAGGTCATATGAGGAGAGGTTGAGGGACCTGGGGTTGTTTGGTCTGGAGGAGAGGAGGCAGAGGGGAGACCTTATCGCTCTCTACAAGTACCTGACAGGAGGTTGTAGTGAGGTGGGGGTTGGTCATTCAAGTTACCAGTGTAGAATGAGAGGAAACGGCTTCAAGATGCATCAGGGCAGATTTAAATTGGGTATTAGGAAAGCTTTCTTTGCTGAAAGAGTGGTCAGATATTGGAAGAGGCTGCCCAGAGAGGTGGTGGAGTCGCCATCCCTGAAGGTGTTCAAACAATGTGTAGATGTGGCAGTTCAGGGCATGGTTTAGCAGACATGGTAGTGTTGGGCTGATGGTTCAACCTGATGATCCTAGAGGTCTTTTCCAATCTTATTGATTCTATGGTTCTATGATCCTATGGAAGGATTTGCTAAAATTGATTTCTCCTGGCATGCACCCTGGCTGAAATACAAATATGGGCAGGCCTGGCTTCTCCTTTAAGTGTTCCTGAAGTAGGAAACACTCCTTACGGTGCCCTTGAGTTGCCTTTCGAGTTCAGACTGAGTTTGGAACTGGACCCTTGCTGAGTTTGGAAGGTGCTGCCCTTGAAGACGAGCTGTGCTGAGCTCTGCAACCATGTCACAGCTCTGGCTCTTCAATGGAACACCACATGCCCGTTTGGAGAAAGGAGATCCTTCCCTGTCACCTTCCTGCTGTCCTGTTTAACGATGGGGCAATATAAGTGATTGTCGTGCCCAAATCGTTCCCTCACAGGAGAAATAACAGTGCTGGAAAGCCGTGTCTCCCCCCAGCTGAGGGGGGGAGCATCAGGGATTCCTGCAGGCTGTTTCACAGCAGGTTCCCCCGGAGCCCCAGGGACACCTGGAGGGAGCCCCGAGGGGCAGAGAAAGGGCTGCCTTGGGCTGTGCCTCTGCTGCCGAGCTGGGCTGGGCTCCTGGCGTGGAGGGAGCTGCTGGCAATGAGGCAGCGCTGCCGAGAGACAGCTCTGCCCAGGAGCAGCTCCTCTGCCAAGCGCAGCAGGGCTGAGTGCAGACATGATAAATGAGAGAGGCTGAAGTCAGTCTGGGGAGGAAGAATGGCTGAGATCTCACTGGGGGAGAAATCTTCACAGAATTTGAAACATTAAGTCTCTGGTTGTTGGCCAGTGAAGATTCAGTTGCTGGAGGGATCTCCTGAGGTTGGCACCTCCCACAGCTTTTAGGGTCTTTCAGGAGGACTCTCACAGTTTGTCTAGTGCAGAGGAGGTGTCATACTGCGGAGCTGGGTATCCCTGCTGCACCATCCGAGGGACGGGGCAAGCCAGCCCCCTCCTCCCTTCTGCCAGGGATGGCTGCAGTGGGATGAAGGTGGGTGCGCACCCAGGGCTGCCCAGGGCTGTCCTTCAGAGCAGGGTCCCTGCACCCCAGGGGACTCTGTGCTGGGGCAGGGACTCTGCTCCATCCCCGGGTCAGTGCCCAGCCTGCCCGGGGAGCTCCCCATGGGGCCGTGGGGACAGGCTGTGGGTGGAAGGAGCGGTGCTCAGCGGGGCAGGGCAGGGTTCTGCTGCTGAGAGGGTGCTGTGTGTGTCAGGACAAGGTGGGGATTGATGTAAAGAGAAGGAGCTTTCCAGGGTCTGTTTTCAATTTCCTACTTGGGGAAGGGTGAGATGATGGGGGATGGGAGAAATAGAATAGGAGCTGTAATGTTTGAACAACTACTGAGTCTCCTGAGCTGTAACTCTGAGTGACCAGCATGTCTACTGGGAGCCTCCTGAAGTGCCTTCAGCCACTCCTCTGCCTTTGGACTGCACCAGCATCACCTCTGCTGGCCCCACCAGGGCTGTGCTGACCTGCCCTTTCCCACCTGCAAAGAGGAAGATGTGCCCAGGCAGTGCCCTGCAAACAGGCAGGTTTCTGTAGGGCCAAGGTGAGCGCACAGAGGTTGGGATGGGGCTGTGAGCGCTGACAGGGAGAAGACATGGCACAGACAAACACCTCTGAGGAGGAAAATGTCCAGACAGCAGGGGTATGATCAGGGAATGAGAGGAAATTAAAATGAGAAATGCTGTGGGAAGGAGGGCAATGTTGATGTCTGGGAGCTGGCGTGCACAGCTGGGTGAGGGTAACGCTTCCCTGAGTGCTCGGCTGTCTCTCCACTGCCTCTCTGAGCCAGACCATCACTGCATTCATCCTTGTTTCTGCACTAGCCTGTGATATTGTTCCTCTTATCTAGTTCTTGCTGTCAGGCCCTTCAGGGCATGGGAGTTGCAGCAGCCAAGTCAGGCCCTGATCTTGAGATTCCTCCCAGGCAAGTGTCTCCATGGGAATGAAGTGCCCAAGCTCTTCTCTAACTGTGGGGCTGTGGGCAAAGCAGTCTGTGTGGCTGGGGAACGAGCTGTGTGCCTGTGACTGAGCTCTCTTCATCAGGACAGTTGGGCATCTCCTTGGGGTGTCCTTCCAAGCTCTGAGCTGCCCTCCAGGATGCAAATCTTTCCTATAGCATCTTGGTGTTACCTGTATGTCCCATGGAGAAGTGCAGAGATGCTACAGCTGAGGAAATGCTGTTGGGTTTGTGAAATGAACCATGTGTGTCTTTGTATAGAAGCAGGTGCTGAGACCTTGCTGAGATACATTAAGAAAAGGTGAGACATTTAGTGATCCCTCTGCTCTCAGCAGTGTCTGGTTTCTTTTCAAAGTACCACAGGAGTGAGACTGTCCTCCAAAACCAAAAGATGTAAGAGCAGGGCACTTGGGAACAAGCCCCATCACTTTGCCCAGAGCCACACTGAATCCCTTTGCCCCTTAGGCAGGTCTCACAGTCGGTGACTCCAAGCGTGGCAGAAATGCAGGAACTTCTGACTTCAGAGAACCAGTCATGGTGTGCAGGTAGGAAAAAAATGCTCTAAAACTCCTTTCTGCTGCCCACATTCTTTATCTCTGGGAGTGCAGATGAGAACAAGCCCTTCTGCGATTGGCGTGGTTTTGTCTGACAAATGCTGAATATCCAGCCTGTTCCCCCGCCACATTCCCACGTACCCTGTGCAGCAGGGCAGGGATGACTCCTCGAGAGGCCACACACAGAGTCCTGGCTGCTCAGCCAGCACACAGTGAGGCTCAAGTCAGGGACCTGAATGAAACTTTCCCCAGAGGTATAAAAAGTTTTGCGAGACACAGTGGGAGGATCTAAAAGAAATGGCATAGTTTTTGCTCAGAGAAACCTGTCTTAACTTGTCTTTGTCTTTTCCTATAGGACCCACACCCAGAGGCAGCAGATGTCCAACAGCAGCTCCATCACCCACTTCCTCCTCCTGGCGTTCACAGACACGCGGGAGCTGCAGCTCCTGCACTTCTGGCTCTCCCTGGCCATCTACCTGGCTGCCCTCCTGGGCAACGGGCTCATCGTCACCGCCATCGCCTGCGACCACCGCCTCCACACCCCCATGTACTTCTTCCTCCTCAACCTCTCCCTCCTCGACCTGGGATGCATCTCCACCACTCTCCCCAAATCCATGGCCAATTCCCTCGGGGACACCAGGGGCATCTCCTACACGGGATGTGCTGCACAAGCCTTTCTATTTGTCTTTTTAATGTCAGCAGAGTTTTTTCTCCTCACGGTCATGGCCTACGACCGCTACGTGGCCATCTGCACACCCCTGCACTACGGGACCCTGCTGGGCAGCAGAGCTTGTGCCCACATGGCAGCAGCTGCCTGGGCCGGTGGGTTTCTCAGTGCTCTGCTGCACACAGCTAATACATTTTCACTCCCCTTCTGCCATGGCAATGCCCTGGGGCAGTTCTTCTGTGAAATCCCCCAGATCCTCAAGCTCTCCTGCTCAGACACCTACCTCAGGGAAGTCGGGATTCTTGTCGTTAGTGCCTGTTTAGTGTTTGGCTGTTTTGTTTTCATCCTTTTCTCCTATGTGCAGATCTTCAGGGCTGTGCTGAGGCTCCCCTCTGAGCAGGGACGGCACAAAGCCTTTTCCACGTGCCTCCCTCACCTGGCCGTGGTCTCCCTGTTTCTCAGCACTGGCACATTTGCCTACCTGAAGCCCCCCTCCATCTCCTCCCCATCCCTGGACCTGGTGGTGGCAGTGCTGTACTCGGTGGTGTCTCCAGCAGTGAACCCCCTCATCTACAGCATGAGGAACCAGGAGCTCAAGGATGCCATGGGGAAACTGATCAATGGATGTTTTTCAGGTGCAAGAAACTGCTTGTTGCCTTCTCCACAGCACTCAGAATGGAACTCATGACAAGCCTATTTTACCTTGAAATATTTTCGGGGTGTGTGCAAGTGCACAATGAAGTTTTATTATCTATCCCACTTCTAATTCACTGTCTACTGTTGAATTTGACCCAGAGATTGTGTAAATGAGGAACTGTGCTCTCTGTGTATTTAAAGAGAAAAAAAAGGACCCTGCATCAACTTTTTTGTGCAAGACCCTTCCTCTGAGACCTCTATGAAGCTGCAGGGGCCGTGCCTGTGGACGTAGGTGGGGGGAAAAAGTGTCCCGGCACAGCAGCACTGCCAGGGAGCAGCAGCTCTTGGTCTTTTCAGAGCTGCTCTCTTCCCACGTCCACACTCTCCTCCTGAGCTGCTGAGCGGGTGTAAGGCCTGAGTGCTCTTGGAGATTGGTCACGGTCCTGCTGTGTTCTAGTGCTGTGCGTTCAGGAAGGCACATAACACCACAACACCGTTTCCATCAGGAAAGGGCATCTCCTGAGTGCAGTACCTAAAGGCTTATGTCTTCTTCCAGAGTTGCTCTCAAGAGCAGGCCCAAGAATGCTCTCAAGAGCATGCCCAAGGAATCGGTTCATTGTTTTGCTTGCTCTCCATGGGCTCAGTGTGATGAGGTCATGGTCCCAGTAGGGCCTTCAAGGGACTGAGGGCTGGTTCAGGTGGTGCTTGTTGGTGGCCAGCACCCATGCAGGTGGTGAATGGTCTCTGACTGACCCTCCTGGGGCTCTGGAGCATGTGACAGGGCTGATGGCAGGTGAATGCTTTTCTGGAGGGACTTGGGAGCTGCCAGGAGAGCAGAGGGGATGTGCAGGGAGGGACAGCGTGTGCCAGGGACTTGGCAGTGAATGGACCCCACCGAGCACCAGCCTGTCCAGCACGGTGTCGCCCAGAAACAACACTCTAGATCTGGGTGTGAAGTGGCAAACAGGAGCTCAGCAAGCCCAGGGGACACAGCAGGGGCAGGGAAAGGAGCCTGGTGGGTGATTTGTCTTACCCTCAGTGAACCACAGCCCACTTTCTCTGCAGAGCAGCACCGCCAGCTCGGGGCTGTGGGGAGTATGGGGGCAGGGTGCAGGAATGGGCGGCCAGGCCAGCACAGGTGTGCTTAGCTGGGAAAAGGCATCTTGTGGGGAGATGGGATGTGCTGGGAGAGGAGCAGGGCACTGTGTGTGTGCCCATAAGGCATGGAGAGAGACATCCTTTGGTGCAGGTGCCCGGTTGGGGCAGGCTGCCCTGTCCCTGGGGCAGCAGGAGCTGCCTGAGGAGCCCCTGGGCCAATTCCCTCCTGTGGTGCTGGGGAGCAAGTTTGGCACGAGGGGCTGCAGAGTGCCTGGGCTGGATGAAGGTTTGTTGCCCTGATGTACTGGACCATTTTTTCTGTGGTTTTTGCCCCAGTGCTGGAACTCTCCTGCAGTGAAACCATGACACTCCTGCTCTCTGCTTTCAGAACCTGGTGCTTAGGCCCAGTCTCCCAGTTTCTGTTCACGCCGGCATCCCTTGTGTGCACCAGCGCTGCCACCCTGGGGCAGCCCTCCTGCCCAGCTGGGCACACAGGCGGCCTTCTCCGCCTGCTCCTCTCACCTCGCTAGTGCCACTCTTTTCTACAGCCTCTCTCATCGTTGTCTAAGTGATGCCCAGAACAGCCCCCCGAGACAGTCTGACGATGCCCTTTTCCAACACCATCCCCGCCCCTGCTCAATCCTCTCACCTACAGCCTGTGGGGCAGAAAGGATGGGGGCAGGGACACACTTGACAGCTTGTTGACAGCTGGACTGAAGAAGTGGAGTATGTGGTGGGTGGGAAGTTGGCTGAATGATGAGGGTCAAATATCATCCATGGTACAAAGTCCTCCTGGCAGACACTTACTGGTTGCTTCCCTCAGTGACCAGCCCTTGACCCCCATGTGGAACCTTTTTAGTATCCCTCTGTATGATGGGACAAAACACATTTTCAACTCCTTGTGGATGATGCCAAGTTACAGGAAGACCTTGATCCATCTCACATAGTCAACTCTAGTGTGATCAACACTGTTCTAGCCAGGAGTATGTAGCACAGCAGTATATGGGCTGTTATTGGAGAAGCTGACTCCATCTGAGCAACACCCAGCACAATGGCATTCAGGTATCTTTCCAACCCCAGTAATACTCACATTCAATGACTGTCTTGTCTTGGGAGAGCTGTTTGAAGACAGAAGAAACAGAGGAAGAAGAAAGATTAGAGAGCCAGAACTAGTGATATAAATCGCACCAGTATAAATACAGCAGTTCCTCTGAGGAACCTTTTTCCACTCAAAGTATTGGTAGGAAATCCCTCTGATAAATTTGATGAACCAAGCTTACTTTTATCTGCTCAGGTCCTGGGCTACAGGGCCACAAGGAGGGTGACGGTTGGGTACATCTTGTGTGGTCATTTGTGTCTCGGGAACTCCCAATCCAGGAGGAAGCCAAAGGCTGTGAAGGGGGCTGGGAGGTCACTTGTGCCTCTGGAGGTGACAGGCCAAGAGCAGGACCGTGGCTGGGAAAGGGACTGTGAGGTCACTTCTTTCTGAAAGAGCCGGTGGGTCAGCCCTTGACCCATGGCTGGGGTATGGGCTTGTAAGCTGACACCTGCCAGCGTCTCCGAGAGGCCGGCAGGAGGCACCTGGCTGGCACAGCGACCGTGAGATCCCCTCTGCCGAAGGAGCCGGGCTCACTGCACGAAGGGGGCTTCTGTTCTGGGTGTCGTGTCTCTGCTGCCCGGGGGCCTGATGGGGCAGCAGCAGGCACGCAGCTTGGCCGTGTCTATGGAGAAGCTGAAGGGCGGCAGCCTGCGGGGATGACGGTGAGGTTACTTCTGGTGCTCAGGGGAAAGGCCACGGGAAGGCTGCCGCGCTGGGACGCCTGCTTCCCAGGTGGTGGAGCTTTCCTTGGAGGGAGGGAAGAGCAGGCGAGAGCAGCACTGCCACGCAGGGCAGCCTGGGAGGTGGGAAGTGGCCATGAGGGGGAAGAGATGTCCCTCAAAGGGTCGTGCTGTGGTACATGAAGTCCTCCCGAAGGAGGATGGGATCAGTCCCTCTCTGTGTCTCACAGAACAGAGCGTGAGGACAGACAGACGTCAGTGACTGTATGGCAATGGCAGGTGAGAGCAAGGTGGGAAGCGAGGGGGGTGTCTCCAGTGTGCAGGGAAGAAGCATCGGCTGTGGGACAGCACAGGGCAAGCTCTGGTAGAGAAGGCAAAGAGCACTGGCAAGGCTGGAAGCTGCCAGGAGAACCCAAGGCTTTGTCCCGGTGGCTCTGGCAAGTGTCTCTGCCAGCAAGGCCTATGAGGAGACACGTTGTCCTCAGGCACGGGGGCCTCCTCGCCTCCTCGCACACCCCAGTGAGGCTGGGCACTGCCATACCCTTGTCCTTCACTCACCATCACACACCCCACAGCCCCCTGCCCCAGGAAGGGCCCTGAGCGCTGTGTGAGGGACAGGATCTGCCTTCCCCGGGGCTGGGGCTCAGAGCTTGGCCCTTCTGCTTCATGAGGCAAAGCAGGGTTTCCCCAGCATCCGAGCTGCCGGCACATTACCTTGGCCTCCCTGGAGTCACGGCTTCCAGTTATCTGCCCTAACGAGTCCCTGGGGAGCCTTTCTCAGCAATGGCCCTCCTCAGAGGGACTCAGTCCTGCTTCAAGACACTTCAGGGTTTTTTTCTGACTTTAACTTAAGGAAAGGTTTGCGCAATCTCCTCTCAGTCCCAAGGTTGAAGGACTCGGCACCAAAGACGCGATGGGGCTCATTAAAAGAAAGAAAGCCCAAACGAGCTCTATTTCTTCCTCTAATTTTCTTCAAGTCTTGTACAGTTAATTAGAGAAGTTTCCTGGTGACTTATGGAGAAAGGTTTCAAGGAGCTTCTAATAAAAAGGACTTTTTATTTTAAAGGTTGTAGATTAATATTTTTCAGTTTAGAGAAGAGGCAATGGCAGCACTCTCCAATAGATACTGACCCAGGGTCTCTCCTAGGGAGACCTGGACTGGTCAGGGAAGCTGTCCCTTCAGGTCTGACACAGTAAGGACAACCTCCCACCGCACCTCCCCAGCCCCAGCATGTCTCTCGTCAGGCACCTGGCTCTTGTGCTGCTTTTCCTTACATCAGACTGCTCCACTGGTCTCTGCAGCTGGGTGTTGCAGCTCCTTCATACCAGCTCCCACCTGCTTTCCTTTGAGACCTGGCTGCACACAGGCAAAGGGGGATGGTTCTTATTTTTTGAACAAACAAAGTAAAACCGATAAGGTTCACCATTGAAGTAAAACCCACCCCTCAATTGTATGCCAAGTACAAGCTGCCACAAATGAGGTTCACCTTCCACAAGGCAAAATCATGCAGGAAATGTTTTTGACAGAAAAGATATGATAAAAAAACACAATTAAAGAGTTGGGTAAAGACACATTTAGAAAGACTATGGAACAACAGGCAGCCTTTAACTCCCTTCTGCTCAAAGCAGCAACTGTGTATTTGAGAGGTGCCGAATGAGCAAAGAGTGAGGGGAAGGGAAATCTGGAGAGCAATTGCAAGCGTTTCTGTGCAGATGGGCTGCTGGAAAGGTGATGTCAGACGTGGTCAGTTTAGGTAGGACAGGTGGGAATGCGTGAAAGATGAGGGAGATGAAATGCACAGCCTAATAGACAGAGCACTGACAATGCAAGTCTAGTGGAAGGTCAATAGCTCTGCTCTTGCTATTAATGCACATCCTGAAAACTCCTCATTTCGAGAAACCATGGGGAAACACTGACATTTCATTGCAAGTATTCAGCTGTTTCAGCTGAGGCGGTCGTGCTCATCCTTTGAAACACGTGTCAGAAATTCTTTGGTTTCCAGGCAGCGCTCCGCTGTCTGACTGTGAGTGTCCAGCGCTGCCTCTGGAGGAGCCAGTGTCTCTGCAGCCCATGCCTGGCACTGGCAGCTGTCACAGGGGACCTGCTGGAGACAAGAGGCCCTCGGAAGTGGCAGCTGGAGCCTGGGCAGAGGGTCCCAGGGCACCTACACTGGCACCACGTGCCCGTGTCCCTGTAACTGCATCCCAGCCCAATCCTGGGATCACTTGCCTTTGCAAACAAAGGCAGTACACGAAATCCCCCCACAGATCAGGATATTAAAACAAGACAGAACAAAGCAAGGAGGATAGCAACATCAACAGTGTCTGAAGCTTCAAGTTGCAAGAGGACACTTCCTCCTCTCTACATCTTTCATTCTATTTCCTTGTTGCTTCGGTTTTTTTTAATCTTCTCAACATTTCCATCATACCTACTGCATTAAGAAAGATAATTTTGTGTCTTGCACGTTGATTTAGTGCTTTCCCTATGGTTGACTGCCCCTTGGGCGATCTCTCACTTTGTGGGGCTCCAGGCAGTGACACGGTCCATGCACGTGTTGCGGGCGCTGCAGGCAGCTCCACATTCCTCTCCTGGAGGATGCCTGTGCCCTGCCGCGCGCTGGGACGGCGCAGTATGGCAGTGTCTCAGTGAGCATGCACTGCCTCCTCTGTCAATTGACATCAAGGGATGTGTCCTAAACCCAACCCTTGATCTCTAACAGCCACCAAGGTGACGATGAGCTTTCTGCTCAGGCCCTTTGGGGGGAAATTCCTGGGCCTGTTGTTGACATCAGCTTTGGAAGAACAGCCAAATCTTGAGGTCCTGCCTGATGGAGGCATCATTTTCTTACAGAGATGCTGTGAGAGTGTCAGCTCTGAAAAGGCGTTACAAAAAACATCAATACAGATTTGAGGTAATAGACAGGGGTAGGTTCATTTATAAGGAGGGTAAGATGAATACAATCGATTATGTAGGAACGTAACAACAATAAATAATAGAACAGGTAGAGCTAAAAAAAAAATAAATCAATAAACAAAGTAAAGGTCTTCATTGGGATACACTAAATGTCATTTTTGGAGAGTGATGGAAAGTTTATTGATATTGACAGATATCCATGAAATCACTTCCTTAATGGGCTGCTTGAGCTCCTGGTTCCTCATGCTGTAGATGAGGGGGTTCACTGCTGGAGGCACCACCGAGTACAGCACTGCCACCACCAGGTCCAGGGGTGGGGAGGAGATGGAGGGGGGCTTCAGGTAGGCAAATGTGCCAGTGCTGATAAACAGGGAGACCACAGCCAGGTGAGGGAGGCACGTGGAAAAGGCTTTGTGCCGTCCCTGCTCAGAGGGGAGCCTCAGCACGGCCCTGAAGATCTGCACATAGGAGAAAAGGATGAAAACAAAACAGCCAAACCCTAAACAGGCACTAACGACAAGAAGCCCGACTTCCCTGAGGTAGGTGCCTGAGCAGGAGAGCTTGAGGATCTGGGGGATTTCACAGAAGAACTGCCCCAGGGCATTGCCTTGGCAGAGGGGGAGTGAAAATGTACTGGCCGTGTGCAGCAGAGCATTGAGAAACCCACCGGCCCAGGCAGCTGCTGCCATGTGGGCACAAGCTCTGCTGCCCAGCAGGGTCCCGTAGTGCAGGGGTGTGCAGATGGCCACGTAGCGGTCGTAGGCCATCACCGTGAGGAGAAAAAATTCTGCTGACACTAAAAAGACAAATAGAAAGGCTTGTGTAGCACATCCCGTGTAGGAGATGCCCCTGGTGTCCCCGAGGGAATTGGCCATGGATTTGGGGAGAGTGGTGGAGATGGAGCCCAGGTCGAGGAGGGAGAGGTTGAGGAGGAAGAAGTACATGGGGGTGTGGAGGCGGTGGTCGCAGGCGATGGCGGTGACGATGAGCCCGTTGCCCAGGAGGGCAGCCAGGTAGATGGCCAGGGAGAGCCAGAAGTGCAGGAGCTGCAGCTCCCGCGTCTCTGTGAACGCCAGGAGGAGGAAGTGGGTGATGGAGCTGCTGTTGGACATCTGCTGCCTCTGGGTGTGGAGCACTGAACAGGGAGGTAAAGGAAGTGAGAAGTTAGGACAGATTTCTTTGAGAAAAAACCTGTTGCGTTTCTTACAGAAACGCCCCCAACTGCCTTTCACTTTTCAGGGAGACCTTTAGCGAGCTCAGGTTGGTGCTGGCGGAGGGAGAGTGCCCCAGGGAGCAGGAGGCTCTGCTGTGGGCTCTGCAGGAGTCATCCCAGCCCTACAGCAACAGGTAAATAGGAACAGGGGGTGATCTCAGTATAAATTGACTCCTGATATCAAATAGCTTTTCAGCATTGTCGCTCCCAACTCACCTGAGTGCAGAGCAGAGCTGAGAGGATTGTGTTTTGTGTCTTCTGTTCCAGTTGCCCCACCACAGCTGAGGGGTGCTTTAGGTGCAGAAACCCCTGGCATTTCTGCTGCACTGCAGGTGAAATCTCGTGGGTCCCAAGAGGCAAAGGGACTGTCCCTTAGTGCAGATCTCCAAACCCCTCCAAACCCCATTGTACCTGAGGAGATCTAGGCTCTGCCCTCCCAGCCAGGGACACAGAGGGCTCATTACAGCTGCCCACTCACAGCCACCCAGCAGCATTTCCATGGCTGTAGCCGCGAGGCACCTTCCCCATGGGGCTCTCGCATGACACAGAGATGCCCTGGGAGAGCTTTGCCCTGCTGGAGGGCATCCTGCAGCCCAGCAGCACCTCCCAAGGAAACACTCCCATTGCCTACATTTGTTACACCCTGAGAGAGGGTGAGATTATTGCCAGCCTCACACACTGCAGTACCCAGAGCCCCAAAGTTTAACAAGCTGGGAGTTGGATGCTTTTCCTCCATGGACATACGTGCATGACAGTACTTGCAGCCTTGGTGTCTGTGCTGCACTCGAATCCCCACCCCCGCCACCACTGACTGTAACAGTAAGAACAAGGACGACAGAGAGAAGAGGAGAACATGCCAAAGTACCGTGCCAAGGGAGGCAGGAGAGGGACACCCAGTCAGACACACTCGTTGGTGGTGAGGCTGCTGGAAGGGCAACTCCTGGCCATGTCCCCAGTGAGTGAAAAGAGCAGGGGGTTGCTCCAGGGAAAGCATCTGCACTGCAGGGGATGGCAGGGAGACGCCTGAGTCCCTCCTCCCACAGCATTGCTGGGAGCATCTTTCTTCCTCCCTGCCCATGCCTCTGCTGCATGGAGCTCTTGGCCAGGACCTCTTTCTCTGTCCCCACGTCTCCTCCCTCTCCCTGCTCACAGAGCCCATCCCACACATGCTGTGTGCTCAGCTCTGCCCTGCACACACCTCCTGGCAGCAGGGCCCTGCCCAGGGACAGCTCTGTGCGCGCAGGGGCTAAGGAGCAGCTCAGACAAGTCCTGACAAGAGCTGGGGTCTCCGTGCCTACCCCAGAGCACAGAAATACATTCCCATCTCCCACAGCCCACCCAGACAACCAAGAAGAGAAAACGAAAAGCACAGACTTCTTTCACACCCTTTCAGGTAATGCACTACCTTGACATCCATCTTTAAAATAACCCTCTGCAAACGTGCACAGAGTCTGAGCAGCCTGACCCACGCTGCACCCTCTGGACAGCAGAAGGACCCTGCCCTGCCAGGGTCACTCCTTTCTCCCATAGCTTGTCCCCACAGCGCTGTGGGGAGCTGCCTGAGCAGGCAGAGTCCCTGCCCCAGCACACAGACCCCTGGGGCGCAGGGACCCTGCTCGCAAGGACAGCCTTATGCACCCCATGATGCACACACAGCTGCAAAACCCTGCAGCCATCCCTGGGCGAAGGCAGCCGCCGTGCCCTGTCCTTCTGATGGTGCAGCAGGGAAGTGCTGCTCCTCATCACATCCTCCTCCTCCTCTGTGCAAGGGCAACTGTGAGAGTCCTTCTCAAGGATCACCTCTGCTGTGGGATGGAGCAGCTGTTGGATATCCCTCCAGGAACACCAGCTGCGTTCTCCTGAAGCCAGAGACTTACCATGTAGAGGGCTGTGAAGGTTTCTCCCCCAGTCAGCGCTCAGCATCCCCCCAGCCCAGGCTGCCTTTCCCCTCTCCCTGCCCGGCTCCTCTGCCCTCGGTGCCTGCAGGCAGTGCACTCAGCCCTGCTGCGCTTGGCAGAGGAGCTGCTCCTGGGCAGAGCTGTCTCTCGGCAGCGCTGCCTCATTGCCAGCAGCTCCCTCCACGCCAGGAGCCCAGCCCAGCTCGGCAGCAGAGGAACAGCCCAAGGCAGCCCTTTCTCTGCCCCTCGGGGCTCCCTCCAGGTGTCCCTGGGGCTCCGGGGGAACCTGCTGTGAAACAGCCTGCAGGAATCCCTGATGCTCCCCCCCTCAGCTGGGGGGAGACACGGCTTTCCAGCACTGTTATTTCTCCTGTGAGGAAACGATTTGGGCAGGACAATCACTTATATTGCCCCATCGTTAAACAGGACAGCAGGAAGGTGACAGGGAAGGATCTCCTTTCTCCAAACGGGCATGTGGTGTTCCATTGAAGAGCCAGAGCTGTGACATGGTTGCAGAGCTCAGCACAGCTCGTCTTCAAGGGCAGCACCTTCCAAACTCAGCAAGGGTCCAGTTCCAAACTCAGTCTGAACTCGAAAGGCAACTCAAGGGCACCGTAAGGAGTGTTTCCTACTTCAGGAACAGTTAAAGGAGAAGCAAAGACACTGTGTGGGCACTGCTGGATTTAGTAAGGGCAGGGGTAGAGAGATGTGAGATTCTCTGTGCCCTCTTTGCCTCAGCCTTCCCCAGCAAGGTCTCCCGGCCTCTGGGACTCAGGGCAGGACTCTGGAGGAGATCAGGCAGCGGGGGATGGGATCAAGCCAGGGCTCACTTGAGCAAACGCAATCCCTCCCAGCCCATGGGACAGGAGGGGCAGCATCGCGGGGAGCTGAGTGAGCAGGCCAGTGTCCCAGGGAAGCCACTCCCCATTGTCTTCCAGTGGCTGTGGAGCCTGTGGGAGCTCCCTGAGCCTATGGAAAATGACAGCATCGCGTGCACCTTTCCCCAGTGCCCAAAGGATGTGCAGAGGAGCGAAAGGCCGTGCCCCAGACCGTGTTCACTCAGATCCCATTTCTGGGTGTCTGAAGGAGAAGGTGACTGGATTTACTCAGGTTGGCTTGTCTGTCGCCATCCTCTTTGTCACCAAAATCATGATATCCAGGAAAGATTCAACCAAAGTCCTGCTCCTAAAGAGGATGTAGACTCGACAGTGTCACAGGCCAGGGACTGCCTCGGCGGGCAGTAGCTCTGCAGGGAAGGGTCTGCAGGGCTTTGGGTTCCATTAGGCAAGAGATGAGCCATCAGCAAAGGTGGCCAACAGCACCCTGGGCTGTAGGAGCGCTAGCACGGCCAGGGGAAGTGATTATCTCCCTCTGCTCAGCGCTTGTTACACCACACCCAGAGGACTTGCCCAGGTTTTGGTTCTACACAGTGTCAGAGAGACATGGGCGAGCTGGAGGGACACAGAAGTTCATTGGAGGGCCACAGAGGTGGCCACGGCTGGAGCACTTGTCCTCTTAGGAGAGGCCAAAGGAGCAGCGCTTGTACACCCTGGAGCATGGAGGCTTTGCGGGGAGGATGTACTAGGCTTGCATCGCCTGTGGTGAGGCTTCCAAGAAGACACTGTGGTGCAAGGCAGGAGCACAGGAGGCAACGAGCTGAAACACGAGTGGCTCAGGCTCAATATAGGGAGAAACTTCTGCAATGTGAGGGCAGTCAGACACGGGAAGCCGTTTCCCGGAGAGTGTGCGCTGCCTCCATCCCTGGAAGTTTCAAAGACCCATCTGGATGAAACCATGAGAAAGCTGGTGTGATCCTGCTTCAAGTAGGATGTTTCCTACAGATATCTAGGAAGGTGCCTTCCAGCCTGAATGAGGCTCTCATTCCTCCCCGTGGCGAGTAATTGTGTTGCCATTAAATGGTAACAGCTAGAAAGGAGAGGGAAAGTGCTGTTCTAAAAACTTCATGCCAGAACATAATACGGAGAAACAACTGTCTTGTCAAGGAAGAATGTATGGGAGGCATAACGTTAAAGAAATAAAGTTTACTGTCATCAAGAAGAAGAAGAAATTATTTGAGAGCATAGTACTGCTGCTGGATTTACTAAACGTAGAAACAAGGCAAATTAAATGGCATGTTGACCCCAGCTGGCAGCTAAGCCCCTCCCCAGCTGCTCGCTCACTCCCCCTGAGCGGGATGAGGGAGAGCATTGGAAAGTCATAAAAAATCAAGGGTCAGAACAAGGAATTTGCCTCAGGTTGCTTTCCTTCCTCGGCCTTTGCTGAGGGGACTGAATAACCTCCTCTTTTGACAGAGCCAGAGAATGGTTTGGGTTGGAAGGGACCTTAAAGATCATCTAGTTCCAAACCCCTGCCATGGGCAGGGAAGGATGAATCTGTCCCTGGGTGGGATCAAGCCACCAGCCTTTCAGTTAACAGCCAAATACGCTGGCCAATGGCACCACAGAGACTCCCAAAGTGAGCTGTGTAGTGCTTCCCATCGGCAGGCAGATGTTCAGCCATTTCCAGGGAAGCAGGGCTTTGTCACGTGTAATGGTGACTTGGGAAGGGAAACACCATCACCCTGAATGTCCACCCTGCTTTCCCTGACCCCCGGACCTCCCCTCCCACGCCATTTCTGGGAGCAGCCCTGTCTCGTTCCCCGCCCACTGCAGACCAACCACCTGCAGTACAGTGCTGGGCACCAAACGCACTCCTCCTGCAGCCTTGCACAAGCGCTCCGACCTCAAAGAGCACGGAGGTGCCTCGGGGAGGTCCTCCCCTCACCAAGGTGAGCTGCCTCAGCTGGTGAGTTTAGGATGCATGAATGGTAACTGGAGAAACAGGGACATCCCTCGAGGAGGAGATGGAAAGCCTTGAGAGCTTCTTAGCTCCTCAGTTAGTCATGAGGTAGTGATTGGCAGTGCCTACGGATGCAAGAGGCGGGTGGAGGGAACTCTAGCAAGATCAAGGTGTTGGTTGAAGGTTTTAGCAAATAGGATCATAGAACCATAGAACCAATAAGATTGGAAAAGACCTCTAGGATCATCAGGTTGAACCATCAGCCCAACACTACCATGTCTGCTAAACCATGCCCTGAACTGCCACATCTACACATTGTTTGAACACCTTCAGGGATGGCGACTCCACCACCTCTCTGGGCAGCCTCTTCCAATATCTGACCACTCTTTCAGCAAAGAAATTTTTCCTAATACCCAATTTAAATCTGCCCTGATGCATCTTGAAGCCGTTTCCTCTCGTTCTACACTGGTAACTTGAACGACCAACAACCATTTCACTACAACCTCCTGTCAGGTACTTGTAGAGAGCGATAAGGTCTCCCCTCTGCCTCCTCTCCTCCAGGCCAAACAACCCCAGGTCCCTCAACCTCTCCTCATGTGACCTGCTCTCCAGACCCTTCCCCAGATCCGCTGCCCTTCTCTGGACACGCTTCAGCACCTCAGTGTCCTTCTTGCACTGAGGGGCCCAAAACTGAACACAATATGCAAGGTGTGACCTCACCAGTGCCGAGCACAGGGGCACCATCCCTGCCCCGATCCTGCTGGCCACATTATTCCTGATACCAGCCCGGGTGCTGTTGGCCTCCTTGGCCACCTGGGCACTCCTCAGGTTGCAGGCAAGGCTTCCCTCAGGCAAGGAGGAGCTCTGGGCACGTGGAAGCATCAGCAGGGCAAACATAAGATCTGTTTCTTCTTGAAATGCTCTTTCATTCTCTGATGCCTGCTCTTATTTGCTCATTTCCATTTCTTTCTCCCGTTGCAGAAGACTTGAGGAACGAGAGCGCCTTTCTGGGAGAGCTGTTGTTTGGGGATGGAGATACCGCTGAACTTTCCTGTGACAGCCAAGGCTCTCCTGTGTCTCTTTTCTGGTTTAAAGACGGTATCGGGACTCGTCCATCCTCCCGCATCACCCCCAAGTGCCCCCGGGTCCTCGAGCAAAAGCAGTGCCACGAATGGGTTTGCCTTTGCCTGAGGCAGGAAGAACCCAGACTGTTTTCCCAGAGGCTGGTGCGTGACAGGGGGTGTGATACACCCGCTCCGTGCCGTGCCCTTTGGCCCAGGTGTCTGTGAGGGTGTTTCAGAAATGAGTCCCGTTGTCTGACTCAGTTCTCTCTGGGGTGCCATGTCGCCACAGCACTTGTTTTTTGAGCCCCAGGAGAGTGATCCGGGCGGTGGCGTGGGGCACGGGGTATGTTTCCCGCCAGCCGGGCGTTGCTTCCACCACTGTAAGCACAAGGCGCTTGCCTTGGCGGCTCTGTGGGAGTGTGATATAGTCCATTGCCGGGCCTGCCCATATCTGTATTTCAGCCATGGTCCACGTCCGATGCTTCCCCACAAGGCGACAGGACCCATCAGTGAGCAGGGCACACTGCTGCTCATTTTCTGGCGGTTTGTTCCACAGTGGGGCCTCTTCAGCACGTGGCACCCCCTCCTCTGGGGATATTCCAAAGTCTTTGCCCTCTGGCCAGCCCATGGTCACTTCCAGGATTCCTGGGCCACGGGGGTTTCCTATTCAAGCCCGCTGGGTGATCAGTGCCACCCATTTACTCCATGTAGCACCACTCTGTGCTAATCCCACCTGGCACAGCTTGTGGTTCTCCCGAGTGCGGGGGCTTTGAAGAGCTCTTGGCGCACAACGGGCACCCAGCCTCTGTTCGCACCATACCCGATCGTCGCTCATGGGCTCTTCCCTGAGCCTGTCACACACCTCCCTCCTGCATCCTTCTCTCTCTGTCCATTAACGTTACAATTGTAGTATCAAACTACCAGCAATCAGGCTTTCACTAATAACTCATGGTCTAGTCTGGGTTTAAACCAAGTTCGAGAGCAAGGCACACCACACCGTTGGCTGCTGTGGGGTGAGCCTGCTCTTGAACCACGCTGGGTGATGCACGGCCCAGGAGTGAGTGACCTGAACCAACAGGCACATCAGGCACCGTCACCTGCATTTTTCCCTCTGCCTCACGTATGGGTCACCCACACAGCTCAGTGCATTGGAAACGCTTTTTATTTGAGGAACAGCTGTAATTCAGAAGGAACCGCAGAACATTTCTCTCCGAGCATCTCAGAGGCACTCATTATCGCGACTGCTTTGGTGAGAACAGCATTCCTGCGATGGAAACCTGCAAGTTTTGCACAGAAGACAAAAGTACCAACAACATAAGAAACAAATGCAATCTTACCACGAGAAATTCTATTATTTCATAGCATTTTCCGACTGGCCTAGGCTAAGAGGTTACAAGCATTGCCTAACAACTCACAAGAGGCTATGGGCTGGCTTCTGCCTGGAGCTTGCGTCTTCCCCACCAGAAGCTAGTTATGGTTGGTTACATGGGAAGGGATGAAATTGCAGCAAATAAATGGAGTGCGCTGACAACCCTGAGAGTCATCTTCCATGAGAAGAGGTTCTGATGGGGGATTAAACTACTCAGTTATCTGCGGCCTTATTTGCACGCCGGGCATGCCCTTATAGTACGATCTGCCCAAGGTCTTGGTCTTTTCTCATGGCAAAAGGACAGCAGAGAAGGGCAGTAACTGACCTTCATTGCCCTCAAGGCCAAATATACCAGAACTGAGGTTGATTTGGCCACACCACCTGTAGGAAACTCATCTGACAGCTACTGGCCTCTTTCCTGCTCTTTATCATTCTGCCTATTTTTAAGTAAATAAGGCAGAAACAAAGCAGAAACATGGCAGCAAGTGGGAAAAGGTTACTATTTGATCACACAATCAAGTCTAGCAAGATCCATACGCCAATAGCTTGATGGTAATCAGGGTTTTAGTTTTAGCCATCTTAAATTCTCTAAACATATTTACCATAATATAAATATATGTATTTTGCATAGCAAACATTATCATAACAGAAAAACTCTCTCTCAACTGGGTTTCTGCTCATTTCCTACCCATAACTCTCTAACTTTGGCCAACACACGACTGCTGAAAGGTGCCCTTGGATCCACATTTCCTGCATTAGCTGGTTTTGTTACTGTCGAGATTGGCTTTGGTCTTGCAGCTGTAAAGCACGAGGGAAAAACGATCAGCCTTGTGCAATCAAAGCGATGGTTAGTTGTGCGTTATATTCCCCCCCTAAAAACTACCTTCTCTTGGTCCGGACGAAGGCAGATGGTAAGGCTTGGCTCTCTCTACAGCCAGCTGCCTCTGACCTCTAGGAAGGGTCTTGCCGTGCTGGGCTGAGAGAGAATTTCTGGCAACTGCTCTCTGTCTCCAGCGAGGAGCACGATCGTTCTGATGAACGAGAAGCGTAAAGCAAGAAGTTAAATAGTTACAAGAAGTTCATAGCACGGAGCTGTCGGTGCTATTTCGAATTAGGGAATACGTTTCCTCTACAGGTGCAGTAAAATACACCCCCTGCACAGAGCGGCAGCCAGTTCTGCCCATCAGCGCACACCAGCTTCACCCGGAATTTTAGCCAAGCGGAAGGAAGACTAGAATAATAGCAGAACCTACAACTTTAAGCTAAAACCATGCCGGCACCCTGCAGAACCTCATTCTGACACGCTTGTCAGCACCCACAAGTTTCACGTGGCTGACAAAACAGCAGCCTTTCCCTTGTTTTTCCTGAAACGCCGCTGCCCCAGGTGACTGAATCTCCAGGGCAGCGGCGGGTTACGTTGGACAAGAGGAAGTGAGGATTAAAATGAGGAAGAGAAAGCTGCCTACACACCCCTTCCCCCGGGATGGAAGCTTTCAAACGCAGGACCTCAACCTTCCAGAACCACCCCACAAGTTTGCTTCCCTGGGAAACTATGGTTCTGGAAAGCAGCAGATGGATCACAGAACCACAACAGAAGTTCCCATAACACAGAATTTGACCTGCCTATGTTGAGACTCAGAAGTTAGGTAAGAATTTCTGTCCTAAAAGTGGTAAAACGAAAGCTGTGGAATTGCAGACCTCACGCTATAACTTGAGGAAATAATAAAAAGAACAACCCATGATGCAAATGTTGCCTGTGGGTTGGCACCCAGAGCTGCGTGTGAGATACCAGAGATGACATACAACACACTCTTCATTCCACAGTGACCCAAACAACCTCCAATCATCCGAACCCTACATAACGTGCGTCGCTGAATATCTGAATGGTAAGAGTGGCTGACAGGAAAGATACTTATTGTGCTGGTTTTGGATGAGAAGGGGTTAATTCTCCTCACCGTGGGGGGCGGCTGCCTTTCCGGCTTCCCGCGCTCTGCCGCGTGGCGGGGGGGCGGGGCTGGGAGGGGCGGGGCCATGGTGGGGCGGCTGACCCCGACTGGCCAATGGCAGGTTCATTCCATACCATGTGACACCATGACCAGTATATTGAGGGCGGGCAGTGGCAGCGCAGAGGCGGCGCGGCGTTGGGTCGGTGGGCGGCTGCGGCGCGTGTGGTTTGTTTCGGCGGTTCCTTCCCCCTCTCCCCTCCCTTCCCCCCTCCCCCGGGGCTTTGCGCCTCTCGTTGTTCTCCTTTACATTGCATTTCTACTGTTGTTTCTTTTAATTTTAATTATTAAACTGTTCTTACCCCAACCCACGAGCGTTACCCTTCTGATTCTCTCCCCCATCTAACAGTGGGGCAGTGAGCGAGCGACTGTGTGGGGCTGAGCTGCCGACTAAACCACGACACTTATTTAATCCTCAGACACAAACAAACTATTTGACGTGGAGTCAACAACAGCCCTGAACACAGAATTTCCAACTTCACAGGGTCGCTTTGGAGAAGTGAAATTTTTTGTTCAACTTTTAGGTTCAGCTGTAACGAAAGGTGCAGATGCTTATTGCAAGTATTTCAAAGAAGGGTGTGATAAAGAAAGCAGGATTCTTATTGAGCACTGTTAAATCTAGTTAGTAACCCCTAAGAGAACCTTGCACACTTGGCCAGGACTTTTACGCTTACCATGAGATGAACGTTCATCGCCTGGTTCAGCTGTGGGGCTGCCGTACAGTTGGCACGCTGCAGGTGCCGGGCTAAAAGAATCTCATGAGTCCGTAAAAATGTCTCCAAACACTTCTATGAGAAATAACACATTTGAAAACTTATATGATGACCCTGCCTCTTCTCTTGGCAAAGACGGGGTTCAGATTTTCCTCTTGCCCACACTTACTTGTTCAGAGTCTGTGAAAGGCAGCCTCAGAAAGTCTTCCACTAGTCCCATCTCCCGACAGATGTCATACATGTCTTTTAATAGCTCTTCCTCCTTTAACTGAGTGGTGTGCTCCTGCAGCAGAGCCCAAGCCTCCGCCATGCACCTGTAGTTAATTTTGTGAGACGTAAAGGCGTATTAATGGTATCACCAAAAAGATGCCCCCCAGATATTGTGCTCAAAGTTCAAAGGAAGTGTAGGGGATTGTGATTTCTAGTGTTTGTTCTCCACCTCTCACAGTATTTGAGTGCCAAAATGGTGGCAGGTATTTCTTTACCTATTGGACAACAGCACAGTGAGGAAAAGCCGCACTTCGCTACAGCTGGAGGCCGAGAGCTTCATCACCTGCGTGTATCTGAGGGCTCGCCCATGCTCTCCTTGGCACATGAGGGACTGAAGAATTCGCACGTCTTGCCACGACACAGGTTTGTTTGCAGTTGGTTCAACCAGCAGGGCCAGGGAGCTCTGCAGAAGGTAGAGATCAGGTTTCTTAAGATATAGAGACACACACGCGCACAACAAAACGATTCAAAAGTGTCTTCAGTAAGGGTGAATCTCTGTTGAATAAACTTAGATGGTGACTAATGAAGGGCTTGGTACCGGACAGGTAAATATAAATGCTGAAGTGTCTGCAGAAAAAAATATTCCGTGAGCCGTACAGAACAAAGGGAGTCCTTTGACAGGAGTGATTCACACCTGGCCAGGATAACCAAATCTCCGTAGGCAAACATCACCTCTCATAAAGACAAGTCATTCTCCCAGGCAAACAGGTTATATTAACATTGTGACGGGCAAAGAACAACCTTCAGCATCAGAGGGAACATGAATTAGATTGAAGAGTCACTTTTGCGGTCTTCTGTCTCAAGTCTTGCTGCCAGCATGGCAGTTTGAATAGTTAAAGTCCCCAAACCACTGCTTTTGAGAAAGCGCTCGACTGCTCTGCTGAGAACAACCTGAACAGACGGCTTTGGCAAGTCACACGTCAAGCATTAACGCTGACTTCTTCATTGTCTTAATCCATTTCCTCTCAACGTAATTAAAACCAAACTGCAGATCATCACGTATTGCTGAAGGTGCTGCTGAAGCAGCATTACAAAAGAAGCTTCCCATGTTTTATCACCTGGTATCAGCTAAGCACCAGGGTTTTTACATCATTTGATAGATCATAGCATTGTATTGCAATGTGTGCCCAACTAAACTGTCACATGCTTACATCATAGTCCTTGTGGTCTAGAAGCCAAAAACCTCGAATAAGCTTAACAAGGCCCGAAGGGATGGCAAAGGCAGCTGCGAAGGAGTCGACGGAAGGTTCTGTTTTGTTCGGAAAGGGATGCGTGATGTCTAGCAGCAAGTAAATTGTCTGATATCAAGTATCGAATTAAGGCTAATAGATTTGCAAGACCAACAATTTATCACATGAAATAACATTATTACTATTGTTAATAGAATATTAATAGATAATAAAAGGAAATAAGAATATCATAGTGGTAGGACGCAGAAAATACTCATGTATTAGTCTTGCCATTTCATGCTGTTGCAACCTGAAGATAGTCAGGCCCTAACAACAAAATTGCATTCTGAATAAATAACCAGAAAGACAGACTCTCTGATTTCTCTAAGGCATTCAGAAAGGTTGCCTTTCGATATTTAAACAGTCCCGTTGGAAACTCAGGCTCCCTCTTTAGTCACTGGAGCCACCAGCTGGACATTCAAAACACGAGAACGGCCAATGCTTGATTATTAAAGCAAACAAATTCTACAGCTGGTTTCTTCCCTCCTTTCCAGCGTATATAAAACAAGTGAAATTAGGGTGTCCTTACAGCACAGCTTAGCTCTGCATGATTAAAACTGGATTTAAACCAGTATGTGGATCACTCATCGGCAGTGTCGTTTTCTCTTTCTGACAGCTGTTTTGGGGGGTCTATTCTCATCAGAGAGCTCCGGGGTGCAACAGCTTTAAAGCCCCTGCTCTCTAGGCTCCCCTCTCGGGTCAGGCAACACACAACCAAAGCAACACAGTGTATTTCGGCAGCTTAAAAGTTCAGTTTCTGCCCAATGACTTCTCCCTTCTCTCTCTCTATTATTCTGTGTGCCCGCACTTGTAACAGCACAAAAGCAAGCCCTCTTAGCTGTGCTGGAAAATGGATGATTTCAGCAACATCAGGTCCTGGTACACCACTGTCAGAAATCCTTTTGCTCTGAAGCAGCACATTCTAGTGCATCGCTCGAGGAAGCAGCTGTTTGCTACAGCTGTGGGTGCTTCAAAAATGAAAAACAGTTTACATTTTGAGACAATCTAGGGGAGCTTTCTACCTTTAACATTGCTTAGTAAACCTGTTTTCTCACATCAGAAAAGACTTTGCAACAAAACATTTTAAACATTCCTAAACAATCCACAGTACAAAGAAATCCAACAATGCTTCTGCCTGCGACTTAATTCTTAACTACACGTGTTCATCCGCAGTGTGTTTGAAGCACAAATTAGAAAATGCATCGAACGCGTAGGTGACAGACATTTCAGACCCCTGATGCGCGTATACTGGAGGTGTGACAGAAATAACTCCAAGGGATACGATTGCATGTTTGTGGCTTTCTTCAACGCCTTCTAGCAAATAGAGCTCCAGCAGTGCCTGGAATGAAAAGGTAGAAGCTTTTTAAAAGTCCTCTCTTTGAGAAATCATTGGCTTTGGGGGAGGGCTGGGCTGGGGCTGGGGTTTGTGGTGGTGGTGGTTGTTTTCAGGGAACACAACACTCACCTGTAAACTAGGAGGTGGGTATTTCCCCGTTCCTCCTTCCTCTCTCTGCCACATCTCCTCAACTCGGTCTCCCAACTGGGAAACCATCCCATCGACCATCAGGCAGTCAGAGTCCCGTTTGCCTCTGGAACAAAACGTAGCGAGGATTTGACAGAGGAAAACACTAATTGCGGCCTCTCGGTGTCACAGATTTCCTCCAGCCAAAACAAACCCAGCTAAAGCTCCCACGACTCCAAGAAAGGAACAAACAGACAAAGGCACGATCGTGACTTGAAATAGACTGGAAAGAAATTTCGGAGTCAGGTGAAAGGTGCTCATTAGATCCTAGTGAATTATTAAAGGAGCTCCAAATAGGAATCCAAAAAGCTCCCTTATTAAGGGGAAAGTTGCAGCGACCTTTTAGTTTTCAGTTTTTCTTTTGTGCCGCATTACTTGTAATACAAGGGCAGTGTGAGCAAAGCTACCCCAAACCTCACGCCCCCAGCGGGAGCGTTCCCACACACAGCGGTGAGACCACAGCACGGCAATGTCAGGCTTTGGTCTCAGCACCTCGCTTCTGTTACTGAAAAACAGTCACGGTCAGAAAGCTGAGCCCGCAGCTGAATTCTGGTATCCCCTGAAGCAGCACGTTTGCGCCTCTGCACGTGCCATCACAGTGACGGAGGGCTGGCCTGTGAAACACTGCATTCCTCAGAAGCCCATCGCAGGCTCCTGCGGGCTGCGACGCCAGCCTTTCATTTCCCGAGGAGGACGAGCAGAAGCAGCACGCTGGAGGTGGTGCTTCTAAGGAGCCCGTGAGCCTGTACGAGAGTTACCTGAGAAGGACGCGCAGGAAGAGGAGCTTGAAAGCCAGCGCCTGACATAGAGCAGCTTCCACCTGGACTCCTCCTGCTGCACCTTGCTCACGGTGCCACAGCCACGGCTACTTGAGGACTTTCTTTAGGTTACAGAACAGTTGCCAAAGAAAAATCTGTTCTCACCTAACCCAAGGCACATCACCATTATGCTCGTGAGCCAGCCCAGGAAAGGGAGCTCCCGTGAGGAAGGGGCTTTTATCCAGTCGCCAGGAGAGCACTGGCCGTGCCAGCTGCATGTGACTCTGCCCATCTCCTTCAACGACACCGCGGTGCTTGGGAGTGGGAGATTTGGGCCAATCCCCTTATCGCCATCTATCACTGGTCATTGAGAGAGATTATTTTTGCTTTGGTTTTTGTTTTGTTTTTTTTTTTTTTTTTCTAAAACACGCTTTCTTCTGTGCCCAGAACAATTGCTCTGCAAAGGCCGTGCCTTGCTGACCTGGCCGTGACTGATCCTGTCCTCACCACACGACCTTTTCCAGTGGTAACAAATGACACAGAATTGCCAATGAATTACGTGCACGTCAAAACAATGATGGTACCAACAAAGGGCACTAAGCAGAGGTATATATCAACATTTCAACACGGGAAAGGAACCTCTCTGTTCAGCAGGACACACGCATCACTCCAGTCAAGAGTGTTGCCAGCAAATGCATGAAGCGTAGCAAATACAGCTGCTGATGGAAAAGCCACTCGCTGCCGCTTCTGAATTTGCAGTGGAACTGCTCTAGAGCTTTCCTGCACGTCCTACCTTGATAAACGCTCCAGTTGCTGTCGATGACCAGCGTAGTAGCTCCGAATCAGAGGATAATTGTAGAAAGGTCTAGAGAAACACACATCATCACCTACAGGCAATAAATAAGAAGTAAGTTAAAGAAGTCATATCACATTTTCAACCTACAGTTTTTGACTAAAAAGACAGAAGAACACACAAGCTAAGCATCAAAAGCACAGGCCAGCCTCCGACTTTGAAAGAAGGCCATCCTCCTTCTGCCTTTGCTAAAAGAGACCTACGACACAGGAGTCAATTCCTCCTTGTCCTAAGTGCCATTTCAAGCTTACAGGTGATGTAGCATCCAGAACATGTAGTGTCAGCTGAAGTTCACTCTAAAAAAATACCCCCAGTTCTCAAAGGGAATGGGTTTTTAAACGTGTCACGTGAACATGCGTAAGACAGTTAAGGCTGACAATAGGGTTTATAACCCATCCAAATGATGAACTATTTCCAAGGTGTATTTTTTCCTCAAACAATCCGTAAAAAGTTCAAAACACGCACGTCAGGCTTTTACTGTAAAATCAAGCATTCCCGTGTTGGTGCTTTAGGAGTTACTTGTTTACAATCCCAAGGATTTCAAGCTGTGGGCACGAGCAACTCCCTCCCTCAGAGGCTTAGTGCTGTTTCTGAGAAACACCCCGGAAAGAAACTGCTTCCATCATTCTACACGACGCAGTTGAAAAAACAGTGAAATCTCAATTTCAGCAGCAGAACTTCAGCATCTGCTGTCACTGAACGGGCACGACTTGGTATCGATGAAGCCTTGACAAAACCATGGGGAAGCAGGTGTTCATAGGAAGCACTGACTGCTACAGACGCGTGACAGTTTAGGCTTACCTGAGCCCTCGGGCAGGAGGCGGGACCCACAGAACCAGAGGACCACTCGTGCATACAAAGCTGCGAGGCTGGTCACCGCCAGCTTATTTGTCAAGTCTGCAAAACATGAAAAGAAGCTTAAGAGGACTGTTGGTGCGCAATTTCTTTTGTTTTTTATAAAGCTCCCCTCATTGCACTAAAGAGAAAGTAGAAAAATAACACGGTAGAAATCTTTGCCTGTGCATTTTTCACTCCGTATCACGTCCTTCTCTGAAGTAAAAGCCCACAATCACAAGCAACCCTTACAAAGAAGAAGATTCACTGAAGGTTTAATAAAAAAAAGTGAAGTTGGAACTACTAAATCCACTCATGGATAAGGCACCTGTTCTTCACGTAGCAGAGACGTTTACTCTAGCAAAGGGATTTTCTCTTTTCTCCTCAATATGCCAGGAACAAGTTCTAATAGAAACAGCTACAGAAACTCATGCAACTCACTTCACATGTTACTCATTTAGGCTTCCTCTCTGATTTTAGTCATTTCCAATCCAATATTTGCATGCAATCACGCACTGCTAGCTGACAATCAAAGGGAGTATTTGTCACAGTGCCACATCCCGTTGCTGTAATTTCAAGCCGGGTGCTTGCACAGCTCCTTGCTGACCGCAGCCTCCCCACCCACTCGCACCAGCTCCCCAACAAACTCTTGCCCTGAGCTCAACGCGCGGTAAGTGGCAGCCCCAACCCCTCCCAGTTAAGCCCCTTCTCCCCGCTACATCTGACTTTCTGCCAATCAGCAAAACCAACAGAAGCTCCTCTTTCCACAATTACAGCCCCAGCATCGTTCCAAATCTTCATAAGACATACCAGAGAGTTAGAAATACTGTGACAAACCTTCTCCGGCGAGCTCTTGTGCCTCTGTTAGAAAACAGTTCAAGACTGTGCTAAGGTTGCTCAAAAGCAACTGGCGGTGCTGCAGAGCCTGTAACCTCTGCGGGTCAGTGGAGCTGCAGGAGCCGCCAAACAGCGCAACACCTTTTCAAGAACAGGTATGAAATCGTTAGCCTACAGAGCCATTGCAGAGTTTCAAAGTGCACTTCCAGATCTGCGGGCAAGACCATCTACCAGCAGATCACTGAATGAGCTCAGCTGGAAAGACTGACTCTAGGTTTGCAGCATGGCTGCACTAGTACTCACATATGTCATCAAATTCGTCTTTTGTATAGATCACTCTGCTCCACGTCCAGTCAAGGGCAAACTGTAAATTAGCAGCAGAACTTGGCTGCTCTTTAAAAAGAGAGAACAAAAAAGAAATGAATCAAGAATTCCAAACGAAGAAACCATGCAACATAAAAACCACATAACAAGTCTTACCTTTAGATGTCCAAAGCTCAATGCAGCCAGTCAGAAGCCCTACAGAACCTGTCTGGGCAGCAGCTGACAAGACCGCCTCTAACTGCTCCTCCTAAAAGTAACAGGCGAAATCAAAGGAGAATCCCACCTGCTTTCAACATCCCAACCACCAACAGTAAGTGCTTGTTTCTAACCCTACACTCACTCAGGCATCACAGGCTGGGCTGCTTGTTGCTGTGAGGAGCACATGGAATTTTTCCCCTGACACGTCAACTTCCCAAAGGCTAATTCTAATCTTTATTTGCATGCCTCTGCATCATCCTCTCAATTTACTGCGTTCCAATTAACTATTCCCAGCAACGTGCCCTGCTTATACCCATGGCACATGGGGTGCAGAGAAGTTTGCCATCAGGAATGCGCGGAGGGGACAGAACAAACAGAACTCTGCAACGTTTGCATGGAAGCAGCGAAGCCAAGATCAAGCAGCTTTCCAGGCTATGAAGACATGAAGCAGTTACGACACCCCAAACATTAAGTTGTCATTTCCCAAAATGACAGAAAAGAAGTGAAACATTGATGTTCTAATAGGTTTCAGTTTTAGGCGCTTCAAACACTGTGTTCTAATGCCGTGGCGATCCTTCAGAAGGGCAAAGCACAGGCAGGCACAGACGTGCACTGTTAAGGAGTAGCTTAGTGCAGCTGGTGTTCTGGTACTTCTTCCAGGTGAAATGAACATAGAAACATAGAATCATAGAATCCTTAAGGCTGGAAAAGCCCTCTAGGATCAATGAGCGCAACTGTCAACCCAACACTACCATGTCTCCTAAATCAGGCCTCAAGTGCCACATCTACGTGTCTTTTCAATACCTCCAGGGATGGTGAGTCCCCCACCTCTCTGGGCAGCCTCTTCCAAGGCCTGACCACTCTTGCAGTGAAGGCATTTTCCCTAATATCCAACCTAAACCTCCCCTGATGCAGCTTGAAGCCGTTTCCTCTCGTTCTATCGCTAGTGACCTGGGAGAAGAGACCAACCCCCACCTCACAACAGCCTCCTGTCAGGCAGCTGCAGGGAGCGATAAGGTCTCCCCTCAGCCTCCTCTCCTCCAGGCCAAACAACCCCAGGTCCCTCAACCTCTCCTCATGAGACCTGTTCTCCAGACCCTTCCCCAGCTTTGTTGCCCTTCTTTGGACACGCACCGGCAACTCTATGTCCTTCTTGTCCCGAGGGGCCCAAGACTGAGCCCTCATCAAATTGTCCTTTTTAGGGCTTTTGCTTTTTGTTTGCTTCTTTCTTTGGCTTTTTAAGCACATTCACAAGTATCTTTCCCTTCTAAATAAAATCATCACATTCAAAGCCATTTCTACACGTTCGAATACACACATCAGATTTCCATCTTTTTCTGAAAACCAGTCTCAGACAAGGAAACACACCGAGTACGACTTACGGTGGCAAACAAAACCCCAAACCAAGCTTCTTGTCCCTAATTCTGAGACTTGTCTTACTCACATTCACAAGCAATTCCTGCTCAAATCCCTAACAAGCCTCTGAATGATCTAGTCTCAATTCAGCAAAGGGTATGACAAATTTCTGCATTTCCCAATTATTCCCAACGTGGAGCTGACATCAGATCACCCAATCTGAATGGAAGAGCCTACATCAGGCTTGCAAAAGAAACAGCCTATGGGCCAGGCCAACCTGCCAAGACGGTCATGTTAGCTACCACACTGTGCACAAGGGCTCTTTGCCCCAACGCACCCCCACAGATCTGGAGAGGAATCCAGTAGAGAGGAAGATGAGGGCAGGGAAAGACTGCTCTCCCCTTCCTACCAAGTGCTCCTCTGCCTGAAGGTTGTTCTGAGGGAACGATGCTTCCTTTTCTCCGTTCTGTCCTCTTTTCCCAGCTCATCAGGGATCAAAACCCGAACTCAGGACCACGCAGGCAGTTGCACTCATTGATGAGAGAGAAGGAACAGCTTTCCCCGACTTTCTCTTCCTGCTCCTACAGCAGCGCTCTCTTCCTTTCTAGACATTCAGTCCCTGATCGTGCTTCAACGGGAGGCAACGGTGGGTTTACACTCCCAAGAGGGGACCTCAAACATTACATTTGATAAAACTGGCAGGGTACAATTGCAGTTACGCGTGTGGATGGGCAGGAGGAGCATTAAATAGTCCCTGACACCGAAAGCAGCGCCATGGAAAGCTTAGGAAAGCTCCATCTCTTGACATTCTCCATAAAGACACAGTAAAAGCTCACCTCCTTCTGGAAGCCGCTGCACGTCACATGAACAACTCCAGAGCTCAGCAGGCACGTGCCATCTGCAGAGACAACGAACGTTGGACAACATTCCATACTCTCACCGTGATGGTAGCACCAGTTTACATTTTTGTCACAGCAACCTCTGGAAAGGTACAACTGAGTACCCGTTTTCCTCATGACATCACTTACAGCCTTTTTTAGAAAAATAATGGCTGAGTGTAGAAATTTTACCTCCGGGGCTATCGAGGTGCTGCGCTTTGAGCTTCAGCCCAGAGTCATTTCATCTGATCACCAGCACCACCTCACGGGCTGCGTTACAGAAGCACCCAACCCCCAGACCCAGCCGCCTGTCAGGCAGGTGTCACAACAGCACACACTTGGTCAGTACAACGTCATCACAGTTGGGTGGGTGGGGGTTGGGGTGTTTCGGTTTGGTTGGGTTTTTGCGTGACAAACAGTGAACAGGAGAACCAATAAATGGCATTTGAGCTCGGTTTAAGCTTATCACTACTCAAAGCCGTGTAATACCTACCAAAATTATAGGTGCTTGGATGAAAACACAGCTCAGGTTGTGGGTAAGAAGGAGGAACTCTCCAGCTTAGGCTGCGCTCCTGCACCACAACATCCAGAAGGGGGTTTGGAGCAGTCGTGCTTGTCACAGCGTCCAGTGACCACAGTGCAAAATAGGGGCAGTCCTGAAGGGATTCTTCTGGCCTGAAAGAAAACAAGCGCAGAAGCTAAACGCCGACTTTCCAATGAATTATGGGGAGGGATACTGAAACCAGCTTCATAAAAACCTACCTTAGTGAGCCTGGCTTTTGAGCCTGATACCAGCAGTCAAAGTCAAATACACCCAAATAAGTAGATGGTTTTCCCTGGCTGCGTGTGTTCACTTGCCAGCTGAAGACGGAGACACTGATGTCAGGAGATATGACTGGAAAAGACAAGACATTGTTTCTTATTGGGAGAAAATACAATCTATCTGACATTTTCAAAACATCCCTTTCTATTTTGGCTTCATTCTGTTACGTCACTCATGAAACGCAACACTTGACTAAGAAGAATTTTAAAAATGTACACCACAGCATCACCTCTGTGATAGGTTTCAGTCATGCTGCCCCCCCTTTGCGAGTTCAACCTGTATCCGTCCTAAGACAAACCCAATACACAATTGTCAGGTAATCAAGTTTCCCATACAGTAAGAGTGCATCAAGATGGTTAGAAAAAAACAAAAACCAAAAAACAACCCACCACCCTAGGAAAACATACATTGCTGCTTTTAGAAGGCATACAAATTCTTGTCGTATACACTTGATCACTCAGCTGGCATTCTTAATTTCCAGATTCGACTCGATTACGGGTGTTATGAATAGCTCCTTTCCAGCACAGTCAGAATGAAAGAACACAATTATCACACAAAACAAACACCAAAACCCAACCCCAACAAACAGGAGGCTGGAACAAAGAGTTTAACATCAAACATTGACCATGTTACACTCGGGTTCTCTCAAGAAGTGGCATGGTCTGTCGTCTCTGGGGAGAAGGCATTCTCCAGATGTGAGCAAAGTGGGGGGTGCATCCTTTACCCTGACAGAGCAGGGAACCAGGAGACAGGTCGTTTGGCAAAATGGGTCTCTGTTCTCTGCTGAGTTCATCAGGGCTGCTCAGGGAGCCTCCCACGCTTTACTGTGTGTCATCGTGAGCTTCTGTGCCCTTTCACTTGTGTGAGCCACTGAAACTGCCTTTGAAGATGTCAATTAGTTTCATAAATCAGAAGCCAGCTGCATTTCTAACCTCAACCCACATCCAACAGAAGCTCATGTGGGCCTACAACTTGAATAGTTTCTGGATAAAAGCTAATGAGGAGCCATCAGAAAAATTACAAGCATTTTTCCATGCCTCAGGCTTCATGAAAAGGGGACCGAAAGGGCCTTTTTTGTTGGTTTTGGTTTGGGTTTTTTGGTGGGTGCGCCTGTTGGTTGTTTTTGAGAAGGTTTTAGAAGGCCCTCTCCTCAGAATCATGACACAGGTGGAGAAAATCCAAAGGGGTTTTCATTAGATTTTGACACGCTGTTGTTAGAGGATGGCACCCCAAAAGAGGTGGAAGCTGCCTCTTCAGGACTAAGACAAAGCTAATAAACACAAATAGCCTAGAAAGTCACGCCAGTGTGGTCTTTGTAACAGCAGACATAAGTTAAGGCCAGTAAGAAGAGAGGGAAGGGCATTCACACACCCAAACAAAAGGCTGTGAAAGTTATCACTGCAGCCGGCTCAGAGATGTGCTCAGAGCATCACTGGATGTGCAAACCCAGAGATGCACATCTCATTATTGCAAGGGAATGAAAGACACCAGAGGAGTTTTAACTGTCGATCCGGACAAGGGAAGCCAGAAGCTCTTGCTTTAAGAGCTTGTAGGTGTAGGAACCTATTAGACACAGAGAGGGCAAAGTGCACAGGCAGATCATAGACTCGTAGAATCATTTAGGTTGGAAAAGGCCCTTAAGATCATCGAGCCCAACTGTAAACCTCATACTGCCAAGCCCACCACTAAACCCTGTCCCACAGCGCCACGTCTGCACGTCTTTTAACTCCCTCCAGGGATGGTGACGCCACCACTTCCCTGGGCAGCCTGTTCCACTGCTTCGCAACCCTTTCTGTGAAGAAATTTTCCCTAAGATCCCAACTAAACCTTGTGCTCTAGACCCTTCACCAGCTTCGCTGCCCTGCTTTGGACACACTCAGCGCCTCAGTATCTTTCTCGTAGTGAGGGGCCCAAAACTGAACACAGGATTCGAGGTGCAGCCTCCCCACCGCCGAGTAGGGGGGGACGATCACTGCCCTACTCCTGCTGGCCACACTATCTCTCATACAAGCCAGGATGCTGGTGGCCTTCCTGGCCACGCGGGCACACTGCCGGCTCATCCAGGTGCTTGGGGAAGGTATCAAACAGATCTGGCCCCAGGACCGAGCCCTGGGGAACAGCACTCGTGACCGGCCGCCAGCTGGATGCAGGTGCAGGCATAGGTTGGAAGAGGGGAAAAAAGAAAGTTGAGGGAACATTCCTAAGCAATGGAGGGGATGATCTGACTGTTCAAAGACGAGAGCTGGAGGAATAAAATGACTGACTGGTGTTATAGAGGTGACCCCACCAGACATCGCTACAGCATGTCAGCAAGCATTGAAGGGAAAAATAGGGTTTATTTTAACAAGTCCCACAGAACCTAAGCACCCAGTTTTTCCTTTGAAATAAGCCCAAGAAGTTAGTCTATACAGATATTGAAGACTTTCAGGCTGTGGGTATGGAACAGCATTCACTGCTTGGATGCCAAAACCATTTAGTTTAGAACAACCAAACACGGGCATCAGGAACAAACCTTCATCAACGCTGCCTTCTCTGTCAATGCAGTTGGGAAAGATTTCTACAGCCTGACAGCTGAGTAGTTTGGCCTTGCTGCCCTGCCCTCTCAAGGGAAAGGCTCCACCCGTCAGATCCAAACTGTACTTTTCAACACAGGATGCCAAACCCTGCGGAAAAAATCACAGGCGAGAGAAAGGTCATTCTGAGAGAAAAGCAGACATTATACCTCAGTAGGAAAGAATGTCTATGTCTAATAGAACCTGCATATTGTACTGTATCTCTCCCAGGCGCTTAATCTGATGGCAAAGAGAAACTACAGCTGACAAGCAAGAGAACTGAGTGTCAAACCGTAACGGGTAAGTTTGGCCGTAAAAGCTTTGCACTTTTTCAGAACTGAGCATTTCCCTCGCATTACTGGTTCTAAATGTGTTTTGCAGAATTCCTTGCACCATCCCGGTTTCTTCACAAACCTACGTATTTATCTAGAAAGAGAGATCTGAAATAATGCCATACATAGGCATGCAAAGCGCTTTGCTCCATGACTTGATCACAGAACTGATGAAGTTAGAGGAGTCGTGGCCTTCCAGCAGCCAAAGCTCTCTTGCGAGGCGTTATCTATAGGCACACACCGCTAGAGTGAAAGCCCATCCCTCGGGAGTAGCCATGAGAACGTCTTACTGAGTCACCCTCTTCTCTCAAACCACGTCAGCTCCTGCCAGCTCCTCCTCTCACCTCCTCAGGGACTGATGGGTGAAATATGCCTCCCTGCCTTCACCAAGTGCAGCCAACAGCAAAACAACCCGGCGGACATGGCATGCACGTGGGCAAGGCGTTTAGGGGCACGAATTCCTACAGAGTCAGCCAACTACTTTGAGACCTACAGAAACTCCAGCAGGATTGTGTGGAACCTCTGAGACCACCAATTGCTAAGCAAGCATTGACTGAAATACTGTCTTTCCAAATACAGCACTTGGTCAAATGCTCTACCCTACAACACATGGGTGTGTGGATTGTGGACAAAGAGCAGCTCTACAGTTAAAAACCAACCAAACAAAACCAAAAGCTAAGCAGCTAAAAATCTCCAAAAACCTACCAGAAAATAAAAAATTGCTTGTACCTCATTCTACCCAAGTTTCCTAAAGTTTCAGAGCTCTAGAAGGAACTGGCGTGAGACAATCCATTCTCGTATGACCTGATATGTTACATGTAACTCACCTACTCTGAGAACAGGCAAGCTTTCTCTTAACCATTCTAGGAAATCCTACTAATAAATATCAAGGCTGTAGAGCACAGATCCTCTCCTACCGCACCTCAACAGGAAAGACATGCTCTGAATTAAGATTACTTTCCCATCCAAAAGATTTTGCAAGGGTTTCAGGCGTAACACTGAATAAAATGACACGTTCTAAAAACGCGTCTTCTATCTGTTAGATAACAGAGAGGTAAGGCTAGTTCATCTCTATTTTAAACACAACCTCTTTGGAGCCACTTCTCAAAATTTACATATACTTTTTTGACCAAATCAGACCACTCTTTACTGTATTTGCCTATTTTGCTGGCTTCAAGAGCAGAGTTCGTAGGTAACGCAGCCAAAAAGTAGAAAGAGTTCTCTTTAGAGCTACTAAGTTTCAGGACCAGCACCGAAGAGACCCTGCAGGTGAGCGTCATGTGAAGTCCTGCTGACAGAGCTCAAAGGGAAAACAAGGATTTAAACCTGAAGACCGGAACAGAATAAAGCTGTACGCCCGTGTTTTAAGGAAGGGAGACAGACAGAACCTTATTCAACTCTGCAGTTTGGTTAAACAGAGCTACTCAAAGCCCTGTCTTCTCTTCCTACATGCCATTCACTTGGTGTTTAAATGAAGAATCATTTGATTTGTAAAAGCTGCTGCCTCTTCAGGAACTGAATTTATATGGGCTCTTTGCAGACGGCCCTGGCTGGAACACACGACACGGCGGTATGAAATTGTACGACTTCTTTTCAAAAAGTATGGACAAAGGCCATGCCCGGGAAGACTCAGCAAAAGATTCTTTCTTTTTAAGTCATCTCTGAATTGTCATGGTCAATATTCCCCCTGCCAACTTCACTGAGACTCCCTTAGGGAAAAGGACTCTTTCCATCCTTTCACGGACGTGCACGTCTTACCTCGTACATGACTTGTCCTGAAGCCAAGGGCCTCCTGTCTGCGAACGCTAACTGCAACAGATGTAAACTCACGGCATCGCCTTCACTGGAAAAGGTACAAATGATGACATTTGGTTACAAAGCTGCTTTATAGTCCTCGTTACCCTTTCCTTAGGTCTAGGCTGAGGTTTCCTGAATAGCACTGTCTTGCTGAAAAGAAAAACAGCCCTTCCCAAAACCTAAGAATTGGTCACATTTAGCCGCTAAACCACAAAGGAGGAAATTTGGACACTAACAGCTTCTGGGGCAAAGGCTACCCATACAATCTGGAAGCTTCAAGATGTTCTGTGGAGTAAAAATGGTTGGGAACAGTTCTTGGCATTGAAGAGCTCGCAATCAAAACTGCTTTACAGTCAAACTGAAAAAGATTGCCACTCCATGAGCAGCCGAGCTGAGTAAATAGCTTGCTGATGCCGAGAGGGGCAGATCTTTCTCCCCTTCCCTTCCCACCAAAGCTCCAGTCCCTCCCCTGCACACACGGCACCTTCCACACCCTCCTTTCAGTCATTAGCCCAGCAGGAAACCACCGACTTGGCTGCTGAGCACCTTCCCTGCCAGCCGAGCTGAGCTGGCTCACCAAGGCTCAGGCTGGCACCAGGGAACCGGCCATGCTGTCACCTCCTCCTTTAGGGGCAGCAGGCTGGTGGATCCGCACCGTTAGTGCTCTGGAGCTGCAGCCTCCACTGCGCTCCATGGTATTTTAATACCACGGTGTGAATATCAGGCAAATCATGAAGCAGTCATCAGGAAACAAAGGAAGCCATTGAAGAATGCCAGCACAGAAATAGAGCCACTGTCGCTTTGCTGCCTTTCAGCAGGGAGGAACTAGTAGGTCCCTCTCCATCCCTGTTACATCCTGTACAAATCGCACCGTCAGCCCCTTCCATACCGGAGAGAATCTCCTGCACGGCTAATTCAACAAAACAAATACACGTGGGTCAACTCTAGGTGAACAAATACTCAAAAAAAAAAAAAATCAGTGGCCGATAGTAAGCTTTTATTCACCTTTCGTGCGTCGACTGAACAGCCCACAAGTAGCACCAGTTGTGAGGATCGTGCTCAGGCTCTTGAAAAGTAACGGCGCAGACAGGAATCCTTCCTCCTTCAAGCTGACAGTGGTGCCTGCAGGGTTAACAAAAACAGAAAGCAGGTGAGCCTGGAGGCCCTGCCTGTTTGTAGAAGGGGAGAAGCATCTTCTGAGCAAAGAGCCCCTGACGTGCTTCTCCTCAAGGCACAGAAGGTCACACTCCCGTCTCAAACAAGGGAGTCACGGGAGCGACTGCTTTTGATGCAACAGCCACGAGGTGAGGAAATTACTGTCCATCACGGGCAATAACCTGGCTTTATCTCCTCCTCTGCCTGCGGAGCAGGAACATGAAAGATTCCTTCAGCTGCCAGGCAAAAGATTCTTCCTACTCTTGTCGCCTGCTTCAATATTGAACTGAAAATGCAGCCTCTCTTCTGCACACGCTGAAAACAGCGCCAAACACCAGTAGTGTCTTGTTTCTTTACTTGGACTATCTAAAGCCTTTCTCCTCCAGACTTCTGAACCTTCCTTGCACCTTCACAATCTATTCTTGCCACCTCACTATCCCTCCACTCTCTATTCATGCCGCCAATAGTTCCCGGTGAGTCACTGCAGATTTGCTTAAGTGAATCCCGATCTGAATTGGGTCAGATATTCCAGGGGGGATTGCTCTTTGGCAGAGCTGAAATCATCTCCCTCATTTCTCTGTTGCTTATCCCTTGACATGACCCTTATTCCCCCTCCAAGTGTTCCAAGCAGACTTTCATTCCCATGCATCGCTGCCTTGGCATGGGTCAGTCCCCTCTTTTGGTCGAGGCTGAAATGTGGGAGAGAATGTCTTTTCAGCCACAGATCAGCTCTTGATCCTTCATGTCTCACTCCTTTCAACCGGGACGCTTTAAAGAATATGATCACCACAATCCCGTCATTAACATACTTCAGCCTTTCAATGGGTGCCCTCATTGCAGGAGCTGGTTCTGAGAAATAATGTCTACAATCTCTTTCATTGAAACACAACCAACTCCTACTGTCACTGAATACTGCTGGTGGAACAAACTGCCTTATGGAAAGCAGCTCTCTCACACCCTAACTGCTTGACAGAACCCAGAGAAGGGAGCTTTCCGCAGTTCCTCAGCCCACGGGCACAATAAGGAGAACAATCCCAGCCCGCTGGGCAGAAGGCGGCCCACTGAATCCAGGTATGGCTCAATGGTTACTTCAGAAGGGGATTCCTAAACAGGCCAAGATTACACTCCACATTTCCCTCCCTGAAAAAGGGCTCTTTAAATTAACAGACTTCCTCCTCAAGCAGAGCCTTGAGAGCCCTGCACCTCCAGGCGTGACCAAGTGCAAAGGCCGACTTACTCCCGCTGCAGAGTTTTCATATTCCACAGTGACAGGGAGCCGTCGGAAAAACCCACGGCGAGCTGGTTGCTTCTGCTGATGTAGCACAGGGTCGAGAGCGCTGTTCCTGAAGGACACTGTAACTGAAGGCAGAGATGTCTCCCTGCTCTGCTCACGGTTGCTCTTCCTTGTGAAACGCCAGCAGCAGCTCTAGTGACAACTGTTAGACCTGCACGCACAAAACCACACAATAAAGGAATGCGTTAGGCCATTCAGGTTGCATTTGAAACACTGACGTGACAACATGGATGATCTAATTCTACCGTCCCCGGCAAAATACCCATTGATGCAATACTTTGTCTGCTCTTCCCATTTTGTACGCATTCAGAGCACATAGGAACTCTCTGACTGGACAGGTATCCTCGCTCCTATTTCAAAACCAGGTGAAAGCGTAACCTCCATAGACAAATTCTTCCTGGGCTCTGCACATCAGCAGTTTGGGCCTCATGGTGAAGCTACTTGAAGTGACACCAGCTCCCGAGGCCACTCTTGTAAGAGCAAAAACAGTGTATGCAGTCCGAGTACACCAAGTACAGGTTCCGTTTGGTGAAATGCAGGGATTTTGGTAAGGCATATTTACTTTAAAAAACAAGCCTCAACTTTGCCCCGAGTCAATGAACAGAAGCAGAAGAACATTCCCAGGAAATAGGGCACGTCCGACACACCTTCCTGTCAGGCAGCTGCACCGACTCAGATGGTCAGATTCCTACCCCTCACTGGTGAGAATCACCGTGACAGAGGGACCCTGGTGGGAGGGGGTATTTGTAACCTTAGGAGGAGTATGAAGCCACTCCCATTTTTAATCCTTTCAGGGCCAGACCATGTCAAATCGCCACCTGTAATCAGCAGCCATAAACGTCTGCACAGCAGTAGCTTCAAAGTGGGATGCGTGTTGTTGATTTAAAAGACACAAGTTTTCTTAATTTTCCGTTCAAGTTCAGAAACCGCAAGCTCACCCGATGGTTCATTCTCCCTCTGACTGCAAGAGAGATCATCCAAACCAAGGTCCACCACAAGCAGATGACCAACATCTGTCGCCACCGCTGCCACGCCACAAAACCCTTGCAGAGCCCGGTGCAGGTGCCAAGGCCTCACGCTGGCTCCTCCGGGGTTAGTTATGGGCTCTACAGCAGTTACCTACAGGAAAACTACAAGTTAGTATTTCAGCTCTTTGACGAGCTTTGATAGAAATCACTCAAAAGTGAAGCCAGAATCAGCCCATCAGAAGCAAGAAAGTAAATACAGGTTTCTCAGACTTAAAAACACAGCATTGATCCCAATTATATCCAGACAAAACAAACAAACCAACCAACCCCCAAAAATGTCCTGTACAAAAATCCGTTACTGCCTTCCGTTTACGGGGTTTCCTGCAGGGATTTCGCTGAGCTCACTCCAACTGCAATGGTGCAGTCTATTATCACAGCTTACCAAGTTCCATTTTCCACTTAGAAACCATTAACTCAAAGACAACACAGAAAATCCGTTAAATGCAAGAAACTTGACCGTATTTAAGGGACTGGAGTAAGAAAGACCAAACTCACTCTCGCTCTCCCACGGCCCCCAGCCCGTCAGCACTGGGATACAGCCCACGCCTTCTTTGCCAAACAGGTACTAGGGCAAATCTCGGCTCTCAGTCAGAGGCGGCAGCGGCCAAGTTGCAGGGGAGACACACCGCTGCCACGGCAAGGGAGTATTGTTACAGAGAGCGGAAGGGAGATACCAGCTTAGGGAAAGCTACACCAGTCCTCATTTAGAATCAACAGAGCAACCAGGGAAAGCAGAAAAGTTTTCAGTGCCGAAACAGCGGCAAAAAGCCCAGCAGCTGGTTCGCCAAAAGCCAGCTCCGGCTGAGGAGACGCGCACGCTGCTCTGTAACACGCGGAGCCGCCTGCCAGCAGCTTTAGTACAAGGCCCTGATGGAGACAGACCTTTCCGCACCTGCAGCCCCTCCCGGGACAGCCCTGACGGCTCCAGCAGAGACACCAGCACGTGAGGGCTCCTGCACTAAGGCTCCACAACAAAAGAACACGGGCTGCCCTTCAGCCTCCTTGCATAATGTCACACAGTGACACCAGGGAGCTTTACATCAACAGCAACCTGTTACACGACAACGGAACAGAGCAGTGAGCACCACAAGGAGTCCTTTTTTTATATAGATTGGGTTTTCTCCCCAGAGGTGGGGAAAAATTGACCAAACCTCGAAGCCCCAAAGTTCTCTCCCCTCCCGTATCAAGCACTTGCTGTGACTGCGCTGCCTGGCAATCTGCTACAGAATTTACCTTTCCCCTGGGCCACAAGAATTCTACTCCTAGAAGTGCCCGCAGTATTTGAGACAACTTTATATTGTTTCACACTTCCTGGAAATCAGATGAAATCTCCAATCTTCTCAGCTACTCAAAGCACCACCAAAAGTGCGTTGATTATTCGAATTCTTGCTGCTCCAAGCCTTGATGACTCTCAGGAGGAAAGCAGAAACACTGCACATATCGTGCTGCGGAATCAGCCAAAGTTCCCCTGTTGCTGTTAACTTCTTTTTCTTTTAAGGTCTCGTTTTGTTGTTGTACAACTGGCCCCAAATCCACCTTTTCCACTTTTGCATACAGGTTCCCAGTTTTAACGCTTCAGTTTTCCCTGTAGAAGCTCCTGGAACTGCCTGTTTTCCCACGGCACCAGCCACTGGCTTTGCACGCTCTCCTACACTGCTGCCAGCTCCTTCTGGGAACGAACGCAGAAATCCTGTCTCAGCTCCCTGACTCTGCATGCTGCCCTTCTGCCTCACACAAACCAGCAAGAGTGGGGAAAATACCATTCCAGTGCTCTGAAACATGCAACCCTTATAAACCAATTTAATACCGTTAATGTTTTCAATTCAGATTTGCTTTTACAAGTCTGAATGACTGCACGTCTATGTCAGCACACACCTTGCCTTTCCATCTCAAACGCTGAGATTTATCAGGACGATCGGCAAACCCACACAGCGGAGCACCAACCCAGCTCAGCTCGTTAGAAATCACCACCCCACAAACGCTCACTGCCCGCAATCACACTGTAGCGCTACAGACAAACAAACCCCGCCTGGATTCTAGCAAGTCAAACCAAATCACGCTCTGGAAAGCTGAGTAATACGGAAGTATTTATCTGTCGCAGATTCTAAGGTGGTAAAGACAGAGGGAACCTTGATGTTCCATTACCTTAAGGTGACTCTTGTCTACACTCAGATAAGGAGCCGAGGGGAAAGGACGTCATTTGAGTTTATGGGTTAGAGAAGGCAGGGAAAATTAGCAACGTTACACCAGAGTATCCCACCGGCACAAGCACCATATGCAATAAGCAGAGGTTCAAGGGCTTCAGGCTGAAAGTCAGTCTGTAACCACCTGCCAGGTAACACAGTGAAGCCTGTTTTTTCCCATCCTAAGTCAACAGAAAAATGTGCTTTGCTCTAAAGTCACCTGCTTGCTAGTCCGAGACTCCTGGGAATGTGCCGAAGTCAGCTACAGCACAGCCATGGAAGTCTGAGATGTTTTAAAGACAGTATTTCTGACATAATGAACCATTCAGGACATGTATGTTACCAACACTTGAAAGGCAGGGTGAGGACGAGTTCTTTGTCACTCTGGCTAAAAAAAAAGGTAGTTTTCAAGGCCTTTTTGTGCAAGTGGAGAATGAGGTAACTACGTGCTCTACTGTAAAACCAGAAAACTTGTTTGACTCTCTCAGCAAACTCAAAGGATAACGGTACCGTTAACCCCACGATTTCACATCAAGGTGCTCTCGACTGGACACTCTGCAGTGACAGTATGATGACACAATAGAGAAAATGGACGTCCTAGCAAAGAGACGCTCCAAAGCTGCTCCTGAAACAGCGTTATGCAGCACCTGACAACGTTTCCCCCATTAAAAAGCACCTACCCTTCCTGGCAGAACTACTGCTGTAACCACGCTCGATGTTCCAAGGTCGTACAGGCAGAGAACACTTCCCTCTGCTTCTCTCAAGCCAACCAGCAGCCCCGTTCCCGTCTGCCAGGAAACCTCCTTCACCACGCGGATGGTGGGAGGCTGCTCACGGGCTCCACTGAAACGGTGTGCAGAGAGCCGCTCTCCCGTCACAGCGCTCACGACCTCCAGCTGAGGGCCACACGCCAGCCAGGCCAGCCCATCTCTCCCTGGAAGAAGAGAAAAGGCTGGCTAAAGCAAACTCCCAGGAGAGGGTTGAAAACAACGGGAAAATCACAATCACTGCCCCTTTGCTTCAACAGAAGTACCTCACAGAGCAAGAGAGGCTTACCGAATTCGGGTCGATTATTGAAAATCACCCACTGAATCCTCAACCAATGCATCGTAAAATGAACCACCTTATTATTTTGCATTTGGACTTGTCATTCCTGCACTGAAGAATTCTGCTTGTTTGGGATAAAGATTACAATAGATTGGTCTCTAGTCTTTATACCATATTCAGCTTGGTTTTGCTAGAAATCATCTTAATACATATGAGAATACAACTCCTAAAGCATACTTCAAATATGGCAAAATCTCAGCCAATTCTTTTCTAGTTGACTAACTTTGCTCGACACACGCCTACTTTGGGCAGGGATTTGGACTTCAACAAGGAATTACCTTAAAATGGGCACTGCGGGAGCCAATTTCAACTTTTACACGCGCTGATCACAGAGAGAAGTTAGCACATTTAGTTTCACTGAACTACTTCCAACACAGAGGGAGTATTAACTCAACTCCTGCACTTACAGTCACACAGAGAGATTCTACATGGTCTCAGCAGAAGCCCGGACACCCAGGCAGGCCCCCGGCTCTACCTTCAGATCACCGACAAAGTCAGCTACCTCATCTGCTCAGCCGCTCTCAGCAGCTCTCCCGGGACACTCCTCTGCGTCCCATTAAATGCTCTGCAAACCTGGCTGCAGCGCCTAACAGGGCTTTCCTCTTCCTTCTGTTTTTAGTCAGGCTAGGAAAGAAAAACCAGGGGGGGTTGCCTCTCTAACACTGTGGGAGAACTAGTTCTGCACGGGATGTTATGATGGTACCAATAAATACAGCCCAAAACCACACCAGGACTCTTTTGTAAACTGCCTTTCATTCCATTAGAAGTTGAGGAGGGCTCACTGACTTGCCCGTGTTATTTTAATAGCTCAAGACTGGCGCAGGCTGTTGTCCTTTCAAAGTTTAACTCTACTAATGTTTTAATGTTAACATTTTTCATCATTTTGTCATAGTTCATCCTTTCTGTTCTCTCAAAACCTGACGCACCTGAGCAGCACCAACCTGACACAGCTGATACTGTGACCCCGTGCCTCAGGTCACCTCCAGGCAGTAACAACTTCACAGCAAGACCCAATGTCAAGGAAAAGGCTCACCTCTGGAAAACCGCCCACGCAGCACAGACCCTCGGGTGAGCTCATCTTCCCCAAGAGCCTGAATGGTCACCTCGGGAAACGGCAGCAGGCTGCTCGTTACCTGAGCCGCGAGGTCTCGCATTCTTCACTGTGAATAGAGAAGAAAATGCCAAAAGAGGCTCCTGACAGCCAGAGACATTTTTGAGATTGACAGAACTTTCATCCCTTTGCCGTGAATAATCTCCCATCCACCTCCTGCGGCTCTTTTCCTTAACAAAAGGGCACTCAGGACAGGTTTGGATCTCACAGCAGAGCAAAAGCAGAATCCTTTGCTTTTCTGATGCCTACGAGATCACCAACAAAAAGGGACGCAGGGGTACTGACAGGATAAACAACACGGGAAAAAAGCCCAAGACACTGGAGTCAAGTCAAGCAAGGCGGCACGAGTCAGAGAGTGAGTTTTGCATTAAAAAGCTCCAGAAAATAAATAAGAAAGAACAAGTTGAGAAATTACATGTTTGAGCAGAATCACATCCAGCCAAGTCAGTGTTCTGGGATGTCACCGTTGACTGACATGTAGTACATGAAAGTCAGATTCAAAGGCCAACAATGTCACGGGCTTACTGAAGGAAAAGCTACAGATACGGTCAGTCGCAGCTGCAGATGTGATGTCACAAACCAGGTTCACTTCAGTGCCACCAAAAGAGAGGCCTTGCTGCTGCCCCCATCTCTCCATCTGCTCCTTCCTTCTGCTCCTGTATCCCTGTGCCTTCCCTTGCCCTGACCTGCACACGTTTTAGAGCTCCTTAGGAGCCACATTAACTGCCCAGGCAGACAGGGAACGCACCCACAAGAGCAGGGAGTTTCCCACCAGCTTAGAGAGTGAAACGGGGTTGCAGAGAGAGCCAGCAAGCATAAAAGCCGGCACAAGGAAGGAGGCAGGACACTGCACCGGGGAGAAGGAGAGGGGATTTGCCCATCTCCATTCTGTGGCCGTAAGCCGTCCTGCTAGCTCATGCACGTGTCAAACCACACACTCACTTTGCAAGGAGAGCTGCAAGAAACCCCTTCGCTTTTAGAAAGGGCAGCACCCAAGGCACTCTCAGTCAGCTCTGGACTCCCTCGTGCACGTAGAGGCTCACTCTCGCACGGAGGGAGGCTGAGGCTGACGGGCGTCATTCTTTCACTCAGCCAGATGTGGAAGCTCAAGTGATCTCAGGGAAGCGTTACTTGGTGGTCAGAGAAGGGACACCATTGCCTGACACTGCTCGGGTCACATTGTCTAAGGAAAGAGGACAAAGAGTGGGAAGAAGCCAAAGAAGAAGAAATGGAAGAAAAACTATGCTCTGTTGAGAAAAACAGCATCCGCTTTGTTGAACAGCAGGGAAAGATCACAATTATGGAGCTTTTTGAATTACTATTCATGACTGGCTCAGTGACATTTTCCCCAGAAATACAGCCCCCAACAGCCCCGATCCCGTATCTGATGCAGACCACAGATTTCATTTCCCTTTACATGAACAAACCCAAACCCGAGACACATCAGCGTTTGACACTAGAGCCCCTTTACCCAGCTGCCTCCTAGGGTTATTCTCCAACACGACTATTCCTGCAGGCAGGAGCTGCAGTCCCTCTCCAACGCGGCCAAGCTAGCAAAAGCTCCTCAGGTCACTCCTGAAAGTGTGCTCTGTTGCACACTGCTTGGCGTACCTGGACAGGCGGGCGCAGGCGCCGAGTGTCTCAGGGCAGAGCGCACACGCAGCCGTCCCGACAGAGGCAGAGCCCAGGGAAGACAACGTTCCCAGCGCTCCCACAGCGCCGGCCCCTCGCAGCACCAGTTCCAGAGTCACGGAGTCACAAGGGAGAGAAAGGCCTTCCGGAATCCCTGGGGGCAGCTGGTCCAGCCCCTGCGCAGGCAGGGTCCCCCAGAGCAGGCTGCCCAGGGCCAGGGCCCGGCGGCTGCTGAACCCCCAGTGCTCAAACACACCCCTTGCAAACAGCCGCCCGACGAGGGGAGCTGCGGAAACGTTGGCAGCCCACGCGACAGGCCCCGGGGTTTGGGCACTCGCTCCCACCAACTGAAGTATCCTCTCCTCCACACCAGTAAAACACCACCCCACCAGCAGGGGCTTGTCACCATTCTTCCTCCAAAGCTCTGTCCGACGGCTCACTAGGCAGAAGACACAAAGTTAAGGGAAGCCTGATTAAGTTCGTTTCACTGCCTTAAACCAGCAAAGCCCAGGCACGTGGAAGCAGGAAAACGAGCTGAAGCAGGCAGGGAATGAGGAGCCGCCCTCAGCAGAGCAGGACACGGCACCGTGTGCCCAAAGGCAGGTGACAGCTGCCAGCCAAGGCTGACACAGCCACCCTGACTGACGGGCCTAAGGCGGCACTTGAACCACCGCGCTCAGCCCCACACCCCAGGCGGGGGGTCAGCGGTGCCGACAGGATTAAGTCCTGACTGACTCCCGACAACAGACGCTGACGCTGACTGACGCCAGCCGGCTGAGTGCGGGCAGGCGATGCTGGCCGACTGACGCTGGCCGACTCACTCTGGCCGACTGACGCACGGCTCGGGGCCTCCTTCTGCCCTCGCACCTGGGCATCACCCCTGATGGAGCTGGGCGGGCAGAGGGGTCCCTGGCGCGGCCACTCATACCTGTCGGGCAGAGCTCGGGAAGCTGGAGAGGCCCCTGACTAGCAGAGGCGCTACTTAGCGACACGGAGCCGCTACTTAACAGCAGCTGAAACATCAGTGTGCCCTCAGCACTCTGCCAGCGACGCTGAAGGACATTAACTCTATCCCAGCTACAACCGGCACAGCTCTGAAGTTTTTAACCACCTCTCCCGTGGAGAGGAGTGTGGATTAAATGCCCAGCTCCCCGTTGGCTGCAGACCACAGGAAGGCACCAGAGATGGCTCTATAATTCTGTGTGAGGGAAAGGGCTGGGGACAAACCAAACGCGTTCGATATCTAATACTGTAATCACCTGCGCAGTTAGGCTCTCTTCTCAAACTCCTCCTTCCACCCCTCAAGAGGATTTAACTACATAAGTAAAAAGGGAAAAAAGCTTCCTGCCTTTTTTCTTTAAGTGAGAAAAGTCCTTTCCTGTTCAGGCTCTGCTTAAGTCTTAAATAGAGCTGGTGACAAAGTAATTCCCTGATCTCCTCTTTCTGCTTTCAGAAGATCAGATGTGATGTTTTGAAGTAACAACCGTGGGAGCTGCACTTACATCCGTCACAGGAACTGTTTCCACAGCAGGCACTAACAGTGGCATCGGACATTGTATCTTCACAAATGAGACACAACAACTCATCTGGACTAGGATCACTAGAGCAGGATGAGGAGGAAGAAGAGGGCGATGGCTCCTCTGGCAAAAAGGGAGGCTTTTCCTTCTTTCCTCGCACAGGAGCTTCCCTGGAGGGGGAGAGGGCCTGGTGGGAGAGAAAAGTTTAAAGATGGCTCAAAGAAAACTTTTCCAAGCTTTGGATTTTATCAAAGGAAGAGAACAGGTGGAATTCTTCTCACTCCACATTCGCCTTCTAAAACATAGGCCTTCAGATTAAACTACTCTTCTAGAGCCACAAGACCAGAAGAGGGAGGGGGGAACAATTTTCCTGCTGCAGAACTCTCCCTTTCCTTTGACCAAGCAAGAAATTAGCTCAGACCAGAAAAATAACTTTCGGACAGCTAGAAATCAGGTGAAAGGAATCCCACCTCTCCTTTGCCAGGCGGCAAATGTACATTGCAGGCGCAGCACCAAGTTAGTCTCCGATCAAGTTCGTCTCTGAGTGATTACATTTTAGAAAGGGAAGGAGCCTGTGTTACAGCTTCTCCAGAAGGAGATCCATGGCAGCAAAACAGAAGTGCTACCAAGCGCAGTTTAAAACAGCCGCTCCTCTCAGCACACAGGAGTGTTTTCTTAATTTACAGCAACAGGAAAAGTTCCGTCTCTTCCACACACGGGAGTTCATAGAAGTCAGAGGGGGGGGACATCTCAGTCCAGCGGCAATTTCTTACGTTTTGCAAGGAGCCTTTGCCACATCAAACAGAACCAAAACGACCTCTCCAAGAGAACGACTCCGCTACAAACACCACCAAAATGCTCTGCAGAAATACACGTTCTTAGCACAGCACAGGTTTAACCAGCTTCCAGGGGCATGAACACGGGGACCACCCTACTGCAACATGAGACAGTATCACAGATTTTAAGATTAAGACGCAATGACAGTGCTTCCTCCCCCGTCACTACAGGCGCTGGCCAGTTCGGTTGCATTGCCACTCACACTTCTGCGCGTGGTTTCTCTTGTTCACTGCTCGGTCAGTCCAATTCATTCCATACCTACGCAGGAAGAGCTGGCATCGCGTATTTCCCACTGCTTGTCAGCACGGCACCCTTTGGGTTGGGATCTTTCCCCTCCACCATGGAACTCCACGGAATTCCTCTGCTCTTTCTATCTCTGGGAACAGGCTCAGAAGTTTTGTCCTGCTAAGAAAAGAGGTGCAGACTTATCTCGTCTGAAGAACCACATTTAAAATGACATTTCCATGAGTATTTGAAGCAGCAAAAGCCTCTCATCCTCTCATTTTACCCAGCATAAGTGTTGCTCAACTAAAATACTCCTTTGCCTCAGTGAACAGAGCCGGGATGTTCCAAAGGCTTGGGCAGGGTTTTGAACTCACTCGACATTCTTTGGCTTAACTTCAGGTTCCCTAAGGGCGAAATACCCCTCAGCTCACCATCCACTCAGAGAAGGGGCACAAACCCGCTCCTCCTCCAAAGCGCAGTGCAGAGTGAGAGCTTAATTCCCTGCTCTGAATCCGTCCCTGGGGAAACTCCTATTCGCCACCTGGGTACGAAGGTTGGATTCACGCCTCATGCACACACCTTCAGTGAGTAACGTTCAATGGCATGAATACTCAGCCAGAGGCTTGGGCAATTAAAACACGCAGCTATTCAATAGGTGGGGTCAGCAGCAACATCTTGGTTTTATACGAAATACTAAAAACCGGGAACCGTCATTAAAGGACTTGAAAACTGAAAAAATTTCCAGCAATATTGAAATATATGAAAATATGCAAGCAAGCTGTCAGAGAGCGATTGATGGACTTATTTAACGTCTATGACCTGGAGAAAAGAACGTTTCACGTTTATAATTCCAGGTGTCCCTTGAATTCTGAAGGGCTTTGCAACACTGCCTTAGAACCCCTCGATTTCAGTTTTACTGAAATAAACTCAGCAGTGTTTCTTGAGAGCTCAGGCTCAAGTGCAGCTTTACCACAAGGAAAAAGGGTAACTGTCCTCTTTCTCCTTTTCCAGCCTATTGAATTATATCATGCCCCAAGCCCCAGGTAAGCTTACGCTAGGAAAACATTATCAGAGAGACACGTGACTCACTGCTTATCGTCTCCTCAGTTGTTCAAAAGCGCAGAATCAAATCTCACAGTCGGCGCGGAGGGAGGGACCGCACGGAGGGACGGACCGCACGGAGGGACGGACCGCACGGAGGGACGGACCGTGTGGAAGGACGGACCGCACGGAGGGAGGGACTGCACAGAAGGACGGACCGCACGGAGGGACGGACCGCACGGAGGGACGGACCGTGTGGAAGGACGGACCGTGGGGAAGGACGGACCGCACGGAAGGACGGACCGCACGGAGGGACGGACCGCACAGAAGGACGGACCGCACGGAGGGACGGACCGCACGGAGGGACGGACCGCCCCAGTCCCGCGGCGGTAGCTATTGCCACACTCTCGTGTCGCTCTCGTTTTCTCTCTCCCCCCTTTCTCCCTTTTTTCTCTCTTTCTCTGCTTTTCTCTCGCGTCTCCGTCGCTGCCCAAATGAAGGGACTTGGCACTTTGATGCCGTTTTGAGTCTTAGTCCTGTGCCCGAGAATGTAGAAGGAACCTGGCCACGGCAACACGTTGGAGTCAGTCAGAAGTTAAGCCCAGCCGCCCCCAACCTCCCAGAATTACCTGAGGTCGGTTGGAAAGCAAGGGGCTTTAACCTCTGCCAAATTGTTCAGCCCGACAGTGGATCGTGACAGACTGGTAGGAGTGTTACCGAAAAACGCGGTAAAATCAGAAACAGCTCTCTAACACCAATTTAGTATTAAAGAGCAGGCATTCTTTATTCACAGCGCCGGATGCACGCGGGATCGCTCCTCCTAACGTGCCTACCTTACGCACCTTTCCCGTACAATTTATAGATCAAAAAGTTACATATTCATAGATATTCATTATTGTCCTTTCTACCGATCGGTACAAACTTGCTCGTTCCGTATGTAAATTACTGCGCAGGCTCAGTTATCCTCTTCTGTTGTTCTCTTTTGAGTAGGTGGTGTTACTTGGGTCGGTGGTGGTCCGTGAGTCGGTGGTCGCGATCTGCCCCTGTCGGAATTACCTTTTACCTACTCGGCTCTTAATCTTGGCAGTCCTGGCCAGTTTTCTCAGCCCACTACACGAAACCACATTTTGTCATCCTTTTCTGACAGAAGCACATTGTCTATTGTTTCGTTCACATTAATGATTACCGAGGGACTAAAATGCAGATCAGAGAATACACTGATTGGTATACTCCATGTCCCCAGACTTAACGTCCAGTTGGATAAGGCTGTACGAGGAGTATAGCAACATCTATGGTTGGTTAATTCTATCGCTCTGGTTACAGGAGCAGCAACAAAGAGGCGGCTTTAGCAGTTTTTCTCCTGCAGGCATGCCCTGCTGCAAGGTCTGGCCTATCTGCCCAAGGACTGGACTAGGAGCAAATAAAGAGGAAGCCGTCAGCTGCTTCCGTCTGCAAGAAATACCAGGTCAACAATTGCTAAGTTCTTGCTGTTCGTATCTCAGGGTCCTTTAGAGAGCTTGACATCTCCGCGTGATTCCCGCGGGGCTTCGGCTACCACGCGTGCTGTGCCTCACAGCCTCGCAGTTAAATTCCCCTTCCTGCGCTGCAGCTGCTTCGTGCAGTGGCCATAAGCTGCTCTGTTCCTCCTGCGTTTTGCTGGCGAGACGGCTGTACGAGGGCGATGCTGGCGGCACACACCAGCTACGGGGCTGCTCCGGTCCTCCTCTACACCCTTCCCTGTTCCCTCTTGCTCCTTCTAGCAAGAGGCTGTAACAGTAGCAAGTCACTTGAGCAACTCTTCTCTAGCATGCAAGTCCTGTCAAACCAGTAACATGATACACCTTAAAGTCTCTGTTCCTTTATGGATTATAGAGCTGAGACAGAACACCAGCAACACCACCATCACCACCCCCAGCCACGGCAAAAAAGGTCACATTTCTGTACAGCCAGCCACCAGATGAGCCGGTAACAGGAGTGTGTGCCACTGGGTCGCTGAGGCCAGCAGGGACTGGGGTCCATTTCTGAGCAGCGCTGGCCTGTATAGAACCGAACCCGTTCCTGCTTTTCAAAAGCTTTGAAAAGCTTTTGAACACCTACTTAAAAGTAGGTGTTTGGACCCTAAAACTGAATATTTGGAATTTAAAACTGAGGCTTTGCTCCTTAACAGAGGGGTTTGGACACTGAAAGTGAGGGTTTCGTACCTAAAGATGAGGCTTTTAGCCTTAAACAAGGGATTCGGACTCTAAAACGTGAGGTTTTGGAAAGAAAAACTGATGGTTTGTGCCTTAAAGGACCAGAGTTGATGCTAAAAGTGAGGGTTTGGGACTGAAAGAGGAGGCAGTGAGCATTAAAAGAGGGGTTTCGATGATGGAAGTGTGGCTTTGGGTGTAAAAATGGGGCTTTGGACCCTGAAAGTGAGGGTTTGGCTCTTACAAATGAGGCTTTGAGCTTTAAAAGAGGGATTTGGACCCTAAAAGTGAGGTTTGCAGTCCTAACTATAAGGCTTTGAGGTTAAAATAGGGGTCTGGACAATAAAAGGGAGGCTTTGGAACTTAAAAATGAGGGTTTGGATGCTAAAAAGGAGGGGTTTGGGTCCTAAAAGTGAGGGTTTGGGATATAAAAATGAGGCTTTGATGCTAAAAAAGGCAAGTTTGGAGACCAAAAGGGAGGGTTGGAGACCTAAAAATAATGCTTTGAGCCCTAAAGGATGGATTTAGATCCTCAGTGTGAGGCTTTGCAACAAATATACGAGTCTTTGACAGTAAAACAGAAAGGTCTGGACCCTAACAGTGAGGGTTTAGGACCTCTAAATGAGGCACCGAGCGTTGAAAGAGGGGTTAGGACCCTGAAAGTGAGGTTTTGGCTGTTAAAAATGAGGCTTTGATCTTTAAAACAGGGATTTGGACCCTAAAAGTGAGGTTTACTGTCCTACCTATTAAGGCTGTGATGTTAAAAGTGAAGGTTTTGGGTGCTTTAAAGTGATTCTTTGGGACCTAAAAATGAGGGTTTGTCCCTAAAAAAGGAGGGGTTTGGACCCTAAAAGTGAGGTTTGCGGTCCTAACTATAAGGGTTTGAGCGTTAAAAGATGGGTTTGGACAATAAAAGTCAGGCTTTGGCTGTTAAAAATGAGGATTTGTCCCTAAAAAGGAGGGTTTTGGACCGTGAAAGTGAGGGTTTGGGACTAAAAAATGAGGCTTTGAGTGTTGAAAGACGGGCTTGGGACATAAAACCCTCCCTTTTAGCATTGAATCCAGCCTATTAATGCTCAAACCGTCATTTTTTTCATTCCGTTTTTTTAGGTTCAAAGCCTCAGTTTTAGGTCCCAAACCCTCACTTTCAGGGTCCAAACCCCTCTAACAAGGAATAAAGCCTCATTTTTAGGTGCCAAACCCTCACTTTTCAGGTCCAAACGTGTCTTTTTTAGGGTCCAAACCCTCATTCTTAGGTCCCAAGCCCTCACTTTTAGGGTCCAAACCCCTGTTTTAAAGCTCAAAGCCTCACTTTCAGGTCCCAAACCCTCACTTGCAGGGTCCAAAGCCCTCTTTTAATGCTCAATGCCTATTTTGAAAGTACCAGACCCTCACTTTTAGGTACCAAAACCTCATTTTTTCATTTCCAGAGCCCTGTTTTCTCGTGCAAAGCCTCATTTAGAGGTCCCAAACCCTCACTGTTAGGGTCCAAACCTGTCTTTTTCACTATCCAACCTCATTTGTATGTCACAAAACCTCATGTTTAGGGTCTAAATCTGACTTTTAACACTCAAAGCCTTCTTTTATCTCCAAAAGCTTCACTTTCAGGGTCAAAAACCCTCTTTTAACTCTCAAAGCCTCAGTTTTAAGTTCCAAACCGTCCCTTTCATTGTCCAAACCCTTCTTTTACCACTCAAACCCTTATTCTTAGAACCGTAAACCTTCACTTTTAGGGTTGAAACCCCTGTTTTAAAGCTTAAAAATGAGGCTTTAACAGCCAAACCCTCACTTTCAGGGTCCAAACCCCTCTTTTAACTCTCAAAGCCTCATTTAGATGTCCCAAACCCTCACTGTTAGGGTCCAGACCTGTCTTTTTTAATGTCAAAGCCTCTTTTATATTTTGAAAAGCCTCACGTTTAGGGTCTAAAACCATCTTTTAGGGCTCAAAGCATTAATTTGGATCCCAAACCCTCACTTTTAGGATCCAAACCCCTCCTTTTTAGGGACAAACCCTCATTTTTAAGTTCCAAAGCCTCCCTTTTATTGTCCAGACCCCTATTTTAACCTCAAGCCCTATAGTTAGGACCACAAACCTCACTTTTAGGGTCCAAAGCCCCCTTTTAATACTCAAAGCCTCATTTTTAACACCCAAAGCCACACTTCCAAAGTCCAAACCCCTCTTTTAACGCTCAGTGCCTCCTCTTTCGGTCCCAAACCCTCACTTTTAGCAGCGGCCCCAGTCCTTTTATGCTCAAACCATCAGTTTTTCTTTCCAAAGCCTCACGTTTTAGAGTCCAAACCCCTCGTTTAAGGCTAAAAGTCTCATCTTTTGGTCCCAGACCCTCACTTTCAGGGTCCAAACCTGTCTTTTAAGGCTAAAAGCCTCAGTTTTTAATTCCAAATCTTCAGTTTTAGGGTCCAAACCCCTACTTTTAAGGGACAAACCCTCATTTTTAGGGCCCAAACCCTCACTTCTGGCATCAAATCTGGTCTTCTAATGCTCAAACAGTCATTTTTTCGTTCCAAACCGTGAGTTTCAGAGTCCAAACCCCTGTTTTAAGGCTCAAAGCCTCCTTCTTAACACTCAAATCCTCACTTTCAGGGTTCAAATCCCCCTTTTAACTCTCAAAGCCTCAGTTTTCAGTTCCAAACCTTCACTCTCAAGGTCCAAAGCCCACTTTGAAGGCTCAAGGCCGCATTTAGAGCTCCCAAACCCTCACTGTTAGGGTCCAAACCTGTCTTTTTTACTGTCAAAGCCTCATTTGTATGTCACAAAGCCTCCCGTTTAGGGTCTAAATCCATGGTTTAAGGCTCAAAGCATCATTTTTATGCCCCAAACCCTCCCTTTCAGGGTCCAAACCCCTTTATTAAGGCTCAAAGCCTCATTGCTAACAGCCAAACCCTCACTTCTAGGAACCAAAGCCCTCGTTTAACAGCCAAAGCCTCATTTGTAACACCCAACGACTCACTTTCAGCGTCCAAACCCCTATTTTAACACTCATTGCCTCCTTTTTAGGTCCCAAACCGTGAGTTTCAGGGTTCACGCAGGAGGAGCAGAAGGGGCCGGGGAGCAGGACGGAGGCCCCGAGAGCAGCAGGGCCGGCCGAGCGGGGGATACAGGCGGGAGAGAGGGGACAGGCTGCAGCACAGAGGGGAACCAGGCGGCCAGGACGCGGTGACAGAGGAAGGAGAAGGCCAGGGAGCGGGAGAGAGGTGTAGGGAAAGGAAAACATAGCAACAGGCAGTAGGACAGACAGGGAGGAGTTAGAAAATACAGGCAGGGAGTCAGACAGAGAAAGAAAGAAAGAAAGAAAGAGAAAGGAAGAGCAAAAGTGAAGGGAACTGGGGAGAGAGCAAGAATGGTAATTCTGGGCAACTGCCCCAGTTGTTGATCAATGCCCAGCGACTGCGTTACTGGGAACAAGAAATGTGCTGCCTGCAAAAGCCCTGCCCTGGGCCCAATCCGGCACCCTGATATGGGTGACAAGCATCGCCTTGCAGAGTGGCCAGGGCTGGGGAAAAGTAACCGAGCTGAGGGGGAAAAAAATCACCCAGCTGGTTTTTTGTTGGTTTGCTTGTTGGTTTTGCTTCTAAAAATCCCTGAGGCTTTTCACCATTGGCAATAGCGTGCAGCAGCTGTGCTGAGTCAGCATTATTTCAAGGTCTGATTTTAAATCTTGGCTTCTCACACCCTCCACAGGCTCTTGCCAGTCGTTCTTGTTTCTTTCTCTCTCCGCTTCCTCCAAGTGCCCGCTTTGCTCTCCAGGCTGCCAAATTATCTCCCCTCCGCCAGCACCTCCCCGTACTCAGCTCCGGTGGGAGGGACTCAGTGCGTCGCTCCAGCTCGCTCGTGCCTTCGTGTTTCACTTCAGATCGAACAACTCGCCCCTTGCAGAGCCCTCTGTTCCTCATCTGTTCCCGCTGTTTGGTGGGAAACAAACCCCACAGGGTGAGGCTGTGCTGTAACCAGCTCGCACCCCGCTGAGCAACACCACTATCGATCGGCCTGAATCCCAGCCCTTTGGGCTGGCGAGCTAATAAAGCGCGGCTTAGCCATTCTAATGCCTCATGTCAGTATCAACAGAGAGTGCCATGAGCTGTGGGAAATGCACCCCAGCGCCTGCACCCACTGACGGCACTTACCCCTTGGGTGCAAAGGGGTGGCAGCTTGGGCTTCTGCCCAGGCACGCTGACACTGAGCTCTGAACCCATGCTTCACTGCAGCCCCAGGTGAGCGCGTAACGGTCCCTGGGGCCGGAGGAACGGCTCCTTACTGCAACGCTCAGCCTGGCTCACAAGTCAGCTAACAAGCCCCAGTGCTGCAGGGGACAGCTGGCGGTATTTATTGTGCGCTCCTAACCCGATCCTATTGAGAGCCTCGCGTGACCACATCTCGCATCAAACTTGCCCAGAGTATGAAAACTTGCATGGAATTTTTTCCTGCTTCATCACTTTGCTGCAGCTCAGTATTGATTCAGGTATCGCTTTGTGCCTGCTGAGGAAGCAAGTTCTGGGAGGCTGCCCTGAGGGGGCTGAATGGGGGTACCAGACCCCACAGAGGCTGCATTTAACCTCTTTTAAGACTATCAACAGGTTGCACTTCCCGAGAGAGATGAGCAGCATCCCTCCCAGGCAGGGCTTTGGAGAGGGGACGAAGGGAGAGAGGGGCCTGGGCCATGCCAACACCCCCAGGGCCTGCGAGGCCCCCCCAGTCTCTTCCCAGGACAGCTGCTCTCGGTGGCTGAGCCCCCGGCGGGGTCTGGGCAGACGGAGGTGCTGTGGGAGCGTGACAGTGACAGGCCTGGACACTGAGAGCGCCGCTCACCGTGCTGTATTTCAGCCGCTTGCTTGGAAAAGGGCAGCCGCTCACCCTCCCTGAGCTGCCGGCAGGGCTTTGGTTCTCATCCCTGACAGCTCTGGATATTAAGGGCGTCAGCAAATAGAAAGCTCCGGGAAGGGAACGGTTATGAAGGGGAAAAGGAGAACAAACACATTGGCAGTGAGAGCATCCCTGCATGAAGGGCAGTGCACGCTCCGCGCTTGAGGGGGAAGGAAAACTTTGGGGCTAAGATGTGGCTTGTGGCACAGCAGTCCTCAAAGAAATGCAGCTGTGTTGCGCAGGCTTGACTACTCTATGTACACAGATATTTGTATAGTAAGAAAGCGGCTGAGACACAGCCCAGGGATGTCGCTTCTGCTGCACAGCACTACAGCCGGGGCTCTCTTACGGTGGCCACCGCGGTGACAACGTGGCATCAGCAAGTCTGCGCTTAATCGGCTCTGTGCTCCCCAGCCCCACGGCAGTGTGCCGCACCAGAGGTTAATAATGGGGAAACCTCAAAACCTCCCGCCCAAGGGAAAGCTGCAAACCTTGAAGTCCTTCAGGCAGGAGCGTCTCAATAGCCCTTTGATGTCCTGCTGTAAAGGGCTTCCCAGTGTTAGAAGCTTTTAGTTTTCCTCCACATGAAAAGCAGTTCAAAACCGTAAAGGGCTGAGCTGACTTGATCCCAGATGCAGACCTTCACACCTCCCAGCAACCTGAAAACTCCCCGGGGCCAGATCTCCCCCTGCCGGAATTACCTCTTACCTACTTGGCCCTTAACCTTGGCGGTCCTGGCCGGTTTTCTCAGCCCGCTACACGAAACCACATGTTGTCATCCTTTTCTGACAGCAGCACGTTGTCTGTTGTTTCGGTCACAGTAATGATTGCCGAGGGACTAAAACACAGATCGACAGATACGCTGATTCGTACACTCCATGTCCCCAGAATATAACAACATCCCTGGTTGATTAAGTTCATCACTTTGGTTACAGCATGACTATTAGCGGTACTTGATGGCGTGACTTGGTTTCCTATCCCTTTGCTCCTTAAGCTCAGGGGTTAAGCTAGCCTGAGAGTGCTGTAGGAAAGCATCAGCCTTTAGGCAACGTTGAGAGTAGCTTTTCAGAATGAAGCTACAGTATTTAGCGGCAAAGAACAAGTCAATAAAATTATTGAAAGATTTCTGAGCCGTTAGGTGACTGCCAGCCTTCTTTCTAAGCTAGCTCCAAATGTCACGCTCATTGAGCTGATCTTACACTTTGTGAGTTAACTGATGGATGTATCAGGTCAGCTGTTCGTTATCGCTAACGAAAACACATTTTGTCAAATACTTGATCAGCAGGGGGTGAATTTGATCTGGTGCGTGTATAAAAGACTCACCCCACGTGCATGGCATAACCTGAAGACAGCATGTTGATCCAAGTCTTGTGGCACATACCAAAGTATTTAGGTTTTTAAATAATCAGGAAATCCGGAAATACAAGTGCAAATTATGAGAAGCAGATGGGTTTGTTTCCTTTTGAGGAATAATGGCACGGGCGTTGTCCTCTGGAATAAAGAGAACTACTTCACGGGATAAGAAATGTGTTTGTGCAGATGTGAACAAAAATCAATCAACAACCCACTGCTGGGGGTGTGTGTGTGTATTTCCCCCCAACGGAGACATGGAAGGCTAGCAATTTAGTAAAGTGTGACAATGAAGTATTTTGAGCTGTAATAAAGAAAACCCATTAACCTCAAAAATTTAATTTTTTTTTAGAGCCAGTAGCCAAGGAGCAGCCGAATGTAATTACTTGGTGAAATACTTTGTGCAAAATGGGTGTTTGGAATATTGACACGGCAAGAAAATGTGAAAATATGCTTTAGTAAAAAGTAGGGTATTAAAGCACAGGGGAAAGTGTGTTGAGTGAACAAAGCACATTTCTGTCACAGTCAGTAAACACCATTAAAATTAAACGGCAGGGGAAAGCAAATGGACTATTTTTATCAAATAGGAAATTAACCAATATACCCAATATATGGTATATACACACAAATACAATAATGTTAAAAATCGGGAATGCGGCAGAGTTAAAGGACGGTGAACGTTTCTGTGCACTCACCTACGTTTGTTCATGCCCTTCACGTAGATGCTACTTAGTGAACCAGACAAAGGAGGAGGAGTTGTGATTTCCAGATACGTAAAGCTAAAATACAACTCCCAGCCCCGGTTCCAGAGGACTTGCCGCTGACGTCCTTACACCTAAACCAAGTAAACTTACGTCCTTGCATGAGCTAAGCAGTGCCAGACTAAGAGAAATGATTTGGTTTCTAAGCATTTGTGCTTGCAAGCATCTCAAGCAGATTTATTCCACCTGAGTGTGATCCATTCGTGGAACCACAGCCAGAGGAAATGCAATAGCTGACTGACTGTGGCTTTTGACTGACCTGAAGGTCAGAAATATTTCCCTTCAAAAGTTCTCTCACCAACAGGGCCGAAGCAGGAGTTTTACAATACTCAGCTTTTTACTGTCTCTCTGGTATGACTGACGCTTGCTGGACAGGCCCAGTGTTGCCTGACATTGGGAGAGACCCTGTTCTTACTTGGCTTGAATAGAAATGATCAGATATTGAAAGAAACAAGTGGATGATGAATGTACTTGGAACAAACCTAGTATAGTGTTTCTTATTCAAAGCTGTGATTTGAAATAGCTTTTGCAGCAAGAGCGAAGAGCCTCACATGCAAGCCTGGCATTGGTATGGCTTGAAATAGCTGCTCTATAAGGGAATTTCGTTTGTAACCCGAGTCACTCTCTGATAGACTAGCATGAGTCCACATACCTCCATGTGCATACTGCAGTCAGAATCTCTTTCTTTGTGCCTCCCATTTCTTCTGAGTTAATTACCATTTTTCCTAACAGTTCTGTTAGGAAAATGGCTTGTCCTCCATTGGTTCGGGTGGTTCCTGCTGTGGTAATTCCTATAACATGCAACTCAAATCCCGGGTTACAACAATTTGAAGGTATTTCCATTGCAGTCTCCACCCCTGGTCCATTTGGATCAGACCATCAGGTTTGACGTTGTAATGAACTCCTCCCCTTGCCCCTGCTCTGGTTCAGACTTACCCACAGACTGTAGTCCTTTAGGGTTGTCCCTGCTCCAAGGGGAGCCTTACCCGGGAGCCACAGTCTCTCCAGGGGCACACCTGCTGCAGCATGGACTTATCCAGAGCCACAGTCGCTTTGACTCGAGTTCGCACTGGAGTTCCAGCCTGTCCAGTGCAGCAGCACAGAAACAGCAGCGGGGCCCTGGCCATCTGCCAGCCCAGGCGCATCGCCATGGCTGTTATCAGAGTGTTCCCAGGCCCGGCAGGGGAAGGGGATAAGCAGCACAGCGAGCAGTGAAAGCAAAAAGCGCCACTAATGAGCACTAGATTTTAAGGCATGCAGTAAGTCAGGCGAGCCCCCAGCAAGCACAGAAGCCTGCCATACAATAGCTGAACAGCAATAACCGCTATAAAGTCCATCTAGCACATTCAAATAAAATCTGTCGTTATCTCAAACCTTTTGGGCCCCACGTTGGGCGCCAAAATGGACTGTCGTGGTTTAGCCCCAGCCAGCAACCAAGCCCCACGCAGCCGCTCGCTCGCTCCCCCCTGGTGGGACGGGGGAGAGGATTGGAAGAGTAAAAGTGAGGCAACTCGTGGGTTGAGATAAAGACAGTTTAATAGTAAAAGCAAAAGCTGCGCGCGGAAGCAAAGCAAAACAAGGAATTCATTCCCTCCTTCCCACGGGCAGGCAGGCGCTCAGCCATCTCCAGGACAGCAGGGCTCCATCATGCGTAACGGTTACTTGGGAAGACAAACGCCGTCACTCCAAACGTCCCCCCTTCCTCCTTCTTCCCCAGCTTTATATCCTGAGCATGGCGTCGTATGGTACGGGATACCCCGTGGGTCACTTTGGGTCAGCTGTCCCGGCTGTGTCCCCTCCCGGCTCCTTGTGCACCCGGCAGAGCACGGGGAGCTGAAAAAGGCCTTGACCAGTGTAAGCGCTACTCAGCAACAACTGAAACATCTCCACATTATCACCGCTGTTTCCAGCAAAAATCCCAAACACAGCCCCATACCAGCTACTACGAAGAAATTTAACTCTACCCCAGCTGAAACCAGGACACTCGGTCTTGAACAGCCTTTGTGAGAGCGACTGTTCTTATGACCCCACTGAGAGAGCTTTGGGTTTTTTTCTTTTTCTGCTTCTGCTCATACGTGAATGTACCGTAGTAATGTTACCTCAAACGGGTATCTTCTTCTTGGATGAAATGGAATAGGGCAGCAGTTAGTAGTGTTACCCTGAAAAGCGGGTTGGTTTGTTTGCTTCACCCACCTTTGTGCAAAAATGAATTAAATAAAATACCTCCGGGCTGTGTGTAGGTTGGCGTTTTGCACCCTGGGCGAAGGAACCTGCCTTTTTGGGATAACAGTAGCGGTTAAGAAAGGATCACAGTTAGAAGTGGCAACTAACACCTGAGAATTTTAACAAGGTAGTACATAATGCTTAGGCCAGAGAAGAGGCTATTGTTACCTCACACGTGTATATTTCTGTTTATTATCCTTGGATGATACAGAACAGCGCAGGAGATATTTGCAGTTAAGAAAGACTCATAGTTGGGAGCAGAAAGCAACACCTGAGAACTCGAACACCTCACTCAGTGAGGGGTCCCAGCCGGCTCCTGCTGCCTTCCAGCAGCACCTCAGGCCTGTGGGGCTCGCCTGCCTGGAACGTGGGTGCCACCGTCTCGTCGAGGGCACCCAGGCACAGTGCGAGGAGGGGGCTGGAGCCCAGGGCTCATGGCGGGAGGTGCAGGGCGGTCCCTGCGGCCCAGGGGCAGCCTTTCTCCTGGGCCAGCAACGCGGCAGGTGGGAGCGAGCCCCAGGAAAGGGGCCCTCAGCCCCCACCGCCCTCCTCCCCCTCCCACATCTGGCCATCTCTGAGGCCACAGCCCCCCCGCCCCGCCCCCAAACCCCCCATATTTGGCCACACGCGTCGCCCACAGGCACAATCGACATCACAATGGGCTCCTGCTGCCAAGAGCCACCTCGCTGTCGCTCGGGCCCTATAAAAGCAGGGCCCTGCAGCTGGCCCACACCGCGCCGGGCTCTCAGGCCCTCGCGTGCCCGGCGTGCGGGAGGGGAGAGGAGCCGGAGCAGCGAGGCCGAGGGCTGCCCGCCTCTGCGCGCACGCCACGGAGCCCCTCCCCGCACCCGCGCAGGAGGAAGGCCTGTCCCGGGAGGAGGAAGCGGAGGCAGCGGAGGGGGAGGAACAACACCAGCGCCCGCGGCGTGAGCGCCATCGACCCCGCACCTCCGATGGACGCCGTGCAGCGCGTGTCTCCGGAGCCCCCAGGGAACGCCGTGGGGCCTGCGCATGCCTGCCTGCCTGCCAGGGAGCGGCCGCAGCGACGAGGCGGTAACTGCCCCGAAAGTGATGCTTTGGGACTTAAACCTGATCCTTTGAATATCAGAAGATGGCTGTAGGCCATAAACGTGGGGGTTTGGGACCCTAAAAACGACACATTAATCCTTAATAGAGGGATTTGCACCCTATAAGTGAGGGTTTGGGACCTAAAAATGAGGCACTGAACATTAAAAGAGAGGTTTCGACCATCAAAGTGCAGCTTTGGGTGTTTGAAAATGAGGCTTTGAGAGTTAAAAGAGGGCTTTAGGTCCTAAAAGTGAGGGTTTGGCTGTTAAAAATGAGGCTTTGAGCTTTAAAACCGGGGTTGAGACACTAAAAGTGATGTTTGCGGTCCTAACTATAAGGCTTTGAGCATTAAAAGAGGGGTTTGGGTGCTTTAAAGTAAGTCTTTGGGACGTGAAAATGAGGGTATGTCCCTAAAAAGGAGGGGTTTGGACCCTAGCAGTGAGGTTTGCAGTCCTAACTATAAGTCCTTGATGTTAAAAGAGGTGTTTGGGTGTTTTAAAGTGAGTTTTGGGGACCTGAAAATGTGGCACTGAGCGTTAAAAGAGGGGTTTGGACCCTGAAGGTTCGGCTTTGGGTGTTAAAACTGTGGCTTTGAGTGTTAAAAGAGGGCTTTAGGTCCTAAAAGTGAGGGTTTGGCTGTTAAAAATGAGGCTTTGAGCTTTAAGAGAGAGGTTTGGACCCTAGCAGTGAGGTTTGCGGTCCTAACTATAAGGCTTTGAGCATTAAAAGAGGGGTTTGGGTGCTTTAAAGTAAGTCTTTGGGACGTGAAAATGAGGGTATGTCCCTAAAAAGGAGGGGTTTGGACCCTAGCAGTGAGGTTTGCAGTCCTAACTATAAGTCCTTGATGTTAAAAGAGGTGTTTGGGTGTTTTAAAGTGAGTTTTGGGGACCTGAAAATGAGGCACTGAGCGTTAAAAGAGGGGTTTGGACCCTTTGAGTGTTAAAACTGAGGCTTTGAGTGTTAAAAGAGGGCTTTAGGTCCTAAAAGTGAGGGTTTGGCTGTTAAAAATGAGGCTTTGAGCTTTAAAACCGGGGTTGAGACACTAAAAGTGAGGTTTGCAGTCCTAATTATAAGGCATTGAGCATTAAAAGAGGGGTTTGGACCCTGAAAATGAGGGTTTGGGACTTAAAAATGAGGCACTGTGCATTTAAAAGAGGGGTTTGGACCCTGAAAGTGCATGTTTGGGTGTTAAAATTGAGGCTTTGAGCATTAAAAGAGGGCTTTGGCCATTAATAATGATGGTTTGGTACCTGAAAGTGAAGGCCTGGATGCTAAAAGCAGGGGGTTTGGACCTAAAAATGAGGCACTGAGCAGTAAAAGAAGGGTTTGGACGCTGAAAGTGAAGGTTTGGAACTTAAAAAATGAGGCTTTGAGCCTTGAAAGAGGGGTTTGGACTCTAAAAATTACTATTTGGAACAAAACAATGATGGTTTGACCATAAAAAGTTCAAGTTCGATGCTAAAAAGGAGGGTTTGTGACCTAAAAATGAGGCACTGAGCGTTAAAAGAGGGGTTTGGGTAATAGAAGTAAGGGTTTGGAATTTAAGAAAGAGGGTTTGTCCCTGAAAAGGTGGGGTTTGGACCCTAGCAGTGAGGTTTGCAGTCCTAACTATAAGTCCTTGATGTTAAAAGAGGTGTTTGGGTGTTTTAAAGTGAGTTTTGGGGACCTGAAAATGAGGCACTGAGCGTTAAAAGAGGGGTTTGGACCCTGAAAGTTCGGCTTTGAGTGTTAAAACTGAGGCTTTGACTGTTAAAAGAGGGCTTTAGGTCCTAAAAGTGAGGGTTTGGCTGTTAAAAATGAGGCTTTGAGCTTTAAGAGAGAGGTTTGGACCCTAGCAGTGAGGTTTGCGGTCCTAACTATAAGGCTTTGAGCATTAAAAGAGGGGTTTGGGTGCTTTAAAGTAAGTCTTTGGGACGTGAAAATGAGGGTATGTCCCTAAAAAGGAGGGGTTTGGACCCTAGCAGTGAGGTTTGCAGTCCTAACTATAAGTCCTTGATGTTAAAAGAGGTGTTTGGGTGTTTTAAAGTGAGTTTTGGGGACCTGAAAATGAGGCACTGAGCGTTAAAAGAGGGGTTTGGACCCTGAAGGTTCGGCTTTGAGTGTTAAAACTGAGGCTTTGACTGTTAAAAGAGGGCTTTAGGTCCTAAAAGTGAGGGTTTGGCTGTTAAAAATGAGGCTTTGAGCTTTAAAACCGGGGTTGAGACACTGAAAGTGAGGTTTGCAGTCCTAATTATAAGGCATTGAGCATTAAAAGAGGGGTTTGGACCCTGAAAGTGCATGTTTGGGTGTTAAAATTGAGGCTTTGAGCATTAAAAGAGGGGTTTGGATCCTTAAAGTGAGGGTTTGGCTGTTAAAATAGAGGGTTGAGCTTTAAACCAGGGTTGGGAAAATGAAAGTTGAGCTTTGCGGTCCTAACTATAAGGCATTGACGTTAAAAGAGTGGTTGGAGTGCTTTTAAGTGAGTTTTGGGGACCTGAAAATGAGGGTATGTCCCTGAAAAGGAGGGGTTTGGAGCCTAAAAGTGAGGGTTTGGGATCTAAAAGTGAGGCTTTGCATGTGAAAACAGGGATTTGGACATTAAAATTGAGGTTTTGGTACATAAAAGTGAGGGTTTGGATGCTGAAAGTGAGGGTTTGGGACCTAAAAATGAGGCTTTGAGCCTTGAAAGGGGGCTTTGACATTAATAATAATGGTTTGGTACCTGAAAGTGAAGGCCTGGATGCTAAAATCAGGGGTTTGTGACCTAAAAATGAGGCACTGAGCATTAAAAAAGGGGTTTGGATGCTGAAAGTGCGGCTTTGGGTGTTAAAACTGAGGCTTTGAGTGTTAAAAGAGGGCTTTAGGTCCTAAAAGGGAGGGTTTGGCTGTTAAAAATGAGGCTTTGAGCTTTAAGAGAGAGGTTTGGACCCTAGCAGTGAGGTTTGCGGTCCTAACTATAAGGCTTTGAGCATTAAAAGAGGGGTTTGGACCCTGAAAATGAGGGTTTGGGACTTAAAAATGAGGCACTGTGCATTTAAAAGAGGGGTTTGGACCCTGAAAGTGCATGTTTGGGTGTTAAAATTGAGGCTTTGAGCATTAAAAGAGGGGTTTGGATCCTTAAAGTGAGGGTTTGGCTGTTAAAATAGAGGGTTGAGCTTTAAACCAGGGTTGGGAAAATGAAAGTTGAGCTTTGCGGTCCTAACTATAAGGCATTGACGTTAAAAGAGTGGTTGGAGTGCTTTTAAGTGAGTTTTGGGAACCTGAAAATGAGGGTATGTCCCTGAAAAGGAGGGGTTTGGAGCCTAAAAGTGAGGGTTTGGCTGTTAAAAATGAGGCTTTGAGCTTTAAGAGAGAGGTTTGGACCCTAGGAGTGAGGTTTGCGGTCCTAACTATAAGGCTTTGAGCATTAAAAGAGGGGTTTGGGTGCTTTAAAGTAAGTCTTTGGGACGTGAAAATGAGGGTATGTCCCTGAAAAGGAGGGGTTTGGACCCTAGCAGTGAGGTTTGCAGTCCTAACTATAAGTCCTTGATGTTAAAAGAGGTGTTTGGGTGTTTTAAAGTGAGTTTTGGGGACCTGAAAATGAGGCACTGAGCGTTAAAAGAGGGGTTTGGACCCTGAAAGTGCGGCTTTGAGTGTTAAAACTGAGGCTTTGAGTGTTAAAAGAGGGCTTTAGGTCCTAAAAGTGAGGGTTTGGCTGTTAAAAATGAGGCTTTGAGCTTTAAAACCGGGGTTGAGACACTAAAAGTGAGGTTTGCAGTCCTAATTATAAGGCATTGAGCATTAAAAGAGGGGTTTGGACCCTGAAAGTGCATGTTTGGGTGTTAAAATTGAGGCTTTGAGCATTAAAAGAGGGGTTTGGATCCTTAAAGTGAGGGTTTGGCTGTTAAAATAGAGGGTTGAGCTTTAATCCAGGGTTGGGAAAATGAAAGTTGAGCTTTGCGGTCCTAACTATAAGGCATTGACGTTAAAAGAGTGGTTGGAGTGTTTTTAAGTGAGTTTTGGGAACCTGAAAATGAGGGTATGTCCCTGAAAAGGAGGGGTTTGGAGCCTAAAAGTGAGGGTTTGGGATCTAAAAGTGAGGCTTTGCATGTGAAAACAGGGATTTGGACATTAAAATTGAGGTTTTGGTACATAAAAGTGAGGGTTTTGGATGCTGAAAGTGAGGGTTTGGGACCTAAAAATGAGGCTTTGAGCCTTGAAAGGGGGCTTTGACATTAATAATAATGGTTTGGTACCTGAAAGTGAAGGCCTGGATGCTAAAATAAGGGGTTTGTGACCTAAAAATGAGGCACTGAGCATTAAAAAAGAGGGGTTTGGACCCTGGAAGTTCGGCTTTGAGTGTTAAAACTGTGGCTTTGAGTGTTAAAAGAGGGCTTTAGGTCCTAAAAGTGAGGGTTTGGCTGTTAAAAATGAGGCTTTGAGCTTTAAGAGAGAGGTTTGGACCCTAGCAGTGAGGTTTGCGGTCCTAACTATAAGGCTTTGAGCATTAAAAGAGGGGTTTGGACCCTGAAAGTGCATGTTTGGGTGTTAAAATTGAGGCTTTGAGCATTAAAAGAGGGGTTTGGATCCTTAAAGTGAGGGTTTGGCTGTTAAAATAGAGGGTTGAGCTTTAAACCAGGGTTGGGAAAATGAAAGTTGAGCTTTGCGGTCCTAACTATAAGGCATTGACGTTAAAAGAGTGGTTGGAGTGCTTTTAAGTGAGTTTTGGGGACCTGAAAATGAGGGTATGTCCCTGAAAAGGAGGGGTTTGGAGCCTAAAAGTGAGGGTTTGGGATCTAAAAGTGAGGCTTTGCATGTGAAAACAGGGATTTGGACATTAAAATTGAGGTTTTGGTACATAAAAGTGAGGGTTTGGATGCTGAAAGTGAGGGTTTGGGACCTAAAAATGAGGCTTTGAGCCTTGAAAGGGGGCTTTGACATTAATAATAATGGTTTGGTACCTGAAAGTGAAGGCCTGGATGCTAAAATCAGGGGTTTGTGACCTAAAAATGAGGCACTGAGCATTAAAAAAGGGGTTTGGATGCTGAAAGTGCGGCTTTGGGTGTTAAAACTGAGGCTTTGAGTGTTAAAAGAGGGCTTTAGGTCCTAAAAGGGAGGGTTTGGCTGTTAAAAATGAGGCTTTGAGCTTTAAGAGAGAGGTTTGGACCCTAGCAGTGAGGTTTGCGGTCCTAACTATAAGGCTTTGAGCATTAAAAGAGGGGTTTGGGTGCTTTAAAGTAAGTCTTTGGGACGTGAAAATGAGGGTATGTCCCTGAAAAGGAGGGGTTTGGACCCTAGCAGTGAGGTTTGCAGTCCTAACTATAAGTCCTTGATGTTAAAAGAGGTGTTTGGGTGTTTTAAAGTGAGTTTTGGGGACCTGAAAATGAGGCACTGAGCGTTAAAAGAGGGGTTTGGACCCTGAAAGTGCGGCTTTGAGTGTTAAAACTGAGGCTTTGAGTGTTAAAAGAGGGCTTTAGGTCCTAAAAGTGAGGGTTTGGCTGTTAAAAATGAGGCTTTGAGCTTTAAGAGAGAGGTTTGGACCCTAGCAGTGAGGTTTGCGGTCCTAACTATAAGGCTTTGAGCATTAAAAGAGGGGTTTGGGTGCTTTAAAGTAAGTCTTTGGGACGTGAAAATGAGGGTATGTCCCTAAAAAGGAGGGGTTTGGACCCTAGCAGTGAGGTTTGCAGTCCTAACTATAAGTCCTTGATGTTAAAAGAGGTGTTTGGGTGTTTTAAAGTGAGTTTTGGGGACCTGAAAATGTGGCACTGAGCGTTAAAAGAGGGGTTTGGACCCTGAAGGTTCGGCGTTGAGTGTTAAAACTGAGGCTTTGAGTGTTAAAAGAGGGCTTTAGGTCCTAAAAGTGAGGGTTTGGCTGTTAAAAATGAGGCTTTGAGCTTTAAAACCGGGGTTGAGACACTAAAAGTGAGGTTTGCAGTCCTAATTATAAGGCATTGAGCATTAAAAGAGGGGTTTGGACCCTGAAAGTGCATGTTTGGGTGTTAAAATTGAGGCTTTGAGCATTAAAAGAGGGGTTTGGATCCTTAAAGTGAGGGTTTGGCTGTTAAAATAGAGGGTTGAGCTTTAATCCAGGGTTGGGAAAATGAAAGTTGAGCTTTGCGGTCCTAACTATAAGGCATTGACGTTAAAAGAGTGGTTGGAGTGTTTTTAAGTGAGTTTTGGGAACCTGAAAATGAGGGTATGTCCCTGAAAAGGAGGGGTTTGGAGCCTAAAAGTGAGGGTTTGGGATCTAAAAGTGAGGCTTTGCATGTGAAAACAGGGATTTGGACATTAAAATTGAGGTTTTGGTACATAAAAGTGAGGGTTTTGGATGCTGAAAGTGAGGGTTTGGGACCTAAAAATGAGGCTTTGAGCCTTGAAAGGGGGCTTTGACATTAATAATAATGGTTTGGTACCTGAAAGTGAAGGCCTGGATGCTAAAATAAGGGGTTTGTGACCTAAAAATGAGGCACTGAGCATTAAAAAAGAGGGGTTTGGACCCTGGAAGTTCGGCTTTGAGTGTTAAAACTGTGGCTTTGAGTGTTAAAAGAGGGCTTTAGGTCCTAAAAGTGAGGGTTTGGCTGTTAAAAATGAGGCTTTGAGCTTTAAGAGAGAGGTTTGGACCCTAGCAGTGAGGTTTGCGGTCCTAACTATAAGGCTTTGAGCATTAAAAGAGGGGTTTGGACCCTGAAAGTGCATGTTTGGGTGTTAAAATTGAGGCTTTGAGCATTAAAAGAGGGGTTTGGATCCTTAAAGTGAGGGTTTGGCTGTTAAAATAGAGGGTTGAGCTTTAAACCAGGGTTGGGAAAATGAAAGTTGAGCTTTGCGGTCCTAACTATAAGGCATTGACGTTAAAAGAGTGGTTGGAGTGCTTTTAAGTGAGTTTTGGGGACCTGAAAATGAGGGTATGTCCCTGAAAAGGAGGGGTTTGGAGCCTAAAAGTGAGGGTTTGGGATCTAAAAGTGAGGCTTTGCATGTGAAAACAGGGATTTGGACATTAAAATTGAGGTTTTGGTACATAAAAGTGAGGGTTTGGATGCTGAAAGTGAGGGTTTGGGACCTAAAAATGAGGCTTTGAGCCTTGAAAGGGGGCTTTGACATTAATAATAATGGTTTGGTACCTGAAAGTGAAGGCCTGGATGCTAAAATCAGGGGTTTGTGACCTAAAAATGAGGCACTGAGCATTAAAAAAGGGGTTTGGATGCTGAAAGTGCGGCTTTGGGTGTTAAAACTGAGGCTTTGAGTGTTAAAAGAGGGCTTTAGGTCCTAAAAGGGAGGGTTTGGCTGTTAAAAATGAGGCTTTGAGCTTTAAGAGAGAGGTTTGGACCCTAGCAGTGAGGTTTGCGGTCCTAACTATAAGGCTTTGAGCATTAAAAGAGGGGTTTGGGTGCTTTAAAGTAAGTCTTTGGGACGTGAAAATGAGGGTATGTCCCTGAAAAGGAGGGGTTTGGACCCTAGCAGTGAGGTTTGCAGTCCTAACTATAAGTCCTTGATGTTAAAAGAGGTGTTTGGGTGTTTTAAAGTGAGTTTTGGGGACCTGAAAATGAGGCACTGAGCGTTAAAAGAGGGGTTTGGACCCTGAAAGTGCGGCTTTGAGTGTTAAAACTGAGGCTTTGAGTGTTAAAAGAGGGCTTTAGGTCCTAAAAGTGAGGGTTTGGCTGTTAAAAATGAGGCTTTGAGCTTTAAAACCGGGGTTGAGACACTAAAAGTGAGGTTTGCAGTCCTAATTGTAAGGCATTGAGCATTAAAAGAGGGGTTTGGACCCTGAAAATGAGGGTTTGGGACTTAAAAATGAGGCACTGTGCATTTAAAAGAGGGGTTTGGACCCTGAAAGTGCGTGTTTGGGTGTTAAAACTGAGTGGTTGGAGTGTTAAAAGAGAGCTTTAGGTCCTAAAAGTGAGGGTTTGGCTGTTAAAAATGAGGCTTTGAGCTTTAAGAGAGAGGTTTGGACCCTAGCAGTGAGGTTTGCGGTCCTAACTATAAGGCTTTGAGCATCAAAAGAGGGGTTTGGGTGCTTTAAAGTAAGTCTTTGGGACGTGAAAATGAGGGTATGTCCCTAAAAAGGAGGGGTTTGGACCCTAGCAGTGAGGTTTGCAGTCCTAACTATAAGTCCTTGATGTTAAAAGAGGTGTTTGGGTGTTTTAAAGTGAGTTTTGGGGACCTGAAAATGAGGCACTGAGCATTAAAAAGAGGGGTTTGGACCCTGAAAGTTCGGCTTTGAGTGTTAAGACTGAGGCTTTGAGTGTTAAAAGAGGGCTTTAGGTCCTAAAAGTGAGGGTTTGGCTGTTAAAAATGAGGCTTTGAGCTTTAAGAGTGAGGTTTGGACCCTAGCAGTGAGGTTTGCGGTCCTAACTATAAGGCTTTGAGCATTAAAAGAGGGGTTTGGGTGCTTTAAAGTAAGTCTTTGGGACGTGAAAATGTGGGTATGTCCCTAAAAAGGAGGGGTTTGGACCCTAGCAGTGAGGTTTGCAGTCCTAACTATAAGTCCTTGATGTTAAAAGAGGTGTTTGGGTGTTTTAAAGTGAGTTTTGGGGACCTGAAAATGAGGCACTGAGCGTTAAAAGAGGGGTTTGGACCCTGAAAGTTCGGCTTTGAGTGCTAAAACTGAGGCTTTGAGTGTTAAAAGAGGGCTTTAGGTCCTAAAAGTGAGGGTTTGGCTGTTAAAAATGAGGCTTTGAGCTTTAAAACCGGGGTTGAGACACTAAAAGTGAGGTTTGCAGTCCTAATTGTAAGGCATTGAGTATTAAAAGAGGGGTTTGGACCCTGAAAGTGCGGCTTTGGGTGTTAAAACTGAGTGGTTGGAGTGTTAAAAGAGAGCTTTAGGTCCTAAAAGTGAGGGTTTGGCTGTTAAAAATGAGGCTTTGAGCTTTAAGAGAGAGGTTTGGACCCTAGCAGTGAGGTTTGCGGTCCTAACTATAAGGCTTTGAGCATTAAAAGAGGGGTTTGGGTGCTTTAAAGTAAGTCTTTGGGACGTGAAAATGAGGGTATGTCCCTAAAAAGGAGGGGTTTGGACCCTAGCAGTGAGGTTTGCAGTCCTAACTATAAGTCCTTGATGTTAAAAGAGGTGTTTGGGTGTTTTAAAGTGAGTTTTGGGGACCTGAAAATGAGGCACTGAGCGTTAAAAGAGGGGTTTGGACCCTGAAGGTTCGGCGTTGAGTGTTAAGACTGAGGCTTTGAGTGTTAAAAGAGGGCTTTAGGTCCTAAAAGTGAGGGTTTGGCTGTTAGAAATGAGGCTTTGAGCTTTAAAACCGGGTTGAGACACTAAAAGTGAGGTTTGCAGTCCTAATTGTAAGGCATTGAGCATTAAAAGAAGGGTTTGGACCCTGAAAATGAGGGTTTGGGACTTAAAAATGAGGCACTGTGCATTTAAAAGAGGGGTTTGGACCCTGAAAATGCATGTTTGGGTGTTAAAACTGAGTGGTTGGAGTGTTAAAAGAGAGCTTTAGGTCCTAAAAGTGAGGGTTTGGCTGTTAAAAATGAGGCTTTGAGCTTTAAGAGAGAGGTTTGGACCCTAGCAGTGAGGTTTGCGGTCCTAACTATAAGGCTTTGAGCATTAAAAGAGGGGTTTGGGTGCTTTAAAGTAAGTCTTTGGGACGTGAAAATGAGGGTATGTCCCTAAAAAGGAGGGGTTTGGACCCTAGCAGTGAGGTTTGCAGTCCTAACTATAAGTCCTTGATGTTAAAAGAGGTGTTTGGGTGTTTTAAAGTGAGTTTTGGGGACCTGAAAATGAGGCACTGAGCATTAAAAGAGGGGTTTGGACCCTGAAAGTTCGGCTTTGAGTGTTAAAACTGAGGCTTTGAGTGTTAAAAGAGGGCTTTAGGTCCTAAAAGTGAGGGTTTGGCTGTTAAAAATGAGGCTTTGAGCTTTAAAACCGGGGTTGAGACACTAAAAGTGAGGTTTGCAGTCCTAATTATAAGGCATTGAGCATTAAAAGAGGGGTTTGGACCCTGAAAATGAGGGTTTGGGACTTAAAAATGAGGCACTGTGCATTTAAAAGAGGGGTTTGGACCCTGAAAGTGCATGTTTGGGTGTTAAAATTGAGGCTTTGAGCATTAAAAGAGGGGTTTGGATCCTTAAAGTGAGGGTTTGGCTGTTAAAATAGAGGGTTGAGCTTTAAACCAGGGTTGGGAAAATGAAAGTTGAGGTTTGCGGTCCTAACTATAAGGCATTGATGTTAAAAGAGTGGTTGGAGTGCTTTTAAGTGAGTTTTGGGAACCTGAAAATGAGGGTATGTCCCTGAAAAGGAGGGGTTTGGAGCCTAAAAGTGAGGGTTTGGCTGTTAAAAATGAGGCTTTGAGCTTTAAGAGAGAGGTTTGGACCCTAGGAGTGAGGTTTGCGGTCCTAACTATAAGGCTTTGAGCATTAAAAGAGGGGTTTGGGTGCTTTAAAGTAAGTCTTTGGGACGTGAAAATGAGGGTATGTCCCTAAAAAGGAGGGGTTTGGACCCTAGCAGTGAGGTTTGCAGTCCTAACTATAAGTCCTTGATGTTAAAAGAGGTGTTTGGGTGTTTTAAAGTGAGTTTTGGGGACCTGAAAATGAGGCACTGAGCGTTAAAAGAGGGGTTTGGACCCTGAAAGTGCGGCTTTGAGTGTTAAAACTGAGGCTTTGAGTGTTAAAAGAGGGCTTTAGGTCCTAAAAGTGAGGGTTTGGCTGTTAAAAATGAGGCTTTGAGCTTTAAAACCGGGGTTGAGACACTAAAAGTGAGGTTTGCGGTCCTAATTATAAGGCATTGAGCATTAAAAGAGTGGTTTGGACCCTGAAAATGAGGGTTTGGGACTTAAAAATGAGGCACTGTGCATTTAAAAGAGGGGTTTGGACCCTGAAAGTGCATGTTTGGGTGTTAAAATTGAGGCTTTGAGCATTAAAAGAGGGGTTTGGATCCTTAAAGTGAAGGTTTGGCTGTATAAATAGAGGGTTGAGCTTTAAACCAGGATTGGGATAATGAAAGTTGAGGTTTGCGGTCCTAACTATAAGGCATTGATGTTAAAAGAGTGGTTGGAGTGCTTTTAAGTGAGTTTTGGGAACCTGAAAATGAGGGTATGTCCCTGAAAAGGAGGGGTTTGGAGCCTAAAAGTGAGGGTTTGGCTGTTAAAAATGAGGCTTTGAGCTTTAAGAGAGAGGTTTGGACCCTAGCAGTGAGGTTTGCGGTCCTAACTATAAGGCTTTGAGCATTAAAAGAGGGGTTTGGGTGCTTTAAAGTAAGTCTTTGGGACGTGAAAATGAGGGTATGTCCCTAAAAAGGAGGGGTTTGGACCCTAGCAGTGAGGTTTGCAGTCCTAACTATAAGTCTTTGATATTAAAAGAGGTGTTTGGGTGTTTTAAAGTGAGTTTTGGGGACCTGAAAATGAGGCACTGAGCGTTAAAAGAGGGGTTTGGAACCTGAAAGTTCGGCTTTGAGTGTTAAAATTGAGGCTTTGAGTGTTAAAAGAGGGCTTTAGGTCCTAAAAGTGAGGGTTTGGCTGTTAAAAATGAGGCTTTGAGCTTTAAAACCGGGGTTGAGACACTAAAAGTGATGTTTGCGGTCCTAACTATAAGGCATTGACGTTAAAAGAGTCGTTGGAGTGCTTTTAAGTGAGTTTTGGGAACCTGAAAATGAGGGTATGTCCCTGAAAAGGAGGGGTTTGGAGCCTAAAAGTGAGGGTTTGGGATCTAAAAGTGAGGCTTTGCATGTGAAAACAGGGATTTGGACATTAAAATTGAGATTTTGGTACATAAAAGTGAGGGTTTGGATGCTGAAAGTGAGGGTTTGGGACCTAAAAATGAGGCTTTGAACCTTGAAAGGGGGCTTTGACATTAATAATAATGGTTTGGTACCTGAAAGTGAAGGCCTGGATGCTAAAATCAGGGGTTTGTGACATAAAAATGAGGCACTGAGCATTAAAAAAGGGGTTTGGACGCTGAAAGTGCGGCTTTGGGTGTTAAAACCGAGGCTTTGAGTGTTAAAAGAGGGCTTTAGGTCCTAAAAGTGAGGGTTTGGCCGTTAAAAATGAGGCTTTGAGCTTTAAGAGAGAGGTTTGGACCCTAGCAGTGAGGTTTGCGGTCCTAACTATAAGGCTTTGAGCATTAAAAGAGGGGTTTGGGTGCTTTAAAGTAAGTCTTTGGGACGTGAGGCTCAAAGCCTCAATTCTAGGTCCCAAACCCATCCTAATTAGGGTCAAAGGTTCATTTGCAGGTCGCAAAGCCTCATTTTCTGGTCCAAACCCCTCTTTTAACACTCAGTGCCTCATTTTAGGTCCCAAACCCTCACTTTCAAGGTCCAAACCCCTCTTTTAATGCTCAAAGCCTCAATTTTAGGTCCCAAACCCAACCGTTTTAGGGTCAAAGGTTCATTTGCAGGTTGCAAAGCCTCATTTTTCTGGTCCAAACCCCTCTCTTAACGCTCAGTGCCTCATTTTAGGTCCCAAACCCTCACTTTCAAGGTCCAAACCCCTCTTTTAATGCTCAAAGCCTCAATTTGAGGTCCCAAACCCAACCTTTTTAGGGTCAAAGGTTCATTTGCAGGTCACAAAGCCTCATTTTTCTGGTCCAAACCCCTCTCTTAACGTCAAAGCCTCAGTTTTAGATCCCAATGCCTTGTTTTATTGTCCAAAGCCCTCCTTTAAATCTTGAAGTCTCAGTTTTTGTTCTCAAAGCATCATTTTTTCTGATCCTAACCCCTCTTTTAATGCTCAAACCCTCATTTTGAGGTCACAAACCCTCAGTTTTAGCATCCAAATGCCTATTTTTTTAAACCCAAGCCTCAATTTTGGCTCCCAAACTCTCACTACTATGGTTCAAACCCATCCTTTGTAGCATCAAACCCTCATTTTTAGGTCCCAAAGCGTCACTTTTACCATCCACTCCCCTCTTTTAAGGCTCAAAGCCTCATTTCTAGGTTCCAGAGTTTCACTTTTAGCATCCCAACCCTCACCCTTAGATACCAAATCCTCATTTTTAATGTCCAAAGCCCTCTTTTCACTTGCAAAGCCTCATATTTAGGTCCCAAACCCTCACTTTCAGGGTCCAAACCCCTCTTTTATCGCAGAAAGCCTCAATTTTGGCTCCCAAACCCTCACTTTTAGGGTCCAAACCCCTCTTTTATCGCACAAAGCCACATTCTTGGGGTCCAAACCCTCACTTTTAGGGTCCAAACGCCTCTTCTAAGACTCAGAGTCTCAGTTTTAAATCCCAAAGCTCCACTTTTAAGATACAAATCCCTCTTTTAATGTTCAAAGCCTCATTTTGAACGACCCAAATCCTCACTTTTATAGTCCAGGCCCCTCCTTTTGGGGGGCAAACCCTCATTTTCACGTCCCAAAGACTCACATAAAAGCACCCAAGGCCCTCTTTTATCATCAAAGCCTTATAGTTAGGACCGCAAACCTCACTGTTAGGGTCCAAACCCATTTCATAGCTCAAAGCCTCATTTTTATCATCCAAACCATCACTTTCAGGGTCCAAACCACTGTTTCACAGCTCAAAGCCTCACTTTCAGGGACAAACCCCTCTTTTAACGCTCAGTGCCTAATTTTTAGGTCCCAAAGCCTCACTTTCAGGGTCCAAACCCCTCATAATGCTCAAAGCCTCACTTTTAGGGTCCAAACCTTTCCTTTAGCCTCATAGCCTCATTTTTAGGTCCCAAACCTTCGCTTGTAGGGTCTAAACCCCTCTTTTAACGCTCAGTGCCTCATTTTTAGTGCCAAGCCCTCGCTTTCAGGGTCCAAACCCTTCTCTTAATGTTCAAAGCCGCCTTTTTAACACACAAATCCTCACTGTTAGAGTCCAAACCCCTCTTTTATCACTCAACATCTCATTTTGGCATTCCAAACCTTCACTTTCAGGAGCCACAGCCCACTTTGACGGCTAAAAGATTCATTTTAAGGACCCAAATCCCCACTTTTAGGGCCCAAACACCTCTTTTAACAACTAAAGCCCCATATCTAGGTGCGATTCCCTCACTTGTATGGATCCAAACCCGCCTATTACAAACTCAAAGCCTCGTTTTGACCTACCAGACCCTCAGTTTTAGGGCCCAAACCTGACTTTTAGGCTCAGAGACTCACCTTTAGGTCCCAAACCCTCACTTATACAGTCCAGGCCCCTCCTTTTTGGGGGCAAACCCTCATTTTCCGGTCCCAAAGACTCACTTTAAAGCACCCAAGCCCCTTTTTATCATCAAACCCTTAGAGTTAGGACCGCAAACCTCACTTTCAGGGTCCTAACCACTGTTCTACAGCTCAAACCCTCACTTTCAGGGTCCAAACCCCTCTTTTAATGCTCAAAGCCTCAATTCTAGGTCCCAAACCCATCCTAATTAGGGTCAAAGGTTCATTTGCAGGTCGCAAAGCCTCATTTTTCTGGTCCAAACCCCTCTTTTAACGCTCAGTGCCTCATTTTAGGTCCCAAACCCTCACTTTCAAGGTCCAAACCCCTCTTTTAATGCTCAAAGCCTCAATTTGAGGTCCCAAACCCAACCTTTTTAGGGTCAAAGGTTCATTTGCAGGTCGCAAAGCCTCATTTTTCTGGTCCAAACCCCTCTCTTAACGTCAAAGCCTCAGTTTTAGATCCCAATGCCTTGTTTTATTGTCCAAAGCCCTCCTTTAAATCTTGAAGTCTCAGGTTTTGTTCTCAAAGCATCATTTTTTCTGATCCTAACCCCTCTTTTAATGCTCAAACCCTCATTTTGAGGTCACAAACCCTCAGTTTTAGCATCCAAATGCCTATTTTTTTAAACCCAAGCCTCAATTTTGGCTCCCAAACTCTCACTACTATGGTTCAAACCCATCCTTTGTAGCATCAAACCCTCATTTTTAGGTCCCAAAGCGTCACTTTTACCATCCACTCCCCTCTTTTAAGGCTCAAAGCCTCATTTCTAGGTTCCAGAGTTTCACTTTTAGCATCCCAACCCTCACCCTTAGATACCAAATCCTCATTTTTAATGTCCAAAGCCCTCTTTTCACTTGCAAAGCCTCATATTTAGGTCCCAAACCCTCACTTTCAGGGTCCAAACCCCTCTTTTATCGCAGAAAGCCTCAATTTTGGCTCCCAAACCCTCACTTTTAGGGTCCAAACCCCTCTTTTATCGCACAAAGCCACATTCTTGGGGTCCAAACCCTCACTTTTAGGGTCCAAACGCCTCTTCTAAGACTCAGAGTCTCAGTTTTAAATCCCAAAGCTCCACTTTTAAGATACAAATCCCTCTTTTAATGTTCAAAGCCTCATTTTGAACGACCCAAATCCTCACTTTTATAGTCCAGGCCCCTCCTTTTGGGGGGCAAACCCTCATTTTCACGTCCCAAAGACTCACATAAAAGCACCCAAGGCCCTCTTTTATCATCAAAGCCTTATAGTTAGGACCGCAAACCTCACTGTTAGGGTCCAAACCCATTTCATAGCTCAAAGCCTCATTTTTATCATCCAAACCATCACTTTCAGGGTCCAAACCACTGTTTCACAGCTCAAAGCCTCACTTTCAGGGACAAACCCCTCTTTTAACGCTCAGTGCCTAATTTTTAGGTCCCAAAGCCTCACTTTCAGGGTCCAAACCCCTCATAATGCTCAAAGCCTCACTTTTAGGGTCCAAACCTTTCCTTTAGCCTCATAGCCTCATTTTTAGGTCCCAAACCTTCGCTTGTAGGGTCTAAACCCCTCTTTTAACGCTCAGTGCCTCATTTTTAGTGCCAAGCCCTCGCTTTCAGGGTCCAAACCCTTCTCTTAATGTTCAAAGCCGCCTTTTTAACACACAAATCCTCACTGTTAGAGTCCAAACCCCTCTTTTATCACTCAACATCTCATTTTGGCATTCCAAACCTTCACTTTCAGGAGCCACAGCCCACTTTGACGGCTAAAAGATTCATTTTAAGGACCCAAATCCCCACTTTTAGGGCCCAAACACCTCTTTTAACAACTAAAGCCCCATATCTAGGTGCGATTCCCTCACTTGTATGGATCCAAACCCGCCTATTACAAACTCAAAGCCTCGTTTTGACCTACCAGACCCTCAGTTTTAGGGCCCAAACCTGACTTTTAGGCTCAGAGACTCACCTTTAGGTCCCAAACCCTCACTTATACAGTCCAGGCCCCTCCTTTTTGGGGGCAAACCCTCATTTTCCGGTCCCAAAGACTCACTTTAAAGCACCCAAGCCCCTTTTTATCATCAAACCCTTAGAGTTAGGACCGCAAACCTCACTTTCAGGGTCCTAACCACTGTTCTACAGCTCAAACCCTCACTTTCAGGGTCCAAACCCCTCTTTTAATGCTCAAAGCCTCAATTCTAGGTCCCAAACCCATCCTAATTAGGGTCAAAGGTTCATTTGCAGGTCGCAAAGCCTCATTTTTCTGGTCCAAACCCCTCTCTTAACGCTCAGTGCCTCATTTTAGGTCCCAAACCCTCACTTTCAAGGTCCAAACCCCTCTTTTAATGCTCAAAGCCTCAATTTGAGGTCCCAAACCCAACCTTTTTAGGGTCAAAGGTTCATTTGCAGGTCGCAAAGCCTCATTTTTCTGGTCCAAACCCCTCTCTTAACGTCAAAGCCTCAGTTTTAGATCCCAATGCCTTGTTTTATTGTCCAAAGCCCTCCTTTAAATCTTGAAGTCTCAGGTTTTGTTCTCAAAGCATCATTTTTTCTGATCCTAACCCCTCTTTTAATGCTCAAACCCTCATTTTGAGGTCACAAACCCTCAGTTTTAGCATCCAAATGCCTATTTTTTTAAACCCAAGCCTCAATTTTGGCTCCCAAACTCTCACTACTATGGTTCAAACCCATCCTTTGTAGCATCAAACCCTCATTTTTAGGTCCCAAAGCGTCACTTTTACCATCCACTCCCCTCTTTTAAGGCTCAAAGCCTCATTTCTAGGTTCCAGAGTTTCACTTTTAGCATCCCAACCCTCACCCTTAGATACCAAATCCTCATTTTTAATGTCCAAAGCCCTCTTTTCACTTGCAAAGCCTCATATTTAGGTCCCAAAGCCTCACTTTCAGGGTCCAAACCCCTCTTTTATCGCAGAAAGCCTCAATTTTGGCTCCCAAACCCTCACTTTTAGGGTCCAAACCCCTCTTTTATCGCACAAAGCCACATTCTTGGGGTCCAAACCCTCACTTTTAGGGTCCAAACGCCTCTTCTAAGACTCAGAGTCTCAGTTTTAAATCCCAAAGCTCCACTTTTAAGATACAAATCCCTCTTTTAATGTTCAAAGCCTCATTTTGAACGACCCAAATCCTCACTTTTATAGTCCAGGCCCCTCCTTTTGGGGGGCAAACCCTCATTTTCACGTCCCAAAGACTCACATAAAAGCACCCAAGGCCCTCTTTTATCATCAAAGCCTTATAGTTAGGACCGCAAACCTCACTGTTAGGGTCCAAACCCATTTCATAGCTCAAAGCCTCATTTTTATCATCCAAACCATCACTTTCAGGGTCCAAACCACTGTTTCACAGCTCAAAGCCTCACTTTCAGGGACAAACCCCTCTTTTAACGCTCAGTGCCTAATTTTTAGGTCCCAAAGCCTCACTTTCAGGGTCCAAACCCCTCATAATGCTCAAAGCCTCACTTTTAGGGTCCAAACCTTTCCTTTAGCCTCATAGCCTCATTTTTAGGTCCCAAACCTTCGCTTGTAGGGTCTAAACCCCTCTTTTAACGCTCAGTGCCTCATTTTTAGTGCCAAGCCCTCGCTTTCAGGGTCCAAACCCTTCTCTTAATGTTCAAAGCCGCCTTTTTAACACACAAATCCTCACTGTTAGAGTCCAAACCCCTCTTTTATCACTCAACATCTCATTTTGGCATTCCAAACCTTCACTTTCAGGAGCCACAGCCCACTTTGACGGCTAAAAGATTCATTTTAAGGACCCAAATCCCCACTTTTAGGGCCCAAACACCTCTTTTAACAACTAAAGCCCCATATCTAGGTGCGATTCCCTCACTTGTATGGATCCAAACCCGCCTATTACAAACTCAAAGCCTCGTTTTGACCTACCAGACCCTCAGTTTTAGGGCCCAAACCTGACTTTTAGGCTCAGAGACTCACCTTTAGGTCCCAAACCCTCACTTATACAGTCCAGGCCCCTCCTTTTTGGGGGCAAACCCTCATTTTCCGGTCCCAAAGACTCACTTTAAAGCACCCAAGCCCCTTTTTATCATCAAACCCTTAGAGTTAGGACCGCAAACCTCACTTTCAGGGTCCTAACCACTGTTCTACAGCTCAAACCCTCACTTTCAGGGTCCAAACCCCTCTTTTAATGCTCAAAGCCTCAATTCTAGGTCCCAAACCCATCCTAATTAGGGTCAAAGGTTCATTTGCAGGTCGCAAAGCCTCATTTTTCTGGTCCAAACCCCTCTTTTAACGCTCAGTGCCTCATTTTAGGTCCCAAACCCTCACTTTCAAGGTCCAAACCCCTCTTTTAATGCTCAAAGCCTCAATTTGAGGTCCCAAACCCAACCTTTTTAGGGTCAAAGGTTCATTTGCAGGTCGCAAAGCCTCATTTTTCTGGTCCAAACCCCTCTCTTAACGTCAAAGCCTCAGTTTTAGATCCCAATGCCTTGTTTTATTGTCCAAAGCCCTCCTTTAAATCTTGAAGTCTCAGTTTTTGTTCTCAAAGCATCATTTTTTCTGATCCTAACCCCTCTTTTAATGCTCAAACCCTCATTTTGAGGTCACAAACCCTCAGTTTTAGCATCCAAATGCCTATTTTTTTAAACCCAAGCCTCAATTTTGGCTCCCAAACTCTCACTACTATGGTTCAAACCCATCCTTTGTAGCATCAAACCCTCATTTTTAGGTCCCAAAGCGTCACTTTTACCATCCACTCCCCTCTTTTAAGGCTCAAAGCCTCATTTCTAGGTTCCAGAGTTTCACTTTTAGCATCCCAACCCTCACCCTTAGATACCAAATCCTCATTTTTAATGTCCAAAGCCCTCTTTTCACTTGCAAAGCCTCATATTTAGGTCCCAAAGCCTCACTTTCAGGGTCCAAACCCCTCTTTTATCGCAGAAAGCCTCAATTTTGGCTCCCAAACCCTCACTTTTAGGGTCCAAACCCCTCTTTTATCGCACAAAGCCACATTCTTGGGGTCCAAACCCTCACTTTTAGGGTCCAAACGCCTCTTCTAAGACTCAGAGTCTCAGTTTTAAATCCCAAAGCTCCACTTTTAAGATACAAATTCCTCTTTTAATGTTCAAAGCCTCATTTTGAACGACCCAAATCCTCACTTTTATAGTCCAGGCCCCTCCTTTTGGGGGGCAAACCCTCATTTTCACGTCCCAAAGACTCACATAAAAGCACCCAAGGCCCTCTTTTATCATCAAAGCCTTATAGTTAGGACCGCAAACCTCACTGTTAGGGTCCAAACCCATTTCATAGCTCAAAGCCTCATTTTTATCATCCAAACCATCACTTTCAGGGTCCAAACCACTGTTTCACAGCTCAAAGCCTCACTTTCAGGGACAAACCCCTCTTTTAACACTCAGTGCCTAATTTTTAGGTCCCAAAGCCTCACTTTCAGGGTCCAAACCCCTCATAATGCTCAAAGCCTCACTTTTAGGGTCCAAACCTTTCCTTTAGCCTCATAGCCTCATTTTTAGGTCCCAAACCTTCGCTTGTAGGGTCTAAACCCCTCTTTTAACGCTCAGTGCCTCATTTTTAGTGCCAAGCCCTCGCTTTCAGGGTCCAAACCCTTCTCTTAATGTTCAAAGCCGCCTTTTTAACACACAAATCCTCACTGTTAGAGTCCAAACCCCTCTTTTATCACTCAACATCTCATTTTGGCATTCCAAACCTTCACTTTCAGGAGCCACAGCCCACTTTGACGGCTAAAAGATTCATTTTAAGGACCCAAATCCCCACTTTTAGGGCCCAAACACCTCTTTTAACAACTAAAGCCCCATATCTAGGTGCGATTCCCTCACTTGTATGGATCCAAACCCGCCTATTACAAACTCAAAGCCTCGTTTTGACCTACCAGACCCTCAGTTTTAGGGCCCAAACCTGACTTTTAGGCTCAGAGACTCACCTTTAGGTCCCAAACCCTCACTTATACAGTCCAGGCCCCTCCTTTTTGGGGGCAAACCCTCATTTTCCGGTCCCAAAGACTCACTTTAAAGCACCCAAGCCCCTTTTTATCATCAAACCCTTAGAGTTAGGACCGCAAACCTCACTGTTAGGGTCCTAACCACTGTTCTACAGCTCAAACCCTCACTTTCAGGGTCCAAACCCCTCTTTTAATGCTCAAAGCCTCAATTCTAGGTCCCAAACCCATCCTAATTAGGGTCAAAGGTTCATTTGCAGGTCGCAAAGCCTCATTTTTCTGGTCCAAACCCCTCTTTTAACACTCAGTGCCTCATTTTAGGTCCCAAACCCTCACTTTCAAGGTCCAAACCCCTCTTTTAATGCTCAAAGCCTCAATTTGAGGTCCCAAACCCAACCGTTTTAGGGTCAAAGGTTCATTTGCAGGTTGCAAAGCCTCATTTTTCTGGTCCAAACCCCTCTCTTAACGCTCAGTGCCTCATTTTAGGTCCCAAACCCTCACTTTCAAGGTCCAAACCCCTCTTTTAATGCTCAAAGCCTCAATTTGAGGTCCCAAACCCAACCTTTTTAGGGTCAAAGGTTCATTTGCAGGTCACAAAGCCTCATTTTTCTGGTCCAAACCCCTCTCTTAACGTCAAAGCCTCAGTTTTAGATCCCAATGCCTTGTTTTATTGTCCAAAGCCCTCCTTTAAATCTTGAAGTCTCAGTTTTTGTTCTCAAAGCATCATTTTTTCTGATCCTAACCCCTCTTTTAATGCTCAAACCCTCATTTTGAGGTCACAAACCCTCAGTTTTAGCATCCAAATGCCTATTTTTTTAAACCCAAGCCTCAATTTTGGCTCCCAAACTCTCACTACTATGGTTCAAACCCATCCTTTGTAGCATCAAACCCTCATTTTTAGGTCCCAAAGCGTCACTTTTACCATCCACTCCCCTCTTTTAAGGCTCAAAGCCTCATTTCTAGGTTCCAGAGTTTCACTTTTAGCATCCCAACCCTCACCCTTAGATACCAAATCCTCATTTTTAATGTCCAAAGCCCTCTTTTCACTTGCAAAGCCTCATATTTAGGTCCCAAACCCTCACTTTCAGGGTCCAAACCCCTCTTTTATCGCAGAAAGCCTCAATTTTGGCTCCCAAACCCTCACTTTTAGGGTCCAAACCCCTCTTTTATCGCACAAAGCCACATTCTTGGGGTCCAAACCCTCACTTTTAGGGTCCAAACGCCTCTTCTAAGACTCAGAGTCTCAGTTTTAAATCCCAAAGCTCCACTTTTAAGATACAAATCCCTCTTTTAATGTTCAAAGCCTCATTTTGAACGACCCAAATCCTCACTTTTATAGTCCAGGCCCCTCCTTTTGGGGGGCAAACCCTCATTTTCACGTCCCAAAGACTCACATAAAAGCACCCAAGGCCCTCTTTTATCATCAAAGCCTTATAGTTAGGACCGCAAACCTCACTGTTAGGGTCCAAACCCATTTCATAGCTCAAAGCCTCATTTTTATCATCCAAACCATCACTTTCAGGGTCCAAACCACTGTTTCACAGCTCAAAGCCTCACTTTCAGGGACAAACCCCTCTTTTAACGCTCAGTGCCTAATTTTTAGGTCCCAAAGCCTCACTTTCAGGGTCCAAACCCCTCATAATGCTCAAAGCCTCACTTTTAGGGTCCAAACCTTTCCTTTAGCCTCATAGCCTCATTTTTAGGTCCCAAACCTTCGCTTGTAGGGTCTAAACCCCTCTTTTAACGCTCAGTGCCTCATTTTTAGTGCCAAGCCCTCGCTTTCAGGGTCCAAACCCTTCTCTTAATGTTCAAAGCCGCCTTTTTAACACACAAATCCTCACTGTTAGAGTCCAAACCCCTCTTTTATCACTCAACATCTCATTTTGGCATTCCAAACCTTCACTTTCAGGAGCCACAGCCCACTTTGACGGCTAAAAGATTCATTTTAAGGACCCAAATCCCCACTTTTAGGGCCCAAACACCTCTTTTAACAACTAAAGCCCCATATCTAGGTGCGATTCCCTCACTTGTATGGATCCAAACCCGCCTATTACAAACTCAAAGCCTCGTTTTGACCTACCAGACCCTCAGTTTTAGGGCCCAAACCTGACTTTTAGGCTCAGAGACTCACCTTTAGGTCCCAAACCCTCACTTATACAGTCCAGGCCCCTCCTTTTTGGGGGCAAACCCTCATTTTCCGGTCCCAAAGACTCACTTTAAAGCACCCAAGCCCCTTTTTATCATCAAACCCTTAGAGTTAGGACCGCAAACCTCACTTTCAGGGTCCTAACCACTGTTCTACAGCTCAAACCCTCACTTTCAGGGTCCAAACCCCTCTTTTAATGCTCAAAGCCTCAATTCTAGGTCCCAAACCCATCCTAATTAGGGTCAAAGGTTCATTTGCAGGTCGCAAAGCCTCATTTTTCTGGTCCAAACCCCTCTTTTAACACTCAGTGCCTCATTTTAGGTCCCAAACCCTCACTTTCAAGGTCCAAACCCCTCTTTTAATGCTCAAAGCCTCAATTTTAGGTCCCAAACCCAACCGTTTTAGGGTCAAAGGTTCATTTGCAGGTTGCAAAGCCTCATTTTTCTGGTCCAAACCCCTCTCTTAACGCTCAGTGCCTCATTTTAGGTCCCAAACCCTCACTTTCAAGGTCCAAACCCCTCTTTTAATGCTCAAAGCCTCAATTTGAGGTCCCAAACCCAACCTTTTTAGGGTCAAAGGTTCATTTGCAGGTCGCAAAGCCTCATTTTTCTGGTCCAAACCCCTCTCTTAACGTCAAAGCCTCAGTTTTAGATCCCAATGCCTTGTTTTATTGTCCAAAGCCCTCCTTTAAATCTTGAAGTCTCAGGTTTTGTTCTCAAAGCATCATTTTTTCTGATCCTAACCCCTCTTTTAATGCTCAAACCCTCATTTTGAGGTCACAAACCCTCAGTTTTAGCATCCAAATGCCTATTTTTTTAAACCCAAGCCTCAATTTTGGCTCCCAAACTCTCACTACTATGGTTCAAACCCATCCTTTGTAGCATCAAACCCTCATTTTTAGGTCCCAAAGCGTCACTTTTACCATCCACTCCCCTCTTTTAAGGCTCAAAGCCTCATTTCTAGGTTCCAGAGTTTCACTTTTAGCATCCCAACCCTCACCCTTAGATACCAAATCCTCATTTTTAATGTCCAAAGCCCTCTTTTCACTTGCAAAGCCTCATATTTAGGTCCCAAAGCCTCACTTTCAGGGTCCAAACCCCTCTTTTATCGCAGAAAGCCTCAATTTTGGCTCCCAAACCCTCACTTTTAGGGTCCAAACCCCTCTTTTATCGCACAAAGCCACATTCTTGGGGTCCAAACCCTCACTTTTAGGGTCCAAACGCCTCTTCTAAGACTCAGAGTCTCAGTTTTAAATCCCAAAGCTCCACTTTTAAGATACAAATCCCTCTTTTAATGTTCAAAGCCTCATTTTGAACGACCCAAATCCTCACTTTTATAGTCCAGGCCCCTCCTTTTGGGGGGCAAACCCTCATTTTCACGTCCCAAAGACTCACATAAAAGCACCCAAGGCCCTCTTTTATCATCAAAGCCTTATAGTTAGGACCGCAAACCTCACTGTTAGGGTCCAAACCCATTTCATAGCTCAAAGCCTCATTTTTATCATCCAAACCATCACTTTCAGGGTCCAAACCACTGTTTCACAGCTCAAAGCCTCACTTTCAGGGACAAACCCCTCTTTTAACGCTCAGTGCCTAATTTTTAGGTCCCAAAGCCTCACTTTCAGGGTCCAAACCCCTCATAATGCTCAAAGCCTCACTTTTAGGGTCCAAACCTTTCCTTTAGCCTCATAGCCTCATTTTTAGGTCCCAAACCTTCGCTTGTAGGGTCTAAACCCCTCTTTTAACGCTCAGTGCCTCATTTTTAGTGCCAAGCCCTCGCTTTCAGGGTCCAAACCCTTCTCTTAATGTTCAAAGCCGCCTTTTTAACACACAAATCCTCACTGTTAGAGTCCAAACCCCTCTTTTATCACTCAACATCTCATTTTTGCAATCCAAACCTTCACTTTCAGGAGCCACAGCCCACTTTGACGGCTAAAAGATTCATTTTAAGGACCCAAATCCCCACTTTTAGGGCCCAAACACCTCTTTTAACAACTAAAGCCCCATATCTAGGTGCGATTCCCTCACTTGTATGGATCCAAACCCGCCTATTACAAACTCAAAGCCTCGTTTTGACCTACCAGACCCTCAGTTTTAGGGCCCAAACCTGACTTTTAGGCTCAGAGACTCACCTTTAGGTCCCAAACCCTCACTTATACAGTCCAGGCCCCTCCTTTTTGGGGGCAAACCCTCATTTTCCGGTCCCAAAGACTCACTTTAAAGCACCCAAGCCCCTTTTTATCATCAAACCCTTAGAGTTAGGACCGCAAACCTCACTGTTAGGGTCCTAACCACTGTTCTACAGCTCAAACCCTCACTTTCAGGGTCCAAACCCCTCTTTTAATGCTCAAAGCCTCAATTCTAGGTCCCAAACCCAACCGTTTTAGGGTCAAAGGTTCATTTGCAGGTCGCAAAGCCTCATTTTTCTGGTCCAAACCCCTCTTTTAACACTCAGTGCCTCATTTTAGGTCCCAAACCCTCACTTTCAAGGTCCAAACCCCTCTTTTAATGCTCAAAGCCTCAATTTTAGGTCCCAAACCCAACCGTTTTAGGGTCAAAGGTTCATTTGCAGGTCGCAAAGCCTCATTTTTCTGGTCCAAACCCCTCTCTTAACGTCAAAGCCTCAGTTTTAGATCCCAATGCCTTGTTTTATTGTCCAAAGCCCTCCTTTAAATCTTGAAGTCTCAGTGTTTGTTCTCAAAGCATCATTTTTTCTGATCCTAACCCCTCTTTTAATGCTCAAACCCTCATTTTGAGGTCACAAACCCTCAGTTTTAGCATCCAAATGCCTATTTTTTTAAACCCAAGCCTCAATTTTGGCTCCCAAACTCTCACTACTATGGTTCAAACCCATCCTTTGTAGCATCAAACCCTCATTTTTAGGTCCCAAAGCGTCACTTTTACCATCCACTCCCCTCTTTTAAGGCTCAAAGCCTCATTTCTAGGTTCCAGAGTTTCACTTTTAGCATCCCAACCCTCACCCTTAGATACCAAATCCTCATTTTTAATGTCCAAAGCCCTCTTTTCACTTGCAAAGCCTCATATTTAGGTCCCAAACCCTCACTTTCAGGGTCCAAACCCCTCTTTTATCGCACAAAGCCACATTCTTGGGGTCCAAACCCTCACTTTTAGGGTCCAAACGCCTCTTCTAAGACTCAGAGTCTCAGTTTTAAATCCCAAAGCTCCACTTTTAAGATACAAATCCCTCTTTTAATGTTCAAAGCCTCATTTTGAACGACCCAAATCCTCACTTTTATAGTCCAGGCCCCTCCTTTTGGGGGGCAAACCCTCATTTTCACGTCCCAAAGACTCACATAAAAGCACCCAAGGCCCTCTTTTATCATCAAAGCCTTATAGTTAGGACTGCAAACCTCACTGTTAGGGTCCAAACCTCTCTCTTAAAGCTCAAAGCCTCATTTTTAACAGCCAAACCCTCACTTTTAGGACCTAAAGCCCTCTTTTAACACTCAAAGCCTCGGTTTTAACACCCAAAGCCACACTTTCAGCGTCCAAACCCCTTTTTTAATGCTCAGTGCCTCATTTTTAGGTCACAAACCCCTGATTTTAGCATCCAGGCCTTCACTTTCAGGTACCAAACCATTATTATTAATGTCAAAGCCCCCTTTCAAGGCTCAAAGCCTCATTTTTAGGTCCCAAACCCTCACTTTCAGCATCCAAACCCTCACTTTTATGTACCAAAACCTCAATTTTAATATCCAAATCCCTGTTTTCACATTCAAAGCCTCACTTTTAGATCCCAAACCCTCACTTTTAGGCTCCAAACCCCTCCTTTTCAGGGACATACCCTCATTTTTAGGTCTCCAAAACTCACTTAAAAGCACTCCAACCACTCTTTTAACATCAATGCCTTATAGTTAGGACCGCAAACCTCAACTTTCATTTTCCCAACCCTGGTTTAAAGCTCAACCGTTAATTTTAACAGCCAAACCCTCACTTTAAGGATCCAAAGCCCTCTTTTAATGCTCAAAGCCTCAATTTTAACACCCAAACACGCACTTACAGGGTCCAAACCCCTCTTTTAAATGCACAGTGCCTCATTTTTAAGTCCCAAACCCTCATTTTCAGGGTCCAAACCCCTCTTTTAATGCTCAATGCCTTACAATTAGGACTGCAAACCTCACTTTTAGTGTCTCAACCCCAGTTTTGAAGCTCAAAGCCTCACTTTTAACACCTAAACCCTCACTTTTAGGACCTAAAGCCCTCTTTTAACACTCAAAGCCTCAGTTTTAACACCCAAAGCCGAACCTTCAGGGTCCAAACCCCTCTTTTAACGCTCAGTGCCTCATTTTCAGGTCCCCAAAACTCACTTTAAAACACCCAAACACCTCTTTTAACATCAAAGACTTATAGTTAGGACTGCAAACCTCACTGCTAGGGTCCAAACCCCTCCTTTTCAGGGGCAAACCCTCTTTTTAAAATTCCAAACCCTTACTTCTATTACCCAAACCCCTCTTTAACGCTCAGTGCCTCATTTTTAGGTCACAAACCCTCATTTTTAGCATCGAACTTGAACTTTTTATGGTCAAACCATCATTGTTTTTTTCCAAATAGTAATTTTTGGAGTCCAAACCCCTCTTTCAAGGCTCAAAGCCTCATTTTTTAAGTTCCAAACCTTCACTTTCAGCGTCCAAACCCTTCTTTTAATCCTCAGTGCCTCATTTTTAGGTCAGAAACCCCTGATTTTAGCATCCAGGCCTTCACTTTCAGGTACCAAACCATTATTATTAATGTCAAAGCCCTCCTTCAAGGCTCAAAGCCTCATTTTTAGGTCCCAAACCCTCACTTTTAGGCTCCAAACCCCTCTAATAACGATTAAAGTGTCGTTTTTAGTTCCCAAACCCTCACTTTTAGCATCCAAACCCCTCCTTTTTGGGGACATACCCTCATTTTCAGGTCCTAAAGGCTCACTTTAAAGCACCCAATCTCTCACTTTTAACCTCAAACCCTTATAGATAGGAATGCAAACCTCACTTTTAGGGTCCAAAACCCTATTTTAAGCTTCAAAGTCTCATTTTTAAGTTCCAAACCTTCACTTTCAGCGTCCAAAGCCTTCTTTTACTGCTCAGTGCTTCATTTTTAGGTACCAAACCCCTGCTTTTAGCATCCAGGCCTTCACTTTCAGGTACCAAACCATCATTATTAATGTCAAAGCCCCCTTTCAAGGTTCAAAGCCTCATTTTTATCCTCCAAACCTTAACATTCAGCGTCCAGACCCCTCTTTTAATGCTCAGTGCCTCATATTTAGGTCCCAAACCATCACTTCTATGGTCCAAATCCCTCTGTTTAAGGATTAAAGCCTCATTTTTAGGACCCAAACCCTCACTTTTAGGGTCCAAACCCCTCTAATAAGGATTAAAGTGTCGTTTTTAGTTCCCAAACCCTCACTTTTAGCATCCAAACCCCTCCTTTTTGGGGACATACCCTCATTTTCAGGTCCTAAAGGCTCACTTTAAAGCACCCAATCTCTCACTTTTAACCTCAAACCCTTATAGATAGGAATGCAAACCTCACTTTTAGGGTCCAAAACCCTATTTTAAGCTTCAAAGTCTCATTTTTAAGTTCCAAACCTTCATTTTCAGCGTCCAAATCCCTCTTTTAATGCTCAGTGCTTCATTTTTAGGTACCCAACCCCTGCTTTTAGCATCCAGGCCTTCACTTTCAGGTACCAAACCATCATTATTAATGGCCAAAGCCCTCTTTTAAGGCTCAAAGCCTCTATTTTAGATCCCAAACCCTCACTTTTAGGCTCCAAACACCTCCTTTTTAGGGACATACCCCCATTTTCACGTCCCAAAGACTTACTTTAAAGCATCCAAACCCCTCTTTTAATGCTCAAAGCCTTATAGTTAGGACCGCAATCCTCACTGCTAGGGTCCAAACCTCTCTCTTAAAGCTCAAAGCCTCATTTTTAACAGCCAAACCCTCACTTTTAGGACCTAAAGCCCTCTTTTAACACTCAAAGCCTCGGTTTTAACACCCAAAGCCACACTTTCAGGGTCCAAACCCCTCTTTTAAATGCACAGTGCCTCATTTTTAGGTCAGGGTTGTTATATTCTGGGGACATGGAGTGTACGAATCAGCGTATCTGTCGATCTGTGTTTTAGTCCCTCGGCAATCATTAATGTGACCGAAACAACAGACAACGTGCTGCTGTCAGAAAAGGATGACAACTTGTGGTTTCGTGTAGCGGGCTGAGGAAACCGGCCAGGACCGCCAAGGTTAAGGGCCAAGTAGGTAAGAGGTAATTCCGGCAGGGGGAGATCTGGCCCCGGGGAGTTTTAAGGTTGCTGGGAGGTGTGAAGGTCTGCATCTGGGATCAAGTCAGCTCAGCCCTTTACGGTTTTGGACTGCTTTTCATGTGGAGGAAAACTAAAAGCTTCTAACACTGGGAAGCCCTTTACAGCAGGACATCAAAGGGCTATTGAGACGCTCCTGCCTGAAGGACTTCAAGGTTTGCAGCTTTCCCTTGGGCGGGAGGTTTTGAGGTTTCCCCATTATTAACCTCTGGTGCGGCACACTGCCGTGGGGCTGGGGAGCACAGAGCCGATTAAGCGCAGACTTGCTGATGCCACGTTGTCACCGCGGTGGCCACCGTAAGAGAGCCCCGCCTGTCCCCTCTCTCCCGCCTGTATCCCCCGCTCGGCTGGCCCTGCTGCTCTCGGGGCCTCCGTCCTGCTCCCCGGCCCCTTCTGCTCCTCCTGCGTGAACCCTGAAACTCACGGTTTGGGACCTAAAAAGGAGGCAATGAGTGTTAAAATAGGGGTTTGGACGCTGAAAGTGAGTCGTTGGGTGTTACAAATGAGGCTTTGGCTGTTAAACGAGGGCTTTGGTTCCTAGAAGTGAGGGTTTGGCTGTTAAAAATGAGGCTTTGAGCCTTAATAAAGGGGTTTGGACCCTGAAAGGGAGGGTTTGGGGCATAAAAATGATGCTTTGAGCCTTAAATGATGGATTTAGACCCTAAACATGAGGCTTTGCGACATACAAATGAGGCTTTGACAGTAAAAAAGACAGGTTTGGACCCTAACAGTGAGGGTTTGGGAGCTCTAAATGCGGCCTTGAGCCTTCAAAGTGGGCTTTGGACCTTGAGAGTGAAGGTTTGGAACTGAAAACTGAGGCTTTGAGAGTTAGAAGAGGGATTTGAACCCTGAAAGTGAGGATTTGAGTGTTAAGAAGGAGGCTTTGAGCCTTAAAACAGGGGTTTGGACTCTGAAACTCACGGTTTGGAACGAAAAAATGACTGTTTGAGCATTAGAAGACCAGATTAGATGCTAGAAGTGAGGGTTTGGGCACTAAAAATGAGGGTTTGTCCCTTAAAAGTAGGGGTTTGGACCCTAAAACTGAAGATTTGGAATTAAAAACGGAGGCTTTTAGCCTTAAAAGACAGGTTTGGACCCTGAAAGTGAGGGTCTGGGACCAAAAGATGAGACTTTTAGCCTTAAACGAGGGGTTTGGACTCTAAAACGTGTGGCTTTGGAAGGAAAAACTGATGGTTTGAGCATAAAAGGACTGGGGCCGCTGCTAAAAGTGAGGGTTTGGGACCGAAAGAGGAGGCACTGAGCATTAAAAGAGAGGTTTGGACGTTGGAAGTGTGGCTTTGGGTGTTAAAAATGAGGCTTTGAGTATTAAAAGGGGGATTTGGACCCTAAAAGTGAGGTTTGCGGTCCTAACTATAGGGCTTGAGGTTAAAATAGGGGTCTGGACAATAAAAGGGAGGCTTTGGAACTTAAAAATGAGGGTTTGTCCCTAAAAAGGAAGGGTTTGGATCCTAAAAGTGAGGGTTTGGGATCCAAATTAATGCTTTGAGCCCTAAAGGATGGTTTTAGACCCTAAACGTGAGGCTTTTCAAAATATAAAAGAGGCTTTGACATTAAAAAAGACAGGTCTGGACCCTAACAGTGAGGGTTTGGGACATCTAAATGAGGCTTTGAGAGTTAAAAGAGGGGTTTGGACCCTGAAAGTGAAGCTTTTGGACATAAAAGAAGGCTTTGAGTGTTAAAAGTCAGAATTAGACCCTAAACATGAGGTTTTGCGACATACAAATAAGGTTTGATAGTGAAAAAGACAGGTTTGGACCCTAACAGTGAGGGTTTGGGACCTCTAAATGAGGCTTTGCACTAGAAAACAGGGCTCTGGAAATGAAAAAATGAGGTTTTGGTACCTAAAAGTGAGGGTCTGGAACTTTCAAAATAGGCATTGAGCATTAAAAGAGGGGTTTGGACCCTGCAAGTGAGGGTTTGGGACCTGAAAGTGAGGCTTTGAACTTTAAAACAGGGGTTTGGACCCTAAAAGTGAGGGCTTGGGACCTAAGAATGAGGGTTTGGACCCTAAAAAAGACACGTTTGGACCTGAAAAGTGAGGGTTTGGCACCTAAAAATGAGGCTTTATTCCTTATTAGAGGGGTTTGGACCCTGAAAGTAAGGGTTTGGGATATAAAAAGGAGGCTTTTGCCCTTAAAAGAGGGATTAGGAAAACAGAAAAATGAGGGTTTTGGACTTAAAAGAGGGGTTTGGACCCTGAAAGTGAGGGTTTGGGACCTAAAACTGAGGCTTTGAACCTAAAAAAACGGAATGAAAAAAATGACGGTTTGAGCATTAATAGGCTGGATTCAATGCTAAAAGGGAGGGTTTTATGTCCCAAGCCTGCCTTTCAACACTCAAAGCCTCATTTTTCAGTCCCAAACCCTCACTTTCACGGTCCAAAACACTCCTTTTTAGGGACAAACCCTCATTTTTAACAGCCAAAGCCTGACTTTTATTGTCCAAACCCATCTTTTAACGCTCAAAGCCTTATAGTCAGGACCACAAACCTCACTTTCATGGTTGAAACCCCTGTTTTAAAGCTCAAAGCCTAATTTCTAACAGCCAAACCCTCACTCTCAGGGCTCAAATCACTCTCTTGACTCTCAAAGCCTCAGTTTTCAGTTCCAAACCTTCACTTTCAGGGTCCAAACCCCACTTTTAAAACACAAGGCTCATTCAGGGGTCCCAAACCCTCACTGTTAGGGTCCAATCCTGTCTTTTAGGCTCAAAGCCTCAGTTTTAGATCCTAAACCCTCACTTTGAGGTTCCAAACCCCTCCGTTTCATGGAGTAACCCTCATTTTTAAATACCAAACTCTCCCTTTCATTGTTCAAACCCTTCTTTTAATGCTCAAAGCCTCATTTTCAGGTCTCAAACACTCACTTTATAGCACCCAAACCCCTCTTTTAACCTCAAAGCCTTATAGTTAGGACTGCAAACCTCACTTTTAGGGTCCAAATCCCTCTTTTAAAGCTCAAAGCCTCATTTGTAAGAGCCAAACCCTCACTTTCAGGGTCCAAAGCCCCATTTTTACACCCAAAGCCACACTTCCATCATTGAAACCCCTCTTTTAATGCTCACTGCCTCCTCTTTCAGTCCCAAACCCTCACTTTTAGCATCAACTCTGGTCCTTTAAGGCACAAACCATCAGTTTTTCTTTCCAAAGCCTCACGTTTTAGAGTCCAAATCCCTCGTTTAAGGCTAAAAGCCTCATCTTTAGGTACGAAACCCTCACTTTCAAGGTCCAAACCCCTCTGTTAAGGAACAAAGCCTCAGTTTTAAATTCCACATCTTCAGTTTTAGGGTCCAAACACCTACTTTTAAGTAGGTGTTCAAAAGCTTTTCAAACTTTTGAAAAGCAGGAACGGGTTCGGTTCTATACAGGACAGCGCTGCTCAGAAATGGACCCCAGTCCCTGCTGGCCTCAGCGACCCAGTGGCACACACTCCTGTTACCGGCTCATCTGGTGGCTGGCTGTACAGAAATGTGACCTTTTTTGCCGTGGCTGGGGGTGGTGATGGTGGTGTTGCTGGTGTTCTGTCTCAGCTCTATAATCCATAAAGGAACAGAGACTTTAAGGTGTATCATGTTACTGGTTTGACAGGACTTGCATGCTAGAGAAGAGTTGCTCAAGTGACTTGCTACTGTTACAGCCTCTTGCTAGAAGGAGCAAGAGGGAACAGGGAAGGGTGTAGAGGAGGACCGGAGCAGCCCCGTAGCTGGTGTGTGCCGCCAGCATCGCCCTCGTACAGCCGTCTCGCCAGCAAAACGCAGGAGGAGCAGAGCAGCTTATGGCCACTGCACGAAGCAGCTGCAGCGCAGGAAGGGGAATTTAACTGCGAGGCTGTGAGGCACAGCACGCGTGGTAGCCGAAGCCCCGCGGGAATCACGCGGAGATGTCAAGCTCTCTAAAGGACCCTGAGATATGAACAGCAAGAACTTAGCAATTGTTGACCTGGTATTTCTTGCAGACGGAAGCAGCTGACGGCTTCCTCTTTATTTGCTCCTAGTCCAGTCCTTGGGCAGATAGGCCAGACCTTGCAGCAGGGCATGCCTGCTGGAGAAAAACTGCTAAAGCCGCCTCTTTGTTGCTGCTCCTGTAACCAGAGCGATAGAATTAACCAACCACAGATGTTGCTATACTCCTCGTACAGCCTTATCCAACTGGACGTTAAGTCTGGGGACATGGAGTGTACCAATCAGTGTATTCTCTGATCTGCATTTTAGTCCCTCGGTAATCATTAATGTGAACGAAACAATAGACAATGTGCTGCTGTCAGAAAAGGATGACAAAATGTGGTTTCGTGTAGTGGGCTGAGAAAACTGGCCAGGACTGCCAAGATTAAGAGCCGAGTAGGTAAAAGGTAATTCCGACAGGGGCAGATCGCGACCACCGACTCACGGACCACCACCGACCCAAGTAACACCACCTACTCAAAAGAGAACAACAGAAGAGGATAACTGAGTCTGCGCAGTAATTTACATACGGAACGAGCAAGTTTGTACCGATCGGTAGAAAGGACAATAATGAATATCTATGAATATGTAAATTTTTGATCTATAAATTGTATGGGAAAGGTGCGTAAGGTAGGCACGTTAGGAGGAGCGATCCCGCGTGCATCCGGCGCTGTGAATAAAGAATGCCTGCTCTTTAATACTAAATTGGTGTTAAATAGCTGTTTCTGATTTTACCGCTGTCGTGGTTCAGCCTCAGCTGGCAACTGAACACCACGCAGCCGCTCGCTCACCCCCCCCCACCCCTGTGGGATGGGGAAGAGAATCGGACGAGCAAAAGAACTTGTGGGTTGAGATAAGCACAGTTTAATAACTACAATAGAATGATGATGATAAATGATTATGATAATAATGACAGTAAGGTTAATATAATAAAAGGGAAAAGGGAGGAAAGGGAAAACAGGGAACAAAAAGCAGAAACACGAACGATACAACCGCTCACCACCCGCCGACCGACGCTGCCCGTCCCCGAGCCGCGATTGCTCCCTCCCTCCCCCGGCCAGCCCCTCCCAGGTAGCATACTGGGCATGACGTTACATGATATGGAATATCCCTTTGGTCAGTTTGAATCCACTCTCTTAGCTGTGCCCCCTCCCCTCCCGGCTTCTTGTGCACCCAGCAGAGCATGGGAAGCTAGACGTGTCCTTGACTAGTATCAGCGCTGCCCAGCAACAGCCTAAACATCTGTGTGTTATCTCAACAGGTTTTTTCCATGCTAATTTCAAAGCACAGCACTATACCAGCTAGAGTGAAGAATATTAACTCTATCGCAGCTGAAACCATGACAGTATCCACCCCTTATTCCATATCATTGACATCATGCTCAGGTCCCATACTATTCAGTACAACTTCAATAATCCTTATCCATCTTCTTATCCTTTAACAATATATATATATACAGATTTTTCATTTATCATTCCACTAGTTTATGGAACACCCCTGTAGAATGCCTGTGAAATGTCCATTGAGTTCATTTAGTCCATGACTTTGGATTTCATCTCTTGTAAGGGTCCTTCGGTGCGGCGGTGTGCGTGGGGTCAGGTTGTTGCATGTCAGTCCTTGTTCCATCACCACTGCACTGGTAGTTTGTGTTCTCTCACTGCTGCACTTTGCTCGGTTCCATTGAAAGTTCATTTGCTATTATCATTAATTGGGAGATTCCCACCATGATAACATTCCACTGATGCAACCATAGTAGTGATGACATACAACATCACATTACAATTAACAGCATATTATTCAGTTCATTGGCTGTTTTCACCCAGAATTAAATCCCCCTGGGGTACACACCGAACTCCTCCATCCTCCCGCATCACCCACCAAGTGCACCCAGGTCCTCGAGCAAACGCAATCCCACGAGTGGGTTTGCCTCTGCTGGAAGCAGGAATAACCCAGACTGTCTTGCCCAGCATATTTTTTATGTGCACTACAGGGACTCTATCCCCTTCCACAGTACGTAAGGATTCTGATTGGGCCGGGCCAGCTCGCCTGGCAGATCCCCTTGTGTTGACTAACCAGGTGGCTTTTGCTAAATGTGTATCCCAGTGTTTAAATGTTCCACCCCCCATTGCTCTCAGTGTCATCTTTAATAGTCCATTGTATCTTTCGATTTTCCCAGAGGCTGGTGCGTGATAGGGGATGTGATACACCCACTCAATGCCGTGCTCTTTGGCCCAGGTGTCTATAAGGTTGTTTCGGAAATGAGTCCCATTATCTGACTCAATTCTCTCTGGGGTGCCATGTCGCCACAGGACTTGTTTTTCGAGACCCAGGATAGTGTTCCGGGCAGTGGCGTGGGGCACAGGGTATGTTTCCAGCCAGCCGGTGGTTGCTTCTACCATGGTGAGAACATGGCGCTTGCCTTGGCGGGTCTGTGGGAGTGTGATATAGTCAATTTGCCAGGCCTCCCCATATTTATATTTCAGCCATCGTCCCCCATACCACAGAGGCTTTACCCGCTTCGCTTGCTTGATTGCAGCACATGTTTCACATTCGTGGATAACCTGCGCAATAACGTCCATGGTCAAGTCCACCCCTCGATCACGAGCCCACCTGTATGTTGCATCTCTCCCTTGATGGCCTGAGGTGTCATGGGCCCACCGAGCTAGAAATAGTTCACCCTTATGCTGCCAGTCCAGATCCACCTCAGCCACTTCAATCTTGGCAGCCTGATCCACCTGCTGGTTGTTTCGATGTTCTTCAGTGGCCCGACTCTTGGGGACGTGAGCATCCACATGCCGTACCTTTACAACCAGGTTCTCTACCCGGGCAGCAATATCTTGCCACAGTGCGGCAGCCCAGATGGGTTTGCCTCTGCGCTGCCAGTTGCTTTGCTTCCACTGCTGTAGCCAGCCCCACAGGGCATTTGCCACCATCCAGGAATCAGTATAGAGATAGAGCACTGGCCACTTTTCCCGTTCAGCGATGTCTAAGGCCAGCTGGATGGCCTTTACTTCTGCAAACTGGCTCGATTCACCTTCTCCTTCAGCAGTTTCTGCTACTTGTCGTGTAGGACTCCATACAGCAGCCTTCCATCTCCGGTGCTTTCCCACAAGGCGACAGGACCCATCAGTAAACAGGGCATATTGCTTCTCATCTTCTGGCAGTGTGTTATACAGTGGGGCTTCTTCAGCACGTGCCACCTCCTCCTCTGGTGATATTCCAAAATCTTTGCCTTCTGGCCAGTCCATAATCACTTCCAAGATTCCTGGGCGACTGGGGTTTCCTACTCGAGCCCGCTGGGTGATCAGTGCAACCCATTTACTCCACGTAGCATCAGTTGCATGGTGTGTAGAGGGGACATTTCCTTTGAACATCCAGCCCAGCACTGGCAGTCGGGGTGCCAGGAGCAACTGTGCTTCAGTACCAACCACTTCTGAAGCAGCTCGAACCCCTTCATATGCTGCCAATATCTCTTTTTCAGTTGGAGTATAGCGGGCTTCGGACCCTCTGTATCCCCGACTCCAAAACCCTAGGGGTCGACCTCGGGTCTCCCCTGGTGCTTTCTGCCAGAGGCTCCAGGTAGGGCCATTCTCCCCGGCTGCGGTGTAGAGCACATTTTTAATATCTTGTCCTGCCCGGACTGGCCCAAGAGCTACTGCATGAACTATTTCCCGTTTAATCTGTTCAAAGGCTTGTTGTTGTTCAGGGCCCCATTTGAAATCATTCTTTTTCCGGGTCACTTGATGGAGGGGGCTTACGATCAGGCTGTAGTGTGGGATATGCATTCTCCAAAAACCCACAACGCCCAAGAAAGCTTGTGTTTCCTTTTTGCTGGTTGGTGGAGACATGGCTGTTATTTTGTTGATCACATCCATGGGGATCTGACGACGACCATCTTGCCATTTGATTCCTAAGAACTGGATTTCTCGTGCAGGTCCCTTAACTTTACTTTGTTTTATGGCGAAACCAGCTTTCAGGAGGATTTGAACTATTTCCTTCCCTTTCTCAAAAACTTCTTCTGCTGTATTGCCCCACACGATGATGTCATCAATGTATTGTAGGTGTTCGGGAGCTCCACCTTGTTCCAAAGCATTATGGATCAGTCCATGGCAAATGGTAGGGCTGTGTTTCCACCCCTGGGGCAGTCGATTCCAGGTGTACTGGACCCCCCTCCAAGTAAAAGCAAACTGTGGCCTGCACTCTGCTGCCAGAGGGATTGAGAAGAATGCATTAGCGATATCGATTGTGGCATACCACTTGGCTGCCTTGGACTCCAGTTCGTATTGAAGCTCTAGCATGTCTGGCACAGCAGCACTCAACGGTGGAGTGACTTCATTCAGGCCACGATAGTCTACCGTTAGCCTCCACTCTCCATTAGACTTCCGGACTGGCCATATGGGACTGTTAAAGGGTGAGTGGGTTTTACTGATGACTCCTTGGCTCTCCAGTCGACGAATGAGCCCGTGGATAGGGATCAGAGAGTCTCTGTTGGTGCGATATTGCCGTCGGTGCACTGTTGTGGTGGCGATCGGCACCTGTTGTTCTTTGACCTTCAGCAACCCCACCACAGAAGGGTCCTTCGAGAGGCCAGGCAAAGTAGACAGCTGTTTAATTTCCGCCGTCTCCAAGGCAGCTACACCGAAAGCCCACTTGTAACCTTTTGGGTCCTTGAAATACCCTCTCCTGAGATAGTCTATGCCAAGGATGCACGGAGCCTCAGGGCCAGTCACAATGGGGTGCTTCTGCCACTCATTGCCAGTTAGGCTCACTTCGGCCTCCAATACAGTTAGCTCTTGGGATCCCCCTGTCACTCCAGCAATGCTGATGGGTTCCGCCCCTATATAGTTTGATGGCATTAAGGTACACTGTGCACCGGTGTCCACTAAAGCTCTATATTCCTGTGGGTCAGATGTGCCAGGCCATCGGATCCACACAGTCCAGTAAACCCGGTTATCCCTTTCCTCCACCTGGCTGGAGGCAGGGCCCCCCTAGTCCTGATCATAGTATTCATCACTCACTTCCGGTAGATATGAATCACGGGTGTCTCTGTTAAGATCAGTCAGGCCATCAGCACTTCTGCTCCTCTGTCTGGAGAATTGCTTATGGGAAACTGGGGCAGCAGCTCTCCTGGAGAAACTTCCCTGAGTAATTGTTCTCCCTTGCAGCTCACGTACCCGCGCCTCTAAGGCTGAGGTAGGTTTTCCATCCCACTTCTTCATGTCCTCTCCGTGATCACGCAGGTAAAACCATAGGGTGCCCCGTCGTGTGTATCCCTTCTCTTGAGCCAAGGGACGATTACTCCTAATGGCTGAGATACTGGTCCGTACTGGTGGGGAGTAGGACATATCTTCTTTGAGTTGCTGGAACTCTCGGGACAGTTTCTCAACAGCAGAGACGAGCGAGGAAGAGAGATTCGCTTCATATTCCCGGAGTCTATCAATCAACTCAGCCACCGTTGGTGTCTCGTCATCTTTCCAGGACATCACTGCCAATGAGTTTGCATACGAGGATGGTGCGCTCCGTACAAACTTCCGCCACATGGGTCGTGTGCACTCGGCTTCATCTGGATCTTTGGAGGACCGTTGATCGTCCAGGTCACCATAAACCACCTCAAGCACGGCTAATTCCCTTAGATGCTGAACGCCTTTCTCCATGGTCGTCCATTTTCCTAGGCGAAATACAATATCTTCTTTGAAGGGATACCTCTCTCTCACCGCGGCCAGGAGCCGCCTCCAGAGGCTGAGGGCTTGTGTTCCTTTTCCAATTGCTTTATCAATGCCCCCTTCCCTAGAGAGGGATCCCAGTTGTTTGGCTTCCTTCCCCTCTAATTCCAAACTACTGGCCCCATTATCCCAGCATCGGAGCAGCCAGGTGATAACGTGCTCACCTGAATGACGCCCGAAATCTTTCCGTATATCCCGCAACTCACTCAAGGATAGAGATCGGGTAGTTTCCGTTTCTTGTACACATGGTTCCTCCTCCTCCTCCTCTTCTCGTGATGGCCCTGGTTCATCGTAATCTCTTTCTAAACGAGTTGACTTTCTCTTCCATGATTTCTTCTTGCGTATAGGGGCGACTGATACTGGCACAGGTTGGTCCTCTGGTTCAGCTGCAACGCTTGGCACTGGGGTTTGAGTAGCTGCAGTGCCTGTCGTGGGGGTTTGAGTGGCCGCCATGCTCATCACCGGGGTTGGAGCAGCTGCAGTATCTGTCGCAATGGGTTGGGTGGCCGCAGTGCTCGTCACCGGGGTTGGAGTAACTGCATTCTCTGTTGCGGCGGGTTGGGTGGCCGCCGTGCTCATCACCGGGGTTGGAGTAGCTGCAGTCTCTGTCGCGGCAGGTTGGGTGGCCACAGTGCTCATCACCGGGGTTGGAGTAACTGCAGTCTCTGTCACGGCGGTTTGGGTGGCCGCAGTGCTTGTCGCTGGGGTTGGAGTAGCTGCAGTGTCTGTCGTGAGGGTTTGGGTGGCCGCAGTACTTGTCACGGGGGTCGGAGTAGTTCCTTTCTCTTTCCCTTGGGGGTACTGAATAGTGTTAAATAGGGCTCGATAGGCATAAGCCAGACCCCAGCACATGGCAGTGATCTGTATGTCTCTGGAATTGCCAGGGTGACAACATATTTCCTCCAAATGTTCTACTAATTTTTCAGGATTCTGCACTTGTTCAGGGGTGAAGTCCCACACCATGGGGGGTGCCCACCGTCTTAGGCACTTGCCCATACTTTCCCACATACCCTGCCACGCATAGCTATCAAGCCTTGGGACAGATCTCTGGATTATATTCTTAACTTGCTTACTAACCTTAGACAGATCTGATACCACTTGCCAAAGCAATATCAACAGATGTATCTTAACTACACAAGGATGTTCAAGATACTGAAAAGTTGTTGTAAGGAGGGAGGAGACATCACATAAGATATTAGCTACGGTGCCATTCTGTATTTCCTCCATAAAAAACTCCTCAGAGGAGGAGGTATAATTGCTAATTGCCTCCATGAGGTGGTAGCTGTAGTACAGTAACGGCTTCCATGCAAAACCTAAATAACTGATAACAGTCAAGGCCAGTGTTTTAATAACAAGTCTCCTAGGCAGAATATCTCTAATCACTGCAGAGCACAGCCAGCTGACAGAACCAACAGCAATTTTTAACATGTACTTTACAATCAGCATGGTAAAGACTGGACAAGCTAATACTGCGAGCAGATTAATCAATGCTGTGACCAGCAACTGTTATTATCTCAAACCCTTCTCGCCCCACGTTGGGCGCCAAAAATAGACTGTCGTGGTTCAGCCTCAGCTGGCAACTGAACACCACGCAGCCGCTCGCTCACCCCCCCCCACCCCTGTGGGATGGGGAAGAGAATCGGACGAGCAAAAGAACTTGTGGGTTGAGATAAGCACAGTTTAATAACTACAATAGAATGATGATGATAAATGATTATGATAATAATGACAGTAAGGTTAATATAATAAAAGGGAAAAGGGAGGAAAGGGAAAACAGGGAACAAAAACGCAGAAACACGAACGATACAACCGCTCACCACCCGCCGACCGACGCTGCCCGTCCCCGAGCCGCGATTGCTCCCTCCCTCCCCCGGCCAGCCCCTCCCAGGTAGCATACTGGGCATGACGTTACATGATATGGAATATCCCTTTGGTCAGTTTGAATCCACTCTCTTAGCTGTGCCCCCTCCCCTCCCGGCTTCTTGTGCACCCAGCAGAGCATGGGAAGCTAGACGTGTCCTTGACTAGTATCAGCGCTGCCCAGCAACAGCCTAAACATCTGTGTGTTATCTCAACAGGTTTTTTCCATGCTAATTTCAAAGCACAGCACTATACCAGCTAGAGTGAAGAATATTAACTCTATCGCAGCTGAAACCATGACAGTATCCACCCCTTATTCCATATCATTGACATCATGCTCAGGTCCCATACTATTCAGTACAACTTCAATAATCCTTATCCATCTTCTTATCCTTTAACAATATATATATATACAGATTTTTCATTTATCATTCCACTAGTTTATGGAACACCCCTGTAGAATGCCTGTGAAATGTCCATTGAGTTCATTTAGTCCATGACTTTGGATTTCATCTCTTGTAAGGGTCCTTCGGTGCGGCGGTGTGTGTGGGGTCAGGTTGTTGCATGTCAGTCCTTGTTCCATCACCGCTGCACTGGTAGTTCGTGTTCTCTCACTGCTGCACTTTGCTCGGTTCCATTGAAAGTTCATTTGCTATTATCATTAATTGGGAGATTCCCACCATGATAACATTCCACTGATGCAACCATAGTAGTGATGACATACAACATCACATTACAATTAACAGCATATTATTCAGTTCATTGGCTGTTTTCACCCAGAATTAAATCCCCCTGGGGTACACACCGAACTCCTCCATCCTCCCGCATCACCCACCAAGTGCACCCAGGTCCTCGAGCAAACGCAATCCCACGAGTGGGTTTGCCTCTGCTGGAAGCAGGAATAACCCAGACTGTCTTGCCCAGCATATTTTTTATGTGCACTACAGGGACTCTATCCCCTTCCACAGTACGTAAGGATTCTGATTGGGCCGGGCCAGCTCGCCTGGCAGATCCCCTTGTGTTGACTAACCAGGTGGCTTTTGCTAAATGTGTATCCCAGTGTTTAAATGTTCCACCCCCCATTGCTCTCAGTGTCATCTTTAATAGTCCATTGTATCTTTCGATTTTCCCAGAGGCTGGTGCGTGATAGGGAATGTGATACACCCACTCAATGCCGTGCTCTTTGGCCCAGGTGTCTATAAGGTTGTTTCGGAAATGAGTCCCATTATCTGACTCAATTCTCTCTGGGGTGCCATGTCGCCACAGGACTTGTTTTTCGAGACCCAGGATAGTGTTCCGGGCAGTGGCGTGGGGGACAGGATATGTTTCCAGCCAGCCGGTGGTTGCTTCTACCATGGTGAGAACATGGCGCTTGCCTTGGCGGGTCTGTGGGAGTGTGATATAGTCAATTTGCCAGGCCTCCCCATATTTATATTTCAGCCATCGTCCCCCATACCACAGAGGCTTTACCCGCTTCGCTTGCTTGATTGCAGCACATGTTTCACATTCGTGGATAACCTGCGCAATAACGTCCATGGTCAAGTCCACCCCTCGATCACGAGCCCACCTGTATGTTGCATCTCTCCCTTGATGGCCTGAGGTGTCATGGGCCCACCGAGCTAGAAATAGTTCACCCTTATGCTGCCAGTCCAGATCCACCTCAGCCACTTCAATCTTGGCAGCCTGATCCACCTGCTGGTTGTTTCGATGTTCTTCAGTGGCCCGACTCTTGGGGACGTGAGCATCCACATGCCGTACCTTTACAACCAGGTTCTCTACCCGGGCAGCAATATCTTGCCACAGTGCGGCAGCCCAGATGGGTTTGCCTCTGCGCTGCCAGTTGCTTTGCTTCCACTGCTGTAGCCAGCCCCACAGGGCATTTGCCACCATCCAGGAATCAGTATAGAGATAGAGCACTGGCCACTTTTCCCGTTCAGCGATGTCTAAGGCCAGCTGGATGGCCTTTACTTCTGCAAACTGGCTCGATTCACCTTCTCCTTCAGCAGTTTCTGCTACTTGTCGTGTAGGACTCCATACAGCAGCCTTCCATCTCCGGTGCTTTCCCACAAGGCGACAGGACCCATCAGTAAACAGGGCATATTGCTTCTCATCTTCTGGCAGTGTGTTATACAGTGGGGCTTCTTCAGCACGTGCCACCTCCTCCTCCGGTGATATTCCAAAATCTTTGCCTTCTGGCCAGTCCATAATCACTTCCAAGATTCCTGGGCGACTGGGGTTTCCTACTCGAGCCCGCTGGGTGATCAGTGCAACCCATTTACTCCACGTAGCATCAGTTGCATGGTGTGTAGAGGGGACATTTCCTTTGAACATCCAGCCCAGCACTGGCAGTCGGGGTGCCAGGAGCAACTGTGCTTCAGTACCAACCACTTCTGAAGCAGCTCGAACCCCTTCATATGCTGCCAATATCTCTTTTTCAGTTGGAGTATAGCGGGCTTCGGACCCTCTGTATCCCCGACTCCAAAACCCTAGGGGTCGACCTCGGGTCTCCCCTGGTGCCTTCTGCCAGAGGCTCCAGGTAGGGCCATTCTCCCCGGCTGCGGTGTAGAGCACATTTTTAATATCTTGTCCTGCCCGGACTGGCCCAAGAGCTACTGCATGAACTATTTCCCGTTTAATCTGTTCAAAGGCTTGTTGTTGTTCAGGGCCCCATTTGAAATCATTCTTTTTCCGGGTCACTTGATGGAGGGGGCTTACGATCAGGCTGTAGTGTGGGATATGCATTCTCCAAAAACCCACAACGCCCAAGAAAGCTTGTGTTTCCTTTTTGCTGGTTGGTGGAGACATGGCTGTTATTTTGTTGATCACATCCATGGGGATCTGACGACGACCATCTTGCCATTTGATTCCTAAGAACTGGATTTCTCGTGCAGGTCCCTTAACTTTACTTTGTTTTATGGCGAAACCAGCTTTCAGGAGGATTTGAACTATTTCCTTCCCTTTCTCAAAAACTTCTTCTGCTGTATTGCCCCACACGATGATGTCATCAATGTATTGTAGGTGTTCGGGAGCTCCACCTTGTTCCAAAGCATTATGGATCAGTCCATGGCAAATGGTAGGGCTGTGTTTCCACCCCTGGGGCAGTCGATTCCAGGTGTACTGGACCCCCCTCCAAGTAAAAGCAAACTGTGGCCTGCACTCTGCTGCCAGAGGGATTGAGAAGAATGCATTAGCGATATCGATTGTGGCATACCACTTGGCTGCCTTGGACTCCAGTTCATATTGAAGTTCTAGCATGTCTGGCACAGCAGCACTCAACGGTGGAGTGACTTCATTCAGGCCACGATAGTCTACCGTTAGCCTCCACTCTCCATTAGACTTCCGGACTGGCCATATGGGACTGTTAAAGGGTGAGTGGGTTTTACTGATGACTCCTTGGCTCTCCAGTCGACGAATGAGCCCGTGGATAGGGATCAGAGAGTCTCTGTTGGTGCGATATTGCCGTCGGTGCACTGTTGTGGTGGCGATCGGCACCTGTTGTTCTTTGACCTTCAGCAACCCCACCACAGAAGGGTCCTTCGAGAGGCCAGGCAAAGTAGACAGCTGTTTAATTTCCGCCGTCTCCAAGGCAGCTACACCGAAAGCCCACTTGTAACCTTTTGGGTCCTTGAAATACCCTCTCCTGAGATAGTCTATGCCAAGGATGCACGGAGCCTCAGGGCCAGTCACAATGGGGTGCTTCTGCCACTCATTGCCAGTTAGGCTCACTTCGGCCTCCAATACAGTTAGCTCTTGGGATCCCCCTGTCACTCCAGCAATGCTGATGGGTTCCGCCCCTATATAGTTTGATGGCATTAAGGTACACTGTGCACCGGTGTCCACTAAAGCTCTATATTCCTGTGGGTCAGATGTGCCAGGCCATCGGATCCACACAGTCCAGTAAACCCGGTTATCCCTCTCCTCCACCTGGCTGGAGGCAGGGCCCCCCTAGTCCTGATCATAGTATTCATCACTCACTTCCGGTAGATATGAATCACGGGTGTCTCTGTTAAGATCAGTCAGGCCATCAGCACTTCTGCTCCTCTGTCTGGAGAATTGCTTATGGGAAACTGGGGCAGCAGCTCTCCTGGAGAAACTTCCCTGAGTAATTGTTCTCCCTTGCAGCTCACATACCCGCGCCTCTAAGGCTGAGGTAGGTTTTCCATCCCACTTCTTCATGTCCTCTCCGTGATCACGCAGGTAAAACCATAGGGTGCCCCGTCGTGTGTATCCCTTCTCTTGAGCCAAGGGACGATTACTCCTAATGGCTGAGATACTGGTCCGTACTGGTGGGGAGTAGGACATATCTTCTTTGAGTTGCTGGAACTCTCGGGACAGTTTCTCAACAGCAGAGACGAGCGAGGAAGAGAGATTCGCTTCATATTCCCGGAGTCTATCAATCAACTCAGCCACCGTTGGTGTCTCGTCATCTTTCCAGGACATCACTGCCAATGAGTTTGCATACGAGGATGGTGCGCTCCGTACAAACTTCCGCCACATGGGTCGTGTGCACTCGGCTTCATCTGGATCTTTGGAGGACCGTTGATCGTCCAGGTCACCATAAACCACCTCAAGCACGGCTAATTCCCTTAGATGCTGAACGCCTTTCTCCATGGTCGTCCATTTTCCTAGGCGAAATACAATATCTTCTTTGAAGGGATACCTCTCTCTCACCGCGGCCAGGAGCCGCCTCCAGAGGCTGAGGGCTTGTGTTCCTTTTCCAATTGCTTTATCAATGCCCCCTTCCCTAGAGAGGGATCCCAGTTGTTTGGCTTCCTTCCCCTCTAATTCCAAACTACTGGCCCCATTATCCCAGCATCGGAGCAGCCAGGTGATAACGTGCTCACCTGAATGACGCCCGAAATCTTTCCGTATATCCCGCAACTCACTCAAGGATAGAGATCGGGTAGTTTCCGTTTCTTGTACACATGGTTCCTCCTCCTCCTCCTCTTCTCGTGATGGCCCTGGTTCATCGTAATCTCTTTCTAAACGAGTTGACTTTCTCTTCCATGATTTCTTCTTGCGTATAGGGGCGACTGATACTGGCACAGGTTGGTCCTCTGGTTCAGCTGCAACGCTTGGCACTGGGGTTTGAGTAGCTGCAGTGCCTGTCGTGGGGGTTTGAGTGGCCGCCATGCTCATCACCGGGGTTGGAGCAGCTGCAGTATCTGTCGCAATGGGTTGGGTGGCCGCAGTGCTCGTCACCGGGGTTGGAGTAACTGCATTCTCTGTTGCGGCGGGTTGGGTGGCCGCCGTGCTCATCACCGGGGTTGGAGTAGCTGCAGTCTCTGTCGCGGCAGGTTGGGTGGCCACAGTGCTCATCACCGGGGTTGGAGTAACTGCAGTCTCTGTCACGGCGGTTTGGGTGGCCGCAGTGCTTGTCGCTGGGGTTGGAGTAGCTGCAGTGTCTGTCGTGAGGGTTTGGGTGGCCGCAGTACTTGTCACGGGGGTCGGAGTAGTTCCTTTCTCTTTCCCTTGGGGGTACTGAATAGTGTTAAATAGGGCTCGATAGGCATAAGCCAGACCCCAGCACATGGCAGTGATCTGTATGTCTCTGGAATTGCCAGGGTGACAACATATTTCCTCCAAATGTTCTACTAATTTTTCAGGATTCTGCACTTGTTCAGGGGTGAAGTCCCACACCATGGGGGGTGCCCACCGTCTTAGGCACTTGCCCATACTTTCCCACATACCCTGCCACGCATAGCTATCAAGCCTTGGGACAGATCTCTGGATTATATTCTTAACTTGCTTACTAACCTTAGACAGATCTGATACCACTTGCCAAAGCAATATCAACAGATGTATCTTAACTACACAAGGATGTTCAAGATACTGAAAAGTTGTTGTAAGGAGGGAGGAGACATCACATAAGATATTAGCTACGGTGCCATTCTGTATTTCCTCCATAAAAAACTCCTCAGAGGAGGAGGTATAATTGCTAATTGCCTCCATGAGGTGGTAGCTGTAGTACAGTAACGGCTTCCATGCAAAACCTAAATAACTGATAACAGTCAAGGCCAGTGTTTTAATAACAAGTCTCCTAGGCAGAATATCTCTAATCACTGCAGAGCACAGCCAGCTGACAGAACCAACAGCAATTTTTAACATGTACTTTACAATCAGCATGGTAAAGACTGGACAAGCTAATACTGCGAGCAGATTAATCAATGCTGTGACCAGCAACTGTTATTATCTCAAACCCTTCTCGCCCCACGTTGGGCGCCAAAAATAGACTGTCGTGGTTCAGCCTCAGCTGGCAACTGAACACCACGCAGCCGCTCGCTCACCCCCCCCCACCCCTGTGGGATGGGGAAGAGAATCGGACGAGCAAAAGAACTTGTGGGTTGAGATAAGCACAGTTTAATAACTACAATAGAATGATGATGATAAATGATTATGATAATAATGACAGTAAGGTTAATATAATAAAAGGGAAAAGGGAGGAAAGGGAAAACAGGGAACAAAAACGCAGAAACACGAACGATACAACCGCTCACCACCCGCCGACCGACGCTGCCCGTCCCCGAGCCGCGATTGCTCCCTCCCTCCCCCGGCCAGCCCCTCCCAGGTAGCATACTGGGCATGACGTTACATGATATGGAATATCCCTTTGGTCAGTTTGAATCCACTCTCTTAGCTGTGCCCCCTCCCCTCCCGGCTTCTTGTGCACCCAGCAGAGCATGGGAAGCTAGACGTGTCCTTGACTAGTATCAGCGCTGCCCAGCAACAGCCTAAACATCTGTGTGTTATCTCAACAGGTTTTTTCCATGCTAATTTCAAAGCACAGCACTATACCAGCTAGAGTGAAGAATATTAACTCTATCGCAGCTGAAACCATGACAGTATCCACCCCTTATTCCATATCATTGACATCATGCTCAGGTCCCATACTATTCAGTACAACTTCAATAATCCTTATCCATCTTCTTATCCTTTAACAATATATATATATACAGATTTTTCATTTATCATTCCACTAGTTTATGGAACACCCCTGTAGAATGCCTGTGAAATGTCCATTGAGTTCATTTAGTCCATGACTTTGGATTTCATCTCTTGTAAGGGTCCTTCGGTGCGGCGGTGTGTGTGGGGTCAGGTTGTTGCATGTCAGTCCTTGTTCCATCACCGCTGCACTGGTAGTTCGTGTTCTCTCACTGCTGCACTTTGCTCGGTTCCATTGAAAGTTCATTTGCTATTATCATTAATTGGGAGATTCCCACCATGATAACATTCCACTGATGCAACCATAGTAGTGATGACATACAACATCACATTACAATTAACAGCATATTATTCAGTTCATTGGCTGTTTTCACCCAGAATTAAATCCCCCTGGGGTACACACCGAACTCCTCCATCCTCCCGCATCACCCACCAAGTGCACCCAGGTCCTCGAGCAAACGCAATCCCACGAGTGGGTTTGCCTCTGCTGGAAGCAGGAATAACCCAGACTGTCTTGCCCAGCATATTTTTTATGTGCACTACAGGGACTCTATCCCCTTCCACAGTACGTAAGGATTCTGATTGGGCCGGGCCAGCTCGCCTGGCAGATCCCCTTGTGTTGACTAACCAGGTGGCTTTTGCTAAATGTGTATCCCAGTGTTTAAATGTTCCACCCCCCATTGCTCTCAGTGTCATCTTTAATAGTCCATTGTATCTTTCGATTTTCCCAGAGGCTGGTGCGTGATAGGGAATGTGATACACCCACTCAATGCCGTGCTCTTTGGCCCAGGTGTCTATAAGGTTGTTTCGGAAATGAGTCCCATTATCTGACTCAATTCTCTCTGGGGTGCCATGTCGCCACAGGACTTGTTTTTCGAGACCCAGGATAGTGTTCCGGGCAGTGGCGTGGGGGACAGGATATGTTTCCAGCCAGCCGGTGGTTGCTTCTACCATGGTGAGAACATGGCGCTTGCCTTGGCGGGTCTGTGGGAGTGTGATATAGTCAATTTGCCAGGCCTCCCCATATTTATATTTCAGCCATCGTCCCCCATACCACAGAGGCTTTACCCGCTTCGCTTGCTTGATTGCAGCACATGTTTCACATTCGTGGATAACCTGCGCAATAACGTCCATGGTCAAGTCCACCCCTCGATCACGAGCCCACCTGTATGTTGCATCTCTCCCTTGATGGCCTGAGGTGTCATGGGCCCACCGAGCTAGAAATAGTTCACCCTTATGCTGCCAGTCCAGATCCACCTCAGCCACTTCAATCTTGGCAGCCTGATCCACCTGCTGGTTGTTTCGATGTTCTTCAGTGGCCCGACTCTTGGGGACGTGAGCATCCACATGCCGTACCTTTACAACCAGGTTCTCTACCCGGGCAGCAATATCTTGCCACAGTGCGGCAGCCCAGATGGGTTTGCCTCTGCGCTGCCAGTTGCTTTGCTTCCACTGCTGTAGCCAGCCCCACAGGGCATTTGCCACCATCCAGGAATCAGTATAGAGATAGAGCACTGGCCACTTTTCCCGTTCAGCGATGTCTAAGGCCAGCTGGATGGCCTTTACTTCTGCAAACTGGCTCGATTCACCTTCTCCTTCAGCAGTTTCTGCTACTTGTCGTGTAGGACTCCATACAGCAGCCTTCCATCTCCGGTGCTTTCCCACAAGGCGACAGGACCCATCAGTAAACAGGGCATATTGCTTCTCATCTTCTGGCAGTGTGTTATACAGTGGGGCTTCTTCAGCACGTGCCACCTCCTCCTCCGGTGATATTCCAAAATCTTTGCCTTCTGGCCAGTCCATAATCACTTCCAAGATTCCTGGGCGACTGGGGTTTCCTACTCGAGCCCGCTGGGTGATCAGTGCAACCCATTTACTCCACGTAGCATCAGTTGCATGGTGTGTAGAGGGGACATTTCCTTTGAACATCCAGCCCAGCACTGGCAGTCGGGGTGCCAGGAGCAACTGTGCTTCAGTACCAACCACTTCTGAAGCAGCTCGAACCCCTTCATATGCTGCCAATATCTCTTTTTCAGTTGGAGTATAGCGGGCTTCGGACCCTCTGTATCCCCGACTCCAAAACCCTAGGGGTCGACCTCGGGTCTCCCCTGGTGCCTTCTGCCAGAGGCTCCAGGTAGGGCCATTCTCCCCGGCTGCGGTGTAGAGCACATTTTTAATATCTTGTCCTGCCCGGACTGGCCCAAGAGCTACTGCATGAACTATTTCCCGTTTAATCTGTTCAAAGGCTTGTTGTTGTTCAGGGCCCCATTTGAAATCATTCTTTTTCCGGGTCACTTGATGGAGGGGGCTTACGATCAGGCTGTAGTGTGGGATATGCATTCTCCAAAAACCCACAACGCCCAAGAAAGCTTGTGTTTCCTTTTTGCTGGTTGGTGGAGACATGGCTGTTATTTTGTTGATCACATCCATGGGGATCTGACGACGACCATCTTGCCATTTGATTCCTAAGAACTGGATTTCTCGTGCAGGTCCCTTAACTTTACTTTGTTTTATGGCGAAACCAGCTTTCAGGAGGATTTGAACTATTTCCTTCCCTTTCTCAAAAACTTCTTCTGCTGTATTGCCCCACACGATGATGTCATCAATGTATTGTAGGTGTTCGGGAGCTCCACCTTGTTCCAAAGCATTATGGATCAGTCCATGGCAAATGGTAGGGCTGTGTTTCCACCCCTGGGGCAGTCGATTCCAGGTGTACTGGACCCCCCTCCAAGTAAAAGCAAACTGTGGCCTGCACTCTGCTGCCAGAGGGATTGAGAAGAATGCATTAGCGATATCGATTGTGGCATACCACTTGGCTGCCTTGGACTCCAGTTCATATTGAAGTTCTAGCATGTCTGGCACAGCAGCACTCAACGGTGGAGTGACTTCATTCAGGCCACGATAGTCTACCGTTAGCCTCCACTCTCCATTAGACTTCCGGACTGGCCATATGGGACTGTTAAAGGGTGAGTGGGTTTTACTGATGACTCCTTGGCTCTCCAGTCGACGAATGAGCCCGTGGATAGGGATCAGAGAGTCTCTGTTGGTGCGATATTGCCGTCGGTGCACTGTTGTGGTGGCGATCGGCACCTGTTGTTCTTTGACCTTCAGCAACCCCACCACAGAAGGGTCCTTCGAGAGGCCAGGCAAAGTAGACAGCTGTTTAATTTCCGCCGTCTCCAAGGCAGCTACACCGAAAGCCCACTTGTAACCTTTTGGGTCCTTGAAATACCCTCTCCTGAGATAGTCTATGCCAAGGATGCACGGAGCCTCAGGGCCAGTCACAATGGGGTGCTTCTGCCACTCATTGCCAGTTAGGCTCACTTCGGCCTCCAATACAGTTAGCTCTTGGGATCCCCCTGTCACTCCAGCAATGCTGATGGGTTCCGCCCCTATATAGTTTGATGGCATTAAGGTACACTGTGCACCGGTGTCCACTAAAGCTCTATATTCCTGTGGGTCAGATGTGCCAGGCCATCGGATCCACACAGTCCAGTAAACCCGGTTATCCCTCTCCTCCACCTGGCTGGAGGCAGGGCCCCCCTAGTCCTGATCATAGTATTCATCACTCACTTCCGGTAGATATGAATCACGGGTGTCTCTGTTAAGATCAGTCAGGCCATCAGCACTTCTGCTCCTCTGTCTGGAGAATTGCTTATGGGAAACTGGGGCAGCAGCTCTCCTGGAGAAACTTCCCTGAGTAATTGTTCTCCCTTGCAGCTCACATACCCGCGCCTCTAAGGCTGAGGTAGGTTTTCCATCCCACTTCTTCATGTCCTCTCCGTGATCACGCAGGTAAAACCATAGGGTGCCCCGTCGTGTGTATCCCTTCTCTTGAGCCAAGGGACGATTACTCCTAATGGCTGAGATACTGGTCCGTACTGGTGGGGAGTAGGACATATCTTCTTTGAGTTGCTGGAACTCTCGGGACAGTTTCTCAACAGCAGAGACGAGCGAGGAAGAGAGATTCGCTTCATATTCCCGGAGTCTATCAATCAACTCAGCCACCGTTGGTGTCTCGTCATCTTTCCAGGACATCACTGCCAATGAGTTTGCATACGAGGATGGTGCGCTCCGTACAAACTTCCGCCACATGGGTCGTGTGCACTCGGCTTCATCTGGATCTTTGGAGGACCGTTGATCGTCCAGGTCACCATAAACCACCTCAAGCACGGCTAATTCCCTTAGATGCTGAACGCCTTTCTCCATGGTCGTCCATTTTCCTAGGCGAAATACAATATCTTCTTTGAAGGGATACCTCTCTCTCACCGCGGCCAGGAGCCGCCTCCAGAGGCTGAGGGCTTGTGTTCCTTTTCCAATTGCTTTATCAATGCCCCCTTCCCTAGAGAGGGATCCCAGTTGTTTGGCTTCCTTCCCCTCTAATTCCAAACTACTGGCCCCATTATCCCAGCATCGGAGCAGCCAGGTGATAACGTGCTCACCTGAATGACGCCCGAAATCTTTCCGTATATCCCGCAACTCACTCAAGGATAGAGATCGGGTAGTTTCCGTTTCTTGTACACATGGTTCCTCCTCCTCCTCCTCTTCTCGTGATGGCCCTGGTTCATCGTAATCTCTTTCTAAACGAGTTGACTTTCTCTTCCATGATTTCTTCTTGCGTATAGGGGCGACTGATACTGGCACAGGTTGGTCCTCTGGTTCAGCTGCAACGCTTGGCACTGGGGTTTGAGTAGCTGCAGTGCCTGTCGTGGGGGTTTGAGTGGCCGCCATGCTCATCACCGGGGTTGGAGCAGCTGCAGTATCTGTCGCAATGGGTTGGGTGGCCGCCGTGCTCATCACCGGGGTTGGAGTAGCTGCAGTCTCTGTCGCGGCAGGTTGGGTGGCCACAGTGCTCATCACCGGGGTTGGAGTAACTGCAGTCTCTGTCACGGCGGGTTGGGTGGCCGCAGTGTTTGTCACCGGGGTTGGAGTAGCTGCAGTATCTGTCGCGGCGGGTTGGGTGGCCGCCGTGCTCATCACCGGGGTTGGAGCAGCTGCATTCCCTGTCACGGCGGGTTGGGTGGCCGCAGTGTTTGTCACCGGGGTTGGAGTAGCTGCATTCCCTGTCACGGCGGGTTGGGTGGCCGCAGTGTTTGTCACCGGGGTTGGAGTAACTGCAGTCTCTGTCGCGGTGGGTTGGGTGGCCGCAGTGTTTGTCACCGGGGTTGGAGTAGCTGCATTCCCTGTCACGGCGGGTTGAGTGGCCGCCGTGCTCATCACCGGGGTTGGAGTAGCTGCAGTATCTGTCGCGGCGGGTTGGGTGGCCGCAGTGTTTGTCACCGGGGTTGGAGTAACTGCAGTCTCTGTCGCGGCGGGTTGGGTGGCCGCAGTGCTTGTCGCTGGGGTTGGAGTAACTGCAGTCTCTGTCACGGCGGTTTGGGTGGCCGCAGTGCTCGTCGCCGGGGTTGGAGTAGCTGCAGTGTCTGTCGCGAGGGTTTGGGTGGCCGCAGTACTTGTCACGGGGGTCGGAGTAGTTCCTTTCTCTTTCCCTTGGGGGTACTGAATAGTGTTAAATAGGGCTCGATAGGCATAAGCCAGACCCCAGCACATGGCAGTGATCTGTATGTCTCTGGAATTGCCAGGGTGACAACATATTTCCTCCAAATGTTCTACTAATTTTTCAGGATTCTGCACTTGTTCAGGGGTGAAGTCCCACACCATGGGGGGTGCCCACCGTCTTAGGCACTTGCCCATACTTTCCCACATACCCTGCCACGCATAGCTATCAAGCCTTGGGACAGATCTCTGGATTATATTCTTAACTTGCTTACTAACCTTAGACAGATCTGATACCACTTGCCAAAGCAATATCAACAGATGTATCTTAACTACACAAGGATGTTCAAGATACTGAAAAGTTGTTGTAAGGAGGGAGGAGACATCACATAAGATATTAGCTACGGTGCCATTCTGTATTTCCTCCATAAAAAACTCCTCAGAGGAGGAGGTATAATTGCTAATTGCCTCCATGAGGTGGTAGCTGTAGTACAGTAACGGCTTCCATGCAAAACCTAAATAACTGATAACAGTCAAGGCCAGTGTTTTAATAACAAGTCTCCTAGGCAGAATATCTCTAATCACTGCAGAGCACAGCCAGCTGACAGAACCAACAGCAATTTTTAACATGTACTTTACAATCAGCATGGTAAAGACTGGACAAGCTAATACTGCGAGCAGATTAATCAATGCTGTGACCAGCAACTGTTATTATCTCAAACCCTTCTCGCCCCACGTTGGGCGCCAAAAATAGACTGTCGTGGTTCAGCCTCAGCTGGCAACTGAACACCACGCAGCCGCTCGCTCACCCCCCCCCACCCCTGTGGGATGGGGAAGAGAATCGGACGAGCAAAAGAACTTGTGGGTTGAGATAAGCACAGTTTAATAACTACAATAGAATGATGATGATAAATGATTATGATAATAATGACAGTAAGGTTAATATAATAAAAGGGAAAAGGGAGGAAAGGGAAAACAGGGAACAAAAACGCAGAAACACGAACGATACAACCGCTCACCACCCGCCGACCGACGCTGCCCGTCCCCGAGCCGCGATTGCTCCCTCCCTCCCCCGGCCAGCCCCTCCCAGGTAGCATACTGGGCATGACGTTACATGATATGGAATATCCCTTTGGTCAGTTTGAATCCACTCTCTTAGCTGTGCCCCCTCCCCTCCCGGCTTCTTGTGCACCCAGCAGAGCATGGGAAGCTAGACGTGTCCTTGACTAGTATCAGCGCTGCCCAGCAACAGCCTAAACATCTGTGTGTTATCTCAACAGGTTTTTTCCATGCTAATTTCAAAGCACAGCACTATACCAGCTAGAGTGAAGAATATTAACTCTATCGCAGCTGAAACCATGACAACCGCGTTTTTCGGTAACACTCCTACCAGTCTGTCATGATCCACTGTCGGGCTGAACAATTTGGCAGAGGTTAAAGCCCCTTGCTTTCCAACCGACCTCAGGTAATTCTGGGAGGTTGGGGGCGGCTGGGCTTAACTTCTGACTGACTCCAACGTGTTGCCGTGGCCAGGTTCCTTCTACATTCTCGGGCACAGAACTAAGACTCAAAACGGCATCAAAGTGCCAAGTCCCTTCATTTGGCCAGCGACGGAGACGCGAGAGAAAAGCAGAGAAAGAGAGAAAAAAGGGAGAAAGGGGGGCGAGAGAAAACGAGAGCGACACGAGAGTGTTGTAATAGCTACCGCCGCGGGTCTGGGGCGGTCCGTCCTTCCGTGCGGTCCGTCCCTCTGCGCGGTCCGTCCTTCCCCGCGGTCCGTCCCTCCGCGCGGTCCGTCCTTCCGTGCGGTCCCTCCCTCCCTGCGGTCCGTCCCTCCGTGCAGTCCGTCCCTCCGTGCGGTCCGTCCCTCCGTGCGGTCCGTCCCTCCGTGCGGTCCGTCCTTCCGTGCGGTCCGTCCTTCCACACGGTCCGTCCCTCCGTGCGGTCCGTCCCTCCGTGCAGTCCGTCCCTCCGTGCGGTCCGTCCCTCCGTGCGGTCCGTCCCTCCGTGCGGTCCGTCCCTCCGTGCGGTCCGTCCTTCCACACGGTCCCTCCCTCCGTGCGGTCCCTCCCTCCGCGCGGTCCGTCCCTCCGTGCAGTCTGTCCCTCCGTGCGGTCCGTCCCTCCGTGCGGTCCCTCCCTCCGCGCCGACTGTGAGATTTGACTCTGCGCGTTTGAACAACTGAGGAGACGATAAGCAGTGAGTCACGTGTCTCTCTGATAATGTTTTCCTAGCGTAAGCTTACCTGGGGCTTGGGGCATGATATAATTCAATAGGCTGGAAAAGGAGAAAGAGGACAGTTACCCTTTTTCCTTGTGGTAAAGCTGCGCTTGAGCCTGAGCTCTCAAGAAACACTGCTGAGTTTATTTCAGTAAAACTGAAATCGAGGGGTTCTAAGGCAGTGTTGCAAAGCCCTTCAGAATTCAAGGGACACCTGGAATTATAAACGTGAAACGTTCTTTTCTCCAGGTCATAGACGTTAAATAAGTCCATCAATCGCTCTCTGAGAGCTTGCTTGCATCTTTTTCTATATTTCAATATTGCTGGAAATTTTTTCAGTTTTCAAGTCCTTTAATGACGGTTCCCGGTTTTTAGTATTTCGTATAAAACCAAGATGTTGCTGCTGACCCCACCTATTGAATAGCTGCGTGTTTTAATTGCCCAAGCCTCTGGCTGAGTATTCATGCCATTGAACGTTACTCACTGAAGGTGTGTGCGTGAGGCGTGAATCCAACCTTCGTACCCAGGTGGCGAATAGGAGTTTCCCCAGGGACGGATCCAGAGCAGGGAATTAAGCTCTCACTCTGCACTGCGCTTTGGAGGAGGAGCGGGTTTGTGCCCCTTCTCTGAGTGGATGGTGAGCTGAGGGGTATTTCGCCCTTAGGGAACCTGAAGTTAAGCCAAAGAATGTCGAGTGAGTTCAAAACCCTGCCCAAGCCTTTGGAACATCCCGGCTCTATTCACTGAGGCAAAGGAGTATTTTAGCTGAGCAACACTTATGCTGGGTAAAATGAGAGGATGAGAGGCTTTTGCTGCTTCAAATACTCATGGAAATGTCATTTTAAACGTGGTTCTTCAGACGAGATAAGTCTGCACCTCTTTTCTTAGCAGGACAAAACTTCTGAGCCTGTTCCCAGAGATAGAAAGAGCAGAGGAATTCCGTGGAGTTCCATGGTGGAGGGGAAAGATCCCAACCCAAAGGGTGCCGTGCTGACAAGCAGTGGGAAATACGCGATGCCAGCTCTTCCTGCGTAAGTATGGAATGAATTGGACTGACCGAGCAGTGAACAAGAGAAACCACGCGCAGAAGTGTGAGTGGCAATGCAACCGCACTGGCCAGCGCCTGTAGTGACGGGGGAGGAAGCACTGTCATTGCGTCTTAATCTTAAAATCTGTGATACTGTCTCATGTTGCAGTAGGGTGGTCCCCGTGTTCATGCCCCTGGAAGCTGGTTAAACCTGTGCTGTGCTAAGAACGTGTATTTCTGCAGAGCATTTTGGTGGTGTTTGTAGCGGAGTCGTTCTCTTTGAGAGGTCGTTTTGGTTCTGTTTGATGTTGCAAAGGCTCCTTGCAAAACGTAAGAAATTGCCGCTGGACTGAGATGTCCCCCCCCTCTGACTTCTATGAACTCCCGTGTGTGGAAGGGACGGAACTTTTCCTGTTGCTGTAAATTAAGAAAACACTCCTGTGTGCTGAGAGGAGCGGCTGTTTTAAACTGCGCTTGGTAGCACTTCTGTTTTGCTGCCATGGATCTCCTTCTGGAGAAGCTGTAACGCAGGCTCCTTCCCTTTCTAAAATGTAATCACTCAGAGACGAACTTGATCGGAGACTAACTTGGTGCTGCGCCTGCAATGTACATTTGCCACCTGACAAAGGAGAGGTGGGATTCCTTTCACCTGATTTCTAGCTGTCCAAAAGTTATTTTTCTGGTCTGAGCTAATTTCTTGCTTGGTCAAAGGAAAGGGAGAGTTCTGCAGCAGGAAAATTGTTCCCCCCTCCCTCTTCTGGTCTTGTGGCTCTAGAAGAGTAGTTTAATCTGAAGGCCTATGTTTTAGAAGGCGAATGTGGAGTGAGAAGAATTCCACCTGTTCTCTTCCTTTGATAAAATCCAAAGCTTGGAAGAGTTTTCTTTGAGCCATCTTTAAACTTTTCTCTCCCACCAGGCCCTCTCCCCCTCCAGGGAAGCTCCTGTGCGAGGAAAGAAGGAAAAGCCTCCCTTTTTGCCAGAGGAGCCATCGCCCTCTTCTTCCTCCTCATCCTGCTCTGGTGATCCTAGTCCAGATGAGTTGTTGTGTCTCATTTGTGAAGATACAATGTCCGATGCCGCTGTTAGTGCCTGCTGTGGAAACAGTTCCTGTGACGGATGTAAGTGCAGCTCCCACGGTTGTTACTTCAAAACATCACACCTGATCTTCTGAAAGCAGAAAGAGGAGATCAGGGAATTACTTTGTCACCAGTTCTATTTAAGACTTAAGCAGAGCCTGAACAGGAAAGGACTTTTCTCACTTAAAGGGAAAAAAGGCAGGAAGCTTTTTTCCCTTTTTACGTATGTAGTTAAATCCTCTTGACAGGTGGAAGGAGGAGTTTGAGAAGAGAGCCTAACTGCGCAGGTGATCACAGTATTAGATATCGAACGCGTTTGGTTTGTCCGCAGCCCTTTCCCTCACACAAAATTATAGAGCCATCTCTGGTGCCTTCCTGTGGTCTGCAGCCAACGGGGAGCTGGGCATTTAATCCACACTCCTCTCCACGGGAGAGGTGGTTAAAAACTTCAGAGCTGTGCCGGTTGTAGCTGGGATAGAGTTAATGTCCTTCAGCGTCGCTGGCAGAGTGCTGAGGGCACACTGATGTTTCAGCTGCTGTTAAGTAGCGGCTCCGTGTCGCTAAGTAGCGCCTCTGCTAGTCAGGGGCCTCTCCAGCTTCCCGAGCTCTGCCCGACAGGTATGAGTGGCCGCGCCAGGGACCCCTCTGCCCGCCCAGCTCCATCAGGGGTGATGCCCAGGTGCGAGGGCAGAAGGAGGCCCCGAGCCGTGCGTCAGTCGGCCAGAGTGAGTCGGCCAGCGTCAGTCGGCCAGCATCGCCTGCCCGCACTCAGCTGGCTGGCGTCAGTCAGCGTCAGCGTCTGCTGTCGGGAGTCAGTCAGGACTTAATCCTGTCGGCACCGCTGACCCCCCGTCTGGGGTGTGGGGCTGAGCGCGGTGGTTCAAGTGCCGCCTTAGGCCCGTCAGTCAGGGTGGCTGTGTCAGCCTTGGCTGGCAGCTGTCACCTGCCTTTGGGCACACGGTGCCGTGTCCTGCTCTGCTGAGGGCGGCTCCTCATTCCCTGCCTGCTTCAGCTCGTTTTCCTGCTTCCACGTGCCTGGGCTTTGCTGGTTTAAGGCAGTGAAACGAACTTAATCAGGCTTCCCTTAACTTTGTGTCTTCTGCCTAGTGAGCCGTCGGACAGAGCTTTGGAGGAAGACTGGTGACAAGCCCCTGCTGGTGGGGTGGTGTTTTACTGGTGTGGAGGAGAGGATACTTCAGTTGGTGGGAGCGAGTCCCCAAACCCCTGGGCCTGTCGCGTGGGCTGCCAACGTTTCCGCAGCTCCCCTCGTCGGGCGGCTGTTTGCAAGGGGTGTGTTTGAGCACTGGGGGTTCAGCAGCCGCCGGGCCCTGGCCCTGGGCAGCCTGCTCTGGGGGACCCTGCCTGCGCAGGGGCTGGACCAGCTGCCCCCAGGGATTCCGGAAGGCCTTTCTCTCCCTTGTGACTCCGTGACTCTGGAACTGGTGCTGCGAGGGGCCAGCGCTGTGGGAGCGCTGGGAACGTTGTCTTCCCTGGGCTCTGCCTCTGTCGGGACGGCTGCGTGTGCGCTCTGCCCTGAGACACTCGGCGCCTGCGCCCGCCTGTCCAGGTACGCCAAGCAGTGTGCAACAGAGCACACTTTCAGGAGTGACCTGAGGAGCTTTTGCTAGCTTGGCCGCGTTGGAGAGGGACTGCAGCTCCTGCATGCAGGAATAGTCGTGTTGGAGAATAACCACAGGAGGCAGCTGGGTAAAGGGGCTCTAGTGTCAAATGCTGATGTGTCTCGGGTTTGGGTTTGTTCATGTAAAGGGAAATGAAATCTGTGGTCTGCATCAGATACGGGATCGGGGCTGTTGGGGGCTGTATTTCTGGGGAAAATGTCACTGAGCCAGTCATTAATAGTAATTCAAAAAGCTCTATAATTGTGATCTTTCCCTGCTGTTCAACAAAGCGGATGCTGTTTTTCTCAACAGAGCATAGTTTTTCTTCCATTTCTTCTTCTTTGGCTTCTTCCCACTCTTTGTCCTCTTTCCTTAGACAATGTGACCCGAGCAGTGTCAGGCAATGGTGTCCCTTCTCTGACCACCAAGTAACGCTTCCCTGAGATCACTTTAGCTTCCACATCTGGCTGAGTGAAAGAATGACGCCCGTCAGCCTCAGCCTCCCTCCGTGCGAGAGTGAGCCTCTACGTGCACGAGGGAGTCCAGAGCTGACTGAGAGTGCCTTGGGTGCTGCCCTTTCTAAAAGCGAAGGGGTTTCTTGCAGCTCTCCTTGCAAAGTGAGTGTGTGGTTTGACACGTGCATGAGCTAGCAGGACGGCTTACGGCCACAGAATGGAGATGGACAAATCCCCTCTCCTTCTCCCCGGTGCAGTGTCCTGCCTCCTTCCTTGTGCCAGCTTTTATGCTTGCTGGCTCTCTCTGCAACCCCGTTTCACTCTCTAAGCTGGTGGAAAACTCTCTGCTCTTGTGGGTGCGTTCCCTGTCTGCCTGGGCAGTTAATGTGGCTCCTAAGGAGCTCTAAAACGTGTGCAGGTCAGGGCAAGGGAAGGCACAGGGATACAGGAGCAGAAGGAAGGAGCAGATGGAGAGATGGGGGCAGCAGCAAGGCCTCTCTTTTGGTGGCACTGAAGTGAACCTGGTTTGTGACATCACGTCTGCAGCTGCGACTGACCGTATCTTTAGCTTTTCCTTCAGTAAGCCCGTAACATTGTTGGCCTTTGAATCTGACTTTCATGTACTACATGTCAGTCAACGGTGACATCCCAGAACACTGACTTGGCTGGATGTGATTCTGCTCAAACATGTAATTTCTCAACTTGTTCTTTCTTATTTATTTTCTGGAGCTTTTTAATGCAAAACTCACTCTCTGACTCGTGCCGCCTTGCTTGACTTGACTCCAGTGTCTTGGGCTTTTTCCCATGTTGTTTATCCTGTCAGTACCCCTGCGTGCCTTTTTGTTGGTGATCTCGTAGGCATCAGAAAAGCAAAGGATTCTGCTTTTGCTCTGCTGTGAGATCCAAACCTGTCCTGAGTGCCCTTTTGTTAAGGAAAAGAGCCGCAGGAGGTGGGCGGGAGATTATTCACGGCAAAGGGATGAAAGTTCTGTCAATCTCAAAAATGTCGATGGCTGTCAGGAGCCTCTTTTTGCATTTTCTTCTCTATTCACAGTGAAGAATGCGAGACCTCGCGGCTCAGGTAACGAGCAGCCTGCTGCAGTTTCCCGAGGTGACCATTCAGGCTCTTGGGGAAGATGAGCTCACCCGAGGGTCTGTGCTGCGTGGGCGGTTTTCCAGAGGTGAGCCTTTTCCTTGAAATTGGGTCTTGCTGTGAAGTTGTTACTGCCTGGAGGTGACCTGAGGCACGGGGTCACAGCATCAGCTGTGTCAGGTTGGTGCTGCTCAGGTGCGTCAGGTTTTGAGAGAACAGAAAGGATGAACTATGACAAAATGATGAAAAATGTTAACATTAAAACATTAGTAGAGTTAAACTTTGAAAGGACAACAGCCTGCGGCAGCCTTGAGCTATTAAAATAACACGGGCAAGTCAGTGAGCCCTCCTCAACTTCTAATGGAATGAAAGGCAGTTTACAAAAAAGTCCTGGTGTGGTTTTGGGCTGTATTTATTGGTACCATCATAACATCCCGTGCAGAACTAGTTCTCCCACAGTGTTAGAGAGGCAACCCCCCCTGCTTTTTCTTTCCTAGCCTGACTAAAAACAGAAGGAAGAGGAAAGCCCTGTTGGGCGCTGCAGCCAGGTTTGCAGAGCATTTAATGGGACGCAGAGGAGTGTCCCGGGAGAGCTGCTGAGAGCGGCTGAGCAGATGAGGTAGCTGACTTTGTCGGTGATCTGAAGGTAGCGCTGGGGGCCTGCCTGGGTGTCCGGGCTTCTGCTGAGACCATGTAGAATCTCTCTGTGTGACTGTAAGTGCAGTAGTTGAGTTAATACTCCCTTTGTGTTGGAAGTAGTTCAGTGAAACTAAATGTGCTAACTTCTCTCTGTGATCAGCGTGTGTAAAAGTTGAAATTGGCTCCCGCAGTGCCCATTTTGAGGTAATTCCTTGTTGAAGTCCAAACCCCTGCCCAAAGTAGGCGTGTGTCGAGCAAAGTTAGTCAACTAGAAAAGAATTGGCTGAGATTTTGCCATATTTGAAGTATGCTTTAGGAGTTGTATTCTCATATGTATTTAGATGATTTCTAGCAAAACCAAGCTGAATATGGTATAAAGACTAGAGACCAATCTATTGTAATCTTTATCCCAAACAAGCAGAATTCTTCAGTGCAGGAATGCCAAGTCCAAATGCAAAATAATAAGGTGGTTCATTTTACGATGCATTGGTTGAGGATTCAGTGGGTGATTTTCAATAATCGACCCGAATTCGGTAAGCCTCTCTTGCTCTGTGAGCTACTTCTGTTGAAGCAAAGGGGCAGTGATTGTGATTTTCCCGTTGTTTTCAACCCTCTCCTGGGAGTTTGCTTTAGCCAGCCTTTTCTCTTCTTCCAGGGAGAGATGGGCTGGCCTGGCTGGCGTGTGGCCCTCAGCTGGAGGTCGTGAGCGCTGTGACGGGAGAGCGGCTCTCTGCACACCGTTTCAGTGGAGCCCGTGAGCAGCCTCCCACCATCCGCGTGGTGAAGGAGGTTTCCTGGCAGACGGGAACGGGGCTGCTGGTTGGCTTGAGAGAAGCAGAGGGAAGTGTTCTCTGCCTGTACGACCCTGGAACATCGAGCGTGGTTACAGCAGTAGTTCTGCCAGGAAGGGTAGGTGCTTTTTAATGGGGGAAACGTTGTCAGGTGCTGCATAACGCTGTTTCAGGAGCAGCTTTGGAGCGTCCCTTTGCTAGGACATCCATTTTCTCTATTGTGTCATCATACTGTCACTGCAGAGTGTCCAGTCGAGAGCACCTTGATGTGAAATCGTGGGGTTAACGGTACCGTTATCCTTTGAGTTTGCTGAGAGAGTCAAACAAGTTTTCTGGTTTTACAGTAGAGCACGTAGTTACCTCATTCTCCACTTGCACAAAAAGGCCTTGAAAACTACCTTTTTTTTTAGCCAGAGTGACAAAGAACTCGTCCTCACCCTGCCTTTCAAGTGCTGGTAACATACATGTCCTGAATGGTTCATTATGTCAGAAATACTGTCTTTAAAATATCTCAGACTTCCATGGCTGTGCTGTAGCTGACTTCGGCACATTCCCAGGAGTCTCGGACTAGCAAGCAGGTGACTTCAGAGCAAAGCACATTTTTCTGTTGACTTAGGATGGGAAAAAACAGGCTTCACTGCGTTACCTGGCAGGTGGTTACAGACTGACTTTCAGCCTGAAGCCCTTGAACCTCTGCTTATTGCATATGGTGCTTGTGCCGGTGGGATACTCTGGTGTAACGTTGCTAATTTTCCCTGCCTTCTCTAACCCATAAACTCAGATGACGTCCTTTCCCCTCGGCTCCTTATCTGAGTGTAGACAAGAGTCACCTTAAGGTAATGGAACATCAAGGTTCCCTCTGTCTTTACCACCTTAGAATCTGCGACAGATAAATACTTCCGTATTACTCAGCTTTCCAGAGCGTGATTTGGTTTGACTTGCTAGAATCCAGGCGGGGTTTGTTTGTCTGTAGCGCTACAGTGTGACTGCTGGCAGTGAGCGTTTGTGTGGTGGTGATTTCTAACGAGCTGAGATGGGTTGGTGCTCCGCTGTGTGGGTTTGCCGATCGTCCTGATAAATCTCAGCGTTTGAGATGGAAAGGCAAGCTGTGCGCTGACATAGACGTGCAGTCATTCAGACTTGTAAAAGCAAATCTGAATTGACAACATTAACGGTATTAAATTGGTTTATAAGGGTTGCATGTTTCAGAGCTCTGGAATGGTATTTTCCCCACTCTTGCTGGTTTGTGTGAGGCAGAAGGGCAGCATGCAGAGTCAGGGAGCTGAGACAGGATTTCTGCGTTCGTTCCCAGAAGGAGCTGGCAGCAGTGTAGGAGAGTGTGCAAAGCCAGTGGCTGGTGCCGTGGGAAAATAGGCAGTTCCAGGAGCTTCTACAGGGAAAACTGAAGCGTTAAAACTGGGAACCTGTATGCAAAAGTGGAAAAGGTGGATTTGGGGCCAGTTGTACAACAACAAAACGAGACCTTAAAAGAAAAAGAAGTTAACAGCAACACGGGAACTTTGGCTGATCCCGCAGCACGATATGTGCAGTGTTTCTGCTTTCCTCCTGAGAGTCATCAAGGCTTGGAGCAGCAAGAATTCGAATAACCAACGCACTTTTGGTGGTGCTTTGAGTAGCTGAGAAGATTGGAGATTTCATCTGATTTCCAGGAAGTGTGAAACAATATAAAGTTGTCTCAAATACTGCGGGCACTTCTAGGAGTAGAATTCTTGTGGCCCAGGGGAAAGGTAAATTCTGTAGCAGATTGCCAGGCAGCGCAGTCACAGCAAGTGCTTGACACGGGAGAGGAGAGAACTTTGGGGCTTCGAGGTTTGGTCAATTTTTCCCCACCTCTGGGGAGAAAAACCAATCTATATAAAAAAAGGACTCCTTGTGGTGCTCACTGCTCTGTTCCGTTGTCGTGTAACAGGTTGCTGTTGATGTAAAGCTCCCTGGTGTCACTGTGTGACATTATGCAAGGAGGCTGAAGGGCAGCCCGTGTTCTTTTGTTGTGGAGCCTTAGTGCAGGAGCCCTCACGTGCTGGTGTCTCTGCTGGAGCCGTCAGGGCTGTCCCGGGAGGGGCTGCAGGTGCGGAAAGGTCTGTCTCCATCAGGGCCTTGTACTAAAGCTGCTGGCAGGCGGCTCCGCGTGTTACAGAGCAGCGTGCGCTTCTCCTCAGCCGGAGCTGGCTTTTGGCGAACCAGCTGCTGGGCTTTTTGCCGCTGTTTCGGCACTGAAAACTTTTCTGCTTTCCCTGGTTGCTCTGTTGATTCTAAATGAGGACTGGTGTAGCTTTCCCTAAGCTGGTATCTCCCTTCCGCTCTCTGTAACAATACTCCCTTGCCGTGGCAGCGGTGTGTCTCCCCTGCAACTTGGCCGCTGCCGCGTCTGACTGAGAGCCGAGATTTGCCCTAGTACCTGTTTGGCAAAGAAGGCGTGGGCTGTATCCCAGTGCTGACGGGCCGGGGGCCGTGGGAGAGCGAGAGTGAGTTTGGCCTTTCTTACTCCAGTCCCTTAAATACGGTCAAGTTTCTTGCATTTAACGGATTTTCTGTGTTGTCTTTGAGTTAATGGTTTCTAAGTGGAAAATGGAACTTGGTAAGCTGTGATAATAGACTGCACCATTGCAGTTGGAGTGAGCTCAGCGAAATCCCTGCAGGAAACCCCGTAAACGGAAGGCAGTAACGGATGTTTGTACAGGACATTTTTGGGGGTTGGTTGGTTTGTTTGTTTTGTCTGGATATAATTGGGATCAATGCTGTGTTTTTAAGTCTGAGAAACCTGTATTTACTTTCTTGCTTCTGATGGGCTGATTCTGGCTTCACTTTTGAGTGATTTCTATCAAAGCTTGTCAAAGAGCTGAAATACTAACTTGTAGTTTTCCTGTAGGTAACTGCTGTAGAGCCCATAACTAACCCCGGAGGAGCCAGCACGAGGCCTTGGCACCTGCACCGGGCTCTGCAAGGGTTTTGTGGCGTGGCAGCGGTGGCGACAGATGTTGGTCATCTGCTTGTGGTGGACCTTGGTTTGGATGATCTCTCTTGCAGTCAGAGGGAGAATGAACCATCGGGTGAGCTTGCGGTTTCTAAACTTGAACGGAAAAGTAAGAAAACTTGTGTCTTTTAAATCAACAACACGCATCCCGCTTTGAAGCTACTGCTGTGCAGACGTTTATGGCTGCTGATGACAGGTGGCGGTTTGACATCGTCTGGCCCTGAAAGGATTAAAAATGGGAGTGGCTTCATACTCCTCCTAAGGTTACAAATACCCCCTCCCACCAGGGTCCCTCTGTCACGGTGATTCTCACCAGTGAGGGGTAGGAATCTGACCATCCGAGGCGGTGCAGCTGCCTGACAGGAAGGTGTGTCGGACGTGCCCTGTTTCCTGGGAATGTTCTTCTGCTTCTGTTCATTGACTTGGGGCAAAGTTTAGGCTTGTTTTTTAAAGTAAATATGCCTTACCAAAATCCCTGCATTTGACCAAACGGAACCTGTACTTGGTGTACTCGGATTGCATACGCTGTTTTTGCTCTTACAAGAGTGGCCTCGGGAGCTGGTGTCACTTCAAGTAGCTTCACCACGAGGCCCAAACTCCTGATGTGCAGAGCCCAGGAAGACTTTGTCTATGGAGGTTTCGCTTTCACCTGGTTTTGAAATAGGAGCGAGGATACCTGTCCAGTCAGAGAGTTCCTATGTGCTCTGAATGCGTACAAAATGGGAAGAGCAGACAAAGTATTGCATCAATGGGTATTTTGCCGGGGACGGTAGAATTAGATCATCCATGTTGTCACGTCAGTGTTTCAAATGCAACCTGAATGGCCTAACGCATTCCTTTATTGTGTGGTTTTGTGCGTGCAGGTCTAACAGTTGTCACTAGAGCTGCTGCTGGCGTTTCACAAGGAAGAGCAACCGTGAGCAGAGCAGGGAGACATCTCTACCTTCAGTTACAGTGTCCTTCAGGAACAGCAATATCGGCCCTGTGCTACATCAGCAGAAGCAACCAGCTCGCCGTGGGTTTTTCCGACGGCTCCCTGTCACTGTGGAATATGAAAACTCTGCAGCAGGAGTAAGTCGGCCTTTGCACTTGGTCACGCCTGGAGGTGCAGGGCTCTCAAGGCTCTGCTTGAGGAGGAAGTCTGTTAATTTAAAGAGCCCTTTTTCAGGGAGGGAAATGTGGAGTGTAATCTTGGCCTGTTTAGGAATCCCCTTCTGAAGTAACCATTGAGCCATACCTGGATTCAGTGGGCCGCCTTCTCCCCAGCGGGCTGGGATTGTTCTCCTTATTGTGCCCGTGGGCTGAGGAACTGCGGAAAGCTCCCTTCTCTGGGTTCTGTCAAGCAGTCAGGGTGTGAGAGAGCTGCTTTCCATAAGGCAGTTTGTTCCACCAGCAGTATTCAGTGACAGCAGGAGTTGTGTGTGTTTCAATGAAAGAGACTGTAGACATTATTTCTCAGAACCAGCTCCTGCAATGAGGGCACCCATTGAAAGGCTGAAGTATGTTAATGATGGGATTGTGGTGATCATATTCTTTAAAGCGTCCAGGTTGAAAGGAGTGAGACGTGAAGGATCAAGAGCTGATCTGTGGCTGAAAAGACATTCTCTCCCACATTTCAGCCTCGACCAAAAGAGGGGACTGACCCATTCCAAGGCAGCGATGCATGGGAATGAAAGTCTGCTTGGAACACTTGGAGGGGGAATAAGGGTCATGTCAAGGGATAAGCAACAGAGAAATTAGGGAGGTGATTTCAGCTCTGCCAAAGAGCAATCCCCCCTGGAATATCTGACCCAATTCAGATCGGGATTCACTTAAGCAAATCTGCAGTGACTCACCGGGAACTATTGGCGGCATGAATAGAGAGTGGAGGGATAGTGAGGTGGCCAGAATAGATTGTGAAGGTGCAAAGAAGGTTGAGAAGTCTGGAGGAGAAAGGCTTTAGATAGTCCAAGTAAAGAAACAAGACACTACTGGTGTTTGGCGCTGTTTTCAGCTTGTGCAGAAGAGAGGCTGCATTTTCAGTTCAATATTGAAGCAGGCGACAAGAGTAGGAAGAATCTTTTGCCTGGCAGCTGAAGGAATCCTTCCTGCTCCTGCTCCGCAGGCAGAGGAGGAGATAAAGCCAGGTTATTGCCCGTGCTGGACAGTAATTTCCTCACCTCGTGGCTGTTGCATCAAAAGCAGTCGCTCCCGTGACTCCCTTGTTTGAGACGGGAGTGTGACCTTCTGTGCCTTGAGGAGAAGCACGTCAGGGGCTCTTTGCTCAGAAGATGCTTCTCCCCTTCTACAAACAGGCAGGGCCACCAGGCTCACCTGCTTTCTGTTTTTGTTAACCCTGCAGGCACCACTGTCAGCTTGAAGGAGGAAGGATTCCTGTCTGCGCCGTTACTTTTCAAGAGCCTGAGCACGATCCTCGCAACTGCTGCTACTTGTGGGCTGTTCAGTCGACGCAAGAAAGGTGAATAAAAGCTTACTATCGGCCACTGATTTTTTTTTTTTTGAGTATTTGTTCACCTAGAGTTGACCCACGTGTATTTGTTTTGTTGAATTAGCCGTGCAGGAGATTCTCTCCGGTATGGAAGGGGCTGACGGTGCGATTTGTACAGGATGTAACAGGGATGGAGAGGGACCTACTAGTTCCTCCCTGCTGAAAGGCAGCAAAGCGACAGTGGCTCTATTTCTGTGCTGGCATTCTTCAATGGCTTCCTTTGTTTCCTGATGACTGCTTCATGATTTGCCTGATATTCACACCGTGGTATGAAAATACCATGGAGCGCAGTGGAGGCTGCAGCTCCAGAGCACTAAAGGTGCGGATCCACCAGCCTGCTGCCCCTAAAGGAGGAGGTGACAGCATGGCCGGTTCCCTGGTGCCAGCCTGAGCCTTGGTGAGCCAGCTCAGCTCGGCTGGCAGGGAAGGTGCTCAGCAGCCAAGTCGGTGGTTTCCTGCTGGGCTAATGACTGAAAGGAGGGTGTGGAAGGTGCCGTGTGTGCAGGGGAGGGACTGGAGCTTTGGTGGGAAGGGAAGGGGAGAAAGATCTGCCCCTTTCAGCATCAGCAAGCTATTTACTCAGCTCGGCTGCTCATGGAGTGGCAATCTTTTTCAGTTTGACTGTAAAGCAGTTTTGATTGCGAGCTCTTCAATGCCAAGAACTGTTCCCAACCATTTTTAGTCCATAGAACATCTTGAAGCTTCCAGATTGTATGGGTAGCCTTTGCCCCAGAAGCTGTTAGTGTCCAAATTTCCTCCTTTGTGGTTTAGCGGCTAAATGTGACCAATTCTTAGGTTTTGGGAAGGGCTGTTTTTCTTTTCAGCAAGACAGTGCTATTCAGGAAACCTCAGCCTAGACCTAAGGAAAGGGTAACGAGGACTATAAAGCAGCTTTGTAACCAAATGTCACCATTTGTACCTTTTCCAGTGAAGGCGATGCCGTGAGTTTACATCTGTTGCAGTTAGTGTTCGCAGACAGGAGGCGCTCGGCTTCAGGACAAGCCATGTACGAGGTAAGACGTGCACGTCCGTGAAAGGATGGAAAGAGTCCTTTTCCCTAAGGGAGTATCAGTGAAGTTGGCAGGGGGAATATTGACCATGACAATTCAGAGATGACTTAAAAAGAAAGAATCTTTTGCTGAGTCTTCCCGGGCACGGCCTTTGTCCATACTTTTTGAAAAGAAGTCGTACAATTTCATACCGCCGTGTCGTGTGTTCCAGCCAGGGCCGTCTGCAAAGAGCCCGTATAAATTCAGTTCCTGAAGAGGCAGCAGCTTTTACAAAGAAAATGATTCTTCATTTAAACACCAAGTGAATGGCCTGTAGGAAGAGAAGACAGGGCTTTGAGTAGCTCTGTTTAACCAAACTGCAGAGTTGAATAAGGTTCTGTCTGTCTCCCTTCCTTAAAACACGGGCGTACAGCTTTATTCTGTTCCGGTCTTCAGGTTTAAATTCTTGTTTTCCCTTTGAGCTCTGTCAGCAGGACTTCACATGACGCTCACCGGCAGGGTCTCTTCGGTGCTGGTCCTGAAACTTCGTAGCTCTAAAGAGAACTCTTTCTACTTTTTGGCTGCGTTACCTACGAACTCTGCTCTTGAAGCCAGCAAAATACGCAAATACAGTAAAGAGTGGTCTGATTTGGTCAAAAAAGTATATGTAAATTTTGAGAAGTGGCTCCAAAGAGGTTGTGTTTAAAATAGAGGTGAACTAGCCTTACCTCTCTGTTATCTAACAGATAGAAGACATATTTTTAGAACGTATAATTTTATTCAGTGTTACGCCTGAAACCCTTGCAAAATCTTTTTGATGGGAAAGTAATCTTAATTCAGAGCATGTCTTTCCTGTTGAGGTGCGGTAGGAGAGGATCTGTGCTCTACAGCCTTGATATTTATTAGTAGTATTTCCTAGAATGGTTAAGAGAAAGCTTGCCTGTTCTCAGAGTAGGTGAGTTAAATGTAACATATCAGGTCATACGAGAATGGATTGTCTCATGCCAGTTCCTTCTAGAGCTGTGAAACTTTAGGAAACTTGGGTAGAATGAGGTACAAGCAATTTTTTTATTTTCTGGTAGGTTTTTGGAGATTTTTAGCTGCTTAGCTTTTGCTTTTGTTTGGTTGGTTTTTAATTGTAGAGCTGCTCTTTGTCCACAATCCACACACCCAAGTGTTGTAGGGTAGAGCATTTGACCAAGTGCTGTATTTGGAAAGACAGTATTTCAGCCAATGCTTGCTTAGCAATTGGTGGTCTCAGAGGTTCCACACAATCCTGCTGGAGTTTCTGTAGGTCTCAGATTAGTTGGCTGACTCTGTAGGAATTCGTGCCCCTAAACGCCTTGCCCACGTGCATGCCATGTCTGCCGTGTTGTTTTGCTGTTGGCTGCACTTGGTGAAGGCAGGGAGGCATATTTCACCCTTTAGTCCCTGAGGAGGTGAGAGGAGGAGCTGGCAGGAGCTGACGTGGTTTGAGAGAAGAGTGTGACTCAGTAAGACGTTCTCATGGCTACTCCCGAGGGATGGGCTTTCACTCTAGCGGTGTGTGCCTATAGATAATGCCTCGCAAGAGAGCTTTGGCTGCTGGAAGGCCGTGACTCCTCTAACTTCATCAGTTCTGTGATCAAGTCATGGAGCAAAGCGCTTTGCATGCCTATGTATGGCATTATTTCAGATCTCTCTTTCTAGATAAATACGTAGGTTTGTGAAGAAACCGGGATGGTGCAAGGAATTCTGCAAAACACATTTAGAACCAGTAATGCGAGGGAAATGCTCAGTTCTGAAAATGTGCAAAGCTTTTACGGCCAAACTTACCCGTTACGGTTTGACACTCAGTTCTCTTGCTTGTCAGCTGTAGTTTCTCTTTGCCATCAGATTAAGCGCCTGGGAGAGATACAGTACAATATGCAGGTTCTATTAGACATAGACATTCTTTCCTACTGAGGTATAATGTCTGCTTTTCTCTCAGAATGACCTTTCTCTCGCCTGTGATTTTTTCCGCAGGGTTTGGCATCCTGTGTTGAAAAGTACAGTTTGGATCTGACGGGTGGAGCCTTTCCCTTGAGAGGGCAGGGCAGCAAGGCCAAACTACTCAGCTGTCAGGCTGTAGAAATCTTTCCCAACTGCATTGACAGAGAAGGCAGCGTTGATGAAGGTTTGTTCCTGATGCCCGTGTTTGGTTGTTCTAAACTAAATGGCTTTGGCATCCAAGCAGTGAATGCTGTTCCATACCCACAGCCTGAAAGTCTTCAGTATCTGTATAGACTAACTTCTTGGGCTTATTTCAAAGGAAAAACTGGGTGCTTAGGTTCTGTGGGACTTGTTAAAATAAACCCTATTTTTCCCTTCAATGCTTGCTGACATGCTGTAGCGATGTATGGTGGGGTCACCTCTATAACGCCTGTCAGTCATTTTATTCCTCCAGCTCTCGTCTTTGAACAGTAAGATCATCCCCTCCATTGCTTAGGAATGTTCCCTCAACTTTCTTTTTTCCCCTCTTCCAACCTATGCCTGCACCTGCATCCAGCTGGCGGCCGGTCACGAGTGCTGTTCCCCAGGGCTCGGTCCTGGGGCCAGATCTGTTTGATACCTTCCCCAAGCACCTGGATGAGCCGGCAGCGTGCCCGCGTGGCCAGGAAGGCCACCAGCATCCTGGCTTGTATGAGAGATAGTGTGGCCAGCAGGAGTAGGGCAGTGATCGTCCCCCCCTACTCGGCGGTGGTGAGGCTGCACCTCGAATCCTGTGTTCAGTTTTGGGCCCCTCACTACGAGAAAGATACTGAGGTGCTGAGTGTGTCCAAAGAAGGGCAGCGAAGCTGGTGAAGGGTCTAGAGCACAAGGTTTAGTTGGGATCTTAGGAAAAATTTCTTCACAGAATGGGTTGCGAAGCATTGGAACAGGCTGCCCAGGGAAGTGGTGGCGTCACCATCCCTGGAGGGAGTTAAAAGATGTGCAGACGTGGTGCTTTGGGACAGGGTTTAGTGGTGGACTTGGCAGTATGAGGTTTACAGTTGGGCTCGATGATCTTAGGGGCCTTTTCCAACCTAAATGATTCTACGAGTCTATGATCTGCCTGTGCACTTTGCCCTCTCTGTGTCTAATAGGTTCCTACACCTACAAGCTCTTAAAGCAATAGCTTCTGGCTTCCCTTGTCCGGATCGACAGTTAAAACTCCTCTGGTGTCTTTCATTACCTTGCAATAATGAGATGTGCATCTCTGGGTTTGCACATCCAGTGATGCTCTGAGCACATCTCTGAGCCGGCTGCAGTGATAACTTTCACAGCCCTACACCGTCAAGAGTCGTCTGGGCAGGGTGCTGGGCCATCTTGTCTAGACTGGGCTCTTCCCAGAAAGGTTGGGCTAGATGATCGCTGAGGTCCTTTCCAACCTGGGATTCTGTGATCTTAGTAAACCTTATCTCCACCTTCGGCAGAACTCCCTGGCCCTGCTCTTTCACCCAGCTACAATCAAACCTGTGTCGTGGCAACACGTGAGAATTCTTCGGTCCCTCATGTGCCAAGGAGAGCATAGGCGAGCCCTCAGATACATGCAGGTGATGAAGCCACCGTTCTCAAGCAGTCGTGAAGAGCGGCTTTTCCTCACTGTGCTGTTGTCCAATAGGTAAAGAAATATATGCCACCATTTTGGCATTGAAATACTGTGAGAGGTGGAGAACAAACACTAGAAATCACAATCCCCTAAATTTCCTTTAAACTCTGAGCACAATAACTGTGGGGCATCTTTTTAGTTATACTATTAATACGCCTTTACATCTCAAAAAATTAACTACAGGTGCATGGCGGAGGCTTGGGCTCTGCTGCAGGAAGACACCGCTCAGTTAAAGCTGTCAGAAAGAGAGAGTGACACTGCCAATGAATGATCCACATACTGGTTTAAATCCAGTTTTAATCATCCAGAGCTAAGCTGTGCTGTAAGGACACCCTAATTTCAGTTGTTTTATATACACTGGAAAGGAGGGAAGAAACCAGCTGTAGAATTTGTTTGCTTTAATAATCAAGCATTGGCTGTTCTCGTGTTTTGAATGTCCAGCTGGTGGCTCCAGTGACTAAAGAGGGAGCCTGTGTTTCCAACGGAACTGTTTAAATATCGAAAGGCAACCTTTCTGAATGCCTTAGAGAAATCAGAGAGTCTGTCTTTCTGGTTATTTACTCAGAATGCAATTTTGTTGTTAGGGCCTGACTATCTTCAGGTTGCAACAGCATAAAATGGCAAGACTAATACATGAGTATTTTCTGCGTCCTACCACTATGATATTCTTATTTCCTTTTATTATCTATTAATATTCTATTAACAATAGTAATAATGTTATTTCATGTGATAAATTGTTGGTCTTGCAAATCTATTAGCCTTAATTAGATACTTGATATCAGACAATTTACTTGCTGCTAGACATCACGCATCCCTTTCCGAACAAAACAGAACCTTCCGTCGACTCCTTCGCAGCTGCCTTTGCCATCCCTTCGGGCCTTGTTAAGCTTATTCGAGGTTTTTGGCTTCTAGACCACAAGGACTATGAAGTAAGCATGTGACAGTTTAGTTGGGCACACATTGCAATACAATGCTATGATCTATCAAATGATGTAAAAACCCTGGTGCTTAGCTGATACCAGGTGATAAAACATGGGAAGCTTCTTTTTTGTAATGCTGCTTCAGCAGCACCTTCAGCAATACGTGATGGTCTGCAGTTTGGTTTTAATTACGTTGAGAGGAAATGGATTAAGACAATGAAGAAGTCAGCGTTAATGCTTGACGTGTGACTTGCCAAAGCCGTCTGTTCAGGTTGTTCTCAGCAGAGCAGTCGAGCACTTTCTCAAAAGCGGTGGTTTGGGGACTTTAACTATTCAAACTGCCATCCTGGCAGCAAGACTTGAGACAGAAGACCGCCAAAGTGACTCTTCAATCTAATTCATGTTCCCTCTGATGCTGAAGGTTGTTCTTTGCCCGTCACAATGTTAATATAACCCGTTTGCCTGGGAGAATGACTTGTCTTTACGAGAGGTGATGTTTGCCTACGGAGATTTGGTTATCCTGGCCAGGTGTGAATCCCTCCTGTCAAAGGACTCCCTTTGTTCTGTACGGCTCACGGAATATCTTTTTTCTGCAGACACTTCAGCATTTATATTTACCTGTCCGGTACCAAGCCCTTCATTAGTCACCATCTAAGTTTATTCAACAGAGATTCACCCTTACTGAAGACACTTTTGAATCGTTTTGTTGTGCGCGTGTGTGTCTCTATATCTTAAGAAACCTGATCTCTACCTTCTGCAGAGCTCCCTGGCCCTGCTGCTTGAACCAACTGCAACCAAACCTGTGTCGTGGCAAGGCGTGCGAATTCTTCAGTCCCTCATGTGCCAAGGAGAGCATAGGCGAGCCCTCAGATACACGCAGGTGATGAAGCTCTCGGCCTCCAGCTGTAGCGAAGTGCGGCTTTTCCTCACTGTGCTGTTGTCCAATAGGTAAAGAAATATCTGCCACCATTTTGGCACTCAAATACTGTGAGAGGTGGAGAACAAACACTAGAAATCACAATCCCCTACACTTCCTTTGAACTTTGAGCACAATATCTGGGGGGCATCTTTTTGGTGATACCATTAATATGCCTTTACGTCTCACAAAATTAACTGCAGGTGCATGGTGGAGGCTTGGGCTCTGCTGCAGGAGCACACCACTCAGTTAAAGGAGGAAGAGCTATTAAAAGACATGTATGACATCTGTCGGGAGATGGGACTAGTGGAAGACTTCCTGAGGCTGCCTTTCACAGACTCTGAACAAGTAAGTGTGGGCAAGAGGAAAATCTGAACCCCGTCTTTGCCAAGAGAAGAGGCAGGGTCATCATATATGTTTTCAAATGTGTTATTTCTCATAGAAGTGTTTGGAGAAATTTTTACGGACTCATGAGATTCTTTTAGTCCGGCACCTGCAGCGTGCCAACTGTACGGCAGCCCCACAGCTGAACCGGGCGATGAACGTTCATCTCATGGTAAGCGTAAAAGTTCTGCCAAGTGTGCAAGGTTCTCTTAGGGGTTACTAACTAGATTTAACAGTGCTCAATAAGAATCCTGCTTTCTTTATCACACCCTTCTTTGAAATACTTGCAATAAGCATCTGCACCTTTCGTTACAGCTGAACCTAAAAGTTGAACAAAAGATTTCACTTCTCCAAAGCAACCCTGTGAAGTTGGAAATTCTGTGTTCCAGGCTGTTGTTGACTCCACGTCAAATAGTTTGTTTGTGTCTGAGGATTAAATAAGTGTCGTGATTTAGCCGGCAGCTCAGCCCCACACAGTCGCTCGCTCACTGCCCCACTGTTAGATGGGGGAGAGAATCAGAAGGGTAACGCTCGTGGGGTGGGATAAGAACAGTTTAATAATTAAAATTAAAAGAAACAACAGTAGAAATGCAATGTAAAGGAGAACAACGAGAGGCGCAAAGCCCTGCGGGAGGGGGGAAGGGAGGGGAGAGGGGGAACGAACCGCCGAAACAAACCACACGCGCCGCAGCCGCCCACCGACCCGACGCCGCGCCGCCTCTGCGCTGCCACTGCCCGCCCTCAATATACTGGTCATGGTGTCACATGGTATGGAATGAACCTGCCATTGGCCAGTCGGGGTCAGCCGCCCCACCATGGCCCCGCCCCTCCCAGCCCCGCCCCCCCGCCACGCGGCAGAGCGCGGGAAGCCGGAAAGGCAGCCGCCCCCCACGGTGAGGAGAATTAACCCCTTCTCATCCAAAACCAGCACAATAAGTATCTTTCCTGTCAGCCACTCTTACCATTCAGATATTCAGGGACGTACGTTATGTAGGAACGTTCGGATGATTGGAGGTTGTTTGGGTCACTGTGGAAGGAAGAGTGTGTTGTATGTCATCTTCTGTATCTCACACGCAGCTCTGGGTGCCAACCCACAGGCAACGTTTGCATCATGGGTTGTTCTTTTTATTATTTCCTCAAGCTATAGCGTGAGGTCTGCAATTCCACAGCTTTCGTTTTACCACTTTTTGGACAGAAAGTCTTACCTAACTTCTGAGTCTCAAAATAGGCAGGTCAAATTCTGTGTTATGGGAACTTCTGTTGTGGTTCTGTGATCCATCTGCTGCTTTCCAGAACCATAGTTCTCCAGGGAAGCAAACTTGTGGGGTGGTTCTGGAAGGTTGAGGTCCTGCGTTTGAAAGCTTTCATCCCGGGGGAAGGGGTGTGTAGGCAGCTTTCTCTTCCTCATTTTAATCCTCACTTCCTCTTGTCCAACGTAACCCACCGCTGCCCTGGAGATTCAGTCACCTGGGGCAGCGGCGTTTCAGGAAAAACAAGGGAAAGGCACTATTTTGTCAGCCATGTGAAGCTTGTGGGTGCTGACAAGCGTGTCAGAATGAGATTCTGCAGGGTGCCGGCATGGTTTTAGCTTAAAGTTGTAGGTTCTGCTATTATTCTAGTCTTCCTTCCGCTTGGCTAAAAATTCCGGGTGAAGCTGGTGTGCGCTGATGGGCAGAACTGGCTGCCGCTCTGTGCAGGGGGTGTATTTTACTGCACCTGTAGAGGAAACATATTCCCTAATTCGAAATAGCACCGACAGCTCCGTGCTATGAACTTCTTGTAACATTTAACTTCTTGCTTTACGCTTCTCGTTCATCAGAACGACTGTGCTCCTCGCTGGAGACAGAGAGCAGTTGCCAGAAATTCTCTCTCAGCCCAGCACGGCAAGACCCTTCCTAGAGGTCAGAGGCAGCTGGCTGTAGAGAGAGCCAAGCCTTACCATCTGCCTTCGTCCGGACCAAGAGAAGGTAATTTTTAGGGGGGGAATATAACGCACAACTAACCATCGCTTTGATTGCACAAGGCTGATCGTTTTTCCCTCGTGCTTTACAGCTGCAAGACCAAAGCCAAACTCGACAGTAACAAAACCAGCTAATGCAGGACATGTGCATCCAAGGGCACCTTTCAGCAGTCGTGTGTTGGCCAAAGTTAGAGAGTTATGGGTAGGAAACGAGCAGAAACCCAGTTGAGAGAGAGTTTTTCTGTTAAGATAATGTTTGCTATGCAAAATACATGTGTTTATATTATGGTAAATGTGTTCAGAGAATTTAAGATGGCTAAAACTAAAACCCTGATTACCATCAAGCTATTGGTGTACACATCTTGCTAGACTTGATTGTGTGATCAAATAGTGATCTCTTCCCACTTGCTGACACATTTCTGCTTTGTTTCTGCCTCTTTTACTTAAAAATAGGCAGAACGATAAAGAGCAGGAAAGAGGCCAGTAGCTGTCAGATGAGTTTCCTACAGGTGGTGTGGCCAAATCAACCCCAGTTCTGGTATATTTGGCCTTGAGGGCAATGAAGGTCAGTTACTGCCCTTCTCTGCTGTCCTTTTGCCATGAGAAAAGACCAAGACCTTGGGCAGATCGTACTATAAGGACATGCCCGGCGTGCAAATAAGGCCGCAGATAACTAAGTAGTTTAATCCCCCATCAGAACCCCTTCTCATGGAAGATGACTCTCAGGGTTGTCAGCGCACTCCATTTATTTGCTGCAATTCATCCCTTCCCATGTAACCAACCATAAATAGCTTCTGGTGGGGAAGAAGCAAGCTCCAGGCAGAAGCCAGCCCATAGCCTCTTGTGAGTTGTTAGGCAATGCTTGTAACCTCTTAGCCTAGGCCAGTCGGAAAATGCTATGAAATAATAGAATTTCTCGTAGTAAGTTTGCATTTGTTTCTTATGTTGTTGGTACTTTTGTCTTCTGTGCAAAACTTGCAGGTTTCCATCGCAGGAATGCTGTTCTCACCAAAGCAGTCACGATAATGAGTGCCTTTGAGATGCTCGGAGAGAAATGTTCTGTGGTTCCTTCTGAATTACAGCTGTTCCTCAAATAAAAAGCGTTTCCCAATGCACTGAGCTGTGTGGGTGACCCATACGTGAGGCAGAGGGAAAAATGCAGGTGACGGTGCCTGATGTGCCTGTTGGTTCAGGTCACTCACTCCTGGGCCGTGCATCACCTGGCGTGGTTCAAGAGCAGGCTCACCCCACAGCAGCCAACGGTGTGGTGTGCCTTGCTCTTGAACGTGGTTTAAACCCAGACTAGACCATGAGTTATTAGTGAAAGCCTGATTGCTGGTAGTGTGACGCTGCAATTGTAATGTTAATGGACAGAGAGAGAAGGATGCAGGAGGGAGGTGTGTGACAGGCTCAGGGAAGAGCCCATGAGCGACGATCGGGTATGGTGCGAACAGAGGCTGGGTGCCCGTTGTGCGCCAAGAGCTCTTCAAAGCCCCCCGCACTCGGGAGAACCACAAGCAGTGCCAGGTGGGATTAGCAGAAAGTGATGCTACATGGAGTAAATGGGTGGCACTGATCACCCAGCGGGCTTGAATAGGAAACCCCAGTGGCCCAGGAGTCTTGGAAGTGACCATGGGCTGGCCAGAAGGCAAAGACTTTGGAATATCCCCAGAGGAGGGGGTGCCACGTGCTGAAGAGGCCCCACTGTATAACAAACTGTTGGAAGGTGAAAAGCAATAGGCCCTGTTCATTGTAAGCGCCATGTGCTTACAATGGTGGATGCAACGACCGGCTGGCTGGAAACATATCCCATCCCCCCCGCCCCTGCCCAGACACCATCCTGGGTCTGGGAAAACAAGTCCTGAGGCGACATGGCACCCCAGAGAGATCTGAGTCAGGCAACGGACTCATTTCCGAAACAACCTCATAGACACCTGGGCCAAAGAGCGCGGCACTGAGTGGGTGTATCACACCCCCTGTCCCGCACCAGCCTCTGGGGAAATGGAGCGGTACGATGGACTGTTAAAAACTACCCTGAGAGCAAGGCGGGGTGGGACATTCAGGCCCTGGGGTGCACATTTGGCAAAAGCCACGTGGTTAGTCAACAGGAGGGGATCTGCCAGGCGAGCTGGCCCTGCCCAGTCAGAAATCCTACATACTGTGGAAGGGGATGGAGCCCCTGTAGCGCACGCAAAAAGTACGCTGGGCAACACAGTCTGGGTCCTCCCTGCCTCCGGCAAAGGCAAAGCCATTCGTGGGATTGCTTTTGCTCGAGGACCTGGGTGCACTTGGTGGGTGGTGCGGGAGGACGGAGAAGTCCGATGTGTGCCTCAAGGGGGTTTGATTTTGGGCGAAAACAGGCAATGAAGTGAATGGGGCAATGCGAACTGCTATATAATATTGTGTGTCACCCCTGTGTTGTACCCACGATAGCAGAGTACGAGCCTCCCAAGCCATGGAGGACAAACTGCGACACAAGCAGAGTGCAGCAGCGACGGAGCGATGGCTGACTCGGCGGGCAGCAGCCCAGGTGTGGGACCTGGGCACGGCGTGAGCGGTGTGGAATAGGGGGAGGGGGCTGTGCTGGTTTTGGCTGAGAAGGGGTTAATTCTCCTCACCGCGGGGGGCGGCTGCCTTTCCGGCTTCCCGCGCTCTGCCGCGGGGGTGGGGCGGGGCTGGGAGGGGCGGGGCCGCGGTGGGGGCGGCTGACCCCGACTGGCCGGTGGCAGGGTCACTCCATACCACGTGACACCACGGCCAGGATATTAAGGGGGGCCGGGGGTGGGGGGGGCAGTGGCGGCTCGGGAGCGGCGCGGCGGCGGGTTGGCGGTGGGTGAGCGGCTGCGGCGCGGGCGGTTTGTTCCGGCGGTTCGTTCCCCCTCTCCCGCCCCCCCCCCCCCTTCCCACCCCTTTCCCCCCACCCCACGGAGCTTTGCGCCTCTCCTTGTTCTCCTTTCCATTGCATTTCTGTTGTTGTTTCTTTTAATTTCATTTATGAAACTGCTCTTATCCCAACCCACGAGCGTTACCCTTCTGATTCCCTCCCCCATCTACCGGTGGGGAGGGGGCGAGCGACTGTGTGGGGCTGAGCTGCCGGCCAAACCACCACAGGCCCTAGAAGTGAAGTTTTGGAATTTAAAACGGAGGCTTTTAGCTTTAAAAGTGGGGTTTGTACCCTGAAAGTGAGGGTTTCGTACCTAAAGATGAGGCTTTTAGCCTTATACGAGGGGTTTGGATTCTAAAAGGCACGGTTTTGAAAGAAAAAATGCTGGTTAGAGCATGAAAGGACCGGAGTCGATGCTAAAACTGAGGGTTTGGGAGCTAAAGAGGAGGCACTGAGCGTTACAGGTGGGGTTTGGATGCTGGAAGTGCGGCTTTGGGTGTTAAAACTGAGGCTTTGACTTTTAAAAGAGGAATTTGAACCCTTAAAGGGAGGGTTTGGCTGTTACAAATGAGGCTTTGAGCGTTAAAAGAGGGGTTTGGACCCTAAAAGTGAGGTTTGCAGTCCTAGCTATAAGGCTTTGATGTTAAAAGAGGAGTTTGGGTGCTTTAAAGTGAGTCTTTGGGCCCTGGAAATGAGGCTTTGAGCGTTAAAAGAAAGGTTTGGACAACGAAAGGGAGGGTTTGGAATTTTAAAACGAGGGTTAGTCCATGGAAAGGATGGGTTTGGGACTTCTGAATGAGGCTTTGTGCCTGAAAAGTGGGGTTTGGACGCTTGAAGTGAAGGTTTGGACCTAAAAACTGAGGCTTTGAGAGTTAAAAGAAGGATTTGAACCCTGAAAGTGAGGGTTTGGCTGTTAAAAATGAGCCTTTGAGCTTTAAAAGAGGGGTTTGGACAATAAAATGGAGGCTTTTGAACTTAAAAATGAGGGGGTGTCCCTAAAAAGGAGGGGTTTGGGTCCTAAAAGTGAGGGTTTGGGACCAAAAAATGATGCTTTGAGCCCTAAACAATGATTTAGACCCTAAATGTGAGGCTTTGCAAGATATAAATGAGGTTTTGACAGTAAAAAAGACAGGTCTGGACCCTAACGGTGAGGGTTTGGGAGCTCTAAATGCGGCCTTGAGCCTTAAAAGTGGGCTTTGGACCTTGAGAGTGAAGGTTTGGAACTGAAAACTGAGGCTTTGAGAGTTAAAAGAGGGATTTGAACCCTGAAAGTGAGGATTTGAGTGTTAAGAATGAGGCTTTGAGCCTTAAAACAGGGGTTTGGACTCTGAAACTCACGGTTTGGAATGAAAAAGTGACAGTTTGAGCACTAGAAGACCAGATTCGATGCTAGAAGTGAGGGTTTGGGACTTAAAAGTGAGGGTTTGTCCCTTAAAAGTAGGGGTTTGGACCCTAAAACTGAAGATTTGGAATTAAAAACTGAGGTTTTATTCCTTAACAGAGGGGTTTGGACCCTGAAAGTGAGGGTCTGGGACCAAAAGATGAGGCTTTTAGCCTTAAACGAGGGGTTTGGACTCTAAAACGTGAGGCTTTGGAAAGAAAAAATGATGGTTTGAGCATAAAAGGACTGGGGCCGCTGCTAAAAGTGAGGGTTGGGACCTAAAGAGGAGGCACTGAGCATTAAAAGAGGGGTTTGGACGTTGGAAGTGTGGCTTTGGGTGTTAAAAATGAGGCTTTGAGTGTTAAAAGGGGGCTGCTGCAGGGACAGGGTTTGTGTCCACCGGAACAGAGGCTGCTGTCAACCCAGCGGCAGCCGCCAAACCCAAAATAACCCTTACACCTGGTAGCATTGCCCCAGTCCGGGAACAAACCCTAAATCCAGAGGCACCCCACACCTGGCTGCACCCACCAGACCTAGCAGCATGCACCTGACACAGCAACACCCCCAAATCCTCAAGTTTCCCCCAAAATTGGCAGCAACCAGCAGACCCAGGCACTCCCCCCAAAAACTGTCAGCGACCTGTCAGCACAATCAATATTTATACAGCTAAATAACAAAAGGATTAGACAATACTGTCTTCACTGCCCCCCAATCCATTTTCTTTCTCTTATTTCATTTTTTTTTTCCATTTTAATTTCACCTTGTTTTGCTTGTGGTTTTTATATAAGACCTGCTTTTGTAGAAGCGTGAAATGTCTCTGTGGTCCCTCTGCTCATGAATCCATTTGCTAAAATAATGTTTTTGAAATCCTCTTTTTTGAAAACCTCTTTTTTAGGTATCTTACTGACCAGTTCATTCATGTCTAATATTGAAAGCTTTTGAAAAGCAGGAACGGGTTCGGTTCTATACAGGCCAGCGCTGCTCAGAAATGGACCCCAGTCCCTGCTGGCCTCAGCGACCCAGTGGCACACACTCCTGTTACCGGCTCATCTGGTGGCTGGCTGTACAGAAATGTGACCTTTTTTGCCGTGGCTGGGGGTGGTGATGGTGGTGTTGCTGGTGTTCTGTCTCAGCTCTATAATCCATAAAGGAACAGAGACTTTAAGGTGTATCATGTTACTGGTTTGACAGGACTTGCATGCTAGAGAAGAGTTGCTCAAGTGACTTGCTACTGTTACAGCCTCTTGCTAGAAGGAGCAAGAGGGAACAGGGAAGGGTGTAGAGGAGGACCGGAGCAGCCCCGTAGCTGGTGTGTGCCGCCAGCATCGCCCTCGTACAGCCGTCTCGCCAGCAAAACGCAGGAGGAGCAGAGCAGCTTATGGCCACTGCACGAAGCAGCTGCAGCGCAGGAAGGGGAATTTAACTGCGAGGCTGTGAGGCACAGCACGCGTGGTAGCCGAAGCCTCGCGGGAATCACGCGGAGATGTCAAGCTCTCTAAAGGACCCTGAGATATGAACAGCAAGAACTTAGCAATTGTTGACCTGGTATTTCTTGCAGATGGAAGCAGCTGACGGCTTCCTCTTTATTTGCTCCTAGTCCAGTCCTTGGGCAGATAGGCCAGACCTTGCAGCAGGGCATGCCTGCTGGAGAAAAACTGCTAAAGCCGCCTCTTTGTTGCTGCTCCTGTAACCAGAGCGATAGAATTAACCAACCACAGATGTTGCTATACTCCTCGTACAGCCTTATCCAACTGGACGTTAAGTCTGGGGACATGGAGTATACCAATCAGTGTATTCTCTGATCTGCATTTTAGTCCCTCGGTAATCATTAATGTGAACGAAACAATAGACAATGTGCTGCTGTCAGAAAAGGATGACAAAATGTGGTTTCGTGTAGTGGGCTGAGAAAACTGGCCAGGACTGCCAAGATTAAGAGCTGAGTAGGTAAAAGGTAATTCCGACAGGGGCAGATCGCGACCACCGACTCACGGACCACCACCGACCCAAGTAACACCACCTACTCAAAAGAGAACAACAGAAGAGGAGAACTGAGCCTGCGCAGTAATTTACATACGGAACGAGCAAGTTTGTACCGATCGGTAGAAAGGACAATAATGAATATCTATGAATATGTAACTTTTTGATCTATAAATTGTACGGGAAAGGTGCGTAAGGTACGCACGTTAGGAGGAGCGATCCCGCGTGCATCCGGCGCTGTGAATAAAGAATGCCTGCTCTTTAATACTAAATTGGTGTTAAAGAGCTGTTTCTGATTTTACCGCGTTTTTCGGTAACACTCCTACCAGTCTGTCACGATCCACTGTCGGGCTGAACAATTTGGCAGAGGTTAAACCCCCTTGCTTTCCAACCGACCTCAGGTAATTCTGGGAGGTTGGGGGCGGCTGGGCTTAACTTCTGACTGACTCCAACGTGTTGCCGTGGCCAGGTTCCTTCTACATTCTCGGGCACAGAACTAAGACTCAAAACGGCATCAAAGTGCCAAGTCCCTTCATTTGGCCAGCGACGGAGACGCGAGAGAAAAGCAGAGAAAGAGAGAAAAAAGGGAGAAAGGGGGGAGAGAGAAAACGAGAGCGACACGAGAGTGTTGCAATAGCTACCGCCGCGGGTCTGGGGCGGTCCGTCCTTCCACACGGTCCGTACCTCCGTGCGGTCCGTCCCTCCGTGCGGTCCGTCCTTCCGTGCGGTCCGTCCCTCCGCACTGTCCGTCCGTCCGCGTGGTCCCTCCCTCCGTGCGGTCCCTCCCTCTGTGCGGTCCCTCCCTCCGCGCGGTCCCTCCCTCCGCGCGGTCCGTCCCTCCGCGCGGTCCCTCCCTCCGCGCGGTCCGTCCCTCCGTGCGGTCCGTCCCTCTGTGCGGTCCGTCCCTCCGTGCGGTCCCTCCCTCCGTGCGCACCCTCCCTCCGTGCAGTCCGTCCCTCCGCGCGGTCCGTCCCTCCCCGCGGTCCCTCCCTCCGTGCGCACCCTCCCTCCGTGCGGTCCGTCCTTCCGCGCGGTCCGTCCTTCCCCGCGGTCCGTCCCTCCGTGCGGTCCCTCCCTCCGCGCCGACTGTGAGATTTAATTCTGCGCTTTTGAACAACTGAGGAGACGATAAGCAGTGAGTCACGTGTCTCTCTGATAATGTTTTCCTAGCGTAAGCTTACCTGGGGCTTGGGGCATGATATAATTCGATAGGCTGGAAAAGGAGAAAGAGGACAGTTACCCTTTTTCCTTGTGGTAAAGCTGCACTTGAGCCTGAGCTCTCAAGAAACACTGCTGAGTTTATTTCAGTAAAACTGAAATTGAGGGGTTCTAAGGCAGTGTTGCAAAGCCCTTCAGAATTCAAGGGACACCTGGAATTATAAACGTGAAACGTTCTTTTCTCCAGGTCATAGACGTTAAATAAGTCCATCAATCGCTCTCTGAGAGCTTGCTTGCATCTTTTTCTATATTTCAATATTGCTGGAAATTTTTTCAGTTTTCAAGTCCTTTAATGACGGTTCACGGTTTTTAGTATTTCGTATAAAACCAAGATGTTGCTGCTGACCCCACCTATTGAATAGCTGCGTGTTTTAATTGCCCAAGCCTCTGGCTGAGTATTCATGCCATTGAACGTTACTCACTGAAGGTGTGTGCGTGAGGCGTGAATCCAACCTTCGTACCCAGGTGGCGAATAGGAGTTTCCCCAGGGACGGATCCAGAGCAGGGAATTAAGCTCTCACTCTGCACTGCGCTTTGGAGGAGGAGCGGGTTTGTGCCCCTTCTCTGAGTGGAAGGTGAGCTGAGGGGTATTTCGCCCTTAGGGAACCTGAAGTTAAGCCAAAGAATGTCGAGTGAGTTCAAAACCCTGCCCAAGCCTTTGGAACATCCCGGCTCTATTCACTGAGGCAAAGGAGTATTTTAGTTGAGCAACACTTATGCTGGGTAAAATGAGAGGGTGAGAGGCTTTTGCTGCTTCAAATACTCATGGAAATGTCATTTTAAACGTGGTTCTTCAGACGAGATAAGTCTGCACCTCTTTTCTTAGCAGGACAAAAGTTCTGAGCCTGTTCCCAGAGATAGAAAGAGCAGAGGAATTCCGTGGAGTTCCATGGTGGAGGGGAAAGATCCCAACCCAAAGGGTGCCGTGCTGACAAGCAGTGGGAAATACGCCATGCCAGCTCTTCCTGCGTAAGTATGGAATGAATTGGACTGACCGAGCAGTGAACAAGAGAAACCACGCGCAGAAGTGTGAGTGGCAATGCAACCCAACTGGCCAGCGCCTGTAGTGACGGGGGAGGAAGCACTGTCATTGCGTCTTAATCTTAAAATCTGTGATACTGTCTCATGTTGCAGTAGGGTGGTCCCCGTGTTCATGCCCCTGGAAGCTGGTTAAACCTGTGCTGTGCTAAGAACGTGTATTTCTGCAGAGCATTTTGGTGGTGTTTGTAGCGGAGTCGTTCTCTTGGAGAGGTCGTTTTGGTTCTGTTTGATGTGGCAAAGGCTCCTTGCAAAACGTAAGAAATTGCCGCTGGGCTGAGATGTCCCCCCCCTCTGACTTCTATGAACTCCCGTGTGTGGAAGAGACGGAACTTTTCCTGTTGCTGTAAATTAAGAAAACACTCCTGTGTGCTGAGAGGAGCGGCTGTTTTAAACTGCGCTTGGTAGCACTTCTGTTTTGCTGCCATGGATCTCCTTCTGGAGAAGCTGTAACACAGGCTCCTTCCCTTTCTAAAATGTAATCACTCAGAGACGAACTTGGTCGGAGACTAACTTGGTGCTGCGCCTGCAAGTTACATTTGCCGCCTGGCAAAGGAGAGGTGGGATTCATTTCACCTGATTTCTAGCTGTCCAAAAGTTATTTTTCTGGTCTGAGCTAATTTCTTGCTTGGTCAAAGGAAAGGGAGAGTTCTGCAGCAGGAAAATTGTTCCCCCCTCCCTCTTCTGGTCTTGTGGCTCTAGAAGAGTAGTTTAATCTGAAGGCCTATGTTTTAGAAGGCGAATGTGGAGTGAGAAGAATTCCACCTGTTCTCTTCCTTTGATAAAATCCAAAGCTTGGAAAAGTTTTCTTTGAGCCATCTTTAAACTTTTCTCTCCCACCAGGCCCTCTCCCCCTCCAGGGAAGCTCCTGTGCGAGGAAAGAAGGAAAAGCCTCCCTTTTTGCCAGAGGAGCCATCGCCCTCTTCTTCCTCCTCATCCTGCTCTGGTGATCCTAGTCCAGATGAGTTGTTGTGTCTCATTTGTGAAGATACAATGTCCGATGCCGCTGTTAGTGCCTGCTGTGGAAACAGTTCCTGTGACGGATGTAAGTGCAGCTCCCATGGTTGTTACTTCAAAACATCACACCTGATCTTCTGAAAGCAGAAAGAGGAGATCAGGGAATTACTTTGTCACCAGCTCTATTTAAGACTTAAGCAGAGCCTGAACAGGAAAGGACTCTTCTCACTTAAAGGGAAAAAAGGCAGGAAGCTTGAGAAGAGAGCCTAACTGCGCAGGTGATTACAGTATTAGATATCGAACGCGTTTGGTTTGTCCGCAGCCCTTTCCCTCACACAAAATTATAGAGCCATCTCTGGTGCCTTCCTGTGGTCTGCAGCCAACGGGGAGCTGGGCATTTAATCCACACTCCTCTCCACGGGAGAGGTGGTTAAAAACTTCAGAGCTGTGCCGGTTGTAGCTGGGATAGAGTTAATGTCCTTCAGCGTCGCTGGCAGAGTGCTGAGGGCACACTGATGTTTCAGCTGCTGTTAAGTAGCGGCTCCGTGTCGCTAAGTAGCGCCTCTGCTAGTCAGAGGCCTCTCCAGCTTCCCGAGCTCTGCCCGACAGGTATGAGTGGCCGCGCCAGGGACCCCTCTGCCCGCCCAGCTCCATCAGGGGTGATGCCCAGGTGCGAGGGCAGAAGGAGGCCCCGAGCCGGGCGTCAGTCGGCCAGAGTGAGTCGGCCAGCGTCAGTCGGCCAGCATCGCCTGCCCGCACTCAGCTGGCTGGCGTCAGTCAGCGTCAGCGTCTGTTGTCGGGAGTCAGTCAGGACTTAATCCTGTCGGCACCGCTGACCCCCCGTCTGGGGTGTGGGGCTGAGCGCGGTGGTTCAAGTGCCGCCTTAGGCCCGTCAGTCAGGGTGGCTGTGTCAGCCTTGGCTGGCAGCTGTCACCTGCCTTTGGGCACACGGTGCCGTGTCCTGCTCTGCTGAGGGCGGCTCCTCGTTCCCTGCCTGCTTCAGCTCCTTTTCCTGCTTCCACGTGCCTGGGCTTTGCTGGTTTAAGGCAGTGAAACGAACTTAATCAGGCTTCCCTTAACTTTGTGTCTTCTGCCTAGTGAGCCGTCGGACAGAGCTTTGGAGGAAGAATGGTGACAAGCCCCTGCTGGTGGGGTGGTGTTTTACTGGTGTGGAGGAGAGGATACTTCAGTTGGTGGGAGCGAGTGCCCAAACCCCGGGGCCTGTCGCGTGGGCTGCCAACGTTTCCGCAGCTCCCCTCGTCGGGCGGCTGTTTGCAAGGGGTGTGTTTGAGCACTGGGGGTTCAGCAGCCGCCGGGCCCTGGCCCTGGGCAGCCTGCTCTGGGGGACCCTGCCTGCGCAGGGGCTGGACCAGCTGCCCCCAGGGATTCCGGAAGGCCTTTCTCTCCCTTGTGACTCCGTGACTCTGGAACTGGTGCTGCGAGGGGCCAGCGCTGTGGGAGCGCTGGGAACGTTGTCTTCCCTGGGCTCTGCCTCTGTCGGGACGGCTGCGTGTGCGCTCTGCCCTGAGACACTCGGCGCCTGCGCCCGCCTGTCCAGGTACGCCAAGCAGTGTGCAACAGAGCACACTTTCAGGAGTGACCTGAGGAGCTTTTGCTAGCTTGGCCGCGTTGGAGAGGGACTGCAGCTCCTGCATGCAGGAATAGTCGTGTTGGAGAATAACCCTAGGAGGCAGCTGGGTAAAGGGGCTCTAGTGTCAAACGCTGATGTGCCTCGGGTTTGGGTTTTTTCATGTAAAGGGAAATGAAATCTGTGGTCTGCATCAGATACGGGATCGGGGCTGTTGGGGGCTGTATTTCTGGGGAAAATGTCACTGAGCCAGTCATTAATAGTAATTCAAAAAGCTCTATAATTGTGATCTTTCCCTGCTGTTGAACAAAGCGGATGCTGTTTTTCTCAACAGAGCATAGTTTTTCTTCCATTTCTTCTTCTTTGGCTTCTTCCCACTCTTTGTCCTCTTTCCTTAGACAATGTGACCCAAGCAGTGTCAGGCAATGGTGTCCCTTCTCTGACCACCAAGTAACGCTTCCCTGAGATCACTTTAGCTTCCACATCTGGCTGAGTGAAAGAATGACGCCCGTCAGCCTCAGCCTCCCTCCGTGCGAGAGTGAGCCTCTACGTGCACGAGGGAGTCCAGAGTTGCCTGAGAGTGCCTTGGGTGCTGCCCTTTCTAAAAGCGAAGGGGTTTCTTGCAGCTCTCCTTGCAAAGTGAGTGTGTGGTTTCACACGTGCATGAGCTAGCAGGACGGCTTACGGCCACAGAATGGAGATGGGCAAATCCCCTCTCCTTCTCCCCGGTGCAGTGTCCTGCCTCCTTCCTTGTGCCAGCTTTTATGCTTGCTGGCTCTCTCTGCAACCCCGTTTCACTCTCTAAGCTGGTGGAAAGCTCTCTGCTCTTGTGGGTGCGTTCCCTGTCTGCCTGGGCAGTTAATGTGGCTCCTAAGGAGCTCTAAAACGTGTGCAGGTCAGGGCAAGGGAAGGCACAGGGATACAGGAGCAGAAGGAAGGAGCAGATGGAGAGATGGGGGCAGCAGCAAGGCCTCTCTTTTGGTGGCACTGAAGTGAACCTGGTTTGTGACATCACGTCTGCAGCTGCGACTGACCGTATCTGTAGCTTTTCCTTCAGTAAGCCCGTAACATTGTTGGCCTTTGAATCTGACTTTCATGTACTACATGTCAGTCAACGGTGACATCCCAGAACACTGACTTGGCTGGATGTGATTCTGCTCAAACATGTAATTTCTCAACTTGTTCTTTTTTATTTATTTTCTGGAGCTTTTTAATGCAAAACTCACTCTCTGACTCGTGCCGCCTTGCTTGACTTGACTCCAGTGTCTTGGGCTTTTTCCCGTGTTGTTTATCCTGTCAGTACCCCTGCGTGCCTTTTTGTTGGTGATCTCGTAGGCATCAGAAAAGCAAAGGATTCTGCTTTTGCTCTGCTGTGAGATCCAAACCTGTCCTGAGTGCCCTTTTGTTAAGGAAAAGAGCCGCAGGAGGTGGACGGGAGATTATTCACGGCAAAGGGATGAAAGTTCTGTCAATCTCAAAAATGTCGATGGCTGTCAGGAGCCTCTTTTTGCATTTTCTTCTCTATTCACAGTGAAGAATGCGAGACCTCGCGGCTCAGGTAACGAGCAGCCTGCTGCAGTTTCCCGAGGTGACCATTCAGGCTCTTGGGGAAGATGAGCTCACCCGAGGGTCTGTGCTGCGCGGGCGGTTTTCCAGAGGTGAGCCTTTTCCTCGAAATTGGGTCTTGCTGTGAAGTTGTTACTGCCTGGAGGTGACCTGAGGCACGGGGTCACAGCATCAGCTGTGTCAGGTTGGTGCTGCTCAGGTGCGTCAGGTTTTGAGAGAACAGAAAGGATGAACTATGACAAAATGATGAAAAATGTTAACATTAAAACATTAGTAGAGTTAAACTTTGAAAGGACAACAGCCTGCGCCAGTCTTGAGCTATTAAAATAACACGGGCAAGTCAGTGAGCCCTCCTCAACTTCTAATGGAATGAAAGGCAGTTTTCAAAAAAGTCCTGGTGTGGTTTTGGGCTGTATTTATTGGTACCATCATAACATCCCGTGCAGAACTAGTTCTCCCACAGTGTTAGAGAGGCAGCCTCCCCTGCTTTTTCTTTCCTAGCCTGACTAAAAACAGAAGGAAGAGGAAAGCCCTGTTAGGCGCTGCAGCCAGGTTTGCAGAGCATTTAATGGGACGCAGAGGAGTGTCCCGGGAGAGCTGCTGAGAGCGGCTGAGCAGATGAGGTAGCTGACTTTGTCGGTGATCTGAAGGTAGAGCCGGGGGCCTGCCTGGGTGTCCGGGCTTCTGCTGAGACCATGTAGAATCTCTCTGTGTGACTGTAAGTGCAGTAGTTGAGTTAATACTCCCTTTGTGTTGGAAGTAGTTCAGTGAAACTAAATGTGCTAACTTCTCTCTGTGATCAGCGCGTGTAAAAGTTGAAATTGGCTCCCGCAGTGCCCATTTTGAGGTAATTCCTTGTTGAAGTCCAAATCCCTGCCCAAAGTAGGCGTGTGTCGAGCAAAGTTAGTAAACTAGAAAAGAATTGGCTGAGATTTTGCCATATTTGAATTATGCTTTAGGAGTTGTATTCTCATATGTATTTAGATGATTTCTAGCAAAACCAAGCTGAATATGGTATAAAGACTAGAGACCAATCTATTGTAATCTTTATCCCAAACAAGCAGAATTCTTCAGTGCAGGAATGCCAAGTCCAAATGCAAAATAATAAGGTGGTTCATTTTACGATGCATTGGTTGAGGATTCAGTGGGTGATTTTCAATAATCGACCCGAATTCGGTAAGCCTCTCTTGCTCTGTGAGGTACTTCTGTTGAAGCAAAGGGGCAGTGATTGTGATTTTCCCGTTGTTTTCAACCCTCTCCTGGGAGTTTGCTTTAGCCAGCCTTTTCTCTTCTTCCAGGGAGAGATGGGCTGGCCTGGCTGGCGTGTGGCCCTCAGCTGGAGGTCGTGAGCGCTGTGACGGGAGAGCGGCTCTCTGCACACCGTTTCAGTGGAGCCCGTGAGCAGCCTCCCACCATCCGCGTGGTGAAGGAGGTTTCCTGGCAGACGGGAACGGGGCTGCTGGTTGGCTTGAGAGAAGCAGAGGGAAGTGTTCTCTGCCTGTACGACCTTGGAACATCGAGCGTGGTTACAGCAGTAGTTCTGCCAGGAAGGGTAGGTGCTTTTTAATGGGGGAAACGTTGTCAGGTGCTGCATAACGCTGTTTCAGGAGCAGCTTTGGAGCGTCTCTTTGCTAGGACGTCCATTTTCTCTATTGTGTCATCATCCTGTCACTGCAGAGTGTCCAGTCGAGAGCACCTTGATGTGAAATTATGGGGTTAACGGTACCGTTATCCTTTGAGTTTGCTGAGAGAGTCAAACAAGTTTTCTGGTTTTACAGTAGAGCACGTAGTTACCTCATTCTCCACTTTGACAAAAAGGCCTTGAAAACTACCTTTTTTTTTTAGCCAGAGTGACAAAGAACTCGTCCTCACCCTGCCTTTCAAGTGTTGGTAACATACATGTCCTGAATGGTTCATTATGTCAGAAATACTGTCTTTAAAACATCTCAGACTTCCATGGCTGTGCTGTAGCTGACTTCGGCACATTCCCAGGAGTCTCGGACTAGCAAGCAGGTGACTTCAGAGCAAAGCACATTTTTCTGTTGACTTAGGATGGGAAAAAACAGGCTTCACTGCGTTACCTGGCAGGTGGTTACAGACTGACTTTCAGCCTGAAGCCCTTGAACCTCTGCTTATTGCATATGGTGCTTGTGCCGGTGGGATACTCTGGTGTAACGTTGCTAATTTTCCCTGCCTTCTCTAACCCATAAACTCAAATGACGTCCTTTCCCCTCGGCTCCTTATCTGAGTGTAGACAAGAGTCACCTTAAGGTAATGGAACATCAAGGTTCCCTCTGTCTTTACCACCTTAGAATCTGCGACAGATAAATACTTCCGTATTACTCAGCTTTCCAGAGCGTGGTTTGGTTTGACTTGCTAGAATCCAGGCGGGGTTTGTTTGTCTGTAGCGCTACAGTGTGATTGCTGACAGTGAGCATTTGTGCGGTGGTGATTTCTAACGAGCTGAGCTGGGTTGGTGCTCCGCTGTGTGGGTTTGCCGATCGTCCTGATAAATCTCAGCGTTTGAGATGGAAAGGCAAGCTGTGTGCTGGCATAGACGTGCAGTCATTCAGACTTGTAAAAGCAAATCTGAATTGAAAACATTAACGGTATTAAATTGGTTTATAAGGGTTGCATGTTTCAGAGCTCTGGAATGGTATTTTCCCCACTCTTCCTGGTTTGTGTGAGGCAGAAGGGCAGCATGCAGAGTCAGGGAGCTGAGACAGGATTTCTGCGTTCGTTCCCAGAAGGAGCTGGCAGCAGTGTAGGAGAGTGTGCAAAGCCCAGCAACAGCCTAAGCATCTGTGTGTTATCTCAACAGGTTTTTTTCCATGCTAATTTCAAAGCACAGCACTATACCAGCTAGAGTGAAGAACATTAACTCTATCCCAGCTGAAACCATGACAGAAACAATATAAAGTTGTCTCAAATACTGCGGGCACTTCTAGGAGTAGAATTCTTGTGGCCCAGGGGAAAGGTAAATTCTGTAGCAGATTGCCAGGCAGCGCAGTCACAGCAAGTGCTTGACACGGGAGAGGAGAGAACTTTGGGGCTTCGAGGTTTGGTCAATTTTTCCCCACCTCTGGGGAGAAAAACCCAATATATTAAAAAAAAGGACTCCTTGTGGTGCTCACTGCTCTGTTCCGTTGTCGTGTAACAGGTTGCTGTTGATGTAAAGCTCCCTGGTGTCACTGTGTGACATTATGCAAGGAGGCTGAAGGGCAGCCCGTGTTCTTTTGTTGTGGAGCCTTAGTGCAGGAGCCCTCACGTGCTGGTGTCTCTGCTGGAGCCGTCAGGGCTGTCCCGGGAGGGGCTGCAGGTGCGGAAAGGTCTGTCTTCATCAGGGCCTTGTACTAAAGCTGCTGGCAGGCGGCTCCGCGTGTTACAGAGCAGCGTGCGCTTCTCCTCAGCCGGAGCTGGCTTTTGGCGAACCAGCTGCTGGGCTTTTTGCCGCTGTTTCGGCACTGAAAACTTTTCTGCTTTCCCTGGTTGCTCTGTTGATTCTAAATGAGGACTGGTGTAGCTTTCCCTGAGCTGGTATCTCCCTTCCGCTCTCAGTAACAAGACTCCCTTGCCGTGGCAGCGGTGTGTCTCCCCTGCAACTTGGCCGCTGCCGCGTCTGACTGAGAGCCGAGATTTGCCCTAGTACCTGTTTGGCAAAGAAGGCGTGGGCTGTATCCCAGTGCTGACGGGCTGGGGGCCGTGGGAGAGCGAGAGTGAGTTTGGCCTTTCTTACTCCAGTCCCTTAAATACGGTCAAGTTTCTTGCATTTAACGCATTTTCTGTGTTGTCTTTGAGTTAATGGTTTCTAAGTAGAAAATGGAACTTGGTAAGCTGTGATAATAGACTGCACCATTGCAGTTGGAGTGAGCTCAGCGAAATCCCTGCAGGAAACCCCGTAAACGGAAGGCAGTAACGGATGTTTGTACAGGACATTTTTGGGGGTTGGTTGGTTTGTTTGTTTTGTCTGGATATAATTGGGATCAATGCTGTGTTTTTAAGTCTGAGAACCCTGTATTTACTTTCTTGCTTCTGATGGGCTGATTCTGGCTTCACTTTTGAGTGATTTCTATTTAGCTTGTCAAAGAGCTTAAATACTAACTTGTAGTTTTCCTGTAGGTAACTGCTGTAGAGCCCATAACTAACCCCGGAGGAGCCAGCGCGAGGCCTTGGCACCTGCACCGGGCTCTGCAAGGGTTTTGTGGCGTGGCAGCGGTGGCGACAGATGTTGGTCATCTGCTTGTGGTGGACCTTGGTTTGGATGATCTCTCTTGCAGTCAGAGGGAGAATGAACCGTCGGGTGAGCTTGCGGTTTCTAAACTTGAACGGAAAAGTAAGAAAACTTGTGTCTTTTAAATCAACAACACGCATCCCACTTTGAAGCTACTGCTGTGCAGACGTTTATGGCTGCTGATGACAGGTGGCGGTTTGACATCGTCTGGCCCTGAAAGGATTAAAAATGGGAGTGGCTTCATACTCCTCCTAAGGTTACAAATACCCCCTCCCACCAGGGTCCCTCTGTCACGGTGATTCTCACCAGTGAGGGGTAGGAATCTGACCATCCGAGGCGGTGCAGCTGCCTGACAGGAAGGTGTGTCGGACGTGCCCTGTTTCCTGGGAATGTTCTTCTGCTTCTGTTCATTGACTTGGGGCAAAGTTGAGGCTTGTTTTTTAAAGTAAATATGCCTTACCAAAATCCCTGCATTTGACCAAACGGAACCTGTACTTGGTGTACTCGGATTGCATACGCTGTTTTTGCTCTTACAAGAGTGGCCTCGGGAGCTGGTGTCACTTCAAGTAGCTTCACCATGAGGCCCAAACTGCTGATGTGCAGAGCCCAGGAAGAATTTGTCTATGGAGGTTTCGCTTTCACCTGGTTTTGAAATAGGAGCGAGGATACCTGTCCAGTCAGAGAGTTCCTATGTGCTCTGAATGCGTACAAAATGGGAAGAGCAGACAAAGTATTGCATCAATGGGTATTTTGCCGGGGACGGTAGCATTAGTTTATACATGTTGTCACGTCAGTGTTTCAAATGCAACCTGAATGGCATAACGCATTCCTTTATTGTGTGGTTTTGTGCGTGTAGCTCTAGTAGTTGTCACCAGAATTGCTGCTGGAGTTCCACTAAGAAGAGAAATGGTGACCGGGGAAGGGAGACATCTCTGCCTTCAGTTACAGTGTCCTTCAGGAACAGCAATATCGACCCTGTGCTACATCAGCAGAAGCAACCAGCTCGCCGTGGGTTTTTCCGACGGCTCCCTGTCACTGTGGAATATGAAAACTCTGCAGTGGGAGTAAGTCGGCCTTTGCACTTGGTCACGCCTGGAGGTGCAGGGCTCTCAAGGCTCTGCTTGAGGAGGAAGTCTGTTAATTTAAAGAGCCCTTTTTCAGGGAGGGAAATGTGGAGTGTAATCTTGGCCTGTTTAGGAATCCCCTTCTGAAGTAACCATTGAGCCATACCTGGATTCAGTGGGCCGCCTTCTGCCCAGCGGGCTGGGATTGTTCTCCTTATTGTGCCCGTGGGCTGAGGAACTGCGGAAAGCTCCCTTCTCTGGGTTCTGTCAAGCAGTCAGGGTGTGAGAGAGCTGCTTTCCATAAGGCAGTTTGTTCCACCAGCAGTATTCAGTGACAGCAGGAGTTGTGTGTGTTTCAATGAAAGAGATTGTAGACATTATTTCTCAGAAGCAGCTCCTGCAATGAGGGCACCCATTGAAAGGCTGAAGTATGTTAATGATGGGATTGTGGTGATCATATTCTTCAAAGCGTCCCGGTTGAAAGGAGTGAGACATGAAGGATCAAGAGCTGATCTGTGGCTGAAAAGACATTCTCTCCCACATTTCAGCCTCGACCAAAAGAGGGGACTGACCCATGCCAAGGCAGCGATGCATGGGAATGAAAGTCTGCTTGGAACACTTGGAGGGGGAATAAGGGTCATGTCAAGGGATAAGCAACAGAGAAATGAGGGAGATGATTTCAGCTCTGCCAAAGAGCAATCCCCCCTGGAATATCTGACCCAGTTCAGATCGGGATTCACTTAAGCAAATCTGCAGTGACTCACCGGGAACTATTGGCGGCATGAATAGAGAGTGGAGGGATAGTGAGGTGGCCAGAATAGATTGTGAAGGTGCAAAGAAGGTTGAGAAGTCTGGAGGAGAAAGGCTTTAGATAGTCCAAGTAAAGAAACAAGACACTACTGGTGTTTGGCGCTGTTTTCAGCTTGTGCAGAAGAGAGGCTGCATTTTCAGTTCAATATTGAAGCAGGCGACAAGAGTAGGAAGAATCTTTTGCCTGGCAGCTGAAGGAATCTTTCATGTTCCTGCTCCGCAGGCAGAGGAGGAGATAAAGCCAGGTTATTGCCCGTGCTGGACAGTAATTTCCTCACCTCGTGGCTGTTGCATCAAAAGCAGTCGCTCCCGTGACTCCCTTGTTTGAGACGGGAGTGTGACCTTCTGTGCCTTGAGGAGAAGCACGTCAGGGGCTCTTTGCTCAGAAGATGCTTCTCCCCTTCTACAAACAGGCAGGGCCACCAGGCTCACCTGCTTTCTGTTTTTGTTAACCCTGCAGGCACCACTGTCAGCTTGAAGGAGGAAGGATTCCTGTCTGCGCCGTTACTTTTCAAGAGCCTGAGCACGATCCTCGCAACTGCTGCTACTTGTGGGCTGTTCAGTCGACGCAAGAAAGGTGAATAAAAGCTTACTATCGGCCACTGATTTTTTTTTTTTTTTGAGTATTTGTTCACCTAGAGTTGACCCACGTGTATTTGTTTTGTTGAATTAGCCGTGCAGGAGATTCTCTCCGGTATGGAAGGGGCTGACGGTGCGATTTGTACAGGATGTAACAGGGATGGAGAGGGACCTACTAGTTCCTCCCTGCTGAAAGGCAGCAAAGCGACAGTGGCTCTATTTCTGTGCTGGCATTCTTCAATGGCTTCCTTTGTTTCCTGATGACTGCTTCATGATTTGCCTGATATTCACACCGTGGTATGAAAATACCATGGAGCGCAGTGGAGGCTGCAGCTCCAGAGCACTAACGGTGCGGATCCACCAGCCTGCTGCCCCTAAAGGAGGAGGTGACAGCATGGCCGGTTCCCTGGTGCCAGCCTGAGCCTTGGTGAGCCAGCTCAGCTCGGCTGGCAGGGAAGGTGCTCAGCAGCCAAGTCGGTGGTTTCCTGCTGGGCTAATGACTGAAAGGAGGGTGTGGAAGGTGCCGTGTGTGCAGGGGAGGGACTGGAGCTTTGGTGGGAAGGGAAGGGGAGAAAGATCTGCCCCTCTCGGCATCAGCAAGCTATTTACTCAGCTCGGCTGCTCATGGAGTGGCAATCTTTTTCAGTTTGACTGTAAAGCAGTTTTGATTGCGAGCTCTTCAATGCCAAGAACTGTTCCCAACCATTTTTACTCCATAGAACATCTTGAAGCTTCCAGATTGTATGGGTAGCCTTTGCCCCAGAAGCTGTTAGTGTCCATATTTCCTCCTTTGTGGTTTAGCAGCTAAATGTGACCAATTCTTAGGTTTTGGGAAGGGCTGTTTTTCTTTTCAGTGAGACAGTGCTATTCAGGAAACCTCAGCCTAGACCTAAGGAAAGGGTAACGAGGACTATAAAGCAGCTTTGTAACCAAATGTCATCATTTGTACCTTTTCCAGTGAAGGCGATGCCGTGAGTTTACATCTGTTGCAGTTAGCGTTCGCAGACAGGAGGCGCTCGGCTTCAGGACAAGCCATGTACGAGGTAAGACGTGCACGTCCGTGAAAGGATGGAAAGAGTCCTTTTCCCTAAGGGAGTATCAGTGAAGTGGGCAGGGGGAATATTGACCATGACAATTCAGAGATGACTTAAAAAGAAAGAATCTTTTGCTGAGTCTTCCCGGGCACGGCCTTTGTCCATACTTTTTGAAAAGAAGTCGTACAATTTCATACCGCCGTGTCGTGTGTTCCAGCCAGGGCCGTCTGCAAAGAGCCCGTATAAATTCAGTTCCTGAAGAGGCAGCAGCTTTTACAAAGAAAATGATTCTTCATTTAAACACCAAGTGAATGGCCTGTAGGAAGAGAAGACAGGGCTTTGAGTAGCTCTGTTTAACCAAACTGCAGAGTTGAATAAGGTTCTGTCTGTCTCCCTTCCTTAAAACACGGGCGTACAGCTTTATTCTGTTCCGGTCTTCAGGTTTAAATTCTTGTTTTCCCTTTGAGCTCTGTCAGCAGGACTTCACATGACGCTCACCTGCAGGGTCTCTTCGGTGCTGGTCCTGAAACTTCGTAGCTCTAAAGAGAACTCTTTCTACTTTTTGGCTGCGTTACCTACGAACTCTGCTCTTGAAGCCAGCAAAATACGCAAATACAGTAAAGAGTGGTCTGATTTGGTCAAAAAAGTATATGTAAATTTTGAGAAGTGGCTCCAAAGAGGTTGTGTTTAAAATAGAGGTGAACTAGCCTTACCTCTCTGTTATCTAACAGATAGAAGACGCGTTTTTAGAACGTATAGTTTTATTCAGTGTTACGCCTGAAACCCTTGCAAAATCTTTTTGATGGGAAAGTAATCTTAATTCAGAGCATGTCTTTCCTGTTGAGGTGCGGTAGGAGAGGATCTGTGCTCTACAGCCTTGATATTTATTAGTAGTATTTCCTAGAATGGTTAAGAGAAAGCTTGCCTGTTCTCAGAGTAGGTGAGTTAAATGTAACATATCAGGTCATACGAGAATGGATTGTCTCATGCCAGTTCCTTCTAGAGCTGTGAAACTTTAGGAAACTTGGGTAGAATGAGGTACAAGCAATTTTTTTATTTTCTGGTAGGTTTTTGGAGATTTTTAGCTGCTTAGCTTTTGGTTTTGTTTGGTTGGTTTTTAATTGTAGAGCTGCTCTTTGTCCACAATCCACACACCCAAGTGTTGTAGGGTAGAGCATTTGACCAAGTGCTGTATTTGGAAAGACAGTATTTCAGTCAATGCTTGCTTAGCAAATGGTGGTCTCAGAGGTTCCACACAATCCTGCTGGAGTTTCTGTAGGTCTCAAAGTAGTTGGCTGACTCTGTAGGAATTCGTGCCCCTACACGCCTTGCCCACGTGCATGCCATGTCCGCTGGGTTGTTTTGCTGTTGGCTGCACTTGGTGAAGGCAGGGAGGCATATTTCACCCTTTAGTCCCTGAGGAGGTGAGAGGAGGAGCTGGCAGGAGCTGACGTGGTTTGAGAGAAGAGTGTGACTCAGTAAGACGTTCTCATGGCTACTCCCGAGGGATGGGCTTTCACTCTAGCGGTGTGTGCCTATAGATAATGCCTCGCAAGAGAGCTTTGGCTGCTGGAAGGCCGTGACTCCTCTAACTTCATCAGTTCTGTGATCAAGTCATGGAGCAAAGCGCTTTGCATGCCTATGTATGGCATTATTTCAGATCTCTCTTTCTAGATAAATACGTAGGTTTGTGAAGAAACCGGGATGGTGCAAGGAATTCTGCAAAACACATTTAGAACCAGTAATGCGAGGGAAATGCTCAGTTCTGAAAATGTGCAAAGCTTTTACGACCAAACTTACCCGTTACGGTTTGACACTCAGTTCTCTTGCTTGTCAGCTGTAGTTTCTCTTTGCCATCAGATTAAGCGCCTGGGAGAGATACAGTACAATATGCAGGTTCTATTAGACATAGACATTCTTTCCTACTGAGGTATAATGTCTGCTTTTCTCTCAGAATGACCTTTCTCTCGCCTGTGATTTTTTCCGCAGGGTTTGGCATCCTGTGTTGAAAAGTACAGTTTGGATCTGACGGGTGGAGCCTTTCCCTTGAGAGGGCAGGGCAGCAAGGCCAAGTTACTCAGCTGTCAGGCTGTAGAAATCTTTCCCAACTGCATTGACAGAGAAGGCAGCGTTGATGAAGGTTTGTTCCTGATGCCCGTGTTTGGTTGTTCTAAACTAAATGGCTTTGGCATCCAAGCAGTGAATGCTGTTCCATACCCACAGCCTGAAAGTCTTCAGTATCTGTATAGACTAACTTCTTGGGCTTATTTCAAAGGAAAAACTGGGTGCTTAGGTTCTGTGGGACTTGTTAAAATAAACCCTATTTTTCCCTTCAATGCTTGCTGACATGCTGTAGCGATGTATGGTGGGGTCACCTCTATAACGCCTGTCAGTCATTTTATTCCTCCAGCTCTCGTCTTTGAACAGTAGGATCATCCCCTCCATTGCTTAGGAATGTTCCCTCAACTTTCTTTTTTCCCCTCTTCCAACCTATGCCTGCACCTGCATCCAGCTGGCGGCCGGTCACGAGTGCTGTTCCCCAGGGCTCGGTCCTGGGGCCAGGTCTGTTTGATACCTTCCCCAAGCACCTGGATGAGCCGGCAGTGTGCCCGCGTGGCCAGGAAGGCCACCAGCATCCTGGCTTGTATGAGAGATAGTGTGGCCAGCAGGAGTAGGGCAGTGATCGTCCCCCCCTACTCGGCAGTGGTGAGGCTGCACCTCGAATCCTGTGTTCAGTTTTGGGCCCCTCACTACGAGAAAGATACTGAGGTGCTGAGTGTGTCCAAAGAAGGGCAGCGAAGCTGGTGAAGGGTCTAGAGCACAAGGTTTAGTTGGGATCTTAGGGAAAATTTCTTCACAGAAAGGGTTGCGAAGCAGTGGAACAGGCTGCCCAGGGAAGTGGTGGCGTCACCATCCCTGGAGGGAGTTAAAAGACGTGCAGACGTGGTGCTTTGGGACAGGGTTTAGTGGTGGGCTTGGCAGTATGAGGTTTACAGTTGGGCTCGATGGTCTTAAGGGCCTTTTCCAACCTAAATGATTCTACGAGTCTATGATCTGCCTGTGCACTTTGCCCTCTCTGTGTCTAATAGGTTCCTACACCTACAAGCTCTTAAAGCAATAGCTTCTGGCTTCCCTTGTCCGGATCGACAGTTAAAACTCCTCTGGTGTCTTTCATTACCTTGCAATAATGAGATGTGCATCTCTGGGTTTGCACATCCAGTGATGCTCTGAGCACATCTCTGAGCCGGCTGCAGTGATAACTTTCACAGCCTTTTGTTTGGGTGTGTGAATGCCCTTCCCTCTCTTCTTACTGGCCTTAACTTATGTCTGCTGTTACAAAGACGACACTGGCGTGACTTTCTAGGCTATTTGTGTTTATTAGCTTTGTCTTAGTCCTGAAGAGGCAGCTTCCACCTCTTTTGGGGTGCCATCCTCTAACAACAGCGTGTCAAAATCTAATGAAAACTCCTTTGGATTTTCTCCACCTGTGGCATGATTCTGAGGAGAGGGCCTTCTAAAACCTTGTCAAAAACAACCAACAGGCGCACCCACCAAAAAACCCAAACCCAAACCAACAAAAAAGGCCCTTTCGGTCCCCTTTTCATGAAGTCTGAGGCATGGAAAAATGCTTGTCATTTCTCTGATGGCTCCTCATTAGCTTTTATCCAGAAACTATTCAAGTTGTAGGCCCACATGAGCTTCTGTTGGATGTGGGTTGAGGTTAGAAAGGAAGCTGGCTTCTGATTTATGAAACTACTTGACATCTTCAAAGGCAGTTTCAGCGGCTCACACAAGTGAAAGGGCACAGAAGTTCACGATGACACACAGTAAAGCGTGGGAGGCTCCCTGAGCAGCCCTGATGAACTCAGCAGAGAACAGAGACCCATTTTGCCAAATGACCTGTCTCCTGGTTCCCTGCTCTGTCAGGGTAAAGGATGCACCCCCCACTTTGCTCACATCTGGAGAATGCCTTCTCCCCAGAGACGACAGACCATGCCACTTCTTGAGAGAACCCGAGTGTAACATGGTCAATGTTTGATGTTAAACTCTTTGTTCCAACCTCCTGTTTGTTGGGGTTGGGTTTTGGTGTTTGTTTTGTGTGATAATTGTGTTCTTTCATTCTGACTGTGCTGGAAAGGAGCTATTCGTAACACCCGTAATCGAGTCGAATCTGGAAATTAATAATGCCAGCTGAGTGATCAAGTGTATACGACAAGAATTTGTATGCTTTCTAAAAGCAGCAATGTATGTTTTCCTAGGGTGGTGGGTTGTTTTTTGGTTTTTGTTTTTTTCTAACCATCTTGATGCACTCTTACTGTATGGGAGACTTGATTACCTGACAATTGTGTATTGGGTTTGTCTTAGGACGGATACAGGTTGAACTCGCAAAGGGGGGCAGCATGACTGAAACCTATCACAGAGGTGATGCTATGGTGTACATTTTTAAAATTCTTCTTAGTCAAGTGTTGTGTTTCATGAGTGACGTAACAGAATGAAGCCAAACTAGAAAGTGATGTTTTGAAAATGTCAGATAGATTGTATTTTCTCCCAATAAGAAACAATGTCTTGTCTTTTCCAGTCATATCTCCTGACACCAGTGTCTCCGTCTTCAGCTGGCAAGTGAACACACGCGGCCAGGGAAAACCATCTACTTATTTGGGTGTATTTGACTTTGACTGCTGGTATGAGGCTCAAAAGCCAGGCTCACTAAGGTAGGTTTTTATGAAGCTGGTTTCAGTATCCCTCCCCATAATTCACTGGAAACTCGGCGTTTAGCTTCTGCACTTGTTTTCTTTCAGGCCAGAAGAATCCCTTCAGGACTGCCCCTATTTTGCACTGTGGTCACTGGACGCTGTGACAAGCACGACTGCTCCAAACCTCCTTCTGGATGTTGTGGTGCAGGAGCGCAGCCTAAGCTGGAGAGTTCCTCCTTCTTACCCACAACCTGAGCTGTGTTTTCATCCAAGCACCTATAATTTTGGTAGGTATTACACGGCTTTGAGTAGTGATAAGCTTAAACCGAGCTCAAATGCCATTTATTGGTTCTCCTGGTCACTGTTTGTCACGCAAAAACCCAACCAAACCGAAACACCCCAACCCCGCACCCACCCAACTGTGATGACGTTGTACTGACCAAGTGTGTGCTGTTGTGACACCTGCCTGACAGGCGGCTGGGTCTGGGGGTTGGGTGCTTCTGTAACGCAGCCCGTGAGGTGGTGCTGGTGATCAAATGAAAGGACTCTGGGCTGAAGCTCAAAGCGCAGCACCTCGATAGCCCCGGAGGTAAAATTTCTACACTCAGCCATTATTTTTCTAAAAAAGGCTGTAAGTGATGTCATGAGGAAAACGGGTACTCAGTTGTACCTTTCCAGAGGTTGCTGTGACAAAAATGCAAACTGGTGCTACCATCATGGTGAGAGTATGGAATGTTGTCCAACGTTCGTTGTCTCTGCAGATGGCACGTGCCTGCTGAGCTCTGGAGTTGTTCATGTGACGTGCAGCGGCTTCCAGAAGGAGGTGAGCTTTTACTGTGTCTTTATGGAGAATGTCAAGAGATGGACCTTTCCTAAGCTTTCCATGGCGCTGCTTTCGGTGTCAGGGACCATTTAATGCTCCTCCTGCCCATCCACACGCGTAACTGCAATTGTACCCTGCCAGTTTTATCAAATGTAATGTTTGAGGTCCCCTCTTGGGAGTATAGACCCACTGTTGCCTCCCGTTGAAGCACGATCAGGGACTGAATGTCTAGAAAGGAAGAGAGCGCTGCTCTAGGAGCAGGAAGAGAAAGTCGGGGAAAGGTGTTCCTTCTCTCTCATCAATGAGTGCAACTGCCTGCGTGGTCCTGAGTTCGGGTTTTGATCCCTGATGAGCTGGGAAAAGAGGACAGAATGGAGAAAAGGAAGCATCGTTCCCTCAGAGCAACCTTCAGGCAGAGGAGCACTTGGTAGGAAGGGGAGAGCAGTCTTTCCCTGCCCTCATCTTCCTCTCTACTGGATTCCTCACCAGATCTGTGGGGGTGCGTTGGGGCAAAGAGCCCTTGTGCACAGTGTGGTAGCTAACATGAACGTCTTGGCAGGTTGGCCTGGCCCATAGGCTGTTTCTTTTGCAAGCCTGATGTAGGCTCTTCCATTCAGATTGGGTGATCTGATGTCAGCTCCACGTTGGAAATAATTGGGAAATGCAGAAATTTGTCATACCCTTTGCTGAATTGAGACTAGATCATTCAGAGGCTTGTTAGGGATTTGAGCAGGAATTGCTTGTGAATGTGAGTAAGACAAATCTCAGAATTAGGGGCAAGAAGCTTGGTTTGGGGTTTTGTTTGCCACCGTAAGTCGTACTCGGTGTGTTTCCTTGTCTGAGACTGGTTTTCAGAAAAAGATGGAAATCTGATGTGTGTATTTGAACGTGTAGAAATGGCTTTGAATGTGATGATTTTATTTAGAAGGGAAAGATACTTGTGAATGTGCTTAAAAAGCCAAAGAAAGAAGCAAACAAAAAGCAAAAGCCCTAAAAAGGACAATTTGATGAGGGCTCAGTCTTGGGCCCCTCGGGACAAGAAGGACATAGAGTTGCCGGTGCGTGTCCAGAGAAGGGCAACAAAGCTGGGGAAGGGTCTGGAGAACAGGTCTCATGAGGAGAGGTTGAGGGACCTGGGGTTGTTTGGCCTGGAGGAGAGGAGGCTGAGGGGAGACCTTATCGCTCCCTGCAGCTGCCTGACAGGAGGCTGTTGTGAGGTGGGGGTTGGTCTCTTCTCCCAGGTCACTAGCGATAGAACGAGAGGAAACGGCTTCAAGCTGCATCAGGGGAGGTTTAGGTTGGATATTAGGGAAAATGCCTTCACTGCAAGAGTGGTCAGGCCTTGGAAGAGGCTGCCCAGAGAGGTGGGGGACTCACCATCCCTGGAGGTATTGAAAAGACATGTAGACATGGCATTTGAGGCCTGATTTAGGAGACATGGTAGTGTTGGGTTGACAGTTGCACTCATTGATCCTGGAGGGCTTTTCCAACCTTAAGGGTTCTATGATTCTATGTTTCTATGTTCATTTCACCTGGAAGAAGTACCAGAACACCAGCTGCACTAAGCTACTCCTTAACAGTGCACGTCTGTGCCTGCCTGTGCTTTGCCCTTCTGAAGGATCGCCACAGCATTAGAACACAGTGTTTGAAGCGCCTAAAACTGAAACCTATTAGAACATCAATGTTTCACTTCTTTTCTGTCATTTTGGGAAATGACAACTTAATGTTTGGGGTGTCGTAACTGCTTCATGTCTTCATAGCCTGGAAAGCTGCTTGATCTTGGCTTCACTGCTTCCATGCAAACGTTGCAGAGTTCTGTTTGTTCTGTCCCCTTCGCGCATTCCTGATGGCAAACTTCTCTGCACCCCATGTGCCATGGGTATAAGCAGGGCACGTTGCTGGGAATAGTTAATTGGAACGCAGTAAATTGAGAGGATAATGCAGAGGCATGCAAATAAAGATTAGAATTAGCCTTTGGGAAGTTGATGTGTCAGGGGAAAAATTCCATGTGCTCCTCACAGCAACAAGCAGCCCAGCCTGTGATGCCTGAGTGAGTGTAGGGTTAGAAACAAGCACTTACTGTTGGTGGTTTGGATGTTGACAGCAGGTGGGATTCTCCTTTGATTTCGCCTGTTACTTTTAGGAGGAGCAGTTAGACGCGGTCTTGTCAGCTGCTGCCCAGACAGGTTCTGTAGGGCTTCTGACTGGCTGCATTAAGCTTTGGACATCTAAAGGTAAGACTTGTTATGTTTTTTTTATGTTGCATGGTTTCTTCGTTTGGAATTCTTGATTCATTTCTTTTTTGTTCTCTCTTTTTAAAGAGCAGCCAAGTTCTGCTGCTAATTTACAGTTTGCCCTTGACTGGACATGGAGCAGAGTGATCTATACACAACACGAATTTGATGACATATGTGAGTACTAGTGCAGCCATGCTGCAAACCTAGAATCAGTCTTTCCAGTTGAGCTCATTCAGTGATCTGCTGGTAGATGGTCTTGCCCGCAGATCTGGAAGTGCACTTTGAAACTCTGCAATGGCTCTGTAGGCTAACGATTTCATACCTGTTCTTGAAAAGGTGTTGCGCTGTTTGACGGCTCCTGCAGCTCCACTGACCCGCAGAGGTTACAGGCTCTGCAGCACCGCCAGTTGCTTTTGAGCAACCTTAGCACAGTCTTGAACTGTTTTCTAACAGAGGCACAAGAGCTCGCCGGAGAAGGTTTGTCACAGTATTTCTAACTCTCTGGTATGTCTTATGAAGATTTGGAACGATGCTGGGGCTGTAATTGTGGAAAGAGGAGCTTCTGTTGGTTTTGCTGATTGGCAGAAAGTCAAATGTAGCGGGGAGAAGGGGCTTAAATGGAGGGGTTGGGGCTGCCACTTACCGCGCGTTGAGTTCAGGGCAAGAGTTTGTTGGGGAGCTGGTGCGAGTGGGTGGGGAGGCTGCGGTCAGCAAGGAGCTGTGCAAGCACCCGGCTTGAAATTACAGCAACGGGATGTGGCACTGTGACAAATACTCCCTTTGATTGTCAGCTAGCAGTGCGTGATTGCATGCAAATATTGGATTGGAAATTACTAAAATCAGAGAGGAAGCCTAAATAAGTAACATGTAAAGTGAGTTGCCTGAGTTTCTGTAGCTGTTTCTATTAGAACTTGTTCCTGGCATATTGAGGAGAAAAGAGAAAATCCCTTTGCTAGAGTAAACGTCTCTGCTACGTGAAGAACAGGTGCCTTATCCATGAGTGGATTTAGTAGTTCCAACTTCACTTTTTTTTATTAAACCTTTAGTGAATCTTCTTCTTTGTAAGGGTTGCTTGTGATTGTGGGCTTTTACTTCAGAGAAGGACGTGATACGGAGTGAAAAATGCACAGGCAAAGATTTCTACCGTGTTATTTTTCTACTTTCTCTTTAGTGCAATGAGGGGAGCTTTATAAAAAACAAAAGAAATTGCACACCAACAGTCCTCTTAAGCTTCTTTTCATGTTTTGCAGACTTGACAAATAAGCTGGCGGTGACCAGCCTCGCAGCTTTGTATGCACGAGTGGTCCTCTGGTTCTGTGGGTCCCGCCTCCTGCCCGAGGGCTCAGGTAAGCCTAAACTGTCACGCGTCTGTAGCAGTCAGTGCTTCCTATGAACACCTGCTTCCCCATGGTTTTGTCAAGGCTTCATCAATACCAAGTCGTGCCCGTTCAGTGACAGCAGATGCTGAAGTTCTGCTGCTGAAATTGAGATTTCACTGTTTTTTCAACTGCGTCGTGTAGAATGATGGAAGCAGTTTCTTTCCGGGGTGTTTCTCAGAAACAGCAATAAGCCTCTGAGGGAGGGAGTTGCTCGTGCCCACAGCTTGAAATCTTTGGATTGTAAACAAGTAACTCCTAAAGCACCAACACGGGAATGCTTGATTTTACAGTAAAAGCCTGACGTGCGTGTTTTGAACTTTTTACGGATTGTTTGAGGAAAAAATACACCTTGGAAATAGTTCATCATTTGGATGGGTTATAAATCCTATTGTCAGCCTTAACTGTCTTACGCATGTTCACATGACATGTCGTGGTTCAGCCTCAGCTGGCAACTGAACACCACGCAGCCGCTCGCTCACCCCCCCCCCACCCCTGTGGGATGCGGAAGAGAATTGGACGAGCAAAAGAACTTGTGGGTTGAGATAAGCACAGTTTAATAACTACAATAGAATGATGATGATAAATGATTGTGATAATAATGACAGTAATGTTAATATAATAAAAGGGGGAAGGAAGGAAAGGGAAAACAGGGAACAAAAATGCAGAAACACGAACGATACAACCGCTCACCACCCGCCGACCGACGCTGCCCGTCCCCGAGCCGCGATTGCTCCCTCCCTCTCCCGGCCAGCCCCTCCCAGGTAACATACTGGGCATGACGTTACATGATATGGAATATCCCTTTGGTCAGTTTGAATCCACTCTCTTAGCTGTGCCCCCTCCCCTCCCGGCTTCTTGTGCACCCAGCAGAGCATGGGAGGCTAGACATGTCCTTGACTAGTATCAGCGCTGCCCAGCAACAGCCTAAACATCTGTGTGTTATCTCAACAGGTTTTTTTCCATGCTAATTTCAAAGCATAGCACTATACCAGCTAGAGTGAAGAAAATTAACTCTATCCCAGCTGAAACCATGACAAAAAACCCATTCCCTTTGAGAACTGGGGGTTTTTTTTTAGAGTGAACTTCAGCTGACACTACATGTTCTGGATGCTACATCACCTGTAAGCTTGAAATGGCACTTAGGACAAGGAGGAATTGAGTCCTGTGTCGTAGGTCTCTTTTAGCAAAGGCAGAAGGAGGCTGGGCTTCTTTCAAAGCCGGAGGCTTGGCTGTGCTTTTGATGCTTAGCTTGTGTGTTCTTCTGTCTTTTTAGTCAAAAACTGTAGGTTGAAAATGGGATATGACTTCTTTAACTTACTTCTTATTTATTGCCTGTAGGTGATGAGATGCGTTTCTCTAGACCTTTCTACAATTATCCTCTGATTCGGAGCTACTACGCTGGTCATCGACAGCAACTGGAGCGTTTATCAAGGTAGGACGTGCAGGAAAGCTCTAGAGCAGTTCCACTGCAAATTCAGAAGCGGCAGCGAGTGGCTTTTCCATCAGCAGCTGTATTTGCTACGCTTCATGCATTTGCTGGCAACACTCTTGACTGGAGTGATGCGTGTGTCCTGCTGAACAGAGAGGTTCCTTTCCCGTGTTGAAATGTTGATATATACCTCTGCTTAGTGCCCTTTGTTGGTACCATCATTGTTTTGACGTGCACGTAATTCATTGGCAATTCTGTGTCATTTGTTACCACTGGAAAAGGTCGTGTGGTGAGGACAGGATCCGTCACGGCCAGGTCAGCAAGGCACGGCCTTTGCAGAGCAATTGTTCTGGGCACAGAAGAAAGCGTGTTTTAGGAAAAAAATAAAACAAAACAAAAACCAAAGCAAAAATAATCTCTCTCAATGACCAGTGATAGATGGCGATAAGGGGATTGGCCCAAATCTCCCACTCCCAAGCACTGCGGTGTCGTTGAAGGAGATGGGCAGAGTCACATGCAGCTGGCACGGCCAGCGCTCTCCTGGCGACTGGATAAAAGCCCCTTCCTCACGGGAACTCCCTTTCCTGGGCTGGCTCACGAGCATAATGGTGATGTGCCTTGGGTTAGGTGAGAACAGATTTTTCTTTGGCAACTGTTCTGTAACCTAAAGAAAGTCCTCAAGTAGCCGTGGCTGTGGCACCGTGAGCAAGGTGCAGCAGGAGGAGTCCAGGTGGAAGCTGCTCTATGTCAGGCGCTGGCTTTCAAGCTCCTCTTCCTGCGCGTCCTTCTCAGGTAACTCTCGTACAGGCTCACGGGCTCCTTAGAAGCACCACCTCCAGCGTGCTGCTTCTGCTCGTCCTCCTCGGGAAATGAAAGGCTGGCGTCGCAGCCCGCAGGAGCCTGCGATGGGCTTCTGAGGAATGCAGTGTTTCACAGGCCAGCCCTCCGTCACTGTGATGGCACGTGCAGAGGCGCAAACGTGCTGCTTCAGGGGATACCAGAATTCAGCTGCGGGCTCAGCTTTCTGACCGTGACTGTTTTTCAGTAACAGAAGCGAGGTGCTGAGACCAAAGCCTGACATTGCCGTGCTGTGGTCTCACCGCTGTGCGTGGGAACACTCCCGCTGGGGGCGTGAGGTTTGGGGTAGCTTTGCTCACACTGCCCTTGTATTACAAGTAATGCGGCACAAAAGAAAAACTGAAAACTAAAAGGTCGCTGCAACTTTCCCCTTAATAAGGGAGCTTTTTGGCTTCCTATTTGGAGCTCCTTTAATAATTCACTAGGATCTAATGAGCACCTTTCACCTGACTCCGAAATTTCTTTCCAGTCTACTTCAAGTCATGATCATGCCTTTGTCTGTTTGTTCCTTTCCTGGAGTCGTGGGAGCTTTAGCTGGTTTTGTTTTGGCTGGAGGAAATCTGTGACACCGAGAGGCTGGAATTAGTGTTTTCCTCTGTCAAATCCTCGCTACGTTTTGTTCCAGAGGCAAATGGGACTCTGACTGCCTGATGATCGATGGGGTGGTTTCCCAGTTGGGAGACCAAGTTGAGGAGATGTGGCAGAGAGAGGAAGGAGGAACTGGGAAATACCCACCTCCTAGTTTACAGGTGAGTGTTGTGTTCCCTGAAAACAACCACCACCACCACCACAAACCCCAGCCCCAGCCCAGCCCTCCCCCAAAGCCAATGATTTCTCAAAGAGAGGACTTTTAAAAAGCTTCTACCTTTTCATTCCAGGCACTGCTGGAGCTCTATTTGCTAGAAGGCGTTGAAGAAAGCCACAAACATGCAATCGTATCCCTTGGAGTTATTTCTGTCACACCTCCAGTATACGCGCATCAGGGGTCTGAAATGTCTGTCACCTACGCGTTCGATGCATTTTCTAATTTGTGCTTCAAACGCACTGCGGATGAACACGTGTAGTTAAGAATTAAGTCGCAGACAGAAGCATTGTTTGATTTCTTTGTACTGTGGATTGTTTAGGAATTTTTAAAATGTTTTGTTGCAAAGTCTTTTCTGATGTGAGAAAACAGGTTTACTAAGCAATGTTAAAGGTAGAAAGCTCCCCTAGATTGTCTCAAAATGTAAACTGTTTTTCATTTTTGAAGCACCCACAGCTGTAGCAAACAGCTGCTTCCTCGAGCGATGCACTAGAATGTGCTGCTTCAGAGCAAAAGGATTTCTGACAGCGGTGTACCAGGACCTGATGTTGCTGAAATCATCCATTTTCCAGCACAGCTAAGAGGGCTTGCTTTTGTGCTGTTACAAGTGCGGGCACACAGAATAATAGAGAGAGAGAAGGGAAAAGTCGTTGGGCAGAAACTGAACTTTTAAGCTGCCGAAATACACTGTGTTTCTTTGGTTATGTGTTGTCTGACCCGAGAGGGGAGCCTAGAGAGCAGGGGCTTTAAAGCTGTTGCACCCCGGAGCTCTCTGATGAGAATAGACCCCCCAAAACAGCTGTCAGAAAGAGAAAGTGACACTGCCAATGAGTGATCCACATACTGGTTTAAATCCAGTTTTAATCATGCAGAGCTAAGCTGTGCTGTAAGGACACCCTAATTTCAGTTGTTTCATATATGCTGGAAAGGAGGGAAGAAACCAGCTGTAGAATTTGTTTGCTTTAATAATCAAGCATTGGCCGTTCTCGTGTTTTGAATGTCCAGCTGGTGGCTCCAGTGACTAAAGAGGGAGCCTGTGTTTCCAACGGAACTGTTTAAATATCGAAAGGCAACCTTTCCGAATGCCTTAGAGAAATCAGAGAGTCTGTCTTTCTGGTTATTTATTCAGAATGCAATTTTGTTGTTAGGGCCTGACTATCTTCAGGTTGCAACAGAATAAAATGGCAAGACTAATACATGAGTATTTTCTGCGTCCTACCACTATGATATTCTTATTTCCTTTTATTATCTATTAATATTCTATTAACAATAGTAATAATGTTATTTCATGTGATAAATTGTTGGTCTTGCAAATCTATTAGCCTTAATTAGATACTTGATATCAGACAATTTACTTGCTGCTAGACATCACGCATCCCTTTCCGAACAAAACAGAACCTTCCGTCAACTCCTTCGCAGCTGCCTTTGCCATCCCTTCGGGCCTTGTTAAGCTTATTCGAGGTTTTTGGCTTCTAGACCACAAGGACTATGAAGTAAGTATGTGACAGTTTAGTTGGGCACACATTGCAATACAATGCTATGATCTATCAAATGATGTAAAAACCCTGGTGCTTAGCTGATACCAGGTGATAAAACATGGGAAGCTTCTTTTTTGTAATGCTGCTTCAGCAGCACCTTCAGCAATACGTGATGGTCTGCAGTTTGGTTTTAATTACGTTGAGAGGAAATGGATTAAGACAATGAAGAAGTCAGCGTTAATGCTTGACGTGTGACTTGCCAAAGCCATCTGTTCAGGTTGTTCTCAGCAGAGCAGTCGAGCACTTTCTCAAAAGCAGTGGTTTGGGGACTTTAACTATTCAAACTGCCATCCTGGCAGCAAGACTTGAGACAGAAGACCGCAAAAGTGACTTTTCAATCTAATTCATGTTCCCTCTGATGCTGAAGGTTGTTCTTTGCCCGTCACAATGTTAATATAACCTGTTTGCCTGGGAGAATGACTTGTCTTTACGAGAGGTGATGTTTGCCTACGGAGATTTGGTTATCCTGGCCAGGTGTGAATCACTCCTGTCAAAGGACTCCCTTTGTTCTGTACGGCTCACGGAATATCTTTTTTCTGCAGACACTTCAGCATTTATATTTACCTGTCCGGTACCAAGCCCTTCATTAGTCACCATCTAAGTTTATTCAACAGAGATTCACCCTCACTGAAGACACTTTTGAATCGTTTTGTTGTGCGCGTGTGTGTCTCTATATCTTAAGAAACCTGATCTCTACCTTCTGCAGAGCTCCCTGGCCCTGCTGCTTGAACCAACTGCAACCAAACCTGTGTCGTGGCAAGACGTGCGAATTCTTCAGTCCCTCATGTGCCAAGGAGAGCATAGGCGAGCCCTCAGATACATGCAGGTGATGAAGCTCTCGGCCTCCAGCTGTAGCGAAGTGCGGCTTTTCCTCACTGTGCTGTTGTCCAATAGGTAAAGAAATATCTGCCACCATTTTGGCACTCAAATACTGTGAGAGGTGGAGAACAAACACTAGAAATCACAATCCCCTACACTTCCTTTGAACTTTGAGCACAATATCTGGGGGGCATCTTTTTGGTGATACCATTAATATGCCTTTACGTCTCACAAAATTAACTACAGGTGCATGGTGGAGGCTTGGGCTCTGCTGCAGGAGCACACCACTCAGTTAAAGGAGGAAGAGCTATTAAAAGACATGTATGACATCTGTCGGGAGATGGGACTAGTGGAAGACTTCCTGAGGCTGCCTTTCACAGACTCTGAACAAGTAAGTGTGGGCAAGAGGAAAATCTGAACCCCCTCTTTGCCAAGAGAAGAGGCAGGGTCATCATATATGTTTTCAAATGTGTTATTTCTCATAGAAGTGTTTGGAGAAATTTTTACGGACTCATGAGATTCTTTTAGTCCGGCACCTGCAGCGTGCCAACTGTACGGCAGCCCCACAGCTGAACCAGGCGATGAACGTTCATCTCATGGTAAGCGTAAAAGTTCTGCCAAGTGTGCAAGGTTCTCTTAGGGGTTACTAACTAGATTTAACAGTGCTCAATAAGAATCCTGCTTTCTTTATCACACCCTTCTTTGAAATACTTGCAATAAGCATCTGCACCTTTCGTTACAGCTGAACCTAAAAGTTGAACAAAAAATTTCACTTCTCCAAAGCGACCCTGTGAAGTTGGAAATTCTGTGTTCCAGGCTGTTGTTGGCTCCACGTCAAATAGTTTGTTTGTGTCTGAGGATTAAATAAGTGTCGTGGTTTAGCCGGCAGCTCAGCCCCACACAGTCGCTCGCTCACTGCCCCACTGTTAGATGGGGGAGAGAATCAGAAGGGTAACGCTCGTGGGGTGGGATAAGAACAGTTTAATAATTAAAATTAAAAGAAACAACAGTAGAAATGCAATGTAAAGGAGAACAACGAGAGGCGCAAAGCCCCGGGGGAGGGGGGAAGGGAGGGGAGAGGGGGAACGAACCGCCGAAACAAACCACACGCGCCGCAGCCGCCCACCGACCCGATGCCGCGCCGCCTCTGCGCTGCCACTGCCTGCCCTCAATATACTGCTCATAGTGTCACATGGTATGGAATGAACGTGCCATTGGCCAGTCGGGGTCAGCCGCCCCACCATGGCCCCGCCCCTCCCAGCCCCGCCCCCCCGCCACGCGGCAGAGCGCGGGAAGCCGGAAAGGCAGCCGCCCCCCACAGTGAGGAGAATTAACCCCTTCTCATCCAAAACCAGCACAATAAGTATCTTTCCTGTCAGCCACTCTTACCATTCAGATATTCAGGGACGTACGTTACGTAGGGTTCGGATGATTGGAAGTTGTTTGGGTCACTGTGGAAGGAAGAGTGTGTTGTATGTCATCTTCTGTATCTCACACGCAGCTCTGGGTGCCAACCCACAGGCAACATTTGCATCATGGGTTGTTCTTTTTATTATTTCCTCAAGTTATAGCGTGAGGTCTGCAATTCCACAGCTTTCGTTTTACCACTTTTTGGACAGAAATTCTTACCTAACTTCTGAGTCTCAACATACGCAGTTCAAATTCTGTGTTATGGGAACTTCTGTTGTGGTTCTGTGATCCATCTGCTGCTTTCCAGAACCATAGTTTCCCAGGGAAGCAAACTTGTGGGGTGGTTCTGGAAGGTTGAGGTCCTGCGTTTGAAAGCTTTCATCCCGGGGGAAGGGGTGTGTAGGCAGCTTTCTCTTCCTCATTTTAATCCTCACTTCCTCTTGTCCAACGTAACCCGCCGCTGCCCTGGAGATTCAGTCACCTGGGGCAGTGGCGTTTCAGGAAAAACAAGGGAAAGGCACTATTTTGTCAGCCATGTGAAGCTTGTGGGTGCTGACAAGCGTGTCAGAATGAGGTTCTGCAGGGTGCCGGCATGGTTTTAACTTAAAGTTGTAGGTTCTGCTATTATTCTAGTCTTCCTTCCGCTTGGCTAAAAATTCCGGGTGAAGCTGGTGTGTGCTGATGGGCAGAACTGGCTGCCGCTCTGTGCAGGGGGTGTATTTTACTGCACCTGTAGAGGAAACATATTCCCTAATTCGAAATAGCACCGACAGCTCCGTGCTATGAACTTCTTGTAACATTTAACTTCTTGCTTTACGCTTCTCGTTCATCAGAACGACTGTGCTCCTCGCTGGAGACAGAGAGCAGTTGCCAGAAATTCTCTCTCAGCCCAGCACGGCAAGACCCTTCCTAGAGGTCAGAGGCAGCTGGCTGTAGAGAGAGCCAAGCCTTACCATCTGCCTTCGTCCGGACCAAGAGAAGGTAATTTTTAGGGGGGGAATATAACGCACAACTCACCATCGCTTTGATTGCACAAGGCTGATCGTTTTTCCCTCGTGCTTTACAGCTGCAAGACCAAAGCCAATCTCGACAGTAACAAAACCAGCTAATGCAGGACATGTGGATCCAAGGGCACCTTTCAGCAGTCGTGTGTTGGCCAAAGTTAGAGAGTTATGGGTAGGAAACGAGCAGAAACCCAGTTGAGAGAGAGTTTTTCTGTTATGATAATGTTTGCTATGCAAAATACATGTGTTTATATTATGGTAAATGTGTTCAGAGAATTTAAGATGGCTAAAACTAAAACCCTGATTACCATCAAGCTATTGGTGTACACATCTTGCTAGACTTGATTGTGTGATCAAATAGTGATCTCTTCCCACTTGCTGACACATTTCTGCTTTGTTTCTGCCTCTTTTACTTAAAAATAGGCAGAACGATAAAGAGCAGGAAAGAGGCCAGTAGCTGTCAGATGAGTTTCCTACAGGTGGTGTGGCCAAATCAACCCCAGTTCTGGTATATTTGGCCGTGAGGGCAATGAAGGTCAGTTACTGCCCTTCTCTGCTGTCCTTTTGCCATGAGAAAAGACCAAGACCTTGGGCAGATCGTACTATAAGGACATGCCCGGCGTGCAAATAAGGCCGCAGATAACTAAGTAGTTTAATCCCCCATCAGAACCCCTTCTCATGGAAGATGACTCTCAGGGTTGTCAGCGCACTCCATTTATTTGCTGCAATTCATCCCTTCCCATGTAACCAACCATAAATAGCTTCTGGTGGGGAAGAAGCAAGCTCCAGGCAGAAGCCAGCCCATAGCCTCTTGTGAGTTGTTAGGCAATGCTTGTAACCTCTTAGCCTAGGCCAGTCGGAAAATGCTAGGAAATAATAGAATTTCTCGTAGTAAGTTTGCATTTGTTTCTTATGTTGTTGGTACTTTTGTCTTCTGTGCAAAACTTGCAGGTTTCCATCGCAGGAATGCTGTTCTCACCAAAGCAGTCACGATAATGAGTGCCTTTGAGATGCTCGGAGAGAAATGTTCTGCGGTTCCTTCTGAATTACAGCTGTTCCTCAAATAAAAAGCGTTTTCCAATGCACTGAGCTGTGTGGGTGACCCATACGTGAGGCAGAGGGAAAAATGCAGGTGACGGTGCCTGATGTGCCTGTTGGTTCAGGTCACTCACTCCTGGGCCGTGCATCACCCGGCGTGGTTCAAGAGCAGGCTCACCCCACAGCAGCCATCGGTGTGGTGTGCCTTGTGTTGAACTTGGTTTAAACCCAGACTAGACCATGAGTTATTAGCGAAAGCCTGATTGCTGGTAGTTTGACGCTGCAATTGTAATGTTAATGGACAGAGAGAGAAGGATGCAGGAGGGAGGTGTGTGACAGGCTCAGGGAAGAGCCCATGAGCGACGATCGGGTATGGTGCGAACAGAGGCTGGGTGCCCGTTGTGCGCCAAGAGCTCTTCAAAGCCCCCCGCACTCGGGAGAACCACAAGCAGTGCCAGGTGGGATTAGCAGAAAGTGATGCTACATGGAGTAAATGGGTGGCACTGATCACCCAGCGGGCTTGAATAGGAAACCCCAGTGGCCCAGGAGTCTTGGAAGTGACCATGGGCTGGCCAGAAGGCAAAGACTTTGGAATATCCCCAGAGGAGGGGGTGCCACGTGCTGAAGAGGCCCCACTGTATAACAAACTGTTGGAAGATGAAAAGCAATAGGCCCTGTTCATTGTAAGCGCCATGTGCTTACAGTGGTGGATGCAACGACCGGCTGGCTGGAAACATATCCCATCCCCCCCGCCCCTGCCCAGACACCATCCTGGGTCTGGGAAAACAAGTCCTGAGGCGACATGGCACCCCAGAGAGATCTGAGTCAGGCAACGGACTCATTTCCGAAACAACCTCATAGACACCTGGGCCAAAGAGCGCGGCACTGAGTGGGTGTATCACACCCCCTGTCCCGCACCAGCCTCTGGGGAAATGGAGCGGTACGATGGACTGTTAAAAACTACCCTGAGAGCAAGGCGGGGTGGGACATTCAGGCCCTGGGGTGCACATTTGGCAAAAGCCACGTGGTTAGTCAACAGGAGGGGATCTGCCAGGCGAGCTGGCCCTGCCCAGTCAGAAATCCTACATACTGTGGAAGGGGATGGAGCCCCTGTAGCCACGCAAAAAGTACGCTGGGCAACACAGTCTGGGTCCTCCCTGCCTCCGGCAAAGGCAAAGCCATTCGTGGGATTGCTTTTGCTCGAGGGCCTGGGCGCACTTGGTGGGTGATGCGGGAGGACGGAGAAGTCCGATGTGTGCCTCAAGGGGGTTTGATTTTGGGCGAAAACAGGCAATGAACTGAATGGGGCAATGCGAACTGCTATATAATATTGTGTGTCACCTCTGTGTTGTACCCACGATAGCAGAGTACGAGCCTCCCAAGCCATGGAGGATAAACTGCGACACAAGCAGAGTGCAGCAGCGACGGAGCGATGGCTGACTCGGCGGGCAGCAGCCCAGGTGTGGGACCTGGGCACGGCGTGAGCGGTGCGGAATAGGGGGAGGGGGCTGTGCTGGTTTTGGCTGAGAAGGGGTTAATTCTCCTCACCGCGGGGGGCGGCTGCCTTTCCGGCTTCCCGCGCTCTGCCGCGGGGGTGGGGCGGGGCTGGGAGGGGCGGGGCCGCGGTGGGGGCGGCTGACCCCGACTGGCCGGTGGCAGGGTCACTCCATACCACGTGACACCACGACCAGGATATTAAGGGGGGGGCGGGGGTGGGGGGGGCAGTGGCGGCTCGGGAGCGGCGCGGCGGCGGGTCGGCGGTGGGTGAGCGGCTGCGGCGCGGGCGGTTTGTTCCGGCGGTTCGTTCCCCCTCTCCCGCCCCCCCCCCCCCTTCCCACCCCTTTCCCCCCACCCCGCGGGGCTTTGCGCCTCTCCTTGTTCTCCTTTCCATTGCACTTCTGTTGTTGTTTCTTTTAATTTCATTTATGAAACTGCTCTTATCCCAACCCACGAGCGTTACCCTTCTGATTCCCTCCCCCATCTACCGGTGGGGAGGGGGCGAGCGACTGTGTGGGGCTGAGCTGCCGGCCAAACCACCACAGGCCCTAGAAGTGAAGTTTTGGAATTTAAAACGGAGGCTTTTAGCTTTAAAAGTGGGGTTTGTACCCTGAAAGTGAGGGTTTCGTACCTAAAGATGAGGCTTTTAGCCTTATACGAGGGGTTTGGATTCTAAAAGGCACGGTTTTGAAAGAAAAAATGCTGGTTAGAGCATGAAAGGACCGGAGTCGATGCTAAAACTGAGGGTTTGGGAGCTAAAGAGGAGGCACTGAGCGTTACAGGTGGGGTTTGGATGCTGGAAGTGCGGCTTTGGGTGTTAAAACTGAGGCTTTGACTTTTAAAAGAGGAATTTGAACCCTTAAAGGGAGGGTTTGGCTGTTACAAATGAGGCTTTGAGCATTAAAAGAGGGGTTTGGACCCTAAAAGTGAGGTTTGCAGTCCTAGCTATAAGGCTTTGATGTTAAAAGAGGAGTTTGGGTGCTTTAAAGTGAGTCTTTGGGCCCTGGAAATGAGGCTTTGAGCGTTAAAAGAAAGGTTTGGACAACGAAAGGGAGGGTTTGGAATTTTAAAACGAGGGTTAGTCCATGGAAAGGATGGGTTTGGGACCTCTGAATGAGGCTTTGTGCCTGAAAAGTGGGGTTTGGACGCTTGAAGTGAAGGTTTGGACCTAGAAACTGAGGCTTTGAGAGTTAAAAGAAGGATTTGAACCCTGAAAGTGAGGGTTTGGCTGTTAAAAATGAGCCTTTGAGCTTTAAAAGAGGGGTTTGGACAATAAAATGGAGGCTTTTGAACTTAAAAATGAGGGGGTGTCCCTAAAAAGGAGGGGTTTGGGTCCTAAAAGTGAGGGTTTGGGACCAAAAAATGATGCTTTGAGCCCTAAACAATGATTTAGACCCTAAATGTGAGGCTTTGCAAGATATAAATGAGGTTTTGACAGTAAAAAAGACAGGTCTGGACCCTAACGGTGAGGGTTTGGGAGCTCTAAATGCGGCCTTGAGCCTTAAAAGTGGGCTTTGGACCTTGAGAGTGAAGGTTTGGAACTGAAAACTGAGGCTTTGAGAGTTAAAAGAGGGATTTGAACCCTGAAAGTGAGGATTTGAGTGTTAAGAATGAGGCTTTGAGCCTTAAAACAGGGGTTTGGACTCTGAAACTCACGGTTTGGAATGAAAAAGTGACAGTTTGAGCACTAGAAGACCAGATTCGATGCTAGAAGTGAGGGTTTGGGACTTAAAAGTGAGGGTTTGTCCCTTAAAAGTAGGGGTTTGGACCCTAAAACTGAAGATTTGGAATTAAAAACTGAGGTTTTATTCCTTAACAGAGGGGTTTGGACCCTGAAAGTGAGGGTCTGGGACCAAAAGATGAGGCTTTTAGCCTTAAACGAGGGGTTTGGACTCTAAAACGTGAGGCTTTGGAAAGAAAAAATGATGGTTTGAGCATAAAAGGACTCGGGCCGCTGCTAAAAGTGAGGGTTGGGACCTAAAGAGGAGGCACTGAGCATTAAAAGAGGGGTTTGGACGTTGGAAGTGTGGCTTTGGGTGTTAAAAATGAGGCTTTGAGTGTTAAAAGGGCGCTGCTGCAGGGACAGGGCTTGTGTCCACCGGAACAGAGGCTGCTGTCAACCCAGCGGCAGCCGCCAAACCCAAAATAACCCTTACACCTGGTAGCATTGCCCCAGTCCAGGAACAAACCCTAAATCCAGAGGCACCCCACACCTGGCTGCACCCACCAGACCTAGCAGCATGCACCTGACACAGCAACACCCCCAAATCCTCAAGTTTCCCCCAAAATTGGCAGCAACCAGCAGACCCAGGCACACCCCCCAAAAACTGTCAGCGACCTGTCAGCACAATCAATATTTATACAGCTAAATAACAGAAGGATTAGACAATACTTTGTCTTCACTGCCCCCCAATCCATTTTCTTTCTCTTATTTCATTTTTTTTTCCATTTTAATTTCACCTTGTTTTGCTTGTGGTTTTTATATAAGACCTGCTTTTGTACAAGTGTGAAATGTCTCTGTGGTCCCTCTGCTCATGAATCCATTTGCTAAAATAATGTTTTTGAAATCCTCTTTTTTGAAAACCTCTTTTTTAGGTATCTTACTGACCAGTTCATTCATGGCTAATATTGAAAGCTTTTGAAAAGCAGGAACGGGTTCGGTTCTATACAGGCCAGCGCTGCTCAGAAATGGACCCCAGTCCCTGCTGGCCTCAGCGACCCAGTGGCACACACTCCTGTTACCGGCTCATCTGGTGGCTGGCTGTACAGAAATGTGACCTTTTTTGCCGTGGCTGGGGGTGGTGATGGTGGTGTTGCTGGTGTTCTGTCTCAGCTCTATAATCCATAAAGGAACAGAGACTTTAAGGTGTATCATGTTACTGGTTTGACAGGACTTGCATGCTAGAGAAGAGTTGCTCAAGTGACTTGCTACTGTTACAGCCTCTTGCTAGAAGGAGCAAGAGGGAACAGGGAAGGGTGTAGAGGAGGACCGGAGCAGCCCCGTAGCTGGTGTGTGCCGCCAGCATCGCCCTCGTACAGCCGTCTCGCCAGCAAAACGCAGGAGGAGCAGAGCAGCTTATGGCCACTGCACGAAGCAGCTGCAGCGCAGGAAGGGGAATTTAACTGCGAGGCTGTGAGGCACAGCACGCGTGGTAGCCGAAGCCTCGCGGGAATCACGCGGAGATGTCAAGCTCTCTAAAGGACCCTGAGATATGAACAGCAAGAACTTAGCAATTGTTGACCTGGTATTTCTTGCAGACGGAAGCAGCTGACGGCTTCCTCTTTATTTGCTCCTAGTCCAGTCCTTGGGCAGATAGGCCAGACCTTGCAGCAGGGCATGCCTGCTGGAGAAAAACTGCTAAAGCCGCCTCTTTGTTGCTGCTCCTGTAACCAGAGCGATAGAATTAACCAACCACAGATGTTGCTATACTCCTCGTACAGCCTTATCCAACTGGACGTTAAGTCTGGGGACATGGAGTGTACCAATCAGTGTATTCTCTGATCTGCATTTTAGTCCCTCGGTAATCATTAATGTGAACGAAACAATAGACAATGTGCTGCTGTCAGAAAAGGATGACAAAATGTGGTTTCGTGTAGTGGACTGAGAAAACTGGCCAGGACTGCCAAGATTAAGAGCCGAGTAGGTAAAAGGTAATTCCGACAGGGGCAGATCGCGACCACCGACTCACGGACCACCACCGACCCAAGTAACACCACCTACTCAAAAGAGAACAACAGAAGAGGAGAACTGAGCCTGCGCAGTAATTTACATACGGAACGAGCAAGTTTGTACCGATCGGTAGAAAGGACAATAATGAATATCTATGAATATGTAACTTTTTGATCTATAAATTGTACGGGAAAGGTGCGTAAGGTACGCACGTTAGGAGGAGCGATCCCGCGTGCATCCGGCGCTGTGAATAAAGAATGCCTGCTCTTTAATACTAAATTGGTGTTAAAGAGCTGTTTCTGATTTTACCGCGTTTTTCGGTAACACTCCTACCAGTCTGTCACGATCCACTGTCGGGCTGAACAATTTGGCAGAGGTTAAACCCCCTTGCTTTCCAACCGACCTCAGGTAATTCTGGGAGGTTGGGGGCGGCTGGGCTTAACTTCTGACTGACTCCAACGTGTTGCCGTGGCCAGGTTCCTTCTACATTCTCGGGCACAGAACTAAGACTCAAAACGGCATCAAAGTGCCAAGTCCCTTCATTTGGCCAGCGACGGAGACGCGAGAGAAAAGCAGAGAAAGAGAGAAAAAAGGGAGAAAGGGGGGAGAGAGAAAACGAGAGCGACACGAGAGTGTTGCAATAGCTACCGCCGCGGGTCTGGGGCAGTCCGTCCCTCCGTGCGGTCCGTCCTTCCGTGCGGTCCGTCCCGCCGTGCGGTCCGTCCTTCCACACGGTCCGTCCCTCCGTGCGGTCCGTCCCTCCGTGCGGTCCGTCCTTCCGTGCGGTCCGTCCCTCCGCACTGTCCGTCCGTCCGCGTGGTCCCTCCCTCCGTGCGGTCCCTCCCTCCACGCGGTCCCTCCCTCCGTGCGGTCCCTCCCTCCGCGCGGTCCCTCCCTCCGCGCGGTCCCTCCCTCCGCGCGGTCCGTCCCTCCGCGCGGTCCCTCCCTCCGCGCGGTCCGTCCCTCCGTGCGGTCCCTCCCTCCGCGCCGACTGTGAGATTTAATTCTGCGCTTTTGAACAACTGAGGAGACGATAAGCAGTGAGTCACGTGTCTCTCTGATAATGTTTTCCTAGCGTAAGCTTACCTGGGGCTTGGGGCATGATATAATTCGATAGGCTGGAAAAGGAGAAAGAGGACAGTTACCCTTTTTCCTTGTGGTAAAGCTGCACTTGAGCCTGAGCTCTCAAGAAACACTGCTGAGTTTATTTCAGTAAAACTGAAATCGAGGGGTTCTAAGGCAGTGTTGCAAAGCCCTTCAGAATTCAAGGGACACCTGGAATTATAAACGTGAATCGTTCTTTTCTCCAGGTCATAGACGTTAAATAAGTCCATCAATCGCTCTCTGAGAGCTTGCTTGCATCTTTTTCTATATTTCAATATTGCTGGAAATGTTTTCAGTTTTCAAGTCCTTTAATGATGGTTCACGGTTTTTAGTATTTCGTATAAAACCAAGATGTTGCTGCTGACCCCACCTATTGAATAGCTGCGTGTTTTAATTGCCCAAGCCTCTGGCTGAGTATTCATGCCATTGAACGTTACTCACTGAAGGTGTGTGCGTGAGGCGTGAATCCAACCTTCGTACCCAGGTGGCGAATAGGAGTTTCCCCAGGGACGGATCCAGAGCAGGGAATTAAGCTCTCACTCTGCACTGCGCTTTGGAGGAGGAGCGGGTTTGTGCCCCTTCTCCGAGTGGATGGTGAGCTGAGGGGTATTTCGCCCTTAGGGAACCTGAAGTTAAGCCAAAGAATGTCGAGTGAGTTCAAAACCCTGCCCAAGCCTTTGGAACATCCCGGCTCTATTCACTGAGGCAAAGGAGTATTTTAGTTGAGCAACACTTATGCTGGGTAAAATGAGAGGATGAGAGGCTTTTGCTGCTTCAAATACTCATGGAAATGTCATTTTAAACGTGGTTCTTCAGATGAGATAAGTCTGCACCTCTTTTCTGAGCAGGACAAAACTTCTGAGCCTGTTCCCAGAGATAGAAAGAGCAGAGGAATTCCGTGGAGTTCCATGGTGGAGGGGAAAGATCCCAACCCAAAGGGTGCCGTGCTGACAAGCAGTGGGAAATACGCGATGCCAGCTCTTCCTGCGTAAGTATGGAATGAATTGGACTGACCGAGCAGTGAACAAGAGAAACCACGCGCAGAAGTGTGAGTGGCAATGCAACCCAACTGGCCAGCGCCTGCAGTTACGGGGGAGGAAGCATTGTCATTGCGTCTTAATCTTAAAATCTGTGATACTGTCTCATGTTGCAGTAGGGTGGTCCCCGTGTTCATGCCCCTGGAAGCTGGTTAAACCTGTGCTGTGCTAAGAACGTGTATTTCTGCAGAGCATTTTGGTGGTGTTTGTAGCGGAGTCGTTCTCTTGGAGAGGTCGTTTTGGTTCTGTTTGATGTGGCAAAGGCTCCTTGCAAAACGTAAGAAATTGCCGCTGGACTGAGATGTCCCCCCCCTCTGACTTCTATGAACTCCCGTGTGTGGAAGAGACGGAACTTTTCCTGTTGCTGTAAATTAAGAAAACACTCCTGTGTGCTGAGAGGAGCGGCTGTTTTAAACTGCGCTTGGTAGCACTTCTGTTTTGCTGCCATGGATCTCCTTCTGGAGAAGCTGTAACACAGGCTCCTTCCCTTTCTAAAATGTAATCACTCAGAGACGAACTTGGTCGGAGACTAACTTGGTGCTGCGCCTGCAAGTTACATTTGCCGTCTGGCAAAGGAGAGGTGGGATTCATTTCACCTGATTTCTAGCTGTCCAAAAGTTATTTTTCTGGTCTGAGCTAATTTCTTGCTTGGTCAAAGGAAAGGGAGAGTTCTGCAGCAGGAAAATTGTTCCCTCCTCCCTCTTCTGGTCTTGTGGCTCTAGAAGAGTAGTTTAATCTGAAGGCCTATGTTTTAGAAGGCGAATGTGGAGTGAGAAGAATTCCACCTGTTCTCTTCCTTCGATAAAATCCAAAGCTTGGAAGAGTTTTCTTTGAGCCATCTTTAAACTTTTCTCTCCCACCAGGCCCTCTCCCCCTCCAGGGAAGCTCCTGTGCGAGGAAAGAAGGAAAAGCCTCCCTTTTTGCCAGAGGAGCCATCGCCCTCTTCTTCCTCCTCATCCTGCTCTGGTGATCCTAGTCCAGATGAGTTGTTGTGTCTCATTTGTGAAGATACAATGTCCGATGCTGCTGTTAGTGCCTGCTGTGGAAACAGTTCCTGTGACGGATGTAAGTGCAGCTCCCATGGTTGTTACTTCAAAACATCACACCTGATCTTCTGAAAGCAGAAAGAGGAGATCAGGGAATTACTTTGTCACCAGCTCTATTTAAGACTTAAGCAGAGCCTGAACAGGAAAGGACTCTTCTCACTTAAAGGGAAAAAAGGCAGGAAGCTTTTTTCCCTTTTTACTTATGTAGTTAAATCCTCTTGACAGGCGGAAGGAGGAGTTTGAGAAGAGAGCCTAACTGCGCAGGTGATTACAGTATTAGATATCGAACGCGTTTGGTTTGTCCGCAGCCCTTTCCCTCACACAAAATTATAGAGCCATCTCTGGTGCCTTCCTGTGGTCTGCAGCCAACGGGGAGCTGGGCATTTAATCCACACTCCTCTCCACGGGAGAGGTGGTTAAAAACTTCAGAGCTGTGCCGGTTGTAGCTGGGATAGAGTTAATGTCCTTCAGCGTCGCTGGCAGAGTGCTGAGGGCACACTGATGTTTCAGCTGCTGTTAAGTAGCGGCTCCGTGTCGCTAAGTAGCGCCTCTGCTAGTCAGGGGCCTCTCCAGCTTCCCGAGCTCTGCCCGACAGGTATGAGTGGCCGCGCCAGGGACCCCTCTGCCCGCCCAGCTCCATCAGGGGTGATGCCCAGGTGCGAGGGCAGAAGGAGGCCCCGAGCTGTGCGTCAGTCGGCCAGAGTGAGTCGGCCAGCGTCAGTCGGCCAGCATCGCCTGCCCGCACTCAGCTGGCTGGCGTCAGTCAGCGTCAGCGTCTGTTGTCGGGAGTCAGTCAGGACTTAATCCTGTCGGCACCGCTGACCCCCCGTCTGGGGTGTGGGGCTGAGCGCGGTGGTTCAAGTGCCGCCTTAGGCCCATCAGTCAGGGTGGCTGTGTCAGCCTTGGCTGGCAGCTGTCACCTGCCTTTGGGCACACGGTGCCGTGTCCTGCTCTGCTGAGGGCGGCTCCTCATTCCCTGCCTGCTTCAGCTCGTTTTCCTGCTTCCAAATGCCTGGGGTTTGCTGGTTTAAGGCAGTGAAACGAACTTAATCAGGCTTCCCTTAACTTTGTGTCTTCTGCCTAGTGATCCGTCGGACAGAGCTTTGGAGGAAGAATGGTGACAAGCCCCTGCTGGTGGGGTGGTGTTTTACTGGTGTGGAGGAGAGGATACTTCAGTTGGTGGGAGCGAGTGCCCAAACCCCTGGGCCTGTCGCGTGGGCTGCCAACGTTTCCGCAGCTCCCCTCGTCGGGCGGCTGTTTGCAAGGGGTGTGTTTGAGCACTGGGGGTTCAGCAGCCGCCGGGCCCTGGCCCTGGGCAGCCTGCTCTGGGGGACCCTGCCTGCGCAGGGGCTGGACCAGCTGCCCCCAGGGATTCCGGAAGGCCTTTCTCTCCCTTGTGACTCCGTGACTCTGGAACTGGTGCTGCGAGGGGCCAGCGCTGTGGGAGCGCTGGGAACGTTGTCTTCCCTGGGCTCTGCCTCTGTCGGGACGGCTGCGTGTGCGCTCTGCCCTGAGACACTCGGCGCCTGCGCCCGCCTGTCCAGGTACGCCAAGCAGTGTGCAACAGAGCACACTTTCAGGAGTGACCTGAGGAGCTTTTGCTAGCTTGGCCGCGTTGGAGAGGGACTGCAGCTCCTGCATGCAGGAATAGTCGTGTTGGAGAATAACCCTAGGAGGCAGATGGGTAAAGGGGCTCTAGTGTCAAACGCTGATGTGTCTCGGGTTTGGGTTTTTTCATGTAAAGGGAAATGAAATCTGTGGTCTGCATCAGATACGGGATCGGGGCTGTTGGGGGCTGTATTTCTGGGGAAAATGTCACTGAGCCAGTCATTAATAGTAATTCAAAAAGCTCTATAATTGTGATCTTTCCCTGCTGTTCAACAAAGTGGATGCTGTTTTTCTCAACAGAGCATAGTTTTTCTTCCATTTCTTCTTCTTTGGCTTCTTCCCACTCTTTGTCCTCTTTCCTTAGACAATGTGACCCAAGCAGTGTCAGGCAATGCTGTCCCTTCTCTGACCACCAAGTAACGCTTCCCTGAGATCACTTTAGCTTCCACATCTGGCTGAGTGAAAGAGTGACACCCGTCAGCCTCAGCCTCCCTCCGTGCGAGAGTGAGCCTCTACGTGCACGAGGGAGTCCAGAGCTGACTGAGAGTGCCTTGGGTGCTGCCCTTTCTAAAAGCGAAGGGGTTTCTTGCAGCTCTCCTTGCAAAGTGAGTGTGTGGTTTCACACGTGCATGAGCTAGCAGGACGGCTTACGGCCACAGAATGGAGATGGGCAAATCCCCTCTCCTTCTCCCCGGTGCAGTGTCCTGCCTCCTTCCTTGTGCCAGCTTTTATGCTTGCTGGCTCTCTCTGCAACCCCGTTTCACTCTCTAAGCTGGTGGAAAGCTCTCTGCTCTTGTGGGTGCGTTCCCTGTCTGCCTGGGCAGTTAATGTGGCTCCTAAGGAGCTCTAAAACGTGTGCAGGTCAGGGCAAGCGAAGGCACAGGGATACAGGAGCAGAAGGAAGGAGCAGATGGAGAGATGGGGGCAGCAGCAAGGCCTCTCTTTTGGTGGCACTGAAGTGAACCTGGTTTGTGACATCACGTCTGCAGCTGCGACTGACCGTATCTGTAGCTTTTCCTTCAGTAAGCCCGTAACATTGTTGGCCTTTGAATCTGACTTTCATGTACTACATGTCAGTCAACGGTGACATCCCAGAACACTGACTTGGCTGGATGTGATTCTGCTCAAACATGTAATTTCTCAACTTGTTCTTTCTTATTTATTTTCTGGAGCTTTTTAATGCAAAACTCACTCTCTGACTCGTGCCGCCTTGCTTGACTTGACTCCAGTGTCTTGGGCTTTTTCCCCGTGTTGTTTATCCTGTCAGTACCCCTGCGTGCCTTTTTGTTGGTGATCTCGTAGGCATCAGAAAAGCAAAGGATTCTGCTTTTGCTCTGCTGTGAGATCCAAACCTGTCCTGAGTGCCCTTTTGTTAAGGAAAAGAGCCGCAGGAGGTGGACGGGAGATTATTCACGGCAAAGGGATGAAAGTTCTGTCAATCTCAAAAATGTCGATGGCTGTCAGGAGCCTCTTTTTGCATTTTCTTCTCTATTCACAGTGAAGAATGCGAGACCTCGCGGCTCAGGTAACGAGCAGCCTGCTGCAGTTTCCCGAGGTGACCATTCAGGCTCTTGGGGAAGATGAGCTCACCCGAGGGTCTGTGCTGCGCGGGCGGTTTTCCAGAGGTGAGCCTTTTCCTCGAAATTGGGTCTTGCTGTGAAGTTGTTACTGCCTGGAGGTGACCTGAGGCACGGGGTCACAGTATCAGCTGTGTCAGGTTGGTGCTGCTCAGGTGCGTCAGGTTTTGAGAGAACAGAAAGGATGAACTATGACAAAATGATGAAAAATGTTAACATTAAAACATTAGTAGAGTTAAACTTTGAAAGGACAACAGCCTGCGCCAGTCTTGAGCTATTAAAATAACACGGGCAAGTCAGTGAGCCCTCCTCAACTTCTAATGGAATGAAAGGCAGTTTTCAAAAAAGTCCTGGTGTGGTTTTGGGCTGTATTTATTGGTACCATCATAACATCCCGTGCAGAACTAGTTCTCCCACAGTGTTAGAGAGGCAGCCTCCCCTGCTTTTTCTTTCCTAGCCTGACTAAAAACAGAAGGAAGAGGAAAGCCCTGTTAGGCGCTGCAGCCAGGTTTGCAGATATTTAATGGGACGCAGAGGAGTGTCCCGGGAGAGCTGCTGAGAGCGGCTGAGCAGATGAGGTAGCTGACTTTGTCGGTGATCTGAAGGTAGAGCCGGGGGCCTGCCTGGGTGTCCGGGCTTCTGCTGAGACCATGTAGAATCTCTCTGTGTGACTGTAAGTGCAGTAGTTGAGTTAATACTCCCTTTGTGTTGGAAGTAGTTCAGTGAAACTAAATGTGCTAACTTCTCTCTGTGATCAGCACGTGTAAAAGTTGAAATTGGCTCCCGCAGTGCCCATTTTAAGGTAATTCCTTGTTGAAGTCCAAATCCCTGCCCAAAGTAGGCGTGTGTCGAGCAAAGTTAGTAAACTAGAAAAGAATTGGCTGAGATTTTGCCATATTTGAATTATGCTTTAGGAGTTGTATTCTCATATGTATTTAGATGATTTCTAGCAAAACCAAGCTGAATATGGTATAAAGACTAGAGACCAATCTATTGTAATCTTTATCCCAAACAAGCAGAATTCTTCAGTGCAGGAATGCCAAGTCCAAATGCAAAATAATAAGGTGGTTCATTTTACGATGCATTGGTTGAGGATTCAGTGGGTGATTTTCAATAATCGACCCGAATTCGGTAAGCCTCTCTTGCTCTGTGAGGTACTTCTGTTGAAGCAAAGGGGCAGTGATTGTGATTTTCCCGTTGTTTTCAACCCTCTCCTGGGAGTTTGCTTTAGCCAGCCTTTTCTCTTCTTCCAGGGAGAGATGGGCTGGCCTGGCTGGCGTGTGGCCCTCAGCTGGAGGTCGTGAGCGCTGTGACGGGAGAGCGGCTCTCTGCACACCGTTTCAGTGGAGCCCGTGAGCAGCCTCCCACCATCCGCGTGGTGAAGGAGGTTTCCTGGCAGACGGGAACGGGGCTGCTGGTTGGCTTGAGAGAAGCAGAGGGAAGTGTTCTCTGCCTGTACGACCTTGGAACATCAAGCGTGGTTACAGCAGTAGTTCTGCCAGGAAGGGTAGGTCCTTTTTAATGGGGGAAACGTTGTCAGGTGCTGCATAACGCTGTTTCAGGAGCAGCTTTGGAGCGTCTCTTTGCTAGGACGTCCATTTCCTCTATTGTGTCATCATCCTGTCACTGCAGAGTGTCCAGTCGAGAGCACCTTGATGTGAAATTATGGGGTTAACGGTACCGTTATCCTTTGAGTTTGCTGAGAGAGTCAAACAAGTTTTCTGGTTTTACAGTAGAGCACGTAGTTACCTCATTCTCCACTTTGACAAAAAGGCCTTGAAAACTACCTTTTTTTTTTAGCCAGAGTGACAAAGAACTCGTCCTCACCCTGCCTTTCAAGTGTTGGTAACATACATGTCCTGAATGGTTCATTATGTCAGAAATACTGTCTTTAAAACATCTCAGACTTCCATGGCTGTGCTGTAGCTGACTTCGGCACATTCCCAGGAGTCTCGGACTAGCAAGCAGGTGACTTCAGAGCAAAACACATTTTTCTGTTGACTTAGGATGGGAAAAAACAGGCTTCACTGCGTTACCTGGCAGGTGGTTACAGACTGACTTTCAGCCTGAAGCCCTTGAACCTCTGCTTATTGCATATGGTGCTTGTGCCGGTGGGATACTCTGGTGTAACGTTGCTAATTTTCCCTGCCTTCTCTAACCCATAAACTCAAATGACGTCCTTTCCCCTCGGCTCCTTATCTGAGTGTAGACAAGAGTCACCTTAAGGTAATGGAACATCAAGGTTCCCTCTGTCTTTACCACCTTAGAATCTGCGACAGATAAATACTTCCGTATTACTCAGCTTTCCAGAGCGTGGTTTGGTTTGACTTGCTAGAATCCAGGCGGGGTTTGTTTGTCTGTAGCGCTACAGTGTGACTGCTGGCAGTGAGCGTTTGTGCGGTGGTGATTTCTAACGAGCTGAGCTGGGTTGGTGCTCCGCTGTGTGGGTTTGCCGATCGTCCTGATAAATCTCAGCGTTTGAGATGGAAAGGCAAGCTGTGTGCTGGCATAGACGTGCAGTCATTCAGACTTGTAAAAGCAAATCTGAATTGAAAACATTAACGGTATTAAATTGGTTTATAAGGGTTGCATGTTTCAGAGCTCTGGAATGGTATTTTCCCCACTCTTGCTGGTTTGTGTGAGGCAGAAGGGCAGCATGCAGAGTCAGGGAGCTGAGACAGGATTTCTGCGTTCGTTCCCAGAAGGAGCTGGCAGCAGTGTAGGAGAGTGTGCAAAGCCCAGCAACAGCCTAAGCATCTGTGTGTTATCTCAACAGGTTTTTTTCCATGCTAATTTCAAAGCACAGCACTATACCAGCTAGAGTGAAGAACATTAACTCTATCCCAGCTGAAACCATGACAGAAACAATATAAAGTTGTCTCAAATACTGCGGGCACTTCTAGGAGTAGAATTCTTGTGGCCCAGGGGAAAGGTAAATTCTGTAGCAGATTGCCAGGCAGCGCAGTCACAGCAAGTGCTTGACACGGGAGAGGAGAGAACTTTGGGGCTTCGAGGTTTGGTCAATTTTTCCCCACCTCTGGGGAGAAAAACCAATATATTAAAAAAAAGGACTCCTTGTGGTGCTCACTGCTCTGTTCCATTGTCGTGTAACAGGTTGCTGTTGATGTAAAGCTCCCTGGTGTCACTGTGTGACATTATGCAAGGAGGCTGAAGGGCAGCCCGTGTTCTTTTGTTGTGGAGCCTTAGTGCAGGAGCCCTCACGTGCTGGTGTCTCTGCTGGAGCAGTCAGGGCTGTCCCGGGAGGGGCTGCAGGTGCGGAAAGGTCTGTCTCCATCAGGGCCTTGTACTAAAGCTGCTGGCAGGCGGCTCCGCGTGTTACAGAGCAGCGTGCGCTTCTCCTCAGCCGGAGCTGGCTTTTGGCGAACCAGCTGCTGGGCTTTTTGCCGCTGTTTCGGCACTGAAAACTTTTCTGCTTTCCCTGGTTGCTCTGTTGATTCTAAATGAGGACTGGTGTAGCTTTCCCTAAGCTGGTATCTCCCTTCCGCTCTCTGTAACAATACTCCCTTGCCGTGGCAGCGGTGTGTCTCCCCTGCAACTTGGCCGCTGCCGCGTCTGACTGAGAGCCGAGATTTGCCCTAGTACCTGTTTGGCAAAGAAGGCGTGGGCTGTATCCCAGTGCTGACGGGCTGGGGGCCGTGGGAGAGCGAGAGTGAGTTTGGCCTTTCTTACTCCAGTCCCTTAAATACGGTCAAGTTTCTTGCATTTAACGCATTTTCTGTGTTGTCTTTGAGTTAATGGTTTCTAAGTAGAAAATGGAACTTGGTAAGCTGTGATAATAGACTGCACCATTGCAGTTGGAGTGAGCTCAGCGAAATCCCTGCAGGAAACCCCGTAAACGGAAGGCAGTAACGGATGTTTGTACAGGACATTTTTGGGGGTTGGTTGGTTTGTTTGTTTTGTCTGGATATAATTGGGATCAATGCTGTGTTTTTAAGTCTGAGAAACCTGTATTTACTTTCTTGCTTCTGATGGGCTGATTCTGGCTTCACTTTTGAGTGATTTCTATCAAAGCTTGTCAAAGAGCTGAAATACTAACTTGTAGTTTTCCTGTAGGTAACTGCTGTAGAGCCCATAACTAACCCCGGAGGAGCCAGCGCGAGGCCTTGGCACCTGCACCGGGCTCTGCAAGGGTTTTGTGGCGTGGCAGCGGTGGCGACAGATGTTGGTCATCTGCTTGTGGTGGACCTTGGTTTGGATGATCTCTCTTGCAGTCAGAGGGAGAATGAACCATCGGGTGAGCTTGCGGTTTCTAAACTTGAACGGAAAAGTAAGAAAACTTGTGTCTTTTAAATCAACAACACGCATCCCGCTTTGAAGCTACTGCTGTGCAGACGTTTATGGCTGCTGATGACAGGTGGCGGTTTGACATCGTCTGGCCCTGAAAGGATTAAAAATGGGAGTGGCTTCATACTCCTCCTAAGGTTACAAATACCCCCTCCCACCAGGGTCCCTCTGTCACGGTGATTCTCACCAGTGAGGGGTAGGAATCTGACCATCCGAGGCGGTGCAGCTGCCTGACAGGAAGGTGTGTCGGACGTGCCCTGTTTCCTGGGAATGTTCTTCTGCTTCTGTTCATTGACTTGGGGCAAAGTTTAGGCTTGTTTTTTAAAGTAAATATGCCTTACCAAAATCCCTGCATTTGACCAAACGGAACCTGTACTTGGTGTACTCGGATTGCATACGCTGTTTTTGCTCTTACAAGAGTGGCCTCGGGAGCTGGTGTCACTTCAAGTAGCTTCACCACGAGGCCCAAACTCCTGATGTGCAGAGCCCAGGAAGACTTTGTCTATGGAGGTTTCGCTTTCACCTGGTTTTGAAATAGGAGCGAGGATACCTGTCCAGTCAGAGAGTTCCTATGTGCTCTGAATGCGTACAAAATGGGAAGAGCAGACAAAGTATTGCATCAATGGGTATTTTGCCGGGGACGGTAGAATTAGATCATCCATGTTGTCACGTCAGTGTTTCAAATGCAACCTGAATGGCATAACGCATTCCTTTATTGTGTGGTTTTGTGCGTGCAGGTCTAACAGTTGTCACTAGAGCTGCTGCTGGCGTTTCACAAGGAAGAGCAACCGTGAGCAGAGCAGGGAGACATCTCTACCTTCAGTTACAGTGTCCTTCAGGAACAGCAATATCGACCCTGTGCTACATCAGCAGAAGCAACCAGCTCGCCGTGGGTTTTTCCGACGGCTCCCTGTCACTGTGGAATATGAAAACTCTGCAGCAGGAGTAAGTCGGCCTTTGCACTTGGTCACGCCTGGAGGTGCAGGGCTCTCAGGGCTCTGCTTGAGGAGGAAGTCTGTTAATTTAAAGAGCCCTTTTTCAGGGAGGGAAATGTGGAGTGTAATCTTGGCCTGTTTAGGAATCCCCTTCTGAAGTAACCATTGAGCCATACCTGGATTCAGTGGGCCGCCTTCTCCCCAGCGGGCTGGGATTGTTCTCCTTATTGTGCCCGTGGGCTGAGGAACTGCGGAAAGCTCCCTTCTCTGGGTTCTGTCAAGCAGTCAGGGTGTGAGAGAGCTGCTTTCCATAAGGCAGTTTGTTCCACCAGCAGTATTCAGTGACAGCAGGAGTTGTGTGTGTTTCAATGAAAGAGACTGTAGACATTATTTCTCAGAACCAGCTCCTGCAATGAGGGCACCCATTGAAAGGCTGAAGTATGTTAATGATGGGATTGTGGTGATCATATTCTTTAAAGCGTCCAGGTTGAAAGGAGTGAGACGTGAAGGATCAAGAGCTGATCTGTGGCTGAAAAGACATTCTCTCCCACATTTCAGCCTCGACCAAAAGAGGGGACTGACCCATTCCAAGGCAGCGATGCATGGGAATGAAAGTCTGCTTGGAACACTTGGAGGGGGAATAAGGGTCATGTCAAGGGATAAGCAACAGAGAAATTAGGGAGGTGATTTCAGCTCTGCCAAAGAGCAATCCCCCCTGGAATATCTGACCCAATTCAGATCGGGATTCACTTAAGCAAATCTGCAGTGACTCACCGGGAACTATTGGCGGCATGAATAGAGAGTGGAGGGATAGTGAGGTGGCCAGAATAGATTGTGAAGGTGCAAAGAAGGTTGAGAAGTCTGGAGGAGAAAGGCTTTAGATAGTCCAAGTAAAGAAACAAGACACTACTGGTGTTTGGCGCTGTTTTCAGCTTGTGCAGAAGAGAGGCTGCATTTTCAGTTCAATATTGAAGCAGGCGACAAGAGTAGGAAGAATCTTTTGCCTGGCAGCTGAAGGAATCCTTCCTGCTCCTGCTCCGCAGGCAGAGGAGGAGATAAAGCCAGGTTATTGCCCGTGCTGGACAGTAATTTCCTCACCTCGTGGCTGTTGCATCAAAAGCAGTCGCTCCCGTGACTCCCTTGTTTGAGACGGGAGTGTGACCTTCTGTGCCTTGAGGAGAAGCACGTCAGGGGCTCTTTGCTCAGAAGATGCTTCTCCCCTTCTACAAACAGGCAGGGCCACCAGGCTCACCTGCTTTCTGTTTTTGTTAACCCTGCAGGCACCACTGTCAGCTTGAAGGAGGAAGGATTCCTGTCTGCGCCGTTACTTTTCAAGAGCCTGAGCACGATCCTCGCAACTGTTGCTACTTGTGGGCTGTTCAGTCGACGCAAGAAAGGTGAATAAAAGCTTACTATCGGCCACTGATTTTTTTTTTTTTTTGAGTATTTGTTCACCTAGAGTTGACCCACGTGTATTTGTTTTGTTGAATTAGCCGTGCAGGAGATTCTCTCCGGTATGGAAGGGGCTGACGGTGCGATTTGTACAGGATGTAACAGGGATGGAGAGGGACCTACTAGTTCCTCCCTGCTGAAAGGCAGCAAAGCGACAGTGGCTCTATTTCTGTGCTGGCATTCTTCAATGGCTTCCTTTGTTTCCTGATGACTGCTTCATGATTTGCCTGATATTCACACCGTGGTATGAAAATACCATGGAGCGCAGTGGAGGCTGCAGCTCCAGAGCACTAAAGGTGCGGATCCACCAGCCTGCTGCCCCTAAAGGAGGAGGTGACAGCATGGCCGGTTCCCTGGTGCCAGCCTGAGCCTTGGTGAGCCAGCTCAGCTCGGCTGGCAGGGAAGGTGCTCAGCAGCCAAGTCGGTGGTTTCCTGCTGGGCTAATGACTGAAAGGAGGGTGTGGAAGGTGCCGTGTGTGCAGGGGAGGGACTGGAGCTTTGGTGGGAAGGGAAGGGGAGAAAGATCTGCCCCTCTCGGCATCAGCAAGCTATTTACTCAGCTCGGCTGCTCATGGAGTGGCAATCTTTTTCAGTTTGACTGTAAAGCAGTTTTGATTGCGAGCTCTTCAATGCCAAGAACTGTTCCCAACCATTTTTAGTCCATAGAACATCTTGAAGCTTCCAGATTGTATGGGTAGCCTTTGCCCCAGAAGCTGTTAGTGTCCAAATTTCCTCCTTTGTGGTTTAGTGGCTAAATGTGACCAATTCTTGGGTTTTGGGAAGGGCTGTTTTTCTTTTCAGTGAGACAGTGCTATTCAGGAAACCTCAGCCTAGACCTAAGGAAAGGGTAACGAGGACTATAAAGCAGCTTTGTAACCAAATGTCATCATTTGTACCTTTTCCAGTGAAGGCGATGCCGTGAGTTTACATCTGTTGCAGTTAGCGTTCGCAGACAGGAGGCGCTCGGCTTCAGGACAAGCCATGTACGAGGTAAGACGTGCACGTCCGTGAAAGGATGGAAAGAGTCCTTTTCCCTAAGGGAGTATCAGTGAAGTTGGCAGGGGGAATATTGACCATGACAATTCAGAGATGACTTAAAAAGAAAGAATCTTTTGCTGAGTCTTCCCGGGCACGGCCTTTGTCCATACTTTTTGAAAAGAAGTCGTACAATTTCATACCGCCGTGTCGTGTGTTCCAGCCAGGGCCGTCTGCAAAGAGCCCGTATAAATTCAGTTCCTGAAGAGGCAGCAGCTTTTACAAAGAAAATGATTCTTCATTTAAACACCAAGTGAATGGCCTGTAGGAAGAGAAGACAGGGCTTTGAGTAGCTCTGTTTAACCAAACTGCAGAGTTGAATAAGGTTCTGTCTGTCTCCCTTCCTTAAAACACGGGCGTACAGCTTTATTCTGTTCCGGTCTTCAGGTTTAAATTCTTGTTTTCCCTTTGAGCTCTGTCAGCAGGACTTCACAGGACGCTCACCTGCAGGGTCTCTTCGGTGCTGGTCCTGAAACTTCGTAGCTCTAAAGAGAACTCTTTCTACTTTTTGGCTGCGTTACCTACGAACTCTGCTCTTGAAGCCAGCAAAATACGCAAATACAGTAAAGAGTGGTCTGATTTGGTCAAAAAAGTATATGTAAATTTTGAGAAGTGGCTCCAAAGAGGTTGTGTTTAAAATAGAGATGAACTAGCCTTACCTCTCTGTTATCTAACAGATAGAAGACGCATTTTTAGAACGTATAGTTTTATTCAGTGTTACGCCTGAAACCCTTGCAAAATCTTTTTGATGGGAAAGTAATCTTAATTCAGAGCATGTCTTTCCTGTTGAGGTGCGGTAGGAGAGGATCTGTGCTCTACAGCCTTGATATTTATTAGTAGTATTTCCTAGAATGGTTAAGAGAAAGCTTGCCTGTTCTCAGAGTAGGTGAGTTAAATGTAACATATCAGGTCATACGAGAATGGATTGTCTCATGCCAGTTCCTTCTAGAGCTGTGAAACTTTAGGAAACTTGGGTAGAATGAGGTACAAGCAATTTTTTTATTCTCTGGTAGGTTTTTGGAGATTTTTAGCTGCTTAGCTTTTGGTTTTGTTTGGTTGGTTTTTAATTGTAGAGCTGCTCTTTGTCCACAATCCACACACCCATGTGTTGTAGGGTAGAGCATTTGACCAAGTGCTGTATTTGGAAAGACAGTATTTCAGTCAATGCTTGCTTAGCAATTGGTGGTCTCAGAGGTTCCACACAATCCTGCTGGAGTTTCTGTAGGTCTCAAAGTAGTTGGCTGACTCTGTAGGAATTCGTGCCCCTAAACGCCTTGCCCACGTGCATGCCATGTCCGCCGGGTTGTTTTGCTGTTGGCTGCACTTGGTGAAGGCAGGGAGGCATATTTCACCCTTTAGTCCCTGAGGAGGTGAGAGGAGGAGCTGGCAGGAGCTGACGTGGTTTGAGAGAAGAGTGTGACTCAGTAAGACGTTCTCATGGCTACTCCCGAGGGATGGGCTTTCACTCTAGCGGTGCGTGCCTATAGATAATGCCTCGCAAGAGAGCTTTGGCTGCTGGAAGGCCGTGACTCCTCTAACTTCATCAGTTCTGTGATCAAGTCATGGAGCAAAGCGCTTTGCATGCCTATGTATGGCATTATTTCAGATCTCTCTTTCTAGATAAATACGTAGGTTTGTGAAGAAACCGGGATGGTGCAAGGAATTCTGCAAAACACATTTAGAACCAGTAATGCGAGGGAAATGCTCAGTTCTGAAAATGTGCAAAGCTTTTACGGCCAAACTTACCCGTTATGGTTTGACGCTCAGTTCTCTTGCTTGTCAGCTGTAGTTTCTCTTTGCCATCAGATTAAGCGCCTGGGAGAGATACAGTACAATATGCAGGTTCTATTAGACATAGACATTCTTTCCTACTGAGGTATAATGTCTGCTTTTCTCTCAGAATGACCTTTCTCTCGCCTGTGATTTTTTCCGCAGGGTTTGGCATCCTGTGTTGAAAAGTACAGTTTGGATCTGACGGGTGGAGCCTTTCCCTTGAGAGGGCAGGGCAGCAAGGCCAAACTACTCAGCTGTCAGGCTGTAGAAATCTTTCCCAACTGCATTGACAGAGAAGGCAGCGTTGATGAAGGTTTGTTCCTGATGCCCGTGTTTGGTTGTTCTAAACTAAATGGTTTGGCATCCAAGCAGTGAATGCTGTTCCATACCCACAGCCTGAAAGTCTTCAGTATCTGTATAGACTAACTTCTTGGGCTTATTTCAAAGGAAAAACTGGGTGCTTAGGTTCTGTGGGACTTGTTAAAATAAACCCTATTTTTCCCTTCAATGCTTGCTGACATGCTGTAGCGATGTATGGTGGGGTCACCTCTATAACGCCTGTCAGTCATTTTATTCCTCCAGCTCTCGTCTTTGAACAGTAGGATCATCCCCTCCATTGCTTAGGAATGTTCCCTCAACTTTCTTTTTTCCCCTCTTCCAACCTATGCCTGCACCTGCATCCAGCTGGCGGCCGGTCACGAGTGCTGTTCCCCGGGGCTCGGTCCTGGGGCCAGGTCTGTTTGATACCTTCCCCAACCACCTGGATGAGCTGGCAGTGTGCCCGCGTGGCCAGGAAGGCCACCAGCATCCTGGCTTGTATGAGAGATAGTGTGGCCAGCAGGAGTAGGGCAGTGATCGTCCCCCCCTACTCGGCGGTGGTGAGGCTGCACCTCGAATCCTGTGTTCAGTTTTGGGCCCCTCACTACGAGAAAGATACTGAGGTGCTGAGTGTGTCCAAAGAAGGGCAGCGAAGCTGGTGAAGGGTCTAGAGCACAAGGTTTAGTTGGGATCTTAGGGAAAATTTCTTCACAGAAAGGGTTGCGAAGCAGTGGAACAGGCTGCCCAGGGAAGTGGTGGCATCACCATCCCTGGAGGGAGTTAAAAGATGTGCAGACGTGGCGCTGTGGGACAGGGTTTAGTGGTGGACTTGGCAGTATCAGGTTTACAGTTGGGCTCGATGATCTTAGGGGCCTTTTCCAACCTAAATGATTCTACGAGTCTATGATCTGCCTGTGCACTTTGCCCTCTCTGTGTCTAATAGGTTCCTACACCTACAAGCTCTTAAAGCAATAGCTTCTGGCTTCCCTTGTCCAGATCGACAGTTAAAACTCCTCTGGTGTCTTTCATTACCTTGCAATAATGAGATGTGCATCTCTGGGTTTGCACATCCAGTGATGCTCTGAGCACATCTCTGAGCCGGCTGCAGTGATAACTTTCACAGCCTTTTGTTTGGGTGTGTGAATGCCCTTCCCTCTCTTCTTACTGGCCTTAACTTATGTCTGCTGTTACAAAGACGACACTGGCGTGACTTTCTAGGCTATTTGTGTTTATTAGCTTTGTCTTAGTCCTGAAGAGGCAGCTTCCACCTCTTTTGGGGTGCCATCCTCTAACAACAGCGTGTCAAAATCTAATGAAAACCCCTTTGGATTTTCTCCACCTGTGGCATGATTCTGAGGAGAGGGCCTTCTAAAACCTTGTCAAAAACAACCAACAGGCGCACCCACCAAAAAACCCAAACCAAAACCAACAAAAAAGGCCCTTTCGGTCCCCTTTTCATGAAGTCTGAGGCATGGAAAAATGCTTGTCATTTTTCTGATGGCTCCTCATTAGCTTTTATCCAGAAACTATTCAAGTTGTAGGCCCACATGAGCTTCTGTTGGATGTGGGTTGAGGTTAGAAAGGAAGCTGGCTTCTGATTTATGAAACTACTTGACATCTTCAAAGGCAGTTTCAGCGGCTCACACAAGTGAAAGGGCACAGAAGTTCACGATGACACGCAGTAAAGCGTGGGAGGCTCCCTGAGCAGCCCTGATGAACTCAGCAGAGAACAGAGACCCATTTTGCCAAACGACCTGTCTCCTGGTTCCCTGCTCTGTCAGGGTAAAGGATGCACCCCCCACTTTGCTCACATCTGGAGAATGCCTTCTCCCCAGAGACGACAGACCATGCCACTTCTTGAGAGAACCCGAGTGTAACATGGTCAATGTTTGATGTTAAACTCTTTGTTCCAACCTCCTGTTTGTTGGGGTTGGGTTTTGGTGTGTGTTTTGTGTGATAATTGTGTTCTTTCATTCTGACTGTGCTGGAAAGGAGCTATTCGTAACACTCGTAATCGAGTCGAATCTGGAAATTAATAATGCCAGCTGAGTGATCAAGTGTATACGACAAGAATTTGTATGCTTTCTAAAAGCAGCAATGTATGTTTTCCTAGGGTGGTGGGTTGTTTTTTGGTTTTTGTTTTTTTCTAACCATCTTGATGCACTCTTACTGTATGGGAGACTTGATTACCTGACAATTGTGTATTGGATTTGTCTTAGGACGGATACAGGTTGAACTCGCAAAGGGGGGCAGCATGACTGAAACCTATCACAGAGGTGATGCTATGGTGTACATTTTTAAAATTCTTCTTAGTCAAGTGTTGTGTTTCATGAGTGACGTAACAGAATGAAGCCAAACTAGAAAGTGATGTTTTGAAAATGTCAGATAGATTGTATTTTCTCCCAATAAGAAACAATGTCTTGTCTTTTCCAGTCATATCTCCTGACACCAGTGTCTCCGTCTTCAGCTGGCAAGTGAACACACGCGGCCAGGGAAAACCATCTACTTATTTGGGTGTATTTGACTTTGACTGCTGGTATGAGGCTCAAAAGCCAGGCTCACTAAGGTAGGTTTTTATGAAGCTGGTTTCAGTATCCCTCCCCATAATTCACTGGAAAGTCGGCGTTTAGCTTCTGCACTTGTTTTCTTTCAGGCCAGAAGAATCCCTTCAGGACTGCCCCTATTTTGCACTGTGGTCACTGGACGCTGTGACAAGCACGACTGCTCCAAACCTCCTTCTGGATGTTGTGGTGCAGGAGCGCAGCCTAAGCTGGAGAGTTCCTCCTTCTTACCCACAACCTGAGCTGTGTTTTCATCCAAGCACCTATAATTTTGGTAGGTATTACACGGCTTTGAGTAGTGATAAGCTTAAACCGAGCTCAAATGCCATTTATTGGTTCTCCTGGTCACCGTTTGTCACGCAAAAACCCAACCAAACCGAAACACCCCAACCCCCCACCCACCCAACTGTGATGACGTTGTACTGACCAAGTGTGTGCTGTTGTGACACCTGCCTGACAGGCGGCTGGGTCTGGGGGTTGGGTGCTTCTGTAACGCAGCCCGTGAGGTGGTGCTGGAGATCAAATGAAATGACTCTGGGCTGAAGCTCAAAGCGCAGCACCTCGATAGCCCCGGAGGTAAAATTTCTACACTCAGCCATTATTTTTCTAAAAAAGGCTGTAAGTGATGTCATGAGGAAAACGGGTACTCAGTTGTACCTTTCCAGAGGTTGCTGTGACAAAAATGTAAACTGGTGCTACCATCATGGTGAGAGTATGGAATGTTGTCCAACGTTCGTTGTCTCTGCAGATGGCACGTGCCTGCTGAGCTCTGGAGTTGTTCATGTGACGTGCAGCGGCTTCCAGAAGGAGGTGAGCTTTTACTGTGTCTTTATGGAGAATGTCAAGCGATGGAGCTTTCCTAAGCTTTCCATGGCGCTGCTTTCGGTGTCAGGGACCATTTAATGCTCCTCCTGCCCATCCACACGCGTAACTGCAATTGTACCCTGCCAGTTTTATCAAATGTAATGTTTGAGGTCCCCTCTTGGGAGTATAAACCCACCGTTGCCTCCCGTTGAAGCACGATCAGGGACTGAATGTCTAGAAAGGAAGAGAGCGCTGCTGTAGGAGCAGGAAGAGAAAGTCGGGGAAAGGTGTTCCTTCTCTCTCATCAATGAGTGCAACTGCCTGCGTGGTCCTGAGTTCGGGTTTTGATCCCTGATGAGCTGGGAAAAGAGGACAGAATGGAGAAAAGGAAGCATCGTTCCCTCAGAACAACCTTCAGGCAGAGGAGCACTTGGTAGGAAGGGGAGAGCAGTCTTTCCCTGCCCTCATCTTCCTCTCTACTGGATTCCTCACCAGATCTGTGGGGGTGCGTTGGGGCAAAGAGCCCTTGTGCACAGTGTGGTAGCTAACATGAACGTCTTGGCAGGTTGGCCTGGCCCATAGGCTGTTTCTTTTGCAAGCCTGATGTAGGCTCTTCCATTCAGATTGGGTGATCTGATGTCAGCTCCACGTTGGAAATAATTGGGAAATGCAGAAATTTGTCATACCCTTTGCTGAATTGAGACTAGATCATTCAGAGGCTTGTTAGGGATTTGAGCAGGAATTGCTTGTGAATGTGAGTAAGACAAATCTCAGAATTAGGGGCAAGAAGCTTGGTTTGGGGTTTTGTTTGCCACCGTAAGTCGTACTCGGTGTGTTTCCTTGTCTGAGACTGGTTTTCAGAAAAAGATGGAAATCTGATGTGTGTATTCGAACGTGTAGAAATGGCTTTGAATGTGATGATTTTATTTAGAAGGGAAAGATACTTGTGAATGTGCTTAAAAAGCCAAAGAAAGAAGCAAACAAAAAGCAAAAGCCCTAAAAAGGACAATTTGATGAGGGCTCAGTCTTGGGCCCCTCGGGACAAGAAGGACATAGAGTTGCCGGTGCGTGTCCAAAGAAGGACAACAAAGCTGGGGAAGGGTCTGGAGAACAGGTCTCATGAGGAGAGGTTGAGGGACCTGGGGTTGTTTGGCCTGGAGGAGAGGAGGCTGAGGGGAGACCTTATCGCTCCCTGCAGCTGCCTGACAGGAGGCTGTTGTGAGGTGGGGGTTGGTCTCTTCTCCCAGGTCACTAGCGATAGAACGAGAGGAAACGGCTTCAAGCTGCATCAGGGGAGGTTTAGGTTGGATATTAGGGAAAATGCCTTCACTGCAAGAGTGGTCAGGCCTTGGAAGAGGCTGCCCAGAGAGGTGGGGGACTCACCATCCCTGGAGGTATTGAAAAGACATGTAGACGTGGCACTTGAGGCCTGATTTAGGAGACATGGTAGTGTTGGGTTGACAGTTGCACTCATTGATCCTGGAGGGCTTTTCCAACCTTAAGGGTTCTATGATTCTATGTTTCTATGTTCATTTCACCTGGAAGAAGTACCAGAACACCAGCTGCACTAAGCTACTCCTTAACAGTGCACGTCTGTGCCTGCCTGTGCTTTGCCCTTCTGAAGGATCGCCACAGCATTAGAACACAGTGTTTGAAGCGCCTAAAACTGAAACCTATTAGAACATCAATGTTTCACTTCTTTTCTGTCATTTTGGGAAATGACAACTTAATGTTTGGGGTGTCGTAACTGCTTCATGTCTTCATAGCCTGGAAAGCTGCTTGATCTTGGCTTCACTGCTTCCATGCAAACGTTGCAGAGTTCTGTTTGTTCTGTCCCCTTCGCGCATTCCTGATGGCAAACTTCTCTGCACCCCATGTGCCATGGGTATAAGCAGGGCACGTTGCTGGGAATAGTTAATTGGAACGCAGTAAATTGAGAGGATAATGCAGAGGCATGCAAATAAAGATTAGAATTAGCCTTTGGGAAGTTGATGTGTCAGGGGAAAAATTCCATGTGCTCCTCACAGCAACAAGCAGCCCAGCCTGTGATGCCTGAGTGAGTGTAGGGTTAGAAACAAGCACTTACTGTTGGTGGTTGGGATGTTGACAGCAGGTGGGATTCTCCTTTGATTTCGCCTGTTACTTTTAGGAGGAGCAGTTAGACGCGGTCTTGTCAGCTGCTGCCCAGACAGGTTCTGTAGGGCTTCTGACTGGCTGCATTAAGCTTTGGACATCTAAAGGTAAGACTTGTTATGTTTTTTTTATGTTGCATGGTTTCTTCGTTTGGAATTCTTGATTCATTTCTTTTTTGTTCTCTCTTTTTAAAGAGCAGCCAAGTTCTGCTGCTAATTTACAGTTTGCCCTTGACTGGACATGGAGCAGAGTGATCTATACACAACACGAATTTGATGACATATGTGAGTACTAGTGCAGCCATGCTGCAAACCTAGAATCAGTCTTTCCAGTTGAGCTCATTCAGTGATCTGCTGGTAGATGGTCTTGCCCGCAGATCTGGAAGTGCACTTTGAAACTCTGCAATGGCTCTGTAGGCTAACGATTTCATACCTGTTCTTGAAAAGGTGTTGCGCTGTTTGACGGCTCCTGCAGCTCCACTGACCCGCAGAGGTTACAGGCTCTGCAGCACCGCCAGTTGCTTTTGAGCAACCTTAGCACAGTCTTGAACTGTTTTCTAACAGAGGCACAAGAGCTCGCCGGAGAAGGTTTGTCACAGTATTTCTAACTCTCTGGTATGTCTTATGAAGATTTGGAACGATGCTGGGGCTGTAATTGTGGAAAGAGGAGCTTCTGTTGGTTTTGCTGATTGGCAGAAAGTCAAATGTAGCGGGGAGAAGGGGCTTAAATGGAGGGGTTGGGGCTGCCACTTACCGCGCGTTGAGTTCAGGGCAAGAGTTTGTTGGGGAGCTGGTGCGAGTGGGTGGGGAGGCTGCGGTCAGCAAGGAGCTGTGCAAGCACCCGGCTTGAAATTACAGCAACGGGATGTGGCACTGTGACAAATACTCCCTTTGATTGTCAGCTAGCAGTGCGTGATTGCATGCAAATATTGGATTGGAAATTACTAAAATCAGAGAGGAAGCCTAAATAAGTAACATGTAAAGTGAGTTGCCTGAGTTTCTGTAGCTGTTTCTATTAGAACTTGTTCCTGGCATATTGAGGAGAAAAGAGAAAATCCCTTTGCTAGAGTAAACGTCTCTGCTACGTGAAGAACAGGTGCCTTATCCATGAGTGGATTTAGTAGTTCCAACTTCACTTTTTTTTATTAAACCTTCAGTGAATCTTCTTCTTTGTAAGGGTTGCTTGTGATTGTGGGCTTTTACTTCAGAGAAGGACGTGATACGGAGTGAAAAATGCACAGGCAAAGATTTCTACCATGTTATTTTTCTACTTTCTCTTTAGTGCAATGAGGGGAGCTTTATAAAAAACAAAAGAAATTGCACACCAACAGTCCTCTTAAGCTTCTTTTCATGTTTTGCAGACTTGACAAATAAGCTGGCGGTGACCAGCCTCGCAGCTTTGTATGCACGAGTGGTCCTCTGGTTCTGTGGGTCCCGCCTCCTGCCCGAGGGCTCAGGTAAGCCTAAACTGTCACGCGTCTGTAGCAGTCAGTGCTTCCTATGAACACGTGCTTCCCCATGGTTTTGTCAAGGCTTCATCAATACCAAGTCGTGCCCGTTCAGTGACAGCAGATGCTGAAGTTCTGCTGCTGAAATTGAGATTTCACTGTTTTTTCAACTGCGTCGTGTAGAATGATGGAAGCAGTTTCTTTCCGGGGTGTTTCTCAGAAACAGCACTAAGCCTCTGAGGGAGGGAGTTGCTCATGCCCACAGCTTGAAATCTTTGGATTGTAAACAAGTAACTCCTAAAGCACCAACACGGGAATGCTTGATTTTACAGTAAAAGCCTGACGTGCGTGTTTTGAACTTTTTACGGATTGTTTGAGGAAAAAATACACCTTGGAAATAGTTCATCATTTGGATGGGTTATAAATCCTATCGTCAGCCTTAACTGTCTTACGCATGTTCACGTGACATGTTTAAAAACCCATTCCCTTTGAGAACTGGGGGTTTTTTTTTAGAGTGAACTTCAGCTGACACTACATGTTCTGGATGCTACATCACCTGTAAGCTTGAAATGGCACTTAGGACAAGGAGGAATTGACTCCTGTGTCGTAGGTCTCTTTTAGCAAAGGCAGAAGGAGGCTGGGCTTCTTTCAAAGTCGGATGCTTGCCTGTGCTTTTGATGCTTAGCTTGTGTGTTCTTCTGTCTTTTTAGTCAAAAACTGTAGGTTGAAAATGGGATATGACTTCTTTAACTTACTTCTTATTTATTGCCTGTAGGTGATGAGATGCGTTTCTCTAGACCTTTCTACAATTATCCTCTGATTCGGAGCTACTACGCTGGTCATCGACAGCAACTGGAGCGTTTATCAAGGTAGGACGTGCAGGAAAGCTCTAGAGCAGTTCCACTGCAAATTCAGAAGCGGCAGCGAGTGGCTTTTCCATCAGCAGCTGTATTTGCTACGCTTCATGCATTTGCTGGCAACACTCTTGACTGGAGTGATGCGTGTGTCCTGCTGAACAGAGAGGTTCCTTTCCCGTGTTGAAATGTTGATATATACCTCTGCTTAGTGCCCTTTGTTGGTACCATCATTGTTTTGAGGCGCACGTAATTCATTGGCAATTCTGTGTCATTTGTTACCACTGGAAAAGGTCGTGTGGTGAGGACAGGATCAGTCACGGCCAGGTCAGCAAGGCACGGCCTTTGCAGAGCAATTGTTCTGGACACAGAAGAAAGCATGTTTTAGGAAAAAAAACAACAAAAACCAAAGCAAAAATAATCTCTCTCAATGACCAGTGATAGATGGCGATAAGGGGATTGGCCCAAATCTCCTACTCCCAAGCACCGCGGTGTCGTTGAAGGAGATGGGCAGAGTCACATGCAGCTGGCACGGCCAGCGCTCTCCTGGCTACTGGATAAAAGCCCCTTCCTCACGGGAACTCCCTTTCCTGGGCTGGCTCACGAGCATAATGGTGATGCGCCTTGGGTTAGGTGAGAACAGATTTTTCTTTGGCAACTGTTCTGTAACCTAAAGAAAGTCCTCAAGTAGCCGTGGCTGTGGCACCGTGAGCAAGGTGCAGCAGGAGGAGTCCAGGTGGAAGCTGCTCTATGTCAGGCGCTGGCTTTCAAGCTCCTCTTCCTGCGCGTCCTTCTCAGGTAACTCTCGTACAGGCTCACGGGCTCCTTAGAAGCACCACCTCCAGCGTGCTGCTTCTGCTCGTCCTCCTCGGGAAATGAAAGGCTGGCATCGCAGCCCGCAGGAGCCTGCGATGGGCTTCTGAGGAATGCAGTGTTTCACAGGCCAGCCCTCCGTCACTGTGACGGCACGTGCAGAGGCGCAAACGTGCTGCTTCAGGGGATACCAGAATTCAGCTGCGGGCTCAGCTTTCTGACCGTGACTGTTTTTCAGTAACAGAAGCGAGGTGCTGAGACCAAAGCCTGACATTGCCGTGCTGTGGTCTCACCGCTGTGCGTGGGAACACTCCCGCTGGGGGCGTGAGGTTTGGGGTAGCTTTGCTCACACTGCCCTTGTATTACAAGTAATGCGGCACAAAAGAAAAACTGAAAACTAAAAGGTCGCTGCAACTTTCCCCTTAATAAGGGAGCTTTTTGGCTTCCTATTTGGAGCTCCTTTAATAATTCACTAGGATCTAATGAGCACCTTTCACCTGACTCCGAAATTTCTTTCCAGTCTACTTCAAGTCATGATCATGCCTTTGTCTGTTTGTTCCTTTCTTGGAGTCGTGGGAGCTTTAGCTGGTTTTGTTTTGGCTGGAGGAAATCTGTGACACCGAGAGGCTGGAATTAGTGTTTTCCTCTGTCAAATCCTCGCTACGTTTTGTTCCAGAGGCAAATGGGACTCTGACTGCCTGATGATCGATGGGGTGGTTTCCCAGTTGGGAGACCGAGTTGAGGAGATGTGGCGGAGAGAGGAAGGAGGAACTGGGAAATACCCACCTCCTAGTTTACAGGTGAGTGTTGTGTTCCCTGAAAACAACCGCCACCACCACCACAAACCCCAGCCCCAGCCCAGCCCTCCCCCAAAGCCAATGATTTCTCAAAGAGAGGAGTTTTAAAAAGCTTCTACCTTTTCATTCCAGGCACTGCTGGAGCTCTATTTGCTAGAAGGCGTTGAAGAAAGCCAGAAACATGCAATCGTATCCCTTGCAGTTATTTGTGTCACACCTCCAGTATACGCGCATCAGGGGTCTGAAATGTCTGTCACCTACGCGTTCGATGCATTTTCTAATTTGTGCTTCAAACGCACTGCGGATGAACACGTGTAGTTAAGAATTAAGTCGCAGACAGAAGCATTGTTTGATTTCTTTGTACTGTGGATTGTTTAGTAATGTTTAAAATGTTTTGTTGCAAAGTCTTTTCTGATGTGAGAAAACAGGTTTACTAAGCAATGTTAAAGGTAGAAAGCTCCCCTAGATTGTCTCAAAATGTAAACTGTTTTTCATTTTTGAAGCACCCACAGCTGTAGCAAACAGCTGCTTCCTCGAGCGATGCACTAGAATGTGCTGCTTCAGAGCAAAAGGATTTCTGACAGCGGTGTACCAGGACCTGATGTTGCTGAAATCATCCATTTTCCAGCACAGCTAACAGGGCTTGCTTTTGTGCTGTTACAAGTGCAGGCACACAGAATAATAGAGAGAGAGAAGGGAAAAGTCATTGGGCAGAAACTGAACTTTTAAGCTGCCGAAATACACTGTGTTGCTTTGGCTGTGTGTTGCCTGACCCGAGAGGGGAGCCTAGAGAGCAGGGGCTGTAAAGCTGTTGCACCCCGGAGCTCTCTGATGAGAACAGACCCCCCAAAACAGCTGTCAGAAAGAGAGAGTGACACTGCCAATGAGTGATCCACATACTGGTTTAAATCCAGTTTTAATCATGCAGAGCTAAGCTGTGCTGTAAGGACACCCTAATTTCAGTTGTTTCATATATGCTGGAAAGGAGGGAAGAAACCAGCTGTAGAATTTGTTTGCTTTAATAATCAAGCATTGGCCGTTCTCGTGTTTTGAATGTCCAGCTGGTGGCTCCAGTGACTAAAGAGGGAGCCTGTGTTTCCAACGGAACTGTTTAAATATCGAAAGGCAACCTTTCTGAATGCCTTAGAGAAATCAGAGAGTCTGTCTTTCTGGTTATTTATTCAGAATGCAATTTTGTTGTTAGGGCCTGACTATCTTCAGGTTGCAACAGCATAAAATGGCAAGACTAATACATGAGTATTTTCTGCGTCCTACCACTATGATATTCTTATTTCCTTTTATTATCTATTAATATTCTATTAACAATAGTAATAATGTTATTTCATGTGATAAATTGTTGGTCTTGCAAATCTATTAGCCTTAATTAGATACTTGATATCAGACAATTTACTTGCTGCTAGACATCACGCATCCCTTTCCGAACAAAACAGAACCTTCCGTCAACTCCTTCGCAGCTGCCTTTGCCATCCCTTCGGGCCTTGTTAAGCTTATTCGAGGTTTTTGGCTTCTAGACCACAAGGACTATGAAGTAAGCATGTGACAGTTTAGTTGGGCACACGTTGCAATACAATGCTATGATCTATCAAATGATGTAAAAACCCTGGTGCTTAGCTGATACCAGGTGATAAAACATGGGAAGCTTCTTTTTTGTAATGCTGCTTCAGCAGCACCTTCAGCAATACGTGATGGTCTGCAGTTTGGTTTTAATTACGTTGAGAGGAAATGGATTAAGACAATGAAGAAGTCAGCGTTAATGCTTGACGTGTGACTTGCCAAAGCCGTCTGTTCAGGTTGTTCTCAGCAGAGCAGTCGAGCACTTTCTCAACAGCAGTGGTTTGGGGACTTTAACTATTCAAACTGCCATCCTGGCAGCAAGACTTGAGACAGAAGACCGCAAAAGTGACTTTTCAATCTAATTCATGTTCCCTCTGATGCTGAAGGTTGTTCTTTGCCCGTCACAATGTTAATATAACCTGTTTGCCTGGGAGAATGACTTGTCTTTACGAGAGGTGATGTTTGCCTACGGAGATTTGGTTATCCTGGCCAGGTGTGAATCACTCCTGTCAAAGGACTCCCTTTGTTCTGTACGGCTCACGGAATATCTTTTTTCTGCAGACACTTCAGCATTTATATTTACCTGTCCGGTACCAAGCCCTTCATTAGTCACCATCTAAGTTTATTCAACAGAGATTCACCCTCACTGAAGACACTTTTGAATCGTTTTGTTGTGCGCGTGTGTGTCTCTATATCTTAAGAAACCTGATCTCTACCTTCTGCAGAGCTCCCTGGCCCTGCTGCTTGAACCAACTGCAACCAAACCTGTGTCGTGGCAAGACGTGCGAATTCTTCAGTCCCTCATGTGCCAAGGAGAGCATAGGCGAGCCCTCAGATACATGCAGGTGATGAAGCTCTCGGCCTCCAGCTGTAGCGAAGTGCGGCTTTTCCTCACTGTGCTGTTGTCCAATAGGTAAAGAAATATCTGCCACCATTTTGGCACTCAAATACTGTGAGAGGTGGAGAACAAACACTAGAAATCACAATCCCCTACACTTCCTTTGAACTTTGAGCACAATATCTGGGGGGCATCTTTTTGGTGATACCATTAATATGCCTTTACGTCTCACAAAATTAACTACAGGTGCATGGTGGAGGCTTGGGCTCTGCTGCAGGAGCACACCACTCAGTTAAAGGAGGAAGAGCTATTAAAAGACATGTATGACATCTGTCGGGAGATGGGACTAGTGGAAGACTTCCTGAGGCTGCCTTTCACAGACTCTGAACAAGTAAGTGTGGGCAAGAGGAAAATCTGAACCCCCTCTTTGCCAAGAGAAGAGGCAGGGTCATCATATATGTTTTAAAATGTGTTATTTCTCATAGAAGTGTTTGGAGAAATTTTTACGGACTCATGAGATTCTTTTAGTCCGGCACCTGCAGCGTGCCAACTGTACGGCAGCCCCACAGCTGAACCGGGCGATGAACGTTCATCTCATGGTAAGCGTAAAAGTTCTGCCAAGTGTGCAAGGTTCTCTTAGGGGTTACTAACTAGATTTAACAGTGCTCAATAAGAATCCTGCTTTCTTTATCACACCCTTCTTTGAAATACTTGCAATAAGCATCTGCACCTTTCGTTACAGCTGAACCTAAAAGTTGAACAAAAGATTTCACTTCTCCAAAGCGACCCTGTGAAGTTGGAAATTCTGTGTTCCAGGCTGTTGTTGGCTCCACGTCAAATAGTTTGTTTGTGTCTGAGGATTAAATAAGTGTCGTGGTTTAGCCGGCAGCTCAGCCCCACACAGTCGCTCGCTCACTGCCCCACTGTTAGATGGGGGAGAGAATCAGAAGGGTAACGCTCGTGGGGTGGGATAAGAACAGTTTAATAATTAAAATTAAAAGAAACAACAGTAGAAATGCAATGTAAAGGAGAACAACGAGAGGCGCAAAGCCCCGCGGGAGGGGGGAAGGGAGGGGAGAGGGGGAACGAACCGCCGAAACAAACCACACGCGCCGCAGCCGCCCACCGACCCGACACCGCGCCGCCTCTGCGCTGCCACTGCCCGCCCTCAATATACTGGTCATGGTGTCACATGGTATGGAATGAACCTGCCATTGGCCAGTCAGGGTCAGCCGCCCCACCATGGCCCCGCCCCTCCCAGCCCCGCCCCCCCGCCACGCGGCAGAGCGCGGGAAGCCGGAAAGGCAGCCGCCCCCCACGGTGAGGAGAATTAACCCCTTCTCATCCAAAACCAGCACAATAAGTATCTTTCCTGTCAGCCACTCTTACCATTCAGATATTCAGGGACGTACGGTATGTAGGGTTCGGATGATTGGAAGTTGTTTGGGTCACTGTGGAAGGAAGAGTGTGTTGTATGTCATCTTCTGTATCTCACACGCAGCTCTGGGTGCCAACCCACAGGCAACATTTGCATCATGGGTTGTTCTTTTTATTATTTCCTCAAGCTATAGCGTGAGGTCTGCAATTCCACAGCTTTCGTTTTACCACTTTTTGGACAGAAAGTCTTACCTAACTTCTGAGTCTCAACATAGGCAGGTCAAATTCTGTGTTATGGGAACTTCTGTTGTGGTTCTGTGATCCATCTGCTGCTTTCCAGAACCATAGTTCTCCAGGGAAGCAAACTTGTGGGGTGGTTCTGGAAGGTTGAGGTCCTGCGTTTGAAAGCTTTCATCCAGGGGGAAGGGGTGTGTAGGCAGCTTTCTCTTCCTCATTTTAATCCTCACTTCCTCTTGTCCAACGTAACCCACCGCTGCCCTGGAGATTCAGTCACCTCGGGCAGTGGCGTTTCAGGAAAAACAAGGGAAAGGCACTATTTTGTCAGCCATGTGAAGCTTGTGGGTGCTGACAAGCGTGTCAGAATGAGGTTCTGCAGGGTGCCGGCATGGTTTTAACTTAAAGTTGTAGGTTCTGCTATTATTCTAGTCTTCCTTCCGCTTGGCTAAAAATTCCGGGTGAAGCTGGTGTGCGCTGATGGGCAGAACTGGCTGCCGCTCTGTGCAGGGGGTGTATTTTACTGCACCTGTAGAGGAAACATATTCCCTAATTCGAAATAGCACCGACAGCTCCGTGCTATGAACTTCTTGTAACATTTAACTTCTTGCTTTACGCTTCTCGTTCATCAGAACGACTGTGCTCCTCGCTGGAGACAGAGAGCAGTTGCCAGAAATTCTCTCTCAGCCCAGCACGGCAAGACCCTTCCTAGAGGTCAGAGGCAGCTGGCTGTAGAGAGAGCCAAGCCTTACCATCTGCCTTCGTCCGGACCAAGAGAAGGTAATTTTTAGGGGGGGAATATAACGCACAACTAACCATCGCTTTGATTGCACAAGGCTGATCGTTTTTCCCTCGTGCTTTACAGCTGCAAGACCAAAGCCAATCTCAACAGTAACAAAACCAGCTAATGCAGGAAATGTGGATCCAAGGGCACCTTTCAGCAGTCGTGTGTTGGCCAAAGTTAGAGAGTTATGGGTAGGAAACGAGCAGAAACCCAGTTGAGAGAGAGTTTTTCTGTTATGATAATGTTTGCTATGCAAAATACATGTGTTTATATTATGGTAAATGTGTTCAGAGAATTTAAGATGGCTAAAACTAAAACCCTGATTACCATCAAGCTATTGGTGTACACATCTTGCTAGACTTGATTGTGTGATCAAATAGTGATCTCTTCCCACTTGCTGACACATTTCTGCTTTGTTTCTGCCTCTTTTACTTAAAAATAGGCAGAACGATAAAGAGCAGGAGAGAGGCCAGTAGCTGTCAGATGAGTTTCCTACAGGTGGTGTGGCCAAATCAACCCCAGTTCTGGTATATTTGGCCGTGAGGGCAATGAAGGTCAACTACTGCCCTTCTCTGCTGTCCTTTTGCCATGAGAAAAGACCAAGGCCTTGGGCAGATCGTACTATAAGGACATGCCCGGCGTGCAAATAAGGCCGCAGATAACTAAGTAGTTTAATCCCCCATCAGAACCCCTTCTCATGGAAGATGACTCTCAGGGTTGTCAGCGCACTCCATTTATTTGCTGCAATTCATCCCTTCCCATGTAACCAACCATAAATAGCTTCTGGTGGGGAAGAAGCAAGCTCCAGGCAGAAGCCAACCCATAGCCTCTTGTGAGTTGTTAGGCAATGCTTGTAACGTCTTAGCCTAGGCCAGTCGGAAAATGCTAGGAAATAATAGAATTTCTCGTAGTAAGATTGCATTTGTTTCTTATGTTGTTGGTACTTTTGTCTTCTGTGCAAAACTTGCAGGTTTCCATCGCAGGAATGCTGTTCTCACCAAAGCAGTCACGATAATGAGTGCCTTTGAGATGCTCGGAGAGAAATGTTCTGCGGTTCCTTCTGAATTACAGCTGTTCCTCAAATAAAAAGCGTTTTCCAATGCACTGAGCTGTGTGGGTGACCCATACGTGAGGCAGAGGGAAAAATGCAGGTGACGGTGCCTGATGTGCCTGTTGGTTCAGGTCACTCACTCCTGGGCTGTGCATCACCCGGCATGGCTCAAGAGCAGGCTCACCCCACAGCAGCCATCGGTGTGGTGTGCCTTGAGTTGAACTTGGTTTAAACCCAGACTAGACCACGACTTATTAGTGAAAGCCCGATCGCTGGTAGTTTGATACTACAATTGTAATGTTAATACACAGAGAGAGAGGGATGCAGGAAGTAGGTGTGTGATTTCTGTGAACACCGACAGCACAAGCGTAGATGACCCTAGGAATCCAGGGCACAGGAAAAGCTTCGCTTCTGATCTAGCCTATTGGTCTCATAGCAGCTTCCTGAAGGACGAGAACGGCACGCTCATCTCCGCAGGATCCAACAGTGATGTGGGCCAGGTAAGCCTTGAGTCAAAGAACCAACTGGAAGCAGCTGTCAGTAATACACAGTTGTGGGTCAGTCAGTTAGTTTATCTCCCATTATTAACATTCATGTAAATGTAACAAACAGGGGATGATTCCTCCAAGCGTGCACACCTGCCATAGTTCCTTTCTGACATTCATACATGGAAGTTAACACACCGCACCTCTCTAATACATAATCATTGACCTGGCTGGGCACCCCCTTCTTCCATGGGTCTCTATCTCCGCCGCTTAAGTTTAAAGGTACAGTGTGATTTTAATTCACTGCGCATGCTCAAGAGGAGTGGGATGGGGGTCAGCCCTTTCATCCCTCAGTTGAGTCGGGGGTCACTATCTCCCGCTGTTGGAATTACCTTTCCCCCAGTGACTCTGCGTGGGCAAATGTGCAGTTTTTCAGGGCCTTCTGGGGCCAGAAGTTCCCTTTGATCACTGCTGACTAAGTTGGGGCCTTCCCTTCACACCCTTCTTTGTAGCAGGATGTTCCCACTGTCAGTCCTTGAAGTTCTACTGATTTGTATTCTTTTAGGAGGTTCCTGTCAATGGGGCAGTCATTGCTAATAGCCTCCTCTCTGGCCCAAGCATTGTTTATTATCTTGTTAAAATTCTCAGGTGTTACCTTCTCCTCCTGACTCACTTGCTCTCACTGCTATTCTCACTTGAATAGCAAAGGCTATTAAAGACCAAGGGAACAAGCTCAGCCAAGACCTGCTGAGCAGACGCCCAAGCTGCCCACTTCTCGGAGGTCTCCTCTTGTGCCCGCAGTGGTTGTGTCTGCTGGCGCTCGCAAGGTTCCTGCCAAGACAATGCTGCCTGTAAAACCTTCAGGCTTTACCTGTTGCTCCTCTGATCTGGAAGACTGACTCAGCAAACAACACAACCATCCAGGACATCAGTATATGCAGCGCCTGGTCCCTCCTGCCTCTCTTTCTGCAAAAAACAGTCACAGGAGAAAGTGCTGGAAAGCAGGCTCACATTCAACCTGTGCAGCAGCAAATCCCCCGCGGGCTAGAGGGGAACTTCTTCCTCGACGTACCCGTTTTCTTTTGGCTAAGTCTGAAAAGCAAGTCTCTTGTGACTGGCCAGACTAAGCCTTTCCTGCTGCCTTAGCACGCCCTCATCTCCAAACACAGTAACAACGGATAATAAAAGCTTGCCTTTTCTCCTTACTGCCGGTTGGGACCATCCACTGCCTGCTTGGAAATCAGGGGTGCACGTGTGCTACTGCTTCGGTTATAAGGTAGGAAGATGCTTGTTTGTATTTCAGAGCCTTGCAAGTATTCATTTAGGGAGTTGTCACCATGAGCATGGCTAAGCTGGCTGCTTGGCTTACAGCTGTACGGGGCACAGACAAAAATTGCTCTCAGGCTTGTCCTCTTGCTCAGACATCTAATGAGGCAAAGTCACCGCAGCATGACTGCTTCTAGGGCAGCAGTCTTCTGCCTTGCTTTTGCCTCAGAAACTGGCTGCAGATAGGGGTGGGGTTGTTTTGCCACAGGGTTTGTGAGCCCAGCTTTGCCTCATCCCCCTCCTTCTTCAGCTTGCCTGGCTGTGGCTCCTCCTCCCCCTGCCAGGCTGGAGAGCAACGAGGGTGGTAACATCTGAAATGCGGGCACTTGTTCTCAATTGTACCTGTCTCCTACGGGAGAGCTGAGAGACCTTGCTCACAGAAGACGGGCTAGGGAGAACACAAGGCAATCTACATTAGTCAGGTGGTAAGGGGCCAAAATTTCCACCACAGACCACCTCCTCCTGGGTGAAATGCTATTGCCAATGGCGAAAAGCCTCAGGTTTTTTTAAAGGCAAAACCAACAAGGAGACCAACAAAAAAAAAGCTGGATGATTTTTTTCCCCCTCAGCTGGGCTTGTTTTCCCCAGCCCTGGCCACTCTGCAAGGCGATGCTTGTCACCAATATGAGGGTGCAGGAGAGGGCCCAGAACAGGGATGTTGCAGGCAGCACATTTCTTGAGGCTCCCAGTAATGCAGTCGCTGGGGATTGATCAAGAAATCGGGCAGTCGCCCAGAATTTCTATTTTTGCTCTCTCCCCAATTCCCATGACTCTTTTTTCCCTTTCTCTTTCTCCTCTGCCTGACTCCCCGCCTGTATTTCCTGACTCCTGTCTGTCTGTCCTGCAGCCTGTTGCTATGTTTTCCTTTCCCCACACCTCTCTCCCCCGCTCCCTGGCCTTCTCCTTCCTCTGTCACCGCGTCCTGGCCGCCTGTTTCCCCTCTGTGCTGCCGCCTGTCCCCTCTCTCCCGCCTGTATCCCCCGCTCGGCCGGCCCTGCTGCTCTCGGGGCCTGCGGGGGGGCGGTTCCCGCCCAGGGTCGGGCGGCGGGAAGGCGCGCCCCGGGGCATGCTGGGAGCTGTAGGCCTGGGGCAGGGGCTGGGGCCGGGGCAACATGGCCGCCCGGCAAGCTCACAAGCTGTGAGGCACCCGTGGATTCCCTGAGGTGGAAGGCAGTCGAGTGAGCGGGGCTGCAGCAGAGGGAGGGAGGCAGCGAGGGAGGGAGGGATGGACAGACCGAGAGAGACAGAAGTGCCTGAGCTGTGCCATGTGCGTGGCAGTGCAGAGAGCAGGAACTGCGGTGAGTCCTGGGCCCCTGGGATCCTGTCACCCCTCTTCCGCACCCCAGTCCCTCCTGACACCCCTCTTCCCTTTCCCTCTGTGGATTCTGTGGTGGGATATGTAGGTACATATGTATTTATGTGTATGTACGTAATTTATATTATACATAGACATAATACAAATCTTATAACATGAAATACTTGTTTATACATACTTTAATATTTATAAGTATAGAATAGTAGTATTTTACAGAAAAAATACACTGTTCTGTATGTAAGCTATGCCCGGCCCAGCTCAGCCACCCACGGGGTGGGCAGGGGCTGCATTAACAACCCCACACTCCCTCCCGCTGAGCAAATGCCCGCAGGCAGAGAGAGGTGCTGCAAAGGCAACACCCAACTCTTTTAATGAATTTTAATTAGTATTTTCTCCCCCGGAGTGCCCCAGGTCCTCTGCACAAGCTTCTAACAGGGTCACTTGGTCCTGCAGTCTGTGTCTTCCCAGTCAGTGTGAAAACTGTCAGCGTGGCACGGAAGCAGAGTGGAAAAGGTGCCTGCAGAGGTCCAGGGCGTGAGGTCGCGGGGGCCCTTAGGGAGCACAAGAACCTGAGGAGCAGGGAACGCTCCTGGGACAGTTCAATTTCTGGGCAGTGCTGAATCACAGTCAGACCTTCCAGGTGTAGGTACATGGATATAGAGGGAGGGGAATTGTAGGAGAGGAGAAGAAATGTGCTTAGCTGGGGAGCAGCTTCCCTGCCAAAGGGCTATAGGCAGCCCTGTCCTTGAGCGCGTGCCACGCCGGCCTTTCTTCTGCTTTAACTTCCAAACAGCATATGCCTGGGCAGCTGTTCTTTTTCTCCTTCCTTTTGGATTTAAGTTTCAGCGGCTACAACCGCCGCAGTTGAAGCTAAAACCAGCTTGAGTGTCTGGACTGCAAGTGCATACAATGGCCACATCCTGTAGTAGGCACTACTCCTGGCCTGCTGGTGAAAGACTCGAAATCCTGGTCCGTCTGAGGACTCTGTTGTTGCTGGTAGCGAGTAGTGACAGGGAGGCCGTTCTGTTTCAGTGGCTTTCTAGAGAAGGCAACAAGACGTAATACCAACACAATTGGGTCTTGTGACTGTGGAAGCAGGCTAGAAGACCTGGCCCAACTCTTTGCTGAAGCTTCTGGTAGCTGATTCTTCCTTTCCTTTACTTGCAGCCAAATGAGGTAGAGCAGGGTAAGACTGTCTTGACCACGATAGGTCTAAAGACCTCGCAGGGCAGCCAGAAGGAAGCTGTTGAATGAGGCCTTCGCTGTGGCACTACTCTGTCAGTAGTCAAATGCTAGAGAGGAGAAGGCAGCTCACAAGCAGGGGATGGTGCTGGGCCGGTGGGTCATGGGCAGCCGTAGTCGTTGGTTATGTCCATGTTGGCCTCCCTCTGCACAAAAACCTGCAGCTGGCCCAGTGACCCCTGCAGGGCCGCCCACTCCCGCTCCTCCTGGGCCCCACCCAGGGGCCCCCCAAAAAAGCAAAAATCCTGGAGTGGGAGGGAAGACTTAGTTTTAGTTAGAAGGAATTAAAGTCAATGAAAGGCAAAGCAAACGCATCCCCTTCTCGTTTGCTCTGCGTGTACCTGCTTTGGGCTGTGGGTAGGCGTAGGGAGGGTGGAAGCCTTGCCTCTCTCTTGACAAGCCCCTCTCTCCCCCTGGAAAAGCACTGCAGCCTCAGGTGCTTCTGGTGTTGGAGGCACCATTAGCTTTCTTCTGAAAGCCAACTCAGCTCTTGGTCTTAAGTGTGGGGTTTGTGTTTTGGCTTTTGTTTTGTTTTTGAAGACAGATATTTCTGTATGCTTTTCAAAGCAGAACGTGGGTCATGGTGTGGTAGGAATAAATCACTGGAAAGCTTGCCAATTATTGTTGAGCCGTAAAGCAGCAAAACCAAATTTAATTAAGGGTTTTTGTAAAAAGGATGCACAAAAGCTTCCCTTTGAATATTTCTTCATTGTCTTGCTCTCATGTTAGCTGTCAAGTTAGACTCTTGCCTGCAGGCCATATAATAACTGCTTCCTGAGAAAATACAAGAAGTAATTAATAGTTCATGAACGGTTGTGCCTCAGTACTGGTCGATGCGAGACTGTATAATGCCAGACTCCAAGAGGGAGCTTCCCTAGTTTCTTGATTGCTTCTGAAAAACCACAAAATGAGAGTGGCTGTGCCTGCCGTGAGAGAACATAGGCCTGTTTTGCCATGTGCCAGAAAGGGTGGCATATGGAGCATGAAGCTTCCAAATACTTGATCAGGCTTCCTTTTTAACAGAACTAGGTACAAAAAGTACCTAGGGAAGGGAAGCTGAATCTTCTGGTAAGACTTGCAATGGAACGAAGGTGTCTTTCTCAGCTCTGGGTGTTCCTCTCCAAAGGCACATTTTCAAGAGCTTTTGAGTCAGTAATGCGGTCATGTTGTATGTGCTTTCCTAAACATATAGAGCAGGAACGATTCACTGGCGTGAGGAATCAGCTTCTGCATGTAGATGGTTTTTCCTCAGCATCTGATACAACTGCGCCTTTGAATTCTTCGACTACGTTAGGGCCTAAAGCACAAGAGCATTTTGCAAGGAAGAGTTTTAATCTCCCTTCTGAGCAATTTAGTGACGTCTTGCGGAGAGCTGTTCCGCTGACATTGTGAAATTTGGTTCTACGCTTTTGAACAACTGAAGACATAATAGGCAGTGAGTCGCGTGTCTCTCTGAGAATGTTTTCCTAGTGTAAGCTTAACTGGGGCTTGGGGCATAATATCATTCAATCGGCTGGAAAAGGAAAAAGGTGAGAGTTACCCTTTCTCCTTGTGGAACAACTGCCCTTGAGTCTGCATCCTCAATAAACACTGCTGAGTGTATTTCAGTACATCTGAAATCGAGAGTGTATTTCAGTACATCTGAAATCGAGAGTGTATTTTAGTACATCTGAAATCGAGAGGTTTTAAGGCAATGTTGCAAAGCCCTTCAAAATTCAAGGGACACCTGGAATAATAAATGGGAAATGTTCTTTTTTTCCAGGTCATGGACATTAAATATGTTCATCAATCTTTCTCTGTGAACTTGCATGCATATTTTTATATATTTCAATACTACTGGAAATTTTTCCGTTTTCAACTCTTTTTAATGGCAGTTCACAGTTATTTTGTATAAAACCAAGATGTTTCTGTTGACCCCACCTATTGAATATTTGCGTGATGTAATTATCACAGAATCACAGAATCACAGCTTGGAAGGGACCTCAGGGATCACCTAGTCCAGCCTTTCTAGGAAGAGCGTTACACAAGCCTCTGGTTGACTATTCATGCCATTTAACGTCACTCGTTGAAAGTGTGTGCGTGAGGTCTGAATTCAACCTTCGTACACAGGTGGTGAATAGGAGTTTCCCCAGTGACTGATTCAGAGCACGGAATTAAGCTCTCACTCTGCACTGCGCTTTGGAGGAGGAGCGGGTTTGTGCCCCTTCTCTGAGTGGAAGGTGCGCTGAGAGATATTTCGCCCTTAGGGAACCTGAAGTTAAGCCAAAGAATGTCGAGTGAGTCCAAAACACTGCTTAAGCCTTTGGAACATCCCGGCTATAGTCACTGAGGCAAATGAGTACTTTAGTTGAGAAACACTTATGCTGGGTAAAATGAGAGGGTGAGAGGCTTTTGCTGCTTCAAATAATCATGGAAATGTAATTTTAAATGTGGTTCTTAAGATGAGCTAAGTCTGCATTTCTTTTCTTAACAGGACCAAAATTTTGAGCCTGTTCCCAGAGTGAAAAAGAGCACAGGAATTCCATGGAGTTTCATGGTGGAGGTGAAAGATCCCAGCACAAAGGGTGCTGTGCTGACAAGCAGTGGGAAATACGCAATGCCAACTCTTGCTGCGTGAGTATGGAATGAATTGGACCGATCAAGAAGTGAACAAGAGAAACCATGCGCAGAAGCGTGAGTGGCAATGCAACCGAACTGGCCAGCGTCTGTAGTTACAGGGGAGGAAGCATTGTCATTGCGGCTTAACCTGAAAATCTGTGATGCTTTCTAATGCTACAGTAGGGTGGTCCTCCTGTTCGTGCCCCTGGAAGTTGGTGAAACTTGTGCTGTGCTAAGAAGCTGTATTTCTGCAAAAGATTTCAGTGGTGTTTGCAGTGGAGTTGTTCTCTTGGAAAGGCTGTTTTGGTTCTGTTTGATGTTGCAAAGGCTCCTTGCAAAATTTAACAGATTGCCACTGGACTGAGATTTCCTCCCTCTGACTTTTATGAAATCCCATGTGTGGAACACACAGAAGTTTTCCCGTGGCTGTAAATTAAGAAAATACTACTGTGTGCTGAGAGGAGTGGCTGTTTTAAAATGCACTTGGTAGCACTTCTGTTGTGCTGCCATGGATCCCCTTTTGTAGAAGGTGTAACATAGACTTCTTCCATTTCTAAAATGTAATTACTCAGCGACTAACTTGATTGGAGACTAACTTGGTGCTGAGCCTGCCATTTACATTTACCGTCTGGTGAAGGAGAGGTGGGATTAATTTCACCTCATTTCTAGCTGTCAAAAAATTATTTTTCTAGTTTGAGCTGGTTTCTTGGTTGATCGAACGAATGCAGAAGGAAAATTCTTCCCCCCTCCCTCTTCTAGGGTTGTGGCTGTAGACAAGTAGTTTAAACCAAAGGCTTACGTTGCAGAAGGCTAATGTGGAGTGAGAGAATTCCATCTGTTCTCTTCCTTTGATAAAATCCAAAGCTTGGAAAAGTTTTCTTTGAGCCATCTTTAAACTTTTCTCTCCCACCAGGCCCTCTCCCCCTCCAGGGAAGCTCCTGTGCGAGGAAAGGAGGAAAAGCCTCCCTTTTTGCCAGAGGAGCCATCGCCCTCTTCTTCCTCCTCATCCTGCTCTGGTGATCCTAGTCCAGATGAGTTGTTGTGTCTCATTTGTGAAGATACAATGTCCGATGCCGCTGTTAGTGCCTGCTGTGGAAACAGTTCCTGTGACGGATGTAAGTGCAGCTCCCATGGTTGTTACTTCAAAACATCACATCTGATCTTCTGAAAGCAGAAAGAGGAGATCAGGGAATTACTTTGTCACCAGCTCTATTTAAGACTTAAGCAGAGCCTGAACAGGAAAGGACTCTTCTCACTTAAAGGGAAAAAAGGCAGGAAGCTTTTTTCCCTTTTTACTTATGTAGTTAAATCCTCTTGACAGGCGGAAGGAGGAGTTTGAGAAGAGAGCCTAACTGCGCAGGTGATTACAGTATTAGATATCGAACGCGTTTGGTTTGTCCGCAGCCCTTTCCCTCACACAGAATTATAGAGCCATCTCTGGTGCCTTCCTGTGGTCTGCAGCCAACGGGGAGCTGGGCATTTAATCCACACTCCTCTCCACGGGAGAGGTGGTTAAAAACTTCAGAGCTGTGCCGGTTGTAGCTGGGATAGAGTTAATGTCCTTCAGCGTCGCTGGCAGAGTGCTGAGGGCACACTGATGTTTCAGCTGCTGTTAAGTAGCGGCTCCGTGTCGCTAAGTAGCGCCTCTGCTAGTCAGGGGCCTCTCCAGCTTCCCGAGCTCTGCCCGACAGGTATGAGTGGCCGCGCCAGGGACCCCTCTGCCCGCCCAGCTCCATCAGGGGTGATGCCCAGGTGCGAGGGCAGAAGGAGGCCCCGAGCCGTGCGTCAGTCGGCCAGAGTGAGTCGGCCAGCGTCAGTCGGCCAGCATCGCCTGCCCGCACTCAGCTGGCTGGCGTCAGTCAGCGTCAGCGTCTGTTGTCGGGAGTCAGTCAGGACTTAATCCTGTCGGCACCGCTGACCCCCCGTCTGGGGTGTGGGGCTGAGCGCGGTGGTTCAAGTGCCGCCTTAGGCCCGTCAGTCAGGGTGGCTGTGTCAGCCTTGGCTGGCAGCTGTCACCTGCGTTTGGGCACACGGTGCCGTGTCCTGCTCTGCTGAGGGCGGCTCCTCATTCCCTGCCTGCTTCAGCTCGTTTTCCTGCTTCCACATGCCTGGGCTTTGCTGGTTTAAGGCAGTGAAACGAACTTAATCAGGCTTCCCTTAACTTTGTGTCTTCTGCCTAGTGATCCGTCGGACAGAGCTTTGGAGGAAGAATGGTGACAAGCCCCTGCTGGTGGGGTGGTGTTTTACTGGTGTGGAGGAGAGGATACTTCAGTTGGTGGGAGCGAGTGCCCAAACCCCGGGGCCTGTCGCGTGGGCTGCCAACGTTTCCGCAGCTCCCCTCGTCGGGCGGCTGTTTGCAAGGGGTGTGTTTGAGCACTGGGGGTTCAGCAGCCGCCGGGCCCTGGCCCTGGGCAGCCTGCTCTGGGGGACCCTGCCTGCGCAGGGGCTGGACCAGCTGCCCCCAGGGATTCCGGAGGGCCTTTCTCTCCCTTGTGACTCCGTGACTCTGGAACTGGTGCTGCGAGGGGCCAGCGCTGTGGGAGCGCTGGGAACGTTGTCTTCCCTGGGCTCTGCCTCTGTCGGGACGGCTGCGTGTGCGCTCTGCCCTGAGACACTCGGCGCCTGCGCCCGCCTGTCCAGGTACGCCAAGCAGTGTGCAACAGAGCACACTTTCAGGAGTGACCTGAGGAGCTTTTGCTAGCTTGGCCGCGTTGGAGAGGGACTGCAGCTCCTGCATGCAGGAATAGTCGTGTTGGAGAATAACCCTAGGAGGCAGCTGGGTAAAGGGGCTCTAGTGTCAAACGCTGATGTGCCTCGGGTTTGGGTTTTTTCATGTAAAGGGAAATGAAATCTGTGGTCTGCATCAGATACGGGATCGGGGCTGTTGGGGGCTGTATTTCTGGGGAAAATGTCACTGAGCCAGTCATGAATAGTAATTCAAAAAGCTCTATAATTGTGATCTTTCCCTGCTGTTCAACAAAGTGGATGCTGTTTTTCCTCAACAGAGCATAGTTTTTCTTCCATTTCTTCTTCTTTGGCTTCTTCCCACTCTTTGTCCTCTTTCCTTAGACAATGTGACCCGAGCAGTGTCAGGCAATGGTGTCCCTTCTCTGACCACCAAGTAACGCTTCCCTGAGATCACTTTAGCTTCCACATCTGGCTGAGTGAAAGAATGACGCCCGTCAGCCTCAGCCTCCCTCCGTGCGAGAGTGAGCCTCTACGTGCACGAGGGAGTCCAGAGCTGACTGAGAGTGCCTTGGGTGCTGCCCTTTCTAAAAGCGAAGGGGTTTCTTGCAGCTCTCCTTGCAAAGTGAGTGTGTGGTTTCACACGTGCATGAGCTAGCAGGACGGCTTACGGCCACAGAATGGAGATGGGCAAATCCCCTCTCCTTCTCCCCGGTGCAGTGTCCTGCCTCCTTCCTTGTGCCAGCTTTTATGCTTGCTGGCTCTCTCTGCAACCCCCTTTCACTCTCTAAGCTGGTGGAAAGCTCTCTGCTCTTGTGGGTGCGTTCCCTGTCTGCCTGGGCAGTTAATGTGGCTCCTAAGGAGCTCTAAAATGTGTGCAGGTCAGGGCAAGGGAAGGCACAGGGATACAGGAGCAGAAGGAAGGAGCAGATGGAGAGATGGGGGCAGCAGCAAGGCCTCTCTTTTGGTGGCACTGAAGTGAACCTGGTTTGTGACATCACGTCTGCAGCTGCGACTGACCGTATCTGTAGCTTTTCCTTCAGTAAGCCCGTAACATTGTTGGCCTTTGAATCTGACTTTCATGTACTACATGTCAGTCAACGGTGACATCCCAGAACACTGACTTGGCTGGATGTGATTCTGCTCAAACATGTAATTTCTCAACTTGTTCTTTTTTATTTATTTTCTGTAGCTTTTTAATGCAAAACTCACTCTCTGACTCGTGCCGCCTTGCTTGACTTGACTCCAGTGTCTTGGGCTTTTTCCCCGTGTTGTTTATCCTGTCAGTACCCCTGCGTCCCTTTTTGTTGGTGATCTCGTAGGCATCAGAAAAGCAAAGGATTCTGCTTTTGCTCTGCTGTGAGATCCAAACCTGTCCTGAGTGCCCTTTTGTTAAGGAAAAGAGCCGCAGGAGGTGGCCGGGAGATTATTCACGGCAAAGGGATGAAAGTTCTGTCAATCTCAAAAATGTCGATGGCTGTCAGGAGCCTCTTTTTGCATTTTCTTCTCTATTCACAGTGAAGAATGCGAGACCTCGCGGCTCAGGTAACGAGCAGCCTGCTGCAGTTTCCCGAGGTGACCATTCAGGCTCTTGGGGAAGATGAGCTCACCCGAGGGTCTGTGCTGCGTGGGCGGTTTTCCAGAGGTGAGCCTTTTCCTTGAAATTGGGTCTTGCTGTGAAGTTGTTACTGCCTGGAGGTGACCTGAGGCACGGGGTCACAGCATCAGCTGTGTCAGGTTGGTGCTGCTCAGGTGCGTCAGGTTTTGAGAGAACAGAAAGGATGAACTATGACAAAATGATGAAAAATGTTAACATTAAAACATTAGTAGAGTTAAACTTTGAAAGGACAACAGCCTGCGCCAGTCTTGAGCTATTAAAATAACACGGGCAAGTCAGTGAGCCCTCCTCAACTTCTAATGGAATGAAAGGCAGTTTTCAAAAAAGTCCTGGTGTGGTTTTGGGCTGTATTTATTGGTACCATCATAACATCCCGTGCAGAACTAGTTCTCCCACAGTGTTAGAGAGGCAGCCTCCCCTGCTTTTTCTTTCCTAGCCTGACTGAAAACAGAAGGAAGAGGAAAGCCCTGTTAGGCGCTGCAGCCAGGTTTGCAGAGTATTTAGCAGGACGCAGAGGAGTGTCCCGGGAGAGCTGCTGAGAGCGGCTGAGCAGATGAGGTAGCTGACTTTGTCGGTGATCTGAAGGTAGAGCCGGGGGCCTGCCTGGGTGTCCGGGCTTCTGCTGAGACCATGTAGAATCTCTCTGTGTGACTGTAAGTGCAGTAGTTGAGTTAATACTCCCTTTGTGTTGGAAGTAGTTCAGTGAAACTAAATGTGCTAACTTCTCTCTGTGATCAGCGCGTGTAAAAGTTGAAATTGGCTCCCGCAGTGCCCATTTTAAGGTAATTCCTTGTTGAAGTCCAAATCCCTGCCCAAAGTAGGCGTGTGTCGAGCAAAGTTAGTCAACTAGAAAAGAATTGGCTGAGATTTTGCCATATTTGAAGTATGCTTTAAGAGTTGTATTCTCATATGTATTTAGATGATTTCTAGCAAAACCAAGCTGAATATGGTATAAAGACTAGAGACCAATCTATTGTAATCTTTATCCCAAACAAGCAGAATTCTTCAGTGCAGGAATGCCAAGTCCAAATGCAAAATAATAAGGTGGCTCATTTTACGATGCATTGGTTGAGGATTCAGTGGGTGATTTTCAATAATCGACCCGAATTCGGTAAGCCTCTCTTGCTCTGTGAGGTACTTCTGTTGAAGCAAAGGGGCAGTGATTGTGATTTTCCCGTTGTTTTCAACCCTCTCCTGGGAGTTTGCTTTAGCCAGCCTTTTCTCTTCTTCCAGGGAGAGATGGCCTGGCCTGGCTGGCGTGTGGCCCTCAGCTGGAGGTCGTGAGCGCTGTGACGGGAGAGCGGCTCTCTGCACACCGTTTCAGTGGAGCCCGTGAGCAGCCTCCCACCATCCGCGTGGTGAAGGAGGTTTCCTGGCAGACGGGAACGGGGCTGCTGGTTGGCTTGAGAGAAGCAGAGGGAAGTGTTCTCTGCCTGTACGACCTTGGAACATCAAGCGTGGTTACAGCAGTAGTTCTGCCAGGAAGGGTAGGTGCTTTTTAATGGGGGAAACGTTGTCAGGTGCTGCATAACGCTGTTTCAGGAGCAGCTTTGGAGCGTCTCTTTGCTAGGACGTCCATTTCCTCTATTGTGTCATCATCCTGTCACTGCAGAGTGTCCAGTCGAGAGCACCTTGATGTGAAATTATGGGGTTAACGGTACCGTTATCCTTTGAGTTTGCTGAGAGAGTCAAACAAGTTTTCTGGTTTTACAGTAGAGCACGTAGTTACCTCATTCTCCACTTTGACAAAAAGGCCTTGAAAACTACCTTTTTTTTTTAGCCAGAGTGACAAAGAACTCGTCCTCACCCTGCCTTTCAAGTGTTGGTAACATACATGTCCTGAATGGTTCATTATGTCAGAAATACTGTCTTTAAAACATCTCAGACTTCCATGGCTGTGCTGTAGCTGACTTCGGCACATTCCCAGGAGTCTCGGACTAGCAAGCAGGTGACTTCAGAGCAAAGCACATTTTTCTGTTGACTTAGGATGGGAAAAAACAGGCTTCACTGCGTTACCTGGCAGGTGGTTACAGACTGACTTTCAGCCTGAAGCCCTTGAACCTCTGCTTATTGCATATGGTGCTTGTGCCGGTGGGATACTCTGGTGTAACGTTGCTAATTTTCCCTGCCTTCTCTAACCCATAAACTCAAATGACGTCCTTTCCCCTCGGCTCCTTATCTGAGTGTAGACAAGAGTCACCTTAAGGTAATGGAACATCAAGGTTCCCTCTATCTTTACCACCTTAGAATCTGCGACAGATAAATACTTCCGTATTACTCAGCTTTCCAGAGCGTGGTTTGGTTTGACTTGCTAGAATCCAGGCGGGGTTTGTTTGTCTGTAGCGCTACAGTGTGACTGCTGGCAGTGAGCGTTTGTGTGGTGGTGATTTCTAACGAGCTGAGCTGGGTTGGTGCTCCGCTGTGTGGGTTTGCCGATCGTCCTGATAAATCTCAGCGTTTGAGATGGAAAGGCAAGCTGTGTGCTGGCATAGACGTGCAGTCATTCAGACTTGTAAAAGCAAATCTGAATTGAAAACATTAACGGTATTAAATTGGTTTATAAGGGTTGCATGTTTCAGAGCTCTGGAATGGTATTTTCCCCACTCTTGCTGGTTTGTGTGAGGCAGAAGGGCAGCATGCAGAGTCAGGGAGCTGAGACAGGATTTCTGCGTTCGTTCCCAGAAGGAGCTGGCAGCAGTGTAGGAGAGCGTGCAAAGCCCAGCAACAGCCTAAGCATCTGTGTGTTATCTCAACAGGTTTTTTTCCATGCTAATTTCAAAGCACAGCACTATACCAGCTAGAGTGAAGAACATTAACTCTATCCCAGCTGAAACCATGACAGAAACAATATAAAGTTGTCTCAAATACTGCGGGCACTTCTAGGAGTAGAATTCTTGTGGCCCAGGGGAAAGGTAAATTCTGTAGCAGATTGCCAGGCAGCGCAGTCACAGCAAGTGCTTGACACGGGAGAGGAGAGAACTTTGGGGCTTCGAGGTTTGGTCAATTTTTCCCCACCTCTGGGGAGGAAAACCCAATATATTAAAAAAAAGGACTCCTTGTGGTGCTCACTGCTCTGTTCCATTGTCGTGTAACAGGTTGCTGTTGATGTAAAGCTCCCTGGTGTCACTGTGTGACATTATGCAAGGAGGCTGAAGGGCAGCCCGTGTTCTTTTGTTGTGGAGCCTTAGTGCAGGAGCCCTCACGTGCTGGTGTCTCTGCTGGAGCCGTCAGGGCTGTCCCGGGAGGGGCTGCAGGTGCGGAAAGGTCTGTCTCCATCAGGGCCTTGTACTAAAGCTGCTGGCAGGCGGCTCCGCGTGTTACAGAGCAGCGTGCGCTTCTCCTCAGCCGGAGCTGGCTTTTGGCGAACCAGCTGCTGGGCTTTTTGCCGCTGTTTCGGCACTGAAAACTTTTCTGCTTTCCCTGGTTGCTCTGTTGATTCTAAATGAGGACTGGTGTAGCTTTCCCTAAGCTGGTATCTCCCTTCCGCTCTCTGTAACAAGACTCCCTTGCCGTGGCAGCGGTGTGTCTCCCCTGCAACTTGGCCGCTGCCGCGTCTGACTGAGAGCCGAGATTTGCCCTAGTACCTGTTTGGCAAAGAAGGCGTGGGCTGTATCCCAGTGCTGACGGGCTGGGGGCCGTGGGAGAGCGAGAGTGAGTTTGGCCTTTCTTACTCCAGTCCCTTAAATACGGTCAAGTTTCTTGCATTTAACGCATTTTCTGTGTTGTCTTTGAGTTAATGGTTTCTAAGTAGAAAATGGAACTTGGTAAGCTGTGATAATAGACTGCACCATTGCAGTTGGAGTGAGCTCAGCGAAATCCCTGCAGGAAACCCCGTAAACGGAAGGCAGTAACGGATGTTTGTACAGGACATTTTTGGGGGTTGGTTGGTTTGTTTGTTTTGTCTGGATATAATTGGGATCAATGCTGTGTTTTTAAGTCTGAGAACCCTGTATTTACTTTCTTGCTTCTGATGGGCTGATTCTGGCTTCACTTTTGAGTGATTTCTATCAAAGCTCGTCAAAGAGCTTAAATACTAACTTGTAGTTTTCCTGTAGGTAACTGCTGTAGAGCCCATAACTAACCCCGGAGGAGCCAGCGCGAGGCCTTGGCACCTGCACCGGGCTCTGCAAGGGTTTTGTGGCGTGGCAGCGGTGGCGACAGATGTTGGTCATCTGCTTGTGGTGGACCTTGGTTTGGATGATCTCTCTTGCAGTCAGAGGGAGAATGAACCATCGGGTGAGCTTGCGGTTTCTAAACTTGAACGGAAAAGTAAGAAAACTTGTGTCTTTTAAATCAACAACACGCATCCCACTTTGAAGCTACTGCTGTGCAGACGTTTATGGCTGCTGATTACAGGTGGCGGTTTGACATCGTCTGGCCCTGAAAGGATTAAAAATGGGAGTGGCTTCATACTCCTCCTAAGGTTACAAATACCCCCTCCCACCAGGGTCCCTCTGTCACGGTGATTCTCACCAGTGAGGGGTAGGAATCTGACCATCCGAGGCGGTGCAGCTGCCTGACAGGAAGGTGTGTCGGACGTGCCCTGTTTCCTGGGAATGTTCTTCTGCTTCTGTTCATTGACTTGGGGCAAAGTTGAGGCTTGTTTTTTAAAGTAAATATGCCTTACCAAAATCCCTGCATTTCACCAAACGGAACCTGTACTTGGTGTACTCGGATTGCATACGCTGTTTTTGCTCTTACAAGAGTGGCCTCGGGAGCTGGTGTCACTTCAAGTAGCTTCACCACGAGGCCCAAACTGCTGATGTGCAGAGCCCAGGAAGAATTTGTCTATGGAGGTTACGCTTTCACCTGGTTTTGAAATAGGAGCGAGGATACCTGTCCAGTCAGAGAGTTCCTATGTGCTCTGAATGCGTACAAAATGGGAAGAGCAGACAAAGTATTGCATCAATGGGTATTTTGCCGGGGACGGTAGAATTAAATCTTACATGTTGTCACGTCAGTGTTTCAAATGCAACCTGAATGGCATAACACATTCCTTTATTGTGTGGTTTTGTGCGTGCAGGTCTAACAGTTGTCACTAGAGTTGCTGCTGGCGTTTCACAAGGAAGAGCAACCGTGACCAGAGCAGGGAGACATCTCTGCCTTCAGTTACAGTGTCCTTCAGGAACAGCAATATCGACCCTGTGCTACATCAGCAGAAGCAACCAGCTCGCCGTGGGTTTTTCCGACGGCTCCCTGTCACTGTGGAATATGAAAACTCTGCAGTGGGAGTAAGTCGGCCTTTGCACTTGGTCACGCCTGGAGGTGCAGGGCTCTCAAGGCTCTGCTTGAGGAGGAAGTCTGTTAATTTAAAGAGCCCTTTTTCAGGGAGGGAAATGTGGAGTGTAATCTTGGCCTGTTTAGGAATCCCCTTCTGAAGTAACCATTGAGCCATACCTGGATTCAGTGGGCCGCCTTCTGCCCAGCGGGCTGGGATTGTTCCCCTTATTGTGCCCGTGGGCTGAGGAACTGCGGAAAGCTCCCTTCTCTGGGTTCTGTCAAGCAGTTAGGGTGTGAGAGAGCTGCTTTCCATAAGGCAGTTTGTTCCACCAGCAGTATTCAGTGACAGCAGGAGTTGTGTGTGTTTCAATGAAAGAGATTGTAGACATTATTTCTCAGAAGCAGCTCCTGCAATGAGGGCACCCATTGAAAGGCTGAAGTATGTTAATGATGGGATTGTGGTGATCATATTCTTTAAAGCGTCCCGGTTGAAAGGAGTGAGACATGAAGGATCAAGAGCTGATCTGTGGCTGAAAAGACATTCTCTCCCACATTTCAGCCTCGACCAAAAGAGGGGACTGACCCATGCCAAGGCAGCGATGCATGGGAATGAAGGTCTGCTTGGAACACTTGGAGGGGGAATAAGGGTCATGTCAAGGGATAAGCAACAGAGAAATGAGGGAGATGATTTCAGCTCTGCCAAAGAGCAATCCCCCCTGGAATATCTGACCCAATTCAGATCGGGATTCACTTAAGCAAATCTGCAGTGACTCACCGGGAACTATTGGCGGCATGAATAGAGAGTGGAGGAATAGTGAGGTGGCAAGAATAGATTGTGAAGGTGCAAGGAAGGTTCAGAAGTCTGGAGGAGAAAGGCTTTAGATAGTCCAAGTAAAGAAACAAGACACTACTGGTGTTTGGCGCTGTTTTCAGCTTGTGCAGAAGAGAGGCTGCATTTTCAGTTCAATATTGAAGCAGGCGACAAGAGTAGGAAGAATCTTTTGCCTGGCAGCTGAAGGAATCTTTCATGTTCCTGCTCCGCAGGCAGAGGAGGAGATAAAGCCAGGTTATTGCCCGTGCTGGACAGTAATTTCCTCACCTCGTGGCTGTTGCATCAAAAGCAGTCGCTCCCGTGACTCCCTTGTTTGAGACGGGAGTGTGACCTTCTGTGCCTTGAGGAGAAGCACGTCAGGGGCTCTTTGCTCAGAAGATGCTTCTCCCCTTCTACAAACAGGCAGGGCCACCAGGCTCACCTGCTTTCTGTTTTTGTTAACCCTGCAGGCACCACTGTCAGCTTGAAGGAGGAAGGATTCCTGTCTGCGCCGTTACTTTTCAAGAGCCTGAGCACGATCCTCGCAACTGTTGCTACTTGTGGGCTGTTCAGTCGACGCAAGAAAGGTGAATAAAAGCTTACTATCGGCCACTGATTTTTTTTTTTTTTTGAGTATTTGTTCACCTAGAGTTGACCCACGTGTATTTGTTTTGTTGAATTAGCCGTGCAGGAGATTCTCTCCGGTATGGAAGGGGCTGACGGTGCGATTTGTACAGGATGTAACAGGGATGGAGAGGGACCTACTAGTTCCTCCCTGCTGAAAGGCAGCAAAGCGACAGTGGCTCTATTTCTGTGCTGGCATTCTTCAATGGCTTCCTTTGTTTCCTGATGACTGCTTCATGATTTGCCTGATATTCACACCGTGGTATGAAAATACCATGGAGCGCAGTGGAGGCTGCAGCTCCAGAGCACTAAAGGTGCGGATCCACCAGCCTGCTGCCCCTAAAGGAGGAGGTGACAGCATGGCCGGTTCCCTGGTGCCAGCCTGAGCCTTGGTGAGCCAGCTCAGCTCGGCTGGCAGGGAAGGTGCTCAGCAGCCAAGTCGGTGGTTTCCTGCTGGGCTAATGACTGAAAGGAGGGTGTGGAAGGTGCCGTGTGTGCAGGGGAGGGACTGGAGCTTTGGTGGGAAGGGAAGGGGAGAAAGATCTGCCCCTCTCGGCATCAGCAAGCTATTTACTCAGCTCGGCTGCTCATGGAGTGGCAATCTTTTTCAGTTTGACTGTAAAGCAGTTTTGATTGCGAGCTCTTCAATGCCAAGAACTGTTCCCAACCATTTTTAGTCCATAGAACATCTTGAAGCTTCCAGATTGTATGGGTAGCCTTTGCCCCAGAAGCTGTTAGTGTCCAAATTTCCTCCTTTGTGGTTTAGTGGCTAAATGTGACCAATTCTTGGGTTTTGGGAAGGGCTGTTTTTCTTTTCAGTGAGACAGTGCTATTCAGGAAACCTCAGCCTAGACCTAAGGAAAGGGTAACGAGGACTATAAAGCAGCTTTGTAACCAAATGTCATCATTTGTACCTTTTCCAGTGAAGGCGATGCCGTGAGTTTACATCTGTTGCAGTTAGCGTTCGCAGACAGGAGGCGCTCGGCTTCAGGACAAGCCATGTACGAGGTAAGACGTGCACGTCCGTGAAAGGATGGAAAGAGTCCTTTTCCCTAAGGGAGTATCAGTGAAGTTGGCAGGGGGAATATTGACCGTGACAATTCAGAGATGACTTAAAAAGAAAGAATCTTTTGCTGAGTCTTCCCGGGCACGGCCTTTGTCCATACTTTTTGAAAAGAAGTCGTACAATTTCATACCGCCGTGTCGTGTGTTCCAGCCAGGGCCGTCTGCAAAGAGCCCGTATAAATTCAGTTCCTGAAGAGGCAGCAGCTTTTACAAAGAAAATGATTCTTCATTTAAACACCAAGTGAATGGCCTGTAGGAAGAGAAGACAGGGCTTTGAGTAGCTCTGTTTAACCAAACTGCAGAGTTGAATAAGGTTCTGTCTGTCTCCCTTCCTTAAAACACGGGCGTACAGCTTTATTCTGTTCCGGTCTTCAGGTTTAAATTCTTGTTTTCCCTTTGAGCTCTGTCAGCAGGACTTCACAGGACGCTCACCTGCAGGGTCTCTTCGGTGCTGGTCCTGAAACTTCGTAGCTCTAAAGAGAACTCTTTCTACTTTTTGGCTGCGTTACCTACGAACTCTGCTCTTGAAGCCAGCAAAATACGCAAATACAGTAAAGAGTGGTCTGATTTGGTCAAAAAAGTATATGTAAATTTTGAGAAGTGGCTCCAAAGAGGTTGTGTTTAAAATAGAGGTGAACTAGCCTTACCTCTCTGTTATCTAACAGATAGAAGACGCGTTTTTAGAACGTATAGTTTTATTCAGTGTTACGCCTGAAACCCTTGCAAAATCTTTTTGATGGGAAAGTAATCTTAATTCAGAGCATGTCTTTCCTGTTGAGGTGTGGTAGGAGAGGATCTGTGCTCTACAGCCTTGATATTTATTAGTAGTATTTCCTAGAATGGTTAAGAGAAAGCTTGCCTGTTCTCAGAGTAGGTGAGTTAAATGTAACATATCAGGTCATACGAGAATGGATTGTCTCATGCCAGTTCCTTCTAGAGCTGTGAAACTTTAGGAAACTTGGGTAGAATGAGGTACAAGCAATTTTTTTATTCTCTGGTAGGTTTTTGGAGATTTTTAGCTGCTTAGCTTTTGGTTTTGTTTGGTTGGTTTTTAATTGTAGAGCTGCTCTTTGTCCACAATCCACACACCCATGTGTTGTAGGGTAGAGCATTTGACCAAGTGCTGTATTTGGAAAGACAGTATTTCAGTCAATGCTTGCTTAGCAAATGGTGGTCTCAGAGGTTCCACACAATCCTGCTGGAGTTTCTGTAGGTCTCAAAGTAGTTGGCTGACTCTGTAGGAATTCGTGCCCCTAAACGCCTTGCCCACGTGCATGCCATGTCCGCCGGGTTGTTTTGCTGTTGGCTGCACTTGGTGAAGGCAGGGAGGCATATTTCACCCTTTAGTCCCTGAGGAGGTGAGAGGAGGAGCTGGCAGGAGCTGACGTGGTTTGAGAGAAGAGTGTGACTCAGTAAGACGTTCTCATGGCTACTCCCGAGGGATGGGCTTTCACTCTAGTGGTGTGTGCCTATAGATAATGCCTCGCAAGAGAGCTTTGGCTGCTGGAAGGCCGTGACTCCTCTAACTTCATCAGTTCTGTGATCAAGTCATGGAGCAAAGCGCTTTGCATGCCTATGTATGGCATTATTTCAGATCTCTCTTTCTAGATAAATACGTAGGTTTGTGAAGAAACCGGGATGGTGCAAGGAATTCTGCAAAACACATTTAGAACCAGTAATGCGAGGGAAATGCTCAGTTCTGAAAATGTGCAAAGCTTTTACGACCAAACTTACCCGTTACGGTTTGACACTCAGTTCTCTTGCTTGTCAGCTGTAGTTTCTCTTTGCCATCAGATTAAGCGCCTGGGAGAGATACAGTACAATATGCAGGTTCTATTAGACATAGACATTCTTTCCTACTGAGGTGTAATGTCTGCTTTTCTCTCAGAATGACCTTTCTCTCGCCTGTGATTTTTTCCGCAGGGTTTGGCATCCTGTGTTGAAAAGTACAGTTTGGATCTGACGGGTGGAGCCTTTCCCTTGAGAGGGCAGGGCAGCAAGGCCAAACTACTCAGCTGTCAGGCTGTAGAAATCTTTCCCAACTGCATTGACAGAGAAGGCAGCGTTGATGAAGGTTTGTTCCTGATGCCCGTGTTTGGTTGTTCTAAACTAAATGGCTTTGGCATCCAAGCAGTGAATGCTGTTCCATACCCACAGCCTGAAAGTCTTCAGTATCTGTATAGACTAACTTCTTGGGCTTATTTCAAAGGAAAAACTGGGTGCTTAGGTTCTGTGGGACTTGTTAAAATAAACCCTATTTTTCCCTTCAATGCTTGCTGACATGCTGTAGCGATGTATGGTGGGGTCACCTCTATAACACCTGTCAGTCATTTTATTCCTCCAGCTCTCGTCTTTGAACAGTAGGATCATCCCCTCCATTGCTTAGGAATGTTCCCTCAACTTTCTTTTTTCCCCTCTTCCAACCTATGCCTGCACCTGCATCCAGCTGGCGGCCGGTCACGAGTGCTGTTCCCCAGGGCTCGGTCCTGGGGCCAGATCTGTTTAATACCTTCCCCAACCGCCTGGATGAGCCGGCAGTGTGCCCGCGTGGCCAGGAAGGCCACCAGCATCCTGGCTTGTATGAGAGAGAGTGTGGCCAGCAGGAGTAGGGCAGTGATCGTCCCCCCCTACTGGGCGGTGGTGAGGCTGCACCTCGAATCCTGTGTTCAGTTTTGGGCCCCTCACTACGAGAAAGATACTGAGGTGCTGAGTGTGTCCAAAGAAGGGCAGCGAAGCTGGTGAAGGGTCTAGAGCACAAGGTTTAGTTGGGATCTTAGGGAAAATTTCTTCACAGAAAGGGTTGCGAAGCATTGGAACAGGCTGCCCAGGGAAGTGGTGGCGTCACCATCCCTGGAGGGAGTTAAAAGACGTGCAGACGTGGCGCTGTGGGACAGGGTTTAGTGGTGGGCTTGGCAGTATGAGGTTTACAGTTGGGCTCGATGATCTTAGGGGCCTTTTCCAACCTAAATGATTCTACGAGTCTATGATCTGCCTGTGCACTTTGCCCTCTCTGTGTCTAATAGGTTCCTACACCTACAAGCTCTTAAAGCAATAGCTTCTGGCTTCCCTTGTCCAGATCGACAGTTAAAACTCCTCTGGTGTCTTTCATTACCTTGCAATAATGAGATGTGCATCTCTGGGTTTGCACATCCAGTGATGCTCTGAGCACATCTCTGAGCCGGCTGCAGTGATAACTTTCACAGCCTTTTGTTTGGGTGTGTGAATGCCCTTCCCTCTCTTCTTACTGGCCTTAACTTATGTCTGCTGTTACAAAGACGACACTGGCGTGACTTTCTAGGCTATTTGTGTTTATTAGCTTTGTCTTAGTCCTGAAGAGGCAGCTTCCACCTCTTTTGGGGTGCCATCCTCTAACAACAGCGTGTCAAAATCTAATGAAAACCCCTTTGGATTTTCTCCACCTGTGGCATGATTCTGAGGAGAGGGCCTTCTAAAACCTTGTCAAAAACAACCAACAGGCGCACCCACCAAAAAACCCAAACCAAAACCAACAAAAAAGGCCCTTTCGGTCCCCTTTTCATGAAGTCTGAGGCATGGAAAAATGCTTGTCATTTTTCTGATGGCTCCTCATTAGCTTTTATCCAGAAACTATTCAAGTTGTAGGCCCACATGAGCTTCTGTTGGATGTGGGTTGAGGTTAGAAAGGAAGCTGGCTTCTGATTTATGAAACTAATTGACATCTTCAAAGGCAGTTTCAGCGGCTCACACAAGTGAAAGGGCACAGAAGTTCACGATGACACACAGTAAAGCGTGGGAGGCTCCCTGAGCAGCCCTGATGAACTCAGCAGAGAACAGAGACCCATTTTGCCAAACGACCTGTCTCCTGGTTCCCTGCTCTGTCAGGGTAAAGGATGCACCCCCCACTTTGCTCACATCTGGAGAATGCCTTCTCCCCAGAGACGACAGACCATGCCACTTCTTGAGAGAACCCGAGTGTAACATTGTCAATGTTTGATGTTAAACTCTTTGTTCCAACCTCCTGTTTGTTGGGGTTGGGTTTTGGTGTTTGTTTTGTGTGATAATTGTGTTCTTTCATTCTGACTGTGCTGGAAAGGAGCTATTCGTAACACTCGTAATCGAGTCGAATCTGGAAATTAATAATGCCAGCTGAGTGATCAAGTGTATACGACAAGAATTTGTATGCTTTCTAAAAGCAGCAATGTATGTTTTCCTAGGGTGGTGGGTTGTTTTTTGGTTTTTGTTTTTTTCTAACCATCTTGATGCACTCTTACTGTATGGGAGACTTGATTACCTGACAATTGTGTATTGGGTTTGTCTTAGGACGGATACAGGTTGAACTCGCAAAGGGGGGCAGCATGACTGAAACCTATCACAGAGGTGATGCTATGGTGTACATTTTTAAAATTCTTCTTAGTCAAGTGTTGTGTTTCATGAGTGACGTAACAGAATGAAGCCAAACTAGAAAGGGATGTTTTGAAAATGTCAGATAGATTGTATTTTCTCCCAATAAGAAACAATGTCTTGTCTTTTACAGTCATATCTCCTGACACCAGTGTCTCCGTCTTCAGCTGGCAAGTGAACACACGTGGCCAGGGAAAACCATCTACTTATTTGGGTGTATTTGACTTTGACTGCTGGTATGAGGCTCAAAAGCCAGGCTCACTAAGGTAGGTTTTTATGAAGCTGGTTTCAGTATCCCTCCCCATAATTCACTGGAAAGTCGGCGTTTAGCTTCTGCGCTTGTTTTCTTTCAGGCCAGAAGAATCCCTTCAGGACTGCCCCTATTTTGCACTGTGGTCACTGGACGCTGTGACAAGCACGACTGCTCCAAACCTCCTTCTGGATGTTGTGGTGCAGGAGCGCAGCCTAAGCTGGAGAGTTCCTCCTTCTTACCCACAACCTGAGCTGTGTTTTCATCCAAGCACCTATAATTTTGGTAGGTATTACACGGCTTTGAGTAGTGATAAGCTTAAACCGAGCTCAAATGCCATTTATTGGTTCTCCTGGTCACTGTTTGTCACGCAAAAACCCAACCAAACCGAAACACCCCAACCCCCCACCCACCCAACTGTGATGACGTTGTACTGACCAAGTGTGTGCTGTTGTGACACCTGCCTGACAGGCGGCTGGGTCTGGGGGTTGGGTGCTTCTGTAACGCAGCCCGTGAGGTGGTGCTGGAGATCAAATGAAATGACTCTGGGCTGAAGCTCAAAGCGCAGCACCTCGATAGCCCCGGAGGTAAAATTTCTACACTCAGCCATTATTTTTCTAAAAAAGGCTGTAAGTGATGTCATGAGGAAAACGGGTACTCAGTTGTACCTTTCCAGAGGTTGCTGTGACAAAAATGTAAACTGGTGCTACCATCACGGTGAGAGTATGGAATGTTGTCCAACGTTCGTTGTCTCTGCAGATGGCACGTGCCTGCTGAGCTCTGGAGTTGTTCATGTGACGTGCAGCGGCTTCCAGAAGGAGGTGAGCTTTTACTGTGTCTTTATGGAGAATGTCAAGAGATGGAGCTTTCCTAAGCTTTCCATGGTGCTGCTTTCAGTGTCAGGGACCATGTAATGCTCCTCCTGCCCATCCACACGCGTAACTGCAATTGTACCCTACCAGTTTTATCAAATGTAATGTTTGAGGTCCCCTCTTGGGAGTGTAAACCCACCGTTGCCTCCCGTTGAAGCACAATCAGGGACTGAATGTCTAGAAAGGAAGAGAGCGCTGCTCTAGGAGCAGGAAGAGAAAGTCGGGGAAAGCTGTTCCTTCTCTCTCATCAATGAGTGCAACTGCCTGCGTGGTCCTGAGTTTGGGTTTTGATCCCTGATGAGCTGGGAAAAGAGGACAGAATGGAGAAAAGGAAGCATCGTTCCCTCAGAACAACCTTCAGGCAGAGGAGCACTTGGTAGGAAGGGGAGAGCAGTCTTTCCCTGCCCTCATCTTCCTCTCTACTGGATTCCTCACCAGATCTGTGGGGGTGCGTTGGGGCAAAGCGCACTTGTGCACAGTGTGGTAGCTAACATGAACGTCTTGGCAGGTTGGCCTGGCCCATAGGCTGTTTCTTTTGCAAGCCTGATGTAGGCTCTTCCATTCAGATTGGGTGATCTGATGTCAGCTCCACGTTGGGAATAATTGGGAAATGCAGAAATTTGTCATACCCTTTGCTGAATTGAGACTAGATCATTCAGAGGCTTGTTAGGGATTTGAGCAGGAATTGCTTGTGAATGTGAGTAAGACAAATCTCAGAATTAGGGGCAAGAAGCTTGGTTTGGGGTTTTGTTTGCCACCGTAAGTCGTACTCGGTGTGTTTCCTTGTCTGAGACTGGTTTTCAGAAAAAGATGGAAATCTGATGTGTGTATTTGAACGTGTAGAAATGGCTTTGAATGTGATGATTTTATTTAGAAGGGAAAGATACTTGTGAATGTGCTTAAAAAGCCAAAGAAAGAAGCAAACAAAAAGCAAAAGCCCTAAAAAGGACAATTTGATGAGGGCTCAGTCTTGGGCCCCTCGGGACAAGAAGGACATAGAGTTGCCGGTGCGTGTCCAAAGAAGGGCAACAAAGCTGGGGAAGGGTCTGGAGAACAGGTCTCATGAGGAGAGGTTGAGGGACCTGGGGTTGTTTGGCCTGGAGGAGAGGAGGCTGAGGGGAGACCTTATCGCTCCCTGCAGCTGCCTGACAGGAGGCTGTTGTGAGGTGGGGGTTGGTCTCTTCTCCCAGGTCACTAGCGATAGAACGAGAGGAAACGGCTTCAAGCTGCATCAGGGGAGGTTTAGGTTGGATATTAGGGAAAATGCCTTCACTGCAAGAGTGGTCAGGCCTTGGAAGAGGCTGCCCAGAGAGGTGGGGGACTCACCATCCCTGGAGGTATTGAAAAGACATGTAGACGTGGCATTTGAGGCCTGATTTAGGAGACATGGTAGTGTTGGGTTGACAGTTGCACTCATTGATCCTAGAGGGCTTTTCCAACCTTAAGGATTCTATGATTCTATGTTTCTATGTTCATTTCACCTGGAAGAAGTACCAGAACACCAGCTGCACTAAGCTACTCCTTAACAGTGCACGTCTGTGCCTGCCTGTGCTTTGCCCTTCTGAAGGATCGCCACGGCATTAGAACACAGTGTTTGAAGCGCCTAAAACTGAAACCTATTAGAACATCAATGTTTCACTTCTTTTCTGTCATTTTGGGAAATGACAACTTAATGTTTGGGGTGTCGTAACTGCTTCATGTCTTCATAGCCTGGAAAGCTGCTTGATCTTGGCTTCGCTGCTTCCATGCAAACGTTGCAGAGTTCTGTTTGTTCTGTCCCCTTCGCGCATTCCTGATGGCAAACTTCTCTGCACCCCATGTGCCATGGGTATAAGCAGGGCACGTTGCTGGGAATAGTTAATTGGAACGCAGTAAATTGAGAGGATAATGCAGAGGCATGCAAATAAAGATTAGAATTAGCCTTTGGGAAGTTGATGTGTCAGGGGAAAAATTCCATGTGCTCCTCACAGCAACAAGCAGCCCAGCCTGTGATGCCTGAGTGAGTGTAGGGTTAGAAACAAGCACTTACTGTTGGTGGTTGGGATGTTGACAGCAGGTGGGATTCTCCTTTGATTTCGCCTGTTACTTTTAGGAGGAGCAGTTAGACGCGGTCTTGTCAGCTGCTGCCCAGACAGGTTCTGTAGGGCTTCTGACTGGCTGCATTAAGCTTTGGACATCTAAAGGTAAGACTTGTTATGTTTTTTTTATGTTGCATGGTTTCTTCGTTTGGAATTCTTGATTCATTTCTTTTTTGTTCTCTCTTTTTAAAGAGCAGCCAAGTTCTGCTGCTAATTTACAGTTTGCCCTTGACTGGACATGGAGCAGAGTGATCTATACACAACACGAATTTGATGACATATGTGAGTACTAGTGCAGCCATGCTGCAAACCTAGAATCAGTCTTTCCAGTTGAGCTCATTCAGTGATCTGCTGGTAGATGGTCTTGCCCGCAGATCTGGAAGTGCACTTTGAAACTCTGCAATGGCTCTGTAGGCTAATGATTTCATACCTGTTCTTGAAAAGGTGTTGCGCTGTTTGACGGCTCCTGCAGCTCCACTGACCCGCAGAGGTTACAGGCTCTGCAGCACCGCCAGTTGCTTTTGAGCAACCTTAGCACAGTCTTGAACTGTTTTCTAACAGAGGCACAAGAGCTCGCCGGAGAAGGTTTGTCACAGTATTTCTAACTCTCTGGTATGTCTTATGAAGATTTGGAACGATGCTGGGGCTGTAATTGTGGAAAGAGGAGCTTCTGTTGGTTTTGCTGATTGGCAGAAAGTCAGATGTAGCGGGGAGAAGGGGCTTAAATGGAGGGGTTGGGGCTGCCACTTACCGCGCGTTGAGCTCAGGGCAAGAGTTTGTTGGGGAGCTGGTGCGAGTGGGTGGGGAGGCTGCGGTCAGCAAGGAGCTGTGCAAGCACCCGGCTTGAAATTACAGCAACGGGATGTGGCACTGTGACAAATACTCCCTTTGATTGTCAGCTAGCAGTGCGTGATTGCATGCAAATATTGGATTGGAAATGACTAAAATCAGAGAGGAAGCCTAAATGAGTAACATGTAAAGTGAGTTGCCTGAGTTTCTGTAGCTGTTTCTATTAGAACTTGTTCCTGGCATATTGAGGAGAAAAGAGAAAATCCCTTTGCTAGAGTAAACGTCTCTGCTACGTGAAGAACAGGTGCCTTATCCATGAGTGGATTTAGTAGTTCCAACTTCACTTTTTTTTATTAAACCTTTAGTGAATCTTCTTCTTTGTAAGGGTTGCTTGTGATTGTGGGCTTTTACTTCAGAGAAGGACGTGATACGGAGTGAAAAATGCACAGGCAAAGATTTCTACCGTGTTATTTTTCTACTTTCTCTTTAGTGCAATGAGGGGAGCTTTATAAAAAACAAAAGAAATTGCACACCAACAGTCCTCTTAAGCTTCTTTTCATGTTTTGCAGACTTGACAAATAAGCTGGCGGCGACCAGCCTCGCAGCTTTGTATGCACGAGTGGTCCTCTGGTTCTGTGGGTCCCGCCTCCTGCCCGAGGGCTCAGGTAAGCCTAAACTGTCACGCGTCTGTAGCAGTCAGTGCTTCCTATGAACACGTGCTTCCCCATGGTTTTGTCAAGGCTTCATCGATACCAAGTCGTGCCCGTTCAGTGACAGCAGATGCTGAAGTTCTGCTGCTGAAATTGAGATTTCACTGTTTTTTCAACTGCGTCGTGTAGAATGATGGAAGCAGTTTCTTTCCGGGGTGTTTCTCAGAAACAGCAATAAGCCTCTGAGGGAGGGAGTTGCTCGTGCCCACAGCTTGAAATCTTTGGGATTGTAAACAAGTAACTCCTAAAGCACCAACACGGGAATGCTTGATTTTACAGTAAAAGCCTGACGTGCGTGTTTTGAACTTTTTACGGATTGTTTGAGGAAAAAATACACCTTGGAAATAGTTCATCATTTGGATGGGTTATAAATCCTATTGTCAGCCTTAACTGTCTTACGCATGTTCACGTGACATGTTTAAAAACCCATTCCCTTTGAGAACTGGGGTTTTTTTTTAGAGTGAACTTCAGCTGACACTACATGTTCTGGATGCTACATCACCTGTAAGCTTGAAATGGCACTTAGGACAAGGAGGAATTGAGTCCTGTGTCGTAGGTCTCTTTTAGCAAAGGCAGAAGGAGGCTGGGCTTCTTTCAAAGCCGGAGGCTTGCCTGTGCTTTTGATGCTTAGCTTGTGTGTTCTTCTGTCTTTTTAGTCAAAAACTGTAGGATGAAAATGGGATATGACTTCTTTAACTTACTTCTTATTTATTGCCTGTAGGTGATGAGATGCGTTTCTCTAGACCTTTCTACAATTATCCTCTGATTCGGAGCTACTACGCTGGTCATCGACAGCAACTGGAGCGTTTATCAAGGTAGGACGTGCAGGAAAGCTCTAGAACAGTTCCACTGCAAATTCAGAAGCGGCAGCAAGTGGCTTTTCCATCAGCAGCTGTATTTGCTACGCTTCATGCATTTGCTGGCAACGCTCTTGACTGGAGTGATGCGTGTGTCCTGCTGAACAGAGAGGTTCCTCTCCCGTGTTGAAATGTTGATATATACCTCTGCTTAGTGCCCTTTGTTGGTATCATCATTGTTTTGACGTGCACGTAATTCATTGGCAATTCTGTGTCATTTGTTACCACTGGAAAAGGTCGTGTGGTGAGGACAGGATCCGTCACGGCCAGGTCAGCAAGGCACGGCCTTTGCAGAGCAATTGTTCTGGACACAGAAGAAAGCGTGTTTTAGGAAAAAAAAAACAAAGCAAAAACCAAAAAACAAAGCAAAAATAATCTCTCTCAATGACCAGTGATAGATGGCGATAAGGGGATTGGCCCAAATCTCCCACTCCCAAGCACCGCGGTGTCGTTGAAGGAGATGGGCAGAGTCACATGCAGCTGGCACGGCCAGCGCTCTCCTGGCGACTGGATAAAAGCCCCTTCCTCACGGGAGCTCCCTTTCCTGGGCTGGCTCACGAGCATAATGGTGATGTGCCTTGGGTTAGGTGAGAACAGATTTTTCTTTGGCAACTGTTCTGTAACCTAAAGAAAGTCCTCAAGTAGCCGTGGCTGTGGCACCGTGAGCAAGGTGCAGCAGGAGGAGTCCAGGTGGAAGCTGCTCTATGTCAGGCGCTGGCTTTCAAGCTCCTCTTCCTGCGCGTCCTTCTCAGGTAACTCTCGTACAGGCTCACGGGCTCCTTAGAAGCACCACCTCCAGCGTGCTGCTTCTGCTCGTCCTCCTCGGGAAATGAAAGGCTGGCGTCGCAGCCCGCAGGAGCCTGCGATGGGCTTCTGAGGAATGCAGTGTTTCACAGGCCAGCCCTCCGTCACTGTGATGGCACGTGCAGAGGCGCAAACGTGCTGCTTCAGGGGATACCAGAATTCAGCTGCGGGCTCAGCTTTCTGACCGTGACTGTTTTTCAGTAACAGAAGCGAGGTGCTGAGACCAAAGCCTGACATTGCCGTGCTGGGGTCTCACCACTGTGTGTGGGAACGCTCCCGCTGGGGGCGTGAGGTTTGGGGTAGCTTTGCTCACACTGCCCTTGTATTACAAGTAATGCGGCACAAAAGAAAAACTGAAAACTAAAAGGTCGCTGCAACTTTCCCCTTAATAAGGGAGCTTTTTGGATTCCTATTTGGAGCTCCTTTAATAATTCACTAGGATCTAATGAGCACCTTTCACCTGACTTCGAAATTTCTTTCCAGTCTATTTCAAGTCACGATCATGCCTTTGTCTGTTTGTTCCTTTCTTGGAGTCGTGGGAGCTTTAGCTGGGTTTGTTTTGGCTGGAGGAAATCTGTGACACCGAGAGGCTGGAATTAGTGTTTTCCTCTGTCAAATCCTCGCTACGTTTTGTTCCAGAGGCAAATGGGACTCTGACTGCCTGATGATCGATGGGATGGTTTCCCAGTTGGGAGACCAAGTTGAGGAGATGTGGCGGAGAGAGGAAGGAGGAACTGGGAAATACCCACCTCCTAGTTTACAGGTGAGTGTTGTGTTCCCTGAAAACAACCACCACCACCACCACAAACCCCAGCCCCAGCCCAGCCCTCCCCCAAAGCCAATGATTTCTCAAAGAGAGGAGTTTTAAAAAGCTTCTACCTTTTCATTCCAGGCACTGCTGGAGCTCTATTTGCTAGAAGGCGTTGAAGAAAGCCACAAACATGCAATCGTATCCCTTGGAGTTATTTCTGTCACACCTCCAGTATACGCGCATCAGGGGTCTGAAATGTCTGTCACCTACGCGTTCGATGCATTTTCTAATTTGTGCTTCAAACGCACTGCGGATGAACACGTGTAGTTAAGAATTAAGTCGCAGACAGAAGCATTGTTTGATTTCTTTGTACTGTGGATTGTTTAGGAATTTTTAAAATGTTTTGTTGCAAAGTCTTTTCTGATGTGAGAAAACAGGTTTACTAAGCAATGTTAAAGGTAGAAAGCTCCCCTAGATTGTCTCAAAATGTAAACTGTTTTTCATTTTTGAAGCACCCACAGCTGTAGCAAACAGCTGCTTCCTCGAGCGATGCACTAGAATGTGCTGCTTCAGAGCAAAAGGATTTCTGACAGCGGTGTACCAGGACCTGATGTTGCTGAAATCATCCATTTTCCAGCACAGCTAAGAGGGCTTGCTTTTGTGCTGTTACAAGTGCGGGCACACAGAATAATAGAGAGAGAGAAGGGAAAAGTCATTGGGCAGAAACTGAACTTTTAAGCTGCCGAAATACACTGTGTTGCTTTGGCTGTGTGTTGCCTGACCCGAGAGGGGAGCCTAGAGAGCAGGGGCTTTAAAGCTGTTGCACCCCAGAGCTCTCTGATGAGAACAGACCCCCCAAAACAGCTGTCAGAAAGAGAGAGTGACACTGCCGATGAGTGATCCACATACTGGTTTAAATCCAGTTTTAATCATGCAGAGCTAAGCTGTGCTGTAAGGACACCCTAATTTCAGTTGTTTCATATATGCTGGAAAGGAGGGAAGAAACCAGCTGTAGAATTTGTTTGCTTTAATAATCAAGCATTGGCCGTTCTCGTGTTTTGAATGTCCAGCTGGTGGCTCCAGTGACTAAAGAGGGAGCCTGTGTTTCCAACGGAACTGTTTAAATATCGAAAGGCAACCTTTCTGAATGCCTTAGAGAAATCAGAGAGTCTGTCTTTCTGGTTATTTATTCAGAATGCAATTTTGTTGTTAGGGCCTGACTATCTTCAGGTTGCAACAGCATGAAATGGCAAGACTAATACATGAGTATTTTCTGCGTCCTACCACTATGATATTCTTATTTCCTTTTATTATCTATTAATATTCTATTAACAATAGTAATAATGTTATTTCATGTGATAAATTGTTGGTCTTGCAAATCTATTAGCCTTAATTAGATACTTGATATCAGACAATTTACTTGCTGCTAGACATCATACATTCCTTTCCGAACAAAACAGAACCTTCCATCGACTCCTTCGCAGCTGCCTTTGCCATCCCTTCGGGCCTTGTTAAGCTTATTCGAGGTTTTTGGCTTCTAGACCACAAGGACTATGATGTAAGCATGTGACAGTTTAGTTGGGCACACATTGCAATACAATGCTATGATCTATCAAATGATGTAAAAACCCTGGTGCTTAGCTGATACCAGGTGATAAAACATGGGAAGCTTCTTTTTTGTAATGCTGCTTCAGCAGCACCTTCAGCAATACGTGATGATCTGCAGTTTGGTTTTAATTACGTTGAGAGGAAATGGATTAAGACAATGAAGAAGTCAGCGTTAATGCTTGACGTGTGACTTGCCAAAGCCATCTGTTCAGGTTGTTCTCAGCAGAGCAGTCGAGCGCTTTCTCAAAAGCAGTGGTTTGGGGACTTTAACTATTCAAACTGCCATCCTGGCAGCAAGACTTGAGACAGAAGACCGCAAAAGTGACTCTTCAATCTAATTCATGTTCCTCCTGATGCTGAAGGTTGCCTTTGCCTGTCACAATTTTAATGCAACCTGTCTGGGAGAATAACTTGTATTTCTAAGAAGTGATGTTTGCCTATGGGGATTTGGTTACCCTAGCCGAGTGTGAATCACTCCTTTTAAAAGACTCTGGTTTTTTTCTGTATGGTTAAGTGATTTTTTTTTTCCTGCAAATAGTAAAGAATTTATATTTACCTGTCCGGTATCAAGGACATTCACCCTTACTGAAGAAACTTTTGAACAGTTTTGTTGTGTGCTTGTGTGTCCAGTCTGATCCCCTCTATACAAAGAGGATGTGGCCAGGCTGGAAGGGGCCCAGAGAGGGGCCACCAGGATGATCAGAGGACAGGGAAGCTGCCATACGAGGATGGGCTGGGAGAGCTGGATTTGTTCAGCCTTGAGAAAAGGAGGCTCAGAGGGGATCTCATCCCCATGTACCAGGGCTTAGGGGGTAGCTACAAAGAAGGTGGAGACTCCCTTTTTACACGGAGTCCCATAGAGAGGACAAGGGGGATGGACACAGGTTGCTCTTGGGGAGATTCCGATTGGGCACCAGAGGGAAATTTTTCACACTGAGGACAGTCACCGTTGGAATAATCTCCCCAGGGATGTGGTTGACTCGGCCATGTTGGACACCGTCAAGAGTCGTCTGGACAGGGTGCTGGGCCATCTTGTCTAGGCTGGGCTCTTCCCAGAAAGGTTGGGCTAGATGATCGCTGAGGTCCCTTCCAACCTGGGATTCTGTGATCTTAGTAAACCTGATCTCCACCTTCTGCAGAACTCCCTGGCCCTGCTCTTTCACCCAGCTACAATCAAACCTGTGTCGTGGCAACACGTGAGAATTCTTCGGTCCCTCATGTGCCAAGGAGAGCATGGGCGAGCCCTCAGATACATGCAGGTGATGAAGCCACCGTTCTCAAGCAGTCGTGAAGAGCGGCTTTTCCTCACTGTGCTGTTGTCCAATAGGTAAAGAAATATATGCCACCATTTTGGCATTGAAATCCTGTGAAAGATGGAGAGCAAACACTAGAAATCACAATCCCCTAAATTTCCTTTAAACTTTGAGCACAATAACTGTGGGGTATCTTTTTAGTTATACTATTAATACGCCTTTACATCTCAAAAACTTAACTGCAGGTGCATGGCGGAGGCTTGGGCTCTGCTGCAGGAGCACACCGCTCAGTTAAAGGAGGAAGAGCTATTAAAAGACATGTATGACATCTGTCGGGAGATGGGACTAGTGGGAGACTTCCTGAGGCTGCCTTTCACAGACTCTGAACAAGTAAGTGTGGGCAAGAGGAAAATCTGAACCCCGTCTTTGCCAAGAGAAGAGGCAGGGTCATCATATATGTTTTCAAATGTGTTATTTCTCATAGAAGTGTTTGGAGAAAATTTTACAGATTCATGAGATTCTTTTAGTCCGGCACCTGCAGCGTGCCAACTGTACGGCAGCCCCACAGCTGAACCAGGCGATGAACGTTCATCTCATGGTAAGCGTAAAAGTCCTGCCAAGTGTGCAAGGTTCTCTTAGGGGTTACTAACTAGATTTAACAGTGCTCAATAAGAATCCTGCTTTCTTTATCACACCCTTCTTTGAAATACTTGCAATAAGCCTCTGCACCTTACGTTACAGCTGAACCTAAAAGTTGAACAGAATGTGTCACTACTCCAAAGCTACCCCGTGCAGTTGGAAATTCTGTGTTCCAGGCTGTTGTTGACTCCACTTCGAACAGTTTGTTTGTGTCTGAGGATTAAATAAGTATCTCCTGTCAGCCACTCTTACCATTCAGATATTCAGGGACGTACGTTACGTAGGGTTCGGATGATTGGAAGTTGTTTGGGTCACTGTGGAAGGAAGAGTGTGTTGTATGTCATCTTCTGTATCTCACACGCAGCTCTGGGTGCCAACCCACAGGCAACATTTGCATCATGGGTTGTTCTTTTTATTATTTCCTCAAGTTATAGTGTGAGGTCTGCAATTCCACAGCTTTCGTTTTACCACTTTTTGGACAGAAAGTCTTACCTAACTTCTGAGTCTCAAAATAGGCAGGTCAAATTCTGTGTTATGGGAACTTCTGTTGTGGTTCTGTGATCCATCTGCTGCTTTCCAGAACCATAGTTTCCCAGGGAAGCAAACTTGTGGGGTGGTTCTGGAAGGTTGAGGTCCTGCGTTTGAAAGCTTCCATCCCGGGGGAAGGGGTGTGTAGGCAGCTTTCTCTTCCTCATTTTAATCCTCGCTTCCTTTTGTCCAAAGTAACCCGCCGCTGCCCTGGAGATTCAGTCACCTGGGGCAGCGGCGTTTCAGGAAAAACAAGGGAAAGGCACTATTTTGTCAGCCATGTGAAGCTTGTGGGTGCTGACAAGCGTGTCAGAATGAGGTTCTGCAGGGTGCCGGCATGGTTTTAACTTAAAGTTGTAGGTTCTGCTATTATTCTAGTCTTCCTTCCGCTTGGCTAAAAATTCCGGGTGAAGCTGGTGTGCGCTGATGGGCAGAACTGGCTGCCGCTCCGTGCAGGGGGTGTATTTTACTGCACCTGTAGAGGAAACATATTCCCTAATTCGAAATAGCACCGACAGCTCCGTGCTATGAACTTCTTGTAACATTTAACTTCTTGCTTTACGCTTCTCGTTCATCAGAACGACTGTGCTCCTCGCTGGAGACAGAGAGCAGTTGCCAGAAATTCTCTCTCAGCCCAGCACGGCAAGACCCTTCCTAGAGGTCAGAGGCAGCTGGCTGTAGAGAGAGCCAAGCCTTACCATCTGCCTTCGTCCGGACCAAGAGAAGGTAATTTTTAGGGGGGGAATATAACGCACAACTAACCATCGCTTTGATTGCACAAGGCTGATCGTTTTTCCCTCGTGCTTTACAGCTGCAAGACCAAAGCCAATCTCAACAGTAACAAAACCAGCTAATGCAGGAAATGTGGATCCAAGGGCACCTTTCAGCAGTCGTGTGTTGGCCAAAGTTAGAGAGTTATGGGTAGGAAACGAGCAGAAACCCAGTTGAGAGAGAGTTTTTCTGTTATGATAATGTTTGCTATGCAAAATACATGTGTTTATATTATGGTAAATGTGTTCAGAGAATTTAAGATGGCTAAAACTAAAACCCTGATTACCATCAAGCTATTGGTGTACACATCTTGCTAGACTTGATTGTGTGATCAAATAGTGATCTCTTCCCACTTGCTGACACATTTCTGCTTTGTTTCTGCCTCTTTTACTTAAAAATAGGCAGAACGATAAAGAGCAGGAAAGAGGCCAGTAGCTGTCAGATGATTTTCCTACAGGTGGTGTGGCCAAATCAACCCCAGTTCTGGTATATTTGGCCTTGAGGGCAATGAAGGTCAGTTACTGCCCTTCTCTGCTGTCCTTTTGCCATGAGAAAAGACCAAGACCTTGGGCAGATCATACTATAAGGACATGCCCGGCGTGCAAATAAGGCTGCAGATAACTAAGTAGTTTAATCCCCCATCAGAACCCCTTCTCATGGAAGATGACTCTCAGGGTTGTCAGCGCACTCCATTTATTTGCTGCAATTCATCCCTTCCCATGTAACCAACCATAAATAGCTTCTGGTGGGGAAGAAGCAAGCTCCAGGCAGAAGCCAGCCCATAGCCTCTTGTGAGTTGTTAGGCAATGCTTGTAACCTCTTAGCCTAGGCCAGTCGGAAAATGCTATGAAATAATAGAATTTCTCGTAGTAAGTTTGCATTTGTTTCTTATGTTGTTGGTACTTTTGTCTTCTGTGCAAAACTTGCAGGTTTCCATCGCAGGAATGCTGTTCTCACCAAAGCAGTCACGATAACGAGTGCCTTTGAGATGCTCAGAGAGAAATGTTCTGCGGTTCCTTCTGAATTACAGCTGTTCCTCAAATAAAAAGCGTTTTCCAATGCACTGAGCTGTGTGGGTGACCCATACGTGAGGCAGAGGGAAAAATGCAGGTGACGGTGCCTGATGTGCCTGTTGGTTCAGGTCACTCACTCCTGGGCCGTGCATCACCCGGCGTGGTTCAAGAGCAGACTCACCCCACAGCAGCCATCGGTGTGGTGTGCCTTGCTCTTGAACTTGGTTTAAACCCAGACTAGACCATGAGTTATTAGCGAAAGCCTGATTGCTGGTAGTTTGACGCTGCAATTGTAATGTTAATGGACAGAGAGAGAAGGATGCAGGAGGGAGGTGTGTGATTTCTGTGAACACCGACAGCACAAGCGTAGATGACCCTAGGAATCCAGGGCACAGGAAAAGCTTTGCTTCTGATCTAGCCTATTGGTCTCATAGCAGCTTCCTGAAGGACGAGAACGGCACGCTCATCTCCGCAGGATCCAACAGTGATGTGGGCCAGGTAAGCCTTGAGTCAAAGAACCAACTGGAAGCAGCTGTCAGTAATACACAGTTGTGGGTCAGTCAGTTAGTTTATCTCCCATTATTAACATTCATGTAAATGTAACAAACAGGGGATGATTCCTCCAAGCGTGCACACCTGCCATAGTTCCTTTCTGACATTCACACATGGAAGTTAACACACCGCACCTCTCTAATACATAATCATTGACCTGGCTGGGCACCCCCTTCTTCCATGGGTCTCTATCTCCGCCGCTTAAGTTTAAAGGTACAGTGTGATTTTAATTCACTGCGCATGCTCAAGAGGAGTGGGATGGGGGTCAGCCCTTTCATCCCTCAGTTGAGTCGGGGGTCACTATCTCCCGCTGTTGGAATTACCTTTCCCCCAGTGACTCTGCGTGGGCAAATGTGCAGTTTTTCAGGGCCTTCTGGGGCCAGAAGTTCCCTTTGATCACTGCTGACTAAGTTGGGGCCTTCCCTTCACACCCTTCTTTGTAGCAGGATGTTCCCACTGTCAGTCCTTGAAGTTCTACTGATTTGTATTCTTTTAGGAGGTTCCTGTCAATGGGGCAGTCATTGCTAATAGCCTCCTCTCTGGCCCAAGCATTGTTTATTATCTTGTTAAAATTCTCAGGTGTTACCTTCTCCTCCTGACTCACTCGCTCTCACTGCTATTCTCACTTGAATAGCAAAGGCTATTAAAGACCAAGGGAACAAGCTCAGCCAAGACCTGCTGAGCAGACGCCCAAGCTGCCCACTTCTCGGAGGTCTCCTCTTGTGCCCGCAGTGGTTGTGTCTGCTGGCGCTCGCAAGGTTCCTGCCAAGACAATGCTGCCTGTAAAACCTTCAGGCTTTACCTGTTGCTCCTCTGATCTGGAAGACTGACTCAGCAAACAACACAACCATCCAGGACATCAGTATATGCAGCGCCTGGTCCCTCCTGCCTCTCTTTCTGCAAAAAACAGTCACAGGAGAAAGTGCTGGAAAGCAGGCTCACATTCAACCTGTGCAGCAGCAAATCCCCCGCGGGCTAGAGGGGAACTTCTTCCTCGACGTACCCGTTTTCTTTTGGCTAAGTCTGAAAAGCAAGTCTCTTGTGACTGGCCAGACTAAGCCTTTCCTGCTGCCTTAGCACGCCCTGATCTCCAAACACAGTAACAACGGATAATAAAAGCTTGCCTTTTCTCCTTACTGCCGGTTGGGACCATCCACTGCCTGCTTGGAAATCAGGGGTGCACGTGTGCTACTGCTTCGGTTATAAGGTAGGAAGATGCTTGTTTGTATTTCAGAGCCTTGCAAGTATTCATTTAGGGAGTTATCACCATGAGCATGGCTAAGCTGGCTGCTTGGCTTACAGCTGTACGGGGCACAGACAAAAATTGCTCTCAGGCTTGTCCTCTTGCTCAGACATCTAATGAGGCAAAGTCACCGCAGCATGACTGCTTCTAGGGCAGCAGTCTTCTGCCTTGCTTTTGCCTCAGAAACTGGCTGCAGATAGGGGTGGGGTTGTTTTGCCACAGGGTTTGTGAGCCCAGCTTTGCCTCATCCCCCTCCTTCTTCAGCTTGCCTGGCTGTGGCTCCTCCTCCCCCTGCCAGGCTGGAGAGCAACGAGGGTGGTAACATCTGAAATGCGGGCACTTGTTCTCAATTGTACCTGTCTCCTACGGGAGAGCTGAGAGACCTTGCTCACAGAAGACGGGCTAGGGAGAACACAAGGCAATCTACATTAGTCAGGTGGTAAGGGGCCAAAATTTCCACCACAGACCACCTCCTCCTGGGTGAAATGCTATTGCCAATGGCGAAAAGCCTCAGGTTTTTTTAAAGGCAAAACCAACAAGGAGACCAACAAAAAAAAAGCTGGATGATTTTTTTCCCCCTCAGCTGGGCTTGTTTTCCCCAGCCCTGGCCACTCTGCGAGGCGATGCTTGTCACCAATATGAGGGTGCAGGAGAGGGCCCAGAACAGGGATGTTGCAGGCAGCACATTTCTTGAGGCTCCCAGTAATGCAGTCGCTGGGGATTGATCAAGAAATCGGGCAGTCGCCCAGAATTTCTATTTTTGCTCTCTCCCCAATTCCCATGACTCTTTTTTCCCTTTCTCTTTCTTCTCTGCCTGACTCCCCGCCTGTATTTCCTGACTCCTGTCTGTCTGTCCTGCAGCCTGTTGCTATGTTTTCCTTTCCCCACACCTCTCTCCCCCGCTCCCTGGCCTTCTCCTTCCTCTGTCACCGCGTCCTGGCCGCCTGGTTCCCCTCTGTGCTGCCGCCTGTCCCCTCTCTCCCGCCTGTATCCCCCGCTCGGCCGGCCCTGCTGCTCTCGGGGCCTGCGGGGGGGCGGTTCCCGCCCAGGGTCGGGCGGCGGGAAGGCGCGCCCCGGGGCATGCTGGGAGCTGTAGGCCTGGGGCAGGGGCTGGGGCCGGGGCAACATGGCCGCCCGGCAAGCTCACAAGCTGTGAGGCACCCGTGGATTCCCTGAGGTGGAAGGCAGTCGAGTGAGTGGGGCTGCAGCAGAGGGAGGGAGGCAGCGAGGGAGGGAGGGATGGACAGACCGAGAGAGACAGAAGTGCCTGAGCTGTGCCATGTGCGTGGCAGTGCAGAGAGCAGGAACTGCGGTGAGTCCTGGGCCCCTGGGATCATGTCACCCCTCTTCCGCACCCCAGTCCCTCCTGACACCCCTCTTCCCTTTCCCTCTGTGGATTCTGTGGTGGGATATGTAGGTACATATGTATTTATGTGTATGTACGTAATTTATATTATACATAGACATAATACAAATCTTATAACATGAAATACTTGTTTATACATACTTTAATATTTATAAGTATAGCATAGTAGTATTTTACAGAAAAAATACACAGTTCTGTATGTAAGCTATACCCGGCCCAGCTCAGCCACCCACGGGGTGGGCAGGGGCTGCATTAACAACCCCACACTCCCTCCCGCTGAGCAAATGCCCGCAGGCAGAGAGAGGTGCTGCAAAGGCAACACCCAACTCTTTTAATGAATTTTAATTAGTATTTTCTCCCCCGGAGTGCCCCAGGTCCTCTGCACAAGCTTCTAACAGGGTCACTTGGTCCTGCAGTCTGTGTCTTCCCAGTCAGTGTGAAAACTGTCAGCGTGGCACGGAAGCAGAGTGGAAAAGGTGCCTGCAGAGGTCCAGGGCGTGAGGTCGCGGGGGCCCTTAGGGAGCACAAGAACCTGAGGAGCAGGGAACGCTCCTGGGACAGTTCAATTTCTGGGCAGTGCTGAATCACAGTCAGACCTTCCAGGTGTAGGTACATGGATATAGAGGGAGGGGAATTGTAGGAGAGGAGAAGAAATGTGCTTAGCTGGGGAGCAGCTTCCCTGCCAAAGGGCTATAGGCAGCCCTGTCCTTGAGCGCGTGCCACGCCGGCCTTTCTTCTGCTTTAACTTCCAAACAGCATATGCCTGGGCAGCTGTTCTTTTTCTCCTTCCTTTTGGATTTAAGTTTCAGCGGCTACAACCGCCGCAGTTGAAGCTAAAACCAGCTTGAGTGTCTGGACTGCAAGTGCATACAATGGCCACATCCTGTAGTAGGCACTACTCCTGGCCTGCTGGTGAAAGACTCGAAATCCTGGTCCGTCTGAGGACTCTGTTGTTGCTGGTAGCGAGTAGTGACAGGGAGGCCGTTCTGTTTCAGTGGCTTTCTAGAGAAGGCAACAAGACGTAATACCAACACAATTGGGTCTTGTGACTGTGGAAGCAGGCTAGAAGACCTGGCCCAACTCTTTGCTGAAGCTTCTGGTAGCTGATTCTTCCTTTCCTTTACTTGCAGCCAAATGAGGTAGAGCAGGGTAAGACTGTCTTGACCACGATAGGTCTAAAGACCTCGCAGGGCAGCCAGAAGGAAGCTGTTGAATGAGGCCTTCGCTGTGGCACTACTCTGTCAGTAGTCAAATGCTAGAGAGGAGAAGGCAGCTCACAAGCAGGGGATGGTGCTGGGCCGGTGGGTCATGGGCAGCCGTAGTCGTTGGCTATGTCCATGTTGGCCTCCCTCTGCACAAAAACCTGCAGCTGGCCCAGTGACCCCTGCAGGGCCGCCCACTCCCGCTCCTCCTGGGCCCCACCCAGGGGCCCCCCAAAAAAGCAAAAATCCTGGAGTGGGAGGGAAGACTTAGTTTTAGTTAGAAGGAATTAAAGTCAATGAAAGGCAAAGCAAACGCATCCCCTTCTCGTTTGCTCTGCGTGTACCTGCTTTGGGCTGTGGGTAGGCGTAGGGAGGGTGGAAGCCTTGCCTCTCTCTTGACAAGCCCCTCTCTCCCCCTGGAAAAGCACTGCAGCCTCAGGTGCTTCTGGTGTTGGAGGCACCATTAGCTTTCTTCTGAAAGCCAACTCAGCTCTTGGTCTTAAGTGTGGGGTTTGTGTTTTGGCTTTTGTTTTGTTTTTGAAGACAGATATTTCTGTATGCTTTTCAAAGCAGAACGTGGGTCATGGTGTGGTAGGAATAAATCACTGGAAAGCTTGCCAATTATTGTTGAGCCGTAAAGCAGCAAAACCAAATTTAATTAAGGGTTTTTGTAAAAAGGATGCACAAAAGCTTCCCTTTGAATATTTCTTCATTGTCTTGCTCTCATGTTAGCTGTCAAGTTAGACTCTTGCCTGCAGGCCATATAATAACTGCTTCCTGAGAAAATACAAGAAGTAATTAATAGTTCATGAACGGTTGTGCCTCAGTACTGGTCGATGCGAGACTGTATAATGCCAGACTCCAAGAGGGAGCTTCCCTAGTTTCTTGATTGCTTCTGAAAAACCACAAAATGAGAGTGGCTGTGCCTGCCGTGAGAGAACATAGGCCTGTTTTGCCATGTGCCAGAAAGGGTGGCATATGGAGCATGAAGCTTCCAAATACTTGATCAGGCTTCCTTTTTAACAGAACTAGGTACAAAAAGTACCTAGGGAAGGGAAGCTGAATCTTCTGGTAAGACTTGCAATGGAACGAAGGTGTCTTTCTCAGCTCTGGGTGTTCCTCTCCAAAGGCACATTTTCAAGAGCTTTTGAGTCAGTAATGCGGTCATGTTGTATGTGCTTTCCTAAACATATAGAGCAGGAACGATTCACTGGCGTGAGGAATCAGCTTCTGCATGTAGATGGTTTTTCCTCAGCATCTGATACAACTGCGCCTTTGAATTCTTCGACTACGTTAGGGCCTAAAGCACAAGAGCATTTTGCAAGGAAGAGTTTTAATCTCCCTTCTGAGCAATTTAGTGACGTCTTGCGGAGAGCTGTTCCGCTGACATTGTGAAATTTGGTTCTACGCTTTTGAACAACTGAAGACATAATAGGCAGTGAGTCGCGTGTCTCTCTGAGAATGTTTTCCTAGTGTAAGCTTAACTGGGGCTTGGGGCATAATATCATTCAATCGGCTGGAAAAGGAACAAGGTGAGAGTTACCCTTTCTCCTTGTGGAACAACTGCCCTTGAGTCTGCATCCTCAATAAACACTGCTGAGTGTATTTCAGTACATCTGAAATCGAGAGTGTATTTCAGTACATCTGAAATCGAGAGTGTATTTTAGTACATCTGAAATCGAGAGTGTATTTTAGTACATCTGAAATCGAGAGGTTTTAAGGCAACGTTGCAAAGCCCTTCAAAATTCAAGGGACACCTGGAATAATAAATGAGAAATGTTCTTTTTTTCCAGGTCATAGACATTAAATATGTTCATCAATCTTTCTCTGTGAACTTGCATGCATATTTTTATATATTTCAATACTACTGGAAATTTTTCCGTTTTCAACTCTTTTTAATGGCAGTTCACAGTTATTTTGTATAAAACCAAGATGTTTCTGTTGACCCCACCTATTGAATATTTGCGTGATGTAATTATCACAGAATCACAGAATCACAGCTTGGAAGGGACCTCAGGGATCACCTAGTCCAGCCTTTCTAGGAAGAGCGTTACACAAGCCTCTGGTTGACTATTCATGCCATTTAACGTCACTCGTTGAAAGTGTGTGCGTGAGGTCTGAATTCAACCTTCGTACACAGGTGGTGAATAGAAGTTTCCCCAGTGACTGATTCAGAGCAGGGAATTAAGCTCTCACTCTGCACTGCGCTTTGGAGGAGGAGCGGGTTTGTGCCCCTTCTCTGAGTGGAAGGTGCGCTGAGGGATATTTCGCCCTTAGGGAACCTGAAGTTAAGCCAAAGAATGTCGAGCGAGTCCAAAACACTGCTTAAGCCTTTGGAACATCCCGGCTATAGTCACTGAGGCAAATGAGTACTTTAGTTGAGAAACACTTATGCTGGGTAAAATGAGAGGGTGAGAGGCTTTTGCTGCTTCAAATAATCATGGAAATGTAATTTTAAATGTGGTTCTTAAGATGAGCTAAGTCTGCATTTCTTTTCTTAACAGGACCAAAATTTCGAGCCTGTTCCCAGAGTGAAAAAGAGCACAGGAATTCCATGGAGTTTCATGGTGGAGGTGAAAGATCCCAGCACAAAGGGTGCTGTGCTGACAAGCAGTGGGAAATACGCAATGCCAACTCTTGCTGCGTGAGTATGGAATGAATTGGACCGATCAAGAAGTGAACAAGAGAAACCATGCGCAGAAGCGTGAGTGGCAATGCAACCGAACTGGCCAGCGTCTGTAGTTACAGGGGAGGAAGCATTGTCATTGCGGCTTAACCTGAAAATCTGTGATGCTTTCTAATGCTACAGTAGGGTGGTCCTCCTGTTCGTGCCCCTGGAAGTTGGTGAAACTTGTGCTGTGCTAAGAAGCTGTATTTCTGCAAAAGATTTCAGTGGTGTTTGCAGTGGAGTTGTTCTCTTGGAAAGGCTGTTTTGGTTCTGTTTGATGTTGCAAAGGCTCCTTGCAAAATTTAACAGATTGCCACTGGACTGAGATTTCCTCCCTCTGACTTTTATGAAATCCCATGTGTGGAACACACAGAAGTTTTCCCGTGGCTGTAAATTAAGAAAATACTACTGTGTGCTGAGAGGAGTGGCTGTTTTAAAATGCACTTGGTAGCACTTCTGTTGTGCTGCCATGGATCCCCTTTTGTAGAAGGTGTAACATAGACTTCTTCCATTTCTAAAATGTAATTACTCAGCGACTAACTTGATTGGAGACTAACTTGGTGCTGAGCCTGCCATTTACATTTACCGTCTGGTGAAGGAGAGGTGGGATTAATTTCACCTCATTTCTAGCTGTCAAAAAATTATTTTTCTAGTTTGAGCTGGTTTCTTGGTTGATCGAACGAATGCAGAAGGAAAATTCTTCCCCCCTCCCTCTTCTAGGGTTGTGGCTGTAGACAAGTAGTTTAAACCAAAGGCTTACGTTGCAGAAGGCTAATGTGGAGTGAGAGAATTCCATCTGTTCTCTTCCTTTGATAAAATCCAAAGCTTGGAAAAGTTTTCTTTGAGCCATCTTTAAACTTTTCTCTCCCACCAGGCCCTCTCCCCCTCCAGGGAAGCTCCTGTGCGAGGAAAGGAGGAAAAGCCTCCCTTTTTGCCAGAGGAGCCATCGCCCTCTTCTTCCTCCTCATCCTGCTCTGGTGATCCTAGTCCAGATGAGTTGTTGTGTCTCATTTGTGAAGATGCAATGTCCGATGCCGCTGTTAGTGCCTGCTGTGGAAACAGTTCCTGTGACGGATGTAAGTGCAGCTCCCATGGTTGTTACTTCAAAACATCACACCTGATCTTCTGAAAGCAGAAAGAGGAGATCAGGGAATTACTTTGTCACCAGTTCTATTTAAGACTTAAGCAGAGCCTGAACAGGAAAGGACTCTTCTCACTTAAAGGGAAAAAAGGCAGGAAGCTTTTTTCCCTTTTTACTTATGTAGTTAAATCCTCTTGACAGGCGGAAGGAGGAGTTTGAGAAGAGAGCCTAACTGCGCAGGTGATTACAGTATTAGATATCGAACGCGTTTGGTTTGTCCGCAGCCCTTTCCCTCACACAAAATTATAGAGCCATCTCTGGTGCCTTCCTGTGGTCTGCAGCCAACGGGGAGCTGGGCATTTAATCCACACTCCTCTCCACGGGAGAGGTGGTTAAAAACTTCAGAGCTGTGCCGGTTGTAGCTGGGATAGAGTTAATGTCCTTCAGCGTCGCTGGCAGAGTGCTGAGGGCACACTGATGTTTCAGCTGCTGTTAAGTAGCGGCTCCGTGTCGCTAAGTAGCGCCTCTGCTAGTCAGGGGCCTCTCCAGCTTCCCGAGCTCTGCCCGACAGGTATGAGTGGCCGCGCCAGGGACCCCTCTGCCCGCCCAGCTCCATCAGGGGTGATGCCCAGGTGCGAGGGCAGAAGGAGGCCCCGAGCCGTGCGTCAGTCGGCCAGAGTGAGTCGGCCAGCGTCAGTCGGCCAGCATCGCCTGCCCGCACTCAGCTGGCTGGCGTCAGTCAGCGTCAGCGTCTGTTGTCGGGAGTCAGTCAGGACTTAATCCTGTCGGCACCGCTGACCCCCCGTCTGGGGTGTGGGGCTGAGCGCGGTGGTTCAAGTGCCGCCTTAGGCCCGTCAGTCAGGGTGGCTGTGTCAGCCTTGGCTGGCAGCTGTCACCTGCCTTTGGGCACACGGTGCCGTGTCCTGCTCTGCTGAGGGCGGCTCCTCATTCCCTGCCTGCTTCAGCTCGTTTTCCTGCTTCCACGTGCCTGGGCTTTGCTGGTTTAAGGCAGTGAAACGAACTTAATCAGGCTTCCCTTAACTTTGTGTCTTCTGCCTAGTGAGCCGTCGGACAGAGCTTTGGAGGAAGAATGGTGACAAGCCCCTGCTGGTGGGGTGGTGTTTTACTGGTGTGGAGGAGAGGATACTTCAGTTGGTGGGAGCGAGTCCCCAAACCCCGGGGCCTGTCGCGTGGGCTGCCAACGTTTCCGCAGCTCCCCTCGTCGGGCGGCTGTTTGCAAGGGGTGTGTTTGAGCACTGGGGGTTCAGCAGCCGCCGGGCCCTGGCCCTGGGCAGCCTGCTCTGGGGGACCCTGCCTGCGCAGGGGCTGGACCAGCTGCCCCCAGGGATTCCGGAAGGCCTTTCTCTCCCTTGTGACTCCGTGATTCTGGAACTGGTGCTGCGAGGGGCCAGTGCTGTGGGAGCGCTGGGAACGTTGTCTTCCCTGGGCTCTGCCTCTGTCGGGACGGCTGCGTGTGCGCTCTGCCCTGAGACACTCGGCGCCTGCGCCCGCCTGTCCAGGTACGCCAAGCAGTGTGCAACAGAGCACACTTTCAGGAGTGACCTGAGGAGCTTTTGCTAGCTTGGCCGCGTTGGAGAGGGACTGCAGCTCCTGCATGCAGGAATAGTCGTGTTGGAGAATAACCCTAGGAGGCAGCTGGGTAAAGGGGCTCTAGTGTCAAACGCTGATGTGCCTCGGGTTTGGGTTTTTTCATGTAAAGGGAAATGAAATCTGTGGTCTGCATCAGATACGGGATCGGGGCTGTTGGAGGCTGTATTTCTGGGGAAAATGTCACTGAGCCAGTCATTAATAGTAATTCAAAAAGCTCTATAATTGTGATCTTTCCCTGCTGTTCAACAAAGCAGATGCTGTTTTTCTCAACAGAGCATAGTTTTTATTCCATTTCTTCTTCTTTGGCTTCTTCCCACTCTTTGTCCTCTTTCCTTAGACAATGTGACCCGAGCAGTGTCAGGCAATGGTGTCCCTTCTCTGACCACCAAGTAACGCTTCCCTGAGATCACTTTAGCTTCCACATCTGGCTGAGTGAAAGAATGACGCCCGTCAGCCTCAGCCTCCCTCCGTGCGAGAGTGAGCCTCTACGTGCACGAGGGAGTCCAGAGCTGACTGAGAGTGCCTTGGGTGCTGCCCTTTCTAAAAGCGAAGGGGTTTCTTGCAGCTCTCCTTGCAAAGTGAGTGTGTGGTTTCACACGTGCATGAGCTAGCAGGACGGCTTACGGCCACAGAATGGAGATGGGCAAATCCCCTCTCCTTCTCCCCGGTGCAGTGTCCTGCCTCCTTCCTTGTGCCGGCTTTTATGCTTGCTGGCTCTCTCTGCAACCCCGTTTCACTCTCTAAGCTGGTGGAAAACTCTCTGCTCTTGTGGGTGCGTTCCCTGTCTGCCTGGGCAGTTAATGTGGCTCCTAAGGAGCTCTAAAACGTGTGCAGGTCAGGGCAAGGGAAGGCACATGGATACAGGAGCAGAAGGAAGGAGCAGATGGAGAGATGGGGGCAGCAGCAAGGCCTCTCTTTTGGTGGCACTGAAGTGAACCTGGTTTGTGACATCACGTCTGCAGCTGCGACTGACCGTATCTGTAGCTTTTCCTTCAGTAAGCCCGTAACATTGTTGGCCTTTGAATCTGACTTTCATGTACTACATGTCAGTCAACGGTGACATCCCAGAACACTGACTTGGCTGGATGTGATTCTGCTCAAACATGTAATTTCTCAACTTGTTCTTTCTTATTTATTTTCTGGAGCTTTTTAATGCAAAACTCACTCTCTGACTCGTGCCGCCTTGCTTGACTTGACTCCAGTGTCTTGGGCTTTTTCCCCGTGTTGTTTATCCTGTCAGTACCCCTGCGTGCCTTTTTGTTGGTGATCTCGTAGGCATCAGAAAAGCAAAGGATTCTGCTTTTGCTCTGCTGTGAGATCCAAACCTGTCCTGAGTGCCCTTTTGTTAAGGAAAAGAGCCGCAGGAGGTGGACGGGAGATTATTCACGGCAAAGGGATGAAAGTTCTGTCAATCTCAGAAATGTCTCTGGCTGTCAGGAGCCTCTTTTTGCATTTTCTTCTCTATTCACAGTGAAGAATGCGAGACCTCGCGGCTCAGGTAACGAGCAGCCTGCTGCAGTTTCCCGAGGTGACCATTCAGGCTCTTGGGGAAGATGAGCTCACCCGAGGGTCTGTGCTGCGCGGGCGGTTTTCCAGAGGTGAGCCTTTTCCTTGAAATTGGGTCTTGCTGTGAAGTTGTTACTGCCTGGAGGTGACCTGAGGCACGGGGTCACAGCATCAGCTGTGTCAGGTTGGTGCTGCTCAGGTGCGTCAGGTTTTGAGAGAACAGAAAGGATGAACTATGACAAAATGATGAAAAATGTTAACATTAAAACATTAGTAGAGTTAAACTTTGAAAGGACAACAGCCTGCGCCAGTCTTGAGCTATTAAAATAACACGGGCAAGTCAGTGAGCCCTCCTCAACTTCTAATGGAATGAAAGGCAGTTTTCAAAAAAGTCCTGGTGTGGTTTTGGGCTGTATTTATTGGTACCATCATAACATCCCGTGCAGAACTAGTTCTCCCACAGTGTTAGAGAGGCAGCCTCCCCTGCTTTTTCTTTCCTAGCCTGACTAAAAACAGAAGGAAGAGGAAAGCCCTGTTAGGCGCTGCAGCCAGCTTTGCAGATATTTAATGGGACGCAGAGGAGTGTCCCGGGAGAGCTGCTGAGAGCGGCTGAGCAGATGAGGTAGCTGACTTTGTCGGTGATCTGAAGGTAGAGCCGGGGGCCTGCCTGGGTGTCCGGGCTTCTGCTGAGACCATGTAGAATCTCTCTGTGTGACTGTAAGTGCAGTAGTTGAGTTAATACTCCCTTTGTGTTGGAAGTAGTTCAGTGAAACTAAATGTGCTAACTTCTCTCTGTGATCAGCGCGTGTAAAAGTTGAAATTGGCTCCCGCAGTGCCCATTTTGAGGTAATTCCTTGTTGAAGTCCAAATCCCTGCCCAAAGTAGGCGTGTGTCGAGCAAAGTTAGTAAACTAGAAAAGAATTGGCTGAGATTTTGCCATATTTGAAGTATGCTTTAAGAGTTGTATTCTCATATGTATTTAGATGATTTCTAGCAAAACCAAGCTGAATATGGTATAAAGACTAGAGACCAATCTATTGTAATCTTTATCCCAAACAAGCAGAATTCTTCAGTGCAGGAATGCCAAGTCCAAATGCAAAATAATAAGGTGGTTCATTTTACGATGCATTGGTTGAGGATTCAGTGGGTGATTTTCAATAATCGACCCGAATTCGGTAAGCCTCTCTTGCTCTGTGAGCTACTTCTGTTGAAGCAAAGGGGCAGTGATTGTGATTTTCCCGTTGTTTTCAACCCTCTCCTGGGAGTTTGCTTTAGCCAGCCTTTTCTCTTCTTCCAGGGAGAGATGGGCTGGCCTGGCTGGCGTGTGGCCCTCAGCTGGAGGTCGTGAGCGCTGTGACGGGAGAGCGGCTCTCTGCACACCGTTTCAGTGGAGCCCGTGAGCAGCCTCCCACCATCCGCGTGGTGAAGGAGGTTTCCTGGCAGACGGGAACGGGGCTGCTGGTTGGCTTGAGAGAAGCAGAGGGAAGTGTTCTCTGCCTGTACGACCCTGGAACATCGAGCGTGGTTACAGCAGTAGTTCTGCCAGGAAGGGTGGGTGCTTTTTAATGGGGGAAACGTTGTCAGGTGCTGCATAACGCTGTTTCAGGAGCAGCTTTGGAGCGTCCCTTTGCTAGGACGTCCATTTCCTCTATTGTGTCATCATCCTGTCACTGCAGAGTGTCCAGTCGAGAGCACCTTGATGTGAAATTATGGGGTTAACGGTACCGTTATCCTTTGAGTTTGCTGAGAGAGTCAAACAAGTTTTCTGGTTTTACAGTAGAGCACGTAGTTACCTCATTCTCCACTTTGACAAAAAGGCCTTGAAAACTACCTTTTTTTTTTAGCCAGAGTGACAAAGAACTCGTCCTCACCCTGCCTTTCAAGTGTTGGTAACATACATGTCCTGAATGGTTCATTATGTCAGAAATACTGTCTTTAAAACATCTCAGACTTCCATGGCTGTGCTGTAGCTGACTTCGGCACATTCCCAGGAGTCTTGGACTAGCAAGCAGGTGACTTTAGAGCAAAGCACATTTTTCTGTTGACTTAGGATGGGAAAAAACAGGCTTCACTGCGTTACCTGGCAGGTGGTTACAGACTGACTTTCAGCCTGAAGCCCTTGAACCTCTGCTTATTGCATATGGTGCTTGTGCCGGTGGGATACTCTGGTGTAATGTTGCTAATTTTCCCTGCCTTCTCTAACCCATAAACTCAAATGACGTCCTTTCCCCTCGGCTCCTTATCTGAGTGTAGACAAGAGTCACCTTAAGGTAATGGAACATCAAGGTTCCCTCTGTCTTTACCACCTTAGAATCTGCGACAGATAAATACTTCCGTATTACTCAGCTTTCCAGAGCGTGGTTTGGTTTGACTTGCTAGAATCCAGGCGGGGTTTGTTTGTCTGTAGCGCTACAGTGTGACTGCTGGCAGTGAGCGTTTGTGTGGTGGTGATTTCTAACGAGCTGAGCTGGGTTGGTGCTCCGCTGTGTGGGTTTGCCGATCGTCCTGATAAATCTCAGCGTTTGAGATGGAAAGGCAAGCTGTGCGCTGGCATAGACGTGCAGTCATTCAGACTTGTAAAAGCAAATCTGAATTGAAAACATTAACGGTATTAAATTGGTTTATAACGGTTGCATGTTTCAGAGCTCTGGAATGGTATTTTCCCCACTCTTGCTGGTTTGTGTGAGGCAGAAGGGCAGCATGCAGAGTCAGGGAGCTGAGACAGGATTTCTGCGTTCCTTCCCAGAAGGAGCTGGCAGCAGTGTAGGAGAGTGTGCAAAGCCCAGCAACAGCCTAAGCATCTGTGTGTTATCTCAACAGGTTTTTTTCCATGCTAATTTCAAAGCACAGCACTATACCAGCTAGAGTGAAGAACATTAACTCTATCCCAGCTGAAACCATGACAGAAACAATATAAAGTTGTCTCAAATACTGCGGGCACTTCTAGGAGTAGAATTCTTGTGGCCCAGGGGAAAGGTAAATTCTGTAGCAGATTGCCAGGCAGCGCAGTCACAGCAAGTGCTTGACACGGGAGAGGAGAGAACTTTGGGGCTTCGAGGTTTGGTCAATTTTTCCCCACCTCTGGGGAGAAAAACCAATATATTAAAAAAAAGGACTCCTTGTGGTGCTCACTGCTCTGTTCCGTTGTCGTGTAACAGGTTGCTGTTGATGTAAAGCTCCCTGGTGTCACTGTGTGACATTATGCAAGGAGGCTGAAGGGCAGCCCGTGTTCTTTTGTTGTGGAGCCTTAGTGCAGGAGCCCTCACGTGCTGGTGTCTCTGCTGGAGCCGTCAGGGCTGTCCCGGGAGGGGCTGCAGGTGCGGAAAGGTCTGTCTTCATCAGGGCCTTGTACTAAAGCTGCTGGCAGGCGGCTCCGCGTGTTACAGAGCAGCGTGCGCTTCTCCTCAGCCGGAGCTGGCTTTTGGCGAACCAGCTGCTGGGCTTTTTGCCGCTGTTTCGGCACTGAAAACTTTTCTGCTTTCCCTGGTTGCTCTGTTGATTCTAAATGAGGACTGGTGTAGCTTTCCCTAAGCTGGTATCTCCCTTCCGCTCTCTGTAACAATACTCCCTTGCCGTGGCAGCGGTGTGTCTCCCCTGCAACTTGGCCGCTGCCGCGTCTGACTGAGAGCCGAGATTTGCCCTAGTACCTGTTTGGCAAAGAAGGCGTGGGCTGTATCCCAGTGCTGACGGGCTGGGGGCCGTGGGAGAGCGAGAGTGAGTTTGGCCTTTCTTACTCCAGTCCCTTAAATACGGTCAAGTTTCTTGCATTTAACGCATTTTCTGTGTTGTCTTTGAGTTAATGGTTTCTAAGTAGAAAATGGAACTTGGTAAGCTGTGATAATAGACTGCACCATTGCAGTTGGAGTGAGCTCAGCGAAATCCCTGCAGGAAACCCCGTAAACGGAAGGCAGTAACGGATTTTTGTACAGGACATTTTTGGGGGTTGGTTGGTTTGTTTGTTTTGTCTGGATATAATTGGGATCAATGCTGTGTTTTTAAGTCTGAGAAACCTGTATTTACTTTCTTGCTTCTGATGGGCTGATTCTGGCTTCACTTTTGAGTGATTTCTATCAAAGCTCGTCAAAGAGCTTAAATACTAACTTGTAGTTTTCCTGTAGGTAACTGCTGTAGAGCCCATAACTAACCCCGGAGGAGCCAGCGCGAGGCCTTGGCACCTGCACCGGGCTCTGCAAGGGTTTTGTGGCGTGGCAGCGGTGGCGACAGATGTTGGTCATCTGCTTGTGGTGGACCTTGGTTTGGATGATCTCTCTTGCAGTCAGAGGGAGAATGAACCATCGGGTGAGCTTGCGGTTTCTAAACTTGAACGGAAAAGTAAGAAAACTTGTGTCTTTTAAATCAACAACACGCATCCCACTTTGAAGCTACTGCTGTGCAGACGTTTATGACTGCTGATGACAGGTGGCGGTTTGACATCGTCTGGCCCTGAAAGGATTAAAAATGGGAGTGGCTTCATACTCCTCCTAAGGTTACAAATACCCCCTCCCACCAGGGTCCCTCTGTCACGGTGATTCTCACCAGTGAGGGGTAGGAATCTGACCATCTGAGTCGGTGCAGCTGCCTGACAGGAAGGTGTGTCGGACGTGCCCTGTTTCCTGGGAATGTTCTTCTGCTTCTGTTCATTGACTTGGGGCAAAGTTGAGGCTTGTTTTTTAAAGTAAATATGCCTTACCAAAATCCCTGCATTTCACCAAACGGAACCTGTACTTGGTGTACTCGGATTGCATACGCTGTTTTTGCTCTTACAAGAGTGGCCTCGGGAGCTGGTGTCACTTCAAGTAGCTTCACCATGAGGCCCAAACTCCTGATGTGCAGAGCCCAGGAAGAATTTGTCTATGGAGGTTTCGCTTTCACCTGGTTTTGAAATAGGAGCGAGGATACCTGTCCAGTCAGAGAGTTCCTATGTGCTCTGAGTGCGTACAAAATGGGAAGAGCAGACAAAGTATTGCATCAATGGGTATTTTGCCGGGGACGGTAGCATTAGTTTATACATGTTGTCACGTCAGTGTTTCAAATGCAACCTGAATGGCATAACGCATTCCTTTATTGTGTGGTTTTGTGCGTGTAGCTCTAGTAGTTGTCACCAGAATTGCTGCTGGAGTTCCACTAAGAAGAGAAATGGTGACCGGGGAAGGGAGACATCTCTGCCTTCAGTTACAGTGTCCTTCAGGAACAGCAATATCGACCCTGTGCTACATCAGCAGAAGCAACCAGCTCGCCGTGGGTTTTTCCGACGGCTCCCTGTCACTGTGGAATATGAAAACTCTGCAGTGGGAGTAAGTCGGCCTTTGCACTTGGTCACGCCTGGAGGTGCAGGGCTCTCAAGGCTCTGCTTGAGGAGGAAGTCTGTTAATTTAAAGAGCCCTTTTTCAGGGAGGGAAATGTGGAGTGTAATCTTGGCCTGTTTAGGAATCCCCTTCTGAAGTAACCATTGAGCCATACCTGGATTCAGTGGGCCGCCTTCTCCCCAGCGGGCTGGGATTGTTCTCCTTATTGTGCCCGTGGGCTGAGGAACTGCGGAAAGCTCCCTTCTCTGGGTTCTGTCAAGCAGTTAGGGTGTGAGAGAGCTGCTTTCCATAAGGCAGTTTGTTCCACCAGCAGTATTCAGTGACAGCAGGAGTTGTGTGTGTTTCAATGAAAGAGATTGTAGACATTATTTCTCAGAAGCAGCTCCTGCAATGAGGGCACCCATTGAAAGGCTGAAGTATGTTAATGATGGGATTGTGGTGATCATATTCTTCAAAGCGTCCCGGTTGAAAGGAGTGAGACATGAAGGATCAAGAGCTGATCTGTGGCTGAAAAGACATTCTCTCCCACATTTCAGCCTCGACCAAAAGAGGGGACTGACCCATGCCAAGGCAGCGATGCATGGGAATGAAAGTCTGCTTGGAACACTTGGAGGGGGAATAAGGGTCATGTCAAGGGATAAGCAACAGAGAAATGAGGGAGATGATTTCAGCTCTGCCAAAGAGCAATCCCCCCTGGAATATCTGACCCAGTTCAGATCGGGATTCACTTAAGCAAATCTGCAGTGACTCACCGGGAACTATTGGCGGCATGAATAGAGAGTGGAGGGATAGTGAGGTGGCCAGAATAGATTGTGAAGGTGCAAAGAAGGTTGAGAAGTCTGGAGGAGAAAGGCTTTAGATAGTCCAAGTAAAGAAACAAGACACTACTGGTGTTTGGCGCTGTTTTCAGCTTGTGCAGAAGAGAGGCTGCATTTTCAGTTCAATATTGAAGCAGGCGACAAGAGTAGGAAGAATCTTTTGCCTGGCAGCTGAAGGAATCTTTCATGTTCCTGCTCCGCAGGCAGAGGAGGAGATAAAGCCAGGTTATTGCCCGTGCTGGACAGTAATTTCCTCACCTCGTGGCTGTTGCATCAAAAGCAGTCGCTCCCGTGACTCCCTTGTTTGAGACGGGAGTGTGACCTTCTGTGCCTTGAGGAGAAGCACGTCAGGGGCTCTTTGCTCAGAAGATGCTTCTCCCCTTCTACAAACAGGCAGGGCCACCAGGCTCACCTGCTTTCTGTTTTTGTTAACCCTGCAGGCACCACTGTCAGCTTGAAGGAGGAAGGATTCCTGTCTGCGCCGTTACTTTTCAAGAGCCTGAGCACGATCCTCGCAACTGCTGCTACTTGTGGGCTGTTCAGTCGACGCAAGAAAGGTGAATAAAAGCTTACTATCGGCCACTGATTTTTTTTTTTTTTTGAGTATTTGTTCACCTAGAGTTGACCCACGTGTATTTGTTTTGTTGAATTAGCCGTGCAGGAGATTCTCTCCGGTATGGAAGGGGCTGACGGTGCGATTTGTACAGGATGTAACAGGGATGGAGAGGGACCTACTAGTTCCTCCCTGCTGAAAGGCAGCAAAGCGACAGTGGCTCGATTTCTGTGCTGGCATTCTTCAATGGCTTCCTTTGTTTCCTGATGACTGCTTCATGATTTGCCTGATATTCACACCGTGGTATGAAAATACCATGGAGCGCAGTGGAGGCTGCAGCTCCAGAGCACTAACGGTGCGGATCCACCAGCCTGCTGCCCCTAAAGGAGGAGGTGACAGCATGGCCGGTTCCCTGGTGCCAGCCTGAGCCTTGGTGAGCCAGCTCAGCTCGGCTGGCAGGGAAGGTGCTCAGCAGCCAAGTCGGTGGTTTCCTGCTGGGCTAATGACTGAAAGGAGGGTGTGGAAGGTGCCGTGTGTGCAGGGGAGGGACTGGAGCTTTGGTGGGAAGGGAAGGGGAGAAAGATCTGCCCCTCTCGGCATCAGCAAGCTATTTACTCAGCTCGGCTGCTCATGGAGTGGCAATCTTTTTCAGTTTGACTGTAAAGCAGTTTTGATTGCGAGCTCTTCAATGCCAAGAACTGTTCCCAACCATTTTTACTCCATAGAACATCTTGAAGCTTCCAGATTGTATGGGTAGCCTTTGCCCCAGAAGCTGTTAGTGTCCAAATTTCCTCCTTTGTGGTTTAGCGGCTAAATGTGACCAATTCTTGGGTTTTGGGAAGGGCTGTTTTTCTTTTCAGTGAGACAGTGCTATTCAGGAAACCTCAGCCTAGACCTAAGGAAAGGGTAACGAGGACTATAAAGCAGCTTTGTAACCAAATGTCATCATTTGTACCTTTTCCAGTGAAGGCGATGCCGTGAGTTTACATCTGTTGCAGTTAGCGTTCGCAGACAGGAGGCGCTCGGCTTCAGGACAAGCCATGTACGAGGTAAGACGTGCACGTCCGTGAAAGGATGGAAAGAGTCCTTTTCCCTAAGGGAGTATCAGTGAAGTTGGCAGGGGGAATATTGACCATGACAATTCAGAGATGACTTAAAAAGAAAGAATCTTTTGCTGAGTCTTCCCGGGCACGGCCTTTGTCCATACTTTTTGAAAAGAAGTCGTACAATTTCATACCGCCGTGTCGTGTGTTCCAGCCAGGGCCGTCTGCAAAGAGCCCGTATAAATTCAGTTCCTGAAGAGGCAGCAGCTTTTACAAAGAAAATGATTCTTCATTTAAACACCAAGTGAATGGCCTGTAGGAAGAGAAGACAGGGCTTTGAGTAGCTCTGTTTAACCAAACTGCAGAGTTGAATAAGGTTCTGTCTGTCTCCCTTCCTTAAAACACGGGCGTACAGCTTTATTCTGTTCCGGTCTTCAGGTTTAAATTCTTGTTTTCCCTTTGAGCTCTGTCAGCAGGACTTCACAGGACGCTCACCTGCAGGGTCTCTTCGGTGCTGGTCCTGAAACTTCGTAGCTCTAAAGAGAACTCTTTCTACTTTTTGGCTGCGTTACCTACGAACTCTGCTCTTGAAGCCAGCAAAATACGCAAATACAGTAAAGAGTGGTCTGATTTGGTCAAAAAAGTATATGTAAATTTTGAGAAGTGGCTCCAAAGAGGTTGTGTTTAAAATAGAGGTGAACTAGCCTTACCTCTCTGTTATCTAACAGATAGAAGACGCGTTTTTAGAACGTATAGTTTTATTCAGTGTTACGCCTGAAACCCTTGCAAAATCTTTTGGATGGGAAAGTAATCTTAATTCAGAGCATGTCTTTCCTGTTGAGGTGCGGTAGGAGAGGATCTGTGCTCTACAGCCTTGATATTTATTAGTAGTATTTCCTAGAATGGTTAAGAGAAAGCTTGCCTGTTCTCAGAGTAGGTGAGTTAAATGTAACATATCAGGTCATACGAGAATGGATTGTCTCATGCCAGTTCCTTCTAGAGCTGTGAAACTTTAGGAAACTTGGGTAGAATGAGGTACAAGCAATTTTTTTATTTTCTGGTAGGTTTTTGGAGATTTTTAGCTGCTTAGCTTTTGGTTTTGTTTGGTTGGTTTTTAATTGTAGAGCTGCTCTTTGTCCACAATCCACACACCCATGTGTTGTAGGGTAGAGCATTTGACCAAGTGCTGTATTTGGAAAGACAGTATTTCAGTCAATGCTTGCTTAGCAATTGGTGGTCTCAGAGGTTCCACACAATCCTGCTGGAGTTTCTGTAGGTCTCAAAGTAGTTGGCTGACTCTGTAGGAATTCGTGCCCCTAAACGCCTTGCCCATGTGCATGCCATGTCCGCCGGGTTGTTTTGCTCTTGGCTGCACTTGGTGAAGGCAGGGAGGCATATTTCACCCTTTAGTCCCTGAGGAGGTGAGAGGAGGAGCTGGCAGGAGCTGACGTGGTTTGAGAGAAGAGTGTGACTCAGTAAGACGTTCTCATGGCTACTCCCGAGGGATGGGCTTTCACTCTAGCGGTGTGTGCCTATAGATAATGCCTCGCAAGAGAGCTTTGGCTGCTGGAAGGCCGTGACTCCTCTAACTTCATCAGTTCTGTGATCAAGTCATGGAGCAAAGCGCTTTGCATGCCTATGTATGGCATTATTTCAGATCTCTCTTTCTAGATAAATACGTAGGTTTGTGAAGAAACCGGGATGGTGCAAGGAATTCTGCAAAACACATTTAGAACCAGTAATGCGAGGGAAATGCTCAGTTCTGAAAATGTGCAAAGCTTTTACGGCCAAACTTACCCGTTACGGTTTGACACTCAGTTCTCTTGCTTGTCAGCTGTAGTTTCTCCTTGCCATCAGATTAAGCGCCTGGGAGAGATACAGTACAATATGCAGGTTCTATTAGACATAGACATTCTTTCCTACTGAGGTATAATGTCTGCTTTTCTCTCAGAATGACCTTTCTCTCGCCTGTGATTTTTTCCGCAGGGTTTGGCATCCTGTGTTGAAAAGTACAGTTTGGATCTGACGGGTGGAGCCTTTCCCTTGAGAGGGCAGGGCAGCAAGGCCAAACTACTCAGCTGTCAGGCTGTAGAAATCTTTCCCAACTGCATTGACAGAGAAGACAGCGTTGATGAAGGTTTGTTCCTGATGCCCGTGTTTGGTTGTTCTAAACTAAATGGCTTTGGCATCCAAGCAGTGAATGCTGTTCCATACCCACAGCCTGAAAGTCTTCAGTATCTGTATAGACTAACTTCTTGGGCTTATTTCAAAGGAAAAACTGGGTGCTTAGGTTCTGTGGGACTTGTTAAAATAAACCCTATTTTTCCCTTCAATGCTTGCTGACATGCTGTAGCGATGTATGGTGGGGTCACCTCTATAACGCCTGTCAGTCATTTTATTCCTCCAGCTCTCATCTTTGAACAGTAAGATCATCCCCTCCATTGCTTAGGAATGTTCCCTCAACTTTCTTTTTTCCCCTCTTCCAACCTATGCCTGCACCTGCATCCAGCTGGCGGCCGGTCACGAGTGCTGTTCCCCAGGGCTCGGTCCTGGGGCCAGATCTGTTTGATACCTTCCCCAAGCACCTGGATGAACCGGCAGTGTGCCCGCGTGGCCAGGAAGGCTACCAGCATCCTGGCTTGTATGAGAGATAGTGTGGCCAGCAGGAGTAGGGCAGTGATCGTCCCCCCCTACTGGGCGGTGGGGAGGCTGCACCTCGAATCCTGTGTTCAGTTTTGGGCCCCTCACTACGAGAAAGACACTGAGGTGCTGAGTGTGTCCAAAGAAGGGCAGCGAAGCTGGTGAAGGGTCTAGAGCACAAGGTTTAGTTGGGATCTTAGGGAAAATTTCTTCACAGAAAGGGTTGCGAAGCATTGGAACAGGCTGCCCAGGGAAGTGGTGGCGTCACCATCCCTGGAGGGAGTTAAAAGACGTGCAGACGTGGCGCTGTGGGACAGGGTTTAGTGGTGGGCTTGGCAGTATGAGGTTTACAGTTGGGCTCGATGATCTTAAGGGCCTTTTCCAACCTAAATGATTCTACGAGTCTATGATCTGCCTGTGCACTTTGCCCTCTCTGTGTCTAATAGGTTCCTACACCTACGAGCTCTTAAAGCAATAGCTTCTGGCTTCCCTTGTCCGGATCGACAGTTAAAACTCCTCTGGTGTCTTTCATTACCTTGCAATAATGAGATGTGCATCTCTGGGTTTGCACATCCAGTGATGCTCTGAGCACATCTCTGAGCCGGCTGCAGTGATAACTTTCACAGCCCTACACCGTCAAGAGTCGTCTGGGCAGGGTGCTGGGCCATCTTGTCTAGACTGGGCTCTTCCCAGAAAGGTTGGGCTAGATGATCGCTGAGGTCCTTTCCAACCTGGGATTCTGTGATCTTAGTAAACCTTATCTCCACCTTCGGCAGAACTCCCTGGCCCTGCTCTTTCACCCAGCTACAATCAAACCTGTGTCGTGGCAACACGTGAGAATTCTTCGGTCCCTCATTGTTGGTCTTGCAAATCTATTAGCCTTAATTAGATACTTGATATCAGACAAATTACTTGCTGCTAGACATCCGAACAAAACAGAACCTTCCGTCAACTCCTTCGCAGCTGCCTTTGCCATCCCTTCGGGCCTTGTTAAGCTTATTCGAGGTTTTTGGCTTCTAGACCACAAGGACTATGAAGTAAGCATGTGACAGTTTAGTTGGGCACACATTGCAATACAATGCTATGATCTATCAAATGATGTAAAAACCCTGGTGCTTAGCTGATACCAGGTGATAAAACATGGGAAGCTTCTTTTTTGTAATGCTGCTTCAGCAGCACCTTCAGCAATACGTGATGGTCTGCAGTTTGGTTTTAATTACGTTGAGAGGAAATGGATTAAGACAATGAAGAAGTCAGCGTTAATGCTTGACGTGTGACTTGCCAAAGCCGTCTGTTCAGGTTGTTCTCAGCAGAGCAGTCGAGCACTTTCTCAAAAGCGGTGGTTTGGGCACTTTAACTATTCAAACTGCCATCCTGGCAGCAAGACTTGAGACAGAAGACCGCAAAAGTGACTTTTCAATCTAATTCATGTTCCCTCTGATGCTGAAGGTTGTTCTTTGCCCGTCACAATGTTAATATAACCTGTTTGCCTGGGAGAATGACTTGTCTTTATGAGAGGTGATGTTTGCCTACGGAGATTTGGTTATCCTGGCCAGGTGTGAATCCCTCCTGTCAAAGGACTCCCTTTGTTCTGTAGGGCTCACGGAATATTTTTTTCTGCAGACACTTCAGCATTTATATTTACCTGTCCGGTACCAAGCCCTTCATTAGTCACCATCTAAGTTTATTCAACAGAGATTCACCCTCACTGAAGACACTTTTGAATCGTTTTGTTGTGCGCGTGTGTGTCTCTATATCTTAAGAAACCTGATCTCTACCTTCTGCAGAGCTCCCTGGCCCTGCTGCTTGAACCAACTGCAACCAAACCTGTGTCGTGGCAAGACGTGCGAATTCTTCAGTCCCTCATGTGCCAAGGAGAGCATAGGCGAGCCCTCAGATACACGCAGGTGATGAAGCTCTCGGCCTCCAGCTGTAGCGAAGTGCGGCTTTTCCTCACTGTGCTGTTGTCCAATAGGTAAAGAAATATCTGCCACCATTTTGGCACTCAAATACTGTGAGAGGTGGAGAACAAACACTAGAAATCACAATCCCCTACACTTCCTTTGAACTTTGAGCACAATATCTGGGGGGCATCTTTTTGGTGATACCATTAATACGCCTTTACGTCTCACAAAATTAACTACAGGTGCATGGTGGAGGCTTGGGCTCTGCTGCAGGAGCACACCACTCAGTTAAAGGAGGAAGAGCTATTAAAAGACATGTATGACATCTGTCGGGAGATGGGACTAGTGGAAGACTTCCTGAGGCTGCCTTTCATAGACTCTGAACAAGTAAGTGTGGGCAAGAGGAAAATCTGAACCCCGTCTTTGCCAAGAGAAGAGGCAGGGTCATCATATATGTTTTCAAATGTGTTATTTCTCATAGAAGTGTTTGGAGAAATTTTTACGGACTCATGAGATTCTTTTAGTCCGGCACCTGCAGCGTGCCAACTGTACGGCAGCCCCACAGCTGAACCAGGCGATGAACGTTCATCTCATGGTAAGCGTAAAAGTTCTGCCAAGTGTGCAAGGTTCTCTTAGGGGTTACTAACTAGATTTAACAGTGCTCAATAAGAATCCTGCTTTCTTTATCACACCCTTCTTTGAAATACTTGCAATAAGCATCTGCACCTTTCGTTACAGCTGAACCTAAAAGTTGAACAAAAAATTTCACTTCTCCAAAGCGACCCTGTGAAGTTGGAAATTCTGTGTTCCAGGCTGTTGTTGACTCCACGTCAAATAGTTTGTTTGTGTCTGAGGATTAAATAAGTGTCGTGGTTTAGCCGGCAGCTCAGCCCCACACAGTCGCTCGCTCACTGCCCCACTGTTAGATGGGGGAGAGAATCAGAAGGGTAACGCTCGTGGGGTGGGATAAGAACAGTTTAATAATTAAAATTAAAAGAAACAACAGTAGAAATGCAATGTAAAGGAGAACAACGAGAGGCGCAAAGCCCCGCGGGAGGGGGGAAGGGAGGGGAGAGGGGGAACGAACCGCCGAAACAAACCACACGCGCCGCAGCCGCCCACCGACCCGACGCCGCGCCGCCTCTGCGCTGCCACTGCCCGCCCTCAATATACTGGTCATGGTGTCACATGGTATGGAATGAACCTGCCATTGGCCAGTCAGGGTCAGCCGCCCCACCATGGCCCCGCCCCTCCCAGCCCCGCCCCCCCGCCACGCGGCAGAGCGCGGGAAGCCGGAAAGGCAGCCGCCCCCCACGGTGAGGAGAATTAACCCCTTCTCATCCAAAACCAGCACAATAAGTATCTTTCCTGTCAGCCACTCTTACCATTCAGATATTCAGGCACGTACGTTATGTAGGAACGTTCGGATGATTGGAAGTTGTTTGGGTCACTGTGGAAGGAAGAGTGTGTTGTATGTCATCTTCTGTATCTCACACGCAGCTCTGGGTGCCAACCCACAGGCAACATTTGCATCATGGGTTGTTCTTTTTATTATTTCCTCAAGCTATAGCGTGAGGTCTGCAATTCCACAGCTTTCGTTTTACCACTTTTTGGACAGAAAGTCTTACCTAACTTCTGAGTCTCAAAATAGGCAGGTCAAATTCTGTGTTATGGGAACTTCTGTTGTGGTTCTGTGATCCATCTGCTGCTTTCCAGAACCATAGTTTCCCAGGGAAGCAAACTTGTGGGGTGGTTCTGGAAGGCTGAGGTCCTGCGTTTGAAAGCTTTCATCCCGGGGGAAGGGGTGTGTAGGCAGCTTTCTCTTCCTCATTTTAATCCTCACTTCCTCTTGTCCAACGTAACCCACCGCTGCCCTGGAGATTCAGTCACCTCGGGCAGTGGCGTTTCAGGAAAAACAAGGGAAAGGCACTATTTTGTCAGCCATGTGAAGCTTGTGGGTGCTGACAAGCGTGTCAGAATGAGGTTCTGCAGGGTGCCGGCATGGTTTTAGCTTAAAGTTGTAGGTTCTGCTATTATTCTAGTCTTCCTTCCGCTTGGCTAAAAATTCCGGGTGAAGCTGGTGTGCGCTGATGGGCAGAACTGGCTGCCGCTCTGTGCAGGGGGTGTATTTTACTGCACCTGTAGAGGAAACATATTCCCTAATTCGAAATAGCACCGACAGCTCCGTGCTATGAACTTCTTGTAACATTTAACTTCTTGCTTTACGCTTCTCGTTCATCAGAACGACTGTGCTCCTCGCTGGAGACAGAGAGCAGTTGCCAGAAATTCTCTCTCAGCCCAGCACGGCAAGACCCTTCCTAGAGGTCAGAGGCAGCTGGCTGTAGAGAGAGCCAAGCCTTACCATCTGCCTTCGTCCGGACCAAGAGAAGGTAATTTTTAAGGGGGGGAATATAACGCACAACTAACCATCGCTTTGATTGCACAAGGCTGATCGTTTTTCCCTCGTGCTTTACAGCTGCAAGACCAAAGCCAATCTCGACAGTAACAAAACCAGCTAATGCAGGAAATGTGCATCCAAGGGCACCTTTCAGCAGTCGTGTGTTGGCCAAAGTTAGAGAGTTATGGGTAGGAAACGAGCAGAAACCCAGTTGAGAGAGAGTTTTTCTGTTATGATAATGTTTGCTATGCAAAATACATGTGTTTATATTATGGTAAATGTGTTCAGAGAATTTAAGATGGCTAAAACTAAAACCCTGATTACCATCAAGCTATTGGTGTACACATCTTGCTAGACTTGATTGTGTGATCAAATAGTGATCTCTTCCCACTTGCTGACACATTTCTGCTTTGTTTCTGCCTCTTTTACTTAAAAATAGGCAGAACAATAAAGAGCAGGAAAGAGGCCTGTAGCTGTCAGATGAGTTTCCTACAGGTGGTGTGGCCAAATCAACCCCAGTTCTGGTATATTTGGCCTTGAGGGCAATGAAGGTCAACTACTGCCCTTCTCTGCTGTCCTTTTGCCATGAGAAAAGACCAAGACCTTGGGCAGATCGTACTATAAGGACATGCCCGGCGTGCAAATAAGGCCGCAGATAACTAAGTAGTTTAATCCCCCATCAGAACCCCTTCTCATGGAAGATGACTCTCAGGGTTGTCAGCGCACTCCATTTATTTGCTGCAATTCATCCCTTCCCATGTAACCAACCATAAATAGCTTCTGGTGGGGAAGAAGCAAGCTCCAGGCAGAAGCCAGCCCATAGCCTCTTGTGAGTTGTTAGGCAATGCTTGTAACCTCTTAGCCTAGGCCAGTCGGAAAATGCTATGAAATAATAGAATTTCTCGTAGTAAGTTTGCATTTGTTTCTTATGTTGTTGGTACTTTTGTCTTCTGTGCAAAACTTGCAGGTTTCCATCGCAGGAATGCTGTTCTCACCAAAGCAGTCGCGATAATGAGTGCCTTTGAGATGCTCAGAGAGAAATGTTCTGCGGTTCCTTCTGAATTACAGCTGTTCCTCAAATAAAAAGCGTTTTCCAATGCACTGTGCTGTGTGGGTGACCCATACGTGAGGCAGAGGGAAAAATGCAGGTGACGGTGCCTGATGTGCCTGTTGGTTCAGGTCACTCACTCCTGGGCCGTGCATCACCCGGCGTGGTTCAAGAGCAGACTCACCCCACAGCAGCCATCGGTGTGGTGTGCCTTGCTCTTGAACTTGGTTTAAACCCAGACTAGACCATGAGTTATTAGCGAAAGCCTGATTGCTGGTAGTTTGACGCTGCAATTGTAATGTTAATGGACAGAGAGAGAAGGATGCAGGAGGGAGGTGTGTGATTTCTGTGAACACCGACAGCACAAGCGTAGATGACCCTAGGAATCCAGGGCACAGGAAAAGCTTTGCTTCTGATCTAGCCTATTGGTCTCATAGCAGCTTCCTGAAGGACGAGAACGGCACGCTCATCTCCGCAGGATCCAACAGTGATGTGGGCCAGGTAAGCCTTGAGTCAAAGAACCAACTGGAAGCAGCTGTCAGTAATACACAGTTGTGGGTCAGTCAGTTAGTTTATCTCCCATTATTAACATTCATGTAAATGTAACAAACGGGATGATTCCTCCAAGCGTGCACACCTGCCATAGTTCCTTTCTGACATTCACACATGGAAGTTAACACACCGCACCTCTCTAATACATAATCATTGACCTGGCTGGGCACCCCCTTCTTCCATGGGTCTCTATCTCCGCCGCTTAAGTTTAAAGGTACAGTGTGATTTTAATTCACTGCGCATGCTCAAGAGGAGTGGGATGGGGGTCAGCCCTTTCATCCCTCAGTTGAGTCGGGGGTCACTATCTCCCGCTGTTGGAATTACCTTTCCCCCAGTGACTCTGCGTGGGCAAATGTGCAGTTTTTCAGGGCCTTCTGGGGCCAGAAGTTCCCTTTGATCACTGCTGACTGAGTTGGGGCCTTCCCTTCACACCCTTCTTTGTAGCAGGATGTTCCCACTGTCAGTCCTTGAAGTTCTACTGATTTGTATTCTTTTAGGAGGTTCCTGTCAATGGGGCAGTCATTGCTAATAGCCTCCTCTCTGGCCCAAGCATTGTTTATTATCTTGTTAAAATTCTCAGGTGTTACCTTCTCCTCCTGACTCACTTGCTCTCACTGCTATTCTCACTTGAATAGCAAAGGCTATTAAAGACCAAGGGAACAAGCTCAGCCAAGACCTGCTGAGCAGACGCCCAAGCTGCCCACTTCTCGGAGGTCTCCTCTTGTGCCCGCAGTGGTTGTGTCTGCTGGCGCTCGCAAGGTTCCTGCCAAGACAATGCTGCCTGTAAAACCTTCAGGCTTTACCTGTTGCTCCTCTGATCTGGAAGACTGACTCAGCAAACAACACAACCATCCAGGACATCAGTATATGCAGCGCCTGGTCCCTCCTGCCTCTCTTTCTGCAAAAAACAGTCACAGGAGAAAGTGCTGGAAAGCAGGCTCACATTCAACCTGTGCAGCAGCAAATCCCCCGCGGGCTAGAGGGGAACTTCTTCCTCGACGTACCCGTTTTCTTTTGGCTAAGTCTGAAAAGCAAGTCTCTTGTGACTGGCCAGACTAAGCCTTTCCTGCTGCCTTAGCACGCCCTGATCTCCAAACACAGTAACAACGGATAATAAAAGCTTGCCTTTTCTCCTTACTGCCGGTTGGGACCATCCACTGCCTGCTTGGAAATCAGGGGTGCACGTGTGCTACTGCTTCGGTTATAAGGTAGGAAGATGCTTGTTTGTATTTCAGAGCCTTGCAAGTATTCATTTAGGGAGTTATCACCATGAGCATGGCTAAGCTGGCTGCTTGGCTTACAGCTGTACGGGGCACAGACAAAAATTGCTCTCAGGCTTGTCCTCTTGCTCAGACATCTAATGAGGCAAAGTCACCGCAGCATGACTGCTTCTAGGGCAGCAGTCTTCTGCCTTGCTTTTGCCTCAGAAACTGGCTGCAGATAGGGGTGGGGTTGTTTTGCCACAGGGTTTGTGAGCCCAGCTTTGCCTCATCCCCCTCCTTCTTCAGCTTGCCTGGCTGTGGCTCCTCCTCCCCCTGCCAGGCTGGAGAGCAACGAGGGTGGTAACATCTGAAATGCGGGCACTTGTTCTCAATTGTACCTGTCTCCTACGGGAGAGCTGAGAGACCTTGCTCACAGAAGACGGGCTAGGGAGAACACAAGGCAATCTACATTAGTCAGGTGGTAAGGGGCCAAAATTTCCACCACAGACCACCTCCTCCTGGGTGAAATGCTATTGCCAATGGCGAAAAGCCTCAGGTTTTTTTAAAGGCAAAACCAACAAGGAGACCAACAAAAAAAAAGCTGGATGATTTTTTTCCCCCTCAGCTGGGCTTGTTTTCCCCAGCCCTGGCCACTCTGCGAGGCGATGCTTGTCACCAATATGAGGGTGCAGGAGAGGGCCCAGAACAGGGATGTTGCAGGCAGCACATTTCTTGAGGCTCCCAGTAATGCAGTCGCTGGGGATTGATCAAGAAATCGGGCAGTCGCCCAGAATTTCTATTTTTGCTCTCTCCCCAATTCCCATGACTCTTTTTTCCCTTTCTCTTTCTTCTCTGCCTGACTCCCCGCCTGTATTTCCTGACTCCTCCCTGTCTGTCCTGCAGCCTGTTGCTATGTTTTCCTTTCCCCACACCTCTCTCCCCCGCTCCCTGGCCTTCTCCTTCCTCTGTCACCGCGTCCTGGCCGCCTGGTTCCCCTCTGTGCTGCCGCCTGTCCCCTCTCTCCCGCCTGTATCCCCCGCTCGGCCGGCCCTGCTGCTCTCGGGGCCTGCGGGGGGGCGGTTCCCGCCCAGGGTCGGGCGGCGGGAAGGCGCGCCCCGGGGCATGCTGGGAGCTGTAGGCCTGGGGCAGGGGCTGGGGCCGGGGCAACATGGCCGCCCGGCAAGCTCACAAGCTGTGAGGCACCCGTGGATTCCCTGAGGTGGAAGGCAGTCGAGTGAGCGGGGCTGCAGCAGAGGGAGGGAGGCAGCGAGGGAGGGAGGGATGGACAGACCGAGAGAGACAGAAGTGCCTGAGCTGTGCCATGTGCGTGGCAGTGCAGAGAGCAGGAACTGCGGTGAGTCCTGGGCCCCTGGGATCCTGTCACCCCTCTCCCGCACCCCAGTCCCTCCTGACACCCCTCTTCCCTTTCCCTCTGCGGATTCTGTGGTGGGATATGTAGGTACATATGTATTTATGTGTATGTATGTAATTTATATTATACATAGACATAATACAAATCTTATAACATGAAATACTTGTTTATACATACTTTAATATTTATAAGTATAGAATAGTAGTATTTTACAGAAAAAATACACTGTTCTGTATGTAAGCTATGCCCGGCCCAGCTCAGCCACCCACGGGGTGGGCAGGGGCTGCATTAACAACCCCACACTCCCTCCCGCTGAGCAAATGCCCGCAGGCAGCGAGAGGTGCTGCAAAGGCAACACCCAACTCTTTTAATGAATTTTAATTAGTATTTTCTCCCCCGGAGTGCCCCAGGTCCTCTGCACAAGCTTCTAACAGGGTCACTTGGTCCTGCAGTCTGTGTCTTCCCAGTCAGTGTGAAAACTGTCAGCGTGGCACGGAAGCAGAGTGGAAAAGGTGCCTGCAGAGGTCCAGGGCGTGAGGTCGCGGGGGCCCTTAGGGAGCACAAGAACCTGAGGAGCAGGGAACGCTCCTGGGACAGTTCAATTTCTGGGCAGTGCTGAATCACAGTCAGACCTTCCAGGTGTAGGTACATGGATATAGAGGGAGGGGAATTGTAGGAGAGGAGAAGAAATGTGCTTAGCTGGGGAGCAGCTTCCCTGCCAAAGGGCTATAGGCAGCCCTGTCCTTGAGCGCGTGCCACGCCGGCCTTTCTTCTGCTTTAACTTCCAAACAGCATATGCCTGGGCAGCTGTTCTTTTTCTCCTTCCTTTTGGATTTAAGTTTCAGCGGCTACAACCGCCGCAGTTGAAGCTAAAACCAGCTTGAGTGTCTGGACTGCAAGTGCATACAATGGCCACATCCTGTAGTAGGCACTACTCCTGGCCTGCTGGTGAAAGACTCGAAATCCTGGTCCGTCTGAGGACTCTGTTGTTGCTGGTAGCGAGTAGTGACAGGGAGGCCGTTCTGTTTCAGTGGCTTTCTAGAGAAGGCAACAAGACGTAATACCAACACAATTGGGTCTTGTGACTGTGGAAGCAGGCTAGAAGACCTGGCCCAACTCTTTGCTGAAGCTTCTGGTAGCTGATTCTTCCTTTCCTTTACTTGCAGCCAAATGAGGTAGAGCAGGGTAAGACTGTCTTGACCACGATAGGTCTAAAGACCTCGCAGGGCAGCCAGAAGGAAGCTGTTGAATGAGGCCTTCGCTGTGGCACTACTCTGTCAGTAGTCAAATGCTAGAGAGGAGAAGGCAGCTCACAAGCAGGGGATGGTGCTGGGCCGGTGGGTCATGGGCAGCCGTAGTCGTTGGCTATGTCCATGTTGGCCTCCCTCTGCACAAAAACCTGCAGCTGGCCCAGTGACCCCTGCAGGGCCGCCCACTCCCGCTCCTCCTGGGCCCCACCCAGGGGCCCCCCAAAAAAGCAAAAATCCTGTAGTGGGAGGGAAGACTTAGTTTTAGTTAGAAGGAATTAAAGTCAATGAAAGGCAAAGCAAACGCATCCCCTTCTCGTTTGCTCTGCGTGTACCTGCTTTGGGCTGTGGGTAGGCGTAGGGAGGGTGGAAGCCTTGCCTCTCTCTTGACAAGCCCCTCTCTCCCCCTGGAAAAGCACTGCAGCCTCAGGTGCTTCTGGTGTTGGAGGCACCATTAGCTTTCTTCTGAAAGCCAACTCAGCTCTTGGTCTTAAGTGTGGGGTTTGTGTTTTGGCTTTTGTTTTGTTTTTGAAGACAGATATTTCTGTATGCTTTTCAAAGCAGAACGTGGGTCATGGTGTGGTAGGAATAAATCACTGGAAAGCTTGCCAATTATTGTTGAGCCGTAAAGCAGCAAAACCAAATTTAATTAAGGGTTTTTGTAAAAAGGATGCACAAAAGCTTCCCTTTGAATATTTCTTCATTGTCTTGCTCTCATGTTAGCTGTCAAGTTAGACTCTTGCCTGCAGGCCATATAATAACTGCTTCCTGAGAAAATACAAGAAGTAATTAATAGTTCATGAACGGTTGTGCCTCAGTACTGGTCGATGCTAGACTGTATAATGCCAGACTCCAAGAGGGAGCTTCCCTAGTTTCTTGATTGCTTCTGAAAAACCACAAAATGAGAGTGGCTGTGCCTGCCGTGAGAGAACATAGGCCTGTTTTGCCATGTGCCAGAAAGGGTGGCATATGGAGCATGAAGCTTCCAAATACTTGATCAGGCTTCCTTTTTAACAGAACTAGGTACAAAAAGTACCTAGGGAAGGGAAGCTGAATCTTCTGGTAAGACTTGCAATGGAACGAAGGTGTCTTTCTCAGCTCTGGGTGTTCCTCTCCAAAGGCACATTTTCAAGAGCTTTTGAGTCAGTAATGCGGTCATGTTGTATGTGCTTTCCTAAACATATAGAGCAGGAACGATTCACTGGCGTGAGGAATCAGCTTCTGCATGTAGATGGTTTTTCCTCAGCATCTGATACAACTGCGCCTTTGAATTCTTCGACTACGTTAGGGCCTAAAGCACAAGAGCATTTTGCAAGGAAGAGTTTTAATCTCCCTTCTGAGCAATTTAGTGACGTCTTGCGGAGAGCTGTTCCGCTGACATTGTGAAATTTGGTTCTACGCTTTTGAACAACTGAAGACATAATAGGCAGTGAGTCGCGTGTCTCTCTGAGAATGTTTTCCTAGTGTAAGCTTAACTGGGGCTTGGGGCATAATATCATTCAATCGGCTGGAAAAGGAACAAGGTGAGAGTTACCCTTTCTCCTTGTGGAACAACTGCCCTTGAGTCTGCATCCTCAATAAACACTGCTGAGTGTATTTCAGTACATCTGAAATCGAGAGTGTATTTTAGTACATCTGAAATCGAGAGTGTATTTTAGTACATCTGAAATCGAGAGGTTTTAAGGCAATGTTGCAAAGCCCTTCAAAATTCAAGGGACACCTGGAATAATAAATGAGAAATGTTCTTTTTTTCCAGGTCATAGACATTAAATATGTTCATCAATCTTTCTCTGTGAACTTGCATGCATATTTTTATATATTTCAATACTACTGGAAATTTTTCCGTTTTCAACTCTTTTTAATGGCAGTTCACAGTTATTTTGTATAAAACCAAGATGTTTCTGTTGACCCCACCTATTGAATATTTGCGTGATGTAATTATCACAGAATCACAGAATCACAGCTTGGAAGGGACCTCAGGGATCACCTAGTCCAGCCTTTCTAGGAAGAACGTTACACAAGCCTCTGGTTGACTATTCATGCCATTTAACGTCACTCGTTGAAAGTGTGTGCGTGAGGTCTGAATTCAACCTTCGTACACAGGTGGTGAATAGAAGTTTCCCCAGTGACTGATTCAGAGCACGGAATTAAGCTCTCACTCTGCACTGCGCTTTGGAGGAGGAGCGGGTTTGTGCCCCTTCTCTGAGTGGAAGGTGCGCTGAGGGATATTTCGCCCTTAGGGAACCTGAAGTTAAGCCAAAGAATGTCGAGCGAGTCCAAAACACTGCTTAAGCCTTTGGAACATCCCGGCTATAGTCACTGAGGCAAATGAGTACTTTAGTTGAGAAACACTTATGCTGGGTAAAATGAGAGGGTGAGAGGCTTTTGCTGCTTCAAATAATCATGGAAATGTAATTTTAAATGTGGTTCTTAAGATGAGCTAAGTCTGCATTTCTTTTCTTAACAGGACCAAAATTTTGAGCCTGTTCCCAGAGTGAAAAAGAGCACAGGAATTCCATGGAGTTTCATGGTGGAGGTGAAAGATCCCAGCACAAAGGGTGCTGTGCTGACAAGCAGTGGGAAATACGCAATGCCAACTCTTGCTGCGTGAGTATGGAATGAATTGGACCGATCAAGAAGTGAACAAGAGAAACCATGCGCAGAAGCGTGAGTGGCAATGCAACCGAACTGGCCAGCGTCTGTAGTTACAGGGGAGGAAGCATTGTCATTGCGGCTTAACCTGAAAATCTGTGATGCTTTCTAATGCTACAGTAGGGTGGTCCTCCTGTTCGTGCCCCTGGAAGTTGGTGAAACTTGTGCTGTGCTAAGAAGCTGTATTTCTGCAAAAGATTTCAGTGGTGTTTGCAGTGGAGTTGTTCTCTTGGAAAGGCTGTTTTGGTTCTGTTTGATGTTGCAAAGGCTCCTTGCAAAATTTAACAGATTGCCACTGGACTGAGATTTCCTCCCTCTGACTTTTATGAAATCCCATGTGTGGAACACACAGAAGTTTTCCCGTGGCTGTAAATTAAGAAAATACTACTGTGTGCTGAGAGGAGTGGCTGTTTTAAAATGCACTTGGTAGCACTTCTGTTGTGCTGCCATGGATCCCCTTTTGTAGAAGGTGTAACATAGACTTCTTCCATTTCTAAAATGTAATTACTCAGCGACTAACTTGATTGGAGACTAACTTGGTGCTGAGCCTGCCATTTACATTTACCGTCTGGTGAAGGAGAGGTGGGATTAATTTCACCTCATTTCTAGCTGTCAAAAAATTATTTTTCTAGTTTGAGCTGGTTTCTTGGTTGATCGAACGAATGCAGAAGGAAAATTCTTCCCCCCTCCCTCTTCTAGGGTTGTGGCTGTAGACAAGTAGTTTAAACCAAAGGCTTACGTTGCAGAAGGCTAATGTGGAGTGAGAGAATTCCATCTGTTCTCTTCCTTTGATAAAATCCAAAGCTTGGAAAAGTTTTCTTTGAGCCATCTTTAAACTTTTCTCTCCCACCAGGCCCTCTCCCCCTCCAGGGAAGCTCCTGTGCGAGGAAAGGAGGAAAAGCCTCCCTTTTTGCCAGAGGAGCCATCGCCCTCTTCTTCCTCCTCATCCTGCTCTGGTGATCCTAGTCCAGATGAGTTGTTGTGTCTCATTTGTGAAGATGCAATGTCCGATGCCGCTGTTAGTGCCTGCTGTGGAAACAGTTCCTGTGACGGATGTAAGTGCAGCTCCCATGGTTGTTACTTCAAAACATCACACCTGATCTTCTGAAAGCAGAAAGAGGAGATCAGGGAATTACTTTGTCACCAGTTCTATTTAAGACTGAAGCAGAGCCTGAACAGGAAAGGACTCTTCTCACTTAAAGGGAAAAAAGGCAGGAAGCTTTTTTCCCTTTTTACTTATGTAGTTAAATCCTCTTGACAGGCGGAAGGAGGAGTTTGAGAAGAGAGCCTAACTGCGCAGGTGATTACAGTATTAGATATCGAACGCGTTTGGTTTGTCCCCAGCCCTTTCCCTCACACAAAATTATAGAGCCATCTCTGGTGCCTTCCTGTGGTCTGCAGCCAACGGGGAGCTGGGCATTTAATCCACACTCCTCTCCACGGGAGAGGTGGTTAAAAACTTCAGAGCTGTGCCGGTTGTAGCTGGGATAGAGTTAATGTCCTTCAGCGTCGCTGGCAGAGTGCTGAGGGCACACTGATGTTTCAGCTGCTGTTAAGTAGCGGCTCCGTGTCGCTAAGTAGCGCCTCTGCTAGTCAGGGGCCTCTCCAGCTTCCCGAGCTCTGCCCGACAGGTATGAGTGGCCGCGCCAGGGACCCCTCTGCCCGCCCAGCTCCATCAGGGGTGATGCCCAGGTGCGAGGGCAGAAGGAGGCCCCGAGCCGGGCGTCAGTCGGCCAGAGTGAGTCGGCCAGCGTCAGTCGGCCAGCATCGCCTGCCCGCACTCAGCTGGCTGGCGTCAGTCAGCGTCAGCGTCTGTTGTCGGGAGTCAGTCAGGACTTAATCCTGTCGGCACCGCTGACCCCCCGTCTGGGGTGTGGGGCTGAGCGCGGTGGTTCAAGTGCCGCCTTAGGCCCGTCAGTCAGGGTGGCTGTGTCAGCCTTGGCTGGCAGCTGTCACCTGCCTTTGGGCACACGGTGCCGTGTCCTGCTCTGCTGAGGGCGGCTCCTCGTTCCCTGCCTGCTTCAGCTCGTTTTCCTGCTTCCACGTGCCTGGGCTTTGCTGGTTTAAGGCAGTGAAACGAACTTAATCAGGCTTCCCTTAACTTTGTGTCTTCTGCCTAGTGAGCCGTCGGACAGAGCTTTGGAGGAAGAATGGTGACAAGCCCCTGCTGGTGGGGTGGTGTTTTACTGGTGTGGAGGAGAGGATACTTCAGTTGGTGGGAGCGAGTCCCCAAACCCCGGGGCCTGTCGCGTGGGCTGCCAACGTTTCCGCAGCTCCCCTCGTCGGGCGGCTGTTTGCAAGGGGTGTGTTTGAGCACTGGGGGTTCAGCAGCCGCCGGGCCCTGGCCCTGGGCAGCCTGCTCTGGGGGACCCTGCCTGCGCAGGGGCTGGACCAGCTGCCCCCAGGGATTCCGGAAGGCCTTTCTCTCCCTTGTGACTCCGTGACTCTGGAACTGGTGCTGCGAGGGGCCAGCGCTGTGGGAGCGCTGGGAACGTTGTCTTCCCTGGGCTCTGCCTCTGTCGGGACGGCTGCGTGTGCGCTCTGCCCTGAGACACTCGGCGCCTGCGCCCGCCTGTCCAGGTACGCCAAGCAGTGTGCAACAGAGCACACTTTCAGGAGTGACCTGAGGAGCTTTTGCTAGCTTGGCCGCGTTGGAGAGGGACTGCAGCTCCTGCATGCAGGAATAGTCGTGTTGGAGAATAACCACAGGAGGCAGCTGGGTAAAGGGGCTCTAGTGTCAAACGCTGATGTGCCTCGGGTTTGGGTTTTTTCATGTAAAGGGAAATGAAATCTGTGGTCTGCATCAGATACGGGATCGGGGCTGTTGGGGGCTGTATTTCTGGGGAAAATGTCACTGAGCCAGTCATTAATAGTAATTCAAAAAGCTCTATAATTGTGATCTTTCCCTGCTGTTGAACAAAGCGGATGCTGTTTTTCTCAACAGAGCATAGTTTTTCTTCCATTTCTTCTTCTTTGGCTTCTTCCCACTCTTTGTCCTCTTTCCTTAGACAATGTGACCCGAGCAGTGTCAGGCAATGGTGTCCCTTCTCTGACCACCAAGTAACGCTTCCCTGAGATCACTTTAGCTTCCACATCTGGCTGAGTGAAAGAATGACGCCCGTCAGCCTCAGCCTCCCTCCGTGCGAGAGTGAGCCTCTACGTGCACGAGGGAGTCCAGAGCTGACTGAGAGTGCCTTGGGTGCTGCCCTTTCTAAAAGCGAAGGGGTTTCTTGCAGCTCTCCTTGCAAAGTGAGTGTGTGGTTTGACACGTGCATGAGCTAGCAGGACGGCTTACGGCCACAGAATGGAGATGGGCAAATCCCCTCTCCTTCTCCCCGGTGCAGTGTCCTGCCTCCTTCCTTGTGCCAGCTTTTATGCTTGCTGGCTCTCTCTGCAACCCCGTTTCACTCTCTAAGCTGGTGGAAAGCTCTCTGCTCTTGTGGGTGCGTTCCCTGTCTGCCTGGGGAGTTAATGTGGCTCCTGAGGAGCTCTAAAACGTGTGCAGGTCAGGGCAAGGGAAGGCACAGGGATACAGGAGCAGAAGGAAGGAGCAGATGGAGAGATGGGGGCAGCAGCAAGGCCTCTCTTTTGGTGGCACTGAAGTGAACCTGGTTTGTGACATCACGTCTGCAGCTGCGACTGACCGTATCTGTAGCTTTTCCTTCAGTAAGCCCGTAACATTGTTGGCCTTTGAATCTGACTTTCATGTACTACATGTCAGTCAACGGTGACATCCCAGAACACTGACTTGGCTGGATGTGATTCTGCTCAAACATGTAATTTCTCAACTTGTTCTTTCTTATTTATTTTCTGGAGCTTTTTAATGCAAAGCTCACTCTCTGACTCGTGCCGCCTTGCTTGACTTGACTCCAGTGTCTTGGGCTTTTTCCCCGTGTTGTTTATCCTGTCAGTACCCCTGCGTGCCTTTTTGTTGGTGATCTCGTAGGCATCAGAAAAGCAAAGGATTCTGCTTTTGCTCTGCTGTGAGATCCAAACCTGTCCTGAGTGCCCTTTTGTTAAGGAAAAGAGCCGCAGGAGGTGGACGGGAGATTATTCACGGCAAAGGGATGAAAGTTCTGTCAATCTCAGAAATGTCTCTGGCTGTCAGGAGCCTCTTTTTGCATTTTCTTCTCTATTCACAGTGAAGAATGCGAGACCTCGCGGCTCAGGTAACGAGCAGCCTGCTGCAGTTTCCCGAGGTGACCATTCAGGCTCTTGGGGAAGATGAGCTCACCCGAGGGTCTGTGCTGCGTGGGCGGTTTTCCAGAGGTGAGCCTTTTCCTTGAAATTGGGTCTTGCTGTGAAGTTGTTACTGCCTGGAGGTGACCTGAGGCACGGGGTCACAGCATCAGCTGTGTCAGGTTGGTGCTGCTCAGGTGCGTCAGGTTTTGAGAGAACAGAAAGGATGAACTATGACAAAATGATGAAAAATGTTAACATTAAAACATTAGTAGAGTTAAACTTTGAAAGGACAACAGCCTGCGCCAGTCTTGAGCTATTAAAATAACACGGGCAAGTCAGTGAGCCCTCCTCAACTTCTAATGGAATGAAAGGCAGTTTTCAAAAAAGTCCTGGTGTGGTTTTGGGCTGTATTTATTGGTACCATCATAACATCCCGTGCAGAACTAGTTTTTCCACAGTGTTAGAGAGGCAGCCTCCCCTGCTTTTTCTTTCCTAGCCTGACTAAAAACAGAAGGAAGAGGAAAGCCCTGTTAGGCGCTGCAGCCAGGTTTGCAGAGCATTTAATGGGACGCAGAGGAGTGTCCCGGGAGAGCTGCTGAGAGCGGCTGAGCAGATGAGGTAGCTGACTTTGTCGGTGATCTGAAGGTAGAGCCGGGGGCCTGCCTGGGTGTCCGGGCTTCTGCTGAGACCATGTAGAATCTCTCTGTGTGACTGTAAGTGCAGTAGTTGAGTTAATACTCCCTTTGTGTTGGAAGTAGTTCAGTGAAACTAAATGTGCTAACTTCTCTCTGTGATCAGCGCGTGTAAAAGTTGAAATTGGCTCCCGCAGTGCCCATTTTGAGGTAATTCCTTGTTGAAGTCCAAATCCCTGCCCAAAGTAGGCGTGTGTCGAGCAAAGTTAGTCAACTAGAAAAGAATTGGCTGAGATTTTGCCATATTTGAAGTATGCTTTAGGAGTTGTATTCTCATATGTATTTAGATGATTTCTAGCAAAACCAAGCTGAATATGGTATAAAGACTAGAGACCAATCTATTGTAATCTTTATCCCAAACAAGCAGAATTCTTCAGTGCAGGAATGCCAAGTCCAAATGCAAAATAATAAGGTGGTTCATTTTACGATGCATTGGTTGAGGATTCAGTGGGTGATTTTCAATAATCGACCCGAATTCGGTAAGCCTCTCTTGCTCTGTGAGCTACTTCTGTTGAAGCAAAGGGGCAGTGATTGTGATTTTCCCGTTGTTTTCAACCCTCTCCTGGGAGTTTGCTTTAGCCAGCCTTTTCTCTTCTTCCAGGGAGAGATGGGCTGGCCTGGCTGGCGTGTGGCCCTCAGCTGGAGGTCGTGAGCGCTGTGACGGGAGAGCGGCTCTCTGCACACCGTTTCAGTGGAGCCCGTGAGCAGCCTCCCACCATCCGCGTGGTGAAGGAGGTTTCCTGGCAGACGGGAACGGGGCTGCTGGTTGGCTTGAGAGAAGCAGAGGGAAGTGTTCTCTGCCTGTACGACCTTGGAACATCGAGCGTGGTTACAGCAGTAGTTCTGCCAGGAAGGGTAGGTGCTTTTTAATGGGGGAAACGTTGTCAGGTGCTGCATAACGCTGTTTCAGGAGCAGCTTTGGAGCGTCTCTTTGCTAGGACGTCCATTTTCTCTATTGTGTCATCATCCTGTCACTGCAGAGTGTCCAGTCGAGAGCACCTTGATGTGAAATTATGGGGTTAACGGTACCGTTATCCTTTGAGTTTGCTGAGAGAGTCAAACAAGTTTTCTGGTTTTACAGTAGAGCACGTAGTTACCTCATTCTCCACTTTGACAAAAAGGCCTTGAAAACTACCTTTTTTTTTTAGCCAGAGTGACAAAGAACTCGTCCTCACCCTGCCTTTCAAGTGTTGGTAACATACATGTCCTGAATGGTTCATTATGTCAGAAATACTGTCTTTAAAACATCTCAGACTTCCATGGCTGTGCTGTAGCTGACTTCGGCACATTCCCAGGAGTCTCGGACTAGCAAGCAGGTGACTTCAGAGCAAAGCACATTTTTCTGTTGACTTAGGATGGGAAAAAACAGGCTTCACTGCGTTACCTGGCAGGTGGTTACAGACTGACTTTCAGCCTGAAGCCCTTGAACCTCTGCTTATTGCATATGGTGCTTGTGCCGGTGGGATACTCTGGTGTAATGTTGCTAATTTTCCCTGCCTTCTCTAACCCATAAACTCAAATGACGTCCTTTCCCCTCGGCTCCTTATCTGAGTGTAGACAAGAGTCACCTTAAGGTAATGGAACATCAAGGTTCCCTCTATCTTTACCACCTTAGAATCTGCGACAGATAAATACTTCCGTATTACTCAGCTTTCCAGAGCGTGGTTTGGTTTGACTTGCTAGAATCCAGGCGGGGTTTGTTTGTCTGTAGCGCTACAGTGTGACTGCTGGCAGTGAGCGTTTGTGTGGTGGTGATTTCTAACGAGCTGAGCTGGGTTGGTGCTCCGCTGTGTGGGTTTGCCGATCGTCCTGATAAATCTCAGCGTTTGAGATGGAAAGGCAAGCTGTGTGCTGACATAGACGTGCAGTCATTCAGACTTGTAAAAGCAAATCTGAATTGAAAACATTAACGGTATTAAATTGGTTTATAAGGGTTGCATGTTTCAGAGCTCTGGAATGGTATTTTCCCCACTCTTGCTGGTTTGTGTGAGGCAGAAGGGCAGCATGCAGAGTCAGGGAGCTGAGACAGGATTTCTGCGTTCGTTCCCAGAAGGAGCTGGCAGCAGTGTAGGAGAGCGTGCAAAGCCCAGCAACAGCCTAAGCATCTGTGTGTTATCTCAACAGGTTTTTTTCCATGCTAATTTCAAAGCACAGCACTATACCAGCTAGAGTGAAGAACATTAACTCTATCCCAGCTGAAACCATGACAGAAACAATATAAATTTGTCTCAAATACTGCGGGCACTTCTAGGAGTAGAATTCTTGTGGCCCAGGGGAAAGGTAAATTCTGTAGCAGATTGCCAGGCAGCGCAGTCACAGCAAGTGCTTGACACGGGAGAGGAGAGAACTTTGGGGCTTCGAGGTTTGGTCAATTTTTCCCCACCTCTGGGGAGGAAAACCCAATATATTAAAAAAAAGGACTCCTTGTGGTGCTCACTGCTCTGTTCCGTTGTCGTGTAACAGGTTGCTGTTGATGTAAAGCTCCCTGGTGTCACTGTGTGACATTATGCAAGGAGGCTGAAGGGCAGCCCGTGTTCTTTTGTTGTGGAGCCTTAGTGCAGGAGCCCTCACGTGCTGGTGTCTCTGCTGGAGCAGTCAGGGCTGTCCCGGGAGGGGCTGCAGGTGCGGAAAGGTCTGTCTTCATCAGGGCCTTGTACTAAAGCTGCTGGCAGGCGGCTCCGCGTGTTACAGAGCAGCGTGCGCGTCTCCTCAGCCGGAGCTGGCTTTTGGCGAACCAGCTGCTGGGCTTTTTGCCGCTGTTTCGGCACTGAAAACTTTTCTGCTTTCCCTGGTTGCTCTGTTGATTCTAAATGAGGACTGGTGTAACTTTCCCTAAGCTGGTATCTCCCTTCCGCTCTCTGTAACAATACTCCCTTGCCGTGGCAGCGGTGTGTCTCCCCTGCAACTTGGCCGCTGCCGCGTCTGACTGAGAGCCGAGATTTGCCCTAGTACCTGTTTGGCAAAGAAGGCGTGGGCTGTATCCCAGTGCTGACGGGCTGGGGGCCGTGGGAGAGCGAGAGTGAGTTTGGCCTTTCTTACTCCAGTCCCTTAAATACGGTCAAGTTTCTTGCATTTAACGCATTTTCTGTGTTGTCTTTGAGTTAATGGTTTCTAAGTAGAAAATGGAACTTGGTAAGCTGTGATAACAGACTGCACCATTGCAGTTGGAGTGAGCTCAGCGAAATCCCTGCAGGAAACCCCGTAAACGGAAGGCAGTAACGGATGTTTGTACAGGACATTTTTGGGGGTTGGTTGGTTTGTTTGTTTTGTCTGGATATAATTGGGATCAATGCTGTGTTTTTAAGTCTGAGAAACCTGTATTTACTTTCTTGCTTCTGATGGGCTGATTCTGGCTTCACTTTTGAGTGATTTCTATCAAAGCTCGTCAAAGAGCTTAAATACTAACTTGTAGTTTTCCTGTAGGTAACTGCTGTAGAGCCCATAACTAACCCCGGAGGAGCCAGCGTGAGGCCTTGGCACCTGCACCGGGCTCTGCAAGGGTTTTGTGGCGTGGCAGCGGTGGCGACAGATGTTGGTCATCTGCTTGTGGTGGACCTTGGTTTGGATGATCTCTCTTGCAGTCAGAGGGAGAATGAACCATCGGGTGAGCTTGCGGTTTCTAAACTTGAACGGAAAAGTAAGAAAACTTGTGTCTTTTAAATCAACAACACGCATCCCACTTTGAAGCTACTGCTGTGCAGACGTTTATGACTGCTGATGACAGGTGGCGGTTTGACATCGTCTGGCCCTGAAAGGATTAAAAATGGGAGTGGCTTCATACTCCTCCTAAGGTTACAAATACCCCCTCCCACCAGGGTCCCTCTGTCACGGTGATTCTCACCAGTGAGGGGTAGGAATCTGACCATCCGAGGCGGTGCAGCTGCCTGACAGGAAGGTGTGTCGGACGTGCCCTGTTTCCTGGGAATGTTCTTCTGCTTCTGTTCATTGACTTGGGGCAAAGTTGAGGCTTGTTTTTTAAAGTAAATATGCCTTACCAAAATCCCTGCATTTCACCAAACGGAACCTGTACTTGGTGTACTCGGATTGCATACGCTGTTTTTGCTCTTACAAGAGTGGCCTCGGGAGCTGGTGTCACTTCAAGTAGCTTCACCATGAGGCCCAAACTGCTGATGTGCAGAGCCCAGGAAGAATTTGTCTATGGAGGTTACGCTTTCACCTGGTTTTGAAATAGGAGCGAGGATACCTGTCCAGTCAGAGAGTTCCTATGTGCTCTGAGTGCGTACAAAATGGGAAGAGCAGACAAAGTATTGCATCAATGGGTATTTTGCCGGGGACGGTAGCATTAGTTTATACATGTTGTCACGTCAGTGTTTCAAATGCAACCTGAATGGCATAACGCATTCCTTTATTGTGTGGTTTTGTGCGTGTAGCTCTAGTAGTTGTCACCAGAATTGCTGCTGGAGTTCCACTAAGAAGAGAAATGGTGACCGGGGAAGGGAGACATCTCTGCCTTCAGTTACAGTGTCCTTCAGGAACAGCAATATCGACCCTGTGCTACATCAGCAGAAGCAACCAGCTCGCCGTGGGTTTTTCCGACGGCTCCCTGTCACTGTGGAATATGAAAACTCTGCAGTGGGAGTAAGTCGGCCTTTGCACTTGGTCACGCCTGGAGGTGCAGGGCTCTCAAGGCTCTGCTTGAGGAGGAAGTCTGTTAATTTAAAGAGCCCTTTTTCAGGGAGGGAAATGTGGAGTGTAATCTTGGCCTGTTTAGGAATCCCCTTCTGAAGTAACCATTGAGCCATACCTGGATTCAGTGGGCCGCCTTCTGCCCAGCGGGCTGGGATTGTTCTCCTTATTGTGCCCGTGGGCTGAGGAACTGCGGAAAGCTCCCTTCTCTGGGTTCTGTCAAGCAGTTAGGGTGTGAGAGAGCTGCTTTCCATAAGGCAGTTTGTTCCACCAGCAGTATTCAGTGACAGCAGGAGTTGTGTGTGTTTCAATGAAAGAGATTGTAGACATTATTTCTCAGAACCAGCTCCTGCAATGAGGGCACCCATTGAAAGGCTGAAGTATGTTAATGATGGGATTGTGGTGATCATATTCTTCAAAGCGTCCCGGTTGAAAGGAGTGAGACATGAAGGATCAAGAGCTGATCTGTGGCTGAAAAGACATTCTCTCCCACATTTCAGCCTCGACCAAAAGAGGGGACTGACCCATGCCAAGGCAGCGATGCATGGGAATGAAAGTCTGCTTGGAACACTTGGAGGGGGAATAAGGGTCATGTCAAGGGATAAGCAACAGAGAAATTAGGGAGATGATTTCAGCTCTGCCAAAGAGCAATCCCCCCTGGAATATCTGACCCAATTCAGATCGGGATTCACTTAAGCAAATCTGCAGTGACTCACCGGGAACTATTGGCGGCATGAATAGAGAGTGGAGGGATAGTGAGGGGGCAAGAATAGATTGTGAAGGTGCAAAGAAGGTTCAGAAGTCTGGAGGAGAAAGGCTTTAGATAGTCCAAGTAAAGAAACAAGACACTACTGGTGTTTGGCGCTGTTTTCAGCTTGTGCAGAAGAGAGGCTGCATTTTCAGTTCAATATTGAAGCAGGCGACAAGAGTAGGAAGAATCTTTTGCCTGGCAGCTGAAGGAATCTTTCATGTTCCTGCTCCGCAGGCAGAGGAGGAGATAAAGCCAGGTTATTGCCCGTGCTGGACAGTAATTTCCTCACCTCGTGGCTGTTGCATCAAAAGCAGTCGCTCCCGTGACTCCCTTGTTTGAGACGGGAGTGTGACCTTCTGTGCCTTGAGGAGAAGCACGTCAGGGGCTCTTTGCTCAGAAGATGCTTCTCCCCTTCTACAAACAGGCAGGGCCACCAGGCTCACCTGCTTTCTGTTTTTGTTAACCCTGCAGGCACCACTGTCAGCTTGAAGGAGGAAGGATTCCTGTCTGCGCCGTTACTTTTCAAGAGCCTGAGCACGATCCTCGCAACTGCTGCTACTTGTGGGCTGTTCAGTCGACGCAAGAAAGGTGAATAAAAGCTTACTATCGGCCACTGATTTTTTTTTTTTTTTGAGTATTTGTTCACCTAGAGTTGACCCACGTGTATTTGTTTTGTTGAATTAGCCGTGCAGGAGATTCTCTCCGGTATGGAAGGGGCTGACGGTGCGATTTGTACAGGATGTAACAGGGATGGAGAGGGACCTACTAGTTCCTCCCTGCTGAAAGGCAGCAAAGCGACAGTGGCTCTATTTCTGTGCTGGCATTCTTCAATGGCTTCCTTTGTTTCCTGATGACTGCTTCATGATTTGCCTGATATTCACACCGTGGTATGAAAATACCATGGAGTGCAGTGGAGGCTGCAGCTCCAGAGCACTAACGGTGCGGATCCACCAGCCTGCTGCCCCTAAAGGAGGAGGTGACAGCATGGCCGGTTCCCTGGTGCCAGCCTGAGCCTTGGTGAGCCAGCTCAGCTCGGCTGGCAGGGAAGGTGCTCAGCAGCCAAGTCGGTGGTTTCCTGCTGGGCTAATGACTGAAAGGAGGGTGTGGAAGGTGCCGTGTGTGCAGGGGAGGGACTGGAGCTTTGGTGGGAAGGGAAGGGGAGAAAGATCTGCCCCTCTCGGCATCAGCAAGCTATTTACTCAGCTCGGCTGCTCATGGAGTGGCAATCTTTTTCAGTTTGACTGTAAAGCAGTTTTGATTGCGAGCTCTTCAATGCCAAGAACTGTTCGCAACCATTTTTACTCCACAGAACATCTTGAAGCTTCCAGATTGTATGGGTAGCCTTTGCCCCAGAAGCTGTTAGTGTCCATATTTCCTCCTTTGTGGTTTAGCAGCTAAATGTGACCAATTCTTAGGTTTTGGGAAGGGCTGTTTTTCTTTTCAGCAAGACAGTGCTATTCAGGAAACCTCAGCCTAGACCTAAGGAAAGGGTAACGAGGACTATAAAGCAGCTTTGTAACCAAATGTCATCATTTGTACCTTTTCCAGTGAAGGCGATGCCGTGAGTTTACATCTGTTGCAGTTAGCGTTCGCAGACAGGAGGCGCTCGGCTTCAGGACAAGCCATGTACGAGGTAAGACGTGCACGTCCGTGAAAGGATGGAAAGAGTCCTTTTCCCTAAGGGAGTATCAGTGAAGTTGGCAGGGGGAATATTGACCATGACAATTCAGAGATGACTTAAAAAGAAAGAATCTTTTGCTGAGTCTTCCCGGGCACGGCCTTTGTCCATACTTTTTGAAAAGAAGTCGTACAATTTCATACCGCCGTGTCGTGTGTTCCAGCCAGGGCCGTCTGCAAAGAGCCCGTATAAATTCAGTTCCTGAAGAGGCAGCAGCTTTTACAAAGAAAATGATTCTTCATTTAAACACCAAGTGAATGGCCTGTAGGAAGAGAAGACAGGGCTTTGAGTAGCTCTGTTTAACCAAACTGCAGAGTTGAATAAGGTTCTGTCTGTCTCCCTTCCTTAAAACACGGGCGTACAGCTTTATTCTGTTCCGGTCTTCAGGTTTAAATTCTTGTTTTCCCTTTGAGCTCTGTCAGCAGGACTTCACAGGACGCTCACCTGCAGGGTCTCTTCGGTGCTGGTCCTGAAACTTCGTAGCTCTAAAGAGAACTCTTTCTACTTTTTGGCTGCGTTACCTACGAACTCTGCTCTTGAAGCCAGCAAAATACGCAAATACAGTAAAGAGTGGTCTGATTTGGTCAAAAAAGTATATGTAAATTTTTAGAAGTGGCTCCAAAGAGGTTGTGTTTAAAATAGAGATGAACTAGCCTTACCTCTCTGTTATCTAACAGATAGAAGACGCGTTTTTAGAACGTATAATTTTATTCAGTGTTACGCCTGAAACCCTTGCAAAATCTTTTTGATGGGAAAGTAATCTTAATTCAGAGCATGTCTTTCCTGTTGAGGTGCGGTAGGAGAGGATCTGTGCTCTACAGCCTTGATATTTATTAGTAGTATTTCCTAGAATGGTTAAGAGAAAGCTTGCCTGTTCTCAGAGTAGGTGAGTTAAATGTAACATATCAGGTCATACGAGAATGGATTGTCTCATGCCAGTTCCTTCTAGAGCTGTGAAACTTTAGGAAACTTGGGTAGAATGAGGTACAAGCAATTTTTTTATTCTCTGGTAGGTTTTTGGAGATTTTTAGCTGCTTAGCTTTTGGTTTTGTTTGGTTGGTTTTTAATTGTAGAGCTGCTCTTTGTCCACAATCCACACACCCATGTGTTGTAGGGTAGAGCATTTGACCAAGTGCTGTATTTGGAAAGACAGTATTTCGGTCAATGCTTGCTTAGCAATTGGTGGTCTCAGAGGTTCCACACAATCCTGCTGGAGTTTCTGTAGGTCTCAAAGTAGTTGGCTGACTCTGTAGGAATTCGTGCCCCTAAACGCCTTGCCCACGTGCATGCCATGTCCGCCGGGTTGTTTTGCTGTTGGCTGCACTTGGTGAAGGCAGGGAGGCATATTTCACCCTTTAGTCCCTGAGGAGGCGAGAGGAGGAGCTGGCAGGAGCTGACGTGGTTTGAGAGAAGAGTGTGACTCAGTAAGACGTTCTCATGGCTACTCCCGAGGGATGGGCTTTCACTCTAGCGGTGTGTGCCTATAGATAATGCCTCGCAAGAGAGCTTTGGCTGCTGGAAGGCCGTGACTCCTCTAACTTCATCAGTTCTGTGATCAAGTCATGGAGCAAAGCGCTTTGCATGCCTATGTATGGCATTATTTCAGATCTCTCTTTCTAGATAAATACGTAGGTTTGTGAAGAAACCGGGATGGTGCAAGGAATTCTGCAAAACACATTTAGAACCAGTAATGCGAGGGAAATGCTCAGTTCTGAAAATGTGCAAAGCTTTTACGACCAAACTTACCCGTTACGGTTTGACACTCAGTTCTCTTGCTTGTCAGCTGTAGTTTCTCTTTGCCATCAGATTAAGCGCCTGGGAGAGATACAGTACAATATGCAGGTTCTATTAGACATAGACATTCTTTCCTACTGAGGTATAATGTCTGCTTTTCTCTCAGAATGACCTTTCTCTCGCCTGTGATTTTTTCCGCAGGGTTTGGCATCCTGTGTTGAAAAGTACAGTTTGGATCTGACGGGTGGAGCCTTTCCCTTGAGAGGGCAGGGCAGCAAGGCCAAACTACTCAGCTGTCAGGCTGTAGAAATCTTTCCCAACTGCATTGACAGAGAAGGCAGCGTTGATGAAGGTTTGTTCCTGATGCCCGTGTTTGGTTGTTCTAAACTAAATGGCTTTGGCATCCAAGCAGTGAATGCTGTTCCATACCCACAGCCTGAAAGTCTTCAGTATCTGTATAGACTAACTTCTTGGGCTTATTTCAAAGGAAAAACTGGGTGCTTAGGTTCTGTGGGACTTGTTAAAATAAACCCTATTTTTCCCTTCAATGCTTGCTGACATGCTGTAGCGATGTATGGTGGGGTCACCTCTATAACGCCTGTCAGTCATTTTATTCCTCCAGCTCTCGTCTTTGAACAGTAGGATCATCCCCTCCATTGCTTAGGAATGTTCCCTCAACTTTCTTTTTTCCCCTCTTCCAACCTATGCCTGCACCTGCATCCAGCTGGCGGCCGGTCACGAGTGCTGTTCCCCAGGGCTCGGTCCTGGGGCCAGGTCTGTTTGATACCTTCCCCAAGCACCTGGATGAGCCGGCAGCGTGCCCGCGTGGCCAGGAAGGCCCCCAGCATCCTGGCTTGTATGAGAGATAGTGTGGCCAGCAGGAGTAGGGCAGTGATCGTCCCCCCCTACTGGGCGGTGGTGAGGCTGCACCTCGAATCCTGTGTTCAGTTTTGGGCCCCTCACTACGAGAAAGATACTGAGGTGCTGAGTGTGTCCAAAGAAGGGCAGCGAAGCTGGTGAAGGGTCTAGAGCACAAGGTTTAGTTGGGATCTTAGGAAAAATTTCTTCACAGAAAGGGTTGCGAAGCAGTGGAACAGGCTGCCCAGGGAAGTGGTGGCGTCACCATCCCTGGAGGGAGTTAAAAGACGTGCAGACGTGGCGCTGTGGGACAGGGTTTAGTGGTGGGCTTGGCAGTATGAGGTTTACAGTTGGGCTCGATGGTCTTAAGGGCCTTTTCCAACCTAAATGATTCTACGAGTCTATGATCTGCCTGTGCACTTTGCCCTCTCTGTGTCTAATAGGTTCCTACACCTACAAGCTCTTAAAGCAATAGCTTCTGGCTTCCCTTGTCCGGATCGACAGTTAAAACTCCTCTGGTGTCTTTCATTACCTTGCAATAATGAGATGTGCATCTCTGGGTTTGCACATCCAGTGATGCTCTGAGCACATCTCTGAGCCGGCTGCAGTGATAACTTTCACAGCCTTTTGTTTGGGTGTGTGAATGCCCTTCCCTCTCTTCTTACTGGCCTTAACTTATGTCTGCTGTTACAAAGACGACACTGGCGTGACTTTCTAGGCTATTTGTGTTTATTAGCTTTGTCTTAGTCCTGAAGAGGCAGCTTCCACCTCTTTTGGGGTGCCATCCTCTAACAACAGCGTGTCAAAATCTAATGAAAACCCCTTTGGATTTTCTCCACCTGTGGCATGATTCTGAGGAGAGGGCCTTCTAAAACCTTGTCAAAAACAACCAACAGGCGCACCCACCAAAAAACCCAAACCAAAACCAACAAAAAAAGCCCTTTCGGTCCCCTTTTCATGAAGTCTGAGGCATGGAAAAATGCCTGTCATTTTTCTGATGGCTCCTCATTAGCTTTTATCCAGAAACTATTCAAGTTGTAGGCCCACATGAGCTTCTGTTGGATGTGGGTTGAGGTTAGAAAGGAAGCTGGCTTCTGATTTATGAAACTACTTGACATCTTCAAAGGCAGTTTCAGCGGCTCACACAAGTGAAAGGGCACAGAAGTTCACGATGACACGCAGTAAAGCGTGGGAGGCTCCCTGAGCAGCCCTGATGAACTCAGCAGAGAACAGAGACCCATTTTGCCAAATGACCTGTCTCCTGGTTCCCTGCTCTGTCAGGGTAAAGGATGCACCCCCCACTTTGCTCACATCTGGAGAATGCCTTCTCCCCAGAGACGACAGACCATGCCACTTCTTGAGAGAACCCGAGTGTAACATGGTCAATGTTTGATGTTAAACTCTTTGTTCCAACCTCCTGTTTGTTGGGGTTGGGTTTTGGTGTTTGTTTTGTGTGATAATTGTGTTCTTTCATTCTGACTGTGCTGGAAAGGAGCTATTCGTAACACCTGTAATCGAGTCGAATCTGGAAATTAATAATGCCAGCTGAGTGATCAAGTGTATACGACAAGAATTTGTATGCTTTCTAAAAGCAGCAATGTATGTTTTCCTAGGGTGGTGGGTTGTTTTTTGGTTTTTGTTTTTTTTCTAACCATCTTGATGCACTCTTACTGTATGGGAAACTTGATTACCTGACAATTGTGTATTGGGTTTGTCTTAGGACGGATACAGGTTGAACTCGCAAAGGGGGGCAGCATGACTGAAACCTATCACAGAGGTGATGCTATGGTGTACATTTTTAAAATTCTTCTTAGTCAAGTGTTGTGTTTCATGAGTGACGTAACAGAATGAAGCCAAAATAGAAAGTGATGTTTTGAAAATGTCAGATAGATTGTATTTTCTCCCAATAAGAAACAATGTCTTGTCTTTTCCAGTCATATCTCCTGACACCAGTGTCTCTGTCTTCAGCTGGCAAGTGAACACACGCGGCCAGGGAAAACCATCTACTTATTTGGGTGTATTTGACTTTGACTGCTGGTATGAGGCTCAAAAGCCAGGCTCACTAAGGTAGGTTTTTATGAAGCTGGTTTCAGTATCCCTCCCCATAATTCACTGGAAAGTCGGCGTTTAGCTTCTGCACTTGTTTTCTTTCAGGCCAGAAGAATCCCTTCAGGACTGCCCCTATTTTGCACTGTGGTCACTGGACGCTGTGACAAGCACGACTGCTCCAAACCTCCTTCTGGATGTTGTGGTGCAGGAGCGCAGCCTAAGCTGGAGAGTTCCTCCTTCTTACCCACAACCTGAGCTGTGTTTTCATCCAAGCACCTATAATTTTGGTAGGTATTACACGGCTTTGAGTAGTGATAAGCTTAAACCGAGCTCAAATGCCATTTATTGGTTCTCCTGGTCACTGTTTGTCACGCAAAAACCCAACCAAACCGAAACACCCCAACCCCCCACCCACCCAACTGTGATGACGTTGTACTGACCAAGTGTGTGCTGTTGTGACACCTGCCTGACAGGCGGCTGGGTCTGGGGGTTGGGTGCTTCTGTAACGCAGCCCGTGAGGTGGTGCTGGAGATCAAATGAAATGACTCTGGGCTGAAGCTCAAAGCGCAGCACCTCGATAGCCCCGGAGGTAAAATTTCTACACTCAGCCATTATTTTTCTAAAAAAGGCTGTAAGTGATGTCATGAGGAAAACGGGTACTCAGTTGTACCTTTCCAGAGGTTGCTGTGACAAAAATGTAAACTGGTGCTACCATCACGGTGAGAGTATGGAATGTTGTCCAACGTTCGTTGTCTCTGCAGATGGCACGTGCCTGCTGAGCTCTGGAGTTGTTCATGTGACGTGCAGCGGCTTCCAGAAGGAGGTGAGCTTTTACTGTGTCTTTATGGAGAATGTCAAGGGATGGAGCTTTCCTAAGCTTTCCATGGCGCTGCTTTCGGTGTCAGGGACCATTTAATGCTCCTCCTGCCCATCCACACGCGTAACTGCAATTGTACCCTGCCAGTTTTATCAAATGTAATGTTTGAGGTCCCCTCTTGGGAGTGTAAACCCACCGTTGCCTCCCGTTGAAGCACGATCAGGGACTGAATGTCTAGAAAGGAAGAGAGCGCTGCTGTAGGAGCAGGAAGAGAAAGTCGGGGAAAGGTGTTCCTTCTCTCTCATCAATGAGTGCAACTGCCTGCGTGGTCCTGAGTTCGGGTTTTGATCCCTGATGAGCTGGGAAAAGAGGACAGAATGGAGAAAAGGAAGCATCGTTCCCTCAGAACAACCTTCAGGCAGAGGAGCACTTGGTAGGAAGGGGAGAGCAGTCTTTCCCTGCCCTCATCTTCCTCTCTACTGGATTCCTCACCAGATCTGTGGGGGTGCGTTGGGGCAAAGCGCACTTGTGCACAGTGTGGTAGCTAACATGAACGTCTTGGCAGGTTGGCCTGGCCCATAGGCTGTTTCTTTTGCAAGCCTGATGTAGGCTCTTCCATTCAGATTGGGTGATCTGATGTCAGCTCCACGTTGGGAATAATTGGGAAATGCAGAAATTTGTCATACCCTTTGCTGAATTGAGACTAGATCATTCAGAGGCTTGTTAGGGATTTGAGCAGGAATTGCTTGTGAATGTGAGTAAGACAAATCTCAGAATTAGGGGCAAGAAGCTTGGTTTGGGGTTTTGTTTGCCACCGTAAGTCGTACTCGGTGTGTTTCCTTGTCTGAGACTGGTTTTCAGAAAAAGATGGAAATCTGATGTGTGTATTCGAACGTGTAGAAATGGCTTTGAATGTGATGATTTTATTTAGAAGGGAAAGATACTTGTGAATGTGCTTAAAAAGCCAAAGAAAGAAGCAAACAAAAAGCAAAAGCCCTAAAAAGGACAATTTGATGAGGGCTCAGTCTTGGGCCCCTCGGGACAAGAAGGACATAGAGTTGCCGGTGCGTGTCCAAAGAAGGGCAACAAAGCTGGGGAAGGGTCTGGAGAACAGGTCTCATGAGGAGAGGTTGAGGGACCTGGGGTTGTTTGGCCTGGAGGAGAGGAGGCTGAGGGGAGACCTTATCGCTCCCTGCAGCTGCCTGACAGGAGGCTGTTGTGAGGTGGGGGTTGGTCTCTTCTCCCAGGTCACTAGCGATAGAACGAGAGGAAACGGCTTCAAGCTGCATCAGGGGAGGTTTAGGTTGGATATTAGGGAAAATGCCTTCACTGCAAGAGTGGTCAGGCCTTGGAAGAGGCTGCCCAGAGAGGTGGGGGACTCACCATCCCTGGAGGTATTGAAAAGACATGTAGACATGGCATTTGAGGCCTGATTTAGGAGACATGGTAGTGTTGGGTTGACAGTTGCACTCATTGATCCTAGAGGGCTTTTCCAACCTTAAGGATTCTATGATTCTATGTTTCTATGTTCATTTCACCTGGAAGAAGTACCAGAACACCAGCTGCACTAAGCTACTCCTTAACAGTGCACGTCTGTGCCTGCCTGTGCTTTGCCCTTCTGAAGGATCGCCACGGCATTAGAACACAGTGTTTGAAGCGCCTAAACCTGAAACCTATTAGAACATCAATGTTTCACTTCTTTTCTGTCATTTTGGGAAATGACAACTTAATGTTTGGGGTGTCGTAACTGCTTCATGTCTTCATAGCCTGGAAAGCTGCTTGATCTTGGCTTCGCTGCTTCCATGCAAACGTTGCAGAGTTCTGTTTGTTCTGTCCCCTTCGCGCATTCCTGATGGCAAACTTCTCTGCACCCCATGTGCCATGGGTATAAGCAGGGCACGTTGCTGGGAATAGTTAATTGGAACGCAGTAAATTGAGAGGATAATGCAGAGGCATGCAAATAAAGATTAGAATTAGCCTTTGGGAAGTTGATGTGTCAGGGGAAAAATTCCATGTGCTCCTCACAGCAACAAGCAGCCCAGCCTGTGATGCCTGAGTGAGTGTAGGGTTAGAAACAAGCACTTACTGTTGGTGGTTGGGATGTTGACAGCAGGTGGGATTCTCCTTTGATTTCGCCTGTTACTTTTAGGAGGAGCAGTTAGACGCGGTCTTGTCAGCTGCTGCCCAGACAGGTTCTGTAGGGCTTCTGACTGGCTGCATTAAGCTTTGGACATCTAAAGGTAAGACTTGTTATGTTTTTTTTATGTTGCATGGTTTCTTCGTTTGGAATTCTTGATTCATTTCTTTTTTGTTCTCTCTTTTTAAAGAGCAGCCAAGTTCTGCTGCTAATTTACAGTTTGCCCTTGACTGGACATGGAGCAGAGTGATCTATACACAACACGAATTTGATGACATATGTGAGTACTAGTGCAGCCATGCTGCAAACCTAGAATCAGTCTTTCCAGTTGAGCTCATTCAGTGATCTGCTGGTAGATGGTCTTGCCCGCAGATCTGGAAGTGCACTTTGAAACTCTGCAATGGCTCTGTAGGCTAACGATTTCATACCTGTTCTTGAAAAGGTGTTGCGCTGTTTGACGGCTCCTGCAGCTCCACTGACCCGCAGAGGTTACAGGCTCTGCAGCACCGCCAGTTGCTTTTGAGCAACCTTAGCACAGTCTTGAACTGTTTTCTAACAGAGGCACAAGAGCTCGCCGGAGAAGGTTTGTCACAGTATTTCTAACTCTCTGGTATGTCTTATGAAGATTTGGAACGATGCTGGGGCTGTAATTGTGGAAAGAGGAGCTTCTGTTGGTTTTGCTGATTGGCAGAAAGTCAAATGTAGCGGGGAGAAGGGGCTTAAATGGAGGGGTTGGGGCTGCCACTTACCGCGCGTTGAGCTCAGGGCAAGAGTTTGTTGGGGAGCTGGTGCGAGTGGGTGGGGAGGCTGCGGTCAGCAAGGAGCTGTGCAAGCACCCGGCTTGAAATTACAGCAACGGGATGTGGCACTGTGACAAATACTCCCTTTGATTGTCAGCCAGCAGTGCGTGATTGCATGCAAATATTGGATTGGAAATTACTAAAATCAGAGAGGAAGCCTAAATAAGTAACATGTAAAGTGAGTTGCCTGAGTTTCTGTAGCTGTTTCTATTAGAACTTGTTCCTGGCATATTGAGGAGAAAAGAGAAAATCCCTTTGCTAGAGTAAACGTCTCTGCTACGTGAAGAACAGGTGCCTTATCCATGAGTGGATTTAGTAGTTCCAACTTCACTTTTTTTTATTAAACCTTTAGTGAATCTTCTTCTTTGTAAGGGTTGCTTGTGATTGTGGGCTTTTACTTCAGAGAAGGACGTGATACGGAGTGAAAAATGCACAGGCAAAGATTTCTACCGTGTTATTTTTCTACTTTCTCTTTAGTGCAATGAGGGGAGCTTTATAAAAAACAAAAGAAATTGCACACCAACAGTCCTCTTAAGCTTCTTTTCATGTTTTGCAGACTTGACAAATAAGCTGGCGGTGACCAGCCTCGCAGCTTTGTATGCACGAGTGGTCCTCTGGTTCTGTGGGTCCCGCCTCCTGCCCGAGGGCTCAGGTAAGCCTAAACTGTCACGCGTCTGTAGCAGTCAGTGCTTCCTATGAACACGTGCTTCCCCATGGTTTTGTCAAGGCTTCATCAATACCAAGTCGTGCCCGTTCAGTGACAGCAGATGCTGAAGTTCTGCTGCTGAAATTGAGATTTCACTGTTTTTTCAACTACGTCGTGTAGAATGATGGAAGCAGTTTCTTTCCGGGGTGTTTCTCAGAAACAGCAATAAGCCTCTGAGGGAGGGAGTTGCTCGTGCCCACAGCTTGAAATCTTTGGATTGTAAACAAGTAACTCCTAAAGCACCAACACGGGAATGCTTGATTTTACAGTAAAAGCCTGACGTGCGTGTTTTGAACTTTTTAGGGATTGTTTGAGGAAAAAATACACCTTGGAAATAGTTCATCATTTGGATGGGTTATAAATCCTATTGTCAGCCTTAACTGTCTTACGCATGTTCACATGACATGTTTAAAAACCCATTCCCTTTGAGAACTGGGGGTTTTTTTTTAGAGTGAACTTCAGCTGACACTACATGTTCTGGATGCTACATCACCTGTAAGCTTGAAATGGCACTTAGGACAAGGAGGAATTGAGTCCTGTGTCGTAGGTCTCTTTTAGCAAAGGCAGAAGGAGGCTGGGCTTCTTTCAAAGTCGGAGGCTTGCCTGTGCTTTTGATGCTTAGCTTGTGTGTTCTTCTGTCTTTTTAGTCAAAAACTGTAGGTTGAAAATGTGATATGACTTCTTTAACTTACTTCTTATTTATTGCCTGTAGGTGATGAGATGCGTTTCTCTAGACCTTTCTACAATTATCCTCTGATTCGGAGCTACTACGCTGGTCATCGACAGCAACTGGAGCGTTTATCAAGGTAGGACGTGCAGGAAAGCTCTAGAGCAGTTCCACTGCAAATTCAGAAGCGGCAGCAAGTGGCTTTTCCATCAGCAGCTGTATTTGCTACGCTTCATGCATTTGCTGGCAACACTCTTGACTGGAGTGATGCGTGTGTCCTGCTGAACAGAGAGGTTCCTTTCCCGTGTTGAAATATTGATATATACCTCTGCTTAGTGCCCTTTGTTGGTACCATCATTGTTTTGACGTGCACGTAATTCATTGGCAATTCTGTGTCATTTGTTACCACTGGAAAAGGTCGTGTGGTGAGGACAGGATCAGTCACGGCCAGGTCAGCAAGGCACGGCCTTTGCAGAGCAATTGTTCTGGGCACAGAAGAAAGTGTGTTTTAGGAAAAAAATAAAACAAAACAAAAAACAAAGCAAAAATAATCTCTCTCAATGACCAGTGATAGATGGCGATAAGGGGATTGGCCCAAATCTCCCACTCCCAAGCACCGCGGTGTCGTTGAAGGAGATGGGCAGAGTCACATGCAGCTGGCACGGCCAGCGCTCTCCTGGCTACTGGATAAAAGCCCCTTCCTCACGGGAACTCCCTTTCCTGGGCTGGCTCACGAGCATAATGGTGATGTGCCTTGGGTTAGGTGAGAACAGATTTTTCTTTGGCAACTGTTCTGTAACCTAAAGAAAGTCCTCAAGTAGCCGTGGCTGTGGCACCGTGAGCAAGGTGCAGCAGGAGGAGTCCAGGTGGAAGCTGCTCTATGTCAGGCGCTGGCTTTCAAGCTCCTCTTCCTGCGCGTCCTTCTCAGGTAACTCTCGTACAGGCTCACGGGCTCCTTAGAAGCACCACCTCCAGCGTGCTGCTTCTGCTCGTCCTCCTCGGGAAATGAAAGGCTGGCGTCGCAGCCCGCAGGAGCCTGCGATGGGCTTCTGAGGAATGCAGTGTTTCACAGGCCAGCCCTCCGTCACTGTGATGGCACGTGCAGAGGCGCAAACGTGCTGCTTCAGGTGATACCAGAATTCAGCTGCGGGCTCAGCTTTCTGACCGTGACTGTTTTTCAGTAACAGAAGCGAGGTGCTGAGACCAAAGCCTGACATTGCCGTGCTGTGGTCTCACCGCTGTGCGTGGGAACACTCCCGCTGGGGGCGTGAGGTTTGGGGTAGCTTTGCTCACACTGCCCTTGTATTACAAGTAATGCGGCACAAAAGAAAAACTGAAAACTAAAAGGTCGCTGCAACTTTCCCCTTAATAAGGGAGCTTTTTGGATTCCTATTTGGAGCTCCTTTAATAATTCACTAGGATCTAATGAGCACCTTTCACCTGACTCCGAAATTTCTTTCCAGTCTACTTCAAGTCATGATCATGCCTTTGTCTGTTTGTTCCTTTCCTGGAGTCGTGGGAGCTTTAGCTGGTTTTGTTTTGGCTGGAGGAAATCTGTGACACCGAGAGGCTGGAATTAGTGTTTTCCTCTGTCAAATCCTCGCTACGTTTTGTTCCAGAGGCAAATGGGACTCTGACTGCCTGATGATCGATGGGATGGTTTCCCAGTTGGGAGACCAAGTTGAGGAGATGTGGCGGAGAGAGGAAGGAGGAACTGGGAAATACCCACCTCCTAGTTTACAGGTGAGTGTTGTGTTCCCTGAAAACAACCACCACCACCACAAACCCCAGCCCCAGCCCAGCCCTCCCCCAAAGCCAATGATTTCTCAAAGAGAGGAGTTTTAAAAAGCTTCTACCTTTTCATTCCAGGCACTGCTGGAGCTCTATTTGCTAGAAGGCGTTGAAGAAAGCCACAAACATGCAATCGTATCCCTTGGAGTTATTTCTGTTACACCTCCAGTATACGCGCATCAGGGGTCTGAAATGTCTGTCACCTACGCGTTCGATGCATTTTCTAATTTGTGCTTCAAACGCACTGCGGATGAACACGTGTAGTTAAGAATTAAGTCGCAGACAGAAGCATTGTTTGATTTCTTTGTACTGTGGATTGTTTAGGAATTTTTAAAATGTTTTGTTGCAAAGTCTTTTCTGATGTGAGAAAACAGGTTTACTAAGCAATGTTAAAGGTAGAAAGCTCCCCTAGATTGTCTCAAAATGTAAACTGTTTTTCATTTTTGAAGCACCCACAGCTGTAGCAAACAGCTGCTTCCTCGAGCGATGCACTAGAATGTGCTGCTTCAGAGCAAAAGGATTTCTGACAGCGGTGTACCAGGACCTGATGTTGCTGAAATCATCCATTTTCCAGCACAGCTAAGAGGGCTTGCTTTTGTGCTGTTACAAGTGCGGGCACACAGAATAATAGAGAGAGAGAAGGGAAAAGTCATTGGGCAGAAACTGAACTTTTAAGCTGCCGAAATACACTGTGTTGCTTTGGTTATGTGTTGCCTGACCCGAGAGGGGAGCCTAGAGAGCAGGGGCTTTAAAGCTGTTGCACCCCGGAGCTCTCTGATGAGAATAGACCCCCCAAAACAGCTGTCAGAAAGAGAGAGTGACACTGCCGATGAGTGATCCACATACTGGTTTAAATCCAGTTTTAATCATGCAGAGCTAAGCTGTGCTGTAAGGACACCCTAATTTCAGTTGTTTCATATACGCTGGAAAGGAGGGAAGAAACCAGCTGTAGAATTTGTTTGCTTTAATAATCAAGCATTGGCCGTTCTCGTGTTTTGAATGTCCAGCTGGTGGCTCCAGTGACTAAAGAGGGAGCCTGTGTTTCCAACGGAACTGTTTAAATATCGAAAGGCAACCTTTCTGAATGCCTTAGAGAAATCAGAGAGTCTGTCTTTCTGGTTATTTATTCAGAATGCAATTTTGTTGTTAGGGCCTGACTATCTTCAGGTTGCAACAGCATGAAATGGCAAGACTAATACATGAGTATTTTCTGCGTCCTACCACTATGATATTCTTATTTCCTTTTATTATCTATTAATATTCTATTAACAATAGTAATAATGTTATTTCATGTGATAAATTGTTGGTCTTGCAAATCTATTAGCCTTAATTAGATACTTGATATCAGACAATTTACTTGCTGCTAGACATCACGCATCCCTTTCCGAACAAAACAGAACCTTCCGTCAACTCCTTCGCAGCTGCCTTTGCCATCCCTTCGGGCCTTGTTAAGCTTATTCGAGGTTTTTGGCTTCTAGACCACAAGGACTATGAAGTAAGCATGTGACAGTTTAGTTGGGCACACATTGCAATACAATGCTATGATCTATCAAATGATGTAAAAACCCTGGTGCTTAGCTGATACCAGGTGATAAAACATGGGAAGCTTCTTTTTTGTAATGCTGCTTCAGCAGCACCTTCAGCAATACGTGATGGTCTGCAGTTTGGTTTTAAATTACGTTCAGAGGAAATGGATTAAGACAATGAAGAAGTCAGCGTTAATGCTTGACGTGTGACTTGCCAAAGCCGTCTGTTCAGGTTGTTCTCAGCAGAGCAGTCGAGCACTTTCTCAAAAGCGGTGGTTTGGGCACTTTAACTATTCAAACTGCCATCCTGGCAGCAAGACTTGAGACAGAAGACCGCAAAAGTGACTTTTCAATCTAATTCATGTTCCCTCTGATGCTGAAGGTTGTTCTTTGCCCGTCACAATGTTAATATAACCTGTTTGCCTGGGAGAATGACTTGTCTTTACGAGAGGTGATGTTTGCCTACGGAGATTTGGTTATCCTGGCCAGGTGTGAATCCCTCCTGTCAAAGGACTCCCTTTGTTCTGTACGGCTCACGGAATATCTTTTTTCTGCAGACACTTCAGCATTTATATTTACCTGTCCGGTACCAAGCCCTTCATTAGTCACCATCTAAGTTTATTCAACAGAGATTCACCCTCACTGAAGACACTTTTGAATCGTTTTGTTGTGCGCGTGTGTGTCTCTATATCTTAAGAAACCTGATCTCTACCTTCTGCAGAGCTCCCTGGCCCTGCTGCTTGAACCAACTGCAACCAAACCTGTGTCGTGGCAAGACGTGCGAATTCTTCAGTCCCTCATGTGCCAAGGAGAGCATAGGCGAGCCCTCAGATACATGCAGGTGATGAAGCTCTCGGCCTCCAGCTGTAGCGAAGTGCGGCTTTTCCTCACTGTGCTGTTGTCCAATAGGTAAAGAAATATCTGCCACCATTTTGGCACTCAAATACTGTGAGAGGTGGAGAACAAACACTAGAAATCACAATCCCCTACACTTCCTTTGAACTTTGAGCACAATATCTGGGGGGCATCTTTTTGGTGATACCATTAATATGCCTTTACGTCTCACAAAATTAACTACAGGTGCATGGTGGAGGCTTGGGCTCTGCTGCAGGAGCACACCACTCAGTTAAAGGAGGAAGAGCTATTAAAAGACATGTATGACATCTGTCGGGAGATGGGACTAGTGGAAGACTTCCTGAGGCTGCCTTTCACAGACTCTGAACAAGTAAGTGTGGGCAAGAGGAAAATCTGAACCCCGTCTTTGCCAAGAGAAGAGGCAGGGTCATCATATATGTTTTCAAATGTGTTATTTCTCATAGAAGTGTTTGGAGAAATTTTTACGGACTCATGAGATTCTTTTAGTCCGGCACCTGCAGCGTGCCAACTGTACGGCAGCCCCACAGCTGAACCGGGCGATGAACGTTCATCTCATGGTAAGCGTAAAAGTTCTGCCAAGTGTGCAAGGTTCTCTTAGGGGTTACTAACTAGATTTAACAGTGCTCAATAAGAATCCTGCTTTCTTTATCACACCCTTCTTTGAAATACTTGCAATAAGCATCTGCACCTTTCGTTACAGCTGAACCTAAAAGTTGAACAAAAAATTTCACTTCTCCAAAGCGACCCTGTGAAGTTGGAAATTCTGTGTTCCAGGCTGTTGTTGGCTCCACGTCAAATAGTTTGTTTGTGTCTGAGGATTAAATAAGTGTTGTGGTTTAGCCGGCAGCTCAGCCCCACACAGTCGCTCGCTCACTGCCCCACTGTTAGATGGGGGAGAGAATCAGAAGGGTAACGCTCGTGGGGTGGGATAAGAACAGTTTAATAATTAAAATTAAAAGAAACAACAGTAGAAATGCAATGTAAAGGAGAACAACGAGAGGCGCAAAGCCCCGCGGGAGGGGGGAAGGGAGGGGAGAGGGGGAACGAACCGCCGAAACAAACCACACGCGCCGCAGCCGCCCACCGACCCGACGCCGCGCCGCCTCTGCGCTGCCACTGCCCACCCTCAATATACTGGTCATGGTGTCACATGGTATGGAATGAACCTGCCATTGGCCAGTCAGGGTCAGCCGCCCCACCATGGCCCCGCCCCTCCCAGCCCCGCCCCCCCGCCACGCGGCAGAGCGCGGGAAGCCGGAAAGGCAGCCGCCCCCCACGGTGAGGAGAATTAACCCCTTCTCATCCAAAACCAGCACAATAAGTATCTTTCCTGTCAGCCACTCTTACCATTCAGATATTCAGGGACGTACGTTACGTAGGGTTCGGATGATTGGAAGTTGTTTGGGTCACTGTGGAAGGAAGAGTGTGTTGTATGTCATCTTCTGTATCTCACACGCAGCTCTGGGTGCCAACCCACAGGCAACATTTGCATCATGGGTTGTTCTTTTTATTATTTCCTCAAGCTATAGCGTGAGGTCTGCAATTCCACAGCTTTCGTTTTACCACTTTTTGGACAGAAATTCTTACCTAACTTCTGAGTCTCAAAATAGGCAGGTCAAATTCTGTGTTATGGGAACTTCTGTTGTGGTTCTGTGATCCATCTGCTGCTTTCCAGAACCATAGTTTCCCAGGGAAGCAAACTTGTGGGGTGGTTCTGGAAGGTTGAGGTCCTGCGTTTGAAAGCTTTCATCCCAGGGGAAGGGGTGTGTAGGCAGCTTTCTCTTCCTCATTTTAATCCTCACTTCCTCTTGTCCAACGTAACCCGCCGCTGCCCTGGAGATTCAGTCACCTGGGGCAGTGGCGTTTCAGGAAAAACAAGGGAAAGGCACTATTTTGTCAGCCATGTGAAGCTTGTGGGTGCTGACAAGCGTGTCAGAATGAGGTTCTGCAGGGTGCCGGCATGGTTTTAACTTAAAGTTGTAGGTTCTGCTATTATTCTAGTCTTCCTTCCGCTTGGCTAAAAATTCCGGGTGAAGCTGGTGTGCGCTGATGGGCAGAACTGGCTGCCGCTCCGTGCAGGGGGTGTATTTTACTGCACCTGTAGAGGAAACATATTCCCTAATTCGAAATAGCACCGACAGCTCCGTGCTATGAACTTCTTGTAACATTTAACTTCTTGCTTTACGCTTCTCGTTCATCAGAACGACTGTGCTCCTCGCTGGAGACAGAGAGCAGTTGCCAGAAATTCTCTCTCAGCCCAGCACGGCAAGACCCTTCCTAGAGGTCAGAGGCAGCTGGCTGTAGAGAGAGCCAAGCCTTACCATCTGCCTTCGTCCGGACCAAGAGAAGGTAATTTTTAGGGGGGGAATATAACGCACAACTAACCATCGCTTTGATTGCACAAGGCTGATCATTTTTCCCTCGTGCTTTACAGCTGCAAGACCAAAGCCAATCTCAACAGTAACAAAACCAGCTAATGCAGGAAATGTGGATCCAAGGGCACCTTTCAGCAGTCGTGTGTTGGCCAAAGTTAGAGAGTTATGGGTAGGAAACGAGCAGAAACCCAGTTGAGAGAGAGTTTTTCTGTTATGATAATGTTTGCTATGCAAAATACATGTGTTTATATTATGGTAAATGTGTTCAGAGAATTTAAGATGGCTAAAACTAAAACCCTGATTACCATCAAGCTATTGGTGTACACATCTTGCTAGACTTGATTGTGTGATCAAATAGTGATCTCTTCCCACTTGCTGACACATTTCTGCTTTGTTTCTGCCTCTTTTACTTAAAAATAGGCAGAACGATAAAGAGCAGGAGAGAGGCCAGTAGCTGTCAGATGAGTTTCCTACAGGTGGTGTGGCCAAATCAACCCCAGTTCTGGTATATTTGGCCATGAGGGCAATGAAGGTCAACTACTGCCCTTCTCTGCTGTCCTTTTGCCATGAGAAAAGACCAAGACCTTGGGCAGATCGTACTATAAGGACATGCCCGGCGTGCAAATAAGGCCGCAGATAACTAAGTAGTTTAATCCCCCATCAGAACCCCTTCTCATGGAAGATGACTCTCAGGGTTGTCAGCGCACTCCATTTATTTGCTGCAATTCATCCCTTCCCATGTAACCAACCATAAATAGCTTCTGGTGGGGAAGAAGCAAGCTCCAGGCAGAAGCCAACCCATAGCCTCTTGTGAGTTGTTAGGCAATGCTTGTAACGTCTTAGCCTAGGCCAGTCGGAAAATGCTATGAAATAATAGAATTTCTCGTAGTAAGATTGCATTTGTTTCTTATGTTGTTGGTACTTTTGTCTTCTGTGCAAAACTTGCAGGTTTCCATCGCAGGAATGCTGTTCTCACCAAAGCAGTCACGATAATGAGTGCCTTTGAGATGCTCGGAGAGAAATGTTCTGCGGTTCCTTCTGAATTACAGCTGTTCCTCAAATAAAAAGCGTTTTCCAATGCACTGAGCTGTGTGGGTGACCCATACGTGAGGCAGAGGGAAAAATGCAGGTGACGGTTCCTGATGTGCCTGTTGGTTCAGGTCACTCACTCCTGGGCCGTGCATCACCCGGCATGGCTCAAGAGCAGGCTTATCCCACAGCAGCCATGGGTGTGGTGTGCCTTGAGTTGAACTTGGTTTAAACCCAGACTAGACCACGACTTATTAGTGAAAGCCCGATCGCTGGTAGTTTGATACTACAATTGTAATGTTAATGGACAGAGAGAGAGGGATGCAGGAAGTAGGTGTGTGATTTCTGTGAACACCGACAGCACAAGCGTAGATGACCCTAGGAATCCAGGGCACAGGAAAAGCTTTGCTTCTGATCTAGCCTATTGGTCTCATAGCAGCTTCCTGAAGGACGAGAACGGCACGCTCATCTCCGCAGGATCCAACAGTGATGTGGGCCAGGTAAGCCTTGAGTCAAAGAACCAACTGGAAGCAGCTGTCAGTAATACACAGTTGTGGGTCAGTCAGTTAGTTTATCTCCCATTATTAACATTCATGTAAATGTAACGAACAGGGGATGATTCCTCCAAGCGTGCACACCTGCCATAGTTCCTTTCTGACATTCATACATGGAAGTTAACACACCGCACCTCTCTAATACATAATCACTGACCTGGCCGGGCACCCCCTTCTTCCATGGGTCTCTATCTCCGCCGCTTAAGTTTAAAGGTACAGTGTGATTTTAATTCACTGCGCATGCTCAAGAGGAGTGGGATGGGGGTCAGCCCTTTCATCCCTCAGTTGAGTCGGGGGTCACTATCTCCCGCTGTTGGAATTACCTTTCCCCCAGTGACTCTGCGTGGGCAAATGTGCAGTTTTTCAGGGCCTTCTGGGGCCAGAAGTTCCCTTTGATCACTGCTGACTGAGTTGGGGCCTTCCCTTCACACCCTTCTTTGTAGCAGGATGTTCCCACTGTCAGTCCTTGAAGTTCTACTGATTTGTATTCTTTTAGGAGGTTCCTGTCAATGGGGCAGTCATTGCTAATAGCCTCCTCTCTGGCCCAAGCATTGTTTATTATCTTGTTAAAATTCTCAGGTGTTACCTTCTCCTCCTGACTCACTCGCTCTCACTGCTATTCTCACTTGAATAGCAAAGGCTATTAAAGACCAAGGGAACAAGCTCAGCCAAGACCTGCTGAGCAGACGCCCAAGCTGCCCACTTCTCGGAGGTCTCCTCTTGTGCCCGCAGTGGTTGTGTCTGCTGGCGCTCGCAAGGTTCCTGCCAAGACAATGCTGCCTGTAAAACCTTCAGGCTTTACCTGTTGCTCCTCTGATCTGGAAGACTGACTCAGCAAACAACACAACCATCCAGGACATCAGTATATGCAGCGCCTGGTCCCTCCTGCCTCTCTTTCTGCAAAAAACAGTCACAGGAGAAAGTGCTGGAAAGCAGGCTCACATTCAACCTGTGCAGCAGCAAATCCCCCGCGGGCTAGAGGGGAACTTCTTCCTCGACGTACCCGTTTTCTTTTGGCTAAGTCTGAAAAGCAAGTCTCTTGTGACTGGCCAGACTAAGCCTTTCCTGCTGCCTTAGCACGCCCTGATCTCCAAACACAGTAACAACGGATAATAAAAGCTTGCCTTTTCTCCTTACTGCCGGTTGGGACCATCCACTGCCTGCTTGGAAATCAGGGGTGCACGTGTGCTACTGCTTCGGTTATAAGGTAGGAAGATGCTTGTTTGTATTTCAGAGCCTTGCAAGTATTCATTTAGGGAGTTATCACCATGAGCATGGCTAAGCTGGCTGCTTGGCTTACAGCTGTACGGGGCACAGACAAAAATTGCTCTCAGGCTTGTCCTCTTGCTCAGACATCTAATGAGGCAAAGTCACCGCAGCATGACTGCTTCCAGGGCAGCAGTCTTCTGCCTTGCTTTTGCCTCAGAAACTGGCTGCAGATAGGGGTGGGGTTGTTTTGCCACAGGGTTTGTGAGCCCAGCTTTGCCTCATCCCCCTCCTTCTTCAGCTTGCCTGGCTGTGGCTCCTCCTCCCCCTGCCAGGCTGGAGAGCAACGAGGGTGGTAACATCTGAAATGCGGGCACTTGTTCTCAATTGTACCTGTCTCCTACGGGAGAGCTGAGAGACCTTGCTCACAGAAGACGGGCTAGGGAGAACACAAGGCAATCTACATTAGTCAGGTGGTAAGGGGCCAAAATTTCCACCACAGACCACCTCCTCCTGGGTGAAATGCTATTGCCAATGGCGAAAAGCCTCAGGTTTTTTTAAAGGCAAAACCAACAAGGAGACCAACAAAAAAAAAGCTGGATGATTTTTTTCCCCCTCAGCTGGGCTTGTTTTCCCCAGCCCTGGCCACTCTGCGAGGCGATGCTTGTCACCAATATGAGGGTGCAGGAGAGGGCCCAGAACAGGGATGTTGCAGGCAGCACATTTCTTGAGGCTCCCAGTAATGCAGTCGCTGGGGATTGATCAAGAAATCGGGCAGTCGCCCAGAATTTCTATTTTTGCTCTCTCCCCAGTTCCCATGACTCTTTTTTCCCTTCCTCTTTCTTCTCTGCCTGACTCCCCGCCTGTATTTCCTGACTCCTCCTGTCTGTCCTGCAGCCTGTTGCTATGTTTTCCTTTCCCCACACCTCTCTCCCCCGCTCCCTGGCCTTCTCCTTCCTCTGTCGCCGCGTCCTGGCCGCCTGTTTCCCCTCTGTGCTGCCGCCTGTCCCCTCTCTCCCGCCTGTATCCCCCGCTCGGCCGGCCCTGCTGCTCTCGGGGCCTGCGGGGGGGCGGTTCCCGCCCAGGGTCGGGCGGCGGGAAGGCGCGCCCCGGGGCATGCTGGGAGCTGTAGGCCTGGGGCAGGGGCTGGGGCCGGGGCAACATGGCCGCCCGGCAAGCTCACAAGCTGTGAGGCACCCGTGGATTCCCTGAGGTGGAAGGCAGTCGAGTGAGTGGGGCTGCAGCAGAGGGAGGGAGGCAGCGAGGGAGGGAGGGATGGACAGACCGAGAGAGACAGAAGTGCCTGAGCTGTGCCATGTGCGTGGCAGTGCAGAGAGCAGGAACTGCGGTGAGTCCTGGGCCCCTGGGATCCTGTCACCCCTCTTCCGCACCCCAGTCCCTCCTGACACCCCTCTTCCCTTTCCCTCTGTGGATTCTGTGGTGGGATATGTAGGTACATATGTATTTATGTGTATGTATGTAATTTATATTATACATAGACATAATACAAATCTTATAACATGAAATACTTGTTTATACATACTTTAATATTTATAAGTATAGAATAGTAGTATTTTACAGAAAAAATACACTGTTCTGTATGTAAGCTATGCCCGGCCCAGCTCAGCCACCCACGGGGTGGGCAGGGGCTGCATTAACAACCCCACACTCCCTCCCGCTGAGCAAATGCCCGCAGGCAGAGAGAGGTGCTGCAAAGGCAACACCCAACTCTTTTAATGAATTTTAATTAGTATTTTCTCCCCCGGAGTGCCCCAGGTCCTCTGCACAAGCCTCTAACAGGGTCACTTGGTCCTGCAGTCTGTGTCTTCCCAGTCAGTGTGCAAACTGTCAGCGTGGCACGGAAGCAGAGTGGAAAAGGTGCCTGCAGAGGTCCAGGGCGTGAGGTCGCGGGGGCCCTTAGGGAGCACAAGAACCTGAGGAGCAGGGAACGCTCCTGGGACAGTTCAATTTCTGGGCAGTGCTGAATCACAGTCAGACCTTCCAGGTGTAGGTACATGGATATAGAGGGAGGGGAATTGTAGGAGAGGAGAAGAAATGTGCTTAGCTGGGGAGCAGCTTCCCTGCCAAAGGGCTATAGGCAGCCCTGTCCTTGAGCGCGTGCCACGCCGGCCTTTCTTCTGCTTTAACTTCCAAACAGCATATGCCTGGGCAGCTGTTCTTTTTCTCCTTCCTTTTGGATTTAAGTTTCAGCGGCTACAACCGCCGCAGTTGAAGCTAAAACCAGCTTGAGTGTCTGGACTGCAAGTGCATACAATGGCCACATCCTGTAGTAGGCACTACTCCTGGCCTGCTGGTGAAAGACTCGAAATCCTGGTCCGTCTGAGGACTCTGTTGTTGCTGGTAGCGAGTAGTGACAGGGAGGCCGTTCTGTTTCAGTGGCTTTCTAGAGAAGGCAACAAGACGTAATACCAACACAATTGGGTCTTGTGACTGTGGAAGCAGGCTAGAAGACCTGGCCCAACTCTTTGCTGAAGCTTCTGGTAGCTGATTCTTCCTTTCCTTTACTTGCAGCCAAATGAGGTAGAGCAGGGTAAGACTGTCTTGACCACGATAGGTCTAAAGACCTCGCAGGGCAGCCAGAAGGAAGCTGTTGAATGAGGCCTTCGCTGTGGCACTACTCTGTCAGTAGTCAAATGCTAGAGAGGAGAAGGCAGCTCACAAGCAGGGGATGGTGCTGGGCCGGTGGGTCATGGGCAGCCGTAGTCGTTGGCTATGTCCATGTTGGCCTCCCTCTGCACAAAAACCTGCAGCTGGCCCAGTGACCCCTGCAGGGCCGCCCACTCCTGCTCCTCCTGGGCCCCACCCAGGGGCCCCCCAAAAAAGCAAAAATCCTGTAGTGGGAGGGAAGACTTAGTTTTAGTTAGAAGGAATTAAAGTCAATGAAAGGCAAAGCAAACGCATCCCCTTCTCGTTTGCTCTGCGTGTACCTGCTTTGGGCTGTGGGTAGGCGTAGGGAGGGTGGAAGCCTTGCCTCTCTCTTGACAAGCCCCTCTCTCCCCCTGGAAAAGCACTGCAGCCTCAGGTGCTTCTGGTGTTGGAGGCACCATTAGCTTTCTTCTGAAAGCCAACTCAGCTCTTGGTCTTAAGTGTGGGGTTTGTGTTTTGGCTTTTGTTTTGTTTTTGAAGACAGATATTTCTGTATGCTTTTCAAAGCAGAACGTGGGTCATGGTGTGGTAGGAATAAATCACTGGAAAGCTTGCCAATTATTGTTGAGCCGTAAAGCAGCAAAACCAAATTTAATTAAGGGTTTTTGTAAAAAGGATGCACAAAAGCTTCCCTTTGAATATTTCTTCATTGTCTTGCTCTCATGTTAGCTGTCAAGTTAGACTCTTGCCTGCAGGCCATATAATAACTGCTTCCTGAGAAAATACAAGAAGTAATTAATAGTTCATGAACGGTTGTGCCTCAGTACTGGTCGATGCTAGACTGTATAATGCCAGACTCCAAGAGGGAGCTTCCCTAGTTTCTTGATTGCTTCTGAAAAACCACAAAATGAGAGTGGCTGTGCCTGCCGTGAGAGAACATAGGCCTGTTTTGCCATGTGCCAGAAAGGGTGGCATATGGAGCATGAAGCTTCCAAATACTTGATCAGGCTTCCTTTTTAACAGAACTAGGTACAAAAAGTACCTAGGGAAGGGAAGCTGAATCTTCTGGTAAGACTTGCAATGGAACGAAGGTGTCTTTCTCAGCTCTGGGTGTTCCTCTCCAAAGGCACATTTTCAAGAGCTTTTGAGTCAGTAATGCGGTCATGTTGTATGTGCTTTCCTAAACATATAGAGCAGGAACGATTCACTGGCGTGAGGAATCAGCTTCTGCATGTAGATGGTTTTTCCTCAGCATCTGATACAACTGCGCCTTTGAATTCTTCGACTACGTTAGGGCCTAAAGCACAAGAGCATTTTGCAAGGAAGAGTTTTAATCTCCCTTCTGAGCAATTTAGTGACGTCTTGCGGAGAGCTGTTCCGCTGACATTGTGAAATTTGGTTCTACGCTTTTGAACAACTGAAGACATAATAGGCAGTGAGTCGCGTGTCTCTCTGAGAATGTTTTCCTAGTGTAAGCTTAACTGGGGCTTGGGGCATAATATCATTCAATCGGCTGGAAAAGGAACAAGGTGAGAGTTACCCTTTCTCCTTGTGGAACAACTGCCCTTGAGTCTGCATCCTCAATAAACACTGCTGAGTGTATTTCAGTACATCTGAAATCGAGAGTGTATTTTAGTACATCTGAAATCGAGAGTGTATTTTAGTACATCTGAAATCGAGAGGTTTTAAGGCAATGTTGCAAAGCCCTTCAAAATTCAAGGGACACCTGGAATAATAAATGAGAAATGTTCTTTTTTTCCAGGTCATAGACATTAAATATGTTCATCAATCTTTCTCTGTGAACTTGCATGCATATTTTTATATATTTCAATACTACTGGAAATTTTTCCGTTTTCAACTCTTTTTAATGGCAGTTCACAGTTATTTTGTATAAAACCAAGATGTTTCTGTTGACCCCACCTATTGAATATTTGCGTGATGTAATTATCACAGAATCACAGCTTGGAAGGGACCTCAGGGATCACCTAGTCCAGCCTTTCTAGGAAGAGCGTTACACAAGCCTCTGGTTGACTATTCATGCCATTTAACGTCACTCGTTGAAAGTGTGTGCGTGAGGTCTGAATTCAACCTTCGTACACAGGTGGTGAATAGGAGTTTCCCCAGTGACTGATTCAGAGCAGGGAATTAAGCTCTCACTCTGCACTGCGCTTTGGAGGAGGAGCGGGTTTGTGCCCCTTCTCTGAGTGGAAGGTGCGCTGAGGGATATTTCGCCCTTAGGGAACCTGAAGTTAAGCCAAAGAATGTCGAGCGAGTCCAAAACACTGCTTAAGCCTTTGGAACATCCCGGCTATAGTCACTGAGGCAAATGAGTACTTTAGTTGAGAAACACTTATGCTGGGTAAAATGAGAGGGTGAGAGGCTTTTGCTGCTTCAAATAATCATGGAAATGTAATTTTAAATGTGGTTCTTAAGATGAGCTAAGTCTGCATTTCTTTTCTTAACAGGACCAAAATTTTGAGCCTGTTCCCAGAGTGAAAAAGAGCACAGGAATTCCATGGAGTTTCATGGTGGAGGTGAAAGATCCCAGCACAAAGGGTGCTGTGCTGACAAGCAGTGGGAAATACGCAATGCCAACTCTTGCTGCGTGAGTATGGAATGAATTGGACCGATCAAGAAGTGAACAAGAGAAACCATGCGCAGAAGCGTGAGTGGCAATGCAACCGAACTGGCCAGCGTCTGTAGTTACAGGGGAGGAAGCACTGTCATTGCGGCTTAACCTGAAAATCTGTGATGCTTTCTAATGCTACAGTAGGGTGGTCCTCCTGTTCGTGCCCCTGGAAGTTGGTGAAACTTGTGCTGTGCTAAGAAGCTGTATTTCTGCAAAAGATTTCAGTGGTGTTTGCAGTGGAGTTGTTCTCTTGGAAAGGCTGTTTTGGTTCTGTTTGATGTTGCAAAGGCTCCTTGCAAAATTTAACAGATTGCCACTGGACTGAGATTTCCTCCCTCTGACTTTTATGAAATCCCATGTGTGGAACACACAGAAGTTTTCCCGTGGCTGTAAATTAAGAAAATACTACTGTGTGCTGAGAGGAGTGGCTGTTTTAAAATGCACTTGGTAGCACTTCTGTTGTGCTGCCATGGATCCCCTTTTGTAGAAGGTGTAACATAGACTTCTTCCATTTCTAAAATGTAATTACTCAGCGACTAACTTGATTGGAGACTAACTTGGTGCTGAGCCTGCCATTTACATTTACCGTCTGGTGAAGGAGAGGTGGGATTAATTTCACCTCATTTCTAGCTGTCAAAAAATTATTTTTCTAGTTTGAGCTGGTTTCTTGGTTGATCGAACGAATGCAGAAGGAAAATTCTTCCCCCCTCCCTCTTCTAGGGTTGTGGCTGTAGACAAGTAGTTTAAACCAAAGGCTTACGTTGCAGAAGGCTAATGTGGAGTGAGAGAATTCCATCTGTTCTCTTCCTTTGATAAAATCCAAAGCTTGGAAAAGTTTTCTTTGAGCCATCTTTAAACTTTTCTCTCCCACCAGGCCCTCTCCCCCTCCAGGGAAGCTCCTGTGCGAGGAAAGGAGGAAAAGCCTCCCTTTTTGCCAGAGGAGCCATCGCCCTCTTCTTCCTCCTCATCCTGCTCTGGTGATCCTAGTCCAGATGAGTTGTTGTGTCTCATTTGTGAAGATGCAATGTCCGATGCCGCTGTTAGTGCCTGCTGTGGAAACAGTTCCTGTGACGGATGTAAGTGCAGCTCCCATGGTTGTTACTTCAAAACATCACACCTGATCTTCTGAAAGCAGAAAGAGGAGATCAGGGAATTACTTTGTCACCAGCTCTATTTAAGACTTAAGCAGAGCCTGAACAGGAAAGGACTCTTCTCACTTAAAGGGAAAAAAGGCAGGAAGCTTTTTTCCCTTTTTACTTATGTAGTTAAATCCTCTTGACAGGCGGAAGGAGGAGTTTGAGAAGAGAGCCTAACTGCGCAGGTGATTACAGTATTAGATATCGAACGCGTTTGGTTTGTCCCCAGCCCTTTCCCTCACACAAAATTATAGAGCCATCTCTGGTGCCTTCCTGTGGTCTGCAGCCAACGGGGAGCTGGGCATTTAATCCACACTCCTCTCCACGGGAGAGGTGGTTAAAAACTTCAGAGCTGTGCCGGTTGTAGCTGGGATAGAGTTAATGTCCTTCAGCGTCGCTGGCAGAGTGCTGAGGGCACACTGATGTTTCAGCTGCTGTTAAGTAGCGGCTCCGTGTCGCTAAGTAGCGCCTCTGCTAGTCAGGGGCCTCTCCAGCTTCCCGAGCTCTGCCCGACAGGTATGAGTGGCCGCGCCAGGGACCCCTCTGCCCGCCCAGCTCCATCAGGGGTGATGCCCAGGTGCGAGGGCAGAAGGAGGCCCCGAGCCGTGCGTCAGTCGGCCAGAGTGAGTCGGCCAGCGTCAGTCGGCCAGCATCGCCTGCCCGCACTCAGCTGGCTGGCGTCAGTCAGCGTCAGCGTCTGTTGTCGGGAGTCAGTCAGGACTTAATCCTGTCGGCACCGCTGACCCCCCGTCTGGGGTGTGGGGCTGAGCGCGGTGGTTCAAGTGCCGCCTTAGGCCCATCAGTCAGGGTGGCTGTGTCAGCCTTGGCTGGCAGCTGTCACCTGCGTTTGGGCACACGGTGCCGTGTCCTGCTCTGCTGAGGGCGGCTCCTCATTCCCTGCCTGCTTCAGCTCGTTTTCCTGCTTCCAAATGCCTGGGGTTTGCTGGTTTAAGGCAGTGAAACGAACTTAATCAGGCTTCCCTTAACTTTGTGTCTTCTGCCTAGTGAGCCGTCGGACAGAGCTTTGGAGGAAGAATGGTGACAAGCCCCTGCTGGTGGGGTGGTGTTTTACTGGTGTGGAGGAGAGGATACTTCAGTTGGTGGGAGCGAGTGCCCAAACCCCGGGGCCTGTCGCGTGGGCTGCCAACGTTTCCGCAGCTCCCCTCGTCGGGCGGCTGTTTGCAAGGGGTGTGTTTGAGCACTGGGGGTTCAGCAGCCGCCGGGCCCTGGCCCTGGGCAGCCTGCTCTGGGGGACCCTGCCTGCGCAGGGGCTGGACCAGCTGCCCCCAGGGATTCCGGAAGGCCTTTCTCTCCCTTGTGACTCCGTGACTCTGGAACTGGTGCTGCGAGGGGCCAGCGCTGTGGGAGCGCTGGGAACGTTGTCTTCCCTGGGCTCTGCCTCTGTCGGGACGGCTGCGTGTGCGCTCTGCCCTGAGACACTCGGCGCCTGCGCCCGCCTGTCCAGGTACGCCAAGCAGTGTGCAACAGAGCACACTTTCAGGAGTGACCTGAGGAGCTTTTGCTAGCTTGGCCGCGTTGGAGAGGGACTGCAGCTCCTGCATGCAGGAATAGTCGTGTTGGAGAATAACCACAGGAGGCAGCTGGGTAAAGGGGCTCTAGTGTCAAACGCTGATGTGCCTCGGGTTTGGGTTTTTTCATGTAAAGGGAAATGAAATCTGTGGTCTGCATCAGATACGGGATCGGGGCTGTTGGGGGCTGTATTTCTGGGGAAAATGTCACTGAGCCAGTCATTAATAGTAATTCAAAAAGCTCTATAATTGTGATCTTTCCCTGCTGTTGAACAAAGCGGATGCTGTTTTTCTCAACAGAGCATAGTTTTTCTTCCATTTCTTCTTCTTTGGCTTCTTCCCACTCTTTGTCCTCTTTCCTTAGACAATGTGACCCGAGCAGTGTCAGGCAATGGTGTCCCTTCTCTGACCACCAAGTAACGCTTCCCTGAGATCACTTTAGCTTCCACATCTGGCTGAGTGAAAGAGTGACACCCGTCAGCCTCAGCCTCCCTCCGTGCGAGAGTGAGCCTCTACGTGCACGAGGGAGTCCAGAGCTGACTGAGAGTGCCTTGGGTGCTGCCCTTTCTAAAAGCGAAGGGGTTTCTTGCAGCTCTCCTTGCAAAGTGAGTGTGTGGTTTCACACGTGCATGAGCTAGCAGGACGGCTTACGGCCACAGAATGGAGATGGGCAAATCCCCTCTCCTTCTCCCCGGTGCAGTGTCCTGCCTCCTTCCTTGTGCCAGCTTTTATGCTTGCTGGCTCTCTCTGCAACCCCGTTTCACTCTCTAAGCTGGTGGAAAGCTCTCTGCTCTTGTGGGTGCGTTCCCTGTCTGCTTGGGCAGTTAATGTGGCTCCTAAGGAGCTCTAAAACGTGTGCAGGTCAGGGCAAGGGAAGGCACATGGATACAGGAGCAGAAGGAAGGAGCAGATGGAGAGATGGGGGCAGCAGCAAGGCCTCTCTTTTGGTGGCACTGAAGTGAACCTGGTTTGTGACATCACGTCTGCAGCTGCGACTGACCGTATCTGTAGCTTTTCCTTCAGTAAGCCCGTAACATTGTTGGCCTTTGAATCTGACTTTCATGTACTACATGTCAGTCAACGGTGACATCCCAGAACACTGACTTGGCTGGATGTGATTCTGCTCAAACATGTAATTTCTCAACTTGTTCTTTTTTATTTATTTTCTGGAGCTTTTTAATGCAAAGCTCACTCTCTGACTCGTGCCGCCTTGCTTGACTTGACTCCAGTGTCTTGGGCTTTTTCCCGTGTTGTTTATCCTGTCAGTACCCCTGCGTCCCTTTTTGTTGGTGATCTCGTAGGCATCAGAAAAGCAAAGGATTCTGCTTTTGCTCTGCTGTGAGATCCAAACCTGTCCTGAGTGCCCTTTTGTTAAGGAAAAGAGCCGCAGGAGGTGGACGGGAGATTATTCACGGCAAAGGGATGAAAGTTCTGTCAATCTGAAAAATGTCGATGGCTGTCAGGAGCCTCTTTTTGCATTTTCTTCTCTATTCACAGTGAAGAATGCGAGACCTCGCGGCTCAGGTAACGAGCAGCCTGCTGCAGTTTCCCGAGGTGACCATTCAGGCTCTTGGGGAAGATGAGCTCACCCGAGGGTCTGTGCTGCGTGGGCGGTTTTCCAGAGGTGAGCCTTTTCCTCGAAATTGGGTCTTGCTGTGAAGTTGTTACTGCCTGGAGGTGACCTGAGGCACGGGGTCACAGCATCAGCTGTGTCAGGTTGGTGCTGCTCAGGTGCGTCAGGTTTTGAGAGAACAGAAAGGATGAACTATGACAAAATGATGAAAAATGTTAACATTAAAACATTAGTAGAGTTAAACTTTGAAAGGACAACAGCCTGCGCCAGTCTTGAGCTATTAAAATAACACGGGCAAGTCAGTGAGCCCTCCTCAACTTCTAATGGAATGAAAGGCAGTTTTCAAAAAAGTCCTGGTGTGGTTTTGGGCTGTATTTATTGGTACCATCATAACATCCCGTGCAGAACTAGTTCTCCCACAGTGTTAGAGAGGCAGCCTCCCCTGCTTTTTCTTTCCTAGCCTGACTAAAAACAGAAGGAAGAGGAAAGCCCTGTTAGGCGCTGCAGCCAGGTTTGCAGAGCATTTAATGGGACGCAGAGGAGTGTCCCGGGAGAGCTGCTGAGAGCGGCTGAGCAGATGAGGTAGCTGACTTTGTCGGTGATCTGAAGGTAGAGCCGGGGGCCTGCCTGGGTGTCCGGGCTTCTGCTGAGACCATGTAGAATCTCTCTGTGTGACTGTAAGTGCAGTAGTTGAGTTAATACTCCCTTTGTGTTGGAAGTAGTTCAGTGAAACTAAATGTGCTAACTTCTCTCTGTGATCAGCGCGTGTAAAAGTTGAAATTGGCTCCCGCAGTGCCCATTTTGAGGTAATTCCTTGTTGAAGTCCAAATCCCTGCCCAAAGTAGGCGTGTGTCGAGCAAAGTTAGTCAACTAGAAAAGAATTGGCTGAGATTTTGCCATATTTGAAGTATGCTTTAGGAGTTGTATTCTCATATGTATTTAGATGATTTCTAGCAAAACCAAGCTGAATATGGTATAAAGACTAGAGACCAATCTATTGTAATCTTTATCCCAAACAAGCAGAATTCTTCAGTGCAGGAATGCCAAGTCCAAATGCAAAATAATAAGGTGGTTCATTTTACGATGCATTGGTTGAGGATTCAGTGGGTGATTTTCAATAATCGACCCGAATTCGGTAAGCCTCTCTTGCTCTGTGAGCTACTTCTGTTGAAGCAAAGGGGCAGTGATTGTGATTTTCCCGTTGTTTTCAACCCTCTCCTGGGAGTTTGCTTTAGCCAGCCTTTTCTCTTCTTCCAGGGAGAGATGGGCTGGCCTGGCTGGCGTGTGGCCCTCAGCTGGAGGTTGTGAGCGCTGTGACGGGAGAGCGGCTCTCTGCACACCGTTTCAGTGGAGCCCGTGAGCAGCCTCCCACCATCCGCGTGGTGAAGGAGGTTTCCTGGCAGACGGGAACGGGGCTGCTGGTTGGCTTGAGAGAAGCAGAGGGAAGTGTTCTCTGCCTGTACGACCCTGGAACATCGAGCGTGGTTACAGCAGTAGTTCTGCCAGGAAGGGTGGGTGCTTTTTAATGGGGGAAACGTTGTCAGGTGCTGCATAACGCTGTTTCAGGAGCAGCTTTGGAGCGTCTCTTTGCTAGGACGTCCATTTCCTCTATTGTGTCATCATCCTGTCACTGCAGAGTGTCCAGTCGAGAGCACCTTGATGTGAAATCGTGGGGTTAACGGTACCGTTATCCTTTGAGTTTGCTGAGAGAGTCAAACAAGTTTTCTGGTTTTACAGTAGAGCACGTAGTTACCTCATTCTCCACTTTGACAAAAAGGCCTTGAAAACTACCTTTTTTTTTTAGCCAGAGTGACAAAGAACTCGTCCTCACCCTGCCTTTCAAGTGTTGGTAACATACATGTCCTGAATGGTTCATTATGTCAGAAATACTGTCTTTAAAACATCTCAGACTTCCATGGCTGTGCTGTAGCTGACTTCGGCACATTCCCAGGAGTCTTGGACTAGCAAGCAGGTGACTTCAGAGCAAAGCACATTTTTCTGTTGACTTAGGATGGGAAAAAACAGGCTTCACTGCGTTACCTGGCAGGTGGTTACAGACTGACTTTCAGCCTGAAGCCCTTGAACCTCTGCTTATTGCATATGGTGCTTGTGCCGGTGGGATACTCTGGTGTAATGTTGCTAATTTTCCCTGCCTTCTCTAACCCATAAACTCAAATGACGTCCTTTCCCCTCGGCTCCTTATCTGAGTGTAGACAAGAGTCACCTTAAGGTAATGGAACATCAAGGTTCCCTCTGTCTTTACCACCTTAGAATCTGCGACAGATAAATACTTCCGTATTACTCAGCTTTCCAGAGCGTGGTTTGGTTTGACTTGCTAGAATCCAGGCGGGGTTTGTTTGTCTGTAGCGCTACAGTGTGACTGCTGGCAGTGAGCGTTTGTGTGGTGGTGATTTCTAACGAGCTGAGCTGGGTTGGTGCTCCGCTGTGTGGGTTTGCCGATCGTCCTGATAAATCTCAGCGTTTGAGATGGAAAGGCAAGCTGTGTGCTGGCATAGACGTGCAGTCATTCAGACTTGTAAAAGCAAATCTGAATTGAAAACATTAACGGTATTAAATTGGTTTATAAGGGTTGCATGTTTCAGAGCTCTGGAATGGTATTTTCCCCACTCTTGCTGGTTTGTGTGAGGCAGAAGGGCAGCATGCAGAGTCAGGCAGCTGAGACAGGATTTCTGCGTTCCTTCCCAGAAGGAGCTGGCAGCAGTGTAGGAGAGCGTGCAAAGCCCAGCAACAGCCTAAGCATCTGTGTGTTATCTCAACAGGTTTTTTTCCATGCTAATTTCAAAGCACAGCACTATACCAGCTAGAGTGAAGAAAATTAACTCTATCCCAGCTGAAACCATGACAGAAACAATATAAATTTGTCTCAAATACTGCGGGCACTTCTAGGAGTAGAATTCTTGTGGCCCAGGGGAAAGGTAAATTCTGTAGCAGATTGCCAGGCAGCGCAGTCACAGCAAGTGCTTGACACGGGAGAGGAGAGAACTTTGGGGCTTCGAGGTTTGGTCAATTTTTCCCCACCTCTGGGGAGAAAACCCAATATATTAAAAAAAAGGACTCCTTGTGGTGCTCACTGCTCTGTTCCATTGTCGTGTAACAGGTTGCTGTTGATGTAAAGCTCCCTGGTGTCACTGTGTGACATTATGCAAGGAGGCTGAAGGGCAGCCCGTGTTCTTTTGTTGTGGAGCCTTAGTGCAGGAGCCCTCACGTGCTGGTGTCTCTGCTGGAGCAGTCAGGGCTGTCCCGGGAGGGGCTGCAGGTGCGGAAAGGTCTGTCTTCATCAGGGCCTTGTACTAAAGCTGCTGGCAGGCGGCTCCGCGTGTTACAGAGCAGCGTGCGCTTCTCCTCAGCCGGAGCTGGCTTTTGGCGAACCAGCTGCTGGGCTTTTTGCCACTGTTTCGGCACTGAAAACTTTTCTGCTTTCCCTGGTTGCTCTGTTGATTCTAAATGAGGACTGGTGTAGCTTTCCCTAAGCTGGTATCTCCCTTCCGCTCTCTGTAACAAGACTCCCTTGCCGTGGCAGCGGTGTGTCTCCCCTGCAACTTGGCCGCTGCCGCGTCTGACTGAGAGCCGAGATTTGCCCTAGTACCTGTTTGGCAAAGAAGGCGTGGGCTGTATCCCAGTGCTGACGGGCTGGGGGCCGTGGGAGAGCGAGAGTGAGTTTGGCCTTTCTTACTCCAGTCCCTTAAATACGGTCAAGTTTCTTGCATTTAACGCATTTTCTGTGTTGTCTTTGAGTTAATGGTTTCTAAGTAGAAAATGGAACTTGGTAAGCTGTGATAATAGACTGCACCATTGCAGTTGGAGTGAGCTCAGCGAAATCCCTGCAGGAAACCCCGTAAACGGAAGGCAGTAACGGATGTTTGTACAGGACATTTTTGGGGGTTGGTTGGTTTGTTTGTTTTGTCTGGATATAATTGGGATCAATGCTGTGTTTTTAAGTCTGAGAAACCTGTATTTACTTTCTTGCTTCTGATGGGCTGATTCTGGCTTCACTTTTGAGTGATTTCTATCAAAGCTCGTCAAAGAGCTTAAATACTAACTTGTAGTTTTCCTGTAGGTAACTGCTGTAGAGCCCATAACTAACCCCGGAGGAGCCAGCGCGAGGCCTTGGCACCTGCACCGGGCTCTGCAAGGGTTTTGTGGCGTGGCAGCGGTGGCGACAGATGTTGGTCATCTGCTTGTGGTGGACCTTGGTTTGGATGATCTCTCTTGCAGTCAGAGGGAGAATGAACCATCGGGTGAGCTTGCGGTTTCTAAACTTGAACGGAAAAGTAAGAAAACTTGTGTCTTTTAAATCAACAACACGCATCCCACTTTGAAGCTACTGCTGTGCAGACGTTTATGACTGCTGATGACAGGTGGCGGTTTGACATCGTCTGGCCCTGAAAGGATTAAAAATGGGAGTGGCTTCATACTCCTCCTAAGGTTACAAATACCCCCTCCCACCAGGGTCCCTCTGTCACGGTGATTCTCACCAGTGAGGGGTAGGAATCTGACCATCTGAGTCGGTGCAGCTGCCTGACAGGAAGGTGTGTCGGACGTGCCCTGTTTCCTGGGAATGTTCTTCTGCTTCTGTTCATTGACTTGGGGCAAAGTTGAGGCTTGTTTTTTAAAGTAAATATGCCTTACCAAAATCCCTGCATTTGACCAAACGGAACCTGTACTTGGTGTACTCGGATTGCATACGCTGTTTTTGCTCTTACAAGAGTGGCCTCGGGAGCTGGTGTCACTTCAAGTAGCTTCACCATGAGGCCCAAACTGCTGATGTGCAGAGCCCAGGAAGAATTTGTCTATGGAGGTTACGCTTTCACCTGGTTTTGAAATAGGAGCGAGGATACCTGTCCAGTCAGAGAGTTCCTATGTGCTCTGAATGCGTACAAAATGGGAAGAGCAGACAAAGTATTGCATCAATGGGTATTTTGCCGGGGACGGTAGAATTAGTTTATACATGTTGTCACGTCAGTGTTTCAAATGCAACCTGAATGGCATAACGCATTCCTTTATTGTGTGGTTTTGTGCGTGTAGCTCTAGTAGTTGTCACCAGAATTGCTGCTGGAGTTCCACTAAGAAGAGAAATGGTGACCGGGGAAGGGAGACATCTCTGCCTTCAGTTACAGTGTCCTTCAGGAACAGCAATATCGACCCTGTGCTACATCAGCAGAAGCAACCAGCTCGCCGTGGGTTTTTCCGACGGCTCCCTGTCACTGTGGAATATGAAAACTCTGCAGTGGGAGTAAGTCGGCCTTTGCACTTGGTCACGCCTGGAGGTGCAGGGCTCTCAAGGCTCTGCTTGAGGAGGAAGTCTGTTAATTTAAAGAGCCCTTTTTCAGGGAGGGAAATGTGGAGTGTAATCTTGGCCTGTTTAGGAATCCCCTTCTGAAGTAACCATTGAGCCATACCTGGATTCAGTGGGCCGCCTTCTCCCCAGCGGGCTGGGATTGTTCTCCTTATTGTGCCCGTGGGCTGAGGAACTGCGGAAAGCTCCCTTCTCTGGGTTCTGTCAAGCAGTTAGGGTGTGAGAGAGCTGCTTTCCATAAGGCAGTTTGTTCCACCAGCAGTATTCAGTGACAGCAGGAGTTGTGTGTGTTTCAATGAAAGAGATTGTAGACATTATTTCTCAGAAGCAGCTCCTGCAATGAGGGCACCCATTGAAAGGCTGAAGTATGTTAATGATGGGATTGTGGTGATCATATTCTTCAAAGCGTCCCGGTTGAAAGGAGTGAGACATGAAGGATCAAGAGCTGATCTGTGGCTGAAAAGACATTCTCTCCCACATTTCAGCCTCGACCAAAAGAGGGGACTGACCCATGCCAAGGCAGCGATGCATGGGAATGAAGGTCTGCTTGGAACACTTGGAGGGGGAATAAGGGTCATGTCAAGGGATAAGCAACAGAGAAATGAGGGAGATGATTTCAGCTCTGCCAAAGAGCAATCCCCCCTGGAATATCTGACCCAATTCAGATCGGGATTCACTTAAGCAAATCTGCAGTGACTCACCGGGAACTATTGGCGGCATGAATAGAGAGTGGAGGGATAGTGAGGTGGCAAGAATAGATTGTGAAGGTGCAAAGAAGGTTCAGAAGTCTGGAGGAGAAAGGCTTTAGATAGTCCAAGTAAAGAAACAAGACACTACTGGTGTTTGGCGCTGTTTTCAGCTTGTGCAGAAGAGAGGCTGCATTTTCAGTTCAATATTGAAGCAGGCGACAAGAGTAGGAAGAATCTTTTGCCTGGCAGCTGAAGGAATCTTTCATGTTCCTGCTCCGCAGGCAGAGGAGGAGATAAAGCCAGGTTATTGCCCGTGCTGGACAGTAATTTCCTCACCTCGTGGCTGTTGCATCAAAAGCAGTCGCTCCCGTGACTCCCTTGTTTGAGACGGGAGTGTGACCTTCTGTGCCTTGAGGAGAAGCACGTCAGGGGCTCTTTGCTCAGAAGATGCTTCTCCCCTTCTACAAACAGGCAGGGCCACCAGGCTCACCTGCTTTCTGTTTTTGTTAACCCTGCAGGCACCACTGTCAGCTTGAAGGAGGAAGGATTCCTGTCTGCGCCGTTACTTTTCAAGAGCCTGAGCACGATCCTCGCAACTGCTGCTACTTGTGGGCTGTTCAGTCGACGCAAGAAAGGTGAACAAAAGCTTACTATCGGCCACTGATTTTTTTTTTTTTTGAGTATTTGTTCACCTAGAGTTGACCCACGTGTATTTGTTTTGTTGAATTAGCCGTGCAGGAGATTCTCTCCGGTATGGAAGGGGCTGACGGTGCGATTTGTACAGGATGTAACAGGGATGGAGAGGGACCTACTAGTTCCTCCCTGCTGAAAGGCAGCAAAGCGACAGTGGCTCTATTTCTGTGCTGGCATTCTTCAATGGCTTCCTTTGTTTCCTGATGACTGCTTCATGATTTGCCTGATATTCACACCGTGGTATGAAAATACCATGGAGCGCAGTGGAGGCTGCAGCTCCAGAGCACTAAAGGTGCGGATCCACCAGCCTGCTTCCCCTAAAGGAGGAGGTGACAGCATGGCCGGTTCCCTGGTGCCAGCCTGAGCCTTGGTGAGCCAGCTCAGCTCGGCTGGCAGGGAAGGTGCTCAGCAGCCAAGTCGGTGGTTTCCTGCTGGGCTAATGACTGAAAGGAGGGTGTGGAAGGTGCCGTGTGTGCAGGGGAGGGACTGGAGCTTTGGTGGGAAGGGAAGGGGAGAAAGATCTGCCCCTTTCAGCATCAGCAAGCTATTTACTCAGCTCGGCTGCTCATGGAGTGGCAATCTTTTTCAGTTTGACTGTAAAGCAGTTTTGATTGCGAGCTCTTCAATGCCAAGAACTGTTCCCAACCATTTTTAGTCCATAGAACATCTTGAAGCTTCCAGATTGTATGGGTAGCCTTTGCCCCAGAAGCTGTTAGTGTCCAAATTTCCTCCTTTGTGGTTTAGTGGCTAAATGTGACCAATTCTTGGGTTTTGGGAAGGGCTGTTTTTCTTTTCAGTGAGACAGTGCTATTCAGGAAACCTCAGCCTAGACCTAAGGAAAGGGTAACGAGGACTATAAAGCAGCTTTGTAACCAAATGTCATCATTTGTACCTTTTCCAGTGAAGGCGATGCCGTGAGTTTACATCTGTTGCAGTTAGCGTTCGCAGACAGGAGGCGCTCGGCTTCAGGACAAGCCATGTACGAGGTAAGACGTGCACGTCCGTGAAAGGATGGAAAGAGTCCTTTTCCCTAAGGGAGTATCAGTGAAGTTGGCAGGGGGAATATTGACCGTGACAATTCAGAGATGACTTAAAAAGAAAGAATCTTTTGCTGAGTCTTCCCGGGCACGGCCTTTGTCCATACTTTTTGAAAAGAAGTCGTACAATTTCATACCGCCGTGTCGTGTGTTCCAGCCAGGGCCGTCTGCAAAGAGCCCGTATAAATTCAGTTCCTGAAGAGGCAGCAGCTTTTACAAAGAAAATGATTCTTCATTTAAACACCAAGTGAATGGCCTGTAGGAAGAGAAGACAGGGCTTTGAGTAGCTCTGTTTAACCAAACTGCAGAGTTGAATAAGGTTCTGTCTGTCTCCCTTCCTTAAAACACGGGCGTACAGCTTTATTCTGTTCCGGTCTTCAGGTTTAAATTCTTGTTTTCCCTTTGAGCTCTGTCAGCAGGACTTCACAGGACGCTCACCTGCAGGGTCTCTTCGGTGCTGGTCCTGAAACTTAGTAGCTCTAAAGAGAACTCTTTCTACTTTTTGGCTGCGTTACCTACGAACTCTGCTCTTGAAGCCAGCAAAATACGCAAATACAGTAAAGAGTGGTCTGATTTGGTCAAAAAAGTATATGTAAATTTTGAGAAGTGGCTCCAAAGAGGTTGTGTTTAAAATAGAGGTGAACTAGCCTTACCTCTCTGTTATCTAACAGATAGAAGACGCGTTTTTAGAACGTATAGTTTTATTCAGTGTTACGCCTGAAACCCTTGCAAAATCTTTTTGATGGGAAAGTAATCTTAATTCAGAGCATGTCTTTCCTGTTGAGGTGTGGTAGGAGAGGATCTGTGCTCTACAGCCTTGATATTTATTAGTAGTATTTCCTAGAATGGTTAAGAGAAAGCTTGCCTGTTCTCAGAGTAGGTGAGTTAAATGTAACATATCAGGTCATACGAGAATGGATTGTCTCATGCCAGTTCCTTCTAGAGCTGTGAAACTTTAGGAAACTTGGGTAGAATGAGGTACAAGCAATTTTTTTATTCTCTGGTAGGTTTTTGGAGATTTTTAGCTGCTTAGCTTTTGGTTTTGTTTGGTTGGTTTTTAATTGTAGAGCTGCTCTTTGTCCACAATCCACACACCCATGTGTTGTAGGGTAGAGCATTTGACCAAGTGCTGTATTTGGAAAGACAGTATTTCAGTCAATGCTTGCTTAGCAAATGGTGGTCTCAGAGGTTCCACACAATCCTGCTGGAGTTTCTGTAGGTCTCAAAGTAGTTGGCTGACTCTGTAGGAATTCGTGCCCCTAAACGCCTTGCCCACGTGCATGCCATGTCCGCCGGGTTGTTTTGCTGTTGGCTGCACTTGGTGAAGGCAGGGAGGCATATTTCACCCTTTAGTCCCTGAGGAGGTGAGAGGAGGAGCTGGCAGGAGCTGACGTGGTTTGAGAGAAGAGTGTGACTCAGTAAGACGTTCTCATGGCTACTCCCGAGGGATGGGCTTTCACTCTAGTGGTGTGTGCCTATAGATAATGCCTCGCAAGAGAGCTTTGGCTGCTGGAAGGCCGTGACTCCTCTAACTTCATCAGTTCTGTGATCAAGTCATGGAGCAAAGCGCTTTGCATGCCTATGTATGGCATTATTTCAGATCTCTCTTTCTAGATAAATACGTAGGTTTGTGAAGAAACCGGGATGGTGCAAGGAATTCTGCAAAACACATTTAGAACCAGTAATGCGAGGGAAATGCTCAGTTCTGAAAATGTGCAAAGCTTTTACGACCAAACTTACCCGTTACGGTTTGACACTCAGTTCTCTTGCTTGTCAGCTGTAGTTTCTCTTTGCCATCAGATTAAGCGCCTGGGAGAGATACAGTACAATATGCAGGTTCTATTAGACATAGACATTCTTTCCTACTGAGGTGTAATGTCTGCTTTTCTCTCAGAATGACCTTTCTCTCGCCTGTGATTTTTTCCGCAGGGTTTGGCATCCTGTGTTGAAAAGTACAGTTTGGATCTGACGGGTGGAGCCTTTCCCTTGAGAGGGCAGGGCAGCAAGGCCAAACTACTCAGCTGTCAGGCTGTAGAAATCTTTCCCAACTGCATTGACAGAGAAGGCAGCGTTGATGAAGGTTTGTTCCTGATGCCCGTGTTTGGTTGTTCTAAACTAAATGGCTTTGGCATCCAAGCAGTGAATGCTGTTCCATACCCACAGCCTGAAAGTCTTCAGTATCTGTATAGACTAACTTCTTGGGCTTATTTCAAAGGAAAAACTGGGTGCTTAGGTTCTGTGGGACTTGTTAAAATAAACCCTATTTTTCCCTTCAATGCTTGCTGACATGCTGTAGCGATGTATGGTGGGGTCACCTCTATAACACCTGTCAGTCATTTTATTCCTCCAGCTCTCGTCTTTGAACAGTAGGATCATCCCCTCCATTGCTTAGGAATGTTCCCTCAACTTTCTTTTTTCCCCTCTTCCAACCTATGCCTGCACCTGCATCCAGCTGGCGGCCGGTCACGAGTGCTGTTCCCCAGGGCTCGGTCCTGGGGCCAGATCTGTTTAATACCTTCCCCAACCGCCTGGATGAGCCGGCAGTGTGCCCGCGTGGCCAGGAAGGCCCCCAGCATCCTGGCTTGTATGAGAGAGAGTGTGGCCAGCAGGAGTAGGGCAGTGATCGTCCCCCCCTACTGGGCGGTGGTGAGGCTGCACCTCGAATCCTGTGTTCAGTTTTGGGCCCCTCACTACGAGAAAGATACTGAGGTGCTGAGTGTGTCCAAAGAAGGGCAGCGAAGCTGGTGAAGGGTCTAGAGCACAAGGTTTAGTTGGGATCTTAGGAAAAATTTCTTCACAGAAAGGGTTGCGAAGCAGTGGAACAGGCTGCCCAGGGAAGTGGTGGCGTCACCATCCCTGGAGGGAGTTAAAAGACGTGCAGACGTGGTGCTGTGGGACAGGGTTTAGTGGTGGGCTTGGCAGTATGAGGTTTACAGTTGGGCTCGATGGTCTTAAGGGCCTTTTCCAACCTAAATGATTCTACGAGTCTATGATCTGCCTGTGCACTTTGCCCTCTCTGTGTCTAATAGGTTCCTACACCTACAAGCTCTTAAAGCAATAGCTTCTGGCTTCCCTTGTCCAGATCGACAGTTAAAACTCCTCTGGTGTCTTTCATTCCCTTGCAATAATGAGATGTGCATCTCTGGGTTTGCACATCCAGTGATGCTCTGAGCACATCTCTGAGCCGGCTGCAGTGATAACTTTCACAGCCTTTTGTTTGGGTGTGTGAATGCCCTTCCCTCTCTTCTTACTGGCCTTAACTTATGTCTGCTGTTACAAAGACGACACTGGCGTGACTTTCTAGGCTATTTGTGTTTATTAGCTTTGTCTTAGTCCTGAAGAGGCAGCTTCCACCTCTTTTGGGGTGCCATCCTCTAACAACAGCGTGTCAAAATCTAATGAAAACCCCTTTGGATTTTCTCCACCTGTGGCATGATTCTGAGGAGAGGGCCTTCTAAAACCTTGTCAAAAACAACCAACAGGCGCACCCACCAAAAAACCCAAACCAAAACCAACAAAAAAGGCCCTTTCGGTCCCCTTTTCATGAAGTCTGAGGCATGGAAAAATGCTTGTCATTTTTCTGATGGCTCCTCATTAGCTTTTATCCAGAAACTATTCAAGTTGTAGGCCCACATGAGCTTCTGTTGGATGTGGGTTGAGGTTAGAAAGGAAGCTGGCTTCTGATTTATGAAACTAATTGACATCTTCAAAGGCAGTTTCAGCGGCTCACACAAGTGAAAGGGCACAGAAGTTCACGATGACACACAGTAAAGCGTGGGAGGCTCCCTGAGCAGCCCTGATGAACTCAGCAGAGAACAGAGACCCATTTTGCCAAACGACCTGTCTCCTGGTTCCCTGCTCTGTCAGGGTAAAGGATGCACCCCCCACTTTGCTCACATCTGGAGAATGCCTTCTCCCCAGAGACGACAGACCATGCCACTTCTTGAGAGAACCCGAGTGTAACATTGTCAATGTTTGATGTTAAACTCTTTGTTCCAACCTCCTGTTTGTTGGGGTTGGGTTTTGGTGTTTGTTTTGTGTGATAATTGTGTTCTTTCATTCTGACTGTGCTGGAAAGGAGCTATTCGTAACACTCGTAATCGAGTCGAATCTGGAAATTAATAATGCCAGCTGAGTGATCAAGTGTATACGACAAGAATTTGTATGCTTTCTAAAAGCAGCAATGTATGTTTTCCTAGGGTGGTGGGTTGTTTTTTGGTTTTTGTTTTTTTCTAACCATCTTGATGCACTCTTACTGTATGGGAGACTTGATTACCTGACAATTGTGTATTGGGTTTGTCTTAGGACGGATACAGGTTGAACTCGCAAAGGGGGGCAGCATGACTGAAACCTATCACAGAGGTGATGCTATGGTGTACATTTTTAAAATTCTTCTTAGTCAAGTGTTGTGTTTCATGAGTGACGTAACAGAATGAAGCCAAACTAGAAAGGGATGTTTTGAAAAT